>NC_084480.1:23473262-25873262 GCF_030035675.1 Rhineura floridana | reverse complement strand
AGCAGCGGCAGCTAGCGCAAAACTCCCACGATCTTCCGTGTCCCCGGCCTTGCTATCGGAATTTTTCCGGTATCATTTATTGCGGAATTTAGCGCAAAACTTCCACTACATTTCACCAGAATTCCAGAGCTACCTGTTATGTCGTGTGAAAGCTCAAATTTTATGCGCAAATTAACAAAGAAACAAACAAAAAATTTCCAGTATCACTACATTTGTTTTCTATTTGTTAGTATGTCCCATCCAGAGCCGAAAGAATGAGGCTGGAGTGTGTGTGCAAGTAAATCTTGTTTTATTAGAGTAATGGATACATCAAAGGCATTGCGCTTCATAGGAAACCCTACGCTAACTCACTAGAGTCCCTAACTATACTCTAGACATGCTCTGCAGCGTGTGAAGGAAGTTGACTCAACGACCCCCCACTGGGAGCGGCAGGCTTATATAGGAAATGTTTTCGAAAGTAATCTCTGACTCCTTCGTAATTCCTGTCTTTGCCCTGTCCGTTTCTCGCGGCAACGGGAACGAGGAGACAGGGGACGCGCATCCAACGGCTCATCTGAAGACACCTGCTCCCGAGCAACGGGCTCGAGGTCAGGGGGCGGTGCCACACTGGAATCCTCCTGGGAACTGCTTGGCAAGGGAGGAGCTGGCACTGTCTCTGAAGCTTCCCCCCACAAGTCCTCTGCATCAACTGGGGGCGGTGCGCTCGGCTCCTCGGAAAGGGTGTTACTCGTGGGATCTGGCTGGAGAGCAGGTTGCCCCCCTCCCGCACGATCCTGCTCAGACACAACAATCCCCAACTCTGCTTCTTCTGGCTGCGGAGGCGCCTGAAACTCATGCCTCCCCCCTTCCTGTCCCTTCTGAGTTGGCTGCAGCGCAACATAGTAGCAGCTTCGCAACCAGCATCGCCTGGGAATTCTAAGAAACCAAAACCTCAGTGCGGGTGTATAAGAAGCGGTCACTGGTGTCACACAAAGATGGGGGAAGTTCCAAAGGGAACATCTCTCAAGTCAGCTGCATTAGGTCATTTTCGATGCCCATTCACCATGCCAGTTGTTGGTGGGTGAGGTTTTTTTTAAAATGTGTGGAGTTCTCAGTATGGCAATACATCTAGACTGGCATCATTTCCCCCACATTAGTTGCTGTTTTAATATGGGTGCCCAGGGAAGCACAGGAAAATGAAAGTGGTAAATGCTCATCAGAAGCTGTCATTAGTGGGAACATCTCTCGATCAGTGATTTCAAACTGGCAGAGGAGCCCACCCCCCATCCCCCAAGAAACAAGGCAAGATTCCATTTACCCTAGGGCCTTTCCAGACTGGTGTTTTATCGCGGGTGCATTCTGCGACATTTTCTTGACACAACAATAGTGCACTAGTGGTGGATTTATTCTGCTTTATCTGTTGTTCTGAGATGCTCCTGCAATGCTATGACATTACTGGTCGTACTGCCCTGAACACCATCCTGAGCACACCTGATCTTGTCTGATCTCGGAAGCTAAGCAGGGTCAAGCCTGGTTAGTACTTGGATGGGACCCCACCTGAGAATACCAGTTGCTGTAGGCTTTTCCTCCTTGGGGAAGGGCCATAGCGCAGTGGTAAAACATCTGCCTTACATGCAGAAGGTACCAGGTTCAATCCCTGGCATCTCCAGGTGGGGCTGGGAGAGACTCCCTGTTTGAAATCCTGGAGAGCTGCTGCCGGTCAGTGTAGACAATACTGAGTTAAATCAAAATACATATATTTGTGAAAATAACATACAAAATGCATTGTATTAGGGAAAATTGTTTATTAGGAGTAATTCCAAATATGATTTTAGGTTGTTTGAAAATGTTTTTAATGATGTCTTTTAAAACTGTTGTAACCCACCCTGGGGCCTTTTGGTAAAGAGTGGGTAATAAATAAATAAATAAATAAAAATATTGATCACAACAATGTTATATGCCTTCAAGTCGATTATGACTTATGGTGACCCTATGAATGTTTTTTTACATATATATTCATAGGATTTTCATGGTAAGAGGTATTCAAAGGTGGTTTACCAATAATTCACATTAAAATACTGATGGATTTTCATGAAGATTTTTTGTTTTAAAAAATTGCAGATTGCTGCAGAAGAATGAACTGAATTTAAGATTGGAAAAATTAGAAAGTGAGAGACACTGAAACTTACAGAGCCATCCATCCCTAGCTGCCAGCCAGAGCGGTGCACAACAGTGGGCTAGCTGAACAGAGTCTGGCCTGGTATGTTCTGTTTGCATTTCCACAGGACCACACTGCATGACAGATACTGAATTCAGTTCACCAGTTGCAACAGAGCATGACAGCAAAAAGGAGGATGAGGAGTTTCAAACCAAGCTGCACCAGCCCAAATGGCCTGAGCATTGTGCTTTTGTCTCTTGCAGACAGTTTTGCTGAAGTTACGCCAGATGTTTAAAAATGGCACAGAGAAGTAGTATACGGAGCAACCCACATACCACCACCTTGATGTTTCCTGATGATTTATATACACACAAAAGCAAAGGAAGAAATTAAACCCAGAGGCTGGGTAGGAAGCTGAAAGTGAGTGATGGGAAAGTGTGGGGCGACCCTGAAAAAATGGAGGAGATGAGCAAGGGGAGAAGTCTTAAGGTGATGAGGGACCCAGGGGCAGGGAGGAAATGGGCAGAGAAAAGAAAGGCGCATAGCATGAAGCTGCTGAGATCAGGTGTGCTAGGTGCTGGCTTCCACATACGGACACCAATAGTTGTCTAAATTCACAGGGGCACCTCGGGATTTCATGGAAGCCATGGCTTCCTGAGAACTGCGCCTTATTTCCATGGGTCCCACCCATGTAGCTGGTCATGCACTTGACCATGTATTTGCCTTGGGAGAGGAGGGGAGTGATCTGAAAATGGGGGCTACATCTCTTACCCCCTTGTCATGGTCAGATCACTATTTGGTGAGAGTAGACCTTTCGATGCCACACACCCTCCGTGGAGGCAAAGGACCCATTAGGATGGTCCGCCCCAGGCATTTGATGGATCCAGATGGATTCCTGAATGCGCTTGGGGATTTTATGGAGCCTGCAGACGGGCACTCGGTCGACTCCCTGGTGAAGGAGTGGAATGAAGCGATCACCAGGGCATTAGACCGGGCGGCTCCGAAACGCCCTCTCCCCCAGAATAGGACTCAGACAGCACCGTGGTATACTCCACGGCTGCTAATTCTGAGGCGGGAGGTGAGACGGCTAGAACGCCGGTGGCAGAAATCTCACTCCGAGGACGATAGGACACGGGTTAGAGCAGCTGCAGCAGCCTACCGTGTGGCAATAAGGGCAGCAAAGAAGGATTTCTATGCTGCCTCTGTTGTGTCCGCAGAGTGCTGTCCCAGGAGGCTGTTCCAAGTGGTCCGAAGCCTGGTCGGTCCAGTTGCTTCGGAATCGATGGGACATTCTAAAACCTCCTGTGATGAGTTTGCAAAGCACTTTGCAGATAAAATCGATCGTCTAAAGAGTGCAATTCCGCACACTGTGGATACAGTGAGTGAGCCAGAGTCAGCCATGACCCATGGGCATTACTGTCTCTAGTTGTTTTCCATAAAGCCTGCAAGTTTGAAGAAGTAACTGTTATCTCTTGGCCTGAGAGTGAGCAGACATCCAAGGCCAGCGGTTGTCATGGTAACGTGAGATAGCAACTGGGAAAGTTCTAACAGAGTCTGTAAGTTGTGTCTTCTGAATATTGCCTCTGAACTGTGAGGCTGTTCTTCTGAATATTGCCTCTGAACTGTGAGGCTGTTCTTCTGTGTATTGCCTCTGAACTGAGAGGTTCTCTTCTGTGTTTACTTTTGAAGAGAGATGTACCAGAAGGGGGGGTGACTGAAGAAACTCTACATGTATTTACTCTTAAGCCTTTGGCCGTAATGTCTTAATAAAGACTCTTAACATGCTCTAATGCTCTGAAAAAGTTTCTTGCTCAACTTAACTCCAACGTAATGTATGCTGTTTCACGCAACAACGCACACACGTCAACAGGGGTTATGGGCCCAGATCCACAGCGCATTACACGGGAGTATGTTGCTGGTCTGAATGGCAGACGGAGTTCCAGAGGGCAGCTTGATTGATTGTACCAGACGGAGGTGAGCAACATGGCTGTAAACCTCTCTGGGGGAGGCTTGCCAATGGAAAGATTGACAGAAAAGAATTATGGCAGCTGGAAGCCGAGGATGCGGGCTTTGCTGATAACAGAGGATTTATGGGACATTGTAGATGAACCACCCCCGGCGGTATTGACCGCGGCCTGGAAGCGCAAAGATCAGAGGGCGCAGGCGTTTATAATCTTGGCTCTATTGAATTCTCAACTGATGTGTGTGAGAGATGAGCCGTCGGCCAAACAGATGTGGGATGCGTTGCAGGATTTGTCCCAGGAATGGCAGTGGAGGCAGAAGGCGCAGAGAGCCGAGCTGATGGAAGCTGTCAGAAGCAAGGAGAAGAAAAGTGCCGAACCGGAGGAGGCAGCCGAAAGCAAACAGGATTACAACCAGCAGCTGTTAAAGGCTTGTTATGCCTGTGGGGCTCGTGGGCATCTCCGAAAAGACTGTGCAGTCAAGCGAAACTCCAGGGACGGAGGCTTGAAGCAGGGAAGTGTGAACTTTGTTTGTAAACAGAAGTCTCAAGATTTAGCACCTGTTAACTGGCTTGTTGACACCGGGGCAAGCCATATATTAATCAAAGACAGAAGTTTGTTTTATGCTTCAGAAGAAGTGCAAGATTTTGTGCAACTTGCAAATGGATCACAGAAACGGGTGGAAGCCCGAGGACTGGTGAGATTTAATAAACTTGGGATAATGTCAGAATGTTTGTTTGTTCCAGAATTGGCTCATAATATTTTATCAGTTCAAAAACTGGTGGATTCTGGGTATTGTGTAACATTTGATAGAGGAAAATGTTTTATGCAGAGAAGAGGCAAAGTTGTCTGTCAGGGTTTTATGACACAAGGGCTGTTCAGAATGTCCGTGGGTGTGAAGTGTGCTGATGCCTTGAGTTTAATGGGGCAGAAAGAGAATGACAGTCAGGGCTGTAAACAGACTGCTGTTGTGACACCGTCGGCATTAACCATTCAAATGAAGCACGTGGAATGTGCGGAACCAACCTCATTTAATGAAATTAGGCTGATGCCTGAGGCAGAGAAAAATAAGTGGCAACAGGCCATGCAGGAAGAATTGAAAGCCATGGAACAGAATGGCACGGGGACATTAGTCAAGTTACCTATGGGGAAAAAGGCCATAGGTTGCAGATGGGTGTTTAAGAAGAAGAAAGCAAGTTCCGGGGAAGTACAGAGGTACAGGGCACGTTTGGTTGCCAAGGGATTCACCCAGCAGCATGGGACAGATTATGATGCTGTTTTCGCCCCGGTTGTGAAACATGAGTCCATTCGTGTGCTGCTGAAGCTGGCAGCGATGCAGAACATGAGTGTAAATCACTACGATATAGGGACGGCATTCCTACATGGTGATTTAAGAGAGGAGATATATATGGAACTGCCTCTGGGTTCTGTGTCAAAGGAAGGGTTCGTGTGTAAACTGCATAAATCAATATATGGACTGCGGCAAAGTGCACGCTGCTGGAATGAGAAATTGGACAGAGTGTTGCATGGAATGGGATTCCAAAGATGCAAGGCAGATCCATGTGTGTATATAAAGAGACAGGGGATGAAAACCACGTTCTGTGCAGTTTACGTTGATGACATCATGTATATTTATCATGAGCTGCAAGAGGAACGAGAATTTAATGAGCAACTGGGCAGGCAGGTGGACACAAAGAATTTGGGGCCTGTCACACACTATTTAGGCACGGATATTGTGCGTGCAGAAGACGGAAGCATAACATTGAGTCAGGAAAGTAAAATAAATCAGATCATAGAAGAATGCAACATGACAGAATGCAATGTTGTGAAGACTCCAATGGTTGTGGCTTTCCAACAGAATGTGCAGGAGACGCCTTGTACAGAACCTGAGAAGTACAGGCGCATAATAGGGAAATTGCAATATTTGGTGAAGGTGTCTCGCCCAGACATATGTAATGCAGTCAGCATTTTAAGCCGGAAGGTAGAGCATCCTTCAGAGGCTGACTGGCAAGGGATTAAAAGGATAGTGCGTTATCTGAAAGGCACGAAGACAAAGAGTCTGGTTTTGTCAGGAGCAAAGACAGGAGGTCTTGAATGTTTTGTGGATGCAGATCATGCAGGGGAACTGAGCAGTCGTAAGTCAACCTCTGGCATAGTTGTGATGTGGCACGGGTCATGCATTGACTGGAGCAGCAAGAAACAAAATGTGGTGGCAACCTCAAGTGCAGAAGCAGAGTATGTGGCTCTATCACAGGCCTGTAATGAGCTACAATGGTTCGCAATGCTCATGCAGGAGATAGGCATTGATATGCAATTTCCGATTACTGTATATGAAGACAATCAGACCTGCATCAAGATAGCCACATCAGAAGCTCATACCAAAAGAACAAAACATATTAGTGTCAGATACTTTCATGTAAGGGATTGTGTGCAGCAGGGGTTCGTTAACCTGACATTTTGTGACACTAACAACATGGTGGCTGACATAATGACCAAGCCTTTGTGTGAAGAGAAATTTGGCAAACTGGTGACAAGGCTTGGAATGAGTTGAAATTTGATTGAATAAAGTTCTAACTAAATGTACAGAGATGTTCTGAAATGTACTGCAATGTACTGAGAGGTAATATGGATCTGTATGATGGAATGTATTGAAATGTATTACCTTTGTATTGCTGAAATGGAAAAGTTATAGATGCAATGGAAAGTATTTGCAGTCTTAATGGAAAAAAGGGGGTATGTTGGGCTGTGACCCATGGGCATTACTGTCTCTAGTTGTTTTCCATAAAGCCTGCAAGTTTGGAGAAGTAACTGTTATCTCTTGGCCTGAGAGTGAGCAGACATCCAAGGCCAGCGGTTGTCATGGTAACGTGAGATAGCAACTGGGAAAGTTCTAACAGAGTCTGTAAGTTGTGTCTTCTGAATATTGCCTCTGAACTGTGAGGCTGTTCTTCTGTGTATTGCCTCTGAACTGAGAGGTTCTCTTCTGTGTTTACTTTTGAAGAGAGATGTACCAGAAGGGGGGGTGACTGAAGAAACTCTACATGTATTTACTCTTAAGCCTTTGGCCGTAATGTCTTAATAAAGACTCTTAACATGCTCTAATGCTCTGAAGAAGTTTCTTGCTCAACTTAACTCCAACGTAATGTATGCTGTTTCACGCAACAACGCACACACGTCAACAGATAGGACACGGGTTAGAGCGGCTGCAGCAGCCTACCGTGTGGCAATAAGGGCAGCAAAGAAGGATTTCTATGCTGCCTCTATTGTGTCCGCAGAGTGCTGTCCCAGGAGGCTGTTCCAAGTGGTCCGAAGCCTCGTCGGTCCAGTTGCTTCGGAATCGATGGGACATTCTAAAACCTCCTGTGATGAGTTTGCAAAGCACTTTGCAGATAAAATCGATCGTCTAAAGAGTGCAATTCCGCACACTGTGGAAACAGTGAGTGAGCCAGAGTCAGCCAGTGGTTTTCTGGTGATGTGGGATCGGTTCCAGCTTCTTCCTTCTGATGAAGTAGACAAGGTGCTTGCAACCTTAAGGCCAACCACCTGCTTACTCGATCCCTGCCCATCATGGTTCATCATGAACTGCAAGAATAGACTGGGTGAGGGGGTCAAGGCGGTGGTAAATGCGTCCTTGGAAGAGGGCATGATGCCATCAGCTCTCAATTTTAAAGAAGCCCTCCTTGGATCCCCAAGATTTAAACAACTTTCGCCCAATCTCAAACTTACCATTCTTGGGCAAGGCGGTTGAGCGGGTGGTGGCGAAGCAGTTGCAAGCGCACTTGGAGGAAGCGGATTATCTGGATCCATTTCAGTCGGGCTTCAGGCCTGGACATGGGACTGAAACAGCCTTGTTTGCCTTGGTGGATGATATGAGGAGAGCATTGGATAGGGGTGAAGGCACCTTCCTCGTCCTCCTGGATCTCTCAGCGGCTTTTGACACCGTTGACCACGGTATCCTTTTGTACCGATTGGAGGGGTTAGGCATAGGGGGCACTGTTCTGCAGTGGTTCCGTTCCTTCCTCTCTGATAGGTACCAGAGAGTGGCATTGGGGGATGAGGTTTCGGATCCTTGGCCTCTCACTTGTGGGGTGCTACAGGGCTCCATCCTCTCCCCAATGCTATTTAACATCTATATAAAGCTGCTGGGGGCTATCATCGGGAGATTTGGGCTGCAGTGTCACCAATATGCGGATGACACACAGCTCTATCTCTCATTTAAATCCTCACTGAGGTTGGCTGTAGAAACCATGTCCAAGTGCCTGGAGTCGGTGAGTGCTTGGATGGGAAAGAATAAGCTGAAACTGAACCCTGACAAAACCGAGGTACTGTTTGTGGGAGACAAGGGAAGGTTAGGGGATTTGGACCTGGTGCTCAATGGGGTACATGTGCCCCTAAAAGACCAGGTCTGCAGCCTCGGGGTCATTCTTGACTCCCAGCTGTCCATGGAAGCTCAGGTTTTGGCTGTGAGCCTGGCAGCACTGTATCAACTCCATCTGATACGGAGGCTATGCCTTACCTTCCCAATCATCTGCTTCCATCTGTGGTGCATGCCCTGGTCTCCTCTCGCCTTGACTACTGTAATGCGCTCTATGTGGGGTTACCCTTGAAAATGGTCCGGAAGCTGCAACTGGTTCAGAACGCGGTGGCGTGCCTGATTAAAGGCAGCAGCCGGCGAGATCACATAACTCCAGTACTCAAAGAGTTGCACTGGCTACCAGTTGCTCGCCGGGCCCAATTCAAGGTGTTGGTTTTGACCTTTAAATCCCTACATGGTTTTGGCCCAGTCTATCTGAAGGAGCGCCTCCAGCATCATCAGCTATGCCGCCTAACAAGATCGGCCTCAAAGGACCTTCTCTCTATCCCACCAGTCAAAACAGCTAGACTGGTGAGGACCAGAGAGAGGGCTTTTTCAATTGTGGCCCCCACCCTATGGAACTCCCTTCCAAATGATCTCCGCCAGGCCCCCTCTACAATGAGTTTTGGCCGGGCCGTGAAGACCTGGCTCTTCAGGCAGGCCTTTGGGGTGGGCTAGATTTTACCATTATCGCTTTTAGATTTTAAAGTTATTGTATTGGTGTGTCATTTTGTGTTATTTTGTTCATTTTGTACGTCGCCCACAGTGACTGGATGGCCAGCCAGATGGGCAACTAAGAAATCCAATAAATTAAATTAAAATTAATTAAATTAAATTCTTTGGCTGTAGGCTGCTACTTATCTGAAATGCCTTCAAGAAACCAGCCCCCCCCCGAATATGTAATGAAAGGTACTGAAGAAAGTATTCTGGTCTATATGAGCAATATATAACCTACAGTCATTTGCTTTTACCTGCGTTCACCAGCCTTGTGTTACCCATCGACAGTTCGCACCTGGACAACGGATGGAGCGGGCACCTGGGGACAGTTTTCCTCACTATGTATTTCTATTTAAATTGTAGTAATTCTTTCTAAATAGCATGTGCAGATGTTATGCAAATCTATGTCCTCCTCTCTCTCTCTCTCTCTCTCTCTCTCTCTCTCCCTCTCTAGGTAATGCATTTCCTTTTGGTGAAGATGTGGCCAGAGGGTCCTTTTCCTACATTCCTGCTTATCAACCCAGCGGCCACTGCTACGGCTTCAGCTCTTGGGACTGGTTGCAAAGCGCATCCAGAAGTGTTGCATTGCCTTTTCTGCACATGGACATTCAGATAGTGCTGGCCTGCACAACTTGTGGCCCACCAGCCAAGCAGACGTTGGTTGATCAGAGCTCTGGTTCAGACCAGGAAATGGCTGGGAAAGGCAAATAAAGGAAGGGCTTCACGTGAGGGGGAAACTGACATTTCTGTGCTAATTTTTCTGTTCTGCTGGCCTGTCCATCTCACTACATGTGGAAGGTACAAGGGGTTTGCCGATTGTCTGGATGTAAACTCGGGGATTGCCCAGCATAGAGTCATAGAATAGTAGAGGTGGAAGGGGCCTATAAGGCCAGCGAGTCCAACCCCCTGCTCAATGCAGGAATCCAAATCAAAGCATTTCCGACAGATGCCTGTCCAGCTGCCTCTTGAATGCCTCCAGTGTCGGAGAGCCCACTACCTCTCTAGGTAATTGGTTCCATTGTCGTATGGCTCTAACAGGAAGTTTTTCCTGATGTCCAGTCAAAATCTGGCTTCCTGCAACTTGAGCCCATTATTCCGTGTCCTGCACTTGGCAGACCAAAGATGGTATGCTCTGGTGGCAGGCCAGTTGTTATACAGGCCTGGGAACACCTGCCCTGCCCTTTGTGACACTGTTCAGAGCACCCATGGTCTTGCTCTTTCAGCTGGTGTCTGAAGAGGAGGAGACAGCCACCATGCTGCAGTAGAGTATAAAGATGGGGGAGGAGTTTTGGTTGCCTTTTAATGAGAAACAACCAAATTTGCACTTTCCAAACCAACATGCAAACTCAAAGCACAGCTATCCTTTGAACTTTTCACTTCATCAAATTTTGCAATGCAGTTCTCCAACCAATGTGTACAAAAATGCATATATTAGTGAAAATGTGATACAAAAAATACATTATATTAGGGGAAATGTGTATGTCAAGGGTGGGAAACCTCCAACCTATGGGCCAGTCTTGACCCATGACCATTTTCTCCAAACCACACCCACCTGTCCATCAGCTGTCATTGGGTGACCTCTCCCCACAACATTGGATGATTAACAGATGGGTGGCCCTGCCCACCTGCCAAAGTTAGTCTGTGGGGGTGTGGAGAGGTAAAGATCTGGCCCACCAGGCCAAAAAGGTTCCCTACCTCTCGTGTATATCAACCAAAACTGCATACAAAAATGTGCTTTTAAGGCAATATTAGCAGGGGTGTAGTTGTCCAGGGTCTCAGGGAGTCTTAGTCCCCTTATGTTTTTGTAAGCAGAGTCCCAGCAGGGTCCCTCTGTCTCCAGCATCCTATGAGCCAATCAACATGAAAAAAGAGTGTGTTAGCCACTGAGAAGAGTCTTCTAACATGTTTCCTTGTCCTTTCCTGCTGATTGGAGCCAATCAGAGTGAAAGGAGGTGAGTCGGCCATTAAGAAGACTCTTTTTGGTAGCTAACACTCTCATGCTGATTGGGCTCCTAGGGATGTTGTGGGACAATGCATTAACAAGGATCTCATTATCAACCCAGTAGCAAAAAAAAAAAAAAAAAAAAAGGTGGTGGCTGTAACTATCATGAAGGGACCCTGCACTTCTGAATTTGCCACTATACTGCTGGATATCAGCACTCAAAGGCTAATGGATTTTCATGGGGATTTTGAAAGAGAAAAAAAATCCACGGATTGCTGCATAAACGTGGAGAACTGAATTTAAGACTGGAAAAATGAGAAACAGAAACTAAAACTGAGCTTCTTCCATCCTTAGTAGAAGAGTGTTGGGACTAAGACTGGGGAGACCCAGGCCCGCTTTCCCATTCAACAACTAACCTCACTGTGCCGTGCGGCCTTGGGCTGGTCATCAACCTTCTTTCCAAAAGACAGCCAATACGACATCAGAGCGGTTTGAGCTGGGATGGGGAACCTGTGGCCTTCCAGATGCTGTTGGACTGCAGCTCCTCCCACCAGGCTCAGCCAGTATGGCTAATGCTTAGGGATGATGGGAGTTATAGTCTGGCAACATCTGGAAGGTTCCCCACCTCAGGGTTGGTGTTGGACTAGCACCAGGGACGTCCAGGTTCAAATCCCTGCTTAGCCACTTAGCTTACTGGGTGGAGACTTTGAGCCAATTGCTATCTCTCTGCCAAAACTCCCTCACAGGGTTGTTGTGCAGATCAAGTGTGCGTGCGTGCGTGCGTGCGTGCGTGCGTGCGTGAGTGCATGTGTGGGCATGTGTGTGTGTGTGGGCGTGTGTGGGTGCGCGCAGGTCCATATGCACTAACTTCAGTGCCTGGGAGGAAAGACAGAATAGAAATATAATTTAAAAATACAATAAACAAATTAAATAGAATTCATATTCAGAAAAGGGCCATTATTGCCTGCGTGGAAAATAAGAAGAGCATGGCGGTAGCCACAGCTGCAAGGGGGGAGGAGTTTGTGGGGAACTTTTTAAATCCACAGCCACATTCAGAGAGAGAACAGTTCTTTCTTATTCTGTCTGATATCAATTAGGTCACCTTACGGCTAGCATGTCACCGCCAGATTGAGAATGAGGACAATTGTTATCTACAATTTCAGATCTGAATTAGGTCATGTTATGGCTGAGAATTGTTACCTCCTCAGATCAAAGTAGGCCAGCCTGTACCTGTCCTGCCTTTGAACTAGAAGAAGAACTATAGGAGGGTAACGTTCTTATAGAAGCCAGAATGGGATAGAAAAAAATTCCCTATTCCCAGGGCCAGTCCCAAAGGGCGGCCAGGTCAGGCCCTGGCTGAGGACCCCTGGAGCCACACAGGCCCCTGAGGGGCTTCTCAATAGGATGGGGGAGGAGTAGCGCTTCTTTTCCACAATCCGTGCGCAGGACTGCCATTAACCAAGATGGTGGCCGAGGTTTCTCTAAGGGGCTGAAGCCTCTGGCGCCATCTTGGTTGATGGTAGCAATGAGCTCATGTAGCAGCCCATGCAGCTGCAAATGACAGGAGAGACGGAGCCAGGGAACAGGCGGGCGGAAGAAGCTCCCTCCCTGCGAGAGACAGGTAGGCATGCATGTGTGTGTGTGAATGCGCACACACGCGCCGGCACTCAGGGCAAGCTGATGCCTAAGGGACCCAGCATGTCTGGCCCTGGCCCTGCCTATTCCCCTCACAGAGTTACAGTTGCCTGAGTGGTTTAACAGTCAGTCCCTCTTCCCAGGGAACTCTGGGAACTGTAGCCCTGAGATGGAAATAGGGGCCTCCTAACAGTTCTTAGCATTGTCAACAAACTACAGTTCCCAGAATTCTTTCGGAGAAGTCATGACTCTTCAAAGTGGTATGGTACTACTTTAAATGTCTACTCTTCAGAGATGCAGGGGCCCTTGAGCCTGGGCCCCACATAGAGTTACCAGATCTCCAGTTTTCGGCCAGAGTCTCCAGCTTTGGGGGTGTTTTCTGGCTCCCCGGCCAGACCACACCCCCTGTCCCTGGATCTCCGGTTTTTGGCATGGTGTGGCATGTCCACCCAGCAGGGCTGGCCTCAGGGCAGGAGATCCCAAGCCCCCTGCCATTCCACTACTCTACTTACCTTTCTCTTTGCTGTTTTTTGCAGCACACACAGGTTTGCCATCAATCAAGATGGTGGCTGAGGTTTCCCTAAGGGACTGAAGCCTTTGCCGCCATCTTAGTTGATGGCATGCATGTGTGCTACACGCTCGTATTGCTGCCATCAACCAAGATGGCGGCAGAGGCTTCAGCCCCTTAGGGAAACCTTGGCCGCCATCTTAATTGATGGCAAACCTGTGCGCGCTGCAAAAAACAGCAGAGAGAAAGGTAGGTGAAGCGGGAGAATGGTGGGCGGCTATGAAGCTTCTGCCCTGCTTTCCTGCTGCGGATTGTGGAAGGGTAGTGCAGGGGCCCCACAGCTGGTCAGCCACTGTGAGAAGAGGATGTGCTGGACTGGATGAGCCCACGTTGGCCTGATCCCACACTGCAGGGTTCTTCTTAGGTTCTTAACCCACCATCCTCCATGAGGACTAGAGAGCAACCCTTGATCCCTGGTGCTGCTCCCTCCCCAGGACAGATAGGGCGCTGCCTGGATTAACCACCCTCTAATAGTCTCCCGCCCCCCCATCCCAAAAAACAAAACTGAACCAAACCCTCCTCGCACACTTGGGTCAATGCAGGTGGGCACCCCTTCATGCCACACCTTCTTGCAGGTTGACTTCAGTTTGGGCTCCTGCCAAAAGAGCCCCCCTTCCCCCAGTTTCCCTTCTCCCTCAAACATGCCTTGAGCCACCCCTGGCATCCTCTCCCCCCTCCGGAACTCCCCACACTCCCTGGGGAAGGACTGTGGCTGAGTGGGCAGAGCACCTGCTTCGCATGTAGAAGGTCCCAGGTTCATCTCCAGGTAGGGCTTGGGAAGACTTCCTGCCTGAAACGCAGGAGAGCTGCTGCTAGTCAGTGTAGGCAGTACAGAGATAGATGTACCCAATGGTTTGACTTGGTGGCAGGCAGCTCCCTATGCCCCCCCTTCATTGACTGCACCTCATACACTGAGGCTCAGGTACACGGCCCCTCCTTTTGCCTTAAGATGCCGCTGGTGATGTGCACACACTAATTAATTAATTTCACATGGCATTGAGCTTGTTTTTATTTTTCCCATGTGGTGAACCACGCTGTCGGGTACCAAATTTCTAGTAAATTTGTGTGTGATGTTTTTCAGTTTCTAGTTGTTGTTATTCTGATAGCCGGTGGTGGCTGGTACCTATTGGGAAAGGTAGGGAGGAAGACAGAGAGCCCAAGAGTAGATAGAGCCAATGACAGAGCCAATTAATTTTTGTTCTGTCCCCATCCTCTTCCCTGCTACATTGGCAATGCTGACACTCAGGAGGAGTAGATGGACAGACAATGCCACCCCCTGGACTGGTTGTGGGTAAGAAGGGAGGCAGGCAGAAGCTGGCTGAGAGCAGATTGAGGTCGGTGCAGTAGTGTCCCTCTTCTCCAATAGAACCACTGCTTCTAGCCATCAACAGCATGGTCACCAAGTCCTGAAACATAATATTTCTAGAGGTTTCATCTGGAATCATTAATAATGCTAATTGTAGACTTGGTTGTTGGGATTGTTTGGTGATCTTACTCATTTCAGGAGAGGTCCAGAATGAGAAGGTTTCAGGAGATGTTTTATTGCTATTTTTAATGAATATTTTATACCATTTTATGCAAAGCACTTAGTGATTTAGTAATGAAAGTATAAACTACATTTTCATCCCCCAGCCCCAAGAACACGCATTTCAGGACAGCAAATACAGCTTTCGAAATCTACAGCGCTATATGCCACCAGGATAAAATATGCAGCAACAACTTAATAAAGTTTAAAAGGATAAGAGTTATCAGCTATCTGAAAAAACATTAATTTAAAATGCTGGGTCAAATAAAAATGGTATTATCCTGGTACCAAAAGGGATACAGTAGGAGCACCACGCATATCTCCCTTGGCTACCACAGAGAAGGCCCATTCGTTTGTACATGGTGCATAATGTCAATAGATGGAACAGAGAGAAGGCCCTCCTTTGACTATCTTAATGCCCAGGCAGATTGATATAGGACAGCAGAGGGGCCACATTCCCTTATAGGAAGCCTTCCAGGGGCCACATGCTATGGTGGGCAAGGTTAGAGGCAAATGCAAGCAATGGGTGCAACTCCAGCCTTGGTATAGTGGCCAAGCAAGAGGGATTACCACAGTTCACAGACACATGACAGCTAGGAAAGCAGTGCTGGGGAAAGAGATGTCCTGGGGCGGCAACATGACCTGGGGGAGAGTCCCAAAGGTGGGCTTTAAAAGGCAAGTTTTCCTACTGTGCTGAAAGGAGAGCACAGCAAATGGTACCAAACAAATCTCTCTAGGGTAGCATTGGGGATCTTCCAGACTGCCACGTAACTCAACTCAGCCTGCCAAGTCTGTCCCAGTGAGCCCTGCCCACCTCCCAAGCATCATGCATAATTTTTTGGAGATTGGAGGTAAGACAATCTTATCTCGAATCTTAGCATTAAACAGCACACTGCTAAGATTGGAGGTAAGCTCTCTGACTGCTCTTTAAGAGTAAAAGACAGAATTTCCACCCGCCTCATCTCTGGAGTGGGGCAAAAAGCAGCATTTTACTCTGAACTTAGCTCTGTGGTGCTTGCTACTAAGCTTGGGAGATTGGGAGAGAAGAACAGGCCGAGCGATCTTTCCAATCACCCACCTCCCCCAAAGGAGAGGGCTGGAATTGCTGAATGTATGTATAACTATATGTGCTTGTGTACCTGCACATCTGGTGTGCAAGTCTATGTATAATGTAGGACTGCATGCGTGGGGGGGAGGGGAAGGAGGGCTGTGTGCCTTCATATCTGGTGCGTGCATGTTTGTGAGAATGGGGGAGGAGGGAATAGGGGTATGTGCTTTTTTATTTTGTTTTTTTATTTTGTTTTGCTCTGTTCATCATTCATAACTGAGCAAGTTCAAATCCAGCCCTTGGACTGAAATAGGTTTCTCACCCCTGCTCTATATACTGAGAAAGCTCAGTCACCACTCACCTTACCTGGGTTCTTTTGGGAGGAAGGACAGGATATGATGATGATGATGATGATACCTCCGTTGCTGAAGGGTCCAGAAATGAGGCCTCTGAAGCAGATCTTAATGGATACCCTTGTTCATGGAGGAGAAGGTACTCCTTAAGGTATCATAGTCCAGGGGTGAGGAACTCTGCCTTCAAGATGTTGTTGGACTACTACTCCCATCATCTCTGACCCATTGGCTATGATGTTTGGGGCTGATGGGAATTGGAGTCCACCAACAACTGGAGGACCACAGGTTTCCCCATTCCTGGATGAGTCTCAAAATTTTAAATTGCGCTTTTAGTCACGTTGAAGACGTTAAATCACAACGATTTAAAGGTGGGGTTAAAAATGAGGACAAATAGTGGTGCTGGAAGAGAGAAGATTTAGTCTTTACCTAAGTTCCGGTTCTAATTTGTACACCTTTCCACGCAAAGATCCAGCTGTCACTCAATTTTTTTTTAAAGTGATTTCTCCATTTGAAAGTCATCATTATTTCAGAGATTGTTTTCAAGGAGGATACATGCTATGTAAATACTATGGGAAATGGAACACTTTGTTGGTTGGATGCAAAATGGAAGATTTGCAGGTTGTTTGGTCCTGGAAGGCCCTTGAGTCCTTTAAACTCAAAACTCTCAAAGGCCAAGGTCGCCACATTTAACATAGCAAGAGCTTAACAGTTTTGTACACAAATCCTCACAAGCCAATGGGTATTGTATTTGGAAGAGTATCTGCCCAGGCTCAACTCCAGATTTTCTTCAGCAAATGTCCACCATGCTGGGACCAGCCCTACCCTTAGGTATAATAAGGCAGGTGCTGTGGGGTGGGGATGATGGTGAGATGTTGGAGGACAGAACTGTGTGTATGATGTGGTCCTAAGCTAGCTTGCTGTCCTCAGTTATGACAGAGGACCCAGTCCCATTGCCAGTGCTGAAAATTCAGCTGCCACTCCAGTCAGTTTCTGTATGTCAGGAACAGGAAATCTGAGGCCCAAGAGCTGAGTGTGGCCCTCCTGGCCTCTCTATTTGGCCCCTGAGACTGTCTCCAGGCCTTCTGAATAATGAGGGAGGCAGATGCACATTGCCAGGGAGTAGGGATGGAAAGAGCTGTCATTTTCGGTTTTCTCCGTTTCTCATTTTTCCGATCTTAAATTCAGTTCTCCACATTTCTGCAGCAATTTGTGAATTTACTTTTTTAAAATCCTCTTGAAAATTCTCCAGTATTTTAGTGTGAATGTCTCCTAATAAACACATTTTTGTAGGCAGTTCTGACTAATATACACATTCTTGCAAGCAATTTCTTGTCATATAATTCATTTGTACATGTTATTTTCATTCATATATTCCTTTTTGTACATACTTTTTGCTGACATATACATTTCTGTAAGCATTGGTTGGTGAACTGCATTGCAAAATTCAAAAAAGTTTTAAACTTAAAATGTGAAGGCTGGCTGTGTTTCGGTTCTCGTATTGTTTCAGAAAGTGTGGATTTGATGCGTTCAGCTTGAAATGCTAACTGAATCAAATTTCTCACCCAGCCCTAAAGAGGGCATTTCACAAATGGGGAACCACCAGCAAAAAGGCCCTATCATGGGGCATCATCAGCGGGGCAGCACCCAGCGGCAGCACCACTGACAGAGCGTCCCCTACTGACTGTAGGGCCTGGGATGGTTTATATTGGGGGAGGTGCTCTTTTAGGTACTTGGGTCCCAAGCTGTGTAGGGCTTTGTACAGTGGTGCTTTAAATATTGACCTTGTCACGTATCTGATGCAGTGTCATGTATCTGATGGTGGCAGAGCTTGGAAGTAACTAGTTACAAGTAACGAATTACTTGTAATTTATTACTTTTTGAGTAATGAGTGGGTAACTTCATTACATTTTGCTAGTAACAGAACGAGTAGTAACTTCATTACTTTTGAGGAGTAATTGTAATGTTTCCAGCATTACTTTTGTGCATTACTTGGGGGGGAGCAAGGGAAGTCTTCTGCTCCTCTGATTTGTGGATAACAATCATGTGCTTCAAATTGGGCTTCTATGCAACGTTGTTCTTCCTTCATGCTCTATGGGTGCTTAGGAGGCAATGAGGGAGGAGGTGGAAAGCGAGACGGTGTGGAGAAAACAGTTGTTTAAAAATGGATAGGAGTGGAAGGAGAAATGAGCTGGAGGCAATATAAATATACAAAAAATGTGTGTGTTGGGATATCATCATTGCTGGGGGTGGGGTGAGGGGATGTGAGATTTTGTTATGCTATTCTGTTAATCTTATGGATAAAAAAAATATTCTACTACCCTGTGTGTGTGTGTGCTTATTTTTTAATGTTTTAGGCTACTTATATGTGCAGCAGCCAAGGTCAGCACCGTGTAGACATTTTTTAAAAAAAAGTAACTAAAATGTAATTGTAGCAATTACTTTTGAGTAAAAGTAAAGTAATCAGTTACTTTCAGAGCAATTGTAATTGTAACGGTAATTACTACTTTTGGGGGGCCATGAAACTGTAACTGTAATTTATTGCTTTTTAAAAGTAATCTTCCAAGCTCTGGATGTTGGCCCTGGATCACTCTGATAATCTCGAAAATCATTACTTTAGGAATGCACAAGCTAAATTCTTCTGAGAAACTGTGAGCTATTGTGAGGGAGTCAGATGCATGTACCTCCAGTTTCTATGCCATTTCCCTGATTTCCCATCTACTTCCTCTAATTTTGCAAGAAAGTTCAGGGGATTGTTGCGCATACTTCAGCTTGCATGCCTGACTTCATTTGCATGCATTTCCAAGAATGTTTTGCCTTTTCAGAGTTGGCAGACTCATGATATCATCAGGCCCAGCCTCATGACATCATACCGGAGAGGGCTGTGGAGACCATGTCCAAGTGCCTGGAATCCGTAAGTGGATGGATGGGCAGGAACAGGTTGAAGTTGAACCCTGATAAGACCGAGGTACTACTTGTGGGAGACAAGGGAGGGTTAGGAGATGTTGACCTGGTGTTTGATGGAGTGAAGTTGCCCCTACAGGACCAGGTCCACAGCCTCGGGGTTGTTCTTGATTCCAGGCTGTCCATGGAGGCTCAGATTTCGGCTGTGAGCCGGGCAGCTTGGTATCAATTACACCTTATACGTAGGCTGCAACCCTACCTCCCTGTTCAACAGCTCCCACTCGTGGTGCATGCCCTGGTCACCTCTCGATTGGACTACTGTAATGCGCTCTACGTGGGGTTACCCTTGAAAATGACCCGGAAACTACAACTTGTACAGAATGCAGCGGCGCGCTTAGTTGAAAAGACGGTTGAAAAGACAGGAGAGAAGGGGGGGAAGGCGGGCAGTACCTGAGGGGGAGTTAAGGAGGAGTGAAAGGTTGCACGCCCGTTTAGCCCCTTCTTAAAGAACAGGCGGGAAGCAGCCCCTTGCTCTGTCAACTTTCTCCCAATGTTGCAGGACCTGTATCCCTGTATTGCTTCATGAGAAAGCGCAGTCTTTGTTGGACATTACTCTAATAAAACACGAATTAACTACAACCTCTGGTCTGGTTCCTGAGTCGCATCCTGGGCCTGACAGTGGTTGCTATGGTGACCTGAGGCTGGTTAACAGATTCCACCCTGTTTGTTTCAGCCCCCCTTAATATGGCTTCTTTTTCTCTGCCAATTTGCTGTCTGGTCACTACATAGATCTTTCCTTGGGCGCCCATTACATCCCTTGCCAGTATTACTGGTTCTTGTTGCTGGGCATTAATGCCTACTTTATATCGGCCCTCTCGGCCTCTCCAAGTCATTTCCACCAGGGCCACAGGCAAACTTTCGGGTTGACCCCTCACTCCTTGGATAGTCACAGTTTCCTGAGGTAATATTACCTCAGATTTTATTAAATCTGGCCTCAGTAATGTCTGAGCGGCACCAGTATCAAGCAATGCCCAATAATTTGCCCCTTGTACACTCACTTCCTCTCTCAGACTTGAATCAAGGTCTGTTACTTCTGTCCAGTTTATCTGGCAAAACTGAACCTTTTTCGCTGTTTCTAAAGCCTTGGGCTCTGTTTTCACTGCCCTTGTCTGAGCAGGATTACTAATGGGGTTGGCAACCTCACATTGAAAACGTAGGTGCCCTGGTCTACCACATTTGTAGCATAATTTCTCCTCACTTTTAGGGTACACAGAACCACTCTGGGGTGTCCTGTGCCCTTCAGATTTTAATGGAGGACTCACTCGCTGTGGTACCACATCCCTTCTGCCAGCACTATATGGTCTGGGTTTAAACTCTCTTGATGTTTTCCCCACCCAGCCAGTTCTATTGGAGGCGAAGTGATCCGCCAGCTCTGAGGCCTCCTGCACCGATGTAGGGGAACGGTCTTTGACCAGGAGCCTTATTTCTGGTGGTAACTGATGGTATAATTGATCCAGTATCACGAGGCTTTTCACCTCTTCCACTGACTGAGCTTTGGCACTACTCATCCACTTTCCAAATATATCCATCAACTTTGCTCCCAGTTCCACAAAAGACCTCCCTGTCTGTATCTGGCAATTTCTGAAAAGCTTTCTAAAATAATCAGGCCCCAGTCTGAACCTTTTGTATACTGCCTCTTTAAACTCAGCATAGGTGACGGGCCTGTCTGAGGGAAAATATTGGTATACCTCAGCCAATTCCCCTTTAATCAGATTTGATAAATACTGCATGTATTTATCTTCAGGTAGCCCCCACAACTGAGCTGCTTTTTCAAAGGTGCTGAGGTAAATTTGAGGATCTTGACCAGGCTCATAGACAGCAAAGTCCTTTGGAGTAATTTTTATTTTTGCTCCATCTCTGTCTTTCCTTGTCTCCTCAGAGTGAAATTTCTCTCTATCAAATTTTAACTTTTCTACTTGTAATTCAGCATCCACTGCTCGTTGCTTCTCCCTCTCCTCAAACCCCAATCTCATTTTCTCAGCTTCCATCCTCAATCTCTCAGCTTCCAACTCCCTCTGCTTGTCTTTTTCCTCAGCTTCCATCCTCAATCTCTCAGCTTCCAACTCCCTCTGCTTGTCTTTTTCCTCAGCTTCCATCTTCAATCTCTCAGCTTCCAACTCCCTCTGCTTGTCTTTTTCCTCAGCCTCCCATCTTAACTTCTCTCTCAAGTACTCTATATAAGCGGGATTGCTTAAATATCCTTCTGGGGTCTCTTCCCTGACAGGTTGTTTTTGCTGGGCAGTTGCAAATCCTATAAGTGCTACCCTCAATTCATCTACCCCTTTACCCTCGTGAGGTAAATTGAATGTTATGCACTTCTCCACCAGCTCCTCTCTTTTCATTTTTATGTATTCAGCCATGGTGTTTGAGTTCACTCACTCTTTACCACACACTCTTTGCCAGTCACTCTCACAAGAAATCTTGTTTTGTTATTTCTGTTTGCCACACAACTATTAGGGATTGTCTAGTATTCGTATCTCACTGCTACAGCCAACACCTGTGACGTAGTCTCCTTTGTCACCACGTGTCTTTGGGACTCTCTTTGGTTCGTATCTGGATTCTCTGTTGTTCGTATCCCACCGCTACTGACACCACATGTGGTGCGTCCTTCCCTGGCTCTCCCTGTCAGGTTCCTACCTGCTCGTGGTTACTGCCTGTCTCTAGGCACCACCAAGGACTGCACCAGTCCGGACCGCTCTCTCTTATGATTTCTCTCCCCGCTCTAGCACAGATCTCAACAGATCCCCCTGCTAGGCAACCACCAGTAACATCCCAATACTAGTATTCCCAGAGACTCTGAATACTGGTATTGTTATTCTCTTCACTGCTGCCACCATTTGTTACAGTTCCCCTTCAGCCTTGGTCATTACCTTACCCTCCCTTCTGGTCTGTGAAACCCCAGCCAAGGATCAGGCCTTTGGTAAACCAAATTAAGTATTTATTACAGATAACAAAGCTAACAAGATTAACAAGATTTCTTCTTAAGGCACATAAGCATATGGTTTTACTCAATACTAATCCGAACTCCACCTCCCTCCTGGTAAACAACTCTCTAAACCCCACCAAGCAATCCACTCTTTCTCTTCTTCCCCCCCAGATTCCACAATTCACCACCTCACATTCCCCCAGATTTACCTGTCATCCTTTCATTTATACTGTCAGCCATTTTAAACATTCAGCCAATCATCAAGCATTCTATTGCCCATTCACTCCCCCTCCTCTTTCACTACTTACCATTTATACTCTAAACAACCAGCACTTACCATATTTACACTAATATATAGGAACATCACAGCCCTCCCTTGTCCTTAACATGGCTGCAACCATATCTACTCAAAAGTAAGTCCTATTGAGTTCTATGGGGCTTAGTTCCTTAATAAGCATGTTTACAGTTGCTGCCTTCGGGGGCATCCATCTGTGCTCCCATCTAACATCTCTGCAACACTAAGCTCCTTTCTTCCTACAATGGCCTGGCCTGAGGGCACGTAAACCCTTCTTGCCAGAAGCAAGTAAGCTAGATTAAATGCTCCCTAAAGGTGTTGAACTGTGACCTGGGAGACCAGGGTTTGAATCCCCACACAGCCATGAAGCTCACTGGGTGACCTTGGGCCAGTCACTGCCTCTCAGACTCAGAGGAAGGCAATAGTAAACCACCTCTGTCTGAATACTGCTTACCATGAAGACCCTATCTGGGATCAACTAGAAGGCAGTCCATTTCCATTTTGCATCACCCTAAGCTTGTGAGAAAGAATGACCTTGTCACTTCAGATGGACCTAGGAACACCCTATTTTAGGTAAGATTTCTATTTTAATCTCCAGAGAATTTTTTTTAATGGTATGCTCCAAGCAACTGTGGTTGATACAATGTATCATGTTTAATGATGTCACTAGGGCCCGCCCCGTGATGTCACTAGGGCCCGCCCCCATTTTCTCAGGTTTTTGAATGGTTCCGACCTGGCAACCCTACTTTATATATATATATGTGACAGAAGTCAAATAGCTACTAATGGGCGCCCGTCTCTCTTTGGCTATGTGCTCAGCGTGTGCAACTGAGAAGTTCAAAAGCCTGAGTCTGTCATGTATAATAAAATCTGTATCAGGGGTAGGAAACCGTTTTCAGCTCAAGGGCCGCATTCCCTTCCTAGCAACCTTCCGAGGTCCACATGCCAGTGGCAGGTGAGGCTGAGGCAAGAGCAGATGAAGCAATGGATGTCAACGTGGACTTTGTACATTAGGTGAGTTTCTAGACATAGGTTCACAAACCCCTTCTCCACCTGCTATCCAGGCAAGCAAGAGGCACTATCAGAGTTCAAGGGCATATCCCAGCCAGGCAAAACCACTCAAGGAGGGGATGAGATAGGGTTAGTGAGGGGCATTGCTTTGAAAAGTTACTTTTTTTGAACTACAATTCCCATCAGCCCCAGCCAGCATGGCCACTGGATTGGGCTGATGGGAGTTGTAGTTCAAAAAAGTAACTTTTCCAAGCTCTGATTTTGCCCTTGGGCCTGAGGCTTCCCACGCTGCTCTCTCTCTCTCTCTCTCTCTCTCTCTCTCGTGCAATGATTTGGTTCCTGAGGGCGACTCAAGGGCCGTAGGGTACTGCAGACTTCCCTCTTTACTGATGGAGGAGGAGTCCATGAACAGAGGAGGAGGCTCACTCGCGGAAGACTGTACATCGTCAGTCAGGGGTGGAGTGGGATCCCAATTTGATTGGACCTTTGCATTTAGAAAAGAAAGCAACACCTGCCTGTCTGCAGGGAGCTTTTTATGTGATATTTGGAGATGTGATTTTGCCATTCACCATTTTGTCACTTAACATAGGCTAAAATTACAATTAGTGGAGGGGGGTGTCACAAAGGTATTTGAGCTTACAAAGGGGGTCCAGTACTCATAAAGGTTGGGAAACACTGTTTTAAACCACAAGACTGAGGGCAGGGCCTGTCTTATTCTCGATAATTAATTGAGATCTGCTTTGGGAACCATTTTTGGCTGAAAGCAGAGTGAAGATACTTCAAAATAAACAGATAGGAAATAAAACAAAAATAACAGAAGATAAAACATAAGCACACTGTAAACTTTCACCAAACACAGGAGAATGAAAACCCATTAACAAGGGAGCAAACAGAAAATGCTTAATGTTTCCAGTTCCCACTTAAAAATTGATGAGGCCTTTTTCTTTTTATGATCAAGAATTAGGTGCAGTTATGATCCAGATAAATGTTATTATTAATAATCCAATAACAACTGATTCATAATAAAAGGCTCATTTTGCTACTGAGTTTTGGAAGGATAGCGGGGTATAAATATAATAATAATAATAATAATAATAATAATAATAATAATAATAATAATAATAATAATAATGGAAACATATTAAGATACTGTCTCATTAACTGTATAGTAGTAAATTTGGCAAGTGTTACAACCTGAAAGCAGTGCTGACTATTGTTGAGTCACGATGGTTGTCACTGCCATTGTGACCTCTTGTACCATGTCCCCATTATTGTCTTGAAGCTGAGCCTTATTTATCCTTATAAACCAAATGTTAAAAGGAGTTTCTGGCTCATTACTTCATAGTTATCCACTGAAAGCAACTCAGTTTTATTTGTGAACATAGGGTTGTGCCCCATTTTTGCTCAGTTTCCACATTAATTTGCATTTTTATAAAAGAAAGCCTCATGAAATTGTCCGCATTTTAGTGTGAATTTCTCCTAACAAACACATTCTTGTTGTATTAAATGTCTATCCCACCCTTCCTCCCATAACTTTGTTGCAAGCAATTATAATCACTAATATAGGCATTTTTATGCACTTTCCCATAGTATAATGCATTTCTTTACATATTTTTGGGTTGGGGAACTGCATCACAAAGTTCAGAGAAGTGCACATTTTGAAAGCTAGCTGTGTTTCAGTTCACATATTAGTTCAAGCACTGTGAATTAGGCAGTTTCTCATTCAAATGCAAGCATAATCAAACTTCTCCCCATCCCTCTAAGGGGAGACCTATTGAAATTAACCTAAATCAGTCATATCCAATCATTTCAATTGTTGTATTCTGAGTAGAACCAACATTGGACACATCCCATTGTGTAACGATTCTTTCTAACACTTTGTTCAAGTGAGACATATAATTACGTTATATGACATATAATTTATTCTGCAGCTGTTCCATACATTTCAATGGGCTTTGATTTGGATTAAATCTAGAATCCTATGCACAGAGACCAAAGAGACTTGCCCCCAAACCCAGGAAGTAAGACAAGACAACGCACCAAGAAAGACAAGACAAGCAATATATGTGTAAACTCTGAGAACTGTATAATTTTATTGTTTGGGGCTGTTTTGAAGTGTACTGTGTATGGCTCCCACTCTTTAACTCCTCCTGAGGTACAATAGCTGAGGAGGAAGGCAGTGCACAGAAGGCAAAAAACCTGTTCGGGTTCAACAGGGAATAATTCCATCTCGGCTCCAATTCAGGCAACCAGCAACGCCTGCATGGCCAAGCTAAATACTTCACGGCAATGGACATATATCCCTCCTTCCTCTTCCTCTGCTTCCATGTGTTCTCTTCTACACATCATGGGCCTGAAAAGAACAGGAATCTTCAGATGGGTAGCCGAAAGGAACTATGGGAATAAAACACTGGGTGCCAGTCACCAGCTGTTCCATCTATTGGCTGCTTGGATCCCTTCTGACTTGTTAGTCTAAGGTTCTCTTCAACATATGTCTGTTCAATGGACCTGCAAAGAGCAGAGTTGTCAGATAAGTAGCCAAAAGGGTCTGTGAAACTGATATCTCCAACTGTTCCAACAATAGGAAAAATGTCTTACCTCATCAGTTTCCTGCCTTGTGTGTGGATCTTCTGCACCTTGGGACATATTTAGGGTCCACACTGAGGTCTAAGGCCAAATAGGAAATTCCTTCTCGGCTCCAATTCAGGCAACCAGCAACACCTGCACGGCCAAGCTAAATACTCCACATCAGTGGGCCTATTGTTGAGCCCAATCCGCCATTTCTAGATAATTCTCATAAATGTTCGTAAAACCGAAATTCATCATGGCAAGCACTTGCTGTGAAGGGGGAGAGAAACCCATCAGCCAAATCTAAGGGCATGGTAACTGCAAATATCAAAGATGTACATTCTACCATATGAATTATGGATGGCCCAAGGAAGCAGAGCTTAAGGCTCTACCTTATACCAGTGCTTGTGACGATGATGACAGCAATGAAAGGGAGGTAGAGTGCTGATGAATGTCCATCGTTGGGATCCTTCGTCTCCATTCTATCCTTTGCCAGGCTGTTTTCTAGCACACAGACCTAAAGAGAGAGAGATCCATTATACTGAATGAGTAAACAAGAGAGATGGGTACTTGATCTCAGCTAACTATGACACAATAGCTTACCTTGTCACTTAGTCCTTTCTTATTCTTGGCTGCATCTTGTGACATATATTCAAACCGTTTATCTCATATAACCCTCCTTCCTCTTCCTCTGCTTCCATGTGTTCTCTTCTACACATCATGGGCCTGAAAAGAACAGGAATCTTCAGATGAGTAGCCGAAAGGAACTGTGGGAATAAAACAGTAATCAAGTGCTACTCACCAGGTGGCTTCTTGTCTTCTGTGGCAGCAGTCCTCAGAATGAAAGCATCCAAGAGATACTTATCTGGGAGTCAGGGGCGGCTCTAGGCATGATGGGACCTTTGGGTAACAATGTGCCTTGGCCCAGGGCCGGCTCCAGGCCTGACGGGGTCCTTGGGTACCAATGTGCCTTGGCCCAGGGCCAGCTCCAGGCGTGATGGGGCCCTTGGGCAACAATGTGCCCTGGGCCCCTCCACTCCCCTTCTGCGATCTGCAGAAACAGCGGCGGGAGGGATTGCAGGACAGGAGTTTCTGAGCCGCCTGCCATCCCATCTGATCCCCCCCCCAATTCACCTACCTTTTGCGGCTGGTTTGCCATCAATGAAGATGGCATCCGAGGTTTCCCTAATGGCAGCAATGAGCACGTGTAGCACTAACCCTAGCACTAACCCTAACCTCAACCTTAACGTTAATGTTAAACCCAACTCCAACCCCAGCCCCAGCCCTAGCCTAACCCCCAACTCCAGACCCAGACCAACCCTAACCTGAACCCTAACCATAACCCATCTTGATTGATGACAAACTCGTGCGCGAAGTGCGCGCAACCGCAAAAAAACCCGGAAAGGTAGGTGAAGCAGGGGGGGATGGGATGGGACGGTGGCTGGCTAAAAAGGCCTGTCCTGCTATCCGTCCCACTGCTGTTTCCACGGATGGCGGAAGGGGAGCAGAGGGGCCCAGGGCACGTTGGTGCCCAAGGGCCCCGTCATACCTGGAGCCGGCCCTGCAGCCCAGGGGGGTGGGAGTTTGCTCTCAGATAAAGTGATTATTCTCTGAGTGCCCACAGGAAACCCAACTGGGTTGAGAAACTGTCTGCCTTTTTATAAGCAGTTGCATTGAGACCCGAGACGACATGTACCATTATGAGGGTGGGGAGGTAGATGAGGTCATACTTACTTTCATTATGTTGGAAGAAGGGGGCTGCAGGACCCCCTGGGAAATATCTGGATATGCAAGACTGAAACTTTTTTGTGACCATATTTGGTTTTGAAAAAGGAGAGCTAGAGGGAAAACCCGCTTGGGAAGAGTAAGGAGACACAAAGACTTGTGGCATGCGTGCATGTGTGCTTGAAATCAGCAATCCCTGCTGAGGTCCCGAGGGAGCTTGCGTAGGACCGCACCTATGTCAAGTGGGTAGAAAAGAGAAGTTGTGGGTACCTAGGAATGTGGGTGAGCTTGTTTGCAGAATTAAATTATGGTAGAAGAAGTGGATCTGCAAGGTGCTGTGGTAAGTATCTGGATATGCAGGACAGAAGCCTTTCTGTGGTTAGAAGAATGAGAGATGGAATACCTGGACCAGGATCAAGAGGAGCAGGGAAAACATAAGAGGAGCCCTACTGGAAGAGGCCAAAGACCAAAGACCTGCCTGGTCTGCTATTCTAGGGATTGGGGGGGGGACTTGATTCCATTCACATTTATAGCTGCATCTATCAAGTCTATCAAATTCACACTTTCTGAAACAAAGCCAGCCTTCAAAATACACACTTTAAACAAAATTTTGCAATGCTGTCCTCCAACCAATGTCTATTAGAGGAAAATGTGTATAAAAGTGCATATATTAGTGAAAATAAGATACAAAAATGCACTGTATTATGAGAGATTGCTTGAAAAGGTGTACATTAGTCAAAACTTCAGACAAAAATATTTGTTAGGAAACAATCACACTAAAATGTTGAAGAATCTTCATGAGGATTTAAAAAAACACCACAAATTGCTGCAGAAACATGGAGAGCCGTGTGCAAGATTGGGAAAATGAGAAACTGAGAGAACCAAAACTTGACACATCCTTCCATCCCTCGTTCTCACAGCAGTGAACCAATAAATACGGAAAGCCGTCAAGCAGTACATGAGCACAAAGTCAGCAGCCCTGTCCCGCATATTCACAAATAATTGCCACTGTTTTCAATGAGGTTTACTCCGAGCTAAGCATGAATCGGTTAGAAAGAAAGATGTTGGAGACAGAAAGTGGAAGGCTTCAGACCAATAAGATGTTTTAGAAATTATATTTATGGAACACACACACAGTTAATACTATATAAAAAGAATCTAGGAGAAACCACAGTGGAACTCTCTGCCCTGGGACATCTGCCTGGCCCCATCTCTAATGGAATTCTAGTGCCAAGGCCTAGCTGGTGTTTGAATCTCCCTTAGCTAGGGATGGGGGAGAAAAGTGGTTCAGTTCACCTTTAAAGGCTATTCTATCCAATTTGCACTTTCCAAAATAATATGAGAACGGAAACACAGCTATCCTTCAAAATGCGCACTTGTCCAAATTTTGTGATGCCGTTCTCCACCCAATGTCTACAAATCTCCACATATTAGAGGAAAATGTGTATAAAAATGAATATATTCGTGAAAATAAGATACAAAATATACTCTATTAGCAGAAGTTGCTTGAAAAACTGTACATTAGTCAAAACTCAGGACAAAAATGTAGGAGAATTTCTTCCTCTAAGATGCTGAAGAATTTTCATGAGGATTTTTAAGAAAATAACATTAGCTGCGGAACTGAATTTAAGAGTGGAAAAATGAGTAATGGAGAGAAATGAAACTGACAGATCTTCCCATCCCTGCTCCCTCCCATTAGAAATCAGGCAAGAGCCATCCCTGCTAAATTCCACATGCCAGGCGTTTGCCACCCATGGCTCCTTTGGGAGGAAAGGCAGGTTATCATTTTAATAAATGCTGCTGGGAGGAAGGGCGGGATATAAATCAAATAATAAATAAATAAACTGATAAATAAAACATGATTTATTTCACACCATGAATCCTGTTCTGATGTATTTTATCTTTTTGTTTTAAATTCTGTGCTTTGTATTTTTCTTATTCTGTGAAGCCGTTTTGACATGTCGTAAAAAGCAGGATATAGGTTTCTTAAATAAATAAATAAATAAATAAATAAATAAATAAATAAATAAGCCCGGCACAGAGTTGGAGTCAGATGAGCCAGGCGTTTCATCATCCCAGGTGCCTGGTCAATATCAACTCTGAGGGCATGATGTTCTGCTTATCAAGTGTCTGCCTCATCTGAAGAGATAGTTATGCTTCTAACATGTATACCAGAGGGAGACAAGGTTCTTTGGAAGTGCTTGAACCTTGTCACAAAGATCTGCCCTCTGAGATAACTGTTGGCTTGATGAAGGGCATCCGATCATCAGAGGCATTTCTCAACTGACAACCTTCAAATAAGATCTCCTTATCAGGATGAGACACGGTCCTTCGAAAGGAGAAACGTTTTTCAGATGTACATTCCCCTGTCAACGTAGTCTGGCAATGGAATTGCCTCCCATCAGGGTTAACGTAACAATGGCCCATCTAGCTCAGCATCCTGTTCTCACGGAAGCCAACCAGATACCTGTGGGAAGCCCACAAGCAAGAGCTGAGCACAAGAGCACTCTCCCCTCCTGTGGTTTCCAGCAATCGCTATTCAGAAGCATACTGACTTTGATTGTAGGCAGAGCATGGCCCTCATAGCTAGTTGCCCATTGATAGCCTTATCTTGTCTAATCATCTTTTAACGCCATCCAGGTTGGTGGCTATCACTGCCTCTCACGGGAGTAAATTCCGTAGTTTAACTATGCGCTGTATGAAGAAGTACTTTCATCTGTCCTGAATCTTCCAGCATTCAGCTTCATTAGTGCTAGTGTGATGAGAGAAGTAGAAAAACTTTTCTCTACCCACTTTCTCCATGCCATGAATAATTTTGTACACCTCTATCATGACACCTCTTACTCACCTTTTCTCTAAACTAAAAAGCCCCAACTGCTGCAACTTTTCCTCATAGGGGAGTAGCTCCATCCCCTTGATAAGTTTGGTTGCCCTTTTCTGAGCCCTTTCCAGCTGTACAGTATCTTTTTTGAGGTGAGGCAACCATATTCCAAATGCGGTTGCACCAGAGATGTGTATAATGGCATTATATCAGCACTTTTATTTTTAATACCTTTCCTAATGACCCCTTTGACCAGATAACATATTCATTTATTTAGAATTAACATCTAACTGTTATAAATAAGGAAGGGGGGGGAACCCAGAAAGATAGGCAGTTTTCAAGCATAGGAAAAAGGAAGCTACCTTATACCGAGTCAGTCCATCTGTCCATCTAGCTCAGTATTGTCTACACTGACTGGCAGCTGCTTTCCAGGGTTTCAGGCAAAAGACATTCTCAGCCCTACCTGGAGATGCTGCTGGGGACTGAATCTGAGACCTTCTGCATGCAAAGCAGATGTTCCGTCACAGCCCCAACAGAACACTCAAATGAGCATTCTGGCCAGTGTCTCTTTTACATTGCAAACCCCATTAAAGCCCAATTACAGCAAGAGCTTCTTTGTTCCTGAAGTGTGAAAACACCCTTTGACTTTCTGGAAACCCAGAGACCTTTGGGAACCACACCATGCTCAGCGAGATGTCTCTTTGTACACATGTTGCTGTATTATTGGAGAGCTTCAGCATGTCAGTCAGCCTTGGCAAGGTCAGGAGCAAGTGATATGTGCTGATGCAGATTGAAGTTTCCCTCGAGTAGGCAGGATGGGCAGTGTGAGGGGCAGGGAAGTGGTGAATGCCAGATGAAGGTCTAGGCAAGATACCCCCAGCTTTTCACCCCCTTGAAAATACGGGACTTTGCCTGGTTTGGAATAGCTCTGTTTTTCTACCGACGATCCCTGCTGCCACCCTATCCGCTCTGTGGTGCCAGCTGCCTTTCTGTAGGCTGCTGCTGTGTAGTATGCCCTGCACTCATTCATAAGAAGAGCCTGCTGGATCAGGCCAGTGGCCCATCTAGTCCAGCATCCTGTTCTCACAGTGGCCAACCAGGTGCCTGGGGGAAGCCCGCAAGCAGGACCCAAGTGCAAGAACACTCTCCCTTCCTGAGGCTTCCAGCAACTGGTTTTCAGAAGCACGCTGCCTCTGACTAGGGTGGCAGAGCACAGCCATCACGGCTAGTAGCCATTGATAGCCCTGTCCTCCATGAATTTGTCTAATCTTCTTTTAAAGCCATCCAAGCTGGTGGCCATTACTGCATTTTGTGGGAGCAAATTCCATAGTTTAACTATGCGCTGAGTAAAGAAGTACTTCCTTTTGTCTGTCCTGAATCTTCCAACATTCAGCTTCTTTGAATGTCCATGAGTTCTAGTATTATGAGAGAGGGAGAAGAACTTTTCTGTATCCACTTTCTCAATGCCATGCATAATTTTATACACTTCTATCATGTCTCCTCTGACCCGCCTTTTCTCTAAACTAAAAAGCCCCAAATGCTGCAACCTTTCCTCGTAAGGGAGTCGCTCCATCCCCTTGATCATTCTGGTTGCCCTCTTCTGAACCTTTTCCAACTCTTTAATATCCTTTTTGAGATGAGGTGACCAGAACTGTACACAGTATTCCAAATGCGGCCGCACCATAGATTTAGAGGACTGGGATTACCAAATCTGAGACTTTATTTTGCTGCCTGCTGTTTAGTCTGGATAAAGGAATGGATTTTATTGAGGAATAAAAGACTATTGGATTTGGAGGGCCATAATTTGAAGTGGGGATGGCATGGATATTTATGGTATGACAAAGTAAAAGTAAATGTAGACTTTAACAATCATTTTATAAGACGTCCTCTGTTGAAAATATGGAATAGATACAAACCAAGGTTTTATTCGAAAATACCATTATGTGTCTCAAGTCAAGAAGCGTTTTATAGAAGAGAAATGGCTGGAAAAGAGAAATGGTTAACTTATCAAGAACTATTAGAAAATGTACATGGAGAATATACAGTGAAAGAGAGAGAACAACTGACAAAGGAAGGATATAGTTTGCAATGGTTTGCCTATTTACAATTGTTAGAAAGATATAAAATGGACAAGAAAATGTATGGGTTTGAAATAAGTAAATCTGATTTTGAAATAGGATTGTGTACAAATGATGAAAATATAATTGCGAAAATGTATAAACTCTTATTGAAAATGGATATGGAGGAAGAACAAGTAAAAGAGTGTATGGTAAAGTGGGCAAAAAATTTTGGTCATAACATACAAATGGATCAATGGGAAAATATGTGGAAAAAAGGTTTGAAATTTACACTATGCTATAATCTTAAAGAAAATTTTTATAAAATGATGCACCGTTGGTACATGACTCCAGAAAAGTTGTCAAAAATGTATAGTAATGTTTCTAATGTTTGTTGGAAATGTAAACAACAAGAAGGATCATTTTATCATATGTGGTGGTTATGTAAAAAGGCAAAATCATTTTGGGCACAGATAGGTAGGAAGATGCAAAAAATTCTAAAGATAAATATTCAGTCAAAACCAGAATTTTTTTTATTGGGTTTTATGGATAAACAAATAGAAAAGAAATATGGAAGAATAATATTATATATGATTACGGCAGCAAGATTATTATATGCACAAAAGTGGAAAATGGAATCAACACCAACAATGGAAGAATGGCTATTGAAATTAATGGACTTAGTAGAAATGGATAAATTGACATGTTTACTTAGAGAAAAATCGACGGATACATTTCTTAAGGAATGGAAGCCTCTCTTGGACTTTTTGTTGAAAGATCAAAATAAAATGATGATACTGGGATTTGACGATTAATTAAGACAGCCTATGGAGAAAAGGGATTCTGTATGTATATATTAAGGGACAGGTTTGATGTATATTATATACTTATAGCTGATCTGTGACAAATCGGAAGTCAACTATTTTATTTTCATTTTTTGTTGTTGTATTGTTATGTTTTTTTGACTTTGTTTTGTTTGTTTTTGGAAAAATTTGAATAAAAATTATATATATATAAAAAAAAAAAACCAGAATTTTTTTTATTGGGTTTTATGGATAAACAAATAGAAAAGAAATATGGAAGAATAATATTATATATGATTACGGCAGCAAGATTATTATATGCACAAAAGTGGAAAATGGAATCAACACCAACAATGGAAGAATGGCTATTGAAATTAATGGATTTAGTAGAAATGGACAAATTGACATGTTTACTTAGAGAAAAATCGACAGATACATTTCTTAAGGAATGGAAGCCTCTTTTAGACTTTTTGTTGAAAGATCAAAATAAAATGATGATACTGGGATTTGACGATTAATTAAGACAGCCTACGGAGAAAAGGGACTCTGTATGTATACATTAAGGGACAGGTTTGATGTATATTATATACTTATAGCTGATCTGCGACAAATCGGAAGTCAACTATTTTATTTTCATTTTTTGTTGATGTATTGTTATGTTTTTTTGACTTTGTTTTGTTTGTTTTTGGAAAAATTTGAATAAAAATTATTATAAAAAAAAATATCCTTTTTGAGATGAGGCAACCAGAACTGTACACAGTATTCCAAATGCGGCCGCACCGTAGATTTATACAACGGCATTATGATATCGGCTGTTTTATTTTCAATACCTTTCCTAATTATCGCTAGCATGGAATTTGCCTTTTTCACAGCTGCCGCACACTGGGTCGACATTTTCATCGTGCTGTCCACTACAACCCCGAGGTCTCTCTCCTGGTCGGTCACCGCCAGTTCAGACCCCATGAGCATATATGTGAAATTCAGATTTTTTGCTCCAATATGCATAATTTTACACTTGTTTATATTGAATTGCATTTGCCATTTTTCCGCCCATTCACTCAGTTTGGAGAGGTCTTTTTGGAGCTCTTCACAATCCCTTTTTGTTTTAACAACCCTGAACAATTTAGTATCGTCAGCAAACTTGGCCACTTCACTGCTCACTCCTAATTCTAGGTCATTAATGAACAAGTTGAAAAGTACAGGTCCCAATACCGATCCTTGAGGGACTCCACTTTCTACAGCCCTCCATTGGGAGAACTGTCCGTTTATTCCTACTCTCTGCTTTCTGCTTCTTAACCAATTCCTTATCCACAAGAGGACCTCTCCTCTTATTCCATGACTGCTAAGCTTCCTCAGAAGCCTTTGGTGAGGTACCTTGTCAAACGCTTTTTGAAAGTCTAAGTACACTATGTCCACTGGATCACCTCTATCTATATGCTTGTTGACACTCTCAAAGAATTCTAATAGGTTACTGAGACAGGACTTTCCCTTGCAAAAGGCTCTGCTTCAGCAAGGCTTGTTCTTCTATGTGCTTAGTTAATCTAGCTTTAATAATACTTTCTACCAGTTTTCCAGGGACAGAAGTTAAGCTAACTGGCCTGTAATTTCCGGGATCCCCTCTGGATCCCTTTTTGAAGATTGGCATTACATTTGCCACTTTCCAGTCCTCAGGCATGGAGGAGGACCCAAGGGACAAGTTACATATTTTAGTTAGCAGATCAGCAATTTCACATTTGAGTTCTTTGAGAACTCTCGGGTGGATGCCATCCGGGCCCGGTGATTTGTCAGTTTTATTCAAAAGCATAGGGCAATTCAATGGCAGTCCTACTTGTAGTACACCCATTTGAAGTTAATAGGCACAATTAACTTAGGTTTATTAATTTCAATAGGTCTGCTCTGAGTAGGATTTAGTTGACTACAACCCATAGTGATTCTCAAAGATTTAACATCCAGAGATGTAGTGGAGCTGACTGAAATCCTAGCAACATCTGAGCCAGGCACTTCTCAGTAGGAATGCCAGCAGGATTTTCTGGGCCCTGGACACTGTAGGTGGATCAGGCACTTGCCTCACTCGAAAAATAGGATGCAAATTTGCCTGCTCTTGTGCTGGTGAGGTGGGAGGGGCTGCACACAAGTAATAAGGTGACTGACAGAATGTCAACAGGTGAAGCTTTTCCTGCATTGTATTTCATTGTTGTAGTTATGTGCCTTCAAGTCTATTTTGACTTACGGTGACCCTATGAATCAGTGACCTCCAATAGCATCTAACCACCCTCTTCAGATGTGGATGTCTTTGCAGAGGATCCCTAGCCAAGCTTTACCAACAGCACAATCCAAACTACAACTACTCAGAAGTAAGTCCTGTTGAGTTCTATGGGGCTTAGGCCCTTAGTATGTGTGTTTAGAATTGCAGCCTTCGGGGGCATCCATCTTTACTCCTGAGTGCTCCCATCTAACACCTCCACAACACTAGGCTCCTTTCTTCCTACAATGGCCTTCTGGTGACTGGTCTGGCCTGAGGGCACTTAAACCTTCCTTGCTGAAAGCAAGTAGGCTAGATTAAATGTTTCCTACCCATGCTCCATCTTTTAGCTAAGATTTCTATCTTAATTTCTAATCAGAGAAATTGTTTTTTTTAATTGTATGCTCCAAGCAACTGTGGTTGATGCTTAATGTATCATGCTTAATAACATCACTCGGGCCCACCCTGTGACTTAATTTGGGCCCGCCCCTGTGACATCACTAGGGCCCGCCCCTGAACTCTCAGGTTTTGGGATGCTTCTGACCTGGCAACCCTAGCCCCACATGGCTGCCCGTTGGTGCCAGGCCTGCCAGTACTAGACCAATCAACGCACTGCAGTCAGCAAAAATACTTTCCCTGCAAGCAGAAATAACACAAGAAACAGTCAACCTGAAGCAAGCAGATAACAAACACTCTTATTGGTCAAGGAGAGCAGACTGGGGAGGAGCAAGAATGGTGCCAGCCATCTCCTCTTTGCTCAGTGCTTTGCCTGGTCTGCTCCCCCAGGTTCGTATCAGCCAAGCCAAAGGCAAGGGTTTGGCCTCACTTCATACCACGCCAGAGGAGCAAGATTGGGGATGGGGACATGCTCAAGCCTGAGGCTCATTCATTCACACAATGGTAAGCCATAGGATGCAATCCCATGATGTCCATTTACTACCAGAATGGACACTCTTGGTGGAATGGATTTTGCCCAGCCCTGCAGCCCTCCATTTAATCTGAACCAATTGAATTCAAGCCTGGTTACAATACAATAGGAAGCTCTCTGATATACAAAAACATTATAACACTGCATCCTCGCTGTTGAAACAAAAGCAGAACAGGATTTCTTGGAAGGCTTGCTGAACTGCAAGAAGCTCACAAGAAAAACTATCATTAATTAATTCATGGCAGGGGCGGGTAATTGGTGGTCCCTCAGGTGTTATTTGTTTGCTTATTTAAGGCATTCATATAGCGCTTGTTCAGGTGGACCTCACAAACTGGTTCACATAAGATTATTACAACACTAAGTATTTTTTAAAGGTATAATAAAAAGGAGGAGACAGCTTGTTTGTTTAAGAAGTTGTTCTTGCATCTTCTCCTCTCCCCTCAGGGGCAACATGGTTCTGCAGATGCCACTGTGGTGACAGCTGGGGGGGAGAGGGAGGGGCCACTGTGAGAGCTGGATGTTGTTGGACTCTGTCTCCCATCATCCCTGACTATTGGCCAGTGTGGCTGGTGCTGCTGGGAACTGGAGTCCCTCAACATCTGCGGGCCACAGGCTAGCCAACTCTGATTTAATGGGGTTGAATGAAGCCAGCAGAATGGTAGCTTGTTAGCTGAACGCGAACAGTGTATATTACATGAGTGAGAGTGTTTGCCTCTGTTACAACTGTCATAATCACAATCCGGGCAGCATTTATTGTGGGTTTGCAATATGCCTATCATAAGAGTGAAGGAATGTTCTTCGCTGTGTCTCTGTAACTGACTGATGACATTATCTGAACTTTCATAGGAAGGTTATATTAATAGACTTCTGTTCATGGTGAATCGCATTATCAGTTACATCTGGCTGTTGCATGATTACATAAATGTTATTTGTGCATGCAATGTATATATTTCATAAAGCATTTAAGTATATCTAAGAGCTCCCCATTTAATTGCCAGTCTTTGTGTACTAATGTCAAATGGTTCTAATTTGATCAACATATCCACCCCTTTTGTTGTTTAAATTCTTGAAGAAATGTCTGTCTCCAAACATGTCCAAAGTCCCATGCCAACCCATCAGTCATGTAAGTTGAACAGAAAGGGACAGGAGGGAGATGGCACAAACTGAAGCAGTGTTGTCTGAACTGTAGGAATCTTCATAAATGGGGAAGTCTAGATTAGAGGTAGCCAATATGGCACCCTCTAGATGTTGTTGAACTCCAACTCCCATGAGGAGTAGTAGAGGTGCCTGGGTGGGTGCCTGGGGGGAGTGGGGCTCCCTGCCTCGGGGGGATGTCTGGAGAAAGGGCTGCATGGTGTGTGTGAGCCTGGAGTGTATGTCGGGTGCCTGGATGGGGATGGTGTGCAAAGTAGGCAGGGGCGAATTCCTGGGTCTCCTAATAAACATTTTTGTATGCAGTTTTGACTAATATACACATTTTTGCAAGTGTATTTAAGTGTCTATTATAATGCTGTAACCCACACTGAGACCGGCTGGTGCAGTGCGAGTAATAGTAATAATAATTTTTGTATGTTATTTTCTTTAATATATTCTTTTTTATACATATTTTCCCCTAGTATATGCATTTTTGTAAACATTGCTTGGTTGGAGAACTACATCTGAAAATTTGGATGAGTGCAAGTTTTAAAGAATGGCTGTGTTTTGGTTCTCATATTTCAGAAAGTGTGGATTTGATAAATTTGACTTTAAATTTGACTTGAATTTCTCCCCCAGGCCTATCTGGAGATGCCGGGGATGAAACTTGGTGCCTTCTGCATGCACAACAGATGCTCTGCCACTGAGCTATGGCCCTTCATTGAACTGTGATGAGAGTTGTAGTCCAACAACAGCTGGAGAGCACCACATTGGTTATCCCTTGCCTACGTATAAATCAAAAGCTCTCCTTGCTGGAAAGCAAATTCATTGGTTGCATGTACAAGCTTGTAGATAAAATTCAGGGGGAACAAGTCCTACCAGTTTCAAGCTGAAAGGGCTGTGCAAAGCTCTGATTGGCTGAATGCCTGTAACATCATGAAGCACCTTTCCCCCTCAATCCCTAAAACTTTTCAGCTTGAAAACAAACATTGTTGTTTTGAATTGGGTACTGGACCATATTTTAATTCATACAAAAAGTCCTTCTATAATCCTAGTAATAGTAGTTCAAGCCCCTCCCACACACAATGGGCAGTGAGCTCATCAGAATCATGGGGAGGCGCCAAATTGGCAAGAACGTGAGGAAATCAATGCAAAAGCAGGTGCTTGTGTTATTTAAGGAGTGACGATAGAGCAATGCTGGGTGCAACAGATAAGGGCTAAAACCACACAGGGGTGGCTCCAGTTTTAATATCCATCCATGTAAGCAAAGTGTGGCTGACCCAGTAACCTGTACATGCACTGCTGATTCTTCCATCCACTGCCCACAAATGGGGCTCAGCCCCAAGAAATGTCATGGTATACAAAAACTTAAGGTTAGGCCATTTTAGAATACTGGGTGCTTGAAAGTGAATTTTCTTTAAAAAACCTCATTTTGGCTATAGCAGGAGGAGAAAAGAGCTGGGAGATACAGCAGCTTTGTTTGTGTGCATCTTTAAAATCTGCTTGGTGGTGAGTTAAAATGAAAAGGATGCTGACATTTCGGTGCCGTTTGTGGGGCACAATCTGGGTCCAGGTGTTTGTAAGCTAGGTTAAGATTCTGGAGTGGTTAGTGTGGAGTGAATAAAAGGTACACAGTCAACACAGTCAGTCCTTACAGAAAATGCACATAAAAGCTTCCACCAAGAACACACACTATCTAATCTGATGCTGCACATGTTCAACTTGGCTTTCAACATTCAATTGACTGATGACCTACTGATAAGATAGACCGGTACACCTTGGGACCTATCAAGCCAAAAGCAGGTCACTAGCCGCGTACTGTGGCTTACCAGGTGCTGGACAACTCCTTCCATTTTGCTGTTCCAGGCTTGGTGAGTCACAAGTTGTGGAAGCCTGCATTGCAGCAGCAGCTTTTAGATCTTAAAGCAAATGACTTATTCTGGGCTTTATATGGCTTGGGCAGTCCAAGCTATACAATTTGGTGTATACAGGGAAAGACTGTATTTTATGTATATAGGGATGCCAATCTACCCCCAACCCTCAGGGTGCTTTTGAAAATGAAGAAGGGAAAAGCTGCATGCAGGAAGAGCAAATGCTAGGTAAATTAACCCAGATAAAGATGAAAAGTTTTGAGAAAATAAGACACAATCCAGAATAGTCATTTGTGCTGAAGTTCCATTGACTTCAGCAGAGTAGCATCAAACTCTACTAAAGTCATGCCACTAAAAAGCTGTTTCCAAAAAAGCAGCTGGATCCTAATAATATCTACTTAGAATAGGGGTGGCTAACCAGTGGCCCTCCAGATGTTGTTGGACTCCAGCTCCCACCAATCCCAATCAGCATAGCCAATGGGATGGTGACTTTTAGTTGCAGTCCAACATCTGGAAGGTCACTTGTTAGCCCTTCCTGACTATTGGTTTCAATGGGATTTATTTCTAAGTTAGCATACTTAGAGCACTGAAACCTTGGGGGCGCTTCAAACATTACATTTTTATGAGTACGTCCAAGGAGTATTGAGTATAATCCTAAAAGTGTATATTGTGAATGTGAGAAGCATATATGTCCAAACACATGTATCATCTGATGATGATCGGCTTATGGAACGTAAGGTGGGCTTTTTCACTGTTGGAACCAGGGTTGTGGAATGCTTTCCCTGCTGAAATATGAGAGGCCCTGTCGGTATTGGTATTCCACTAGGGGCTTATGCACATGGGAGCATAACTTTGTGCTAAAGAACTGTTTTTTGTTTGCACTGTCCACAGTAAGGGCTCAATGCCAGCTGTAAACACAGTGTTTTCTAGTCACGCTTGAGGGGAAACATCAATCATGCTGTTTCCTAAAGAGCACACCCTCTAATTTAACATTTCCACTCCCTCTGGTTAACTGGCAACTGAGCATGCTCAGTTTGTTCTACCAGTAAGTTTCATTTTTTAAAAAACAACACAGAAGTGCGATTATATGTATTTTCACTGGTACAATACAGATGAAATACAAATCTTTGTTTGAGCAGTGTTATGCTTTTGTGCACAAGTTAGGGGGGGAACGAAAAACAAGGCACCGTTTGCAGCAACATAAAAAAGGCTTGCAGAACGGAAGAGAGCAGCGAATGTTTCTCTTCAGCCCATAGGAAATGAAATGAAAGAAGGGAGGAGGAGGGAGTGGGCATGGGAGTGACAACTGACACACCCACCTAAAAGCATTGAAGCACAGCATCTGCAAGCCCTAGAGATACGGAGCGAAGATGCTTTTTCCTTCCCTTTTCAGATTATCAGAGGATTGGGTTAGTATGGATTTACAGGGGGGAAACTGTGTGATGGCTTCTGTTTGCCAGTAACATCATGTGAACCATGCGAATTAAAATGGGATGTGAGTAGCACCAGACGCACACCAAACTCCTGTGTAGATGAGCCCTAACTCAAGAAGACACACGTGTTTAGGCAAGCATTAACCTGACAAGCATCTCTTCACCTTAACCTTGTGTTTTAATTGCTGTTTGAAATGGGCTTGTTATTGTACATTTTAATTACGTTTCTTTAATGTTTTCATGAAATTGTTTTATTGTATGTTTTAATTATGTGTGGCTATATAAATTAAACAACAACAACAACACATTAGGAAGCCAAGCTTTATTATGTTTTTCCCTGCTGAGTGAACACACCTTGGTTTGCCACTGCATAATGTGTGAAATGACTCTGGCCCTGAGTTCTTTAGATCATGTTAGCATGTGTGTATGTGTGTGTATGTACTGCCTTCAAGTCGATTCCGACTTATGGTGTCCCTCTGAATAGGGTTTTCATGAGGCTGAGAGGCAGTGACTGGCCCAAGGTCACCCAGTGAGCTTCATGGCTATGTGGGGATTCGAACCCTGGTCTCCCAGGTCGTAGTCCAGCACTTTAACCACTACACATCACAGTGCCCAAATAGAATTTTATTTAAAATACAGTGCATACAAAACATTACTATGCTAATTAAAGGACACAGCTACACAAATGAGTAAGGATTAACTCCAAACATTCAGGAAAGCATTTGGGAAACACTTCTGTTGTATTGAAAATTCTTCCCACTCCATTATATTTTAAGTTAAAACATGACGTTTTCTCCATTAATTGGATGTGTTTGATCCGCTCTCTGCAGAATCGTTTTAAAATCCTATAGAAATAAGATAAAAATAAGTTAGAAAGATGTCACCATCCAACCAGTTGACTGCTAAAGGTTACTGAATACACGTACCTACATAATGAGTAAGGGTTACTTAGAAACATTCAGGTTAATACTTATCTAACGTGATACTAATAAAACATCTTCCTCTATGGTAGAAAACTAGCAGTTGATTAAGGGTCCCTTGAATATACCCATGAGATAGCAAAAACATTTCAAATAATGCTACTTTTATCTAATTGATTAAGGTAATATGGCTGCATTTTCCTCTGTTCATATAATTAGAAGTTATCATTCTCTATTACCAAAATTGATATGCATAATTAATACAGAATGGTTATTAGTATAGAATTATACACATGAATGTGGTGTGTACTGTAATAGTCCAATAGTCCAATGTAATTCACATTGCTCCAAAAATCATGTAAAGGCTTACAACTAACAACAACAAAAATCATGAATCAGGCTTATGACTTAAGATTCTATTTTATCTAGATTCTATATTATCGGGGCTCCAAACCAACACATAATTTCCTCCGCCAATAATACTGCTATAACGTAACTTCATGATCTTGAAACAAAACAAAACAAAAACAGGTTGTGAGGTGCAACAACTGACCAATAACTCTACCTTTGTTGGTTCATATTTTAAAAGTTGTTATTTGTGAGGGGAATTCCTATTATTTGAACCCTTTTAACACAATCATCAGTGTGCTCCATTTGCTCAACCCTCTCAGATGGTTGCCCCTGACCCATGGGAGCGTTCCAGCTGTCCCGTAAATTGTCTGTAAAAAAACAAACAGGTAAACAAAACAAAACAAACAAAACTCCTCCATCTCAACTTGGGTGTGGGTGTATTTGCTCTGCCTGGCCATTTTCTCTGGGTGCAGAACCAAAGGCACCTACGGCGAGTGAAAAGTGGGATGCAGCAGAAGGTTGGCAGAGGCTGGGAAAGCCCAGGAAGACAAAAGAGGAATGCACAAGAATTACAGAAGGGAATAGCCATGAAGAGTGTGGGATGGAAAGTGGAGAAGAGGCCTGGGTTTTGCTGGTGCTGAGAGTCCCAGACTGTGAGAAGGGTTATGTGGGCACCCTGACTTGTGGGCTGGGGGAGGCTGCTCCACCTCACACCCTGAAAAAAGAGGATGGTTTTGTGCAGGTGTGGTATGACCCTCCAGCTCTCCAGATGTTGCTGAATGGCAACTCCCATACAGTGTGCACTGTATACTGACGTGCGTCAAAGAATGAGAGAGAAGGGCAGGAAAGTGGGCACAGGAAATGTGTGTGTACCATGCAGCATCATAGAACTTTGCTAGAAATGGTATAATGAACGCAACCAATTTCTTACTGGCCCTTCATCAGATGTTTGTCATGGCAAGCTTATCGCTCAGATGATTTCACATGCCAGTATCTGTTAGTCAGTCCCTTCACAAGAAGTTCTACTTCTGACACAAAGAAATAAACAGTAAATGCTTTTTAAGAAAAGGTTACGATGACTCAGAACTGAGAGGAATTTATTTCAAAGAAAAATACCACTTCAAAGAACTGGCCGTTAAGAATGAAGAACTGTAACAACCTTTGGAGTGACTCACATCTCCCCAAATGAAGGGATTAAGACATTTTCCTTAGACTTATGGGATCCCCCCTCCCTGCTCTGGGAGTACCTGAGGTTCCTTGGGGGACTTATCAGGAGTCCCTCACTGGGAAGTTCAGCAATGGAGGACAAGCTTCCTTGAAAGACACTGTGCTGCCATGTTGTAACTCTGTATCAAGGTTACAACAATACCATTAAAACAACAAGACTGACATCATTAACCAAGGGTTGAAACATAACTGTTTTAATGATGGGTTGTAGTCAAAGTTAGTCCTAGTCAGAGTAGGCCCATTAAAATTAAGGAGCACAACTAATTTAGGGCTATTAATTTCAGTGTGTCTACTCTGAGTGGGGTTACTTTTGGATACAACCCTGTTTGTTTGTATTTCTGAGTTGGGACCCACAGGTGTGTTGTGACCTGACTTAAAAGTGGGCTGTACCAGGGGGCACCAAAACATTTGTTTTTTAAAAAAAAGATGCAGAAAGACAGGGTTGGGGGGGAGGGGGAGGGGGAGGGGGAGAGAGAGAGAGAGAGAGAGAGAGGATATGTCAGGACTAAACCATAACACTGATTCTGTACTGGTTGAACTTCTGTGGCTTCCTCTAAAAAATTCATAGTCACTGTGAGTACAAAGAAATCTGCTAGAAATCTCTACCTATCCCACAAAGAACAGTAACTTCCTTGGAGAAGGAATGACTATTAAATAGGTATGGGTGCTTCCAGACTGTTGTTATTTTTGCGAGGGATTCAATGACAACATCAGCAAATTCTGGTTGCATAATTAAATTTGATTTGGAGCTCTTGCACAACAAAGCCACTCCCCTGCCCAAAAAACTTTTTGTGATAAAGAGAGTGATGGGGAAATGCACTGGAAAGTATGGCTGGCAATTGCTTGACACAATGTTGTCTAACATTGCAAACAAATCAGAATGAATGCTCAATAAATAACTGATGCTGTCCAAGCTCCCCACAAACGTTGTGCAAACAAATCAGGATGAATGCTCAATAAACAGGTCATCTGAAAGTGACCTTTGTCTACAGTGTAGGCCAGTGGTGTAGTCTGGGGTCCTGGGGGGGGTATTAGGGGACCCAGGTCCCAGCAGGATCCCTATGTCTCCAGCTTCCTATGAGCCAATCAGCATGAAAGGGGAGTTTGTTAGCCACTGAAAAGAGTCTGAATGAGTGTTAATTGCAAGCAAACCTCTATTAGTTCCTACTTCAAAAAGCCAAGACAAGTTGTGGAGAGTGAGAATTCTGTAACTGCCAAAGAAGAGACAGCAAATCAGATAAATGTGTAGACACTGAATTCAGTAACTGAAGCAATATCTCTGACAGTGAGAAAAGACAGCCAAATGGTGACAAAGCCTGGCAAGATTCTTCTATAATCTTAGAAGGGGGCGTGGCTGTAACTATCATGAAGGGACCTTGCACTTTTGAATTTGCCATGACAGAGATAAAAGAAGAAAGAGGGATATCTACGTGAGGGCTGGTGAAATGCACCCCCTCCCCATTTTGCAGCACCATTCACTGCAGAATGGCAGGGGGATATTTTGGTGATTTTGGGGTAGGTGGGCAAAATTCACTGGAGCTCTTCAAGGCTTAGTTAGTGGAGTGGGTGGAGGAGCACAACCAGCAAACAAGGGATATTGAAGATGGAGTCCTTGCATGATCAGGCTGAGCACCTGAACAGAGGCTAGTCATTCCCTCTCATCAGAGAATCTTCTTTATTATTTATTTATTAAATTTATATCCTGCCCTTCCTCCCAGAAGGAGCCAGGGAGGCATCTTTAGACCTGTATTTTGTGAGGGGAGGCAAGGGACTTCTTTTATTCTCTCAGTACTCACAGATTCTTTGAGAGAAGCCATGACAACTACACTGGTATAATAAGACTGTAATAGGTTTGTAGTGCGGACATGCCCAGTGGGTATATAAGAAATGCCATACCCCAACTATAGAAGCATTTCATTGAGGCATGCCCTTTCTATCCCATGCAAAAACTGTGCTTTTATAGCGCTGGAAAGAGACAGCTCTGAACACATTACCTTTAAAATTAAAAATTGGTCTGGTGTAAAACAGCATTTCATTGAAGCATGCCAGTTCCATCCCACACAAAAACTGTGCATTTACTGTTCTGTAAAAGCCCTTCTCATACTGGGAACACTGGGGCAAATTCAAAAACCAAGTAGCATAAGCAGCAGTTGTACTCATGAACGTTACCATCTCTCATTTTGGGGGTGGGGTTTGGAGTAAAACAGCTTTAACCTTTATAAATCAGAGTACACCTTATATGCAATAGCCACCTACTACCTCATGTAAAAATTGAAATTATTAGGAAATGAGCGTTGGTTTTGATAATAGAAAAGAAAAATGTTAGCCAATGCAGGGTTGTAAATTATTATCAGTGCAAGTCTGCTATAAAACACAAATACATATAATGAACATTTCATTAGTATATCTCTAAAATACCCAATAGAGTTGAGAAAAATCAATTATGTATTGCCACAGACTTGCCCTGCTGTGAAATCCCAAATAATTAAATTACTGAAATACAGTTTAGTGCCAGTACAATACAAGATAAGCTTAGAAACACTCCCCCCACTGCAAGAGGTTTGGAGCATTTTTCGAGAATGATCATACATGGAACACAAACATAATAAAAAAAGATCTGTTGCATTTAACCAAGGTAAGGGAGAGAGAAAGAAAGAATGAAAAGGCCAACTGCAAAAGCACCAGCTGTCTAGAATTGCATGGGGCGTGCAATTATAATAAATGTTAAAAAAAAGAATGGGTTGCATCCGGTCATTATGTGAGCAGAACGACTTCCGCTTGGACAGTGCCATTTCCTTTTCCTCTCCTTCCCCTGCCGGATCCCCAAATCTGCTCTGGGTTTTGCCCCAATCCTCCAGAGCAGATCTGGGATGATGCACAGCTCATATCCACCAGGAGCTGCACGTTCAGTATTGTGGAGCCAATTTTATGGAACTCCCAGTTGGGGCCAAACAAACCCCCTCCATACTGAGCCTCTGAAGGCTTCTTCTTCTTTTTTTTTTATCCCAGCAGGCATTTTAACTGAATTCTGATGGTATAATTTTAACTGAATTTTATTTGCATCGTACTGAGTTTCTTGTACACCACTTAGAAATGATTGTAATTAAGCAGTATATAAATTGTTGAAATGATGATGATGATGATAATGACAATGTGGTGGAGGGGGTTGCACCAGGAGAGGAAGTCCTCTTGCATGAGCAGAGGTCGTTCAGCTCATGCTGTGTCTTAGTTGAATTCAACCCTACGTTGCTCAGTGTATGTCAGGGTATGCCCCACACCATCACACACACCCAACGGGCAAGTGGGAGAAAGGTAGACAGGAAGGACCAGAGGGAAAAGGAGCAAGAGAAGGAGCTTTGGACTACACTCTCTTCCTTGCCAACTGCATGACACACCTGGAGTCCTGCTCATTACAGCAGGTATAGTGGAGAAGGGGTGTGGATGGCAGGGTTAGGAGAAGCCAGAGCTCTCTCATCTCCAAATTCAGCAGCAGTTTAAGATGCCAATTAGGGAATCTCCAGGTTGCACCTTGGCAATTCTAGACTTGGAAGACTGGTGCAGAGCAAATGTAATCTGACTGCCATTTTGGGGATTGAGGTTTGCCATCTTTTGTTATGTGAATCACTAACAGCCCATCCACAACATGAGCCTTATTGTAGCCTTGTTTTGCCATGGTGACTCTGGCTTCCTGTTTGTGGCACAATATAAAGGATGACATGGACAATCTAAGTATTTGTATTATTGGAGCTAAGGAAAAAAAGCAACTGCCTGTACCAGCCTTTCCCAACCGGTGTGCCTCCAGATGTTGTTGGACCACAATTCCCATCTTTCCTGACAATTGGCAATGCTGGCTGAGGCTGATGGGAGTTGTGGTCCAACAACATCTGGAGGCACACTGGTTGGGAAAGGCTGGCCTGGACAATGAGGCAGGAAATGAACTGAGGGGTCATGTGACTGACGCAACCTACTCCGCTCAGAAATTGACTGCAATTCCTGCCTGTGGATGCCTGGCGGCACACAAGACCCACTTGATGGACTATCATCCAGGGAGCAACATCTCTTCAATTTGATTCTATGATTCTGTAATATAAAAGAACCTACATTCTTACTAGTTCGGCTGGGGATGTAGAAGCTAAAATGTTTTGCGACAAATATTCTAAACTGTCCCACTGTTAGGCAGTTAAGAATCCTTGTATGAGTAAAAGCCTGTACCATCTGTGACCCACCAAGGCAAAAGCAGCCCAACATGGGGCTTGATCAACCTCCTAGTTTATTCTTCCACAGACTCCATTCCCCACCTTCCTCTGAGGTTTCCCTGTGTCTCTTTTAGACTGTAAGCCTCCTGGGGTACAGACCAGTCATACCTGTTCTTTGTGAAGTGCCACGCACATAGATAGTAACAGTTAATCAAGAATAATAACAGTGGTGATGCCTGCAAAAGCAAGGAGGTTATCAAGAACCGGGCAGGGAAGCAGGTCACACAATACATTGCTTCCAGGCTGTGTTCAGCTTGGTGGGTCCCAAGTTGTGCAGGCCTGCTTAGAAGCCGGCACTTCACCTACAAAGAAGCAGCATGACACATTACTCAGCAACATGCTACATTCTCCTCTGATTCCCCATCAGCTTCACAAGTGGCGACACTGCCACCTTGAAAACCACACCCTATAGCTTGTGTTCCACTTATCTCTCAAATGATCTCTGAATAACACAGCTCTATGGGGTTTGTTTTCATTTTTTTTTTCTTCTTAAAAAGAAACCTTTTTTTTTGGCACTGCTGTTTATTTGATGAGGCTTGCGGGTGGTGGTGGGGAACTCTTTCACCTTGGAACATGTTGTAAGGACATTCAACCTCTAATGTGACACCCATTATGCAAGATGAGCCTTAGGTATTTGGATGTCTTGGATGAGGCATTCTCAAAAGTTTGTCACACCGCCCCCCCCCAACTCAAAGAAAACTCTTGATGTCTCCCCACCTAAAGGACACTGAAACAAAATAAAGAAATGTCTAGTTTGATTGTCACCACTTATCAATAGTAAGAATGAAGTGGTACAGAGTAAGGGAGCTGAAGGTTGGTTCATGGTCTCCTGTTCCAAGTGACATGCATGCAAAATTTGGACATGATGTAGGGGCAATGTTCTTTCCCTAGGAATGTCTTCCTCAAGGCTACGCTAAATAATCTCCAGAAGCAGCAAGAAAGGAAGCATCATGTTTGGAGGAGGGAGCTATGCGTATCAGTTTCCACCCGTCGCAACTGGGAGATGCACTTTCTATTCCCACAGTGGGCGAATTTGCATCTCCACCTTTGATGAGACCTAGAAATGCGTGGGAAAGGGAGATTTGAGTGATTCCTGCTTCTCCCTCTTGCTGTGCTTCTAGAGAACATCCAAGGGGGCCCTCAGCTGTCTTTGAAATGGAAATGGGCTGCCTGCAAGTCGATCCCGACTTATGGTGACCTTATGAATAGGGATTGCATGGTAAGCAGTATTCAGAGGGGGTTTACCATTGCCAACTTCTGAGGCTAGTCCTCCCCAGATGGCTAGGGCCTGCTCAGCTTGCCACAGCTGCAAAAGCCAGCCCCTTCCTTGTCCGCAACTGCCAGCTTGTGGGCAACTGGACTCCTTGGGACTATGCAGCTTGCCCAGGGCTGCACAGGTGGCAGGGCACATAACCCCTGAGCCACTCACTGTGGGATGATCTTTAGTTGGCCCTTGACACCCAGGAGACACAAGTGGGGATTTGAACTCACAAACTCTGGACTCCCAGCCAGGCTCTCCTCCCCACTGTGCTATACCAGCTGTCTTTGGTCTATGATAAAAGATCAAAATGTCACATGCCTGCATTGGGTCTTGCAGATTTATTGAGTCTGGCAGTTTGGCATTAGGCCTCCTCTGAGCCTCATTGTGCCATTCCCCAATTCATTCAGCCACCAGCGTGCTGCTCCACAAGGGTTGGGTAGGCTGACTGAACGTTTTTGGGAAGGGGTGCCTGTCAGTGAGCAATGATCTAATACTGCTTCAGTTCCTGATAAGCTGGTTATCTACTACAGCATCAACTGTCTGCACCTGCTGCAATGTGCTACCCCAGGAAGCTACCTAGGTGAGCATCCTAGTATAACCAACCCTGCTTTCCCCCATGTTGGGCCAATCCAGGTCTTAGAGTACTGACTAACAATAACCCTGAAAGTAGGTAATGCTTCCTTTCCAGTGGCTTCCTTCACCTGGGGGGAGGGGAGAAGGAGGTGGGAGGCGAAGTTGAACCAGACTAAGATTAGGAAGGCCACAGTACAGTGGAAAGGTACCACAGCACAACTTTCATTCATTTTCTATGCCTAAATTTTACAAAAGAAGTAACTACATTTGCTTCAATTGTTTGGGACAGCAATGACACAAAAAGAGAAGACCCTGGCCTTTCCCTCCCCCCAAACCTTCTTTGGGCAATTCTGGAAACTCTTTGCAAATCTATTCATGCTTTTCAAATGCTGTTCTTCTCGGCAGGGCACTATTTTCTTCCTCATTTGCTCAGATTGAGGTCAGCCTCATTTCCCCTCCCTCATTACCATTTCATTTAACCTGAGCTGTGACAGTCCACGTGAATTCCGTCAATGAACATCACTGCAATATCTGTTGAGATTTTATCAAGGATAGTCACAAGCACTGATCTCTACAGTCAGCTAAACAGACGTGAGGGAAAGGTTAGCAGGGGCAAAAGAGGAGGAGGAGGGTCAGTAGCGCTAAGAAATCTCAACCAAGGGAATAAATGGCCCCCAAAACACCATTATAACAATGTATATGTTCAATCTATTGTAATTCGTTCTGCAACAAATGTGCCAATTCTGAGATGAATATTACAGAACAAAAAAGGTAGCCCTAGTTAATACCTTCTCTTCACTGCTCCAAGCAAAACTATTGTTACAGCCATAGACACTGTATATAAAGAAGTCTATGTTTGCTTCATAACATTGTTTTTTTTTTCTTTTAAAAAAGTTCTGGATCACTTACATGAGGGAAAGGGATACTTACATTAAGTCTGTACCCCTGGTAGTTGTTAATCAAGTCTTGAATGAAGGGATGTTTCAGAAGAAGTGCTACTTTGATGGGTTCCAAATCTTCAGATCCAAGATCCCAGTATACCTTAATGAAATGCTTTAAAGGGGAACACAAATACCTTACTACATTAGGAAAGTGACCCAATTTAGAAAACAACTACAATGCTGTCAGAAGCGGCTAACCCTGTGGGACAGAGCCACAATGCCACTTTCCTGGCAGTGGTGAAGCTGCAGCTTCCTGGGAGGGGAAGGAGCAACGTGCAGTGGTGCAGAGACTGGGGCTGTGCAGGTGCACTCATGGGACCGCTGGTGTGCCCACACAGCCCTGACCTCCCCACCACTCTCCCTTCTGGTAAGCAGCAGTGACGCCACTGCCAAGAACCTTCTGTTGCTGCTCTGTCCCACTTGACAAACCACTTTACAGAAGATGGAGAGTGACAACCTTTATAGTCCCTGGGGTTGCCCTGGGGTAGCCTAAAGGCCGGGATTATAGTTTGCCACACTGCTCCCCCCTGCCACTCTTAGGTCGTCAGGCTCCATACAACACTTAGCAACTATATAACACATTTCAAGTGTCTAATAGTTGACCATGTGGATAGTCATTTGGATACCTGTAATTTAAATCAGCAATCCTTACAATATCCTGTAAGTTAAACCAGTATTATTATCTCCATGTTGGAAGCAGGAGTCTGGTGCTGTATCAGCCTGCCTATGGTCATCTAGTGAGTTTGTGAAACTGGCGACTTCCAGTCTCGCACACTAGGCCCTATACTGTACCTAGCAGTAAGGGACCACAACGACTCAGCCACTGTCGGGTCATTACCTGAGACATCCATGGAGAGATGCAACATTAAAGTGTGCGACATCTCCACTTCTTGTGGCATTTGTAACGGTCTGATTTTCCTTACAAGTAAAACAGTGAGCAAAACTCTTGCCACATCTTGATGAAAGGCGGGTATGACCACCATTCACTAGATACAAGTGACTTGCCAAAAAGCTTCCAGGTGGCCCTCCCTGGTAGGAGAGATTAACAGCCTGATTCTAGAAATCTATGAAATCTCACGACACAAACACTGGTTTGTGTAGTTTTCCTCCCCTCATTTATGGATTTCCCCACCCTTGGAGGCCCAAAAGAGCCCCAGAGCATGTTTCAGAAGCAGTGCAAAGCCATTTTGACTGGGCTGCTATTTGTTGACAAAGGTCAAGCAATTTTGCTTAACATTTTTTTAATCTTAATAATTGACATTATTACCTGCATTGAGTCCCGGGATAAGAGTAGGTTACCAGATTTTAAACAAGAAGTGAAACTATTGGCTAGTTAACCAACCTCATAATCATCCTCCGGTTTCAGATAACCACTAAATCTGTGGTTGTCAGCAGCTTTGTTTGTTTCATGCTGGAACACTCTGAGTAGAGTAGCCAGAGAGATTTTTCCTTCGTTGGTGAAAGACAGGGCTTCATCTTCTTTTTCCTTCTCTTCTTCCTCTTCACCTTCCTCCCCAGCCTCCTCCTCTTCCTGTTCATTGTGTCCCTCGCTTGCTGTTATCAGCTGCTCAGCAGAAGGAACGAACTAGGGACGAAGGGAGTAACATATTGAAATAGATTCCATACACTGAATTACTTGCCGATGATCAGTTGATTTTGTTTGGTAGCTCCTACCAACCAAGCTGCGGCTGAGACCAGCGCTTTCCATGTGCACCGAGTGTTTTACATTAAGAACATCCATTTGAAAGTTGCAGCGTAGCCATCAAGGGAGAAACAAATCTGAGGTTTGCAGCTGGGTGGAAGGAGAAAGCTTGGAAAGGCCACAATTGGATGCTATTTGCTTTTGGGGGAACTGAGTCTGCTTCACAGACTGCTGCTGATGGTCTGCTCCTCTATGCTCAATGGGTATAAAGATGCTGCAACCTCCCAGTGCTCTCTCATCCATAAGGAAACTAAACCATGTAGTGTTGCCCCTGGAATGTTGAATTGCTCAGGGTCATGGGGAAGCATGCAACCATATGGTCTCTCTTCTGCCCCTCCCATCCATGCTCCCGATGAGTAAAGTATTGTGGTGTGTGTGTGTGTGTGTGTGTGTGTGTGTGTGAGAGAGAGAGAGAGAGAGAGACAGAGAGAGACAGAGAAAGAAAAGTGAGAGTCCTTTGTGCTATGAATCGATGATGTGAGGCATGCAAGCACATTTATCTGAAATATCTGAAAGACCATCTCCTCTACAGCACCTCTTGGGTGTTAAGAGCAGCAGAGGGAGTCTTCTTGGTAGTTCCACCAACCTCAGAAGATGGTGGTTCAGGAGAGGGCTTTCTCTGTGGCAGCCCCTAAGTTGTGGAATTTCCTCTCTACAGAGGTGCATCTGGTACACTTTTGCTGTAGTTTTCAGCAAATGCTAAAGACTTCACCCTGGCCTACAGCACTTGAGATGTATGTTTTCAGGACCCCCCTATTCCTGTAAATTAAATGTGTTTTAATTGTTTTTAGTATTGTATTTTAAATTTCTGTAACCCGCCCTGGGACCTACTGGTGAAGAGTGGGCCATAAATATTATTTAAAGTTGGAAATTACACAGGGCATGTCTACACAATGTGTAGAATCCAATGTAGCACTAAGGCAATCATTCCATCAGAGCAAGGATTTCTGCTTGTGCAATGGAATATTCTCCACCTCCCCCCCGGTATACCTCCTAAATCTGTGCTAGGGTTCCCCCAACTCTCTAGAGCAGATTTGGGGATGGCATGGAGCATGCGTGAGGGGGAGGAGAGAAAATCTCATTGCACAAGTGGAAATCCTTGCACTGATGGGGCTTGTTGGTAGAATACTGCCCAACTTATTTATTTATTTAAAGTATTTCTTGCCCGTCCATCAAAAGGATTTCAAGGTGGTGGGAAAAGATGTGAATAAAACTACTCATACAACATATACATGCAATTAAAAAAAACATCAATAAACATAACAGTGGCCTGGTTTGCATGTCATGGTAAAGCAAACTATGGTTTTCCAGGCCTTTGTGAATGTACAGGCTCCTGGAAAGGAACTCAAGCTGCTTTGCTCTTCCCTGGTCTTTTTTACTCTCACTGACTAAGGCCAAGTTTTGGGTTAATGTGTCATCCAAATTTGGGCTCGGGGTTAAGCTCTTCCTTTACTAATCATGAGCTGTAGCCAAGAATAAATGTGATTTAGCTTACCATGATGTGCGGACCAGTCCAATGTACGGTAAAAAGAGGCAAATTTAAAAGCAGTAGTGTAGTGGCAAATTCAGAGGTGCAGGGTCCCTTCATAATAATCACAGCCACTCCCCCTCATAGGCACACCCCCTTCTAAGATTATACAACCTTCTAAGATTATAATCTGGCCAGGCTTTAATAATGCTTTAGAAGACTAACACACTCCCCTTTCATGCTGATTGGCTCCCAGGACACTGGAGACATAGGGACCCTGCTGGGACCTGGCTCCTCCAAAGGTAAGGGGTCTAAGACCCCCCCCCGAGATCCTGGAAAACTTCACTCTTGCTTAAAACATACAACTAATTAGCCAAGTAAGGTAAAATTCCAAGCTAAAATGACTGGACAAACAGGAAGGCTGAAACCTGGCACTAAAAATATCGTAATCTCAGGGTCAAATGCAGATCTTGTGAGGGCAGGGGCATTCAAGTTTGACACTACCACTAGAAACGCAAACTGGTTTTAAAATGGTTTAACTGGTGAGGAACCCAAGAACTGTAGTTTTGTACGTTTGCTAAGAAGTCTAATAAGATATTCTTAGCCTGCATTGTAGAACTGAGATTCCCAGGGCTTCCTAAAGAAAGGCATGTATGCCAGGATGCTAATCTGATTAGGAATATCAGACTGAATCATTCCTTCCTGCCAATATATACAGTAGAAACTGTTACAGCAGAAGAGATGTTTGGATCTTGTCATGGCCTTCACGTGAATGTAGTGGAGTTCAGAAGTGCATCAAAAGCACTTTCACACTTTTCAGACTTCCACGTAAAAACACTGTTAGTGAAGAATATGGTGCCACCTTCTGCCACCAGGAGGTCATTATTTGAATCTCATTAATTTTTCTTTTCTTTTTATACAATACTGAAATAGCACTATTTATATGAAAGAAAATTTGTAAAAAAAAATTATCAGAGGAAAACCAGTAATTAAATGTGCTCTTTATCAATAGCGCTACTGCCACATGCCACAGGAAATAATCAAAAGGGGGGGCAGAGCTTGTAAGCAGGAAGATTTTAATTAAGGTCACAGTAGTCCTGAAAAACCTCCATAGCACTTTACTAGTCCACACTGGACAAGCTAGCAGTACAAATTGCATTTTTAAAAAAACTGCCACAGATCAGGTCTGCGGAGGGCGGGGGAGGAAATGGGAAGACAGCACAGGAAGCAATAAATAAATGGGTCAGCAATAACATTGTCTTGGTTTTCCATCAAAAGTGAGTGAACAGAAGATGGCAATTCCACACTAACGTATAAGTGTGGAAACAACCCAGAACAAAAAGGATCAAGGGCGATTAAGAGAAAATGAGCAAATTAACATTCTTATTTCTGTTTAGTGCAATAGTATATAAACTAGGCTAAAAGGAAAGCATTATAAGAGCCTGGCTTTCAGGAATAAGAATCTCCATTGTCATCAGCAAACACTAAATTACTGTCAACATCAACAGCACTTTTACCAAATGGGGAATAGGAGACTTTTGCTCTTTTTTCCTGTGGATGTACGTTCCTGTTGCAATACTGAGGGCCCGATAGACACCGTCAATAGAATCAGGATGGGAGGCAAAATGAAGGAGCATCTCGGTGTAGTTTAGCTGAGGAGGGACTTTTTCAGGATCAGCAAATAAAGTGAAGAAAAACTGTAAAGGGAAACATGTTTCAGTTAACTGATGTACCAGATGTTGTATCAGCAGAATCTATGCACCTATACATGCAATATTAGGACCAATTCACAAGTTACTTGTTCAGCAACTGGGAGAAACATGTGTGCATTGGGAAAACCACATGTGGTTGTAATGTGCAGTGATTCTGCTTTGGGGAAATTACTCCATTCCATACATTTGGTATTTTCATACTAAAGCCCTCTTTACATTTACTAGGGGCAAAATGGTTGCCATTGCATCCTGGACTGTATACAAATTTCTGGAACACATAAAAATACACCTGTCCATATGGTTGGGCTAGGTTTCTGTCCATATGGTTGGGCTTCCTTGTGTGCTTATAAGAACTGTGCCTTTCAAAGTTCTCTGACTTGTGCATTAAATAGATATACAAGGAAGGAACACAGGAGTCATATCACGGTGAACTGAGCTCAGTACCATCCATACCGATTGACTGGCTCTGCAGGGTTGTAGACAGGGGTCTTTCCTAGTTCTGTCTGGAGTTAGCAGGGATTAAACCTGGGACCTTCTGCATGTAAAACATGTGCTCTTCCACTGACTTATGGTCCCTCCTAACCTTTTTGTGTGTGTCTTTTTACACTTCCTGGAAGTGACATGGGAGCCACTGTGGAACCAGGGGCAACAAGGTCTGTGAAAAAGGCATGACAGAAGGGCCTTTGATCGTTCCCAGGGCTGTAAATGTGGCAAAACTGGAAATGGAAATGGAGAGCTTTGGCTATGGGGTGGTATATAAATAAATAAATGCAACATGCATCTTAGCCAATATATTTCTTATCTTTCGGAGAGGAAGCTGATTTAAAACCAAGGTGATACAAGCCTCATTCATGTGAAAACAACCTAGGTTGTATTCAGCTAAATCCTACTCAGCGTAAACTCTTTGGAATGAATGAACCTAAGTTAGTCATGCCTATTAACTTCAAGGGGTCTACTCTGATTAGCACTGAATACCACCCACTGTCATTTTGGAAAGGATTTCCAAAGAGATAAGCTTCTAATGCTATCTGTCCTCTGAAAGAAACCAATCCTGATGAAGGATTTGCTCAACAGAAAAAGGTCACCTTCATTATTGCTTCTTACATTGAACAGCTTGGTTGGACTAACTTAGATTCATTCATTTCAATGGGTCTACTCTGAGTAGGCCTTCACTGAATACAACTCATTATTATTTTGGTGGTAAGATGTGTACATATAATGCTGAATGGGGAACTCATATGTAGAGCACATGTTTTGCATGCAGATGATCCCGGGTTCAATTCCGAGCAGCTCCAGATAACAGAGCTGGGAAAGATTTCTGCCTGAGATCTTGGAAAGTGGTGGCTGATCAGACTAATGGCCCAACTCAGGAAAAGGCAGTTTCATATCATTACCAGAGCAGATAATCACCCAAACAAGAAAAAACATGTCAATGGGATAAAGAAGTATGTAGGTACAAGGGTTTTAAAGTAGGCTGGCTTATAACCTAAACACTGTATAACTCTCGGCCAAGTGGTGGCTCTTCTCCACAATCACTCAAAGCAAGTGTCACCACTGAATTTTAGCTGTTTCTCAATAATCACATAAGGAAGGCCCAGTTTATAAATTGTATGTATGACTTTGTGTGTGTACACACACACACACACACACAGAGTATATATATATCCTCATTATAGGTTTTGGAGAGGTGTGAAATCCAAAGGATAATTGTGTTCCAATATCTCTACCACTCGAGGAAGTGTGAATTAGACCAGTTCACTTAAGAATGTGGACTGAACAAAATCCTCTTCCATCCCTAGATGCAGAAGGTCCCAGGTTCAGTCCCTGGCATTTCTAGGATGATCTGGCAAAGACCCTTGTCTGAATCTATGAACAGCTGCTACCAGTCAGTGCAGGCAAAACAGAGCTAGATGGCTCAATGGTCTGACTCAACATAAGGTAGCTTCCTGTCAGGACACCCACACGATTTGGCCAGCTATATTACTGTAAATGGCAAGGAAATATTTGATGTCCAGGACTGGCAGGGAAACAGTTAATTCCCAGGACTGGTAACATTCAGCCTGAACTACATGGGCATCTGATGGGTGAAATTAGTGTTGAAGTGTCTCACAGTTCACACTCTTTCTCAGCTAAGATACTATCCAAGCTTTCTGCAAACAACTACAGAAAGCCCCATAAAACTTTTTTTAATGCTCCAAAAAATGGCAGAGCATGTAATTAGCGGGAGCAGCAGTAGTGTTTACTTTTCATTAAAAGTTACATCTCACATGATACCAGGCAAGTGACTGCATAAATGACATGTTCAAGGGTAGTGTCAGCAACTGGCAACCTGAGACAACTGCTTGGCTCCCCAGCAGGGAACACCCATACTTAATAGCCGGGTCTGTGAGCTGCCCGTCATTTAAATTAGCTCAAATGGCCCCATGGTGGAAGCAATACGACATCAGGGCCATTGTGCATAATTAAAATGACAGGAACCTCCCAGACCCAGCAATTGAGCAAGGAACACGGTGCTGCTGCCTGCCATTGACACCGATTGCATTATGTAAGCTTGCTCAGACAGCAACCCCCTCAAACCTGGAGCCAAATTAAGGATGGGGGAGAAATTTGATTCAGTTTGCATTTAAAGCTGAACCTATCAAATTTGCACTTCCTGGAAAAAACAATATGAGAATCAAAACAAAGTCAGGCATTGAAATTTGCACTTATCCAAAATTTACAGTGCAGTTCTCCAACCTAACAATGTTTACAAAAATGTGTATATTAGGGCAAAGTATGTATAAACATGAATATATTAGTGAAAACAACATATAAAATGCACTATATTAGGTGAAAGTGCTTGCCAAAAATGTGTACATTTGTTAAAACTGCATACAAAAATGTGTTTATTTGGAGTATTTCACACTATAATGCTGGAGAATTTTCAGGTGCATTTTTTTAAAAAAGCAAATTGCTGCATAAATGTGAAGAACTAATTTTAAGACCAAAAATGAGAAACAGAGAAAACTAAAATGGGTAGATTATTCCATCTCTAGGTCAGATGTACTGCTGTTTGAGAGAGAATGGATGCGAGATAACGTTACAAACAAATAATGGACACTTTTATTGCAACACAATATGTCTAATTGTGTAGACTAGTTCCAAAACTCTGAACCCTCCCCGTTATGAAAATATTTAAGCACTACCCCCCCTTTCTTGGAGATACCTTTGAAAGACTTGGGAATCAGTTCAAGGAATCTGTGTTCAAGATCAGGGTCACAAAGTGCTAATTTCAAGACAGTTACCTGGACCAAATTATTACAAGTTATCACAATCAATACTTTGGCCTAAACTGTAAGTCAATCCAGTGGCTGACAGCTCTGCACCAGAATAAAACTAATGTATTTGAAAAACTAAACTAAAATATTATCCCTAGTCCCGAAAAAAAAAGAAACCAGCATCTGATACATCATGAGTGGCAGCTTTAATTACTGTGGCCACAATACAACACAGGCACTCTTGAGTCTATTGAAATGAATGGTCTTAAGAGTACTCGATTTCATTTTGGACTGTGGCCTAATTTTTTTTTTTTACACTTACTTGTATAAGGTGCTCCTGACGGTTAAATGGCAATGGTTCCGTAGGACTTTCTGGAATGACTAAATCTTCACTGCTTTTGAACCATAGACCAACCTAGAGTAACAGAACCATAGAATTGGAAGGGATCTTGCAGAAGGTCAACTAGTTCAAGCCCCTCAATCAGTGCAGGAGCCACAATGCAGGGTGCAACAATATCTACAGCATGCCTGAGAAATGTATGCCCAGCCTCTGCTTAAATAGCTCCAGCAAAAAAGAGCCCACCACCTCTCAAGGCAGTCTGTTCCACTATGAGATAGCCCTTACCATTAGGATGTTTATTCTAAAGCCCAAATCTGCTTCTCTGCAGTTTCCACCCATTGATTCTGGTCCTGCTCTCTGGAGCGAGTGAAGCTCCATCTTCTGTGTGGCAGCTCTCTCTCAGGAGTAGGGAACCTCAGGCCCAGGAGACAAATGCGGCCCTCCAGGCCTCTCTATTTGGCCCTTGGAACTCTCTCCAGGCCACACCCCTCACTGCCTCTGCTGTATACCCAGAATGTTTTTGCCTGGCTAGAATGTGTCCTTGAACCTGGATAATGCCTCGTGCATGTCTGGATGGAGGATAGAGAAGGGTGTATGAGTGTCTGTAGAAGCTAGTTACCTCACAAAGGTAACATTCACATTTGTTGCTCCACCCACTTTTGTCTCTGCCCTGCCCACAATTGGCACGTGAGCCTAGAAGAGAATGTGGTCCCTAGTTTAGAAATGTGAAGACCGCTATCATGCCCTCATCTTCTCTTCTACGAAATATTCCTTCATAGGACTTCGTTTCTAAAACTCTCACAGTTCTGGTCAGCCTGGACTTTAAGGGTTGTATCCAGCTAAATCATTGTATGCGTGTGGAACAACTTCTGTGAACGCAATGAAACTTCCCCTCCCTTTCCTTACCCTGCATTCCCTCCCCAAATCTGCTCAGGGGCTTCTTTCCCCAACCCTCCAGAGCAGAATTGGGGATGGTGCAAGGGCATGCGAAAGAGGAGAGACAGGGGAAGTTCCACTGCACTGGCAGAAGTCATTCCACACATGCAATGATTTAGTTGAATACAACCCAAAGAATGTTTGTCATTTATATTCTGTTTACATGATTTTCAGATTTTAGACACTTTAAGAACACAATAGTTTGGCTAAACAGAAGAGGGAGCAGGGACACACAAAAAAGCAGGCCCTGAAACAATAAACAGAAATGCACATTTCTTTAAGCTGTATAAATTATGATAGAACTTCCATGTTCAAGGTCAGTGCACCACTGAATAGCAGCTGAAATCAACAGGAAGTGTGGCCTACTGCCTTCAAACTCAACCTGTCGATTTCCCAAAGATACCTGCAGGGCTGGCCCCAGCCATGCTAGGGGCCTTGGGCACCAGTCAGCCCTGAGCCCTGGCATGCATGCCCCACCTACCTACCTACCTACCAGGCGGGCGGAGGAGCGGGAGGTCAGGTGGACTAGTGAGCGGGTGGCGGGGGTGGGATGGCAGGTGAGCGAGTGAGGGGGATGGGGAGGGCGAGGGGGATGGGGAGGGCAGGGGGGAGGGTGAGTGGGTGGGGCAGGATGGTGGGTGAGCGAGCAGGGGGGAGGGTAAGCGAGGGGGGAGGGTGAGCATGTGGACAGGGGGAGGGCAAGCAACGGAGCAACGGTGGGCGCAGGAGAGAGTAAGGAAGCGGGTGCAGGGGAGAGTAAGGAAGCGGGTGCAGGGGAGAGTAAGCGAGCGGGCGCAGGTGGGCTGGTGAGTGGGTGGGCAGCTCTCTTCCTGCGATCCGTGGCAGGGAGCCTGCTGCTGAAGGGGAGCGCTACTCCCCCATCAAAATGAGGGTCCCTTCAGGGGACCCTGTGGGCTGCGGGGCCCTTGGCCAGGCTTTGGAGCTGGAGCTGGATACCTGGTTGGCTGCTTTTTATTATTATTATTATTATTGTTGTTGTTGTTGTTGTTGTTGTTGTTGTTGTTGTTGTTATTATATCCTGCTCTTCCTCCCAGCAGGAGCCCAGGGCTGCAAACAAAAGCACTAAAAACATTAAAACATCATAAAAACAAACTTTAAAACACATTAAAACATCTTCAAAGATGTTACTAAAAAAAGCTATGAAAACATCTTCTAAGATTAAAAACATTTTAAGAAAAGAAAGTTTAAGAACATATTAAAAAGCAATTCCAACACAGATGCAGACTGTGATAGGTCTCAACTTAGAAGGCTTGTTGAAAGAGGAAAGTCTTCAAAAGGTGCCGAAAAGATAACAGAGTTGGCACCTATCTAATATTTAAGGGGAGGGAATTCCACAGGGTAGGTACGGCCACACTAAAGGTCCATTTCCTATGTTGTGTGGAACGGACCTCCTGATAAGATGGTATCTGCAGGAAGCCCTCACCCGCAGAGCGCAGTGATCGACTGGGCATAAGATGGTCTTTCAGGTATCCTGGTCCCAAGCTGTATAGAGCTTTGTACACCAGACCTAGAACCTTGAACTTGGCCTGGTAGCAAATGGGCAGCCAGTGCAATTCTTTCAGCAGTGGGGTGACATGTTGGCGATACCCTGCCTCAGTGAGCAGTCTCGCTGCCACAGTTTGCACCAGCTGCAGCTTCCGGACCAACCTCAAGGGCAACCCCAATAGAGTGCATTACAGTAATCCAGCCTGGAGGTTACCAGTGCATGGACAACAGCGGTCAGGCTATCCCGGTCCAGAAACGGCTGCAGCTGTCTTATCAGCCGGAGATGGTAAAAAGCACTCCTAGCCACTGAGGCCATCTGGGCCTCTAGTGACAAAGATGGATTCAGGAGCACCCCCAGACTACAAACCTGCTCTTTCAGAGGGAGTACGACCCCATCCAAAGCAGACAACTGACCAATTATCCAAACTCGGGAACCACCAACCCAAAGCACCTCCATCTTTGCTAGGATTCAGATTCAGTTTATTGGCCCTCATCCAGCCCACCACCGAGTCCACTACCGAGTCCAGGCAGCTGTCCAGGGCTTGCACGGCCTCTCCTGATTCAGATGTTATGGAGAAATACAGCTGGGTGTCGACACCTCGCCCCAAATCTCATGATGACCACTCCCAAGGGCTTCATATAGATGTTAAACAGCATGGGGGACAAGATGGTACCCTGTGGCACCCCACAGCCAGGAGGCCGAAAGACAGTCACCCAATGCTATTCTCTGAAAACAACCCTGGAGATAGAATCAGAACCACTGTAAAACAGTGCCTCCAATACCAATTTCACCAAGTCAGCCCAGAAGGATACCATGGTTAATGGTATCAAAAGCCGCTGAGAGATCAAGTAAGAATAACAGGGTCGCACTCCCCCTGTCCTTCTCCCAAGAGTATTTGCAATTGCTGCACCACAACCCTCTCAATCACCTTCCCTAAAAAGGGGGTATTTGTGACCGGTCTGTAGTTGTCACATACCAATGGATCCAGGGTGGGCTTTTTCAGGAGTGGTCAGATCACTGCCTCTTTCAAGGCAGCTGGAACCACTCCCTCCCGCAATGATGTGTTGACCACACCCTGGATCCACTTGGTCAAACCCCTTCGGCAAGCTTTAAAAAACCAAGAAGGGCAAGGGTTTACTATAGGAAACAGGATGCTGGACTAGGTGGACCTTCAGTCTGATCCAGATGTAATGCTTTGATAAACCATGGCTTTTTAGACCAAGAACAGCAGCTGTGGTTAGGTACTCCTTCCTCCCCTTCTCTCATGTGCTGCAGCTGAACACTTTCAGGGTTTGTTATACCACAGTTTCCTAATACATCTGAAGTGGGAAATGGGTTTTGTTAGATTACAGTTTTGCATTACATCCGACCAGGAAAGTGTGGTTCAATCTCTGACTACAGGATATGAAACCAACTCTGGTATCATTATGGTTTATAGTCACAGATTAAACCACAGTTTTATAGCACATGACTGATGGAGGTGGGAAAGGGATTAAGGAGCTAATTCTTGGTCTAGTAAACCATGGTTTAGTAGGCTGAGATTGTTATGTTTGACCACGGTTTTTCTTAACCCTCCTCAACAACTGTTTTTATAGTTTTTAAAGCTATAAAAGGCTACTAACCATGATGGCTGTGCTCTGCCACCATAGTCAGATGCAGTATGCTTCTGAAAACCAGTTGCTGGTAGTCGCAGGAGGGGAGAGTGTTCTTGCACTTGGGTCCTGCTTGCGGACTTCCCCCAGGCACCTGGTTGGCCACTGTTAGAACAGGATGCTGGACTAGATGGGCCACTGGCCTGATCCAGCAGGCTCTTCTTATGTTCTTAGTGACTCAAGGCTCCAGCATAGATAATTACCAGCTCCTTTTTACTCCTACTGTGGACCACTCCCTCAAGGCTCGTAAGTGCAACACTAACATAAATATACATCCTTTGAGTGCAGTGCTATAAATATGTTTATATGCGCTTAGTTTTTAAATACATGTTTATGTAACTGTGTATGTGTGCATTGCAGACATACATATATATTCCCTTTTTGGAGGAGGTGTTTTTCAAAACCTACACAAAACAGCAGGATAGGTTTCAGGAAGGGGAAAAATGTGCTTAGAGAGACATTTCTCTGCTGTGTCATATACAACAATAGCAAGAATCCAATGACTCATTAAATGAAACTGTCTTGTCTTTCAATATGTGAGTCAGTGATTCTGGTTCTATAACAGAAGAAAAACACATTCAAGAGTTGTAAATGATAAAAGGAAAGTTGTGATGGCCGATTTTAGATGTAATGGGGCAACTTCTTCAACTAGAACTCTGTCAGCAATATGTTGCAGACAGGGCCCCATGCACAGGGGTGGGGTGGTATGTGAACTAGTACACCTTAATGGGGCCCAAGGAGGATGCCCACAGGGACCTGGAACTAGACTGCAAACCTGTTACCATGAGGGGAAAAGTGAGCCTTAATGTAGGGCGCTCTACAATAATGTTTATGCATATTTATGTTCAATAATCAACATGGGGAATCCCGATCTTGTTACAATTTCTTGGCACCAATCAGAAGAAACAGAATTAGAATTAGAACAAAACAGGCAACATTCTGAATCACAGAATAGTAAAATTGAAAGGGTCCTATAAGGCCATCGAGTCAAACTCCTTGCTCAATGCAGGAATCCAAGTTAAAGCCTACCCAACAGGTGGCTGTCCAGCCACCTCTTGAATGCCTCCAATGTTGGAGAGCCCACCATCTCCCTAGGCAATTGGTTCCATTGTCATACTACTCTAACAGTTAGGAAGTTTTTCCTGATGTTCAGCCAAAATCTGGCTCCCTGTAACTTGATGAGTAACAAGATAAAAGTGTGAAGCATTCACTGGAAGCACAAATAGGAGGTCAAAAACCAGAATGCTGGAAAGATGTAGCTTCATTCTGTGCACAGAGGCACCATAGATTTCTTGTATATAAAAAAGAAGAAATTTCTGTGTAAAATATGCTAAAGCCCAACGCGTTTCAGCTTGTGCAGTCAAGCCTTCATCAGGGGAAAATTAATGAAATCGCTTTTGTCATGTCCCAGCGATAAGGAAGATACCAGAAAAAGGTTGTCTTAATATTTTACTGAAGAGTTTAATTTTCCCCTGATGAAGGCTTGACTGCACAAGCTGAAACGCGTTGGGCTTTAACATATTTTACACAGAAATTTCTTCTTTTTTATATACAAGAAATCTATGGTGCCTCTGTGCACAGAATGAAGCTACATCTTTCCAGCATTCTGGTTTTTGACCTCCTATTTGTGCTCCCTGTAACTTGAACCCATTATTCCATGTCCTGCATTCTGAGATGATCATGAAGAGATCCTGGCCCCCCTCTGTGTGATAACCTTTCAAATACTTCTGTCTCCCCTCAGTCTTCTCTTCTCAAGACTAAACATGCCCAGTTCTTTCAGTCTCTTCTCATAGGGGTTTGGTTCCAGTCCCCTGATCTTCCTTGTTGCCCTCCTCTGAACCTGTTCTAGAGTGAACTGATGGCCCTCTTCTAGAACTGAGAGAGCATGTAAGCAGTACTGGTTGGGGGGACGGTGGCAAAGGCAGGGTGTGGCTGCACACCTAGCTTCCAGATGGCAAATGTTGCTGCCACTTACTAAAAGGGAGATGGGGAGGGGCAAGGCATGGGGAGCTCAGTGTGGTTGCAAGTGTGGTGGCAGAGTCAATTCAATACTGCTGCTGCTGCGCTGCTGCACCTACACTGCACTGTGCTCCCCCTCCCTCTCTCAGCAAGCGACAGCAATGCTCCCCGTCCAGAACAAACACTGCCCTGCCTTTTCCACTCCACCAATCACTACTGGCATATGCACAAAGTTTTCTTGCTCTCTCAAACTACAAGTTTTAGAGTCCAGAGGGGTGGTGTGTGTGTGTGTGTGTGTGTGTGTGTGTGTGTGTGTGAGAGAGAGAGAGAGAGAGAGAGAGAGAGAGAGAGAGAGAGAGACCCCATAGGCAGGTGTTTCTCTGGGATGCTCTCCAGTAATGGTCTCTTACGAGTTCCTTAGTTCTTGCTGGCATTTCTGATGCAGGGTTATTAACTGACTGGCAGCAGGAGGGAAAAACTAGCACTATAAGACAGCAGGTCCCTAGCACTGGTGAAGGAGTGGGGGCAGTAGAGGAAAGAGAGCACAAAAGAGAGAGCTTGTACAGGAAACTCTGAGGGCCAAAGTAGACAAGATAATATTCACACAATTAGCAATTGCGTGAATGGCTTTTAAGAAGTAGGCTGCAGGAAGGCTGATCCAGATCCTGGTGTTGGAGAGTGGGAAGCTTTAACCTTTGGCCATGTTCCCAATTTAGCCCCTGCCACTGCCTGCTGCTTGCATCAGAAAGAATGTTTCCAGTGGAGTGAATGGAAGGTTTTTTTTCTTTCCCCCCTGAATGCAAATAGCAGGCATAGGAGACCTGATATGGATCAGGACCGCAACAGGAGGCAAATGTTTAGGGCCCTTCCTACCTCCCACATCAATCCGTATCAGGGCCCCTGCTGCTGCAATTTACTTTTAGAAAATCACTGCTTCTCAGATAATCACTGATGTTGCTGGAAGATGAATGAGGACAAGTCGACCAGTATGATTCTGTTTTGGAATTGCTTTTTAATATGCTTTTAAACATTTTCTTAAACAATATGTTTTGTAACTTTTTAAAAAAAAAGTCTTCAAAGCTTTAAAAAAAATGTTTTTAAAGTTCTTTTAATGTATTTTAATGTCTGTTTTGATGATGTTTTAAAGTGTTTTTAGTGCTTTTGTTTGCCGCCCTGGGCTCCTGCTGGGAGGAAGGACGGCATATAAATCAAATAATAAATAAATAAATAAATAAAACCACTCACACAACTGCTTATTGCATGAATGGGATCCCATCTCGTTTGTCCCGGAGATTCACAGTTTGAGAGAGAAGAGAGCAGCACGTCGCTCAGTATGGCATGCTGTCTGAGGAACTACAGCCAGGGTACTTTAATTCCTGTTGGCATATACTGTGCACAGGGAGGAAGAGCCAGCTGTGTGGTATCGGAAGGGAAGGACAATCATCATTTGTCAAGTGAGCTGAAATCTTTGGGGGCAGTAGGAGCCAGTGCTGATATGATCTGGAGCCCGTAAATCAGGGGTGGGGAACTTGTAGATCTCCAGATGTTGCTGGACTATAGCTCCCATCATCCCTGACCATTAGCCACGCTGGGGCTGATGAGAGGTGAAGTCCAACAACTTCTGGAAGACCACAGGTTCCCCTCCCCTTCAGGGCATATAGAAGAATTACCACTAGTTTGCAGGGACAGAGTCCAGAGCAGTGGGACTCCATCTTCATCTCCCATCAGCTCCAGCCATCATGGCCAGTAGTGAGGGGTGATGGGAACTGTAGTTCAGCAACATCTGGAGGGCCACATGATCCTTATTCTTGCTCTAAGTGGAGAAGGCTGTTTCTTTTATAATTTGCCCTGCCTATCCCCACCTTCCTCTCAAAGAATTTTTACTCATCTCCTGTAATTTATTTTCCCATTCTCCTTTTATATTCAATTTGTACCTTTCATTGTTTACCCCTGGACTACAAGGTAGCTGTCAATCACGGCAAAGCTATATCTGAAGTACTGCTAAAAACTGAGGTACTGCTCGTGGGAGACAAGGGGGGGTTGGGAAACATCGACCTGGTATTTAATGGGGTAAAATTGCCCCTGAAGGACCAGGTCCGCAGCCTCGGGGTGATCCTTGATTCCAAGCTGTCCATGGAGGCTCAGGTTTCATCAGTGTGCCGGGCAGCTTGGGGTCAATTGCATCTCATACGAAGACTGCAACCCTACCTTCCTGTCCACCAGCTCCCACTCGTAGTACACGCTCTGGTCACCTCTCGTTTAGACTACTGCAATGCGCTCTACGTGGGGTTGCCCTTGAAAACAGTCCGGAAATTACAGCTGGTACAAAATACGGCGGCTCGTCTACTTACAAACACCCGCCGTTATGATCATATTACCCCAGTGCTGTACGATCTACACTGGCTTCCAGTTATTTTCCGGGCTTAATTCAAGGTGTTGGTACTAACCTATAAATCCCTGTACGGTTTCGGCCCAGTATACCTGATGGAGCGCCTCCAACGTCATAAATTGTGCCACCCTACAAGATCTGCCACTCAGGGCCTCCTCTCAGTCCCATCAACTAAAGTGATTGGGTTGTTGAGGACTCGGGAGAGGGCCTTCTCTGCGGCGGCCCCCACGATTTGGAACTCCCTCCCAATGGATCTTTGACATGCCCCTTCCTTATATATATTTCACCGAGGCCTGAAGACTTGGCTTTTCCATCAGGCCTTTATGAACTTGAGACTTCTAAGGTGAACTAGCTTCAGAATTGTATTACTGACAACTCTACTAAATATTGTAATTTTGCATTGTGCTGTACTGGTTATATTGTTTTTATTGTATCATATTTTACCATGTATTTTATCGTGCTTTATTGTACGCCGCCTAGAGTGGCCATTGGCCAGATAGGCGGCCTATAAATTAAAGTTTATTATTATTATTTATTATATCCATACATACTCTATTGTCATGTATGGTGACAAATACAAAGCAGTCAGTCAGAAACGCAAAGGGCTTAAACAAAGGACTCTACAGAAGCTGAAGGGTACCAGTCAACCCTTGTTTTTTTTGAAGCAGACCAGACCTTTCATGTGGCTGGGGTTGTGGGGCCATGTTACAAGGCTGTCCTAGCCCCCCCCGATGATTAATCACTGGCTGCAACCAGTAGACTTTAATGGAATAGAAGGTGGTATAAATGTAAATGTACTGCCTTCAAGTCGATTCTGACTTTTGGCGACCCTATGAATAGGGTTTTCATGAGGCTGAGAGGCCAAGGTCACCCAGTGAGTTTCATGGCTGTGTGGGGATTCGAACCCTGGTCGTAGTCCAACACTCTAATCACTACGCCACATTGGTTCTCCAGAAGGTGGTATAATGGAGGCATTTTTGCCGATGGTGTGCGCACACTCATTCTGCTATTGTATTTGTTTACAAGTTTTGCAGGGTTTTGTAGTGCTTCAGAATTCTTCAACCAAAGAAATTAATGTTTGCACCACAGGAAAAGATGCCTCTGCTATAACACTTTCAGCTCTCTGACAAGAAAACCTAGCTAGAGTCTATCTCCAGCATCAATCTGTTTCATGGTGGAAATGAAAGCAGTTAACTTGAAAGCTGCTTATGACAGAAAGATTATTTGCAACTCTGTAGATGGTATTTAAAAAGTGAAACAAAATCCAACTCCACAACTGCAATATATATTGTATAAATTTAAATGGTTTCTTTTCCTTGATAACATCATTATCTGGAACTGGGAGTATCACAACTTCATCCACAGTTCCACTAAGCTAGAAAACCCAGGTGAGATTATTTTAGTCTTATTGACTTCAGTGGGATTTCAACTGGGATGAAACCAAATATTATAGATGGATTTAGTTTCTTTTGGGTTTTTCTCAAAAACAACATCACTTATACATTTTCTCTCTCGTTTTGCTCAGATTTACCAGCCCAAAGATCAGAGAACAGATATCAGATACTGAACCAAAGGATGTTCTACCTAGCTTCCTGTGTTGACTCTGGAGCTGCTGCTATGTTTTTAGTTTCTGCCTAAATGCTATGCAGAATACCGGAACACTGCGTAGGTGGGTGCAATATTGAGAGCTGCATCTCTTTGTGGCTTTTCCATCCCTAGTGGCGATTGTTCCTTTTACTTTTTTCTTTCTGAGCCAGTGTGCTGTAGTGGTTAAGGTGTTGGACTAGGACCTGGGAGACCAGGGTTCGAATCCCCACACAGCCATGAAGCGCACTGGGTGACCTTGGGCCAGTCACTGCCTCAGCCTCATGAAAACCCTATTCATAGGGTCACCATAAGTCGGAATCCACTTGAAGGCAGTACACACATTTATGCTGTCAGTGAACACTGGCATCAGAGAGCAGCACACACAGGCATGAGCTGTTAGCTACCTGCTGGTGGCACCTGAGCAGTTAAGCATAGGCAGGTGGAAGAGCAGGAGGCAGGACTTGGCATTTAATCTCATCTCTCCCTCTACTCCCAATTTTCCTCATACCCCAAAGTTCCCTTAAACTGCAAAGGGGGATGTTCCCTCTCACAGCTTAAGGGACCCTAGCAGGAGTTGCAGGAATTAGCCTTTGGGGATGAGTGTCTTGCATCTTACTGGGAAAATAATGTTTCTCCCCTCCAAGATGCAAATGTACTCATTTATTATAAATTACTATGTTACCGGAATGATAGGTACTCTCCAGGATCCTACCCCCAACCCACTTTGTGTGATTCTGATGGAAGGGCAGGGAAGCATCACGTGATGATGATGATGATGATGATAATAATAAATTTGAAGTTATTTAATTTATTGAATATTTTGAAACTGACATGCTCTTGCTTTTTTATTTCATCTCTCTCTCTCTCTCTCTCACACACACACACACACACACAGAGCAGCCCATGTAACTTCTGAACCACAAACCATTAATACAACACAATTCTATGCATATCTACTTGGAAATAAGTCCCACTGTGTTCAGAGAAGCTTACTCTGAAGCTGGGATGGAGGAGAAATTCAATTCAGTTTGCACGTAATCTATCAAATCTACACTTTTTGAAACAATATCAGAACCAAAACACAGCCAGCCTTTGAAATTTGCACTTATCCAAATTTTGGAATGCAGTTCTCCAAGTGTTTACAAAAATGCATCGATTAGGTGAAAGTGTGCACAAAATGAATTACCCTAGTGAAAATAACATATAAAATGCATTACAGTAGGAGAAAGTGCTTCCAAAAATGTGTACATTAGTCCAAACTGCATACAAAAATGTGTTAGGATATATTCGCACTAAAATGTTGAAGAATTTTTAGGAAGACTTTTTGGGAGGGGAAAACCCCCACAAATTACTAAATGAGAGGAACTGAAATTAAGGTTGGAAATATGAGAAACTGAGACAACAGAAATGGACAGATCCTTCCATCCCTACACTGAAGTCAGCACACTGGAGTTGTAGTTAGCGGAATGGGGTGGGCCTGTGGTGGCTAAGCTGAAATAAGAAACCCATCGGTGCTTGCATGACTAGGTCTTGTGGCCCGCAGAGGGCGAAGACTTGCTAGCTGCTTGTCCCATTGATTTCAGCCGGGCTCACAGCCACAAAGCCTAAAACTGGAAGAAAGAAATGAGACCTGATTGTATTCTTCTTGTGTGACAAAGCCTGATGCATCTTTATCCACATCCTGGAATCTCTGCAGCGTTTCAAGCAGCTCCATCACTGAGGGCTGAGGCCAAGGCTGGGATGCTGCTTGCAAGAACCTACGCCAGTCCACAGTGTCCGAGTTCACAGTTAACAGCGATGCCAGGCTTTGCAACTGTAACATGAAATACCAAATAAATAGTTTTCTCAATATAATAAAAAGAAGGGCAGGACAACTTTACAATGTTACTTTTAAAAAGTACATCTCATACAAACAGCTGCCCTCATACTATGGTTTCAAAATGATTATTTTTACTACACATGGAAACTACAGACATATATTTCAACAATGGGGCTTTCTATAGAGTAAACATGTATAGAGCTTGCACTGCCTCCGGAAGTGACAAGGGCCAAAGAGATGGATTGTACTTATGTATTTAAGTTTAGATTATTTCTTTTGTAATATTGAATTTATTTTATGTTTGCTAAATTGTTTATTTTTGTCTTATTTGAATGTATGCTATGTTTTGTAAACTGACTTCTCTCCCCAGTGCTTTTATTTTGAGAGTTTGTTGCAAGCCACTTTGGGCACAGGTCACTGTGGAAAGGTGGCATATAAATAATAATAACAATAACAACAATAACAATAATAAAATTTTATTTTTCAGTCGCCTATCTGTCCGGGTTAGGGACACTCTAGGTGACATACAACAGAATAAAACAGTACATATATACACTAGAAACAATCAAATTAAGCTAAAAACCATCCTTCAGTTCATATAGCGTAGAATTAATCTATCCCAATCTTGTACGCCTGCCTGAAAAGCCAGGTCTTTAGGCCATGGCAAAAGCTTGACAAGGAGGGAGCATGTCGGAGATCAAGAGGGAAAGAGTTTCAGATGGTGGGGGCCAATCAATCAATCAATCATCAACTCCATATACATTCCTACAAGCCTGGGATTCAGGGAGGGAGGGACTTTCAGTGATTGCCCAGCATACAACAAATGGATGTCAGCCAGGAACATGTCTATGCAGAAGACAAGCTGGATTTATTTACCAGGATTTTTATGTACAGGATTGATTTTGTAAGCAAAAGAGTAGACTTCACCTTGTAAACAGATGCTGCAATGTAATCTAGTCAGATATTGTTATTTTTACTGCTATAGTCATTTTATGCTTACTATGTTTTAATGTATTACTGATGGCTAATATATTTATGTTGTTTGCATTTTTGATTTGTATGTTACTTTAAAATGTTGCTTATTCTAGCAATACGTCCTATCCATTTAATATTTGTTTATCCAGTCAACACAGCAAGAAATCCAAGTTACAAATTACAGAAATGACAACTACTGTAGGTACCCACATCATAAATGGAAAGGTGCAGCCAAGCATCAGGAAGCAAGTTGGAGCCAAGATTCAAAGTGATCAAGTCAAAAACAATGTCAATGAACATTTTACTTGGTATTAAACCTAGACAAAAGGCAAGAGAAAACAAAAAGTGTCACGATGGAACATATAAAAAGTTTTAAAAGCTATTATATCTTCCTGATAAGGCATATTGCATCTACATCCAGTTTTTATTTCCTAATTACTCACACAATAACTGTTATTGACGCTATAGTTTTGCAGGTTTTTTAAAAAAATGTTCTTTGGGTAGCCATGCATACTTTATTCTTGAATCAGCAATAATTCACTAATAGGCAAAAAAAACCTTGTGGTTTAAGAACGTACCTATAACCAACAGATATTTCTACCAAAGTTTAAAAAGCAGGGAAATTGGGCAGCTATAGTGAATGCACCAGGGGAGCAGGACACCTGACCTCCTCTCTGAAATATTGTACCACCCTACAAATTTGTCAAAATGCAAACACCATTTGGGTTGATCTTTCACAGTCCAAGTCACTTCCTGTGTAGCTTGGAAGAATTTGGTAATGTGCCTCTGAGCATATAGTGAGTGGTGAGAGGAGATTGGATGGGTTTCCTTTCCAAAAGGAAAACATTGTGAACAGTATCATTGTTTTTCATGGTTTTCCCCACTTTTTTATTCTACAGCAGGCACATGTAGTCTCCCACCCAAATTTAACCAAAGCTGTCCCTGGCCACATCCACACCAGACTTTTATTTCACTTTAGACAGTCATAAGCTTCTCCAAAAGAATCCTAGGAAGTACAGTAAGTGAAGGGTGCTAAGAGTTGCTAGGAGAGGCCGTTCCCCTCACAGAGCTTCAATTAGAATGGCTGGCTGTTAAACCATTCTGGCCACTGGAGCTCTGTCAGGGGAATAAGAGTCTCCTCTCAACACCCTTCACAAACTACACTTCCCAGGATACTTTGGGGGAAGCTATGACTGTTTAAGTTAAATAAAAGTCTGCTGTGGCCCCGATTAGCCAAGCCAGGCAGTTGTGTGTCCGGCTTTTAGAACACTGACAGTTGTTTCTTACTGAGCATGCCCGGCCTTATCATTGAGTTCAATGCTAAATTTCTTAAATTAATTAAAAATCAGCCAGGAATTTTTGTAACTTTTAAACTGCAGAAGATGAAGGTCAGAGTATGGGACAAGGTCAATAATAGGATTACAGGTACTCTGTGAATATGGCTGATTTGTAATTAATTTCAACAAATTATGAGAACTCTGACAGAAAAAAGTCCAGCAGGGGTCTGGTTTCTCCCTCTCTTTTTTTACACTTTGAACTCTCAATTCTCTCTGTTTTGTGTATCACCATGAAAATGTAGAGAGTTGTTAAGCAAGTGTTTCTAAGTTCAGAACTGTAAGTTTTGTAAAGCTCTTGTTTTGAAATGGGCTTATGGGAAGCATCAGAATAGCATGGGGGATATTTTCAATTTAACATTGTGGAATGCGAAAAATCCATGCTGACTATAGTATACAGACACTCTTGTGGCTGTATAATCTAATAAGAAATTGAGAGACAATCCTAGCCATATTCACTCAGGAGCAAGTTCCAGTGTGTCTAATAAGGCCTGTAGTATTTGCTTAGAAGTGCAGCATAATTGGTTCTTAAAGTCAGCTAGAAAAATGTATGCATGGTACTATAGTAATTAATTTGAATCTTCTGATTTAGTAAGCCAAAGGAGTAATCCTTCCTGGACCTCATATTTTTGTTTTTTATCTGATTCATCACAGGGTACGTAACTAAACATGGGATCTTGTAAAATACACTCATGCTTAAAAGGCAAATCCCATGCATACTTATTTTGGAAGTAAGCCATATTGAATACATTATTATTTTTTTCTAACATCCAAGCAGGCATGCATAGGATTGAACTGCCTATATGGATGCTGTTTCTTATAGAGATCTGATGTAGTAACTGAGGCTCAAAAAAGAACAGCTATGGATAGGGCAGTGTCATTAGGCCTGTGTCTGAAATTGACGTTATTCTGTATTGTGGATACCCATTTGGGGATTGGTCATTACTCAGTGGCAGGGCATCTGCTTTGCATACAGAAAGTCCCAGATTCCATCCCTGGCATCTCCAGGTAGGGCTGGGAGAGACTCCCTGCCTGAAATCCTGGAGAGCAGCTGCCAGTTAGTGTAGACTATGCTGAGCTAGATGGACTCAGCTTCACACCAAGCCAAATGCAGCCTATGAGTTATACGGTGTAGCCTGAACCTTGTTTTGTCAAGCACCCTGGGGGCTCATTCTGACAGTTGCTGCTCCACTTGTCTGATGGGCTCTCTGGCATGTAGTGTAGTGGTTAGAGTGCCAAACTAAGATCAGGGAGAACTGGGTTCAAATCCCCATTCAGCCATGAAGCTGACTTGGGTGGCATTGGGTCAGTCTCTGCTTAACCTACTACACAGGGTTGTTGTGAGGATAAAATTGTACACCTACTTGAGTTCCTTGAAGGAAAGGTGGGATATACATGAAATAAAGTTGAGGAGACCTGATCCATCTCAGGCAAGTTATCATTTCATATAATTACAGCTGAAAGCAGGCAATTTGTATAATGTGGGTCTTTAGAGAGGAATTATCACATCTGCAAAGCTGCAACAAGTAAACAATTTAACTTTATTTCTATTCTTTTTTAAAAAAGAAAGATGCTCCCATGCAGCACAGCTTTTAGAAACTACAGGTGCATAAGCCAAGCAGTTTATATAACTACATCGTAAGGGCTACAGTAGCAGATTTCCACCCATCCAAATGGCACCTTCAGAGAAGGGACTTTCTTCCAGACCACAGCAGGAACAGAAAGGGTTAAATTGCCCTTCCATGTCTGCTGTGATTTCACTCATCCACCCCCACAGCTGATCCTAGTGCATTGAAAAAGAACCTGCATATTAAATACCAAGATGGATTTAGTGGTCACATTCACAATCACATGATGCGGTAAGCAATAAACCATGGCTTACTGTGTACAAGTGAACTTCACCTGCTTCTCTCCTCCCTGCTGTGCAAGGAAGAAACAAACCACAATCCCTGGCTTTGCATTACACCCAACAAACCACAATCTTTGCTCCCAACAAACCACAATCTGTAGCCAGATTTGTTCTTGGTGTGCTGATAGATCACGTTTTGTTGGAGTGAAACAAACCACAACCCCTGGTTTGAATGCAATGCTAAGTCAGGGCTCATGGCTTGTTTCCTTCCTGCATGAGTAGGATGAAGAAAGCGGGCATGATCAACTCATGCACAGTAAGCCATAGTTTATGGCTTACTGTGACATGTGGCTATGACCAACATCACACCTGGCCTGGTCCTTCTTATTTCACCAAAGCAAAGTGTTATGATAGGAAGGGAACTGAGATGATCCATGCAGCATTCAGCACTTGCTGGATCAGTCACACCCGTGTGAACTTGCAATTCAGTTCATATTTACCATGCCATTGCCAATCCTTTTTTTAAAAACAAAACAAAACAGCCCTATGGCAGCAAAGTACATGTGATGGGTTTCCATACATGCCAAATACTGCATGCACCCACTTGATCTGCATGCACACTAACTCATTTGATTGTGTGATTTGTCCCCCTCAGCAAGGATAAATTTATAAAAATTAATAAATTTATAAAATAATAAACAATGTGAGAGAAATGATAACTAGTTGAGTATCATTATTGCCATCCACAAAAATGTTATATGCGGTGCATAGACAATTCACAAAAAAGTAGGGCACCCATGTAAATTGGACCCCATGTGATCCTCCCCATTTCTGAAGCTGTCTCTGCGAAGAAGTGACCATGGGGTATGGTGGGGAGGGAAGACAAGGGTTTGTTCTACTGCTGCTAGATGATGCACAGCGACCTCTTGCACCATTGCTACTTTTTGCAAGCTCTATTTGGTCAGCCAGTTAATCAAACTATGCATGCATTCAAAAGTAGCAGAATCTACATCTACAGTTGCAACTACCAAATTGGAAAGCATCAAGGTACTAGAGATGATGCTGTGATACCTTCTAGAACCAGGTGCATTTAAGATGTGTTTTCCAGAGTAACCAGGAGATATCCTTGATGTGTAAGGGAGAGAGACAGTATCCTCAACTTATTTTCATTCTGCATGTTTCTGTCACACTGATAGTCCCATTTCTTCTTTTCTTTTATTATTTTGCAGATGACAAAAATAAAGTTTCTTGGTATTGTTTGTAGCTAGAGTCTTTGGAGAAGCTATTGATAAAAACCGTTCCCTCCCACACTAACGCCAATCCAAAGTATTTCAAAGTACGTTGAAACAGTTGCATCAATGAGGCAATCAGCAATCACCAATGTGTGCAGGGCACTTATTTTCTCACTCATGAAATTATTTTAAATGAGAAATTTCCATAAGAATGAAAATCAACAAGAAATTAGATGTGAGTAAGAACAATATAAATGATTTTTATCCATTGGAACCGTAACACAGTTCAAATAATTTCTGTAATACAATACAGGATTATAAACAGTTATTTCAAATAAATTGGTTTCTGTTCTTCAGTATCTTATCAGAACCATAATATTCCAAAACACTTATTTTTTTAAAAAAATGGAAATTTGAAGAGCTTAAAAAGGCAATGATAGATGAAATTCAACTTGGTAGTAGATTAACAACTTGAGAAAAACTATGAAGCTCCACCAAGGAGTTAAGAGCCACCAACAGCTCACTATATATACACACTTATAAAAATTATACTTCATAATTTCATATGCAAATACTACACTTGTATCCTGGTATTTCACACTGCCACATTAAAAAAGTAACACCTCAAAAATATTCTGACAATACCTAATATTCTGAAAAGAAATCTATTAAACTTTTCCAAAAGGTGTATTTCTTATTTCTTTCCCTTCTCTTAAATCTAAATGTGTGTTTTAGTTTCATGATAAAGATAACATTCCTTACTTCCCCATATTCCAGGAGTTCCAAAACTGTGGTCCATGGACCAACAGTGCTCCACAAACTTCATTCAGGTGGTCCATAGTGTGCCCACATTAAATATTCATAATTATTTTAACTGTATTTTTATTGCTTCTTTTATTTCTTATACTATTTTCATCAGAGCTTGGAAAAGTTACTTTTTTGAACTACTACTCCCATCAGCCCCAGCCAGCATGGCCACTGGATTGAGCTGATGGGAGTTGTAGTTCAAAAAAGTAACTTTTCCAAGCTCTGATTTTCATACAGGCTATGGTCTGATATAGGTCCCAGGCTGTGGTCTGAAGGCATATAAGGCCAGCTCCCTGCTGGAGCTAAGCAGGGTCAGGTCTGGTCAGTGCCTGGATGGGAGACCACCTGGGAACCAGATGTAAGCCGCCTTGGGTTTCTATCATGAAAAGAAAGGCGGGGTATAAATGTAATAAATAAATAAATAAATACATCTAGCACAGTGCATTCCAATTGCTACAACAGGTAGAACTCATTAAGTGGCCTGTCAAGACTCTCAGAGATTTTCAGGTGGTCCATGTGGAAAAAACTTGGGGAACAACTGCCATATTCAATCTTAAGGCCCTTCTATTAGGCAAACTAAGGCAACTGCCTCAGGGGCTGGGGGCAGTGAATTAGTACTCCAGGACCCCCTGCTCACTTGCCTTTGCCGTCTGCTTGGTTGCCCCAGCTGCCACCACTGGATTAGTTCTTGCAAGGCTCTCCAGAATGCCCATCTGCTCCATTCTCATCCGTAGCTCTGAGGAATGGGGTCCTTCCACAGAATAAGGCATCTTGGGCGTGGAGGCTGAGGGAAGTGCCTGCTTCACCAGTGGTTTTCCAGAGTGGCTACAAATACTTTTCTTTTTCTTTCTTTCTTTTTGTTAAAAAACCAGCTAAACATTTAAAATGACTTAAGTAACAAACATTTAACTAAATTTAAGAGATCATTTCTACAAACTCCAGGAAAAGCAATGGTGAACAAAGCACTCTTCCAAGCCACCTTGCTCAGAAAGACTTGCCCAGAGGAAGGGCTCTCCTTCCACAGCGTGAGGTGGAGGTGCATTACTGCCACATTTGCAAGTAGCTAAACATTTCAAAAGAAGGGAGAGGAGGAGGAGGGGCAGCTAGTTGCCTCGGACAGCACAAGGTCTTCCCCTAGTCATGCCAATCTTCATTTAGTATCTCTGCTGGCTATCTTTTATCTTAGATGTTACAAGAAGGCTTCAGCCTTTCTTCTATTAACCATGTTTTCTTTTATGTAGCCCTGCAGAATCATTCATGAGTTTCATGGTAAGCCACATAGTGTCCTTTATTCTTTTATCTACTTTTCCTCAAGATATTCTAAATTTAATGCCCACCTGCCCTCTGTGGATTTTATTTTATTTTTTTATTTTCCACATCTATTATTCAGTGTATGATAACATCTTCCTAAGTTTCCCTGGGGTCATACACAACTTAAAATAACCATGTGATTATTTTCTTTAAACCTAATTGATTCTGACAATTTTACCAGGGAAAAACACTATTTCAAATACCATGCATTATCATTTGATGAAAACTCTCTCATTTCAAGCTATATTGCTCTACAACTGCTCTCTCTAAACTTAATAAAATGCTACTGTTTTTAGACTATTGGACCTTTCAGTGCAAACCTATACTTGTATACTTAGACATAAGTCCCACTGAGTTAATAGGGGCTTACTCCCAGGTAAAAGGGTAAAGGAATGCAGCCTCATGCTGTCTAGTTTTCATATTATTTGTCTGATTTAGGTTCTATTTTTGCAATTGGAAAGAACATGAGAGGTGGATAGTCTCAAGGTGCTAAAATGCCTCCCATTTCCTAGCACATAAATTAGTTTCTCACAATTTTATTGGCTAGTAAATAGTCACCAAAAATAAAAAAAATAAAAAACCATGCACTCTACTAAAATTGTGCTGAAATTTGGAGCGAGTGTCACTCAGCTAATCACTTCCAAATGAACTTTCTCTTTCCCATTCAGAGTCAGATGAACAATCCAACTTCTCATGACTAGCCTCCTGCTGCCCAGCCTGTAATCTTCTATTCCTTTGCCAAGAAATATTCCACAATTGAATAGCCTTTTGAGGGTCAAACTTCTTGATATCTGGCGAATTCATCTGAATGACCATGAGATCAGTCATGCTTTCAAACATCAGTTTTGAACGTAGCCTCATCATTGTAAGCTTCATTTGACAGAAGCCTCGTGCTGCCTCATCAGAGCTTGCAGGGAGTGTCAGGACAAGATCTACTAGCGCCAGGATGTTTGGATATTTATGGGAATAATCTGTGTTTACCGAATCCCATGTTAATCTCCGGATGCTTTGATATCTAGAAAGAATAACTATTGTTATTAAATTTGTTTCTCCCACAAATGTATTCAGAAAATCTGTTTGCATTTCAACCAGGTTGTGTTTATGTCAGCTTGCTTATTATTACCTATTATATAGCTCTGCTTTCAGCATGTTCCATTCAGTCTCAACCTCATCAACCTTCACACTGGCACATTCCAGGATTGGCTCATAATACTTAGTCAAGACAGACACTTCCATCTCACCAAATTCTGTAAGAGTTTGAATATTAATGTAACAAACAAACAAACTGGCTACATATTTCAGAAAGAAATAGTCAATTTGGATGTAGACGCATTGCCATCACATGGGATTTTCTTTACCTTGTTTGATTTTGTCTGGCCACAGCTTAAAACTTCCAATAGCGCTTGCTCTCAAAACATCTTCACTAGCATCACAAAAACAATCACGCAGTCGGTTGAAAAGGTTGCTTAATAATTCTGTCCGGGTGGCTGATATGTCACCATCTCCTACAAGCTGGTGACCATGAAAATGTGTGATTGTTTCCACCAAACGCTCCCTTGGCCCAGATCTGAAAAATATCACATTTAACAATTGTATTGTGTATCTTTGATTTTGGATACAGCCAATAATATACACTATATGTTAAGTGCATGCAACCTTGTTTGATACATTTGGAGTGTTTCCAGTGTTGACTGAATTGTTGCAAAGACATCTGCGATGGAAGAGTTCTGATCTTGGGCAACGCGTGACAGAATGTTGAGGACATTAATGACATCCAGCAAGAAGTGAGAAAACTTAACAATGTCTGTTTTCAGAAGGAGCTTTAAGAGGTCTTTGGCCTTCTGGTGATTTGAGGAACATGGTTCTTCTTCTATCTGGAACTCAGTAAGAAAAACAATTCAGTAGAATATTGACCAATAACCAGTTTTCCATTTATTATTTCTTAAACTTGCATATGATTTTAAAGAGCATTTACCTTACTCATGTGTAGGACAACTGCAGGGTATCCTTTAAGAAGGATCTGAAGACCTGTCTGTAGACGAAGGAGCCACCGGGAGCCACCAATTCGAGAAGGAATCGATGTTCTCAGTTTGAGATCTTCATAGACTAGCTTGAGGTTGCTCTTATTCAGTGAGGAGTTATGATAAAAGTAGTACATATTCTGCAAGAGACCCATTAGAATAGTGTATGGCTGAGTGCTCTTCAGTGCTGCTTTGTAAGCTATTTCAAGGCGATGCACAAGACAATGCACACTCTGAATACATGGCTGGATTTCCTTTAATAGTTTAGCCACCCCATTGGTTTGTCCAACCATAATGTCTCTGCCATCACTTCCAAAGCCAACAAGTTTTCTTGCCCAGTCCTGGCTTGGCAAATTGAGCTGCAAATCAGCCTGTAATATCTTCAAAATGGCATTTTTCACAGCAGAAGCATCACATTTCTCTACTGATTGAACTCCAACAATCTGGCAGTGGATCTTCCCTTGATATGCAAAGCGCACATACACGAGGGCAGCTTCTCTGATTGTGTTGTCTGTAATGCCGTCACTAATGAGTGAGAAGAACTTGCATTTTTCTAATTTCTCTTTTAAGGCCCTTCGTTCTGCTTCAGCAATAAAATGAATAAAGATCTTTGCTGCCTTATCGTTTCTAAATATGGAACCAATATCCACTCCTTTCATATCATCTAGCTTGCACATCCAGTCCAGGTCAGTAAAGGGGCGCCCAGTTTTGGCGATGGCGTGGCATGTCCTAAAAATGTTTTCTATTCTTCCTAAGGTTGTTTTGCTCATGCTCTTTAACATCTGCTCAGTGGCGGCTGTGTCTGGGATATTGTTACTGGCTGCTTCCATACAGGTGGCCCATGCATGAGCTTCACTGCTGTGGTGGTCGTTGATTATTTCAAGTATGAAGTCATCAGTCCCAGAACAAAAATTGTGTGTTTTCTCCCCTAAATCCACATTATGTTTACGACACAAAGCACAGTACATTGTGCCTCTCTCACTGTCTCGTTTTAGCCAAGGGTACTTTGACAACCATACTTCTTGAAACTGATTATTCTTCTTTGCTTGCTTTTGCTTGCCTGGAATTGTCTTCTTGCTTTTAAATTGCTTCAGCACTGCTATGGCTATAAATATTTTAAATATAACTCAGTATTAAAATGTGTTATTACCGCTGCCACACTTCTCTTTGATACTATTTTCTTCTACCCTAGTTACTTCTTATTTTAAAAGTACAGTGTGAACTCCACATTTATGCTTCTGACAGAGCAGTACAACCATGGGATCAATTTCCTAGGAAGATGGTGGGCTCTCCAACACTGGAGGCATTCAAGAGGCAGCTGGACAGCCACCTGTTGGGTGTGCTTGAATTTGGATCCCTGAATTGAGCAGGGGTTGGACTCGATGGCCTTAAAGACCCCTTTCAACTCTAGTATTCTATGATTCTAAGAGAAAACAATGTAACTCAGGGCTGCAAAAAGCTAGATTCTTTACAAATTACACGATGTGACCCCATTCGCATAATTGATCCTGGTCCCAGGGAGGTATAAAGAGTTATGCAAAGCATTTATTTATGTAAATTTTATTTATTTAAAACATTTATATATAGCATAATCATTTGCATTTCTAAGCAGTGCTGAAGACCCCACCTTCAGTTTATTCAGAAATTTTATTCAGTAACTTTATTGGCTTCTGAGACTGCAGCAGACATTGACCACACATGTTTAAGCCTATCTTTGCTACCATAACAGCTAGAAGCTTGGTTTTTAAAAAGAAATTATCACAAAGCTAAATCTTACACCCAGTACTAAGTGTACTAAATACTAAGTATATTAACTACTAAGAGCAACCCTGATTCCAGGACTGAGATGTTTTGATTTGCTGCTGCTAGTACCTTATGTTTTAATTTTTTAAAAAAGAAGACACGGAGATGATGAAACTGCTGGAAAGTGGCAATAAAAAGAGGCATTTCAGAGTTGCAAAACCTTCAAGAAAATTCCTGTGGTTGTGTGTCTTGCACATAAGGCAGAAGTGTGAACTACTCAGAGTGATCTGTCCCAATTCCCCCTTTGTAAGAAGAAAGTATTTCAAATAATTGCTCTCCTAACATGCATTCTAAAAGCTGTTTCATGGGTTACGTGTCTTCCAGAAATATGTGCCTTTTTGAAGTAGAACTCATGGGTTTCACCTACGATGAGACCTGTGAAGTTCCCAATAGCCTCCAGGGATTGTAGTTCTCATCACAAGCCCCAGTTCAAGTAATCAGAAACATGATGTACATATACTCTGGCATGCCATGCAACTAATAAAATGCCTGAATTAGTAGCCTAAGTGGCTAAGATCACTCACTTGGAAGTAACAGTCCCAGAGACATTACCAGGCTTCATTATTCCTTGGTTCAGAATATGAACCTCAACAACTCATTAGGTTCATCTTAAAAATAAGGCAAACATTGCAACTCCAAACTATTCTCCGGCTCTGGGTTTAATCTGGACTAGGGATGTGCTAGAATCCCACCCAGTTCTGATTTGGTACTGTATTTTCCATTAATTTGCTTATTCTCTATCATTGCGGAATGGATTTTTATGCAATGATTTTCTGTGGCTATTTTTGAAAATGGATTTTTTTTTAAAAAAAATCACCTCAAAAATTATTTCTTTATTAGATTTATATCTCATCCTTCCTCCTTTCCTTTCAAAATACCAATCATTTCCTTTCAAACTATCCATATTTCCTTTCAAAATATTGGTATTTCCTTTAAAATTGACAATACCTTTAAAATGATCAATATTAATATCAACATTTTTTGCGAGGGGGGAAAAAGGAGTGGCTAGTGGACAAAGAACCAACTCAAATTGATACTGGCCTGTTAGGTTGACAAAGTGGTCTTGAACTAGCACTGTCCAATGGATCCCATCCCTAATTTGGGCTGCAGAATTCCTTCCGCCCACATGACTGCTGATCCATGAGCAACAGCAACAATGCCAGGACTCTCTCTTTCCCTTCTCTTCCTCCCTCTGCCCCACCTCCTCCCTGCCCTGTGCCCGGAACACAGAGGGGCAGACAACATTAGTTGCTCACAGGAAGTACATTCCCCAGCCTTCCAGGTGCCAAGGATGGGAGGGGAGAAGAGAAAGAAGAGGTGGAAGCCGGGAAGAACAAGTGACCCCCTGACCTCTCTCCCCTTCCTGCTGCTGGGGTGGAGGAGGGGGAAAAAGAGAGCTCTCCCTCCACCATTGCTGGAGCAGTCGCAATCACCAGCGAATGGGGTTTGCAGGGGAGGGGGCTAGTGCTTTTCAGTGCTGCCTTGTAAAGCCATTTCAAGGCGATGCACAAGATAATGCACATGGCTAGATCTTAAGTTTAGTCACCCCATTGTTTTGTCCTACCATAATGCCTCTGCCATTCTGAACCCTCAGAACAAACAACTTTCCAAGTGTTCTCCACTTTTGCTTGGAAGTGCTGACTCCAATCCTCATCAAGTCTGGGTACAGGGGGAGCTCATCCATTCCAATGCAAACAAATCCATCCAATTCCACTTACAAGTGTTTTCAGTATCAAACTATTAGACGCTTTGATGGCAAAGCAAAAAAACAAAAATGAGAGTATTCATTGTTGTGACCGTGCTCAGTAAAAGATCAGGAGGGTTATATTTCCTAGCCAAGTGAAGCATCCCGAGAAATATGTTCATTAAGATGGTCAATGTTCCACTTATATGCAGTTTTCTTTCCCATAGGAAGAATCAGTAATAAGGCCGTTGGCCTCTTAAGCAAATCTGGGTGTTTTCCATGTTGCTAACTAAGTTCCTCTATGTGATCTAATCTTCCTTTTGTGGCTAAAACTACTTGAGGCAACAGATATTGGTTGGTTCTGAGTCAAAATACCATTTGGTATATAGCACAGAAGTTTCCTTCTATGGTTTCCCTTTTTTCTGCTGACTTCCTATATGATACTATTCAGCAAAGATCTACAAATCCTTTTTCTTGTTCAAGTTTATGCAATACTTCTGAAGATGTCAGCAAGGGCATATGGTGCAGTAGAATATCACACACCATGTCAACCTGGAAGCTAGCATGGAGGGAAATCATATCTAAGGTAGGCTGCATACACGTATGTTTACAGCACATTCCCCCTCCCAAGAATCCTGGGAACTACAGTTTGTTCAGGGTGCTGGGAATTGTAGCACTGTGAAGGGTAAAATGCAGTTTCCATGATTCTTCTTTTTTGGTGGTGGTGGGGAGAGGAATGTGCTTTAAATGTGTGGTATGCATGCAGCCTAAATCTACAGATGAGATTATATCCACAAGGTTTGTGAAAGCAAGTGGAAAATAAGGGAAGGTCCTCTGTGACTGAGACTGACTATCTACTCGAAAGCTTTAGGGTAGCCAGATGCAAAAGAGGACAGGGCTCGTGCACCTTTTAACAGTCGTGTCGCATAGAGAATTTCAGCAGGTGTTGCTTGCACAACTAACTACACCTGCTGAAATTCCCTCTTCCTCACAACTATTAAAAGGGTCTAGGAGCCCTGTCCTCTTTTGCATCTGGCCACTCTTCCTCAACCTGGTGCCCTCTCATCAGTCCCAGCCATATGGCTAATGGTCAGGGATGATGGAAATTGTACTCTAAACATCCAGAGAGAACGAAGTTGTGGAACCCTATAATAGACTCTGAGTCCTTTAGGAGGAAGGGTGTAATAAAGATGATGATTAGACTGTTGTTACCATGTCAGTTTCAATATAGAAGAGCAGATCTACATCTTCAGAAAAGGCATTCTATATAGGCTGCTTCCAGACTGTCACTATTTTGCAGACCAGTGTCAACTAACCTCCTCAAAAACATTATGGAAACAAATCAGAATGAACGTTTGGTCATCTGGAAGTGACCAGAGTTTTTTGAGATTGTGTTATTGCAGAATATATGGAGGGTAATCACATGTTTGAACACAGTCTGATTCAGCATTTGTAGTTCAGCATATACACTTTTGGAATAAAGTTCTGCGTGGGGATGGGACTAAATCCACCCTGTCCCATTTCTGTGCGGATTTTAAAGGGAAATCTGTTTAAAATCTGTGCAGAAATACAAATGTAAACAAACAAAAGTACTAACAAGGAAATCTGAGGGATCCAGCACTGACTCTGTCAGTTTGTGTGTGTTATGTGCCTTCAAGTCGATTACGACTTATGGCGACCCTATGAATCAGCAACCTTCAATAGCATCTGTTGTGAACCACTCTGTTCAGATCTTGTAAGTTCAGGTCTGTGGCTTCCTTTATGGAATCAATCTGTCTCGTTTGGCCTTCCTCTTTTTCTACTCCCTTCTGTTTTTCCCAGTATTGTCTTTTCTAGTGAATCATGTCTTCTCATTATGTGTCCACAGTATGATAACCTCTGTTAATTTAAGGTTGTTGTTTTAAGCTCCAAAAGGCATCCAGCTGACGCGCTGATCATCTTGCTCAAAGTGTGCAATGGCAAGTCCCCCTGGAAGAAATGGAACTTGATAATATTCCATCCCTCTCAGGGGGAATTCCACAGAAAAAAATTGTGGCTTGTTCAGTTTTTACATGTGGGCAGTCGTGTTTTTCCCCTGGACACTTCCCTCTGAGAGTTATGGATTGTGACCCAGTCCCATGGCTCCCAGGGGGCCTTGTTCTATTCTATTCAAAGCATACGGTTGCAAGAAGACCTGTGCGCTAGCCACTCCAGGCTGTGAGCAGATGACTTCTGGAGCTTTGGTAAAAGGGCAAATGGGCAAAGGCAGTGCTAGAACCCTTGGACCACCTCATAATTCTAAAGTGGACTGCTCTGGGTCTAATCAGGTGAATCTACTTTTGAATCTAAGTCCTGGAGATTCCTCCTCCATCCCCAACTCTCACTGAGGTAGTATACTTGTGTCTGGGCTGCAACATTTAAGATTGCAGGTGAGGGCTCTTGTGGTTGAATGCTCCTTCATACAGCAAGAATAAAAAAACCTCTCCCTGCACTCAGGAAGCTAGCATGCTAAGGAGAGGACATGGCTAGAAGCCATTGCTGTGATACGGTTGTTTTCTATGTGGAGAGAACTGTATTGTATGGAGGAGCATTCACTCAAACAAGTTCCCTCCTGCTGTCTGAAGGGGTACAGCCCAGACTAGGGATGGGGGGAAAATAGATTTTGTTAGCATTTTAATGAGAAAATACCTAATCTGCAGTTCTCAAACCAATATGCAAACCAAAACCCAGCTTTCTTTGAAATATTCACTTCTCTGAATTTTGCAGTGCAGTTTTCCAACCAAAGTGCACAAAAATAGATTTATATTAGGGGCATTGCTTGCAAAATGTATATATTAATCAAAACTGCATACAAACGTGTTTATTAGGAGAAATGTACACTAAAATGCTGACAGTTTTTCATGAGGTTTTTTTTTAAAAAAAAGTAAAGTGCTGCTGAAGCCTGGAGAACTGAATTTAAATCGGAAAAATGACAAATTAAAATTGACAGATTTGTCCATCTCTAGTCCAGGTTCAGGTTTAGCACTTCAGTGGTAGTTCAGTGAGAATGAGGCCATAGCCATGCTGCTTCCTTGGAAACCTGTGCATTTCAGTGTCTTTCATTACCAGTTTTGCATTTAAGCACTTACCTGGCAGCCACTGGCAAAAAGGAACTGCATGCAGGTGACTGAGAGGGCTGGTGGAGGAGAGATGAAGTGTTTTGTCCCTTCTGTGGCCAGTACAGAAAGAAAGTGGGCTGCTATGCCCCCTTTCCTTGCCTAGGATCTCTGCCCCTCTTCTGCCAGTCCCCAACAGAGCTTGTACATTTCATGCAAACTAGTAACTTTTGTTAGATTTACAAGGCTGATTTCATTGTGTGCATGTCATAACCACCTTGAGCATATACAGAAAGGTGATATATATAACTGAAATTGAAACTGAAATTGAGATTGAGATTTACATTTTTAGCAAATGTTTTTAGCAAAACATTTCGATAGTTCTTATGTTGCAACTCTTTCAGAATCCTTAATTAAAACAGGTCATTAATTTTAAAGGACAATACACATATAAAGAGATCAGCATAGCCTGCCCTAGATTTCCATATAAGAAAGCGAAATGTTGTAAACAACTCTAGAAGACACAGGTTCCAAATGAGAAGTGTGTACAGATTACTTAGCACTTAAGGGCCATTTCAGACATAATGGGGCAACAAAAGCTGTGTTTATTAACAAACAAGCAACCAATAGGCAGTCAGCACTAATCCCAGTTCTCTGACCAGCACACCTGTATGATACCTGTTTGGCACATTCACACATTGCATTTTGGAAGTGTATCTACTTATGTTGGAGATGAACAATTTTTAAGAGTTGAAAATGGTTTGAAAGAGACTTCCTCTTCCCATGGTATGCACACATAATTTCTTTTGACCCGCTGTTGGCTCAGGTCAAATAGGCTTTGCAGTGTTGTTTTTTTAAAAAGACAAACACACAAAAAACCCTGCTTAACCAGAGTTGAAAATAGGATGTATGTACACAGCACAAGCAACAATCTCTCTTTCGAAACATCTTCAGTTCTCTGAAAATGGTATAGGACTAGGATATCTGATGGACCATTTATATGTGAACCTAGTTATGCCTAGTCATTGAGATCTGCTAGGGATGCCTGACTCTAGATTGCCTCCGCCCTCCAAAATAAGATGAGTGTCTGCCTGAGAGATGGTCTTCTCAGTATTGGTGTCTCAGTTATGGAATTCCATTCCCCTTTTGTTCACCCAGTGCCAGATTTGTTAATCTTTAGGTACTAGGCAGAGATTATAATTCAAAGGGAGGATTAAAGAATATTTCATATAAATAAAGTAATAAAAACCCCTAACCTTTAAAAAATAATACTGGTAAGTGTAGGCTGGAATCCTGCACACACTTTCCTGACAGTAAGCACTAAAAAAGCACAGTGGGACTTACTCCCAAGCAAACATGTACAGCAGGGATTGCTTATGGGCACATCTGCAAACAGAATAAACTGTTGTAGGCATTATATGCATGCCACAACTCTCCCCTCCTCAACTTCAACCACACTTCCCCCCAATCACCCCCAGTGCCAATTAGACTTGAAAAAAGCCTTCTCTTTGCTAAGGAAGGTTTCTTTCCAGAGTAATTTCAGCAGGGGGATGGGTCCTTATAGGCCCCAGGAAAACCTCTGAGGCATATGAGCATCCCATCGGTGATCCATGATGTACAGGACTGCACTGCTAATGTGTGAAGCAGCCCAGATGGCTCATCCGTTTATATGAAGCATGTCTGAATGCTGGTATACAACATTGTAAGAAGTACTATCACTGCTGGCAAGAATGTAAAATTTTGTAGTAGCTTTAAATGTTGAGTCAATAACTAAATGAGATTATAAACCTGAGGGCAGGGAGCATCTTGTTCTTGATCGTTGTAAGCCTTTTTGGGTTGAAGAGCGGGACAAAAAATACTTTAGGAAAATAAATAAATGAGGAGCTTTTACAAATGCATGAAGAAGGTGTTTCCCTACCTTTAGGTGCCACCTGTAGAAACTGTTTATGAAGAGTGCTAAGCTGTGAAATAGTTAGAGTACCATTTGTAGCGGTTTCTACAGAAGGAGGACGAGGTGGAGGAAGAGGATCTGGAAATACTTTGATATCACCGTTAATGTAAAAATCTGTCCCTTCTAGAACTAATTCATACTGGATTCGGGTAGACGTCTCAATATGGTTGCGGGCCACCTCGGTTAATTTGTCAACACTGTAATGATTAAAACAATACATTTAAAACAAAACAGAAAAAAGGAGATTACTCTTTACAATTCTAAAACTGTAATATTATTAGTAATCAGTATTTTTGCACTTCAGGGTGCTAGGATCACATCTAGAAGAGCCACATACACCCTGTCCCTAAGGGTAGCACAGCTGTATTCAGTGAAGGGATTATCAGGACCAATGGCTACTGGAATGGTCAAAGCTGAAACGTTGGTTGCCTGAAAAGTTGGGGCACATTTGGCAAATTTTGCAAGGGGGCAAAATCTACCCATTTGGGGCAATAAAGGGCTTATTAGAGGCAGTGGAAGAGGGTTTTTAATGATCTTTTCACCAGGACTGACTTCCCTAGTGCGGCAAAGCTGCAGCAATAGCCTCCTGGCAGAAGAGTTGCTCCTGCTTACTGGAAGGAAAACGGAGAGGCGAGGCATCATTGAGGATGGGGCTGTGCAGACACACTGGTGGAGCCAATATGGCACACCCCTTGGTGCATCTGGGTAGCTCTGGCCTTGCTGCTGCCTTGCCACTCTCCCTTCACCTCCCAGTAAGCAGTACCAACACTTCTGCCAGGAGACTGTTGCTGTGGCTCCGCTCCACCAGGTCAAATCGGTCCTGGTGAAAAGATCACTTAAAAAAATCCCCCTGCCATTGCCTCTAATAAGCCCTTCCCTGCCCAAAATTGGGCAAGCCACTCCTGCTTTTTACCCATCAAAAAAGCTTTACAAGCCAGTATGAGAACAGATGGCCACCTATCAGTGATGACGTAGCAGTGGATTTCCTGCACTGGCAGGGGGTAGGACTGGATGTCCTTTGCTATATCCTCCAACTGTATCATTCAAGAGGTGGCAGAACTTCAATCAGCAACCAAGCAGAGATGCAGTAGGTTGGTGAACAGCTCAGAAGGAATGAGGCTTAGCAGAGTCGTTTCCAAGGGCATTGGGGGTGGGGGAGAGATGGCAGCTCCAACCCATTCCTCAAGATTGGAATTCTGCCCAGCTCCACATTCCTACATTCCAGGATATCCACCAGTCCATACGCAAACTGACTCCGGATGTGATATAAGAAGCAGAAGGAGCACAAAGAGGAAGTGCCTTGTGTCTCTCCATCAAAGCAGGGATAGAAGATTCACATCTTCTCCCTCTTCCATAGGAAGCTTTTCCTGTAGCAGGAACACAGACTAGTTCCTGAACCAGGAGATGCAAACGTCATATTTCAGACTGGATGAAGAAGGGGGAGAAACAGACAGTTTGAGGCAGTCATGCTTCCTGCTCTTCCTGCATTTCTGTCATGCCCAAAACCCAGAAAAAATCTCTCAAGAAAGGTCTAGCTGCAAGAAATTCAATTCAGTTCACATTTAAAACCAAATCTTTCAAATTCACACTTTCCAAAACAATATGAGAACTGAAACGCACCCACCCTTTGAAATTTGCACTTATACAAATTTTGCAATGCAGTTTGCCGATCAAATATACATATGCTGGGGGAAAACGTGCATAAAAATGCATACAGGAGTGAAATAACACAAAAATGCATTATATGATGAGAAATGGCTTGCAATAATGTGTACATTAGTTCAAAACTGCCTACACAGATGTGCTAATTAGGAGAAATTTGCACTAAAATGCTGGAGAATTTTCATGAGGATTTCTCTTTTTAAAAAATTGCAAATTGCTGCAAAAATGTGGGGAACTGAATTTCAGATTAGAAAAATGAGAAAATGAGAGAAGTGAAACTGACAGATCTTTGAATCCCTAGTTGCTATAGGCAAACCCAACAATTCTAGTTCAGGGAGAATATTCTCAATTTGTTCCTTAATCAACTTGGGGTTCTATTCAGTTGTTGTCTATCTGTATACCTCTTTGATCCAGCAGAGGCTTCTGTGAATGGAAAGGGACAGGAGATTTTTTTTTTGCAAATTCCTCTTTTCTCCTACATCCGCCTGCATCTCCTCTCACATTGTTCTAGAAGGTCCCCAACTCTCTGGATCAGATTGTGAGGGGTTGTATGGGGGATGCAGAAAGAGGAAGGAATTAGGAGAAATTTGCCTCGTCCAGCAGTAGCTTGTATGGTGTGATGGACCCACATTTATGTCACCAGTGTCGCTGCAGCCTGCCTCTATGTGCCAAGGCATTTTTAAAGTAATAGTTGTGTGGCCAAATGGACACTCAGTCCTAGCTTTTGGACACCCAGTGGACACAAATGGGTATATAACATTCAATCCATGTACCAAGAACACAAATTCAGATTGGAAGCCACTGACACGGACTAGAGGCATGAAATGTTAGTGAAATTGAATAGAAACAGTAGAACACAGGGGCACAATAGACAGTAATTCTTAGGGTTATTACAAACCGCCTGTCTTTCTGAGCAGCTTATTAACAAAATCTCACTCCCTGTACGCTGTGTTGTCTGATTCTCAGTATCTTCATTATTTTTTTTTGTATGAATTCTGCTACAGCAGGGCATGAATCATAAGCACCAGTTTTCGATTTTAATTTGTTTTTTGATTCATGTATTTACTGGTGGGTGGGCAGGCTAGTAAGAATTTTGTTAGGCTAGTAACTTGTGTAAATGCATTTGCAAGGCTGTATTCATTCCTTGATTTTTTGTTTTAGTTTGAATCACTTTCCCCTCGATCCAAATGTCAGGGCTTGTACATGGTAGAGAGGTTTTCATGTGCAAGCCATTTGAATGAAAAAAATGGATACCCAGTAACAATTCCTTTTAAAAATGCCCTGCAATGGAATGGGGTAAGGTTGGGCTGTGCAGACTAAGGATGGGGAGAATATTCACTAAATGGAATTTATTACTGGATTTTGACATAATCTGACAATCCGCTTTGTTTTTGGACCGGCATTGATTTCTTGCGGTGGATCACAGTTGTCACTGGCATGGCTTTTTTTAAAACAAACAAAATCTGCTCCAAATTTTACGTTATTGTCTTCATAATCAGCTTTCCTCTAAGCTGATGCATTCTTAACTTCTGTCTAGGTGATAACAATTGCCATTAACAATCAAAAGTACTGCAAAACAACATGAATAGCAAAATGAGAGGGGCAATCCTTGTTAAGCAGCACAGCAGTTAGCCTGAGGCAAGACAGAATTAATGGCCTAATTGAGAAAAAAAATGTTGGAACGAGTGCCTACAGCATAAACATTTTCATTAGCATTTTCGTTAGCAATTGGGTTTTTTCCCCACTGGAAGAAAACCTGTGAATTGGCAACTGCAAAAATAATCTGGAGCAAAAAAAATGGTGGATCGTTACTGAAAGCCAGACTGTCAGAATGCAAATGGATAGGATCCAGCTACCAAACCCCATCCTACGGCAGACATACTGGTGGGGGCACCAGATTGGCTCTACTGGCGTGTCCACCCCCCCCCATTCCTGCAACTGCCCTGCTCTACCCCAGGGTAAGCTGGTGTCAGGAGGGCAACTCAGTGGTTACAACCCACCACATCAGCACTACTGGCCTCCTCCCTTCCATTCACAGAAGCCTCCACTGGAACAGTCTTCTGTGAATGGATGGGCACTCTTGGATAGCACCCAGTGTATTTTTCATTTACACATTTCATTTAACCCAGTATGTTCTGTACTAGTTTCACAACAAACTATAACCCACAAAATTATATCTCAGTATTTAGTCACAAAAAGAAAAGTCACCCACCTGTTCCACTACTCACCCAATGTGCTGTCAATTACAGAGAAACAACTATGGCTCTACATTAGAGATAATGCAATTGAAACGAACCCTTTCCCCAATTTAGCTCTTCAGCCCTTTTCTTAGACCTATGATCTCTTATCAGGTTTCATCTGCTGTAAAATACAATATGAACGCTTTCGTACAATATTAATGCCTTCATCAAAATTAACCATCTATTACCTGGCCATTTCAGCTAAGAATCTCTCTCCAAGCCATTTTTCCATATTCCTGTATGTTAGTTCTGCTTTTGTTTGTAGTTCCTCAGAGAAGGCTAATGCTTTAATTTTTAACAGCTCCAGTCGAGATTTTGCAGCCTCCGCTGTTTAAAAAGTTGTTTTAAAATAAAGAAAAATACATACACTGTTTAACAGGTCTGGCAATCAAGCATTAGGTTAGGCATTATTTAGGATGGTATTTTTTAGGAAACAGGTAGTCTGATCCTATAGGTCGACATAAGTTGGATTGCTGCAAATGTGGGCCCCATGTGGAACACAAGAAGAATCTTGCTGGATCACATCAAAAGTTAATCTAGCCTACCAACCTGTTTCCAGGGTGGGCAACTAGATGCTTACAGGAAGGCACAAGCAGGACATGAACGCAATAGCCCTCTCCTACCGGTTGTTCCCCTGCTCAATGCAGGAATCCAATATTCAGTATTAGGGGGCTAATGCCTCTGACCCTGGAGGTAGTATACAGTCATGATGAGTGACAATCGTTCATTCATAAAGTTACCAGTTTGTCTAATCTGCTTTTAAATCACTTAAATTGTGATCCGATTGTGGAATGTCTTCTCCCCAGAAGTACAACGGGCATCAACGCTGCTGACATTCTGGTGCCAGGTTAAAACTTGTTTGCATGGGCTTTTACAGGACACTAGTTCACTACTTGTTGATTTTTATGTTGGAATAGTTTCCATTCTATATATTTTACTTGCTCTAATGTTGTTGGCTTGTTGTTGCTGTTTTAATTCCGCCCTGGGATCATTTGATGAAGGGCAGGTTAAAAATGGTCTTAATAAAATTATAAATAGGTTTGTGGCTATCACCATGCACTGTGTGAAGAACTACTTCTGCTTTCCTGTCTTGAAGCTCTACTCCATAGTTTGTTTTCCTTAGCCATGGTTAGCATTACATTGTTAATACCTAAACCTGTGGTTCCCAAACTTTTTTCCTCATGGACCACTTGAAAATTGCTGAGGGTCTTGGAGAACTACTTAATGATACTTCTGCATGTTGTAGCAATTGTTTTATTTTATTACAATTTGAATTCCATAGAATGCAATATAAAATACAATAATAAATAATAAAATACTATAAAAGGAACAACAGAAAGACAAAAATCAGTATGACTATTTAATATGCTGCACCTGTTGTTCACAGCTGTTGCTGCCATTTTTCTTCACGGACACACTGTGGACCACCTGAATGATGTTCATGGACCACTGATGGTCCACAGAGTACACTTTGGGAACTCCTAGCCAAAATTACGGGTGAGGATTGGCTGAAAATGTGATGTGAAACCATGGTTTGAAATGGGGATGCAAACCATGGATTTCATTATCCATACTTAAATATTTCATCTGATCCAAGCAAACCATGGTTAAGGTGGTTTTCCTGGCTTCCCCATCTCCTCTGATTACAAGGTTATAAGCAAGTTTCTTTGGTGTCTTCTTACATATACTCTCCTAGGGCAGGGCCTAGTTCAGCAAGCTACGACATGGTTCCTTTCACGAGGCTTCAGTTCTTAATCAGGGTTAAGGCAATAAATGATGGTTAGTCTTAATGATGGTTAAGCACAATGCCGACAATACATTCAAGCAAATACTCCTGCAACAGGTGGAAGATTTAAAGGAATTTGTGGCACTTATTCCCCATAAAGTGTAGAGCTATTCTTGAATTTACCTCATTCAAATTAATGCATACCTTCATGCTCCAGTGCAGCAAAATATTCTTGCTTCATTTTAAGCTTCAGTTCTTGCTTCTTCAGTTCTTCTGGGGATAAAGGAATCGGTGTTGCTTCAGTCACTGTTGGAGAATCTGCAAAGAAAAGCAGATATTTTGCACAGAAGTGTATCCGCAAGTTGTTGAATGTTGTTGTTGTTATTGTTATTTACATTTGTATACCGCCCCATAGCCGAAGCTCTCTGGGCAGTTTACAATTTAAAACATTAAAAACAAATATACAAATTTAAAAACACTTTAAAAAAAAAACAATTTGGGAGAGATTCCTGCCTGGCCAGCTCTGCACCTTGAACACAAGCCCATCTGTCCGTGCAAGAACATGAAGGACAGTCTAGCAGCAAAAGTGGGTCATTCTCTTCCCTCCACTGTCAAAGGCAGCACTCTTCCTCGTCCATTTCAACCAGAGGCTGGTGGTGAGGCTCCCCTTCAGAGCCTTCCTCGGCAGCCACCTCCTGTGGGGCAGCTGCCTGAAGCAGGGCCACTTTGTAGGAGGCTGAAGAGGGGCCAATTCCACAGAGAGAGAGGGAGGCTATGCAACATCAGGCAGACAAACCGGCTTCCACTGCTGCCATCAACAAGGAAGGAAGCCAGAGGACCAGGGCTGTGTCATAGATGCGGGTAGTGTCAAAAGGGCACTCGTTTGTTATCACAGTGCGGGCATCAGCTGGAAGGGCAGAACTGTTGCAACCGGTAAAGAGATGACGGCCACTGTTGACAACAGTGAGGGAGATGGCAAGTGCATAATGCTTATGTTACTGTTAACATTCAGTTAAGATTTTCAGCATTTTGCAAAATGAATGTGACTCAAAATGTTAGTAAAACTAAAATTTTCAACATTTCAAAAACAATTAGAGGCAACTAGAGACAGGTAATATCTACTTCACTTGGTCATTGTGCAGCGTGGCAAGCACTAGTGTGGCATAGTCATCTGGGAAGACCTGGGTTCAAATCCTTACCCAGCCCTGAAGTTTCCTGGGTGCCCAGGGGTCAGACACTCTGAAACTCTGTCTTAGGCTACCCTACATGACAGAAGGTGGATTGGGGGATAACCATGTATGCCACTTTGAGCTCCTTGGAGAAAACACAAGATATAAATGTAATAAATAATGCCTGAAAGACATCACATGATGGTTACAGCCACAGAAATATTCACTTCCTGCACATTCAGGGATTTCCTAAGCCCTGTGCATGGATTATGCATGTGTAGGACATACCAGAGTACAGACAAGAGCAAGGCTGCACTTTTAGACCCAAACCTGACGTAGGAAGCTGTCTTATACCCAGGCTATGGTCTGAAAGCACAGGAGGTCACCACATTGCTGAAGCTAAGCAGGTCTGGGTCTGGTCAGTGCCTGGATGTGAGACTGCCTGGGAACCACATGTATGCCACCTTGGGTTCCATGGTGAAAGAAAGGCGAGGTATAAATGTAATAAATAAATAAATAATGTACAGAATCAGACCATTGGTCCATCTAGCTCAGTACTCTGTCTACATTGACAGGCAGCATCTCTCTAGGGTTTCAGACAGGATACATTCCCAGCACTATCTGGACACGCTGCGGATTGAACTTGGGGCCTTCTGCGTGCAAATCAGATGCTCTACCACTAAGCTACGGTCCTTCGCTATAAACATTTTGGTCCACTATTCTTTAAACAACTGTGCATTGCACATGGTTGTCTGCACAGGAAGGCCAGTGTACAAGTGCCTCTTCATGTGTAGAAGCTCCATGTCAACAGGATACCCATACAGTCAGGTGTCCTGATTTCATGGAGTCTCTACACGTGAAGGAGTGTTGGCATGTTTGTCTTACTATTCAGTCAACTGTGCACAATGTGTGGTTTTAAAAAAATAATGAAGACCTGAGCATCAGGGGTGGGGCTAAAAGTGCAGATCTGCTCTAGTCTGTAGTTGGGTATGGCCTACATGTGAGTAACATGAGCACAGACATCTATTATTTCATTTAAAATGAGGATGCTCCATTCAAAGGGAATTTTTAATTAAGTGTGTGGAGCATTCCCCTGCTAAATAGAGGTATTTTATTGTTTGCTTAGTACATTTTAACCCACATTTCCTTGAAAGAGCTCAAGGTGGCAGACATGGTTCTTCCCCTTTGTGGTAAATTAGGTGGACAGAGAGATTAAATGGCCCAAAGACCCAGTGAGTTTCATGGCTGAATGGGGATTTGGATTGTGACTTCCCAGATCATAGCCCAACATGCTAACCACATCACACTGACAACTCTTTGGAAAACCGCCCTCCCCCTTGCAAAAATTGTGTATCTGCTTTTGGATTTTTAAAATTATTAATTATTAATTATTATTATTAATAATAATAAAACTTTAATCCCGCCCTTCCTCCCAGAAGGAGCCCAGGGCAGGAAACAAAGAACAAACACTAAAAACATCTTAAAACATCTCAAAAACAAAACATATTTATTTTTTAAAAAATAAGATAAAACAACCTTTAAAAAAATCTTTAAACACATCTTAAATGTGATGTAAGGCCATTTTTCAGCAAGACAAAAATATCCATAGAAATAAGAGGCGTGTATGCCAAACAGTTAGGGCAGCAGAATTGTGGTTATACTAGGGAGTAGATCAGAGCACTTGCCAAAGGGGAACAACAGGTCAGACGGACTGCAAATGGGGAGGAGATATATAAACTTGGGGAAAATCTTCAGAAATCAATTTGTGTTCCCAGAATCATCTGAGTGATTTGGATATTCTGAGGGCAAGGCTTATTTATTTATTTCACAATGGTATGCCACATTTCAACCATAATGGTTATCAAAGTGCTTCAATTTTTTTTAAAAAAATCAGATTTACAGGAAGGTGACATTGCCTTACTTTTAAAGCTGTCTGCCTTCAGAATATCAGGTGCTGTTGATGGTATCAAACAAACCAAGTCTACTATCCAGTGGCTGTGGCTCTTGGCTCTCCTTCTCTTGAAGGGGGTGGCAGCAAAGAAAGGTACTGAGATGCAGATGTTTTTTCAGAGTCCTCTTCCAGCCTACCCGGTGCTCCTGCTGTACTGGGCAGATGGGATCAACGGCTCCCAGGCCTTAGAACTCTCAGGAGCAGTGGCTGTTGGTAGCACTGGGTGGGTGGAGAGACATCAACTCCCTTGTGGTGGTGTTGCCTCTCCAGATCTGCAAGCAGTGGTCATGATGGAAATGGCACCCATCCCTGAAACTGACCACTGGGCTTCTGCTTAGAAGTTGCTGGACTCCAACTCCCATCTGCCCCAGTCAGCATGGCAAATGGTCACTGGTTATGGGAATTGTAGTCCAGCAAACACAATGGACAGCCACAGGTTCTCCAGCCCTCACCTGCAAAGGGACAGCAAGATGTGGAGGGGCTCCATGATGGAGGGGTGTATATTAACCCTCCACCTCTTTTCTGCAGATCCTGTGCTGTGCATGCTGCCACAGGTCCAGCCAGACATAGTATGATTGCAGCAATTAGGGGCTTATCCACACGGGAGCCTAACTACATACTAAAGACACTGCTTTTACAATTGTAATAGGTTTTCAAGGTCCACACTTCTTTCTCAGTGGTAGCTTCCAATATGCTGTTTTCCATTCAGGCATTCCTCTGGGAAGGATTAGTGTGCCCTCTAATTTTACATGTTTACTCCCTCCAGTTGCTCAGTTACTGGGCATATACAAAAATTCTTCACCTGTGCGGTATTTCCACTACCTCCTGCCCCCAACCGCTTCCGAAAGTTTGGCAGTTGAAAAGAAGTGGGGTCATCTGCCCTCCCTTTCTCCATGGTCCCTTCTTTTAGAGTAAATTTCCCCCCTTACCTTGATAAAACAATTTGCAATCCCCATGACTGCTCAGGTTTCAAGGCTGAAGCTGGGAGAGTGCCTTGGCATGCAATTGACAAGAAACAATGTGAATTATTAGACCCCCCCTTCTCCGATTATCATTCCCCGCTCCTTCTTTCTGTCTGTCACTTTCCTTTCCTGACGTATTCCTAGTGAAAACCTTCCTTTTTTAAAAAATTAGCTATGTAATTAAATTTGTATATGTGAGTCGGAGACAGGGTGTGTGTGTGTGTGTGTGTGTGTGTGTGACTGTGCCTCCTATCACATCGCTGGTAATTGGGGGATAAAATGATGTTTTGGGGGGGTTACATTGACCATTCTGCAGAGATGATGAAATACAATGGGGCTTCTGATTAAATACTGTGGAAAAGGAACCCATCCCTGTTGAAAAGGAGTGAAGAAAGTTTACTGGGGGAGAAAGGGGGGAAAGAAAAGAGGGCTGCAGCAAACTCCTATGGGGGGGGGACAGAGCAGTCAGTCAGAAGTCAATGTTTAAGCCGCCGGAAACTAAATGGAATTCATGGAACAGTGGGTGGAGGAAGGGAAACAGCTGAAAGTGACGATTCACATGCCCACTCAAAAAACATTGAAGTAAAGTGCCTACACAGAAGAGTGCAGTGCAGCTCAGACGGTTTTCCCTTCCCTTTTTGCATTATCAGCGGATTGGGTTAATACGGATGTAAAGGGGAAAACTGCATGATAGCTTCTTCTTGCCCGCAACGGCATGCAAACCATGCGAGTTACAAGGGGATGCAAGTAGCACCAGCCACACACTAAATCGTCATGTGGATGAGTCCTAGGTTCTTAAGTTCTGTTTTTTTAATTGATCAGAAGCAACTGCATTAATCCAGAATCCCCCTCCCTTTTTTAATTAAAAAAATGCACTTCCTTTACCTTTCTTTTTTCCCTTTTTGCCCTCTTTGCCTTCCTTTCCTTTGGCCTCTTTTCCGCCTTTGCCTTCCTTCCCGCCTTTGCCTTCCTTCCCGCCTTTTGCCTCCTTTCCTCCTTTCCCGCCTTTCCCTTTCCCTTCTTTGCCTCCTTTGCCAGCAACTGCTTGTGAAGATTTCAGGCGCTCTTTTTCTTTCATTTCTTGCAGCAGCCGCTCTTTTTCTTCCTCTGCCTCTTTTGACTGTATTTCAGTAGTAACCTGTAATTATAAACGGTCACTTCTAATTAAAAACAGGAGCATTTCAAACAAAGCTGTCATCATTTCACAATTGTCAATAATTGACATTTTACAAAGCACAACACTTATTTCTCTATAGGTTGCGATCCAGAGGAACTCTGATGGTGCAATGGGGCTTTTAGACCTTCTTTTTCCTGTCCCCAAGTTGCTCCTAGTAGTTGGTGGGAATAGCAGAATGTTGGACTGGATTGACCTTTGGTCCAACCCAACAGAACTGTTCCCACATTTGTCTTCTGTTCTTACAACCTTCTGGAAAGGCACCGAATGCAGTGTGGAAGTAGGGGTTTCAACTACAGAAGGAATGGGTAGAAACAGGAGAGTCTTCCTTGAACCTTCTGCTCATGTAAGGGACTCTCTGAATCTGACCCATAGTGCATATATAAGATCACTTGTCACAAACATATGCTATCTAGATTATGGATGGGGAATCCAAGGCCAAACATTGTTGGACTCCAACTCCCATCATCCACTGGCCATGCTGTCTGGGGCTGATGGGAGTTTGGAGTCCAACAACATCTGGAGGGCCACAAGTTCCCTTATCCCCGATCTTGAGAAGAGAGACAGAAAAACATAAAGGCATGGCTCCAGACTTGTCCTTCCATGAATGGAAGGATCTTTCAATTCATAGAAGGCTGGCTCTTCAATCCAGTGCAAGCTCCCACTGATGGGAAGGGGAGAAAGGTTTTTACTGATTCTCCTCCCCCCCCCATTTCCTGCATTGTTTTGAAGGTTCCACCAACCCTTTGGAGCAGATTTTCTAAGGTGCAGATGGGGCTTCAGGGGGAATAAGTGAAAATTGCCTCCCCTGCCCCTTCTGTCAGTGGCCATATCCCATCAGCAAAATTCCATTCAGGAGATCTCTGGAACCAAGTCAAATATGTTTTATAGATGTCAACAACAACAACAAACACACCACAGTAGATTTAGCAGGAAAAAGCAACTGATATAAACTAGAGATGCTCACTAATAAAAAATCTGACTTTCAAACTGGTTCATCATGAAGTAATTAATCAATCAAATTTCAATGAATTTCCTTATCCCCATGCTTTGTATATCAATGGTTCCCAAACTTTTTTTCCCTGTGGACCACTTGAAAAATGCTGAGGGTTTTGGCAGACCACTTGATTATTTTTCTGCCTGTTGTAGCAATTGTAATGTGCTATGCGAGATGCTGCATATTTACAGACATAGCACTAGGGTTGCCAGGTTTAGGGCCTGAGACTGATCCTGTATCTTTAGGAGAAGAGGAAGTCAGCCAAGTGCAGGTGTTCTTGCAACTCTGTAATGGGAAAAACCACAAGGTGGAATTCTCCCTTTTCCCTGCACAACTTTTAAAGATACAGAAGACCTCTTGGTTGCCAGGCCCGGCCTCCAAGAGGTCTTCTGTATCTTTAAAAGTTGTGCAGGGGGAAGGGAGAATTCCACCTTGTGGTTTTTCCCACTACAGAGTTGCAAGAACACCTGCACTTGGCTGACTTTCTCTTCTCCTAAAGATACAGGATCAGTCTCAGGCCCTGAGCTTGGCAACCCTACATAGCGCACACCACCTGAATGAAGCTTGTGGACCACCAGAGGTCAACAGACCACAGGTTGGGAACCCCTGCTCTTTATAGATGCATTTTTTATATATTAAAGGGAGTATATGAAGAGTACTATGACATATACATCATAGATTAGAAGATCAATTTGAGCCTGTCAGATTTACACAAATCAGAATTTCTATCTTCAAAGGCATCCTACAACAGAGAACACTGCAGTAATCTTGCCCTGGAGTCACCATAATGGCAGTATCCAGATCTCTATCTGAACTCTTTTGATACATATGGCTTTTCTTACCATGTTAGATATTGCTGTTACAATATTGTGATAGGTCTCAGTGATCATTTTCTCTTCTGGGCCAAAATTAAATATTATACTTTCAGAAAACAGATCATCCTTGACCTTGACTGGAAATGTTTTGCTCTTATCCTTTGTCCCTTCTGGAGAAGGAGATCTGTGAGCAGTCAGAGGAATTCTTAAAAGAGAGAGTTAAGCAACAGTCTCACTTTTACATTTCTCAAATCTTATATTTGCATTTTTACTACATAAGACAATGTTTCTATACATTATAAATATACCAAATTATAAAATAACAGCTGATTTCACATTCATGCCTTTTGTTTAGGTTTTGTGCACTTGAAGGGGTGCATGGGAACAAGCCCAAGTTTTAATGTACTTCCACTGTGTGTAGGACATTTAGTATACCCCTCCAAAAAATCCTGAGAACTATAGTTTGTTAAGGAGTAAACTATAGTTCCTAGGATTCTTGGGTGAGAGGCAGAAATGTTCTTTAAATGTATGGTGTGTATGCAGCCCAAGACACATAAAACATACATGGGTGAAGTCCCTACAAAATTATCTATCCAGTTCTTTTGTTTCCCCCATAGTGGATGAATAGGGAGATCAGGACGCATACTTACCAAAGTATAGTTCATGTTAAACATCCCACCTGCCCCCTTATTTCCTTCTGGCACTTGTAAAACCAAGTTTCTGGAGCCTGTTATGAACTAATTTAAGGGCAATAAAGGGGTAAGACTCAAATTTTAAAAATAACAGCAGCTCAAAGGCTGTGTGCAATGTTTGTGGACGAGCCTGAACAAGCATGAACAAAAAGCTGGGCTCATATGCTCTGTTCTTCCCTCCCATGTGGCTAGGAAGACTTCAGCAGAGTTTGCGGTTTCACTTTTACAGGATTCAGACTCAGTGTTAGGTTTAAACCAGGGACCTTGGTTTAAAAGACTCTCTAACAGGTTTCATAACAGGCCAACTTGAAACCTCAATTCTGGATAACGTAAAAGTGAAACTACACATTGCCAAAGTCCTCCTCCCAGCCATGCAGGAAGAGATGGAGAGGGGGAGCGCATGAGGCTGCTGCTTTGATCAGGCTCATTCAAGTTTGCCCATGTGGCATTAAACCATGATTTGGTGTTGCATGTGAATGGGGCCAATAAGAAACTCTCCAGAGAAAAGAGGGCTGCTTAGGCCAAACTAAACACAATGTTGGGAGATCTACAAATGCAAGCATGTCCAAGTGTCTTTTTTGTGTGTGTTGATAAAAGCAGTCATGAAGGGTGCTTTGGATGAAGACCATAGCGTGGTTTAACCCTCTCTCCTCAACACCACGGTCTCAATCCATATCACCCTCACCCTCCTGCAACATACAAGCAAACCGAGTCCCTGTATGTTTTCTCCATAGTGACTAATAGTAATTCCAGCGATAAGAAGAGTGGTTTGTACTGGGGTTGTGGTGTTAGGGAAAACTGCTAAACCTCTTCTCCCTAACACATCATGGCCCCAATCCAAACTTCCTCTCCCCCATGGATTCTCTTATCCCCCCACCAGGAAAAAAAAAAGGCATTGGTAGATGCCTTCATGCATCTCCAACATCCCATCCAGCCTTAGTGCCTTAGTGCTGCAACAAGGGGGAGATCCTGAGAGCAAACTGGTTCTAGCTGAGGCATCGTGTTACTTCCAGGGCTCAAAAATACCCCAGCACCCTAATATGCTAATGACCAGTTTTGATATTTGGAATGTTAGAATCATTAATGAAAAAACCTGGCTTTCTGAACAGATAATAAGAAGTACAAGATAAAATACACCAAACTTAATGAAAACAGAACATTTGTCTAGAGAAGGAGAGAGTTGCTGCTGGCAGTAGAAACCCTCTAATCCTGTAGAAAATGGAAGGGTTGAAATGACACTCCCTTCTTATCAAAACTGCCGCGGGCAGGCTTCCACATGTAAGCGTCCTTCATGCCACTGAGGAATACCTCTAGCAGCAGAGGGCAGCATGACAGCGCTACACCTTGTCTCTCTAGAGCAGAGATCTGGGCTCAGAGGAAGTATATACTTTTGGTGCTCAACTACATGCCTTAATTTGGTGATCTAATCCGGGTCCCTAGTGGTTAGGGAGCAAAGCGTATGTAATCTGTGTGTTAATGCATGTGTGCACACATCTACGTATGTTGTACACATGAGTGCGTGGCATGCATATATTCACAACAGATAGAGGGGGTAAGTATAGGATGAATGCCTCTGCCCTCTCCCCACATTGTGAATTCCTGTGAATTCCCAGTTATATGAAATATATTGTTGCCCGTTACAGAAACATTTGAAAGATTTTGTGAATGTATATGTATTTTGCTACAACCTTAATACCTAAAGCTGTCACCTTTAATTCTTCTCACATGTGCACTATAGGAACATAGGCAGCTGCCTTACAAAGGTCAGACCATTAGTACATCTAACCCAGTATTGCCTACTCTGACTAGCAAAAGTAGCTCTCCAGGGTCTCAGGCAGAGAGGTCTTTCCCACCACCTGCTATATGAGATCCCTTTTTAAAATTGGAAATGCCAGGGGTTTACCTGACTTTCTGAATGCAAGGGTATGTGTTTGACTACTGAACAATGACACCTCCCCATTCATGCACATAAACTACTCTATGTCCTAATCATTCCCTCCCTCCCTCACTCACACCATTCAGTCATCATCGCAACACCACAATTTTAGTAGTACATTCTAGTCTTGCCCTCTTCCATGGATTGTTCTCGGTCAATTAGATCTATCAAGGGTATTCTGGTAAACTCGGTGATGGTCTCAGTTGGGATTTTGCCTTCCATTCCTCTATAATAGTCATGCAAAAGTCTCTTGGTGTCCTGGAAACGGTCCACTTCATTCTTCATTATAGACAAAGAAAACAAAAACAAAAAAATCAAGTCTTTTCTGCCACTGTGTAATTCACAAAGCAATTCCTAAAACATCAAAATGCTGTACAGATAAAAGAAAAAATAGATTCACAGAATGGCCTGAATAGTTAAATAATTTTAGGACCCAAATTGCTTATCTCCACCCTATTTCTCACCTGGAGTGTCCAGAACTAAAAAGTGTGATGTGATACAATGATATTCCGTCATGTGTTCTTCACTACTGGCTGTTATTGGGAAAAGATGAGGAGGAGATATGGGGCTACTGCTTCTACTCTAGCTTTAGCCAAAAAGTCCCAATATGCTCTTTAACAAGAGTGCCCTCTGATATCTTACCCATATAAGAGCTATTCTGTTGTAGCTGCCTCATAATTGTTGCATTCCTTCCCCCAGAAACTTGAGCATCTTTTGGAAAACATGGTTCAAGGATCTGCTATGGGACTGTACAGTCCTTTCCCTTCCCCCATGCCCTTGCTTGCCATTTCATATGTTAATTCTCCCACCCTCTCGCTATCAACCTTAAGCATGGTTTGTTGTGCACTGATATTAACCATGGTTACTGCTAACCAGGGTTTACTACTAAACCCACTTCCATTACCTTTAAAACCTGGTGAGGAATGAATGGCTAGTTTGTGTTAATCAAGCTTAACGTTGATGCAAAACATAATGACAAACTATGGTGAAAACTTAGAACAGTGTGGGAAAGGGAATCTGGGTGTGAAATGGGAGAGTATGTGCAATACCATGGTCTACTCCCAATCCATTACCTAAGTTTAAGGAACATGCAGCAAGGGATATCTGCAATGGCCCTAGAAATCACTCTTCTATTTGGAAAAAAGAGGGCCAAACTAAATGCTGTGCTGGCCCATTCACATACAGGAACATAAGAAGCTGCCTTATACTGAGACAAACCATTGGTGCATCTAGCTCAGTATTGTCTACACTGACTGGCAGTGGCTCTCCAAGGTTCCAAACTGGGACATTCCCAGCCCTGACTGGAAATTCTTGGGAATCAACCTGGGACGTTCCACTTGCAAAGCAGATGCTCTACCACTGACCTACGGCTCTTCCCACATATAAATGTGATGCTGGTCCATTCATGTGTAAGGTGGGAGCTTGATCTTCCTGTAAAAGCAGAGCAGAGCACAGGTGCTAAACCCTTCCTCCTCCTGCGCTTTACCTCCCCTATTGCTACACTTTCTCCCCTTCCCTTTGCTTATTTCTGGTATCTCAGCTGGAAGTGGAGAAGAACTTGGAGCCAATGAGATAAAGCACAGGGAGAGCATTCACCACCCTGTAAAGTAGGACCCACCTACTTCATACATGAATGGGGATGGCAGGTGAACAATGGTCCTGTAAGGTCTGGTTTGGCCCTATGTCATAGATATGCAAAGTCCTTAATTCAATCTATAAACATGCTTAAATGCTGAATGAACAGTTGTGTCAGGTGTATTTTGCCAAGTTCAGCACATCTATAGCCTTAGAATACAGACAAGAAACATTATGCACCTGTCATACTTTTGATTTATTATTAGAAACAGAAGCCTCTAAATATATAACTGAAAAACAAAAACGCTGCTGTGTATTCATGGGAAAATTCACAAAACCACAGTCTCAAAACGGGGGAAGAAACCCCAAACGAACCACCACAGTATTGCAATCCAATTGTGCAGAAAAAAATCCCACTAGGTTAAAGGTTTAGGGCCTGATGGGCTTTATCTCAGTGTCAAATGTGGGTTCTGCCAAGTCAGAGAGGCTAGGTCCTGGGATTAAAGCAAGGCTAGACAAAACTGCGTGGACAAGGGAAGAGCAAAGGAAGACAGAAGCAAAATGAGGAAGAGCCATGCCAAGTGCTGTGAACTGGCAACCAATATGGCCTTGCTTTACATAGTGCAAACTGTGAGGTGCATTTCAATCCACATTGCAATGAAGATCTGAATGCTCATCTCCCAACTTACTTCTTGTAAACTGCTTAGAGGCTTTACTTACAATTAAGTGGTATACAAATTCTGTTAGTTAATTAAACGAGTTCTCAAGCTGCATGAATACTGATGCAGGGAACTACATTTGGAGCGGGACCCAGCAGCATACTGAGAATGCAAGCAATGAGCAGCATAGTAGAACAAAGCTTGCCAGATTGCACTGCAGAGAATGCCACTGTAGCTATATAAGCCAAAAAATGCTTTGCTAATTGCCCAGTTAGGTTGTAGCTTCAAGTGAAGGGTTCAATACACTCATTAATGCAAAGATCAGCCCAACCATTTGGGCCACCAGTTTCATTAAAAAAACCAAAACATAATATTGCTAGACCTGCATAAGTGAAAAGATGTGGTTCATCAGAAGCCCCATATGGTCCGGCAACCAGCCATCATTCATGATTTCGCTTCGCTCTTGCTCCGCTTCATCCCGCCTATTTTCACAGATATCCCACAGACGATCCCTTAGGTCCTAAAAGATGAAAAACAAAAGGCATCAAAACATAAAAAATGTCTCAGTGCAACACAACTGAAATACAAATGACAATTTGCCCTGGACTGCTGCCTGGACTCGGTGGTGGGTTGGATGAGGGCCAATAAACTGAGTCTGAATCCTAGCAAGACAGAGGCACTGTGGGTTGGTGGTTCCCAAGTTCAGATAATTGGTCAGTTGTCTGCTTTGGATGAGGTCGTACTCCCTCTGAAAGAGCAGGTCCATAGTCTGGGGGTGCTCCTGGATCCATCTTTGTCGTTAGAGGCCCAGGTGACCTCTGTGGCTAGGAGTGCCTTTTACCAGCTTCAGCTGGTAAGATAGCTGCAGCCGTTTCTGGACCAGGATAGCCTGACCACTGTTGTCCACACACTGGTAACCTCCAGGTTGGATTACTGTAATGCGCTCTACGTGGGGCTGCCCTTGAGGTTGGTCCGGAAGTTGCAGCTGGTGCAAAATGCGGCAGCGAGACTGCTCACTGGGGCAGGGTATCGCCAACATGTCACCCCGCTGCTGAAAGAATTGCACTGGCTGCCCATTTGCTACCGGGCCAAGTTCAAGGTTCCAGTTTGGGTGTACAAAGCCCTATACATCTTGGGACCAGGATACCTGAAAGACCATCTTACCCTTTATATACCCAGTCGATCACTGCACTCTGCAGATGAGGGCCTACTGCAGATACCATCTTATCAGGAGGTTCATTCTGCACAATATAGGAAATGGACCTTTAGTGTGGCGGCACCTACCCTGTGGAATTCCCTCCCTTTGAATATTAGGCAGGCGCCATCTCTGCTATCTTTTTGGCGCCTTTTGAAGATTTCCTCTTTCAACAAGCCTTTTAAGTTGAGACCTATCCCAGGGTCTGTGTCTGTGTTAGAATTGCTTGTTAATATGTGTTTTTTTTAAATAATATGTTTTTAAAGCTGTTTGATGTTTTTAAAGCTTTTTAAAAATGTTTTTACCTTTGTTTTAGTGTATTTTAAGGTCTGTTTTTATGATTTTTAAAGTGTTTTTAGCATTTCTGTTGGCTGCCCTGAGCTCCTGCTGGGAGGAAGGGGGTGTATAAATAAAATAAAATAATAAATAAATAAATAAGTGTGTTTCTGGTATTTAGGTACAGTACACACATCAGCCTCTAAATTAGGTCCTACATTAGGGTTAGCCAACATGGTGCCTTCCCGATGTTGATGGACTGCAAATCCCATCATCCCTGACCACTGGCCATGCTGGATTGGGCAGTGGAATCAAAAGTATCTGGAAGGTATCACACTGGCTGCCCCTGCCCTACTTGCAGCAAACCATTTGAACATCTATAGTCCCTACTGGTTCTGACTCACCCAGTAGCTCCATTTGCTTCAGGGCTATACTCCTAGTCAGGAGAGAAATGTTGCTCTTCCTGCCAGGATAATATGAGTTGGCAACTTTTTTTTTTTGCTTTTGCTGCCATCACCTATATTTTACATGGTGTCAAACTTGAGTCAAACCTGTGGTTTTGCCACCACCAAGTCCAGGTTCCTTATGGTAATGCAGCTGAATAAATTGTGAACTTCGTTCATAAGTCTGCATTCCACACAGTTCCAGAGGATGACTGCAGGAAGTCAACATATGGTGGGGAAAATACAACAACCCACCTATGAAGCACATAATTTATTGTGCATTAGACCTATGATAAATGATTACTGGTTCCTTTAGAGCAGAGATCGAAAACCTGCAGCCTGCCAGATGTTGTTGGGACTCCAACTCCCACCAACCTCAGCCAACATGGCCACGGATGATGGGAGTTCTCGTTCAGCAACATCTGGATGCCCACTGGTTCACCACTTCTTACAGAAGTGATGGGCAGCTTCTATATTCTTTGGGCCACCCTATTCTACAGAGGGTGGCCAGGGGCACTGGAAGCATCTTTTTCAAGGACACTCATGATGGATATAAAGTTGGAGCTGTCAAGCAGGAAGGGTTTAATAGTTATGCAGCACATCTGCTTCATCTTATCTGGAGCAGTTTGTACACAATGCCTTTTATTTATCTGTTTGCTTGTTTATTTATTAAATTTATATCCCGCCCTTCATCCCAGAAAGAGCCTAGGGCAGCAAACAAGAACACTAAAAGCACTCTAAAACATCTTAAAAACAAAATACATTAAAACATCTTAAAACAAAACATCTTTAAAAACATCTTAAAACAAAACATCTTAAAAACGTTTAAAAAGGACAGCTTTAAAAGCATCTTAAAAAGCAATTCCAATACATTTACAACATGAAATTTACAACAATTTTTTTACAACTTGAAAACTTTCCTCCCTTTTCCTAACAAGCAGACGAGCCTTAAAATTGGGTAAGAATACCAATGGCTGATTCAGCTGCCAGACAGCCCCATCAGTTGGCCTTCCCTATTTTAAGCTTCAGAAGTTGGATGAATAAATTCTCTCACATGACTTATTGCCTTTATTTAATACAACTTATTATAAGATTTTTAAAACTAAAAAAGACAGAGGATAGGAGAGTTTTGAAACAAGCATTTCCTTAACTAGTGATATTATTATAACAATCTGTTACAATACATTGAAAACGCATCTTAAATCCAGACATAAGGTGTGCTTTACTTTCCCAGTAAATAATAAAAGGCAGACCAGTTTGGAATAAGAGTATCATATTTTTATCTCCCTTCTTTTATAAAAATGTAGCCTGTAGGTTTGGATATCACTGCACATTTGTAGAATTCATTTTCCCATTCAGATATCGATGGATGTGGCTTTTATCTTGATTGCTTTCATCTCAGTGGTTTATGATGATGGGCTGAGAAAAAGCATTTTTAGAAAAACAGGTGCTATCCACCACAATATGAAAGATTATTCTCCTCAATCAAACCAAGTTTCAGGTTTTCTTCCTTTTAGGTCACTCCCTTTTCCATTACTTTTATTGCCTGAGTCACTGAGCTGCTACAGAAGAGGATACCATACGTTTCCCGTCCCAGTAACTTAAACAGGTGTTGTGGTCAGCAGCCACATTAGCTATATGCTTTTAGAGATAAGCCCTGGGTATGTCATCTGGCAGGCTGGTTTCTAGTTTTTATTCTTTCACTACTTAATTTTAAGTTAGAGTCTTGCGGTGCTTAGATATTACAAACTAAGACCCTAACAAGATGATCTCATGCCTCTTGTGCAACTGGCAAAAATGCACTGTGAATTTAGGATCATCTTGTCAGCAAATGCCATGACCAAGCAAAATTTCTAAAGTTATACCGAAAATGACCCCTACACTTATGTCACAAGCACTATTGTGCCTTTGCATGCAGGCTTTGTAGCTCTTGGGCAAATGGTGGATGTCAAGAGTAGGAAACCTGTGGCCCTCCAGATGTTGGACTACCACTCACATCACCCCTGACCATTGCCCATGCCGGCTGGGGCTGATGGGACGTGAAGTCCAACAACATCTGGAGGGCCACAGGTTCTCCAACCCAGATGGATCCTTCGAAGGTCATGAGATAGTCCTCATGTGTTTATGAAGAACAAATCCTGCCAAACTAATCTTATCTCATTTTTTGACAGGGTAACCTCCCTTGTAGACTGTGGGAATGCTGTGGACATAATATATCTCGACTTCAGCAAAGCTTTTGACAAAGTGCCCCATGATATTCTGATTAGCAAGCTAGCTAAATGTGGGCTGGATGGAATAACTATTAGGTGGATCCACAGTTGGCTCCAGAATCGTACTCAAAGAGTGCTTATCAACGGTTCCTTCTCAAACTGGGCAGAAGTAACAAGTGGGGTACCACAGGGCCTGGGCCCAGTGCTCTTCAACATTTTTATTAACAACTTGGATGAGGAGGTACAGAACATGCTTATCAAATTTGCAGATGATACAAAATTGGGGGGCATAGCTAATACCATGGAAGATAGAAACAAAATTCAAAGGGACCTTGGTAGGCTGGAGCATTGGGCTGAAAACAACAGAATGAAATTCAACAGGGATAAATGCAAAGTTCTACACTTAGGAAAAAGAAACCAAATGCACAGTTATAAGATGGGGGATACTTGGCTCAGCAATACGACATGTGGGAAGGATCTTTGAATTGTCGTTGATCACAAGCTGAATATGAGCCAACAGTGCAGTGTGGCTGCAAAAAAGGCAAATGCTATATTAGGCTGCACAGAGGTTGGAAAAGTTACATTTTTGAAGTACAACTCCCATCAGCCCCAGCCAGCATGGCCACTGGATTGGGCTGATGGGAGTTGTAGTTCAAAAATGTAACTTTTCCAAGCTCTGAGGCTGCATTAACAGAGGTATAGTTTCCAAATCACATGAAGTATTAGTTCCCCTCTATTCAGCACTGGTTAGGCCTCATCTTGAATACTGCATCCAGTTCTGGTCTCCGCACTTCAAGAAGGATGCAGACAAACTGGAACGGGTTCAGAGGAGGGCAACAAGGATGATCAGGGGACTGGAAACAAAGTTCTATGAGGAGAGACTGAAAGAACTGGGCATGATTAGCCTGGAGAAGAGAAAACTGAGGGGAGATATGATAGCACTCTTCAAGTACATGAAAGGTTGTCACATAGAGGAGGGCCGGGATCTCTCCTCAATCGTCCCAGGGTGCAGGACATGGAATAATGGGCTCAAGTTGCAGGAAGCCAGATTTCGACTGAACATCAGGAAAAACTTCCTAACTGTTAGAGCCATGTGACAATGGAACCAATTACCTAGAGTGGCAGTGGGCTCTCCGACACTGGAGGCATTCAAGAGGCAGCTGGACAGCCATCTGTCGGGAATGCTTTGATTTGGATTCCTGCATTGAGCAAGGGGTTGGACTTGATGGCATTATAGGCCCCTTCTATGATTCAATGATTCTGTTTCTTCCTACTGGGAAATTGCAGTGCTCCTTCTATTGCAGGGCACTCTTCCTAGTACCCAAAACAATATGTGAACCAACATGTAGCTATCCTTTGAAATTCACACTTCTCCAAAGTTTTCAATGCAGTTCTCCAGCCAAAAAAAAGTCTACAAAAATGGATGCATAAAAATGCATATAATGAAAATAACATTTAGATGCATTAGATTAGGGGAAATTGCTTGCAAAATGTGTATATTAGGCAAAATTGCATACAAAAATGTGTACATTAGGGGAAATGTACACTAAAATGCTCATTTTTTTAAAAAAAAGTTCTCATGAGCTGAGGCAGAAATGTGTTGAACTGAAATTAAGATTGGAAAAAACATTTATTTATTATTAAATTTATATGAGAAACTGAGCAAAACTGAAAGTGACAGATCCATTCATCCTTATCCAATAAAACAGAAAAGGCTTCAAGTGTTAGTTGCTTGAGAATTACAGCCTAAAAAGTATTCTTCCTCCACACCATTTCCTTTAGGGAGAGACCCAGACTGACAAAGCTCACTAACTGATCCACCACTCTTAGTTGCCACTTACAGTAACTCTTTGGTGTAACTCTTCTTTCGTTTCATCATCATCCCACAGGTCATCAGCTACCGAGTTATAATCTGCTTGCCACTGAGTCACAAACTCCTGCTTGTGGTCTGGGCGTTTCAAATATTCCTTGAAATGGTTTCTGTGCACAGTGAAAAGAAGCCAGAGGCTCAGTAACTGGAAGATGGTGGCAGGAACTGTGCGAGGAGTTCTTGAGTCATAAAATCCCATCTACTTACCTAATGTCTGATAGATAATAAATGATAACATGCTGTTCAGCTCTGAGACATCGAAGTGTAGCTTTGATATTATTCACATAAGTTTTCTCCACAGTTTCCCAGTAAGGAACTAAAAATTCGGGCACTTCCTGTCAAGTTTTAAAAGACATGGATTTTATGTATCTACCAATTTCTGCCTAATTAAAAAGCTGGAGGGGAAGCAGCAATAAAGAAGATATATATATTAGTCACTGCACCATATTCTACTCCACTTTCTTCCCTTCTCTCTGTCCAATGTCTGTGCCTTCTGCCATGTCATTGATGACCCTATGCTTGAAACAGCTTCCCTCTTCCCAAGAGCCAGTGTCATATCATAGGCAAAGTGTTACACGTGGACTGAGCAGCCCTGGGTTCAAATCCCCAAGCTTGCCTGTTTCTGTCTTTCAGTAACCTATCTCACAGGGTTGCTGTGGAGGATACAGGCCTGAACTCCTTGGAAATCAGGTAGAATACAAATGTAAATAAAAGAACCAACAAATTTTAACTTCCTTTACATGTTCCAAGTTCTTCCTCCCAACTTAAATCCTTAACCACCATAACTTCACTTTAAGACTAATTTTCTTGCCTCACCTTTTTTTGCACCCAATTAACCCTCACCTATGCCATCTTGCTGCACTATCAAGGTCCGTCTGTTCTACTCACTTGTGACTTGTTCAGTCTGAGGGCCTCTTTGCAGAGGTGGTCCTACCATGAGTTAAGGCGAGATGGCTGCATCAGGCAGCAGATTTTAACCACCACTAGGAGTGGGAAACAGACAGATCTGAGTCGCAGGGCACGATCCAGAGGAAGAAAATGTTTTTTTCCCCCTGCAACTCCTTACATTTCAGTTAAGCTTGTGCAGGAACACTTAATGCGGGGGAGCAGTCTACTTTGAGCTTATGTATGCACATCTGTTGGGGGGCAAATGCCATTGGATTTTTGTATATTGGTACGACACAAAAATGCCTTCAATGGGTTCTTACTCTTAGTCTTACTTCTGAGGTGGCAAAACCTGTATGAGATTTTAATCTGGGTGGGATTATTTCAGACTGCAGGCAGGGAGAAAAAAAGTCCCTGCAGAAGTCTTCTTCCTGACCTGCTAGTTTTCTATTTTTTGCATATGAAGGAGATGCCTAACAGTGGTGACTCCCAACACTGGCCCTGCTTGCATGGGAAGCTAGGGTTGTGTCGGACCAGGGTTAGACAATGTGATGTCCTTCAGATGGTGTTAAACTCCACTAGCTCCCACCAGCACAGCCAATGCTCAGGGATGAAGGGAGTTGTAGGCCACATTTGGAGGGCGCCAAGTTGGCTATCCATGTGTTGGACCATACAGCTTTTTTTTCTTCTACACACAGTAACTCTAGTAATTTGCTGAAAAGAGACTGAAAATGACCTGTGGATGTAGATAACTCCTGATGTCCTCTTCCACCCTTTCATTTAGCTTTTTATGCTATTTGCACAAACAGTGGCTGAAGAATTCTGCCTAATTCTGGCAGACACAACTGCCCCCCTGTCCCTGCCGCCCTGCTGCTTCAGTCAACATTTATCACTGTTGAGGCAATGAGACCTTGGAACAGTAAAAGCATCACTGTCAACAACAACTCTGCAGATCTTTTGAGTTGCGTTGACCTTTGGGCTGGTTGCAGTGCACGTGACTCTCCCATCACAAGACGCAAACATAGCCCTGTATCTGAAAAACTGGTTGGCTAGATGTGCAGACATCTTTCCTGTTTCATGTTCCAAAAGACATTGGAAAGCAAACAAAAGAGAGATCTCAGGGTGAAAGAAAGAAAGACCACATGCAATGCTTATTTTGGACTGCCATACTTGAGGAAGTGGTTCATCGATGTAAACCCATTCATCTGATCCTGGTTTAATTGGAGGTGGCTCTACAGGAACAGGAGGCAATATGTCTTCAGGTGAAGGTGGCACAGACTTCCCTTGTCCTTTTCCTCGTGGAGTGCCTTAAATATGAATGCATCATTAACACTTGGGAAAGTATTTTACCTAAGAATATGTTAACAGGTTACTGTGCTTAACAAACATTAGGTGATTCCTTTGAATGTTGTGGAATGATGGGCAGCAGCATTGTTTCAGTATATTATTTATCAGTCAAGGTGTCCTAAGAGTATATCAGGTGAGGGCAGGCCTCAGACTTGAGGGATCCAATTTGTGCATTTTACTAGAGCTCTGAGATTCACCAGCTGGAGACAAATGCAAAAGACACATGGAATTAAAGAACATGACTTGTTTTGAGTCCAGAATGGAGCTGAGCTCACAGTCTTTCCACACAAAGATCCACTTAGTCAATAAAACACAGGTAAAATAATCAATAAAACATGGATAAAATCAGCAAACTTTTGAAAACAATTTTTTGAACAGGTGTCTAAAACAACATAGTGTGGGTGCTTGCCAATCAACAACAAGCAGGGAGTTCCAAAGCACAGGAGCTGTCACACTAAAAGATTGACTCCTTGCAGATGCAGAAAAACATTTTATGGCACTTGTAATAGTGCAAGTTCCACATTTTTAGAGTCAAATAGGCACATATGGGGTAGGGTTGGGATCCATTGGCCAATGATGGTTCAAAAGCATTCTGTCAACCTAACAGACTGGTATTGATTTGAGTTCTTCTTTTATCTGCAAGCTGCTACTTTTACCAATCTGTTTTTCCCGCTTGGAAAAAATATTGATAATAATATTGACATTTTAAAATGAAATATCAGTATTTTGAAAGGAAATGCTGATAAATGGAAGGAAATATCAATAAAAATACCAATATTAATATCAATATTTTAGACAGATTTTTTTTGGAAAAAAATCCATTTCCAAAAATGCCCGTGGAAAATCGTTACATAAAAACTTGATCCGCAACAATAGCAAATAAGTGAATTAATGGGAAATCCGGTACCAAATCAGAATTAGGCAGAATTCTAGCACATCCCTAGTGTGGGGCAAGACAATCCCTCAAGTAAACTGGTCCCAAGCTGTTAAAGACTTTATATACCAATAGTAAAACTCCGAACTCGGTCTAGTAACATGGCAGCAGCCAGGTCAGACCTTTGAGCACAGATGTAATGTGCAAATAGGATCTCACTCCTGCAGCATTCTGCACTTACTTGCTGATTCAGTGCAAGTCACCCAGAGATCTACCAACAGATCCTGATCTACCTTCTGCATACTCCTGCTATATAATGCACTTGCTAAATCAAAACAAAGTAGGAGTTTCCCAATGCTATGAGAAGGTTTTTTTAAAAAGTTCTAGCTTTGCATACACCCAGGAAATAAACTATTCAGCCAATAACCCCATCAAACTGTAATACATGGATATGAGTAGTCCGCTGAAGTATTAAAGTGGTCTATACTCACAAACACTCGCATGTAAAAGATATTGAACTGAGTTGCAAATTTTCTCAGGACTAAACTAGACAGGACATCGTCTGTGTAATCAGCATGAATCCTTTGAATAGTTTTTAAGTAAATAGGAACCAGGAGGGGCAATCTGGATTGGGACACTCTTGGAAAGAGACTTTAACCCTTTGTCTCCGCTGCAATCCCAATCTGGATCAGCTCCCTAGGTCTGTTATTTGCATTGGAAGGAAAGTTCCTGTTTGCACCAATGGAATCTTGATCTTCCCAGTGCAAATAACGCACAAGGTGGGGGAGAGAGATCTGGATCAGGAGCACTGAGGGGGAAGGGTTAATGCCCCAACCCCCAGAAGAGTCCCAATCCAGATCACTCCAAAAACGTCCCATTAACTTTTTAAAAAATCAATTCACACAGTTGCTAATTGTATGAATGATATTACATCCAGTTTGGCTCTCAGTGTCGTGACAAATCTGTGCTTTATCACAGTTTAGTTGAGTGGGAGTGCATATGCTTTGTGTGCACAAGATCCTGGGTTCAATCCCTGGCAGTTAAAAAGAATCTGTGGAAGCAGGTGATGTGGAAAGCCACTTCCTGCCAGCATAGACAACATTGGGCAAGATATAACAATGGTGTGACACAGAATATGGGCAGGGCTGTATGTGGGCAGGACCAGCCCTCCCATTAGGCAGAGGGAGGCAATTGCCCGAGACAGCTGATTTTGGCTACCATACAAGGGCAACAAATTGTTAGTTTTTCAAATTTATTATTTATGTATTATTGCTGTCAGGGATGGGAAGAGATACCTGTGGATTTTATTTTATTTTTTGCATCAAGTGCCAGAATAAATTGGCTGTCCTTTGGTATCATGCACCTTGACTTGGTGGTGATGGCGGCCAACATTTGCTGCTTTACCTCAGGCAGCAAAAGGTCTTGGACCAACCTTGTGTGTTTGCCTCATAATGCTAATGAAGTGACATTTGCATGGAAGAATCAATAAGCTGGCACACGTGTCTATTTTCACTCTTTCCACCACCCAACAATTTCCTCCTACAAATGTTCCAGCAGAATTTTATGCTATTTTTCCCTGTTGGTGTATGACAGTGTTATTCAACCTTGGGTCCCCAGGTGTTGAATTACAACTCCCATCATCCTCAGCCAGCTTAGTCAATGGATAGGGAGGATGGGAGCTGTAGCCCAACAACATCTGGGGACCTAAGGTTGAAGAACACTGGCCTACAGGACCAGAAACCATGTACAGGGCAGTTGATGGAGTGGGAAACTCCTTACATCCCTACCCCTGCTCTTGCTTACTTGCTATCCCTTCCCCAAGAGCTTCTTTTCAGCCCTGCCTGGAGTTTGGATTGTGGGCTTGCTTGTGTGTCCCCCACCCCATCCCTGGCTCCTATGCTCATTTGCATCTGGGGCTCTGACGCTAATGAAACTTACTGTTGGCTTATTGGCCCAAGATCACCAACAATACATGTCCAAAATAACTTATTCATTCAGCTTACATCCTACTGCATGCACAGTGTTTTGTGAATCATGACTTTCAAGCTAGTGAACATGGTTTCATATGAGGAAGACTGTGAAAGAAAATCATTTTAAAAACAGGATGTACATCCAGTCCAACGTGTGGTTTGCCTTTGCCAACCTCTATGAATGCCACCAATCACACACTGAAGCTCACTAGGTGCTCAATATCCACTCTGTCTAGTCCTGGGCATTTGATGTACAGGGTTTGAACATTTAAAAATCAATCTAAGCATCTTTTGCACAAATTTCTTCCCTTTCCTTTGCTAACATCCCTTCCCTTTGCTATTTCCCCTGCCTAATCAAAACTTGCCAATGCTGCCTTCAAATGAAGGGGAGATGAAAGTGAGTGCGACCATCTTTCATGGCTGGCAGCAAAACAGTACTGAAAAAACAAAATAAATCCATACCTGGTTTACCTCCTGCATCTTTTCCTTTGGCTGCTTCATCTTTCTTTCCTTTTTTACCTTTCACATGTAACTCTGTTGAAGGGGATTCTGTAAGGGAATTCCATATGTATCAGGCAACATGTTAACTGGGTCACGTCAGTAGAGAGACATACTTCTGTCTAGGGGTAGAGAGAGATGGGAGAGGGGTTTGGAAATGGACAGCCTCTCCCCCCACCCTAGTTTGGAAATGTGCGAGCTGAGATAAACTTTGAATTTCACCTTCTGTTGTAATGCTTAGTTGTCTCACCTGCCAGTTTTCTTCCTGCTCTGCCCCTTTTTCATATTGTTTCAGAAAGTGCAAATTTGGTAAATTCTGCTTTAAATGCGAACTGAATCAAATTTCTCCCCCATCCTTACTCTGATGTGAAGACTTCTGAGCATGCATTGTTGACTCTGGGAACTGGAGTCCTTTATTTCCCCCATCTTCATTTATCTGATTTCTCATGAGGCCTTAAATTTTTTTCCCCAGAGTTCTTGTGGAGAATTAAATGTTTGTGCATGCTCAGAAATCTTTTGGAAGTCTTCTCAGCAGCCATTTCTCCTCCCCCCAACTCATTGGGGAGTTTGGGGAAGTTCAGGAAAGTACGTTTGCTTAGCTCTTTGAACTCAGAGGTCTAGCACTAATTTAATGCTCCAGTTCTCTAAACATGGTTACGAGGTCAGGAGCAGGCTATGAGATCAAGTACTCCCTTCTTTCTCTCCCCCCTTCCCCCCAATGCTTTAACCATGGTTAAGGGTTACATCTACTCCAACTTTCACCATGGTTTACAATAACCAGGGTTCCTATCATAGAATTATGGTCTGAAAGCAGAACAATAAGCTTATTTGCAAACTCTGACTAAGAGGGGACCTGGTTAACAGTTGCCATTAAAGATTTAAGCATGTTTGCTTTTCGAGATCTCTACAGACTATTTCATCTCCTGATGAAGGCCCAATATACTAGGGACCAAAACGCATTGGGCTTTCCTAAGAATGCTGTTCCCCCCTTCTGTGGGGGCGCTTTTGCCTCAACCCCTCCTTTCACAAGGAAGACTCAGGTGCTTTAGCCTGAAGGAGAAGGGAGGTCACGTGTGCTTATGGAAACTATGGGGCAAGGGCTTGGAGCAAGGCTTAAAAGCTTGCTCTGCCCCCAGCTCTCCCTCTTCTACTTTTTGCTGCACCTGCCCTCCCACCCTTTCAGTATGAGCTTGGCTAGCTGCCACTTAGGGTCTGAGTAGGATTTTTTTGGGGGGAGGCATGCTTAGCTTCCCCTTTGATTTGCCTACTCCATACTGTGGGTCTTAATTCAATTGACTTTTTGGCGTAGCGGGGCTGCTTGCTGGTTGGCATGGAGCTCGGGCAGGTGAGGAGGCTGGAGGGTTAGCATGAGGTACACTGAAGTAGTTATGGGATTAGGGGCAACCGTTGGGGAACTCCCAGTGCTTTATGCCTGGAGTGTATCTGGGGTCTATCTTGCACATTCTGGTGAACATTGGTACAGTGGGGCCTGGATGTGCAGGGTGGATGCCCACCCAAAGCTCGCTTAGCAAGGAGGGAGGTATCTATCCCCATCCTTGGCTGGGGGGCCACAGCCTATGGCTGATGACATACTCAGGGGTCCTGGGAGGGTGTTTCCCCAGCAGAGGTAAACAGAACCTCACCTGCCCGAACAGATTTTAATTTGGTTAATTTGGTCTGCAGGTTCTCTAAATTTATTGGTATATTCACTAACAGGCAAAAAAAACCCCCTTAAGAATGTACCTATAGCCAACAGATATTTCTATCTAACTTTCAAAAGCAGGGAAATTGGGCAGCTATAGTGAATGCACCAGGGGAGCAGGAGACATGACCTCCTCTCTGAGATATTGTACTGCCCTACAAATTTGTAAAAATGCAAACACAATTTGGGTTGGTCTTTCACAGTCCAATCCACTTCCTGTGTAGCTTGGAAGAATTTGGTACATGTGCCTCTGAGCACATTGTTCACAAAAATGAACAATTTTTATTTATTTTTTTACTTTTTTGTTGGTGTGTTGATGCAATTTGAGATGAATGGGTGCCTGATTATATGAATGTATGTCTGAGTGAGTGTGTATGTTTATATGGTGTATATATGGCTGTATATATAGCTGTTTTTATACGTTTAATTGTTGTATATTTTAGTTGTATTATGTGCTTCGGAGAGAGTTTTATCCATCAGGCGGGGAGACTTGAGGGGGCCCCAATTGCCGTAGTGACGGGCAAAGGAAGGTATGGCGCTGTGAGAAGGACGTGCCAGGTAAGGGGAACGCGGTCCAGACATGTTGTGGCTGTGCCTTGTTCCGGTCCTTCCCACACCCGCAAGGTCGTTGGTAGTCCTATCAGCCAACTCTCAGATCTCCAGTTGCTGTTATTAAATGCCAGATCGGTATATAATAAAACCTCCCTCGTCCACGATTTGATTGTGGATGAGGCAGCCGATCTGGCATGTATAACCGAGACCTGGGTGGGTGAGCAAGGAGGAGTTGGTCTCTCTCAGCTCTGCCCACCGGGGTACTTGGTTCAGCATCATGGTAGATCTGAGGGTCGGGGAGGTGGGGTTGCTGTCGTCTATAAGAGTTCCATCTCACTCACCAAGCACCATGTTCATTCAGTTACTGGCCTGGAGTGTTTGCACCTTGTGTTGGGCCAGAGGGACAGGCTGGGAATCCTTTTGGTGTACCGCCCACCTTGCTGCCCAATGGCTTCCCTAACTGAGCTGGCAGAAGTGGTCTCGGATATATTGTTGAGGTCCCCCAGACTAATAGTACTGGGGGATTTCAACATTCATGCCGAGACCACTTTGTCTGGCGCGGCTCAGGACTTCATGGCTTCCATGACAGCCATGGGGCTGTCTCAATATGTTAGTGGTCCAACACATGTATCGGGGCACACTCTAGACCTTGTTTTTGCTACTGAGCATGGGGAAAGTGATCTGGATGTGGGGAGTTTTACAACACTCCCTTTGTCATGGACAGACCACTGCTTGCTGAAGTTTAGACTTTCAGTAACCTCTTCCCTCTGCAAGGGTGGGGGACTTATTAAAATGGTCCGCCCCCGGAGACTAATGGATCCTGAAGGTTTTCAAAGGGCTCTGGGGGATTTTCCGGCTGATAGGACTGGCGCTCCTGCTGAAGCCCTGGTCGCTCTGTGGAATACGGAGATGACCCGGGCTGTAAACACGATCGCTCCTGCACGCCCTCTCCTGTGTAGAGCTCATACAGCTCCATGGTATACTCCGGAGCTGAGAGCGATGAAGCAAGATAGGAGGAGGCTTGAGCGGAAATGGAGACGAACTCCCGACGGATACAATTATGCGCTGGTTAGTGCTTCGACTAAGCTCTATGTAGGAGCAGTGAAGGCAGCTAAAAAACATCATTTTGCTGCCACTATTAAATCATCTCTTTGCCGCCCAGCGGAGCTCTTTCGAGTTGTCCGGGGGCTTCTCCATTCAAACCCTCCGGACACGGTGGAATCATCGGAGGCCCGCTGTAATCAGTTTGCCGATCACTTCCAGAATAAGATCTCATGTATCCGCCAGGATCTAGACTCTCAAGTTATAGCAGTAGATCCTAGTGAGATGTCCGGAGCACAGTCTTGTCCTGTTTTGTTGGATGAGCTTCAGTTGGTTCAACTCAAGGACGTGGACAAGGTGCTTGGACAGGTACGTGCAACCACTTCGGTACTGGATCCTTGCCCCTCCTGGCTGATAAAAACTAGTAGGAATGGAACAGGTAGCTGGGCCAAGGAAGTGATAAATGCCTCTTTACGAGAGGGAGTGGTCCCGGGCTGTCTGAAAGAGGCAGTGGTGAGACCACTCCTGAAAAAGACTTCCTTGGACCCAGACAATTTTAACAGCTACAGGCCAGTGGCGAATGTTCCATTCCTGGGCAAGGTCTTGGAACGGGTGGTTGCTGGCCAGCTCCAGGCGCTATTGGATGAAACTGATTATCTAGATCCATTTCAATCGGGTTTTAGGCCCGGTTTTGGCACTGAGACAGCCTTGGTCGCCCTGTATGATGACCTATGTCGGGAAAAAGACAGAGGGAGTGTAACTCTGTTGATTCTCCTTGATCTCTCAGCGGCTTTTGATACCATCGACCATGGTATCCTTCTGGAGAGGCTCGCGGAGTTGGAGGTACTGCTTGGCAGTGGTTCCGCTCCTACTTGGCGGGTCGTCTCCAGAAGGTAGTGCTTGGGGAACATTGCTCGACACCGCGGGCTCTCCAATATGGGGTCCTGCAGGGGTCAGTTTTGTCCCCCCTGCTTTTTAATATCTACATGAAGCCGTTGGGAGAGGTCATCAGGAGTTTTGGAGTGCGTTGTCATCAGTATGCTGATGACACGCAGCTCTACTTCTCCTTTTCATCTTCTTCAGGTGAGGCTGTCGATTTGCTGAACCGTTGCCTGGCCTCGACAATGGACTGGATGAGAGTTAACAAACTGAAGCTCAATCCAGACAAGACTGAGATGCTGTTGGTGGACGGGTTCTCTGATCGGATGGTGGATATATACCCTGTCCTGGACGGGGTTACACTCCCCCTAAAGGACCGGGTTCGTAGTCTGGGAGTCTTTTTAGACTCTTCCCTCTCACTTGAGGCTCAAGTAGCCTCGGTGGTTAGGAATGCGTTTTACCAACTTCGGTTGGTAGCCCAGCTACGTCCCTATTTGAGTAAAGAGGACCTTACATCAGTGGTACATGCTCTGGTAACCTCACGTTTGGATTACTGTAATGCGCTTTACGTAGGGCTACCTTTGAAGACAGTTCGGAAGCTACAACTAGTGCAAAATGCGGCGGCCAGATTGCTGACAAGGACCAAGCGGTCCGAGCATATAACACCTGTTCTGGCCAGCTTGCACTGGTTGCCAATATGTTTCCGGGCTAGATTCAAAGTGTTGGTATTAACCTATAAAGCCTTATACGGTGCGGGACCACGATACCTTGCGGAACGCCTCTTCCGATATGAACCGGCCCGTGCACTACGTTCTGCTACGAAGGCCCTCCTCCGGGTTCCAACTCACAGGGAGGCCCGGAGGGTGATGACAAGATCTAGGGCCTTCTCAGTGGTGGCCCCCGAACTATGGAACAGTCTCCCTGAGGAAGTACGCCTGGCGCCGACTCTGCTCTCCTTCCGGCGCCAGGTCAAAACCTTCCTATTCTCTGAAGCATTTTAAGTTACACTGATTTAATTTTAAAAATGTTTATTGTGTTGGATTGTTGCTTGTATTTTAGTATTGTTTTGTTATTTATTGTATTTTTATGCTGTTTTATGTTCACCGCCCAGAGAGCTATTGCTAGTCGGGCGGTATATAAATTTAATAAATAAATAAATAAATAATAAAAATAAAAATCAATTCTCCCCAGCAAGTGTCCAGTGTGTGGGCAGGAACCATTGGCCTCTCTCTGATTTGTCACCATGACAATATCACACATCACTGACAGTACTGGTAAATTTAGCCACACTTTGCTCCTGTTTGCAACCCTGTCTCCAGTCCCTCTAATTTCTCATTTTATGATGGCAGCCTAATTTGGCTTGGCACTGTTGTGTGTGTTTGTATGTGGGAAGGCCAGTGTCAATGGCCATTAGAGAAGGAAGGGAATAGGGGAAGGAGGGCATGAATCTATGGCTTACTCCCAGCTTCTCATCCACAGTAAGAGATCAGGAGTATGACAACCATAAGAAGCCTCCAAAAATAAAAATTGAACAAATACTCAGGTCTATCATATATTTAGCTACAGCAGGGAAAGTCGTTCACATGGATTTGACTCAATGGCTACTGACTTATAGAACAGCTTGTTCAGCTTAATTAAAAAGAGTGATATATTCAGAGTAGACCCAGTCAAATCAATGCAAAACACATGCAAAATATATTTTGCTAGTCTTATAGAATCTCTTCTAGCATTCCTACAAATTCCTTGATTTCTATTCCGAGTGTGACTTAGTGGGAAAATCCCCTTTGGATTTTGTATTGATGTGTTTGTTGTATTGATTATATTGAATTTCAGTGCCTGTGTGTTGTTACCTATGAGGATATATTAAAAGGCCACTCACAGGGTCTTAAAAGTCTGTACAATAAATAATAACATCAGGTCAAGTAGAGGTGGCACTATACTTTTGCTGGCCACGAAAACTGAGCCTATTTCTTGGCCTGTCTTCAGAATCTTTTGCCTAAGGAGGAGCCCCAGATTAGCTTCCAATTTTGCAGTAGACAAAGTTGTTTATTATTATTGTTGTTGTTGTTTGCTTATTTATTACATTTATATCCCACCTTTCGGAGCTCAAGGTGGCACATATGGTTCTCCTCCCTCTCCATTTTATCCTCACAATAACCCTGCGAGGTAGGTTAGGCTAAGAGGCTGTGACTGGTCCAAGGTCCCCCAGAAAGCTTCATGGTGGAGTGGGGATTTGAACTCTGGTCTCTCAGCTTCTAGCCCAGCACTCTGACCACTACACCCCAAAGAGTTTCAAAATGAGTGGTGAAATATCTCAGAAGGGGATTGCAAATCCTTAGGGTGCCTCTGGATTTTACCTAGAGTGAAATTCAAACTGAATGGAGTTCCTCAGTAGGTGAAAAAGCTGAGGGTTTTGTAGGAAAGCCAAATGAGTTATAAGAACAGTGACATTTCTTTAGCATGGGTGCACATTCTGTAAAAGTGACAGTAAAGAAAGAAGTTGCAGTTTGCCACTTGCAGCTTTGAGCTTGAGTTATGGCTCCTGAATTCATGACTGATTTACAATTTATTTATGTTTTGCCAACCTTTAGATGCTTTAGGTGCTGCAGGTGGTGGCTCCAGCAGTTCTGGAGAGACAGGAGAGGCAGCTTCCTCCACTTTATCTGCCGTAACTGTCGGTGCCTCTTCTTGCGGCAAAAGGTGGATAATTTCTTGCGCTTTCAGCTTCTCAGCTTCTCTCTTTTCCTTTTCTTTGCCTTCAGTAGCAAAACACATACAAATCAATAACAAGCCCAAATGTATTTACCTTTCTACCTCATTGCCAGTAGAAAATTGAAAATTATTCCCCAGGAATAACAACAGATATGATGCATAAACTTCACTGATGGCTCATGGATTACTGCAATGCAATCTACATGGGACTGTCCTTGAAGATGGTCTGGAAGCTGCAGCTGGGGTAGAATGCAGTTGCCCATTCATTAAGCAGGGCAACAAAGTGGTATTATATTATGCCAAACCTGAATGCACTGACAATTCAAGGTGCTGGTGTTAATATTTAAAGCCCTGAACAGCTTGGCTTCCTGTTGGCTTCCCCCATACCAACTGGCCCGTGCTTTAAGATATGTGGAGCAGTCCATTCTCTTGATCCAGCCAATAAGCTTAGCTTGATTGGCGATGATGTAAGACTGGGCCTTCTCCACAGTGGCTCCATAGAACTCCCTGTTGGTGGAATTGTGCTTTCTTCCAACATCAACATTCTTCCACTGACAATTAAAAGCATACTTGTTTATTCATGCCTTTGATGAAAGGTAAATTTGGTGTGGATGACCCATTAATTTTATCTGCTGTATTAGGTATTCTGTATTTAACACTGTTTTATTGATATGTTATATGTATTCTATGTTTTTATGATGTGGTTTTATTGTTGTAAACTACCCTAGGCTCCTTAGCTAGGATGGGGAGGATAGTAGTAGTAGTAGTAGTAGTAGTAGTAATAGTAATAATAATAATAATAATAATAATAATAATAATAACGTCTCCATTTATCTCTTTCATGAAATCAAGATATAATTTAGAAACAAATATAGGACTTTCTCCCTACTTTAAGTGGTAGTTCAATGCAATCATATTCACATTTAAGAACAGGTTCTAGCCTTCATTTTGGTAAGCCTTGCTCAAATCAAATTATAAATTAATTACAGCCAAAAGCTCGGGGGAGGTGAAGATACTAGGAGGAAATGGTCACATTCTTCTCCATGAAAAATTTCAGACAGATTACTGAAAGCCTTTGAAATATAAATATTTGTCATGAAACCACTCAATAGCATAACTTACGTTTATTTTTGATTTTAACCATTTCTTCCATTAAAATTTCTTTTACCCTTTGACACATAAGACCTTCCTCCATCTCTGCATTGACCTTTATCAGTATATTTTGCTGCTCAGAATACCAGGTTTCCAGTTTGGGCCATGTGTTCAGGAAACCTATAATTCTGTGGAATCAGAACCATGCAGAAATCAGATATCAGAAAAGTTTTCAAAATTCAAATAAAAATTAATTAAAAATGACTAACATCTAAAAATTCTTATTGACAGTCTTAGCATAATATCCTTGAAATACAGGTGTAATGTGGCATATATTATGAGATTCCTAATTTAGCATTTATCTGCTAGTTCAATAGATTTTGATGTTCAGTCATATTTATTAATCTGGTTTTAGCTGCTGTGAAAACAGCAGCAAATATAGGAAAGGGTGGAATCGAGAACTAGGTATTTCTATACTCCAAAAGGTTTTTTTAAACTGTGCCCTCCTCCTCATTATATTCAATTACAATTAAGTATTTTGGTCAATTCATACAACGTACTAAACAACAGAATATGTTTCAACTGCACACAGTCTTTTTCAAGTTTAAGTGCCATGGACACATACTTTAAAAAGACTGTGCATCATGGTGACTAGGGCTGGCCAGAATTTATGGGAGTTGTACTCCAAGCAATCTAGAGGCCACTGTGTTGACTACCCCGACCTATGGAATTTGCTCCCACAAGCCAGGATCTCTTCTCAAACATCCCAGAGTGCAGGACGTGGAATAATGGGCTCAAGTTACAGGAAGCCAGATTTCAACTGAACACCAGGTAAAACTGCCGAAGTATTAAGGTGGTACGACAATGGAACCAATTCCCTAGGGAGTTAGTGGGTTCTCCAACACTGGAGGCATTCAAGAGGCAGCTGGATAGCCACTGTTATGTGTGCTTTGACTTGGATTCCTACATTGAGCAGGGGGTTGGGTTATAGGCCTCCTCCTACTCTATTCTTCTATGATTCTATAAGTGTTAGTGATGGCCACAGCTCAGATGGCTTAAAACGATTAGATAAGCTCATGTAATACTGGGGGAATAGCCATGATGGCTATGTTCTACCACCAGGATTGGAGGCCATATGGCTCAGTATGCCAATTTCTGGGTATCACAAATGTGGAGTGTGCTATTGCACATAGGTCCTGCTTGCAGGCTTCCCACGGACATGTAGTTGGCAACTGTGAGAACAGGTGGGTCTTTGGTCTAACCCAACAGGGCTCTTACGTTCTTCTGTTGACTGTAACCAACCTGTGCTGCATCTGGTTCTCCACATAATCTAATTTTTCTCTTTGCTGGAATCGGACTTCTGAAATTTGGTCGCCTTCTTCTTGCCTGCTTTGATAGAACTCAGCTGTTGAGTGAAAAAACAAAAAAAAAATTTTTTGAAGGAAATTTCAGGGCAGAAGGCTTTGATAGTTTTGGGTCCATGGTTTAAGGCATGAGCGGGGAACGTTTTTCAGCTGGAGAGCTGGATCCAGAACTAGCCCACCCTCCACAGGCCATTCTCGACAGGTGGGTGGGACCACCTACCTGTCAGCCACCAGACATCAATTGACATGAGGCGATTCAAAATTCAAGCAGCGGGTGGAAGCAGAGGCTTATCTTCAGTCTTAGCAATGTAATCCTACAGCAATAAGATTGGAGACAAGACTTTGCCTGCTGCCCTTTAAAGAGCAGGAAGAGGGTTTTTGTACCTGTCACTTTTTCCTCTCCCTGCTGTTTTTTAATTATATCCAATCTTAGCCCTGTTATGCTTAGCACTAAAAATCAGAGATAAGAGATCCCTTATTATGAATCTTAGCACTTAGATTAGAAAGAGCAGATCTTCACACGTGACCGCATAGGATGTCAGGTCACTGACGAGTGGGTGTGGTTTGCCAAAATGGCCTCATAGGCCAAATTCTGAGGCCTAATGGGCCCAATTAAGCCTCACCACTGGTTTAAGAGAATAAGACATGAATTAGCTAAGACATTTAATAATATCTAATACTAATCATATCCAGAGTGATGGGTACACAGGAACAAAGGAAGCTGCCTTACATCAGGTCACATCACTGGTTCATCTAGCTCAGTATTATCTACTCTGACTGACTGGCAGTGGCTCACCAGGCATTTAAATAGGAATCTTTCCAAGCCATGTCTGAAGATGCTGGGGACCGAACCTCACACTTTCTTCATGCAAAGCAGATACTCTACTACAGAGCCATGACTCTTCCCCTACGTGAGCTATGTCTAATTAGCTCTGTTTCCTCGAGCTTCTTTCTTGGAAAACTCTACTCAGTTTTGGCTTGTCATTTTTTAAAAAGGCCTCAGGTCCTCCACAAACGCTTGAAATGTTGGTGCATATAACACTGGGAGCTCTTTGCAAAGCCTCCCTCTTTCCCCAGACTGCTGAAGAAAAAGGGAGAGAGGACAGTTGGCTCATGGCAAGCCGGTGTGACACTTAAACTTCAGAGGAGAAGTGGAATTTGCTTATAAAAGGCTTTAAGAAGGGAATTTCTAATTTGTCATTAGAACAAACACACACACATTTAACAGTTGTCAGCATCAGCAGAAATAGTATAAATACTTATGCTAACAAAATATTAATCAGCTGGTTGTAGAGGGAAACTATACTGTGGCAAGTTGCTATCTAAAATTGCAACCTGGGATGTTAATTTTTGCAGCTGTCATATTTATCTTTAAATTAGCAAGATATCTGTCATTATGATAAAAGAGGTCTTGAATATTCTTTTTAGTATATTCTAGCTCATAAGTGCATGCTGCAAACGTCTAGGGGATCCCTCCTTGATATCATTGATTGGGACATTAAATGACAGGAATAGTAGGTAGGCATTATTTTTCTTTACTGTAGCAGCGTGCCCAGGTGCAACACTTTATTTGCCCACAGGGCAACCATTTACGTGCACAGTAGACAGTAAAGGGATTCATTCTAGGACACCACTGGAGTGCTGGCTAAACTTACCCTTCCTTCTGATCACCCCTGGCTAGCAAGAATCAAGCCTGCTTCTGTCTGCATAGCCTCATCCTAGGCTCAGTTTCTTGATCACTTTACAATGTGACAAAATGACAGAAAGTGGTATTTGGCAATCTACAGATATCTCTCCTGCTATCAATAAACTCAGATGGCAAGTGCTGACAGAAATGGAGCCAAAACTGGGCTCCTGGTTAGGGAAGGGCCATAGCTCAGTGGTAGAGCATCTGCCTTGCATGAAGAAGGTCTCAAGTTCTATCCCCAGCATCTTCAGGCAGGGCTGGGAAAGACTCCTGAACCCTGGAGAGTCGCTCCCAGTTGTTGTAGACAATACTGAGCTAGATGGACCAATGGTCTGACTCAGCATAAAGCAGCTTCCTATGTATTTTATTATTTTATTTATTATTTGATTTATATCCCGCCCTTCCTCCCAGCAGGAGCCCAGGGCAGCAATGTACTTATGTAAGATGAGCAAGGTACAAAAAAGGTACAAAAGTGAACAGAGCAAAGGATGCGACTCTTAGAACAGACAACATTCCAGACAAGCTAAAATCAAAGATTAGTCCTGGGCTATGGTCTGAAGGAACTTAAGGCCAGCTCCCTGCTGAAGCTATGCAGGGTCAGGTCTGGTCAGCACCAGGATGGGAGACTGCCTCGGTACCATATGTAAAGCCGCCTTGGGTTTCAATCATGAAAAAGAAAGGCGGGGTAGAAATGTAATAAATAAATAAATAATAAAGTTTTTTGTTCACATGCATCCACACACACACATCTTCATTCAGCCGAACATGAGATGGTATCACGGTTGAAGGACGCATTCCAGCCTGGCAAAAGCACTTGAACAACAGCAGTGAGAGACATGGCCTGTGAAAAGTCTCGAGGACAGGATAGAAAGGTCTGGAGGTTTGCATTTGGCCTTCAGGGATTCAATTCTCCACTCCTAACTTAAGGGAAGCCTCCCCCCCCCCAAACAGCCCAATTAAGACTCTATGGTCGGTAGTGTTAAGTATTAATCAGAAGAGAAAAAATGGGGGCTGGATGAGGTGAAATTGAGTGTCTTGGAAAAGTGCATGGCTGGCTGGCTGGGACTGTGAATAGAGGCATTCTTGTTAAGAGGTGGGGATATACCGCAACATTTGTTAACAGGTCTCACATACATAAGATCCTTGGAGGGTATTTGCTCTCCACTTGTTTAACATCAATCGGATATTGTGCAATAGTAGCAAAGAACACAGTTATGTGAATCTCTCAGTATTGCTTCTTTATTACACACATTAAACTTACACTTGCTACCTGCCACCCGGTCCAGCACAATGTCGTCCGAAGCATCTAGCAATATAGCAAAGTCAAGAGCCGGTAGGTGTACAGGTGGCTCTTTGGGAGCCGATGGATCTATAACCAATACGGATTTTTTCAAGCTTTTGGCCTTTGCTTCTGCCTGGTCAGGATCTCGCCCCGTCAATGCCTTTTCAAGCAGTTTGGCCTGATTCAGTGTCATTGGAAACCCATCCATGATCCAGCCATTTTCTGGCGGCAGTCGACTAAAGCAAAAAAGAAAACCAAAAGTTGAGCACAGTTGGAAGATTCCAACTATTTTTCCAGCACTTTCCTCTGCAATGGTTAGATTTATTTATTTATTTATTAAATTTATTAGTCGCCCATCTGGCTGGTTGTCCAGCCACTCTGGGCAACGCACAACATAAAAACATACAGTTCACATTAGAGCCTTAAAATTCCAACAATAACACTAAATCTTAGATCTTAAAACAGGTAGAATAAAATCATTTGGCAAAGTCCAAAAAGAAAAAAGGGGGAAGAGAGAGACAAGATTAAAAACAGACTACATGAAAATACTACTGTTCTCTGCTGCACGGTCTTCTGAATTTATTTTCATTCTATGAACACAGATGCCATGCACCCAGTTAGCTTCTTTGTTGACTCAACGATGCTACATCCATAGTGCTAGCCCCAAATTTCTCTTTTGGGATTCTGATAAATTGGAAGAAATCTAATCTAGCAAAAAAAAATTTATTGGCTTGTATATATACAGAGGCAGTCACATAGATTCAGCAACCCCATGCTTAGGAAGCTGCTTCATATCAGATCAAATTATTGGTCCATCTAACCCAAACATTTCTGCTGGCAGGAGCTCTCTAGGGTCTCAGGCAGAGGTCTTTCAAATCACCTGCTACCTGGTCCTTGTAAATTGGAGATACCTGGGAATGAACCTGGCATCTTCCATCCGCAGAGCAAGTGTTCCCTCCCCTCATCTGGAGGTTCCAGTATGTATATGGAATTTCCCCATTTATACACAATGAGCTTCCTTTATACATAAGGAGCTTCTTCCTTGAGGAAGCCTGCTCATGCCTGTGGCCTTCATACACAGTATGATAGGCAGGCGATTCTTGATCAGGCCAAGGTGACTGAAGAGCACAACTACCTTCACACTACAGCTCCATTTACAAGATTATGGAAACATATTTTTGCATCTCATACGAAGGGAGCGGGACTGAGAAAGTGATGAAGGCTACTTTTACTCTAGGAAACAGTAAGTTGGATATATGGCTTTCTATACTTCATATTCCTTAGAAATGGCTATTAAATTCAAATGATGTAGGGATACACTATATCCTATTCCTCTGAAAATGGGTGTTATTAAAGAGGGGTGCTATCTGTTGCCCATCCCTATATGTACATCATACATCCTGCAGGTGGACCAGCAGCTGGAGGGGGGAGGGTTAAGCAGCTCCTTTCACATTACCAATACCACTGGCAACCTCCCATAACTGCTTTTCAGACAACATTTTTAAACACTTCACATACACCTGGTACCACGGTTCTTTTAAACTCTATAATTCTGTGACATGGCTTCCCATTCAATAGAAAACAGCAGAAATGCTGCTTCTAAGATCACAAAAAGTTAACCACTAAATATATACAACAACTTCATTGTACAAATGCAAGAAATTGAAACAATGTATTTAAAAGGCCTTGTGCCTGTGCAACTTGTGATCCACAAAGCTGAATGAGGTCCTCCACATGCTAAATAAGCCTTCTGTTTTGGCTGCCTACCAGGGACTGCAAACCCAGGAGTGTTGTCAAGCACCTGGCAGGCCACAACATTTGTCTAGAGGGTTGCATTTGTCTTTGTGGATCACACATTGTGCAAATTTGGGCTATGAAGACTCCACGAGATAGACTCTACTACAGTAATCAGACAAACTGCAATAAAATAAGATAAAATTAAAAATCTAGCAAATCCAGCTTGTCCAAAAATTATTGGCTGTGGCATTTACAATATATTCTTCACAGAACAAATTGTCTGAATAGACGAGAGAAGCTCATAGAGAAAATCAGTAAGAAATAATAGACATTACTGATTATAATACCATTGGCCCTTCCATGCTATTTATACCAAGTAATACAGGCCTGTTTTCAATCTTGCAGAATTTGGATGGCTATACCCTCTGACCTTTTCTTTTAAGAGGCACGGAAAAGATGAAAGATATTCAATGAACATTAGCTGTGATGATTTCTATCTGTATGTGCAGGGCAAATAAGGTTGCACTTGCTGCTGAGATGAATAGTTTCTGCGTTTAGAAGTAGATTCAATTATTTTAATGAGAGACTATTACCAGAGTAATTTAGTCGTCATCATGAGTAATGATGGCAAAACCTGACCCTAACAACAGATACATTTAACCACATTCAAAAAGAGTTAAGCAGACTCTTCTGTTTCATACCTAATAGCCTCCACCATGATGCCGACTAGCAATTGATCTGGAATGCTCTTCCCTTTCTTTAATAAGGTCTCTGCTGCTGCACCAAGCTGAGCACGAATAGAAAGCTGTGAAATTTATAAGAGAAATTTCAATGGAGATGGGAAAGTTAGGTATAATTGTAGATTAATTTGATTAAAGAAGTATGAACTCCAAATTACAGTATATCTGAAGTTGTAACTTCAATAAAGAGCAAGACATTTGGCTAAGACAGACCAGCCTAATTCACTGAAGTCATTTCCAGACAAAACCAAATGACACCTGACATTATTCATGTGGTTTGCTCTTGCATGGCTGATTTTTCTTTGAAAAACGGCTGGTGTGCATGTGCATGGGGGGAATGAGCCAGGTCAGGAAAATGGAATGGGGAGGAGCTTAAACCCTTTGAGACTGCAGAGATCCCAGCTGGAATCGCCTTGCCTCTGCTCTTGCTATTCACAATGGGAGAAAAGCTGGTCCTACATGTTGGAGTGACTCCATATTCTCCAGGCTGGCCAATGACTCTCCTCCAAAAGAAAAGTCACAAAGGCTTCCTGTTGAGGCTGAACCTTTCTCTGGGCAATGATAGCCTTTACTGGCTCCCTGCTTGTTCCCTTGTCCTAAAGCCTCAGCTCAGCCACTTGGTTTGGCTTTGACTGTTGGCTTGACTGCTAGCACTAACTCAATATCTACAGCTCATTTCTGACACTTGTCCAAGATATACATGAAAGAAATAATGTTAAAACTGAGAGCCAAATTATATGTGATGTTCATCACATGGTTTGCCATTGAGTGCAGGATTTCTGTTTTACAAGCAGAAAGCAGAGAGCGCTGGAACTCTGGCATGTGCAGGAGGAGGAATAGGAGAGCATTAACCTTTTGCCCCTGAACACAGTAATGATCAAGATCTCTCTCCTTGCCCCTGGGTGCCTGCTGTTTACAGGAGGGAAAGCTCTCATTAGCTTCAACAGAAGCTTCCCTCCTCTTTGCAATAGGAGATGTGGGGGCCTGATCCAGACTGGGGGCCCTGCACAGGCTAGTTGTGAAAGCTACTTAGGCTCAAAGGGCTTGCAACAGCAAAATCGAATTGTTTTTCATCTTTGAAGACACCACACAAAGGATTTTGACAAGTGCATGGAACAACCCACCTGTCAAATGTGTGATGTCATAATGACATCATGTGGGGGTGGGACCAGGTAAAGATCTGGCCCATGAAGCCAAAAGGTTTCCTCACCCCTAACCTAGAGAAATGAAAATTTATAGGATGAGATGCTGGTGATTTTTAAGAAATTCAGGAAGCCCTCAGGAAGATGCTGGATTCATCTGATCTATCAGGGACTGAACCTGAGACCTAAGAATAGAAGCGAGGAACCTTCAGCCTGGGAACCTACCTAGGCCTACCAGGCCACCTCACCCCATTTTTCTTGTAAGGCCATTTTGGCCATGCCACACCTGCCTGTCCTATAACTAATGTCACATAAGATGTCATGTGTGGGACAGGGCTTGGCCAAAAGGTTGTTTGCAGGCACTGCCCTTTCAGAGCACAGGGCAAGACAGAGCTTTATGAGGGGCTTCTTTTTCCACCTGTCTTGTCCCGCCCCTTGGCCTGGACCTTATCAGGAGGAACTGCAGACTGAGAGGTGCTGCTGCAGGGATGGGACTGTGCTGGGACCATCAAGGGGCATGCTTGTCTACCTGCTTTGCCCCACCCCTCTGCCTGGACCTTATCAGGAGGAGCTACAGACTGGGAGGTGCTGCTGCAGGGATGGGACTGTGCTGGGACCATCAAGGGGCATGCTTGTCTACCTGCTTTGCCCCACCCCTCTGCCTGGACCTTATCAGGAGGAACTGCAGACTGAGAGGTGCTGCTGCAGGGATGGGACTGTGCTGGGACCATCAAGGGGCATGCTTGTCTACCTGCTTTGCCCCACCCCTCTGCCTGGACCTTATCAGGAGGAACTGCAGACTGACAGGTGCTGCTGCAGGGATGGGACTGTGCTGGGACCATCAAGGGGCAAGCTTGTCTACCTGCTTTGCCCCACCCCTCTGCCTGGACCTTATCAGGAGGAGCTACAGACTGGGAGGTGCTGCTGCAGGGATGGGACTGTGCTGGGACCATCAAGGGGCAAGCTTGTCTACCTGCTTTGCCCCACCCCTCTGCCTGGACCTTATCAGGAGGAGCTACAGACTGGGAGGTGCTGCTGCAGGGATGGGACTGTGCTGGGACCATCAAGGGGCAAGCTTGTCTACCTGCTTTGCCCCACCCCTCTGCCTGGACCTTATCAGGAGGAACTGCAGACTGAGAGGTGCTGCTGCAGGGATGGGACTGTGCTGGGACCATCAAGGGGCATGCTTGTCTACCTGCTTTGCCCCTTCACCCCTGCTCTTAGGGATATTTTTCTGGCGACTGTCCTTTATCAGGAAGATGAGCGCTTTTGGTTTTTAGCTGTTGTTGCTTTTTAGAAATGCTAAGATTTTGTTGGCTTGAATTTTTGTAAATTGTACTGTTTTTATTTGTATTTTTGTTTTTCTATTTGGGGGCCTTCTTGGCCAAAAGACGGCCTAGAAATAAAACATAACATTTCATGAGCTACGGCCCTCAGCACAGTGAACAAAACCCCAAAGGATATTGATGAATTGTTGAGTGGTTTCTGCTTTATAAATGAAGCACTTGTTAAGGCCAGAGTTAGTAATTTTATTTCAGAGTGCTTTTGAAGAGGTTGCTTCCTGAGGTGCATACACTCACTCCCACAATTTGAGCAATCAGGATTGGCAGGGGTTTGTAGTACCTCAAAACCCTGCCACATCTGAATTGGGCAGAGGTGACAATGGGACAAAAGAATGAGCCAAAAAAAATGTGTGTACACTACAGGCAATGGTGCTTCTATTATACCACCTTTGTTTTATTTATTCTAATATTTTCTACCCTCCATATTTTTCCAAGGAGACTCAAGCAGCGAACTCAGTAATAAAAAACAGCATAAAACAAACATAGAATCATAACAGTAGAGTTGGAAGGGGCCTGTAAGGCCATCAAGTCAAACCCCCTGCTCAATGCAAGAATCCAACTTAAAGCATATCCGACAGGTTGCTTGAAAAACCCTTTAAAAACTACATTCAAATTAATAAATTATCAATATCCAATTATTCAACAAATTCCAGCAACACAAAAATAACATACAACAAAAAAAAATTACAGTCATGGATTTGTTGGACTCAATCATAGCATCTACAGAGAATGGGAATTAAGAATCCAATTGCGTACTTTGGTGAATTCATCCCCAGGGTCACTCATCTCCTCTTGGTCACTTATTTGAATCGAAGGTGATTTCTGGGCAAGTTCTAGGAACAGCAAAATGAGTACAATAGTATTCAGATTATATGTATAGTATTAGCAACAGCACATCATACATAGAGTATTACCTTCTGCATCACAAAAGCATTCACTATTCCAGACGTTTGCAGTAACTACAGGGAAAGGTTCCTTCAATAATTTTGCCAATCAAATCAACCACTTTCTTAAAAATATATTATAAAACCAAAGTCTGGTTCCGCATCACCTTATTTTCCAACAATTAATATAGAGGTGATGCACATATGCAGTAGCTTGTATTGTATAGACACTTTTGTGCCATTTTGGCAGTCATATTTTAAAGTCCTACCTTTTGTGCTATTTAAATGGATTTTGACTTGCCCTAAGTACCTTGACAAGCAAGCTGATCAAGTTGTGCCTCCTTGCTTGAACAACCTCTCCATTCAGAACCTTGAGGCACTTTCTGATGATACTCAGGTTAAGGCTTTTCCTTTCAAAAAGGCTTTTGATAAATGATTGCTACTGGTTCCTAGTTCTACTATTTCACTGAAATATGTTATTATAGTTATTATCATTTTCATTATTAATTGCTTCCCATGAAGCATCTTGAAATGATTTCACAAGGCAGTAAAATCATATATAAAACAACTGCATATATAAAAACCATTTAAAATCCAATACAGATAGTGTCTGGGATTAAAATCTCCACATGAGGCCTGTTGAAAAAGTAAAGTCTTCAATAGGCGCCAAAAAGTCAATAGACACAATAGATACAATATATAAATCAATAGATACGTCATGCTGTTCAATTATTTTCTGCTTCTTACTTTGTTATACTGTTGGATTTAGAATTACAATTATTTGATTTTATCATGTTTTATATACACTGCCTTAGATACTGCATGAGAAAGGCAATTTATCATTTAGATAAAAGTAACTAAAATCTCCACTCCCACAAATATTTTGCCTTTTTGTGGATGCGTGATGCTCCGGGACAAGAATTCTTTCTCACCCACTCCACTGTCTTGAGCAAGGAGTTTTGTAATATTCTTGCTGATGGAAGTGGTACAGTAGGGCCCTGCTTACCGGCGCTTCGCATTCCAGCGTTCCGCTAATGCGGCGGCTTTCAATTAGGGGAAATTCCCCTTTTTAAAGCCGTTTTTGCGCTTTTGCGGCATTTTCACGGCTTTTTCGCGTGACACGCCCCATTATATTCAATGGGTTCCACTTTATAGCAATTTCCGCTTTACGGCGGCAGTCCGAAACGGAACCTGCCATATAAGCAGGGCCTGCCTGTACTCCTTTCTGCTTCACTCTATCTCTCCTACGACTCCTTAGAACAAGGATGGAGAACCTTTGGACCTCCAAACTCCCATCAGCCCCAGCAAGCATGGCTAATAGCCAAGGATGATGGGAGTTGTAGTTCAGCAACCTCTGGAGGGCCAAAGGTTCCCCACCCCACTTTAGAACCCACTACCCTAACCATTATAAAGTCTTCCTTTAAATTGCAATTTATTTTTTATTTTTATGCATGCTGTGCACTGAGACACTGCACCATTGGTATGTTCCTTCCCAGTGTCATGTCTTGCCACCTTCCTGTTGGAATCTCCATCAGGTGTTGGAGGTGACGCCTCTTTCTTGGGCTCAGGGGCTGCTCAGCCTTGACGTTAGAGGCCGAACTTGCCCCGGGTGCAGATGGCCAGTCCTGGACCTTGTCACAGAATCCTGGCCCCTCACCCTCAGTTGGAGCCTGAGGCAGGGCTGGGTCCAAGACTCTTCCTAGTCTTCCTCTGATGAGGACTCGTTCTAATGAGAAGTCCTCTGACTGGGACCTGACAAGGACACACACACACACCAGTCCCAGTGTGTGCAGAGATCAAAGGGAGGCAAAGAATGCTGTAAGCGCCACTCCTACCATTAGGAAGGATGAGGTAGCTACCTCAGGTAGCTGATTTTGTCATGAAAGAACAACAGAAATAGTTATTTATTTAATTAATTGTTATTGTATTTTCACTCCTAGGGTGAGACACCTGTGGAATTTTCCATATCAGGGGCCAGTCTGGCATTAAAGTGAAGAGAAGAGGAAACTCCTGCAAGAGTTCTGAAAGCAGTCCAGTTTCTCTCATGCATGGGGCTTTTAAAACTTGTTTTCTTTTAAAAGCTGTTCAGACAGTGGCTTGGAGAAGGTGGGAAGACATGCAGAAATTAGGAATTAACCATGACTGTTGTGCCAGACTCTTAGGCTGTGATTTTATGCACACTTACTTTAGAGTAAGTCCCACTAAAAGTGTGACTTGCTTCTCAGTAAACATATACTGGAATTGCACTGGAAGCCTTTAAAAGCAATAATATTAATTTATTAACTGCCCAAAACAACAGAAAATCTGTTTAAAGTGTAAACTCTAAGCAAGTTTCTAGTTTTGGTGTACAAAGCCCTAAACAGCTCAGGACCAGGATACCTGAAAGATTGTCTTACTCTTTATATACCCAGCAGATCACTGTGCTCTGCAGGTGAGGGCCTCCTGTGGATACCATCTTATCAGGAGGTCCATTCCGCACAACATAGGAAATGGATGTTTAGTGTAGTGGCACCTACTCTTTGGAATTCCCTTCCCTTAAATATTAGACAGGTGCCATCTCTGTTATCTTTTTGGCACCTAGTGAAGACCTTCCTCTTTCAACAAGCCTTTTAAGTAGAGACCTTATCCCAGTCTGTGTCTGTGCTGGAATTGCTTTTTAAGATGTTTTAAAAGTTGTTTTTTAAAGATGTTTTGTTTTAATATGCTTTTAAATATGTTTTGTGTTAATATGTTTTTAAATCTTTTGTTTTTAAGATGTTTTAAAGTAGTTTTAGTGTTTTTGTTTGTCACTGTGGATTCCTTCTGGGAGGAAGGGCAGGATACAAATTTAATAAATAAATAATAAAAATAAATAAATAAGCATCCTTGCTGAGTAGTAAAGCCCATAGAAATTAGGGTTGGTGTTCGCAGCTGGCTACTAGACAATAAGGTTAGTTAGGCCAGCCATAGTTGGTAGAATCCAGCTTCTTGCTTAATTCATCTTTTCCCTCCTCATTCACAGAAGTGCTTCAGAGAATATCTTGCAGTTTATTAAAACAAAAAGTCAAGTGGCCAAAACAGCCAAGAGGTAAAGTTGGAAAACAACCCACACGCAATACCAACAATGCTGGAGAAATGTGCTATTGCAACTTTTTAAAAAACAACAGCAACAACCTGTAGCTCTGTATGAGTTAGGAGGTACTATATTGACTACAAGAGCTAGGACTCTTTGAGAGATACAATTTACAATATTGCCCAAGAATTGTGCAGAACCTGCCTAAATGAGTTTTATTGACTTTTAGCAGCTGAGCTGCACCAGCATTGTGGAACACCTTATCCTCTGGTTGTCTTTTGCTGGTTATTGAAGAGATTTTTATGCTGGCAGGCTTTTGACCTACTAAACACTCGATGTTTATTCCAAGGCTCTGTTTTACCTTCATTCTCCGCTTCTATTTACTGTATTTTAATTGTGATTTTAAATTGTTGTTAAGCCGCCTGGGGCAGTGCTTAAGCACTAGAAATACACAACAGATATTTTTTTCTATAAATAAAAACAAATATTGAGGCCTTCACATCCGAAAACCTCTGATGCCGACACTGGAAATATTTCAAGGCTTTGCCTTATTTATTTCACAGTTGCAGGTCAACCTGGAGCCCTCCTTTCATGGCAGCTGCTGTGGCTCAGTCCCTTTCCACCCTGATTAGGGTAACCCAAAGACTCTCCAGCCTCCATGTGGGAGGAACCCAGGCTGTGGATCAGAGCTACTCATCTGAAGGAGCTGTGCTGCAGTAGCTTCCATGCCGCCAGAATGGGCCCAGAGTACAAGTTTTAATATATTCTTTCATTGGAAGCCGCTGGTCAAACACTGGTTCATTAAGGCCACTTTTTACAGCACATACACTTTTTTAAAAGATTGCATTTCGCATATGCAAAGAATCCCACTAGGGATTTCCCACTTCTGTCCCTTTTCCTTGTCTGCCCTGTGCCCCAGATCCTTGTGCCAAGGCAAGGAGAGTGGGCACTGGCAGCCTGCTACACTGCATTCTCAGTCAGGTTTGACCATTATTCTCTCTTCCCAGGAATCCTGGAATTGGTAGTTCCTTGAAGAGCTGCTGCTATGAATCACAGAGTTTTTTTCTCAGCACCTTCCAAATTTACATTCCTAGGATTCTTTCAGGGAAGCCATCATAATTAATTCACAGTGGTTTATAAAATAATATAAGTTTACAATGGAGATACGTAGGAACAGGAATGAATTGTTCCAAAACCTCTGAGAAGTCACAACAGCTGACAAGGAAACAGGTGGAAAGATGAGGATATAATTGTCAGTATCAATTTAGTATGTCAACAATCCAGAAATAAGATTAAAAATTTTTGAAACCATGCAATGCACCATCATGTTAAGTACACAGCAAACTACGAGGCAATGGCATTTTGTTTTTTCTATCTGATTTTCAGCCAGGTTTAACAAAAATTAAAAGCTTACTGTAGATTTTTATTTTTACCTTTCTGGTCCTCCTGAAATGGTGCATTGGAGTTCATATCCAGTAAGTCATGAGCTTTTAATGCCATCAGTGAAGCCCTGGAAGCTGCCTTCAGGACCTTTTTGATAAAACAAGCAAACTATTAGCATTTTATTTTTCTATTGTGAAACAGGTGCGGTTTGGCGGGGGTAACATACATTCCTTCACTTATTTCAAAATGTGGCAAACCAGCCCTACTGTGTTCATGGGCCATCCTGTTCTGGGCTTCTGCCCCAAAGCCCTACCCTGCCAGCACCACGGACTCCAAGAACACAGTAAGAGTACCGCCAGATTAGATCCATCAGGATCCATCTCACACAGCATTTGGCTTCAGCCAGCGAGATGCTTCTGGTAACTGCAGGAGGGGAGAGTGTTCTTGGGCTCCTGCTTGTGGGCTTCCCAGGGGCATCTGGTTGGCTACTGTGAGAACAGGATGCTGGACTAGATGGGCCATTGGCCTGATCCAGCAGGTTCTTCTTATGTTCGTATGAAATGGGCCATTGCGTGATTCAGCCGGGCTGTTCTTATGTTATATTATAGCTTATAAGGGTACAAGGGAAACAGCCTTTGTTTGTCCCAAGCATTGAGTATTGAGAAGTATGCTGTCTCTGAATATAATTGTCATGACTAACAGCTGCTTGTAGAACTACCTGCCATGACTTTGTCTAATTCCCTTGTATAGCCATCGAACAGCACAATCCTAACTATGACTACACAGAATTAAGTCCTGTTGAATTCAAGCGGGGCTTCCTGCCCCATAAGTGGAGTTAGTATTGCAGCCTAAGTTACACATACATTCTATTCCATTCCATATATTACATTCTGTGTGAAAAAAGCACTTCCTTTTGACTATCCTGAACCCATTTTGCCCATCAGTTTCAGTGTGTGAGTCCTAATACCAGGAGACAAATGTTTCTAGATGCTGTTCATAATTGTATAAACCTCTATCATGTCCTGCTTTTCTTTTCCTTTTCCTGACACTAAAAAACTGGGCTCTCTTTAGTTTTGCTGCATAGAGAAGGTACTCCAACCTCATGGTCATTTTGGTTGCCCTTTTCTCTAGGGGTTTGTGCCCTTTATTTGCACGTTTCCAGATCCATAATATCCTTTCTGAGTTGAGTCAGCCACGAGAACTGTACAAAGGATTTGAAATGTGACACCTGATAGATTTATAACGTGAAGGATTGTTACGCTGGTGTTACTTTGCTACTGGAATGCTCAGAAGGAAAGGAATTATAAATAACAAGGCAGGAGCAGGTTATTCATTTATTCATTCATATAAATCTAATAAATATCCCCCCTTTCTCCCAGTAGACAAACCCCCTCCATTTAACCAGACTGTTCCCAGCCATCATGCTGCCATTATGAATGCACCTGTGTATGCCATAGATAGAGGTGGGGAACCTTTCTCAGGCTGAGGGCCACATTCCCTTGTGGGCAATCTTCTGAGGACCACATGCAGTTGTGGACGGGACCAGAGGCAAAGTGGGCAGAGCAATGAATGTAAAATTTACCTTTGTACAGTAGGCTAATTTCTACACATACATGCCCCTTTCTATTCTCCATCTGGGCAAACAAAAGGCATTATCAGAGTTCAAGGGCACATTCCAGCCAAGCAAAAATATTCAGGGTACAAAGCAGGGCCAGCAAGGGAGTGTTCCAAGGGCCAGACAGAGAGGCCTGGAGGTCCACATTTGGCTCCAGGCCTGAGGTTCCCTATCTATGACATAGATAGATGGGAGCTGGCCATTAGTCACAACACAGATTTTGCCAGTCAGACAGAAGAAGAAGTGGATCGATTTCCACAACACCCCTTGGTGTTTCAGTGACATTTGGGAACAGGGAAAAACCAAATATGTTTAAGGTAGTTAGAAATGTGCTTTAGGTCTAGGAGATTGATTGCCTCTCTACATGATTAAGTTATTTAACAGTAGTTGGCATTATATTTATTCTTTGTCTGGCTGTAGCTATTTTGTTTTACTGCATGTGGTTATTGCTATTTTGTTTGTTATAGTATTTGTGTGGGTTTTTAAAAAAATACTCAATTCATCACCCAGGGAAATTAGTTTATGGGAAGAGTAATAAAGGTAATGAACAAATAAATAATGAAGCCATGCATTAGAGCCACTTAAACCCACCTGACCCTTCAGATGTTGTTGGACTACAATTCCCATAGTACCTGACCACTGGCCATGCTGGTTGTGACTGATGGGAGGTGGAGTCCTACATCATTTGGAGGGCCAAAGAGTTTTCATCCCCGCATTAGAGAGGTATAGATAGAAGTTGTATGGTAACTTCCATTCAAGAGTTCATTGGTACCATTTTGGACAAATACAGCAAACAGTCCTTTGGAAGCACTTATTCAATTGGGCTACAGTATAATGCTGCACACCGAACAGTTTTTAAAGACTTACGTCAATTTGATTCAAGGAAGGCTCTTGCACTTTGGTTTGAAGCAGGCTTAATTCACTTCCCATCTCATTCTCACGGAAGGCATTGATTGCTTCTGTGATCAATTTATCAATAGACATCACCTGGATATTGCAAACTGACACAGAGAGAACCCACGTGACACAAGCTTATATTTTAGGACAACAGAAGAGAATACTAGTGAAGAGGGATGTTGGAAAAGAAGTGGAAACTGCTGCAGTTCACGTGTTCATCTGTGGTCAGGAATGGAGAATCAGTCAAGCAAATACAATTGGTATTTATTCACATTGTTGTTGGGAGAGGGGTTTAAGTCCACAAAGGACACAATTGATGACCTTTTTAATATGGTTGTGACATTTCCTTTACACTGAAATAAATGGAGGTTATGTAAAGTTATGTAAACTGTGTAACTTATATTAAATCACAGACAACATGGCAAATAACCTAGTATTTGGTAGAAACCGAACTGCAGCATAACAGAAGCAATGCTGATTGTGACGTATACAGGCCAGAATGGAAACTCCTGCCACCTTACATCCCTACTAGTGAACAAGCAGCACAGAGGTGCTCTTGGGAAATCCCTATTAGTTGCTACTGGAGAAGTTCCTGATGGGTTGTATCTTAAGTAAATTATTCCCAAATGATGGACATGAGCCTATCAACATGCCATGGGGAGTGATAAATCACATGTTTTATATACATGAGGTCCCAGGTTTATCCCTTGGCATTACTTGCAATTCTTTTTTTAAAAAAAGATGTCAGGAAGCTGAGGAAAGACAAAATACCTGCCTTGAAGGGTTGCTGCCAGAACAGATGAAATTAGATAAATATAAACCAATGGTGTGGCTAAGGCAGCTTCATAAGTTTACACACACTGTAGAGACCCTGAAGATAGATCTCTGATATAGTAGTGATTGTTGTGACAATGCACTATTAGGAGATTAGGAGTTCATTTGCATGTCACAGTAAGCCACAAACTATGGCATACCAGGCACAACCTAATTGCTCTTGATTTGGTCTGCACTTTTACTCCTGGCTTATACTGGGTGAAAACTAGGGATGGGCGAATCTGTCCATTTCTATTTCTCTCAGTATCTTATTTTCCCAATCTTAAATTCATTTCCACATCAGTTTGTGATTTTTTTTAAAAAAATCCTCATGGAAAGTCGGCATTTTAGTGCAAATTTCTACACTTTTTTACATGCACTTTTCTGTGCAATACACATTTTTGCAAAGCAGTTTTCCCTAATCTAATGCTTTTTTAGTATGCTATTTTCATGAATATATGCATTTTTATGTACACGTTACCCTAGAATATGCATTTTTGGACACTTTACTTGGACTGGACTACACTGCAAAAGATGGAGAAGTGTGAATTTCAAAGGAAGACTGTGTTCCAGTTTGCGTATTGTTTGAGAAAGTGGGAACTAGGTAGGTTCACCTTACAATATGAACTGAATCAATTTCCCCCCCATCCCTTGAGACTGAAACAAACCACAAACTAGGGATAACTGTTTGTTTCACTCACAAGAAACTGTGATCTGTAGCCAAGATTTCTTTTTTACTTACTGATGCAGAATAAACCACAACCCCTGGTTTGGATGTAACAATAAACCAGGGATTCTGGTTTGTTTCTCCCTAGAGTGAGCAGGGAGGAGCAAAAGAGCCCAACTTTGTCACATTCACAATATGCAAACTGGGCTTGGGAGAAGTGGTAGCTTCATTTGTCCAATCAGTGGGTTAATTGTTCTTTTCAGTGGCTCCTAAGTGAAGTTAACTTTCTCTGGTTTGAGCTTAACATCAAATTATTCTTCATTATATCTTTCCGTGCATGAATTTCTGTTAAGAAATTGTTAGTTGGCCACAATGTTTTTTAAAAAGAGCAGACACACAAAAAAGAAGCAGGAAGAAGGAGAAAAGCAACCATCCTACCTTCTTCCAAAAACTTTAAACAGGTGCTTTTCCCACTGTAAAGCTTTCCCAAAATGCATCCCTTGATAGGAAACGGGGAAAATACAGGTGCAGGTGGTTCAGGCCCTGGAGGATAGATGATTTCCATCAGTCTATGAATTACATGGCCCAGTATTGGGTTACTGGCTGGAGGTTTATTTGCTCTGATATCTTCAGATGGGTACCACTCCTCAATCATAGACTGTAGCAAGACAAATTGCAAAATAAACTGTGAACATTTTCCACCCAGTGCTACAGTAAAAACAAGGTATCATTTAAGACTGTAATTCTAGATACACTTATTTGGCAATGACTCCCACTGAACCAGACAGAACTTCCATTGAAGTAAATGTGCACACATTTAGGCTGTAAATATCACTTAGCAAGTCTCTTTATACATGGCTTATAGCAGGGGTAGCTAACCTGCAGTCCTCTAGATATTGGTGGAGCACAACTGCCATAATCCCTGATCATTGGCCATGCCAGCAGGGACTGATGGGGGATAGAGTCCAGCAACATCTGGAGGACCACCGGTTATCCACCCCTGGTTTACAGAATATAGAAATTAGTTGTAGAATTTATTGAGTTTAGTCCACAGACCATATGGAAAGAGAATAAAATAAAATTCATTTAAAACTTTAAGTCAAAGTATACATAAAACAGATTTTAAAAAAAAAAAACAAATTTAAGTTAAGCATTGGTTATAGATAAATATTACAAGGATTGAGTAAAATCCCATGTATGGTCACTCAGACTATACATTATGTGGGAGATATGTGATCGTGTTCCTGTTTTTCCCCCAGCGGGGCAAATAGCAACTTTGTGGGGTGGGGATTCAGATGTTAGAAAATGTATGGGGAAAAGGGTTAAATCCTGCCTTTCCCATAGTTGCTGAAATATAACCCCCATAATCCCTAGCTGTTGCCCCAGCTTATTGGGGCTGATGGGAGTTGTAGTTCAGCAATCTCTGGAGGGCCAAATGTTCCCAACCCGACTTAAAAGAAACTAGATGATAAATATAATTCCTTATGTAATGAAAGTGTAATGAATACATCTAAATGTAAGTGTGATGTTGTTGTTGTCAAGTGCCTTCAAGTCGATTACAACTTATGGCGACCCTATGAATCAGCAACCTCCAATAGCATCTGTCATGAACCACCCTGTTCAGATCTTGTAAGTTCAGGTCTGTGGCTTCCTTATGGAGTCAATCCATCTTTTGTTTGGTCTTCCTCTTTTTCTACTCCCTTCTGGTTTTCCCAGCATTATTGTCTTTTCTAGTGAATCATGTCTTCTCATTATGTGTCCAAAGTATAACCTCAATTTCATCATTTTAGCTTCTAGTGATAGTTCTGGCTTAATTTGTTCTATGACCCAATTATTTGTCTTTTTTGCAGTCCATGGTATGTGCAAAGCTTTCCTCCAACACCACATTTCAAATGAGGTGATTTTTCTCTTATCTGCTTTTTTCACTGTCCAACTTTCACATCCATACATAAAGTTCGGGAATACCATGGTCTGAATGATCCTGACTTTAGTGTTCAGTGATTCATCTTTGCATTTGAGGACCTCCCAAGTCCTAGCCTTCTTCTGGACTATTGTGTTCCTTTTGGTTAATGACTGTGCCAAGGTATTGATAATTCTTGACAAGTTCAATGTCCGCATTGTAAACTTTAAAGTTACGTAACTCTTCTGTTGTCATTACTTTAGTTGTCTTGACATTCAGCTGTAGTCCTGCTTTTGTGCTTTCCTCTAACTTTCATCAGCATTCATTTCAAATCATTACTGGTTTCTGCTAGTAGTATGGTATCATCTGCATATCTTAAATTATTGATATTTCTCCCTCCAATTTTCACACCTCCTTCATCTTGGTCCAATCCCGCTTTCTGTATGATATGTTCTGCATATAGACTAAACAAATAGGGTGATAAAATACATCCCTGTCTCACACCCTTTCCAATTGGGAACCAATCGGTTTCTCCATATTCTGTCCTTACAGTAGCCTCTTGTCCAGAATATAGATTGTGCATCAGGACAATCAGATGCTGTGGCACCCCCATTCTTTTAAAGCATTCCATAGTTTTTCATGATCTACACAATCAAAGGCTTTGCTGTAGTCTGTAAAGCACAGGGGGATTTCCTTCTGAAATTCCTTTGTCCGCTCTATTATCCAGCATATGTTTGCAATATGATCTCTGGTGCCTCTTCCCTTTCTAAATCCAGTTTGGATGTCTGGCATTTCTTGCTCCATATATGGTAAGAGCCTTTGTTGCAGAATCTTGAGCATCACTTTACTTGCGTGGGATATTAACGCAATAGTTTGATAATTACTGCATTCCCTGGGATCCCCTTTCTTTGGAATTGGGATGTATATTGAACGCTTCCAGTCTGTGGGCCATTGTTTAGTTTTCCATATTTGTTGACACATTTTTGTCAAATTTGGACAGATTCAGTCTCAGTAGCTTGTAGCAGCTCTATTGGTGTGCCATCTGTTCCTGGTGATTTGTTTCTTCCAAGAATTTTAAGAGCAGCTTTCACCTCACATTCTAAAATTTCTGGTTCATCATATGGTTCCTCCGTGAATGAATCTGTCATCCTGGCATCTCTTTTATAAAGTTCTTCAGTGTATTGCTTCCATCTTTTATTTCATCTCAGTCAGTCAGTGTGTTCCCCTGTTGATTATTCAACATCCCTACTCTTGGTTTAAATTTCCCTTTCATTTCTCTAATCTTTTGGAATAGGGGTTTTGTTCTACCCTTTTTGTTGTCCTCTTCTATTTCTATACAATAACTATTGTAATAGTTCTCTTTGTCCCTACGTACTAGTCGCTGTATAGTTGCATTTAGGGTTCTAATCGTGTTTGTCTCCTTTTGCTTTTGCTTTCCTTCTCTCTTTAACCGTTTTAAGAGTTTTGTCATTGAGGTCTTTCTCTCTTTTTAACTAGAGGTATTGTCTTTTTGCATTCTTCCCTGATAATGTCTGACTTCAGTCCATAAAGGACCAGAAAAATCTTATTTTCACATGCATGATGGGATATGCAGGCTATATATGGGACAGTTCAGGTTATACGTAGGATGGTGTAGAGATTTGTACATCCCTACTACAGCGGTATGGATCAGAAAGCCGACTATTACTGAAAAATTATTTATTGCTTTAATCAAAAATCCATCATATAAACTATGGTTAATTAGGAAATCACATATTGGCTCACATTTAAAAATCAAAATGATCTTAGTTGGTAACTGTTGAAAAATGTAAAAGTTTAACATCCTGTACATGACTTAAAATAACTTTATAATGTTTTTTTTAAAAAATACAAGCACTAGGTAAAGAGTTTTGAGCTTTGGTCCCTAAACCCAACTGATGCCTCTGATGTATAGGTGAAATGATTGACTAACAATTCAAGTTCACTGCAACTTTTTTTGAAGGATGAAATACATTTGCTCAGTCGTACTAGATGGAGAATATGAAATTACCTTTCCCATCATCTCAAGAGATGAAGATTCAGTTCAGGAAAATAAAAGTACCATTTTAGATTTCAACAAAAATAGGAAAGCAAATGGCTTCTCAATCCAACACCACATTTCAGGAGGTGAACGTAAACAGAATGAAATAAAATAAAAGTCCACCATATGCACACAGTGTAATCCTAAATTGGCAGGTATATTCACATGGGTATAGCATGGGGGGAAATGCAAGCTGTGGCATCAGAAGAAACAAAATACAAAAAAATACATATTTCCTTTCTCCTCTGACCTTACTGCTTACATTTTTTTTCCTTTCTGCACCCAGATGTGTACACACACACACACAAGTTAGAGGAAGCCAGGTTTTGAATGAACATCAGGAAAACTTCCTAACCGTTAGAGTGGTATGGCAATTACCTAAGGAAGTAAGAGGCAGCTGGACAGCCACCTGTCAGATATGCTTTAAGTTGGATTCCTGCATTTAGAAGGGAGTTGGACTAAATGGCCTTATAGGCTCCTTCCAACTCTACTATTCTATGATATATATCTATATCTCAACTTAAAATAGAAATAAGAATGGTGCTTACCAGGAATGCATGTAACAGACTGGGAATCTCCCCCTCACTTGAATTAACAGCAGCTGCCACCGTTTGAAAGAACAATTGCTGCTAGTGAGCACTGAGGGAAAGCTACAGGCAGCTGGACACTCAGCAACTGTAATTATTCCAAAGCAATTCAACGTCGTTTCGGCCTTCGCCGCTGCTGTTGTGTGTGTGTGTGCATTGTTGCGGCCTGTTTGGGCCCTGCTGCCAGCGGTGTTGCGTTGCCGCCGTTGCTGCTGCCTGTTCGCCCGCCCGCCATCGTTGTGCCACCGTCGTTGTCATCGCCGGCCCGCTTGCGTGCGGGCGTTGTCGTCGTTGCCGGGGGGCGCGCCGCCGCTGAGGACTCCGTTGCCGCGGCCCGCGCCGTCATTGCTGTTGTCTGCCCGCTTGTACGCTGTCGCTGCTGCTAGGGGGCATGTCGCTGCTGGGGACTCTGTCGCCGCGGCCCACGCTGCCGCTGTCGGCCAGCTTGCATGCGGATGTTGTCGCTGTTGCTGAGTGGCGTGTCGCTGCTGGGGACTCCGCTGTGACCCGTCCTGCTGCCATTGCTGCCGCCGCCCGCTTGCACGCGGGGCATTGTCATCGCCGGGGGGGCCGTGCTGCTGCCGGTGGACTTCGTCGCTGCGGCCTTTTGTCGCCGCCATCGCCGCCGCGGGTTGCAGGCGTTTTTATTATCGCTGACGGCCGTGCCGCTGCCCAGGACACTACCATTGCGGCTTACATCTTTGCTACCTTCGCCGCTTTTTGTTCGCGTGTGGGTGCTGCTGTTACTGCTTGGTGCTGTGCTGCTGTCCTGGTGCCGTTACTGTGGTTTGCTTTTGGATGGGGGGCTCGAGACTGCCATCGCTGCTTGAAGAGGATTAACTAATTTTTAATGTTGTTTGTTGGGGTGTGTGTGTGGGTTAAATGTGGGGTGAATGTTTTGTATGTTTGCTTGTCTGTGTGGATTTGTGTATTTTTAACATGTGCCTGGGAGAAAAGATTCCATCCTTCGTGGGGGGGCTTTCGGGGGCCCCAATTAACGTAGTGACGGGTAATGGGAGGTATGGTGTTAGGAGGAGAACAGGCCAGGTAAGGGGAACTCGTCCCAGACAAATTGCGTCTGTGCCTTGTTCCGGTTCTCCTCATATCCACAGGATTGCTGGTTGTCCTATCAGCCAGCTCTCGGATCTCCAAGTGCTGCTTTTGAATGCCAGGTCGGTACATAATAAATCCTCACTTGTCCATGATTTAATCCTGGAGGAGGGTTCCGACCTGGCATGTATAACCGAGACCTGGGTGGCTGATCAGGGAGGAGTTGCTCTTTCCCAGCTTTGTCCACCCGGGTATTTGGTTCAGCACTGTGGTAGATCTGAGGGCCGGGGAGGGGGGGTCGCCGTGGTCTATAGGAGTTCTTTTCCTCTCACCAAGCACCCTGTCCAGACAGCAACTGGTCTGGAATGTCTCCACCTTGTATTGGGCCAGGGAGACAGACTAGGAATACTGTTGGTGTACCGTCCACCTTGCTGCCCAACAGCTTCCTTAGCTGAGCTGACAGAGATAGTCTCGGAGGTGCTGTTGAGATCCCCTAGACTTTTGGTACTGGGGGATTTCAACGTCCATGCCGAGGCAGTCTTATCTGGCGCAGCTCAGGACTTCATTGCCTCCATGACAACAATGGGGCTGTCTTAATTTTCTACTGGCCCAACGCATGTGTCGGGACATACTCTTGATCTGATCTTCGCCACTGGACATGGAGATGGTGATCTGGTGGTGGGGTGTTTTTCATCTACCCCATTGTCATGGACAGATCACCGCTTGTTGAGATTTAGACTCACAGCGGCTCTTTCCCTCTGCAAAGGTGGAGGATCTATTAAGTTGATCCGCTCCTGGAGCCGGATGGATCCCGTAGGTTTTCAGAGGGCTCTGGGAGATTTTCCGGCTGATAGGACCGGTGCTCCTGTCGAGGCCCTGGTCGCACTGTGGAATACGGAAATGACCCGGGCTATTGACATGATCGCTCCCGCGCGCCCCCTCCGGTGTAGAGCTCATACTGCTCCATGGTATACTCCGGAGCTGAGAGCGATGAAACAAGAGAGGAGGAGGCTGGAGTGCAGATGGAGGAAAACTCCCAGTGCATACAACTATGCTTTGGTAAGTGCCACCAATAAGTTGTATACAAAAGCGGTAAGGACAGCAAAGAAGCTCTATTTTGCTGCCTCTATTAGATCATCTTTATGCCGCCCAGCGAAGCTTTTTAAAGTCGTGCGAGGGCTCTTACACTCTGGCCCCCACGATACTATGGAAACATCTGAGACCCGCTGCAACGAAATTGCTGGACACTTTCAAGATAAGATCGCATGTATCCGCAGGGACCTTGACTCTGATGTTGTGACAGATGAATCCATTGAAGTGTCCGGAGCATGGCCTTGTCCTTCTTTATTGGATGAGTTTCAGTTGGTGCAGCTCGAGGAAGTGGACAAGGTGCTTGGAATGGTTCGGGCAACCACGTCTGTTCTGGATCCTTGCCCATCTTGGCTAGTGAAAGCTAGCAGGGCTGGGACGACCGGTTGGTTAACGCCTCCTTGAGGGAGGGAGTAGAACCTGGTAGCCTCAAGGAGGCAGTAGTGAGACCTCTTTTAAAGAAACCCTCCTTGGACCCAGATAATCTGAATAACTATAGACCGGTGGCGAATGTCCCTTTTTTGGGCAAGGTTTTGGAGCGGGTGGTTGCCAGCCAACTCCAGGCGCTCTTGGATGAAACCGATTATCTAGATCCGTTTCAATCCGGTTTCAGGCCCGGTTTTGGCACCGAAACAGCCTTGGTCGCCCTATATGATGACTTTTGTCGGGAGAGGGACAGGGGGAGTGTGACTCTGTTGATTCTCCTTGATCTCTCAGCGGCGTTTGATACCATTGACCATGGTATCCTTCTGGGGAGACTCGCGGAGTTGGGTGTCGGGGGCACTGCTTGGCAGTGGTTCCGCTCCTACTTCGCGGATCGTCACCAGAAGGTAGTGCTTGGGAAACATCACTCGACACCATGGACTCTCCATTGTGGAGTCCCCCAGGGATCGGTCTTGTCCCCCATGCTTTTCAACATCTACATGCAGCCGCTGGGTGCGGTCATCAGGAGTTTTGGAGTGCGTTGCCATCAGTACGCTGATGACACGCAGCTCTATTTCTCCTTTTCATCTTCCTCAGGTGAGTCTGTTGATGTGCTGAACCGTTGCCTGACCGCAATAATGGACTGGATGAGAGCTAATAAACTGAGACTCAATCCAGACAAGACCGAGACATTGTTGGTGAACGCCTTCCCTGCTCAGATGGTGGATGCTTACCCTGTTCTGGATGGGGTTACACTCCCCCTGAAAGAACAGGTACGTAGTTTGGGGGTTCTTCTCGACTCTTCCTTGTCTCTCGAGGCCCAAGTGGCCTCGGTGGCATGGAATGCGTTTTACCATCTTCGTCTGGTAGCCCAACTACGCCCCTATCTGGACAGGGACGACCTCGCCTCAGTTGTCCACGCTCTGGTAACTTCAAGATTGGATTACTGTAATGCGCTCTACGTAGGGCTGCCCTTGAAGACAGTTCGGAAGCTTCAGCTGGTGCAGAACGCAGCTGCCAGATTATTGACGAGGACCAGTCGGTCTTCGCATATAACACCTGTCCTGGCGCGTCTGCACTGGCTTCCTATTTGCTTCCGGGCGAGATTCAAGGTGCTGGTTTTGACCTATAAAGCCTTACACGGCGTGGGACCTCAATACCTTGTGGAACGCCTCTCTCGCTATGAACCTACCCGTTCACTTCGTTTAGAATCTAAGGCCGTCCTCCGGGTACCAACCCATCGGGAAGCCCAGAGGGTGGTTACGAGATCTAGGGCCTTTTCTGTGGTGGCCCGAGTTGTGGAACAGCCTCCCCGAAGAGGTATGCCTGGCGCCTACACTTCCATCTTTTCAGCACCAGGTAAAGACCTTTTTATGCTCCCAGGCATTTTAATCTTCTTAACTTTTTAAATCTTTTAATCTGTATTTTAATTTTTGTAGTATTTATTTTGTTTTTGCTGTGCTTTTCGTTGTTTGTCTGTATATGTTTTTGTATTTTTATTATGATATATTGTATTTTATTTTGTTTGTTCACCGCCCTGAGAGCTATTTCGCTAAGGGCGGTATATAAATTGAAATAATAAATAAATAAATAAATAAAATAGTATTTCATGCATTTAATGAAGTAGAGTCCAGTCCAGGAGTAGTCATTGTAGTGCCCTTCTTATGTTTTTGGACTACATATCCCATCATCCTTGACCACAGGTCATGATGCCTAGGCAGATGAAAGTTGGAGCCTGACAACATCTGGAGGGCACGTTGGCCATCTCTGCTGTGAAAGGTTATACCATAATAAATTTGTTAGATACATATTTTCTGCAACAGACTAACATACCTGGAAATTAAAAAAAGACAAGGAAGGTAGGCTGTCTACCATAACCTCAAGACATATGTTCACATCCTTCTGCTACCCTTGAATACATCAGACCGTAGGAGGAGAGTATCCCATATCACAAAAAGGAAAAATAGCTTTAGGGCTGGGGGAACTACCCTTGAGACATTGCTTCAGTCTCAAAGCAGTAGGCAATGGAACAATTCTTTTATGCTCCCCTGGGCTGTTTTCTGGCTCAACAAACTCTGGCCTACTTTGAATCCGTAGGGCACTGCAGACCCCCATGGATTCTACAGCAGTCTGTCAGATATAAGACAACTTTATTGCACTGAACTGTCAAAATGTCTCTCAAAGGAGGGACTGTGTTTCATACTGCTAGAAATGTAAACTTGTTTATACAGGCCACACATTTTACCTGTGTTAAAGCTACAACCAAGAAATAATCTAATTAAATATGTTCAGCAACCTCAAATTAGTGTTGCCACAAAAAGAGTTGGAAAAAAAGATTAGGAGTAACTTGGGCTTTTAGTTCATAATGTTTTCCACCTTTTTTTCAACTGAGTTTTTTTACAATGATGTCATTTTATCTGATAGAAATTGACAAAAATTCTATTAGTCTTGTCTGAAATTTGGATCAGTCTTTAGCCTAAAATACTATTATCTCTGAATAGCAAAATCAATCTGATTCACATGTGCCGACAGCACAGCAGTGGCTGTTTTGAATATAACTGCAGGGAAACTGCTCCATGGGGAAAGAGACTCTTGTGAAGCAGATCACCAGGGATCCTGTTAATGTCATAAACTGTGGATGGTTGGAATCAGCACAGTGGCTTGCTGTATGGAACAACGTCCACGAAGTTGCAATATACATGGGGACCACACCCTTCTGTTAAGAGGGGGGTAATATTTCAAAGAAATATAAAGTCAGTATCTCATTTTTACCCAATTCCTTTAGACAGGGTATTGCACTAATTTGTATTTGTAGACCCCTTTGAGGAATGGCCAAAAGATACCCACTTTGGGTTTTCATGCCTAGCCAGTCCATACATAAGGTTTCTGATCCTCCAAACCAAGGTTTGGAAGATCCAAAACAAGCCTTGCGCTTGTGTTCATTCTCAGTCAGTCACTTTCTGACTCAGGAAAGCCATAGTTTGCACCTATGCCTAAAACAGCCAACCATAGTTTAGTGTTTTCCTTCCAAGCCAGGTTTGGGAACCAACTTCAAACAGTAGTTTCTAATAATGATTTGATAGGCAAGTGCTAATCATAGTTTGCTGATTCAAGTATAAAGACAAACTAAAGTTTTCTTAAACAAGTAACTAATTGACTCCGAGTGCATGATGAAGGACTATAGGTTAGTGGGAGAGCATGCAGAAGGTCCCCAATTCAATCCCCAGCATCTCTAGAGCTAGGAAACAACCCAGTCTAAAAACCTGAAGAGCTACTGCCAGCCAATATGAACAATACTGAGCTAGATGGAGCAATGGTCTGACTCGGTGTAAGGCAGCTTCCTATGTTCCTATGAGCAGGGGTAGGACAAGACAGGCTTTTCCCTTTCCTCCAAATTCTGGTTTGGAGGATCAGAAACATTAGATGTGACTGGCTGATTGGCCTAATTCAGGCAATGGTTCAGGGCTCCATAAATCATGAATGAGCATGGGACTGAGAACTCCTCTTCGTGCCCTCCCTCTCCTCCCTCTCACTGTATGCTGATTTTGGCAGATCTTGGCTTGTATTAAGTGAGGAGACATCTAAACTGGGGAACTCTATAATAATGTCAGTTAACAAACCAAGTTGACATCCTGGCTGATTTTCCTGGCCGTCAACCTATGTGAAGCCAGAGTTCCCAGGTTTGGATGTAATGGGGGACCTTGGGTGAACATAAGCCAGGATCTTTGTATCAAAGCTGGTACGCAACGGAAAGCGGGGAAGGAGGAGCAGTGGGTTGAGAAGCACTCTCAACTAGCATTAAATCATAGTTTACTGGTTTGGCTGTAATGGCCATCTTCCAAACCAGGCTATTATCATATCCATATTGTACTAGTCTGTGGTTTCTTCTGCACACATCAAATATGAAACTTGACTTATCATCGCCTGAGGATGGCACTTACTTTCTCAAAGCAATTCAAGATTTTAAGCATATGAACTCACCACATATTTCCTCAGCTTGGACTAGGCAAGGAGAAGAAGAGCTACCGGAAAGAGAGGCTGATGTTGGAACAACTCCTCTTGACCAGAAAGGAGCATGATTTTGCGGGGTGTGTTTTCACAAGACCCCACCAATGCTCCTAGTTCTTGCTTTACACTGCTGCAAGTGTGGGAACCAGTACTTCAGAAATGAAATATGCTACAGTGTGGAATGTTTTTTCCCATCGCATCTCCATATCACTCTTTCAGGAAACTCTACATCTGGTGAACAGTCCTTACCTACTTGCAACTGCCATATGAAGATGCAATGAGACAGTGTGGGGTTTGCATGCCTCAAGGGTGCTGAATGATTCGTACCAAAGATTCTAAAAACAGAGGTGCTTCCATTCAGAGCAGCCATCCAAAAATGGAACAAACCAATGGTGGCTGGTCCCCACTAAGCCTGGTGAGCTGAAAGGCAGGGAGCCCAACAGTAGGTGAAGCCAGAGTGAATGAGAAGCAGAGCCAACTAATTCAGGTTTTGTTCCCATGCTGCTTTCTGCTGAGTTCTATAAAAACAATCACTAGACTGAGGAGGAGAAAGCTGACAGCCAGTGTCATGCCCTAGACTGGTTGTAAGTAAGGAGGAAGGGGAGTGGCTAGGGGCAGACTGACCTTGGTGTGGTGGTGCCCCATTTGTCCTAATGGACCAGCCTACACTGGAACAAGCACACCTACAGTGGAAATACAATCAACAGAAAGGATAGCAGAGCTGCCATAAATGGCACAATAGCCCCAAGGCTGATCTACAGAAGGAATGGGGAACCTATGGCCCTCCAGATGTTGTTGGACTCCAGCTCCTGTCAGTCTCAACAAGCATGGCCAACAGACAGGGATGGTGGGAGCTGTAGTCCACCAACATCTGGAGAGTCAAGGCTCCCCATCCCTGATATACAGTATCCCTAGTTCAAGGGCAATTAGGTAAAGGAGGTGATAAAAAGACAGAGGTGTGTTTGTGATTACAACTGGCTTGTGTCCAACATGCTATCCTGAGCTGTAGATTAAATGGATCCCTAGCCTGGCTAAGCATAAGGGGCTTATATATATATGCAGATCAATTAGGTGTCTCTGGCAGCCTTTTCTCTTCAGGGTTGGTCATTGAAATTTGACTCTCAGCTCTCAAATTTGACTCCACAACTCTATTTTTAAGCATATAATCTGTGGTATCAAGATTATACATGGCAAAAAAGGTAAAGGTAAAGGTGTCCCTGCACTTATAGTGCTAGTCGTTTCCGACTCTTAGGGTGACGTCTTGCGACGTTTACAAGGCAGACCATATATATAGGGTGGGATTGCCAGTTCCTTCCCCGGCCTTTCTTTACCCCCCAGCATATGCCGGGTACTCATTTTACCGACCACGGATGGATGGAAGGCTGAGTGGACCTCAACCCCTTTTACTGGAGATTTGACTTCCTCCTTCTGTTGGAATTGAACTCCGGCCGTGAGCAGAGCTTCGGCTGCGTTACCGCCGCTTACCACTCTGCGCCATGAAGGGTCATACATGGCACAAACCCACACTTATATTTTAGCAGAACCCTCTTTTTTGATAAGGGCTATGAATGCATTCTGTGTTGTGCAGCACAAAGAACCATAGGAAGCTGTCTAATACAGAGTCCATTTGTTGGTCCGTGTAGCTCAGTACTATCTGCACTGAGTGGGCGGCAGCTCTTTGGGGCTTCAGACATGAGTCTTTCCCAGCTCTGATGAGATGCCAAAACACTGAATCTAGAACCTTTGGTATGCATGTGCTCTTCCAAAGAGCTATGACCCTTCCCCATTTACAGTAATAGTTGTTTAAAACGATATAGCAAAACTATATCTATACTGAAAGGGTAGGGAAAGCTCAGTCTTTTTATGTTTAATTTCAAAAAGGATAATAACTTCAGGGAATTTGTTTTGTATTAGACTATTACCCCAAGTAAGCAATAGACATCTGTGTGCATACCTTAAGGCAAGGATAGGGAACACCGGGGCCCTCTAGATGTTATGGATTCCAACTTCCATCAGCCCCAGCCACTATGGCCAATAACCAGGGAAGATGGTAGCTGTAGTCCAATGACATTGGAAGGGCCACAGGTTCCACATCCCTGCCTGAAGGAACATTAGAAGAAACTTCTTTAACAGTAAGAGGAGTTTGACAATGGAACCAATTCACTACAGAGGTGGTTGGCTCTCCCTCACTGGAGATCATCAAGAAGAGATTATTAGGGATGCTCTAACTCTGGACTTCCTGCATCAAGCAGGAGATTGGTCTGTATATGGCCAGAAGGCCAACTCTATGATTTTATGGCCATGGCACACTGGTAACATATGGGCTGATCTTCAATCTGCAACCCAAAGCCATTGAAGATAATGGGAATGGACCCATTGATTTCTCTGGGACACTTTAATAACAGCCAACACTACTGTGGGGTAAATGTTAAGGGAACAGAATAGCCTTTGTCCTTCCAAGGAAATCCTTGTTCAACTATATCACCTAGCATGAACAACAGCTTTCACTTACAGATGTTAAAACCTAAACAAAAAAAGAACTAAATTGCTTTTGGTTGAGGCATCCACCACACCAACTCCTAATAAAGACTTACTACTTAGTGCAAAATAAAATGTACCAATTTGGTTCAGGATGTGGGTACAAAGAGGACATATAAATGTGGTATTAGTTTCCTAAACAAGATTAAAAAAGAAAACACAACACAGAGAGACTATTTGCAAAGACAGTACTGCACAGATTCAAATAGGCTGGTAGGAAAGATCCAAACCCAGCAGAAATATTCTTTTATCCGCAAAGGGAGCCAAATTGATAATAGTGACATTTGGAGAATGGCTACAATTTTTTAAAAATGGTATCAGAAGAGACAGATATTCAGAGTTCAATTATTTAATCACAGTCTGCTTTTAGGGGGAGAGACATTATGTACTTAGTTATAATTTCTGTTCTTAAGATTCCTACATGGAGATGATAATGATAAAAGCTCTTTCTCAGAATTGCTTTATATAAAAGGTAATAAAATAAGCTGATCTCAAAATACCAAGAATCTGACTAGAAAAAACTAATCCACCTTTTTATCAGATACCAGTTGTGTTGTATGAAACAAGACTACTCGTTTAGTGATAGACGTGGTGTTTATTTTACATTAAGATTTTGTGGACTCATTTTATGTTACATTTTCTAACACAGTGGAATGTACTACAGTTTAGCTTCTGCTGAAATAACAGCTATGTACTCTCTTTTCACCACTGTGGTGATCCTGCAGATTGATGCTGCTGCATTTTTTGGGTGGGGCTCAAACAGCAAAATGGTTAATGACAGCACAACTTTCCAAAATGGCAGCCATTCAAGGTATCATCTAATCCCAGAACAGATACTAAGTACATTAAACTATGCAAAAATGTGCCTTAACCTAATATAAACTATAATATGAAATCTATGCAGCATCACAGACAAAAGGTGGCAGTCGTGAGCAATGATTTTGTGAGCTGCAGTTTCTTCCACTAGGCCATGTCAGTTGGGAGTACCTTATATTCATCATAATCTTTTTCATCTAGTAAATTCATTTTGTCCAGTTCTACTAATTGTTCTGGAGATGGGTCAGTTGGCAAAGGATCGATCTCAGCTTGCTCATAAATTGGTTTTCCTTTTAAGAACAGCTCTTTCCAGTCACGCACCAGCTTTGCTGGGATTAAGCTGTGGAAATCAAGCAAACAAATCTGTGGTCAGATCGATTAAAGCAAGCTTTTTAAGAATTATGTGGATCAATAGCAACATTGTATATGCAATATAAAGAAACAAGTTAAAACATGAACTACTCTGAAGAGAAAAGGATTCAATGTGGTTCTCATGACCTGCTAAGCCAAGCCAAAGTGAGGATGTGTGAGCGTGGTGGTACTCGCAGGAAAAATCACAGCTGCTTCCCTTGTCCCTTGTCCCTTGGTTTTCCTGTTGCCACACTACCCAGAGCAGGGCCATGATTTGGCTTAGCATTACATCTGAACCCAGGCTCATGATTTGTCTCCTCCAGCCAAACCATAAGTTTCAGCAGGCTGAAAACAAACCATGGGTACAGCTTGTGGTTTGTCTGGAGTGAAGCAAACCATAAACCTGGCTTCAGATTTAAAGCTAAACCAAACCACAGCTCAGCTCTGGGTAGCACTGTAGTGGGAATACCAGAGGAGGAGTGAACCAGCTGCAATTTTTCCTGTCTGTACCTGCATGCTCTCATGTTCGCACTTTGCATGGTTTGGATTAGCATTACATGCAACCTGCACCAACAAATGTGATCTTCATATTTAGGCAAACCCCTCCCCATCCACTGTTCTATGTATTCAGGCAAGCCATCAAATTTCTTCTGGCTAGGAATGTGACCACTCCTCTTATATCATGTAAAGAAACAACCATTATGCACCAAGAAATCTTAAAAGGCAGCCTGGGGCAGGATCACATGTGGATAAACTCTTCACAGGCAAGACCAGTAGCTCTGCAAAACCACCCACTGTGTTCCGTTTCTTGCCTCTTGCCAGGCCTCTCTCACTACCACACACCTTCTCCAAGGAATGCTCCTCAGACAGGCCCTACTTGTATTTACTTTTCTTTTTAAGGAAAAGCCTTACTATCCATGGAAACAGACTGGTTAAAAAGCAGACCAGGGAAGCATCAGGCAACAGAAATGATACCTGTTTCCCTGTACCCTGCACCACCATGAACACTGGTAGGAAGAGGAAACTGGAGGGAATGTCAAGAAACAGACACTGCCGAACAGAATTCTCATGAATTTCGGAGGGATGTGTGTCAGGTGATTCAGGAGAATCAATCCCATGACACTTCCAGGTTCATTCATATCTCCAACACCTGCTATGTTTCTATAGTTTAGCAACTTAACTTTAGTTTAGATTATGGATTTGCATTTATATTTTTTGTATTGTTCCATGTGATTTTATTGTATTCATTATATTTGTTGTACACCGCCCAGAGAGCTATGCTAGTGGGGCGGTATAAAAATTCAATAAATAAATAAATAAACTTGTTGCTGATGGGAGCCACCAGGTTGTCCCTCTGCAGAATATCATTGTCTGTTTCCTGATCTGTTCAGCCCAGTTGTTCAGTTCAGCTGCCCTCAATCTTATGTACTATGACATTGATAGTGGTTCCAAATATCAGTCCTAACTATCTCCTCTACTTCAGGTCACCTGCAGTTTTTCCAATATTAGGAGATAACCTTAATAAAAACCCAGGTACTGAACGTGACAGGAGGAGTTGCAAAAGGCCAGGAGAAAGAAAGAAAGAAAGAAAGAAAGAAAGAAAGAAAGAAAGAAAGAAAGAAAGAAAGAAAGAAAGAAAGAAAGAAAGAAAGAAAGAAAGAAAGAAAGAAAGAAAGAAAGAAAGAAAGAAAGAAAGGGGGGTAAGATTTGCATTAGACCATAAGTCTGTGGTTCCTAAGGATGGGCGAGAAATTCTGATTCAGTTCACATTTCAAGCTGGATTTATCAAATTCACACTTTCTGAAACAATATGAGAACCAAAAAAAGCCATTCTTCAAAATCTGCACTTGTTCAAATTTTGTATTGCAGTTTGCCAACCAAATAACGTTTAGAAGAATGCATATATTAGGTGAAAGTGTACATAAAAATGAATATATGAGTGAAAATAACATACAAAATGCATCGTATAATGAGAAATTGCTTGCAAAAATGTGTACATTAGTCAAAACTGCCCACAAAAAGTGTTTCAAACTGAAACGCTAAAGAATTTTCATGAGGATTTTTTAAAAAATCAGAAATTGCTGCAGAAATGTGGAGAATTTAAGATTGGAAAAATGAGAAACAGAGAGAATTGAAACTGACAGATCTTTCCATCCCTAGTCTTGATAGAGAATATATGCACATGAGCAAATTGACCTGGTCTTCTTTAGCCACTTCTAACAATTCTTACTGAAATAACTGGGGGTTTGCGCTGCAGAGCCCCTTGTTCCTGAGGACAGAGGAAGCATGTCTGTGTGTGGACCTCTTCCTTAATGTATTGCCTCATCATTCACTTTTGTCCTCTTGATCAAACACTGGCTGCCTCTACACAGCCTCCTTTCTGATGTGCATAAAAGAATGCACAACTTGAAGATCTCCACCAGCCACATGGACATTCCTGGCCTCATAGAAACATGCAACGGCTCACTGCCTTGTTCAGTCCAGAGAAATGTCGAAGCAAGAATGTAAAGGCAGTTAACAGAACTGCCTCCTCCATTCCTGGTGTGTGTTTGGAGAGATATAAGCTACTTTGCTTGAGGAAATATAGGACCTTCATTTCAGTGTTAGGGCTGAGCCCTGTAATAGATGATATATGGGGGAGCACCTATGATACAGAACTGAAATGGTTTAACAGTCATTCTCTCTCAAGAGGGAACCCAGGGAAGTGTTATTCTGGAAACTGCAGGGACTCTTAATAGAATTCTTATCAAACAACAACTCGCAAGGTTTTTTTTAGGGGAAATCATAAAAAGTTAAATATTATGTTGGTAGCATAGATATACTTATAGGAAAAGTAAAGGGTCCTTCAGCAGGTTCACACAGCCTTTTGTTCATCACTGTGTGAACACTATGGACCCTCTCAAATCTGTGATTACAATGGAGGGTTTCCAGATTACAGTATCTAGAAATACAGTATCTCAGCATGTCTCACTTTTAGAAAATAACCCTGCATTAATGCTGGGGGGGAAGAGAAATACCAAGGGCATCTCTGTAGATATAAAGGGACATTGCTCTAAATATTATCCAGAGTGGGTTATATTCAAACTGATTTGTATGTAGTGATGTTATGTGCTGATTTCTGTATTTTAAAATGTTGCAATCCCCCCCGAGGTCTTTTTGAAGAAGGGCAGAGTATAAATTGCTTAAATAAATAAAAATAAATATCCAATTGCTTGTGCAATGGACTTCAGCATTTGCAAATAGGCTTTTCGCCTTTCTATCCTTCCTCCAGAGGTCTCCCTCCCAAAATCTGCTCTGGATGGTTGGGGGACCCTCTGGAGCAGATGGGGGGCACAGGGGGCTTCAGGAGGGAGATGAGGACATCCTGCTGCATCCACTGGCATGACATTTGATCTTGCCCAGGAAGTTGGATGGCAATATCAGCAAGTGATGAAATGAGCAATTTGTCACATCTATTTTGCAAGAGCATGGAGTACATAGGAAACAAATTCTTCTGTCTGAAAAAGTGCAATAAAATGCTGAGCACACACCATGTTTATGACTGAGCCTATCTAAATTTAATAGCTGGGCTCAAAAGAAGTTTCCGAAATAGTTTTCAGTATACAGAAGAGCAGTCCTAGGCTTCATTAAATGCCTATGATAATTTAACTTATGTAAGCATTAACTATTGCAGATCCTTCAACAGTCAACAGGTTTTGAGAAGTGGAATTGTTGTAAAACATAATCATCATTATATCATCAGCTTGTACAAAAGCAATTTATTCCTAGCTTCAACTCTAGTAAATCCAAATTCCAATATTAAGTTATCATCTTGTAACACTGGAACTTAAGTTATGCTCAAATTATGCAACTGCATTTTGTATAGCAACCACATCTATCCAATTCTTCAGCAAGAAACCTGATGCCATTGTCATAATCATTTTATTTACACACATGTGACTGACATTGCTGTGCAACTAGTAAAATAAACAGATGGCTTTCCTTTTAAATTATGTAACAAAGGAAGGGCAAATGACAAAATTACAAACATACTGATTTCTTTCACAATTAAATGTATAGAAACTTTTTAAAAATGTCTACTTTAAAAAAAATTAAAATGACAAATCATATAACCTTGTTTGACTCCAAATCCCAACAGCAGCATGGCCAATGGTCAAGGATGCTGGGACCTGAAGTCCAATAACATCTGGGATCGCCACAGGTTCTCCATCCCTAGATTAGTAAGAACTTGGACTTTGTTGCAGCTTGTGGCTGCTTTGCCGTTTTTTTGTCTGGAGGCTCCTATTGAAGGGAAATCTATTTTTGCAGCTTTGGAATAAATATAACATTTACTTTCCCCATTGTAGCAAAAACAAGCAAAGGCCTGACGGATGAAAACAACCTACTTGTTTGTCAGTGTTCGATATTCTCCTATTTTAGTTGACAAGTCAATGATTTGTTCAACCACTTCCCAACAAATTGAATAATGCTTCTTATAACGAGCCTCAGCTCTTTCGGCAGCAAGTTTTGCATGCAGCTGTTTTTCTCTGAAGGCCTGTTCCTCAAGCTCAATTTTCTCTTGTTTTGCAAGAGCCTGGAAGGAGTTGGACAAAAAAAGAAAGAAAAAGATTGTCAAGTTCCTTGATTTAGGTAGCACAGCGGAATCTCGTTATTCAGATTTCATGATCCTTCCCAACTACACAATCCAAACCCATGTAATCTCACATAACTTCCTCTGCACATCTTCTGCAAAAGAGGCTTCTGTTCTAATTTGGGAATGCTTTAGAATTTCAGTGGGTGTGGGTATGAGCTTATTTCATCAATGCAAGATGACCAAGGATGATGAATGAGTTTTTTCTTTCCTTTAAACTTGTCACAAGTGCTCTGCAGCCTCTCCAGCTGTTTGTGCTTCCTGATCTGAAAAAAAACCCTTCATGGGGAGAGTTGATTTTATAACATCTTTCCCTATGATTCAATTAAACCATAGGAAGCCAGGAAGGCTGGCTACTGAGAGAGCCTGAGATCAGTTTTCTTGCTGATTTTATTTAAGGAAAGTCCTTCCTTTTACAGTGCCTTGTAAAACTAATCAGACCTCTGACCAATGCTCTCATATTACTGAATTACAAATGGTACATTGTAATTTCATTCAGTATATTTTATTTTGAAAGACTGAAACTCAAAATCAGTTATTGTAAGGTGACATTGGTTTTACGTTGGGAAATATTTATAAGAAACATAAAAAACTGAAACATGTTGCTTGCTTAGGTATTCAACCCCCACACATTAATATTTGGTAGAGCCACCTTTCGCTGCAATAACAGTTTTAAGTCTTTTGAGGTAAGTATGTACCAGCTTTGCAAACAGTGTCGGAGGGATTTTGGCCCATTCTTCTTGGCAGATTCACTCCAGGTCATTCAAATTGGTTGGACATCACTTGTGGACCACAATTTTCAAAGTGCTCAATGGGATTGAGATCAGAACTTTGACTGGGCCATTGTAGGACATCCACCTTTTTGTTCTTAAGCCACTCCAGTGTTGCAATCCTCTCTGGTACATGACAGTTATAGTGCAATAGGGGCCTCTAGTGGTCAGGGTGTGCATTTATACCTTCCGACCGAAGGTTGGCCTATAATAATGGCTGTACCACAGGCAGATTCCAGTCCATTAGTTAGACTGGGATCGCCAACAGGGTGCCCTCAGACTCCAAAAAAATTGTATTAACCCTAGTATCTGGAGAGCACCACATGGAGAGCATAATGCCATTACACCTGGATTTCTCATAATATAATTAAACCAAGAAGATTGAGAAATGTCTGCTTTCCTCTATAACACAGGTGAGGAGTCTCCAGACTCCGGCTAGTCATGCCCCCCACAAGGGGTCCAATTTGGACCATGAGGCCATTTTCCCCAAACCATGCCCTTCAGCCGACCAGAGGCGGCAGTGGTGGAAGAGATGGAGAAGAGAAGTGAGGAGGAGGAGGAAAGGAGCAGGCAAGTGGGGGGGATAAGGGTATGGTGGTGGACAAGGGAGCGAGAAGGAAATGAGGTGGTGGCTGAGCCTGTCAGGCAGCCCAGTGTCTCGCGCCAGCCCTCGATGGTAGCAGCCCTGCAGGTGCTGCATTGGCTGAGCAGTGTTCTGGGACAAGAGGACAGTCAATTTATTAACAAACAGAGAGAGGCCTGGGCTGTTGGGCTTGTTTGCACAATGACGGCTGGGAAGCCAACACACACACACACAGCCTTGCCAGAAGCACTCTGCAAATGAACCGTGCCCTCTACATGTCTTTCATTAAGGGACAAAACTCCACATGGCAGCGCGAGGCACGGGCATTCACATTTACTGTGCCCCACACTGTCAGAGCTTGCAAGTAGCACTAGAATGCAACCAGAGCCACCCCACATGCCACCTTGGTACACACATATGCTACAACAGGTCATGCTTGGGTAAAAAAACAAAAATGGAAAAGGCAGTCTTATAAAGTTCCCTCTAAACCTAAGGGATGTTGGCATTTGGAGCTGGGTGTGATAACCTTCTGCTTCCTTCCAGCACCAACAATCTCTGGCCATTTTTCAGTGTGGTTCTGTTCTGCTGATTACATGGGTTTCTTTGGAAACAACCTGGAGCCCTGGAGCCATACACCTTGGAATCAACCTGAAGGCAAATAAATATATTCCTTTCCATAAGAGACAAAACAAACAGATTTTTTTTTAAGAGAAAACAATGATTATTTACTTCCTCTCTGTCAAGAGCTTCTTGGAATTCTTTGAGCCGTCTTTCCTCAAACTGTTTTTCTCTGTAAATCCTGTTCTGCCACATCACTTCTTTCTCATGCCGCACATGCATAAGTTGTACAGCAATCCTCCGCTCCTGCTGGGACTGTCTCATCAGTCGGTTGATGAGCTGCTCTTCTCTATAGGCCTCCTAAAATAAAATAAAAAAGACAATTCTACAATAGTAACTATTACTATTAACTATTTCCAGCCTTTGGTATTTTTAAAAAAAGAAAGAACAAACTGAAAATCTATAGTAGGGCCTACACTCACTTAGGTGGGGAGTAAGCTCAACTGAAGTCAGTGGGACTTGCTTGCAAGTCAACATGCATAGGTTTGTAGCGCCCATTATATTAGCCTCTGTTAAGTGCTAAACAGGTTTCAGGCTTCATCAAGCATTGCTGGGACAAAGAAATTAAAGTAACTGCTAGATTTTATGTCTAAAAATAAAAATTAGGAATGAGCCACAATTGTTCCTTTATCCCAGTTGCCCCTGGTGCAACATGAAGTCTGTTTAGCACCTAATAAAACCTAATCTAATTAAGTCTGCACAATTTGTTCTGCACTTAATGTTAAAACAGTTACAATTGCTATCTTTTCAGGCTTCAAATGTCATGCCAGCTTTTTCTTCCTACCATTTTGCTTAACATCCAGCCTAATGAGGAGTTCTGAAGAAAGCTTGTTTACTATTTTGGTTGGTCTTAATAAAGAAAATGCCCAACTGTGGATTATTTTTCTAATGGGCCACACAGCTACCTATGATCTTTGTGCACCTTAGCACAAACTGGTAATTCGCTGCAGTTTTGTCAACATGTAATCCAAAAATCAGAGAAAACAACACATCTGACTTACTTCTTGTGCTTCATGGGCTATCAATTGCTCTCTTAACATCTTCCGACGCCTTTTTTCCCGTTGTTCGCGAGCAAAGGAATCTTCCTCTAGACGTTTCTGAATTTTCCTGATATATTCATCATCCGAGTAGGTATTCAAGAGCTCAGTGATTGCTGGGGTTGTAGCATTTAGTTCTTGTGCATGCATTACTGTATGCATCATGCTAAGAAAATAATTTAGGGGCATCCAGTGTTATAAAAGTATTTAAAAGTGGCAAAAGGAGCTGCCACCCATCCATTCCATCACACTATTACCACTTCCACCAATTATTTTTACAGTGCTGTCAATCCACATAGAGCTTTGCACTGGGGAAGCTGTTGAGACCAGGAGGGTGAAAGGCTGGAAGGCCAACATTAAGAGAAGCCAGAGTCAATGACAGGTGGAGCCAACTAATTCTGGTTTTGTCCCCATCCGCCTCCCTGCTGAGTTTTACAAGGGCAGCACTGAGACAAAGAAGGGGGAGGCTGAGAGGCAGTGCCATCCTTTACCCTGGTTGTAAGGTAGGCAGATAGGGCAGTAGACTGAAGGTAGACTACGCTTGGTGGGGCAGTAATCCACTTGCCTTAATGGACTAGCCTCCACTGGCTTTACAGAGAAACATAAGTAATGTGCAACCTATACTCTGCACAAGAGGCTATCGTAAGGACAGAATATGGAGAAACCGATTGGTTCCCAATAGGAAAGAGTGTGAGACAGGGGTGTATTTTATCACCCTATTTGTTTAATCTGTATGCAGAACATATATGGAAAGTGGGATTGGGCCAAGACGAAGGGTGTGAAAATTGGAAGGAGAAATATCAATAATTTAAGATATGCAGAAGATACCATACTACTAGCAGAAACCAGTAATGATTTGAAACGAATGCTGATGAAAGTTAAAGAGGAAGGCACAAAAGCAGGACTACAGCTGAACGTCAAGAAGACTAAAGTGATGACAACAGAAGATTTATGTAACTTTAAAGTTGACAATGAGGACATTGAACTTGTCAGGGATTATCAATACCTTGGCACAGTCATTAACCAAAATTGAGACAATAGTCAAGAAATCAGAAGAAGGCTAGGACTGGGGAGGGCAGCTGTGAGAGAACTAGAAAAGGTCCTGAAATGCAAAGATGTATCACTGAACACTAAAGCCAGGATCATTCACACCATGGTATTCCCGATCTCTATGTATGAATGGGTAAATTGGACAGTGAAAAAAGCGGATAAGAGAAAAATCAACTCATTTGAAATGTGGTGTTGGAGGAGAGCTTTGCGCATACCATGGACTGCGAAAAAGACAAATAATTGGGTGTTAGAACAAATTAAACCAGTACTATCACTAGAAGCTAAAATGATGAAACTGAGGTTAGCACACTTTGGACACATAATGAGAAGACATAATTCATTAGAAAAGACAATAATGCTGGGAAAACCAGAAGGGAGTAGAAAAAGAGGAAGGCCAAACAAGAGATGGATTGATTCCATAAAGGAAGCCACAGACCTGAACTTACAAGATCTGAACAGGGTTGTTTATAACACATGCTATTGGAGGTCGCTGATTCATAAGGTCGCCATAAGTCGTGATCGACTTGAAGGCATATAACAACAACAAAAGTAAGTAAGTAAGTAAGAGCAGTTGAGAAAGTGGCTTTCCATTTTCACAGCATCAGTCCCCTACATATCTCATACCTCTCCAGGGCCATATTGTCCCACAGTGCCTTGCTGTGAGGGAGGATGCTATGCCATTGACGTGGCGTCCTTCCTCAGAGCAAGGCTTGCTTTATCTATCTATCTATCTATCTATCTATCTATCTATCTATCTATCTATCTATCTATCTATCTATCTATCTATCTATCTATCTATCTATCTATCTACCTATCTACCTATCTACCTATATTCCACCTTTCCTCCCAGCATCAGCCCATGTCAGGGTGAGAAGGTGAGGTGAGAAGCCCCCGGAGAGCTGTAGGAGTGCCACAGTTGCTTTGCTGTGATGGAAGAAATGGTTTAAAGAAAGGAGGAGAAAAATGAAGCCGTTGCTTCTTTTTTTTGCACTTTTACTTACATGAGTCCCCCTTCCTCAAAAGGCTTTAGGACATCTGACAGCCTGGGGTCTCCCCCTTTTGTTTATAAAAGTGCTAAGAGGTTTCTCAGAGAAAGTTTGACAAAAACAACAAAAGGAGATTGTTGGATCCAGATTGGATCCAAGGAGTTGGTGGGGAAAAGGAATTTAACCCTTTGACTGTTCATGCTGCTTTTATGATATGAGTTTGTGGTTTTTAGTTGATTAGGTTATTTTTGTATTTACCCTTTAATTGGTTAGATTATTTTTGTCAGCTGCCCTGGGAATATGACTGAATGGCAGTATAAAGGCCTAGATCAGCCTTTCCCAACTACTGGGCCATCAGATGTTGTTGGACCACAACTCCCATCAGCCTCAGCCAGCATTGCCAAAGGTCAGGAAAGATGGGAATTGCGGTCCAACAACATCTGGTGGCCCACTAGTTGGGAAAGGCTGGCCTAGATGGTAAAAAGCGGGACATCATTTTTTAAAATAAATAAGTAAGTAGTGTAGCAAATAAATAAATTTTGTAGATAGTATAGCTCCCTCCTGATCCATTTGCTGCTCTTGAACCAGGATGGAACCAGTTTGTTGGTGTTTAAAATTGACTGGCACAGCATCGTTTTAAAAACTTATCACTGGGAAAAAGCCAATTACCGACAAGCGTTCAAGTTCAGGATAAATCATCCCTAAGGGATGAAGGCAATAATATTTCTGGGTCTCCAAATGGAAGAGGGGTAGAACTAGGCAATGAAAGTACAGGGGAACATTATAGAAATTCAAAGTGGCCAAAGCATTGTAGGGTAAAACACATGAGCCAAAAACATTTGGAAAGAGACACTGTGAATAGGTGTTCATATGTTTATGTCAGAACTCTCTGAGCCAAGACTGGTGAGCTGGAGTACTGGTTTTGGAGGAGAGCATACAGTTGGTGGGCACAATGGAAACTTGGTGGAATGAGGAGAACCTGTAGGATTTATTTCTCAATGCAAACTCTACAGGAAGGACAAGGAAGAGTGCACTGGTGCAGGTGTCACTCTATATATCAAAGAAGACATAGAGTCCAATGAGCTAGAAATCCCAAAAGGGACTGACTCCTCTTCAAAAGCACTATGGCTGGTGATACCACGCTCCCACAGCAATTTAGTCCTGGAAACATACTATTGGCCACTTGATCAAAATGCCCAGGGTACTTCAGATGGAGAATGAAATCAAGGAGGCATCTGAAGAAGGAAACATCGAAGTAATGGGTGGCTTCGATTACCCTCACTTAGACTGGGTAAACTTGTGTTCCAATCATGGCAAAGAGGTAAACATTCTAGATATCCTAAATGACGGTGCCCTATTCATGGAATCGACCAGAGGGGCTGTGACCCTCAACTTAGTCTTCAGTAGTGCATACACATACATGTATGTTGAATTTAACAGTACTGTTGCCAGTAGTTTCAAAAACACCTATTGGGAACAGTACTATTAAATTCAACATAAGTGGACAATTTTCAGCATAGTCTAATATAGTCACATTTAAAAGAGAAAACTTCTAAAAAAATGAAGGGATTGGTAAAAAAGAAGCTGAAAGGGAAAGTCAAGAGAGCCAAATCTCTTCAGAAATCTTGGGAGTTATTAAAAACCACAACAGAAGCTCAGCTGGAATGTATACCACAGATCAGGAATGTTACCACCAAGGTGAAGAGGATGCCAGTATGGCTAACAAGCAGACTCAAGAAAGCTAGAAATCAAGAAGGTTTCCTTCAAAAAATTGAAGTCTTGTCCAAATGAGAAAAAAAAGGAACACAAATTTTGTTAAAAGAAATGCAAGTAGACAGTAAGGGACACAAAACAAAAATTCAAGGAGCACACCGCTAAAAATGTAAACACCAAAAATAATTTTAAAATTAGCTATATTAGAAGCAGGAAAACAGCTAGGGGGTAGTTGGGACTTTGGGTGACACGGGACTCAAAGGTGTGCTAAGGAAGAAAAAGAAGATTGGAGAGAAACTGAATGAATTCTTGGCATCTGCCTTCATTGCAGAACATGCAGATCCTGTGTCTGAACTAACTTGCTCAGAAAGAGAGTTTAACGAACAGATAAATAGTGGTGACAAGAGAGGAAGTTCTAAGTTTTATGGCCAAATTAAAAACCGACAAATCACTGGGTCCAGATGACATCCATTTGAGAGTTTGTAAAGAACTTAAATGTGAAATTGCTGAAACGTCCTGCTTGTGGGCTTCTCGTAAGCATCTGGTTGGTCATTGTAGGAACAGGGTGTTGCACTAGATGGGCCGCTGGCCTGATCCAGCAGGCTCTTCTTATGTTCTAACAAAAAATTGTCCCTAAGTTCAGACTCCATGCCTGAGAAAAGTGGTCAATCTAACACCAATTTTGTAAAAGGATTGCAGAGGTCCCCCAAGAAATTACAAGCTGGTTATTTTAACGTCTGTTCCAGGAAAACTGGTTGAAAGCATTGTTAAAGACAGAATTAGTAGGGATAAAGATGAACAAGTCTTGCTCAAGAAGAACTACCATGGCTAGCATTGACTAGTAAGGGCAAGTCCTGTTTATCTAACCCTTTAGAGTTCTTTGAGAATGTCTGTAAGTGTATGGATGGGGTGGTCCAGTAGAGAAGACTTAGACTTTCAGAAAGCTAAATGGACAGGTCCACTTATGGATTGGTAACTGCTTAAAAAACAAGAAGCAGAGAGCAGGAATAAATGTTTATTCTTGCAATGGTGGGATTTTAGAGTCCCCCAAGGATCGGTATTGAGACTTGCAGTTTTTAATTTGTTCATAAATGATCTGGAGTAAGGGGAAAGCAGTGAAGTGGCTAACTTTGCTCATGACAACAAATTGTTCAGGGTGACAAGAAAAAAGGATTGCAGGGAGCTCTGAAAGGATCTCTCCAAATGGGGTGATTGTTCAGTAAAATGACAAATGCAATTCCGTAAGCAACCAAGTGTAAAGTGATGTGCATCAGGGCAAAAAACCACCTAACTTCATATAAATCGAATCTGAACTGGTGATGACTGACCAGGAACGAGACCTTGTGGTCATAGTGGACAGTTCAGTGAAAATGATGATCCAGTATGCAGCAGTTGTGAAGAAAAGCAAAATCCACATTAGGGATCATTGGGAAATAAAATTGCCAGTATCATAATCGTATTATACAAATCTATGGTGCAACTGCACTTGGAATACTGTGTACAGTTCTGGTCACCACACCTCAAAAAAGGATATTGTTGAAATGGAAAAGGTTCAGAAAAGAGCAAACTAAATTATCAAGGGGGTTGAACAACTGCCCTATGAGAACGATTACAACAATTGGGATATTTAGTTTACAAAACAGGGAAGTAAGGGGAGACACGACAGAGGTGTATAAAATTATGCCTGATGTGGAGAAAGTGGATGGAGCGGTTTTCTTCTGAAGTTCTACAGTTTTGTTTTGAAGTCCCACAGTTGTTTTAGGAAATCGCTAGATACTCTGGAGTGGAAATATATACCAAGATTTTTAAACTGGATTTATGACTCCAACTGCATATGGAAAGACATTAAGAACATAAGAACATAAGAAGAGCCTGCTGGATCAGGCCAGTGGCCCATCTAGTCCAGCATCCTGTTCTCACAGTGGCCAACCAGGTGCCTGGGGGAAGCCCGCAAGCAGGACCCGAGTGCAAGAACACTCTCCCCTCCTGAGGCTTCCGGCAACTGGTTTTCAGAAGCATGCTGCCTCTGACTAGGGTGGCAGAGCACAGCCATCATGGCTAGTAGCCATTGATAGCCCTGTCCTCCATGAATTTGTCTAATCTTCTTTTAAAGCCATCCAAGCTGGTGGCCATTACTGCATCTTGTGGGAGCAAATTCCATAGTTTAACTATGCGCTGAGTAAAGAAGTACTTCCTTTTGTCTGTCCTGAATCTTCCAACATTCAGCTTCTTTGAATGTCCACGAGTTCTAGTATTATGAGAGAGGGAGAAGAACTTTTCTCTATCCACTTTCTCAATGCCATGCATAATTTTATACACTTCTATCATGTCTCCTCTGACCCACCTTTTCTCTAAACTAAAAAGCCCCAAATGCTGCAACCTTTCCTCGTAAGGGAGTCGCTCCATCCCCTTGATCATTCTGGTTGCCCTCTTCTGAACCTTTTCCAACTCTATAATATCCTTTTTGAGATGAGGCGACCAGAACTGTACACAGTATTCCAAATGCGGCCGCACCATAGATTTATACAACAGCATTATGATATCGGCTGTTTTATTTTCAATACCTTTCCTAATTATCCCTAGCATGGAATTTGCCTTTTTCACAGCTGCCGCACACTGGGTCGACATTTTCATCGTGCTGTCCACTACAACCCCGAGGTCTCTCTCCTGGTCGGTCACCGCCAGTTCAGACCCCATGAGCGTATATGTGAAATTCAGATTTTTTGCTCCAATATGCATAATTTTACACTTGTTTATATTGAATTGCATTTGCCATTTTTCCACCCATTCACTCAGTTTGGAGAGGTCTTTTTGGAGCTCTTCGCAATCCCTTTTTGTTTTAACAACCCTGAACAATTTAGTGTCGTCAGCAAACTTGGCCACTTCACTGCTCACTCCTAATTCTAGGTCATTAATGAACAAGTTGAAAAGTACAGGTCCCAATACCGATCCTTGAGGGACTCCACTTTCTACAGCCCTCCATTGGGAGAACTGTCCGTTTATTCCTACTCTCTGCTTTCTGCTTCTTAACCAATTCCTTATCCACAAGAGGACCTCTCCTCTTATTCCATGACTGCTAAGCTTCCTCAGAAGCCTTTGGTGAGGTACCTTGTCAAACGCTTTTTGAAAGTCTAAGTACACTATGTCCACTGGATCACCTCGATCTATATGCTTGTTGACACTCTCAAAGAATTCTAATAGGTTACTGAGACAGGACTCTCCCTTGCAGAAGCCATGCTGGCTCTGCTTCAGCAAGGCTTGTTCTTCTATGTGCTTGGTTAATCTAGCTTTAATAATACTTTCTACCAGTTTTCCAGGGACAGAAGTTAAGCTAACTGGCCTGTAATTTCCGGGATCCCCTCTGGATCCCTTTTTGAAGATTGGTGTTACATTTGCCACTTTCCAGTCCTCAGGCACGGAGGAGGACCCGAGGGACAAGTTACATATTTTAGTTAGCAGATCAGCAATTTCACCTTTGAGTTCTTTGAGAACTCTCGGGTGGATGCCATCCGGGCCCGGTGATTTGTCAGTTTTTATATTGTCCATTAAGCTTAGAACTTCCTCTCTCATTACCACTATTTGTCTCAGTTCCTCAGAATCCCTTCCTGCAAATGTTAGTTCAGGTTCAGGGATCTGCCCTATATCTTCCACTGTGAAGACCGATGCAAAGAATTCATTTAGCTTCTCTGCAATCTCCTTATCGTTCTTTAATAAACTTTAGTAACCTTTTAATAAACTGCAAGTCTTAGAGCAGCAATCAAGACAAGGTACTTCCAATGAAAAATTAAAACAAAGAAGACAGCGTATGGGGTAAGCAGCACTTTATGTCACTACAATAGCTTCAAGTGCCGCCCTGGGCTCCTGCCGGGAGGAAGGGCGGGATATAAATCAAATAATAATAATAATAATAATAACAACAACAACAACAACATTTTATCTGCCCTTCTAAATGAAGAAAGGAAAAAAAAAACAATAAATGAGCAACAAGCAAGAATGCGTATTAACTGGGTGACTGGCAGCTTCCAAGACTGGGAGCCTCTAACTTGCTTCTGTTTCCACGCAGTGCAGCAAAAAATGAAATTGTTTACCCAGAAGTTACTTATTCCACACATTACCTCTCAGAGAGTTTGGAGACTGTAGGCATAGTGCTCTCTTTCTTCATCTGCTTTTCAAACTTGTTAATTTCTGCATATGTGTTCTAAAAAACAAGCAAGCATACTTGAAACACTTTCGTTTTGTTCAAGACCTTATTTATTTATTTATTTATTTATGCACTTGATTTCTATCGCCTTCCTCCCAACAGGAGCCCAGGGTGGCAAAGACCTTACAACACTGCTAGGGAACCTTCTTCAGCCCAAGGTTCCCATTCTCTCATGGCTAACCTAACAGGATCCCCAAGCCAGCAGTGGGCAGGGACAATGCATAAAGTGGACAGGCCACCCACTCTCTTTCACATATACACATAACACCCCCCATTCATCCCACCCCACATTCATTCTCACACATAACACATCCCCATTCATCCCCACACCCTGCTCCCCAGCATAGCAATTAGGTATGAAAAAGGTCTTGGGGCTTTTTTCCCCAAGCTAAATTGCTGGAGGACGGGTACCTTCATGAAGATCACAGTACACTGGAAGAAGAGGGTTAACTTTCCCCTGCTCATCTGCAACACCCCTCCTCCCTGAAAAATGCCCCCTATGCAACAATTAGGCTTATGGGAAAGCCTCCTATTAGAGCTGATGAGAGGCTTTTTTCCAAGCCTAACTGCCTTGTGGTGATGGGGTGGATAGGGAGGCCCCTGTGGGCCACATCCAGGCCAGGAATTCCTCTCTTTTCCTTAAAAGATCCCACATTAAGTTCAAAGCATTTGGTGGCATAAATCCACAGTACAGCACTTGCATCATTCAGGATATTTGCTGGCCTAAAAACTAGGCCCGCACAAGCCTAACACAGTCCACCAGGGTTTCAATAAGTCTCCCGATTTCAACTCATGCCCAGGACTGCACAAAAAGGGGCTTGTCAAACACTGGCCAAGCTGCTGACAGGGGCTGCACCTGGCTTGATGGCTCACAAACCTGCATGTTTGCCTTAAAACATTTTTGATTAATAAGGATGTTTGAGGAATTGGATCTTTTAAAAATTCTTATGCAAAATGACCTGATCTATGACCTCTCAGACTAATGTTCAGATTGCATTTTGTGCAGTGAATGTTGCGTTTTTCTGAATAATTTGATTCATTACCCAGCAACTTAAAATGTATCAAAATATGCATTCAAATATATATATTTGAGAGAAAATATACATTAAAATATATACTTCAACAGCATTTTTTTAAAAAAACATAGAATGAAATCACGGGTAAAAACATGTAAAACTGACACCCTACTTACCTTTGAGCGGGGAAGAGACAGAGATAAGGGAGAAAGTGAACAACAGGCTTACCCATATGTCTTTGGGGCCAGTGAGGCATACCTCTGATGTCCCTTCTGCTGACCCTCCCTCTATTATTATTATTGTGTTATTAATTTATATACTGCTTAATGCCAAGTTACACTTCTAAGTGGTTTACAAGTATAAAAAACCCAATTACACAAACATTAAAATACAAACATCCATACTTAAAATACACAATAAAATATGCTAGACCTGAGACTAAAAAGTTATGCCCCGACACTTGCATAAAATCAGCAAATGACCAGGACCAAAGGAAAGTTGGGGTAGCCCTCTACAAAGCTTGACTAGCCTATCCGTTTAGGCAGAACTAGATGCTACAGAAACAACAGCAGGCTCCTGTCACTCAGAACAGCAGCCACGTGTGCAGCAGTTCCTTCTGCCCTTCTGTGAAGTATAGGAGAACTTCACTCGTACTGCATTATCATTATGTTGAACAACTTTGTGGCTTCCAATGGCTCAGCATAAAGACGCTGGGACATGGTGGAAGTTCTCCTAAGCATTACAATGGTGAAGGAAGTTTGCCATTTTCAGCAGCAATCAAGTATTTTAAACCAATGTTAAACTGGTATTGCTCAGCTAAATTGTAGAGGAACCTCTTTATTTAGATATATAATTAATCCTCACTGACAGAATACGAGGGAGAAGGGCCACAGCTCTGAGCATCTGCCTTGCATGCCGAAAGCCCCAAGTTCAAACCCCAGCATCTCCAGGTAGGGCTGAGAGAGCCTCATGCCTGAAACCCTGGAGAGCCGCTGCCAGTCAGTGTCGACAATACTGAGTTAGAGGGACCAATGGTTTGACTCAGTATAAGGCAGCTTCCTATGTTCCTGTATTATGCATGTCCCCTCCCCCACACTTACATATTAATGAGACAGAGGGAGATGAATTCCTTGCTTCCAATCTAATGATCTGAAACCCAGTTATCCACATTGTAGCCCTTTCCGCAGGGCTACACTACAAGACAGTAAGGGCAGTTCGGCAATGGAACCGACTGCCTAGGGAGGTGGTGGGATCCCCTTCGCTGGATGTCTTCAAGCAGAGGCTGGACAACTATCTGCGGGAGATGTTCTAGCTGTGGATTTCCTGCTGTGAGCAGGGGGTTGGACTCGATGGCCTACAAGGCTCCTTCCAACTCTATGATTCTATGAATTCCACTCCCATGCAGACATGCATACACTCTTCAAACATTATGGTTACATCAAAGATACACAGTTGATAATGCTACGAGCACCTTGTTTCTGTATCACATAAAGCAGACTTTGCCTCCAGATGAACATATTTAGGATGAGGTGGCAGATCTATGAATGCTTATAGTGCAGCCTTCACCAGCATGGTGCCCTCCCGAAGTTTTGGACAACTCCCACCAGCCCCAGCCAGATGGGACTTGGCCCAAAACCATCTTGAGGGCACCAGGATGGTGAAGGCTGGCTTAGTACATTCTATCAACTATCTATCTATCTATCTATCTATCTATCTATCTATCTATCTATCTATCTATCTATCTATCTATCTATCTATCTATCTATCTATCTATCTATCTATCTATCTATCTATCTATCTATCTATACACACACACAAACACATATACCACGGGTTAAAGTTCAGAACTTACTTCTGCTTCCTTCTTCTTTCTCAGATATTTTTGGTCTTCGATTGCCTTCACAGGACGCTGCAGCATTGGCTTGGGAATCTGGATAATTGCTGCTTGAATTTTGGCCATTATTTCATGTTGCCTTTTTCTTTCTACAGTTTTCTAAATATCCAATGAAAAGGTAATGAGATTTTAAAAATGGCTGATAAATAAGTATTAATTACCCACAAAGCACTATCATTTTTAGAGTCACTTTCTGCCCACATAAAGTTCATAAACGTATTAGAAATTGGAGGAAGTAAACAATGGGATTTTTTTGTTTTGTTAAAAACCAAAATGAGATGTTAGAACAATGACAAATTAAACTGTTTCCTTATACTTTGTAATTATTACATACTGCATCTCAGGTTCACCAGTCATTGGAGTGGGGAACCTCATGCCACTTGCAAACAGAAAATACGGTTTGGTATTTAAGAAAGGCACCCTCAGCAAGCGGCTTCTCCTTAAGCAAACAGTGTCCCACATGCTTACAGCAAGTCACATGCAGGCCTGCCTCCTGTTTGCCCCATGCTGTTTGCCAGACTGTGACAGGACATCCTACCATGTAATGTGAGAGGAAAGTCACTGGAAGTGGGATAGAACCAGCCCACTCTTCACAACCTCCACTGTTTCCAGGCAGGTGTCAGTAGACAGCGTCTTTGAGCAATTGCCTGGGTCCCAGTACCCAAGCAGATCCCTAGTTCAGGCGCTACCACCGAACTGTCAAAGACTCTGTGCCCCCTAGGTCAAGCAGCTTGGAGCTACCATTTTAAATTTTCCACGAAGTCACTGTGGAATGGAAAGGGATGGACAGATCTGTCAATTTCGGTTCTTTCAGTTTCTCATTTTTCAAACATTAAATTCAGTTCTCTGCATCTCTACTGCAATTTGCTATTTTTTTTTTAATGTCCTCATGAAAATTCTCCAGCATTTTAGTCTGAATTCACTCATAGGCAAAAAACCTTGCGGTTTAAGAATGTACCTATAGCCCACAGCTATTTCTATCAAACTTTAAAAAGCAGGGAAATTGGGCACCTATAGTGAATGCACCAGGGGAGCAGGAGACCTGACCTCCTCTCTGAGATATTGTACCGCCCTACAAATTGGTCAAAATGCAAACACCATTTGGGTTGGTCTTTCACAGTCCAATCCACTTCCTGTGTAGCTTGGAAGAATTTGGTAACATGTGCCTCTGAGCATATGGTGAGTGGTGGCAACACCTGCCATCTCCAAAGATGGAGAATTACATTTTTGTATGTTTGTTGGTGTTCTTCTTACTTTGCTTCTTTCCTGTGTTACAAATATTTCTACAGAGAATCTAAACTAAAATTTTTTATTTCCCTCATTATTCATCCCAGAAATCTGTGTCAAATTTATTTTTATTAATTTCAAAGCCTTTTTGTTGGTCAGTGTCATATGATGGTGAAGACAGCCTTTTGTGTTTCAAATTGGGGGCTATGTTCTAGTTCTATTTTGGGTGCATTAACAGTGGAATCTGAAACTGCAGTTTGATGTAAAATCAGACTGATTACACTATGTTGCTACTTCAGCAATGACTCTTAGCTGTTGGAAAAAAAGAGGATGCATGTTTTGAGCCTGCTATGTTTAAACCACTTCATTTAAGGCAAGGTGGGCACAGTCAATTAAAAACATAGAGCACACCTAGCATTTTGCTAGAATATATTTCACCTCCCACTGTTTTATCTTGTGCAAATTGAGACACTCCTGAGGTCCACTGGAGACTATTCTGCAGAAGTCAGTGCCATTATTCCACAATTATGTTTGGAGTTTTTTTAGTCTAAATTTTGCAAAGAGTTGCTGTACTTCACATATTCACAGAAACAGAAACAAAAGAAAATGATTTCCTATAGGAAACTTCACTAAAATTGCAAAGGAAATCAGACATATTCAAAGTGACCATCTCAACTATATCAACTGTCTTAATAATGTTGCTTCCTCCCTGCTAAAACGAGATCAGCACAGCACATGTCTTCTTTCTATTATTTGGGCTGATTGCAGGTATTGCAACCACTCACCATATGCTCAGAGGCACATGTTACCAAATTCTTCCAAGCTACACAGGAAGTGGATTGGACTGTGGAAGACCAACCCAAATAGTGTTTGCATTTTGACCAATTTGTAGGGCAGTACAATATCTCAGAGAGCAGTTCAGGTCTCCTGCTCACCTGGTGCATTCACTATAGGTGCCCAATCTCCCTGCTTTTTAAAGTTTGATAGAAATAGCTGTGGGCTATAGGTACATTCTTAAACCGCAAGGTTTTTTGCCTATGAGTGAATTTCCCTGCTTTTTAATCCGGCAGGTAAGAAATGGGATCCTGTCCAAGTTTGCTGAGAATGGATTGATCATTTGCATGCTTATTGAGTTCAATGGCATTTACTCCCCTGCAATCATGCTTAGGATAGGTGAAACTGACCACAGAGGATGGGGAGGGAAGGAGGAGGAGGAGGGAGGGGAGGAAATGCAGAGGGGAGGACTGGGATGGGAGCAGGCAGGAGGGGGAGGGGTGCAGAAGGACAGGTTTGATCATTTGCATGTTTATTGAATTTACTCCCCTGCAATCATGCTTAGGATAGGTAAAACTTACTGGGGGGAGGAAGGGAGGGCTGGAGTGGGCAGGGGAGGAGGAAGGGAGAGGGGAGGAGAGGGGAAGGGGAGGAGAGGGGAAGGAGGGGGAAAGCAGGTCTGATCATTTGCATGCTTATTGAGTTCAATGGGATTTACTCCTATGCAATCTTGGTTAGGATAGGAAAAACTGACTATGGGGGAGGAGGAGTGGGAAGGAACGTATTGGAGGAGGGCAAAGGAAGGGCGAGGGAAGGGCAGGTTTGATCATTTTCATGCTTATAGAGTTCAATGGTATTCACTTCCGTGCAATCATGCTTAAGATAGGTAAAACTGACCATGGGGAGGAGGAAGGGGAGGGGGGGAGGAGGAAGGGGAGGGGGGGAGGAGGAAGGGGAGGGGGGGAGGAGGAAGGGGAGGGGGGGAGGAAGGGGAGGGGGGAGGAAGGGGAGGGGGGAGGAAGGGGAAGGGGAGGGGGAGGAGGGGGAAGGGGAGGGGGAGGAGGGGGAAGGGGAGGGGGAGGAGGGGGAAGGGGAGGAGGGGGTTGTGGATGGGGGGAGGGGCAAAGAAAGGGGGAGGGAAGGGGCAAGAGGAAGGGGATAGGAGGGAGGAGATGGGAGGGTGGGTTTGATCATTTGCATACTTTTTGAGTTCAATGGGCTTTATTTCTATGCAATCATGTTTGAAAATGGAAATGGACTGCCTTCAAGTCAATCCCCGCCTATGGCGACCCTTTGAATAGAGTTTTCATGGTAAAAGGTATTCAGGGGTGGTTTCACCATTGCCTTCCTCTGAGGCTGAGAGGCAGTGACTGGGCCAAGGTCACCCAGTCAGCTTCATGGCTGTGTGGGGATTTGAACCCTGCTCTCCCAGGTCATAGTCCAACACTGACCCAGGGAAGTGGCTGGGAGGAGAGGAGGAGGGGGAGGAGATTGGGTGGGTGGGCACTGAGCAGAAGGGAAGCCCCTTTCCTTTCCAAAAGGAAAACATTGTAAACAGTATCATTCTTTTTCAGGCTTTCTCCCACCTTTTTATTCTACCGCAGGCACATGTAGCCTCCCACCAACATTTAAACCAAAGCTGCCCCTGGCCACATCCACATCAGGCCTTTATTTCACTTTGGACAGTCATGGCTTCTCTCAAAGAATCCTGGGAAGTGTAGTTAGTGAAGGGTGCTGAGAGTTGCTTGGAGACGACCTGTTCCCCTCACAGACTTCAATCAGAGTGGCTGACTGTTAAACCAGTCTGGCCTGTGGAGCTCTCTCAGTGGAACAGGAGTCTCCTCTCAGCACCCTTCGTAAACTACACTTCCCAGGGTTCTCTGAGGGAAGCCATGACTGTCTCAAGGGAAATCAAAGTCTGGTGTGGGTGTGGCCTCCTGACTAGGCAAGCCCAGCAGCTGTGAGGCTTTTAGAATTCTGACAGTTGGTCCTTTCTAAGCATGCTCCATGTTATCATAAGGCCCCAGCCAAAATTTATTAAATTAATTAAAAATCAGCCAGGCATTTTTTCAACTTTTAAACTGCAGTAGATGAAGGCCAGAGTATGGGGCAACGTCAGTATTAGGATTACAGGTATTCTGTGAACATGGCTGATTTTTAATGAATTTCAACAGGTTATGAGAACTCTCAGAGAAAAAAGTCCAAAAGGCCTCTGAGGTTTTTTTCCTCTCTTTTTACACTTTGAACTGTCTATTTTCTCTGACTGTTTGGTGTATCACCATGCAAATTTAGGGGGTTGTTAAGCAAGCGTTTCTGAGTTCAGGACTATAAGTTTTGTAAGGTTTTGTTTTGAAATGAGCTTATACAAAGCCTCAGTATGGCATGGGGGGTATTTTCAATTTAACATTGCGGAATGTGAAAAATCCCCGCTGGCTATAGTATACAGCCACTCTTGTGGCTGTATAATTTCCCCTAGTGAACACATTCTTGTAGGCAGACAAGATGCACACATTTTTACAAGCAATTTCTCATAATACATTGCATTTTTATGCTAGTCTATGACCGTAATAAATCTATCTATCTATCTATGCATTTTTGTATGTTATTTTCACACATATATCCATTTTTATGCACACTTTCCCTTAAAGTATTCATTTTTGTAAAGACTGGTTGGTTGGCAAACTGCATTGCAAAATTCAAATAAGGATGGCTGTGTTTCGGTTCTCATATTGTTTCAGAAAGCACAAATATGATAGGTTTGGTTTGAAACACAAACTGAATAGAATTTCTCACCCATTCCTACTCTAGAACAATGCAGAAAACAGAAATGATGGTTCTAAGCCACTCAACATAATTGTGGTGCTGCTGCTTACCAATGTCAAAGTCTGCTGGGACTACCCTACACAGGAGGGGGCCCACAAGCCAGCACTTTGCCATGGATCCCCTCAAAATCTGGTGCTGGTCCCAATTACTTTAATAATCACAGCATAAAGCAAAAAGATCTCCTTAAACTTGATTTACATTTCCTTAATTTGCTGCTGAACAGTCACACCAAAGATAAATTTGAGCATTAGACCCTCCGGGGATCCCCACTCAAGTGCCCTAGAAGTGTGACTCAGCATAAGTTGAAAAACTGTTATTTATATAAATTCCTTCTTTATTTCGCATAGAAACTGTAGCTAAATAACATGACTTATCACAGGTGGTCCTGTTTTGTAATGTTCATAATCAAGCCTCAGGTTAAAACCTATTTCAGGAATCATCAAACATCACATTGAAAATAACCTTACCTACCCATCTTCAAAGTAATAGGGAAAATCTGTAAGCCTAAAACTACCTGCTTTGGACTGTTGTCTTGCCTCAGATGATGGTATCCTAGATTAAACTGTTATTTTTTTAAAATTTACTTTATTAGAAGCTACCACATATTACATTGTATGCAAAACATATAAATAAATAAACAATGCAATCCATAAGAGGAGGTTGGAGGAATACGTAATCACAACAAAACCAATTTCAACTTAAAGTGCATCAGGTGGAATGGGAAGCAAAATAAATTACTTGTCAATTTAACAATCATTCTTACAACCTTCAGGAGCACAAAATAAATCCACACTTTGTTGGGATAACCCAACAAATCCATGTGTCTGTCAGGCTATGTAAGCCACAAAGGGCCACCAATTCGCCGCAAAGACCATTGAATCGGTGCCCCCTCTTCAGTTGGTGCATCAGTTTCTCTGAGATAGCTATGAAAAATGCTTTCCTAAACCAATTATCCATTTGGTATGTTGAGGCATCTTTCCATCCCTGGGCCTTTACTAGGCGTGCCACAGTCAACAAACAAACTGTTAATACTTTATAAGGCAAAACAATAAACAAAGATAACAAACAGTCTGGGATCTTAAAAAAGCCTATAATTAAGCTAATCTCTTCGACAACTAAATCCCAAAACTCCTGCACATATTTACATTCCCAATGTCATATGGAAATAAGTGTCCCATTCCCCATCAAACTGTTCTTGAGGCATCTTTTAAGTGAATTATTCAAATAAAACATGAATGGGGAAAGAGTTTTTACATGTGAACCTTGACAAGTGAAGGTAAAAAGTTATATGAACAAAGATAAAACAGGAAGGAGACTGATGCACAGAAGCAGCCTTCCACACCTGGAGCCATTGCAGATGCTGATGCACATCTGGAAATGCATCCCCATCTCACTGGTCATTTGTGCCCTGTTAAACTGACTGGATGTGCCTTGCGATGCACAAGAAGTTATGCTGTATAACCAGTTGTTCCATATTGCCATTTTCCAGGGGCTATAACTGGATTATATCCAAAAATACATCATATTAGAATTTGCCTAAATAGCACCAGGCCACATTCTTGGCCCCTTCTGGAACATTCCTATAGCCACTGCAAGCTTATCTAAAAAGACCCACCTTGGGATGTCATGATGAAACACCCCAGCTGCTTTGGTCAATTCAACATATACCCCATGTCCAAAATTTTTAAAAAATGCCATAACTATAAGCCAAAACCAGTGCACTCATGGTTTCAATTTCAATGTTTTCAAATATATTTTTCCTCTTACCTGGTGAGAGTATTAATTGAGGTTTCCCATAGATTTTGATGAATGAAACTATTTATTTATTTATTTAAACTATTGTTAACTTGCTTTTCCAAATGAAGCACAAAGTGGCTCATAAAAGCAACAATAAACAGTAAAATCCAACAATCAAGATAAGAAAAATCAGCAAAATCACTGTGACCTGCTCATCCAGCATGACTCTCAGCATCACCTTCAATGATACACTACACAAACTAAGCTCCAGTTCCACCTGAATTCATTAAAACACTACTGTTTATTTCCATTAGGTCTGCATTACACTGACAGCACAATCCTATCCATGTTTACACAGAAATTCCCAGTGAGTTTTATGATGTTGGCAGGAAAATTCAGGGACTTAAACATAAAACAATGCATAAATATTTCTGCAGCCTTGGGAGTTAAAAATAAAACAGCTTCTCACATATTCCACGTCTTGAACTTTCTTTTCCTGCTGGATTTTCTTTGCTTGTTGTTGCTCCACAAATTGCATACGAGCTATCTTACTTTCCAGGTCCTTGGTTTTGTTGTGAAAGTTGTCCGAAATCTGCTGGAGTGACAGGTCTGCCTGACGTGGCACTAGAGTTTTAAGGCGCTGAAATGAAAAGATTTTCCAAAATATTTAAAGAAATCTTTCTATATCTCATTGGATCATAGTAAGCTACCTTATACTTAGTCAGACCTTTAGTCCATCTAACCTGGTATTGCCTACTTTGATTGGCAGCAGCTCCACAGGGCCCAAGGCAGAGAGAAGTATTTCACATTGCCTGCTGCCAGCTTCTTTAAAATGGTGAAACCAGAGACTGAACTTTGGCCTTTCTATATGTAAAGCATGAGCTGTGGTCTCATGATTATCTACCTGTCTGAAACATAGTTCATTTTTGCCTAGTACTAGATGACTCACAGCTACAGGAATGGGCATATCTGTCAGTTTCAATTTCTCAGTTCCCCAATCTTAAATCCCCTTCTCCACATTTCTACATCAGTTTGAGAATTATTTTTTTTAAAAGTCCTCGTGAAAATTCATCAGTATTTTAGTGTGAATTTATCCTAACTACATGTTTGTATGCAATTTTACCCAATATACACATTTTTGCAAAGCAATTATAGGTAACAGACACATTATTGTAGGTTATTTTCAAAATTTATGCATTTTATACACACTTTGCCCCAATATATGCATTTTTGTACACTTTACGTAGCTAGAGAACTACACTGTGAATATTTGGAGAACTTTGGGGGTAAGGCCGTAGCTCAGTGATAGAGCATCTGCCTCTTATGCAGAAAGCCCCAAGGTCAATCCCTGGCATCTCCAGATAGGGAGGTGAGAGACTCCTGCTGTGCAAGCTGGACCAATGGCCTGACTCAGCATAAGGCAGCTTCCTATGCTGAGGGATGGCTGTGTTTCAGTTGGCGTATTGTTTAGGAAAGTTTGAGTTAGGTACGTTCACCTTTAAAGGTGAACTAAATTGAATTTCTCCTCCATCCCTTCAGTTATGAGAGGGTATGCACTTCACTGGTTTAGCGGAATTCAAAGACGGCAGTCACCATCTTTAGTTCTGCAGATTACAAACCACTGTGCTTCAATCACTTTGGCTGGTGCTGGTCACTGTTCAGCTAGTCTCTGCTAGGTCTGTAGAACAACCAACTACAGCAGCCTTTCCCAGCCTTTGGGTCCCCAGATGTTGCTGGACTACAGTTCCCATAATTCCTGACTACTGGCCATGCTGGCTGGGCTGTTGGGAGATGTCATCCAGCAACATATGGGGACCCAACAATTGAGAAAGGCTGAACTACAGCAAACAGTAGAGCAGCCACGGTGGACTAAAATGGATCATAAGAGGGGAAAATTCAACTCTGCTTGGAACTTTTTTCTGATTCTCTGTGACACTCATGTGAGACGTTGGCATCTTGGATGACAATAGGATTAGAAGAAAATATCATGCCAGCAGCATAATGTGATATTAATGAACATGAACAAGACAACAGCCATGATGCCTAAACAAACATGGAATCATAATATTGTTGAACTGCTTTGGAAAGCAAATGCTGGAATGTGTCACAGTGCACATACCCTACGTGGAGAACTGCTCAAGAAGCAAGGGCTCCAGTTATACTTTCCCCTAGATAGATTACAGTAATCCATAATCTACATTTTATATAAATTCACCTGCGTAAGTAATGAAATAGATATAAAAACTGGAAGTTCTATTCTTCTGATCCAGTTCCTGAACAATATAAAAGTGTTCAAAGAATCATTAGCTTTTGTTTTCTCTCTCTCTCTCCCTCCTTCATCTGCTTTCACCCAGCTGAAGGCCACAGGTTCCCAGCCCACAGTCCTGGATGGGAAACTATGAACTTTATTACACAGTGCCAATATGCTGAAGAACTTAAGAAATTCCATTACACAACTAAATGAACTGGAGGAAGATAGGAGGAGGACAAATTCTCAATCAGGACATTTTTAAAACTACATTTTCTAAAGGTTCTTACTGCTCTATTACATTGCTTTAGGTTGCTTTATTTTCTTCAAATTTCATCATATTGTTATCTGCTATATGAAGATAATAAATATGCCCTTAATGAAGTGTTCTACACCAATAAACAGATTGATTCATTTCAGTTACAATCCTGAGTCTCTGTTTTTTATCTGTCTCACCAGGTTGCTAATGAGCAAATGATTAGCAAACTCACGTTAACATTAATATATTGACCAGGAATTGGCTGAGTTAGCACTGACAGAAGATCAGCAGAAGCACCGGTCAGCTAACTGAGGTTAGAACATCAGCAGTTCCAGTAGCTGCTTTTAAGGTTAGAAACCCTGTGCACTACACCTATTTGCTCCAGTGAGGGGCATGGGCATGGATGCCTGCTTCTACAGATGAATGAATTCTCCCTTGCTGGATCCAGGCTACATTCTTTCAGAAAGCTTTGTCAACAATCCAGAATCCATCAGTCTGGTGAAATAGTTTGTTAAATGATTGAGCAGCCCAGCTCAACGCAAGTGAAATATAAGATGAAGCAAAGTGAGAAATGCCAGCAACCTCAGTGTGAATTTGGCCTGCAATGTATAGCTAATTTAAAGTTATTCTCGTCCTGATGGAGGGCACACAGCCAGTGCAGAAAGAGTGAGGATGCATGTGAGAAGAGGGAACATATGTTCTGAAAGACTTACAGTCCTGATCTCCTTATTTAGCCCTTTGGGCCTTTTGCCCAGTTTCAACTTTCCAAGATAGAAAATAAGCCCTTGCCTAACAGCTACAAGACTAAAAATGTAGAAAACCATGCAAATACCTGTTGGGCAACAGGAAAGCAAAGAGAGCAGAGAGTAATTAAAATGCCTATTACTCTGATGAGAGAATTTAGCATACCCTCTACAGCAGGGGCAGCCAAAGTGTGCCCTCCATATGTTGTTGGGCTACAACTCCCATCATCCCTGACCACTAGCCGTGGTGGCTGGGACAGATGGGAGCTGAATACAACATCTTCTGTAAGGTGCCCTGTTAGCTGTCTCTGTCCTAGAGCTAAGTCAGCAGCAAACTCAAAGACTTGTCTACACAAGAGGGATTTTGCCTGCCCCAAAAAAGTGGCAGAGAGAGATAAGCAGTTTCCCCAAGGAGGATGCCCCCATCTGAAGGCTCTGATCATTTCAGCCACCTGCTTGACCTTGGAAAGTAGGAGCATCCAGAGAAGGATTTTCCCTTTTGAACTCAGAAGAACAGAGCGGAGCAGATATTCCTTCAAACAGGCATTCAGGTATTATTAATGAACAACTAACTCAGTGTATCTTTTACCCAGAGATGTAGCAGGCAGAACAAAATTTTTGTCTGTCTCTATTCTCTTCCGATTCTTCCCCTCAAACAGATGGGTATATTCATATGCTATGTTCTGCCTAAAGTAACTAGTAAGAATTGTGTCCTTATCTGAACAAACTCACCTCTCGATACATTTCAGTTCCTACACTCTTGAGCTTTGCAGGAGCCGAGGGTCTCATTGCATCCATGGCAACTCCAGTGAGTCCTGCTTTTTTCTTTTTCTCTAGAGCCACGTATAATTGGTAGATGAGTTTGGTGGCAGCTCCAGGCTGCTCTGTCATGATGTTTCGAGCCACGTTTTGGTCAAACTGCACACCCAAAAGTTGAAGGGTGGGCTCCATGCGAGAAAAGTTGTTAAGTTTTGCACTGGCAACCCTGTAAGTGAACATGACACAGTGTGCAATTACACAAGGCTCTTCTTCCTTCAAAATGTGAAAGTATTCCCAAAAACTGACAAGTCCAGCATACTTCAATAAAACATGCTCATTTGTAGAGAGATAGAGCTAAGCAAAGTTGCCATGAAGAGCAGATCTAAACTTTTGGGTGATCATAATCAGTGTTTTAAAACCTAAAATCTACACGCTTATGAAGCTGCCTTATACTGAATCAGATTATTGCTGGGTTTCAGCACAATCTTAACCATGTCTACTCAGAAGTAAGTCCTGTTTAATCCAATTGGGCTTGCTTCCAGGTAAGTGGGGATAGAGCTGCAGCTTTATTCCAGTTTTATCTATTCTGGCCATCATTCTCTAAGGTCTCGGGCAGATATCTTGCCTGGCTCTGTTACATGAAATTGTTATTAAATAGAGATGGCAGAGATCAAACTTGGGCCCTTCTGCGTGAAACGTATGTGCTCTGCCACTGAGTTACGGTACCCAGCACAGTTTCTTATGTCCATCTGGGTTCCAACAAGCTATCTTGACAAGATTGGCAGCATGGAATCCACCATTGTACACCCTTCCAAGTATATATAGAGGCCATATTTGCACTCCTCTAGACAGCACGTATATAACACACCTGCACACATCACCAACATGGTGATGACATGTCTCCTCTCCTCTTTCTATTGAGAAATTCAGAGCTGCCTAGGATTGTCAGCCGAACTGCATTAATCACCTTCTAGCACTAATAGCCTTATTCAGATCTTCATTTCCGAGCGCATGAAGAGGCCGGCAGGAACACACTAACCACACCACTTCTGCGCCGATAGGCATGGCAGCAACATACTCCCACCAATGTGTGATTGGCTGAACAAAGCAACTTCAGCTTGTGTGGGGTTACTTGTAGGGCTCCCATCTGCAGTGTTGGAAACTCTACATGCATAGAAAGAGTCCCCCCCTTGCGACTGAGCCAATTATGTGTCAGCTAGGGGGCACATGGTGTCATCAAGGGGGAGGGGCTAGCTCCAAGCACTCCTGGAGGTCCCCTACACACATTCTATATCCACAGGTACCGAATGCCTAAATAAGGCTAATATGTTTTGGGAAACTGCAATTCACACAAATTGTCATCTCCATCTATCTGGACTGGCGTCGGGGATGAGCATTGTTAGGCATCTGCTAAGTCTCATGGTGGACATCCACAGTTCCTTGGCCCTCCTGCTGTTTCTCCTTAGGCCACTGCCTGCTCACTTGCTCTCTCAAAGTAAGCAAGCAGAGAGAGGAATGTGGAGAAACAGCAGCAACCCTGTCTCTCTTTGTCCTCTTGCTTTCAAAGGTGGAGCAGATTGGTCCCAGAGGGAGAAGGCGAGTGAATCAGCAGAAGCAACAGAGGTGAGGAGGAGGAAGGAGACCCCCCTGAGGGCATCTGGCCAAGCCCCATACTCTAGGACCTGGAGCCACCACTTGAACCTACCATGTTAACTATTTCATGTTGTGCATATACCATGATAATCGCTAGAGCTGTAGTCAAACTACTAACCTGCTTTGCGAAAACTGAGCAAAGTCATTCTGAAGTTCAAACTTGTTGAGAAGTTCTCCAATGAGATAACCAGAAGAAAATTCACTGGCAAAAGACTCTGGATCTGTTTTGGTTTTAAAATGAAAAAGGAGAGGGTTTTTTTTTTATTCATTTGGTCAAATCTAAGGGCTGTGATGTACAAGTAGCTTTCCTATGGCTTCTTCCCATGCAGTTGCAATAATATCCAGATCAGGACTAGCTAACCTATGGCCCTCCAGATACTTCTGAATTACAGCTCCCATCATCCCTGACCATGCTGGTTGGGGCTTACGGGAGTTGGAGTCCAACACCATCTGGAGGGCCATAGGTTCCCTATCCCAGATCTATGCAGAAGAGCCAATGTTGCCTTCTCTTGAGCCAGGTTTCAGTAATGGTAGCATGGGATGTAATAATATGATTCACCTCTCCATGTTCCCATTATCTAAATCAGGCCTGCACCATGTGTGACCCACCAAGTCTATCAACCACACATTGTGGACTGTTAAGTGCTCAATGACACCCTTCCCCTTTTTTTTGCAGGCCCAGGTAGGTAGCATAAAATATAGGATGGCTATCAAGCCCCTAAAGGGCCACCATATCTGACTTGGTGGACCAGGGGCCTGGTCTAGAAGCATTAATGTATGAATTGGCCGTAATAAAACAAATTTTAAAAAAACTAGAGTTGCATCCAACTATGTCATACTCAGTGTAGACCCATTGAAATTAATTGTGAAGTCATATCCAATAATTTCAACGGGCCTACTCTAAGTATTATTTAGTTGAATTCAACCCACAATAAATCAAAATAGCAGCAATTCAATATTGCCTCTTTTACATTTTAACTAAAAGCAAGCTGGAATAAATTCTTAAATTCTCTGTGTTTCAAGACTCTTCTTATTCTGGGAAAGGGTAAGACAAACACGTCAATTTTTCATATGCTGAAGCCTTGAGTTACAGTGGTAATTTGAGAGTTTCTAATTGCCTCTCCCACAACCTAAATAGAGCTAGAAATCTGGTAGTTCTACTTCTCATTAGGGGGATTTCATCTCTCAGTGTGGATGATATTCTCCTCAGGAGGAAAGGCATTTGTAGCTGAAACAGTAGGAACAACTGGATAAACATTTACCTACAAGGACCGTCTGTACTCCAGAGTCCTTATTAATTGAGGAAACTCAACTGCTTTGCGTCCCTTGAATCTGCAGAAGAGCCTTAGGTGATGAAAATGCTTGCCCTAGGGGAATTTCAGGGATATGTTGTGTAACTCAGAATGAACACCATCCTTCTGAGCCGACTTGGTGAAATAGATTTCAGAGGCACTGTTTTACAGTGGTTCTGATCCTACCTAATAAATAAATCAAATAATAATACAGTAATAATAATACCTCCAGGGTCATTTTCAGAGAATAGCATTGGGTGATTGTCTTTCGCCCCCCTGGTAGTTGTGCTGTGGGGTGCTGCCGAGTACCATCTTGTCCCCATGCAGTTTAACATCTACATGAAGCCTTTGGGAGCAGTCATCAGGACATGTGGGGTGAGGTGTCAACAGTATGCTCATGATACTCTGCTCTATTTCTCTGTAACATCTGAATCGGGAGAGGCCATGCAAGCCCTGGACCAGTGCCTGGGTTCTGTGGTGGGCTAGATAAGGGCCAATAAACAGACTCTGAATGTGAGCAAGAAGGAGGCACTTTGTGTAGGTGGTCCCCAGATAACTGGTCAGTTGTATGCTTTGGATGGGTCATATTCCCTCTGAAAGAGCAGGTTCATAGTTTGGAGGTGCTCCTGGATCCATCTTTAACACTAGATTTCAGTGGCTAGGAGTGCCTTTTACCAGCTTCGGCTGGTAAAACAGCTGCAGCCATTTCTGGACCAGAACAGCCTGACTGCTGCTGTCCATGCACTGCAACCTCTAGGCTGGATTATTGTAATGCGCTCTATGTCGGACTGCTCTTGAGGTTGGTCCAGAAGCTGCAGCTGGTGCAAAATACAGCAGTGCAACTGCTCACTGGGGCAGGACATTGCCAACATGTCACCCCACTGCTGAAAGAATTGCATTGGCTGCCCATTAGCTATTTTCAGGATATTGGTTTTGGTGCATAAAACCCTATATGGCTTGGGACCAGGATACTCGAACGGCTGTCTTACCCCTTCCATACCCAGCTAGTCACTGTGCTCTACAGGTGACAGCCTCCTGCAGATACCATCTTATCAGGAAGTCTGCTCTGCACAACATAGGAAGTGGACCTTTAGTGTAGTGGCACCTACCCTTTGGAATTCATTTCCCCTTAAATATTATTAGACAGGTGCCGTCTCTGTTGTCTTTTCAGCACCTACAGAAAACCTTCCTCTTTCAACAAGCCTTTCAAGTAGAGATTTAATCCCAGTCTGTATCTGTGTTGGAACTGTTTTTTAAGATGTTTTAAAATATTTTAAAGATGTTTCATTTTTAAAGATGCTTTTAAGATGTTTTTTAAGACGCTTTATTTTTAAGATTTTTTGTAGTGTTTTATCACCTGTTTGCCATCCTGGGCTCCTTTTAGGAGGAAGGGCAGGATATAAATTAAATGAATAAATAATAAAAGGAGTTTCACTTGAGAAGCCTCCACTTGAGAAAGTGTGCAAATGCAACACAGATGTGCTACCTTAAGTCATTAAGCCTACTCAAAATTCTGTGCCATTAAGGCAAATGCAGTTCATAAGGCAATTAATAAACAACCTGCTACCTTCCTAGGCATACAAAATAAAGAGAGAAGTGGCTGTCAAACCCCCAACAGGCCACAATACAGGTTGTACAAGTTTTCTCTACATTAAACAATGATGTTTAAACTGTTGACCTAATTCAAGGTTATTTGGGAAGCTGTCACCTAACAATAAAAAAATACTAGACTAATTGTATGTTTGAATCAAATGGAACTGATTCAATCGGTTAGAAGAGTATAAATCTGTATATGAATAAAATGAAGAAAAAGCATTTGTTATTCCTTTATAGATAATACTTACATGTGCCACTATCAGGGGAAGAGATGTTCCTTTATGTATGAGCAAAGGGAAAATGATGCCTGCTACCAACAATTTTTATAAAATTGTACTAAAATAATTGAGTAATGTTTTTCAAGTATCTTCTTCCCGATGCATCCATTTTAGTCAATCAAAAGTTCTTTAGCCAACTAATTGGCTTAGTTATTTTGAACAAATAGCTCAAGAATGCAGGATTGCCAGGTGTTAACCTAGAGACCATGTCCAACCTACAGAAAATGTAATGTTTATTTATTTAAGGTCCAAAGCAGCAAGAAAAGAGATAACCTCTTCTCCTCTCAACCTCCTGCTCTGCTTTTCCCAACTTGCCATGCAAACAAGAGGTTGGATGAAAAGAAGTGAAGCAGTGGGAGTCAGGAGTAATTCTTCTGTGGACTTTTTAATAGTATGATCTGTAGTGATGGGGGAACCTATGGCCCTCCAGGTGTTATTGGGCTCTAACTCCCATCAGCTTCAGCCAGCATGGCCAATGGTTGGGGATCATGGGAACTGCAGCCTGGAGGGCCACAGGTCCCCCCATCCCTAGCTTAGAATGTAGCCCATTCCCCAAATATGGTTCTGTATAGGGTGTCTAGCTCTTTTAATGAAATCATGCTACGCCTTTGCACGTTTAAACATCAAATAGTCTTTATGGTGTAGAAAACATCAGGCATTCTGTTCATACAACCCAGTGTGCAATGTAGGAGAGAGATTTCCTGCTGCCACGTTATAGTTGAATGGGGAAGGCAAGGCACTTCTGTATTTCTGGTTTGATGCTACAGTTCCAAACCAGTAGCAGGAGATGTTGCTTAAAGACATATTCAAGCTGCTGTATGTAAAGAATTACAGCCATTTCAATTTTAACCATAAAATCGATGCCCCTCACTTCAGGACATATTGTCCCCACATGTACCATATTTGAAACAAATTCTACTTCTCATTCTGAACTCCTAGAATTGATAAACAAGGTCATGACGTATGGAGCATTTCCAAATCCAAAAAGGTTCAAGATCCCAATTTCAAAGCCAAGGAAAACAATGAACTAGATGCATGAAACTCCCCCCAGAATGTCATACATATTACTGTTCAGTATTAGTTATTAATATTGGCTGGCTCTAATATTACTGCCTCCCCCGTTTAAAGAAAAAAGGGGGGGAATCCGCCAACCCTAAGGCATATTGACATCTTAAAATAGCTGTTATTGTCAATAACAACTTCTTTTGCTACTTGGGTGACCATGCAAAGACAGATAGAAAGACGTGTCCTCCTGATACCTATTTTTCAGTGCTGGAATTAATCCTGGGAAGTGCCTCATCTGGAATGCCTTTTCCACTGAAGTCTGTCTGGAGCCCTTACTGTCATTAGGTGCCAGGCAAAAGCATTTGTTCTTCCAGACTTTGAAAATTAGAACTGCATTTTAAACTTAGAGCAGCTTGATTTTACTGTCCATTTAACTGGGCTGTTGTTGTTTTAGTTTGCTGTTTTAATTTGCTGTATTAGTTTTTACGCCAACGTCTTTTTTACTCAAGTACTTTTGCTGTTTCTTACTTTGTTGTTACCCGCCCTGGGAATGTGAATTTATGTTAAGGGTTCGGGATATAAATTTATGCGAGTAAACAAAACAGTGTTTCTGAGCATGTGCAAAGTGCCATTCCTCTCGCCAGAAACGGAGGAAATTGATTTACAGGGCAAAGGTCACAATGTTTTCCAGGCAAGCTGAAATAAACGCTAATCATTTCCACTCTATAGTGTTCTTCTTGCGGGTGGTAAGGGAGGGGAAGTCGCCCGCCTGAGCCCTCCCGCTGCTTCCACAGCAAGCCCTCCCTCTTCCATTCCCGGACTCACTCACTGCCCGCGAAAGCTTCACTTCTCTGTTCAGCCAATCGCACAGAATGTCAGTCATGGCCGCGAGCGATCCCGGCTCCTCGTCCTCTTTCCCACTTGGCTCGAGACCGGCTCGAGCGCAGCTCCGCGTCCCGTCACCATGACTACCAACCCGCCCGCGCCGGCGCTGACGAGAAAGCAGCGAAGGGCTTACCCGCCCGGCAGAGCGAAGGTGGCGATGTGCGCCTGCGCAGCGAGGTGATGCTGTACCTCAAGTTGATAGGGATGCTAAGGAGTCGAACGCAAACTACCTCCTGTTGGGAATAAGCGGGCGAACAAGCCTGGTCGGTGAGCGCACGCGCGGTTTGGAGAAGTTGGTGCAGACCAGGATAAAAATCTCTACTTAAAAGGCTTGTGGGCAGAGGAAGGTGTTTGGTCGGCGTCGAAAAGTCAGCAAAGATGATGCTTGCCTAATATTTAAGGGGAGGGAATTCCAAAGCATAGGTGCCATAATGCTAAAGATCCACTTCCTATGTTGTGCAGAGCAGACCTCCTGATAAGATGGTATCTGCAGGAGGCCTTCACCTGCAGAGCGCAGTGATTGACTGGGTATATAAAGGGTAAGACAGTCTTTCAGGTAACCTGGTCCCAAGCTGTACAGGGTTTTGTATACCAAAACCAGCACCTTGAACTTAGCCTTGTAGCTAATTGGCAGCCAGTATGATTCATAGGGTTGCCATAAGTCGTAATCGACTTGAAGGCACATAACAACAACAACAAACAACTCTTTTAGCAGTGGGGTAATAGGTTGGTGATTTCTTGTCCCAGGGAGCAGTTGTGCCTCTGTGCTTTGCATAAGCTGAAACTTCCAGACCTACTTCAAGCCGGCTGAAGCTGGGTAAAAGGCACTCCTAGCCGCTGAGGTCACCTGAGCCTCTAGCGAAAAAGGTGGATCCACAGACTACAAACCTACTCTTTCAGATGAAGTATTGTATGTTGATATTTTGATGTTGTGAACCGCCCAGAGAGCTTCGGCTATGGGGCGGTATAAAAAATTAATAAATAAATAAATAAGTACACGCAACCGGAGAATGATGGAAGGATAAATGTGATCCATGATCTATTTATTTATTTTTAATTTGGATAAGTGTCAGTCCTGGAACTCGAGAGGCCTTTGAACATGTGCAGAATGCTTTTCTGTCACCTCTGGAGGTTGCCATTTTTTTTCTGGAAGGACCTTGTGTTTTTAAAAGTTGTGGGGCAGGCAGAGATTTAACAGGTGCAGCAGCTGGTCATGGCATGAGGATGCAGTGAGGGGGAAAGGTATTAAACGTTTGCCTGTCCGTATGCTGCCGTTTTTAAAAAGAGGCCCATATGGTAATCTTGGTTGGGTCCCTGATTTTTAACCCAGCCTCAGCCCTGGAACAAGTGAAGGTATTTGATGGTTAACTAGCCATGGTGGTTATGTTCTGTTTCTATAGTTGGAGGTAGTATGCCGTTGAATACTTGATGCTGGGAGTCACAAGTGGGGAGTGTGCTCTTGTGTTCAAGTCCTGCTTGTGGGCTTCCCACGGGCATCTGGTTGGCCACTGTGAGAACAGCATGCTGGACTAGATGGCCCTGTGGCCTGATCCAGCAGGCTCTTCTTATGTTCTTATGTGTAATCTTCTACTCCTGCTAAACAATGTCTTGCTCTCCAAGTGATTGTGGAAGGAAAACTTCCCTTCAGTTACTTTTCATCAAATACTCTGGCTGCAGTCATGCTAATATTTACAAAATGTAACCAGGGATCAACAGCTAACAGCCCAGAGCCAAAAGTTGTGTTTTCCCCAAGGAGCACTCACTTCTGCCCTGCCCCAAAGTGTCAACCCAGAGCTAGCTGGGGCTTGAGGAGGGAATGGTGACTGTGGAAACAGGTGCTGTTGACAGTCCACTTTGGAGAGATGAGAGGTGGCCTACCATCCTCTGTAATCTTTTCACAATGAAATAATTTAAAAATAACTAAAACATTAACACAATTTAAGCAGTCAGCCAGATAAAAAGGGCAGACTGGAAAATGGTGGATAAAATGCCAGACTTGAACTGGAGACATCTGGATGGGATGCTCAGCCTAACTTTGAATTTCTTGGAGTAAAGATAGGATACAAAGCTCATGGTCTTTTAAAATAAAGAGAGAAAGAAAGAAATCTGCTCCAAATCATAGCTTTGAGCATCTCCTTCAAAAAGCATGAATCAATATTAACAAAGACAATACTGTTGCTCGAATTCATATATACTTTACCTTCAGGCTTGTAACATCTCTTAAATAATTCTAAGAATAGTTCCTTCAGCTGTAAAAGGAATTATTGATTTGCAGCTTTGGAGGTTATGTTGGAATCCAGGTATCAGGATTTCTTATTTTATTCCCTTTGTACTGGATGTCGAACTTCTGCACTATTTGCAGAGTGTGTGTTACTCATCAGCTCATAAGTCTGGGTTCACAAGATGTCCACGATTTTGGGAAATGATTGTACAATAAGCACAACAAGAGCTCCTGGTCTAAACTGCCTGGTGCATTAATATGTCTTTGTACGTTACACTTTGCATGGTATATTTCTAACAAGGACCATAGTTATTCTCTCACAATAGCTGCTGGTGCACACTGAATATGTAAACAACAACATTTATAGACTGGCTAGCACACTGCTGTCTGTAAGAGCTAACCAACATGCCATACTATGCATTTAAAGCACATCCAATGCCCATTTAAAAGTGCATGACTTCTCCCAAAAAATTCCAAGAACTATGGTTTCTCCTCACAGAACTACAAATTCCCAGTACCCTTAACAAACTACAATTCCCATGATTCTTTCAAAGCATGTGGGGGGAGTCATGTGCTTTAAATATACATGGGATGTGCTTTAAATGTATGATGTGGGCCTGGTGTATGTGGTTAACACATTTTAAAAGTGTGCTTAAACTGGCCACTGTTACTATGAAGAAAAAGCAGGCAGACATACACACTAGGGTTGCCAGGTTCAGGGCCTGAGACTGATCCTGTATCTTTAGGAGAAGAGAAAGTCAGCCAAGTGCAGGTGTTCTTGCAACACTATAATAGGAAAGACCACAAGGTGGAATTCTCGCTTCCCCCTGCACAACTTTTAAAGATACAGAAGACCTCTTGGAGGCCGGGCCTGGCAACCAAGAGGTCTTCTGTATCTTTAAAAGTTGTGCAGGGGAAGGGAGAATTCCACCTTGTGGTTTTTCCCATTATAGTGTTGCAAGAACACCTGCACTTGGCTGACTTTCTCTTCTCCTAAAGATACAGGATCAGTCTCAGGCCCTGAACCTGGCAATCCTAATACACACCGTCCTTCCCTGCCTGTATTTGCCCGCACAGCTGCTGTCCAAACAACAAATAGGGCCTTCAGGTACAAATACTAACTGGAATGTTTTGGGGGTGGCAGCGGGGGGGGGGGAATGATTTTTGCCCATGGCACCAGGGGACTTTTAACTTTTTCCCTCCTCCACACCATTTTCCTGATTTAAAATGTCCTCTAAAGTTGCTGTTTTCCCTATTGAGCTTGGGTGGGGAGGATTCAGTTCTGAGAAATCGTGCACAAGAAAGGGTTAACCTTCCCATCCCTACCTGCTGCAGCCCTGATACAATTGGTGGTTCCTGCAGCTGCTTTTTTAAAAGCATAGAAATTTCAGGAGATCCAATCACGGAGAAATCTCCCATTTCTCATCTAGCTTGATCACTGGTTTTCATGATTTTGGAAAGAAGGCCCATAGAGGCAGGGGGACAAAACTATGGAGGGAACTGAGTGAGAGTAAGTTATAGTGGAAGCAGCAGACAACCACTATGTACCTCCCAACAAATGGAAATTCAAAAGAGGTATCTTAAAGGCTTTTCCTTCAGACCATGGTGCCCAATATAATGTCCTCCAAAATGTTGTTGAATTCCAGCTCCCATCAGTCCCAGCTAGCATGGCCAATAGTTAGGGTTGATGGGAGCGGTACTCCAACACCATCAGGAAGGTATCATGTTGGCCACGCTTGCTCCAGATTGTATGGCTTCTTCTGTTCTGACATTCACCCATAACTGAACGAGGATTCCCTAGCCCTGTTCTTTCACCTAGGTTGAGCATAAAGCCAATAAAGCTGAAATTTCTAACATTTACTCTAGGGTTATGCACTGAACATAAGATTTGGTTCTGAGGTTGATTTAGTGATTCAGAAAGCAGACCAATTCCACTCAGATCACTTCAGAGGCTGTTCACTTCACCTTGGGCCCAAATCCTGCTTCAGGAAAAGGTGAAGCTTCATATCTCTCAGTTCACTTTTATTGAGAAGGTTTATAACATGGTTCTAACACCTTTAATTTTTGACAGAATTAGATGAAATTTGCAAGCATTGTAGCCCCTCTGTAGTGAGTAAAGCCTGCCAACTTTCAGAGAAATAGGTCAGGGAGGTTTTATCCGGGCAGTTGACACGATCGCCCCGGTGCGCCCTCTCCGTTGCAGAGCTCAATTGGCTCCCTGGTTTACTCCGGAGCTAAGAGTGATGAAGCAAGAAAGGAGACGGCTTGAGTGCAAATGGAGGCGAACTCCCGACGGCTGTAATCATGCACTTGTGAAGCTCTCTACCAAACTCTATGTGAAGGCAGTGAGAGCAGCAAAGAAGCAATACTTTGCTGTCTCTATTCAGTCATCCCTTAACCGCCCAGCGGAACTTTATAAAGTTGTCCGGGGACTTTTACACTCTGGTCCCCAGGACGCAATAACACCATCAATTGCCCGCTGTAATGAGTTTGCGCGACACTTTCGTGATAAGATCATGAACATCCGCCGGGACCTTGACTCCATTATTGTAGCAGTTGATCCTAATGAGGTATCCAGAGCACAGTCTTGTCCTGTTTTATTGGATGAGTTTCAGTTGGTACAGCTCGAGGATGTGGACAAGGTGCTTGGACAGGTGCGGGCGACCACTTCTGCTCTGGATCCTTGCCCCTCATGGCTAATAAAAGCTAGCAGGAATGGAACAGCCGGCTGGGCCAAGGAGGTGATTAATGCCTCTTTACGAGAGGGAGTGGTCCCACCCTGCCTGAAACAGGCGGTGGTGAGACCGCTCCTAAAAAAATCCTCCTTGGACCCTGATAATTTGGACAACTATAGGCCAGTAGCAAATGTCCCATTCCTGGGCAAGGTTCTAGAGCGTGTGGTCGCTCGCCAACTCCAGGCTCTCTTGGATGAAACTGATTATCTAGACCCATTTCAATCGGGCTTTCGGCCGGGGTTCGGTACAGAAACGGCCTTGGTCGCCCTGTATGATGACCTCTGTCGGGAGAAAGACAGAGGGAGTGTAACTCTGTTGGTTCTCCTTGATCTCTCAGCGGCGTTTGATACCATCGACCATGGTATCCTTCTGGAGCGACTTACGGATTTAGGAGTGGGAGGCACTGCTTGGCGGTGGCTCTGCTCCTATCTCGGGAATTGTCTCCAGAAGGTGATGCTGGGGGAACATTACTCGAGTCCCTGGGTACTCCAATATGGGGTCCCGCAGGGTTCAGTTCTGTCCCCCATGCTTTTTAATATCTATATGAAGCCGCTGGGTGAGGTCATCAGGAGTTTTGGAGTGCGTTTCCAGCAATATGCTGATGATACGCAGCTCTACTACTCCTTTTCATCTTCTTCAGGTGAGGCTGTCAATGTACTAGACCGCTGCCTGGCCGCGATAATGGGCTGGATGAGAGCTAATAAACTGAAACTCAGTCCTAACAAGACTGAGATGCTGTTGGTGGGAGGACCCTCTGCCCAGATGGTTGATGTTCGACCTGTCCTAGATGGGGTTACACTCCCCCTAAAGGAACAGGTACGTAGTTTGGGGGTCTTATTAGATCCGCTCCTGTCACTTGAGGCTCAGGTAGCCTCGGTGGCACGGAATGCATTCTACCAGCTCCGGCTGGTAGCCCAACTACGACCCTATTTGAGCAAGGAGCATCTTGCCTCAGTTATCCATGCTATGGTAACCTCTAGATTGGACTACTGTAATGCACTCTACGTGGGGCTACCTATGAAGACGGTTCGGAAACTTCAGCTAGTGCAAAATGCTGCGGCCAGAGTTCTCACTGGGACAAAGAAATTTGACCATATAACACCTGTCCTGGCGCAGCTGCACTGGCTACCGATATGTTTCCGGGCCAGATTCAAAGTGTTGGTTCTTACCTATAAAGCACTAAACGGCATCGGACCGCAATACCTGATGGAGCGCCTCTCTCGCTATGTACCTACCCGTTCACTACGCTCGACGTCGAAGGCCCTTCTCCGGGTTCCAACCCATAAAGAGGCCTGGAGATCAACAACTAGATCTAGGGCCTTCTCGGTGGTGGCCCCCGAACTATGGAATGCCCTCCCAGACGAGATACGCCTGGCGCCTTCTCTGTTATCTTTTCGGCGCCAGGTAAAAACTTACCTTTTCGCCCAGGCTTTTTAAATTTTGTAAATTTTTAAATATTTTAATTTAACATTTTAAACTTAATATGATCTTAATTTAAATCTCAATGGCAATTTTATTAATGTTTTATAATTGTACTATATATTTTTTTTTTCCACACTTGCTCATATTTTAATTGTGATTTTATTTGTTGTACACCGCCCTGAGAGCTTTCTGCTATAGGGCGGTCTAGAAATGTAATTAAATAAATAAATAAATAAATAAATTTATCCTGGCCACCTTTAAAGTTTGAAATTTTTAAAAAGGGAACTATCTAATGGGGGGAGGCAGAATTGGATGAAATTTGCACTGTCACTGCAGACTAAGTAGGATGGCCAGGTGTCCTACTTTACAGGGGACAGTCCTCTATTTGAAGGACTTAAAGATAAAGAACCCTAAAAGGGGAGAGCAGGGGCCTTGAATGTGCAGACACCTGGACAGGCAACTGAGCAGGCACATAGCTCATCTGCTCACACTGCCCACTATGGTGAGTTTTTTTTCTTTTTAAATTATAGTAATTATTTTTAATTTGCAACTATAACTCTAAATTACCACCTGTGGATCAGTGTCTTCTCTCTCCCTATCTCTCTCTGCAATGCATTTCTTTTCTTTTGGCAATGCTTAAGTGGCTGTCCTAAGACTGCACAGGCACAGAGATCACCCAATCGCAGTCTTCCATGCTATGGTGAGAAGTATTGCATATTTTTATTTAAATTATAGCATTCTTTCTAAATGTGCATCTATACATCTATTAATTAGCAAATGCAATTTTTATGTAACTCAGTTTTGCCTGTTTCCTCTTTTCTTTTTGGCAGTCTGTGAGCAAGGGTAGACTTGGGCTGCATGGATCCTGCAGGAAGAACCCTGGACAACAGCAGAGCAGAGAGAGGGTCTAGGAAGCAACAGTGTTTGCATCTGAAACTACTAAGGGAATGCAAGCAAAGTCAGTTTAATGAAGTGAATGGTAATTTACTTAACCTCCTGGGAATATACTCCAGTAACTAAATTCACGTTCTGTTATCTTCCTCATTGCAGAAACTGGGTGGGAGGCAAAAGAATATTTATACTGAGAAACTTTTTCAGGAGAATATCACTCATACACAATCATTTCCCAGATGCCAGAGGTTATTTTTGGGTGCTGATAGTTGATTTTAGGAGCATATATGGAATAATTATACTACATTCACATGGGAAGGAGAGACTACAAGGAAGAAGATTTTCTGTGCATGCTCGTGTGTATATCTAGCTATATATATATTTAGATAGATAGATATATCTCACTAATAGGTGAGAGTGAATCATAGAATAGTTGCTTAGTGTACTTTATTCAGTTTTATTAGAACAAAATACTGAATATAAAGTGTAGATTTCCTTGTCTAACAACTTGCATTTTAAGTCATGGATCCTGATGGCTCATCACTGAAATATGTCTAAATGCACACTATAAACATTAAGGGCCCCTCCAGATGTCCTTTTATTGTGCATTCATAATAATTTGTGCTCATGATGGTATCAGGGCGGTTATACACAATCCCACTTTCAATAGAGTTTGCACCTGCAAAATGTTTTGAGGCAAGCATGCTTCTTCATTTCCAAGTGTACATGTTGTGTAGCTTCCCACTGAAATCCTGTAACTGTTGATACCACAGATGTTCCAGGTACTTTTTTTTTTGTCCAGCTTTTGTTGTGCCATAGCCCGAGAGAGTTCCTCCAGATGGCAATAATGCAGTAAAATTAGGGGAGCATCACAGAACCACTAATAAAAGCAGAATGATGTGTGGATGGCCCAGTATAAATCCACCACTAATATACTATTGAGAGCCGGTGTGGTGCAGTGGTTAGAGTGTTGGACTATGACCTGGGAGACCAGGGTTCGAATCCCCACACAGCCATGAAACTCAGTGGGTGACCTTGGGCCAGTTACTGCCTCTCAGCCTCAGAGGACTGCTTACCATGAAAACCCTATTCATAGGGTTGCCATAAGTCGAGGTCTACTTGAAGGTGGTCCATTTTTTTCAATATACTATTATTGCATCAGTCACATGTTGCAGAATAGAAAATTTCTACTAGATGATTGTGCTAGCACTCTAGATTTTCCCATGGGAGAAAAAAAACCCAGTCTGGAGGGGCCCTAAATGTTTAACAATGAGTTATTAGCTTGGCAGTTACATGTGGAACCCTGGAGGATATGTCAAGTTCTCTGTAGTATCATTATATCCAGCGTGTTGCATGATGTATATTGTTCTAGGAATATGGAGCAGAAAGTGATGACATTTCAGTATAGGTTAATTTGATGTTACAGGGGAGAAGAGCTCATCAAAACAGGGTGGTTGTGTTGTTTGGTAATGCCATGTCCTACATAATACGTAGTTTTACCTACCGAGTTGCTATGAAGATATGTTGGTCCATCAAATGGCTTGGGATCTGTACAACAGTGTTTGCATCTGAAACTACTAAGGGAATGCAAGCAAAGCTAAGTGGGTGTAGATCTGATTATTCTTTAGGCTGCTGGAAGGTTCAAGTAGCTGTTCTGAGTTTTTTTAAAAAAGAAAAAGCATAGAAGATTTTTTAAAAACCACACTTGCTTGTGACTATTGCTGAATGCACTACACAGATTCATGAAGGATAACATCGATACACATTTGAGAGCATGGCATGCAGTCTTAAAGGCACTTGCTTGGAAGTGCATCTCACTGAAGTCAGTAGGAGTTATTTCCAAGGAAATTTGGTTAAGGTAGGCTTGATATTGTAAGAAACAATAGAAAGGATGGGCAGGTGGACTGAAGTAGTGTTGTTGTTATTACCATCATCAAAGGGCTGCTATTGCCCTTCTGGCATATGCCAGTTTGCTAACCTAGGGCTTGTGTTATCTGTGTTAGACAATATAGCTGGGGATATAGGAAGGGTTGCCTTGACAATTTTTTATTTAAAACAAATCCAAAACAGGCCTCCTAGGCTGAGCCAGAGGGCAGGCCCAGCCTGGACAGCTGGAAGCTGGAGGAAACCTAGCGAATCAGACATGCACCTGGAGGAGTTTACAGGCTCAGATGTGGAATTAAAGTTGAACCTGGCGATTCAGGGATGAAGCCCTGGTTGGATCTGGCAGACTTATAGAAGGGGACTGGCAAGTTCTGATGAGTCGGGGGGGGGGGGGAGGTTACCTCACCATACTAGTTACCTGACAGAGCATGGTTTACTCTGAAAATTCTCGCTGTTGGCAGCCCTAGATGTAGTTCAACTTCTTCCAAAAAGTGTGGTGTGGAAGCTGGGAATGAAAAGTGAATAGTTCAGTGACCTGCATCACAGGGATAGACGAAGTCTGTTTTAGGCTCTGAATGCCCTGAGGATGCTTTCATTGAGCTTATTTTAGCTGTCTTAGCCTAGAGCACCCAGCAACAGGAAATAGAGGAAGACAAGAATTTGTTGCTTCACAAACCAAGATTCAGCGTCACAAGTTGGTGGGTCAGACAGAGAACTTAATAATAATTACTTTATGGTTATTCAGGCTTTTGCTTAATTTCACTTTTGGATTTGGCTCAGAGATGGTACAACTCCCTCACACCAAAGGAGAGCTTCCCAGAGTCTGACCCCTCTGTGTGCATTAATAACTTGGAGACTATGAATAATAACCAGTCTGTGTAGACAATCCTGGTTTCTACTAGATGTTTATGCTAGAGCTCTGATGATACCTGTGCCCCAGTTTCCCCCATGAAAAATGTTCCATTTTTCTGCTTCATTCTCAAGGCCCTTTAGATTTTCCTTAGACGGACTAACGGTCTCTGACTCAGTATAAGGCACAATTATATGCAATCCAAATACAACAATATTTCAGAATATGGTACAGATGCAGCTTTCAGAATATTTAACTTGCTAATGCCACAAGCAGTGATGTGGCTGTATTAGCTTCAGCACAGCCACCAAGGCCATTCATATACCACAAATTCTGGTCAGCTGGATGATAGGCAGAAATCCAACAGGCACGGCTTTTCCTGACATGAAGATGCAGTGATTGGGAAAGCTGCACCTTTTGAAATTTTCCCTGTCCTGCAGCCCATTAAAGCCCACAAGAGCTATCGGGGAAAACACATACACAACATGGTAATCTTGCCCCACATGCCTAGATTAGGTGGGGAAATAGGAATAGGCAGAAAGAGATTCAAGTGGGTTTAGAAAGAGGACTGTTGCATCTTCAGGTTATTTTTATAGCTGAATGTTGACCTGATAATCAAAGTGTTGTCTTACTTTGGGCTTGGCCTGGCAACAACAATGGATGTTGATGAATAGGCAAGGTTAACGAGAACATCACACACATACCTACCTAGGTGGGAGGTAAAACTGATTTGGACCAGGAAAGAGGGGACTATTTTTAATTTGGCAGAGAGGGAAACAGTTATGAATCCTGAGGTGGCTTGATGGCAAAAACTAGTTTTGGAGAGCTCCAAGTGGACTCTCTTGCTTTGGGGGGGGGGTTGTTGCTGCTTTTGGAGTGGTACTGCTGACCCTCGTAGCTGCTGCTTGTCTACTTGAGTGTTTATAAAGAAACACAGATGTCACACATCTCCAGTACTCCTCACAGGGAAACTGGACTATGTAGAGCTGTTTGGGGACTCTTTATTGGACAGGGTAGCAGAGAGCAAACAGTCTAAATCCGGGATGGGGAACCTGTGGCCCACCAGATGTTGTTGGAATCCAACTCCCATCATCCCTGGCCAGCATGCCTAATAGTCTAGGATGATGGGAGCTGTAGTCCATGAATAGCTGTAGGGCCATAGGTTCCCTATCGCTGATCTAAATATATGTATATATCATGAGAAAATTCATTCTACCCAACTTTTGGCTTAGAGCCAATCCAGTAATTACTAGCCAGGTAACCCACATAAATAACTGCTTGTCAGAGTTATCTACTCATTTGAAAAATGTAACATATGAAGGAGAGATGCACAGAAGATTGCAAGGGGTAACTATAATCATAAAAGTCACAGGATGAACTTTTCCCTCAACAGAGAAATAGCTGCTGTGACCTTCCACAACTTCTGGTGGTAACTGAAACATGAAAAAAGAAACAAAATCTTTACAAATGTCTGCTATAGGTCTGAACATCCTTCTTGTGCCACGTTTGCGTTTGTTGGGTTGAGTGAGTGGAGGGGATATAAGCACAAGGGGATGAGCAAAGAACTATGAAACAGTTTTTGAGATCTGCAGGGGCACAAAAGCATGAAACAAGTTAATTTTGGGCTATCCATGTGTCTGCAAAGAAAACTGTTGTGAAACAAATTGAAACCTTACCATGACACTTCTGCAAGTTTCCACTTGTATTCTGTCGGGAAGTAATATTTGAGGTTGGAAGTTTGAGGGATTTGTGTGAAGGAAAAAATCACCAGTTCACTGAAAGGTTAACAGTGCAGGTGGAAACTGCAGCACAAGGGGTGCTGCCAGCCCTATTCTGGGCGCTTTTTCTCCCCTCCCTGCATTTTACAGGCACTGCTGTGGGTGTGAGAATTCCCTCTCATAGCCAATGTCTGCCAAAAGCATGTTTCTTTTCCCTCCCCCCATAGGGATGCTTGCAAGAAAAGGGGCTGCTTGCTTTGGGCGTGAGTGCCTGTTCAATTCTGCATTGGCTGTGGGCGTCTGTTTCCAGAAGGGAACAGGCACATGCAGCCCAACTGAGCAGGATTTAACTCCCCTCCTCTGCTCATCATCTGTTGAGCAGGGAGTTACATCCTGTTGTATTGGCAGTGTTTGCCTATTCCCACCCAATGCAGAATTTAATCTCACCCTACTGCACATCAGCTGACACAACAAGTGATGCCCACTGATTGACAGGCGAGTCTGGCTTGGAGAAAATGGCCTTGGGCCATTTTGGACCCCATGGTGGGTCAAGATTAGCCTGAGTACCGGAGATTCCCCACCCCTGCTTTAAACAGGCATTATAGTTTGGCATTTGTTTTCTGTTTATGTAATCTGTATTGTTGATCTGATAAGCTCAGCTTGCTTCCATGAGCTTTCTTCATCTCTCCAGAAAACCAAAGAAACATGATGGTATGCATGAGGAAATCTGAAGAAAATGTATTTAAAGGCAGTTTTTCACAGGAGATCATATATCTGAACTTTTTATAACATGGACGAGGGAACCTGTAGCCTTCTAGATGTTGTTGGACTCTAGTTCCCGTCAACTCCAGCCAGCACAGCAGATGGTCAGGATGATGGGAGTTGTAGTCCAGCAATATCTGAATGGCCACAGGTTCCCCATCCATAGTTTATAAAATGAAAATGTTGCTCTCATCGGTCATAATGACAGATTTCCACTATGTTCTGCTCCCGAAAGATTAGCAATGAAAGACTGGATTTCTGTCACTTTCATGTCAGAAAAATTAAATGCTTTGTACCTAACTTTTTCTATTAGCTCCTGTAATTATTGTGTCTTTTGGGAACAGACACAGACATCATTAATCCTTCCAAACTAATTATTTTACATGAATTACTTTTCTAACTCTTTAGTTACAAGTTTGATGGGCTGATTATAACCTAAAGGAAGGCTTGTCATACTTTGCATTTTGCATTTGTTCCCAGGTTATGTATGCAATTCATCACAGGCAAGCTACATTCTTAAGGCTAAGAACAGCCTACCCAAATTATCAAACAGCTAAGGAACTTTACTAAAGATAAGGGATGGGCAAATCTGTCAATTTCGGCTTCTCTTAGTTTCTCATTTTCCAACTAAAGTTCAGTTCTCCACATCACTTCATGAAGAAAAAAATTGTTTTAAGCAATCATGAAAATTCATCAACATTTTACTGCAAACTTTTCCTAATATACACATTTTTGTATGCAACTTTGCCTCATATACACAGTTTTGCCAAGCAGTTTCCCTAAATATAATGCATTTTTGTATGTTATTTTTGCTAAAATGAGCATTTTCATGCACACTTTGCCCTAGTGTATGCATTTTTTTATTATTTATCAGTCTATTAGATTTACAGCCCTTGGTGATGTGGCACACTACTTGGCTGGAGGACTGCATTGCAAAATTCTGAGAAGTGCAAACCTTGAAAGGATGGCTGTGTTTCAGTTGGCATATTGTTTTGTAAAGGGTGAGTTAGGTATGTTCACCTTTAAACGTAAACTGAATCAAATTTCTCCTCCATCCCTACTAAAGATGCTTATGTACCTCATGCAGTGTTGCCATGCTGAATTTTATTGTTGCATTTTCTTAGAAATTCCTCTCTTGCTGGGAGGAGAGTTGTTCTCTTATAGGCCACTTTCCTGAAAGTCCAAAAGTTGCTAACAAATGATAATTTTTTTAAAAAAACATTACCCCCACCTTCAGAAGGGAACAGCATCCACTCTCTCAAATGGCCCAACATGGCTACTTAGCTAGCCACACCAAAAGCTAGCTGGAATAGGTGCATCTTGCAACCATTCCTGTAGGATGCTGAAGAGCTGTGGCTTTGCACCTCAGTCAGAGGGAAGGTCATTCCACAGCCTTGGAGCAACACTGTAAAGGCCCTGCTTCTAGCAACTGAGTTCCTTAACTCCTATACAGATGAATTACAAAGGAGGGCCTGATTTAAGGAACACAGTTGGCAGGAAGCTGATAGCAGTTGTAGGGGGGTTCATTTGCTCCGTCCCTGCATTGAAGGAATGTGTGAGAGAGGTTGTGGCTAGTGCCACTGCTGCTGTGTGGATGTGTGTGTGGGGGGGGCTCTAAACTCGCCAGATGTTTATCTTGCCTCTGACCATACCACTGGTCTGTCCCTGAACACATCATCTGACTCTCCACTGCATCCTCGTTTGCCTGTCTTGGTACCCAACTATTGGCCTGTTTGTGACACATCTTTGCCCCTTACTGCTGGGTTCTGACAGGCTATCAGCTCATGTTCACACCACAACCCAGACAGAGTTTTCTCTAATCCCCAGTGCATATATCAAGATTAGCCTCTTAATGGAGCACCACATGAATAGAAGCCGATTTATGGTGCTTTCCTTTGCATCAGTGAGGAGAGTGGAACAAGATCACCTTTATACACTTCCTTTTTTTGTGATGTTACACGATCTCCTTAATGTGTTTTTTCACCCTAGGGATGGATCCATTGTAAATTTACAATCACAAAGCCTATTTTTATAATTGCAGCTTTTGAGCCAAGGAATGCCTGTGCTTTGGCACAAAAGCACCATTGGTAGCATGAAAGCCCATATGTTCCTCTAGAAACAAAAAGCGTTGCTTCACAGGCAGTGAATAATTTTGTCAATATTTTGACAGCCATAATTCTTTATTTCCTCTGTGCCAACTGCATGTCCCTTCAGGCACAGCAAAGCAGCAGAAGTGGACTGATTTTCTTAGTGGGGCAAAAAGAGAGTGATTATTCAGGCAGGGAGGTCTTATCACTGTTCCCTTGTCATGGTTAGATCAGTCCCAGTTGAGATTTAGATTACCAAAAACTCTTCCCCTCTGCAGCAGCAGGGGACCTGTTTGAATGGGGGCTGATGGATCCAATTGGTTTCCAGACAGCTCTGGGGTTTTCCCCAGCGGACAGGTCTGGCAATGCTGTCAAAGTCCTGATCAGTCTGTGGCACATGGAAAAGACCCAGGCACTTGATACAATTGCTCCTGAGTGTCCTCTTTTTCCCAAGCCCAGGTGGCTCTGTGGTATACCCTGGAGCTGAGGGCAATGAAGCAGGTTAAGACCTGGCTATGCTCCCAGGCATTTTAAGCGTTTATGTTATAATTTAAATTTTTTATTTTTTATTTTTTCTTTAGTTGCTGCTTGTGTTTATTGTTTGTTGTCTGATTTTATTGTTGATATTTTGTATTTTAACCTTTTTGTACACCGCCCAGAGAGCCACTCGCTATGGGCGGTCTATAAATGAAACAAATAAATAAAATAAAAATAAATAAAATATATCCGCAGTGTCTCATCCAGTGGAGCTTTATAGGATGGTACAGGACGTTTTACATTTTGGCCCAAAGGAGGTGGTAGAACCATCAGTGGCCCACTGTGATTTTTTTGCAAGGCATTTTGATGATAAAATTCTTTGTTTCCATGGACATCTAGACTCCACTATTGTAGCAGGTCCATTTCCAGGGGTGTCCAGAGTGCTGTGTGGTCAAGTATTGATGGGTGAGTTTCAGCTGACAAAACTTAAGAATGTTGACATGGTGCTTGGATGGGTATGGACAACCACTTGTGTTCTGGACTCTTGCTGCATGGCTGATAACATCCAACAGGGAGGGGACAATCAGCTAGGCCAAGAAAGTAGTTTTCTGAGAAACAGAGTGGTCACAGGCCATCTCGAAGTAACAGTGAGACACTACTTAAGAAACCCTCCTGAAATCTAGAAGATTTCAACAACTACTAGACTGGTTTCAAATGTCCATTTCCTGGGCAAAGTTCCTGAACAGATAGTTGCAGACCAACCACAGGCACTCTTCGATGAGACTGGTTTTCTAGATCCATTTCCATCAGGGTTCAAGCCCAATTTTGGCACTGAGACTGCCTCTATGTTAGTAGATGGACGTTATGATTGTCATCATAATTATTATCACCATCATCATTAATTACCCGCCCTTCACCCAACAATGAAGGGTGGATTACAACAATTTTAAAATACAACATTAAAAGCAATTTATAAACAACCTAAAATCCCAAAATAGGGTGGGTCCTAAAAATACATTTTATTATTAATATGAATCTTAATATTTTATATCCCGCCCTTCTTCCCAGAAGGAGCCCAAGGCAGCAAGCCAAACACTAAAAACACTCTAAAACAGGGGTTCTTAACCTGGGGTCCATGGACCCCCAAGGGGTCCGTGGATATATTTCAGGGGGACCGTGAACCTGGATGGGAAAAAATTAGATCTTTATTTTCACTAACCTCTAACTGAAATTTAGCATTTCCTTCAATTATGAATGTAGGCAACAAACCACAGTAGTATTAGTAGTACCTGTGACTTTGTCACCAATAGAAATCACAAATATTTTCATATCACGTTACAGTTGTGGCAGATATCTCAAAATATTGTTTAACGCTGACCACTACTCTCAAATTACGGTAGTTATTAGACCCGCTGCTAGATTGCACGTGATTGCAATCTTCCTGTCTACAGGCGCTCGTGCGATGTAGCTGGCCAACTATTGGGCAACTCTGTGCCTAGTAGTCATTCAACCACCAAACGGTGAAGTCGTGTGTTCTCACATTGGTGACCCAGACATCTACGTTGCTTTCCAGTATTCCCTATCTACAATTGTTTGATGATCAATACGTGGAAGGAGGTGGGTTGTTTTCATTGTTTGTTAAAGTTTTGCAAAACAGTTCAAATGAGAATTCGTGACTCTCCGTAAGGCGGCGTGGCCTTTTGTAACACGGATAGGCGCACGGGCTACAAGTGTAGACCAGGCAAGTTCAAACACAGGGTTATTTTCGTGCAAAGAAAGCGCAATTCGAAAAAGTTGGGACACTTCCAAAATTTGGATTTGCCGTTTCACAAAAACCTTTTCTTGAAGTATCCTATACAGTTGCTTAACAGATTGCAAAACAAAAGAAGCCCCACGCTATTGGAGAGACTTTAGTAAAGCCATGTGCACTGGAAATGGTCGAGCTGGTTTGTGGACTGGAACCGAGGAAAAAACTGGAAGCTGTTCCCTTGTCAAATGATGTGATACGTTCTAGAATAATTTATATTTCTTTTAACGTTTTGAAGCAGGTCATCGAGGAATTGGCAGCCTTGCCATTCCCTTTCAGTGTGCAATTGGATGAAACTATAGACATCTCTCAATGTTGCCAGCTCCTTCTCTTTGTTCGCTATGTGCATGCTGATGCCATCAAAGAAGAATTCTTATTTTGTGAGTCCCTTTTGGAAACTACAAAGGCCATTGACGTTTTGGATATGGTAAAAAAAAATTTTTTGCCAAACAAAACTTTGACTGGAAATAAAAGCTTCATACTCTTTGCACAGATGGAGCTCCTACGATGCTTGGTAATACATCTGGTTTTGCTACCGTAGTGACAATGGACACTCCTCACATTGTTGTCACTCACTGCTTTTTACACAAACATGCACTGGCAACAAAGACTCTTCCAACAACCCTGAAAGAAGTTTTGTCAACAGCCATAAAAGTCATCAACTTTATCAGAACCAGGTCTCTGAATCATCACATTTTAAAAAGATTTTGTCAAGAAATGGGAGCAGAATATGAAGTGCTTCTCTACCACACAGAAGTTCGCTGGCTTTCAAGAGGACAAGTCTTGAAGCGCTTGTTCGAACTAAGGGCAGAAGTTTAACTTTTTCTGAAAGAAAACACTTGGAACACTTTGAAAGAAAGGATTTTATCCATGGGTTGGCTTACCTGGCAGATATTTCTAACCATATGAATAAGATAAATCTTTCAGCTCAAGGGCCTGAAGTCACCATTATGAATGCTACTGAAAAATTACAAGCTTTTTGGCTAAGCTGCTGATATGGAAGAAGAGAGTAGAGGCCGACATCCTTGCAAACTTTCAAATGCTGGAGGAAGTGCTTTACCAAGATGAAGTTGAGATACAAAATTCTCTGTCAATTTCTTTGAAAAGAGAAAACTGCAAACACCTGGAAACACTTCAGAACTCTTTCAAAAGTTATTTCTGTTGAGATGGCATTAAAGTTGAATCATGGATCCACAATCCTTTTCTTTCTGATATAAACAGTATCGAAGATGTTGACCTAGCCAAAGTTGAACTCATTGATCTTAGGACAAGAAAGTTACTACAATTGGAGTTTAACTCAAAAAGCCTTGGAGAATTCTGGTGTTCTTTGAGAGAAGCCTATCCTTGCCTTGTAAAGTGAGCTATGGAAGCTTTCGTTCCATTTGCAACAATATATCTTTGCGAATTGGGATTTTCAACACTTGTAACAATCAAAACAAAAAATTGAAATCGACTGGATGTCCAACATGACATGCGTGTTGCCTTGTCAAAGACCACCCCACAGTTTAATGTTCGTATTCAAGCTAAGCAACAACAGACTTCACACTGATATGTCTTTAAAAAATAAACTTTAACTTTAACTTGCCTATATTTTAAATGTATTGTCTTGTTATTTAATGCATTAATGAAGAAGCACATATATTACTATATCTGTATCACAATTTTTAAAAATATTTTGATAACTGTATTTCAATATAATTGGTCTCCTTTGTAATCCTATGTATTTTATTTTACGCATTTAAAAACATTATTCTGAGAAGGGTCCATAGGCTTCACCAGACTGCCAAAAGGGTCCATGGCACAAAAAAGGTTAAGAACCCCTGCTCTAAAACATCTTTAAAAATATATTAAAACAAAACATCTTCAAGAACATTTTTTTAAAAAAACTTTAAAAACATCTTAAAAAGCAATTCCAACACAGATGGAGACTGGGATAAGGTCTCTACTTAAAAGGCTTGTTGAAAGAGGAATGTCTTCAGTAGGAGCTGAAAAGATAACACAGATGGTGCCTGTCTAATATTTAAGAGGAGGGAATTCCAAAGGGTAGGTGCCACAACACTAAAGGTCTGATTTCTATGTGGGGTGGAACTGACCTTCTGATAGTATCTGAAGGAGGCAGACTGTCTGAGTCAGAAGTAGGGGGCACTGTTTTGCAGTGGTTCAACTCCTACCTGGATGGTCGTTTCTTCTAGGTTAAACTACATCAGCACATTGTATGTTGGTCTGCCTTTGAAGTCTATTTGGCATCTACAGCTAGTGGAGAATGTGGCAGTTAGATTGTTAACTGGAGTGAGAAGGCATGAACATATAACACTGGTTCTGGCCCAACTGCACTGGCTGCCAATTCATTTCTCGCACAATTAAAACTGCTGGTTTTGACCTTTAAAGTCTTATATGGCTCAGGACCACTATACCTAAAGGACTGCCTTTTCCCATATGAACCTGTCCAGACACTGAGATCACCATCTGAGGCCTTTTCTGCATGCTACCTCCAAGGGAAGTACACAGGGTGGCATGGGAGAATGCCTTCTTTATAGTAAGGAATGCTCTTCCCAGGGAGGTTTGCCTAGCACTAACTTTGCCATCATTTCTTAGTCTGAGGTAAAGATATTTTTGTTTTCCCAGGCATTTTGGCAGCACCAATAATATATTACTTTGTTAACTTTGTTTTTAATATGTCTTTGTATTATTGTTGTTGTTGTTGTTGTTGTTATTAAACTTGGTTGTAAATCACTTCTGGACTTTTTTTGGTGGGAAGTGATATGCAAATTTAAATGAAACTAACTGAGATTGCTGTGCAATCCTATTATCTATCTACTTAGAAGTAAGGCCCATTGAGTTCAATGGGATTTACTCTCTTGGAAGTGTGTATAGCAAGGGAGGGCAAACTTTTTACTGTCAAGGGCCACATTCCCTCAGGAATTACCTGTGTGGGGCCACATGCTGATGTTCAGCAGGGCTCTCTGCCTACACTTTCTTCTTTCTGCCACCCCATTCTCTCCTCTTCCAGCCAGCTGCCACAGGAGGAGCAGTTCATTTTTGCAAGAGGCCTGAAATGATCACTTGGCTTTTGAAATTAGGCTGAGGGCCGCAGGTTGTCCATATTTAGAGCACTGCAGCCTTAGTAACAGAAACAGAAGGAATAATCTGTTGAAGTTGGTGTGAGTTGAATGGAGAATGTGCACAGCTAGCCAGTATTTATGCACATTCCCCTAAAGGCATGGAGAATGGAGATATCAAGAGTAATATTTGTGATGAAGGGTATTGTCTTTCACAATGGGAAGACAAAATATTGAATGTATAAGCAGAATAGTGGAGTGAGAGACTTCTGAATTCAGTCACTAAAGGAAAAAAACAGATGAAAAGACACTGCAGTTAAGTGTGATTTGACAGCTGTCTTCAGAAGGATTCTTATGCTAGGGCAGCCTTTCTCAAGCAGTGTGCCTCCAGATGTTGTTGGACCACAACTCCCATCAGCCTCAGCCAGCATTGCCAATGGTCAGGAAGATGGGAGTTGTGGTCCAACAACATCTGGAGGCACCTTGGTTGGGAAAGGCTGTGCTAGGGGTAACCACCGTAGGACTGTCAAGATGTTATTGGAATCCACTTCACATCAGCTCCGACCAGCATGGCCAATAGTCAGGGATGGGAGAGAAGTTCCATCAATTCACATGAAACAATATGAGAACTGAAACAGAGTCATCCTTTGAAATTTGCACTTATTCAAATTTTGCAATGCTATTCTCCAACCAAGCAGTATTTACAAAAATGCATATTGTTGTGTGCCACTCCAATCTCCAAGCGGTGAGAGATCCCCAGGGGTCTTTGTGCTTACCCAGGGTTTGGTTGCCTTGGAAAGAAGGACAGTGGAGCCTGTGGTGTCTTTATGAAATACGATATATTTATGTGCACACATCCCAACCTGAGCTTAAGATGGAGGGGTTCAAAGTATCAGCAGTCCAATAGATCTTGCATTTCCTAGCAGGCTTACAGGAGGCACCCTAAAGCCATGGTGCAAGGAGCCAGCCTCTCTATGTAAAACCACAAGCCTCTCCTAGGCCCCGGGGGGGGGGGCTCTCCTGAAGAATTTCAATGACAATAGGATCTCATTGGCCCATTTGCCAGTTAATGGGCACTTGATAGATCCATTAACCCACTTGGCCACTCTATTAGATTAACAAAAGAGATCTGACCAGCGATGCTGGTTTCTCATCTCCAGGTGCAGGGTTCCAAATCAGAGGCTGGAAGGGGACTCATAGAAATAATCTATCTCGACCCCCAAACCCATAACACTATATTAGGGGGAAGTGTGCATAAAAATGAATATGTTCATGAAACTAACCTATAAACATGCATTATATTATAATATTGCCTGCAAATATGTGTACATTAGTCAAAATTGCATACAAAAATGTGTTTATTAGGAGACATTTCCACTAAAGGGCTGAAGAATTTTCATGATTTTTTTTAAAACCACAAATTGCTGCAGAAATGTGGAGAACCAAATTTAAGAGTGGAAAAATGAGAAACTGAGAGGACCGAAACTGACAGATTTTTCCATTCCTAGTCAGGGATGATGGGAGTTGTAGTCCTCCAACATCTGGATGGCACATGTTGGCTACTCCTGCCTTACACACTGACTAGCCCCAGGTCTGCCATTGCAGTCAACAGCATAACCTACCCCTTGTGTCTGCAAATACAGCACAAAAGCCATTTTGCACACAGCAGGAAGCCTTCCTGTGTATGGTGGGTAGGGATGGGATCAGTTGGCCAATGCCAGTTCGAAAGCATTCTGCCAACCTAACAGGCTGGTGTCGATGCAAGTTCATTCTTTGTCCACAAGCTGCTGCTTTTACCAATCCGTTTTCTTTCCCCACGGAATAAATATTGATATAAATATTGATATTTTAGATGTGGATTTTTTAAAAAAGAAATTCATTTCTGAAAATAGCCACAAAAAATCACTACACAAAAACCTGATCCGCAATGATAGCGAACAAATGAATTAATGGAAAATTCAGGACCAAATCCAAATTGGTTGAAATTTGAGCATACCCCTAGTATGAGCTTCCTCCTCCCTATTCGTTTTATGTTAGCATCTGACAATTCCTCATGCAGGAAAGAAAATGAAGAGGCATTTATAATGCAAATGAGCATTCTGACCCAGTGAAGGTTTTGCATTTCAAGTTACAAAGCAAGAGCTACTTTAATCCTCCTGTGTGATTAAACTGCCTATAAGCCTTTAATCTGTCTCTAGCAAGCAAAACAGGACAACACAATCAACATTTCAGAAACAGATTGTCAGTGTAGCAAAAGTGTGTCATTTCACTTAGTTGCTGTGCTGCTTTGCTTAGCTGCCTACAGTTTTCCCTCTTATTGGCAATTTAGCATTTATGAAAATAATAATGGTTGAAGTGTCTCAGTTTGCCTCACTTGTGTTTTTTTTAGGACTTCTTAATTCAAGGCTTCTAAGAACTGCTACAGTTGTGGGTTTAGTTTCAGTGTTTGTGTGTGGTGGGGTGAGTGTATTATTAGCTTGTCCTTAATGTGTGTTTTTTAAAATGTAGAAAGATTCTCTGCGTTCCAAATACATAGAACAGTAAATTCTTGCATTCTAATCCAGCAAAACCCATAAAAGCTCATACTTGGGCAGTGAAATTTCTTGTGGAGGGATGGGCAGATTCCCAAGAGATCACTAGTCTTATCAACAACAATTTTTGCTTCAGCATCTTTGGATGCTTCTTCAAAGATGGAACCTCCACATTTGCCACAAAAATTAGGTGAAATTTAATGGCAATTCTGGACCCATAAAATTCTCAGTATGACTTAGGGATGGATCTTCCATATGATCTGTTTATTGAGCATTTATCCTGGTTTGCTTGTACAACATGCAGAGGTTGGACCACATTTGATCACTGTTGAGCATTTGTTCTGAATTGTTGGTGGGGAGGTTATATAGCAACCTGCATTTATCCTTGTCCATCTTGATTTGTTACAGGTCTTAGGAACGGGAGAGAAATTAAGTTTGGTTCTCATTTAAAAGTGAATTAGTTCACACTTCCTGAAACAACACACAAACCAAAATGCAGCCATGCAAAAACCAAAATGCAGCCATGCAAAAACATGTGCATTTCTCTGAATTTTGCAGTGCAGTTCTCCAGACTAGTAATGTGTACAAAAATGCATTATACTGGTGTAAATTGTGCATAAAAATGTATATATTGCTGACAATAACATACGAACATTCATTGTATTAAGGGAAATTGCTTGCAGAAATGTCTACATTAGGCAATGTTGCGTTAAAAATGTGTATGTTAGGGGAAATTAGTGCTAAAATGTAGATGAATTTAACATGAAGACTTTTTTAAAAAATTGCAAAGTGAGGTGGAAATGTGGAGAACTGAATTTAAGATTGGAACCATGAGAAACAAAGAGAAACTGACACTGACAGATTAAGAGAAACTGACACTGACAGATTCGCCCACCCCTGTTGCCTTGTAATCATTTTTCCATCCCACAGTTTTCAATGCATTTCCCCCCATCACTTTCCTAACTGCAAAAAGGCTTAGGTTGTATTTAGCCAAGTCCTACCCAGAGTAGACCCATTGAAATTCTGAACCTAATTGAGTTCTGTCCATTAACTTCAATGGGTCTACTTCGAGCAGGATTAGCACTGAATAGAATTGTTGGAAGGAGGGTCTAGTGCGTTTGTACAAGGAGATTCAGCTGGGCTCCTCATGGAAGAGTGCCTTTCCCCCCGTCTCCCACCTGCAAGATATTATATTTATACCTCGTGCCTGGCAAGGGCACAAGCCGAAGGGCAAGAGCAAAAGGGCTCTCGTCCGAGGGAGAGCAGCCTGAACATGAGATGCTGTCCAAAGGATATCAGTGGAGCAGGTCCACGTGGTGGTGGAGAAGGAGAGCGCAACCATTTGTTGGCTGCCACTAAAATAGGACAGAATACTTTGATTCAAAGGACGCCCACCCCCAAGTGGTTTGCAGCCATGTTAACATTACAGTAAGGCGACTAACAGTGCTTCTTGTATTTCTAATTTGCGTCATTAGATGTGAGAATGCTCTTTTGTAATATTCATGTGCATTTTTAGATATATACTGTCATTGTTATCTTCTATTGCTGTCTTTGGTTGCATTTTGTTTTATATACGATTCACGTTTGTTTTAATTTTGTTTATGTAAATTGTTTAGAGATGTACTGCTCGATTATGTTACTTAAAATGTGGATTATTATTATTGGCAGCTGTATTGAAAGTGGAATTTGTATTGTTATGCGATACATAACTGATGCTTGTTGAGATGTAAACCAGTTTGAGGATTCATCATAATATAAAGTGGTATATAAGTTAAATAAATAAAATACCACCCCTTGTTTCTTTTTAAGAATAGATTTTGTTGCACTAGGGCAACGGAGGGCTTTAATCCACTTCAACTGTGCAAACCTAATTGCCCAGTATGTTACTGAAACCCTTCCTCAAAATATTGACAGCCTGTCAGATCTATCCCAAACTACCAAAATACCTACTCTCCTCTCTGGCTTCTAATTTTATTCCCTGTTTAAATGTTAAGGCAGGTCTGCTGCTGCTACTTCTGCTTTATATGCTAGCATACCACCTCATGCCTCTGACTAAGGCAGTTAAATGTCACAACAATCTAAATAATAAATATTTCATTCTAGACTGGGTAAAATGCTGCCCTGGCAGAGATGAGCTGGTGAATAAATATCTTTTCCCCCTAGGTTTTGGATGCCTGTGGCAGGTCAGCCCGGTCACTTGGCAGAGAAAGTTGAGCTCATCAGTGTTTGCCCTTCGATGGCAGCTGAATGCACTTCCTATGGTTAGAGTTTCATGCCAGCAGTTGCACAATAGGATCTTCCAAATATTATATCTTGCAAACTGTCATCAATTTGGCCAGCAAATATTGCTGTAAATCATGCACAGTTCTGATTTTATATGCTTCAGTAGAGCATTTCAAGTAGTTTTCCAACCCATCTCCCATTAAGCTGAGAGCAGTGCCAAGGCAGAAAAAATTAGTCTCCTAGTTACTCAAACTCACAAGCAAAACAAGCCTGCCCTGGAAGCAGTTACAGGGGTCAAAAGTGCCATCTGCAACACTTTGCCCTACTGATGATATGTCAGGACCAGGTCAACTAGGACTCCAGGAGACCTCCTCAGAGGAAGAGGCATAGGACCCCATGGAAAACTACACCACAGCTGGGGATTCAGAGGGCAATAGTCCCAGGGCAACCCACAGTACCTAGACTCAGGTTCATCTCACCTGCTACCCCTATGAAAAACACATGTTTAATTTAAAAAAAACCAAATAAAAACATTAAAAACTGCTAAAACATCAAACAATGAAATACAATAAAACATGTGACCAAATCATGTGCTTGAATAGGTCTGCCAAAACAGAAACATTTGCAGCAGGCGTCTAAAACAAGACAATGATGGTGCCTGCCTAATGTCAATAAGCAGGGAGTTCCAAAGTACAGGTCCTGCCACACTGAAGCCATGACTCCTTACGACATGCAGAATGAGCACTGCATGGCACTTGAAAAAGTGCAAGTTGTGCAGATTGAAGAGATTGAGTCGGCACATATGGGGTAAGGCGATCCCTTAAGTAAACCAGTTAGTGAAAGTTAGAGAACATCTCTAAAACTCTATTACAACAGAGCAGCGTATTCTGTCCCTCATTGCTATTTTGAGTCTATCATACATTCACTTTCATCTGGCAATAACAGCTTCACAGTTATGGAGCATATGAGCTTGAGCAGAGCCTGAGCATTATATTAAAAACTTAAAATGGGATATAAAATTTTAGTCAAAAGAATCTCCTTGCAACTTTGGAGAACAATTTTCTGTTTGAGGAAAACATTGGGTGCTTTTTTATGATACTGATTAAAAATTGGTACATGCACCAGGAGACAGATAAAATGGTTTGTGGGCCAAATGTCAACTATCGTTGGTTTAATATTCCCATCAGCGAGCAGTGTTCTTCAGCAGGACTTTAGTTCTGTACACTTCTAAGTATGATTTTTTCTTTGCCTGGTTTCTCCAGGTTACGAGTTAGCTACTCCGTATTATGTTTTATTTATTACTGCATATTTATCCCACCTTTCCTCCACAGAGCTCAAGCTGGTGTATACAGTTTTCTCCCGCTTCATTTTATCTTCAAAACAACCCTGAGAGATTGTGGCTGGCTGTAAGGTAATTGAATACAGATTTGAGCTCTAGATCTCCCAGATCTTAGTCCAGCACTCTAACCACTACACCACACTGGTTCACTAAAGGTCTAACTCGGTGCTTTTGTATGTCAGTTCCCTTATACCTATCACTACTTCTGTTCCCAGTGGATGGATGCTATTAATTCTATTCTTTCATTTATATTTACTTAAAATATTGAAGTTTTGACAGTGTCATTTGAAATAATTATGGAAAGTTTATTTAGAGGAGTGTTGATGTCTCAGGGCAAGTTTTGCTTTGATTATAGAACAGAATGTCAGTGAATCTCTGAGGGATGCCATTTCATATCTATTAGTACTACCAAATGTAGCTGAAACAGGTGGATTTGAGTGCCAAATCCCATTTCAATAATCATTGTGCAATAATGGATAATTCTGCTTCAGATATGGCAGGAAGAATTGCTTTAAATTTGAAGCCGATTATTTCCTGAGAGTAGGTAACAAATTAATGTGGTACTTTTATAGAGTTCTGTCACTACAGGCTCCCCCAAAGCAGTTCTGAATTAAGGCTATATTTCTAATTATCAAAATGATAAAGAAACTACATGATAGAAGAAACGCTGAAGACTTTTACAGACTGTAAAGTTTATTATAAAACCTGCTAAAGGTCCATCAGGTTTCATGGGAAGGAGGAGGAATGGAGAGTTCTCATTCTCCAACTGCATTCCCCTCAACCCACCCACAATTACGTAAGAACATAAGAACAACCTGCTGGATCAGGCCAATGGCTCATCTAGTCCAGCATCCTGTTGTGCATAGGAAGCCTGCAAGCAGGACTTTAGTGAAAGAACACTCTTCCCATCTGCATTTTCCAGTAACTGGTATTCAAAAGCATACTGGGGACGTACCATAGCCATCATAGCTAGCAGCCACTGAGATAGCCTTATCATCCAGGGATTTGTCTAATTCTCTTTTCAAACCATCCAAGTCGGTGGCATCACTGCCTCTTGTGTGAGCAAATTCCATAGTTTAACTATGTGCTGCTTGAAGTAGTACTTTATTTTGTCTGTCCTGAATCTTTGTTGTTATGAGACAGGGAGAAAAAACTTTTCTCTGTCTGCTTTCTCCATGCCGTACATAATTTTGTACACTTCTATAATGTCACCTCTTACTCTTCTTTTCTCTAAACTAAAAAATGCCAAATGCTGCAACCTTTCCTCATAACAGAGTCACTCCATCCCCTTGATCATTTTAGTTGCCCTTTTTGAACCTTTTCCAACGCTACAATATCCTTTTTGCAAGGAGGCAACCAGGACTATACACAGTATTCCAAATGCAGCCGCACCATAGATTTATACAACGGCATTATAATATCAGCAGTTTTATTTTCAATACCTTTCCTAATGATCCCCAGCATGGAATTTGCCTGTTTCACAGCTGTCGCACACTGGGTCAACATCTTTATTGAGCTATCCACTATGACTCCAAGGCCTCATTTCTGGTCAGTCACTACCAGTTAAGACCCCATGAAATTAAGATTTCTTTTTTGCTCCAATATGCATAACTATATATTTGTTTACTTTGAATTGCATTTGCCATTTTACTGCCCATTCACTCAGTTTGGAGAGGTCCTTTTGGAGCTCTTCGCAATCCATTTTTGTTTTAACAACCCTGAACAATTTAGTATCATCAGCAAACTTGGCCACTTCACTACTCATCCCTAATTTATGAACAAGTTAAAAAGCACATGTCCCAATACTGATCCTTGGGGGACTCTACTTTCTACATCTCTCCATTAGGAGAACTCTCCATTTGTTCCTGCTGTCTGCTTTCTGTTTCTTAGCCAGTTCCTGATCCACAACAGGATCTCTATTCCATGACTGCTAAGCTTACTCAGGAGTCTTTGGTGGGGTACCTTTTCAAAAGTTTTTTGAAAGTCCAAGTACACTTGTCCAAGTACAAAGTCCACTGGATCACCTCTATCAATATGCTTGTTGACACTCTGAAAGAACTCTAATAGATTAGTGAGACAGGACTTACCCTTGCAGAAGCCATGCTGACTCTGCTTCAGCAAGGCACGTTCTTCTATGTGTTTGGGTATTTTATCTGTAACAATACTTTCTATCTGTTTTCCTCTCAATGCCAGTAACTCTGCTTTTTATTTATTTATTTATTTATTATTTGATTTCTATCCCTCCCTTTCTCCCAGCAGGAGCCCAGGGCAGCAAACAAAAGCACTAAAAACACTTTAAAACATCATAAAAACAGACTTTAAAATACATTAAAACAAAACATCTTTAAAAACATTTTTAAAAGCTTTGAAGATATCTTTAAAAAAAGATTAAAAACATTGTTTTTTTTTTTTAAAAAAAGGTTTAAGAAACATATTTAAAAGGAATTCCAACACAGACGCAGACTGGGATGAGGTCTCCACTTAAAAGGCTTGTTGAAGGAGGAAGGTCTTCAGTAGGGGCCAAAAAGATAACAGAGATGGCACCTGTCTAATATTTAAGCTTTAAGGCTTTTCTGCCTCTATTCACCATTGTCAGCCTCTAGTCTTCGATACTTGAAGCTAGAGCTGAAGGATGTTGTCTCTGGCTCAGGTCCCTTCAGATGAGTGGCCTGAACAAGAAACTTGGAGTGCAGCAAACAGAATGCATTCTTTTGATGACAAGGCCCCAACCCTGTAAAGCACCCTTCAGATGCCAATCTGACCAGACTGTTAAAAAACTCAAGAACCAACCCTGCCAGGTAGTCACACTGCCACCACCCCTCTGTAAGGGGAAAACCAACCCAAGTCTCCAAATAAGAGGACCTGCCTGGGATTCCAAGGAGACAAGAGCTAAGGTCATGCTCTCTGCCCCTGGAGCCTTAAGTCGAAAAGTTTACTCAGTAGCCAATGTGCTGAACTTAGACCTGGGCTTTACTGGAAGAACAAACACCAGAGTAAATATGAGGTAGCTTTATTAAAAATATTAAAAGTTCATTAAGAAAATATATAACTGCATCAAAACAGGCAAATACTTCAAAAGAGCAACATCACTTTCTTAAACCCAGATCAATCATACGGCATAGGTACACAGGGCTGGCTCCAGGCATGCCTGGGCCCTTGGGCCCTTGGGCTCCAGCCTGCCCCGGGCCCACAGTGCTGGAGCGCAACCCCTCACATGTCCCACCTACCTCTATTGCTCCGGTAAATGACATGCTGTTGTGCACGCATGCCTGCCATCAACCAAGATGATGGCAGGGGTGTCAGCCTCTTAGGGAAGCCTCTGCCTCCATCTCAGTTGATGGCAGGCATGTGTGCACTGCCCCTGGATCTTAGTCGATGGGAGGCATGCGCACGCAGTGCTCACTTCATTTACAGGAGTGATATAAGTAGGTGGGGCATGGCTCATAGTATTCATAAGGGAGGGAGGTGCCTAGGAGCTCCCTCTTAGCAATCCATGGCAGGGTCAGGACCAACTCTGCCACAGATCACAGAACGGGAGCGCTATCCTCCCACCCAAAGGAGGGGCCTCTTTGGGCCACAGAGGCCCTTGGCCAGGGCCCGACTTAGCCGCCCCCTGGTGCCAGCCCTGAAGATAGAACACATCAAAATATCAAAAAGACAGCTGAGAAATAACCTACAGGACAAAATAGCAAAGTCTAACCCTTCCTAACTCTAAACATACTGACAGAGTTCAGGATAGCAGAGAATACTTGCCCCTATCAGCAATATGCAACATCAAGCCAGGAACATGGGGCAACGAACAAAGGATTTCAAGATACTTTTATAGGAAAAGCCTAGCAACAGCAAGGCATATCCTGGGGTAAATGAAAAGGACAAACAGTCAGAACATTCTAGACCTAGGCATACTAGGCCAATCCATGGGATAAATGGTTGGAATTTTGTCGACCTGAGACAAGCCTTGACCAATCAAAGGGCAATTGGGCTAGAACTTTCCAGGCCTAAGCTGTACATGAGAGTCTCACCACCCAAGCAGGTGAATCCAATTAGCAGAGGCAACAATGGCCTTGAGGACCACTCATATAAGACATAACACAGGTGCAAGAAATGATCTCACACAATCAATTAACTGAAGAAACTTACTGAAGAAACATCTTTCCCACAGATTTTACCCTTCAGGCTCACACAAGATGTTTCCAGAATCCTTCATGGCAGAAGGTCAAAACAGGTTTTCTTGACAGCAAGAGTCGCTGTTGCTTTTAGATCCTGCTTTTGGGCTTCACATAAACACCCTGGTTGGCCACTGTGAGAACAGGATGTTGGACTAGATGGCCCACTGGGCTGATCTATCAGGTTCTTGCTATGTTCTTATACTGGATTTAGCCATTTCAGAAGTATCATGGTAATGCCCACTGCTGCCCTCTATCAGGAGCTGCCAGATCTGTATACACTGCCCCATGTAGTGGCTCACTGGACTGCAGGAAGCAATTTCTCAGTGAAGTACCTTCAGTCCCTGGACTAACTTCAGGATGGCCTTTGGAGCCTCCTGGTAGGAACGGGCTTCGTGTTCCAACTGAGCCTTGCTTGAGCAACAATTATTTTCTGGTGTGTTCCTGCAGCCTTTTTAGTCCTCCCTCCTGGTTTATCTTCTGGTTCTGACTTGTTCTTTGTTCCTGACTACTGGCTTGTCCTATAGCTCCTGGCTCTCTTAAAATTGCTGCCTTCAGCCCAGCCCTGAACCTTGTTAAGGATAGCCCAGAACTGGATAAGACCTCCTTACAGGCGCACCATCCTATTGCTGGGCCTAGCACGTACAGGAACCAAGAGGAATACATGGACACAACAATCTCCCACCAAGATTACAACCCAAGAAGATGTTCTGTTTAGGGAGGCCACAGATTATTTGGGTCTACTGTGCCCTGACTGGTCTTGCTCAGATGCTTCAGCTATAGACAAGCACAGGCCTAAAGGCCAAATATAGCCCACCAATCCTCTCTATCTGGTCTGTGGAACTCTCCCCAGGATAGACCTCCTCACATGCTATGCTCCTCACCAGCCCTGCTTTGTAACCACCTCAAGTCGAATAAATAAGTGTTTTTGCCAACAGTGTGATGTGGCTGCAAAAAAGTCAAATGCTATATTAGGCTGCATTAACAGAAGTATAGTTTCCAAATCACGTGAAGTACTAGTTCCCCTCTATTCAGCACTGGTTAGGCCTCATCTTGAATACTGCGTCCAGTTCTGGTCTCCGCACTTCAAGAAGGATGCGGGCAAACTGGAACGGGTTCACAGGAGGGCAACAAAGATGATCAGGGGACTGGAACCAAAGCTCTGTGAGGAGAGACTGAAAGAACTGGGCATGTTTAGCCTGGAGAAGAGAAGACTGAGGGGAGATATGATAGCACTCTTCAAGTACATGAACGGTTGTCACATAGAGGAGGGCCGGGATCTCTTCTTGATCGTCCCAGAGTGCAGGACACAGAATAATGGGCTCAAGTTGCAGGAAGCTAGATTTCGACTGGACATCAGGAAAACCTAACTGTTAGACCCATACGACAATGGAACCAATTACCTAGAGAGGTAGTGGGCTCTCTGACACTGGAGGCATTCAAGAGGCAGCTGGACAGCCATCTGCCAGGAATGCTTTGATTTGGATTCCTGCATTAAGCAGGGGGTTGGACTCAATGGCCTTGTAGGCCCCTTCCACCTCTACTATTCTATGATTCTATGATTCTATGAATGTGTCCTGGAACTCTGATAATGCCCATTTCTTGCCTGGATGGAGAGTAGCAACAGATAATTGAGTGTGCATAAAAACTACCCTACTGTACAAAGGTAAAACTTACATTCATTGCTCCACCCACTTTTGCCTCTGGCCCTGCCCACCACTCCCATGTGCCCCCCCCAAAGACCACCTAGAAGGTGATGTGATTCTTGGGCTTCAGACAGTTGCCTACTCTTGCTCTAGATTTGCATGGGCAGGACAGCATATGAGGTGAGTTCACTCCATGCATGATCCTGCCCATCACATCGATTCCTCCTATCACATTCATGTCAGAAGATCTGGTGCCAATAAAATTTGCAGTGGGGGATGGGGGCTGCCGGGGAGACCCACAAAGGTCACATGCAGGCTGTTGGCTGCCCATGTGTTGCCACCTCCATGTGCTTCTTCTCACATAGGTCTGGTAAGATAGATAATGGGGAGGCCATGTAGGAGGATGTTGATGCAGTTATGATAACTGGAGCAATGTGGGAAGGAGCCAAATGGATGCAGAGTCTGAGATGCAAATCAGCCTATGTGGAGAATATACATGGTGTCTAGAGCAGCTTCTTCCAACCTTGGGGTCCACAGATGTTGTTGGACTACAACTCCCATCAGCCCCAGCCAGCATGGCCAATGGTCAGGAATGATGGGAATTGTAGTCCAGCAACATCTGGGGAGCCAAAGGTTGGGACAGGCTGGTCTAGAGCCTGTGGACAATTAGAGCCATGCTACAGGGAACACTTTAAGTGGCCACCGAATGGTCATCTCCATCCACACACAGATATTTCACTTTTTCCCCATAAGTCTCAACCCCTTTCACGGGCTGTTACAAAATTTAATAATGGAACACAAGGCCCCCAGTTCTGCAGCAAACTATCACTTGTGGAATTGCAGAGTTATGGTTCAAAATGTTAGGTTTTATGGATGCAAAATTCGGCATTTCAGTGCACTTATCCGTATCTGTCACTTTTTAACCATTCTTGTTCCAGTGCGTTGCTTACCAGGCAAAGATGTTTTCATTTTCTGAGGCATTTGAACAGCACCAATGACATTATATTATATTGTTAAATCTGTTTTTGTAGATTTACGTTACAGCAGAACACAGTTTAGAACACTAAATATATTACTGTTCAGAAACAATTTTCCCCAAGTTATAGCAGTTAGCATTACAAGAAACAGCTAAAATATATTCGTTCATGCTGGGTCTAGAGACATTTACTGCTGTTCCTATTCTTCAAGAGTTCCCTACTCCCCCAAGTGCTATAGATCTAGAGTTTTGCTGTTTTAAAATAAAATTAAAAACTAAGTCTTCGGTCCTATACACACATTTACCTAGAAGTAAGACTCATTGAACTAGGATAGGTGAATCTGTCCATTTCAGTTTCTCTTGTTCTCTCATTTTTCCAACCTTAAGTTCAGTCCTCCACATTTCCACATTAGTTTGCAATTTAAAAAAGCCATCAGTTAGTTTCTGGAAAATGCATGTTTTGGTATGTAATTTTTCCTGTCCACATTTTCCCTGTCCACAGTTCAGACTCAAGGGGTCTAAATACAAACTGAGTGAATGGGCGGTAAAATGGCAAATGCAATTCAATATAAACAAGTGTAAAGTTATGCATATTGGAGCAAAAAATTACACAGATACGCTCATGTGGTCTGAACTGGCGGTGATTGATCAGGAACGAGACCTTGGGGTCATGGGGATAGTTTGATGAAGATATTGACCCAGTGTGTGGCAGCTGTGAAAAAGGCAAACTCCATGCTAGGGATCATTAGTAAAGGAATTGAAAATAAAACTGCTGATATCATAATGTTGTTATATAATTCTATGGTGCAGCTGCATTTGGAATGCTGTGTACATTCCTTGTTGCATCACTGCAAAAAAGGATATTGTAGAGCTGGAAAAGGTTCAGAAAAGGGAAACCAAAATGATCAAAGAGATTGAGCAACTCCCCTATGAGGAAAAGTTGCAGCATTAGACAAAAGGCAAATAATAGGTGACATGACAGAGGTGTATAAAATTATGCACGGCATGGAGAGAGTGGGGAGAGAGAAGTTTTGCTCCCTCTCATAATGCTAGAAGTCATGGACATCCAATGAAGCTGAATGCGGGAAGATTCAGGACAGACGAAGAAAGTACTTCTTCACACAGAGCATAGTTAAACTATGTTAAACTATGAAATTCACTCCCACAAGAGGCAGTGATGGCCACCAACCCGGATGGCTTGAAAAGAGGATTAGACAAATTCATGGAGGATAAGGCTACTAGCTATAGGCAGAGGCAGGATGCTTCTGAGTATCAGTTGCTAGAAACTGCAAGATGGGAAACTTGCACTCAGGTCCTGCTTGCAGTTTCCCTGTACAACTGGTTGGCCACTATGAAAACATGATGCTGCACTAGATGGGCCATTGGCCTGATCCAGTGGGCTCTTCTTATGTCCTTATGTTTTGCAAGCAATTTTTCCTGATATAATGCATTTTATATGGTTATCACTATATGCATTTTTTATGCACTCTTTACCCTAGCCTATGCATTTTTGTCACATTACTCGGCTGGAGAACTGCATTGCAAAATATGGGAAGTGCAGATTTTGAAGGATGGCTGTGTTTTGGTTCATGTGTCATTTCAGAAAGTGCGAATTAGGCAGGTTTACCTTTAAATGTGAATTGAATTGAATCTCTCCCCCATCCTTACATTGAACTCAGTGGGAGTTCTGAATGAACATCTTTCCTACAGCTATGTCTTTGGCATCTTTGTAGCACTCAGAACTGACCGTGTTGCTTTAATGCTGCTCAGAGAGGTACCGTTCATGTGTGGCAGGGATGGGGAGTCTGTGATCCTCTAGATGTTGTTGGACTCCAACTCTGATCAGCACCAGCCAGCATGGCCAATCGTCAGGGGTGATGAGAGCTGTAGTACAAACCCTCTGGAAGACCACAAGTACCCCATCCCTGAAGTAAGGCCTAATGACAGGTGCTTTCCCTTCAGCTCAATTCAGAATTGGCTCAGAAGTTACAAGCATAATTAGAGACAGCTAAACAAAAGAATGATTTCTCCCCAAGAGCTCTATCTGAACACATGTACCCTTTGACCCTTGCCTTTGACACTTGAGATGTATATTTTTAGGATTGTGATTGTAATTTGTTTATGTTTAAACTGTTTTAATATTGTATTTTAAATTATTGTTACTCCACCCTGGGACCTTAGGCTAAAGGGTGTGTAAATAATAATAATAATAATAATAATAATAATAAGCTTCACCTTATCACATTGTCTAATCAATTTTAACTGCCCTCATAATTTTAAATCTGTTGGTGCAGTTTTCAGTGTACAGTTAGGGCCTCACTTTACGGTGCTTTGCTTTACAGCAATTCGCTAATACAGCAGTCTCAATTAGACGCAATTAGACTAAAGCCCCACTCATACGGTGCTTGTTCAACTTTTACGGCAGTTTTCTGGCATCACGCGCCATTCTATTCAATGGGTTCCACTTTACAGCGGTTTTTGCTTTACAGCGGGGGTCCGGAACGTAACCTACCGTATGAGTGGGGCCCTACTGTATTGGAACAAAGCAACTAGGTGAAACAGAATGACAATCTAGGCAGCAACAAGTAAGCAAACATTGTTGCTTCTGGGACATCAGCTGAGGAGTATGAGAAAGGCTGGTGGGGAGTTCAGGGGGAGCAGCAAGGGGGCTGCCAGCACCGCCAGCACCAGCTGCCTGTTGTAGCAATCTTACTCTGCCTAATGGGAGGGCCAGCTCTCCTGAGTTGCAAAAAGCTTCTCAGCCTTAGGATCCTGTCCTATATATCCTGTCCTGATAATAATTTCCATTGAACACAGTGGGGCTTTCTTCTGATAGACATGCACAGTAATGCACTAAGCTATATGCAGATTACACACACACACACACACCCTTCCCTCTAATTATTTTCTTTGTGCTTTTACCTTGTAGTGAAATAAAAAACCTTTCCTCCCCAAAGTCTCAGTGTTAAATGCACGTTAGGAGTTTTTACGATGAAACCTGTTGTGAAAGCAAAGAAACTGGAATAAAATATATAATTTAATGTTAGTGTTGCTGTTGTTTTTCACCTGGATTCTCACCTTGGCGAAGTACACCTTTTACCGACTGCGCTAATTTGACCTTTTATAAACCTTCTATAAAATATTTGGTATTAAAATATAAATTAGATGCTTTTACTAGTAGCCAGAACTAGAGTCAGTGTTGCATAGCGGTTAGAGTGGCAGAGCAGAGTACAAATCCCCACTCGGCTATGGAGGGCATTGGGTGACCTTGGGCCGGTCACTCTCTCTTAGCCTAACCTACTTCACACGGTTGTTGTGAGGATAAAATTAAGAGAGGGAGCACCATGTAATCACCTTGAGCCCCTTGGAGGAAGGGTGGGATTGAAATGTAATTAACAAATACGCAAACTAGACATTATGCTGGACACGTGGCTGCCATAAAAAGTGGCGCCCACATATCTATCTCCTTTCTCCCTTTCTGTAATACTTCCTAGAACTTCAGCTTGCCCATGTCTTGTGGTCAAGATATTCCCCCACCTCCTTGCCCGTTACAACCAGATTCCTTGGTAGGAGGGTGGCTGGCTTCCACTTTCCACCTTAGCCCTTAATATTTAATATGTGGAACCAATCTCAGAGCTAGAGGGAGTGAGAGACAAATTCATCTAGTACCCACCCCACTGCACAAGCAGGAATGTCCATTGACCTGCCACCAGTCTTACATATCGGACTGAATACACCTTACAGGCCTTAGGAGTTACAGGCCTCCACACCCAAACTGGATCGTGAGCGAGAGTCTGGCTTCTGATTTTCATATTACAACGCAATAGTAGCAGCCCAAGGCTTGTGTGTGCCATTTATGATGATCTACTTTTTTAAAATCTCAAGATAACCATCTAGTTCAGGAATGGATAACCTCTGGCCTTCTAGATGTTGCTGTGCTACAACTCCCATCATCCCTGACCGTTAGCTATTGTATTGTACCATTAAACATTTTCTCACAGGTGGCAGGGAAATTAGGCTGAATTGTAGTCCATAGTAAGATGATCCTAGAATTAAACAAACCACAATTTTAGATTTGGTTGAATCAAAGCCTTATTTTGAGAACCAACACCCTTTTAAATTATTATTTTGCCTAATATCTTTTCTATAAAGACATTGGTGTCCAACCCCAAAGTAACTCTATGGGCAGAACAATCCTAACTATGCCAGGGGTGTGTGAAAATCTATCAGATGCTCTACCATTTTTTTGTGGGCAGGTGCAGACAGCTTTTTCTTTTATCCTTCCTTTGACTGACGATCTTCCATTGACTGATTGTGTCAGTGGATGCGAAATAGCCACTCCTGATAAGCCCCATTTCCCCCCACTCCCTTGACCCCACATTACTGGTGCTATTTCCGTATTGGTGGACCTTTCTGCCTGCTTGCCAGGGGACCTTTTGTGGTGTAAGTATCATCCTATCTGTGTTCCTCCATTTCCCCAGCAGAATAGCACTCACACTGTTTCTTAAGGTTCTTTAGCCAGTTTCTACTGAGGATAGGGTTGCTCTGTAAAGCAATTTAAATTAACTAATTCTCAGGTGCAAGAGAAAAGATTTAAGGAGCAACAATCAAATGGACTTTTTTAAAAATACATCTGGAATGCTCATTGTTATTATATGCCTTCAAGTTGATTACGACTTATGGCGACCCTATGAATCTTTCTATATATATATATTCATAGGGTTTTCATAGTAAGAGGTATTCAGAGGTGGTTTACCATTGCCTTCCTCTAAGCCTACGGCACCCGGTATTCCCAGTCGGTCTCCCATCCAAGTACTAACCAGACCTGACCCTGCTTAGCTTCCGAGATCAGACAAGATCGGGCTTGTTCAGGGTAATATGGCTGTAGCCTTGGATGCTTATTACCAAACCAAAAATAAAGAGGATGACTTCTTGTTACATATTATGGAAACCCATTACCTCATAACAACTCAGTTTTCCAGAAATTGTTTTAAATAGTTATTGGGCAAACGGTACCCTCTATTAGGGTCAACTTGCATGGTAACTGAAATTTGGATTTTTGTGCAATTACAGGTCTACAAAATGAGTTGTGTCAGGAAAGCAAAATAAATCAAAAGATAATGTATCTATAGAGGATTCTATTTATATTGTCTGGAAAGGAAGAAGAATAGCAGGGAAAGATTGCAAAAAAGGACATTATCAGTTAAGATATAAAATCAAGTGCACATGTAGATATGTGTAGCTTACAGAACTTGTTAGTGGACTCTTAAAATATGGTTAAGAAAACAGGTAAATGCAAATTTGAAAATTCTCTGATAATTTTGGTCCCTATTGTAGTAAGAGAACAAGTATAAGTTGTAATCTTGTAATAAAATCAATTATAAAGTCTCAAGCTTCCAGTAATCAAGAAGTAAAAAGTAGGACAAAGCTAAAGTGGGGGTTTACATTTCCCCCAATAAAATGGGTGTCTGCAAAAAATGCAGAAATATTAACCCATTCATAATGAGGATAAGAGCATTGTCCTCACTGATTTGGCCTTGTGATATAATTACATAGTCAAATCTGATGCCTATGTAGCATCATCAGAAAGTCCATTAAGAGTAAGGCAGTGTTTCTTGCCCTCACTCTGATTTGGCTTTATGACACTGTCATAAAGTCAGGTCTGATTGACAGAATTATGACATAATGTCATCAAATTGCCCGTGTGATCCCTGGTTGATAGGGATCATCTTGGGGGGGAAATCCCTCTCTTATATAAAAAATCCCTCTCTTATATATAAAAAAAGTTATTTCTAAATATCAGATTGGGGCAAGATGCGATTGTGAACAGCATGTAAAAATGTAAACGGGGGGCATGAAATAATAATAACAAATAAATGTCCAATTCTGAAGAATTCCCATCCTGGAGCACATGAGGAGATGCCTCTCTGATTTTTTTTCATAAACATTCTGAGAAAAATATATGTATGGAAATAACAAAACTCCAGTTTTCCCTTTGGAAGGTCTTCTGCAGGAGACTATTTTCTTCTAATGGCATTAGAAGCAGTGCTTAGATAGGCTTTTAAACACCTAGCCTTGCTATATCAGTTTAGAATCAAGGTTGACAAAAGCAGACATTTGGAATTTCATCTCCTTAAAGTCAACTCAAAATATTGTTGATGAAAAAAATATAGATGGCCTGTTTATGAAGATGAACAGGCCAAATCCTAAGCCTAGATAAAACTATAATAGGAAATTTGATCTAAGTTTACGTTTCCTAACATATGTAGTACCACTCATCAGTTCCTGGTGGAAAAAAAAGGGTTCAGATTTCAATATCTGACCAAAACAAGGAAATCTGTCTTTAGTTTTACTTAGACAAGCTGCAAAACTGGGTTCAAAAAGGAAATTACAATACAAATAAATATACTTTTCCTGGTACATTGCCAGATGGCTGAATAAATTGGTAATCAATTGGTTTTCTCTGTGTGTGTGCATTTTGCAAGAAACATGGATGTTTGACATAGATCATATACTATTATATTGCCTTATTATGCTGTATATTATATTCCAGCAAATAAGCAAGATGGGAGAGGATGAGGGAGAAGTGATGTAATTACCTGTTTTCAAGAAATGTTTATGTAGCAAGTATTCTTGTCACTGAATATCTTGGTTTGTTAGTACTTGAGGAAGCCTGGCCTAACAGAGCAATTTTGGTTTGCATCAATGTTTATATTCCACCTCAAGGATCAAAGGATTAGGAACATGACATCTGGGCTTCATTAGAAATCTGTGTTCTGAAACCAGTTTTTTAATCCTATTAGTAAAGGACTTGAATGATTGGATGGGATCCAAAGTTCTTTACATATCTGAAGACCTGAGCTTTCATTTAAAACTTTCTGACTTCAGCAGCATCCAAAGGTGGTTACTGTAATAAATTCGTTAGTTATATGTAAAAGTGGAGGGAAAGTGACTACAATTACTTATCATCATGTGCAAGGAGTGTCATACTTTATGTGTTACTTTATTGCTTCATCATCATCCCATATTCCCTAAGCTAGAAAGTGCTGTTTATCAGGATGTATGGCCTCTTTCCCCCCCTTTTTGGGGGGGGGTTACAGAGCAATCTGAGCAGTAGAAAACTGATGCAAATTACACCAGCGTAAGTTACCACGGTTCCAAATTCTGTTCAGGAGGAATTTGGAGGAATTCCTTTTTGACAGCGAAGTTCCTCCAGGTTGCTAGGTCATGTGGTCTGCAATAGGTGTAAGTCTTGCTCTGTCCTGTTGCGCCCATGAAATGCCCCCCTTTTAAGACTTATGCCAGTTTAAGTTCTGCTGGCTAAGCCCCAGCTCTGAGGGGGGAGCCCAAAATCCGCTAAATTCAAACTCTCTCATCCTTGCGGATCTTGCGTTTGGATGGTGCAGTAAGTGAACTTTCTCCTTCAAGTCATTATTGAAGGGTGTGCTAAAAATCTATTTAAAAGATAAATTCTTGTTAAAAGAAAAACAACAATATTTTCAGATATATATCTGGGAGTATGTTGCCCAGGCCAGTTAGGAAAGAAATTGAACCAAACTCTAGGTTATGTTATCTTATGGATTGTGGGAGTAATTTTTTTACAGGCATTTCTGAGGAATATTGGGGGAAGCATTTCACTAAAATCGTTAATTATCTAAATGAGAAGCTTCTGGAAATATCCTTCCCACCCAGACTTCCTGTATTAACAGAGACTAGTCACAAAAGGCACAATTCATAGATTGGTGACAAGCTCTAGATCAGGGATGGCAAACGTGGGATCCTTCAGGTGTTGTTGGATTCCAGTTTCCATCAGTCCCATCCAGTCAATGGTCTGGGATAATGGGAACTGACGCCCAACATTTGAAGGGCCACAGGTTCCCCCACATCTGCTCTAGGTGAAGACATGCTCCCTGAAAAAATGTTTAAACAAAACTTGGATTGGTGGGCCTCATAATCAGCAAAATAATTTGTGTATAAATTTATTCATTTATTAAAATATTTGTAAGCCAAACTTTTCCTAAAAGTATATCAAGGCAGCATTACAACATACAAAAACATGATAGAATTAAAAACCAATAAAACCAATAAAAACAATAATAAAAGCATCAATAAATACTGCAATAGTTAGAGAGAAATTCATGTTACTAAGGCCTGTCTAAAAAGTTCACTTTTCAAGAAATGGCAGGGAGTTCCACAGGGCAGGGTCTGCCACACTAAAGGCTTGGTCCCTGGTGGAGGCCAACTGAACTGCAGAGGTGTGAGGAACCACTAAGGGTGCCCCATCAGAAGTTCTCATTGATCATGATGGAAAATAGGGAGTCAGGCGGTTCTTAAGGTACTTTGGTCCCAAGTGGTTTGGGGCTTTGTGAATTAACATAAGCACCTTGAACCTGGCCCAGTAAATGAGACTGGTAACATTCCTAAACAGTGGAGATTGGGTACTGCAGTCTCAATGCCTCCACTCACCCATCTTTAGTAGTAAACTTTATTTCTTCCACACTGAGAGGTTTTAAAAGGAAACCATTTATTTATGGAAATGTACTTTATACTAATCTAGTACTAAGGTACTTGTGGAGCATACTGAGACTAAGACTGAAGCTGTATTAGAATTTATTTTTGAAACAGCTTTTCCATGAACCACATTGTACACCTTCAGCTACACTGCAGGCCAAGTTAGGTATCTATGCTATAAATCTCTTTGGCATAGGGTTGCCAGGTCTCCGGTTTTCTGCCGGAGACTCCGGGACAAGGGGGCTGTCTCCGGCCTCCGGCTATACTTCCATTTAAAAGGTGGATCTCCGGCTTTTTATTGGCCCCCTCAGCCACGCATGCGTGATTGACCACGCATACGTTGGGCTGCGGCTGGCCGACTTCCGCTCTTTACAATTTCAGGCAGGCAGAGGACTTGAGCAGCCGACACAGTGAGGGACTCCTCCAGCAGCAGCCCCTGCCCGCTCCCGCCACCACCCACAGAGAACATACAGGTGAGGCCGGGCGTGTGAGGGTGAACTGATGGCCCATGGGTGGGTGGAGGCGAGCGGTGGCAGCGGAGGCTAGGCTGGGCTGGCCTGGCTCCGTCTTAGCCCCGGCCGGCCCAGAGCCAGTTCCCCTGGGGCTCAGGCTGCTGAAGTCTCTGGTTGGGGGGGGATCACGGCCGCTGCCGTGGGTGGAGGCAAGTGGTGGCAGTGGAGCCCAGGCTGGGCCGGCTCCCTCTTAGCCCCGGCCAAGACGGGGCCCATGCGGCTTGCGGCCTGCCTGGCAGCCTCAGCGCAGGAGCCGTGGAGGGCAGGCCGGGCTGGCTCCTCCTCCTTAGTCCAGCCGGTTCTCCAGCTCCGGAAAGGACGGCCGACCGCTTCACCCCTCCTGCTGTTGGCGCCGCTGGGGGGTCCCATCGCGGCCGCTGCTGCCCAGGGGTGCCCACAGCAGGAGGGGTGAAGCCGGCAGCCGTCCTTTCCGGAGCAGAGGAACCGGCTCCGGGGCTAAAAAGGAGCCGGCCTGGCCTGCCCTCCACGGCTCCTGCTGAGGCTGACAAGCCGCGACGCCCGTCTCCTAGCAACCGCTGCCGAGACAGGGCCGACGCGGCGGCCTGCAGGCTCAGCCTCAGCAGGAGCCGTGGAGGGCAGACTGGGCCGGCTCCTCCTCCTTAGTCCAGCCGTTTCGGAGGTAGGCTGACCGGCCCACTTCTGGTACATCTGTTAAGGAAGCATGCTGAAAGGCTTTGAGGGCCTGTTTGGATGTCACACTCTCGCACCTGCAACTCTTTAACTTAATCTCAGGTGCTTGAAGCGCTGTTTATTGAAATAACTTTGCACATGCTCGGCGATACTGTCTTTACTTCTTCATTTCTGGGCTGAGCCATGGTGGTGAAAGCATGTTTCTTGGGGTATTACTGTGCTTGACCCTTGCCTTAAACTAAAATTGGGGATTTGTTAGCTCGGGGCTGCCTCCATACAAATACATGGGCCATAAGAAGAGTAGAGTTAAGGGCAGAAAGGATTTGTTTCTGCAGGACTCCTGTGTTCTTCTCTCCTCTTTGTGTTACTGTGTGTTTTTAAGTGCTTCCATCCTCCAGGGACTTAATTATTTCTTGCCAGGTTAGATTTAAATCTGGCTGTAGAATTCCCCACTTTAGCTTCATATCTGAATTCATGTATTAAACTTTGCAAGACAGTCTATAGTCTGTGTTTTCTTCTCCCCTTTTTTTTTAAAAAAGCTTTCTGTTATCTGTTGCTGTCTGCAAACCCTGAATGATGACAGCATGTGTACTACCAGCTGTCAGATGTTCAATATTATCAAAACAGAAAGAAACTGGCCTGTTTGAAAGCTGCATTTTTATAGAGCCATAATTTTATTAGAGCAATATGGCTTTGGCAACATTCCCCCACCCCTTTTTTTCTTATTTTTTAATTGCGGTTTCTACATACTTTAACCATAAAAAAGTAAATTGAACGATCTTTTTCTGGTCTAAAGTTAATTGTTGGCGAGTTAAAAGTACATCTTTAAGTCTGCAGGCTAGCACATAGGATGACATACACCTCAATCCTCTCCACTTGTATTCAAAAGTAGTTGTTACATATGGTTACAACCTTAGTATTGGGCATTGTAATAAAACATCCCAAAACATGATGATACACTGCTTCTTGAACAATTTGTTCATTGACCAGGGAAGGAAGGAGTCAGTTTACTTACCTGCCATGTGATCCCACTGAGTTTCACCATACCCCAAACTAGGTGGAATCCATGTTAAATGAAGAGTAATGTTGAGTTCAGCTTCAGCATCCCCCACTATGGTCAATGTATGTGCCCTACTTTTGTCTCTTGCATTATGTAGTTTCAAAAGTCTCAGAAGGTAGACTTGTTTAGACAACTATACTGGTTAATTGTGAGACTGACACTACTATAAAAGCTGTCAAATGCTCATTGTTGATAAACCATATTCAATTTCTTTAGTAATTTTTGTCTAATAATAACTTTTGCTTATAAATTGTTTTAAATTTTTTAAATTGTGTTTTAAATTGTTTTTAAAAGATGTGTTTTAAATTTGTATATTTGTTTTTAATGTTTTTAGTTACTGTAAACCTCCCAGAGAGCTTCGGCTGTTGATGGACTTTTTGATGAACTTTGCCTGGTTAAAAAGTTTGTGCCTGAGGTCAGAACATCTGATCTTCCTCTGGATGAGAAATGGGTGCAGTTGCTAAAGAGCATCAGATCAAGAATTCTGGTGAAGGTTGTCAGTGCAGTGTTTGCCATCCCAGTAAGCAATGCTTTCGTGGAGAGAGCGTTTTCACTAATGGGCAATGTATGGACTGACAACAGGAACCGTATGTTACCTTCCCTTGTTAAAGCAGAGCTTTGTGTCAAATTAAACTTTGGCATGAACTGTGCTGAGTTTTTTAAATATGTGAAGGAAGAACAAAGGTTGCTTAAAGCTTGTGTTTCAAATGAGAAGTACAAATTCTAAACTCAGCCTGTTTAGTTATTTAACACCAGTTCCTACAGTGAAAGCACCTTGTTCATTCTTTCTGTTTTTCTTTTATAAAGAGTAATACTGTTTATAATGTTTATAATGGTTGAAAACATCCCTTGGATGTCATCCACTTCTCTTTTGTAAGAGAGATAAATGTCTAAAACCAGCTGCAATTTCATTGCTTCAGTGGGTCTCTACTCTAGTTGGGACTAGATTGATTGGTGATGTAACCTGCCTTTGTTCTCTTAAAGATAGTGTTTGTTAATAAAAAAAATGTTTGTAACCTGGTGCTATTGGTTTTATTTCTGTCACATTTTTACCTTTACCTTAATACTAGAGGTAATTGTATAATTGTATAATTGTGATTGCCAACTGCTTGCCTAGAATGCCCTCCCTTGTCCTTAACATGGCTGCAACCGTATCTACTCAGAAGTAAGTCCTATTTAGTTCAGATCTTGTAAGTTCAGGTCTGTGGCTTCCTTTATGGAATCAATCCATCTCTTGTTTGGCCTTCCTCTTTTTGTACTACCTTATGTTTTTCCTAGTTTTTCCTAGTCTTTTCTAGTGAATCGTGTCTTCTCATTATGTGTCCAAAGTATGATAACCTCAGTTTCATCATTTTAACTTCTAGTGATAGTTCTGGTTTAATTTGTTCGGACACCCAATTATTTGTCTGTTTTGCCTAGAATGTCCTCCCTTGTCCTTAACATGGCTGCAACCGTATCTACTCAGAAGTAAGTCCTATTGAGTTCTATGGGGCTTAGTTCCTTAATAAGCATGTTTACAGTTGCTGCCTTCAGGGGCATCTATCTGTGCTCCCATCTAACATCTCTGCAACACTAAACTCCTTTCTTCCAATAATGGCCAAGTCTGAGGGCACGTAAACCCTTCTTGCCAGAAGCAAGTAAACTAGAAGGCATCAGAACTGCACCTCCCAAGAAATGTCCCTAATGTCCTAGTAAGAGTTCTACCTAGAAGTTGAAGGGTTACGCTGACCCTTTGGTATGTGTTGCTGTGGTTGGTATGGTATTGCATTTAGGGAAGCATCACTGTCTTTTTTCATTTTCTGTTTGCATTTCATGTACCTTTGACCCTCCTCCCTTACATCCATAGAAGCAACAACAGTGGTTCCATGTGGTCAACTAAACCCCTAAAATCCATTGATGATGTGCCTTGTTGGTTGCATGATGGTTTGTTTTTTGCCCACTAATGGTAAAAGAGAATTCACATATTTGAAAGTGTGGCTGCAGTTGTTGTTCCCAAGCTGCTGCCTGTGAAGGTAGACCAAACCATGGGTGTTTTTTCTCTGTCAATTATTACTCACTGGAATTGGATTGGCTGTCCAAGTGAGTTTATAGCACCCCACAGAGTAGACAGAAAGGGTAGAGAATCTTCTTTCTCTTACTCATTTCTCAGACCTCTTTCTGAAGTGAAGGGTCAAATCTGTAAAGAAGTTTGGAGCAGCCACATTAAAAGATAAGGGCAGGGCATTCCAGGCAGGGGGTTGTCAACCCTGCTTGGATATGGATGTCTTTGCAGAGGATCCCTAGTCAAGCATTACTAACAGCACAATCCAAACTATCTACTCAGAAGTAAGTCCTGTTGAGTTCTATGGGGCTTAGTTCCTTAATAAGCATGTTTATAATTGCTGCCTTCAGGAGCATCCATCTGTGCTCCCATCTAACATCTCTGTAACACTAGGCTCCTTTCTTCCAATAATGGCCTGGCCTGAGGGCACGTAAACCCTTCTTGCCAGAAGCAAGGAAGCTAGATTAAATGTTCCCTAAAGGTGTTGAACTGTGACCTGGGAGACCAGGGTTCAAATCCCCACACAGCCATGAAGCTCACTGGGTGACCTTGGGCCAGTCACTGCCTCTATGACTCAGAGGAAGGCAATAGTAAACCACCTCTGTCTGAATACTGCTTACCATGAAGACCCTATCTGGGACTAACTTGAAGGCAGTCCATTTCCATTTTGCATCACCCTAAGCTTGTGAGAAAGAATGACCTTGTCACTTCAGATGGACCTAGGTAAGATTTCTATTTTAATCTCCAGAGAATTTTTTTTAATGGCATGCTCCAAGCAACTGTGGTTGATACAATGTATCGTGCTTAATGATGTCACTAGGGCCCGCCCCGTGACGTCACTAGGGCCCGCCCCGTGACATCACTAGGGCCTGCCCTGTGACATCACTATGGCCCGCCCCGTGACATCACTAGGGGCCGCCCCCATTTTCTCAGGTTTTTGGATGGCTCCGACCTGGCAACCCTACTTTGGCATGTTGTCTAGTCTCTTATTGAGTGAAATGACAGCTGATGGATTAGGCAAGTGTGCTTAAGTAATAGTGTTTAAAGAATGAATGAATGAATGTTTATTTCGGTCCATGACCAGCAAGCAAAATAAATACATACAGAAAAACATAAAACACACGTTTCCAAATCCATAAAATACATATTAAAATGGTAAGAACAGGGATTAAAATGATTAGACCAAGCTCTTTCTGTGGGCCATGGCCGTAACACAGAATCTAGATACCATATCAGTAATGAATGGGTCACGATCCTTAAGTAGAGCGTGGAAGGAATTTTCTTCTAATATTCTAGCTCTTTTAAGAAGACACGGGTCAATGAACAAAGTACGTAAATCAGAGTAAAGGGCACAGTGCAATAATACATGTTCAACAGTTTCCACCGCACCAGAGTTACAAATACAAAATCGTTCTGAATAAGGCACTCTCTTGTACCGCCCTTCCAATAAGACTGAGGGGAGTACATTATATCTTGCTAAAGTAAATGCCTTTCTATGCTTAGGGATACACAGATTAGATAAATAGCCCGCCGAAGTAGGTACATTTACACTGACCCAAGTATTAGGGAAAGCTGCCAAATGAGCCAGATTATTTTGAAGTTCAATATCCCTAATACATTGTGAAATAAGGTCTTTAGCCTTGAAGTACCCAAGATGTAATACTGCTGCCTGAGAAAAACCAAGTGACTGGAGTTTGGAGATCACCACAAGTTTCCATCTAGACTGGTAAGTATCAATGAGAGTTAGCGGAGCAAGTCCCATGGGAGAAAAAGTTAATTTTAGCCACAAATTCAACCTCTGGACCCAAGCCCTGGTCTCAATCAACAGGGTGTCTACTTCCCGGCGGACAGCAACATTTGGAACACAGCTTGGAAGACCTAAAATGGTCCTGATAAATTTAGATTGGACACATTCCAGAGGGGCATAATTACCCTGGGAACATAGCTGGGTGTCATAAAGAAGTTGGGACACCACTCTAGTGTTGAACACCATCATAGCTGAGGGAATATGTTGGCCCCCATTAGAAAAGAAGAATGCCAATAGCGCCCTAATACTTCTCTGAGCAGTTTCAACAACATTGCTCAAGTGGGGTTTCCAAGAGCCCGAGAAGTGGAAAATAATTCCCAAGTATCTAAACAGGGAAACTTGTTCAATAGGGTGATCATTTAATAACCAGCGATGTTAGAGCCTTTTGTGTGTAAATACTAAGATCTTAGATATCATAATTGAGTATTAGCTTTTCTGTCTTACAAAAAGGGGTAAGCGCTCTCAGAAGGCGTCGCAAGCCCATGCATGTTAAGGACAGGAGGGCAGCGTCATTCGCATAGAGTAGAGTTGATAAAGGTTTACCCGCCAAGATGGGTGGGTGGGCATTTTCCTCTGCGAGATGTTTGATTAAGGGGTTAATATAAAAATTGAACAGCGAGGGAGCAAGTACACAGCCCTGCTTAACACCATTATGAGTTGGAATAGGAGCGGTTAACTGTCCTGCGCGGTTGCACCTAACTTTCAAATAGGTGTTCTGGTGTAGGCTCTTAATCAGAGACAAAAGTCGTCTGTCAATGTTACGCTCCATCAATTTATTCCAGAGTCTTTCCCTAGCAATGAGGTCAAATGCAGATTTAAAATCTATAAACGCCGCATACAGGGTTCCCCCAGAGGGGGACATGTATTTCTCCACAAGATGTTGTAATATCAGCCCCTGGTGAAGGGTAGAGCGTCCCGCCCTGAAGCCGGCTTGTTCATCATCTAGAATCTTATGGATCTCAAGCCAGTCATAAAATTTCTCTAGCAAATGGCTGGCATACAGCTTGCTGATCACACTTAGCAAGCTAATTGGGCGATAGTTGGCAGGGTCCAAGCATTTCCCTTTTTTGAAAACAGGAATTATAATGGCTAGTCTCCAATGATCAGGTAGGAGGGCAGATCAATCAATGTGCGTGAAGAGAGCAGCCAAAAGTGGAGCCCACCAGTCCACATTGTCTTTGAGAAGGTCCGGGGGGAGATTGTCACTACCTGGGGCCTTTCCCGGTTTAAGTTTGTTTATAAGCGAGACAATTTCTGATATTGAGACTGGGGGCCATTCAGGGAGCGTTTCCAGGTGGCTAACCAATTCACGAGTGGAATCTTTATTTTGGGATTTAGCAAAAATCGCTTTAAAATGGGATTCCCAGACTGTGGGTGGAATATGAAAGTCCATAGCCGGAATGGAAGACTGACCGTCCCAAGAGACCAGTTTCCAAAAGGTAGATGAATCCCTCACTCTGACAGCATTTATCAGGTTCTCCCAGACCTCTCTCCTAGCGAGCTGTTTTTTGGATCTAATTAATGCTTTGTAGCACTTCTTAAGCCCAAAATATTCATCAGGTAAAAATTGTAAGTCTAAGGATCTATAAAATTTATATTTACTCAAAAGTAAGTTCTTTAAAGTAACACACTCGTGGTCAAACCATGGTTTAGAATTATGCTGTAGGGTTTCAAGCCTTCCAACGATTTTAGGAATTAATGGATCGCGAATAGAGGTAACAAATTTCTGGAAATTCTCTACCGCTACTTCCGGTGTCTGTGCTGTAATTATAGTTTCACGCAAGGAAGAAATTTCCTCTGAATGGAGGAGTTTTAACATAACAGCTTTTAGTTTTGGGGACCATTTTATGCGTGCATGTCTATGCTCGGCCAACAAATTCAACATTGGATCATACTCCATACGAATTGCATGATCCCCAGGATTGAAAATCAGATGCAAAGGTAAGTGGTCACTGTCACCTCTTACACCCACCCCACAGTAAGAAACCCTATGGAGTAGCTTATAGGATACCATAAAGTAATCTATGGTAGAGGCCCCCAAATTGGATATAAATGTAAATTTGCCCTGAGTGTCCCCCATTATACTCCCATTGAGTATCACAAAGTCAAGGGAGTTAATCAGTTGTAAAAGACATAATCCAGCAAAGTTACACTTCTGATCTTTAGATTGTCTCTGCGGAAGGGGGTGCTCCCACTCAGGATTTGGAGGTAAAAGTTGGAAATGCGAGTACAGGGCTTCATCATTGGGGCCAATTCTGGCGTTGAAGTCTCCAGCCACCATTGCAGAGGCTTCAGGGTGATCAGACAAAAGTTTGCTGATGTATCCCTCCATCTTTTCCCAAGTATCTCTGATCATATTTTTTTGGTGTAAAGGTGGAATATACATATTGATTAACAAAAAGGTAAAAAGAGGGAGTTTGAGCAGTAGGGCCATCGCTATATTATCCAGATTTTCAGGCCATGTAATAGTAATGCCAAGTTTGGTCGAGACTAAAATAGATAGCCCCTCCTTTGGACGGCCACCCATTGTGCTGGAGGTTGCCACAAGTGAGTATGCAGAGAAGTCATTCAGAAGCAGGTCTTCTTTGAGCCAAGTCTCCTGAAGAAGTATAATGTCTTGGGAGTTGATAAAGGCAAAAAAGTCCGAGTCACAAATCTTATTTGCCCAACCAGCCACATTCCAAGACAACACCCTTATTTGATCAGACTTCCTGAGAGAGTTCGGTCAGGTAGAGTGGGGAGATGGATTTGGTGGCCGAGTGTTCAACAGACTTACTCTCTCATTAAAGAAAGGAGTTGAATCACATGGTTTTCCTCCAGGGTGTTTATAGGAGCCCATGCTATGGGGGCAAGGTGGTCAATAGATGTCTCAGAGACCATAATGTCCATCTCTAATAGCTCAATCTCTTCCAAGCTTGGGCTCCATCTACTCACATTGGAAGAGATCAGTCCTAAAGCTTTATTTGGGGACTCCTTCGCAGTAGGGCAGGAGTCATATGAGCCGAGTTCTTCTACCTCTAATTTTCTCATCTCTGTCCATGTCAATGAGGGTTTTCTTGGTGAGGGGTTATTACTTTCAGGTCGAAAAGTCCGAAGGTTCAAAGAGTGAGCAGACAATCCGAGATTTACAGCAAGATTAGTAGCTGTCAGAGTCGCGGGTGGTTGAATCTCAGATTCTCTTTCCTGAGATGACATCAAAATCTTCGGAGCAGGGGCCTCATGATGTAAAAGGGGATTTTCCAGGGAAGAGCTTTGCATTTCCTTCTGGTAGCTGCCACTTTTCAGATACAAGGTTGTTAAATGCTCTTTCAAAGTGTCCAATTTAATTAGTATTTCCACCTGAGCCTCAGGAGGGAGCTCTCCAAATGACTGTATCAGCCAACACTCTTCCTTCTCAAAAATGTTGGTATCATTCGTAAAAGGGTGAATGTCAGATACAATTTCCTTGTCAATTGGCTTCAAGTATGATAGGGCATCATAGGGCTTATGAGGTCGAATCAGCTCCTGAGCACCAATACAAGTTGGGGAGATCGTGTGTTTACAGCCCCCATTCTTCATACTACTTCCCATGCAAAGTCAAGGAAGCTCTTAGAGGCAAAAAGTCTTCCTTCAGAAAATGGAAGTCTTGTCCGAATGAAGAAAATAAAAAAGAACATAAACTCTGGCAAAAGAAATGCAGGAAGACAATAAGGGATGCTAAAAAAGATTTTGAGGAGCACATTGCTAAGAACATAAAAACCAACAGCAAAAAATTCTATAAATACATTCAAAGCAGGAGACCATCTAGGGAGACAATTGGACCCTTGGATGATAAGGGAGTCAAAGGTGTACTAAAGAACGATAAGGAGATTGCAGAGAAGCTAAATGAATTCTTTGCATCTGTCTTCACAGTGGAAGATATAGGGCAGATCCCTGAACCTGAACTAACATTTGCAGGAAGGGATTCTGAGGAACTGAGACAAATAGTGGTAACGAGAGAGGAAGTTCTAAGCTTAATGGACAATATAAAAACTGACAAATCACCGGGCCCGGATGGCATCCACCCAAGAGTTCTCAAAGAACTCAAATGTGAAATTGCTGATCTGCTAACTAAAATATGTAACTTGTCCCTCGGGTCCTCCTCCGTGCCTGAGGACTGGAAAGTGGCAAATGTAACGCCAATCTTCAAAAAGGGATCCAGAGGGGATCCCGGAAATTACAGGCCAGTTAGCTTAACTTCTGTCCCTGGAAAACTGGTAGAAAGTATAATTAAAGCTAGATTAACTAAGCACATAGAACAACAAGCCTTGCTGAAGCAGAGCCAGCATGGCTTCTGCAAGGGAAAGTCCTGTCTCAGTAACCTATTAGAATTCTTTGAGAGTGTCAACAAGCATATAGATAGAGGTGATCCAGTGGACATAGTGTACTTAGAATTTCAAAAAACGTTTGACAAGGTACCTCACCAAAGGCTTCTGAGGAAGCTTAGCAGTCATGGAATAAGAGGAGAGGTCCTCTTGTGGATAAGGAATTGGTTAAGAAGCAGAAAGGAGAGAGTAGGAATAAACGGACAGTTCTCCCAATGGAGGGCTGTAGAAAGTGGAGTCCCTCAAGGATCGGTATTGGGACCTGTACTTTTCAACTTGTTCATTAATGACCTAGAATTAGGAGTGAGCAGTGAAGTGGCCAAGTTTGCTGACGACACTAAATTGTTCAGGGTTGTTAAAACAAAAAGGGATTGCAAAGAGCTCCAAAAAGACCTCTCCAAACTGAGTGAATGGGCGGAAAAATGGCAAATGCAATTCAATATAAACAAGTGTAAAATTATGCATATTGGAGCAAAAAATCTGAATTTCACATATACGCTCATGGGGTCTGAACTGGCGGTGACCGACCAGGAGAGAGACCTCGGGGTTGTAGTGGACAGCACGATGAAAATGTCGACCCAGTGTGCGGCAGCTGTGAAAAAGGCAAATTCCATGCTAGCAATAATTAGGAAAGGTATTGAAAATAAAACAGCCGATATCATAATGCCATTGTATAAATCTATGGTGCGGCCGCATTTGGAACACTGTGTACAGTTCTGGTCGCCTCATCTCAAAAAGGATATTATAGAGTTGGAAAAGGTTCAGAAGAGGGCAACCAGAATGATTAAGGGGATGGAGCGACTCCCTTACGAGGAAAGGTTACAGCATTTGGGGCTTTTTAGTTTAGAGAAAAGGCGGGTCAGAGGAGACATGATAGAAGTGTATAAAATTATGCATGGCATTGAGAAAATGGATAGAGAAAAGTTCTTCTCCCTCTCTCTTTATACTAGAACTCGTGGACATTCAAAGAAGCTGAATGTTGGAAGATTCAGGACAGACAAAAGGAAGTACTTCTTTACTCAGCGCATAGTTAAACTATGGAATTTGCTCCCACAAGATGCAGTAATGGCCACCAGCTTGGATGGCTTTAAAAGAAGATTAGACAAATTCATGGAGGACAGGGCTATCAATGGCTACTAGCCATGATGGCTGTGCTCTGCCACCCTAGTCAGAGGCAGCATGCTTCTGAAACCCAGTTGCCGGAAGCCTCAGGAGGGGAGAGTGTTCTTGCACTCAGGTCCTGCTTGCGGGCTTCCCCCAGGCACCTGGTTGGCCACTGTGAGAACAGGATGCTGAACTAGATGGGCCACTGGCCTGATCCAGCAGGCTCTTCTTATGTTCTTATGTTCTTATGTAATTTTGCAGCGTATAAGTCAGAGATAGCGGAGGTGCAGCATTTTCGAAAACTCTTTGGAGATAGAGATCGTGTCTATTTAATTCCTTTCTGAGAGCATAAAGAATGGATGCACGGCTCGGGTCATTAAAAGTAATCAAAGCGCGGGTCTTATTTGGAGGGGAAGGAAGGTAATCCACTCGGGCTATATCTAGATGGAGAGAATGGTCCGGGAGTGTTTCCTTGAGGACGTTCAAAATATGAGTTTTTCTTAGCATCTGCGGGAGGAAACCTCTAGGTCTCTGGAAGTTAGCTAACATCAATTTCTTCCTATCCAAAATTAGATTCCAATTTTTATCTAAGTTGCCCTTTAACACAGGAGTCATGGTCTCAGGAGGTACGTTTGCAGAAGGTCACTGTAAGAATGCTTCTTGAGCATGGAGCTCCTCAACAGAAGCAGCAAGATGGTGATCGACCATCTCAGAGAAAGGATGGAGGCTGGACTTATCCTTAGACTTTCTCTTACTACCAGAGACTGTAGTATCCCGTGGGGTAGCTCTGGATTCGGAGTCAGTTTCAAGGTGTTGAAAAAGTTTCCCAAATTGCATTTTTTTATAGGTTGGGAACTTAGGATTCTTGATATTTTTTGCCTTCTTTTGAGGGTTCAGCCTCTTTTTTCTAGTAACTTTAGGTAAGTCCTTAGAGCACTCTGCTTTCTGCTTACTTTTGGGAGATTGGCAAGCACTCAATTATTTGTTCGGCTCCTCAGTTAGCTGGTTCCAGTTCCCAGCCATTATTGTTTCAGTAAGAGAGGTTAGAAGACCATTAGTTTGGTTCAGGAAACATTTAATACAGTTTATATCTTGTGAAATTGAAAGAAGCCATCCTTCTATGGGAGAGCCTTTCTGACTGTAAAGGCTCTATCAGCTCCAAAGAGCTCTGGAGGTTTACATTGTTATTTTGTGCTGGTAACGCTTGATTTGGCAATGAATCATCATCTGGAATTATTTATTTATTTATTTATTATTTTATTAGATTTCTAAACCACCCTATAGCTTTCTAGCTCTCAGGGCGGTGTACAAAAAGGTAAAAACAGATTAAAATACAATAAACATGATAACAATACACTGTAAAATATAGAAACAAAATCAAGAAATTATGAAGGAGTTCAGAGTCAAGGGAAGGGAGGGTGTGGGGTGCATTGAGTCCTCTACCAAAGCAAGCTCTGTTGCAAGGTTGTTGGTATTCTCCACACTGATATTATCAACAAGCAGGTATCCCTTGGTATCCAGTGACCAATCATGCCTTCCATCATCCTCACTCCCACGCTCGGGTTCCTGTGTTTTCTGCACTTTCTGCCCCCTCTCAAGGAAATGAGTGATTTTCATTTGTTTCCCTTTAAGAGACTCATCCCGAGTCAGAGAAATTCCCAGTGATCTATAACCAGCTCTGGTTAACACCATCCTTGGTCATTAATAGTGTAATCAATCTTAAAAAAGCTATAAAATGTAGAATTATAAGACTTATAGCCGACCACCTGGTAAATCACTAAGGACTGTGGCACAAATCCACTGTTCATCCACTGTTCACAAATCAAGTCTATGGTTAAGTGGAAAGAGGGAAGCTCTATCTTTACAGGCAGCTAGGGAGTCAAGTTCTCAAAGAAAAGCAATCACCATTGTCGGAGGTTCTTTCATTGTAAACAGGTAAATGCTTTTATTCTTTTTTTTTCTTTTGTTCTTTGCTCTTTTGTAAGTGCTTTTATTCTTTTGTTCTTTGTTCTAAGCTATTTTAGGCTTGGTAGCTCTCAGCTCATCTTCTGAGCTCTCAACCCTTTCAGCTTAAATTCTTGGTTTCTTTTAGAGGGTGTTAGCAGCTCAGAGATAAGAGCCCTCTTGCCCTCTTCAAAATAAATCAGTTTAGTCCTTCTTAACAGTAGAGTATCTTCACAGTATGTTCTAGCAAACATGAAGTAGTCCAAGGTTATCCAAACAAGTTAATAAAAGATTTAAAGACTTAGAAAGCAGAACAAGGGAGCTCACCACTTGTTGTGCTTAGTCAGTGCTGGCCGGCCATCTTTAAAGAAGATGGTAAAAAGTAATTTGGCTGAAAAGTGTGCAATTTACAGTCTTCTTATGGTTGAGTATCAGCTGAGTTGAAGTTTGCTCCTGTGTTGGGGGGGGGAGGGTTAAAAGCAGGATAAAACATTGGCCTTTTATCACAGAAAAATATTGACAACACACAATTTTGATGGTGGCATCTCTTTTCCAAGCCAAATCATGTTCAAGAATTAAATTATTTATTTATTTATTGCACTCTGTTTTCAGATCATGCTCAGGCAAAACATCTGAGGTATTTCAATGGAAGCCGAACACATTTTGATAATAGACTTTCTGGGAGGGGGACTGAAATACTGGAAAATATAGGGTCAAAAGATTCTACCCTCAGACTGTTCTTGAATTTTAGTCTGTTTTTCTATTCAGTTTGTGTTTGTTCTTCAGTAAACAGCTTATGGTTTGGGCCTACAAAAAGTGACTAAATATGAATTTAAGAAGAGCCCTGCTGCTGGCTAGTTTAGACCAAATCCCATCTAGCCTAGCAGGCCAGCATCCTGTTCTCACAGTGACCAGCTAGATGCTCCGGAGAAGCCTGCAAGCAGGACTAGAGCACAAAATCTGAGAAGCAGAACCTGAGATTCTGCCTTCTTTAAAAGTGAGGAACTTAACTACCTTTGGGAGGAAGGGCAGGTTATAAATTTAATAATAAATAAATAAACAGTAGCAATGAGAAAATCTATATTGTCCTAAAGGGAAATTGAGCAATTTCATCCCAAGCCAGGAAACTGGTAGCAATGTGAAAAAATTGGGCCACTATTTTCTAGCAAATGAAGTCACTGGTGGGGATAAGCAAAGAGCAATAGTTTTCAGTGTGTGTGGTAGCAAAACTTTTGAGAAGTTTCTCACAGCCACTGTTTCTCACAGTTAATCCAAGTGGTAAACACTGGCAGAGCTATGAAATATCTTGTCAGGACACTATACTCCAAAGCCAAGAATAATTGTGGAACATTTCAAATTCCTTAACTTCAAGCACCAGTGAAAAATTACAGGATATACATCTAGATGAAAAACTAAACTCAACATGAGCCCATAAACCAATTGAAAAGCCCCCAACAGAAGTGTAGAGACCTGGAAAGGGGTTTTCATTGTGAAGAAATGTATTCAGCCTCAGTTTATAGACACAAAATATTTCCATGTCATATTGGGAAACGATAGCAAGAAATTGAAAGGGGAGCTAGATACAGGAGCTTCTGTTAGAGCGGTCAACAAAGAATCAACAGTAGACCTGAATCTATTGGTGAAACAGGGACTTACGTTGGGAAAAATATCCCTGTGATAGGCTCAGTAAGTGTCCCTGTTACATATAAATGTTAATGGAAAACTTTAAAGGCCTTAGTAGTAAATGGCTGAAAGAACATGGCTGAAAGAACTCAGAGTGCATAGGGATTAAAAATATAAAGCAGATCTACAGAAAGTTCCAGCTCTACAAAAAAAATGGGAGATTGTTCTGCTGTATTCCAAAAGGGCTTGGGTATATTGAAGGGAATGAAGGCCAGGATATAGATCCAGGAGAGCAGGCAAATAAGAGTTCCATGTGCGCTCTGAGAGAAAATGGAAAATGAACTGAGAGATTAGGTCAAGGTGACTTCATCTCCCCTTTGCAATTTTCTGAATGGGCAACACGCATAGTACCTTTGGCTAAGCCTGATGGCACTATCCATGATTGTGGGGACTATAAAGTCATATTCAGTCAAGTCTTGAAGTAGACAAATGGCCCCTTTCACATACTTGCCAGCAGTGCTGGGAGGAGGCCAACATCTTAGCAAGTCCAACATGTCCCAAGCATACCAGCAGATGGAACTCAAGGAAGACGATAAGTCCATAAATATCTGCAGGTGTTTGTACAAATGTACAATGGAGTTTCTGACATAGTCCAAAGGGTCATAGAAAATCTCTTAAAGGAGACACCAAGAGTAGTGGTAAAAATGGATGACATCGTCATCATGGGTAAAAGTGATGAAGAACACCTCTCAACACTCGAGAGTATTTCAAAGACCAGAAGAAGCAAGGTTAAACTTGAAACAAACAAAAAAAAGCCTTTTCATGTGGTGTGAAGAACAGTACTTAGGGAATGAGATTGACAAGAAGGGACTGAGCAGACCACCACTCTCAGACTCAGACCCTACCCAAAAGCATTCTAAGGAAGTAGCAAGGTTATTAGGCCTTAGTTAAGACTTCTCAGATACTAATGTGGCTAAGCAGGATCTTATCATGCCCAGGGTAATGTTTTAAAGGGCTGGCCAGAACAGAATCCTGGAGAAGAGTCTGATTCCTTGTGGACCAGGCACACTGAACTGAATATAGAGGATGACTATATTTTGTGGGATATCCAAATGGTGTTTCCTCTTCAAGGATGACAAAAAGTTTTATGGAATTGCATGAGGTATGCCCTGGAATTTTCTAGATGGAAGCCACTAGCACCTGTGTTAGCAACCTGGCCCAGAGCTTGGAAAATTACTTTTAAAAAGTAATAAATTACAGTTACAGTTACATGGCCCCCACAAAGTAGTAATTACCGTTACAAATACAATTGCTCTGAAAGTAACTGATTACTTTACTTTTACTCAAAAGTAATTGCTACAATTACATTTTAGTTACTTTAAAAAAAAGCCTACAAGATGCTGGCCTTGGCTGCTGCACATCTAAGTAGCCTAAAACAACATTAAAAATAAGCACACACACATACAGGGTAGTAGAATTTTTTTTTTATCCATAAGATTAACAGAATGGCATAGCAGAATCTCACATCCCCTCACCCCACCCCCAGCAATGATGATACCCCAATACACATATTTTTGTATATATATTGCCTCCAGCTCTTTTCTCCTTCCACTCCTGTCAATTTTTAAACAATTGTTTTCTCCACGCCGTCTCGCTCTCCACCTCCTCCCTTGTCACCTCCTAAGCACCCATACAGCATGAAGGAAGAACAATGCTGCACAGAAGCCCAATTTGAAGCACATGATTTTTATTCACAAATCAGAGGAGGAGAAGACGTCCCCGGCTCCCCCCCCCAAGTAATGCACAAAAGTAATGCTGGAAACATTACAATTACTCCTCAAAAGTAATGAAGTTACTACTCATTCTATTACCAGCAAAATGTAATGAAGTTACCCACTAGTTACTTAAAAAGTAATAAATTACAAGTAATTCATTACTTGTAACTAGTTACTTCCAAGCTCTGACCTGGCCACCATTTTGCATCCTCCACAATGCCCGGGACATAATTCTGGGGCACTGTGGAATGAAAATGGTGGTCAACACAATAAAATATGGTGAAGAACATTCTACAAGGTGGCCTTTTTCAGGAAGGGGCAGGAGAAAAAGAAAACCCTCAGACATTTTCTCAGAAAAATGTCTTCTGAGAAATGTTACCCAAGGCAGTGCATATTTTACTAGAAATGGGCTTTTCACATTTGTTCCATTGTTTTCCATGTTCCAGAACTTCTGCATATTATATCTTATCTTGCCCTAGAACAGTAGAAGTAGAAAAACAAAGGGGAGAGTTAGAAAAACAAAGGGGAGAACTAGAATGACTATATTTGTTAATCCTGCCCTCCAGCAATGTCAGCACAGATTATGAGGTAGTTAGTCACGCCACACCTCGCTGTTGCTCTGTAATGCTATGCTGATTATTTAGGTTCAATGTATTAATTGGATTTAATTGTAAGTCATAAGCTTTGGAGCTGGTTCATATCTGATTTAACATTTGGACCAAAACTAATTATGTATGGAGTATAAGCATACCCCCCAAATGCAGCCTACTTGAAGATTATGTGGTTATATCTGAGGGACATGCTCTTTCAGCCAGCCCAGTTTAACTTTGGCCTACTTTTATTGCTGTTTTATCTTTTTGTTATGTTTAATTAGACAGTCACACTGAATTCATCGGGGCTTGTTTGCACATAATGGCTTGATATGAGCCTTTTTCAAGTGTTCTTAAGCTCTATCCATGGAAGAGGTGTGGGGCCCCATGTACTAGCAGCCCCTCCTTTGAGCTTCCCAAATTGAGCGGGAAAGACTGAATGGGTGTTGTAAACATGTTTGGCTAAATTTACTTACAGTGCTCTCCACAAGCAAGAACCCTGATCATGCAAGATTTCCTATCATGGAAATCTATGATGTGGACTAGAACCACATTCAGCTTAGTCCTCCTTCAGATTTTCAGATGTCCTCCTCTGGGCCACCACTTTCTGAACTTCTGTTGATGGTAGAACTACCAAGAGAACTACCAACTACCCTCTCTGCTGATTTAATACACAAGAAGGTCTGTAGGGAAGGAGGTGGTCTTTCAGATATTTTGATGATAAATTCTTTTAGAGCTTTAAACACTAATTTAAACATCTGGAACTGGGCCCAGAAACAAACTGACAACAAGTTAAGAACTCTTGAACAGGGCTACAGAGGACTGCAAATGCAAGGCATTCCTGAAGCCAGCTATGAAAAGGCAAAATGTGCCCTGTGTAGTTGTGTATAGTGGGCTTTCCATAGTCAACAATGAGAATCCTGTTATTTTGCAATCTTCAAGATTGCAACTGCTGACCTTAACTCGTAGTTCCACAGGGGGAGAAAATGTGGGGGAAAATGCTCTGCTCATTTTGTTGGAGCAACTAGTGCTGATGCAACCCCCCCACCAAATTTACCACCCAGTTTGGAGGTGGTGAATTGGGGAGGGGGGATTTCAGTAAAAAAAATTCCCAGGGGAGAATTCTACATAAATTCCAGGGTGGGAATTTAGGGACAGGAGTGTTAATGGCTCCCCCCCATTTTCTTTCTTTGTGTATAAATGGGACTGATGGGAGTTGGATGCCAAAACATCTGGAGGGCACCAGATTGGTGGCTTTCTTAAGTCTTGACTGAACTCGACTGTCAGGAAGTTTAGGAATCAGAAAAGGCAATATTTTTCTACACATTGTCTTTATTCTGTTTATGTAATTCATCCCCCAGTTTCTGGTACTGGCCACTATCTTAGGTGACTTGAAATAAAACATTGAGCAAATTTGGGGAGGATAGATCTTTTGGTAGGTATTGCCCATGATTGCTCAATGAAACCTCCATATTCTGAGGCTGTATAGTTCTAAACACCAGGCGCAGTTGCAGGAACCCTGGGAGAACTTCTATAGTCCCTTATTCCCTGGCAGCCCAGGAGAGGGGAACTTGTGACTGGCAAACAGGATGGGAAATCCTAAATCACACAGTCTAGAGGAGAACATGAACAGCATCTAAATATGCATTTTATTTTCCCTAAATATAAAGCAAGGATAAGCAGAATTAAAAGAGGGAGGATTTTCAATTCACTGGGGGGAATTCATGAGGGCTGGGGGGTTCATGGGGGGATTTCCTCTGCACTTTACATATTAAAAATTGTCCTACTTAGCTGAATTTCATGTAGGTGAGGGGAGCCCAGAGGCAGAGACCAAGAGGGAAATGGGGGAGGGGAAGCAAAACTGGTTGGAGGGATTAAGAAAGAGGAGGGAGAAAGGACCTTTGCAAGCAATCAGTTTAGACCTCTAGAGCAGAGCAGCTACAGCAGCCCCCTCAGGACCAGATTCTAGGCATCTCCCAGCGGGGGTGGGTGGGTTGCTTTACCATTTTGAGGCCCTGTAGGTGCCCCCCAGGCAGATCCAAGCCAAAGTCCTATGGTAATGGCACGCCAACCCTACCACGGGGCATTTGGGGGTAGGCCATCACATGCAATTTCTGGTGGCCAAGAATAAAGCATGGCATCGAGAGATATGTTCAATTTTGCCCACATGCATGAGAGCCAAACAGCTGGCTGGGCAACTGGACCCACTCTCCACATCTGAGGGACCCTGGCGGATGGTAACCCTGGACCTTATCACAGACTTACCTGCCTCTCAGGGAAAAACTACGATTCTAGTGGTCGTGGACACCTTTAGCAAGGTGGCCCATTTCATTACATGTGCCGGCGTACTGACAGCTCAAGAGATTGTGCAGTTGTTTATTCAACACGGGCTCCTAACCAGCCTGGTCTCGGATTGGGGCCCCCAGTTTACTGCCCGGTTCTGGCGCACCCTGTTGCAGCTGCTACAGATTGAACTATAACTGTCTTCGTCACACCACCCCCAGATGGATGGGCAGACAGAGAAAGTGAATGCTACCCTGGAGCAGTATGTCCACTGTTATGTCAGTTATCAGCAGGATAATTGGGTGTCTTTATTGCTCCTGGCTGAGTTTGCCTACAATAATTCTGTGCATGCCTCTACCCAGCAGACTCCCTTCTTCGCCAATTTTGGCTACCACCCTCGCACTTTCCTCACTCCTAACTCCACCCTGGCAGTTCCTGCGGCAGCAAAGTTTATGGAAGAGTTACAGGCAATGCAGCAGCTGTTACAAGAGCAACTGACAAGGGCTAAGGCCACCTACAAAAGAGTTGCCAACTAGCACTGTCAGCCCAGCCCTGAGATACAGATGGGAGATAGAGTATGGCTATCTACACATTATTTGCCAATGAATGTGCCTTGCCACAAACTAGAGGCTGGGATGGTGGGGCCCTTCGAAGTAGAGGCACAGATCAACCCAGTAGCATTCCTTCTATGCTTGCGCACCTCCATGAAGATTCACCGAGTGTTTCACCATTCGTTGCTAAGCCTGGAGGAGCCACCGAATCCCTACTGGGCACCCGACACCCCACCACCACCAGTAATCATTGATGGGCAAGAGGAATATGAGTTGGAGCAGATCCTTGACTACCGCCGGCACCAAGAAAAGTTGCAGTATTTGATCCACTGGAGGGGTTTTGGACCAATCCTAGGAGGTGGCGTCAGACATTTATTTTATTTATTTATTTATTTAAAAAGTTTATACCCTGCCCTTTTTCCGAGGAACTCAGGGCGGCTTACATTAAAAACCAGAAATAATTAATAAACATGATATTCATTTTAAACAATTTAAAAATAGATTAAATAAACATAAGTTAAAACTAACTACATTAGTTAAAAGCCCGTCTAAATAGAACAGTCTTCACCTGCGCACGAAAAATCGATAATGAGGAAGCCGACCGAACCTCACTAGGGAGAGAATTCCACAGTCCAGGGGCGGCCACCAAAAAAGCCCTATTCTGAGTCTCTGCAAGATGAACTTGCAGGAAAGAAGGGGTAATTAGAAGGATCTTGCTGGAGGATCTTAGAGTCCGAGCAGGTTCATAGAGGGAGAGGTGCTCTGACAGACATCCATGTGCCAGAGCTGGTGAGAGTTCCAAGAAGGATATCCTGGAAAACCCAAGCCTCCAGGGTGGGGGGAGGATCGGCATGGAGCAGGGGATGATGTTGTGAGCCCTGCTGAAGTGGGGTAGACTGACGAGAATGAAGCAGAAGAAGAGGAGAACTTAGAGTGGAATGGCCAAGCTGGTGAAGGGCTGAGTGGGGAGTTATAAAGTGTCCCAGCTCTGGACTTTGATAGTTCAACCCCAGCAGCTCCAGCTAAACCTGTGGAGAGTCAATCTGACCAGCTGGTGTTTCCTAGGCTGACGCTTCCCCTCTCCCTGTGCCCGCGTCGCCCACAGGCAGCCGATGTGAGAAATCTTTTTTTTAAATGTACATTTCCAGCCTTAAATGCCTAGGCTCTAGTTTCCAACACTATAGAATATTTATTTATGTATTAAGAAGATTTATATCTTGCCCTTCCACTGTTAAAAACAGAGCGCAGGGCAGCTTAAAATGTACTGCCTTTACGTCGAACCCAACTTATGGCGACCCTATGAATAGGGTTTTCATGGTAAGCGGTATTCAGAGGGGGTTTACCATTGCCTTCCTCTGAGGCTGAGAGGCAGTGACTGGCCCAAGGTCACCCAGTGAACTTCATGGCTGTGTGGGGATTTGAACCCTGGTCTCCCAGGTTGTAGTCCAATACTCTAACCACTACGCCACACTGGCTGTCTCAGGGCAGCTTACAAATGTAATAAAAACAATAAAAGTGTAACAATAAAAGTGTAAAAGTGTAACAATAAAAGTTAGCATGTGTTTTAAATTGTTTTTATATTGTTTTAAATTTTAAAATTGTGTTTTAAATTGTTTTTAAAATATGTGTTTTAAATTGTATACTTGTTTTAATGTTTTTGATTGCTGTAAACCGCCCAGAGAGCTTCGGCTATGGGGCGGTATACAAGTGCAATAAATAAATAAATAAATAAATAAGACAGGATAGTGATGGAGACTCCACCTTTACCTCGCACCAGGAGGCGAATGCGGCAGTAGAGTCAACAGACACAGTTGAGGCAGAGTCTTGGCCTGTGTGCATGCTCCCAATGGTGACAGTTAGCACACGCAAATAGGGTGTCCACCCAGCCTTACTTAAGCCGAGTGGGGGGAGAGTAGTTGCCGAGTCAACGTCTTAGTGCAGTGAAGTTGTGCCTAGTTAGACCTAGAGAGCTGCTGAGTTCTGAGTAAGCCGTACATAGATTTATGAAGCGCATTGAATTGCAACTTTCTCTTACTACAATAAAAGAAAAAAACACAGCCATGTCTGAGTTTGAGTTCTTTGAGTTCGGACAGGATATGGGGGAGTGGATGATTCTAACTAGGACAGCTATATGAGGGGAGGAGAGGCTTACCTCTTCTCTCCCCCACCATGACTGGAATGGTGATCAGCCCCACTCTACCTGCAGATAACAGTCTTATGGGGGAGATCCCCATTGGGACAATGGGGACTCCTTCTAAGGCTTCAAACCCCTCCAGGAGGAGGCCATCTTTGTTCTGATCTTGGGGGGGCAGGGGTAAAGTTCATTGCCCTCCCAGTAAGAATAAGGCTGTCTCTTCCTTCCCTGCAGTTATTTTAGGAAAAACAAGATGCATTCTATGAATTAAGTGAACATCTAGTTTTGGCCCTAAACTCAGCTCAACTTCTTTGTCATATGTGGCTGTTTTTGATGTTCCTTTCTGAAGCATTATGTTGCATGGGCACAAAGTGTTCTGTGAACATGATGTGCCTCAGTTGGCTTGATGTTCATGCTATAAATCAGGCCACCATATATACATTCTTTCCAGGCACTGCACTATACAAAAATCCAGGCTCCTCCTTGGGACCACACAACCAATACTTAAGCTGTCACATAAATATTATGGAGCCAGCTCTAAATATGTGTCAATGAACTATTTATTGAACGTTCAAACAAACCGAGTTAATGAGACTGAAATATTGCCACATCCATACCATAGAAGTCTTATCTTATGAGTGTTGTTTCTGCTTGGGTTGTGAAAGGCCTCTAATGTTACTCAATGTATTCATGAAGTATTCTGAGCTATGCTCATCCTCGGAGGAAGGCATGCTATAGCTCCAAGGGGAGAATGTTGGTCTTTCTTATGTTGCATTCTTCATCTGGTTCTACTGTGACAGCAAGAACTTACCAGGCAGCTCTGCCTTATTTACTTAAAAGCACATCCAAGAAAAATCAGTCATTTCGTAATGTAAAGTTTTCTTTTGTAATTAATGTCTTGGGGGCTACGATTCATTGAACAAAGTCTTTCGGAGGATGAAAGAACTGGGAATTCCTAGGAGTTGGGAGTGGTTGTTTCTTGTGTGGATTTTAATGAGACCAGGAATGCTGGCTTTATAGAACAGGAATCTTCTGAAATATGGTACATTTATGAATTGAGCACTCAGGAGGATTTACTCCTCCATGCTGAGTTCATGTTGTTGGTCCTCAGGGACCCTTGGGAGGATCTTACAGTCTCTTTTATTGACCTTCTGGTTACAAACACACACACTCAAGACAGGATTGTGAAAAGTCCAGTTCTGCCTCAACCAGGCGGCAGTGTGTTTTCTTCTTTCCCTTTTAAACTTTAGCAACATCTTTCAACAGTAACTATAAACCTGGATGGGTAAATATGTGTGTGAGGGGGGGTGGCTAATGGTTAGAAGCAACTTCCATTAACTGTTGAAGAGAGAGTGGCTCTAAATAGGCATATCTTCTAGGGTGGCTTTTGGAACACTTGAGAGGCGAGTGTCTCTTAGAACAGGAATGGCAAACCTGTGTCATAGAATCATAGAATAATAGAGTTGGAAGGGGCCTATAAGGCCATCGAGTCCAACTCCCTGCTCAGTGCAGGAATCCAAATCAAAGCGTTGCTGACAGATGGCTGTCCAGCTGCCTCTTGAATGCCTCCAGTGTCGGAGAGCCCACTACCCCTCTAGGTAATTGGTTCCATTGTCATATGGCTCTAACAGTTAGGACATTTTCCTGATGTCCAGTCGAAATCTGGCTTCCTGCAACTTGAGCCCATTATTCCATGTCCTGCATTCTGGGACGATCAAGAAGAGATACCGGCCCTCCTCTATGTGACAACCTTTCACGTACTTGAAGAGTGCTATCATATCTCCCCTCAATCTTCTCTTCTCCAGGCTAAACATACCCAGCTCTTTCAGTCTCTCCTCATAGGTTTTTGTTTCCTGTCCCCTGATCATCTTTGTTGCCCTCCTCTGAACCCGTTCCAGTTTGTCTGCATCCTTCTTGAAGTGCGGAGACCAGAACTGGACGCAGTATTCAAGATGAGGCCTAACCAGTGCTGAATAGAGGGGAACTAGTACTTCACGCAATTTGGAAACTATACTTCCATTAATGCAGCCTAATATAGCATTTGCCTTTTTGCAGCCACATCACACTGTTGGCTCATATTCAGCTTGTGATCAATGACAATTCAAAGATCCTTCTCACATGTTGTATTGCTGAGCCAAGTATCCCCCACCTTATAAATGTGCATTTGGTTTCTTTTTCCTAAGTGTGGAACTTTGCATTCATCCCTGTTGAATTTCATTCTGTTGTTTTCAGCCCAATGCTCCAGCCTATCAAGGTCCCTTGAATTTTCTTTCTGTCTTCCATGGTATTAGCTATGCCCCCCAATTTTGTATCATCTTCAAATTTGATAAGCATGCTATGTACCTCCTCATCCAAGTCGTTAATAAAAATGTTGAAGAGCACTGGGTCCAGGACCGAGCCCTGTGGTACCCCACTTGTTACTTCTGCCCAGTTTGAGAAGGAACCATTTGATAAGCACTCTTTGAGTACGATTCTGGAGCCAACTGTGGATCCACCTGATAGTTATTCCATCCAGCCCACATTTAGCTAGCTTGCTAATCAGAATATCATGGGGCACTTTGTCAAAAGCTTTGCTGAAGTCGAGATATATTATGTCCACAGCATTCCCACAGTCTACAAGGGAGGTTACCCGATCAAAAAATAAGATACGATTAGTTCGGCAGGATTTGTTCTTCATAAATCCATGTTGGCTCCTAGTAATCACTGCATTGTTTTCAAGGTGCTTACAGACTGACTGCTTTATAATCTGCTCCAGAGTTTTTCCAGGAATTGATGTTAGGCTGACTGGTCTGTAGTTCCCCAGTTCCTCCTTTTTGCCTTTTTTGAAGATAGGGACAACATTACCTCTCCTCCAGTCATCTGGCACTTCACCAGTCCTCCACGATTTCGCAAAGATAATAGACAGCAGTTCTGAGAGTTCTTCAGCTAGTTCCTTCCATACTCTAGGATGCAGTTTATCGGGCCCTGCCGATTTGAATTCGTTCAAAGTGATTAGGTATTCCTTGACTAATTACAATTACAATTGTTCTGAAAGGAATTGATTACCATTACTCAAAAGTAATCACTACAATTACACTTAAGTTACTTTATAAAAAACTACTGAGTGACTATAAGGTGCTGGCTTTGGCTGCTGCACACTAAGTCGCCTAAAACAACATTAAAAATCAACACAGAAAGAGAGGTAGTAAAATAATTCTTTTTATCCATGAGATAGCAGTGGTGGTCTGATAAGGGAGGCAGAGGCCACTACTCAGATCTTTGCACATCAAACCAAGGGCAACCCCCCTCCACTTAGTCAGCCAGCATAATCTCTCTCACTTAACCACCTCCCAGACTCTGCCCTGCCACCAACTAATGGACACCCACGCAAGCAAACATTTTCCCCTGAGATGCAAAAAAGTTAAAACACTGCAAATGCAGCAAAGTAGCTGAGGAGGGCAGCGGAGGCCACTTTGCATGCCAAGTGCAAACACAGTATTCACACATGCAGACACACAAACACATGTTGTCATCTTTCCCCCAGGCACCTGGTTGGCCACTGTGAGAACAGGATGCTGGACTAGATGGGCCACTGGCCTGATCCAGCAGGCTCTTCTTATGTTCTTATGTTCTTACCTCTACAGTTCTTTATCTCCATTCTGTTGCTGCCTCCTCCCCCTTTATTCATGTTCTTGCCCTCCAGCTGCTTTCACCCTCCACTCCATTCTTCACCACCACCATCCATTTTTAAAACAATTGTTGTCTCCACTCCGCCCCATCTCACTCTCCACCTCCTCCCTCGTCGCCTCCTATTCACCCACAGAGCACAAGGGAAGAGTGATGCTGCACAGAAGCCCAGTTTGAGACACATGATTTTCATCCACAAATCAGAGGAGCAGAAGACTTCCCCTGTTCCCCCCACCCAAGTAATGCCTCAAAGTAATGCTGGAAACATTACAAATACTCCTCAAAAGTAATAAAATTACTCCTTGTTCTATTACAATCAAAATGTAAAAGAATTACCCACTTGTTTCTCAAAAATGTAATAAATTACAAGTATTTTCTTTTTTTGTAACTAATTTCTTTCCAGCTTTGCATTTGTTGAAATATTTAAACCTGTGGCTCTCTTCCATCCACTTCATGTACTTCCCAAAATGTCAAATCCAGAAGTTATCTGGTGAACCTGATTGTCTAAACCTCTGCCAGTTGAAGTTTGGAACAGCACCATTAATTTTGGTGACTTTGGCTGTGTACATATTACCGGCTTAAAACACAGCTGGTTTGTTCTTTTTCTCAATTTGGATCAAAACTGGTTTTGAGGAAAATGCATAAAAATGCAATATTTCATAAGAAAAAACTATTTTTAAGCTGGTAATGGGTACACAGACAGAGTCACCAAAATGGATCTTCCAGCTGTTGCTGGACTCCAGCTCCCATTGTCCCTGGTCATTGGCCATACTGGCTGGGGCTGATGGGAGCTGGAGTCCAACAACATCTGGAGGGCTACAGGTTCCCCTTCCCTGCTGTATTGAATCCTTCTCTGGGAAGTCCTCTGACCTTCAGGAGCAACTTTTTGGGGATGGGGCTGCAGTGAGAATGGAGGCTGAGAGAAGCGGCATTGTATATCTGGAACCTTTTTGGATCCCAGCCACAGTTAAAAATTGCTTTAAAATATATCTTGAAATACATTTTTTTAAAAAATATTTATTTACTTATTATTATTTAATTTGTATCCCTCCCTTCCTCCCAGCAGGAGCCCAGGGCAGCAAACAAAGAGCTAAAAACACTTTAAAACATCATAAAAACAAATCTTAAAATACATTAAAACAAAACAGAGTTAAAAACATTTTAAAAAAACAACTTTTAAAAAGGGTTAAAAACATTATTAAAAAACATATTAAGCAATTCTAACACAGACACAGACCCTGGGATAGGTCTCAACCTAAAAGGCTTGTTGAAAGAGGAAAGTTTTCAAAAGGCACCGAAAAGATAGCAGAGATGGCGCCTGCCTAATATTCAAAGGGAGGGAATTCCACAGGGTAGGTGCCGCCACACTAAAGGTCCGTTTCCTATATTGTGCAGAACGAACCTCTTGATAAGATGGTATCTGCAGGAGGCCCTCACCTGCAGAGTGCAGTGATCAACTGGGTATATAAGGGGTAAGACGGTCTTTCAGGTATCCTGGTCCTGAGCTGTATAGGGCTTTGTACACCAAAACTAGAACCTTGAACTTGGCCCAGTAGCAAATGGGCAGCCAGTGCAGTTCTTTCAGCAGTGGGGTGACATGTTGGTGATACCCTGCCCCAGTGAGCAATCTTGCCGCCGCATTTTGCACCAGCTGCAGCTTCTGGAGCAGCCTCAAGGGCAGCCCCACATAGAGCGCATTACAGTAATTCAGCCTGGATATTACCAGTGCATGGGCAACAGTGTCAGGCTATCCCGGTGCAGAAACGGCTGCAACTGTCTCACCAGCCGCAGCTGGTAAAAGGCACTCCTAGCCACTGAGGTCACCTGGGCCTCTAGAGACAAAGATGGATCCAGGAGCACCCCCAGGCTACCTGCTCTTTCAGAGGGAGTACGATCCTGTCCAAAGCAGGCAACTGACTAATTATCTGAACTTGGGAACCACCAACCCACAGTGGCTCCGTCTTCCTAGGATTCAGACTCAGTTTATTGGCCCTCATCCAGCCCACCACCGAGTCCAGGCAGTGGTCCAGGGCTTGCACGGCCTCTCCTGATTCAGATGTTATGGAGAAATAGAGCTGGGTATCATCAGCATACTGCTGACACCTCACCCCGAAGCTTCTGATGACTGCTCCCAAGGGCTTCATATAGATGTTAAACAGCATGGGGGACAAATGGTACCCTGCGGCACCCCACAGCACAACTGCCAGGGGGCCAAAAGACAGTCACCCAATGCTATTTTCTGAGAGCGACCCTGGAGATAGGATCAGAACCACTGTAAAACAGTGCCTCCAATACCCAGCTCACCAAGTCGGCCCAGAAGGATACCATGGTTAATGGTATCAAAAGCCGCTGAGAGATCAAGTAAGAATAACAGGGCCGCACTCCCCCTGTCCTTCTCCCGATAAAGGACATCCATCAGGGTGACCAAGACCGATTCAGTCCCATAACGAGGCCTGAACCCAGACTGGGATGGGTCAAGATAATCTGTTTCATCCAGGAGTACTTGCAGTTGCTGCGCCACAACCCTCTCAATCACCTTCCCTAAGAAGGGTATTTGCAACCAGTCGGTAGTTGTCACAAACCAATGGGTCCAGGGTGGACTTTTTCAGGAGTGGTTGGATCACCGCCTCTTTCAAGGTGGCTGGAACCATTCCCTCCCGCAATGATGCGTTGACCACACCCTGGATCCCCTCGGTCAGACACCCTTGGCAAGCTTTAATAAGCCAAGAAGGGCAAGGGTCGAGAGGACACATTGCTGGCTGCATCATCGCAAGCACCTTGTCCACGTCATGAGGATGCATAACTGAAACCGTTCCCAAGAAGTTGCAGCAGACGTTGCACTGGACACCTCATTGGGGACTACAGTAGATGTGGAGGGGCCATCAAGACTGCTACGGAGGCGAGCAACTTTACCATCAAAGTGCCTTGCAAACAATTCACCGTGGGCCTCCGAAGGGTCTAAGACTCCATTTCCTGGAGTTGATGTCAACAGACCCCTGACAATATGGAAAAGCTCCACTGGATGGCTACTTGAGGATGCGATGGAGGCAGAGAAGTGGGCCTTCTTCGCCGCCCTCACCACCACACAGTAGGCACTATTATGATGTTTTACTCGTGCCCAATCAGCTTCACAGCACATCTTTCGCCACTTGCGCTCTAGCCGTCGTCCAACCTGTTTCATTGCCCTTAGCTCACTGGTGTACCAAGGTGCAAGCCGGGCTCTACAGTGCTGGACAGGGAGCAGGGGCAACCGTGTCGATAGCCCAACACACCTTGCTGTTCCACAGCATGACAAGGGCTTCAACAGGGTCACCTGCTCTATCAACTGGGAACTCCCCCAGGGCATTCAGGAAACCAGTGGATTCCATTAGGTTCTGGGGGTGGACCATCTTAATCTGTCCACCACCCCTGCAGGGAAGGATCGGAGCCATAAGTCTAAACTTCATCAGGAATCTAGTGATCTGGCCATGACAATGGGGTGACAATGGGGTGACATCCACCCACCCCCCCATCTTCAGACCACCCCTTCCTCCATCTGGAGCAAAAACCAAGTCAAGGGTGTGCCCTGCATTATGTGTTGAGCCAATAACAACTTGAGACAGCCCCATGGTCTTCATGGAGGCCATGAAGTCCCGAGTCGGAACACTAGAGACAGCTTCAGCATAGACATTGAAATCACCCAGGACTATCGTTCTGGGCTCCTCCAACGCCACAGCTGAGATGACCTCTGACTGCTTGGTCAGAGAAGCTGTTGGGCAGCAGGGTGGATGGTACACCAGCAGCAACCCTAATTTACTGTCTCCTCGGCCCAATACCAGGTGTAGGCCCTCACAACCAGCTCCAAGACAGAGTGGTTTCCTGGTGATAGAGATGGAAGTTCTGTAGACCACAACAACAACTCCCCCCCATCCCTGCAGCCTGTTCTGGTGCTGCACTGAGTATCCAGGTGGGCAAAGTTGGGTCAGATCAACTCCTCCAAGCTCACCCACCCAGGTCTCGGTAATGCACACCAAATCGGCACCTTCATTCACAGTCAGGTCATGGATGAGAGTGGTCTTATTATGTACCAATCTGGCATTAAACAACAACACACACAGGCCAGTGGGCACAGCAGATGCGCAACAAGGAACCCATCCATGAGAGGAGTGGCAGCAAGGAACAAGGCGCAGATAAGCTTTGCTTTTGCCTTCTATGGTAATTCACCACATCCCCATGGCTATATTTCCCTCTGCCCATAATCACGGAAATTGGGGTGGTATCACCCATGTTCCTCCATACTAAGACTGCTCCTAAACACCTAATATGGGCCAAACGCGAGCCCACCAACAAAGCTTGCCAGAGCAAATTATCCCAGTAGGCCTCTGCGAGGATTGGGAACAGTCACACCTATTCAAACTTTTTCACACAGGGCTCATCTACTACTACTCCTGTCTCACACCCAGGGAGGGCCAGCCTTCTGCCGGTTACAGACTCTCACTCTGAAGGCATCTGACAACTTTCTCCTATCATTCAGTTCACTGCACAGTCTCCCACCTTGTGCAGGAACTACACATGCACCACATGCCCTCCCCACCACCAGTCTCCTCTAGACTGGTTTAACAGAGAACACATTAAAAAAATAAATAATGGAAGGGGGGTAGCGCCCTAGCCCTTGGAGCTCCCCAAAGAGCAACCCCCTTTGGTGTCACCTCTTTGGTGGCAACCCCACCACCAATGGCATAAAAATATGTTTTTAAGATGTTTTGTTTTATTTTAAAGATGTTTTGTTTTTTAGATGTTTTTAGTGTTTTATCTCTTGTTTGCCATCCTGCGCTCCTTCTGGGAGGAAGGGCAGGATAGAACCTTAATAATAATAATAATAACAACAACAACAACAGTAGTAGTAGTAGTAGTAGTAGCTGTTGTTGTTGTTGTTGGGACCATTGCATGACTTTCTGTCAGAAAACCCTCAAAGTTTATATCTTACCACTGGAAAACAGCTTGATTTTAATGGGGTTAGAGTGAATCCACAAGCTTTACCTGCACTGATTGCACACTACTGTTCTATGTTTATGAAGGCAACAGTTTCTGAAAACCTGATCCAAACAGTTCTGAAGAATCCTGTGGAATCTTAAAGACTAACATGTTTATATGGCATCGGCTACTGTGCACACCAGTCCACTTCATCAGCTGCATGAAGTCTTATCCTGATTTACTGATACATATACATGTAGTTGGGGTGATAATGGGTTGTAAACAGTGAGCTCGGAGGGAAATGAAATGGAGAAAGTACAGAGACAATGATAATGAAGTCATTAACAGTGGTCAGTTCAGATAACAGTTGTTGATAACAGAGATATCCTGGCATTGGTAAGCCAATTGACACATATAGTGTGATAAACTAGCAGTCTTTCAGATGAGGGTATTAGTGTCTGAAACAATTTATGAATTATTTGCTGCTGCTGCTCAAGAATAGATACTTTAAGGTCAGTTACAGTGTGTCACTCTAATACTTTTCTTCCCCCTTACAAGCAAACTGGACAGTTTTGAATTTATTTATTTTTACAAGACATGGTACAAAAGATGATCTGCTTTAAGCCTGCTTTAAGCCCTTGTAGTCAAACTTGTTCACAGTAAAATCTAAGTTTCTGGTGGGCTAGGGAATCCTATATTAAAAGACTAGGTGCTCATAGGTAATTTTAGACTTTGAATGTAAAATAGTTCTTTAGATGGTAATTATTACTCCAAATTGTGCCACGCTAGCCCTGTTGCATTTAGAGGACCTCCATCACCCAGTAGGTCTGGCTAGTATAGGGGTACTTCCAGACAACTGGAAATTGGAAAAAGCTTACATGCATGAGGAGCGCTGATTCCACACTAAACACTCATCTGGAAGCACTCTAGGATTTTGAATGGTATTCAGTGCTAGTCCTATTCAAAGTAGACCCATTGAAGTTAATGGGCATGACTAAGGTTCATTAATTTCAATGGGTCTACTCTGAGTAGGATGTAGTTGGACACAACTTTGTGTTTCTAGTATCAAAGGGGGTGCACTCAAATAGGCCATGAAGTCAAAGGTCTTTAATTGTTGTTTGTCTTCAGCATCTGATATTCAAAAGTATGCTTCTTCTAGTTGTGGAGGCTCCATTTAACTATTGTGGGAAACAGTGTTTGTTTACTTCCTTTATATCCCACCTTTCCTCCAAGCAGCTCAAGGTGGCATACCTGGTTCTCCCTGTCCTCATTTTATATTTATTTATTTATTTAAAATATTTCTATCCCGCCTTTTATTTACAAAAATAAAATCACACACGTACATAATAAATTACACACACACACACACACACACACACACACACACACACACACACATATATAGGGAGTGGTACTAAAGGGTAAAATTTAACGTAGAAGGCATAAAATCAGGCTCTACCTTCAGTCCCTCCCAAAGGCTCTCCGGAACAAGATCATTTTCAGAAGTCTCCGGAAAACCATCAGGGAGGGAGCAGAGCGGACTTCTTGGGGTAGGGTGTTCCAAAGCCTGGGGGCCACAGCTGAAAAAGCTCTCTCCTGCATGCCTGTCAGTCTAATGTCTTTCACTCCAGGCATGCAGAGGAAACCAGAGGCAGATGATCTTAAATCCCGGGCAGGTACATATGGGTGTAAGCGGTCCCTCAGGTACATTGGTCCAAGCCCGTTTAGGTCTTTAAAGATCAGAACCAGCACTTTGAATTGGGCCCGGAAGCAAATTGGGAGCCAGTAGAGTAGATAAGGCAGAGGGGTGAAATGCTCCCTGCGCCGTGCTCCAGTTAACATTCTGGCTGCTGCATTTTGAACCAACTGTAATTTCCAAACTGTTTTCAAAGGCAGCCCCACATAGAGTGCGTTACAATAATCAAGCCTCAATGTCACCAATGCATGTGTCAGTGTGGCCAAGTCAACTGCCTCCAGGAACGGACGCAGCTGGTAGACCAGTTTGAGTTGGCCAAAAGCTCTCCTGGCTACCACAGCCACATCATATTCAAGCAGCAGGGCAGGATCCAGGAGGACTCCCAAACTGCGGACCTGCTCCTTCAAGGGGAGTGCAACCCCGTCCCTGGTGCAGTTTTTCCCTTGACTAGCAGTACTTCCATCTTGTCTGGCTTAAGTTTCAGTTTGTTAGCCCACATCCAGCCCTTCACTGCCTCCAGGCACCGGTTTAGGATGAGCACTCCCTCCCTGCAATCAGGTGGTAAGGAGAGATAGAGCTGAGTGTCATCAGCATATTGATGACAATGTACTCCAAATCTCCTGATGACCTCTCCCAGTGGTTTCATTTATCCTCTGCAACAACCCTGTGAGGATGGTAAGAGACAGTGACTGGCCCAAGGTCACCAGGTGAGCTTCATGGATGAGCAGGGATTCGAACTCTGGTCTCCCAGGTCCTAGTTCAACACTTGAACCACCACATCACACTGACTTTCTGTTGATCCATGGTTTGTGAGTTTGTCTATTCCTTCTTTAAATCCATCTAAGCAAGTGGCTGCAACATGTTGTGTGACAGTTGAGGACTATGCGCTGTCTGTTCAGAATCTCCTGCTGCCAATCAGCTTCATTGGGTAACCCCTGAGTTCTAGTATAATGAGAAAGGGATAAAAATCTCCCACTCCCCATGGTTTTATAAATATTATATTTATCTTAACAAGACCTTTAACGCAATCTGTCTGTAATTATTTGCTTTATTTTTGTCATGTTGTTACAGATTTATTGTTGTGCTATGGGTTACATACTCTTCTTTTCTATGACCTTTGGCAGATGCAGTTACTAGATAAAACTTGATTCCTACCAGGACCTAATTACTACCCTCATACTCATGGCTGAGCAGCAATATGGGGAAGAAAGTGTAACAGATTCTGTAGCAGAAATCTCAGTTACTGCAACACTCTTCTGTCTTTATCCAACTCCTGTGTGCCTGTGTTTCAATGCCAAATGGATATTCCTTAATCTCATGATAATTATTTGTTTGTTTGCTTGTTAAATTTGTGTCCCACCTTTCCACTGAACAGTGCTCAAGGCACTGCTAGTAGCAGTAAAATGCAAAGTAAAATACATAGCAACAAGTAAAAACAAGCCATGTCAATAGCAGCAGTTAAAGCATCTCAATAACACCAATAAAAGGAACAACCAGTCCAATGAATTATAACATATTCAGGCTTTAATCCTACGATCGCAGGTGTGAACATTTCATGGGGCACAGGATAGTGTGAGCCCTCCTGTCCATGAATGAAGACGGAGGTCCACAGTTCAAAAAAAAAAGGAGATCCATCCCTGGAGATCTCCTCATTGCAAGGGCTGGGATCTCCACTGCCACTGCTGCTCTGCTCGATGCTCCATAGACAGTAAGGGCCAGCAGAGGTGATTGGGGGGGGTGTATCAGGGGCACGTTGTAGGAAACTTTGTATGCACTGGATCTAAAGCTCATTCCTTCCCTGGACATGCCCCCTGAAAGAAGGGGAATGTACCTGAGCCCTGGAGCTGGCTCACTTATTTTTCCTCTTGTTGGAGCCAATAGTGGGGAGGGGGATTTTAAAAAGCAAAAGGCAGTGGAGGATAAGAAGGTAGAGGACATAATAAGAGGCCTTCTGGTGCTGGATCAGGCCCAGAGCTTGGAAAAGTTACTTTTTTGAACTACAACTCCCATCAGCCCAATCCAGTGGCCATGCTGGCTGGGGCTGATGGGAGTTGTAGTTTAAAAAAAAGTAACTTTTCCAAGCTCTGATCAGGCCAATGAGCCATCTAGCCTAGCATCCTGATCTCACAGTGGCCAACCAGTTGCTTATGGAAAGCAGGACCTGAGCGCAACCGTACTTTCCCCGCTTGTGATATCCAGCAACTGCTATTCAGAAGCATACTGCCTCCAACAGTGGAGACAGAGGAGCATAGCCATATCACAAAAGCTGGCAAGCCTCATCATCTGCCCTGCTGGCATAAGCCCAGAAATGCTTCAGAAGTGACTAGAAGTCTATTCTCCTTCTCCAGAGCCCCTAAAGGATTGCTCTGCTCAAGTGGCCAGATATGTCAGCTTATCAGGCCCAAGGCCTCTCTGAATAAAAAAAGCCTTTTCCCACCAGCAAAAGGTCCCATCAGACAAGTAGACAGCCCTCTCTTGGCAAGGAGTTACAGAACCTGGAAGCAACCACCACAATCACACCATTCAGTAAAGGAATAAACAGTGTTGCAAATTTGGTAGTAACTAAGGGCCAACTGCATGGGATGGTAAACATACAGCTGCTGCCTAAAATGGGAGCCATGTATCTAGGCTGCTGCCACCACCTGTTGCCATAATGTTGTGCTGAACTTGTCTCATATTGTGGGCTCCTGGAAGGGCGGGATATAAAGCAAATAATAACAATAATATTGTAATGTCATTCCATGTTTCCCAACCTTATAATCCATAGCATCCAATGATATGGAGCAGAAGGCAGGGAAACACCCAAATGCCGTGATGTCATGACACCAGATAATGGTGTCTATTACAGAGGCAGAGGAGGGAACTAGGCCATTCTTATTTTCAGCAGAGCTGTCTGGTTATCATCCCATCTGTTCTGACCCTCAGTCAGTATTTTCCAGGCTGCAATCAATGGACACTCACAGCACACCCCAAGCTCAAGGTTTGCTGAGATGAGCAAGTTTGGAATGCATGTAGGCGTCCTGGCTGAGCTGGGGCTATGTTGGCATAACTCCCTCATCCCAGCTCAGCCAGGGATACACCAGTGTAACTCCCTCAATCCAGCTCAGCTGGGGTTATACTCAGCCAGTGGAACTTAAGTCTGTGGAATTTATGCCAGGACGTTCAGTATATCCCCCAAACAGGGACATTTCAGAGATATTGCAGATACAGGATGGGGCAAGGAGAAATTTACACCTACTCCAAACCTCTTTCAGCTGAATCACATGTCCTGGCAACTTGGCAGAACTTATACTGGCAAAAAGGTTGATGTAAATCAAGCTTGATTTTAAAGGCTTCTTTTCCTTCTGCCAAGTTCAGGCTGGCTCAGGTGGCAGTAGCCCTGCTCCTGAACGGCATTTGGAGTAGGGATAATTTATGCCCACTGAACACTAAAGTCAGGATCATTCAGACCATGTTATTCCCAATCTCTATGTATGGATGTGAAAGTTGGACAGTGAAAAAAGTGGATAGGAGAAAAATCAATTCATTTGAAATGTGTTGGGGGAGAGCTTTGCGCATACAATGGACTGCGAAAAAGACAAATAATTGGGTGTTAGAACAAATTAAACCAGAACTATTACTAGAAGCTAAAATGATGAAACTGAAGTTATCATACTTTTTTCTAATGAATCATGTCTTCTCATTATGTGTCCAGACAATAATGCTGGGGAAAATAGAAGGGAGTCGAAAAAGAGGAAGGCCAAACAAGAGATGGATTGATTCCATAAAGGAAGGCACAGACATGAATTTACAAGATCTGAACGGGGTGGTTCATGACAGATGCTCTTGGAGGTTGCTGATTTATAGGGTCGCCATAAGTCGTAGTTGACTTGGAGGCACATAACAACAACAACACAATTTAAACCCGAGTAAACTCTGCAGGCTTCTTATACTTAGGATGGCTCTGTTATTTGGAAAATAAAATCCTTTGAAACAAATGGTTCTTCAGAGCAATTGTGCATATTACTGGACAGGGGCATCACTTTAATGTGTGTGTTTCCCTGAGTTTACTAGCATAGTTGCGATGCATTTCACATGCAAATAAGACACAAATAATTTCCAGAACTGGAAGGGTGAAACCAATAAGTTCAGAGGGAATAAGAAAGAGAGAAAAAGAGAGTGCACATGTACACACAGGACCGGTATAAAATAATCATAAAGTAGTACTTTTTCATGTTGACATCAAACCTTGACATCACATGTGTCCGAGGATGCTGTAGCAACTGCAACTGCGTTGTCAAGGAAACAGCCTTGTGCTCAGCAGGCAAGACCAATGAGGATTAAGCATTGCTATATTCTAGCTAAGCCTCAGTGACCTTATCAGAGAGCAACACAATCTATCTGGTCTATACTGTGCAGGTATCCCTCTGGAGGGAGGAAGCTCTCTGCAGCCTAGACAAACACATTGTGTACCCGACTGAGATGTTGAAGGTGGATTATTCAGACAGACTCATTTCCCAGCTGAGACGGACTAAGTGGCACACTTTGGGTAAGTGCTATAAATGACCAGTTATTGTTAAGGAAATTAAAGCTGGAGTGTATGTTTTCATTAAAATTAGGTTACTGATAACAATGGAAAAGGTTGCTTAGGATAGTGTTGACGGTGTTAATTTTTAGATTGCAAATTAATTAAAACTGTTTTGAAGAACTTCACAAAGCAGAAGTAAAATTAGTTGTGATAAACTTCAGGATGAGCTGGTGTCTCTCTGCCAGAGCCAGCAATATCAAACCATTGCATCCAAAAATAATCAGAACAGAACAGCAAAAGAGTGTAGAATTGCAACTGAGTCAACTAATCTCAGTTTTCCTCTGAGAAAGCAGTTTGTTTTTTCAGTAACTGGTGATTGCAAATGGTGCACCTCTTTATCCTGGCCTTTGACACCTGAAACATGTATTTTTAGGACCCAGCCTATCATGGGATTTTAGAGTTTTTAAAAGTTGTTTTTAATGGTGTATTGTAAAATTGTTGTAACTCGTCCTGGGACCTTTGGGTGAAGGGAGGGATAGTAGTAGTAGTAGTGGTAGTAGTAGTAGTAGTAGTATGCAGTACTGAAGTTTGTACCCCACTGCTGACACGGTTATTTCATTGTGAGATTGACATTTTATTTTGTTTTATTGTAGAAAGATACTGAAATACTAAGCTGAGCCATTACATTCTAATAAGCACAGAAGAGAAACATGTGGCTTGGGCAGCATGGAAAGATCCACTGAGAAATACTCTTGATATTGGAATAACTACATAGTGTGTAAGCATTGGGTTTTATCCAACTACATTCTACTCGGAGTTGACTCACTGAAATGAATGAGCCTAAGTTAGTCATGTCTATTAACTTCAGTGGGTCTACTCTGAGTAGGACTAGCTTTGGATACCCCCCACTGACTTTGCTTGCCTTTACTCATTTGTTTTCTATCTTGTTTCAAAAGCAGAAGAATCTGCTCCCTTACCATGAGACATATCAAAGTTTTGAAAATACGACTTTCTTTGTAGCTTTGCAGTGTGTAATGGTGAGGCTTCTGGAGCACTGGAACTGGCAGAGTGTGCCACTGGTATTCTCAGTATCGCAGGGGGATCTATCATTGTACAGATGACAGACTATCAGTCTTTGTCCACTCTTGGGTATTTATATTCGGAGACAGCAGCAATTCATCTGGACATAAAGCGCAAACATGCTTTTATGGGCTACGTGATCCTCTGATAATATTATCGTTTTGCTGTTAGTGATGTGTTTAATACAGAGGATGGAAGGGACTGGGTGATAGCTAATACTAAAACTCTGAAAGGAGCCACACACTAGCTAATGATGATGTGAGCATACTTGGCATGATCCAGCCAAAGTTAAGCACTTTCAAGTCTGAATGATTTCAATTGAAGAGTTAGGCTGCAATCCTCTTTCCGCTTACTTGAGAGTAAGCCTTGTTAAGCTCCATTGAAACTGATACAATTGGAAAATGCTTAAGGTTGGTTGGGTTGTATTCATATTGATACTGCTTATTAATACTTCACTAAAACTAAACATGCCCTTGAACTAATGATCATGGTGTAAATATGTTGCGGGTGTGTTTAAGAGAGACAAGCTTTTGTAGGGTGTCTTCCCTTTCTAATTAAAGACCATCCTCCACATTACAAGTTCATGACCTTTTGAGAGCTTGATTTTTGGCTGTGTGCTTAATGCACATTAACTAGCTCTAGCACCTTGGCAGCTATGGACCCTGTTAGCTTACTCAATCATTCTGAATCCCTATTGCACTGGGGAAAGCTCAACATCCCTCCCAACAACACATATTTTCATAATCTTTCTTGATCCACAGTATTCTTGCCACATAATAAACACTTCCTTCCTGCCACCTGCAGTGATCGCTCCTGTCCCTAATGTTATTAATTATTTTATTTATTAAAGATATTTACAAGATGGGGAAAGTTTTTTAGGGTATACCCTCCCAAACTGTGTATGGACTGGAAAAAGGATTGCCACAAGAAAGAAGAGGAAGGAAGGAAGGAAGGAAGGAAGGAAGGAAGGAAGGAAGGAAGGAAGTGCTATAATAATCAACATAGATAATACGTTACATAACATAATATCTATTGCAGGGTTTCCCAAACTGTGGTCTGTGGACCACCAGTGGTCCATGAGCTTAATCCAAGTGGTCTGAAGCCTGCAGTAAATATATATATTTACTGAGTTTAAACAAACAATACACAAAAGAACATTATCATGACCGAGAGAAATAGAGGCATATATAGTCGTGGATAATTAATTTAATTTTGAAAAAGGTAAAACAAATACAAGAGCAAGCTGGTTATTTCCCTTTTCATCCCGTCTCCCCCAATTAACCAAGTACTGTTCTGCATAAAATACCATGTGAAGATGGTGGGTTACATGTGTTATTTGTGGAAGATACAAATTTAATAAACCTATACCACACATTATGAAAAGCATCACCCTCTGTTCCCTTTCTCAAAGCTTTAATTCTGCAAGTAAGTAGCTCCATTTATTTTTCATTGCATTTTATTGCTTTTATTTTTATATTGTACTTTATTGTATTACAATCTGAAATCTATGGCATTCAGATTTTAATACAGTAAAATACAATATATAAGAAATAAAAGAATCAATAAAGTACATTGAGTGCGTTGCAACTGCTTCAAGTGCATTACAACTGCTCACACACAGAAAAATCACTTAGTGGTCCATCAAGACCCTCAGTGGTCTGTGGAGAAAAAAGTTTGGGAACCATTAATTTATAGATAATATAATATCAACATGGATAATAATCAGTGGAATTGATTGCCCTGACTCTGAGTAAAAATGTAAAAAGAACTTAAAAAGAAATCCCAAACAGCTTCAGTTTAGTCAGCATGAGCACCATCAAATAAGTCCCCACAATAGTCCATAAGCTGCATTGAGTTAATTACTGTGGCATGCAAGGTGCTGCGTAGAGCTTAGACACCGTGGCCTTGACATAAGTAGTTCCTTACAGCTACCAAGCCATCTATTTTTGGATTTTGTAGATCTGGCTCTGGTCAAGGATCATTTGTATATGCAAACAATTTGCAGACTAAACCATCTTCCAAAATATTTGCATAGAAAAACAGGTGGAGGTTAAAGTCAGTTGACAGTTTTAAAAACCAGCAACAGTGTTAGATTGCCTACTGAACTGAGATTGACTTTTGTTTCACTTGAAGGTTTATGTTTCCTATTTGTATCTCCAATTATGATTCAGGGGTTTTTTAGGTGCTCAAAAATTTTCTGAAAGATGGTGGGGACAGGCTGATCTTTTTTAAACCAGAATGGTCCCCATCTTATTTTGCTGACAGTACAAAAAACAATAGGCTATTGTTGTCTGGTTTTGGTAGAAGAGCTCCAGGCATCTGCAGTACTAGATCCAGTAGGCACAAATTGCGTAAAATGTTGATTAGCAAAAAATCTCATCTGTTTTCTGTAATTGCATATAATATTTTCCCTTTCTGAGAACTTTTTTTTTTTTTTGCACATTGAAGTACCCATGATTCCCAAGAAAATTGTTGGCAGCTTCTCGTTTATTTTGACATAGACTTTTATGCATGTTTTCCTAGTTATGCTACATTTGGACTGAGATCCTAGGCACATTTACTTGGCTCTACATTCCATTTGTAAACTTATAAGATCTGAACAGGCTGGTTCATGACAGATGCTATTGGAGGTTGCTGATTCATAGGGTTGCCATAAGTCGTAATCGACTTGAAAGCCCATAACAACAGCAACATTCCATTTGAAATCAATATGGTTCCAAGTAAATGTGTTTAGGATCTAAGTGCCAAAATCTGCCTTTCCTTTTATTTGAATCCTCAAATCCAAGGTATTTTAATACTAATTTTGTTACATTTTACTGCTACAAATAATGCTTTCCATAATGTGCAGAATTTTCATCCATGAAAATTCAGAAGCAAAAAGGGACTTCAAATGGTGAAAGATTCACAGCCCTCTTGTTTGCCTTTTTGGGGCATGCTTTGCCACTTGTTCACAGCTTCTTTACCCACTCTGCAGCTTCAGCACCATTAAAAACAAAAAGCAGAGGCAGAAAACTAGAGCTCATGTAGGGAATATAGTGGCATCTTGTAGTCATACATTCAGTCATGATGATATCACAAAGTCAAATCAGAGTGATGGTAAAGTTTCCTTCCCTCTGAATAGACAAATATTTTAGCCTCGTTGCACAATTCCCCTCTATTGCTAAAATAGGAGGATTGTTTTTTCAGCAGGTGATTTTTGGTTTGAAGCATGCTCTCCTTGGTTCTTTAGTTTGATCTGTTTTCAAAATGTATTTCTACAGTGCTTTAGACTTTTATCATTTTTCTTGACATTTTAAATATATGTTTGATACATGATCACCTAGAGCAACCCTGCAAATGAGCCTCAGAAAGTTTTACTAGCCCACATTTCTATACGTTAATGTAACTTAAAACTATGATTGGTAGAGGATGATCTGCTTGGTCATCTGGAGGACCACTTCTGACTCACCATAGGTGACCATGGCCTAAATGATATTGTATATTTAAGTAATGTAACTAGCCCTCTTGAGCACCCTCTTCAGAATGTGTGAGAGCTCAGACTAGGTAGGTGGCATGGGTGCACTGCTCCCACCCCACCTCCAGTGTCCCCATGCACACTGCTCCAGTCCCACCCTTCATCTTCTGTCCTTTCTGTGTTGTGTTGAACACAAGTGACTGCAGGGAAATTCTAACTGTGTTTGACTGATCACAGAGTCATCCTTTCATCTGGGATTCTAACTGTGTTCAATTTAATGTGGTTAGAATTCTCCTTCAGTCCTTTGCAGGGCATGAAGGAGAAGAGAGGAGGAGGTGGGCCTGCCACTCCTGGGGACATTGTTGGAGGAGTTGCCACACCGGCACTTGCCCTCTACCCATTTTAAGCTCTCACACATTCTTTTGGACACCTGAAATGGGCTACTTACACCCTAAGTTATGGAATTCCCTCGCACAGAGGTGCATCTGGCACTTTCACTGTAGAACTTTTGTTGTAGGCTGAAGATGCACCTCTTTACTCTGGCTTTTGATACTTGAGATGCATATTTTTGGACCCCCTCTAGTTGTGAGTGTAATTTCTTTTAAACTTTTTTTAATAGTGTATTTTATATTGTTGCCACATGCCCTGGGACCTATTAGTGAAGGACATATAATAAACATAAACATAAGAATAATATTAATAATACCATGTTTCTCATTTTTTAATATTTCTGTGGATTTGTCATGGCCTTTGGCTAGCACAATAAACTTTTCTTCTTCTTCTTCTTCTTCTCATCATCATCATCATTATTATTAATAATCATCTATGGGTGTATATTACACAGGGTGACATAAAGCCTTCCCTGTTTGTATTCTCACAAAAACTTTGTGAGGTAGAGATGGCTGAGAGATAATGGCTTGAGGTCACCCAGTAAGCTGCATGCCAGAGTGAGGATTTCAACCTAGATCTCCCTGGTTTTACTGATACACCACACTCTGGTTCAGTGTATTCCAGCAATTATTATTTCAAGACATGAACTCTGGTTGCTAGTGTATTCTTGGTTTCTACCTCTACAGCATTTTCAGCTCCTTGGTCCTGGCACAACACCTTACAAAACTAAAAAGCTTGGTTGCTTACTTGTGTAAAACTTTATTGAAACTCAATTTAATTTAATTTATTTAATTTATTGGATTTCTTAGTCGCCCATCTGACTGGCCATCCAGCCACTCTGGGCGACGTACAAAATGAACAAAATAACACAAAATGACACACCAAAACAATAACTTTAAAATCTAAAAGCGATAATGGTAAAATCTAGCCCACCCCAAAGGCCTGCCTGAAGAGCCAGGTCTTCACGGCCCGGCCAAAACTCATTGTAGAGGGGGCCTGGCGAAGATCATTTGGAAGGGAGTTCCATAGGGTGGGGGCCACAATTGAAAAAGCCCTCTCTCTGGTCCTCACCAGTCTAGCTGTTTTGACTGGTGGGATAGAGAGAAGGTCTTTTGAGGCCGATCTTGTTAGGCGGTATAGGTTTGAGGGTAAAAAAGCCTGTTGCTTCTTGCAAATAAGGATGGGGGATAAATTCAATTCAGTTCACATTTAAAGGTGACACACTTACATAATTTGCACTGTCTGAAACAACAAACAAACTAAAACACAGGCAACCTTCAAAATACAATGACCAACTTCAGAACCAGCTTGAAAAAGTAGAGCCAAAAAAAAAAGCTGTGTTGAAACTCTGCACTCTTGCTAACAGCTGGTAAAAAGCTCTAGAGAGAACTCCAGCTTCAGGCACTTCCAAAATTGTCTTGATGTTGCAGCGGCTTCAGTAAGGATCTTCTAGCTTCATTTTCTGGCTGCCTAGGGCTATTGATGGCTCTAGCAGTGTCTCCTGCTGATTTACACAGGTATAAATGAGATGAGAATTGAGACCTCCAATTTTGCAAGCCCAAAAAATAGGAGCCTGAAATTATTTGTATTGTACTGGGCAAATTGTGAAAACTACACCTCTCAGATTTCATGTACATCATGAACTTTGAAAGACTTGTTTTGTGCCACTTCTGATGGTTTTTTCCCCGTCTTCTGCTGCTGCTGGAAAAGATGACAGATGAGGCATACTTAAAGGTACCAGTGTATAGAGCTGCTCCCCTCTGTCACCGGGAGGGAGTTGAGACTTTTTAATATTGACATAGCAGCACTCCAAGAAACTGAAAGAGCAAGAGAAGGACAACTGAAGGAAGAAAAAGTGAAAACTGAAAAACTGAAAGAAGAAAAAGGAGGTCATACCTTCTTCTGGAAAGGACTGCCTGAACAAGGACGATGAATACATGGAATAAGCTTTGCTATTAAAAATAATCTTGTGAAGCTCTTGTCAGAAGTTCCTATTGGCGTTAATGAGCTACTCTCAACTCTCCAGTTAAAACTTGCCAAAAACCAGCAGGCAACTATTGTAAGTGCTTATGCGCCAACGTTAGATGCTGATGAGGACATCAAGGAAAGTTTTTATAACCAGCTGGACACCATCTTATCAGAGATACCTAAGGAGGATAAAATTATCCTCCTGGGAGATTTCAATGCAAGACTTGGGCATGATTTCGATTCAATAATATTTTGTTTGCAGTTTTGCTTTAATATAAGAAAGATTTTCCAGAACTAATCAATATCCCCTGATGAAAGCCCTGATTGGGCTGAAATGCATTGGGCATATTCTAATATTGTTTATACAATAAATATTATTTTGAAGATACAGTTTTTGACTTTCCCATTTTTTGGCATTCTGGGCTCCTCCCTTTTCTTTTTCATACATGTTTTTGAATGCCCATCACTTTGTTTTCTTTGATTCAGTAATGGCCTTATCCTTGTCGGATAGAAGGTAATGCAATAGCCATTCAATAGATCTACCCGGGAAAGTTTTAGTAATTGGGAGAATCAGTTTGATACGAGCATCCTTGTATAATTCACAGTTGAATAGAACGTGATCGATGGTTTCAATCACCCCCAGCTTACAGAAACAGAAACGCCTTTCCTGGGGAATTCCCTGGAAATGGCCTACAAGAATTGCAGATTGGAGGCAGTTAAATCTGGCTCTAGTGAATCGGAATCTATATTGCGATAGTCAATTTTTCGAGGTAGGCTGCAGGATTTGGGAAGAGAAAGCTCAGACCAAAATTAAGCGGTGAACATGATGTTCGTGAACTGGACATTGAGTACTGTAGGTCTATGTCCCTAATCCACTGGCCAATGATGTAGTTTGCTACCTTCCGGTCCCAAGTAGCCAAAAGATCCAATGAGAGGCCAAGACGCTTTATCTTCTCATTGAAAATTTTGAACCAGGAACTTATGAAGGAATCTCTCCATATTAGATGTAAATACCCTAGAGGGGGTCCTGCATAGGCCACTTTAGTCCAAAATCTAAAGGCCAGAAGCTAGGCTGAACACTCAATTGATGTAAAACCCGCTTCGAGTCGGAGTCCCGCAGCAGATGCACAGCGTGGCAGCCCAAATATGGAGCACAAAAAGCGCAAAAGCACCGCCTCAACTTTAGCGCTGAAACTTAATACCCATATAGGGATGCCATATAAAAGCTGCGGGAGGATTTTTACTTTATATATTTGAAGGGCAGCTGGAATGTATTGGCCACCCTGGTGTAATAGAAGCCGGTGGTAGCTTTAGAAATGTTATTAGCAGATGAGAGTGCAGCCTGTATATGAGCAGACCAGGAAAGTGAAGAAGAGAATATAATTCCAAGATATCTATATTGCCTGTGTTGCTTGGTTATAGGGCTGCTAGCGTGTTCCAGATGCCGGGCTTCTGCTGGGAGGAAGGGCGGGATATAAATCAATCAATCAAACAAACAAACAAACAATAAATAAATGCTGTGGGAGAACGGGGAAAAAGACTGAACCATTTACTCCAGCAAGAGTTTCTGATAGGGAAATCAGTTGGTTGAAGAACTGGGAAAACAGGAAGTGGAAATGCCACACACTTCCTGTATCTTGTGCCTCAAAGTGAAACGTTCACATCTCATATGGTGTTAAAATTTAATATTCTCATAAAAGCAAGAAGAGATGAAAAAGATGTCCACCTCTTAGAATTATAGAATTTTAGAATTGGAAAAGCCCATCTCCTTTGACACTCTGTCTCACACTTCTTGTTTCAGCTCTCAGTGCCTTTCAGAGTTGCCATCAAATCATAGATCCCCTCTGTGTCCACAGAAGTGTTCTGTGATTTTTTATTTTGTTGCCATCCTGTGTAAAAATCATAAATATTCATGAGGATCCATGCCTTGGATCAATGTTTTTATGGTGCTGGCAAGCACAGGATTTGTGATTTTCCCTGTTCAGTCTACCAAAGAAAGCTTTAATTTGATGATGCTGTTGTTGTTTTTGGAAGGGGGAGGACCCTGGGTTAAATCTTGCAAGTTCAAGGGGATCTGTTTTAATTCTAATAAATCTTACATTTACCCAGATCCCATAGAAAAGCAAAGAATGCGCGTGCATGTTGGTTTGCAACCCTTATCCCCTGCTCAGCACAGGATCTCAGTACAGTGCAGGATCCAACTGCATCACCAACCCTGACACATGGCTGTTGAGTCTCTGCTTAAATACTCCGGTGAGGGAGATCCACTGCCTCTCGAACAGTGGAGGCTGGTGGGTCCGATGTCAATGCAGCAATGAATCTGCTCTGGGTGTTAGTCTGAACATTCAGCACCTTTGACAGCTCCAAATGGGGGGAGGTCCCAGGAAGCAGAGCGAGGTACAAATACATCATGTCATATTCACAAACCATGTAGTGAAGGGGGAAAAGCATGAACAAGGGCAGTCCCCCCCATTGCTTTAACTGCAACATTCCACAGTTCTGATATTTTCCAGCGAACTACCAACAAAAAAGCTTGCCAGTGTGTACGCACGCATGCGCACATACACACACACACAAATACTTTTAACATAGGCAACATGAGTGAATCAACTCTCAACCTAACTTACCTTACAGAGTTGTTGGAAAGACTCCATACACACACACATGTATTGTGTGTATTTCTGATGTAAAAATACATATATCCCATATAATGGTTCATTGTCAAAATCAGCTGGTCATTGCAGAACAGTTTTTCAAATATCAGTGTTAGTCTCCTGCCACATAACAGCAGTGACACCTTGGTAAGCCTGCCTAATTGCTTTAAAAATAGGACTGGAGAGGGAGAAAAAGATTTACAACACAATCTTTTGCTGTGTCTACTCAAAAATCCTGTTGATTTACAGCACAATCCTAACCATGTCTACTCAAAAGTAAATCCTATTGTATTCAAAGGGGTTTACTCCCAGGTATGTAGGATTGGCATTGTAGCTTTACTCCCAGAAAAGTTAAAGCTTTGTATTGGGAAGATTTTCAAAACAGGCTGTGAATGAGACAAATAAACTGCTCTCTTCAGCAGCCCAAGGAAATTTAAACTCGTCTGACACCTTAAATTTAGAAAACTATAACACATTGTAATGGCATCATAAGCTACATGTAACTTTTTTATTTCTGTTCAAAAATAATTTGATAGATAAAAACAATCTATTTTTGCAAGTAATTAAAAAAACCTACATATACACTTTTATTATCATAATCACTGAAATAGTGTACTTTGAATGCCTAACAAGATCATGCTGTGATCTTCTGTTCTGGACCTCGTGCTGGATGTGTGCGCACACAGAGAAAACTGGGAGTGAAGAGGCACACACAGTAAGGGGCTATAAGCTTACTTGACTCATGTGATGTGCAGACAAGCAGGAAAAGGCAGCTGTTTTCAGAACCTGAAAAGGGTTCTAGCTATTGCCTGGAGATCAACAAATCCCATATCAATCACAACTATTGACTACAAGCTCACTTTTTAATCAGAAGTTGTAGTGTGGTGGTGGGGAACTGACATTTTGGTGTATATCTCGATCTAGAGCACTTAGGAACTTACTTTTAAAAAAAGAAAAGAAACCTAAGAGTCTGGAGCCCTTGGTAGTCCTGAGCCCAGGAGAAACGGACCCCTTTTACCCATCTGTCAATAGCCGTGTCTGTCAGGGAGCAGTTGTTGGACTGGGGCATAGAGTGTTTTCTTCTTCAGTGTTAAAATCTTTAGTTTTAATGTCCTTCTGATCCACAAGAGGGAATTCATGCTGGAAAAGGAGGCTCAGGTTGATGAGAAAACTTAAAAGGCTAAATGGCAAAATCTCTGGAATGACATTTCATTAGCAACATCCAAAGAGCACTTCTCAAAGCAAAAGAACTACGGAACATGTAATTGCATATACTGGCAAAATAATGTATGATGGTTTACCATAATGAAGAATTCATCATTTCTTCTTTGCATCTCTGGAGGGGCCATAATTAAGCTGGCCTGCCAAAGATTTCCATTCATGCACCTTTCAAAGAAAATTATACATACAATGCTGAATAGGGAAATCGTTACACACACACATGCACAGCTTAATGGAAATAGTGGAAGTGGGGGGGGGGGTTCTTGTCCAAAAGGAACTGAATTGTATAAATGTTTTCAGAAAACAAAAAAACACAGTAATTCATAGTGTACTCTGATTATAGATGCCATACAGTATTTAGTATGTTAATTTCCCCCCCTCCTAACTGAGTCATCTTTTCATAGGTATTTACGTCATTTGATCTGGCCAATCCATCATGCTGCAGGCAGTAAGTATTACTTTCTTTAATATTGCCCCAAGACAGCTGTCAGGAGCTAAAGGAAATACAATGATGACTGTGAAATCATTAAATACTGTGATGCATAACAACTCTAGTTTAACTGGAGAATATTTTTAGTTCCCAGAATATTTTTTTGCACACATACACCTGCATCTGGAATATCTCTTTTCATCTCATCTTTATTGCTTGCGGTCATTGACTAGCCATACAGGTACAAGTATTTAAACGCAGAAAGGCAGAAGAATTACATATAAACAAGTAAACAAATTAAATTATTTAACTTATATATAAACAAACTTAAGAAAATAAAATCTGGTATACCAAAGTTAAGATGTATTAACCATCTGTTTTCTTATAGTACATCCTAAAGCACAATATTTTGCCACTTTAAAAGTTATTTCATTTCTCGAATCTGAGAGATGGAAGGAGGTATAGAATGTGTCAGATCTACCTGGTAAGTGTTTTAGAACTGGAGCAATATAAAAGGAACGAATGTTCTTAAAATATGAACAGTGTAACAGGAAATGAGTGGTTGATTCAACCTTGCCCGATTGGCATGGGCAGATGTGTTGGGAATAAGAAATGCACAAATATTCCCCTCCAACAAGGCTGATGGTAAAGAATTAAAACGAGCCCGTGTAAAGGCTCTATGATACTTAGGAATCTCCAGAGCACAAAGATAGGCTTCAGGGGCAAGATTCTTATTGTAATTCACCGAAAACAAGTAATGTGAGGCCCAAGCTCTTCTTATAAGGTAAGGCAACTTCCCTAATCCAGTTCTTGATCATTTCTTTGGCCTTTATAGGTCCCAATTGAACCAAAGCTGAGGGAGAAAACCTGTGACGATGTAATTTTTCCTCAGACATACTTGCCCAACCAGAGGTCAGGTTGTCTGTTAAAATCAAAGGAGCTAATCCTTGAGGTCTGAAATTTAGCTTGAGCCAAAAGCTTAATGCGTTTAGCCATGCTCGTGCTTTAAGAGAAACCAGCCCAGATTCCAATCTAAGTAGGGCATTGGGAATACCACATGGGGCACCAAAAATAGATTTTAGAAACTTGGACTGTATTGCCTCCAGGGAGTGTAATTCTTTATAGATACATATCTAACAGCCATAGAGTATTGGGCCAACACCTTGCCCTAGAAAACTTTGATGACAGAGGGGATATGGGAACCCCCTTTTGAAAAGAAAAATCTAAGAATAGCAGAGATAGATCTTTGGGCATTCTCAGAAAGATGTGCAATTTGGGCTCTCCATAGGCCAGTTGTTTGAAAAACTACGCACAAGTATTTATATACCTTGACCTGTTCGATATCGTGCCCATTGACTCTTCATCTGTGCTTAGTAAATATTTTGGAAAAGACCAACATTTTGGTCTTTTGGTAGTTTATTGTAAGATCCTCCTCTGTACAGTATGCCATAAAGGCATGAAGGGGTCTCCGGAGTCCTGATTCTGAGTAAGATAATATAACAGTGTCATCCGCATACAATAAGGCATGAATGGATCGGTTGCTAATTTGAGCAGGTGAAAGTCTGGGTTTGTTAAAGTTGGGACTAGAGAGTTGATGTAAAAATTAAATAATAGGGGGGCCAGAATGCAGTCCTGTTTCACTCCTCTGTTTTGTGGGACCGAGGGGGACAGATGACCCTGTGCGTTGCACCTTACTCTAAGAGAATTATTTTCATGCAAGGTGTGAATTAATATTAATAATATGAGATCAAGAGAGGAGACCTCCAGTTTTGCCCACAGTCTGTTCCAGGAGATACTGTCAAATGCAGATGTAAAGTCGACAAAAGCTGAAAAAAGAGCTCTATTCAGCCTATAGCTATATTTCCTAATCAGATGATGTAAAATCAGGCATTGATCAGTGGTGGAGCAACCTGACCTAAAGCTGGCTTGCTCATCTAGAATATAAAGGCTGTGAGCAGAAAATAAAAGGTAATCAATATTATTATGTTCTAAAGCTGGGCTCTCCAGCCTTTTTCAGCTTGGGGCACATTTGGAAGTCTAAGAAATTGTCATGGGCACCACAAAATACCCATTTCACAGAAGAAAATTTGGCAATGCGTAGAACCACTCCTCAAAATAGGCACACATCTACACTCACCATGCACAAATTAAATACAGCCCCCCCTCACGAAAAAAAGCAAGCAGGCAAACTCCAGAAAAAAAGGCAACCCTCCCAAATCCAGAAACTCTCCATCTTTAAAACAAATAAATAAATAAATGAGAGGGGAGGTCCTTGGCAGGCATCAAGGGGGGTGTCTGGGGATGCCATGGTGGTCACAGACATCACATCAGGAACCCCAGTTCTAAATGAACTTGTGGTACTTGTGAAACAGCAGGCATATGGAAGACGGAGATTGAAGTGTATGTGCCAGCTTGAGCTCTGTATCCTTGATTCCCAATGGCAGTTGGAGTGCTCACATGCTACTTTGTATTTATGTTATTTTTATTTATTTATTAGATTTATATCCCACCCTTCCTTCCAGTAGAGCCCAGAGTGGCAAACAAAAGCACTAAAAACACTCTAAAACATCATAAAAGCAGACTTTAAAATATATTACAACAAAGTATCCTTAAAAACATATTAAAACATCTTTTAAAAATCTTTTTTTTAAAAAAAGCTTTAAAAAACTTTTTAAAGAAAGCTTTAAAAATGTATTAAAAGGCAACTCCAACACAGATGCAGGCTGGGATAACGTCTCTACTTAAAAGGCTTGTTGAAAGAGGAAGGTCTTCAATAGGCGCCAAAAAGATAACAGAGGTGGCGCCTGTCTAATATTTAAGGGGAGGGAATTCCAAAGGGTCTGTGCCATTACACTAAAGGTCCATTTCCTATGTTGTGTGGAACGGACCTCCTGATAAGATGGTATCTGCAGGAGGCCTTCACCTGCAAAGTGCAGTGATCGACTGGGTATATGCGGGATAAGACGGTCTTTCAGGTATCCTGGTCCCAAGCTGTATAGGGCTGTATACATCAAAACCAGAACCTTGAACTTAGCCCAGTAGGTAATAGGTAGCCTGTACCTATGTTCAGCTGCTCAAGAGTTTAAAATCACATATAGCTGTCCCTTGAATAAACTATGAGCCAGCCTTATGAATTGTGGGATTGTGACTCATATTTTGGTATTGACAGTCTTGGTTGCCATTTGCTCTGTACACCAGTACTCAGAGCTGCTTCTGTTTACAAACCCAACTTTGTAGCTCCATAACCATTCTGTACTGCAGTCATGGCCATAGATGTGCATGTATTTTGTTAGCTGCCTTTTTATGCTGAAGGTTGCAGGGTATCAGTTTAATAATAATGCATGCATGTCATTTGATCATTGCTTTATTCCTCAACTTGGGATGCTAGAGATTATTCCTTCTTCAGTGGGTTCATATTCCAAAGCACACTCACCTCATCTGCTCCTGGATTAATGTGTGGATTGGAACATGGTCCACTTTGATATCCACACTGCTACCAAAGTCTGCCATGGGATCAATGGGTCCAAGGGGGCAGCCATGTTTTTTCACAATATCCATGGGAGGGACAAGATGCCGTCACTTTCCTCCAGTCCCAGAGTTCCAAGTAGCATTTTCAGCTTCATTTTCAGCTGCATGCTAGTTGCTGCACTTTCAAGCTGCTCTAAGTACCTATAACCTCTTGGAAAGGGAAGGGAAGATAGTGCTTGGACCACCTAATTAAAACGCTTTAGAAAAAGAATCATAGGAAGCTGCCTTACACTGGGTCAGACCATTGGTCTATCTAGCTCAGTATAATCTACACCAGGGTTTCCCAAACTTTAGTCCCAGAACCACTGGTGGTAAGAACGTAAGAGCATAAGAACAGCCTGCTGGATCAGGCCAGTGACCTATCTAGTCCAGCATCCTGTTCTCACAGTGGCCAACCAGATGCCTGTGGGAAGCCCACAAGCAGACCTGAGCCCAAGAGTATTGTCCCCTTCTGCGGCTTCCAGGAACTGGTTTTCAGAAGCATACTCCCTCTGACTATGGTGGCAGAGCACAGCCATCATGGCTAGTAGCCTTATCCTCCATGGATTTGTCTAATCCTTTTTTCAAGTCATCCAGATTGGTGGCCATCACTGCCTCTTGTCGGAGGGAATTCCATAGTTTGACTATGCGCTGTGTTTAGAAGTACTTTCTTTTGTCTGTCCTGAATCTTCCAACATTCAGTTTCATTGAATGTCCATGAGTTCCACTTTTCTGTATGCACTTTCTCTATGCCATGCATAATTTTATACGCTTCTATCATGTTGCCTCGGACTCATTCATGTAGCCCATGGCATGCCTGTAGAAATACAATAAAAATCATACAGCATCTACCAGTGCATGTTACAATGAGGAAATATCAGTATTTTAAAAAGAAACATTGACAAATAGTCATTCTAACAATCAATGTTTTAGAGGCAGATTTTTTTTTTCAAAAAAAGGAAATTTGCTACATTAAAATCCAATCCTCAGTGACTGAGAATAAGTGAATTAATGGGAAATTTGGTACCAAATCTGAATTGGGCAGGATTCTAGCTCATTCCTAGTCTACACTGACTGGCAGCAAATTGCCAGATTTGAGGCAGAGGACATTCCCAGTCCTAGCAGGAGATGCTGGGAATTAGCAGATTGCAGGATCACACACAACAGGATGGGTCCTCCTCGTGCATGGGAGGGGGAGGAGAGAGTGTGGAAGTATGTGCAATCCCACCACACCTACAGTATAATGTGAAGCATGACACATGCATGCATGAGTCCCATGTTCCTTGCTCTCAAAAAGGGAGGAAAAGATCACAGATAGGAGCATGTAGTCTCTCTCGCATGCACACTTTAAGTGTGTTGGAAACATTAACCGTTTTCTAGATATGTGCCCCAGAGATCTTACTCTGGTAATCCTGCAAGATTGCCATAAATTCCGTAGTAATTCTGTCAATCAGATGCACATTTGCAACAATTCCACTGGGGTTTATAATCTAAAGTGAAATTTTGTTAGGAAAGGTTGTGGCTGCCATCTCTGTGATTCGAAAAGCAATTTGCCTATGGACCAGATTGACTATAGATGCCTTAAGGAAGAGGAGCTTTGCTTTCTTCCCCCCATCCTTGTGTGACTTGCACAGAAACGTAGGAAGCTGCCTTATATTGAGTCAGACCATTAATTCACCTAGCTCTGTTTTGTCTATATTGACTGGCAGCAGCTCTGCAGGATCTCTTCCAGCCCTTCCTAGAGATGCTAGGGATTGAACTAGGGACCTTCTGCTTGCAAAGAAGATGCTCTGCCACTGAGCTACAGACCTTCCCTTAAGACTTGTTTGCTGTAAGGGCTCCTTATGGCACAGCACTTTGGTACTAATGTTAAGTCTCTCTGCATGGGGGTACAATGTGGCCTGGATTGCCTGCACTGATGGGTGCAGGCCAGACATGGGAATGATCCTAATTTGACCCAAGGTGCTGGGCTTGAGGGCTTTTGTTCCCTTTCAATCACATGTTCTTTGGTTCTGTTATTTGCGAATAGCTTTGAAGTTGGGCTATCTTTTATGAAGCAGTTTAAAAAGCTATTCAAGGCGCTTAGCAACTAGACTTCCTTGGGAGCTTTAATGTAAAGTGCTGCCGGGAGAGTGCTTTGAATTGGCTCCTCCTGAACATTAGCCATTTGTCCCACCTAGTAGAAATAATGGTAATAAAAAATCAAACACTGTACTCCCAGTGGCATTTTTTTGCTTTCCATTTTGCAGCCATTTGCTCACCAGCTGGTGAAGCATAGTAAAGAATATGATCTGTCAAGTACCTGCATGCTTCCACATTGTCCCCTTGACACCATTTGCTCATTTGCTTATTCTTTGCTCATTCACTTAATTCTTCCAGAGTGTTGCCTGCCTGGGTTGTTGTTGACCCCCCCTTCACCACTCCCTTTAGATGTCACCCCAGTTTTAAAACCTTTTGTAGTTCTTTTTGAAGCATCTATCACAATTGCAGCACAGTCATTTGCAGCCTGAAGCTGTGTAGCGCAATTGCCTCACCTGGTATGGCAGAGCAATTTGTGTGACAGGTTTGGTAAGAGGAGCAACTCCACCTTTCTCCATTACCTGCCTGGCTCCCCACAATCATATCTTGCACAATGCCATCTTTCTGCTTGTCAGTTTCACCGCATTGTGTCTTGGAAGGAGACCTAACTGGCTACAGAGAGGAAGCCCTATCCAGTTTCACACTTTTAAATCATCATCACCATCAACAACAAGAATATTTGATGTATTTACAAGAATATACAAGAAGATTTATTAATTTTTATTGATTTAATTATCTGAATTTATATATCACTTGATTGTGTAAAAAAAACCCTCTAAGCTGTTTACAGGAAACATTAAGATTTCCAATAGAAACAGTTAAAAACCAGTAATTAAAAACAATTTAGAAAGCAGTAGATGAAAAAGAGTTGAAAGCAAATCAACATCTGGATAGGCTTGCTTAAACAGAACTGATTTAAGCAGACACTGAAAAGAATATAGCAAAGGCACCTGCCTGATGTAAATCAGCAGGGAGTTCCAAAGTATGGATGCTGTATTTAATATATAAAATACAAGATACAATACAAGGATAAGAGGATAAGTCAGTGGTGAGGAATGTCCATTTGGCCTGTGAGGCTGTTTTGGCCAAGACACGCCCACCTGCCCTACACCTGACATCATATATGGCATCAAGTGTGGGGCAGGTGAAGATGTGGCTTCTTGCCAAAAGCAAGGTTTGCCCTGTGCCTTTGTAAGTGCTGCCATTTGATTCCAAAGTATACAGACAAAGGAAAATGCTTTGCTTGATGGCAACAACAAGGGCAGTTCCCAGCACTCTCCCTCTCTCCTCCACCAAAACACAGTTACATCTGAACCATATTGGCTTTGAAATTCGGTATGCTTCTGAACACCAGTTGTTGGAAACTGCAGGAGGGGAGAGTATGTTGTGTTTAGACCCTGCTTCCAGGCTTCCAATAAGCATCTAGTTCATCACTGGATGGGATGGGCCTTCCTGATCCAGCTGGGATCTTTTCACATTCTTATGATCTGGAGGACCAAAGTTATCCATCCTTGCTTTAAACCTTTTCTTACTGGGGTACTTATGGCAGCTCCCAGACATACTTCCAGACTGGCCAGACAAATCTAAATATTTCTTTTTAGCCTCTGTGGGATGCTGTGACACTGCAGCCATTTAGACAACACCCCTTCCAGAGGGTTGAATGCTGCCTGCTGGGGTTGATAGCCATCTCATTGGAGCACCCGATGTGAGCAGAAGCCATTAGATGTTCTCTGACCAGCACTGGAGCAACTCTGCCAGTGCAGAGAATGTATCAACAGGAATCTTCAATGGGCTTTTAAAAAAATATTGTGAAGGAACAGGTCAGTTAGCTCTGAGCGAGGATAGTTAGATGGATACTCCAGATGTAAGAGCAGTATATCTCTGAATAACAAAGGCTGGTGGGGATAAGTTAGAGGATATGGCTGTTGCTTTCATGCTAGTAGCGGCTCAAGACATTCTGCTGCCTGTGAAGTAATGCACCAAATGTGAAGTAATGCACCCAAAGCATTAAATATCAAATGCTATTTTAATGCTTGAAAAAGTCCAGCTGCGCCATTCAGACATCAATTCCAGCCTGTACCTGTTCCCTTAAATTCTGCTGCCTGAAGCAGTCCCCTTTGCATGATATGGCTGTCCTCGCTTCATGCTCTGCTTTTGTGCTTTTCCAGAGGCATCTGGCTGTCCACTACTGGAAACAGAATGCTGGGTTTCCACTACTGGAAACAGAATGCAATGCTCTTTTGTTTCATTAAGGCACATGTGTGGCATCCCTCATGCCCTACACCGTACCCCTCATCTCCAAGTTGCCTGCCTGTCTTTCTCACTGTAAAAAAACAATGCCCCACAAAATAGGTTCCACTTGCAATGACAAGTATCCATGTTTCAGGGAAGGATTAGTAGAGATGGGTGGGTAGCCAACTGGCCAGATCTATCACAAAGACAATCTGGTGTCTGCGGTGGAATGAAACGTGCCCCAGGATGCCATGAACATTATGCAACTTATCCAAGTGTTCTACATTGTAGCAGAAATTACTACAGCCATAAAAGTAATCTGCTAAACATTTTTAGCACTTTTAAAACTGAAATGTCTACAGGGTTTTTAAAAACATCAATAAAAAGTGTGTCAGTGAGAAAAAAATGAGAATTTTTAATTAAAATGTAATTGAAAAAATAAACACTAAAATGATCAGCAATTGTATAGTATTCTTCTCTGTATTCCTTCCAATCTTACTATTAAGGCCTCTCCTCTACCCAAGATCTTTCCACCATCTTCTCAATCTTTGTTGAAGATGTATCTCCTTGCTGTCTCCAGGGCTTTTACCTATTGTTTATCATGGCCCCAAATCTTTATCCTCTAAAGCAGAAGAGATGTGGAACCTGTGCCCTCTAGAAGGTGTTAGGCTACATCTCCCATCATCACTGCAATGAGGGATTGATTGGGAATGGTAGCTCTGTGAGGGGAATAGGGGTCTCTTAACAACTCTCAGCACCTTGAACAAACTACAGTTCCCAGGATTCTTTGGGGAAAGCCATGACTGTTAAAGTGGTAAAACAGTACTTCAGATGTCAGGTACAGATGTGCCCCAGGTAGGGATGTGCTAGAATTCTGTCCACATTTGGTATGAAATTTTCCATTAATTTGCTTATTTGCTATTATTGCAGATTGGATTTTTATGTAGTGATTTTCTGCAACTATTTTCAGAAACAGATTTTTTTTAAAAAACAAATCCATGCCTAAAATATTGATATTAATATTGATATTTTATTGATATTTCCTTCAATTTATTGACATTTCCTTTCAGAATATCTACAATTCCTTTAACATATCAATATTAATATCAATATTCTTTCGGGGGGGGGGGAACAGTTGGTAAAAGTAGCCGCTTGCAGACAAAGAATAAACTTGAACCATTACCAGCCAACTGATCCCATCCCTAACCCCAGGTTATTTATTTATTTATTAAATTTATTAGTCGCCCATCTGGCTGGTTGTCTAGCCACTCTGGGCGACGCACGACATAAAAACATACAATTCACATTAGAGCCTTAAAATTCCAACAATAACACTAAAATCTAACCCACCCCAAAGGCCTGCCTGAAGAGCCAGGTTTTCAGGGTCCGGCGGAAGCTCATCATGGAGGGGGCATGGCAGACGTCATTTGGGAGGAAATTCCATAGAGTGGGTGCCATGATTGAAAAAGCCCTCTCCCTAGTTCTCACCAGTCTATCTGTTTTAACTGATGGGATGGAGAGAAGGTCTTTTGAGGCTGATCTTGTTGGGCGGCAACATTGATGATGCTGGAGGCGCTCTTTCAGATAGACTGGGCCGAAACTGTACAGGATTTTAAAGGTCAAAACCAACTCCTTGAACTGGGCCCGGAAAGCAACTGGTAACCAGTGCAACTCCTTCAGCACTGGAGTAATGTGGTCTTGCCGGTGGCTACCCTTAATCAGGCGAGCCATGGAGTCACTCCTCAAAAAGACAATTCTGGCAAATACATGTAAAGGTATATAATTATAAGTTATATTTTTCTTTGTACCACAGTCCAGATCCAAAACTCAGATGCAAAGAGTGCCTTAGCCAGACAAGAGGAGGAAACATAGAACTTCCAGTATTACAAGATGATCCAGTTGGCTACCAGAGCAGCTATGTACTCCAAAGTGTGTGATGTTAAGGGAGTCCCCAAAGAACAGGTGTATATCTAGGCATTAAAGTATTAAAAGTAAGATGTCAAAGTAAAATTAATCCCAGTTCCCACATCCTGTCAAAATTCTACAACTTAAGATACTCCCAAAAGGTGTGAAGCAAATCAGAATGTTTACTTATAGAGTTGGATCCAGGAAAAACTTTTGGCAAAATCAGATCTAAGGCCACAGCAAGACAGGAGGAGGTCAAGGAAAATACACAGAAGCAAGTCAAGGAACCGATAAGCAAACCAAGGAACACATACAAAGGCTTGGAGAGGCCCAGAAACAAGCAAGATTGAGGACTGGAATTCACAATATACTGCACACTAATTGAGGGTGCAGCTGAGCAAACAAAAGCAAAGGTCCAAGGACAGTAAAAATAAGGAGATCCAGGAATAGGGATGGGGGAGAAATCTGATTCAGTTCACATTTAAAGGCAAACCTACCAAATTTGCAGTTTTCAAAACAATATGCAAACTGAAACCCAGCCATCTTTCATAATTCACACTTCTGCAAATTTTGTAGTGCAGTTCTCCAGCCATGTAACGTGTATAAAAATGCATGTATTGGTGATGGTGTTTGCCATCATCAGGCAGCAGCAGCAGTGACCCTGCTTTCTGGCGAGTACCATTCTGTTTGCCCTGAATGCCCCAGGTGTTGCACAGTTCTGGAGCATTCTGGGGTGAAACGGTGGCCACCACACAAAATAGGTGAAGCGTGGGGGGGCACAATTTTTGCTGATGGCTGCCATTTTGTTCCACACAATCGCCCATAAGAGTACAATATATGGAGCATTCAGGAAAAATAAAATGGCAGCCACCAGTCGACAGCTACTAAGATAATCTCTGTTGTTGCTGCTGCTGCTGCTGCTGGTGGAGAAGATAAGCCTCTTCCACCCCTGAATAATTGACAGGCAGGTACAAAGGAGATAACAACAATGAAGCCATTCATACCCATTTGTTACACTTGGTATTCATTTTGCAATGAATGAAAATAGGACTGGATGGGCCCCATTAGTTTGCATTTCCTATTTGTTAGGAAATGAAAAAAGGGCCGTGATTGCTAGCAATGTCTTCTTGGGGTAGCTGAGAGTCTGAAGCTACCAAGAATACAGCAAAGATTTATTTGTTTGTTTGTTTATTAATTAAATTTATATCCTGCAATTTCTTCCCAGGAGCCCATAAATTTAACCCACTTATGTTTCACTGAAGATGAGCCATGAGTTTTCATACCCCTAGCAGGCTGGTTCTTGCAAGTGAAGGGGGGGCATGTTTCTGTTTCCTGACTCCTAGCTGAGCAGAGCAGAGGGAGCTGTCTCAGCTGGTCCACAGGAGAATGATACAAGCAAGCCAGCTTTCAGAGAGCGAGTGAACAGAGCGAGCAAACAGGGAGAGCAAACAGGAGTTTGACAAAGGAGCTGTAGCGAGGAAAAGAAAAGGGCCAAGAGGGCTGTGAAGCCATGTGCTCTGAAGCCATGTGCTCTGAAGGGCTCCATAGCAGCTTGATTGGAAGGGGTGTGGCCTGATAGCTGTTGGCTTAAGGGCATGGCCTGAGAACTTCTGAGGGCAACAGGCAGCAGCTGTGTGTGCTGGGACTTTCATTCTGTTTCCTGACTCCTAACTGAGCAGAGCAGGGGGACCTGTCTCTGCTGGTCTACAGGAGAGATACAAGCAAGCCAGCTTTCAGAGAGTGAGCTAACAGAGCGAGTGAACAGGGAGAGCAAACAGGAGTTTGACAAAGGAGTTTGACAAGGAAGGTCAAGGGGAGGTCCCTAAAAAAATTACTAATCCTTCTTGTACAGTGCACTACATACCAGTGGGACTTCAAGTTTACCCTGAAGTAGGACAGGACAAAGCTGCCACTCCAAAACAAGTAGATAGAAAGAAACAAAAGGTAGAAGAGAGTATGAATGGGAAAGATACTCCAGTGGTTGTGATCTGCAAGGTGTGTGCCATGTTTGTTTTCTTGCCTGAGAACAACATGGCGTACATGTGCAACAAATGCAAGCTTGTGGCACTGTTGGAAGAAAAAGTGAGAGGCCTGGAACGGCGGGTGGTCACACCGAGGACTATAAGAGAAGTTGAAGAGTTCTTAGACAGAACGCTGGAACAACAGCAGCAAAGAGAAGTGGAGGTGGAAGAACAGCAGCATGTGGTAGCAGAAGAGGAGACTGCTTGGAGAGGAACAACAAAATGGAGGAATTTCGTGGGAAAGGGTGACAGTTAGGAGCAAAAGAGCTAGAAGACACTCTTCACCAGTGGAACTATGGAACCACTTTCAACCACTCAAGGATGAAACTGGAGGACAGCCTGTGGTGGAAGAATTACAGGAGACCCTGTGTGACAACAAGCAAGAGGCTGAAGCTCAATCAAGCAGGGGCAATGAAACCGTACCCCACAACAAGAAGAGAAGAGTACTAGTAGTGGGAGACTCCCTACTGCATAGGATCGAAACCCAAGTATGCCGAGAAGATCCGTGGACTCGCCAGGTATGCTCTCTACCAGGATCATGGATTAGAGATGTGATGGAAGCATTGCCATCACTCATCAAGCCCACTGACAAGTATCTGTTTCTCCTCTTCCATGTGGGAACAAATGATACTGCCAAACGGAGCTTATGAAGAAATCACATCAGACTTTGAAGCTCTGGGAAGGAAACTCAAGGGCTTTGGGGCCCCAATAAGTTTTTAGTACTTAGAAGAGGAGTAGAAAGGAAAGAAAAATACTCCGTGGGAATGAATGCCTGTGAAGGTGGTGCCGACGTGAGAGATTTGTATTCTGGGACCACTGGCTATGCTTCCTGGAAGATGGACTGCTGGCAAGTGATGGGTTGCATCTCACAAGGACTGGGAAGAATGTGTTTGGCCACAGCATGGAGAAATTCATCAGGAGTGCTTTAAACTGAATCATAAAGGGGAGGGAGACGTAAACTTGGTGGTAACAACTGATGAAGGCTTGTGCTCAGTAACAGGAACAAAGAGATTGGCTCTAATAGGGCCCAGTAACAGTCTCAGAAAAATGTAGTAAGGAAGCCAAGCCATAAATCACATGGTCTTCAATGTCTGTATACTAACACGCAGAGCATGGGAAACAAGCAGGATGAACTTGAACTCTTGATACAGGAGGGTAATTACAACTTGATAGGTATTCACTAATAGGCAAAAAACCTTGCGGTTTAAGAATGTACCTGTAGCCCACAGATATTTCTACCAAACTTTAAAAAGCAGGGAAATTGGGCAGCTATAGTGAATGCACCAGGGGAGCAGGAGACCTGAACTCCTCTCTGAGATATTGTACTGCCCCACAAAGTTGTCAAAATGCAAACACAATTTGGGTTGGTCTTTCACAGTCCAATCCACTTCCTGTGTAGCTTGGAAGAATTTGGTAACGTGCCTCTGAGCATATGGTGAGTGGTGGCAACACCTGCCATCTCCAAAGATGGAGAATTATATTTTTGTATGTTTGTTGGTGTTCTTCTTACTTTGCTTCTTTCCTGTGTTACTAATATTTCTACAGAGAATCTAAACTAGAAAATTTTATTTCCCTCATTATTCATCCTAGAAATCTGTGTCAAATTTATTTTTATTAATTTCAAAGCCTTTTTATTGGTTAATGTCGTATGATGGTGAAGATAGCCTTTTTTGTTTCAAACTGGAGGTTATGGTCTATTTCTATTTTGGGTGCATTAACAGTTGGACCTGAAACTGCAGTTTAATGTAAAATCAGACTGATTCCAATATGCTGCTACTTTAGCAATGGCTCTAGTTGTTGGAAAAAAGAGGATGCATGTTTTCAGCCTATGTTTAAACCACTTTATTTAAGGCAAGGAGTTCACAATCAATTAAAAACATAGAGCACACCTAGAATTTTGCTAGAATATATTTCACCTCCCACTGTTTTATCTTGTGCAAATTGAGACACTTCTGAGGTCCACTGGAGATTATTTTGCAGACGTCAGTGCCATTATTCCACAATTATGTTTGGAGTTTTTTTAGTATAAATTTTGCAGTGTTGCTGTACTTCACATATTCATAGAAACAAAAGCAAAAGAAAATGATTTCCTATAGAAAACTTCACTAAAATTGCAAAGTAAATCAGACATATTTAAAGTGACCATCTGAACTATATCAACTGTCTTAATAATGTTGCTTCCTCCCGGCTAAAACAAGATCAGCACAGGACATATCTCCTTTCTATTATTTGGGCTGATTACAGGTGTTGCCACCACTCACCATATGCTCAGAGGCATGTTACCAAATTCTTCCAAGCTACACAGCAAGTGGATTGGACTGTGAAAGACCAACCCAAATTGTGTTTGCATTTTAACAACTTTGTAGGGCAGTACAATATCTCAGAGAGGAGTTCAGGTCTCCTGCTCCCCTGGTGCATTCACTATAGCTGCCCAATTTCCCTGCTTTTTAAAGTTTGGTAGAAATATCTGTGGGCTATAGGTACATTCTTAAACCGCAAGGTTTTTTGCCTATTAGTGAATTTCCCTGCTTTTTAATCCGGGAGGTAATAAATGGGATTCTGTGCAAGTTTGCTGAGAATGGATTGATCATTTGCATGTTTATTAAATTCAGTGCGATTTACTCCCGTGCAATCATGCTTAGGATAGATAAAACTGACCAGGGGGGGAGGGACGGAGGGCTGGAGTGGGCAGGGAAGGCAGAAGAAGGAAGAGGGGAGGACAAAGGGAGAGGAAAGGGGAAGGAGGGAAAAGGCAGGTCTGATCATTTGTATGATTATTGGGTTGAATCGGATATACTCCTATGCAATCATGATTAGGATAGGTAAAACTGACCAGGCTGGGCCTGCCAACCAAGACGTCTTCTGTATCTTTCACAGTTAGGCAGGGGGAAGGGACAATTCTACCTTGTGGTTTTTCCCATTACAATGTTGCAAGAACACTGGCACTTGGCTGACTTTCTCTTTTCCTAAAGATACAGGATCAGTCTCAGGCCCTGAACCTGGCAACCCTACCTCCCACCCAAATTTAAAACAAAGCTGTCCCTGGCCACATCCACACCAGGCCTCTATTACACTTTGGACAATCATTATTTATTTATCTATTTATTTAGTGTATTTATATACCGCCCCATAGCCGAAGCTCTCTGGGCGGTTTACAATAAATAAAAACATTAAAAACAAATATACAAATTTTAAAACACATCTTTAAAAACAATTTAAAACAATTTATCATGGCTTCTCTCAAAGCCATGGCTCAAAGCCAATCATGGCTTCTCTCAAAGAATCCTGGGAAGTGTAGTTAGTGAAGGGTGCTGAGAGTTGTTAGGAGACGCCCTGTTTCTCTCGCAGACCTTCAGTCAGGGTGGCTGACTGTTAAACCATTCTCTCAGGGGAATAGGAGTCTCCTCTCAGCACCCTTCACAAACTACACTTCCCAAGATTCTTTGAGGGAAGCCATGACTGTCTCAAGTGAAATCAAGTTGGTGTGGGTGTGGCCCTCTGGTTAGCCAAGCCCAGCAGCTGTGAGGCTTTTTGAACACAGACAGTTGGTCCTTACTGAGCATGCTCCACACTATGATTGGGTCCCAGCCAAAATTTATTAAATTAATTAAAAATCAGCCAGGCATTTTTTAAACTTTTAAACTGCAGCAGATGAAGGTCAGAGTATGGGGCAACGTCAGTATTAGGATTACAGGTACTCTGTGAACATGGCTGATTTTTAATGAATGACAACAGATTATAACTCTCAGAGAAAAAAGTCCAAAAGGGCTCTGAGGTTTTTCTCTCTCTTTTTACACTTTGAACTGTCTATTCTCTCTGACTGTTTTGTGTATCGCCATGAAAATTGACAGGGTTGTTAAGCAAGCGTTTCTGAGTTCAGGACTATAAGTTATGTAAGGTTTTGTTTTGAAATGAGCTTATGGGAAGCATCAGAATGGCATGGGGGTATTTTCCATTTAACATTGCGGAATGCAAAAAATCCCTGCTGACTATAGTATACAGCCACTCTCGTGGCTGTATAATATCTGAAACTTGGTGGGATATCTCCCATGACTGGAAAACAGCAATTGAAGGATATAACTTGTTCAAAAAGAACAGAAGGAATAAAACGGTAGGCGGAGTCGCGCTTTATGTTAAAAATATATATCTGAATTAAAATTAATGAGGCAAGTAATAGAAGGAATGTGGTGCTTGGAGTCTACTACCGACCACCCAATCAAGGAGAAGATGAGAATGTAACTTTTGAAAAGCAAATTGCCAATGTTCCGAGGAGGCATGATGTAGTAGTAATGGGGGACTTCAATTATCCCGATATCTGTTGGGAGACAAATTCTGCCAAACACGGCCCCTCCAAGAAATTTTTGACTTGTGTTGGAGATAACTTTCTCCTACAGAAAGTAGAGGAAGCAACCAGAGGATCAGCTATCCTGGACTTGATTCTAACCAATAGAGATGATTTGGTGGATGAAGTGGCAGTTACAGGAACTCTGGGGGAAAGTGACCACAACATACTTGAATTCTTGATTTTAACAGAAACAAAAGCTGAGACTAGCCATACGCACACCCTGGACTTCAGGAAAGCTGATTTTAATAAACTCAGAACAATTGTAAGCATGGTTCCATGGCAAGTGACCCTAATGAGAAAAGGAGTCCAAGATGGGTGGGAGTTTCTAAAAAACGAAATTCTAAAAGCGCAATGGCAAGCAATCCCAACAAGGAAAAAAGGGGGGAAACATCAGAAGAAGCCAACGTGGCTTCACAAAAAGCTTAGAGCTGACCTGAAAAGAAAAAAGGACACATACAGGAAGTGGAAAGAAGACCAGGCCACAAAGAAAGAGAGTACAGGCAGGTATCACAGAGTTGCAGGGATGGTGTCAGGAAGGCTAAAGCTGAGAATGAGCTGAGGTTAGCGAGAGATGCTAAAAGCAACAAAAAAGCTTTCTTCAGGTACGTCCATAGTAAAAGACAGAGAAAAGAAATGGTGGCGCAGCCACTCAGTGAGGATGGCAAAATGAGAACAGATGACAAAGAAAAGGCAGAAGTGCTCAGTTCCTACTTTGGCTCAGTCTTCTCCCAAAAAAGGGTCTATGACCCTCCCGGGAAACATGAAGTAGAAGGGGCAGAATTGGAGCTTGAGATTGATAGACAAACGGTCAAGAAATACCTAAGCACTTTGAACGAGTTCAAATCAGCAGGGCCCGCTAAACTGCATCCTAGAGTACTGAAGGAACTGGCTGAAGAACTCTCAGAACCGCTGTCTATTATCTTTGCGAAATCGTGGAGGATTGGTGAAGTGCCAGATGACTGGAGGAGAGGTAATGTTGTCCCTATCTTCAAAAAGGGCAAGAAGGAGGAACAGGGAACTACAGACCAGTCAGCCTAGCCTAACATCAATCCCTAGAAAAACTCTGGAGCAGATTATAAAGCAGTCAATCTGTAAGCACCTTGAAAACAATGCAGGGATTGCTAGGAGCTAACATGGATTTATGAAGAACAGATTCTGCCAAACTAATCTTATCTCGTTTTTTGATCGGGTAACCTCCCTTGTAGACTGTGGGAATGCTGTGGACATAATATATCTCGACTTCAGCAAAGCTTTTGACAAAGTGCCCCATAATATTCTGATTAGCAAGCTAGCTAAATGTGGGCTGGATGGAATAACTATCAGGAGGATCCACAGTTGGCTCCAGAATCGTACTCAAAGAGTGCTTGTCAATGGTTCCTTCTCAAACTGGGCAGAAGTAACAAGTGGGGTACCACAGGGCTCGGTCCTGGGCCCAGTGCTCTTCAACATTTTTATTAACAACTTGGATGAGGAGGTACAGAGCATGCTTATCAAATTTGCAGATGATACAAACTTGGGGGGCACAGCTAATATCATGGAAGACAGAAACAAAATTCAAAGGGACCTTGATAGCATTGGAGCATTGGGCTGAAAACAACAGAATGAAATCCCACAGGGATAAATGCAAAGTTCTACACTAAGGAAAAAGAAACCAAATGCACAGTTATAAGATAGGGGATACTTGGCTCAGCAATACAACATGTGAGAAGGATCTTGGAATTATCATTGATCACAAGCTGAATATGAGCCAACAGTGTGATGTGGCTGCAAAAAGGCAAATGCTATTTTAGGCTGCATTAACAGAAGTATAGTTTCCAAATCACATGAAGTATTAGTTCCCCTCTATTCAGCACTGGTTAGGCCTCATCTTGAGTACTTCATCCAGTTCTGGTCTCTGCAATTCAAGAAGGATGCAGACAAACTGGAACAGGTTCAGAGGAGGGCAACAAGGATGATCAGGGGACTGGAAACAAAGCCCTGTGAGGAGACACTGAAAGAACTGGGCATTTTTAGCCTGGAGAAGAGAAGACTGAGGGGAGATATGATAGCATTCTTCAAGTACATTAAAGATTGTCACACAGAGGAGGGCCGGGATCTCTTCTCGATCGTCCCAGAGTGCAGGACACGGAATAAAGGGCTCAAGTTGCAGGAATCCAGATTTCGACTGAACATCAGGGAAAACCTCTTAACTGTTAGAGCCATATGACAATGGAACCAATTACCTAGAGATGTAGTGGGCTCTCCGACACTGGAGGCATTCAAGAGGCAGCTGGGCAGCCATCTGTCAGGAATGCTTTGATTTGGATTCCTGCATTGAGCAGGGGGTTGGACTTGATGGCCTTATAGGTCCCTTCCAACTCTACGATACTATGATTCAGGAGCAGGTGATCCATGAATGCTGGAGAGCATGTTGAACCACTTAGGCTGCAATTCTAGATGCACTTACGTGGGAGAAAGCCCTACTGAACTCAGTGAGACTTACTTCTGAACATATGCAGGATTATGCTGTAAGTACTAGAAATTAGAAATACAAGTGAGGAGAAGCAGGGTGAAAACAGTGTAAAAGAGGAGGGGAATAGTGACATTAAACAAAATCCTAAAAACATAAACAGAAGTAGAGGAAACTGTAATTTAGCTTAGGTGATCATATGGAAAATTATTCCAGCCACCCACACAAAGGTAGCAGCTTCTGGGATGGGAAACATCTTTAGAGGATTAGTGGAGGAAATTCTAAAAAAATAAATCGGAACTCCTTTGTGTGTTGAAAAATATTTTTCCTTCCCTATAAACATCCTCTGGCTTTGTCAAAGATGGTTAATGAACCACTAACATTTGGCAAATGTGGGGAAGTGATGCTTGTTCTCTTTCCTAACAGCAACAGAGGCTCTGATTTCTGGTGACTGAAAAGAGTGTGTTTGCACAAAACAATTTATCTGTTACTGGCAGGAGAGATTATGGAAAGCAAACACTTCAGAAGCAGAATTCATGCAGAACTGATGTGCAAGTTTGTTTTTTAAAAAATAAACGTACAAAACATACATTATAATATCACAATTGCGCAACGTAGCATTGATTAGTAAAATTTTATCAGTAGGCACTATCTACTTAACTTACGTTATCTTTGTTTTTTTATAAAGATTAATATATTCAAGATGACTCATATTATATCGTTGTGTCAATTATTAAATAAAAGTCACCCATAGTTGCTCAGATGTGTTCCTTTGTCTAGCTTCAGATAAATGGTCCGATACTGTGAACTTAATCAATAAAGCCACACTCCCCACCAGGGGAGCAAGAGACCTGACCTCTTTGAGATATTGTACTGCCCTCCAAATTTGTCAAAATGCAAATAAAATTTGGGTTGGTCTTTCACAGTTCAATCCACTTGCTGTGTAGCTTGGAAGAATTTGGTAACATGTGCCTTTGAGCATATGGTGAGTGGTGGCAACACCTGCCATCTCCAAAGATGGAGAATTACATTTTTGTATGTTTGTTGGTGTTCTTCTTACTTTGCTTCTTTTATGTGTTACTACTGTTTCTACAGAGAATATAACCTAGAAAATTATATATTTCTCCCATTATGCATCCTAGAAATCAGTGTAAAATTTATTTTATTAATTTCAAAGCCTTTTTATTTGTCAGTGTCATATGATAGTGAAGACAGCCTTTTGTGTTTCAAACTGGAGGTTATGCTCTATTTCTATTTTGGGTGCATTAACAGTTGGATCTGAAACCACAGTTTGATGTAAAATCAGACTGATTACAATATGTTTCCACTTAAGCAATGACTCTAGCTATTGGAAAAAACAAACTTGCCCTGCCCAAGATTTATTTATTTATTTATTTGTTAAACTTATATACCGCCCGACTAGCAAACAGCTCTCTGGGCGGTGAACATAAAAACATATACAATAAAATTACAGGATCTGATATAACAAATACATAAAAAACCATCTAAAATGAAATTACAACATTTACTTAAATTAACTTAAATTAAAATGCCTCAGAGAAGAGAAAGGTCTTAACTTGGCGCCGAAAGGATAATAGTGTCGGCGCCAAGCGTACCTCCTCGGGGAGACTGTTCCACAATTCGAGGCCACCACTGAGAAGGCCCTTGATCTTGTTACTACCCTTCGGGCCTCCCTGTGGGTTGGGACCCGGAGGAGGGCCTTCGTAGTAGACCGTAGTGTACGAGCCGGTTCGTATCGGGAGAAGCGTTCCAGCAGATATCGTGGTCCTGCGCCGTATAAGGCTTTATAGGTTAGTACCAACACTTTGAATCTAGCCCGGAAGCATATTGGAAGCCAGTGCAGGTGGGCCAGAACAGGTGTTGTATGCTCAGACCGCTTGGTTCTTGTTAGCAGTCTGGCCGCCGCATTTTGCACTAGCTGTAGCTTCCGAACCGTCTTCAGAGGTAGCCCTACATAGAGCGCGTTACAGTAGTCCAAACATGAGGTTACCAGAGCATGTACCGCTGATGTAAGGTCCTCCTTACTCAGATAGGGACGTAGCTGGGCTACCAACTGAAGTTGGTAGAACGCATTCCGTGCCACCGAGGCTACATGAGCCTCAAGTGACAGGGAAGAGTCTAAAACAACTCCCAGACTACGAACCTGCTCCTTCAGGGGGAGTGTAATCCCATCCAGGGCAGGGTATGTATCCACCGTCTGACCAGAGAAACCATGCACCAGCAGCATCTCAGTCTTATCAGGATTGAGTCTCAGCTTGTTAGTTCTCATCCAGTCCATTGTCGCGTCCAGGCAACGGTTCAGCACATCGACCGCCTCACCTGAAGAAGATGAAAAGGAGAAGTAGAGCTGCGTCTCATCAGCGTACTGATGACAACGTACTCCAAAACTCCGGATGACCGCACCCAACGGCTTCATATAGATGTTAAAAAGCATGGGAGACAAAACCGAACCCTGCGGGACCCCATATTGGAGAGCCCACGGTGTTGAACAATGTTCCCCAAGTATTATCTTCTGGAGACGGCCCGCCAAGTAGGAGCGGAACCACTGCCAAGCAGTGCCTCCAACACCCAACTCCGCAAGCCTCTCCAGAAGGATACCATGGTCGATGGTATCAAAAGCCGCTGAGAGATCAAGGAGGATCAACAGAGTTACACTCCCTCTGTCTCTCTCCCAACGTAGGTCATCATACAGGGCGACCAAGGCCGTCTCGGTGCCAAAACCGGGCCTGAAACCCGACTGAAATGGATCTAGATAATCGGTTTCATCCAATAGCGCCTGGAGCTGGTCAGCAACCACTCGTTCCAAGATCTTGCCGAAGAATGGAACATTCGCCACTGGTCTATAGCTGTTAAAGATGCATGTTCTCAGCCTGCTATGCTTAAACCACTCCGCTTAAGGAAAGGTGGGCATGGTCAATTGAAAACATAGTACACATGGAAGGAGGGGAAGGAGGAAGGAGGGGATTGGAAGGGGAGGGGAGAGATGTGAAGGAAGGGGAGAGAAGGGGCAAAAGGGATGTGATGGGAGGGAGGAGGGGAGGGCAGGTTTGATCATTTGCATGCTTATTGAGCTCAGTGGGATTTACTCCCATGCAATCATGCTTAGGATAGCTAAAACCGACCATGGGGGAGGAGGGGATGGGAAGGGGATGGGAAGGAGAGGGAGGGGCAAAGGAAGGGGGCAAGGGGCAGGGGATATTTGAGGGGAGTATTTTAGTTCAATGGGATTTACTCCTGTGCAATCATGCTTAGGATAGGTGAAACTGACCTGGGGGAGGGGCAGGGAGGGGAAAAGGAGGGCAGGAGGGAAGGGGGAGGAAAGAATGGGTGGGTGGGCACTGGGTGGAGGGGAAGCCCTTTTCCTTTTGAAAAGGAAAACTCTGTGAACAGTATCATTTTTCAGCATTTCCTCCACCTTTTTATTCTACAGCAGGCACATGTAGTCTCCCACCCAAATTTAAACCAAAGCTGTCCCTGGCCACATCCACACCAGACCTTTCTTCCACTTTTCACAGTCATGGCTTCCACCAAAGAATCCTGGGAAGTGTGGTTAGTGAAGGGTGCTGAGAGTTGGTAGGAGATGCCCTGTACCCCTCACAGAGCTTCAATCAGAGCGGCTGACTGTTAAACCACTCTGGCCACTGGAGCTCTTTCAGGGGAATAGGAGTCTCCTCTCAGCACCCTTCACAAACTACACTTCCCAGGATTCTTTGGGGGAATCTATGACTGCCTAAAGTGAAATAAAGGTCTACCATGGGTGTGGACCCCTTCTTAGTCTATCCAAGCAGCTGTGAGTCTGGCTTTTAGAACACTGACAGTTGGTTCTTACTGAGCATGCCTGGCCTTATCATTGAGTTCAGTGCTAAATTTCTTAAATTAATTAAAAAAAGCCAGGCATTTTTTAACTTTTAAACTGCAGAAGATGAAGGTCAGAGTATGGAGCAAGGTCAGTAATAGAATTACAGGTACTCTGTGAACATGGCTGATATTTAATTAATTTCAACAAATTATGAGAACTCTGACAGAAAAAAGTCCAGCAGGGGTCTGTTTTCCCTCTCTCTCTCTTTACACTTTGAACTTTCAATTCTCTCTGACTGTTCTGTGTATCACCATGAAAATTTGGAGGTTTGTTCAGCAAGCGTTTCTGAGTTCAGGACTATAAGTTTTGTAAAGGTTTTGTTTTGAAATGAACTTATGGAAAGCATCAGAATGGCATGGGGGGTATTTTCAATTTAACATTGCAGAATGAGAAAAATCCATACTGGCTATAATATACAGCCACTCTTGTGGCTGTATAATGAGATATATGTTATGTACTGTCGCTCCCATGTAACCTGAAATCAATGTTGATCTTTGTCTTAATCCCTTTTCCCCTCCCATTTGCAAGCTGTGCTGCATCTTTGCATATCCATATTTAATATTTATAGATTCTTATGTAAATATTAATAACCATGTAGATTTTACAGTATAAAAATCAAGCACGAGCAAATAAAAAAGGAGAAAAGTAATTTCTTATTATTATTTAGGAAATAACTTGTTTTGCTAAAATAAATATTTAAGTGGATTCTCATTTAAAACCTATTGTAAAATGTATTTATAGTACAATCCTATGCGCATTTATTCAAAAGTAAATCCTACTGTGGGGCCTGCTCTCTAGTAAGTGTGTTTAGGATTGTACTGTAATCTAAAATAATATCTGTAGTTTTCGATTGTTGCCTTGCTGGGCAATTGCAAATACATATTCCCCCTGTGTCTTTGTTACAATCTTGACATATGTATGTGAAACTTAGATGCAAATGAAAGAATATGCTCATAGATGTTACATAAAATCTACATAGTAATTTTTTTTAAAGATTTGCAACCTGATCCCTATGGAGGTTTATAGTTCAATGGGCATTACTCCTAAGCAGGCGTGCATAGGATTAGAATCAAACTCTTGAAACTGCCTCTATGGAACATATTTTCAAGATTTGCTTTGGACAGATGAACCTGGCTTCCTATAGAGAACATAGGGAAGCAGCATAGGATGTGGAGGCAATGGAGGAACAGGGCAGGCAGAAGAGTGGCTGCAACCTTTTGATATAAATAATACCCCTCTGACCGCTTCCAGATGATCTATTTGTTGAGCATTCATCCTGATTTGTCTGCACAAAGTTTGTAGGGACGTTAGATGACATCAGCTGTTTACTGAGCATTCATTCTGATTGGAGGTTTTACAACGTTGATTCAAGCAATTCTCCCACACTTTCAAGGGCATTTTCTTGTTCTTTTTCATATCACAGAAAGACTGGTTTTAAGGAGAAGTGAGTTTGTTGTGCAAGAGCACCAAATCAACTTTCCTGGGGTAATGAGAGTTTGAAAGTGCCTGTGTTGTTGTGTCCCTGCGTCCATTCCCCCATCCCAGAGGGGCAGGGCATTTTGAAAGGAATTGTTACTGGGTGTCCATTTTTTTCATTCAAATGGCTTGCATGTAGAAGCCATTTACAAACCTGGACATCTGGGTTGCAGTGAAAGTGGTTCACACAAAAAAACAAAGAAAAAGGAAAGAAAAAAAAGGAAATGACTACAGCCTTGCCAAATGCATTTACACAAGTTACTAGCCTAGCAAAATTCTTACTAGCCTCCCCACCCACAAGTAAATACATGAATTAAAAAGCAAAATACTGGTAATTATTACAACTACAACTTCAGAACTTAGAAAAATTGGTTAAAACACAACTGTTCTGGTATTACAAAAATATATTAGGGGTTTATTTTTGTTTTGCAGTAACGTAAGGAGCAATCCAAGTTGAGTTTACACCAGGCTGGGGACAGTTGAATGTGGTGGACCCTGGCTAAGCTGGCAGGGTCCCGGTGCCTCCAGGCTCTGCCAGCAGAAGCCTCCCATGCTGACTGAGCTGCGGCAGCGCCGGGAGCCTGTCAGCGCAGCCAGGGATCCGCTGAGGACGGCCAGCCCGGTGGATGGAGAGTTGGTGGAAGCCTGCAATAGCCTGAAAATGAGGCATTCCAGGGGCATGGAGGTGAGGAGCCATGGGGGGGGGACTGATGCAGCATCCAAGTCCCCCTCAGAGTGCTCCCACGAGTCCCGATCCAACCTGAAGTTCCACCGGCAGAAAGGCCAGCGCAGTAAAATTATTCTAATGGTGGTCTATGGAGAGAGCTGACTTCCCAGTAGGCCTGTTCATGGGAGCTGGCTCTTCCCTCCTGACTCCTGCGTGCAGATCCCGAGCAGCAAGTGGATGCCGCAAAGCTTCCGGCCAGCTCCTCTTCTGCCAGTCCCCCCTCCCATTGGCTACCTCTGAGTTGGATTGCTCTGCCCAAGAAGGTATTTAAAAAACTACATAGCACACAATAAAAACTAAAAACACTGAATCCTCTAATGCCAGATCACAGAAGAATTGTTCTAGGATTAGACAGGACTGAAAAGAAAATATTTATTTCATTTTTATATTTTGTTGGAAAAGAACAATACTTTACCTTTCTGGAAAGGAGGTTTTCTCTTCCCCCTCTACCTCCACCCAGCCCCCAACATCAACTTTATATTCCAATCTGAATTTGTGTTCTTGCTTCATTGATTAAATAGTACGTGTCCATTTGTTTCTACTGGGTGTCCAAAAGCTAGGAGTGAGTGTCCATTTGGACACATAATGATTACTTTTGAAATGCCTTGCAGAGGGGATGTGCATTCTTCCCGTCTGCCTTCTCTTACCCTTTTTCTTATTGCCCATTGAATCAAATGGAGCTGAGAATCAGAAGTTGCTTACTGAATTTCTGTCTGGATGGATAGATTAGATTAAATGAGGTATTCTGACAGTTCATTTTATTATTAAATTTTGCTCCTCAACTTTTTTTTTAACAAGATGCATTTAAAAAACATTCAAGGTCATTAAGATAAGCTTCTTGGGGAGGGGGTGCTAACAAAGGGCATCATCTTGTTCAAGGAATCCAGAAGAGGTGTGCATGTGTGCATGTGTGTTTGCGGTTATTGGAAGCACATTGTTTGATAGCTGTTTCTGACTTCCGCACATGAGTAATTGGTGTTTCTTAGCACCTAGCTGCTATGCCAGCGGGAACAGTGGAAACACTTTAGCCGTTGGATATGCCACTATCTGTAATCTGTCAAATAGTTTAGACCTTTTAAAAAAATCACACCTTGAACATGATGATTACTTTCTTTCAACTATAGTTTCCCAAAAGACTACTTTTGCTCAGTAAATACCAAGAAGTCTTTCTAGACCTTGAAGAACCATGAAGAATAGAAAAATTTTCATTGTCTTGTACAATGGAACATTTCCATTGTCTTCTCAAAATGTCTGCTGCTCTTTCTGAGTAGTTTTCATTATTGTGATCAACAGTTAAAATGTCTTAAAATTAATGTAAATGGTTTAATCATTCTCCAGTAGAAGGTAAAGATATTTTCAAACGTAGGTCTAACTTGCACATATGAAGCTTTTAATTTCTTTCTTTTGAGCTCACAGTGTGAAGTGAGCACATGTTCCCCCCCGGTGGCCTTATCTAGGCGTCCAAATGAGGACTGGCAAGGAATTTTCCATGTTGTCCAAACTGGCAAAGATGGACATGTTTTATTGCATTCCCTGGGATAGCACCTAGAAATATGAACATAAATGTATGCAGTCCTTAACTGTCACAACTTGGACAGGTAGTATTCTATTAGGCCTATTCATTTCCAAGCCCAATTCAAGGTACTTATGCTTACCTTTAAAGCCCCAAACAGGTTGGGACCTAAATACCTGAAGGGATAATGCATCCTATATTAGTCTATCCATGCCTTAAGATCTTCAGAAGGGGCTCTTCTCCATTATGAGGAGAAGTGAATTCTGGGTTGGGATGGCAGAGGGCCTTCTCTGTGGTGGCTCCCCATCTGAGGAATGCCCTCCTTTTAGCAGTGCAACTGGTGCCGACAGAAAGAAAGAGAAGTGGCCCATAGAAGGTGAAGTCATTTGTGCTTGTGATTCAAGGCACAGGGGTTGTGTGAGGACCACTCACCATATTTGGAGTGGGAAATGGGTACCATGCTTGGTCGTCAACACAGGATTTCCCCAGCTGGGTTGAAAGCTCAGGCTTCAGCTGACTACCTAAGGAGCTGAAGCCAAGCCAGCTTGGGTGGATATAAAGCAGAGCTTGGAAAAGTTACTTTTTTGAACTACAACTCCCATCAGCCCAATCCAGTGGCCATGCTAGCTGGGGCTGATGTGAGTTATAGTTCAAAAAAGTAACTTTTCCAAGCTCTGATATAAAGTGGCCAGGTGTCTTGTATCATACCCAGTATTTCCAGCTCTTTATGACCCCTCAAAGAAGTGTAGTTTGTTAAGGGTGCTGAGAGTTGTTATGAAACCCCTCACAGAGCTACAACTCTCAGCACCCTTGACAAGCTACACTTTCCAGGATTCTTTGGGGGAAGCCATGGCTGTTAAAGTGGCACAAGGCGTACGGTGTGGATATAACCTTAATAATCCTTCCTTTACCATAAGAACAGATGCCTCCCCAACCTACAAGCCATAGATTTCCTTCTTCCATGGAAGATAACTTTTATTTATGACTGCTTTTATAATGCAGATGCCTGAGCTGGAAAGGTAAGCAATGTTTTCCTTTCCTGGGCCATACTCATACACAGTGACTCTGGGCTGCTTTTCACATTGATCTCCATGCTGGAAAGATTGTTTCTATGTTAGGAAGAAAGAGTTATTTCTGTTTTAGGAAGAAAAGTATTTTTAAAAAGTATTTGTACTGGATTGCTGCCTACTTGGTGTTAACCCATAACAGAGCCTTCTCTGTGGTGGTTCCCCACCTTCCTGGTGAGATGCATCTGTCTCCCTCATTATGAACTTTAATTCCTGTTTAACTAGGCATTTGATGGCTGAAAGATACTGTTCCTCATAACCTTGAAATTACTGGTTGTGAGAGTGTGTGATTGTTTTATATGTTTTAGATGATTTTAAATATGTTTTAATTTTTTTAAATTGTATCATTTCATCATTGATGTGCTTGCTGCCCTAGGCTCCTTTGGGAGGAAGGGCAGGATATAAATGTAATTAATAAATAATATATTCAGTATGTCCCACAATCTGTATTTCTCTTGCTTAGTTTGCTTGTGGAGGAGCCAAGATCTGCTTGCAACACAAACTAACCTTCCCAGGATTCTTTTGGGGAAGCCATGCCTGTTTAAAGTAGAATAATAGTGGAATAAATTTTTGGTGTGAATGAGGTCTAAGTTTTGCACACAATCAGTTGCTAAATGAAAACTCAGATATGGGGAGCTTACCTTCTTCTAGTGATGGATGAATCTGTCAATTTAAGTTTCTAGTTTTTCCTACGTTAAGTTCAGTTTCTCCCGTTTCTGCATCACTTTGAATTTTTTGCATGCACTTTCCCCTAATATCCACATTTTTGTATGCATTTTTGGTTGACAAACTGCATCACAAGACGTGTGAACTTCAGTAGCTGCATTTCAGTTCACACATTGCTTTGGGAAGTGTGAATTCCCCCATCCCTTTCTTCATCCCTGATAACTTCATGGAGGAAAAATCAATGAAGCAATAATAATTTTACTGACATGTTTGGTGAACCTGGTCAGCCAACAGAGATCTGTTTTTCACTTCCAAAAGGGATAAGCTTTAAAATCAGCTTTAAAAGCTGTCTTCATGTTGACAGGCTTTGCTACAAAGATGATCAATACACAGAAACACATATTTGAGAAGTGTTTTGAGTTTTGCATCCTTACCTCAGAAAGCTATAACCCCAAAACCCATATATTATGAAACAGAAACTCAAGAAATTAGGTCAGAAGAATTATTCTCATGAACTGTAACAGTATGCCATATTCTGAGGACAGATGGATACAGCATTAACAAGATTAGCTGCTTATTCAGCATCCGCTAAAATAAGTACTTAATACAATAGGGCCCCACTTATACGGCGGGTTACGTTTCAGGCCCCCACCGAAAAGCGAAACCCACCGTAAAGTGGGACATAGCGTGCGATCAGCTGTACAGTACATCTGATCGGGCGCTACAGCTGATCGCTGTCAGCTGGAGTGCGGCGGCGCGCTACGGCTGATCGCATGCTAGAGCTGATCGCTGTCAGCTGGAGCGCAGTGGCTAGAGTTCCCCACACTACAGCTGATCACACGCTAGAGCAGCTCCCTGCACTTCAGCTGTAGCGCGAGGAGCTTCAGGGGCCAAGGGCTGTCAGCTGAAGTGCAGCAGCTGGAGCTCCCCGCGCTACAGCTGATCACCCACTGGTGCCATATTAGCGGAACACCAAAATGTGGGGTGCCAAAAGCAGGGCCCTACTGTACACACATCTGCCGTCCTACAATTTGTTGTTGTCGTTATGTGCCTTCAAGTCAATTATGACTTTTGGCAACCCTATGAATCAGCCACCTCCAAGAGCATCTGTCATGAACCATCCTGTTCAGATCTTGAAAGTTCAGCTCTGTGGCTTCCTTGATGGAATCAACCCATCTCTTGTCTGGCCTTCCTCCTTTTCTACTCCCTTCTGTTTTCCCCAGCATTATTGTCTTTTCTAGTGAATCATGTCTTCTCATGATGTGTCCAAAGTATGATAACATCAGTTTCATCATTTTAGCTTCTAGTCATAGTTCTGGTTTAATTTGTTCTAACACCCAATAATTTGTCTTATTTTTGTCATCCTACAATACAGCCTAATAATTCCCAAGCTAGTTGAAAAGGGCCAGGTGCACAAATAATCACAGAAAACATCCTGCCTTAAGCAATTGCTGTTTTGTTTTATTTTGTTTTGTTACAATGAAGATCCTACTGTTGTAGGATTGTATGGTTCCATTAGGTCTAGGACTGTAGTTCTGAAGATGCTGTTGGACTCCAGCAAATATCAGCCTAAGCCAGCATAGTCAATGGTCAGGGATGAGATTTGTACGCAAGTAGTGTAATTGCAAATTCAGAAGTGCAGGATACACTTCATGATAGTCACAGCCACGCCCCCCCCCGCTTATTTACTGCTGGGTTGAGAATGAGATCTTTGTTAATGCCTCCTCTTACAACAACAGACATCCGTAGGAGCCAAAAAGCATGAAAGGGGAGAGTGTTAGCTACTGAAAAGAATCATCTCAGTGGCTGACTTATCTCCTTTCACTCTGATTGGCTCCAATCATCAGGAAAGGACAATGAAGCATGTTAGAAAACTCTTCTGAGTAGCTATCACACTCCCCTTTCCTGCTGGTTGCTCTTGAATGCTGGAGACATAGGCACCCTGCTGGGAGCCTGTTCCCCAAAAAGTAAGGGTCTAAGACCCCCCGAGATCCCAGATGACTACACCCCTGCTTGTACACCAACACCATCTGGAGGGCCACAGGTTCCCCATCACTGTATTACAGCTATGTTATATAGGATGGAAATGGTAAAGAAGAGAACTTGGAATGGGAGGAGACCTTTCTGTGGCTGAATTTAGGCCCTGGAACGTCCTGTGTAGGGAGGATCTTCTAGGTCCCGAAACTTCCTGCCTAGGGAGGCCCTCCCTCTCTGATCATTGTGTAGAAGAGGAAATTTCAGGAGGTGTAACTTGAAAGAGGTGGTGCCTCTCTGAAGAAGGTTTAGATAATAAAATATTAAAATATAACATTATACAAGTAAAATGACTGGGGGGGAAATAGAAATTAAGAGAATCCAAAATTGACAGATTCACCCATTCAAAAACACTGTAGACAAACAGTGGCTGTTCTTCACCACCCCTGAATAAAAGCTGAGGAAGGAAGTCACTTAATCCCAAGCTATGATGAATCTAAGTAAACCTGCCATCTCAATAAACAGATGGATGCAACAGCACAGTAAAAAACAACCCCCCAAGGAACACATTCTTCCCTTTTCAGATATTTTAATCTTTATCATTTCTTTTGCTTGCCCCTTTCTTTTATTTTAAGCTGTTCGTGGAAAAACCTAAGAGCCTTTTTGCTATATTAATCAACGGCAATTGTCATCTGGGGAAATGACCTTGTTAAGAAATGAAGGAATATATGCTGTGGCCAGGAGAGAAATAATAGCTATGTAACAATAATAAGTGATGATAAATTAGCTGTTGACTCATTATACAGTAGGGCAACTTACATTTTAAAAGGGTGAACACAAATTTAGGTCTGACAGATTAGGTGGATCCAAAGCCTTGGCACCTTAACAGGGGGGTGGCAAACCTTTTTTGGGCCAGGGGCCATACTTATCCTTGGCAAACCCTCCAGGGGCTGTATGCCACTGGTGGGTGTGGCCAACAGTGAGCATGGGCACCCCACACTTTCATGCCCACTCTCACCTACATACACAGGCAGACACAAGCACAGATATGCTTCAGTACTGCCAGTGACAAAAATGTGAATAAATTGTCACTTTTCCGCTTTTTAGTCACCACAACTCAGCCATTGTCACCAGGTTGTGGATCATCCCAGTCATGCCACTCAGACAGTGGGCAACTGTATTGGCAGTGGCGGCAGCAGCTGCTGCTTTTGTGCCAATGTACATGGCTATTCCCAGTCTCCAGTATCAGGCATGAAAGAACGTGAGAGAAATGGAGATCAAAATGATGTCTGAAAAGAACTCAAGGGTTGCCATAAAAGGTACCTTATATACAGGCGTGCAGTTGTCCAGCGTCTCGCGGGGGTCTTAGACCTTTTCCTTTTTTGGGAGCAGGGTCCTTATGTCTCCAGCATCCTGCGAGCCAATCGCTCACAGGGTTCATTGGAACACACAAGCCCACTCACCACTACAAGGTGACAATCCAGCGAGTATTGTATTGTGTATTGGATTGCACTGTTAGATCCTAAGCAATCCTACATAGGATTTACTTCTCAGTAAACATGCATAAGTTTGGGCTGCGTAAAGTGCCAGAATCCATAGAGTCTCTAGAACAGCCTTTCCCAACCAGTGTGCCTCCAAATGTTGTTGGACCACAATTCCCATATTTCCTGACCATTGGCAATGCTGGCTGAGGCTGATGGGAGTTGTGGTCCAACAACATCTGGAGGCACACTGGTTGGGAAAGGCTGCTCTAGAATGTTGCCATAGCTCATGATCCACTTCTGTTAATAACAAATTCATTTGTCCATTTGAATGACTTTGCTTGGCCGAAAAAGCTGGATAGTCCTGGGCTCTTGACTTGATAGGATGGCAGCCCACATGAAATGGATGACAGATGTGGAAAAGCACATCTTGCTTGTCTTATTTATTTATTTAAGTCATTTCTGTATCTCTTTATACTTTGGGGGAGGGAATCTCAAAGCAGTTTACAACCTAGATTAAAGCATCAAACAAAAGCATCACAAAATATTAAAAGAAAACATTACAGATACAGGTCAAATTTATATCAAATTTACACATTCAAAATAGCATAATTTACAGAAAAATAAAATATTCTCTTAAACAAACATTATTAATAAAATAAAATACAAAAATACAATAAACTCTACAAAACAGCATTATTAGCAACTGAAGATAACTGAAACAGGAGCTACACCCAGACACACACAGTAACCCCTCCCAATTATGTTGTTAGGAGTCTTCCAAATCCAAACCCCGCTCTGATAAGTTTCCACCAACCATACAGATAACTAATCTTCAGCCAAACAACCATTAAGGAGCAAATGCTTGGTCTAGAAAAATACATAGCAGCATCAAGCATAATGTACCACTCAGTCACCCACTTCCATCTAGGGCGACACAATGTCACACAAACAGCAACGCAACCACTCCCTTCCTGTCTCTCATCCAGGTAGAGCTGCACTCTATACTATTTCAGTCTCTCACACTGCATGGTTTTGGGCAACTTTGAAACACACAAAAACATGACAACCGACACTCTCACTCTGGGCAGCAAAAGCACAGTTCCAGCTACCACCCACTAATACAACAGCACTTCTTTTCTCCTACTAGATAACACATTCACCAGTACACTAGTAAAGCGGGTCATACCCTCATGGAAACCCTAAAAGGTCTGCATTGCAGCAACTGTCTTACCTAGTCTGTGGGCTGGGCACAGTCAATTAGCCACAGGTGTTTCTACTCTCCTCCTCTGGAATTAGCAAAAGCGGCCTGGCAGATGGTACCACCTGTTCCTTGTTTCAGGTCCCCTCACCAGCAGCAACAGAGAAAAAAGCAAAGCAGGTCAGTGTCCCCATTGTCAATCTAGTGTGCCCCTTGCTTTCAAACAGTTCTTCCTCTATCTAAGGGGTGGGGAACCTTTTTCAGCCAAGGGCCACAACCTTCTGAGGGTCACATGCCAGTGGTGGGCAGGGCAAGAGGCAAAAGTGGGCAAAGCAATGGATGTCAATGTTACCTTTGTACAATAGGCTAGTCTCTACACACACTCATTCACACATTCCTCTGTCCTCCATCCAGACAAGCAAGAAGTATGATCAGAGTTTGAGGACACATTCTGGCCAGACAAAAACATCTGAGGTGTGAATCAGGGCCAGTGAGGAGTATGCCTGGTGCAAGGGGTGTGTGGCCTGAGAGTTCTGAGGGCCAGATAGGCTCCCACCTGTGAGGTTCCCCACCTTTGCTCTATCTGTTGCAGATTACAGCTGTGGCAGGAGACATTTATTTATTATTATTTATTTATTAAATTTATATACCGCCCCATAGCCAAAGCTCTCTGGGCGGTGCACAACAGACAAACAAACAATATACAATTAAAACCATATATTAAACAACTTTAAAATAGATTCATTATAGCATAGATCGAACAAATTAAACACAGATAATAAATATTAGAATTAAATTAGTTAAAATATTAGGATGTCTATTATTGCTGCAATTCTGCTGTTGGAGTGGATTAGGGTTAGGGTTGCCTTCCACCAGAAAGGCTGACTGCACTTCAGTAGCAGGAGAGATATTTTTGTTTGCATCTCATGCCAGCTCCTTTTATCAGCTGTGGCTGGTGGCTCCATGTCAGTGGGGCAGTAGAATCTGCTCCCGGTTTAGTCCAAACGTTCAAAGAGCTGTCCAAGGTTTAGCATGTTGGACAGCTCCATGAAAGTTCGGACTAAAATCAAGAGTAGATTCCGCTATCCCACTGACAGCCACCACTGCCTTCTATGGCCTTTTAAGTTTTTTAAATATATATATAGCTACTGGAAGCCCTTAAAATAGGTGTTTCCTCACTGTGGTCCATGAGCTTCATTGTGGTGGTCCATGGCATGTCTGTAAAAAATCAGTTGACGGTCATACAGCACGTAGCATAGCAGTTTACAACTGTTAACATTAAGTGGTCTGCCAAGGCCCTCAGACGTTTTCAAGTGGTCCTTGGGAGGACGTTTGGGAACCGCTGCCTTAAATGAAAATGGATGATGCACTTGAAAATAACAATAACACATGGTCTGATGTTATTTCCCCCTCACATAAGCTTCTTCTTGCTGTAAGAGAGCACATTTATATCCCATAGGAAGATGGCTTATACCAGCTCAGATCATTGGTCTATCTAGTTCAGCATTGCCTACACTGACCAGCAGCAGCACTCGTGTTTCAGATAGAAATATTTCCTAGCTCTTCTGGAGATGTCAGGGATTGAACTTGGGACCTTTTACATGCAAAGCAAGTACTCTCCCAATGAGCTGTGTTTCTTTCTCCAAGTTTCAACATGGAACTTAAGTGGTCTCCCTTGCGGATTCCGGTCCAGACACTGACCAAGATGGCTACATCATGCCTGAAGTGCTCTTATCCAAACTCTCAATTCTTTTGTCACAGGAGAAGCAACTGTAGAATTGATCATAAGCCTCTTGCTTGTTTTGTCCCGAGAAAGAATTGTTTTCTGAAACTCTTTCAGGTCCAGAGAAAATGCTTCTTTATTGCTGGGAAAAGGTCCAATGAGTGGCTTTTTGGAAATTATATTTGTAATAAAGCAAAAAGAAGATGTCCTTAGTCATTATCTACATAGTAAAAGGGGGTGGGGGAAGCCCAACAGGAATACCAAAGCGATTATACAACTTGTTTTCTTCATCATCATATCAGACGCCAGTTTGCTAGAGGATTTTCTAGCACACTGCAAACATGTACAAAGAGCATTAAAACAGGATCAGTGTAACTTTGATTTATTTCAAGGCGATGTCCAGGAAGAAAATGTTCTGCAGAGTGTGTCTTCCTTCTGCTTTTCAGACAGAAGTCAGAGGGATGGGCAGAACTGCTCCTCCAGAAAAGGTTCAGTAAGACTAGATTTTGTATCCAGGTTCCCCTGAATCCTCCAGGTTGCATTCCAAAATCAAGTCAATTCTAAGAGGGAGAGAGAAATGCTGTCACCATTCCTGCTGCTCCTGAGTTAAAGTGTTTTATTAACGGATTGATTACATTTCTAACGGGAGTCGGGGGGGGGGCATCCAAAAGTGAAAACAATACAATTTCAAATAAAATAGAAACATATTTGAAACATTTCAAAACAATTTAAAAACCAAGCAAAACATTTCAAAACAATTTTAAAACTGCCTAAAATGTTAATGTACTGCCTTCAAGTCGATTCCGACTTATGGCGACCCTATGAGTAGGGTTTTCATGAGGCTGACAGGTAGTGACTTGCCCAAGGTCACCCAGTGAGCTTCATAGCTGTGTGGGGATTTGAACCCTAGTCTCCCAGGTCGTAGTCCAACACCTTAACCACTATACCACACTGGCTCTCCAAAACTACCTAAAAACATTTCAAAACATTGAGAACATCTAAAAACATTCAAAAGCAATCACATTCCCTCAATAGTTGCTAATTTCAAGATTGCCATGGCCAGTATATTTCAGTCATCAAATCCCTGGGTGAACAGAAATGTTTTTACATTTATCCTGAAAGTCAGTAATGATTGAGACCAAAAACTGCTAGAGGAGTTTCTAGCACATTGCAAACATGTACAAAGAATACATGTTTGCCAGGAAGGGCATCCCACAAATGGGGAACAACCACCAAGAAGGCCCTGTCACAGGTCAACTGGACAGCCAGCTGGACAGCAGCCAGAGGGAGCCCCTCCAAGATGGTTGCTACTGGGAGAGTTGCTCCTTTAGGTACTTGGTTCCCAAACTTTTTAGGCCTTTGTATGCTAGTACTTACGTTTTGAATTATTTATTTAATTTATTTATTTTATTTAATTTATATACTGCCCTAAGCCCGAAGGCTCTCTGGGCGGTGTACAAAAAGATAAAAAAACAAGCTCACTTGCAGCCAGCACAGAGCTTTCAGGACCAGTGACACGTGGTCCCATCAGGCTGCCCTGCTAACTAACCCAGCAGCTACGTTCTGCACTAGCTGCAGCCTCTGGCCATCTCCAAGGGCAACACAACATAGAGCACATTGCAGTCGTCTAAGCAGGAGATGACTACAGCATGAACAGTCAAATAAGCCAGGCAATCCCAGTCCAGGAATGGCTGTAGCAAGCTAATCAGCGTAAGGATGGCGAACAAGGTAGGGTGGCCCTGTGTCCTGTTTTATAGAAGACGGCTCTCTATTTGAAGGGCTGTCCAGTTCAAGTCTGGTTTAAAGACAAAGAAGGAAGAGCAGCAGAGGGGTTGCAAAGTGCCAACAGAAGAATTATTTATTAATTAAAAAAATTAATTAATGGCTGTTCTGTGCACCACCAATTTGCGAATCTGCATTGCATGTGCATGCAGCTGCTTTCACATCCCCTTTCTTCCTTACAGCTTGCACAGTCAGTTCCCACCACACACAGAGCTGAACAGCACAGCACTCAAGCACATGCATCAAGAGGAGGGGCCAGCTTTAGGCTCTAGCACCTCTCTCCCACCTTTTTTTTGTCAGTGGCAATGAGGGAAGTTCAACTGAGCTGATTGGCTCTGGCAGGTAATAAACATCATTATCATATTTGTTTTTGTGAAAAATAAAAAGTGACATTATTTAACACTTCATTATGTATTTTGAATTAATAGACACTAAAATTACAACACTGAACACTAAAGTATCACTGAACACTAAAGTCAGGATCATTCAGACCATGGTATTCCCAATCTCTATACATGGATGTGAAAGTTGGAAAGTGAAAAAAGTGGATAAGAGAAAAATCAACTCATTTGAAATGTTGTGTTGGAGGAGAGTTTTGCGCATACAATGGACTGCGAAAAAGACAAATAATTGGGTGTTAGAACAAATTAAGCCAGAACTATCACTAGAAGCTAAAATGATGAAACTGAGGTTATCATACTTTGGACTCATAATGATGAGAAGACATGATTCACTAGAAAAGACAATAACGCTGGAAAAAACAGAAGGGAGTCAAAAAAAGAGGAAGGCCAAACAAGAGATGGATTGATTCCATAAAGGAAGCCACAGACCTGAACTTACAAGATCTGAACAGGGTGGTTTGTAACAGATGCTTTTGGAGGTTGCTGATTCGTAGGGTCGCCATAAGTCGTAATCGACTTGAAGGAACATAACTACAACAACATTACAACAATTAGCATGTGAGGGTCGTAAAGGTTTTTGAGGTTACAAAGGGGTCCTGCACCCAAAGGTTGAGAACTACTGCAATACATCTTACTATAGTGGTTAAGACTGTAACAAAGTGACCTGTGTGTGCTAAGTGTTGATGGTCAACTTCAAGACCTCTGCTTGCTTTTCCCTCTTACGTTTATTTATCAGCCCTTCACACCAAGAAGCAGGGGTGTAATGAGACAATTTTCATTGGGAGGCAAAGACAAAAATTGAGGGGTAGAAGGGTTGGGGCGTTGGTCACTATAAAAGAGGTTTCTGGGGAAAAACGTTTTCATAGCTAATGACAAAGAAACAACCCCAATTTATGCATTTTAATTTGAAACTATGACTTGTGAAGTTTACAAAAAAGCAAATCAAATTAAATACAATATTTTTCACATGCAAAATAGTTGTGTAAACTAAATAACAATGACTAGGAAGTAAATGTATATCTTGCAGGTCATCCTACCATAATGATCTGAACTGTTAATAAAGTCCAATGCGACTTGATTTCTCTGCAAACTTGCAGAGGAGCTGTTCACTTGAAATTCCTTCAGATCTGTTACTTTCAAAAGCCAAGATTATTCAGTTTGCTTTTCTCTGATGAAGCATTGGACACCCGTATGGTGTCAGCACATGCGTCAAAGTTGAGAATGCATTTTCACACACAGCAGTAGATGCACCAAAGGCAAGTCCTGCAGCATACAAAGTATGCGTGCGTGGAAAGGCTTCCTTGTACAGGTGCAATTTTTTAGTAAGCTCTTGAACTGTGAGGTCAGTTCTCCTGATGCAGCTACTTCCCGGAACTAACTACCCTGGTCTCCTTTGGCATGCCAGGAAAGCAATTAATAGAAGTTTCACTTAAATCAACACCTATAAACATCATTTTTCATAAGGAAATGCTTGACAGCATGTCACATAGGAACTATACATCTCTCTGAACGACAGGTGCTAGAATTAACAGTATAAGCATACAATCTCTGTTGTACAGAAAGGCCCTGGGCCAACACTGTTTCTGATGGCTCTACTAGCAGATGTCACACACCCTATGTTGCTAGTACATAAGTTCCCATGAGAAAAGTTAAACAAGGTGAATTGATAATGATTTGCACAGGTGGGTGGAGGTCTAAAACTGTTGCAGCTAGGGCTCTAGCCACATTATACCCTTCAAAACCATTTTGAAATAGAACCACCTTGAAAGAATTGAAAGAATATCTTTTTAAACTTTTTAAAAACAGACAAGGGAAGAAATGTCCCCCAGACATACATGCACAGACAATATTCCAGCTCCCCATTGCCTGGGCTAAGTTAGTAAGGTCTCATTAGGCTTCCTGGGCCTTGGAGAGCCAACTCACTCACCTCTCTGCTTCTTCTCAGGTCCTGCTTTGGACTAGGCTAGGCTGCTGCACAATCTAGGCCCAAAAGCCTAGGCACACCCACCAGGTGCAATATAGCACCCACCACCTACAGTGGCTACCAGAGCACTATAGGGGAGAAGGATATCAGTGTTGCCAATAAGGTTTTTTTTTCTCCTCCCACCAGACCCATGCCCCACATCTACCAAAATCTGACCTTAACCCACTAGACACCGTGTTTGATACTATTTTTGTGTTATTGTGAAACAATGTTATGAGGAATTGCTTAACAAAGTGGATAATAGAATTTAAAAGTACTAGCAACCACTGGTGTGTTGTATTTAACTTTGGAACTGCAGATATAAATATGTGTATCTTTTAGATCTGAGAGAAATATGGAGGTTTTACATTCCTGGGTTTTTTAAGTCTAAACAATGTGTATGTGTGTGTGTTTGGTTGGCTACTCTGAGAACAGGATAATGGATTAGATAGGCCTTTGCTTGATCCAACAGGCTCTTCCTGGGATAGATGCAAGATTGCCAGGTCCCCGGTTTTTGCCTGGAGACTCTGGAATTTTGGGGTCGTCTCCAGGTCTCTGGGTGAGTCACCTTAAACTCCGGACTCTCAGCTTTCATTTTTTTTAAAAAATCAAGTTTCTGGGTGCTCTGGTTCTCGAGATATATATCAAAACATCAGCCACCCCTTCCTGCAATTTCTCTTAAATGATCTCATAGCTGGCTGCTCTACCTAGGGCTGCCGTATTCCAGTTCCACAAATCTGGGCAGGCTAATTTGCATATTATGCAGTTATGCAAATTAAGTATATTAATGGTTGTAGTATCCAGTTGTTTTGTTTTTGTGCCCAGTAATTACCACCAAAAACTGGGGGAGGATATGAGGAATCTTTAAAATAAAAAAAACTTACATGTTCAGCCTTTAAAGTCTAGGCATCTCCAATACTATGGAGTATTTATTTATTAATAGGATTTATATCCTGCCCTTCCGTTGTTAAAAACAAGTCAAAATTCAGATAATAATTTTAGAAATACTATAAGATACGTTCTAGATCTAAATCCATTGTGCTGCTGGTCCAACTTTGTAAATAATAGTTCCCTGCTGATTTTGTTCCTTATAGTTCTTTAACATCTGTTGTAACTTACTAATTCTGGGTTGCAATACTGTGATGTTGGTCTGCACAGAAGACTGTAAAATATATGAAATATCTCTAAATGACTTGTGAAACCTTACACAACATCTATGCTAAATAAGGCAGGCAGAACAGCCTTAACTGGGAACAATAACAATATATTGCAGGGCTATGGGAAATTCTGATCATATCCTCAGTATGAGGTATTGGAAGAAAATGAACAGAATTATTTGAATTACTCTATATTTTTAAACATATATATATACATAGAAACATAAAAAATAATGAAGGCTGCAATCCAACTTACCTGGGAGTAAATCTCATTGAACCCAATGGAAATTACTTGAGTAGACATGTATTGGATGGCACTGTAAATGATACAAGTTTACTAGTCTCAAAAAGCACATCTAAAGTATATTCAGAGCTTGGAAGATTACTTTTAAAAATAATAAATTTCAGTTACAATTACATGGCCCAAAAAAGTAGTAATTACCATGACAATTACAATTGCTCTGAAAGTAACTGATTAGTTTACTTTTTCTCAAAGTTAATCACTACAATTACATTTCAGTTACTTTTTCAAAAAAATGCCTACAAGGTGCTGGCTTTGGCTGCTGCACATCTAAGTAGCCTAAAACAACAACACACATATACTGAAGTAGTAGAATAATTCTTGTTATCCATAAGATAGCAATGGTGGTCTCTCCGCTGGTAAGGGAGGTGGGGAGGGAGCCAGAGGCCACTACTCAGATCTTTGCATATCTGTCAAACCAAGTGCAGCTCCCCCACCCCACCCCCACTCAGCTAGCAAGCATAATCTCTCTCACTTAACCACCTCCCGGACCCTGCCCTGCCACCAACTAAGAGACTCTCACGCAATCAAACATTTTCCCCTGAGATGCAAAAATGTTAAAATACTGCAAATGCAGCACAGTAGCCAGAGAAAGTGGTGGAGGCTGCTTTGTGTGCCAAGTGCAAACAGAGTATACATACATACACACGTTGTCGTCTTTCACCTCCACAGTTCTTTATCTTCATTCTGCTGCTACCTCCTTCTCCTCCTTTATCCATGTTCTTGCCCTCCGACTCCTTTCTCCCTCTACTCCATTCTTCTCCACCACCATCCATTGTTTTCTCCACTCCACCCCTGTCTAGCTCTCCATCTCCTCCCTCGTCGCCTCTTACCCACCCACAGAGCATGAGGGAAGAGCAATGCTGCACAGAAGCCCAGTTTGAGGCACATGATTTTCATCCACAAATCAGAGGAGCAGAAGACTTCCCCTGCATCCCCCCTAAAGTAATGCCCAAAAGTAATGCTGGAAACATTACAATTACTCTACAAAATAATAAAATTACTCCTAGTTCTATTACAATCAAAATGTAAAGGAATTACCCACTCGTTCCTCAAAAAAGTGATGAATTACAAGTAATTCATTATTTGTAACTAATTACTTCCAAGCTCTGAGTACATTTCAAAGTACATCTAAAGAGACAATCTGATCATATATTCTGCTACAGTAATCAACACATTTATTCTGTTTCTCTAAACAGATATATTTTGTCTCTCTGCATTTAATATTTACTCCTCATCTTTTTAGCTCCATTTAAAAAAACCTATAGGATAACACAGGGCAGAATAGCTATAATATGTGATCAATGCAGTTTGTAGCAGTGTTCTACACAGGAGATTGTTATTATAAACTATGAATCAAAGTGCATGTAGAACATTGGTGTGATATTAGTTACCCAAGATTTAAAATCTTTTACAGAAATTGTGAAAGGATTTTAGACTTGATTTTGTAGACTAGACAAGAGATTAGCAGGACCTCCTCTATGACTAAAGTATGGTCTTACATTGATCCCTTTGGGTTCAACATTGCCTGGAACTCAGGAGCTGCCAGTCTTCCCCCTGCCCCACTCAAGGGCCTGCGGCACGACTCGGCTCACACGCGAGAAACACCATCCCCTGGACTTACCATAGCAACCTGACCAAGCAAAGGGTGGCTGCGGTAACAACAAAAAATACTTGTGGGCAGCACGTGCACCCGCCAAAGCTCTAAAAGAAAAAGCAAGGAAATGATGTAAGCTTATGGGCTTTATGGATGGAGACTGGCATCGCTCTAAAGCCCTGGTCAACTCTATGGTGAAAACTCTAAATACATTGAAGTCTGGGCAAAATGGGCAGAAAACTGCCTCCATGTTTTGCCTTCTATCTCTGGATCCATAAGGGCTAGAGACTAATCTTTTTCTTTTCTTTTTTTAAATGAAAAATGAGAATCCGGACCACCTAATGGACTAAGCAGGCACTGGGTGGCATGGATAGAATATGGGTAAAATGTGGCTAATCGGGCAATATGGAAACCGTACCAGGCAGTACCTAGGCCCCATTGCACGGCTAGAAAATGGTTGTTTTTTCCTGCTTATCTGAAAATCTCATAAACTGAGTAAGTATATAGCTTTTGATCTTTTTTCTGTCTTGTGTGCATGAGTCAAACAAGTTTGAATTTTCCTGGACTGTTTAAGAGGCCAGCATTTTGAAAACCTTTCCCATATGAAGCTTTAATCCAATATTTGCTTTTCTGGGAGTAAAGCTGCGATATTAATCCCACATACCTAGAGTAAACCCCATTGAATTCAGCAGGATTTACTTTTGAATAGACATGGTTAGGATTGTACTGTAAATTAATGGGACTTTTGAGTGAACATAGCAAAGTATTGTGTTTGTGTTTTTAAAGCAATTAGGCAGGGCTTACATAGGTATCTCTGCTTTTATAATGTAGGAAACTAATACTGATTTTTAAAAAAAAATGTTCTGCAATAATCAACTGGTTTTGACAATAAACTATTATATGGGGTGTATGTATTTTTACATCTCCAGTGTGTGTGTGTATGAAGTCTTTCTAACAATCCTGTGAGGCAGGGTTGGTGATTGGAACCAAGGCAGCTCACAACAAGAAATAAATCACTTTAAAATCCAATAACCATTAAAACTAGTATAAACAGTTGCAAAACAGCTTCAAGTGGCATGATTATGAATTTTGGGTTGGGTTATTACTTGAGATTGTAGTTCTGTGCATGCTTCCTTGTTTGAGTAAGCCCCTTGAATACATTGGGACTTGCTTCTGAGTAAACAAACATAGGATTACACTTCAAATATATTTACAGGTTGTCTAAATAATAAACATCTTTGACAGTCTGTTTTGCCAGCAGGCAAGAAAATTCAAGAGATTCTAGAGGCAATGAGCACTCAAGTGGAAAAAAATTACAATGCTTTAATTGAAAGAGTTTTATTACAGGCAAGGCACTTAAACAGATAGAAGCAGCTCTTGAGCACAGTTGTTATCTTACATCTCCTTTCTGTTGTCCGGGAGCCCCAGATAAGAACAACACAGTGATCCCGGTTAGCCCCTCTTACACAGCACCACACCAATCCTGGTCTGTGTTGAAGCCCCCAGAGCAGGAGTTAGGGACCCTTATTTATACCCAAAAGAGCCTTGGACCTAGGTGCAGGTTTGCACCTGTGACTTTAACTAGCTATACCTGTGGGGATGTTTTTTTAAATTTGGGTCTCATGCTTCTGCTTTTGTTTATTAATTCTGTTTGTCAGTGTCCTTCTTTGTAGCAGCCTGATTCATTGAGTTCCCAGCGCTTAGCAGTGTATGTGAAAACATCCTTCCTAATGATCTGTTGGCATCCACTATCTATTTTTGCCAATTAAGAGCCTCTTTTACCTCATCTGTATTACATAAACAAAGCTTCTCAGACTAATGTACCACACAAGCAGGGTGAGAAAGAAAGCAACAAGCCCACCTGGCTGGGATGCAGGGGCGTGGGACAGGAGTATGGGACAAGGGAATTGAGCATGTCACACTAAGCCTTATACATCGAGATGTCTTGCAAAAATATGTTCCCATACACTCCACCCCTTGGCATCCACCGTTCCTTTCCTGTTCCTATGCCTTGGTCTCCCCACTCCACCAGGTAAGGGCTTGCACTCTTTTATACAAGTGTTGAATCTTGACATACTGAAAGCAGCTTATTACTAACAGGATTATAATAAAACTCAGTATCAAGATGATCCACTTTCCCAATATACTTCCTCCAAAGACACCACATAGACATATCTGATTAATTGTCCCTTTGCATAATTTCTCCCCTCAGTCTCCCCACTTGTGGGTGGGTCTATAATGTAATACCATATTGTGTATCATTAGTCACCCATTTTCCCTGTAACATTTCATTTAATGCTATGTGCCTTCAAGTCGATTATGACCTATAGCAACCCTATGAGTCAGCAACCTCCAATAGCATCTGTTGTAAACCACCCTGTTCAGATCTTGTAAGTTCAGGTCTGTGGCTTCCTTTATGGAATTAATCCATCTCTTCTTTGGCCTTCTTCTTTTTCTACTCCCTTCTGTTTTTCCCAGCATTATCGTCTTTTCTAGGGAATCGTGTCTTCTCATTATGTGTCCAAAGTATGATAACCCCAGTTTCATCATTTTAGCTTCTAGTGATAGATCTGGCTTAATTTGTTCCAACATCCAATTATTTGTCTTTTTCGCAATCCATGGTATCTGCAAAGCTCTCCTCCAACACCACATTCAAATGAGTTGATTTTTCTCTTATCCGCTTTTTTCACTGTCCAACTTTCACATCCATGTATAGAGATTGGGAATACCATGGTCTGAATGATCCTGACTTTAGTGTTCAGTGACACATCTTTGCATTTCAGAACCTTTTCTAGCTCTCTTATAGCTGCCCTCCCCAGTCCTAGCCTTCTTCTAATTTCTTGACTATTGTCTACATTTTGGCTAATGACTGTGCCAAGGTATTGATAATCCTTGACAAGTTCAATGTCCTCATTATCATTATCAACTTTGAAGTTACATAAATCTTCTGTTATCATTACTTTAGTCTTTTTGACATTCAGCTGTAGTCCTGCTTTTGTGCTTCCTCTTTAACTTTCATCAGTATTCGTTTCAAGTTATTACTGGTTTCTGCTAGTAGTATGGTATCATCTGCATATCTGAAATTATTGATATTTCTCCCTCCAATTTTCACACTTCCTTCATCTTGGTCCAATCCTACTTTCTGTATGATATGTTCTGCATATAGCTTAAACAAATAGGGAGATAAAATAGACTCCTGTCTCACACTCTTTCTAATTAGGAACCAATTGGTTTCTCCATATTCTGTCCTTACAGTAGCCTCTTGTCCAGAGTATAGGTTGTGCATCAGGATGATCAGATGCTGAGGCACCCCCGTTTCTTTTAAAGGATTTCAAAGTTTTTCATGATCTACACAATCAAAGGCTTTGCTGTAATCTATAAAGCCACAGGGTAATTTCCTTCTGAAATTGCTTGGTCCATTCCATTATCCAATGTACGTTTGCGATATGATCTCTGGTACCTCTTCCTTTTCTAAATCCAGCTTGGACATCTGTCATTTCTCGCTCCATATATAGTAAGAGCCTTTGTTGCAGAATCTTGACCATTGCTAAAATAAAATCTAGCTGATTCCAAGGAATGGATAAATACAATCTTTGTCCTGATACTATCCATGTGCCTGTCCCTGTTACATTCATGCAATTGCCCTGGGTCCCCAATAGCCATGGTTGCTGTGCCAAAACATGCTGTTCACACAGGGATAAGATGGCTGCATGCCTTCCTTCTTGAGACAGCTGCGGTGATGGAGGCAGCATGGGATTGGTGTCATTGGCAAAGTCCCTGGCTGACAGCGCCCAAAGGGTACCCAGACAGGCATCAGAACTAGCATCCAGGTCCATTTCATTCTATTGCTCATATACAAAGGAAAAATAATTGCATGAGCAAAACAAAAACAGCACAGATAGGGAACCATATGAATTATGTCATACAAATACTCAGGGCCAAAGGAATACCAAGGGTCTCTTGGTCTATTTCCCCATTTGGTGCCTGTATAGGAGGCACTACCCACACCCCTCCTTGGGCTTTCCTGGGTCAGTCACTTCACAGGCACACTTAGCTTTTCACAGATTAGCTGTGCCACCCGCTGGCCCACTTGCTGTGCACTGCCCTCTGAACTGGTGTTATGTAACAGCACCTTTACTTCCTGTTGGAAATCAGCATCTACCACCTCTCGCAACACCTGTATTCCTTTAAGGGCTAGGTCAGATCTAGATGCAATTTGCCCATAGGTTCCACAGAGCATTGTAGCTCCCGCACTGTCAGGTGTTGCCCAGAGGGGAAGCACTCCATATGGCTGGATCTTCCATACTCGCAGGTGCTCACTAAGTATAGATGCTGTCAAACCAATCATTAGCTTTGAGCATAACTCACATGTAACTGCTGTGGCTGCTGCATCTACTGGGTAGAGGATACCTCGGTGCAAGGCTCACTCTCTGGTTGCCTTGGCCCCCAGATGCCCTGATTTTTCATGAGCCTATCTGGCTGCTATTGACCCCTCCTTCCCCTGCTCTAAGGCAGGCAATGTGGCCTGAACTTTGGCCAGTTGGTCAGCAGCCTGATTATACAATGCTTCAGGTGTCCCTGTAGCATGCCCATACATACCTACAAATACCTGTATATGTGGCAGCAGACTACTGATTTTTTGCCACCACTCTTGGCTCCACAAAGGGCAGTTGTTAATGCAAAACCCATCCTACTTCCATTTAGGGAACAATGTTGTCAACCCTTTATACACTGCCCATGAATCAGAGAGAGAGAGAGAGAGAGTATATATACACCTCATCAGCATGTTGTTCCCCCCACTTACCTGTCAGCCAGCTTTTTAGCACTGCCCTTAATGAAGATGGCAGCCGCAGCTTCCCTAAAGTACTGAAGCCGTTGCCGCCATCTTAGTTGATGGCAGAGATGTGCGCGCGTAGCACGCATGTGTGCCATCAACAAAGATGGCGGCGGAGGCTTCATTCCCCTTAGGGAAACTGCGGCCGCCATCTTCATTAAGGGCAATGGTAAAGACTAGACAGGTAGGGGGCGTGGGGGGTGCGGGGGGCGCTCATGCACACACACACACCGGGGGGCCAGGGCAAGCTGATGCCCAAGGGCCCCCGCATGCCTGGAGCCAGCCCTGAGTAGAGTTATTATGTGCTGATAGGGTCTCACTTGTGTCAACAATTGTGCCACAGCATTCTGTACTAACTGCAGTCTCCGATTCAGGTTATGCTGCATGGGGATTTCTGTGACCTTGGCTGACTGGCTGCTAGGATTTTTTAGTTTGGGTTTATTGTTAGGAACCCTGACTGGTTGTAGGATGCTGAGTTTTCAGCCTTACTCATTGGAATTTTGTTGTGGTTGGTATGGTATTGCATTTAAGAGATCATCACTGTCTTTTGTTTTTCTTTTCTATTTGCATTTCATTTATCTTTAACCTCACTCCCTTACATCCATAGAAGCAACAACAGTGGTTCCATGTACTCAGCTCAACCTCCTTAAACCCATTGATGATGCACCTTGTTGGTTGCATGATGGTTTGTTTCTTCTCCAATAGTGGTAAAAGAGAATTAACATACTGGGAAGTGTGGCTGCAATTGTTGTTGTTCCCAAGATGCTGCCTGTGAAGGTAGACTAAGCCATATGCATTTTCTCTCTGTCAATTATTACTCACTGGAATTGGGTTGGCTGTCAGAATGAGTTAATAACAGCCCACAGGGTAGACAGAAAAGGACTGAGAATCTTCTTACTCTTATTCATTTCTCAGACCTCTTTCTGAAGTGAAGGGTCAAATCTGTAAAGAAGTTTGGAGAAGCCATGTTAAAAGGTAGGGGCAGGGCATTCCAGGCAGGGTGTTGCCAACCCTGCTTTGATATGAATATCTTACCAGGGGATCCCTTGTCAAGCTTTACCAACAGCAAGGGGAGGGGGAGGGGAGGAGGAGGGAGGGGAGGAAGGGCAGAGGGAAGGAGGGCGATTGGAGCAGGCAGGAGGGGATTGGAAAGGGAGGGGAGGGGTGAAGGGGGGAGGGAAGGGGGAAAGGAGGTGATGGGTGGGAGGAGCAGGGTTGATCATTTGCATGCTTATTGAGTTGAATGGGATTTACTCCCATGCAATCATGCTTAAGATAGGTAAGCCTGATCATGGAGGAGGGGGGGAGGGGAAGGAGGGGGTTGGAAGGGGATATGGGGAGAGTGAGGGGCAAAGGAAGAGGGGGCAAAGGGCAGGGGATATTTGAGGGGAGTATTTTAGTTCAGTGGGATTTCCTCCTGTGCAATCATACTTAGGATAGGTGAAACTGACCTGGGGGAGGGACAGGGAGGGGAGGGGAAGGGGAGATTGGGTGGCCACTGGGCAGAGGGGAAGCCCCTTTCCTTTCAAAAAGGAGAACATTGTGAACAGTATCATTGCTTTTCAGGGTTTCCCCCACCTTTTTATTCTACAGCAGGCGCATGTAGTCTCCCACACAAATTTAAACCAAAGCTGTCTCTGGCCACATCCACACCAGACCTTTCTTCCACTTTAGACAGTCATGGCTTCTCCCAAAGAATCCTGGGAAGTGTAGTTTGTGAAAGGTGCTGAGAGTTGCTAGTAGATTCCCTGTTCCTGTCACAGAGCTTAATTGGAGCAGCTGACTGTTAAACCACTCTAGCCACTGAAGCTCTGTCAGGGGAATAAGAGCCTGCTCTCAGCCCCCTTCACAAACTACTTTCTAGGATTATTTGGGGGAAGCCATGACTATCTAAAGAGAAATAAAGTTCTGGTGTGGGTGTGGCCACCTGATTAGCCAAGCCAATCAGCTGTGAGTTTGGCATTTAGAACACTGACAGTTGGTTCTTACTGAACATGGCTTGGCTTATCACTGATTCCAATGCTAAATTTCTTAAATTAATTAAAAATTGGCTGGGCATTTTTTAAACCTTTAAACTGCAGAAGATGAAGGTCAGAGTATGAGGCAAGGTCAGTAATAGGATTTACAGGTACTCTGTGAACATGGCTGATATTTAATTAATTTCAACAAATTATGAGAACTCTGACAGAAAAAAGTCCAGCCGGGGTCTGTTTTCTCTCTCTCTCTTTTTACACTTTGAACTCTCAATTCCCTCTGACTGCTTTGTGTATCACCATGAAAATTTGGAGGTTTGTTAAGCAAGCGTTTCTGAGTTCAGGACTGTAAGTTTTGTAAAGGTTTTGTTTTGAAATGAACTTATGGGAAGCATCAGAATGGCATGAGGGGTATTTTCAATTTAATATTGCAGAATGAGAAAAACCCATACTGGCTATAATATACAGCCATTCTCATGGCTGTATAATTAAGTAGCACTTTAGAGACTGTACATAGGAGCAGAAATACAAACAATGAGAAATGGTAGAAAATATCCAAAAGTAGATTTTTTTTTTAAAGGCTAGATTTTGGCTAGACAGTTTAATGAATTACATAATACGGGGGGGGGGATGAAATTGAAGTGTTTGTAAAAACGGCCAAATTCTGACCATAAAATGTTTGACATCCACTAGATTTCCCACTAGCCATTATAGGCAGCAAAAGTTGCCACCAGACATGTGCCTAAAAACACTAAATTTTAGTTGGCAAAACATTAAATTGGCAACAATGCGAGATATGCTCTGCAATGCACAACAACCTTCCCACCTTGCTTTCCTCCAATTGCAAATCTTTAGGTTTGCCAACTCCCTCCACCATCCATCAAGATTTGTGTTCATTCAAGATTTGTGTTTGGTATCTACCCCCTTTTATCCATGAGACAAGGACACTGTGGATTCTTGAGGAGAACTTTATTGATCACATCCAGTCACATTCTTGGCCTAATTCCTCCTGCCCTGTTTTCCTCTCCTCCCAGCTCCTCCCCTCAACTACTGGGCCCTGCTCAGGACAAACTTCTTACACTCAAACTTATTATTAACAGAATACAACACTGTGTTTGCATTCCCTCTGTAACTATGCCCTGCCCCTCTCTTTGGATGCCTGAACTGTATTTCTGAAAGCTCAGCTGAAGTTTTAAGTTACTGCAATGTTAGAAATTTGGGGACCGAAGGAAAATTTCATTTAGGGGGCAGAAGTATCATTTTGGGATGCCCCCCAATCACGACATCCCTGCAGAGGACTCCTTCTAATAGAGTACTATGCAGCATGCATCTGAATGCCAGAGTTTTAGAGATCACAAGTGGGGAGAGGGCTGTTGCACTCTTATCTTGCTTATGGGCATCCTCTAGGCATCTGGCTGGCCACTGTAAGACCAGGTGTCAGCTGGGCCCTCCTTAAGTTCTTCTTGGAGCAGTGATAGCTCGTGCTGTGTGTGTGTGCGGAGGCAGTGGTGTCTTTCCACTAGCAGTAGGCCTGCACTCACGGGGACAGATATGGGGTGGGATGAGATGGCGTACCTGCAGGGCCACCGTTGCCAACTCAGAGGTTCCCTAGACCTTGCTACTGGCACCTCTCCCCACCCTAATCCTGACATGTGCAGCACTGTCACCACTAGGAGGATGCCATTGCCTCTGCCCCTCACCCTCACGAAGCACCACTCAGACAGAGGACTGCCCTCTGTAAAGTAGCCAGGAGAGACTTGCATTGCAAAGAAGAAGGATGTGAACAGGTGAGTGAACTGATAGGTGGTTTGTTATACAAACAAGGTATCCTGAAAGGGAAGTTGATGTGGGGACAGGAAGAGAAGCTGACAATCATGATGAGAAGGGATGGAGCACGGAGAAGAACTGGCAAAGCTGTTTGAGCCCAGGGGATTAACTGAACCCTGCAGAGGAGCAATGACTCCGTCATAACTCAGCTCCCAGAATAAGAGTGGGGAACCTTTTTTCTGCCAAAGGGCTGCATTCCCTTGGGGGCAATCTGTCAGAGGCTGTATGCTAGCAATGGGCAGAGCTGGAGCCACTGTGGTTGGAACTGAAGCCAGAGTAGGCAAGGATGGGGGAGAAATTCAATTTAGTTCACATTTAAAGGTGAACTTACCTCATTTGCTATTCCTGAAACAATACAACAACTGAAACACAGCTATCCTTCAAAATGCGCAGTTCTCCGAATTTTGCAATGCAGTTCTCCAGTCAAATAATGTCTACAAAAATGTACATACTGGGGTAAAGCATGCATAAAAATGCATATGTTCATGAAAATAATATACAAAATTTATTATATTAGGGGAAGTTGCTCTGGAAAAATGGGTATGTAAGGCAGGATGTGTGTCACTGGGCAAGATGTTCCACAAAGCAGGGGTGAGGGGGATGAGAAAAATCCAACCTGGCCTCATTGCAATAGTATCAGCCTCATTTTTGTAATTTTATTTTTCCTTGTTCCCCTCATTCCTCGCTTTGGGTAACGTCTCGCCTGATGAAGAGAACTCAAAAGTGTGCCACACTCATTAGTCCCAATAAATGCATTGCCCAATTGTGGATTCTGGAGCTGCTATTATTTTTTTCCGCATGGACCAATGCAACTACCTATGCATAAATTCCTGAACTGTGTCCTTCACTCCCTGTCAAAGTGACCCCTCCTAGACAAGATTGCTTGAAGGCAAAAATGTATTCACTGCCACAAGTAGCAAAATTTGCTCTGGCAGCTGATAAAATATGAGCCAGGCTGAAAAATTAAAAAAAAAAATAGAAGAGTGGGTGGGATTTTTTTTTCCTATTGTATTTTTAATACCTTTATGGCTTACTGTAAAGAGGCAGTGCATGATTTACATTGTAAGGGAGTGGAGTACTTTTTTCTGTTTCTTTTTGTGTATAGATTTGTTGACTATGTCAAAATGATTGTTCGTTTGCTGTATTTAGATTGTGGTGGCCTGTAGCTTTAAACAATAAAGTTAATTCATTCATATATTTGCTTGTTATCTGCTAACTGTGTAGCCCAGCACTTGAACTGAGGCTCTTTGGGAAAGGTCCATAGCTCAGTGGTTAGAATGAGGCGGGCCCAGGTTCAATCCATGGCATCTCCAGACAGGCCTGGGAGAGATTCCCTGCCTGAAACCCCTGAGAGCCACTGCCAAGTGTAGACAGATCTGACTCTGAGCTAAGTGGACCAACAATCAGACCTTTAGTGTAAGGCAGTTTCCTATTTCGTGGGGAGTGGCTGTAGCTCAGCGGTAGAGAATTTGCTTTGCATCTGGCATCTTTAGGTAGGATTGGGAAAGATTTTCTTCTGGAAACCTGCCAGTCAGGGTCAACAACACTGAGCTAGATGGACCAATGGCCTGACTCAGTATAAGGCAGCTTCCTGTGTTCCAAGGAGGCGTAGAAAAAGCACCATCAGCTTCCCTGCCTGCTTCAGTGTTTTGTATTTCTTCTCTTGACATTTCTGTCTTGGAAAGTAACCCTTTTTACCCCATAATGAGCACTTTTATTAGGTGTTAACACAGTGGGGAGGAGAGCCTGGCTGGGAGTCCAGAGTCTGTGAGTTCAAATCCCCGCTCGTGTCTCCTGGGTGTCAAGGGCCAGCTAAAGATCACCCCCCACAGGGAGTGGCTCAGGGGTTACGTGCCCTGCCACCTGTGCAGGCATGGGCAAGCTACATAGTCCCAAGGAGCCTGGTTGCCCCCCGGCTGGCAGTTGCGGACAAGGAAGGGGCTGGCTTGTGCAGCTGTGGCAAGCTGAGCAGGCCCTAGCCAGCTGGGGAGGACTAGCCTCAGAAGAGGACAATGGTAAACTCTCTCTGAATACTGCTTACCATGAAAACCCTATTCGGGATTGACTTGAAGGCAGTCCATTTCCATTTCAACACTGCGAAAAAAAACAGCAAGGAGGATTTCTCTTGCCTGACAAAAATAGGCTTTGCTGGAGATAAACAAGGGTGAGAATCTCCAGCTGCTTCTCTTCACATCTGAGCATCTCAGCAGCTATTTGTGAACATGCTTGTGCCTTTTCTATGAGGAAGCCAAATGCACACGTTAGTCTCAGGTAGGGCTGGGTGAGAAATTCAATTCAGTTTGCATTTAAAGGTGAACCCTACCTAATCTGCACTTTCCAATTCAATACGTGAATTAAAACACAGCCATCCTTTGAAATTCACCCTTGTCCAATTTTGCAGTGCAGGCCTCAGGCCAAATAATGTGTACAAGAATGCACTGACTTGGATCAAGTCTGCATAAAAATGCATATATTAGTGAAAGTAACATGCAAAAATATGTGTTTGGGAAAACTGCTTTGCAAAAAATGTGTACATCGAGAGAAATTCGCACTACAATGCTGATGGTTTTCATGAGGACTATTTTTAAAAATAAAACAAACCACAAGGTGTTGTGGAAATGCAGGAAACTGAAGTTGAGATTGGAAAAATGGGAAATGGAGAGAAACCAAACTGACAGGTTTGCCCACCCCTCATCTCAGGCCAATTGTTAACACCACAGGGGGGTTTGGTTCAGCCAGTTTGGCACTGAATTCTTAGAATGATTTCACATGGTACAATGAGCAGTGGGAAGCAGCTACTCTGGGGCTCCTCCAGATGACCTGGTTAGTGAGCATTCATCTTGATTTGCTTGCACAAAGGTTATGCAAAGATTATATAATGTCTGCTCTTTATCGAGCATTCATTCTGATTTCTTTTCAGGGAGGCTAAACAACAATGAGCATTCATCCTGATTTGTTTGCTTCATCAACCAGTCGTTTCTCCCATATGTTTTAGTGCATTTCCCTGTCACTTTCTTAACCACAAAAAGTATTTTATATATATAAGTGGATCTGTTGCACTAGAGGGTGACTTGTGCTTTAATCTACTTTAATTGCATAAATCTAAACTCCTGGTATGTGATTGCATCTCTCCCAAAAATACTGGCAGTCTGGAGGCAACTCTGCTTTCTCTTGGAAGTTTTTGTAAATGATACAAGTTTTTTTTTAAATTTCATATATTTATGTATCATTAAGTATTTATGATAGTTGCTAAACAGTTTACAAAATAACAAATACAGTATGTATATGTAACAAACAATGAATCTGAGGAACTACAGTAGAATAATACAATGAAATGGCTGTGCTGTGCCATCATACTCAGATGCAGAATGCTTCCGCAAACCAGTTGCTGGTAGCCGCAGGAGTGGAAAGCGCTGTTGCACTTAGGTCCTGCTTGTGGGCTTCCCATGGGCACTGTGAGAACAGGATCCTAACTAGATGGGCCACTGGCCACTGGCCTGATCCAGCAGTCTCTTCTTATGTTCTTATGAAATATAAAACAAAGTACAATGCAATGCAACATAAAACAATAATCCCGCCCCCCCAAACATCTTAAAGCGTCTTAAGAGTCAGGGATCCCTTCTCTCTTCAGCCTCTCTTGTGCCAAGACACATCCTGAATCACATTATTGTTGACCATTGAACCACACTGTCACTGAGTGTTTTTCCATCAAGTCTGAAAGTGTGGAAATCTGTAGCTAAGAGAAGTTATGTCTTTGCCCAGTCTGGGAATGGATAGCCAAGGCCGTTGTCATGGCAGCATCAAGATAGACTGGGAGAGTTCTAGCAGTTATCTGTGTTGAGCTGAGTCTTCTGTGCAATGTCTTTGAACTGAGAACTTCTCTCCTAGAGGGGGGGATCTTAAAGCCTTAAGCCATAATGTCTTAATAAAAGACTCTTAACCTGATCTAATGCATCTGAGACGTTTCTTGAGCAACTTAACTCCAACGTAACGTATGCTGTTTCACGCAACAACGCACACACATCAACAATTATATAACAATGGTCAGCTCACCAACACCTACACATCAAACCCAAATTATGCCTTACATCTAAACAAATTGTACAATACCCGCTCATTCAATATCTCCCGTCCTATTCTACTCCCATACCTCAGTACACACAAACACATCATCCACCCAATCATGCCAATATCTGCCTGTCAGTCACCGAACTACTATTGCCAATCACTCTCCTACTCTACTAAAAATGTACTGTAACACCACCAGGAGACAATGAAACTGTTCACTGACAGAAACAAATTGCCACCCATCAATTACACAAATATACTGTTCCCAGCAGCAATCTGGCTCTCACCCATGTTGCTATCACCGATCCAAGTTACTTACCCAAGGATGGGTGAAACTATACACATCCTCCCTGTCACCCCTTCCTCTTCCCGAGGAATACCCTCGGATGTTTAAACCCACATAAGAGGCACTCGTTGTCCCCCTTGGAGAGACACATGAGCTCCAAAAGTACCTTCCAATGTGTTAAGTCTGTCACCTTATTAAAGAAATCTTAATCAATTAACTACATGCATTCTAGTTGATTGCTTTATCACATCTGCATATATGGCTGAGTGGCTTGGGAAGTGCTCTGTGGTGTTTTTTGCAGTGTGAGTTCAAGTGCAGTGAGCTCTCTCTCTTTGGGAAGGGTTGTGGCTCAATGGGTAGGCCACATGCTTTGCATGCAGAAGGTCCAAGGATCAGTTTCTGGTATCTCTTGGTAGGGCTGAGATGGACTTTTGTATGAAACCCTACAGAGTCCCTAGCAGTTAGTGTGAACTAGAAGTGAGAAACCTGTGGCCTTCCAGATGTGATTGGACTCCAAGTCCCATCAGCCTCAACCATCATGGCCAATGGTCAGAGATGATGGAAACTGGAATCCAACTACATGAGGAGCTTCCCCACTCTGGTGTAGACAGTACTAGCCTAGATGGACCAGTAGTCCGAATTGGTATAAGCCAGCTTCTTACATTTTCAAAGGAGATGTTTTCTTTGGTTTTGGATGATAATTGTGCTGTAGCAGGCATCATATTTATCAGGGTGAGTCGTGACAGACTCTCACACCATTAACAAGCCATGTTGAGGCACATCAAGGAGTCCCCAACTTTGTGAGCAGGTCTGTCATTTAAGTTTTTTCAAAACTTTTTTTAACCTGGAAACTTTTTTAAAGAACATAACATAACAAGAGCCTGCTGGATCAGGCCAGTGGCCCATCTAGTCCAGCATCCTGTTCTCACAGTGGCCAACCAGGTGCCTGGGGGAAGCCCGCAAGCAGGACCCGAGTGCAAGAACACTCTCCCCTCCTGAGGCTTCCAGCAACTGGTTTTCAGAAGCATGCTGCCTCTGACTAGGGTGGCAGAGCACAGCCATCACGGCTAGTAGCCATTTATAGCCCTGTCCTCCATGAATTTGTCTAATCTTCTTTTAAAGCCATCCAAGCTGGTGGCCATTACTGCATCTTGTGGGAGCAAATTCCATAGTTTAACTATACGCTGAGTAAAGAAGTACTTCCTTTTGTCTGTCCTGAATCTTCCAACATTCAGCTTCTTTGAATGTCCACGAGTTCTAGTATTATGAGAGAGGGAGAAGAACTTTTCTCTATCCACTTTCTCAATGCCATGCATAATTTTATACACTTCTATCATGTCTCCTCTGACCCGCCTTTTCTCTAAACTAAAAAGCCCCAAATGCTGCAACCTTTCCTCGTAAGGGAGTCGCTCCATCCCCTTGATCATTCTGGTTGCCCTCTTCTGAACCTTTTCCAACTCTATAATATCCTTTTTGAGATGAGGCGACCAGAACTGTACACAGTATTCCAAATGCGGCCGCACCATAGATTTATACAACAGCATTATGATATCAGTCAGTTTAAAAGCTGCTCTGCTACCTTTTTAATTTTAAGTGCCAGCAGTCTGGTTCCATTCTGGTTCAAGTGGAGCCCGTCCCTTTTGTACAGGCCCGGCTTGTCCCAAAATGTTCCCCAGTGCCTAACAAATCCGAACCCTTCCACCCGACACCATCGTCTCATCCACGCATTGAGACTGCGAAGCTGGGCCTGTCTGGCTGGTCCTGCGCGTGGAACCGGTAGCATTTCAGAGAAAGCCACCTTGGAGGTCCTGGCTTTCAGCATCCTACCTAGCAACCTAAATTTTGCTTCCAGGACCTCACGGCTGCATTTCCCCATGTCGTTGGTGCCAACGTGCACCACGACCACTGACTCCTTCCCAGCACTGTCTACCAAACTATCTAAACAACGGGCGATATCCGCAACCTTCGCACCAGGCAGGCAAAACACCTTGCGGTCTACACGCCCATCACACACCCCACTGTCTATGTTCTTAATGATCAAATCACCCACTACAAGGATCCCTCCACCCCCTGGTGATATATCCTCGGCACGAGAGGATAGCTGCTCATCCCCCAAGGAATGGGTCCCTTCTAAGGGATCGTTTCCCTCTTCCTCAGCTGGATGCTGTCCTTCCCCGAGACCATCGTTCTCCATGATAGCAGGAGAGCTATCATCGTTGGAGTGGGACACAGCTATAACATCCCTGAAGGCCTCCTCCACACACCTCTCTGCCTCTCTCAGCTTTTCCAGGTCCGCCACCTTGGCCTCAAGGAAATGAAGTCGTTCCTGGAGAGCCAGGAGCTCATTGCACCGAGAGCACACCCATGACTTCTGTCCAACAGGCAGATAGTCGTACATGCTGCAGGCGGTGCAAAACACTGGAAAGCCCCCACACCCCTGCTGGCTTCTTACCTGCATAGTTTTGTTTAAGGTTTATTACGTCAATGGGTTGGAGACTGCAGTTTAGTTGAGGTCAGGGAACAGACGGGCAGAGTGGGGGGCCCTGGCCTCCTCACCCTGCTGCCGAACTCGCTCTGCTGCTTAACTCGCCTTGACGCTTCGTCAGCTGGGGCTCCCTCTAGCTCGTGGAGCTCCCTCTAGCTCGTGTTTTCTGAAAAACAAAACAAAACTTACTGTCAGTCTCTGTTAACTGAGTGAAATAGTTTATGGCTGCAGTAACATAAGTAGGAAATCATGAATAGCAGCCTGGCCATAAATCTGTCAGGCTTGAGTTGAAGAAAAGAGGCCTACAACTACAATAAGTGTAAGTACCAGGTGGGAAAAGCTGAGAGAGTGCAGAACAGACGAGTCCTGAGGTGGTTCAAAGTCAAGGTACCAGAGATCCGATTAGGCAGGGCAGGGTCAAAGATGTGGAATCACAAGCCGGGCTGGCTACAAGGAGACATTAAAGGTCGACATTGTTTCCAGCAAGAACTCCAAGCCACTCACAGCCTTTTAAGCTCAGCGTTTCAGGCCAGGTGTTTGCAATCAGCCTTCCTTCTTTCAGCAGCTTGTGGTTCTTAAACCGGCTGACTGCCTCTGTTGTTCCAACATCTGATGTCTCCTGTCTGCTGGGAGCAGTGTAGATTCCTGCTTGCTCTCTGAATCTGACAGGATGGCTCCAGTAGGGTCCTGCTCCTTGTCTGAAGGTGAAACATCTTGAGCTGCTTCTCTGCTGGTCCCTTCTCTTGAGTCAGAAGTCTCCCCTTTCCCTTCATCGGTTGAGTCTTCTGAGGGAGGCATGATACTGACTGAACACCCAGCACTCAAGAGGGGAGGGAATGGTGAGGAGATGCAACAAGAGAAGAGATGGGGAGATCTTTTGTTTTGATGGATAGGTCTAGCTTTTAATAATTGTGGATTAATTTCACTGTGATTTGGGGAAGGGATGTTGAAGTAAATAAACAGAGTTCTTCACGTGGGTCATCATTCTCCTTCAACTTTTGGTTGTGTGAGCAGGATGCAAGCAACAGGGTTAGACGATTGGGGTGGCCAGCTTCTTTTCCATTTTTTCCCCAACAAACAAAAAATCATAGCACTCTCTCTCTCTCTTCATGGAGGACACTTCCAGGAAGTAAGGGGTGACATGAAAGAACTGTGCCTTCCCCGGTTTTTTCATAATTAAGGTACAATCATCTAACATTATACCCCTGGACCTATTTGGCAGGAACCCAGGGTACCACCCTCATGTCCCCTGTGTTCAAATGGATTGCCTCCCCAAATGAGGGAGGGAATGTGATTTCTATTTTCCTAACACAAAAAGGCAAGGTCTGCCCTTGTGAAAAAAACTGCTGCACCTATCTTTACGCAATTTGGCAGGCATCATCCTCTCAGTAAGCCTACAAGTTTCATTGAATTCTGGCAGAAAATTTAAAAGTTAGATTTATATTTTATTTGTTAACATCCCCTGCATGTAAACTCATGTATGGAGTTGTTTGAAATTTGGCAGGCTTAGTTCACTCTGGAGGGGCTCCTGTGTCTGCAAATTTCATCCACTTATGTGAAAAGGAAAAAAAGTTATAGAGATTTTTAGATTCCCCATTATAGTCAATGAGAGCAGAACAGAGCTTTGGACTTAACAGATCAGTTTCAGACCTGAATAACAAATTGAATCTGAATGACATTGAGTGGATTGGAAACAGATACGGCTGCTTCCAAATGCTGCAGATACTAATACAGAGTGAATCTTGTGCTAGCTGCACATCCCTTTTGTTGTTGTTATGTGCCTTCAAGTCGATTACGACTTATGGCGACCCTATGTATTCACATCTCTCTCACCTTTAAGGGTACAAATCCTTCCAAGGCAGATTACAAGTAAAATCAAAATACAAGCATAAAATCAGACTAAAACAATTCAGGTGCATAGCAACTACCCACGGAGTAGCTGATGTCCGTTAGTTCTATGGGGAAAGAAACAGTCCAAATAGAGCAGGCTCTGCTGCCTTCTTTCCCTTCCCCACTTTGTATGAAAAAAACCTGCTATCCCATTAAATCAGTGCACCTTTGTTGTCAATTCATTTGTAAAAGGAATTGGTCAGATCAATTGGTTTCAAAAATGGATCGACTGCAAAGGTATCCTGTTACAGCCCTTTAATGCATTCCGTAGTCAGCAAATGAGATAGGATTATGTCTCTGACTATATAATTTTAATGCTTTTGTTTAACTTATACCTGGCTCTTATTTATTTATTTATCTTATCATTTGATTTATATCCCGCCCTTCCTCCCAGCAGGAGCCCAGGGTGGCAAACAAAAACACTAAAAACACTTTAAACATAATAAAAACAGACTTTAAAATACATTAAAACAAAGCATCTTTAAAAACATTTTTTGTAAAAGCTTTCAAGACTTTTTTTTAAAGAAGGTTAAAAACATTGTTTTTTTAAAAAAAAGTTTAAAAAACGTATTAAAAAGCAATTCCAACACAGATGCAGATTGGGATAAGGTCTCAACTTAAAAAGCTTGTTGAAAGAGGAAGGTCTTCAATAGACACCAAAAAGATAACAGAGATGGTGCCTGTCTGATATTTAAGGGGAGGGAATTCCACAGGGTAGGTGTTGACTCTTCTTCCAAAGAATTCAGAACATCTTATGTATCGTGCCTGGAGACAGCTGCCCTTCTCTCTTTTAAAACATTGTTCTACTCTAGTAGAACATATGGTGGGGCAGAGCCACTCAAATCTCTGCAAGTAGAGAACTAGCACATAGAGAGAAGTTCCAACCTAGCCCTTAGGCTATGTTACTGGTTTTCTATTTGCAGGGAGCTTTTAATGCAAGAGAGTGTTTTTTAAAAATGTGATCCCCTCGCTACCTTCACCAGTTCTCCCTTGGGCTGGTATCTACAAATGCAGCAGGATAAAGTGGTAGAATGAGTGGCTTCTATAGAAATTCCTGCTCCCATTTGGACCTGCACAGATGTTATGTTGCCTGTCACGGCCCTTTTCCGTGAGTCTTTGCATTCAAAGGCCAGAAAGGTAGTGACTAGAGATCAGATATTTTCTGGGCTCTGTTTCATTGGTTTTGCATCATAATTTATAACAATCTAATTTGAAGTTTTCCTTTTTCTTTTTTGCTTGATAAATATAAAATCTTAAATGTATAATATTTTACAAATTAGTGCCCGTCATTGCTAATTACACATCAAGTACAGAGATCAAGTAGAAGATTTTAGTATCTACTATGTCCTTAAGTTAAACATGCTTTGTAGTTTAATTGTTGATTGGAAGCCACCTTGTAATTTTGTTTTTAACTGACAGGTGCACTATAAATACTTTTAATAAATAAATATATGTAAGCCACCCTATTTGTTTGTTTTTTTAAAGGAAATGTGGGGTAAAAATGAAATAAATCCATCAGTCAATAAAAATTTAAATGCCACAGCAAGGAAGAGAGAGGCATGGGGAACAAGGGGAAAAATGGGACCCAACGCACTCTTGATTACTTAGGGTGCAATTGTAACCCCCAGGGTTGACATCTGGGGTTGGTGTAGGTTAGGATGGGACATAGGCCCCTCTCCACCAGCCTCCACTGTCAGAGAGGAGAGCCATTGGCCATAATAGATGAAAGGCGGCTGCCACAAATTCTGTATTGATAGCCAGCAGAAAGGGTGGGGGTGGAGCTCTGGATTCACTGGATGCAGAGCTCCCCAGATCTCACAAACAACCTGATCCTCAGGCCCCTGTGCTTGTGCCGGCATGGAGCTGGGACAGCAAAACAACCCCCTGCCTTCCACCTTGGCTGACAGAGCTTTGGGTGGGGTGGAGGATCCACTATTCTGTACCCCTGTACTTTGGGGGAAGGGCCATAGCTCAGGGGTTAGATTAGAGCATCAGCCTTGCATGCAGAAGGTCCCGGGTTCAATCCCGGCATCTTCAGGTAAGGCTGGAAGAGTTTTCCTGCCTGAAACCCTGGAGGGCCGCTGCCAGTCAGTGTAGGCAATACACTGGTTTGGTATAAGGCAGCTTTTTATGTTCTATGTACCAGCCTGTGTTAGCTTTGCCTGTCTCCTTTGGCTGTTTTTGCCCTGCCACAAACCAGCTTGCTGACTTTTGCTTTTTGCCTTCATGCCCATTTGCTACCAGGCCAAGTTCAAGGTTCTAGTTTTGGTGTACAAAGCCCTATACAGCTCGGGACCAGGATACCTGAAAGACCGTCTTACCCCTTATATACCCAGTCGATCACTGTGCTCTGCAGGTGAGGGCCTCCTGCAGATACCATCTTATCAGGAGGTTCGTTCTGCACAATATAGGAAACGGACCTTTAGTGTGGCAGCACTTACCCTGTGGAATTCCCTCCCTTTGAATATTAGGCAGGCGCCATCTCTTTTCGGTGCCTTTTGAAGACTTTCCTCTTTCAACAAGCCTTTTAGGTTGAGACCTATCCCAGTCCGCGTCTGTGTTAGAATTGCTTAATATGTTTCTTAATAATGTTTTTAACCCTTTTTTAAAGTTGTTGTTTTTTTAAATGTTTTTAATGGTGTTTTGTTTTAATGTATTTTAAGATCTGTTTTTATGATGTTGTAAAGTGTTTTTAGTGCTCTGTTTGCTGCCCTGGGCTCCTGCTAGAATGAAGGGCGGGATACAAATTAAGTAAATAAATAAATAAATGATGATGATGATCACACAAGGTGCTTCAGTCTTACAGGAAGCTCCATTCCACGTTTAGCCCCATTGAGCTAATCTAGATGCTAGTTCCTGAATTATAGCTATTAGGTTCTACCCAAGGTTTATTTATTTTATTTATTTATTATTTGATTTATATCCCGCCCCTTCTCCCAGCAGGAGCCCAGGGCAGCAAACAGAAACGCTAAAAACACTTTAAAACATCATAAAAAGACCTTAAAATACATTAAAAGAAATCAACGTTAAAAACATTTTTAAAAAGCTTTAAAAACATATTTAAAAACAAAAAAAAGGTTAAAAACATATTATTAAAGAAAACATATTAACAAGCAATTCTAACACAGACGCAGACTGGGATAGGTCTCAACTTAAAAGGTTGTTGAAAGAGGAAAGTCTTCAAAAGGTGCTGAAAAGATAGCAGGGATGGCACCTGCCTAATATTTAAGGGGAGGGAATTCCACAGGGTAGGTGCTGCCACACTAAAGGTCCATTTCCTATATTGTGCAGAAGGAACCTCCTGATAAGGCCCTCACCTGCAGAGCGCAGTGATTGGCTGGGTATATAAGGGGTAAGACGGTCTTTCAGGTATCCTGGTCTCAAGCTGTATAGGGCTTTGTACATAGCGGGGTGACATGTTGGCGATACCCTGCCCCAGTGAGCAGTCTCGCCGCTGCATTTTGCATCAGCTGCAGCATCCGGACCAACCTCAGGGGCAGTCCCACATAGAGTGCATTATAGTAATCCAGCCTGGAGGTTACCAGTACATGGACAACAGTGGTCAGGCTATCCCGGTCCAGAAATGGCCACAGCTGTCTTATCAGCCGCAGCTGGTAAAAGGCACTCCTAGCCACGGAGGTCACCTGGGCCTCTAGTGGCAAAGATGGATCCAAGAGCACCCCCAGACCTGCTCTTTCAGAGGGCGTATGACCCCATCCAAGGTTCTTGGCCAAACGTCAGATGCAAAACTTTGGCGTATGGCTAAAGGCATTTTCAGTAAATGTATGACACATGGAGGATGTAACATGTGCTTGACCTGCATGCATTTGTTATAAGATTTAAAAGAACCCCGTATGTGCAAATATATCCATGGAGGGTCCTTTCCTTACGACTGGGCTTTCTGCTTTTTCAGATAAAGGCAGCCTGGGGTCCATAAGAAAAAACTCCAGATCCACAGTTGGATAATACCTTTATTAGGGCTGAACAAAAACCTACAAAATATTGAGCAAACTTTCAAGTTCTCCAGAAGGATGAACTCCAGAAGTTCTCAAAGCAAGGATGGAGGCTGCAGACTCAATTAGTCTCTGGGTGCTTCCAGACAACCTGTTTATTGAGTATTCATCCTGATTTGTTTCCAGGGAGATTAGATGGTGTTGGCTATTTAAAGAGCATTCATTGAGATTTGTTTGTGAGGAGGTTAAATGACGTTGCCTCAAAGCAAATGTTATCTCACACTTTCCAGTGCATTTTTCCATCACTTTCCTTATAACAAAGATTTAACCTTTGGGTAAATGGGTTTGCTGCACTATGAATTGGTTGGTATGTGACTGAATCTCACCTGTAAATAGCAACAGTCTGGAAGCAATAGCTGGTCCCAATTTTTGAAAACCTACAACATGGTTGTTACCCAAATGTGTCTCCCACCTGAAGCGAAACACACAGGTTAGTTGAGGCATGAGAATGATCTGAGTAACAGCCGGGCTTTATGTTTTCAATAATGGGGATGAGCTATTGCTTCTTTAACCTAGAATCCTGAGTGTTATCTGATACTTGCAGTGCCTAGCAGAGACTAATTTGGTTTGCAATCTCTGTCTTGGAACCAAGACTGCGTATACAGCATACCTTTAAAGCACAGAATACTGAGAACTATAGTTTGTTATGGGTACTAGGAATTGTAGCTCTGTGGCAGGTAAACAACAGTTCCCATGATTCTTTGAGGGAAGGCATATGCTTTAAATGTGCTTTAAATGTATGGTGTATACATAACCCATGTCTAAAGGCAAATTTCATGGCTGCAGCATCCAGTCTAATTTCTGTAATTCTTTTTGATTTCTTGTTTCCTCATTCACTCCACTTCCTGTTTTGTGTAACATCTAGCCTGATGAAGAGTTCTGGAGGACTGAAAAGCTTGCTCATTATTTTGTGACATCTTGGTTGGTCCTACTAATAAAGCCATTGTCCAGTTGGGATTTGGGTCCTTTTTCAGAATTCTTGATTGCAAGGAGAGAGAGCCTTCCATGTATACAGCTGTATGTACACACAATAAGAATCTTTAAGACTTTGTAATGATTGGAGGGGCATCAGGTGCATACGATCTTGCTCCCCCGCTTTTCACACATTCATATAGGGTTGCATCCATATCTGAAAACGGCTAGCAGGAGACACAATTTGGCTACGTGGATGAATAAAACTTAAAGTGATTATTTATTTATTTATTTATTTATTTATTTATTTATTAAATTTGTTAGTCGTTGTTCTTCACAAAAGTGAACCCAAAGCAACTTACAATCAATAAAAAAGTTTTAAACCTGTATAAAAACTTAAACAAAACGAAAAGTTAAAAACACATAAGTATAACACCTGGTAAAATGTAGCTCCAGTGTTGACAGCTGGGGCTTTTCTCTCACTGACAGAGTTTCTGTTGAGCCTCTTCAGACAAATTCTAGTCCTGCTTCCACGACAGTGAAACAGAGCAACCAAGTCACTGTCAGCCCCTTTCAGCTTTAAAAGTCTTTGCTATGTTCTCACCACTGTGAAATAAAAAGTACTTGGCTTTCTATGATGCATAGGGAGTTCAGTGAGCCCTTTGTATGGAAAGTACATTGAAGTGAATTTCAAAGCATACACACAGATTTCTGTTCTGCATTTAAATATAAACACGCGCACCTTAAGAATGTAAATCTGAGGCTTAAAGCATGTCTTCATTGCTACGTTCATGTAATCTGTCCTTTGTAACCTTGTAAAGCTGTCAGTCTCGGAACATTTTGCATAGTGAAGAAAATTATTGTTTTGCCTACAGCAAGGAACATTAATGTTGCAATCTTGGCTCCTCCTCCAAAAAGCATATGAGCACATCCAACTCAGATTCCCACTGAACAGACTGGCTGAACGTCTTAGGCTCTGAGCTCCAAGCTGTACGGATTTCCCCTCTTCTTCCTGCTGCTGTATTCCTTTCCCTTTGCTTCCCCTGGGTCTTGCTTTCCCTTTGGATTTACAGAATCGGTTTGACACTATCTTACCAACACTGGGTTTTAATTTTCTCATCCAGGAAGCCTTTCTCGAACTGACATGGATCAAACCAGACTTCAGTACGTCTCAAGCGTGAGTACTGTGGTTTAACTTAGTCTTACAGCTGGGGTGTCCTTAAGGAGAAGAGATTGCCTTTTAAATCTATGTACTATAGCGTTGTCTGGACTTTTACTGGCAGAGCAAAGAAAGCTCTTTCTATGCTCATAAAATGAATATCAGAGCGTTAGGAACCAGCACAGTATGCAATCGTTAGCAGTTGGTTAAGTATGTAATCATTTACCAGTTTGGTTAGCCCTCCAGTAAGGTGCTAAAAATAGCAGAATGCAAAGACCTGTTGCTTATATCGTTCACGCAATAATTTGTGAAGCTGTATGGACTTGCTCAGATCATTTAGAAGGCTTTTTAAAAGCATTGTGCCTTTAGACATGACATCATGTGATGTCACTTCCCTTCTGCACCCCAGATGTGTATCGCTTAAACTTGCTAAAACAGTCTTGATGACCTCTGATGTAATATCCGATGAAAAGAAGTTTGGGGTGAAAAAACACAGCTCTTCTGAAGGTAAATTTGGAACTAAGGACCACTTTTCACTTCATCAGCCTGCCCAAACTGACGTGGAGTTAACAACCTTCCTCCACATTTCCCCACTGAAGATAGGTGGGTGGTGACCAGAAAGAGAGCCTTTTGTGTCATGGTTCCCATTTGTGGAATGCCCCCTGTAGAGAGGCTACCAGATGCCACGTCTGCAGTCATCTGAGGGCCAGGCACAGACCTTTAAATTTTCCTGGGCATTCAAGCAAGTAGTGTAAGCTCATCTGGAATGTCCTCTTCAGGGAGGCTACTTGGTGCCACCTTTGGAACTGTGGTTATACTTTTCCTATTCTCTGATGAATTTCCATGGTTTTAATATTGCCTCTGCTATTTTTCTTGTACTGGCCACGTGTCATGCTAACCATGGTTTAGTGCGATGTGCATGAGCAGCAGCAAGCCTAATGCTTCCATACTCCCCCTGCCCTCTCCCTCTTGCAGTGTGCTAGGAAGATGAATTTGAAAGCTTTTGCTTTCAGTTAACCATGGTGTCATGTTGACTGGAGTGACAAACTATTTAACACAGCCACGGGTTATGAACTTGGTTTGTTGAAACTAACCATAGTTAGTGTTTGCCACAATTCTGAAAAATGGAAAATTGTTGTTAACTAAAAGCAGCAGCAACACCTGTAATACTTATAAATACGTATAAATATTTATTATTGCTTTTATATCCCACCTTTCTTCCAAGAATCTCAAGGTGGTGTACATGGCTCTTCTTCTTTCCATATTATTCTCATAACAACCCTGTGAGGTAGGTTAGGCTGAGAGACAGTGACTAGCTCAAGATCACCCAGTATGCTTTATGGATGAACGGGGATTTCCCAGGTCCTAGTCCGAAACCTTAACCACTATACTACACTTCTGAAGAGACACATTAATAAGAATGATACAGAAATGGAAGGCTAACTTTGCTGTAAAGACAATACTAGGAATGTGAGCATTTCCCTTGTCTTACTAAAAGTATTTTGATTTCTATCAAAATTCCTAGTATGATTTCACGTGAACAGAAACCTCCAAATGTGCTCCAGTTTTTGCTTTTGGTTAAATTTTGATGGCAACTCTAAGCAAAATGTTTGTAGCTTGCATCTCTTTCAGTCTTAAAGTTGCTTCACCCATGGTTTTGCCCACACAGCTGTACACAGGTGTAAAGGAGAAGAGTGTTACACTTGCACATGGAAAGACTGTGCGCATGTCTAAAATCACTCGTGTACATGTCCCAGGAGGCACTGATTGGCATGCAGACCACTTCTCTATATCACTTGGAAGGGCGGTGTCACATTTAAAGTGTACCTAATGTCGATTTTCTTCCAAAGCATTTTCTGAGCATATTATTACAATGAAAGGTAAAGCACATAAAGCTCACTCTAAATCAAGTAAGCGTTCCATAAAGTTTGTGGTGTGTGTGTGTGCATGTGCTAGGAATCTTCAGACTTCAATAACTTGTAGGTTCAAAAATGGAGAGAATGATTCTGCTTACTTAGCTGGAGATCCCCTCCTTTCCTAATATTTTCCCAGATGAATGATTTTCTGTTTGATGTTTCTCTCCCATTTTTCCGTGGTAAGACATTTTCCCTGCGGTTAGAAAACTCAAGATTTGATTAGCCACTTAATCTCCTTTGAACTGTTATGGTTGAAAAGCAGGACAGCAATGCTGTAAACATTTAAATTAGATTAAATCCAAGATGGGGTTGCTGCTTACTTTCCAACTGCTTGCATTATGGAGTTTTGTCATAATAATAAGAAAACAGATGATGACAATTATTGTTTAAGCTTTAAGTAAGTTTGATATAAGCTGAAGATACGCCATACATTTACAACAACCCCCCCAAAGAATCCTGGGAACGCAGTTTGTTAAGGGTGCTGAGAATTGTAGCTCCATGAGGAGTAAACTACAGTTCCCAGGATTCTTGCGGAGGGATGTACTGTAAATGTATGGTGTGCAGAGTACACATCTTTTATCACACTGGGAGAGGGGGTCTTTGATGGCATAGCCGCCTATGCTCTTGATTGCAATGCAGGAATTTTTTAATGACGGGGGTATTCAAAGCAAGTTCTGCTCAGAGTAGGCCTGTTGAAGTTAAACAGACATAACTAACTTAGGCTGTGAGCACACTAGTTCCCTACAGCAAAGCGTTTCCATTGGCCACACCTGGGGGGGCAATGAGCTGATTTGCCAATCAGTTGCGAAATCTCTTTGAAGCGGATTTTTTTTTAAAAAAATGAACTTGAGCTGATCCAACCAGGGTTTTAGAGTAAAAAGGGGCGGGGTTTGACTAGCGTTGTGTGCCCCTGTTTTCCAAAAAGAGAGGTGAGATGCACTGGAATTGGCAGAACAGTAAGTGTGTCGCTACCCCTAAGGTTCATTAATTTCAATGGGTCTACTCTGTGTAAGACTTGTTTGTTAGATTTATATCCCGCCCTTTCTCCCAGTAGGAGCCCAGCCCTTAATGGGCTAAATACAACCCATGGACTGACAATAGATATAAAATGCATCTGAGCCTTCCTCGTACTGTTTTATACCAGGACTGAGTATTTTTGTGGCATCCTACAGGAGAGGGAATATTAGATTTATGCTCCAGTCAATGTGCACATAATTTTAGGATGTTGACTTCATAGTTGCATTATAGATCAATAGGCACCGATTTAAGCCTCGTCTGCAGAAAAAATGCCCTTAGGGATCCACCAGACAACCTGTTTCTTGAGCATTCGTCTTGGTTTGCTTATACAAAGCTTACACAGAGCTTAGACTATGTCCAGTTGTTTGTGAGCATTTGTTCCTATTTATTTGCAGGGACGTTAGATGACAATAAGCAGTTATCCTGATAAGAACATAAGAAGAGCCTGCTGGATCAGGCCAGTGGCCCATCTAGTCCAGCATCCTGTTCTCACAGTGGCCAACCAGGTGCCTGGGGGAAGCCCGCAAGCAGGACCCGAGTGCAAGAACACTCTCCCCTCCTGAGGCTTCCAGCAACTGGTTTTCAGAAGCATGCTGCCTCTGACTAGGGTGGCAGAGCACAGCCATCACGGCTAGTAGCAATTTATAGCCCTGTCCTCCATGAATTTGTCTAATCTTCTTTTAAAGCCATCCAAGCTGGTGGCCATTACTGCATCTTGTGGGAGCAAATTCCATAGTTTAACTATACGCTGAGTAAAGAAGTACTTCCTTTTGTCTGTCCTGAATCTTCCAACATTCAGCTTCTTTGAATGTCCACAAGTTCTAGTATTATGAGAGAGGGAGAAGAACTTTTCTCTATCCACTTTCTCAATGCCATGCATAATTTTATACACTTCTATCATGTCTCCTCTGACCCGCCTTTTCTCTAAACTAAAAAGCCCCAAATGCTGCAACCTTTCCTCGTAAGGGAGTTGCTCCATCCCCTTGATCATTCTGGCTGCCCTCTTCTGAACCTTTTCCAACTCTATAATATCCTTTTTGAGATGAGGCGACCAGAACTGTACACAGTATTCCAAATGCGGCCGCACCGTAGATTTATACAACGGCATTATGATATCGGCTGTTTTATTTTCAATACCTTTCCTAATTATTGCTAGCATGGAATTTGCCTTTTTCACAGCTGCCGCACACTGGGTCGACATTTTCATCGTGCTGTCCACTACAACCCCGAGGTCTCTCTCCTGGTCGGTCACCGCCAGTTCAGACCCCATGAGCGTATATGTGAAATTCAGATTTTTTGCTCCAATATGCATAATTTTACACTTGTTTATATTGAATTGCATTTGCCATTTTTCCGCCCATTCACTCAGTTTGGAGAGGTCTTTTTGGAGCTCTTCGCAATCCCTTTTTGTTTTAACAACCCTGAACAATTTAGTGTTGTCAGCAAACTTGGCCACTTCACTGCTCACTCCTAATTCTAGGTCATTAATGAACAAGTTGAAAAGTACAGGTCCCAATACCGATCCTTGAGGGACTCCACTTTCTACAGCCCTCCATTGGGAGAACTGTCCGTTTATTCCTACTCTCTGCTTTCTGCTTCTTAACCAATTCCTTATCCACAAGAGGACCTCTCCTCTTATTCCATGACTGCTAAGCTTCCTCAGAAGCCTTTGGTGAGGTACCTTGTCAAACGCTTTTTGAAAGTCTAAGTACACTATGTCCACTGGATCACCTCTATCTATATGCTTGTTGACACTCTCAAAGAATTCTAATAGGTTACTGAGACAGGACTTTCCCTTGCAGAAGCCATGCTGGCTCTGCTTCAGCAAGGCTTGTTCTTCTATGTGCTTGGTTAATCTAGCTTTAATAATACTTTCTACCAGTTTTCCAGGGACAGAAGTTAAGCTAACTGGCCTGTAATTTCCGGGATCCCCTCTGGATCCCTTTTTGAAGATTGGTGTTACATTTGCCACTTTCCAGTCCTCAGGCACGGAGGAGGACCCAAGGGACAAGTTACATATTTTAGTTAGCAGATCAGCAATTTCACCTTTGAGTTCTTTGAGAACTCTCGGGTGGATGCCATCCGGGCCCAGTGATTTGTCAGTTTTTATATTGTCCATTAAGCTTAGAACTTCCTCTCTCGTTACCACTATTTGTCTTAGTTCCTCAGAATCCCTTCCTGCAAATGTTAGTTCAGGTTCAGGGATCTGCCCTATATCTTCCACTGTGAAGACAGATGCAAAGAATTCATTTAGCTTCTCTGCAATCTCCTTATCGTTCTTTAGTACACCTTTGACTCCCTTATCATCCAAGGGTCCAATTGTCTCCCTAGATGGTCTCCTGCTTTGAATGTATTTATAGAATTTTTTGTTGTTGGTTTTTATGTTCTTAGCAATGTGCTCCTCAAATTCTTTTTTAGCATCCCTTATTGTCTTCTTGCATTTCTTTTGCCAGAGTTTGTGTTCTTTTTTATTTTCTTCATTCGGACAAGACTTCCATTTTCTGAAGGAAGACTTTTTGCCTCTAAGAGCTTCCTTGACTTTGCTGGTTAACCATGCTGGCATCTTCTTGGCCCTGGCGGTACCTTTTCTGATCTGCGGTATGCACTCCAGTTGAGCTTCTAATATAGTGTTTTTAAACAACTTCCAAGCATTTTCGAGTGATGTGACCCTCTGGAGTTTGTTTTTCAGCTTTCTTTTTACGAATCCCCTCATTTTTGTGAAGTTTCCTCTTTTGATGTCAAATGTGACTGTGTTGGATTTTCTTGGCAATTGGCCAGTTACATGTATGTTTAATTTAATAGCACTGTGGTCACTGCTCCCAATCGGTTCAACACTTACATCTCACACTTACATCTGATGTGCTCTTGCAGTGGTTATATGTCTTCCCATTAATTATTCGTTCATCTGACACTTGTCAGTGCATTTCCTTTTCACTTTACTAACCGCAAGATTTTATGTTTTAAAGTGGATTTGTTCCACCCAGGTGACAAACCGCTTTAATCCATGTTAATTGTGCAAACTTGACCGTGCACTTGATTCCTTCTTGCAAAACACTGATGGTGTTTTGCATGCGCTTGAGTCTGTTCTGCAAAATACTGACAGTCTGGAGGCAACCTTACAGCATGTCAGCAGAGTGTTGCAAATTGTACTTTCCCCCTTCCAAGCTGTGTGGATAGCGGGAGAATCGAACCTGTGTGGGTTTGCACTGTCTCTTACTGTACTGTTTAATGTTTTGGGTTGTAAGATGCCCTTGCAGGCTGGGAAGGAAATCAGTGCCTGTTCCATGAAAAGCTCTTTAGACCAGGGGTGGGTAATGTCAGGTCTGGGGGTGAAATGTGACCTTCCTGGAGTCTCTATCTGGTCCTCAAGACTTTCCACAGGCCACACCTCCTCGGGCCACACCCCTCACTGCTCCACACCTTCCTCCAGTTTTTTTTGGGGGGGGGCTTGACTGGAATGTGCCCTTGAATTGTAATAGACCCCATCTGCACTATATATGTAAAGTAGTATCATACCAGTTTAAAAACTCATGGCTTCCTACAAAGAATCCTGAAAACTGTAGTTTGGTTAAGGGTGCTGAGAGTTGGGAGATTCTCAGTCAACCCCTCTTTCCAGGGAAATCTGGAAACTATAGTTCCCAGCATTCTTTGGGGAAAGCCAGGAGTGTTTAAAGTGGTATGATACTGCTTTAAATGGTTAGTGCAGATGGGACTTTAATGCTTCTTGCTTGCCTGGATGGAGAGATGTACATGTAGAAACCTCTGAGCTTTGTGTGGCTGGACTGTAGCCTACTTTGCATGTGGCCCTGGAAGGCTGCCCAGTAGGGAATGTGGCCCCCGGGGCTGAAAAATGTTCTCCACTCCTGTGCTAGACCTCAAATGGGTAAACACATTTAAATGTAATAGCCCATTATTTCCTATTACTGCATGAGTGTTAAGGAATAAACTAGATGTAATATTTCTAATGTTTTCAGGTCTTGAATAATTTAGGGTTTATAGCAGCTATGAGGGGTCCAAATCACATTGGCACTGTGGCAGGGGAAAGAGTTAAAGCTCCCTTTCCACCACATCATAGTCCCAATTCAGTCCCCTCCCCTACACCTATTTTTTTTTTTTAAAGACTGCCATCCAAGGATTCAGGATGCTACTAACCCATCACACCCAGTTGGGCCCTCACTCTATCTGAATGGAGAGCATTTATTTTGCAGCAACTATAGTTTTTGCTGGAAATCCCGGGGGGGGGAGTGCTCTTGCACTCAGGTCCTCCTTGCGGGCTTCCCATGGGCATCTGGTCGGCCACTGTGAGAACAAGATCCTGGACTAGATGAGCTATTCATCCTGCCTGATCCAGTAGACTCTTCTTATGGTCTTATTTCTTATTTATTTATTTGATTTATTTCCTGCCCTTCTTCCCATTAGGAGCCCAGGCGGCAAACAAAAGCACTAAAAAGACTTTAAAAATATGAAATCAGACTTTAAAATATATTAAAACAAAACATCTTTAAAAACATTTTTTAAAAAGCTTATTTAAAAGCAGTGCCGACACAGACGCAGATTGGGATAATGTCTCTGCTTCAGAGGCTTGTTGAAAGAGGAAGGTCTTCAGTAGGTGCCGAAAAGATGGCAGAGATGGCACCTGTCTAATATTTAAGGGGAGGGAATTCCAAAAAGTAGATCTGCTTCCTATGTTGTGCGGAACGGACCTCCTGATAAGATGGTATCTGCAGGAAGCCCTCACCTGCAGAGCACAGTGACAGACCGGCTACATAAAGGGTAAGACGGTCTTTCAGGTATCCTGGTCCCAAGAAGTATAACGCTTTGTACACTAAAACTAGAACTTTGAACTTAGCCTAGTAGCTAGTAGGTAGCCAATGCAATTATTTCAGCAGTTGCGTGACATGTTGGCGATACCCTGCCCCAGTGAGCAGTCTCGCTGCCACATTTTGCACCAGCTGCAGTTTCAAGGGTAGCCCCACATAGAGCACATTACAGTAATCCATCCTGGAGGTTACCAGTGCATGGACAGCAGCGTTCAGGCTATCCTTATCCAGAAACAGCTACAGCTGTCTTACCAGCCAAAGCTGGTAAAAGGCACTCCTAGCCACTGAGGTTACCTCGGCCTCCAGCAACAAAGATGGATACAAGAGCATCCCCCAGACTATGGACCTGCTCTTTCAGAGGGAGTGCAACCCATCCAAGCAGGCAGCTGACCAATTATCCAAACTTGGGGACCACCAACCCACAGCGTCTCTGTCTTGCTAGGATTCAGAGTCAGTTTATTGGCCCTCATCCAGCCCATCACTGAGTCCAGGCAGCAGCCCAGGGCTTGCATGGCCTCTCCCAATTCAGGTGTATCAGAGAAATAGAGTCGGATATCATCAGCATGTTGCTGACACCTCGCCCCAAAGCTCCTGATGACTGCTCCCAAGGGCTTCATATAGATATTAAACAGCATGGGGGATGGGATGGTACCCTGTGGCACCCCACAGCACAACTGCCAGGGGCCCAAAAGACAATCACCCAATGCTATTCTCTGAAAACGACCTTGGAGATAGGATTGGAACCACTGTAAAACAGTGCCTCCAGTACCCATCTCACCAAGTCAGCAAGCAACTTTACCCTCAAAGTGCCTTGCAAACAATTCACAGTGGGCCTCTGAAGGGTCTTAAACTCCATTTCCTGTTCTTATTAAGGAATTATGTTCATTTTCCCAAAACCAAACTCCAGGCAGCCTTAAGGAGTGTTGACACATGATGTTTGCTACTTGATGACTGCAGTCCAGAGTATTTATATTTGTATGTTTGAAACAGTTGCCTTTGGTCTTTTTTTGGTTTTGTTTTAAGAGTGTGGTGTAGTGGTTAAAGTGCTGGACTACGACCTGGGAGACCAGAGTATGAATCCCTACATAGCCATGAAGCTCACTGGGTGACCTTGGGCCAGTCACTGCCTCTCAGCCTCAGAGGAAATCAATGGTTAACCACCTCTGAATACCGCTTACCATGAAAACCCTATTCATAGGGTCACCATAAGTCAGAAACAACTTGAAGGCAGTCCATTTCCATTTTTAAGAGCATTATAAAATTTGGACAAGTCAGGACCTGTGAAACAGAAGTCAGAACTGAAGGGCAAGCAAGATTGGAAGGCCAGCCAGAAGGCAGGAATCAGGACTGAAAAACCATCATTATTATTTGGATCCATACCAATTGGGTTTCAGGACTGGACATGGAACTGAAACAGCCTTGGTCGCTCTGATTGATGATATGAGGAGGGCATTAGATAGGGGAGAATTCACCTTTCTTGCCCTCCTCGATCTCTCAGCGGCTTTTGATACTGTTGACCACAGTATCCTTCTACAGCGCCTGGAGGGATTGGGAATAGGAGGCACTGTATTACGGTGGTTCCATTCCTTTCTCTCCGATAGGCATCAACAAGTAACATTGGGGGAGGAGGTTTCAGACCCTTGGCCTCTCAATTGTGGTGTGCCACAGGGCTCTATCCTCTCTCCTATGCTATTTAATATCTATATGAAGCCGCTGGGGACAATCATTAGGAGATTTGGGCTGCAGTGTCACCAATATGCGGATGACACTCAGCTCTATCTCTCGTTTAAATCTTCGCCAGAGTTGGCTGTGGAGACCATGTCCAAGTGCCTGGAATCCGTGAGTGGATGGATGGGAAGGAACAGGTTGAAGCTGAATCCCGATAAGACTGAGGTGCTACTTGTGGGAGACAAGGGAAGGTTGGGTGATGTTGACCTGATGTTCAATGGGGTGTGATTACCCCTAAAGGACCAGGTCCGCAGCCTTGGGGTTGTTCTTGATTCCAAGCTGTCCATGGAGGCTCAGATCTCGGCAGTGAGCCAGGCAGCTTGGTATCAATTACACCCCATTCGTAGGCTGCAACCCTACCTGCCTGTTCATCAGCTCCCACTAGTAGTACATGCCCTGGTCACCTCTCGTTTAGACTACTGTAATGCGCTCTACGTGGGGTTACCCTTGAAAATGGTCCGGAAATTGCAACTTATACAAAATGCTGCGGCTCGACTACTCACAAATTGTCGCCGCCGGGAACACATCACCCCAGTGTTGTTCGATCTGCATTGGCTTCCAGTTATTTTCCGGGCTCAATTCAAGGTGTTGGTATTAACCTTTAAATCCCTATACGGTTTCGGCCCAGTTTACCTGATGGAGCGCCTCCAGCGCCACCAATTATGCTGCCCGTCAAGATCAGCCACTCAGGACCTTCTCTCAGTCCCACCAACTAAAGCAGCTAGGTTGGTGGGAACTAGGGAGAGGGCATTTTCAGTGGCGGCCCCCACTCTCTGGAACTCCCTCCCATACGATCTTCGGCATGCCCCTTCCCTAAACGTATTCCGCAAAGCCTTGAAGACCTGGCTCTTCAGACAGGCCTTTGGGACTTCTGGGGAGGGTTAATTTTTAGTACAAATTGCCTATTACTCTGAACTGTTACTATTTTACTGTCATGTTGTATTTTATTTGTATTTTATTGTGATGCATTTTGCAACTGAATTGTACGTCGCCTAGAGTGGCCATAGGCCAGATAGGCGACACACAAATTAAATTATTATTATTATTATTAAATTATTATCAGGATCAGAGGGCAAGGCAGAAGTCAGAACCAAAACACAGTAGAGCCCAGATGCCTTGTTACTGAAGCAAAGATCCACTGACACAGGAAGTCCTCTTATATTCCTTCCTGCCCAGGAGGAGGAGCCAATGGCCAGCCTGGATGGAGTCAGTCCAGAAGGGTTTCTCCTGAACAACTATAGTGTTGCAGCTCATTACACCATAGCTCAGTGGCAGAACATCTACTTTGCATGCAGAAGTTCCCATGTTCAATCCAAAGCATCTCCAGGTAGGGCTTGGAATGTCCCCTGTCTGAAATCCTGGACAGCCACAGCCAGTCAATGTAGACAATACTGAGCTAAATAGACCAATGGTCTAACTTGGTATAAGGCAACTTCCTATGTTCCTTCCTATGATCCACATAGGGCAGTGGTCAGCAGTTCCTTACACTTCACTGAGAAGCTGCAGTGACACCGCTAGCCATATGGGGCAGTGGTGAGCATTCCTGACAGCCACAAACAAAGCTTCCATATCAGATAGAATATTTCGTACTGGAGAAAATTCACATATCCCATGGTGTCAATCACCAAGAGAGTAAAGATTATGATGATTAGCATTTGTGCAGGCTTGGGGGTGTTCCAAGCACTTTACATTCATTATTTCAGCAATTCTCTGTAAGGTAGGTCAGTATTATTATTCCCATATTACAGATGGGAGATATAACACACTGAGGCTGAAAGACAGTGCTTTGCCTAAAGCTGCCTAGTAAGTTCATTTAACTGGATTCCTCCTTCACAGAGTTACCATTATGGTGCACAAGTTATTGAGCTATGTTATACTGCATGATGACATCAGACATGCATCATGCAAGTGTGAATCAAACATACATCCTGTATGCACAGAACGACAAAGCTCCACTGTCTCATTCTCCTTAACCATTCTCCACATGCAAGCCTCCTAATTATGGAAAATTGTAAGACTCTCTTGGCCTTGTTTTAAGACATGGATCCCCTCGTGCTGAGGCGCTCCCTGGCCCCAGGGCAGATGAGTGGACTGCCTACACCATACAAACAAGTCTAAGCAGCGAGCAAATCTGGCATGCGAATGTGCAATAAATACCATCCCCTACTGTGTGTTTAGTGTTGGTACCAATGCCTGATCGAACTGATATCTAATTGAGCCATGGGCCTCCTATTTGTGGCAAAACACACCCGCTCAAAATTAGTTTCTATGAGGATTAGTTGCTGCTGGTATTGCAGCCAGTGGGTTACAAATCTTGAAGGACAAGGGAACCAGTGAAGGAGGGCAGAGTGAATGAACTAAAAACTGATGGTGGAGTTACCATATTTGGGGGCTGGGAGGGTAAGGTGATACTTCTATTTTTCATTTTCAGGTACACATCAGGCTGGCATAAGTTTTGAACTAGCAGAAGCACAGGCAGAACTTGGAAGTGTGGAAGTGCCATTCCATTTTGGAGATGACAAAGCACTGGCATCAGTGAAAGCTTTGCTCCTGAAGGGTACTTCCAGACTGTTTTGGGGTGCAAGTCCGTCACATACAGGCCAATTAGATTGTGCAGTTAATGCTGGTTTGAAGCTCTTGCACAACAAACTTCCTCCAAAGATTGGGCTTTTTGCAATAAATGCACTGGAAAATTTGGGATAGCACTTGCTTGATGATCATCATCTAACCTCCCCACAAGCAAATCAGTATGAATTCTGAATAAACAGGTCATCTGGAAGTGACCGAAGTGTCCCCTGAAATTAGGTTGTAGCCACCTTAAGGGAGGTGTCTGTGATGTTCCTGGTTATAGTGTAAATATGGTAAGTGCTGTTTATATAGAAGACATATGGTAAGTGGAGTGAAATAGGAGAGGGGATTACAAGAGCAGTAGAATGCTGGATGATTGGCTGAGCGTTTGAATGGCTGGAAGTATAAATGGAAGAATGACAGTTGAATCTGTGTGGATGTTGGGAGTGTGGAGAAAGAGGGAGTTGGAGTTCTGATTAATAATAAGTCAAGTACAAAACAGGAATAGATGAAACCATACGCTTGTGAAACATTCTAAAACTAATCTTGTTATTTCTGATATTTAATAAATACTTATTTGGTTTACCAAAGGCCTGATCCTTGGCTGGGGGATATACATACCAGAAGGGAGGGCAAGGTAATTACCTAGGCTGAACAGGAAACAGTATCTTATGGTGGCAGCGGTGAAGGGAGGAATAATAACAATTCAAGTATCCAGAGCAACCCAGAGGTGTATGCGTTATCTATAAAGATACAAGGGGGTTGGGAACAGCATAAGCACGCAGTCACAAAAGTAACCAGCTAGAGAGAGACTCAGGCAAAGTCTCTGGGAGTATTGGTTATAGGACGTGACTGGTGGTGTTGCCTAGCAGGGGGATCTAGTGAGATCTGTGCTAGAGCGGAGTAAGAAACCATATAAAGGACGGTCCGGACTGGTGGTATCCCTGGTGGTGCCTAGTGAAAGGCAGTAGCCACAAGCAGGTGGGAACCTGACAGGGAGAACCAGGGAAGGACGTCACATGTGGTGGCTGTAGCGGTGGGATTTGAACCCTAGAGAGTCTCTAAAAGTGGTGTGGCTAAAAGAAATAACTAATAAAGATTACTTGTGAGAGTGACTGGCAAAGAGTGTGTGGCAAAGTGCGAGTGAACTCCTAAAAACATGACTGAATATATAAAGATGAAAAGAGAGGAGCTGGTGGAGAAGTGCATAACATTCAATTTACCTCACGAGGGTAAAGGGGTAGATGAATTGCGAGTAGCATTGATAGCTAAGGGAAAGCTAGGGGCATATCACGTCAGGTAAGAGGAACTATGGAGAGATGCTTAATATCTGTCCCTTGTTCCGGGCCTGTCCAGAACCAACAGATAGCTGGGAGATGCCTGACTCCATACTCCGGCCTTCGATTACTGCTGTGCAATGCCAGGTCTGTTGCCCAAAAAACATCTCTCATCCATGATATGATATTGGATGAGAGCGGAGACCTGGCATGTATCATGGAAACCTGGCTGGATGAGGCCGCTGCTCCTATTCTTGCGGCCATGTGCCTGGCTGGGTTCTCGTATGCACAGCAGCCGAGGGCTGGTAGTCGGGGAGGGGGAGTGGCGGTTATCTACCGACAGTCCCTGATTCTCACCAGACCTCCTCTCTGTAAGACCAAGGTGGCAGATTGCATGTACTGGAGGTTGGGCCCCAAGGGCAGTTTAGGGATTCTGCTCGTGTACCGCCCGCCCCGCTGCACGACTGACTCCCTGGCCGAGGTGCTGGGGGTGGTCTCGGATGTGCATGTTCAGTCCCCAAACCTATTGGTGCTGGGGGACTTTAATGTACATTCGGAGGCCATCCTCACAGGGGCACCTCGGGATTTCATGGAAACCATGGCTTCCTGGGAGCTGCATCCTATTTCAACAGGGCCTACCCATGTAGCCGGTCATGCACTCGACCTTGTACTTGTCTCGGGAGAGGAGGGGAGTGATCTGAAAATTGGGGATATATCCATCATTCCCTTGTCATGGTCAGATCACTATTTGGTGAAGATGGACTGTTCGGTGCCACAAACCCTCCGTGGGGTGGGAGGACCTATTAAGATGGTCCGCCCCAGGCGTTTGATGGATCCAGATGGTTTCCTGAATACGCTTGGGGATTCTTTGGAGCAGGCACACAACCACTCGGCCGTGGCCCTGGTGGAGAGGTGGAATACCGCAATCACCGGGGCATTAGACCGGGTGGCTCTGAAACGCCCTCTCCCCCTGAATAGAGCTCAGACGGCACCATGGTTTACCCCACGGTTGCGAGTTCTGAGGCGGGAGGTGAGACGGCTAGAGCGCCGGTGGCGGAAATCTCGCTCCGACGACGATCGGACACATGTTAGAGCAGCTGCAGCAGCCTATCATGTAGCAATGAGGGCAGCAAAAAAAGAGTCTTATGCTGCCTCTATTGCTTCTGCAGAGTGCTGTCCCAGGAGACTGTTCCAAGTGGTGCGGAGCCTGGTCGGTCCAGTTGCTCCGCAACCGATGGAACATGTTAAGGTCTCCTGTGACAAATTTGCAAAGCACTTTGCGGAGAAAATCGACCGTATCAAGAATGCTATTCCGTGTGCTGTGGACACAGTGAGTGAGCCAGAGGGGACAAGTGATGCTCCAGTGATGTGGGATCGGTTTCGGCTTCTTCCATCTGATGAAGTGGACAAGGTGCTTTTAACTCTAAAGCTGACCACCTGCTCACTTGATCCTTTCCCATCGTGGCTCATTATGAGCTGCAAGGACAGACTGGGGGAGGGGCTTAGGATGGTGGTCAATGCATCTCTCGAAGAGGGAGTAATGCCATCATCGCTCAAGGAGGCAGTAATAACACCTATTTTAAAGAAGTCCTCCTTGGACTCCCAAGACCTAGACAACTTCCGCCCAGTCTCAAATTTGCCATTCTTGGGCAAGGCGGTTGAGCGGGTGGTGGCGAAGCAGTTGCAGGCGCACTTGGAAGAAATGGATTATCTAGATCCATTTCAGTCCGGCTTCAGACCTGGACATGGAACTGAAACAGCCTTGGTTGATGATATGAGGAGGGCATGGGATAGGGGCGAAGGCACCTTCCTTGTCCTCCTTGATCTCTTAGCGGGTTTTGATACCATTGTCCACAGTATCCTTTTGGACCGCCTGATGGGGTTAGGCATAGGGGGCATCGTATTACGATGGTTCCATTCCTTCCTCTCAGGTAGGTACCAAAGAGTAACATTAGGGGATGAGGTTTCGAGCCCTTGGCCTCTCACTTGTGGGGTGCCACAGGGTTCCATCCTCTCCCCGATGTTGTTCAATATCTATATAAAGCCACTGGGGGCAATCATCAGGAGATTTGGGCTGCAATGTCATCAATATGCTGATGACACGCAGCTCTATCTTTCATTTAAATCCTTACCAAGGTTGGCTGTTGACACCCTGTCCAGATGTCTGGAGGCGGTGAGTGGCTGGATGGGAAGGAACAAGCTGAAGCTGAACCCAGATAAAACTGAGGTACTATTCGTGGGCGACAAGGGAAGACTGGGGGATATAGACCTGGTACTCAATGGGGTGCGATTGCCCCTGAAAGACCAGGTCCACAGCCTGGGGGTCATTCTTGACTCCCAGCTGTCCATGGAGGCTCAAGTCGGGGCAGTGAGTCGGGCAGCACTGTATCAACTCCATCTGATACGGAGGCTACACCCCTACCTCCCCAATCATCTGCTCCCGCCGGTAGTACATGCCCTGGTCACCTCTCGCCTTGACTACTGTAATGCGCTCTACGTGGGGTTACCCCGGAAAACGGTCTGGAAGCTTCAACTGGTACAGAATGTGGCGGCTCGTCTGATTAAAGGCAGCCGCCAGCAAGATCACATTACTCCAGTGCTGAGGGAGTTGCACTGGCTACCAGTTGTTTACCGGGCCCAATTCAAGGTGTTGGTTGTAACCTTTAGAACCCTATACGGTTTTGGCCCAGTTTATCTGAAGGAGCGCCTCCAGCATCGTCAAGGATGCCGCTCAACGAGATCAGCCTCAGAAGACCTTCTCTCGATCCCACCAGTCAAAACAGCTAGACTGGTGAGGACGAGAGAGAGGGCTTTCTCAGTGGTGGCCCCCACCCTATGGAACTCTCTCCCACATGATCTCCGCCATGCCCCTTCTATGCTGAGCTTCCGCCGAGCCTTGAAGACCTGGCTCTTCAAGCAGGTTTTTGGGATGGGTTAGGTTTTATTGTATGGTTTTAAATTTTAAATTTTAATGTTGATATATTGTTTTTATTCTGTACGTCGCCCAGAGTGGCTGGATGGCCAGCCAGATGGGTGACTAACAAATTCAATAATAAAATAAAATAATAGCATTCGCATCTGTTCAACAAAAACAACCTGTCAGAGAAGAGAACCCAGAAGGGTACTCAAGCAATCCTGCTTATATAGAGTATTTGAGAGATAAGTTAAAGTTGGAAACTGAGAGATTGAGGATGGAAGGTGTAGAGAAGGAAAAACAGTGGGAGTTAGAAATTGAGAGAATGAGAATGGATACTGAAAGGATGAGAATGGGGTTTGAGGAGAGGAAGAAGCAACGAGCATTGGATGCTGAGATACAGGTGGAAAAGTTAAAATTTGAAAGAGAGAAGTTTCATTTTGATGAAACAAGAAAGGACAGAAATGAAACCAAAATAAAGGTTACACCAAAAGATTTTGCGGTGTTTGAACCTGGACAAGACCCACAGATTTACCTCAACACCTTCGAAAAGGCAGCTCAGATGTGGGGGCTACCGGAGGATAAATATATGCAATATTTATCAAATCTGATCAAAGGGGAATTGGCAGAGGTATACCAATATTTCCCCTCAGACAGGCCCGTCACATATGCCGAGTTTAAAGAGGCAGCGTACAAAAGATTCAGACTGGGACCTGACTACTTTAGGAAGTTATTTCGAAATTGTCAGATCCAAGCAGGGAGGTATTTTGTTGAACTGGGAGCAAAATTGATGGACATATTTGGAAAGTGGATGGGAAGTGCCAAAGCTCAGTCAGTGGAAGAGGTGAAAAGCCTCGTGATACTGGATCAATTATACCATCAGTTACCACCAGAAATAAGGCTCCTTGTCAAACACCGTTCCCCTACATCTGTTCAAGAGGCTGCAGAGTTGGCAGATCACTTTGCCTCCAATAGAACTGGCTGGGTGGGGAAAACATCAAGAGAGTTTAAACCCAGACCATATAATGGTGGCAGAAAGGATGTGGTACCACAGCGAGTGAGTCCTCCAATAAAGTCTGAAGGGCACAGGACACCCCAGAGTGGATCTGTGTACCCTAAAATGGAGGAGAAATTATGTTATAAATGTGGTAGACCGGGCACCTACGTTTTCAATGTGAGGTTGCCAACCCCATTGGTAATCCTGCTCAGGGAAGGGCAGTGAAAACAGAACCAAGGGAGTTAGAAACGAAGAAGGTTCAGTTCTGCCAGATAAACTGGACAAATGTAAAATACTTTGATTCGAGTCTGAGGGAAGAAGTGAGTGTGCAAGGGGCAAATTATTGGGCATTGCTTGATTCTGGTGCCGCTCAGACGTTACTGAGGCCAGATTTGATAAAATCTGAGGAAATATTACCTCAGGAAACGGTGACAATCCAAGGAGTGAGGGGTGAACCAGAAAGCATACCCATGGCCTTGATAAAATTAAAGTGGAGAGGAAAGGAGGAAATATGTAAAGTAGGTATTAATGCCCAACAACAAGAACCAGTGATACTGGGAAGAGATGTTATGGGGGCACAAGGAAAAATATATGTGGTGACCAGACAACAGCTTGGCAAAGCAACAGAAACCATGTTAACAGAGGCCGAAGAAAACAGGGTGGAACCTGTTATCGAGCCTAAGGTCGCCACAGCAACCCCTGGCAGGCCTACTAAAAGAGACAAACTGTATCGAATGGTCTCTAGTGAAGAGGCAGAGCAGTTCAGGGAAGAGCTGGATAAGGATGCAAGTTGGAAGCAAATGAAGGACCAAGCCCTTACACAAAAGATTCCCTTTACTGACAATCTGAGGAATCAAATTGTATGTGAGAATGGGATTTTATATAGACTGTGGATACCTGCTGAGAGAGAGAATGAATGTGAACCAGTGAAACAATTGATGGTACCTAGCAAATACAGAGCCAGATTGCTAGAGGTAGCCCATGATGTCCCATGTGCAGGGCATCTTGGAATAAAAAAGACCAAGAAAAGATTGGCTGCACACTATTATTGGCCAAATATTTCTAAAGACATAAAACAATATTGTTTATCTTGTGACATATGCCAAAAGGTGGGGAAAAGTGGAGTAAAGACAAAAGCACAATTGAAGCCCCTTCCTATAATAGGACAACCCTTTTATAGAGTGGGAATAGATTTGGTGGGCCCTTTTTCCAAACCCACAAGGCATGGCAAGAAATATCTGGTGGTGGTGGTGGATTTTGCCACCAGATACCCAGACGCTGAAGCACTAAGATCCGTGGAAGCCCCTGTAGTGGCAGAGGCTTTATTAAAAATCTTTATGAGACTGGGTTTCCCTCATGAAGTGTTGATGGATCAAGGCAGTGTATTCATGGGAGAAGTGATGCAATGTATGTGGAAGTGTTGTGGTCTAAAACATTTAAAGACAACTACTTACCATCCAGCAACCATTATCTCTACCATAGATCTGTGTAAAGGATTTTGGCAGATGGAATTAGATGAGCAATCCAGAGCCAAAACTGCCTTCAGTACACCAGATGGGTTATATGAGTTTGTGACTTTACCCATGGGACTAAGGAACTCACCAACTTCTTTTCAGAGACTAATTAATACTGTGTTGCGAGGCATGTCAGATTTCGCAGTGGCCTATATAGCTGATGTGGCCATTTTCAGCAACTCGGTGCCTGAGCATGTCCAACACCTGACAGCAGTATTAGAGGCATTTAAGAAAGCAGGGCTAACAATAAAAGCCAAGAAATGCCAGTTTGGGTTGAATGAAGTGATCTATTTAGGACATAAGGTGGGGAGTGGGAAAATAACCCCCTTATGGAGCAAAGTTGAGGCAATACAATTGTGGCCCATCCCCTTAACTAAGAAACAAGTTAGGGCATTTTTAGGTGTGGCTGGTTTTTACCGTAAATTTGTAAAAGATTTTGGGGAAATCGCAACCCCCTTGCATGAGCTAACAAGGAAAAAGAGTGCTGAGCGTGTGGTGTGGACGGATGAATGTCAGAAGGCTTTTGACCTTCTGAAGCAAGCCTTGTGCCAAGGGCCTGTATTAATAGCACCAGATTACGAGCAATCATTCATCGTGGCTACGGATGCGTCGGACCTAGCGCTGGGAGTCGTCTTGCTACAAGAGAGAGGAGGCACCAGACATCCAGTGGCGTATCTTAGTCGCAAGCTGACATCGAGGGAGAAGAATTATTCGTCGGTCCAAAAGGAGTGCCTAGCGGTCGTGTGGGGACTGAACAAGTTGCGCCCATACGTGTGGGGACGAAGATTTACAGTGACGATGGATCATCGAGCATTGTTATGGTTACAGACTATGAAAAATCATAACACTATGCTGCAGAGGTGGTCCTGGGCTCTACAAGATTACCAGGTGGACTTCAAGTTCATAAAAGGCAAGGACAATGTATTGGCCGATGGACTTTCAAGGCAGGTTGCCGGGACTGCAGTGATGTGACCCAGACGTGGGTGCAAAAAATACATTTTCCCCAAAGAGACTTGTTTTTTATTGTTAACGCGTCGTATGAATCGTAGAGCAGGAATAATACTTTGCTGTTATTTTAAGGGGGGGGATGTGATGTTCCTGCTTATAGTGTAAATATGGTAAATGCTGTTTATATAGAAGACATATGGTAAGTGGAGTGAAATAGGAGAGGGGATTACAAGAGCAGTAGAATGCTGGATGATTGGCTGAGCGTTTGAATGGCTGGAAGTATAAATGGAAGAATGACAGTTGAATCTGTGTGGATGTTGGGAGTGTGGAGAAAGAGGGAGTTGGAGTTCTGATTAATAATAAGTCAAGTACAAAACAGGAATAGATGAAACCATACGCTTGTGAAACATTCTAAAACTAATCTTGTTATTTCTGATATTTAATAAATACTTATTTGGTTTACCAAAGGCCTGATCCTTGGCTGGGGGATATACATACCAGAAGGGAGGGCAAGGTAATTACCTAGGCTGAACAGGAAACAGTATCTAATGGTGGCAGCGGTGAAGGGAGGAATAATAACAATTCAAGTATCCAGAGCAACCCAGAGTTGTATGCGTTATCTATAAAGATACAAGGGGGTTGGGAACAGCATAAGCACGCAGTCACAAAAGTAACCAGCTAGAGAGAGACTCAGGCAAAGTCTCTGGGAGTATTGGTTATAGGACATGACTGGTGGTGTTGCCTAGCAGGGGGATCTAGTGAGATCTGTGCTAGAGCGGAGTGAGAAACCATATAAAGGACGGTCCGGACTGGTGGTATCCCTGGTGGTGCCTAGTGAAAGGCAGTAGCCACAAGCAGGTGGGAACCTGACAGGGAGAACCTGGGAAGGACGTCACAGTGTCCCCAAATTAGAGATGTCAGAGAATGCCAATGGAAACAGAAACTGGAGCAGAAATTGCCTATGTTATTCATCCCGTGTCTGAAACAGAAATCAATCCAGCAAATACAATTGGTATTTGCTGCTGTTGCTTTCAGTCCACAAATGATACGCAATTGATAATTTCCCCCAATTTGCATTTCATTTCCTTTGCATCGAAATAGTGTGGATCATGTACTGATATCGTAATTATGTAATATTTCACAACAGTGGACAATAAGATGAATAACATAGCTTTTGTCAGAAGCCTAACTACAGCAGAACAGAAACAACAAATGCACCATGGAATGGAAATTGATGCCTTCTTACATTCCTACACTGAAAAACATAAAATGTGCCCCCCTTCTGATGTCACTGAAGCACCACTTTTCTGAAAATTGACTCACCGATGGCTCTGTCGACAGAGAGATAGTTTTGCCATAAGGCAAAAGAGAAGAAAACTGGATAAAACTCCACCTAGCTAAGTTCCCACAAAATCATGCCACATGTATGTACTGGGGTGGTGTGGGGGCTTGCTTTATATAATGATGAATCTTTAAAGGCATAATAAAACTCAGCTTATTTGTCTGAATGGCTTGGGAAAGATCCAAAATACTTTTTATTACACCGAGTTATGTTGGAGATACCACTGTCTGAAGAAGCACAACACTCTCCCAAAAGACTGGGTGAGAACCCTGGTGAATTACGGAAGAGTGATACCAATTAGGTATTTCTCTTACCTAGAGCAGGCATTTGTGGATCTGGATTGAGGGATGCAAGCTTGTCAATGTAATCACCAAGTTGTTGACACATAGGCCTAAAATGGATGCATCAGCCACCACAACTGCAGAATTCCTTCCAAAGAGCATAGCACGGGAATAACATGACAATTAGTACACAGTGTTCCGGGGAAAGGGAAGAGAAAGGTAGTATGCCAATACTACTAAAATATGATGCAGTTTTCTTATGTTTGTTTACGAGCTTGGATTTTACCTGCTCTGAATTGCATCCCAAATGGATACTTCTCCCCCATGCAGTTTAAAATTTGCATTTGCTCTCAAGGGCATAGGCTTGTGGGATCAGGAGATTCATCTCTCATGCTTTTCTGTTGTTGGTATTCCTAGACTTTACATATATTGCTGTATTCAAACACCAACCTGTATTTGAAGGGCAGAGCATAAATATGGAAGAGTGGCAGCAGTGGAAATAATTACATATAAGCAACAGAAATGATGGGGACTCTGCTAGAGATATCCTAAACAGAATGCTGAAGAACTCAAACTTTCTATCTCAAACTTCCTCCCACTCTATTCCCTGCTGCCCTCAACATTTTACCCAGCTCTGCCTCTAAGCTGTTCAGTATTTATCTTTCTCATGCCATCTCAGCTGACTGTCAATCCGTGGAACTTTACATAATGTACATAAAGGTCAAGACCAACATTGTATTTGAATCTTCTCTTTTCCTTCTATAAGCACCGTTCTTAGCGTTCAAAGTTGTCTCTGGACTAAGAAGCTTTTACCCAGCTATTTTATAGCTTGCATGATCACAAGAAATAAAACAATGTTGAAATCATTTCCCAACTATAGATGTTGATGAAATGGAGGAGGTTTCCATGATTCAGTCAAGAATAAATTATATATCATAGCCTTGATTTGTTTCGTACACCCTTCCTCATCCGATAATTGGTGTGTTATTAGGGATGAAAGAATGATGAAATTTTGCCCCATTCTTCCCCCACCCCTGGCATTGGCAGCCAGTAATAATGCTTTAAAGTAATTGGCAGCAAAGTTGAGAAAACACACAACATAATGACATCAGGACACAGGCTAATTTTAATTACATATTATGTAGGGGAAGGAGAAGAACTCCACATGGGTGCTGATGTTTCAGTATTACATGCAGTTGATTGCCATAGCAAATGTCTATTTATTTATTTATAAAAATATTTGAATACCGCTGTTTCATTAAAAATACCTAAGTGGTTTACAACATGTTAAAAACCACCACCATAGAAGAAAAACATTAAAAATACTAGGGGCTCCCACCCTGCTCATTTTGCTTGCCAACCCTGGCTATACCCCACTCTACATCACTCCCAAGGCTTCCCCCCACCCCTTCTGCCAGGCACCCCCTAGCCATCTCTCTATCCCCTCTGACCTGCCACCCCCTACCACTCCCCCCACTGCATCTGCCAGGTGCCTCTATCCATCCCCCCATCCCTCACCAACCCCACCCCAACCTCATCACACACAGGTCGACAAAGGTACACTGTGCACACTGGTAACCAAAGCTCTCCCCTTGCCCTTTTCAAAGATCTCCAAACCTCCTCCCTCCAAAGGTCTCCCAAACTCCCCCCATGGGTCTCCCAAACTCCCCCTCCCCCTCCAACGATCTCCAAGCCTCCCCCTCCAACGATCTGCAAGCCTCTCCAAAACTTCCACAACCCCCATGGGCCTCTAAACCTCCCCATTCCCCTCCAAGTGTCTCCAAACCTTTCCTTCACTCCCCATGAGTCTCCAAGCTTCCACCTGCCCCATGCCCCACTCCCTACTTGCCTTATGGCCTTGCTGCTGTTGCGGAGTCACTCACTTGCTAGGCCCCAGCTGGGGCTAGCTAGGTCCCACCTGCTGGGCCCCTCCTGCCGCCCCTCTAGTCATCATCTCTGCCTTCTCCTCGCTGCTGCCATCACAGCCAAGGTTTGCCTCTCCTTGCCCTCCTTGCCTGTAAGCGTTATGCTACCTGTGAATGCTTCAGCGCAGGAATGCGCCTGCACAGAAGCATTCACAGGTAGTGTGGTGCTTACAAAAATATAATATAGTAAGACAATAAAAACAAAGGTCAACTTTTGACAAAAAAGCATCTTCTTAATTGCCTGCATAGAATCATAGAATAGTAGAGTTGGAGGGGCCTATAAGGCCATCAAGTCCAACCCCCTGCTCAATGCAGGAATCCAAATCAAAGCATTCCCGACAGATGGCTGTCCAGCTACCTCTTGAATGCCTCCAGCGTTGGAGAGCCCACTACCTCTCTAGGTAATTGGTTCCATTGTCGTATGGCTCTAACAGTTAGGAAGTTTTTCCTGATGTTCAGTCGAAATCTGGATTCCAGCAACGTGAGCCTATTATTCCATGTCCCAGCAACGTGAGCCTATTATTCCATGTCCTGCACTCTGGGACGATCGAGAAGAGATCCCAGCCCTCCTCTATGTGACAACCTTTCATGTACTTGAAGAGTGCTATCATATCTCCCCTCAGTCTTGTCTTCTCCAGGCTAAACATGCCGAGTTCTTTCAGTCTCTCCTCATAGGGCTTTCTTTCCAGTCCCCTGATCATCCTTGTTGCCCTCCTCTGAAACTGTTCCAGTTTGTCTGCATCCTTCTTGAAGTACGGAGACCAGAACTGAACAGAGTACTCAAGATGAGGCCTAACCAGTGCTGAATAGAGGGGAACCAATGCTTCATGAGACTTGGAAACTATACTTCTGTTAATGCAGCCTAATATAGCATTTGCCTTTTTTGCAGCCACATCGCACTGTTGGCTCATATCCAGCTTGTGATCAACAACAATTCCAAGATCCTTTTCACATGTCTTATTGCTGAGCCAAGTATCCCCCATCTTATAAATGTGCATTTGGTTTCTTTTTCCTAAGTGTAGGACTTTGCATTTATCCCTGTTGAATTTCATTCTGTTGTTTTCAGCCCTTTGAATTTTGTTTCTGTCTTCCATGTTATTAGCTGTGCCCCCCAATTTTGTATCATCTGCAAATTTGATAAGCATGCTCTGTACCTCCTCATCCAAGTTGTTAATAAAAATGTTGAAGAGCACTGGGCCCAGGACCGAGCCCTGTGGTACCCCACTTGTTACTTCTGCCCAGTTTGAGAAGGAACCATTGATAAGCACTCTTTGAGTACGACTCCACATCCCTTTTTATTCCTTCTGTTCTTTTTGAACAAGTTATATCCTTCAATTGCTGTTTTCCAGTCATGGGAGTCATCCCACCAAGTTTCAGTTATACCTATCAAATCGTAATTACCCTCCTGTATTAAGAGTTCAAGTTCGTCCTGCTTGTTTCCCATGCTCTGCACGCTAGTCTACAGATATCGAAGACCATGTGATTTATGGCTTGGCTTCCTTACTACATTTTTCTGAGGACTGTTACTGGGCCCTATTATAGCCGATCTCTCTGTTCCTGTTACTGTGCATAAGCCTTCATCAGTCGTTACCACCAAGTTTATGTCTCCTTCCCCCTTAGGATTCCGTTTAAAGCCCTCTTGATGAATTTCTCCATGCTGTGGCCAAACACATTCTTCCCAGTCCTTGTGAGATGCAACCCATCACTTGCCAGCAGTCCATCTTCCAGGAAGCATAGCCCGTGGTCCCAGAATCCTCTCACATCGGCACCACCTTCACAGGCATTCATTTACACAGAGTATTTTTCTTTCCTTTCTATTCTTCTTCTAAGTACTGGAAGGATGGATGAAAAAACTATTGGGGCCCCAAAGCCCTTGAGTTTCCTTCCCAGAGCTTCAAAGTCTGATGTGATTTCTTCATAAGCTCCGTTTGGCAGTATCATTTGTTCCCACATGGATGAGGAGAAAGGGATACCTGTTGGTGGGCTTGATGAGTGATGGCAACCCTTCCGTCACATCCCTAATCCATGCTCCTGGTAGACAGCATACCTGGCGAGTCCACAGATCTTCTCAGCACACTTGGGTTTCAATCCCATGCAGTAGGGTGTCAGCTCTTCACTGAGACAGCAGTGTCGGTGGGGGTGCAGGCAGGGCTGGAGATTCCTTGGTAATTGCCAGGCCGTAAGTCCTCAGCTGGCAGCTTGGCTATAAATCTGCCAGGCTAGCAAGGAGGGAGCAAGATAAGGGCAGAAGCCGTTCAAAGCTTACGTGCCAAGCCAGAAATCCAGAAGAGACGTCAGCGAAGGTCCGGGTCTAGTTTGCTGAGAGATCAGTCCAAGTCAAGGTTCAGGGAATAGGGAGACACACAGTGGTCACGCCTGACGTTGTAGTCAGCAACAAGCTGAAGCCAAGCTTTGACTTCTAAGGAGCAGGTTTGTCAGCAGGTGTGAGGCATCGGCGTTTTGGCCTTAAGTGGACAGGCGTGCCCCTCTTCTGCCTGACCTTCTGTTGTCTACGTTCTGCAGGTGAGGGTGGAGTATCCTGTTCACTCTCTGTGTCTGGCTGAAGGGCTTCAGCTGTGTCTGGGGTGCTCTGCAGCTGAGGGGGAGAAGGAGCTGGGTTCTCAGGAGTTTCCTCCATTTCTCCTTCTGGGTCTGCTGCTGTTACTCCCGAGTCATCCTCGTCTGATGAGTCCTCTGACGGGGCCATGACACAGGGAGTCTTCCACTACTAGTGCTCTTCTCTTCTTGTTGTGGGGCATGGTTTCATTGCTCCTGCTTGATTGAGCTTCAGCCTGTTGCTCGTTGTTGCAGGGGGTCTCCTCTAATTCTTCCACCACAGGTTGCCCTCCAGTCTCGTCCTCAAGTAGTTGAAAGTGGTTCCATAGTTCCACTGGTGAAGAGTGTCTTCTAGCTCTTCTCCTAACTGTCATCCTTTACCACGGAGTTTCCTCCACTTCATTTTTCCTCTCCAAAGCAGTCTCCTCTTCTGCTACCACATGCTGTTGCTCTGCCACCTCCACTTCTCTTTGCTGCTGTTGTTCCAGCGTTCTGTCTAAGAACTCTTCATCTTCTCTTATAGTCCTCAGTGTGGCCACCCGCTGTTCCAGGCCTCTCACTTTTTCTTCTAACAGTGTCACAAGCTTGCACTTGTTGCACGTGTACACCATGTTGTTCTCAGGCAAGAAAACAAACATGGCACACAACTTGCAGGTCACAATCACTGGAGTATCCTTCCTGATCATTCTCTTTTCTACCTTTTGTTTCTTTCTAACTACTTGTTTTAGAGTGGCCTGTACTTTGTCCTGTCCTGACCGACCAGGAGAGAGACCTCGGGGTTGTAGTGGACAGCATGATGAAAATGTCGACCCAGTGTGTGGCAGCTGTGAAAAAGGCAAATTCCATGCTAGTGATAATTAGGAAAGGTATTGAAAATAAAACAGCCGATATCATAATGCTGTTGTATAAATCTATGGTGCAGCCACATTTGGAATACTGTGTACAGTTCTGGTCGCCTCATCTCAAAAAGGATATTATAGAGTTGGAAAAGGTTCAGAAGAGGGCAACCAGAATGATCAAGGGGATGGAGCGACTCCCTTACAAGGAAAGGTTGCAGCATTTGGGGCTTTTTAGTTTAGAGAAAAGGCGGGTCAGAGGAGACATGATAGAAGTGTATAAAATTATGCATGGCATTGAGAAAGTGGATAGAGAAAAGTTCTTCTCCCTCTCTCATAATACTAGAACTCGTGGACATTCAAAAAAGCTGAATGTTGGAAGATTCAGGACAGACAAAAGGAAGTACTTCTTTACTCAGCGCATAGTTAAACTATGGAATTTGCTCCCACAAGATGCAGTAATGGCCACCAGCTTGGATGGCTTTAAAAGAAGATTAGACAAATTCATGGAGGACAGGGCTATCAATGGCTACTAGCCGTGATGGCTGTGCTCTGCCACCCTAGTCAGAGGCAGTATGCTTCTGAAAACCAGTTGCCGGAAGCCTCAGAAGGGGAGAGTGTTCTTGCACTTGGGTCCTGCTTGCGGGCTTCCCCCAGGCACCTGGTTGGCCACTGTGAGAACAGGATGCTGGACTAGATGGGCCACTGGCCTGATCCAGCAGGCTCTTCTTATGTTGTTATGTTCTTATGTACTACAGGGTAAACTTGAGAGTTCTGCTGGTATGCAGTGTGCTGTACAAGAAGAATTAGTAATTTTTTTATTATTATTATTTATGGACTCCCCTGTGGAACTCCTTTGTCAAACTCCTGTTTGTTCTCCCTGTTAGCTTCCTCTGTTAGCTCGCTCTCTGAAAGCTGGACCAGCTGAGACAGTTCCCTCTGCTCTGCTCAGTTAGGAGTCAGGAAACAGAATGAAAGTCCCAGCACACACAGTTGTTGCTTGTTGCCCTCAGCATAAGTTTTGCGGAAGAGAAAGGTTTTCAGCAGGCGCTTACAAGTTAAAACAGAAGGAGCCTGCTGAATCTCTGTTGGCAGAGCATTCCAGAAAACTGGGCCATTGACATTGAAGGCCCAATTTCATGTTGATATTAAATGAGCTTTGCCAACGCCCAGAATGACCAAAGCCCCTCCTGCAGATGATCTCAGTGATTGAGCTGGGCTATAAGGGTTCAGGTGGTCCCTAAGATACCTTGGACCTAAGTTGTTCAGGGTGTACCAAAGGTGTACCCATAAAATGTTTTATAGGCATGCTTTTAAAATGTAACATGCCCAAAGCAGATATATGGGCATGAATGTTTGATGCATCTGAGTGCCTTTTTCCGTTATATTTTGAACAGGGATGCAGGAGAAATCATATTCAGTCTCCATTTAAATGCAAATCTATCAAATTCACACTTCCTAAAATGATATGAGAACCGAAACACAGCCATCTTCTGAAATTTGCATTTATCTGAATTTTGTGATGCAGTTCTCCAATCAATGTTTACAAAAATACATATTTTAGGGGAAGTGTGCATAAAAGTGAATATATTAGTGAAAATAATATACAGAGATGCATTATATTAGGAGAAAACGCTTGCAAAAATATGCAGTTTAGTCAAAACAGTTTACAAAAGTGTGTTTATTAGGAGAAATCTGCACTAAAATGCTGGAGACTTCATGAGGATTTCTTTTTTTTAAAATCGCAAATTGCTGCAGAAATGTGGAAAATGGAATTTAAGTTTGGAAGGATGAGAAACTGAGAGAACTGAAATTGACAGATCCTTTCATCCTTAATCCTGAATTAACCTTCTGTGAACCCTCCTAATTTGAGCAATCAAATTTTGTGTCAGTCTCTGCCGACTGAGTGAAATAGTTTATGGCTGTGGTAAGCAATTAGCAGATAACGGCCAGCAGCCAGGCCATAAATCTGTCAGGCTTGAGTTGAGGAAAAGAGGCCCACAACTTACAAGAAGTGTAAAAACCAGGTGGGAAGAGGTGAGAGAGTATAGAACAGACAAGTCCTTGGGAGTCCAAAGTCAAGGTACCAGAGATCCAATTAGGCAGGGCAGGGTCAAAGATACGGGATCACAAATTGGGCTGTCTACGTGGTAACACAGAAAGTCAGTGTTGTTTCCAGCAAGAGCTCCAAGCCACTCACAGCCTTTTAAGCTCAGCTTCTGTGACCAGGTGTTTGCAGTTAGCTTTCCCTCTTTTGAGAGCTTGTGGTTCTTAAATGGGCCGACGGCCTCCATTGTTCTAATACCCATTGGAATCTCCTCTCTGCTGCGGTCAGCGTAACTTCCTGGTCACTCTCTGAATCTGAAAGGATGGCTCCAGCAGTGTCCTGCTCCTCGTCTGAGGACAAAGGGACTTGAGCTGCCTCTCTGCTGGTTCCTTTCCCTGGGTCTGAAGTCTCCCATTCCCCTTCATCTGTTGAGTCTTCTGAGGGAGGCATGACACTTTGGACCTACTATTCCAGTAATGCCTGTTAAAGAGTTTCCTCTTACCTTTAGGATACTTACTCATTTGTTAATTTAAGACAGGTAGTTGATTATAACAGATATAATGACTCAGAGGTGTATATGGGAAGATTAGTCAACAGTTCATCAAAAACTGTGAAGAAAAACGTGAGGTATCCAATGAAATACTTCCATTAATGCAAGGACTTCTGACTGCATAACAGAACTTCCTCTTTTTCCCCATGCACTCCCCATACCCTCCTTAAATCTGCTCTGGAGGGTTAGGGAATCCCTTAGAACAGATTCAGGGGGCAGATGGGGGCACACAGGGAGTGGAGAGGAAGGAGAAGTCCTGTTGTGCAGCTAGAAGTCCTTATCCTAACAGAACTACTTTGGTGGATACCACCTTTGACTTTGCAGGTCTTCCCATTGCTCCACATCCCCCATTTTCTAACAGCTTGTCCATTGCCTTATGTCCTCTCTTTTTCTCTTTGCACCACTCATCCACTCCTGGATAGAAGGTATTTCTTTGCTCATAGAATTTTCCTTCCCTTCCTTTGGTGTTTGATGCACAGCATGTCCAGTTCTAAAGGTGGTCAATGGGAACAATTTTATAAAGTTGTGCCTAGAAGAGGGTGTGTAGGGGTGTCAGAAGCTTGATGTGGGGCTTGAACTGGGAACCTTTGGGGCATGCCCCATGTGGTGAGCCACTGAAGCTTTTGCATAGGCAGTTGAGTATCCTGAAGTGACCCTAGCCAGCCAAGCTGCAAGTTGACTATTGGATTCTTCTGGACAAGAAGGAGTGCAAGAGGGTTAAACCCTGCTTGAATGGCAAGGCCTTCCTGACCCCTGTTTCTGTAGGCCCTACAAGAAGACCTGTTTATTGACCATTCATCCTGATTTGTTTGCAAGGAGATTAGATGCCATTGGATGTTTAATGGGCATTCATTCGTCTGCGGGCAGGTTAAATGACATCTCGTCAAAGCAATTATTATCCCACACTTTCCATTGTGTTTTTTTGTCATGTTCTTTATCTCAAGAAGAGCAATCTTTTTTTGGGGTGGTGGTTTTGTGGCACAAGACCTCTCAATCAACTATAATTGCACAACCTGAATTTACCAGTATGAAATTAAATCTCACTTGAAACTAGCAACAGTCTGGAAGCACCCTGTATCCTTTGGGTGTCATTCAGGCCTACTTTTGGCTTGCTCCTTGTCTCTTGCTCCTGCTTCCTGATTTTTTTCCTTTGGTCCTGACTACTGGTTTCCTCCATCGCTCCTGGTTCCCAGCTGAATCGCTTCAGTTTCAGGGCTCAGCCCTGACAAGGGACAATTTGGGGGTTATCTATCCTATTTATAGGAAGCTTCTTAGCTCATTTAAACCTATGGATGCTATTACAAAATCAGTATCAATGACACATCTACTTTTCTTTTAAAGGGGGATTTAAAATTTGCCTTCTTGGCACAAGCACATCAGGTTTTCTTGTCCGGCTGCTTGTTCAACAGGGTCTTCAAATGCTTTCCAGCACCCAATCCCTTCATTTTCACCAGAACAACTTATGTTTCATTCCACTATGCTGGAATGAGTCCAGCGCAATGAATGAGTTACATTGCTCTGTTTCTGGCTGACCTGCCTTCATTATTAATTACTGCCCCATCAATTTGAATATTATCTGAAATCATTGATCAGCAAGGAATTGCTCTGCTCTTTCACCTCACTGCTAACAGTATTGACTAGGACTATCAAGAAGACAAATTCCTACAGGAATCTTCCATAATTAGGGCTATATATTTTTCTAGTTTAGAAACCAACTGGATCAACACTAAGAGGTCCTTCCTCTATTGTTGTCAGAATCTGTCCCATTCAGTTCTGCCAGAGCGAAGCATGTGTACACACTATGGCCCCAATGCAGATATAGTTGTGCCAAACAACATATGTGCAGACTGAGACCGTGGTTTAAGATGCTCACCCTGTCTGCATTGCAGTGAGGTGGAGAATGTGCACTGCTGTCAATGCTGTGAAGGGTCTATGGGGATCACACTGAATGCCTTGCTTTCTAATATGTACTGCAATATAGTTGCATTTCTGATACATGTCTGTATGTGTACCTGAGTTCCAGTCCTGCAAGGTACTTTGGATGTGGAAGGTCTTCCACAAAAATAGCTCCCATGCTGATTAAAGCTGTAATTCTGCACCCAGTTTATTAATGTGCAATTCCATGAAGGTATAACCAATCATATCCTCAGGCTATATGCCGTAACTGTTTGGGGGGCATAATTAGAGATGTGAAGGGCCAGAAAAAAACTGGAAAACTTTGGGGGGGGGAATCTGTTTCCCCCCAATTTGACCATTTATCCCTAGAAAAAATTGAAAAAATAAAAAAGAGGTAAAATACTGCCCCACCATTTTTCTGTTTTTTTCCCCCTGGGCATTCTCTAGCCATCATTTATTAAAAACAACAACACCAGGAAAATGAATCCAAAGAACTGTGGGCAAAAGAAAAATAGCCACTAATGTTACTTCACAAATGCCTGTGCAAGAGTTCACACAGTTCTACCTATATAATATGTTCTAAAACAGTTGCCTTGCTTCTACTTGCACAAGCAATTGTCCAAGAGAACAACATATTGGATTTAGGTGCACTTTTTCTCATGTAGTGCATTGCAAAACAGCCCTTTCACAAGGGGAAGACACCTTCCATTTAAAATAGGGATGGGTGAGAAATTTGATTCAATTTGCATGTCAAGCTGAATGTATCAAATTTGCACTTTCCAAAACAATGAGAACTGAAGCACAGCCATCCTTTGAAATTCACACTTATTTGAATTTTGCCACGCAGTTCTCTGACCAAACGACATTTATTAAAATGCGTATGTTTGGGGAAAGTGTACATAAAAATGGATATATGAGTGAAAGTAACAAACAAAAATGCATTATATTAGGAGAATTGGTCAACATTGCATATTGTTTCAGAAGGTGCGGATTTGATAGATTCGGCTTTGATAGATTCGGCTTTGAATGTGAACTGAATCAAATTTCTCCTCCATCCCCTAATGGAGAAGAGAACCTTGGAGAGCTACTTCCGGTCGAAGTAGACATGAGGTGGGAAGCCTCCAAGCTTCTCTGTCTGGTCCTTGAAATTCTCCCCACACTTCTCCCTGACCCTGTGTTTTGCCAAAGGATTTTGCCCTTTCCTGAGGCAAGAGGTTTGAGATCTGAATGACCATGAAACACACTGATGAGGAAGGAAAATGTAGTGATGTTATTGAAGCAAGCTGTACAGTCTAACAAGCTGAGAATCCTGACGAGCAGGCTCTAATCTTTTACACTTAAGCAGCTGATGATGACAGCTTTGATCTTACGTTTGTCTCCATTTCTCCCTGCTGGAAACCTCGTTATCATCAACAGGTGGAGGGATCCCTTTGGCCCAGTTTTACACCAAGCTTGCAGTCTAGCAAAGCCCTTGCAAACTAGTGCCGAGGCTTATCTGCCCAGATCAAGGATCCTGTATATATACCCAAAAGTCTCCCTGGGAGGGGGCACCTTATACCTATGAGATCATTATCTTCCCAGCACCCAGGTTGCTGGGTTGTCACACAGGTGACTTTTGTTTATCTCTTCTGACCCTGTATTTGCTACAATCTAGGCTGGGAATGCAGCTGTGACATTCATTCCCGGCTCTTCCCTGTCCCTCCCTCCATGGGCATATCTGCTTTATTTTGACTAACAAGAGTCTTTCTCTGACTCCTGTTTACATAAGCAGAGTGAGAACATTTGTGAACCAATTAAGTTCACTGTCCCTTCTCAGCTTGGGAAAGCTGTAAACAAGCCCATCTAGGCAAGCAGGGGTGTGAGACAAGCTCATCTGGGTTGTTTTGGGTAATTGAACAACTTTTCCCAAGCCCTGCTTTTGAACATAGGCAGAGTGAAAAGCTGCTTTCTCAGCTTATTCTAAACAATATCAGAAAGCCTATGCTTTGAGCTCTCCAGACTCCAATACTATGAAATGACAGTGGGCAACAGCAATAAGCACCCCATAAATCAGGAGTATGAGCCATGAATTATGGGACAGGGACCATGGGGCATGGGGCATGCCATACTAAGCCTCCTCATTACATCTAGATTCTTCTGGAAATATTTGGCACTACACCCTGCGCCACACCCTCCTTGAGTGGTTTTGGCTGGCTGGTGTGTATGTCTTTGATAATGCCTCCTGACTGCCTGTGTAGAGATGTGTGTGTATGTCTGAAGAAACCTCTGATGTTTGCATGGTGGAATGTAGCCTCCTATACAATGATAAGAACTGCATCCCTTACTCCATCCATTTTTGCCTCCAGCCCTGCCCACCATTGTCATGTGGCCTCTGTAGAGAGAATGTGGCTCTCAGACTGAAATTCCCTACCCCGATATAGACAGTATTGGACTAGATGGACCAATGGTCTGACATGGTATAAAGCAGCTTCCTGTATTCCTGTAGCAACCATCATGATGGTAGGACAATAGACTATTAAATACCTAGACTTCGAATGATTTATAGCTGCTGTCATGATGGGGTGACTTGTAACCACAGGTGGATCTGTTAGGCAACAGGCATCATAACTGCTTGGGAACTAAGCTAGAGAGGAACTCAAACTACGAGGCAGACTTTTGATGACAAAGATATCATTTTGACACCTTTACCTTTACATTTAAATGGCTCACACTGCAGTCATCTTCAAACAACATTCCTGATTACGGTACATAATTCTTTATAAAAGTCTTAAGAGGTCAGATGAATTGGCTGCCTCGCAGCTTTAGACTCTTGAGCACTGGAATCTTCAGGGGGTGTTTTGGTGACAAATACAATTTCAAATGTTTTTAAAGTTGCATTAACACTGGTAGATGAATGAGGCTTGCAATTCTGATCTTTAAAGTAAAATCCAATCACTTTACTAGAATTTTCAGAAGTTGGCTTGGACTCTGCATGGCTCCATCATTCACATAAGGGGGGATTTCTGCAGATTTTCCTGCCATCTCTAGTGTATGGGAACATATTTTCACAAGACATCTCGATGTGTGAGGAGGCTTAGTGTGGCATGCTCAATTCCCTTGTCCCATACTCCTGTCTCATGCCCCTGCATCCCAGCCAAGTGGGCTTGTTGCTTTCTTTCTTGTCATGCTTGTGTGGTACATCAATCTGAGAGGCTTTGTTTATGTAACACAGATGAAGTAAGAAAGGCTCTTAATTGGCAAAAATAGATAGCGGATGCCAATAGATCATTAGGAAGGATGTTTTTACACACACTGCTAGGAGCTGGGAACTCAGCCTTCAAAAGCAGCTGCAATGAATTATGCTGCTACAAAGCAAGGACACTGACCAACAGAATTAATAAACAAAGGCAGAAGAATGTGACCCAAATTTTAAAAAAAACATCCCCACAGGTATAGCTAGTTAGTCACAGGTGCAAACCTGCACCCAGGTCCAGGGGCTCTTTTGGTATAAATAAGGGTCCCTAATTCCTGCTCTGAGGGCTTCAACACAGATCAGCATTGGTGTGGTGCTGTGTAAGAGTGACCAACAACTCCATTGTTCTTATCTGCGGTTCCCAGACAACAGAAAGGAGACATAAGATAACAACTGTGTTCAAGAGCTGTTTTTATCTGTTTAAGTGCCTTGCCTGTAATAAAACACTAAATCTTTCAATTAAAGCATTGTAAATCTTTCTTTTCTACTTGAGTGCTCACTGCCTCTGGAATCTCTTGAATTTTCTTGCCTGTTGGCAAAACATGTAGCCATGCACCTCATGGGAAGGTCCATAGCTCAGTAGTACAGCATTTGCTTTGGTTCAGCCCCCAGCATCTCCAGGTAGGGCTAGGGGAGACCCCTGTCTGAAATCCTGGATAGTCACTGCCAGTCAGTGTGGGCAGTACTGAGCTAGATGGACCAATGGTTTGACTGAGTATAAGGCAGTTCCCTATGTTCCTATATCCCACACCATTTCCATGGGTTTTCCAAATTCTAGGATCAGCTTTTCAGGGGCACAGGAAATTGCAGAGGAAAAGGGGAGGCAAGAAAGGACTGTTCACCTCTGCTCTCTAAACTGTGTTCCATCTATAAAAAGGAAGATATAAAGCATTGTGATTAGATTCCCCCACCCCAAAAAGCTTCAGAAATTCTGCTCTGATTTTCCTTAACAGACTAAAAAAGGAGGATTGAAACTCATTGTGAGCCTGTCAATAGTGCTTTGTGCATCCAATTTCATAATCACCACACCATTAAATTACAGAATTTAGTTCTGGGCACAGAAAAATCAGCATCTTGAGATTCACCTGTCTTTATTTATTTTTTAAAGTTTCTAGCTCTTATGGCTGCAAACATAATCCTGAAAGTACGTATGAACAAAAAGTGGTGAAAAATCTCATAAAGGTGGTGGAAAGTGGGCAGGAGCCAACAATTCAGGAGGTGAGATTTCAGTGCCTAGCAAAGTGGGAATCCCAATTTGCCTTACTGATTGTAAGTGTAAAATCAGAGGCTAACATTGACTCCAGATGATGCAGTGTACAACAGTATGCTCTTATCTGTTTAGCATAGGTTGTATGAGAAGGTTGTAACAGACAAGAGCGGAACTGGAGAGGAGACATACTGCAATGAAGACACACTGAGTGTATTGTATTTCTATAAGAATTCTCGTGCTGAATTCCCAGCAAAAACCTGTTTAATTTGGCACTGTCTGCTTTTCATACTACCTAGTGCACATTTAATAACAGCAAGGTATTGAGTTATTTACACTCCATGGATCAATTGATTTTATTTTTTGGCACAGAACAGGTGAGTTGCTGGTTGAACTAAGAAGGTGAACTGAGTGGAGGGAAATCTTTTCTGTAACAAACTGGGAAGCTAACCAAGCTCCTTCTAAGAAGAGAAAGGGGATGGCTTTAGATTATGTGGCTTGGATTTGATTGCAGCGTAAAATATGTTATATGCATGGTGCTTTATTGTTTGGTTAGAGGGAATGGGACTTGAACCTGGTTTCCCACATTCATATGCTGACCCAGTTCACAGGTCACATTAGAACATTTGTTAAAAACAGACTATGGTTTAATGTGAACCATAGTTCCCCTGTGGCTCTTTCTCTGCTCCTGCTGCTGATGTGCCAGAGATGAAACAAGCCAGACTCCAAACCAAGCCTCGTAGATTGTTGCCCCCAAACAAACAATGAGGGGTAAACCAAGCCTTGGTTATTACTTGTGGTTTGTTTCTCTCCAAAGCTTGGGTTCAGGCAACATGACAAACCACATTTTGGTTTGTTGCATTCATGGTGTGACAGTAGCAGGAGCAGGGGAGGAATACTGCAGGAAATTTTGAGCATCATGCAAAAGCACACGGCTAATTCACATTAAAGCATAGTTTGTTTTAAACTATGGTCTACTGTGACATGTGAATTGGGCAAAACAGGCCGCTGTGTTTGCATGTAATACTAAACCACAGTTTAACATTATGAAGATGAACTTCAGGCTTGCCTCATGCTGACAGCTTTCCTCCATCTCCTTCAGTGCAGTTGCAAAGAGGAGTTCAGAAACTTTTGTTCAGTATTATAAAAATACCAGAGAGAAATAGGAACTAATTTGGTTGGTCCTATTTCTTAGCAGAGATATAAAAATACAAGCAGCAGAATGAGAATAAACCAGCCCCACCTTTCTCTATATAAACAACAGACACAATCTTTTAGGTAAAAGATAAAACATTTACTCATGAATTCTTCATATGTTCAGAAACATAGGCTCTAGCTTAGAAGAAAGAAAATAGGAGTCTCAGTTCATTTTAGTGGCTTAGTATTGATGCTCTCAGAGAGAGCATCTGTGCCATGCAGCCTCTCTCATTGGTGGATAGATCAGCAATGGAAAATATTCAAAAATCCCCCAGGACAAATGAGAAGGAAGTCAGGTAAGTAACCCCACCCATTAGGAAGTTACATCATGGTAAAACAGGTACATGGGATATTTGGAGAAATATGGAACATGCAACATTTGCCGATTCCAACAACTTTTGCTCTGTTTTAGATTAAACCACAGCTCGTCATGATGTCTGAATGGAGACACTGTGGTTTATCTTAACAAACAGACTATACTTAAATCTATGAAGTTAAGTTCAGAACCACTGGTTATGAAGTTGTTTTGTTTCACTAATCATACTTAGGATTCACCAAAATTTAGGGTTCAAACATAATGCTAAACTGTGGTTAGTCTAAAATGGAAGCAGAAGCTTCCAGTTTCCTCTTTGTGGCTGCACCAGAGGGAGGATCTGCACGAGCCCAAGGCTTGCTGCAGCTCAACTAATGATTCTGTGATTCTGTTTTATGTGGGTTGAGTTGGTTTATTGCATTCATGGTGTGACAGTGGCAGAAGCAGGGAAGGAATACTTTAAGAACTTTTGAGCATCATGCACCAGCACACTGCTTGTTCACATTAAAGCATAGTTTGTTTTAAATTATGGTCTAATATGACATGTGAACTGGGCATAGGAGGCCACCAGGCCCCTTTCCTTTGGGGAATGGCAGCTTTGCTCAGAGCATGTCATCCACAATATTTCTTACTTGCATAAGAAAACATTTGGTAGAGGAAAGTATTATTTCTCAATTCTGGTAATAAGAGTGGAATATGGTAATAGTTGCAGAGGAAATGAAAAGAGATGAGAAAGATTTCAGGAGACAGACTGCATTCCGAACATTTTGTCTGGAAGGAGTATGAAAATCAGGAAATTGTAAACAGTTGAGGCTGGAGAGGATGAACTGTGCCATTATGGTGAAACTGTGCATTATTATTATTGTTGTTGTTGTTGTTATCCCACCTTTCCTCAAAGGAGCTCAAGGTGGTTACAAATATGGTTCTCCCCATCCTGATTTTATCCACACAACAACCCTGTGCGGTAGGCTAGGCTGAGAGACACTGACTGGCCCAAGGTCACCCAGTTTGTGAATGTATCATCAACATGAGGCATTCCCAATGATTGTTCAGAATTTGGGGATGTTTTTAATTATATAATCTCAAACACAACTTCATTGCTGATTATATTGGGAGGTATTTGTCTTTTTCACTTTCAGGAGATCTAATATTTCTTACTAAGAATTCCTGCTTGCACTAAAACTGTTTGCCAGAGGGCCTCCCTTCCCCATCTGGAGCCTCATTAAAGGAGCCTTCTGTTTTAAATAAACATTGTCGCTATCAGTATTTATCACTGCTGGTGATGAAAGAGACTTTCAACTCAGTTCACAAACCAGTTAGGCAGAAGTATTGAGTTCAAGCCAGTTTGCCTACTCCCATTGACTTCAAGTGCTATTGCCACTGATTTTTGGACAGCCTATAAGATAGACAAAAGCATCATGAGTCCAAAAATTGCAGGCAAAACTAGATAATACACAGAAGACACATGTGCAGTCTCCCAGAATTTCTCCACTGCAGATGTAAGAGCAGCTGGAGGGGGGAAATGAGTGGGAAAATGAGGGAAGCAACAGGAGCAGCCCCTCCCACCACTCTTCTATTCTCAGTCACAACTTCTAATGCTCATTTTAATTTTAAACAACCAGTTGAGAATCTGTTCATGCACTTCCTACATATTGCCTAGTTTGACCCACTGGTTCAGGTTGTTTGAGGATCAAGTGTTCTGGCAGCTTGTTAACATCCTTGGCTATCCTGAAGTGACAATCACTTAAGTCACATCAGTGCCTGATTTGTTTACACCACGTAGGACAGGAGTGGCTGACCTGTGGTCCTTCAGATTTTACTGAAGTCCATCTCCCATCAGCTCTAGCCAGCATGCCCTACAGTCATGGATGATGGGTGTTGGAGTCCAACAACACCCGGAGGGACACTGTTTAGGCAGCCCTGACATAGGGAAGGCTGGTCAAGAGTTGGTACAATGGGCACTTCTTAAGTTCTATTTAAAGTTTTTAAATGTACGTTGGGAGAACACTGAGGCATTCAGATTAGTGCAGTAGTAGCCATGGATAATGAAAGCCAGCGTGGCATAGTGGTTAGAGTGTTGGACTATGACCTGGGAGACCAGGGCTCAAATCTCCACACAGCCATGAAGCTCACTGGGTGACCTTGGGCCAGTCACTGCCTCTCAACCTCAGATGAAGGCAATGGTAAACCCCCTTTGAATAATGTTTACCATGAAAACCTTATCCGTAGGGTCACCATAAGTCGGAATCGACTTGAAGGCAGTCCATTTCCATTTTCATACCACTTTAACAGTCATGGTGTTCCCCAAAGAATCCTGGGAACTGTAGTTTGTTAAGGTGCTGAGAATTTGAGGAAGCCTCTCTTCCAGCCTTTCCCAACCAGTATGCCTCCAGATGTTGTTGCACCACAACTCCCATCAGCCTCAGCCAGCATTGCCAATGGTCAGGAAGATGGGAGTTGTGGTCCAACAACATCTGGAGGCACACTGGTTGGGAAAGGCTGCTCTATTCCCTTCACAGAGTTACAAGTTCCTTGGGAAGAGGGATTGACTGTTAAACCACTCTGAGAACTGTAGCTCTGTAAGGGGAATAAGTGTCTCCTAACAGCTCTCAGCACCCTTAGCAAACCACAGTTTCCAGGATTCTGTTTAAATTGGTATCATACTGTTTTAAATGTAATGTGCAGATATGGCCTAACATGCCATTTTTCAGGTACTGTCTTAACTCATAGGGACACTTACGTGCAACATTGTAAAACTAAAGTCCAGTGTGATGCCTATAGGTGCCATGGTGCCCTCAGACACCCCCGAAGCCCTTTGCCTCTCTCAATTTTATTTTTTTTCTAAGCTGAGTTTTACTTTGGGTGACAGCTAGGGATGGATGAGAATTTCGATTCAGTTTGCATTTTAACCTGAATCTATCAAATTTGCGCTTTCCGAAACAATATAAGAACCAAATAACAGCCATCTCTCAAAATTCGCACTTATTTGAATTATGCAACGCAGTTCACCAATCAATGTTTACAAAAATGCATATATCAGGGGAAAGTGTGCATAAAAATGAATATATGAGTGAAAACAACATACATAAGTGCATTATATGATGAGAACTGGCTTGCAAAAATGTGTACATTAGTCAAAAGTGCCTATGAAAATATGTTTATTAGGAGAAATTTGCACTGAAATATTGGAGAATTTTCATGAGGATTTTTTTTAAAAAAATCACAAATTGCTGCAAAAATGTGGAGAACTGATTTTAAGACTGGAAAAAAGAGAAACTGTGAGATCTTTCCATCTCTTTTCAGCTGGGATGGCTGAAAAGAGAAGTGTGGGCTTTTTAACTGCCGTGTCCTCTCCTCTTCCTTTCCCCAGACTGCCTCTGGGACCCACCTTTATTCAAGTCTCCATTTCACCTTTCCCCACCCCGCCATCCCCAAAGTGAGAAGAAAAATATAAATAACAACATGGTGTGCTATCTCAAATGAAGACTGATACATTGGAATAAAAGTTACGTTCAGCTTTTTGTGTACAAATCTCAGCTCAACATCCTCTTCTGATTGCAAGGAGACCAAGAAAGGAAAACACAATCCAATATATCTTCCTGGACCCCGGAGACATCCAAAACATTCTGTCTTTCAGGTAGTCCCAGCTTGACATCTGTCTCCATTTCCAAGGAGGATAGGAAGAGGAAAGCTTGAGGAATTTGATCTCTGGGAATTTTGATGTGAACTGACCTGATCCATACCTCCCACACTAATTTGCAAATCGGAATAAAGTTATCCATCAGCTTTCATACTACATGAATATTCTAACACAGTTCTTGGCTTTTAAAAAAAGCATCAGCATGTGACTATTGAGAGAAAATACATATTTTGAAATGCGTATTTTGAGAGAAAAATGTTTTAAATATTATTTAAATGTGGAGTTTTGTGAAAAGTCATATTTTTAAAAGTTGCAGATTATTGTGGAAATGAGACAGAATAGATTTAGGGGTGCACTGGGGATGAGCAAGAATTTCGATTCAGTGGGGAGGAGAGCCTGGCTGGGAGTCCAGAGTCTGCGAGTTCAAATCCTGCTCGTGTCTCCTGGGTGTCAAGGGCCAGCTAAAGATCACCCCCACAGTGAGTGGCTCAGGGGTTACGTGCCCTGCCACCTGTGCAGCCCTGGGCAAGCTGCATAGTCCCAAGGAGCCCAGTTGCCCCCCAGCTGGCAATTGTGGACAAGGAAGGGGCTGGCTTGTGCAGCTGTGGCAAGCTGAGCAGGCCCTAGCCAGCTGGGGAGGACTAGCCTCAGAGGGAGGCAATGGTAAACCCCCTCTGAATACCGCTTACCATGAAATCCCTATTCATAGGGTCGCCATTAGTCGGGATCGACTTGAAGGCAGTCCATTTCCATTTTTTCACATTTCAAGCCAAAGTTATCAAATTTGCACTTTCTGAAACAATATAACTGAGATACACGCATCTTTCAAAAATTCACACTTGTTCGAAGATATTCAAAAACCTCATTAAAGAGGAAAAATGCAAATTACATTGTCATATAGTATCTAATTGAAAACAAAGGTTGCTTCTAGACAAGCTGTTTATTGTGCATTCAACCTGATTTGTTTGCAGAAAGATTAGACGACGTTGGCTATTTATTGAGCATTCGTTCCGATTTGTTTGAGGGGAGGTTAGATGACGTTGCATCAAAGCAAATGTTGCCCCACATTTTCTTTTTCATTTTCTCTTCACTTTCATTATCGCAAAAAGTCTGATCTTTGGGGGAAATGGGCTTGTTGCACATGACCCTGAAATCAACTGTCCAACCTGAATTTGCCTGCATGTGATGATATCCCACCCCAAAATAGCAACTGTTTGGAAGTGCCCTAAGATAATACAGGAATGAGGTTTAGTGTGCCAATTCCGGACAAAATTCTACATCTCATGATCAAATCCAAGCTCAAACCGTGTAGCAGTTATGAAGAGGACCAGAAGTGAGCAATGCCAGCCCAAAACATTTTGCTGCCTGAGGCAAAGGGCAAGGTGATAGTCCCTCCCCATTCCATATGCAGAAGCCAACAGGACTGGCAGTTGACTTTTACTTCAACACTGGTGACAGGCGAGCATTCCCTGCAGCACCTGAGGCAGCATGATAGTATGAGGTGGCTAGAACAGGCCATGTACAGCATACACAGTGGTGTCTTCCAACAGAGGGGGAATAGCACGGGGGTTTAGAAGGAATACCAAGGAGGCTGCTGCCATCCTCCCCCCCAGCATCTGCAACCTAAGATAGTCATCTCAGTTTGCCTAATTATAGGGCAGGCCCTGGGAATGAACAAAATTTGCCAGATACTTTGCTTTACTTGTGTTTGTCATGGGGGGGGGAGGGAAATCAATCCCAAATCCCCATTTCTAGAATATATGTGTTGGAGAGAACAATATTTGAGAATAATAGAGGTGGAATCTAGTGGACATTTGAGGTGTATGATATGCAGTGAGCTAGATGTTCTTTTACTGAATTTGGATTATCCAGATATCCATTATATGTGATAATTGGGTACAAGATAGACAACATTGGGCTTGTTCTGCAGTAGACTTTGGCCGTTGTAAGCCAGAAAAGATCACACACCATCTCTGCTATAACGAAGGAAGGCATGAAAGTTTTATCTTACAACCTCCCTTCTGGGGCAAGGAAGGAGAATTCCTCAGTGATTCTTTCTGTTTTCCTTTTTCTACCAAACTGATTAGCAAAGGAAGAGGAACAACTTGATAAGACAGAATGGTGAAAGTCCATGTGTTGTAATGATTAGAGTGTCAAACTATGACTGGGGAGACCCTGGTTCAAATCCTCACTCAGTCATGTGTGACCATGGGCCAGTAACAATATCTCAGCCCAATCTACTTGATAGACTTATTTCTGAGGATAAAAGGGGGAGGGGACACCATGTTCATGGTCTCAAGGTCGTTGAAGAAATAATATAAATAAATAAATAAACCTTGTATGAATTTTGAAGAACTCTTACCAAGATTACGCTTTTCCATAGCTGAGAAGCTTGGCCTTGATTTCATGGGCAAAATGGGCAAGACAGGCTATTTTATTTGTTTATTTATTAAATTTGTATCCACCCAAGGAGCTCAAGGTGGCAAACACAAAAAAGTTAAAACAATACAATTTAATATAAAATAAAATAAAAACATTTTTAAAACATTTTTAAAACAAAATATTTGAAAACAATTTAAAAACCATTTAAACATTTTGAACATTTAAAAACATTTGAACATCTAAAAACATTTAAAAGTAATCATCCCCTCACAGTTACTAATTTCAAGGTGCTGCCCTGGGCTCCTTCTGGGAGAAAGGGCGGGATATAAATCACATAGACAGACAGACAGACAGACAGACAGACAGACAGACAGGTAGACAGATAGATAGATAGATAGATAGATAGATAGATAGATAGATAGATAGATAGATAGATAGATAGATAGATAGATAGATAGATAGATAGATAGATAGATAGATAGAATAAGGTTGCCATAACTAGTATGTTTCAGCCGTCAAATGTCTGGAATTTCCCCTTGGGAGTAGAAAAACCTTGTGAAATTTCCGACCCCTTGATCTTGGTGACAGAATACTGAAGAGATGATGATTTGTGCAACAAGCAGGATTCATTTAAATTAGGAGATTAAGCAGAGGACTAAGCACCATCACTCCTCTGTAATTTGTATGAACACTTTCCTTGACATGCCCTGGTGTGGTTTTTCGGAAAGAGTTGTGGAAGATGTAGTAGAAAGGGAGAGAAGAAGTGCAAAAGAGATTGAATTCAGGCTGAGTTAACCAAGCAACACTGAAAATGACAATTTCCCCCCTCCAAAATCAGTAGTGTAGTGGCAAGTTCAGAAATGCAGGGTCCCTTCGTGATAGTCACAACACATCCCCTCATAGCCACACCCCCTTTTCCACTTTCCCTTGTCTCCATTGCTCTCCCTGTCAGTGGCGTCACTAGCGGGAGTGCGGGGGGGGGCGGACCTCCGGCGTGCGCCCTCCCAGGTGCATGGACAGGGGTGGCTGGCCTTGCGTGTGCACATGCGCGCACTCGCAACGCTCTCCAGGCTGATGGTGGAAGGCCCATCCCGGCTTCACCGCCAGCGAGCGGGCGCCTGCTTTCGGTCTCACCCGCCCGCCTCCGAGGAGGAGTTGGCTGTGCCGACCCAGAGTGCTTCTCAGCTCCTTTGCCAGGCAGCGGCGTGGGGCGGGGCGGCTCTGGGTGTCACCCCCCTCATGGTGTCACCCGGGTGTGGTCTGTACCTCGGTAGTGATGCCCCTGCTCCCTGTCATCTCACGAGTCCACACGTCCCTAGGAGCCGATCAGCATGAAAGCAGAGGCTGTGGGTTTGCTACTGAGAATTCTCTGTGGCTGACTCACCTTGTTTCACTCTGATTGGCTCCAATCAACATGAAAGGACAAGGACTCTTCTCAGTGGCTCACACACTCCTTTTTCATGATGATTGTGTCATACGCAGGAACCTGGCTGGGACCCTGCTACCAAAAAAGTAATGGGTCCATGACCCCCTGTGACCCTGAATGACTACACTCCTTTCCCTAATTTTTATTACTGAATCATACAAATACCAGTTTAGATATTATCCTGAGGTAGGCAGGGCCCCTGTGCTGGGTCAGCCTTGTGAAGTGTATTTTTAAAGATGCCTTTGACATTCTCCTCATCTGACTTTCCCCTGCATTTTGTTCTTAATTACCCAGTTCCTGATCTGAACTAGAATGGGTATATTTGGGTTTTTTTATTTCTGAATTTATAGTACTTTGAATGGGGAACAATGATGCACAGATGCTAGGATGTGGACTGAATGCAAATGAATACTTCAAGTTGGTTCTGCAAATCCTGCTTGTCTGGAAATTATATATCTGGCTTTGAAAGTAAATATTCTAAAGTTCCAAACACATTATTGCCATCTTTTGGCAAGGTAGAAATATTTGCAGATATACATCTCTGCATTTAAATGTCAAGCGTGACGGTCTTTTCTGGCTGACCATACTATTAGGCAGAGTGAAGCATCACCTCAGGCAGCTGTTTATGAGTGCCATGAAAGTATAGCCAAATTAATTTATTATTTAATTTACTGTTGTTGCATTTTTACTCCCAGGGAGAGTGACTTGTGGGATTTTCTTCCTCTGGTGTTAAAACATTTGCTAAACTCAGGTACATTTTGACCTGGCTTTGGAGAGGGGTCCCATTTGCTGTACCGCTTCTGGCAACATAATACCACAGACTGGCCTTAGACTGGCAAAGTGGCATAGTTCTAGCCAAACACAGGAAGATACTAATACAGACTGATCCTTCACATTTTTTACTCAGAACAAGTCCCACTGAGGTCAGGAGAAGTTGCTTCTTAGTACATGTACCTAGGATTGCAGCATACAGAGCAGGTATGGGGAACCTTTGGCCTTCCAAATGTGGTTGGACTACAGCTCTCATCATCCCTGACTGTTCGTCATGCTTGCTATTGCTGGTGGGATTTGGAGTCCTACAATATCTGCAGGGTCAAAGGTTCCGCATCCCCAAGAGCCTTCCAGTTCATTTACTTTGGGCGAGGAATGGACAGTGGTTCCTCTGGTCTTATGGGGGATCTTGATATCTTCTGTTGGGAAAGCACTTCTGTTAATGGGAAATGTAGATGAGAAAATCCCATTCCTTCATACCATGTAAATACACCCTACATTCTGCTAATGATTATGTGGTTGAATTAGTTCCATGAGCACCTATTAGACAATGCCAGTGATGATAAGTGAGAGAAGTTTCCACACACACGCATATACCTGGGCTATTATGTGTAATGCAAGGTTTTGTTTTTCAATATATTTTTCATTTTTAAAAAATTATTTACCGCTAGGATGGGGAGCCTGTGCCCCTCCAGCTGTTGTTGAACTCCCAACTACCATCAGCCCCAGCCCCCAGTTGCCAGGGATGATGGGAACTGGAGTCCAACAACATCTGGACGGCCCCTGTTTTACAGACTAAGTACTCTGCTACTAGCACAGTGTAAGGTGCTGGTGTCTTCTTGCAACCAGACTGGCAAGGCTCCCTACTAGCTGTATCAACATGGCAGCTCCCAGCCTGTTCTATGCTATGATTAGGCGCTACCAGTGATGGAAACAAGACGCTACTAAGCACCTGTCAGGTAACTCAAGGGACCAATAGAGCTCCACCTAATCCTATAAATCAGTGGTGGCTGGTGGCTCCATATCAGTGGGGCGATGGAATCCACTCATTAAAAGTTTAGACTAAAACCCAGAGCAGATTTCAGTGCCACCAGCTACCACTGCTATAAATCTGTGCATGGTTCCTCATTCTGAACATCTTGTTGCTTGACACAAGACCAGGCTGATCAATGACTGGGCCCACTCACTCATCTGGTTGTCTATGTACTTTTCTGCTTACTCACTAGTTGCCTCTAGGCTGCTAACATAAACACACCAGAATGTTATTCAACTGTAGCAAAAACAGATTTGACTGATAGGCAAGGGCACTGGGAATCCTCTCAAACAGCTTGAAAAGTCAAATGAGTTCATGTCTTTTCCTAGAATTTGACTTACTGGGTGTTTCTGATTTTTTTTAAAAAAAATTATGGACTTCAGAAAGATAAGCTAAAGTCGAGATTTAATTTTCCAGACAATAGGAAGTCTGTGCTATGTATTCATGCCAGATAAAAAGCCTCAAAAGATAAACAGCCCTGAACAGGAACCACTGAATTCATTTTTCTATGGTTGATATAAAATGCACATGCCCGTTCCTTTTCTGATTTTCAGCTGCAATTTTACCAGTGTTTTTTTAAAAGGTGGCTGGTAGTTCCTACCACTAAGCTGCTGCTCATCATCAAGCATCTCTTTGTCCTCTGGCAATTCTCCATGTATCCACAGGAAGTTGCACTCAGGTCCTGCTTACAGGCGTAAGCATCTGGCTGGCTGGGTGTACAGAGTGCTGGACTGGACAGGCTTTGGTCTGATCCAGCAGGTCTCTTTTTTTTAAAAAAAAAAAACCTGTTATTTAATTATTAAATAAGAACAAAAAAAACTGTAAAGTAGAATACAATGAACCATATTGTAAAAATCCCAAGAAAGGTATCCATAGGAAAGACAGCACAATGAAGACAAAAATCAGCAAAATAGAGGTCAGTGTACACTGGGAGGTCTGACTGCAAGTAACAAATCAGACCAGAAGGAGAGGTGTGCTCTTCTTATGTTCTTCAGGTCCACCTCATCTTCAAAGACTAATTCCGTGAAGCACAGACCTAGCCTTTGGGAGCCCTTTCCAAATGGGTTCATCTGCCCAATAATATTTTCAGAGTATCCTAGATAGTGTTCTACAGTTCTTTTGTATAAGGGGGGTGATGGCTTGGACTATTGGAACGAAGAAAATCAGATTTCAGCTGAACATCAGGAAAAACTTCCTAACTCTACGACAATGGAACCAATTACCTATGGAGGTGGTAGGCTCTCCAGCACTGGAGATGTTCAGGAGGCAGCTGGACAGCCACCTGCTGTTGGGTATGCTTTATGTTGGATTTCTGCACCTAGCAGGGGGGTTGACTTGATGGCCTTAGAGGCTCCTTCCAACTATACTATTCTACGATTCTGTGATTCTATGAGAATTACATTGCACCCAGCCATACCTTGGGGCTGCACATTGCAGGCATGATTAGTTGTGATGGGCAAGCTGTCTTTTGGGGGCAATATGGGTGCCACTCATTGTCTTCTGTGGCCTCCTCACTTCTAAGCCTTCCCAGGGGTATTCAGAAAAGAACAAAGTTTCAAAGCCATTGGTGAAGCTGGTGAGAATTTTTCCTGAGTCTGAAAGAACAATGATTGATATAATACTGTCTGTGTGGAACAGATTCCAAAATTCACAGAAGCCACATGCGTCAAAAGAGTAATCCTCCTGCCTTCCTGTAGCAAGCTTTGAGGAACATGTCTAGATATGTACCAAACCCCTACAGATACCAAAAACTACATCCTTCTACATCCAAAGGTGGGCCCTCCATTCCTCCCCCTCTCCCTAAGACTCAGTAATGTTAATAGAGGTACATGCAGAATCACCCTGAGGGGTTGGGTGCTTCAGGCTATTCAGTTGGACCATTTAAATCCCCCCTCCTCTTAGGGAATTCCCATCCTCCCTAGAAATACCTTGGATCGCCCAATACTTGTATTTTGTGTGGTGGACAGAGAGTCAAGGGCAGACTCTTCCACCACTAGAAAACCCAGTCTGGCCTCCATTAGCTTGCCAGCTAGTTTTGAAATGTGAGTTGTTCTGTATTATGTTCCCAGATAACTAGTTAATTGATTTTCTTTTCACTTTCTTTAATTTCTCATTTCTGAATCTTTAATCTTAAATGAATGTACTTAATTGGAACTCTGGAGCTGAACAAGTTATCTAAGTAATCTAGCCTGGATCAACTCCGCCTAGGCCCTTGACGACCATAGCTAGATTAGTTTCACAGAGTGCACACCATAATCCAGAATTGTCTTCATGTTCAGGCAAAAGGTTTAAAAATGCAGATAGTAGTGGCCCTACCTCAGAAAAAGTAACAGGAGATGTCTTGCAGCCTGTCCTTTCTTGCATGGGTGGAGGGTGCTTGAACCTATTTGTTGCATTCCGTTTAAAATACAACTATGTAACAAAAATTCCAAATCTCATGGTTGTTATAGCGGGCAAGGAAACTGGCAAAGCAACTCAAAACCATAAGCACAGTTAAGTATTATTAACATTTGTTTTCAGTCAGTTCAGAATCTCAAAGAATGAAGAATTTGGATATGACACTACAGCAATTTTATTGTGGAATTCTGTCCAGAAATAAATATATCTTGGTCCCACTGCCCATCTGGAGATTATAAAGAATGCGCACAAAAATATCCTTAGGATATTTTAGGAAGGAGCATAAAGAAAGGAACATTGTTTCATGTACCAGTGAGCTAAGCATTCAATAATGAAGTTGCCTGTTATTTTGATGACACATCAGTACATGTTCAGCCTTGTTAACCTTTAAAGTAATGTAAGAAAGGTGTTGAAAGTACAAGGAAAAGGTACTTTCTGTTTACGTCTATCTGTAAAATACTTTGCCAAGCTTTGAAAGGTCTTACTGGCTTGTACCTTGTGATCCCTCATGTGCAGTATTCTGAGGTCACTTTAGTGGGTGGACAATGTTGCACAGGCAGAGGGAATGATAGCATTAGCTCCTTAAGAGAGGCAGGATCATAAATCAGAGGCAGAAACTAGCACCTGCTTAGGAGGTGTAGAAGATTTCAGCCTCAGCACCAGGGATGCTTCTGACATTCCAAATCAGAGTTTCTTCCTGCATCTGGGAGTTCTGAATTACCTGGTCTTGTTAGAATAATAATAATAATAATAATAATAATAATAATAATAAATTTTATTTGTTAGTCGCCCATCTGTCCGAATTAACGGACACTCTTGGCGACGTACAACAATATAAAATACAATAAAAACACATACAATCAACAGTCACAATATTAACATCAATTTATCTAAGACCATCCCTTCAATAATACAGTATAAAAACCTAACCCACCCCAGAAATCCCATAGGCCTGCCTGAATAGCAGGTCTTTAAGGCTCGGTGAAAAACCATCAGGGAGGAGGCATGTCGGAGGTCAAATGGAAGCAAGTTCCAGAGGGTGAGGGCCACGATCGAAAAAGCCCTCTCTCTGGTCCGCACCAGCCTAGCTGTTTTCATCGGTGGGACCGAGAGAAGGTCTTGTGAGGCTGATCTTGTTTGGCGGCATATTTGGTGATACTGGAGGCGTTCCTTCAGATAAACTGGGCCGAAACCGTATAGGGTTTTAAAGGTTAGTACCTACACCTTGAATTGGGCCCGGTACACAACTGGCAACCAGTGTAGTTCCATCAACACTGGGGTGACATGGTCCCGGCGACGGCTCTGCTTTATTAAGCGTGCCGCCGCATTCTGTACCAGCTGCAGTTTCCGGACCGTCTTCAAGGGTAACCCCACGTAGAGCGCATTACAATAGTCTAATCGAGAGGAGACATGACAGAGTTGGACGGGATCTCAAATGTCATCTAGTCTAAACCCCTTTTGATGCAGGGCATACGCTACTACAGCACCCCTGATAGGTAGCCAACCAGTTTCCACCATCTTCCAAGACAGTCTATTCCACTATCAAAACAGCCTGTACTTAATACCTCCCAATTAGGGTTGCCAGGTTCAATCCCTGAGACTGATCCTGTCCCTTTCGGAGAAAAGAAAGTCAGCCAAGTGCAGGTGTTCTTGCAACCCTGTAATGGGAAAAATCACAAGGTGGAATTCTCCCTTCCCCCCTGCACAACTTTTAAAGATACAGAAGACCTCTTGGAGGCTGGGCCTAGCAACCAAGAGGTCTTTTGTATCTTTAAAAGTTGTGCAGGGGGAAGGGAGAATTCCACCTTATGGTTTTTTCCATTACAGTGTTGCAAGAACACCTGCACTTGGCTGACTTTCTCTTCTCCTAAAGATACAGGATCAGTCTCAGGGATTGAACCTGGCAACCCTACTCCCAATACCTCCTCTGGAGCAACAGGAAAAACATTTGCTCCATCTCTTTGGCATCCCTTCACATATTTGAAAATGGCTATGATGTTGCCTCTTAATTGTCTCTTCTCATGGCTAAACATGCATAGCTCTTTCAACCTTTCTGTATGTAACCTTTTCCTCCAGAATGGAACCTATGCATTAGAAAGCCTCTATTGTACTGTTGTTGTTTTCATTTTTGAGTGTTGGATCGAGCAGGGATAGGGAACCTGTGGCTCTTGACATGTTACTGGGCTGCAGCTCTCATAATCCCTGGCTATTGGCCATGCTGCCTGGGGGTGATGGGAGTTGGAGTCCAAAAGCGAAGGGTCACAGGTTCCCCATCCCTGGTACAGGGCATGACACATGCACTGTGTTGCTGCAGCTTTCATATCCTGCCATTTCTTCATATCTATCACCGTCATTACTGTCATTCCTCATTACTATGTTCATGTGTGCATTTATAAAATTGTCCCCCCCCCCCAAAAAAGGCAAACTTGATGTGAGTTTTTACAACAGGGGTGGGGAACCTTTGGCCCTTCTGATGTTGCTGAACTGCAACTCCCATCAGCTCCAGCAAGCATGGCCAATGGCCAGGAATGATGGAGTTGTAGTTTTGCAACGTCTGGAGGGCCAAAGGTTCCTGCAACTGATTTACAAGCTGAAAGGTTGACAGAGACCAGAAGAGAGGGATGTTAATGCTCAAGACTTGTATTCCTGCCCCCTTAAAATCAATAGGAAGCTGGAGCAGGGTTGCACTGCATGAGTCTGCATGCAATACTTATGGGAATGAGTGATGCTTAGATTAGGAAAAGAGTAGAGTGAGAAAAGCTTCAGGGCATTAATCATTCAGCTAGCAAGAGACCAGACATATACCATTGTCTCTTTATCAATTTGCAGCTCAGCTCCTGTTTGGCTAATTATTTCCCTGAGGTGGGAAGTTACACTGATCTCTGGTGACTCATAATATGACGAATGATGGAGTTTATTTGCACTCTTTGGTTATCAAATGACAACTGCAGTTATCATACAGGAACATAGGGAGTGGCCTTATTCTGAGTCAGATCGTTTGTCGATCTAGCTCAGTATTGCCTACACTGACTGGCAGTGGCTGTCTGGGGTTAAGAACAGAAGAAGAGCCTGCTGGATCAGGCCAGTGGCCCATCTAGTCCAGCATCCTGTTCTCCCAGTGGCCAACCAATTGCCCATGGGAAACCCATAAGCAGGACCTGAGTGCAAAAACCAGTTTCCAGAAACTTTCAGGCAGGGAGTAACACCAACAAAAAACCCCAACATCTCTCATATTGAACAATGGTTGCCCAAGGAACACTTGGAAATTGCTGATGGTCTTGGAGGGCCGCTTCATGATTTTTCTGCCTGTTGTAACAATTGCAATGTTCTGTGCTATGTGTGTATGACTTGTAATTGTATTTCATTGCTCCTTTTATTTCTTATATTGTGCTTTATTGTATTACAAGTTGAATTCCATAGACTTCTACAGAATTCCAATTGTTAAGTGTTCTTCAAAGACTTGCTGCATACATGAATGAAGAAAGCCTGCGGACCACTGGTGGTTCCATGGACCACAGTTTGGGAACCCCTGATATAGGAAGCTAATCTAGCAGGGTGAAGACAAAGGTGTTGGAATGTATGAGGTTCAATTCCAACTTGTGGGTTGAGGCTGCATGGGGCTAAAGGCGTAAGAGAAGAGACCTCTTGGTTGCTAGGCTATACCTGTCCTTTGATCTCCTGCTGTCTCTTCCTTCCTGCTTTACTGATATGCAGGGAATGTTGATCTCAGTTCCTTCCTGCCTTCCCACAGTCTTTCTTCTTTCTCGAGAGGGGAGCAGACATCTTTCCTTTGTCTCTCCCTCTCAACCAGCATGAGGGCTGCACTGGGACCAGTGCAGGCTGCTCCAACATAGCTAGTTAGCTAGATGTAAGGACTCTTTCCTATCAAGCATGTACTTCCAGAATAAAGTAGTTGTTTCTTATTTTGAAGCTTAAAGTCTCTGTCTGACTAATTTGCAGGGAAGGTAGAATCTTAGCAAAGATTCAAACACACACACACAAGCTCGCTCAAAACTCTCTGTTCTGCGGCGCAGCATTTTGACACTCTCCGACAAAAGGTAGAGTGATGGGGCCCTGCACTGTGTGCAGACTGAACAGGAGATTAGAGTGGGCATCAAATATAATGTCATATACTGAGAGTTTTAAAGGTCTTTTCTTTTCCAGTACAGAAGAATCAAGCCTGTTGTCAAGCTAGTAGGTGACATGCCAAATATCTGAGGCTTAGTGAGACCAGGAGACTAGTGGTCCTCTTGCAGCCTTTTGTTGTCCCTGCTACTACAGCCTAACACAGTAAAGCACACTCAGCCAGTGAATACTGCTGCTGAGGAGGAAGGAAATTAGGGGCATGTGATATTGGAGAGCAGCAGACAAGTCTTCTACACAATTGCTTCTGAGCAATGGAGCTAACTGCAATCCTACACATTTTTATCCAGAAGTAAGTCCCATTTAGATCAGTGGGCTTGCTTCCCCTTTCTCTATTTTTATTTAACAAAATTTGCGTACTGCTTGATTGTAACAAAACCTCTAAGCGGTTTACAAGATCTGTGGTTGGTTTCCTTGCAAGCATGCTTAGGATTGCAACCAAAGGGATAAGTGCTGTGAGCGTCAGCAGCATTGCCCTTAATGGCTCAGCATCATTCTTAAACTCACCCCTAATGCCAATTCAAGGTGTGAGGTGGGGCTTACAATTAGGTGCTTGTCCCAGGCATAGAAGGAGTGTCTATTTATGACAGTGATGTTAGGCTAGAATTCTTCTGCCTCATATGCTGGCTTTCTACACACAGGGGATTGTGGTGGAGGAACATTCAGAGAAGGAATGTATATGCCTTCTTCTTAGAACATCTGGGATAATGTTCTGATGGCATGATTCCTAGAACCACAAATATCTGTGACTGGCAATACTTTAACTTGTTGAGACTTCTAGTCAGGACAAGCCCTGTGGAAAGAGGCAACGAACCTGGCTGCAAAGCTCCTTTGAGATGTGCTGTGCTTATGCCCCATCTTCTGTGGGTGCTAATTCTGAATGACAAATTCTGTAAAGAGTTACAATTATAAATGAGGGTCCAATGAAATGGGAACGGGGGGATCGGTTTGCAGTTTCAAGGAATGAGGTGTCAGTGACATTCCCGCTAGCTACATAAACTGATTAATACAAACTGAGTCAGCCTTTGGGAACCACAGCAGAAAGTAGTGTGTGTGTGTATTTAAATGCAGTTAAATAAATTCACGTTACATAAAACCCACACAGCCAGTTCTCATATATGCCGTAGCTAATTGTAACTCCAATCCATCTTTCAGTGTTTTGACTTGGCAAACTTTGAAACAGTTTGATCCAACACCACCCTCTCTCTCTCTCTCTCTCTCTCTCTCTCTCTCTCTCTCACTCTCTCTCTCTCTCTCTCTCCTTTTTTAAAAAAAAGACACTTTGTTCTTACAAGCCATAAATATTGCTGCTTGGCACATGGGTATCTGGAAATGAGGCAAGGTTCCTCAAAAACTGTGCAGGTATTCTTTTGCAGACAAAGGCCCTTCAATGCACACATCCACGTCCACTAACCGTATCGCATTTGCTTCTGCACAGTGTTGCACTCTGGTTGCTCAGATGATCATTTTTCCAGATAGCTGAAGATGCATTTAAAGAAGGCTTGCTCTTTGTGGTGTGAATATTCTCCCTATGGTAAACATAGTTTGCAGGCTTTATTGCTTCAAAAACCTGCCCAACGTGTTTGGCAGTGAGGCAAGAGAAATGTGAATGCATGCTATTGGGAAGTAATGCTGTACTCAAAACACTTTTGGGAAGGGCCATATCTCAGTGGTAGGTAGAACAGTTTTGCATCAATCCCCAGCATTTCCAGGTGGGGCTGGGAAAGACTTCTGCCTGAAAAGCTGAAGAGCTGCCATAAGTCAGCAGAAACAACAGTGCACGAGTCTCATTCTATATCAGGCAGCTTCCGTCTCTCTTAAAAACTGTTCTCTGCCTCGAGCCTTCAACTTAAGAAGCATGTCAGTAAAAAATAAATAAATTATGAGTACTTTCATGAGGGAACAAATGATGCCTTGGGCCTTAATGGAATTGCTTTCCTTTCCATTAGGGACAGTAAAGCTGTTGCCTCAGGAGCAGGTGCTGAGCTGGGGCGCAGCCACGAGATGTTGGAGGACAGAGGTGTGTACCACAGGGTCTTCCTTGCACCTATTTGCTAGCCTGCTGCCCTTTCAGGTGCAGAGGAGGATGCTGTCATAGAATCATAGAATCATAGAGTTGGAAGGGGCCTTGTAGGCCATCGAGTCCAACCCCCTGCTCACATCGAGTCCAACCCCCTGCTCCCTTCTGTACTGGAACAGAGAGGGCGCCATCATGACTTTCACCTGAAGCAGGTAGATCTCTGTCACCAGCCCTGCTGTCCACGACCAGTGCCTAGTGCTAGAGCAGAACTAGTTGGCCATTGGAGTTCCTCAGGAGGGAGCTGCGATCCCCCCCAAAAGCCCAGGAAAGACTTAGAGATGAGCAGAGACGGGTGAATCTGTCAATTTTGGTTTCTGTCCATTTATCATGTTTCTACTCTTATGTTCAGTTCTCCACACCTGCAAATCAATTTGCAATTTTTTTAAGTCCTCATGAAAATTCATCAGTGTTGGCTAGGGAACTGTCCTGCAAAAGAAGCATGAGGTTCGAGGGATGGCCGTGTATCACTTTGCATGTCATTTCAGAAAGTGCAGATTAGGCAGGTTCAACTTGAAATGTGAAGTGATCTGAATCTCTCCCCCATTCCTAACTGAGAGGCTTATAGCCTTACTGCCAGCCCCCTCTCCTTACTGCTCATTTGCTGTGTCATTGTTCATAGCCAAGTTTTCTCTGACTTCTCTTTCCTGCCAATTATTTTTATTTATTTATTATTTGTATTACATTTATATCCCACCCAAGGAGCTCGAAGTGGCATACATGATTCTCCCCCCTTTCCATTTTATCCTCACAACAACCCTGTGAGGTAGGTTAGACTGACAGACAGTGAGTGGCTCAAGGTTACCCAGCCAGCTTCATGGCTGAACGGGGATTTGAACCCTGGTCTCCCAGGGCCTAGTCTGAACTCTAACCAATACACCACACTGGATCTTCCTTCCAAGGAGAAAGAGCCTCTTGGCAGCCAAATGAATGCTTCCAACTTTGGACTTCCCATGGGGTCCGCTTCCCCCCCTTACTCTTGAGATCCAGAGGAGGGCAAAGGGGGGAGAATTAGGGGATGAAGCCAATTTCAGCTTGTGGTTGGACAAGAATCCAGGTGAGATACCCATAAGACTAAGTTCTTTGCACTGCCTTGGGACTACCGTGGGTTCTTCCAGGTCCCCACAAGCTCCCATGCCTCTTCTTCTGAGGATGTCTCGCCAGAATCTTTGTCAAGCAGGATCCTGACTAGGGATGGGCGAGAATTACGATTCAGTTCGCATTTCAAGCCAAATCTATTTGCACATTCTGAAACTGTGAACCGACACACAGCCATCCTTATTCAGACTTTGCAATGCAGTTTGCCAACCAAATAATGTTTACCAAAATGCATATGTTAGGGGAAAATGTGCATAGAAATGAGTACATGTGTGAAAACAATATACAAAAATGCATTATATGCCAAGAAAGTGCTTGCAAAAATGGGTACCTTTATCAAAACTGCCTACGAAAATGTGTTTATCAGGAGAAATCTGCACTAAAAAGCTGGAGAATTTTCTTGAGGATTTTTTTTAAAAAATAGTAAATCGCTGCATAAATGTGGAGAACTGAATTTAAGACAGGAAAAAATGAGAAACAGAAAGAGCCAAAATTGAAAAGACCTTTCTGTCCCTAGTAGTGAAAGCTCCCTTAGGCAAGATATAAGAAATGTGTCCAGCAGGGGCATCAGGACTGAAGAGCAATCAGGATCAGAGGGCAAGCCAGAAGTCAGAACCAAAACACAGCAGAGCTCAGGTGGACCCTATTACTGTAGCAAAGTTCCCCTGAGGCAGGAAGCACTTTGATACTCTTTCCTGCCGAGGAGGAGGACCCAGCATGGATGGAGTCAGCCCAAAAGGGTCTATAGCTATAGTGATGTGGTTCACCACATAGGGAAGGGCCATAGGTCGGTAACAGAGCATCGGCTTTGCATGCAGAAGGTCCCAGGTTCAATCCCTGGTATCTCCAGGTAGGGCTGGGAATGTCCCCTTCCTGAAACCCTGGAGAGCCACTGCAAGTCAGTGTAGACAATACCAAGCTAGATGGATCAGTGGTCTGCCTCAGTATAAGGCAGCCTCCTATAATCCCATACTCACATCCAGGTTGTAACGATGATGATTTCAAATGGCTCTTCAACCACCTTGAGCCTAAGCACAAAAAGGGCTGGTTCAAGCATTAGGCAAATTGAGGCAACTGTTGAAGGGAACTGATGTTGGGTGTCATGAAAATGCAGCAAATGCCTGCTTGTTTAATTTATTAGTGTTGCATTTTTATTGCCAGGGAGGAGAAGAGATGCTTGTGTGGTTTTTAGCCTTGGGTGCCAAAATCCTTGGTTATTATAGCTGTATACTAGAGAGTGATGGATTTGTGCACTTCTGGGCTATATCAACTTTGCTGATGTTCGTAAGTCCATTCTGTTCTGTTTAAGTGTTGGCCTGTGGATTTTTAAAAAATCTGTGCTGAAATTTGTATTTAAATATGCAGTTAAATACATTGCTTTAACACTAAATAAATAAAACCATATTTTTTTCTCAATCTACACATTTCTCAAAATATTGTAGCCTAAAACATGCATTTTCTAACATGCTTTGGCACTTTTCTGAGCCAAGAAGTATATTGCAAAATTCAGAGATGTGCAAAATTCAAAGGATAACGATGTTCCAGCCTGCACATTGGGGGGGGGCAGAGCAGGTTGGTTCACTTTGGAATTCACAGAAATTGAATTCTGTGAACACTCCTGTATGCATCTTGACTTGGAGCACATAGGTGGCCCTTAGTAGTTCTGTAGATGTCTTGGGTCACCCCAGTTCTGCTTGAACATTATATAGAAGTCTATTTTGGCATTAAGTGGCATATAAAAAATATCAGAAATGAAAAATGTTTCTCAGAAATGCTGGGAAGAATAATTTATTGTTGAAAATGGAAATGGTCTGCCTTCAAGTCAATTTCGACTTTTGGCGACCCTATGAACAGGATTTTCATGGTATGCAGTATTCAGAGGTGGTTTACCATTGCCTTCCTCTGAGGCTGAGAGGCAGTGACTGGCCCAAGGTCACCCAGTGAGCTTCATGGCTGTGTGGGGATTCTAACCCTGGTCTCCCAGGTCGTAGTCCAACACCTTAACCACTACACCATATTTTCCCAGTATGTTCTGGTTCAAATGAGCCCTCTTCAGGGATTTCATTCATTTCTTTATAGGGTGCTCAAAAATCATTCATTTTAAAGACTTTGGAGGAAGGCCAAACAAGAGATGGATTGATTCCATAAAGGAAGCCACAGACCTGAACTACAAGGTCTGAACAGGGTGGTTTGTAACAGCTATTGGAGGTCGCTGATTCATAAGGTCGCCGTAAGTCGTAATCAACTTGAAGGCACATAACAACAATAGAGCTTTGCCCTGTAATGTCTCTGAGGAACATTTCTCCCTCTTTTGCTTACATAATTGAATGTTTTCTATTTGGGATGCTTTCTGTGCAACCCCTTTATGTGGTATGTACATTAAATAATAATAACAACAGCAGCAGCAAATTATTAGAAAACTCAAAGCATTTTTCTTGCCTTGGAAACATTCTTTCCCCCTGACTATTAATGGGAATATCCACATGTACATCCATCAGTGTTACTTTAGAAGAGATTCTTAAAGGCACAATTAAGTCCAAAACATTGTTATCGCATGCATACCAGTAGCCAAGGACTGTGTACTATTTATCTTGCATGAGCAGATGAAAACATACAGACTGCCGCTAAGGCATATGACAGAGTTGTAAACAAATAAAGGGCATGAAACAATGAGGTGCCCAGGTGTGCTGAAAAGGCACAGTGTGTTCAAAAGTCTAATCTACCTGAAGATAAATACTGCCTTGGAAGCCCATCAACTTTAAATGGCAAGTTTTCTGCTTGAGAATGGCTTGCCAAAGAAACCTTCCTTTGATCTCCATTACTAACTAACGTAGCAAATGGGTATCAGTACAAATGGCCAGAGGTCACCATAGAGGAACTTGGTCCATTGTGTCCCTCAGAAAAAAAATATTTTAGAAACCCAGTTAATCCCTGTGTAAAAAAAAGAAAAAGAGAAGAAAATATATTTCTTTCAAATATAATTTTAAATGAAGCCAGCTACTCTCTTGCACTGTAAAACAATTTGCTCCTTCACAGAGTTATTTTTAGTTTTTAAGTTTTTTTTAGGTTTTAGGTTTTTCTTTTTTAAAAAAATAGGAATCTCTTCGTGTGCCTCTCTCTACTGAAGTGAATTAGGAGACTGACTTGTGCTGGAGCTCTGTGCCTGCATTAGAGCACATGTGGAGGTTTAGATGGAAGCATGGGCTGAACCAGGGGTAGCCAGAGTGGTGCCCTGGAGAAATTGCTGGACTACAGCTCCTGTCATCCCTGACTATTGGCCATGCTAGCTGCGATTGATGGGAGTTGGTGTCCACAACATCTGGAGGGCACCATATGAACAGGATTGGCTACCCCGATCTACAAAGAGAGATTCCTTAGTCACTCAGAAGGAAGAGAAATCTGTGTTTTCTTCTTCTTTTCTCTTTGATCTAGATGGCTGAAGTCTGGATCATGGAACAGACAGTTACAGCCTGTGCTGTATTCTGACCCTTTTTCCAGCCGAAGGTTTGTGTGCTGCATGTAAATGCGAGATTGGTCCATAATAAGATCTCCTTCATCCATGAAGTAATAAAGGATGAGGATGCCGACCTGGCATGTATAACCACAACTGGGTGGAGGAGTAGGGTGGGGTTAGCCTCTCCCAGTTGTACCCACCTGGGTACTTGGTTCAGCAGCAAGGTAAGCTTGAGAGCCAGGGAGGGGGTTGCTGTGGTCTATAGGAATATCATCTTGCTCTCCAGGCTCCCTGCATATATGAGTACCAATCTGGAGTGTTTGGACCTTGTGTTTGTCCAGCAGGACAAAGTGAGGATTCTGTTGGTGTACCACCCACCTGCAGTAGTGTGGCAAATTTAGAAGTCCAGGGTCCCTTCATGAGTCATCAGGATCGGCCTCATATGCCAAATTTGACAGGTGACTGGGGGCACCTGCCTGTCAATGACATGACATCATTATCCAACCCACTTATCAAAACCCCTTGCAGGGGGTTCCCAAGCCACAGCATCCTGCTGGCAATCAGGTGCTTGGAAATCGCTGCACATGAGGTATTGCTAGCCCTATGCTCAGCGCTTCCCAAAGCACCAAACTTAGAGCTAGCAAAGTGGCTGTTTCTCCCCTCCCCATAGGGAGTGGGGACACAGAAGGTGGTATTTTACAGGCATTGCTGCCTGCAAGAAAGGTCCCTCTCACATCTGATCTGCAAAACACAGGTTTCTTCCCCCTGTGTTTTGCATATCAGCTGAAGAAGGACTTCTCTCACACACGATGCCTGTAAAGTACAAGGGGCACTGCTTGACAAGCGTGTCTTTCTCCTTGCACAGACTTACTGCAGCCAAAATGGAGGGTGCACGGGGAGAGACAGAAAGAGGGCTAAGAAGAGTGGGTGGAGAGTGAGGTGAAGTGGCATTCCTCACAAAGAAGGGGGCAAAGGAAGGGAGAAGGAAGGCTGCCTGTAAAATACAAGGGCAACTGTTTGTAAAGCAGTTATTTCCCCCTCGATGGTGTTTTTTGCTGATTAACTGTGAGAAAGTGGGGTGGAGAGAGATAGAGCTTCATGGAGGGTGGGGGAAGACAGAATGAGCAAAGGGCTAAGAAGAATGAGGTTGCCTGTGTTTTAAAAGGGGAAGAAACCTGCATTTTGTAGATCATTTGTGAGAAGAAGTTCTGACTTGGGCAGTGATGTCTGTAAAATACCTCCACTCTTCTTAGTCCTTTGTTTCTCTCCCCACCCTCCAGTTTCTCCCAGACTATCTACAAAAAGCACCACTGAGGGAGAAAAAATGCTTTACAAGCAATGCACCTTGTATTTTACAAGCAGCCTTCCTTCTTTCAGCCTTCCTTACTTCATCCCCCTTCTCTGTGAGAAAATGCTGCTTTGCCTCACTCTTAGTTCTATCCTTCCCCCCCCCCCGTGAGGCACTCTTCACCTTTCCTCCGTGTTGTCTGCTATGGGCTTGTGTGAGGCTGTTTGAAAGCCCTTTGTTTTAGTAAGATTCTGATGCAAACCCCATCTTCAATCAGGCTTGGCTGTCCCTCCTCTTCTCAGTAAACTTCCCTCTCCTACCTCTTTGTTTTGCCAAATGCCTAGCCCTGGTCAGGCACAAAGCAAATTAGTTTGAAATTTCAAAGGGCAATAAAGGTGGTGAAGTTAAATGGTTTATTAAGCAAGCTGTTTACATGAAGCTGTCGGTTGCAAGCAATAAATCACTAAAACGAACCTAATAGCTAGCAGGTCTGTGCCTCCCCCTCCCCACCTGTGCTCTTATGTTTCTCACTGGCTGGAAACCTCACAAACAGCCAGCTAGGATTCTTGCTGGAAACTGTGCTTGAAGTTTTGTCTTTCCTGGTGTTATCTTGAGGCTCCCAAAACCTCTTGCTGGATGTTGTTTTGAGGCTCTCAAGACCCCTGGAAGCTTAATCTTGTTACTTTGAGGCTTTGTTTGAGGCTCTATCTTGATGGTACTTTTGAGGCTCAATCTCCCCAGTCTAGGGGTCCTTTATTTATACCCAAAAGACCCTCTGGGAGGGGGCACCTTATACCTATTAGATCATCATCTTCCCAGCACCCAAGTTGCTGGGTCTCTCCCTCAGATGACTTTTGATTACCTTCTTCTGATACAACTTGGCCTTAGAAATACAGCTGTGACTTTTATTCCCAGGCTTTGCTCATGCCCTCGTTAATGAGCTCATGAGCATAACTGCGTTGTTTTGACTACCAAGAGTCTGTTTACATAAGCAGAGTGAGAACATTCATAAACCAATTAAGCTCACTGTCCCCTTAGAGCTTGAGAAAGCCACAAACAAGCCTACCTGGCAGAGCAGGGGTATGAGACAAGCTGGATTGTTTTGATTAACTAAACAACTTTTCCAAATGCTGTTTTTGAACACAGACATTTATTAACTTATTATCAGAAAGCATGTGCTTCAAGCTCTCCAGATTCCAATACATTGCAATTACAGTGTACAAAGAAATAAGTACCCTAATAAATCAGGGGTATGAGGCATGAATTATGGGACAGGGCCATGCATATGCCATCCTAAGCCTCCTCAATTTACATCTAGATTCTTCTGGATATATGTAGTGCTACACTCCTGTGGACTCTCTCCCTCCTCCCCACAACAAGAGATGCTGGGAGCCAATTAACATGCAAGGAGATACATACTGACTACTGATTAACTGTAGTGATTCCTGGCCTTGCTGGATTCTCCAGCTACATAGCTTTTAAACGCAAGCATTCACTTGGCATTCAGGAATTGCGGTGGCTTGATTGGATGTAGACAGAGGGACTCCAGGAAGAGGCCAGCAGGGGGCCAGCTGCAGAAAAAAAGTAACAGGGCTGAGTCCTGGAGCATCCGCCCAGGAAAACACACCTGCACAGCCCAACAGTCTCCCTAACTGATCTGATGGATGTGGTCTTGGATGTGGTGTTGAAGCTATGATGATCAGTTTGTATTAAGAAAAAAGTCAACACGCCCTATCCCACCAGGCAAAAAATCCAGTTCATAAATCATGATCCAACAATTCCTTGTGGGCACTGCAGCACCTATACATATACAGAGTTCCTCCACTCACAAGAATTCTCCTGTGTTCACTTAAATGTAGGTGACAGACAGCTTAATGCCCAGAAAGGATGCCTATGCAGAACTGGCCCCCTCTATGGAAGTGAATGGGGAAGCTTGCTTGCCCAGGAGTCCTGTTTGCACTCAGAGTGTAGACAGGCTGTCCCCTGGACGTGTCAAGGCCAGACACTGGTAAGTTTGGGCAGTTCTCATGGTTCTTATCAATTAAGAGACCCATCGACCAACAGCCAATGCCACTATCTTGGTTCTCTATAGCCATGGCCTGCCCAGAGTCATCAAGACAATGCAAGGGCCTGTATTTTAAAATCACACTGGAATATTGTCTCAACCAGAATGATCAAAGGGATGAAACAAGTTCCCTATGAGGAAAGACAGCAGCATTTGGGGCTTTTTAGTTTAGAGAAAAGACGAGGAAGAGGCTGCATGATAGAAGTGTATAAAATTATGCAAAAGGCATGGAGAAAGTAGATGGAAAAGTTTTTCTTCCTCTCGCATAATGCTAGAACTAATGGACATCTGATGAAGCTGAATGTTAGAGGCTTCAGGACAGACAAAAGCAGCTAATTCTTCATGCAGGGCACAGTTAAACTATGGAATTCACTCCTACAGGAGGCAGTGATGGCCATCGACTTGAATGGCTGTAAAAGAGGATGAGAGAAATTTATGGAGTTTAAGGCTCCCAGTGTCTACTAGCCATAATAGCTATGTTCTTCCTCCACAGTCAGAGGCAGGATGCTTCTGAATACCAGTTGCTGGAAACCAGAAAAGGGGAGAATGCTCTTGCTCTTAGGTCCTGCTTGCAGGTTTCCCATGAGCATCTGTGTGAACAGGATGCTGGACTAGATGGGCACTGGCCTGATCCAGCAGGCTCTTCTTAATGTTCATAGGTTGCCAACCCTGCTTCCCTCCACCATCCTGAAATGTATCCCTAGTTCCCTTCCCTAGACTGTTAAGGGGCCCTCCTAGGCCATGTTGCCAGGAGCATGAGGTATTCTTTGGATAGGGGGACATTGCAGTACACAAAAGCTTTAGATTATGTGTGTGTGTTCTTCCCCATGAGGAGGAAAAGCTTTGAGCAGCTATATGAAACCCATCTGTGCAAGTGTTAAATCTTCTTTGGCTGTGAGTGGAGTTTTAAATAAATATTTATGAATCTGCTTACTTTCTTTTTTCCTGACAGAATAAGAAATTAGCCCCATAGGGCAAAAACTGAGATAAAATCACAGTTGGGATATTACAGGATACTGACTGAGTGGGCATTACACTTTCTGTCTTGGCTAAATAACATAACTATATCACTTCTTCTTTAAAAGATTTTGCTAAATGCAAGCAATTCAAGTGATGTGGCTATTTTTATCAGAGCGATCAGCAAGAAGTTTCCAGTGTCAGTGAAGACTTATATTTAAAACTGCACTGAGTTAATATAAATTTAGCACTATTATTTATTTATTTATTAGATTTATATCCCCGCTCTTCCTCCCAGTAGGAGCCCAGGGCAGCAAACAAATGCACTAAAAACACTTTAAAACATCATAAAAACAGACTTTGAAATATATTAAAAACAAAACATCCTTAAAAACATATTAAAACAAAACATCTTTAAAAACATTAAAAAGAAAGAAAAAAGAAAGCTTTACAAACATCTTTTTTTTTTTTAAAAAAAAGGTCTCTATACACTACTCCATATACTACTATAAACCAGTGGGGACTGTTGGCTCCGATGTCAATGGGGCAGTAAATCCACTCTGGGTGTTAGCCTGAATTTTCAAGGAGCTGTCCAAGTTGCTTCAGCAGTTCCTAGTTTGAAGCAAATCTGTGATGCTTGTGGAGCACTGAGAGATTCATATTTTGCCTTTTAAAATTTAAGATTCTCAGGATGTTGAAGTTTAGGCCCAAAAAAGAGCTACACAATATGGACAACTCTGCCTTGAACTAAGCATTGCAAATTCATTATAGAACTTAATTTAAATGATGTCATCATCAGTCACCCAGGTATACTTTACTAATCTTCTTATACTGGCATGCTTATTGCTCTCAACAATTACTTATATAATCTAGTTAATCCTTAATTTGTTAAAGTTGCAATACCTTGTGGATTATGAAGAGGAAGCAAAATAATCCCAAGCGATCTCATGCTTTATATAGTTATTCACTAATAGGCAAAAAATCTTGTGGTTTAAGAACGTTCCTACAGCCAACACATATTTCTATCAAACTTTAAAAAGCAGGGAAATTGGGTAGCTATAGTGAATGCACCAGAGGAGCAGGAGACCTGAACTCCTCTCTGGGATATTGTACTGCCCTACAAATTTGTCAAAATGCAAACACAATTTGAGTTGGTCTTTCACAGTCCAATCCACTTCCTGTGTAGCTTGGAAGAATTTGGTAACATGTGCAACAGGGGTCTGGATTTTCCTCTCTCTTGTTTCAGACTTTGAACTCCCAATTCTCTCTGACTGTTTTGTGTGTCACCATGAATATTTAGAGGGTTGTTAAGCAAGCATTTCTGAGTTCAGGACTATAAGTTTTGTAAGGTTTTGTTTTGAAATGAGCTTGTGGGAAGCAGCAGAATGGCATGGGGGTATTTTCAATTTAACATTGTGGAATGTGAAAAATTTCAAAAAAATTTGGCTATAGTATACAGCTACTCTTGTGGCTGTATAATTACCCTCCAAATGCATTATTAGGGCAGTTTTCAATAAAATATTGAAAACACTGTGAAATAAGTACTTTTAAAAAAACTATGAAGAGCAACTCTGTAAAAACAGTGTCCAGACAAAACAGATGTTACAAAGTAAAATGTTGTGCTAAGGATAAGGTCCAAATTACTGGTGCCATTAAAGAAGTTCTTTAAAAATGAGGGAGGGGACACATAGAAAATTCAGATGATAAGCAAATAAGATTTTGTTTCTTCCAATATAATTCCGCAGTTGCCTGTTTTATTATGTACTAGAGAAGCTTGTTACACCTGAACTGAATTTCTTAGTTTTAAAATATTTTGTAAAGGTAGGGGGACATCTCTAGTTTCTACAAAGCCATCAGGTTGGATTATTATAAATGCACTACAGGCGATTTTTCAAATTCCAAATTCATTTTGTCCCATGGTATAGGTATAGCGTGGTATGGTATAGTTTATTTACATACCGCTTTGGGGCCCAAAGGCTCCCAAAGCAGTAAACAGCAATAACACACATTTATAAAAAAAAATACAGTAGAAATGCAATACATACAACAGTTCAATCAAAACAATATTTTTTAAAAGCATGAACTTTCTGTAAAAAAAATGATGGAATAAGATCTAATTAACAATAGGTGGGACACATCAGCTGGGCTAATTCATAGAAGCAAGGAAGTCATCAGAACCACAGCACTGTCTTCTTACACAGCATGTAAGATGTCCAAAGGCTGTCCGGGAGGCCCTCATGCATTCCCAAGTCCCATAATTAAGATGCCATTGAAATGTTCATTTGAAGTCCCTCCTCACTCAAATTCCATAATGTGCATATAACGAATGTTCATGTTGCACTTTCAAATGTTCAGAATACTTTACATACATTACCTAGGCTGCATACATGCCACACATTTAAAGCACATTTATACATTTAAAGCACATGACTTTCCCAAAAGAATCCTGGGAACTGTAGTTTGTCAAGGGTGCTGGGAACTGTAGTTCTGTCAGGAGTAAACTACAGTTCCCAGGATTATTTGGGGGAAACTATGTGCTTTAAATTTGTTTTAAGTGTATGGTGTGTACTCCTAGTTGTAATTGTTGCAACAACCCTGTAAGATAAGCCTGCAGTATTATCCCCCATATTGCAAGTAGGGGGACTGCGGCTAGTGAAAGAGAGAGAAAGAGAGAGAGAGAGGATTGCCTAAAGCTAGCTAGTAAGTTTATGACTGAGGGAAGATTTGAACTAGGAACGCCCTGATTCATAGTTCAGTCTCTTAGCCCAACACTTGCTACACATCCCTTTGTAGCATCTGTAAATAACTTTGTTTAGATAAAAGCAAGGCCATAAATCATTGAAATACATTAGCAATTAAGCTTTGACGATAGTTTAAAACTTGAGCAGAGTCACGGACACATCACTTACAAGTTTGCACACATTAAACTGGTTGATATTCAGGAAAACAGAACTCTGATTAACAGCCCTTTGTTTTGTTACTTGTCGGCTCATTTCACAAGTGCCAAACTGTTATTGGAGAATGCCAAAGAGCAAACCATTGGAGGGGGAATGTATTTCAAAAACTAATCTTGCTGTTTGTAGCTCTAAGCCACACAGCAGGGTTCTACTGGGGGAAACAGGTGCCCAAAATCCAAAGTAGCCTTAATACAAACCACATTGCCTGAGAAGAACATGGTACAAAGCTATAGGGCATATCTTTGGCACTGTGGTAACCAACTCTATCAGCAGAAACCAGTTCCTGATGCATTAAAAAAAAACAAAAAACACATAAATTCTTGGCCCTTTGGAATTTGCCTTCTTCCTAACCAATTTCTGTAACTGCTCCAAATGGTGTATGTCTGGATTAGAGATGGGTGACAATTTTTATTCAGTTCTCATTTCAAGCCGGATCTTTCAAATTCTCACTTTCTGAAACAATATGTGAGCTGAAATCAGCCATCCTTTGAAATTCGCACTTTTTTAAATTTTGCAGTGTAGTTTGCCAACCAAGCAATGTTTAGAAAAATGCATATATTAGGGGAAAGTAGTCATAAAAATGAATATGTGAAAATAATATGCAAAAATTCATTACATGATGAGAAATAGCTTGCAAAAATGTGTACCTTAGTCAGAATTGCCTACGAAATGTGGCTTTCTGCAACTTGAGCCCATTATTCCGTGGCCTGCATTCTGGGGTGATCGAGAAGAGATCGCGACCCTCTATGTGACAACCTTTCACGTACTTGAAGAGTGCAATCATATCTCCCCTCGGTCTTCTCTTCTCCAGGCGAAACATGCCCAGTTCTTTCAGTCTCTCCTCATAGGGATTTGTTTCCAGTCTCCTGATCATCCTTGAGGCCTAACCAGTGCTGAGCAGAGGGAAACTACTCCTGGCCTAAAATATTATCTTAATCCTACAAATCCTAGTATGCTCTCCTCTGTGATGAAAAATGCTCTTTGCTCAAGGGTCATTAATTTTTCATGCATTCCACAGATGAACCTTAGCATTCTCAAAGGGATGCCAGGCCTGAGGCCAAACAACATGTTACACTAAACACGAACTTCCGGGTAGCTGTTTCCCCCGGTAGGACGCCTTTTGTCTCTCTCCCTTTGTTGGAACTTTACATATCTCGTAACCCTGCTTTCTGCTTCCAAATGAGCCCTCGAATTTAATCTTCTAGTTGCGAGAGTTAAAAGCAGTAACATTCTGGAAGACTACTCAACTATTTTATTTTTTTTATACCAGTAATCTTCCCGAGATAAGAAGCTGGCCTTCGCCCCAGAGTGGGAGCATTTCCCCCTCCCCCTCTTTTCTCAACTTTCGAAGTCATAGCTTTCAGTCCCTATCAGGGAAATTAATTTTAAGCTCTAACCTTGTCTTTGACTGTAACGAATTGTTTTAATTGGCATAATTTCCATACTTGAGAAAGGCAAAGGAAGGCTGAACGAAAGTGAATCTGTGTAAGAAAGAAATCCTTAAAGGAATATATTCTTGTCGGAGTTTGACCTCACCTTCTGCCTTAAAGGTTTTTTGTTTTTGTTTTTTTCCATCCTGGCAAATGGTTTATACAAGGAAAAAATGCCAGGAGCTGGGCATATCTCCTTCTGCAGAGGAGTCCTTGGCAGCCAACCAGCAGGCGAAAATTACGCAGTACTTCCCTTTTAAAGCAGAAAATTTGCCTACTTCATCTGCTCAGCTGAACACCCTGAAGGCCAGCCCTCTCCGGGAAAGTTCTCACAACTGGTCACTAGGTTATCATCTGTTAAACAACCCACCCAAAGATCCTTTTGGTGCTAAAAGCCTGGCGGAGGAATTACTTGATGCAGGATATAATTGTTCACTTGGCACAAACACTGAAGGCTTCCCCTCTGAGGTGATTATTATTGACTCAATACACGAACCCCAGGAGCTCCAGGCGCCTTCTTCTATGACTAATCCTAAGATCAAGTTGGTACCCCCACCAGGGTCTAAGTCTCTCTCCTGTGATTGGGGCGAGTTAGTGATGAAAGAATTGGATCTAGTAAAAGCGTATATAGCGGAAACAAACAGCTTGTTAACCACGCTAGTTAAAGCCATTGGCCCGATCCTCTGTGCGAAACCTACAGGCCTTGTTTCTTCGAATGACTCATGTACAGATACTGAACCGCCTAATTCGGCTCCTAGCGGACTGGCAGAGTTGCCAAAACACTCCAACCTGCTAGACAACCTAAAAAATCAAAGAATGTCAAAAACTTTAAATCTGGATCGGTTGAGAAAATGAACTTCAAACCGTTATTTAAATTGTTGGACTCTTCTAAATCTCAGCTACCAGCAGCTCATTCCAACTCTGTCAAGCAAAGTAAAAAATCTGCCCCAAAAAAGGATTTACCCCAGATGGAGGGAAACAGTATCACCTCTCAAGGTGATGGCGGACAAGTCCCTATGGGAAATCATCAGCCTACACAGGTGAATTGGAGGCCATCCTCCTCAACATCTCAAAGTTCTGCAACCTCCCAAAGATCAACTTCTTGGTCTCTAAAATTGATTAGAGAAAAGTTGGCGGTTACGTGTCTTCCGTGGGCGCCTGGTTCCTGGCCTTCAACCCCGAGTATATCGCATATGGAAAATTGTTTTAGGCCATTTCTACCTGCCTCCCATCGCTCGAAAAATATTAAGCATATATCTAAGCTGTATTCTAACCCGAACTGTTGGCATCTTATCATCACTTTTCAAACTTCTTTCCTTGCGAATCAGATCTATACCGCCAGAGACCAGTTGAGGAAGCGTGGCATAGCGGTTCAACATTATTTCAGGGATCAGGCCCCCCCGAAATCGCTATATAATTCTCATGCAAATTGGCCTAGTGCTTGCGGAGTTACATTCACAATGCCCTCTATTAGTTCACCAATCCTTTCGTCTCCTTTAGCTCGTGACTCCAAGATGCCCGAACAACATCGGGCTTCCAGATCCATCCGTGAGACAATCTCCCCGACACAGGATAGTTTTGAGCCAGAAGAACTGCACCTCATGGAAACTTATAGTCGTCTACCTGAATTTGAACGTATGGCAATTATCAATAGACTAAAACAGCTGATTGAATGTCTAAATAGCGTACGTTCAGAAGACTCCTTGGCGGCTTCTAAACAGTGCCCACCCATCTAACCGGACAACTCAAGCAAGTCTCTAACCACGGTCGTTGTTGAACAACATAGCCAACACCTATGTCCTCTATGTCCCATTATTACCAAGTCTCCTGCTTTTGATGGAGCCATGCAGACAAGATGCGCTCCTCACCGTAAAATATCTCCTCCTTCTATGGAGGCTGCCAGTGATTCCACCTGGCTACAGATGCGTTATTTACAACCTGAGGAACTAGGCTCGCCAAATAAGGAACATAAGGCCAAGTTACATCTCCCAGTCCCAACGTTACAAACATTGTGGAAAACTTCTAATGTAAGCATCTTAACCCCCGATATTAACACTATCACTTCATGCCCTTGACAACAACCCTGTCTTACCCACAGGACAAAACACCCGACCATTACGTCAGACCAAGGGTTAAATACAAATTCTGGCTCCCTCTGTTCCCCTTCTGAGACCCAATTGAAATTACTCTCTTGGAACATTGCTGGCTGGAAGAGTAAGACTTTAGATCTGGAGTTATTACAAGATTTACAAGCATACGACATCATTCTATTGCAGAAAACATGGCTGACAGAGGGTGAGATACTCTTGCTTCAAGGGTTTAAAACCTGGTTGAAACCGGCCAGGAAATATGGTGGCAAAGGACGTGGGCAAGGCGGTTTGGCAATATTATTGGCTACTAACCTTGATTGCCAAGCTGTTTTACCCAACATCAAGGCCCCAGAAACTTGCTTAGCTTTGGGAATTACTATAGCAGGCTTTCCACCTTTTATCTGTTTAAATGTATATGTTCCTCCGGCAAATTCAACTTCGTCGGATTCTCCTTGGCCTCCCTTGGAGAACTTTGTCGAAGTACTCTTAGCAAATTATCCCACACATGAGTTCCTCTTAGGAGGCGATTTTAATGCTAGGATGGGCCATAGATATCCCAAAATTGATGGAATCCCTTGGGAACCACCCGAGGGCTTCCCTCTCTTATTTAGATCAGCCAGAGATAAGGTAGTAAATAAGTATGGTATGGCCCTCTTCCAACTGCTGCTGAAATTCCATCTTATCTGCCTGAATGGTTCACCTCTAGACTCTTCAAATGGATTTTTCACTTATATAGCTCGGACTGGTGCTAGTGTTGTCGATTACTTCTTGGGTTCCCCCTTACTGATAAAATGGGTCAAAGAATTTACTGTCATCTCGAGGCCAGAAAGCGATCATCTTCCCTTAAAGTTAGTTTTCCGGGCCTTTCCAAATCCCCAAGCTGTTCCCTGCCAGGCCCCTCATTTGGCCCAGCTATATGGGCTAAAACGCCTCAGATGGACCACAGACATAGGTCTACAAGCCCACCGCCTTCTGGCATCAGATTTACTACTAGACCTCCGACATATAGCCATAACAAACTTTGAGGAGAGCTTCCGGGCATATGAGTCCATAGTAGCCCAACTCACTCCGCTGATTGCATCCTTAACCATTGCCTCTGTCCCCCTAAAACCAAAAACCTGGTTTGATAATGAGTGTAGAATCGCAAAAAAGCAACTCATTAAACAAATCAGAATAGTCAGAACTACAAATTGCCCAGAGACTTTCCAAATTTTAATACAACTGAAAAGAGCCTACAAAAAACTTTTAAATGATAAGAAGCAAACTCATTATGCTGCAAATTGGGCGGCATTGGATGTGGCTGCGAATTCAGGCAATGAGGCTGAATTTTGGAAGCTATTACAAGGATCCCTCGGAACAAATGATTACACCCCCATCCCTCCCATGTTACAGGAGGAGTGGATGGTGCATTTCCAATCCATTTTCGGGAATCCACATCCTACCCCACCGGTTGCTATAGTTGATGTCTTGGCCGACCTTCCTCCTTGGCCCCCGGTAACAACCGCGGAAGTTATGGATTTAGCCAAATCCCTCAGAGCGGGAAAAGCCCCCGGCGAAGATATGCTTCCACCAGATTTCCTAATACAGGACCTCTCTTGGTGGGCCCCGCTCCTGGCCTCCCTTTTTACCAACATAAATAATACCGGAGCTATCCCGACAGGTTGGTTGACCAGTATCGTGGTACCTATTTTTAAAAAAGGCAACCCGGCGCTCCCTTCGAACTATCGTCCCATTAGTCTATTGAACGTACCTATGAAATTGTACTGTAGGTTATTACTTAATAAGCTGAGAGACTGGGATCTTACAAATTCAATTATATGTGATGAACAAGCTGGTTTCCGGCCTAAGAAAAGCACCACAGATCAGGCATTTATATTGTACCACCTAATTAGGAAAATAAGAACTAAATCCTACAAATCTTTATATATCGCCTTTGTTGATTTTTCAGCAGCTTTCGATTCTGTAGATAGAGAACTTTTGTGGGAAAAAATGGCCCGGTCTAGCATAGATAAAAGGCTTTTATGGCTTATTAGGGCCCTCCATCAGTCGAATGTAATCCAGGTTCGACTGGGGAAAAACGGCTCCCTCTCCCCTAAAATCCCAGTCCACAGAGGAGTTAAGCAGGGGTGCCTTTTGGCCCCCTTCCTGTTTAACTTCTTTATTAACGATATAGTGGAGGTGCTCTCCTCGCCTGATTTTTTTCCGCCTTCAATCGGCCAGAGGAAGATCCCTGCCTTATTATACGCGGACGACCTGGCCTTATGCTCTTTAACCAGAATTGGTCTTAAACGTATGATTTTGAAACTGGAGGAATACTGCCACACGCAGAAGCTCAAGGTCAACCAGTCTGAAACCAAAATAATGGTTTGCGGGAAATTTATGAGGTCTCAAATTTCCTGGTCATTAAACAGTGCACCAATTGAACAGGTTCGAACCTTTAAATATCTTGGGATTCACTTTTCCAATACTCTTTCTTGGGCTCCCCAGATTAAAGCCATGTCCCTCCTAGGGGCCCGCGCCTTAGGTCAAGTTAAAAGTTTTTTTTATTCTCGGGGAGGTCAACTTGTTGTCTCTATGGTGAAAATTCTAAAAACTAAAATCCTCCCGAAAATATTATTCAGCTCCGAACTATGGGGAGCTGTGGCCAAGCCCAAATTAGAATCCATACAAAATTCATTTATGAAGCAAATTCTTGGACTCCCACCGGGGACCCCTGCCGCCCATTTAAGGGCTGAACTTGGTCTCCCCTCTCTTTCGGCTCCGTTTGACCTGGCCTACCTGCGATATTGGCTTCGTATTGCTAGCTCAGACGATTCCTCCTTGGTCAAACAGTCCTGGTTGGAGCAACAACAAACTGCAGGGTGGGCTCAAGAATGCCAACCGATTCTTGATAAATATAATCTGCCCCGCACCAAATTCTTTGAATTAAGCAAGGTTGCCCTACGTAATTGGATTTTTGACCAAGACGCTATCCAGGATTGAGCTACCATTGCGACGGCATCATATTCAATTTGGTACCCAATTATAAAGCCCAACCACTCTCTCTCTACATACTTGGGAGTTTTATCATTTGCTCCCATTAGGAGAGCGTTTACTGCCCTTAGATTCCAAACCATGCCCTCGGCCTTCCTAGAAGGCCGTTACCGTAGTATTCCACCCTCCCATCGTTTTTGTATTTACGGCTGTAAGGCTATCGAGGAGATTTCACATTATCTCTTCTACTGTCCCTTATATGAGGATCCAAGACGCAAATTTTTACTTCCTGTCCTTGCCCCTTTTGTATCTTACTCCACAGAGGAATTGGTTATCGTACTCCTGGCAGATAATTATAAAGAGGTAACCCTAGCGGTGGCTAACTTTGCCTTAGCGGCACAAAAACTGAGAGCGAAATTTTCCATTGAAATATCTTAGTAGAGCCTTAAATTTGAGTTATGGTTTTTAAATGAATTTTAATGTTATACGCTATGTATGTTTGTATTCACTGTGTTTGCACATGGCCTATGGCTAAGTCTGCAATAAAATTTTACTTACTTACTAAACACATAATCTGGCAATGCTCTTGTCATGATCAGGATTGAGGTCAGTGGTGGGTAGGAGGGGGGGTTAACCCTTTCCCCCCATGCCACATTCCTGACAAGAAAACTACTATTCCCCTAAGCTGCTATTTGGCACAGGAAGACAGCTTGGAGCCAAACTATTCACTAATCTTAATGAGTAGCTTGCCCTTGAGCTCTGATACAAATTTCACATCCCCCTCTGCTATTGTAACATCCTTCTCAATTTAACAAGAGTTAATTCTAATAATATGGATGGACATTTCCAATATCATGTGCATTCTTTATATGCTTTGATCTCTAAGAACTTCAAGAACTTTTGATGTTCTCAGAGGCACTGTTCGATATCCCTTCACTATCTGAAGTCAGGTGGGCAGAGACCAGAGACAAGGCCTTTTCAGTTGTGGCACTGTGCTTGTCAGTCCCCAGAGAGGAGTGCCTCCTGGCCCCATCTTTATTTTCTTTTTAGTGGCAAGTGCAAAATTTCTCATTTGCACAGGTTTTTTAGTTTTTCATTTTTTTGTTGGGCTTTTAACTGCCTGCAGAAATATGTTTCGGCTGGGTTTTAATGTTATGTTATGTTTTATTATGTAAGCCATTCTGAGAGCTGTGGTTGAAAACCGGCTAATTAATCCTTGAAATAATATACATGGCTACCTCCATGTGCACACAAGTGCTCCCATGCTCACAAGCAATTTCTGGCATGCAATGATCTATGACGATTCATTTTCACTCCTTGTTCTCTATTCTTATTCAGCACTACAATTTGTTTTCATCTGCGCCCGCCGTATTTCTGTCTAATCTAAGAGTGTAATAATGTTGCAGGTCGAAGGGCACTAGATAAAATCTGTAATAGTTTAGGTGCGGCAGAGCCTGCCTCAGTCACAGCAAGTAGAATGTAGAGAGGAGTTAAGCTAGGATCCAGGAAAGGCTTCAGGGCTTCTGACTCCATGGTGGGGACAGAGTCAGGGGTTACAGCAGTACTGGTTTAAAAAAAGCTGATTATAGCATTGCTCAAGCTGAAGAGAAGACACTCTGCAGAAACTGAAGTTTCAGTGACCCTCAGTTCAACAAGAGGAGAAATTCAGTTCAGTTCAAAGGTGAATTTGCACTTCCTGAAAGAATGTGTGAACCAAAACACAGCTGTCCTTTGAAATTTGCACCTCCCTGAATTTTACAATGCAATTCTCCAGCCAACTAGTGTTTACAAAAATGAACATATTTATTTATTTATTGTACTTATATACTGCCCCATAGCTGAAGCTCTCTGGGTTTTAAAACATTAAAACAAATATATAAATTTAAAAACACATCTTTTAAAAACAATTTAAAACACAATTTAAATTTTTTAAACAATTTAAAACACATGCTAAAATGCCTGAGAGAAGAGGAAAGTCTTTACCGGGCACCAAAAAGATAACAGTGTTGGCACCAGGCGCACTTCGTCAGGGAGATAATTCCATAATTTGGGGGCCACCACTGAGAAGGTGTTGCCAGCCTCCGAGCTTCCCTTGGAGGAGGCACCCGGAGGAGGGCCTTTGATGCTGAGCGTAGTGTACAGGTGGGTTCGTATTGGGAGAGGTGTCCCATCAGGTATTGTGGTCCCAAGCCAGTGGGTCTTCCACCTCTGTTTCCAGAAAATGGAGACACATGACGTTAGTCAATCAAACTCCTTTTTACTGTACAACCTGGTGCAATCCACTTGAGTGTGTTTTTTAAAATTTCAGGTTCAGATTTCGCATCTGATCGGCAGATCAACCTGTTCCCCCTCAAGGTGTGGCCAGTGGAAATGCTTTGGTATAGGCAACTAGTGTGCTCACTTCTATGTCTCTGATGTGGGGGGGGTGCAATTTGTGTTGATATTTTATATGCTTCTGTCAGCGAATGGTTTCATTGTCTCCTGTTTCATTACATTTTTACTAGAGTGGAAGGAGTGATTGGTGATGGTAGTCTGGTGGTTGAGTGGGAGATATTGCTGTGATTGAACAGGTGGTGTATTTATTTTTGGGAACTGGTAGATGCGTATGAGGTGTGGGAGTAGAAATGGGGTACTGGATGAGGGCGATACTGGATGAGGTGTTGTATAATTTAAGTAGACCTGAGGAAGCATTTGGGTGTGATGTGTAGGTTTCAGTGGGGTGAGCATTGTATCTTGTACGTCAGGATGTGCTTTGGTAAGAGGAAAACTGAAGAAAGAAGGTACCCTTGACTTTTAAGGACTGTAGCTCGCTGGTAGAGCATCTGCCTTGCATGCAGAAAGTCCCAAGTTCAGTCCCCAGCATCTCCAGGTAGGGCTGGGAGAGAACCCAATACGAAACTCAGAACAGTCCTGCCAGACAGTGTAGTCAGTCCTGAGCTAGATGGACCAATGGTCTGACTCAGTATAAGGCAGCTTCCTCTGTTCCTAAGATGTCTACTGTGTTTTTGCTTTTTATTTATTTATTCATTTATTAGATTTATATCCCACCCTTTCTCCCAGTAGGAGCCCAGGGTAGCAATTTTATTTTATTGTTTATTGCATCATCATGAATTTTTCCAGTTTCATTGTTTGTTATATATACAGTATTGTAGTGGCAAATTCAGAAGTGCAGGGTCCCTTCATGATAGTCACAACTACACCCTCACCCATCTAGTTTTTTTTTTGCTGAGAATAAGATCCTTGTTAATGCAGACATCCCTAGGAGCCAAAATGCATGAAAGAAGAAAATGTTAGCTGCTGAGAAGAGTCTTCTCAGTGGCTGACTCACCTCCTTTCACTCTGATTGGCTCATAGGATGCTGGAGACATAAGGACCCTGCTAGGACCCTGCTCCCCAAAAAAGTATAGGCTCTAAGACCCCCTGAGCCCCTGGACAACTACACCCCTGTATATATACTTATTGAATTTGCTGCTTTGTAAAGTGCTGAGAGACTATCTTAGTGTTAAGCAGTATATAAATATATGAAATAAATAAATAATGGTCAGGGATGGTGGTAGTTTGCAGTCCAGCAGTATCTATAGGCCACAGGTATCCCATCCCTGTTTTAAATAGGAGTTTTATAGATACATTTTTTAAAAATCTTGTTATAGTTTTATACATACTCTTGTTGTTTATATAGTGGGTGCAGTCCAATTAAATCTCATCTTGGCAATTCCAGTGGAGGAAAGCTGAGCACCTGTTTAATTCTCTTTCACATTCAAAACAATGGTACTTAAATGCATTTAGCTTTGGTTGGACCCACTGTTTTTATAAAGTTACAGTGATTAAATCTGTATTAATGAAATGTGTCTTGGCCAAAGATCTCTGTGTGAGATCACAACTCAGAAACAGAAATAGAAGAGGAGGTGTGTCACTCTAGGGTAAACCTGGGCATCCAGTTTGAACAGCCCACAATCAGTAGTTGCTGACCCAACAGCAATACCCAGGCAAACAATGTTTAAAAGAATTCCTCTCGCTTAATCTGAATACCTATCTGAAGCTATGGAAGATGCTATCAGCAGCTCCGGATTTCAAGGCTGCAATGTCAGCAAAGGGCGTACAAGGTTTCCCATCCTGCTCAATCTGATAAACAACAGGACTTGCAACACCGCAGATGTTGCTGAACCCATTAGGTTTCTGTTTGAATTTTTTGAATTAATTTTTTGAATGGCTTGAATTAATCTTGGACATCAGCCCCTGATTAAATTCTGACCCTTTGGGAGGTGATATTAGCCCACCCCCCAATGTAAGCACAGAGGCAAAACGGGTGCAGACGGGATGGCAGTTGTAGCAATGGGATCTGCCAGCAAGCACCTCTCCAGAGAAGGGCTGTTGGACCCTTGACCCTGCAGCCCTTCCCTCCTTTCTCAGGGCAGCTTTTTAGTAAAATGTCCAGGAAGCCATCAAAGGCCTTTAACAGGCCACATCCCCTTCCTAATCAGAACCAGGAAAAGTTGAGGAAGAGCCTCCCAGTTAGAGACTTAACAGTGCAACGCTATACCTGTCTGCTTAGAAGTAAGTTCCACTAAGTTGAATGCTTACACCCAGATAAGTGGGTTTAGGGCTGCAGATCAAGATTTCCACGTAGGCTGGAACCCTGGTCTCTTTCATTTATGCACTTCCTGGAATTAAGCATCCACAATAACTTTGCAAGGGAGGAGGATGGGGAGAAATATCAGAACGTGTCTATGGGACCTCCTTGGCCCCTAAGCCACCTTGACATGCCCAGGGTCCTCCATTGCCTGGAAGAAACAGGGTGGGACAGGGGAGAGTCTAGCAGCCACCAGAAACTGCACAACCTCTTCTCTTACTGGCACATTTGAGACCCTCTGATTCCTCAGCACCACCCCCTGGTCCACCCACCCAGCCACCCCAAATAAATAAAGATAGTGGCAGCTGTTGCAGCCTCTTTGCTCTGCACTTTTCTGGGGAGCACCGCTGCCCATCTCTGGTGCCCATGCTTGCAGCCTGCCTCCATCAACTTACCAGGGCTGAGATAGGTGGCAACTTGTAAGCTTCCCATAGGCATCTGGTTGGTCATTGTGAGAACAGGATGCTTGACCAGATGGGTCATGGATCAGGCCAGAAGCCCGTCTAGTCCAGCACTCTGTTCTCACAATAAAATACCCATGAGAAGCCTGCAAGCAGAAACTGAGTGCAACAGCACTTTCCCCACTTGTAATTCCTAGCAACTGGCATTCAGAGGAATACTGCTTCTGACAGAGGAGGTAAAGAATAGCCATTGTGGCTAGTATCCATGTATTGGGATGCAAATATTTGAAGGAAAACCTCTGTATATCAAGCTGCTCAGGCCCTCAGATCTAACGGAGACGACTGACTGGAGGTCCCACCAGCAGATGTGGTCCATCAGGTAGGGGCTTGAGATAGGGGCTTGTTTACGGACAGTCTAGTATAAATCCACCACTAATGCAATACGATTACATCAACAACATGTTGCAGAATATACCTGAAAAAGGTGTAGGAAAAGTAACTGAAATTTTGGGCCATTTTCCACTGGTCAATATGCCGTACTATGGCTTACATATAGTAGGTACCTGTGATGCTCACACAACTGCCATCAAGAAACTGCTCATTAGTTTGTGCCCAAGAAGATACAGTTTTCTGAGACTGATTTTCACTGGCTATGGAAACAATTGGAATTCCCGCCACAAACTTGAAACAATTGCATTTTTCCCAACAGAGAACAATGCCATCTAGAAAGAATCATAGAAATGTCTCAGTTCCACGGAGCTGGTCCATGTATCCTGGAGACTACCGAGATATGACATGCAGTCTATTCGGGGGGTTAGGGTTGTAGTTTAAATGAAAAGTAGCCTGTGATTCCTTTCAGGAGTGGAAGAGAAGAGGCTGTTACTTTTCCTCCCCAGCTGTTTGCAAACTCAAAATCACCACTTCCACCCCCGCCAGCTGGTTTTTCACCTAAGGGGAAAAGACACTAGTCCCCATATTTTAAGATTATTCCTTTAAAAGATTTAAAAAAAAAATCTCCAAGACAAACATGGTCCATTAAGACATTTTAAAGCAACTCTGAAAGACAAAATAATTCACTGTTTATACTGCATCATGCAACACACTTCTGGGTGTGTTTTTTTTCCATTTTGGCATCTTGTGAGGAGTCCTCATTAATGCTCAATCTCCTGATAGAGAACTTAATCATTCTAATTCCTCTAGCACTACCTCACGCTATTAAAAGAAAAAGTTACCATTCCTCTCCAGCTGTTTGTCAGCTTAAAATCAGCCCTCAACCCCTCCAGTTACATGCAATAAATACAACACGGCCTGCCATTCTTAGCAGCCACAGTTGGATGTAATTTGGTTGCATTGTTTCATAACTCTAGCCTAAATCTGTCATATTTTACAAGTAAAATATCCACTTTTGATGGGTGTAACCAGGGCCTGCACCAAAGGGCTCAGGTCGGACCCTGGTCAAGGGCCCCTGTGCCCCAGAGGGGCCCCTGAAGGTCCACTCCTTAGGGTGTGGGGGTAGCACTCCCCTTCTGAGATCCTCGGCAGGGTCGGGAGTTGACCTTGCTGCCACCTACACACTGTGCAGGCCCACGGCGCCCACCTTCTCTGTCTGCCTCTCCTCCCTTTCTGTGAATGTCCTTTGCGCTGTGCACGCATCTGCTATCAACCAAGATGGCAGCAGAGGCTTCTCTAAGGGGATGATGCCCCACCGCCATCTTGATTGATGGCAGGCAAGTGCACTAATACAGTGCAGCGCACATGTGTGCCATCAATGAAGATGGCGACATGAGTATCAGCCCCTTAGAGAAGCCTCTGCCACCATCTTGGTTGATGGCAGCGACGTGCGAGCCCAGTGCACAGGGCATTCACAGAAAGAGAGAAGAGGTAGGTGCGGTAGTCCCCCATGGTCTGTAGGGGGGTGCTGGGAGCAGGGGTCCCGGGGTAGGCTATTGCCCAAGGGCCCAGTCACGCCTAGCACTGGCCCTGAGTGTAACCTTTATTTTTACAATTGCCTTTAGTGTATTTTGCGAAACTCTTTGTAATTCTTGTTGCATCCTCTGTGATTAAAGGCTGCAATTAGATTCCTCTGCTTAATCAGGGGAACCATGTAATATAGTCTTTTGGGACTGGATTACTTCAAAATGCAGGTGGAACTGTCACATGGTTGACAATTCTCCCATGTTACAAAATCCTTGCTTGTGGAATACTAGGAGAATTGTAATTCACTGTTGTCTCTATTGCACTAGCTTTCTATGTGTAAGGAGGCTTTTTGTTGTTGTTGGTAGTAGTAGTAGTATTTTAAATGGGGGAGCATTCCATTTACAATTTATGGAGAGTCAGTGTGGTGTAGCGGTAAGAGTGTCAGACTGGGACCTGCGGGATGAGGGTTGAAATCCCCGCTCAACCCTGAAGCTCACTGGGTGATCTCAGGCCCATCACTGTCTCTCAGCCTAACCTACCTCACAGGGTTGTTTTGAGGATAAAACTGGAAGGGGGAGAGCCATGTGCCACCTTTAGCTCCTTGGAGAATATAAATGTATTGAATAAAAGAATGAATTTATCCACCTGAAATGTTACAGTTCCACTCCTAGCAAGACTAGTTCTGTCATTACTGTTTCCCCATAGTTGTTCACATTTAAAGGCAAACCTAACTAATTTACACTTTCTTTTTTTTTTTTTTTTACAATAATTTTTATTCAAATTTTCATAAAACATAGAAAACAAAATCATAAAACATTCAAAGACAAAAAACAAAACAAAACAAAAATGATTAAACAAAAAAATAAAATAAAATAAAATGTTGACTTCCCATTTGTCACATATCAAATCAGTTATAGGTCTACAATATATAACAATCCTGTCTCTTAAATCATATTATAAAATCACTTTCCTCCAGTAGTTATCTTAATTAATCATCAAATCTCATAAACATTACTTTATTCTTTCCACAAAAAGTCAAAGAGAGGTTTCAATTCTTTCAGAAATATATCTATCAATTTTTCTCCAAATAAACATGTCAATTAATCCATCTCGTTAATAATTATAATAATCTTATTGTCATAACCATAGTCCAAATAAACATTTCGATTAATCCATCTCATCAGAATCTGTTAGGTCCAATAATTTCAATAGCCATTATTCCATTATCCCTATTAGTTCCATCTTCCATCTTCAATAGTCCTGTTAAGTCCAGTAATTTCAGTGTCCAATCTTCCATTATCAGTATTCCATAATAATCTTGCTGTTGTAGCCATAGTCATATAATAAGAGTCTGATGGGAATTTCCTCTATCCCAAATATTTTCTTGCCATCCATTCTGAATAAGTTGCTGAAATACTGTTGTAAAGTCATATCTGTGTTCTTCTTTTTTACAAAATGCACTGGCTCATCTCTTAAGAGTTTTTCCATTGTCACATGGCTGCAGTTTATTCCATAGATTTTCTCTATATCAAGCTCCATCACATCATTCCAGTCCAGAAGATTATCCAAGCCATTGATAACTTTATCTCTAATATCTTCATTAATTTCTTCAGAGATAACGTTAAATTCCAAACAGTAGATTTTATTTCTAAAATCCATAAACTCCAGATCTTTTTCCAATTCCACATTTGTTCCAATCTCCAGGGCTTGTATCTTCCCTTTATTTTTTCTTTTCTCATCTCTGATCTCATTCTCCTCTCTCACAGGGTCCCCTATTTCTTTAAGCTCCTGCGTCATTTTGCTCAGTTCAATTTTCAGCTCCTTACTACCCTGTCGCAGGGTTTGTTTCGTTATCTCAATCTCATCCATTATTTTCTGAAACATAATTACTTCCAGATTCTCAGCCACTTTCTTGATTGCCATTTTTAAAACCACGAAAACAAAGCAAAACAAAAATAAAGAAGAACCACTTCTTATTTCAGCAACAATTGGGTTAATATTCCAGGCTTGATGACATCACAGTATAAACAGAGCAACCTGCCTTATCTCTCTTGTGCAAGAATGCAAAACAAATTTAGTTCCCAGCATCAAAACAGTTAGTGGTGTCGTGAAGAAGCAGATTCGTCAAAATAAAATAGACCAAAAAAAGAATAGTCCCAGACAATATAATATTCCTCGGAATAGAAATCAGGAATAGAAATCCCTCTTCTGTTTATTATCTTTAGAATGCACTTCCAGGACAGCTTTTTGCGACAGAAACAGAGATAAGCTGTTAATTTCGTGAATAACAGAGAAGAGCTATATCTCACCCAGAAGTTGTCCAAAGCCGATCAATCTGACAAATCTCCTTTTGCTGCAACAATTTAAACCAAGTAAAAAAAATAATAGAAAGAAGGGTGCTTGCCTGTTAGTCCGTTCTCTCTTTCAAGAAAAGATAAACGTATCGCTTAAGCAGATAGAGCTTGTTAGAAAGTCCGTCCGGCATTGTTGGCTGGACCTTATCTCATAAATTAATGAAATCCAGTCCTCCCAACAAAAACAGGCTTTGAGGTTGATCTCTACGTTTCTCCCTGCCCGGGAGAAATTTCATCAGTCAAAAAAAAAAATGTTCTGACTGATTTATATCTGAATAAGCTTCTTTTGAGGCGGGAGCCCGTCCCAAAAGCAGGCACAAGCGAAGTCACCCTTCCCGGAAGTCAACTAATTTACACTTTCCAAAGCAATACATGAACTGAAACAGCCATCCTTTGAAATTCGCATTTCTCTGAATTTTGCAGTGCAGTTCTCCACACAAGTACAGTGTGCAAAAATGCATGTGTTTGGGTAAACTGTTTATAAAAATGCATATATTTTATATATTTTTGCTTTGCAAAAATGTAAATGTTGTACAAAAATTGCATAAAATGCAATATTGGGAGAAATTTACTGATGAATTTTCAGGAGGACTTTTAAAAAATTGCAAACTGATGTGGAAATGTGGAGAAATAAACTTAAGATTGGAAAGATGAGAAGCTGAGAGAAGCCAAAATGGACAAATTCACCCATTAATAGGCAGGTAACAATATTTAAAATCAACCCAGTCCACACAGAAAAAGGAGTTTTATCCAGTTGTGCCCTTCCATGAAGATGAGACTTTCAGTAATAGAAAAGGAGGGAAGAGGATTTTTGCAGATTTCCCCCTTCCCCTGTGCTACCTTCCACCAACCCTTTCAAGTATATTTTCAGGAGGCAAGGAGGTTGCAAGAGATATCAGCAAGAATTGCCTCCCTTCCTCTTCTGTTAGATCAAAACACCTTCCACAAATGGAATGACACTAGTCAGCCCAAGGAAATAATTACTATAGCTAATAGCCTACCCAAATTTGCCTGCCCTCCTGTCCAGGCAATACTTGGATGGGAAGAAACTGCAACACTGGCTCCATAGATGCATGTTGCTGCAATGGCTCAAGAAGAGGCCATGGGGAAGAGGTCCCCATACTCAGGGCCGGCACCAAGCAAAACCGGGCCCTTAGGCACCAGCCTGCCTTGGACCCTCGGCACCTGCACGCATGCTCTGCCTACCTCTCCTGTTGCCTCATGTGAATGCTGTGTGCACTGTGCATGCATGCCTGCCATCAACCAAGATGGCAGTGGGGGCTAAGGGCTGATGGCCCCTCTGCCATCTTGGTTGATGGCATACATGTGTGCTACGCTATGCACACACAGGCCTGCCATCAACCAAGATGGTGGCAGGGGCATCAGCCCCTTAGGGAAGCCTCTGATGCCATCTTGTTTTATGGTCGGCATGCACATGCAGTGCGTACAGCATTCATAGCAATGGGAGAGGTAAGTGGGGTGTGCAGGAGGGCTTATTGAAGCCTATGTGGTCTGTATGGGGGGGTGCCTTTGAGCTTCCTCTCTGCGATCTGTGGCAAGGTCAGGAATTGACTACCCTCCCACCCTAAGGAGGGTCCCTTCAGGGGCCCCTCTGGACCACAGGGCCCCATCTGGCCACTCTCTGGTGCTGGCCCTGCCCATACTGCTAAGTTATTATGTGAATTGGGTCTGGCTGTGAGCTTCTAAAGCAAAGATAACCCACATGATGTCCCCCCCCCGATATTGTATCTCCAGCTCCCATCATTCCTGACTTGACTATGTCAGCTGAGGCTCATAGAAGTTGTAGTCCAAAACATCTGGAGGACTCCATGTTGGCTATACCAGTTCTAGAGTCATTTGGTTGTCTGCTATTAGAAGCAGAATCCTGAACTGTGGGGCCGTGTTCTGCTCCAGCAAGGCAATTTGCATGCTATCAGGTTCTATATAAAGTGGCTCAGAAAGCCAGGCCAGATCAGTAAGAGTAGTTGTGACTCAGCATCATGTGTTGCAGCTTACCGATATTTATTGGCAGCAGATGCCAATTGACAAAATCCTCACCAATGATTTTTTCTTCCACGCTTAACTTGGCAATTGCCTATGATAATTGGTAGCTGATTTCTGCATTTCTTGGAACTACTGGATTATTCCCTCTTCTTGGAAGGATTATTTTATTTCAAGAAAGAAAATGGGAAGACTCATGCATACATAACTTGAAGTGATGTTATCATTGACATTTCTGCATGCTGGCAGAATCCCTGTTTGGAGGTTCAGTCTAGTCTGCCGTGTGATTCTTTGCTAATGGCTTTGCAGGGTTTGTTTTGAGTGTGGTTTTTTCCACATTATTTTCAGAAAGTGAGCTTTGTGTGGCTTGGTTGCTGCATCCCTGTATATTGGAGTCTTAGAAATCACATTGCATTGGAAAAGAAAAGAAATGCTTCATTTAAAAGAGTGGTTGATCAAACCACAGGAAGTAACAACTTTAAGTTAAAAAAACAACCTTGGATTTTATGGGTAAGACTAGGAAAGCAGAGAATTAAATAACCTGGGCAAAAATGGGATTTTTTAAAGAGCTTCTGGAACATGAAGAAAGATGCGATAGGCTGGGAACTTTCTCCTACACTGCAAAGTTGGCATTAATTTGAATATAGGTAGTCTGTTGGTTTATTTTTCTGTCTGTCTGTCTGTGGCCTGGTTCACACAACACATCAAGCTAAACTTAGGCTGTGTACACATTACCAGTTTAAAACACAGCCATTCTTTAATTCTCAATTCATCGTTCTTTTTATCAGTTCGTATCCAAGCTGGTTTTGAGGAAAATGCATCAAAACACAGTATTTCATAAGAAATGTCAGGATACATACAGGACAGGTTGGGATTGTGGCTAACATTGAATCCTAGGAACTGCAGTTTGTTAAGAATGCTGGCAACTGTAGTTCTGTGAGGGATAAACTACAGTTCCTAGGATTCTTTAGGGGAAATAATGCACTTTAAATGTATGGTTTATATGCAGCCATTGTGGGTATATCACTTCCCAAACTAGTGGAGGGAGCGCATTGGACACAGATAAACAAGAGTGTGTACACAGCCCCTCTGGTGCCCGGAAAGGATCTCACAGCCACTTCACTCCTCTTAGCTCAGCATGGCATGGCAGATAAGCCAAGGTCTGACTTATCATGTATCATTCAAAGCTGGGCTTTTGGTTAAAGTCTCTGCTCCTTAACCACTGTAGCCAAGAACAAACCTTCACTGCAACTTGTGGTTAGTGTGGAGAGAGCTTAACCCTGAGTCCCAGGTCAGACATTCACCAAACTTTTTCAAAATACGGGGGGAAAGTTATCTTTACAGGAAATGAATGGCAAAAGAGAGAGAGAGAAAGTAGTGGAGGGACCAATGCAACTTGTTTAGTAAACATTTTTTTCACGATGATCTTGAAACAGTGAGCAGAGCAAGGGAATTGGTAACAATTCTTTTTCTCTCATCTTCTTTTCCCACTCAGTTTTGAACTCAAATAAACATTTTTTTTAAAAATTGAAATTACATTTCCCCTTCACTTTACTTAAATTGAGAAGGAATTGGAAAATGCCTCTGGCGAGCAAGGGAAGTGTGTTACTTGGACTCCAGTTATTTTGCAGGTGGTGATGGATCCAGATAAGCCAATTGGAACCCCAAATAACTCTGCATTTAGAGAGCAAATTGTCGTGTCACTTCTGGAGGGAGGTTTTCTCAGCTACAGTTCAAAAAGTACCAAAAGGGAGCAAAATTTATGTGGCCACAGATCATGGTGTGGAGAACAAAAATGTACATATTTATTTGCTCATTTAATGTTTACAATGCATAATCATATAGATATATCTATGCTGTGTACAAAAAGTAAAACACAAAATAAAACAAACAAATCAATACAGAAAACATAATAAAATATATGATGTCCACAGAAATACAGTGTGGGATATCTTCAAGAGAAGGCTTTCTGGAACAATCAGATTTTAAACTGGTGCCTAGAAGACACTACAATGGGCAGAGAGTTTCATAATCTTAGTGCCACTACAGAGAGTGTGCTATTTATAGTTGGCTCGGGGGTTAACCTATATGTATGTACTGCAGACATTAATGGTGTTCTCATTCTGTCATCACTACTCCTAAATTGCTACCTTTGTATACAGCCCCAAACCAATTTGGTCAAAGAAACAGCTGAACAGAAAGAAATGAATGGATGTATCACAAGCAACTATGACTCTCTTATACTATCTCTGAGGAAACTATCGTTCATACACAGGGCAGGCTCCAAGGTTGTGGGAACCCTTAGCAAAGTGCCCTCAGATAGTTTTTCTCTTATGTTGGTGGGCCCCAGTGGATTTACCTGATGGTGATGGCACTGGACAGCAGCTTTGTAATCGGCAGTGGTCATCTTGAAGCTGTCGTTTAGATTTCTCAGAATGCCTCAGAGTGACACTATATTGGAGCCATTGCGAGAAAATCCTTCATTAATATATCAGGAATTGACCTCTTTTCTCTTAAGAGCTGCTCAGTTGGAGGTGGCCAAGGGCTGGAAACCCCTGGAGGGTCCCTCCAAAGCTGCTTGGTGGATGGAGGTTTGAGACTTGACTCTCTTTGACGTAATTTGGTTCCCCTTTTTGAATTATGTAAATGTTCAGGGGGGGGCACAACCTCCCTCAATGCGTGTGTCTCTTTGGATGGGTGACAGACGTTCTGTACGATTTATTGGATAAGACATTGTGCTGCTTAGAAAGAAGATGTGTCTTCATTACAGTATATACTTAACTCTGTATGCAACTGTTTGTTTCTTGTTTCTGTTATAACATAAATTAAAATGGCAGCTCCAAGATGACTGGCATCTGTACAGGTGGGGTCAGTGCAGCAGTCTGAGGCCATAGAGTGCCTGTTCATCTGTTGTGCTTGGGGAAAGTTCCAGGTTCCATCACTAGGTAAGCATCTCCAGGTACAGCTGGGAGAGATTCCCTGTCTGAAGCCCTGGAGAGCCACTGCCAATCAGTGTAGACAATACTAAGCCAGCTGGATCAAGGTTCTGACTCAGTATAAGGTAGCTTCCTATGTTTCTAGGGAAGGGCTGTAGCTCAGTGATGGAGCATCTGCTTTTCATGCAGGTCGTGCCAGGTTCATAGAATCATAGAATAGTAGAGTTGGAAGGGGCCTATAAGGCCATCAAGTCCAACCCCCTGTAGGGATGGGATCCATTGGCCAGTATCAGTTTCAAAGCATTCTGTCAATCTAACAGGCCGGTGTCAATTTGAGTTCGTTCTTTGTCCATAAGCCACTGCTTTTAGTGATCCTTTTTTCCCCCTCACAAAAATGTTGATATTAATATCAATATTTTAAAGGAAATACTGACATTTTGGAAGGAAAAGAAATATAAATATTTTGAAAGGAAATATCAATAAATGAAAGGAAATTCAATAAAATTATTGTTCCTAATATCGATATTATAGAAGTGGATTTTTTAAAAAAATGAAAATAGCCGCCCCCCTTTCATGAGAGTGTAAGAAAAGCCTGCTGGCATTCCCTACCAGTTAATTCCATTTATAAATTTAGCAGCACTTTCTGTCAGCTATGCTCATTCCCACAAGTGAACAACCCTGAGGCAAAACCCAGAACGTTTTCAGAAATGTGGCTTCACCCTAGCTGACCTGTCAAGGTGTGCACTGTAATCTTGTTGCTGGAAGGAATTACCATCAACAGTAACAAAAACATGAGTTATTTCTACCTGACACCTGTTGGGAAACCTGTTTGATTGTTTTTAATCCTTTTGTATTAATGAGGTTTCACAATATAGATCTGAATGTATTCAGTGTCATTCAATGTATGTAGTGTCACTCAGAAGGAAACGTGGAAGACAGTGCCAAGGCTGGGGTACAGAGAGCTGTTGGAGGCCGTGGAGACTGGTGACTCCAGTGTCAGTGAATCCATTCTGGGTTTTCATCCAAACTTTCAAGGAGCTGTCCAAGGTGCTCCATCTATTCATCTAAACAAAATCCACTTCACAACCATGAATATATTAATCTATAAATATTTGTATTACTTATAAACTTCACAACAATAAAATTTATCCATATAAATAACTTGGTATAATTTATGATTCCATAAGTTTTACCATAAATAGTACATAAACTGAACATCTCAAGCAACATAAATATCATAAATAAAATAAATATTATAGATGGAAAAATATCTTAGAACAGGATAGATGAATAACATCTAAATTACAAATAATGGCACAATACCATAAATATATATTAATTCTTCATATATTATTATTCGTTTACATTATGTTGTCCATTGCATAAAAATTACAAAGACAATAGGGCTGTGCATGTCGCCCCCCAATCTAATTCAGGGCCCAATCGAATGCTTTGGAGCAGCCCTGATCTGACCTGGGATAATCTGGGACTGACCTGATCTGGATCTGGGCTCTGAACCAAAATGGGGGACTTGCATAGTGCTTAATTAGGGGTTTAAACCCTGCTTAACCGTGCAGTTGGAAGGCATCTCCTTCTACCCTGCTGTCCTCACCACCTGACTGCCCTCCGCCCTTTTGACAACCCTGGACTGCTCTGGGTTGGACCTAATCCAACCCAGGGCGATCCAAGGCTTCCTCATCCCACTCCAGCCAAATCCCAGGTCAACCCTAATCAGCTCATTACTTGAATATAACAAATAAAACAGATTATATACAAACATTAATACCATAAACAGTGGCAAGGCTGCAATTTTGAACCTTGCTGTTTTCATCACAATAGGTCTTGTACAGCACTTATTTAGGAAACTGTAGCATTACACATGTGCAGAGTGCCACTGTCTCCTCTCTAAAAAAACCAATTATTGTCTGCACATCTATGGACAGGAGAACTTCCATGTAAGAAGGCCCAAGTATGATTTTCAGACCAGATTGCCCCCATACCTGTTATTTAGAAATTAAGCCATACCACATCACCAGTTATGTGAGAAACCACCTACCCAAAAAAATGTGTTAAGGAGCTTCTGCACTAACAGTGAATGCAGATGTACAATGGGTTGTTTTTATGTACTGGATTTTCCACAGTAAAGGAAAATTCCAATTCAATGAAGAAAAAGTACAGGCTTGCACCAATGTCATGTGGATTGTGAGAAAAACTTCTGAGCATAAGCAGTGCTGAGTTTGATAAGGGTGCTGAGAATTATTGCTCTGTAAGGGAGAAAATACAATTCCCAGAATTCTTTGGAAGAAGTCATGTGCTTTAAATGTGCATTGAATGTGCTTTAACTGTATGGTGTGGATCTGCCCTCAATCTGAGTTCTGTTTGAGGAATCTACCACTGCTGTTTCCTTTCCTCTAGCCCAGAGGTAGTTGCAGAAGGGTGGGGTTTTTTTCAGTCCACAGTTTGCTAAAAGAATATCATGATTGGTTTCTTTCTTGGTAAAAATCCTCTGGTCAGGAAGGTCCCTGGAGGCACCATATGTCCATATGAATTTCAGATCTTCAAAGTACATTAATCAACAAGTCTAGTTGTGTTCTCATGTCTTTTAAGAAGGCCCCCAGAGACCAGCTGTGTTATTTACAAGAAATCTCTGATGAAGTTATGTCTGAGTCAACAACAGAATTGGAATTCAGCTGAGGCTGTAGAGTAATTCGACTAAGGCTGAAGTTCTAAGCCTCTTACAAGGGAGGAAGTCCCTTCGCAGACAGTGGGACTTGCATCTGAGGATGGAAATGCACCTTAGATGTGAACATGTAACAAACCCTAATGGCTTCTTCTTCTAGGTAGTTCCTCCAAATGTCCCTTTTGCGTGTGTGTGCATTTGTGATTATTTGTGCTCATGATGCTGTTGGGGTGGTCACCCACAATCCCACTTTCAATACTGTATGTGCCTGCAAAAGTTTTGGTGCTTTATTTTTCCAGCTAGTGCACATCCCATAACTTCCTGCTGAAATCCCGTAACTTTTTATACCACAAAAGCTCTGGTTTAGTTTTATCCCAGGTTTGTTGCTCTATACCTCCTCCGGACATCAATAATGTGGTAGCTTTAGGGAAGCATCACAGAACTAACTAAAGCAGGATAAATCTGCCACTACTGCACTAGTATTGGGTCAAGAACATGCTGTAGAATACACCTGCAGTAAAACACCCATCTGGAGGGACCCTAGGGCTTCAGGAGGGGTGGTATGGAGTGGAGAAACAGAGGAGGATGCTTATTTACTTATTTATTTATTAAATTCATATCCTGCCCTTCCTCCCAGAAGGAGCCCAGCACAGAAAACAAAAATACTAAAAGCACTTTAAAAATCTTAAAAGCAAAAGACTTTCAAACACTTTCAAACAAAACTTCTTTTAAAACATATTAAAACAAAACAAGATGTTCTTGGAGGTCACTGATTCATAGGGTCGCCATAAGTCATAATCGCCTTGAAGGCACATAACAACAACAAAACAAAACATCTTTTAAAAAACCAACTTTAAAAACCTCTTTACAAGCAATTCCAGCACAGACACAGACTGGGATAAAGTCTCTACTTAAAAGGCTTGTTGAAAGAGGAAAGTCTTCAGTAGGCACCGAAAAGATGACAGTCTATTATTTAAGGGGAGGGGGTTCTTTATTCCTTCCCCCACACTTGCCACTTTCCCCCTGTAACTCCCATCATTTCTGTCACCTTCCGCTGGTTTCAGATATATGTTTACCCTTTCAAACACACTTGTGGAATCCTATGGGATCAAAGTGGTTTGGGGATCAGCAAGTGCAGTAGAAAAGAAAGAGGCAGGGAAAGAGTTAAGTACACACATTCCTCACATCACTACTCTATTCCCCACTGTCGTCATCCCCGCCCCCGGAAGCTGTTTTTCCCTGGAATAAGCACAGTGCATGCTTTTGCCTACTAATACGCAATTCTGCTTTCATGTACAGACACATGAAAAATCAAATATTATTACAGATGAAATAAAAATCCAGAGGAGTTGTTGTCTCCATAAACAGCATGGTTTTCAATATCACTTATGGAAAAATATTTTTAAAAGTGGTGTATAAATAATTAATACATGCTTGAATAACATAATTACAGCAAAAGCTGAGGCCTGTTTCAGACAGTGGCCATGTTTGCATATAGTGCTAAGCCATGAACTATGGTTTGGTAAGCCATCCTGTACAAGAGCTGTATAAAGCAATTCTCTGCATCTGTCTTCACAGCAGAAGATGTAGGGCAATCGCAGCTCCTGAACAAACTTTCACAGGAAGGGAATCTGAGGAACTAAGACAAGTAGTGGTGACAACTGACAAGAGATGGTTTTAGGCCTTATTAGCAAATTAACAGGTCTGGATGGCATGCACCCAAAAGTTCTTAAGGAACTCAAAAGTGAAATTGCTGATCTTCTAACAAAAATATGTAACTTATCCCTAAGGTCACCCTCTGTAACTGAGAGCTGAAAAGTGGCCAATGTAACACAAATTTTTAAAAAGAGATCCAGGTAGGAACCCACTAGCATAATGTCAATTCTGGAAAAACTGGTGGAAAGCATTGTTAAAAATAAAATTACCAAGCATTTAGAAATCTTTCTGGTGCAGAACCAGCATGGCATTTGCAAGGGTAAGTCCTGTCTTGCTAATCTTTTAGAGTTCTTTGAGAGTGTCAACAAGCATGTAGAATAGAAGCGATCCAATTAACACTGTGTACTTAGACTTTCAAATATGGTTTGATAAAGTAGCTCATCAAAGACTCCTGAGTAAGCTTAGCAGTCATGGAATAAGAGGAGAGGTCCTCTTATGAACCAGGAAGTGGCTAAGAAACAGAAAGCAGAGAGCAAGTTCTTCTAATGGAGGCGTGTAGAAAGTAGACTCCCTCAAAGACCAGCATTGGGATTAATGCTTTTTAACATGTTCACTAATGATGTAGAGTTAGGGGTTAGCAGGTTACTCAGAAGGACAGGAAGAGGAAGCACTGCCCAGACATTGCCTTGGCTGAGAGCCAAGAAGGGGTAGAGCCTTCACTTCGTATATAAGCTCCCAGTCTGAGCAAGCTTTGAGCTCCAACCTGCCTGAACTGGGGAAATGGACACTCTCAGGCCAGGGTTTCCTCTGGTGTTCTGCTAATGTCTCACACAGCCTCTGGGCGGCAAATGATGTAGGAGATGCATGAGGTGCTGGAGTAGCAAAGGTGTTGCCAGCCTCCCTCCTGTCCACAGATCTTCCAAAAGCCCACACATATACACACTTGAGTCTGACTTGGTTTTGGGGGGAGAGGGCATTTACAGTAGCAGTCTGGACCCTGAGGCCTGCACATTGAAACCTTCTAGCACTGGAGAACGAGAATGATTTGATCAGTAATTTCCTTATAGACAGGCCCTTAACATCAAATCAAGTAATGTTTATGCTTCTCCAGGGAGTTGCATCAGATCCAAAATCAGATTTTAGCCATTCTGACCTAAACAGGAATAAAGATTATTTAATCACGAGCTAGGCCAAGTACAAAGTTTGCCTGTAGTTATGTTATTGTGAGCTGTTTCCATCTCGTAATAACTTTTTCTTTGTGTACGATTAAAGGCAGCACAAGATAGGATCTGCAGTTGAATTTTTCAGGACACTGCTTGTAAAAAACAATAATAATGGCGAAGAAGAAGACAAAAATTGACTCAAGGAGGAAAGGTTATTGTTTAATATCTTTTGTCTTTCATATGTGCTTGAAAATGCAGCCAATTGATGAAGCTGGGACTGCCAACTCTTCATCCAGAGCTGGAACATTTGCTACTCCTCCCCCATACCACCACTTCAAACCTTTAGTGGCATGAGAATTGCTGCAGGGTGGCTTTTCACGACACCATTTAGTGTCATCAGAAGGCACATGGGAGGAAGCCTTGCTATGGCTCCTTTCTGTGCCAGCACATCATGCTTCCTGGATATTGAAGCAATGCTAGCTTGGGAAGGAGCCAGAGAGTGGTTTGACTGTAGACTTCATACATAACCAAACAGTGTGGGAATAACCCAAATAGCAATTGTTCCCACATTGTTAATGTCAGAATATGCCTATGCAGAGGCCTCTAGTGGACTGCATGGGTACAAATACCCATTATCAGTGACAAAGCACATATCTTTGCTGTACAGCAGCATTTGAGGCCACTGCCCAAGACACCCTTCTGTATTGATGTGGAGACTAAAGTATGCAATCCTGTGAGTTGCTGCCTCAGCACAGAAAGGTTCAGAATTAGGCTGTTCTGCATTATTTTTTTAAATAAAATCAGGCCAGGGAGAGGTTGATAGATAGGAGAGCTTTGTCCATGCAGCTCCTGCTGTTCCCAGATTGGCCAATGATCTGGTAGAGTCCCAAGAAATCAAGTTATATTTAGCTACAGAGAGCAAGGCAAAACTCTAGATCTTTTCTATCCAGCCTCTGTGTTTTTCTTGCAGTCCCAGCCTCCTGTTTTTTTTGTTTAGTCTTGAATTACATGTGATTCAAATTTTCACATGTAATTTTTTCACCCATAGTATTCCAACTCAGAGCCCATAGGAGCTGAATGTTCAGTAGAAAATCTGCCTCTGAAGTTACTGAATGATCAGTATTTACTTACTGGTCCTTTAAGTAAAAAATATTCATAGAGATTAATTAGTGGAAAAGCATATCCCCATTTTAATGACTAGGTGTGATCTCCAACATCAGTCATACTTGAAGAGACCGACTGAAATTAGTGGGCTCAAGTAACTTATCTACTCTCAGTATGACTAATGTTGGATCTCACCCTATTTGTGTAGTAAAAGAGGGATACATAATAGCTACTCCTGTTTCATAAATTCAATATTCAGAAGAAGAGACCGCGATTGAACTCCAGAGTATGACGTTTGATTTATTTCAGAATCCCCAAGGATGAACATATCTAGCAAGGGAGTGACCTGAAGGTCCAGCTTTCTTCCTATGTATATATTTTTGTAAGTGTCACACTTACAAAAGGGGGAGGGAGCTTCAGTGACCTGTGAAAGGACAGAGGGAACTCCAGCAAGCCCTGTGCGGGGAAGGGGGAGATCTGGCAACTTGTGGGGCGATGAGAGAGCTTTGGCAACCCTTGTGGGGGGAGGGTTTTAGCAACCCATTGGGAGAAGTGGGAAGTCTTTAGCAACCTGTGGGAGGGGAGGATTTTGGAGACCTGTGGAAACAGGGGAGGGCTTTGGTGACCTGTGCAGGAGGGGGAGCTCTGATGACTCCTGGGGGAAAGGGGGGGGCTTTGGCAGTCTATGGGGGAAGGAGGAGGGCTTTGGTGGCCTGTGGAGGGAAGGGGGCTTTGGAGACCTATGTGAGGAAGGGGGGAGATTTGGCAACCTGTAGGAGGAAGGGGGGCTTTGGTAACCCATTGATGGAAAGGGGGCTTTGGCAACCCATGAGGGGAAAGGGGGAGCTTTGGTGTTCCCTGGGGGGAAGAGGGCAGCTTTGGTGATGGTAGGCAGGATTGGCATAGCTCCTAGTTTAAAATATTTGAAGAAGGGGCCAGTGGGAAACCACCATCTACCAAAGATTTTAGTGTCTTTTCTATCCATTTAGTCTCTAATGATTAAGAAAACCTGCTGCATTCATTGAGGGCAGCCAAGCCACAGCTTGAAATTATAGCAAAGCTTTTTTTTGTTTTATGAGGAAGCCTTGGACACTTGATCTTTATGCCAACCCCATCCCACCCCAAAGTTCTTTGATTCCTCCCACCCAGTGATCTTTGAGAAGTGCTTTGTCCACCCACCCCACAGTAATGAAAAATCTTAGCTGAATACTTAGGTCCAGTGCTATCAGAAAAATCAACATCTCTGTGTTTGCAGACAAGAGGTTGTTGAGAATACAAGCCATTACATACTTAGTTTTCCACTGTTTAAATAAAGGTTTGTTTTGATTCAAATCTCTGCTCACTGACTGACCTTGGGTCAGTCAAGATGTACTTCTTGATCCACCATTGCTCCTAGATAGTCAGATTGCTACTGTGGCTAGGGGGGGCCTTTGTACAGCTTTGGTGGCACTCTTCCCTGGAATAGGTGGATTGGGCCTCAGTCACATCCTGGTTAATTACTCTAACATGCTCTACATGGGACTGCCCCTTAAAAATGTTCAGAAACTTCAACCAGTTCAAAATGTGGCAGCTTGGATGTTGACCAGCTTTGTGGAGCATATTACTCTGGTGTTATTTTGGGTATACTGGCTTCTGGATCATTTTGAGGAGTAATTTGAGGTGCTGGCTATTACCTATATTGACCTGAATAGCTTGGGGTGAGGTTATTTGAAGGAACATCTTCTTCCACAAGAGGCTACTTTCCATATACATTCTTCATCTGAGACCTGATTTGACATTTTTTCAGGTCACGGCTATAGCCAGATTGAGGCCAGTGCTTTTATTTATTTATTTAATTAACTAATTAATTAGATTTATATCCCGCCCTTAGAAGGAGCCCAGGGCGGCAAACAAAAACACTAAAAATACTCTAAAACATCTTAAAAACAAAAGACTTTAAAATATATTAAAACAAAACTTCTTTAAAAACATTTTTAAAAATTTTTTTAAAAACATCTAAAAAAGTAATTCCAAAACGGACGCAGACTGGGATAAGGTCTCTACTTAAAAGGCTTGTTGCAAGAGGAAGGTCTTTAGTAGACACTGAAAAAAGAACACAGATGGTGCCTGTCTAATATTTAAGGGAAGGGAATTCTAAAGGGTAGATGCCACAAGACTAAAGGTCCGCTTCCTATGTTGTGCGGAATGGAACTCCTGATAAGATTGTATCTGCAGGAGGCCTTCACCTGAAAAGCGCAGTGATCTGCTGGGTATATAAGGGGTAAGACAATCTTTTGGGTATCTTGGTCCCAAGCTGAGTAGGGCTTGGTATACCAAAACCAGAACCTTGAACTCCATCTTGGGTGCAGTGCAGAGATGCAGACTGGAAATTATTTGCTGCTTTCCTGCTAGCACACAACTGCTTTTGAAAAAATTGTATTTCTCTTAAATACAAGATGCATCCTCTTAGGATATATTGATGAAATCTTTTTCTAAGTCAGTGCCTTGGCAGTCACTTTAATCCAGGATTGGGCACACTTTCCCACTTCATACCACATGACAGATTGCCTGTCTGCTCTGTCCCCCTAAATCTCTCCCCATGGAATTTTGTCCTTTTAATCCAGTCTTCAGTACATTTTTTCATACCCCATGACACATTGTCTGTCTGCTGTGTTTTTGCAGGATTTGGGGCTAGTAACATGCTTATATTTAGTTATCTCATTATATGTCAGCAATGTTTACCTAAGGTGCAAGGAGGCAATCAATTTTTACTTCTAAAACAACCTGCTGTTTTAACTGCAGGTTGTAGTTACATCTGAACCTGGATAGATTGTGTTTGATCTCAACTATACTTGTTCAAACAAACCCTACTTAAGATTAACCACTGTTTAGGGTTTGTACATAATGCTAAACTGTGGTTATTATCAAAAACCAGGAAATCTTCCAGTCACCATTTTGCTACCACAATGCCTGAACAGCTGTGGTCAGACTCTCCTGGATAAGGGAGGTTGGGATGGTGCAAGCTTGAGGCTGGCTGTAGCCTGTTCCCATTCATAAGCCATAGTTTATTATCTCAGCCAAATGCAGCCATTGTGTTTAATCTACAGGAGCGTTCTCTCCCAGTCTGAAATAAAAACTTCAGGTGGATGTCAAAACAGTTATTATTCCGCTAAATGATAAAGAAGCCAGAGAACCGGGGAAGAATATCTGTCACTAAGAGCAGGATACAGGCTCTTTAAATCGGGGCTTACACAAGCAGCTGAACTTTTCACTCGTTATAAAAGTAATTTTTATTGTAAAAACTGAATCCACATCTCTAATCTCCTTGCCTGGCTGCATCCTCCCCAGTTTTAAGTTTCATGGTTTAGCAAGGTTTGCCTTTTATGGCCATGTGTTCTAGCACCTGTCTGGATCTGTGCCCAGGTTACTCCTGTTAGTCTGTGGGGCTCAGATAAGAAAATGAAACTTTTTTGTTTCAGTGACTGTTGCTGTAATACCTCTGCATAAATTACTTAAATTGGTACAAAGAGCTGCAGCCAGAGTGCTAACCGGGGCGGGTTACAGGGACCATACAACTCCCCTATTACAACAGCTCCACTGGCTGCCAATTTGTTTCCGGTCACAATTCAAAGTGCTGATTTTGACCTACAAAGCCCTATACGGCTCAGGTCCAGGCTATTTGACAGATCGTATCTCCCTACATGAACCTGTCCGGGATTTGAGATCTTCAGGTGAGGCCCTTCTTGTGCTCCCCACACCTTCACAAATACATATGACGCAGACACGAGATAGGGCCTTTTCGGTGGCCACCCCTAGGCTATGGAACTCCCTTCCGAGTGAGGTGCGATTAGCTCCCTCCTTGCCGTCTTTCCGGCGACAAGTAAAGACTGTTTTATTTCAACGGGCATTTGGGATAGAGAACGACCAAGATTACCATGTCATAGGATTGGTGACTACAGTATATGATTTTATTATTTTAAATTGTCCGCTGTTTTTAACGTATGTTTTATGTTTTTTAATTTTTCTCATAGTTTAATTCTATTTTAATTGTATATTTCTGTATGTTTTAATGGTGTTGTTTTTAGTTGTAAGCCGCTCTGAGTCCTGTTGGAAAAAGGGCAGGGTAGAAATAAAGTTTATTATTATTATTATTATTATTATTATTATTATTATTATTATTATTATTATTATTATTATTATTACTGCAAGAAACAATGCTAAGTAGGCATTGCCTGATATGCAGAGTTGGTCTAAAACATTTTGTTGGCACAAGTGGTTTAGTCAAGGAGTGCCTCATGATTCAGCATGGCTGAATCCTCCCCATGGTGCTCAGTCAAGTGTAGAGAAGGGGAAGAAATTTGGTTCAGTTCACATAAGTGAACCTACTTAATTCACACTTCCTGAAACAAATTGTGCCCCAAAACACAGTCACCCTTTGAAATTCACACTTCTCCAAATTTTGCAACACAGTTCTCTAACAAAGCAATGTGTACAAAAATGGGGGGGGAAGTATGCATTTTAAAAGCATTACATTAGAGAAAACTGCTTGCAAAATGTGTATATTAGCAGAAATTTGCACTAAACTGCTGGAGAATTTTCATGAGGACTTTTTTTAAAAGACCAACTAACGTGGAAATGTAAACAACCGGATTTAAGCTCAGAAAAATAAGAAATAGTTTGTCCCTGCCTTTTAATATTTATTGTTTTATTCAAATATATGTTTTCAAGAACAAAATACATCCAGAATTTGTACATAAATTTGTACATTTCCATAAAATACAACAAACTAAACACAGGAGGCAGCACTCTGAAGCAGAAGACTTGTCCAAGCTAAGGAGCATCTTCTCACCTGTAGCAGCTTTTATTCTAATAAATACTCCCCTCCCCTGACTGTTTTCCCCCAAACTGGCCTTCTACCTTAGAATGCTGCCTCTACAGCTGTATTTCATATATTTAAACAATGTTAGGGGCAACGTGCATGTGACTGAGCATCACGTGTAACTCCCAGATGAAGTGCTTCTGGTGTAGGCACCTGTGTTGATTCAGATTTTTAGTGTTAGGTTGCTCAATTAAACTGCTTCAGTGTAAATGTCTTGTTTACTGTCGCCTTTGACTACATCACTGAATTTTACTTGAACCCATAACTCGAGAGGAGAGCCTTTCCCACTAACAATATTTTCCACGTTCTTTAAACCCTGGCCTCCCTAGTCGCTATGGCAAAGTTTATAAAGCTCTGATAAACATTGTCTCAACTAAAGTTCATTTAGTGTGTTCACTGGGTTGAGGTTTGAGTTCAAAGGGCAATAAGTCTTGAGGAGTAAATGAAGCGAGTCAAGAACACTTCGTCCTTCAAGAAAAGTAGTGCAACATGAGTTGTTTCTCAAGCTTATTGAAAAGGTGGCAAGGCAAACCACTGAATCTGTTTAAAAAGCAAACTTGAATACTTGGATTTCTGTATTCTGCTATTATTAATTTTCTCCTTTGGACTCAGTAGAAAGAATAAGAGGAAGTACAGTACACAGACAAACTATGGAGTTTGCTACCACCACATGTGATAATAACCACCAGTTTTGATGGTTTTTAAAGGTGATTAAACAAATTCATAGCATAGCTGATATAGCTATCAGTGCTACGAGTGACAATGGCTATATAACCTTCAGTGTCATGATGGCTATATTATCTCCAGTATCAAAGGTTGTAGGCCCTGAGGCCTCATCTACACTACATCTAAAGCAGTATCATATCACTTTAATCACTTTAATCCAACTGCCTCTTGAATGCCTCTAGTGTTGGATTGAAGTGATATGATACTGCTTTAATTGTATAGTGTAGACAAGGCTTCACAGCATATAACCTTCGATACTGTCGGGAATGCTTTAATTTGGATTCGTGCATTGAGCAGGGGGTTGGGATTGGTGGCCTTATAGGCCCCTTCCAACTCTGTGATTCTATGAATCAGTCATGCATTCCCCCCAAAGAATTCCCCTCACAGAGCTACAATTCCAGAGTTTCCTAGGAAGTGGGATTGATTGTTACATTCACTAATAAGCAAAAAAGACATTGTGGTTTAAAATGTACCTATGGCCAACAGATATTTCTATCAAACTTTAAAAAGCAGGGAAATTGGACAGCTATAGTGAATGCACCAGGGGAGCAAGAGACCTGACCTCCTCTCTGAGATATTGTACTGCCCTACAAATTTGTAAAAATGCATGTCAAAGCTGCAGTTTCAGATTCAGCAATTAATGCACCCAGATTAGAAACAGAATATAACCTCCAGTCTGAAACATAAAAGTCTGTCTTCACCATCATATGACAATGACCAATAAAAAGGTTTTGAAATTAATAAAAATAAATTTGACACAGATTTCTAGGATAAATAATGAGAGAAATATAATTTTCTCTGTTAGATTCTCTGTAGAAATAGTAGTAATACAGGAAAGAAGCAAAGTAAGAAGAACACCAACAAACATAAAGAAGTGTAAATTCTCCATCTTTGGAGATGCAGTCCTGATTGCAGGTGTTGCTCCCACTCACCATATGCTCAGAGGCACATGTTACCAAATTCTTCCAAGCTACACAAGAAGTGGATTGGACTGTGAAAGACCTACCCAAATTGTGTTTGCAGTTTTACAAATTTGTAGGGCAATACAATATCTCAGAGAGGAGGTCAGGTCTCCTGCTCGGTGCTTTCACTATAGCTGTCCAATTTCCCTGCTTTTTAAGGTATGATAGAAATATCTGTTGGCTGTAGGTACATTCTTAAGCCGCATGGTTGGAGGTTGGAAAAGTTCATTTTTTTGAACTACAACTCCCATCAGCCCCAGCCAGCATGGCCACTGGATTGGGCTGGTGGGAGTTGTAGTTCAAAAAAGTAACTTTTCCAAGCTCTGGTTGGCTATAAGTACATTCTTAAACCATAAGGTGTTTTTTTGCCTATTCATGAATTTCTCTGCTTTTTAATCCAGGAGGTAAGATATGGGATCCTGTGCAAGTTTGCAGAGAATGGATTGATCATCACTTACTGAGTTCAACTGGATTTACTCCCCTGCAATAATGCTAGGGGAGGATCAGGATAGGTGAAACTGACCATGGAAGGGGGGAGGAGGGAGACGAGGTGGAAGGGCAGGGAGGAGGAGAAGGAGGGATGGGAGTAGGCAGGAGGGGAGGGGAGGAGGAGGGCAGGTTTGATCATTTGCATGCTTATTGAGCAGTAGGACTTACTCCCATGCAATCATGCTTAGGATAGGTGAAACTGACCATGGGGGAGGAGGAGAAGGGGGTGGGAGGGAGACGGAAGGGAGGAGGAGGGGAAAGGGGAAGGAGGGGGAGAGGAAAGGGGAAGGAGGAGAGGGGATTGGAAGGGGAGGGGTGGGGGAGGGGGAAGGAAGAAGGGGGAGGGACAGGAGGGAGGGAATAGCAAGGATGAGGGTAGGATAGGTTTGATTTGCATGCTTATTGAGTTCAGTGGGATTTACTCCGGTGCAATTGTGCTTAGGATAGCTGAAACTGACCTGGGGGGGATCAGAGAGGGTGTAGGATGGGGACGGGGAGGAGGAGGGGAGGGAGGGGAGGAGATTTGAAGGGTGGGCACTGGCAGAGGGAAAGCCCCTTTTCCTTTCCAAAAGGAAAACATTGTGTACGGTATCATTATTTTTCAGGGCTTCCCTTAACTTTTTATTCTACGTGTAGTCTCCCACCCAAATTTAAATTAAAGCTGTCCCTGGCCACATCTACACCAGACATTTATTCCACTTTCAACAGTCATGGCTTCTCCCAAAGAATCCTTGGAAGTGTCATTTGTGAAGGGTGCTGAGAGTTGCTAGGAGAGTCCCTATTCCCCTCACAGAACTACAGTCCCCAGAAGAGAGGCTGACTGTTAAACCACTCTGGCCGCTGGAGTTCTGTCAGGGGAATAGGAGTCTCCTAACAACTCTCAGCACCCTTCACGAACTACATTTCCCAGGATTCTTTGGGGGAAGCCATGACTGGCTGTGTGAGCACGGCAGATTTTTAATTAATTTCAATAAATTATGAGACCATTGACAGAAAAAAGTCCTGCAGATGACTGGATTTTTCTCTCTTGCTTTACACTTTGAACTCTTGTTTCTCTCTGAGTGTTTTGTGTATTGCCATGAAAACTTAAAGGGTCATTAAGCAAGCGTTTCTGAGATCAGAACTATAGGTTTTGTAAGATTTTTAAAAATGAGTTTATGGGAAACAGCAGAATGGCATGGAGGGGATTTTCAATTTAACGTCCCGGAACGTGAAAAATCCATGCTGCCTATAGTATACAACCACTCTCATGGCTGTATAATTATTCTGGGAAATGTTGCTCCATGACGGGAAATAGGGGGGTTCCTAACAACTCTCGGCACCCTTAACAAACTAAAGTCCCAGGATTCAATGGGGAAGTTGTACCTGTTTAAAGTGGCTTGCTACTGCTTTGTAGCACAGATGGGGCCTGAATTCCATTTGCTGGGGATCACAAACAGGAGATTGCCATTGCATTTGTGACTGGCGTTTGGTGTTCCATAAGTTTCTGATGGACCATTGTGAGGGCAGAATGCTGGACTATATAGGTCTTTGGTCTGATCCGCAAGGCTCTTCTTCGTAGGTTCATCATGGCAATCTTTCTAAGGCTGCTAACATTTGGATCAAACTCTCTCTGCTCCAGCAAGAGAAATACTCACATGGGCATTGTAATGCACTCCCAGACCTCACTGAATCTAACAGATGTCTCTGATGCAGATTGGAATGTGTATTCCTATCTGGGACCATTAGTCATATGCAACAGAGCACACCTTGAACTGGATTGTAGCCTCTTCCTACACCTCTGTAGAAAATGAAGAGAGGACCAAGTTTATTTATGTATTTATTTAACAACACTTAACAAATGAGATGTTATCTCATTAATTGCAGTATCCTGATCCCATATTTGCTGTGATCATGGGGAACCTGCAGGGGGAATGGCACTTACAGAAGACGATCAGTGTGCAAATAGTAGGAGCTCTTTATTCATCTGACACTCACTAATTGTCCCCTGCAAGGCCTTCCCCAGCCAGTTTTTTGCTCAATTCAGCTTTTTAAAAAAAACTCACCTCTCCTTGAAATGATCTGGCTGTGTTTAGTTCAGGACTTTTAAGGAACAGCTCCCTCATTGTTGAAGAATTACAGGCCAGATGCCTACTTGGATTTAATTTAATTGTTGTTTTAAATAGCAAAATAAATAGAAGTTTTCATACAGAGATTCACCTGAGAGAGAGAATGTTGAGCGAAAAGGAATATGCTTGGTCTCTAATGAGCTGTGCCTGGTGGCTGTTGCTAACGTCTGGGCGTGTTTGCACTTGCATAAGGCTTCTGGTCTCTTTCACAGCCTCTTTTCTCTCTTCTCCTTCCAATCCTTTCTCAGCCCCCCTGACCTAATCCAGGGTTTATGAGGCTGGGCATGGCAGGCAGCCATGGTATAAAAATGACTTTGTAGGTAGCTGGCAGGGATAGCTGACCATCTATGGAACTGTTTGCTGCAGGTCAGCGTCACGCAGCTGAATTATGCCAATGCATCCCCAGCAGAACAGAAAGTGCAAATGATGTGATAATATTATTAGGTTGTAAACGTTGTGTCACCACTGAGACTGTGCCACTGTTGTTATGTTAGGTTGATTCTGTCCTTTATTGCAAAATAATGCAGTAACAGAGAGGAGAAAGAGATGTGTCTGACGGCACCTCGAGATTAACTTTTTATAAGATTTTATTGTACAACAAACCATAAACTTTAGTAAGCAACAGCCTACTGCACCAGATGGTGAGCTGGGGTGGAGGAAAGCAACGTGGAAAAGTCAATGAAAAGCTGACCAAGAGAAAACATTCTTACATCCTTAAACATCAGAATACCTTATACTGAGTCAGACTATTAGTCCAACTAGCTCAGTATTGTCCACACTGACTGGCAGTAACTCTGCAAGGGTTTCAGACAAAGGTTTCCCCAACCTTACCTGGAGTTGCCACGGATTGGACCTGGGAACCTTTGGCATGCAAGGCAAATGCTCTAGCACTGAACTACAGCCTTTCCTTACCCAACTAAGTGGGCAGAATCATGTCACAGACCAATGCTATGGTGGGTGGTGGGGAGACTCCATGGTGTAGCTACTGTTGCTGCCTTTGACTAGCCAGGGAAGAAGACGAGGGTTGGCTGGAAAGAAAATAAGGACACTGCCTCCAAGGCTGGTGTATTTTCTGTGAAAACATACCATGATCTTTGCTAAATTAACTTTCTGGGATTCATCGGATATCAATAAGCAATTGAGAACATGGAAAGGAGGAACAAAGTGCTGTGGAGAGTAAAAAGGGCCATGTGCACATGGAATCCTTCTTGTCTCAAATCATGCTGCTCCAAATTCTTCTAGAGAAAACTACTCTTGATTCAGAGCCAGGGCAATCAGTTTTCCCAGATTTTCCATCTGTCACCAGGAGTCTAGCAGATCTGTATCTTTGTGCATGCTTGTTGTTGACATACTCTGGATTATGGGATTATTCATGGGATTATTCTTGTCATCTGTTTCAGAGCTGAAGTGTACCATGGGAGCTTTCTCTCCTCTTGCTACAGAATGGAGTAAGAGTAAAAACTGTGAACTAAATGTTAGAGGTAAACAAGCCTTAGCACTCAACGTGACACCAAGTCTTTTGTAGTACACTCTGGAATAGTTATGGATATGCATCTTTTCCCAAGCCTGTTCTTTTTGTAAGTTTCCATTATTTCTGGGCCAAAATTGGTACAATTCTGCGGAAATCTTGCAGGATGGAAGGTCCAGTGTGATCCATTTGTGAGGACTTGGTTCACTTCTCACCCTGTCATTGATTTATTGTTATCACCCCTGACATACAAGTCTCATAGCCTCAGTTCTCCAATGTAAAATAATTATTTGTAGAATAATTATTTTGTACATGGCATTCCTGTGAGAGTGAACATATATTGTAAACATACTGCAGATTTTAAAAGTGCCATGTGAATTGAAACAGGAGGAAGAGTTTAAAGCTTGAGAAACTATGTTGTTTTTTCTGAACTCCATACCAGATAATTTTTGAGTTTAGGCTACATCAGGCTGGATTGCTCTAGCCTCTGACATCCTATAACATAAACAAAGCTTATCATACTCCATTTTTATTGCATCTACTATACACAAGGAAACCAGCTACATGTGATAGAGACGTGCACACAGGGTGCTTCTGCCAACTACCTTTATTCTGGTTTCGCAATGTGTTACTTCTCAGGCAACAGGCTGGATTTCTTATCATTCCCAATAAGTTTACTGCAGAGGAACTGAACACACTGAGATCTGGTAACTTATTATTTGAGCTCCCCAACCCTCACCTTGTATGGTCTGTCTAGAGTGTCCAGAATGGTTGTACAAATTTATTGGGGTGTTAAGAGTGTTCTAAATTTAATGACTGAAGGATCACAAGGGGCAGCTGTTCTCCACTGTACTCTTTCCCTTTCCTCTAGCCACTGAACCTTGTGCTGGGAACTTACTTATTCATGGAAAAGGAGCTAAAAGCAAAGGGCTATTGCTTGAAGTGGAAGGGGGGCATTTCTTCTGTGATCCCCAGACTGCAGATAGCTACTATTATTGAGTAGTATGGTGCTTGTTGCAAGGGCCAAAAGAGTAAAGGGGTCAAGGAGCAGTTCTTGCTATGGCAAGTTGGCACTGCTGTAGAATACAAATGGGGGGAAGGGTCATAAAAGCATACGAGCCTGTGGGATCAGGCCAATGGCCCATCTAGTCCAGGATTCTGGTCTCACAGTGGCCAACCAGTAGCCCATGGGAAGCCTGCAAGCAGGACGTGAGTCAAACAAGTTGTTACTACCAGAGAGTGAATTTGGGGGGGGGGTCAAACCCAGCCCATGAACATCTTGCTCGTTTCATAGTAGCTATAGGTTTGCACATGGCAGCAGGGGTTCTCTTGGAGGGAGAAGCAGCTCTGAAGGTTTCCCAATCCGTCGGTCAAACTCTGATGCTTCTGGTGTACACATGCCCTCTAGAGGACAGGAGGGTGCACTGCATCAGAACCTAAGCATGATTAAGGATCAAAATCCAAAACTGGCAAATATATATATAAGTGGGACCTGTAATAAAAGAGCAACAGACTCCCCTTTTGACCATCATCCAGTCAGTGGAACAATTAGCCTTGTCCACATGAATTCCCAGTTGCATCCATGAACCAATGCTGTTATTTATTTGTTTGTTTATTTATTTATTATTTTATTTATATCCCTCCCTTCCTCCCAGCAGGAGCCTAGGGCGGCAAACTGAAGCACTAAAAACACTTTAAAACATCATAAAAACAGACCTTAAAATACATTAAAACAAAACAACGTTAAAAACATTTTTTAAAAAGCTTTAAAAACATCTTTTAAAAAGGGTTAAAAACATTATTAAAAAACATATTAACAAGCAATTCTAACACAGACGCAGGCTATATAGATAACAGACACAGTTATCTATATTTCTATTGCTATATTATCAATATGTTATAATAGACTATCTTTGTGGACATTTCTAGACTGACACTGTTTGTGGGTAGGATTCATGCTGGCAAACCCAAGTTGCGCAGTGAAACCTGACTTAGAGATTCTATGCAACAAACCCGCTTACCCAAAAGATGGGACTTTTTGGAATGGGGAAAGTGGGATAACACTTGCTTTGATGCAACGTTGTGTAACCTCTCTGCAAACAAATCAGAGTGAATGCTCATTAAACAGCCAAAGTTGCTAATTTCCCTGCAAATAAACCAGGTTAAATGCTCAATGAACAGATAATCAAGAAGTGTCCTGTATCTTTCTATCTACCTAATTATATCATTTCTAATGTACAAAGGCTTTACAGATCTTCACCATTTGCAATCAGTGTGACTATTATGAAATGGCTGAGTCCTTTAAGCAAAATTCTCATATAGTTTGTACTAGAAAAGTCTAACTGAAGTCAATAGGAAATACTTAGAAGTATATTAATTGTAAATATATAATGTCAGTGCCTTTCACAGATTCATGGAGCTAGAATAAAATACACAGGAACTCACAATTTCTTCTATCTCGGATTTTCTTTTCTTTCTCATTAAAAAGGAGGGAGAATACAGTGCAATCCTATATCTTTCTACTCATAAGTAAACCCCAAAGAAGTTAGTGGGACTTGCTTCCAGTAAATGAATGTAGGATTGCAGCTTTAGGATGTTTCCTTTTCCTGTAATATCCAAGTCATTTTACACTGCACCAGTCAATGAAGCTTTATGTAAGCCAGTGGAATTTTATTTATTCCCTGATCTACTTTTGAAAGGAAAACGAAGTTCTATGTCTTAAACATATATATTGAAACAGATTTTCCTCCTCTTTTCTAAGTAGTCATCTGATTTGGCAGGCCTCCTTGAAGAACACAGCCATGATCAAGCACATTAATCCTGTAAGTAGGTTGCTTTCATATGTATATCAGTGTAACGTGAAGGACACCCCTTGCATAATTACAGAATATTGCCTAGGTCACACATTTGCAGGGTGAGATCTTTGTACAAGGAGGGCTTTTGTGTACGTACAAAATGCAGAATTAACAAGAAATGTGGCACCATTGACTTCTGTAGCACAGAGCTTTAAAGACACATGTAGAGATCACTCTAGACAGTGGAGACTGGTGGCTGTAGTACCTTGGACAGCTTCTTGAAAGTTCCAGATAAAACCAGGAGCAGATTCACTGCCCCACTGATGTCGGAGCCAGCAGTCTCCACTGACCTTTGAATGATTTGCTTTCAGTGACAGATTTACAGGGCCCTTTCACATGACACCCACCACTGATGCAGGGATCATCTGATGATATTACACATAGGATGAGCTGCCATGTTGTGAGTCTGTAATCAACAAATCTCCATTGGGGCTTGATTCTAAGAAATGAAGTCTAGGTATGGCACTGCCTTTTATGTGAAGTATTTACAGGGTTTTTTATTTTTTTTGTAAGGAACTAAATCTCCCCAGTAGAAACTGAACAAGCTTTTGCAAAGTTTTAGTCAACAGTGGCTTCACACACACCCAATTCCAGCGTGTCACTTTGGCTGACCTGAAGGCTAACAATACTTTACAACAAGGAGGGTCAACGTGGTGCCCTCCAGATGTTCTTGCACTACAACTCCCGTCATCCTTGACTGAGGGTGGGGGAGAAATTAAATTCAGTTCACATTAAAAGTCAAATCTATCAAATTCTCACTTTACAAAACAATATGAAAAATGAAACACAGCCATCCTTTGAAAGTCACACTTATCTGAATTTTGCAAAATGTTTACAAAAATGCATTATATTAAGAGAAGTGTGCAAAAATGTGTACATTAGTCAAAACTGCCTACAAAAATATGTTTATTAGGGGAAATTTGCACTAAAATGCTGGAGAATTTTCCTGGGAATTTTTTTAAAAAGTTCAGATTGCTGTAGAAATGTGAACTGAATTTAAGATTGGAAAAAATGAGAAACTGAGAACCAAAAGTGACAGATTTTCCATCCCTTTTCCTGACCATAGACCACGGATGAGGAAACGTTCTGGATCCACTGGCCAGATCCTTATCTGCCTTACAGGCCAATATTGACAGGTGGGTGTAACCTGTCAATCACATGGCATCATTATCATGTCACATGATGGGCAGGGCACCCACTTGTGAGAATCCCTTGTGCAATTGGGGAGCGCGGGGGAAGAACTTGCAAAAGCATTCCCCAAGGCCCTGCCCCTCCCCCTTTAAGTCCCCAATCACAGAGAACTGAAAGGGAAATGTGGGGGAAATGCTTTTGCAAGTCTCTCCTCCCATTTTAACTCCCCAATCACAGAGACTTGGGTAGCACAGTGTGACTGGGAAAAGGCTTTAAGATAGCCCCCGCACCCCCATTTGAGCAAACAGGAGTTTAGGAGTTGTCTTAAAGGTTTTGCAAAAGCCTCTTTGAAGCAGCTTCTGCATGAGAGCTACTTCAGAAGGCTCTCTTTTGGATAGGGCTTTAATCCGTGCTCAGCTAGTGAGTGAGGATTAAATTTTGCTGGTTTGGCTGCACAGTCTTATTCTGCTGGGAACAGGATTGCGCAGCCAGGGCAGGATTAAACCCTGTCCTCCTGCCCTTCAGTTGGTGTCAAGTGATGTCAGCTGGTGGGTGGGGTTTAGAGAAAATGGCCTCACAGGCCTAATTGGACCCTGAAGGTGCATGATTGGCCCAGTGGCTGTTGGCTTCCTACCCTTGCCACAGGCAAATGCTGGCGAGGGCTGATGAAAGCTGAAGTCCATCAGTATCTGGAGGGTAGCATGTTGGTTGCCAAACAAGATGCCTGCCCACCATCAGCTGAGTTCAAGACAGTTTTCTGTCCAAAGAAGATGTAGCCTATAATCCAAGAAATACTTTTGAACATTCCCTGCACCATTACATAGGATGATGAGATGAAATGAAATGGCGTGTAGCCCAGTAACAGGGGCATCATTTGAAACTGCTGGTTGTATATTTCACTTCCAAGAGTGCTTTCATGTATGAGGCTTAATTTGCCCTTTAAGCTTCTCACATGCTATTTATGTTATCGTTGTCAATATGGAAAATAGGAGAGAGGCATTTGTAATTTAAATAAGCACTGTAGGTTTCACATTGCAAAAAGACTAAAGCAAAAGCTCCTTTAAGTTTCATGTGTGGCTATGTCTTAAGTATGCATTGCCACAACCTGAACTTATTGCTTCGGGTAAATAAACGGTTGTCCTCTACTTTCTCAATGTCAGGCTTTTACATATTATGTTCCCTTTTCTTTCTTTCTTTTTTATACTACTTTAACCGTTATGGCTCCCCCCCCCCAAAAAAAATAATAATAATGAGAATTGTCATTTGGAGCCCAAATTACCAAGGCTTCCTGATCAGAGAGAATGACTGCTAAACCTGTTCGAAGCCACAAACATCCTAGTAGCCAGATCAAAGCATTTCCATTAGCCACACCTGGAGGGGGAAGTGGGTTGATCTGCAGTTCGCAAAGAGTTGCAAAATCACTTTGCAGCTGAATTTTTAAAAAATGCACTCAAGCTGCTCCCATCAGGTTTTACAATAAAAAGTGGTGGGTTTGACTAGCATTGTGTGCTCCCGTTTACCAAAGAGAGAGTTAGAAGTGCACTGGAACCGGCAGAACAGTGAGTGTGTTTCTACCCTGAGTCTCTGTTGTGGTTATGACATCAGTCCTTGTAGAGCGCTGTTGGGGAACCTACAGCCTGTGGGTCTCTTCATCTTCGTCTTCTTATTGTTGTTGTTGTTGAATTTATATCCCACCCTTCCTCCTGAAGGAGCCCAGGCCTGCCAGGTCTTGGAAGATGGCCCACCAAACTGTTTTAAGAGAACCATGCCCTCCTTTGCTAGGTCTGATGTCATATGAAATGTTCAGGCTGAGGCTGTAGAGGAAGAAAAATGGGAAACCCACTCTTAAGTACTCTCCTGATTTTTCCTTTGCAGGCAAAATATGATGCTTTTTGAATTTGGCATCTTTTCCTGTCACCCTGTATGGCAACTGAAAATGGCACCACATTCCAAAGGCCCCCAATTTTGCCTTCAAAGTAAGAATGCAGAGCTCATTTAGAGTGCGCTCCTTATTCCTTTGGATCTCCAGCTGGACCCAGAAGAGCTCCAGCTCAGTAGCAGGGCATCTGCTTTGCATGCAAAAGTCTCCAGGTTCAATCCCCATAATCTCCCAGTAGGGCTGGACTTGTCCCCCTGTCTGAAACTCTAGAGAACCACTGCCAGTCAGTGTGGACAACACTGAGCTGGATGGACCAGTGGTGTGACTCAGTACAAAAGGCAGCTACCTATGTTCCTGTGAGTTCAAGTTCCAGCTGCAAAGCGAGAGCCAAGGCTGCCCCAGCTTGAGCTTCCTGTGACCTGACATCAGGTCACTGACAGCTTATTGACCCCCATCCACCTATCAAAGTGGCCTGCGGTGGGTTGGCCAATTCTCACCCCTTGAGTGAATGTCTTCTGTGTAAGCCCTTTTGACAGGAATGGGCCTTGAGCAAGAGTGCAACCTGCTGTGCGATGGCAGAACTTCCATTTATTTCAGTACCACTTGTGCAGGGAGCATTCCTAGCTGATCTTGCACACAGATTTTTAGCACAGCAACACTGAATCCAGCAGCTCTTTAGAACTGCACAAATCACTTTGCAAACAACAATTACAGGCTGAAAAAGTTTAAAGAAAACAATACCAATTTCAGATGCAACATCAAATGGAACATTGAGCAACAAAAAGACATTGAAAGCAATTTTGCCGAAAAACAAGAAATTACCACCACCGTGGGATGTCATTTTAGAGAAGAGCAGTGAGCTCTTTAATGGGCACAGTATACCCAGATGATAGCTTTCTGTTGCATAATAACAGCTTCTGTAACAACAGGCTAGGCCCATACAAGGTGAAATTCATTCCTTGGTTTTTGAAAGGGGATAGCTCCCCCTGTTGAATCTGTTCCACGAATGTTTCGCATCCATTTACAAATGTTCTGACTGAGCTGGATATTGGTGAAGGAGGAAGATGAGCTGTATGAATGGAAGGAAGCACAGAGGTGCAACAGAGTAGTGATGGGCAAGAAATATGATTCAGTTTGCATTTCAAATTCACACTTCCCGAAACAATATGAGATCTGAAACACAGCCATCCTTTGAAATTCACTCTTACTCGAATTTTGCAATGCAGTTCGCCAGTCAAACAGTATTTACAAAAATGCATATGTTAAAGGAAAGTGTGCATACACATGAATGAAAATGTACATACACATGAGTGAAAATAACCTACAAAAATTTCTACTGCCTACGAAAATATGTTTGTTAGGAGAAATTTGCACTATACGCTAGAGAATTTGTATGAGGATTTTTTTCCAAAAAAATGGCAAATTGCTTCAGAAATGTGGAGAACTGAATTTAATATTGGAAAAATAAGAAACTGAGAGAACCTAGAAGGACAGCTTTTTTCCACCTCTAGTCTGGAGAACTCTTACACAGATTTCCATTGACAACACTGTTCAGTTGGCCTAAAACAGGAATGGGAAGCCTGTGGATCTCCAGATGTTGCTGAGTTACACCTTGTTCAGGCTTCTGGGGGCCTAGACCATGAAAACAGTAACAATACATTACAAAGTAAAATTTGGTATCACAGCCGACCAGAGAGTGGCTATAATGTCTGTTGCTAAATCTCAGCACCTCCAAATCTTCTTGGATAACATTTACCGAGTGTGGTACAGGGGAGTGTGACCTTGCTCCTGCCTCTCTATCTCTCAGGTATAATTGGCCACAGTATCCTCCTGGACCAGCTCTATGGAATGCGAATTGGTGGCACAATAGAATCATAGAATCATAGAGTTGGAAGGGGCCTTGTAGGCCATCGAGTCCAACCCCCTGCTCACAGCAGGAAATCCACAGCTAGAGCATCTCCCACAGATAGCTGTCCAGCCTCTGCTTGAAGACATCCAGCGAAGGGGATCCCACCACCTCCCTAGGCAGTCGGTTCTATTGCCGAACTGCCCTTATGTTACGGGTCAAGTCCAATGTTACGGTGGTTCCAGTCCTACCTAGAGGACAGAATCCAGAAAGTGGTATTAGGTGATTGTCTTTTGGTCCTCTGGCAGTTGTACTGTGTGGTGCCACAGGGTACCGTCTTATTCCTAATGCTCTTTAATATCTATATGAAGACACTGGGAGTGGTCTTTAAGAATTTTGGAGCAAGGTGTCATCAGTAGGCTGATGACATTCAGCTCTATTTCTCTATAACATCTTAAGCAGGAGAGGCTGTGCGGGCACAGGACTGGTGCCTGGATGCAGTGGTGCGATGGATGAAGGAAAATAAGCTCAGCTTGAATCCTTGCAAGACAGAGGCACTTGTGGGTGAGTGGTTCCCATGTCCAAGAAATTGATCAATTGCCTGCCATGAGTGGGGTTGCACTTCCCCTGAAGGAGCAGGTACAAAGTCTGTGAGTGCTTCTGGATCCATCTCTGTCACTGGAAGCCCGGGTAGTCTCAGTGGCTAGAAGTGCTTTTTATCATCTGTGCCTGGTAAGACAACTACAGCCGTTCCTGATCCAGGAAAGTCTGACCACAGCAGTTCAGGCATTGGTAACTTCAAGACTGGATCACTAAAATGCACTCTAGGGGGGGCTTCCCTTGTACTTGACCCAGAATCTGCAGTTAGTGCACAACGCTGCAGCCAGATTGCTGACAGAAGTGAGACCCTGTCAGCATATAACACCTCTGCTCAGGGATCTGCACTGGTTTGCTGATTTGTTTCGGGGCCAAGTTCAAGGTGTTGTGATTGGTACGTAAAGCCCTTAACAGCTTGGGACAAATTTATTTGTGGGACCACCTTACCCCATATGTGCCCACTCAAGAGCTTCAATCTATAAATTGGCACTGTTACACGTGCCACATAATACTTGCTTTGCACTTGTAAGAAATCGCTCTTTTAGTATGACAGAACCTACTCTTTGGAACTCCCTGCTTACTGACATCAGGCAGGTGCCTTCACTGTATTTTTTTAGTGCCTGCTTGTTCGTTCGTTCGTTTGTTTTGTTTAGACAAGCCTATCCAAACACATATGAGAGCCAGTGTGGTGTAGTGGTTAAGGTGTTGCACTACGACCTGGGAGACCAGGGTTTGAATCCCCACATAGCCATGAAGCTCACTGGGTGACCTTGGGCCAGTCACTGCCTCTCAGCTTCATGAAAACCCTATTCATAGGGTTGCCATAAGTTGGAATTGACTTGAAGGCAGTACATTTACATTTTATCCAGACACATAGATGCTGGTGTGTTTTATTCTTTTTTATTGTTTCATGGCAAAGCGCAACATGTACTTCGAGAACAGAACTATTAGTAGTATGCCCCAGTTCACAGAATTGTATTAACACTAGTAATTAAAGAGTGTAGTAATGCGGCAATGTTAAGTCTGTATTCACTTAGATTTGTTAACAGTGTTATTTATCATAAACATATTAACTATCCCATTCTGATAAATTTCTTTCATTTATTTTCAATCTTTCTTGCTCTAAGTTAAACCTAAGTCACTTAAAAACTTGTTTAAAGAAAGGAGTAACATTTGGTTTGCAGGAAGATTGCAGGAGGGGCACCCAATCATGTATCTTACCTCAGGCCTAATGCCCACTCTCAGCAGCCCTGGTTGCATTTAGTGTTACATGCAGCTGGGCCCTTAAAGAGGTGGGTTTTCAGAAGAGACGAAGGAGGAGGAGGGATAAGTGGGGGAAGGCTAGGGGGAAAACTACGCAGTTTTTTGCAGGAGCAATTAGTTTTGTGAATGGCCTCTTTGTCCTCATTCATCTTCCATTTTAAGAAAATAGGTGCCAAAAGATGGGACGTAAAGAGATTTGGAAAGTGACTAATACAATGTTCAGAGACATTCCAGCAGATTTGAAAGCAAAGAGTCAATTAGCAAATTGATGTGCAAGACGCTAAGTGCTCAAATAAAAGAAAAAAATAATACTGAAAAGTGCTATTTAAAAGATCTGTATTTGAACAGGGAAGTTATTCGTGGCTGAAGCCTAATAGATGCATGATTCCAAGTACCATCTCACAAACTATTTATCTCATGAGTGCATTGCCTTGTCTGTATTCTCAAGCTGGCCTGATTCAAATTAAAAGGAATCAATTGGGAAGGGAGGCTTCCCTGGAGGGATGGAAAAGTAGTTTTCTAGACTCTCAGGACTATTTCCCTTGAATTAAACATAAAAGGAAAGGTTGTGCACAGCTGAAACAATTGCATGCAAAACCCTCAGATAAGTTGCAAAAGGCTGTGTTAGCTCACTGTCACCAGTGTGTGCACCCCTTGTTCTATTAATGCAGCCATTGAACCCTCCCCCAGATATTTGTGGGGAATAGTAATGTCCAATTTTCCAACTACAGGTGTCCCAGGAATCTCTAAGCCCACCTGTTTTTACTGCAAATGAAGCATCTGAGTGCCACCTACACACCCGCTGAAATTTAACACGGCACCCCTGCTTCTAGGGATTGCTTACAAAGACTTGCACAGCACAAATCATGGTTTCTGTCATCTGTGCCTGTTGAAATATTTATGTTGGGCTAAGGGAAGAAAGGAGACAGTGGAAGGCAAGGAGCAGCTGGAGGTGGCAGATGGCACAGTTCTTCTCCTCCTTGCTCCTCTTAATTAATCTATTTATTTAGACCATTTCTATACTGCTTAACTATAGTAATCTCTAAGCGGTGTATTTTCACCTTTTAAAATGTGTGTGTGTGTGTGTGTATGTCTGGGATCTTGATGAGGCCTAATGGGGCCCATTGCTGCTTTGGAAAAAGGTGATTCTCATCTGGAAAATGGCAAGGAAGAAAGGATTAAGCCACTCTTCCCAGCACCATGGTTCTGATCCAGATGCGGGTTGACACCCATGGCCTGCTTTTCTACAAAAGAAAAAAAAACTGATAGAACAAGAGATCGTGATGTCAGCTCATGACAGAGGAAGAACAGCATCTCTCTAGTCTTCAGACACCTTCCCTGACAATATTGGTTCAGTTGTGGGTATCTGTCCAGCATCTTTCGACAGTGAAGACAGATGCAAAGAATTAATTCAGCTTCTCGGCAGTCTCTTGTGCCTTGCTAATGGTTTGAGGGATAAGCTACTTGCTTAATCAGTGTTTCAAAGAAAAAAAAACTGAACTGAGTTATGTTGCTAGCTTCTCACTTTCTCCGGGTGCAGCAGAGAAAACATGAGACAGTTCATAGATTAATTGTGGACAGCTGATGAGTGCCTTGTAGAGGAAAGGAGCGAATGGATAAGGCAAAACAAAGGTGTGATTTTATCAGCAAAGCTGGAGAATTATGTAATAACTGCAAGATAAAGAACCAGTCTAATTGAGAGGTACTGTATTAGCCAAAGTGCTCCTCCAAATATTACACCAGTCAACAAATTCCCTTTAGACTTCCATGTGACTGGCCTTCTGTAGCTTTTATATAGTGTACACCATGTTTAATTCTACTGGCATCAAAGGATAAACTTTTGGACTTGGATCCTAACTAGCCCACTGTGAATGGAAGGGCTCCTTTCATTTGAGAGGGGGGACTGGGACCCACAGGACTCTCTCACTGGAATATGGGGTGAGGTGGGGTGGTGGCACCCTGCACCTTGAGGCCAAGGTGGCGGACCTGGAAAAGCTGAGAGAGGCAGAGAGGTGTGTGGAGGAGGCCTTCAGGGACGTTATAGCTGTGTCCCACTCCAACGATGATAGCTCTCCTGCTATCATGGAGAACGATGGTCTTGGGGAAAGAGAGCATCCAGCTGAGGAAGAGGGAAACGATCCCTTAGAAGGGACCCATTCCTTGGGGGATGAGCAGCTATCCTCTCGTGCCGAGGATATATCTCCAGGGGGTGGAGGGATCCTTGTAGTGGGTGATTCGATCATTAGGAACATAGACAGTGGGGTGTGTGATGGGCGTGTGGACCGCAAGGTGTTTTGCCTGCCTGGTGCGAAGGTTGTGGATATCGCCTGTCGTTTAGATAGTTTGGTAGACAGTGCTGGGAAGGAGTCAGTGGTCGTGGTGCACGTTGGCACCAACGACATGGGGAAATGCAGCCGTGAGGTCCTGGAAGCAAAATTTAGGTTGCTAGGTAGGATGCTGAAAGCCAGGACCTCCAAGGTGGCTTTCTCTGAAATGCTACCGGTTCCACGCGCAGGACCAGCCAGACAGGCCCAGCTTCGCAGTCTCAATGCGTGGATGAGGCGATGGTGTCGGGTGGAAGGGTTTGGATTTGTTAGGCACTGGAGAACATTTTGGGACAAGCCGGGCCTGTACAAAAGGGGCGGGCTCCACTTGAACCAGAATGGAACCAGACTGCTGGCACTTAAAATTAAAAAGGTGGCAGAGCAGCTTTTAAACTGACTGAGGGGGGAAACCCGACAGGAGCTGAGAAAGGTCCGGTTCGGAATAAACCTCCCCCCTGGGATAAAAACCAAAGAAATGATGGAATTTTAAAAGGGGTAGGCCTAGAAGTAGGCATTGTGAGAGCAGGGGCACAGGATATAAATTCAGAAGAGCAGAATTACCACAGGCCAAACCACAAGTGCCAAAGACACTTGAAGAGAGACACTGCTTACAAGTGCCTGTATGCCAATGCTAGGAGCCTCCGAACCAAGATGGGAGAACCGGAGTGCTTGGTCTTAGAGGAGAGCATTGATATAGTGAGCATAACGGAGACCTGGTGGAATGGAGAAAACCAGTGGGATACGGTTATCCCTGGATATAAACTATATCGGAAGGACAGGGAAGGACGTATTGGTGGCAGAGTCGCTCTATACGTGAAAGAAGGCATTGAATCCAGCAAGCTTGAAACCCCAAAAGAGGCAGACTCCTCCACAGAATCGTTGTGGGTAGTGATACCATGCCCCAGGAGGGACTTAATACTGGGAACGATCTATTGTCCCCCTGATCAAAATGCTCAGGGAAACCTTGAGATGAGATATGAAATTGAGGAAGCATCCAAACTAGGAAATGTGGTAGTAATGGGTGACTTCAACTACCCAGACATAGACTGGCTGCATATGTATTCCAGTCATGACAAAGAAGCAAAGTTTCTAGATATTCTAAATGACTATTCCCTAGACCAGTTGGTCATGGAACCGACCAGAGGGACGGCAACCCTGGACTTAATCCTCAGTGGGGACCGGGACCTGGTGTGAGATGTAAGTGTTGTTGAACCGATTGGGAGCAGTGACCACAGTGCTATTAAATTAAACATACATGTAACTGGCCAATTGCCAAGAAAATCCAACACGGTCACATTTGACTTCAAAAGAGGAAACTTCACAAAAATGAGGGGATTGGTAAAAAGAAAGCTGAAAAACAAAGTCCAGAAGGTCACATCACTCGAAAATGCTTGGAAGTTGTTTAAAAACACTATATTAGAAACTCAACTGGAGTGCATACCACAGATCAGAAAAGGTACCGCCAGGGCCAAGAAGATGCCAGCATGGTTAACGAGCAAAGTCAAGGAAGCTCTTAGAGGCAAAAAGTCTTCCTTCAGAAAATGGAAGTCTTGTCCGAATGAAGAAAATAAAAAAGAACACAAACTCTGGCAAAAGAAATGCAAGAAGACAATAAGGGATGCTAAAAAAGAATTTGAGGAGCACATTGCTAAGAACATAAAAACCAACAACAAAAAATTCTATAAATACATTCAAAGCAGGAGACCATCTAGGGAGGCGATTGGACCCTTGGATGATAAGGGAGTCAAAGGTGTACTAAAGAACGATAAGGAGATCGCAGAGAAGCTAAATGAATTCTTTGCATCTGTCTTCACAGTGGAAGATATAGGGCAGATCCCTGAACCTGAACTAACATTTGCAGGAAGGGATTCTGAGGAACTGAGACAAATAGTGGTAACGAGAGAGGAAGTTCTAAGCTTAATGGACAATATAAAAACTGACAAATCACCGGGCCCGGATGGCATCCACCCGAGAGTTCTCAAAGAACTCAAAGGTGAAATTGCTGATCTGCTAACTAAAATATGTAACTTGTCCCTTGGGTCCTCCTCCGTGCCTGAGGACTGGAAAGTGGCGAATGTAACACCAATATTCAAAAAGGGATCCAGAGGGGATCCCGGAAATTACAGGCCAGTTAGCTTAACTTCTGTCCCTGACATCACGATCTCTTGTTCTATCAGTTTTTTTTTCTTTTGTAGAAAAGCAGGCCATGGGTGTCAACCCGCATCTGGATCAGAACCATGGTAGAAAGTATTATTAAAGCTAGATTAACTAAGCACATAGAAGAACAAGCCTTGCTGAAGCAGAGCCAGCATGGCTTCTGCAAGGGAAAGTCCTGTCTCAGTAACCTATTAGAATTCTTTGAGAGTGTCAACAAGCATATAGATCGAGGTGATCCAGTGGACATAGTGTACTTAGACTTTCAAAAAGCGTTTGACAAGGTACCTCACCAAAGGCTTCTGAGGAAGCTTAGCAGTCATGGAATAAGAGGAGAGGTCCTCTTGTGGATAAGGAATTGGTTAAGAAGCAGAAAGCAGAGAGTAGGAATAAACGGATTGTTCTCCCAATGGAGGGCTGTAGAAAGTGGAGTCCCTCAAGGATCGGTATTGGGACCTGTACTTTTCAACTTGTTCATTAATGACCTAGAATTAGGAGTGAGCAGTGAAGTGGCCAAGTTTGCTGACGACACTAAATTGTTCAGGGTTGTTAAAACAAAAAGGGATTGCGAAGAGCTCCAAAAAGACCTCTCCAAACTGAGTGAATGGGCGGAAAAATGGCAAATGCAATTCAATATAAACAAGTGTAAAATTATGCATATTGGAGCAAAAAATCTAAATTTCACATATACGCTCATGGGGTCTGAACTGGCGGTGACCGACCAGGAGAGAGACCTCGGGGTTGTAGTGGACAGCACGATGAAAATGTCGACCCAGTGTGCGGCAGCTGTGAAAAAGGCAAATTCCATGCTAGCGATAATTAGGAAAGGTATTGAAAATAAAACAGCCGATATCATAATGCCGTTGTATAAATCTACGGTGCGGCCGCATTTGGAATACTGTGTACAGTTCTGGTCGCCTCATCTCAAAAAGGAGTTGGAAAAGGTTCAGAAGAGGGCAACCAGAATGATCAAGGGGATGGAGCGACTCCCTTACAAGGAAAGGTTGCAGCATTTGGGGCTTTTTAGTTTAGAGAAAAGGCGGGTCAGAGGAGACATGATAGAAGTGTATAAAATTATGCATGGCATTGAGAAAGTGGATAGAGAAAAGTTCTTCTCCCTCTCTCATAATACTAGAACTCGTGGACATTCAAAGAAGCTGAATGTTGGAAGATTCAGGACAGACAAAAGGAAGTACTTCTTTACTCAGCGCATAGTTAAACTAGGGAATTTGCTCCCACAAGATGCAGTAATGGCCACCAGCTTGGATGACTTTAAAAGAAGATTAGACAAATTCATGGAGGACAGGGCTATCAATGGCTACTAGCCATGATGGCTGTGCTCTGCCACCCTAGTCAGAGGCAGCATGCTTCTGAAAACCAGTTTCCGGAAGCCTCAGGAGGGGAGAGTGTTCTTGCACTCGGGTCCTGCTTGCGGGCTTCCCCCAGGCACCTGGTTGGCCACTGTGAGAACAGGATGCTGGACTAGATGGGCCACTGGCCTGATCTAGCAGGCTCTTCTTATGTTCTTATGTTCTTATGTTCACCACCACTCGTAGGGACATAGAAAGCTCTCTTATACCAAGTCAGACCATTGGTCCCTTTAGCTCAGTATTGTCTACACTGACTGGCAGTGGCTCTCTAGGATTCCAGACAGGGGTCTCTCCCAGCCTTACTGAGAGATGCCAGGGATTGAACCTGGGAACTTCTCCATGCAGAGCAGATGCTCTGTCACTGAATTATGGCTCTTCCCCTCTCATACCAAAGGATATCAATCTACTCCATAGCAAGTTTTTTTGAGGGGGAAAGGGGATAGAGAGGGAAAGGGAGACTGGTGAAAAAATCCCACTCCCTGTTTGCTGGTGGAAACACCCCCAACTAGAACTCTGTTCGCGGGACACTACTGTCAGCTTGTTTAGATTCTAGGCTAGGTCTTGATGGTTTCTATTCATATGACACCCAGCTTGGAAGTTAACCATTATACTATTTTGTATAGTCATAATATTTTTGCTTTTTTATATTTTTATTTTGCCTTTCTAAAAGAAAATGGGTTATTCATGAATGGACCGGTTGAATTGTGCACTCAACATAGCCTTTGTGCCTCTGTAATTCATTCAGCTCTGGATTTTCCTAAAGTCTGGCTACATTTGATTATGTGGAGCACCCTTCATCTGCCAGAGCCAGCAATTCTATCAAACGCAAGCATTATAAACCTTTGGGTGCCATCTGGGTGCATAAAAGGGATTCATTAGCCAAAAACTGAAAACAGGAGATACTGAATGTGCACCACCAAGGAGCTTTAGTAAATGTTGTTGGTTTTCCTTATTTCCTAGTGAACTTTCATTCCTTCCTGGGGGTCGAGGAGGAGGAAGGTGAGACCAACATGAGGCTAGATACACCATCAGGTGTATTTATTCTGCTGCTTTCTCTAAACACATGGTTGGTTAATGGTGAGCATTCAAAACATTCTTGCCCCTTTTGAAAATTAAATGAAGATCCTGAAAGCGTTTTGTTTAAAAGTCTTGTGATATTCACAACTCTTTCAAACAGCCACCAACAGCTAGCAGTGTGATCTATACAGATATTATTAATGTACCTTCTCAGCAGTCTTCATGTTCTCATGAGTTGGTTATAGGTCTGTCATCCAATTAAAGGAATTGGGCTAGTCAATCAATCATAAGAGTTTTAGCTGATCCATCAGTTAGTTAGATCATTAATTATATTTGGCTTGATTTGCATAATTGCCATGGTGCACAAAAGTGTCTTTCTTTTTAGATGGGGTGTGCATGTGCTGTAAGTGTAACAGATATCATCTGGGCTTTTTATTTAAGAAAAAAGGTAAGCGGGGGCACAACAGAGCTACATAAACTTATGCATGGTGTGAAGACAGTGGACAGGGAGAAGTTTCTCTCTCTCTCATAATACAACCCCCCCGAATCATCTAATGAAGCTGAATGGTGGGAGATTCAGGACAGATGAAAGGACGTATTTCTTCATACAGTGCATAGCTGAACTGTGCAATTCGCTCCCACAGGAGGTAGTGATGGCCACCAACTTGGATGGCTTTAAAAGAGGGTTAGACAAATTCATGGAGCGTGAGGAACTGGACGCATCTTCTTTGTTGTGATGATCTGCCATGGGTGTTTTGCTGTGTCATAAGTCACTCAGGTCGGGTTGACAATCATGCTCATCCCTGTTTGCTTACTCGAGTCTGACAACAAATGATTAAAAACTCTTCCATTTTCCTATAATCATATTATGTGATTGTTGACCTTTCTCCAGTTCTGACTAAAATCTATCAGTATATACATCAGGGGTGAGCAATGTGGTACCTTCCAGATGTCATTTGACTCCAGCTGCCATCAGTCCCAGCCAGCGCGGCTAAATGGGAATTGTAATTTAACAGCTTCTGGTGGGTGCTACGTTGGCTGTCCCTGATATACATAATATCCCAAATCTTTAATGACTGATGGAGCCTCTCCTCCACCTCACAATTTTGGCTGATAGTCATTCTAGCTGCAGTAAGAAGGTGAATAACCGTTTCCTTATCTACCAATGGAATTAGACATAGCAAAATAGTGTAACTGAAATATCCAGAGGTAATATGTAAGCCATAATTAGTCTTCTAGATGGATCAGGAAGATTCAAGCTTCTCATAATCTAATCATTTGGGGACATATCTAGTAAATACGAGCTGTGTCTTCTCAGATAGAGTTACATCGCCAGTAACCACTTTTCTGTTCCTGCAGGGTATCCTCTAAGAGCCCTGCTGGATGACACAAAGGCCTGTCTAGCCCAGCATTTTGTTTCCTGCCATTGCCAGCCAGATCCCTCTAGGAAGTTTACAAGCAGAGCATGAGAGTAATAGCCCTCTCTGGCATCAGACATTGGGTGGCTGGGCTTCAGGGGCTGCAATATTGACCCTGAGAGATAGTGACTTATCCAAGACCATCCAGTGAGTTTTATGGATAAACAGAGGTTTTTAATTCAAGTCTTTCTGATCTGAGCCACAATACTGAACTACAGTAGTCCTCTAATAAGGAAAAAAAAGAGGGACTCAGAACCACCACTGCTTTCGAAAACAGATTCAAACCCACAGTCCAGGCTCTTAATCTCTCAGAGCCCCTGTGACAATAATTTAATTTGTGATTGCATTTCCTCAGGTCAGTCACCTCCTGGAAAGCCTACAATAAGAAGTTGCCGATCCTCAGGGAATGAAACATTTACTTGCTGGTGGAAACCTGATTCAGATGGTGGACTTCCTACAAATTACACTCTACTGTACAGCATAGAAGGGTATGTATGTATGTATGTATGTATGTATTTATTTATTTATTTATTAAATTTATACCCCGCCTTATGGCCAAAAGGCCCTCAAGGCAGCTTACAAAAACATGAATATAACACCACATCATAATACATCAATTCAATAATGCAATTCTCAAAATTAAATAACAAATAACATTATTAAAAGAAAAGAAAAAATATTTAAATGTGTCACAATAAGAGAACCGCATTCAGCCAGGTTTTTTTGAAGGTAAAAAACATTTGAAAGCCACTGCCTTAAAAAAGCACCTGGGACTGGAAGAGCCATTTCACAGCAGGAGGTTCTCTCCCTCTCAGCCTTGCCCAGGCTCCAGATAGTGGCAGAGTGTGTCCCCTGGTCATGGTTAAGACAGGCCTCTTGAATAGCAGCTCTACAGGACTCAGGCAAAAATAGTCTCCTCCCGCCGCTTCTTAGTGAGGATGGTTCCTGGTTTATGCTGGGCATCTGGATGGTTGGCCAGTTCTGGTGGGCATGAAGACACTGGACTCTCAAGGATAGCTTGCTTAAGGTCATAGAAGATTGCAGAGTCCTCCTTGGTGACGCCGCTTTTGCCAGCTCGTCCGGTTCGACCAATGCGGTGGATATAATCTGTGTTCTTAGCCATGTCATAGTTCACCACCATGGACACATGCTGGATGTCAATACCATGTCCAGCCACATCTGTGGTCACCAAAATATCCTTGGCACTAGCCTTCAGGTTGGAGAGGGCAAACTCTCACTGCTCTTGACCTTTGCTGCCATGAAATCTCCTCATTTCCAGTGGATCTTGCATATATGCTGACTCTGTTTAATATCTGCCAGCCACTCAGATGTTAAAGGCATGAGAGCCCTGCTGTCCTTCAGTGCTAACCGGAATCCACACGAAGAACTCCAATTCTGCTTTTAGGCTACCATCTTAAAGCACACTTAGGAAGCAGCAGAATTTGACTCTCTCATGTCTTTATTGCTCATTTGTTCTGATTTCTTTATGGGCGGGTGATGCGACCACAAGCATTCGTCCTGATTTGCTTGCAGGATGTTCACAGGTCTTAGGAGTGCACTGTCAGTGCTCACCACAGTAACACAAGAATCCCAGAAGGAAGGCATCACCACCTCTCCTCGCTCTCTGTGCAAAGCAGCCGAGGAGCTTCAGCCACTTTAAGAAGTGTCCTTTGTTCTTCCTTGCACAGATTCAGGAGAGGAAGACAACACTTTGTTGAAGACATTCAGAGTTGCAAGATAAAACAATGAGTAACCGTGCCACCTTCTTCCCCCTGAAAAGATTTTGATTAAAGTTCCAGGATTATGGTGCAATGCAATGCATGTCTACTCAGAAGTAAGCTCCATTGGGTTCAATGGGACTTACTCCCAGGTAAGTGTGTATTGGATTGCAGCCTTAATCTCTGTTTTCTCAGAGTGGCAAATAAGGCATGTTTTCACATAACATTTTTTCTGGAGTCCCAGGGTAGTATTCAGTATTAGACCTACCTAGACTAGACCCATTGAGGATAATAAACATGACCAACTTGCAGCCAATAGGTCTGCTCTGAGAAGGACTTAAATAAATATCCCCATATTTAAAAAAACACCATTCTCACAATTGCCAACAATGTGCACATTCATTGATGTGGGCCCAAGGCTATGCATGAACTCCCTCTCAACTGAGATTAGATAGGGACCCTCCTTGCTGAACTTCAGGCGCATGACTTAAGACTTTCTTGTTCCAGCAAGCATTTTAAGGCATGTTTGGTTTTAATATTTAGTTTTATGATAAAATTGTATGGTTTTGCTGCTTCATTTTCTGTGTGTTTTGTTTTTGTGTACACCACTTAGAAATGTGAATAATTAAGCAGTTTGTACCATGGACTGCGAAAAAGACAAATAATTGGGTGTTAGAACAAATTAAACCAGAGCTGTCACTAGAAGATAAAATGATGAAACTGAGGTTATCATACTTTGGACACATCATGAGAAGACAAGATTCACTAGAAAAGACAATAATGCTGGGAAAACAGAAGGGAATAGAAAAAGAGGAAAGCCAAACAAGAGATGGATTGACTGCACAAGGAAGCCGCAGACCTGAACTTACAAGCTCTGAACAGGGTGGTTCATGACAGTTGCTCCTGGAGGTCACTGATTCATAGGGTCACCATAAGTTGTAATCGACTTGAAGGCACATAACAACAACAAAGCAGTTTGTAAATGTCTTAACTAAATAAATAAATAAATAAATTAAAGATTTCACTGGAAGGAGGGCTCTTGCCTTATTGCTCTGCTTATGGGCTTTCTGAAAGCATCTGCTGTCCAACGGACAACATCTAGACAAAGCATCTGCAAGGAGGGCTTTTGGTCTGATCCAGTAGGCTCTTATATTTTTATGAAATAAATCCCCAATGACACCAAGTGGACCCAGCTCAGTGTTATGCATTTGCAATTGTGAAGTTATTAAGCTTAAGCTGACTAGTGAGTTCAGTACTTACCTACGTGCTTTATTTGTTCTGGTGAGTATGGACAGGACGTTTACTATTTTTAAATTATTTTATTTCAGAGGAGAAAAGGCCTATGAATGTCCAGACTATATAACTGGAGGCCCCAGTTCCTGTTATTTTGATAAAAGTTTAACCAGACTTTGGACAACATACAAGATCATAGTGAAGGCTACCAATGACATGGGAAGTAATATCTCTGACCCTCATTATGTGGATCTTAAAACCTTAGGTAAGACCAGAAATCCAGAAAGCCTCATGCAACTCACATTTAAATTATGGGATTTGCTCCCACAGGAGCTAGTGATGGCCACCAACTTGGATGGCTTTTTTAAAAGATTAGCAATATACACTGAGGATAAGACTATCAATGGTTGCTAGCCATTATGGCTATGCTCTGCTTCCACAGTCAGAGGCCACATGCTTCTGAATAGCAGTTGCTGGACACCACAGGAGGGGAGAGTGCTCTTGCGCTCTGGTCCTGATTGCAGGCTGCCCATAGGCATCAGGTTGGCCACTGTAAGAACAGGAAGCTGGACTAGATGGGCCATTGGCCTGATCCAGCAGCACTCTTATTATGCTCTGATGAAACAGAGCCTTGAAACAGAGCCTTGCTCTAAAGCAGTGATTCTCAAACGGTGCACCCAGGCACACTGGTGCGCCCTAAGAGGTGGCTAGGTGTGCCTCAAATATTATGAAAGTATATTTTAAAAATGAGAAGAAACCCATTTGTATAGGGTAAGTAATAGTTTTCTATAGTTTGTTATTTTTATTCATAGTTTCAAATATATTAATATATTTTTAATTTTGTACACGAAGTGCGCCAGAAAATTTTTATATGTTTTACAGTGCACCACGAACCAAAAAAGTTTGAGAACCACTGCTCTAAAGCAACATTTTTGGGTGGGTGAGTGGAACTAACTGATTCATCAGCATCATGATTTCCTCAAACATTGTCTAAACTCAGGCAGTGAAGGCCAAAGGCATTTGGAGAAACAGCAATTCTGAAAGCATGCTAGTCATTAGTGAAGTTTAAAATCAGAAGAGGGAAGAGTATTGGACTCTGATAACTTTGTCACTGGGAGCCATAGCTCAGTGTACTAGAATACGTGTTCCACATGTTTAAAGTCCCAGCCTTGGTTCCTGACCTGTCTAACTAAAAAGGCTGTTAGGTAACAGTGCAGGGAAAGATCTCAGTCTGAAATACTGGAGATCTGTTGCTATTCAAGATGGACAGTGCTAGGAATTGATCTATTCATCCATTCCTAGACAGTATCGGCCTAGATGAATTATTGATCTAATTCAGGGATGGAGAACCAGTGGGCCTCCAGATATTGCTGAATTAAAATATCCATCTTCCCTGACCATTGGTCGTTCTGGTGGAGCTGATGGGAGTTGGAGTCCAACAACATCTAGAGGGCTATAGGCTCCCCATTCCTGTGCCTCATTACACAGCAGCTCCTTATATCTTCTCCCTGTTGTCTTTTCATTTGATTCTATTAGTTCACATACAGAATCATCAATGGAGGTATCCTTGGGAGAAGAAATAAAAATACTGACTTCTGAACATTTCCTTTGTATAGTTAAGCTAGGCCCTCCCATGGATCTATCTCTGGAAGCCAAACAGTTGAGAGAGATAATGTATGTGTGGGCAAGATGGTCACCACCCCCACTGGTTAATGATGGAACAAGCTGGCAAACATGTTATTATGAACTGCGATTGAAGCCTGGAGGAGGGAAAGAATGGGAGGTAAGCAAGGTGCATTCTTTTGCTAATGGGTGGCCTTCCTCTAAAAATAATGAGATAGAAAGGTGGGTGCTGTTGCCATTCCCTTATTTACAAAGGAGGCTCTGAAAGACAGCAGCTAATGCAAGTCCACCATTTTGAAAACAAGACTTCAAACACTGTCATATACTGTTGTAAACCCTAGTCAAGGTTATACAAATGCACTGAACCTGTTTCATTTTGGACATCTTTGACTAAAATGTTAGGATAAGAGATGGGATTCTTCCACACTGGGCATTTCCTCTGGAATAGCCACACTGCCCTGTAAAAAGGGATTGAACACATACTCACATATACTGTAAACCGCCCAGAGAGCTTCGGCTATAGGGCGGTATATAAGTACAATAAATAAATAAATATGCATGGCATTCTGAACAAATGTTCTCCCTGTTCAGCTTCTTGGGTTTTTCCTGTTTCTTCTTCTTCTAGAGCTCAGAAAATCCACCTTTTTAATACAATGGAGCAGCTGTGTATTTTCCCCAGATATGAATGGCCTATTGCACAGATATGCAATAGGTTCAGTAGGGCTGGTTATTGGTGGAACAGATTGCTTTACCCATTTCCTGTTCGATGATTCATCTCTCCTCTGTAGCAATCAACTTTATCAGTTTAATCCTTCCCTTTCCAAATAGCATTGTCCTTATATCTGTTTCTTTCTGCTCCCATTGCAGCAGCAGGGGAGTCATGATTAAAGGTGGGAGTGATTAAAGGCGTGGGAAGGAGTAGTTTCCCTACATTATGTTCCAAATAAAATCATCCATACACCCTTCAAAAACACTTTTGGGGTTGGGAAAAGGAGCTGGGCAACGGGCTACAGAATGTTATGTCAGTTCCAGAAGTCTGGGAGCAGAGCTGCTATGTCAGAGTTGCCACTTAAACCAGAACAGCAATGATTGGGTGCTGTTAAGTCATCCATGTCTGGAAGTACCCAAAGAAAATCTTCAGGAAGAGACTGTACCTCGGTGGGGTGACACATCATTTACATGCAGACCGTCCCAGGTTAAGACCAATTCCTGGAATTTCTGAGTAAAAGGATCTCAAATAGTATTATTAGGAAAGACCTCCACCTGAGACCTGTTGCACAGCCAGATGGAGCAATGGTCTGACTCACTCTGTATAAAGCAGCTTCATATATTCAAGAGTAGTCTCTCTTGGCTAACATGTTTTTAGTGCAGTCTGCGTCTTTTCAAATCAGTGGAGAGGGTGTCACTGACATATGGGCCATATCCTTTCCTTGGTATATCCTCCTGTCAGGAAGGGATCATAACTTGGTACCAGAGTACATGATTTGCATGGACAAGGTCCCAGATTTAATCCTTCACATCACCATTTAAATGGATTAAAAAAAACACCTTTACCTCTGGAGAGCTATTGCTTCTACTCGGAACAGACAATAGCGAAGTAGATAATGGGTAAGGGCCATAGCTCAGCGGCAGAACGTTTGCTTTGCATGCAGAAGGTCCCAGGTACAATCCCTGGCATCTCCAGGTAGGACTGGGAATGTCCCTTGTCTGAAACCCTGAAGAGCTGCTGCCAGTCAGTGTAGACAGTACTGAGCTAGATGGACCAGTTAGTCTGACTTGGTTTAAAGCAGCTGTCTATGTTCTATATTATAATCTGAAATACTATAAAGCAGTTTCTCTATGTTGCTAGTAAATAAGTAGATTGCAAGCAGGATTCTGTTTCCAGGATGAATAAAAGAAATTTTAAAAATTTGGTCATCCTGCCAGCCTCAAAAAGTGACTCAGACATCATGAAAGGAATATGCTGAAGTAGTTTTGATTAATATGCTTAGTACATAGGGGGCTATGGAAAAAGAGGCCCACCCTTCTTACATGCTTTTCATTTCAAAGCTTCCTTGGAAGAACTGTTTAGATTCATGAGCATGACAAGCTTGATTTGTCATGTTAGCAATAAGAAAGTCCATTAAAACAGGAGCACTGAAAAGTGAAAAATATAGCTGTTTCCAAGGCCTGTTAAGTGTTCCTCTGTGTAGGAACAAAGTAAAATATCAGCAGGGGGACTGAAGCAAGTTAAGAAACTCTCATTGTACAGTGGCAGAGAAACTGGACGTTGGCTCAGCTGTGAAATGGATGCAAATGTCCATCCCAGAAAAAGTACCAAATGGTCACCAGAAAATGGCTCATTTTTTATATTTTCCTGCCTAAAATGTCCATTGAAATGTCTCTAAAAGAGAGAGGCTGGCTAAGTCATGCAGTGCTGTAGTTAAGTAATTTTAGACTCTAAATTTAATGGTCGTATACGGCAGAACCATCTCTTTAGATGGCAATGTAAAGAAGCTAAATGTTGGAAGTTTCAGGACAGACAAAAGAAAGTACTTCACAAAGTGCATAGTTAAACTATGGAATCTGCTCTCACACGAGGCAATGATGGCCATCAACTTGGACGGTTTTAAAAGAGGATTGGGAATATACATGGAGGATAAGGCTATGAATGGCTACTAGCCCTCTGTAGTTGGAGACCACAGACTTCTGAATACCAGTTGCTGCACACCGCAGGAAGGTAGAGTGCTCTTGTGCTCAGGTCCTGCTTGCGGGCTTCCCACAGGCATCTGGTTGACTACTATGAGAACAGGAAGCTCGACTAGATGGGCCATGGGCTTGATCCAGCAGGCTGTTCTTTATGTCCATTTTTGCATGTAATGGTAAGCCAATGTTTGTGACTTATACCATGATGATGTACTGCCTTCAAGTCGATCCCAACTTATGGCGACCCTATGAATAGGGTTTTCATGAGGCTGAGGGTAGTGACTGGCCCAAGGTCACCCAGTGAGTTTCATGGCTGTGTGGGGATTCGAACCCTGGTCTCCCAGGTCACAGTCCAACACCTTAACCACTACACCACACTGGCTCTCAACCATACTGTGCATGAACCACATGTTGTGCATGCAGCCTGATGGTTTCTCCTTCACTCCCCCACTGGTATGCACAGGTTAAAAAGCCATGAAGGGGACAACTTAGCATTACATCCAAACCTGGGATCATACCATGGTCCTAACTCACTAACCCAATAACCTTGGCTTGCCATTATGTGCAATTGCACCCAATGTATTTTTCCTTTGCTTATTTCAAATGCTAGCTCTGCTGCTTTGAGGGGCCCTCCTTCTCATTTTGCTGAGTATGGATGTGTGCCCAAAGTCCTGTCCTGTTAGCACCACAGAAGTCATGGTCCTTAAAAGGGGCCTATGGATTGTGGACCCAATCCAGACAAATCACACCAGTCATGCTAGACGTCCTTGGCAGGGAATGAGACCTGGTGGTGGGTTGAATGGTTTGGCGAAGTCACACAGTGTGCAGGCTTGATCTGAAATTGATGTTATTTTATTTATTTGCAGATATGTATCCTCTGCCCCCATTATTCAATCCTAAAAAGACTAGGGCTCCTAGAGACCTAGATCAGAGGGTTCCAAGTTGTGGTCCATGGACCACCAGTGGTTGGCGGGCTTCATTCAGGTGGCCCCAGGCGTTTCCACATTAAATATGCATATTGATTTATTAATTGTATTTTTATTGCTTCTTTTAGTTCTAAATTGTATTTTATTGTATTACAATTGTAACACAATAAATTTAATATAGCATAAGAAATAAAGAAAGCAATTAACAATTAAAGCTCATACAGCATCTAGCACAGCACAATTGCTCCAACCAGCAGAAAAATCATTAAGTGGCCCTCCAAGACCTTCAACAATTTTCAAGTGGTCGGGGGAGGGGGAGATTGGGAACCACTGACCTAGATAATGGAGTGCCAAGTGCTCTAGAGATTCTTGCTAGAATAGAGGCATCATTTGGATGTCATCCTTTTAAAACCCAGCTGCTCTTCAATTCTGTTCGTTTCCATTGTCTTTACTCCTTCCCAGATTCATTTTGTTGGAGAGCAAACACAGTATCAAATATTTCAGCTGCGCCCAGCAGTGAAATATACAATTCAGGTTCGCTGTATAACAGACCACGGTGAAAGGAGTGAATGGAGCCCTGAAGGCTATATCCAGCTTCCCAGTGGTGAGTCAATCATTCATAATTCTCTGTTTTGAAAGGTCATAAAGAAGCTGTAAGAACATAAGGAGAGCCCTGCTGAATCACAGCAAAGGCATCCAGCATTCTGTTCTCACAGTGGCCAAACAGATGCCCATTGTGGGAAGCCTGCAAGCAGGACTTAGTGCAACAGTGCTCTCCTTACTGGAAGTTCCCAGCAACTGCTTTCCGGGGCATACTGCCTCCAACACTGGAGGTAGAACATGGCCACTGTGAATAGTAGTTGAAAAAAAGAGGCAAGCTCTGGTACTATAAAGATTATTTATTTACTTGCTGTCAGGGCTCGCCCCAGGCATGCCGAGGCCCTTGGGTATCAGCTTCCCCCAGGCCCTGGTGTGTGCGTGTGCGTGCGCGTGTCCCCCCACCTACCTGTCGCCTGTCTTTTAGCATTGCCATTAACCAACATGGCGGCCACAGTTTCCCTAAGGGGATGAAGCCTCCGCCACCATCTTGGTTGATGGCATGCGTGCGTGCTATCCGCATGCATCTCTGCCATCAACCAAGATGGCAGCAGGGGCTTCAGCACCTTAGGGAAACCTCGGCCGCCATCTTCATTAAGGGCAATGCTAAAAGGCAGGAGACAGGTAGGTGGGGTGAGGGAATGGCGGGCAGGCGGAAGCTCCTGCCCTGCAATCTGTGGCTGCTGCCTCTCAGGGGCCCCTGTAGCTCCAGGGGCCCCTGTAGCTCTGGGGGCCCTCGGGCCAGTGCCCCACCTGGCCGCCCTTTAGAACCAGCCCTGCTTGCTGTACTTGTTTCAGAGATAACTTCTTCAGGAGCGGTGGAGCCATTTAACCTCTTAGCTCTGCCAAATTCTAAAGCAGAGCAAAAAAGCAAGTAAATAATCTTTTACCAAAGCACCACGCAACACTATTCTTAGGGATGTTTTTAATTCTGTCTTTTAATTTTTAATATTTGGTGGGATTTTTTGTAAACCTCTTAGAGATTCTATTTACAACCATGTGGTATGTAAACTTTGTTAAATAATTAAAAAGAAATACATTTGCCTGATCCTTTTTTAAAAGCCATTCAGGCTGGCAACCTGGGGGGGCAAATTTGATAGTTTGCCTATGCCCTGTGTGAAGATGTACTTTGGGAAAGTAGTTTGAGAAAGCTGAAAGTCTGTAAACCTGATGTTTTAGTGCTAAATTGCACATTACACACAAAAATGTATGCAATAAAGCTTCAGTGGCTGTTTCTTATAGGCAAAGCAGCTTTGGGAGAGGATAGTTGGCAGAGAAAAGGCTGCTGGAAGTGCTTCTTACCCTGCCTCCAAGCTCTATAGCCCTCTAGGGGTTCCAGGTGCGTGTTCGCCTTGACAGTCCAACAGAAGAGTCAGGAAACTCAAATCTCTTTAGGATGTTTGGAGGTTATTTAAAACAACTGTAATAGATCCTCAGACAAAATGTATTCCACAGGTAGGGACGGGGGAGAAATTTGATTTCATTTGCGTTTGAAGCTGAATTTTCAAATTTACACTTTCCAAAACAATATGAGAACCAAAGAAAACCAGCCAGCCATCAAAATTTGCACATCCAGATTTTGTAATGAAGTTCTCCAACCATCCAGTATTTTAAAAAAATTCATGTATTAGGGGAAAATGTGCACAACAGTGAATATATTAGTGAAAGTAACATAAAAAGATGCATTATATTTGGTGAAACTGTTTGCAAAAAATGTGTTTATCAGCAGAAATTCACACTAAAATGCTGAAAATGTTTCATGAATATTTTTTTTTAAAAAACTGCAAATTGCCACAGAAATTTGGAGAATTTAAGATTGGAAAAATGAGAAACTGAAAGAACCAAAATTGACAGATCCTTTCAACCCTATCCATGAGGCAGGAAAAGTTCAAACAAATCCAAGAAGAACCTGGCATTGTTCACAAAGACCTAACAAGTAAAGGTAGCTATGTTTGCCGATAAGAAAAACATCCAAAATTTGTATTAAGCCAATATTTTTATTTGGCCAGCCAAAAAGATCACAAAATAGTATGCAAGTTTACGTTCCAGGAAGCCCAAAAGCGTGCACTCTATATTTTGTGATATTTTGGTTGGACTAAAGAATTTTTTTAAAATAGAAAACATGAAGTTTTTTTGTTTTTTTGTTTTGTTTTGTTGAAAAATTGAGGTCTTGCCCAATTGAGAATAAAACAACACAAATGTAAGTGGGCAACTAATGTGACAGCAAGAGAAAAAAAGGATTAGAGAAGCATATTGATTAAATATAAAGACAAACAATTGACTTTTGTTTATGTACGCTGGAAACCAGCCAGGGAGGTAGCTGGACCATCAGACAACACAGGTGCAAAATAACTACTGAATGAGGATAAGGAGAGTGCAGAGAAGCAACATGATTTTTTTTGGTGTGGATCTTTCCTGTGACAGACACCCACATCTGACTCAGTTTGGGGTTTTTTCTTTTTCTTGAGAGCTAAGGGCTCCTTCAGACCTTTTTATTATGCATTCATGACGATTTGTCCACATGATGGTATCAGGGTGTTTATACACAATCCTGCTTTCAATACTGTATATGCCTGCAAAAGGCTTGGGGGCAGATTGCAGCATTTCCAACTGATGCGTGTCCCATCATTTTCTACTAAAATCCTGTAACTTTTCCTACCACAAATGCTTCAGGGTGTTTTTGTTGTTGTTGTCGTCTCATGTTTTGTTGCACTACAGTCAAGAGTGCCCCCACAGGCAGCAATAATGCGGTAACATTGGGGAAGCATCACAGGACAACTATTAAAGCAGAATGGCGTGTGGATAGTCCAGTAGAAATACACGGCTACTGTAATATTATTGGGTCAATGTCGTGTTGCAGAATATACCTGCAAAAAAAAAGTGGGACAAAAAATCTGGAACTATCCTTTATTGAATTATTTATTTATTATTTGATTTATATCCCACCCATCCTCCCAGCAGGAGTCCAGGGCAGCAATCTTGAGCACAGATCATAAATGCACAATAAACAGAACATTTGGAGAGGCCCTCGGAAGCTTTTCCTAAGGAGGATTGCCCATATTCACTTCGAATTTCACCTTAGGTGAAACCTAGTGACTGATGACTTTCAAGTGAATGTGTGGGTCAACTTAGTGTTATTTGTTTCATGTTTATCCTTTCTTTCAAGGAGCTCAGGCTGTTCTATTTCCCTCAAACACCCTCTCAATTTTAGCCACACAAACCCCCTGGTAATTAGGTTAGGTTGGGAGATAGCACTCAGCGAGCTTTGTCATAACTAAGCAGGGATTCGAACTCTGGATTCTGGTCCTGGTCTGACACTTCACCACACTGAAGGGCTGCCACACAGAAGATGGAAGGGACTTGTTCTCTGTTGCTCCAGAGGGCAGGACTAGAGCCAATGGGTGGAAATGGCAAGGGAACAGTTTTCAGCTAAACATTAGGGCAGCCTTTCCCAACTTTTGGGTCCCCAGATGTTGCTGGACTACATAATTCCTGACCATTGGCCATGCTGGCTGCATCTGATGGGAGTTGTAATCCAACACCATCTGGGGACCCATAGGTTGGGAAAGGCTGCATCAGGAGACACTTCCTAGTGGTAAGGGCTGTTCAACAGTGGAACAGGCTCTTCTTCACTGGAGTTATTTCAGCAGAGTCTGGCCATTCATCTGTCAGGGATTCCATAGTTGCATGCTGAATCACAGGTCATTTACTGAGCAGTGGGTTGAACTAGATAATCTCCATGGCTCCTTCCAACTCTTTCATTCTGCTTGCTTAATGGACTTGCCTATCTCTTTCTATCCAGGTCAACCTCCAGGAAAGCCAGAGTTAATAAGATGTCGCTCTCCCGAAAAAGAAACTTTTACTTGCTGGTGGAAGCCCAGTTCCGATGGAGGTCTCCCTAGCAATTACACTCTGTTCTATAACAAGGAAGGGTAAGGAACTGTAATGAAGAGAGTTGCTTTACGCAGCAGAGTTCATTAGAGATATAAGATAATATGAAAGATGGTGTGTTTACCTTAAACAAAATAAGCTCATTTTATTAAGAAAGTACACGTGATAGGAAAGCCTAATCATCGACGCTAGCTGAATTCAAAAGGTAGGGAGAGAGAATTGTGGAGAAAAGAAGGAGGAAGTGGAAATGATGATGGCCCTGAGAATATCAGTCTAACCAATCAGAGGCATGCTGAAACTTGAGGAAAGAAACAAGGAGAGAATTCAAGCAGGGGCCCTTTCAACTGACTAACTATATCTATTGCCCCTACTGGTCAATAGATTCAAAGCACACAACGAGACAATGCATTGATTGAAGTGAAATTTCTGATCCCCCTTCTCATTGTCTTGCATCACTTCACAAAGATCCTGAAAATGCTGTCTGGGCAGTGGCTTGGTAAGAACATCTGCCACCATTTCTTCTGTTGGGCAGTACTTCAGCTCAATGAGTCCTTTCTGTTGCGCATCTCTCACGCAGTGGTAGATGTGCTTTGTTTGTGGTGTCAGCCTTTCTGATTGGGAGAGCAACTTATAGCTCTTGTTGTCTTCATGCATTGTGGTTGGCTTTGGTTCATTGATTCTAAAGTCTAAGAGTAGTCTATGTAACCACATTGCTTCTTGACAAGCTTGTGCTGCAGATGTGTATTCTGCTTCTGTAGAGGAGAGAGCTACAACTGATTGTTTCTTACTAGCCAACTGATGACTCGACCATAATAGAACAGATTCCCACTAGTGGACTTTCGGTCTTCAATGTCTTCAGGCCAGTTTGCAGCCATATAGCCCATCAGTCTGGGATTACTGTTTGCAGGTAGCATCCATTTCAGATCTGCAGTTCCCTTTAGATATCTTCCTGTCCTCTTGACTGCAGTCCAGTCTTTCTTTGTTGGTGCATTAACTTTTCTGCACAGTATCCCAACTGCTGCTGCAATGTCCAGTCTTATTACAGTTGATATGTACAGGAGCTTTCCAATTCCTGTCCTGTACTGACTGTTGTCTTGCAATGGTTCCTTGGTCTCATTGTCTTTAAAGTAGCCCGCTTCCATTGCAGTTTCTGTCACATTGGCTTCTGTCAGCCCAAGGTGCTCTATCAGGTCCATTATCTTCTGTTTCTGGTAAATGAAGAAGCTTCCATTTTCTCCCCTTTCTGTCTGGATTCCAAGATAGTAAGAGATGTCTCCTAGCTCTTTCACTTCTATTTCCTTGCTAAGATTTCTCACAATTTCATCACTGTCTTCCTTGTCTTGGTGACTAAGACCAAATAATCTCCAAAGGTCAAGGTGAATGTCCATCTTTTATTTCTGAACCTCGAGTGTAGGAAGGTGTCAGCCTTTCCTTGCATGAACCCTTCCTTAAGTAGTAGTAGTTGGTTTAGTTTGTCTTTCCAGGCCCTAGTGGCTTGCTGCAGGCCATAAATGCTTTTCTGAAACTTGCACACTAGTCCTTCTTTCCCAAGTTCTTGAGCCCTGGTGGTTGCTGCATGTCTCCACAATGTCTCCACAAAGGAAGGCTATCTTTACATCCAAGTGTTGAACCTGTATCTTCCTTGAGGCAGCAGTACTGAGGAGTGTCCTTACAGAAATGTGTTTGACCACAGTTTCTTAATAAACGTCACTGTACTTTTGAGATATCCCCTTCTGCATCTCATTTGGTTGTAAAGACCCATTTACCTTTTGGTAATTCTGTAAGAGTCTATGTTTTGTTTTTGTGAAGAGCTTCTATTTCTTCTCCAGCAGCTTGCAGCCATTTGTCTTTCTCAGTATCCTGCATCTGTTCAATGTCTCACCAATTGGAGGGATTTGGTGTCTCCTCCACTCTGGTTAAACAAACTGAAATCCTTTTATTAAGAAAGTACCCGTGGATAGGAAAGCCTAATCATGCACCCTAACTGAATTCAAAAGGTGGGGGGAGAGAGAATTATGGGAAGGAGGAGGAGGAACTGAAAGTGATGATAGCCTTGAGAATATCAATCTAACCACTCAGCGGCATGCTTAAACTTGAGGAAAGTAACAAGGAGAGAATTCAAGCAGAGGCAACTGATTACATCTATTGTCCCTAATGGTCAATAGATTCAGAGCACACAGCGAGACAATGCATTGATTGAAGTGAAACTTTCAACAGTAAATAGTACTGGGGTTTTACTGTTGTCACATTCTGCATCTCTGAAAGAAGTCTGCTCGTAGCTTTTCCCACAGGACAACTTATTCATTTCCAAGTGATGGAAATAACAGTGGTATGTTTGATTTGTATTTCCTTCTCATTCTTCTTCCTCCTGCCCTCGCATTTTGTTTTTCAGAGATGAAACGTACTATGAATGCCCTGACTACACAACAGCAGGACCCAACTCCTGTTATTTTGATAAAAAACATACTTCTCTTTGGGTGACGTATAATTTCACCATAAAAGCAACTAATGAGAACGGGAGTGATGTCTCTCAGCCGTATTATGTGGATGTGGCTAATATAGGTATGCAGTACAAATGTGATTCTATGGGAAAGCTCTGGCAAAAATTTTTTTCTAAAGATCCTAAAAGCTGTGGCCCAGAGTTTGATGTGCACCTTATATACTCTCAGCCCCACAGTGGGCAGCCATGTGTCTTGATTAGGGATAGAGGAGAACTTCAAGACGTTGGCATTTTAATGAGAAACTACCAAATTTGCACTTCTTGAACCAGTACGCATTATATGTTTTCTGTAGTGAAGGTCTGGTTTCTCCAACACCTGGTACATCACAATTTGTTTAGCAAGCTGCATTCAGTTTGGTGGGTCACTCAATACAGGCTTGGCATAGGTTCTATGTATGCACTGTCACCTATTTATAAGCAAAGTTATAGGCTGCTTTTTTGAGTATAAGTTAACTGTGGACTGCCTGAAAAACCACTGCTGACATGCACATTCCTGAGAGCAGGCCCCACCCACCTCGAGGAAAGGGCAAAAGTGGTTTGGTGGGTGGGGCAGAGCTGCTACTCTAGCTTCCCAGCAGGTGGCTCACTGTTGCTTATCAAGAGTGAGAGGGGTGAGGCAGTGGAGAGGTCTGCATGGTGCAAGCCCACTGGTGGAGCCAATCCTGTGCTCCTGTTGGAGTGGTTGCACCACAGTGGTTGCCTTGCCCCTCTCCTTCTCCCAGTAAGCAACAGGGACTGACTTGCTGGGAAGCTAGTGGCTCCAGCTCACCCGGTGAGCCACATCTGGTAAGGGAAGGGGTGCCAGGGCAGTGAGCCTTCCAGAGTACTTGAGCTGTCCTTAAAATGGAAGCACCTCACCTGAGTGAAGTAGCACTTCTTTCCCTAACAAGAGCAGAGGGTGAGGACAAGGAGGAAATGGACACAGTGGAGGCACTAGGCAGGAGGAGGTGGCAGTAGTGGGCAGCATGGTGGGATGGAGGCACTTACCTGACCAAGGCCAGCACCAGTCCACCACGGGCTCTTGGACAACATCCTGCAGGAGGCCCTGAACCCCTCCTATGCGTGTGTGTGCACACAGACTTAAATACGCCTGGTTGCACCACCTTCCACATCAGCCCACATGCCTACCCTCACCCAAGATGGCAGCAGGGGCATGTTGATGCCTCCACCGCTATATTGGGTGTTGGCAGGCATGCTCACTGACATATGAGGTGGCACAACCGGGAGTATTTAAGTGCCTGCCGGCTGCACATGTATATGGGGTGATGTTGGCCAGGAGTGTGGAGCTCCTGCTCCACAATTCATGCCACCGTCCAGTTGTGGCCCGCGACCCACTGCTGGTGGGGATTCCGGAGTGGGAGGTCCACCCTTCCAGCTGCAAGGGCCCTCAACTAGTGGCAGGGGTCCTTGGCCAGCTACAGGGCCATCAGCCAGTGCCCGACATGGCCACCCACTGGTGCCGGGCCTGTACCTGACCTCATGGCAGGTGAATCAGTCAGTCAGTCTTTAAAGTTTTAACTATAGGTTGAAATGGAAGGTGGTGGGTGAGTCACTGCTGCCTACTGTGAGGGAGAGGGAGAGGCAGCAGGGTGCCAATGCACTGGCAGGAGTGCCAACTTGGCTTAGCCGGTGCATTTGCACCACACCAACCTCACTGCTGCCTCGCCCCTCTCTCTTCCCCTCCTGATAAGCAGCAGTGACTCACCTGCCAGAAGATCAGGTATGTGCCTCAGTCCCCACTACGCTATCCACTACTGGAAGATGGTCATAGCATATACCAGTTTTCTGTGCCGCAAGGATATCAACAGCTAAAAGGAGAGTCCAAAGCATGCATTCACGTCACTGTGTGAGCCTCTTTTTGATGCCTGTCTGAACATACAGCGGGCTAAAGAGGCCCTTCAGCAATATGTAATGGCGATACAGAAGAAATGTAATGGAAAAGGACGGCTTGTACATCAGTCCTCTTGGTGTGAAGTGTTTGAAGAGTGTCTTGAATAAATAATCATATTTTTTATGGCAGAGGTTCCCAAACTGGTCTGTGGGGCACCGGTAGTCCATGAGCCTCCTTTGGAGGGTTTGAGGCATGTCTGCATTTAAATATTCATATTGAGTTTAAATTGTATTTTTATTGTTTCTTTTATTTCTTGTATTACATTTTGTGGTATTACAGTTTGACTTCTATGGAATGCAAACTGTACTATATTAAAATGCAATGTAAGAAATAGAAAAAGCAATAAAAATACAGTTAAAAATCATACAGCAGCTAGCACAACGCATTATAATTGCTACAAGAGGCAGAGAAATCGTTAAGTGGTCTGCCAAGGCCCTCAATAATTGTCAAGTGGTCCATGGGGGCACATGAAAGATTTGGGAACCACTGCTTTAGGGTCTTTTTCATATCCGGGGAAGACCTTTTTTATTTACCCAGGCCGTTTAAACCTGTATTTTAAAACAAACCCTAGACCTTTGTTGTTTTAATGTGGTTTTAAATAAACCTTAAGCTCTTAGTCTTCTGATGCGGTTTTTAGCTGAGGTAAATCGTTTAATTCTGTCTACATTAGAAGGAAAAGTTTTATGTTGTCGCTTGTGTTGCTTTTTGCTGTTTGCGTTATTGTATTATGTTAATTTCTGCTTTGTAATCCACCTTACAGCATTTTATTGATCTTCTGTCAGGTGCATTTAATCAATAAATATTCTCTGATCCTTCTTTTTTCAGTTCAACCAGATCCTCCAGAAAACCTGTCCCTGGAATTTGAGAAAAAAGTATATGGACAGTATCTGCTGTTGAACTGGTCTCCACCTTCACGGGGTGACGTCAGATCTGGCTGGCTAACCCTTGAATATGAGTTACACATAAAACCTGAAGAGGGTCAAGAGTGGGAGGTAAGGATATGATTAGCTTGTGGGTCACTTCCAGATAAGGATGGGGAGAAATTTGATTCAGTTTGAAATTTAAAGTAGAATCCATCAAATTTGCACTTCCTGAAACAATATGAGAACCAAGACACAGCCATCCTTCAAAAGTCACATTTGTCTGAATTTTGTGTTGCAGTCTCCAACCAATGTTTGCAAAAATGCATATATTAGGGGAAAGTGTGCATAAAATGAATATACTAGTGAAAAATAGCATACAGAAATGCATTATGTTAGAAGAAATTGCTTGCAAATATATGCACATTATTTAGTACATTTATATCCCTCCCTTCCTCCCAGAAGGAGCCCAGTCATTGGTCAAAACTGCATACAAAAATGTGTTTGTTAGGAGAAATTCCGACTCAAATGCTGAAGAATTTTCATGAGGATTTTTTTAAAAAATTGAAAATTGCTGCAGAAATGTGAAGTGAATTTGAGATTGGAAAAATGAGAAGCTGAGGGAACTGAAACTGACAGACTCTTCCATCCCTATTTCCAGATGGCCTGTTTATTGAGCATTCAGCCTGACCACTGTTGTCCGTGCGCTGGTAACCGCCAGGCTGGATTACTATAATGCACTCTATGTGGGGCTGCCCTTCAGGTTGGTCTGGAAGCTGCAGCTGGTGCAAAATGCGGCGGTGCAACTGCTGACTGGGGAAGGATATTGCAAATCTGTTACCCCACTGCTGAAAAAATTGCACTGGCTGCCCATTAGATACCAGGCCAAGTTCAAGGTTCTGGTTTTGGTGTGCAAAGCCCTATACAGCTTGGGACCAGGATACCTGAAAGATCATCTTACCTTTTATATAGTCCATCGATCATTCCACTCTGCAGGTGAGGGCCTCATGAAAATACCATCTTATCAGGAGGTCTGTTCCGTACAACATAGGAAGCAGACCTTTGGTGTAGCACCTACCCTTTGGAATTACCTCCCCTTAAATATTAGACAGGCACTATCTCGGTTATCTTTTTGGGGCCTACTGAAGACCTTCCTCTTTCCACAAACCTTTTAAGTTGAGACCTTATCGCAGTCTGCCTCTGTGTTGGAATTGCTTTTTAAGATGTTTTAAAGTTGTTGGGTTTTTTTTAAAAAAAATAAGTTTTTAAGATGTTTTGTTTTACTATGTTTTAAAGTCTTGCATTTTTTTCATGTTTTAAAGTGCTTTTAGTGTTTCTGTTTGCCGTCCTGGGCTCCTTCTGGGAGGAAGGGTGGGATATAAATTTAATAAAATAATAACTAAATTTGTTTGCAAGGAGATTAACCAACATTGGGTCAAGCAATTGTTATCCCACATGTCCCATCACTTTCCTTGTCACACAAAGTCTGATTGGGGGAGGGGAGTTTGGGTTTGTTGTGCAAGATCACCAAATCAACTTTAATTGCACACCTTGAATTTGCCGGATTATGATCAAGCTCACCCCAAAACAGCTACTGTTTGGAAGCACCCTTGTAGCCAAATGATCTGTACTTCAGTTAAAGATAAAATTGCAAAAATATGGCCATTGTAATAAAATCATATTTACCAGGAATTGTCCTGGTACACTGTATATGAAATGATTTAATTTTAAACCGCATAATATCAATGAGTCTTGGGGAATTCTTCATAGAGCAATCATTTATTTCATTTGTATCCTCACTACTTAATTCAAAAAAGACTCTTAAAGACATAGGAAGAAGACATAGGAAACTGCCATTGGTCCATCTAGCTTAGTGTTATCTACACTGACTGGCAGCAGCTCTCCGGGATTTCAGGCAGGGGTTTTTCCAAGCCCTAACCTAGAGATGCCAAGGACTGAACCTGGACCTTTTAGAGGCAAAGCCTTTCACTGGGCCATAGTCATTCGCTTCACAACACATCACAAAACAATATAGTTGTAAGTGTTAAGTCTTAGAGGCAAACTGGTATTGGCCAACTGAGATGAGCATGGACCTTTGTTTCTGAACACTTAAAGCAGGTCTGGGGAACCTTTTGCCATCTGGATGTTGTTAAACTACAACTTCCATCATCGCCAACAAGCACAGCCAACGGCCAGGGATAATGAGAGTTGTAGTTCAGCAACATCTGGAGGGCCAAAGATTCCCCAATCTTGAGTTAAAGAGGTAAAAGTCAAATGCAGAGGGCAGTACACAGATCAGGAATAGGAAGAAGGTAGATCAGGACCTTCTGGTATATCTCTGGGTGATTTATAGTAGATCGGCAAGCAGCAGGGCCGGCTCCAGGAATGCGGGGGCCCTTGGGCATTAGCCTGCCCCGGGCCCCTCTGCTTCCCTTCCGCAATCCCGCGGATCGCAAGACGAGCTTCCGAACCGCCCGCCATCTGCAGCGCTTCACCTACCTTTCTCTGCTGTTCGCGCAGGGTTGCCATCAATAAAGATGGCGGCCGAGGTTTCCGTAAGGGACTGAAGCCTTTGCCGCCATCTTGGTTGATGGCATGCTGCCATCAACCAAGATGGTGGCAGAGGCTTCAGTCCCTTACGGAAACCTCGGCCGCCATCTTTATTGATGGCAACCCTGCGCGAACAGCAGAGAAAGGTAGGTGAAGCGCGGGGGATGGCGGGCGGCTCGGAAGTTTGTCTTGCGATCCATAGGATCGCGGAAGTGGAGCGGAGGGCCCCTCAGGGGCCCCCCAGGGGCTCCTAGAGCTGTGGGGCCCTCGGGCCAGTGCCCAACCTGGCCGCCCTTGGGCACCAGCTTGCCCCAGGCCCTGGCACATGCACACACGAACGTGCATGCACACTTGCCTGTCTCTTGCAGGGACGGAGCTTCTTCCGCCCACCTGTTTGCTGGCTCCGTCTCTCCTGTCTTCTGTGGCTGCGAGGGCTGCTATGCATGCCCATCGCTGCCATCAACCAAGATGGCGGTGGAGCCTTCAGCCCCTTAGGGAAACCTCAGCCACCATCTTGGTTAATGGAAGTCAGCCCGCGCAGCCGCAAAAGACAGGAGAGATGAGAAGGTGGAGCCAGCAAACGGGCGGGCGGAAGAAGCTCTCTCCCTGCAATCCATGGCAGCTACTGTGCTGCAGATCGCAGAAAAGGAGCGCTACTCCTCCCCCACCCTATCGAGAGGCCTCTCAGGGGGCTCTGTGGCTTCAGGGGCCCTCGGCCAGGGCCCAACCTGGCCACCCTTTGGGACCGGCCCTGTCGGCAAGGGTTTCTGATTCCAACTGAACCAGACCATAGGTCCACCTAGACAAACATTTTCTTTTCCCACTGGAGCCAGTCTATCCATATTGTTCTGGGAAGCCCACAAGCTGGGCATGAATGCTATCACCCTCTGCTCCTCTTGCCCACAATAATTGGTATTCAGTGGCATCACGTCTCAAGGCATAAAGGTCCTTTTTAGCCACATTAGTGAATAGCCATTGATAGACTTGAATATGTCTGATCAACTTGAAAGCAGTCTATGGGCTACACTAGACATTCCATTACTCACATTATGTCAACATGAGGTTGTTTTTAATTTAACAAATAGCCTATATGGGGTGGGCAAACCAATTGGGAACATGGCAGGAGGGTTGCCCCTTTACCCCAACTGCAATTCAGAGCACCCCCTACACCTGCTATTCTCAGTGGGAGGAAAGCCCCTATTGGCACCAAGCTAGTGGCCATCACCACATCTTGTGGCAGTCAGTTCCACAAGGTAATTATGTGTGGTGTAATGAAGTACCTTCTTTTGCCCAACCTAAACCAACTGTCAATCAACTTCATTGATTGACCCAAAGTCCTTGCATTATGGGAGTGGGAGAGCATTTTTTTTAATTATTCACTGTGCATCTTTATAAAACTATTTTTGTCTCCTTTTTCATAAAAAAGAAGTATTATTTGCTGTTTTTAAACTGTATCCCTTATTTTTTAAAAATGCTGTGTTCTTCTTGCGTTTCCAGAAAATATTTGTTGGGCAGAGAACAACATACAAGATGTTCAGTGTAAATCCAGGAGAAAGGTACGTTGCGAAGATTCGCTGCAGATCAGACCATGGAACATGGAGCGACTGGAGCCCTGAGAGCAACATTAAACTCCGAAAAGGTGAGGGCAGTCACTGATTGGCTTCTTATTAACACCAGTCATATGAAACCATTAGCAAGCTTAGCTGAGTTGAGTTCATTATTTATACCCTGCTTTTTTGTGTAGAATAGAAATAAAATGTCACAATAGAAAACACAGTGTAAGGACAATAATAATAGAAGTGCCAGGCTGAAATTTATTTCAACGGTCTTTTTGGCTATTGGGGGGGGAGGGGGGGAGAGAGAGATGAAAAGAAATCCCCTCCAAAAAATTTTTGTCAAAGGCAATGGCATAAATATCCAATAAACGGGAGGTATTATGGGATGAGGTTAGATTTACCATACTTTGTAGAAAAAGAGTCAGGTATTTTGGTCTGTATTTAGTTTGTATTTATAATGGGAGGCTTTTGGGGGTTCAGTTTTTATGGCTGGATCAGAGGTGCTGCCAGATTTGAGACAGCCCTGGGCGAGATAATCCTTCCACAGATGTTGCTCCCCTATTAGCTTTTTGGGGGGAGCTGGATTCAGCACAGAGAGCAAAATCAGGCCTCTTTCTCTTTTTCCAGCCCCAATCCTAAACCAGACTGGCCCCAGGTCTGTGGTTCTAGACTCACTAATGATATCATCTCCAACCGGAACAGGAAGGAAGGCAGTCCCTCTTCAATCCATCTTCTGGAAGCATATGCAGCTTTTTAATTTCTGTGGCAACACACCTATGCTTGTCAAATTCTTTAGTTATGGAAAGAGTTATATTTGGATAAGGCCAATTCCTTCACAAAGAAACTGGTGTGACCTCTTCTGCAAAATCCAATCTCAAAGTTACAAGATCACAGGATTGGAGAGGATCCCGAAAGGACATCCAGACCAAACCTCCAATCCTATAACCCTAGAAGTAGTAACACGTCAAGGGACAGCAGTACTAAATAATCACTTAGAACATTCTAAAACATCAGGTTAATGATGTAAAGCTAGCTTAAATTCGAAAAAAGTCTTTAACACCCCCATCAGCAGTGGATAATCTTGTCTAGATTTAATCACTGCCTACAGTTTGAAGATAATCGTAGAATCAGGGCTGGCACCAGGCGTGACCGGGCCCTTGAGTGCCAGCCTGCCCCCGGCCCCCTGCTCCCAGCCCCCCCAGACCACACGGGACCACCTACCTCTTCTCTCTTTCTGTGAATGCCCTGCATGCAGGGCTTGCAGGTCGCTGCCATCAACCAAGATGGCGGTGGAGGCTTCTCTAAGGAGCTGATACTCCCACCACCATCTTCATTGATGGCACGTATGTGTGCTACGCTGTGTGCGCACACATGCCTGCCATCAATCAAGATGGTGGTAGGGGCATCAGCCCCTTAGAGAAGTCTCTGCTGCCATCTTGGTTGATGGCAGCTGTGTATGCAGCATGCAGGGCATTCACAAAAATGGAGGAGATTATTTAATTGTGAAAAAATGAGATTATGTAATTTATGAGTGAACAAGGTATCTTTATATGTACCTGTTATAGCTGATTGAAGATAAATCGGAAGTCATCTGTTTTTGCATTTTTTCTCTATCTTTCTTTTGTATTTTATTTTTAAAAATAATATATAAAAAAATTATACTGCAAAAAAAAATGGAGGAGAGGTAGGTAGAGCAGGAGGGCATTGTGGGCCTACACAGTCTATAGGAGGGCTGGGAGCTCTGTGATGGGGCGGGAATTAACCCTGCTGAGGATCACAGAAGGAGACCACTACCCCCAAACCCTAAGGGCTGCAGGGTCCCTTGGTCAGGGCCTGACCTGGCTGCCCTTTGGTGCCAGCCCTGCATAGAATCATGGGAGTTAGAAGGGGCCTATAAGGCCATCAAGTCTAACCCCCTGCTCAATGCAGGAATCCAGCTTAAAGCATACCTGACAGATGGCCTTCCAGTTGCCTCTTGAAAGCATCCAGTTTGGAGAGCCCACCCCCTCCCTAGGTCATTGATTTCACTGGTGTACTGCTCTAACAGTTAAGACGTTTTTCATGATGTTCAACCAAAATCTGGCTTCCTGTAACTTGAGCCCATTATTCCGTGTCCTTCACTCTGGGATGATCGATAACAGATCTTGGCCCTCCTCTGTATGACAACCTTTCAAGTATTTGAAGAGTGCTATTATATCTCCCCTCAGTCTTCTCTTCTCAAGGCTAAATGTGTCTAGTTCTTTCAATCTCTCCTCATAGGGCTTTGTTTCCAGTCCCATGATCATCCTCATTAACCTCCTCTGAACCTGTTCCAGTGTGTCTGCATCCTTCTTAAAGTACGGTGTCCAGATCTGGACACAATATTCAAGATGAGGCCTAACCAATACTTCACGCAATTTGGAAACTAAAGAGTGCATTGATTCATGTATCATTTGCCCCGTGTTCCTTTAAAACAAAGATGGGGAACTTGTGGACCTCCAGATGCTTTTGAACTCCAACTTTCATCAGCCCTAGCCAGCATGGCCAATGGTCAGGGCTAATAGGAGTTGTACTTTAGTTATTGTAAACCGCCCAGAGAGCTTCGGCTATGGGGCGGTATATAAACAGAATAAATAAATAAAATAAATATTGCAAAAACATCTGGAGGTGCACAGGTTTTCCGTCCTTGCTTTAAAGGTCCTCTAAGTGAAAGATTCAATCCTTTCCTGTTTGCTGCTTTTTAAAGCAAGGATCTATATTAAATCCATTCACACATCAAAACTGATGCTAGGCACACGCATTTTACAAAAAGTTGCTGGATAATCTCCCTTGAGGGATCTGGACAAGTTCAGCTGCCAGCTTGGTAAAAACAGGTAAAAATATTAGCTGTGTGAGTTCTCCAGATGTTTTGGACTACAGCTCCCATCATCCTTGACCATTGGCCATGTTGGCCACAACATCTGGAGGACAACACATTGGCTACCCCTGAACTAGAGAATGATGGCCAAGCGCAAAAGAAGACAGGGCTCCTGTAACTTTAATTGTTGTGTAGAAGAGAGGCTTTCAGCAGGTACTAAGAGGCAGAGAAGTATACTGGATAGTAAATGAGACTGGGACCCAAATCTCATCAAAAAGCTCATTGGATGATTTTGGGCTAGTCACTGCATCTCAGGCTAATCTACCTCACAGGGCTGTTATGGGACAAAAATGGCAAGAAGCTACCACCTACACTGCCCTGAGCTGAAAATGTGCAATGCAGTGTAATATAACTCCTCATTTTCTCTCCTAGAGTTCAGAGTGAAGGATATGCTTGTCTGGATCTTTGTGGCTTTTTTGTCATTTGTCATATGCTTGATCATGATCTGGATGCTGGCTTTGAAAAAAATTAAGTAAGTTGCTACTTTTGACATGGTTAAAAAACAAGCAAATCTGTTACCCGTAAAAATAAGATTTTCATGTGTTTCTTTGTTTTTATATATTTATTTATTTTACTTAAAACATTTACATACTGCTTAATTTTTAGCGTTTCTAAGCTGTATACGATTAAGCTCTCTCTCTCTCTCTGTTACATTTAATAAGATAGATAGCTATATACAGAGGGGGATGAAAGCTCCCTCTGATAGGCCCATAGCTATGTCCCCAACCCTAACTTACCCTCCCGGCATTCAAATTAATATGCCCATCTTAGATTACAGACCAGAGGCCCGACTGGCTAGAGACAGAGAAATATGGCTATCTCTGGTGGGTCAGGTCCCTAGTCTAACTGAAAATTGCCAATCAGCTTGGAAAAATCCTAGCCTGGTTGATTTGTTTATTTTGGCTTTTTCTTCTTCTTTTTTGTCACGTGGGTTATAGAAAAGCAAACAACACTTTCCACAACCTGGTACCCTCCAGTGATAGCTGAGGCTGATGGGAGTTGTAGTCCAAAACATCTCAAGGGCAGCAGGTTGTGGAAAGCTAGCAAAAAGTGAGGCTGGGTTTTTTTTGTTTCCTCCTCAAATGGTACTTTTTCAGCTGAAGAGTTTTTGAACTGAGCTCTGCCCTGGACCAGTCAAATACTGGGAGTTTTGCTTTCTGCATCCATCCCCACACCTTCCTCAGTCTTAACCTCCTTCGCCAAAGGATTTGTCCTCCAGGTCCTTCCTGGGTACCATTTTCTTTTTTAAAAGAACTGCTTGCAAACCTAGTCTGCCTTGAGGAATGGAGGGGCTCCTTAGAATGGATTCAGCATTAAAAGAAGTGATACACTTCGATTGAGAAGCTGGGGGTCGATAAGGTTAGCAAGTGAGCTTTTGGCCACTGCTTCTGCCCTTCCTAGAGAAAAGGAGCCCTAACCCAGTTCTAGAATTTTTTTCATATTTACATAGAAGCTGTATGGCCATACTACCCTGAACATGCCCGATCTTGTCTGATCTCGGAAGCTAAGCAGGGTCAGGCCTGGTTAGTACTTGAATGAGAGACCGCCTGGGAATACAGGGTGCCGTAGACTTAGAGCAGCCTTTCCCAACTAGTGGGCCACCAGATGTTGTTGGACCACAATTCCCATCTTTCCTGACCATTGGCAATGCTGGCTGAGGCTGATGGGAGTTGTGGTCCAACAACATCTGGTGGCCCACTAGTTGGGAAAGGCTGACTTAGAGGAAGGCAGTTGGTAAACCACCTCTGAATACCTCTTACCTTGAAAAGCCTATGAATATATCCAAAAAAAGATTCATAGGGTCGCCATAAATTGTAATCAACTTGAAGGCATATAACAACAACAACAACCAGGGCCAGTCCCAAAGGGTGGCCAGGTTGGGCCCTGGCCGAGGGCCCCTGAAGCCACAGAGCCCCCTGAGAGGCCTCTCGATAGGGTGGGGGAGGAGTAGCGCTCCTTTTCTGCGATCTGCGGCACAGTAGCTGCCGTGGATTGCAGGGAGAGAGCTTCTTCCGCCCACCCGCTTGCTGGCTCCACCTTCTCCTGTCTTTTGCGGCTGCATGGGCTGACTTCCATTAACCAAGATGGTGGCTGAGGTTTCCCTAAGGGGCTGAAGGCTCCACCGCCATCTTGGTTGATGGCAGCGATGGGCATGCATAGCAGCCCTCGCAGCCGCAGAAGACAGGAGAGACGGAGCCAGCAAACAGGCAGGCGGAAGAAGCTCCGTCTCTGCAAGAGACAGGTAAGTGTGCATGCACGTTTGTGTGTGCATGTGCCAGGACCTGGGGCAAGCTGGTGCCCAAGGGCCCCGGCATGTCTGGTGCCGGCCCTGACGACAACATAGAAGCTAGTGAATCAGGGTTGGGGCCTGGTGGAATCAGGGCTAGGACCACAGCGCACAGGAAGAGATTGTTAACCTTTCGCCCCCATCCCGCTGTTCCAGTGAAGACCACACATATGTGTGTGTGTATGTGCATGCACACTCACACACGTATGAACACACAGCTGCTCTTGGCCCTAGGAGCAAATGGCATGGGGGAAAGGGTTAAAAAACCCTCTTTGCACATTGTGCCCCCAGTCGTGATTCCCCCTCCCCCCCACCATCCCGTCCGCCACCTACTATTTAAATAAGAAAAAGCAAACGCGTTAAATGCATGCAAACACTCAATGTCTTGTCCAGTCTGGTTCACGGAGAGCAGAACTGTGGAGATTACTGCCCAAGTCCAAGGCTGTATTCCGAGAATTCCCAAACACAAAACGTGTTTCCGGGTGTTGAATTCATCACCCAAGAGATCTTTCTTGGTGCTGCTACCCAAGCTCTTTTCAACTGGAGAATTGAACCTGAGGCCTTTGGCATGCAAATGCAGGAGCAATGCCACTGAGCTACGGTGGGGATGGAGAACCCCAGGCCCAGAGGCCAAATGTGCCCTTCAAGACCCTCTGTCTTGCCCAAGGGCACTCCTCAGCTGCCCAAGCCACACCCCTCACTGGCCCTGCTTTGCAGCCCCCTTCAGTGTGTTTGCCTGGCTGGAATGTGCCCTTGAACTCCGGTCATGCCTTTTGCTTTGCCTGGATGGAGGATAAGGGAGGGATTTGTGTGTGTAGGAATGAGCCTACTCTACGAAGGTAAATTTGACCTTTGTTGCTCAACCAACTTTTGACGCTGGTCTCGCCCACCACTGACATGTTCTCCCCCCTAAAAAAATTGCCCAGAAAGGAATGTGGTCATCAGGCTGAAAAAGGTTCCCCACTCCTGAGCTATAGCCTTTTAGCACCTACCAACCCATAATGTTCCCATCCATCATTTGTGTGAATCCAAGGACTGTTCTTACAACAACTAAAACCACTATATCTGAAGGTTGATAACAGACAAGACAACAAATTCTCCTCCAGTGTAATATTTTCCATGGTGCTCTGCCATTTGCAGACAGCTGAAAAGCCACTCATATCCAGTCTGAGCTTCAGCATCTTGGACAGCTCCTTGAAAGTTTGGAGTAAAACCTGGAGCGGATTCACTGCCCCACTGACATTGGAGCCCCCAGTCTTCTCTGCTCATACCTTGTGATCTGCCCCATCCCTCTCCCTTTACAGCCTCAAAAGTTCTTCCAACAGGCCTGGCTTTTTGTACGCTCATATCTTTCACAGAAGAAAACAAACCCCTTTGCAGCAGAAGTCTCGGAAATATCATTTCAATGCCTCACATGCCAGGGGTGGATGGGTGGGGAACCATTGCAAAACCAAAGCCTTTCCTTCATTACTTTCTACCATCCCATCTCCCTTGTTTTTCAGCATGATGGCCCGTATTCTGCCCCCAGTCCCAGGACCAAAGATAAAAGGCTTTGATGCCCAGCTACTAGAAGTAAGTGTTTTGAGTACTCATGAAAAAAGAATGTGAAAATTCTCTGCCTTGCGTTTTGTTAGAAGCAGTTGAAAAAGAACACCTCACTGGAAGCATTTAACACTTCTATCCTGTTCATACTTCTACTATTGTTAATTTGCCTGAATTCAAAACAAAACAAGATCTGAAAGCTGTCATGTACTGAGTTACAGCCACGGCATCAGCACCAGGCATCCAAGAGCAGTGGCCAGGACTACATTGCCGCAACAGGGCCACTAGTAACGACACACCAGGCCCTCCACATCAGGCAACTGGGTCTACAAGCCTCCATTTTAATGTCCTCAATGTCCTGGAATGTTACCAAATTCTTCCACGCTACACAGGTAGTGGATTGGACTGTGAAAGACCAACCCAAATTGTGGTTGCATTTTGACCAATTTGTAGGGGAGTCCAGTATCTCAGAGAGGAGGTCAGGTCTCCTGCTCCCCTGGTGCATACACTATAGCTGCCCAATTTCCCTGCTTTTTAAAGTTTGATAGTAATATCTGTTGCCTATAGGAACATTCTTAAACTGCAAGGTGGTTTTTTTTGCCTATTAGTGAATTACATCTATCTCTTTTGCATTTTCAAATGTAATCAGGTACCTAATACAAATGTTACAGTTACCCCTGGCATAATACCATTGTTTGTATATGTTTCTTCAGGCAGGGAAACCCGAAGAATTACTGAGTGCTCTTGAGTGCCAGGGATTCCCTCCAACACCAGACTATGAGAACCTGCTGGAGGAATTTTTGGAGATAGATGACAGTGAAGACCAGCAACTAATGCCAAGCAATGAAAAGAGTTACCCCAATAAAAACATGAAGTTGGCACACCAGGAAACAGACAGTGACTCAGGAAGAGGAAGCTGCGAGAGTCCTTCACTGTTGTCAGAGAAGCGTAAGGAAGCCAAAAATCCACTTTTGGTATCAAAAATACCAGATACCAATGAGATGCAAAGGGACACTCAGAGAAGCAGCCTACAGGAGACCCCAAGAGGAGACACTGAAGGACAGCATCCCTTGGTTAGCAATGGTGGACCTAGATCATCTACATGGCCTGGATTTCAGCTATCTTATTGTCAGACTTCTAAAGGTTCCTACTATGACACTGTAGGTGGGTGTAAAATGGCTTTCAGCGCCATGAATGTCCACAGGTCACCCATTGTGATGGGGCGTGAAGAAGGAAAATGTCGTTCACAACATCCTAAACACATTGAGACTATTTGTGAAGGAAAACCAGCCAAACTGGAGGATGCAGCAAATTTACCCTTAAATACTCAGCATGAGCGGGAGGGGGTGTGGTTACTTCCACCAGCAAGGTCGCCTTTCTTGCCTACAAAGCAAATGGATTACGTCGAAGTTCACAAAGTCAATCATGATGGAGCTCTGGCCGTATTGCCAAAACAGAAAGAAACTGTTGACAAAACTGAAAGGTGTCTTGTCCCTGGTAATACAAATGAGTACACCAAGGTTTCAACAGTTGTATCCAACCATATTCTGGTGTTATTCCCAGATCCCAAAGTAGAGGCTTTGCCTTTCTTTCAGGAACCACCAAAGGAACCCACACAGGACTCTCAGCAGAGCCAAAGAGAGATAAATTTGAGCTATTGTCTCACAGCTCCAAGCACATGCAAAATACAAACTGGTGGGTTAGACTACATGGATCCAAATAATTTTATGTGCCGCTTTAATTAACTGAAAGGTTGGCTATCCTTCTACAGGTAACAACACTAGAAGTAAAATAAACACTGTTGGCACAAAAGTGCTCATATGTCTGATTTAGCTCAGTTGAACTTCATGCTTTTTTATGCTTCATATTCAAGTCACTTAAGAATATGCAGATAACTGATTGTAGATCGATTTTTCCCTTACCCGTGGTTTTTAGAGTTACTTTTTAATGTGTGTGAAGAATGGCTTACAGGAAATTCAAAGTATATGGCAGCATTTTAAAAACACAACACTCATTTCTCTGACATGCCTTATTAAAAAGGGAAGTGTACATTCATGTAACAAAAGCAACTCTCCGATCATTATCAAATGCTGCTGGTTAAGAGGTGTAGGCTGATCTTATACAATACTGTGAAAAATTATACCGTTGTCAGATTCTTGAACTACACCAATAGCGTGTCCAACCTATTGTGGGTCATACAATGTAAGTGACGATGTGCAACCCATCATGCTTAATTCGGAGGGGGTGGCTTTGTTCTCAAGTATGTTGAGCCATTGGACAAGCCACAGTACAGGAGGAACAGGCGGACCTCATTTTGTGCCAGAGTTCAGCCTATGAGCCCTCCTCTCCAGAATGCATCAGACTCCTACAGTATGTACCACTTGTGGCATGTGTGTGGGACTGTCTCCAGGTAGGAGGGAGCACCCATCATGGAGCCTGCTGATGGGCACCATGTATGCTAGTGACTTCCCCTGTTTTAGCAGATGGTGCGGCCCTCCCCTACTCCTCTTCATTTCTGCCAGACACAGAGAGTAGGCAGGGCTTATTTGGAGGTGGAGGAGAGGGGAATGATGGCAATGCTCCCAAATGCCAGTCAGCACCTTTGTATTTGCCCACCATGCAATGTAGCAGTGCTGGACCTGATCTGTCCCATAGTTTGGCCAGCCAAGAATCACACATGTTGCTGTTGCCTGAGTAAAGCTAGCCAAATATGACAGACTCAGTAAAAAGCAAAGACATGAATGAAAACCAGAACCAATTGCATGAGTATTCCATCGGTATTTGTGCAGTTTCTGTGACATGCCGCTAGCGAAAAATTTCAAATTTATTTTATGTTCTACTACAATTTATTTTTAATACGTTTTAAAGGCTAGTACAGTTTTTATATTCTATTTTTGTTTGCTTTTTCTATTAAAAAACCACTAGTTTTATGGCTGTTAAAAATCTTATACTTACATCAGATGTAATATATTGAAGGTATTCTTTGCTAGAGAGTGAAATCTTCTATACATGTTTTTCTGCTTTGCTTTAGTGCTGGCATGGGGAATCTGTGGCCCTTCAGATGTTGTTGGACTCCAGCTCCCATCAGTCCCAGCAAGCATGACCAATGGCCAAGGATGGGAGTTGTAATCCAGCAACATGGGGGGGGGGCACCAGCTTCCCACTCCTGCTTTAGTGTAGTAAATTATTATTTCCCTCTTTGCTGTGCAGTCTCCTCAAACTGTGTTTAAAGTTTAAATAGACCCCATTAACACCAGTATGATTATTTACAAATATTCCAGCATTTAGGGGAGGGGAGCAACCTAAAGTAATCCATTCCTATAAAGATTTGAATTACTTCGCACAGCAGGACTCAGCGTCATATATTGCCTTATTGTACATAAAAAGTCTGCTTGAATACAAACCCTGTGTATTTCTGCAGACTATTTTTCTATTATTAAAATAAACTGTTTTCTGATTGTCCCAGAGCTATTTATGTAACCAAAAAACCTTATTGCCTCTTTCCTGTCTCTGCAAGCAGAGCAGATAATAAGATAGGAAGTTTTCTGTATCTGTAATAAAACTCCATTGCTATAGAGACAATCTTAAATTGCTATATAATTATGTTGTGAAGCTCTCAGGCCTTCCTGCCATATCAGGGGGCATATTCTTTTTACTGTCAAGGGGCTACCATCCCACTCTCCCCATAGGCATTTCCAATATGACTTTGAACTTCATTATAATATTCTAATAAGCATGTTATAGTCCTTGTACCATGGAAAAGATAAGGTGGAGTGACACCATTCTCTGTCTCTATCTGCTCTAGAGCGGTGTTCTTCAACCTTGGTTTCCCAGACATGGATGGACTACAACTTCCATCATCTCCGGACAGCATGGTCAATGGTCAGGAATTGTGGGAGTTGTAGTCCATTCACATCTGGAGACCCAAGGCTGAAAAACACTGCTCTAGAGCATCACAGCCAATGGGAGCTTTTGGTCTAGTACTAGAAGCTCTAGCTGTGCGCCCCTCTGCTTTTTACCTCTGTGAACTATCTCACCCTATGGCAGCCACAGGAAAAGCCTAGTTTGGGCTGGCTTTCATGTCCTTGAGCCGGGACCAAGCTGGTTGTGGGCATTTGTTGATAGGGATGGATGGAGCTGTTCATTTCAGTTCTCTACATTTCTCATTTTTTCAATCTTAAATACAGTTCTCCGCATTTCTGTGGCGATTTGTAATTTATTTATTTATTTAAAAGCCTCATGAAAATTCATCAGCATTTCAATGTGAATTTCTCCAAATAAAACACATTTTTATAGGTAGTTTTGACTAAAGTACACATTTTTGCAAGCAATTTTCCATAAAATAATGCATTTTTGTGTCTTATTTTCACACACACACACATATGCATCTTTATGCACACTTGCTCCTAATATACGCATTTTTGTAACATTGTTTTGGTTGGAGAACTGCCCTGCAAAATTTGGAGAAGTGGAAATTCCAAAGGAGAGCTGTGCAGTTCATGTATTGTTTCAGAAAGTGTGAATTAGGGAGGTTCTCCTTTCAATGAATTTAATTTCTCCCCCATCCCTATGTGCTGGATTGAGCTGTTGGCAAGTTGGTGCTAGCCACCCTGAATGTGAACTGCCAGTGATGCCTCAAAAGCCAAATCCTACTCATAGTGGCTCATGAACACAACTCCCTTGCAGAAAGCTAAATAGAGAGGATGCCCAGCACAAGCGAAGCTCATTTGGGTAGCTGCTGCAGCACGGAATGGTTGTGAGAACCGTCTTGGGAAGAGGAAGAGAATGGTTCAGCTTGGGACAAATATTAGTTGAGGGTAGGGGATCGACATAGTCTCTTTCAAATTGCAGGTAGTGAGTTACATTCTGTTTTTCTATGATTTGCATATCTGTGACCGTGCTTGTGTGTGTGCATAAGGATATGCAATACAGATTTTATCCAGCTAAATTATACTCAGGGTAAACTTACTGACATTAATGAACCTAAGACTGCAATCCAAACTCCCTTTACAGCAGGCTGGGAGAGGGGTTGGATTGAGTGGCCTCCTTGCTGGCCTCCGCAAACCTCCACCTTTGGAATGATGCCGGCACCATTCAGCTGGTGTGGAATTTCCCGTGCCCTGTGTGCGGGTGGACGGAAATGCCATGGGTGGGATCCTCACCAGCAGCAGCTCACAAATAGTCCTGAAACAGGGTGTTCCATAAAGGAGAAGGGGCTAATAAGTCAATCCAGGATCCCCAGCTGGCATGAACAGCAGGACTTTGAATGCTATGGTGGCCCTGATGCTCCCTAGCTGGACTACACAGCAGGTGGGCACCGAAGCAGGTGCAGATTTTCAAAGCAATTTTGGATTTTTATCGCATTGATTTAATCCGGATTTAAAGGCAATAGCACCTGAATGCAGTTGACAAAAACATCATGTAAACGGTCCAAATTAAAAGGATCTGCAAAAAGCACCAGCTCCACATTTAACCTCCATGTGATCGAGCCCTTAGTCATGTCCATTCATTTCAGTGGGTCTACTCTGACTATGACTAACGTTGGATACAACCCTAAGTATTTAATGCAGATGGGAATATGCTTTGTTTGATAATATGTTTCTCATAATAAGGGTTGATGTGGTAAGGTCTCTTGTTTATCAAGTAAACTGAGCTAGCGTCTTCCCACAAAATAATACACAATCCCTAGTTCTGGCTGGTACGGGTATGCCCATGATGGGCTTGCAGAGGGATGGAGGTGGCAGGAGAAAGGTGTGCTACCCTGTTCCCAGTGTCTTTATTCAGGGAAAACTAGAAAAGTTTTTAAAAAGGACACCAGGTATTGGAGTTCTTGGTTTGCTTGCTTGCTTGCTTGTTTTTTTGCTAGGGTGCAAATGTTTCCAAGTATATTTTTAAGAAGAATGTTAAGACTTTACAGTTGCAATCATGAAAGGTCCTGTTGAAAAAAAGACCAGTTTGTTCAATATAGCACATAAAGATTTAGCAAATGAGTACCTCCCTTTGGACTACATATTTTATATAAATAAGGTATCTAATCTTGTTCTGCAGTATTTCTGACAGTCACATTTGTCCTTTCACATTGTCTAAGAAGACAGGCTATTAATTTACATATCTCGCAGAAACTTATGAGATGTCCTGCACAAATGTTTTCTATGTAATTTTCTGGATTTTAAGTAACAATCTTTGGAGTTAATTATATGCTCTGGTTGCTGGGGCCACACAACCCTCCACATTGTAGATTTGGAGTATGCTATATGTGGTGTGATATACTGTTCAAGGAATACTTTTTACTTCTGCTTTTTATTCATATTTCCAGTCTGCAGTCCCAGGAGCAGACAAGTATTGAAGTAGCAAATTCTGTCCTAAATTTGTTAATATATTTGTTGTGTAACTTGGTTAAAACTACACGTGTGTAGTGGCTTTCTAGTGATAATGACCATTTGTTAAAACTCCATGTGCAGCTTTTTTCTGTGATGACTTCTGAAACATTCTGTACAAGGAGTTCATAGAATTGCACATTCTGGCTGCAATCCTAAACACATTTACTAGTGAGTATGTCCTAGTATGATGGAACTCAGTGTGGTTTCACTTCTGACTAGCAAATGTGGATAGGAATGTTCATTTTTCACTGAGTTGAGATAAAATGTGAGTATTGTGCAGGAAAGCCAAAGTAATATAAACTAGCTATATATGTCTGCTGAAAAGCCATAAAGTTGTGTTACAATCAGACAAGTGTGATGGCACAAGGTTTTTCCCTGACAAACAAATCATACTACCTCATGCTTCTTTTTCCTCACTAACAGCTGAGAGAGAGAGAGAGAGAGAGAGAGAGAGATGTCAACTTGCCAATTATTTAACAAGGACCAAGCTGTGCCCTTTACAATCACTTTGATATTTAAGGTGGAGAGTTTTAATGTTTGTTGTGCATCCACAATGAGCTATATATATATATATATGTAGCCCCATTCAGATGTTATTTGTGTATTCCCAACTTCCATACCTTTATTAAAATGTCTGAAAGAGCCCCTGTACATTCAATTTTATGTACATAGGACTCTCTCTATGCAATCAGGAATAGAAGAAACTGCACTGTACTGAGTAAGACCATTGGCCCACCTAGGTTAGTATTGACTGCACTAACTGGCAGAAGCTCTTCAGGATTTGGGGCAATTTTTCCCCCCAGTCCCACCTGGAGATGCCCGATATTGAACCTGGGATCTTCTGCATGCAAAATAGATGCTCTACCATTGAGCTATGGCCCTTTCCATTGAAACTCTGCTTTTTAAAATCAGAATAGTATTCTCTCTCTCTCTCTCTCTCTCTCTCTCTCTCTCTCTCTGTGTTGTGTGTGTGTGTGTGTGTGTGTGTGCGTACGCGCACGCATTAATTGTGTAATTGTTTTGTCTCCATAATTGGCCCAGATCTACAGATTGTGCCTGGGAGAGAGGACTCAGAGCCAAGTGGGGAGACTTGAGGGGGGCCCAAGTAGTGTAGTGACGGGAAGAGGGAGATATGGCGTTGTGAGGAGGACTTGCCAGGTAAGGGGAACGTGACCCCAGCAGTTAACGACTGTGCCTTGTTCCGGTCCTCCCCACACCTGCAGGTTTGTTGGTTGCCCTATCAGTCAGCTCTCAGAGCTCTGGATGCAGTTCCTAAACGCCAGATCGGTACATAATAAGATCTCTCTCCATTCATGATTTAATTGTGGATGAGGCAGCCGATCTGGCATGTGTAACCGAGACCTGGGTGGGTGAGCAGGGAGGAGTCAGTCTCTCCCAGCTATGTCCACCAGGGTACCTGGTTCAGCATCAGGGTAGACCTGAGGGTTGGGGAGGGGGGTTGCTGTGGTCTATAGGAGCTCCTTCTTCCTCTGCAAGCACCCTGTCCATGTGACTACTGGTCTGGAGTGTTTGCACCTTGTGTTGGGTCAGCGGGACAGACTGGGGATTCTGTTGGTTTACTGCCCACCCCACTGCCCAAGAGACTCCCTAGCTGAGCTGACGGAGGTGGTCTCGGGTGTACTGTTGAAATCCCCCAGACTGTTGGTTCTGGGGGATGTTAACATCCATGCCGAGGCCACCTTATCTGGGGCGGCTCAGGATTTCATGGTCTCCATGACAACCATGGGACTGTCCCAATATGCCATTGGCCCAACACATGTAGCAGGGCATACTCTAGATTTGGTTTTTGCAACTGGACATGGAGATGGTAATCTGAATGTGAGGGGCCTTACATCAGTCCCTCTGTCATGGACAAATCACTGTTTGATGAAGTTTAGACTTACAGCAGCTTTTCCCTTCTGCAAGGGTGGGGGACCTATTAAGTTGGTCCGCCCCCAGAGACTAATGGATCCAGATGGTTTCCAAAGGGTTCTGGGGAGTTATGCGGCTGATACAGTTGGTGCTCCTGTTGAAATCCTGGTTGAACTGTGGAATACAGAAATGACCCGGGCAGTTGACACGATTGCTCCTGAGTGCCCTCTCCTGTGTAGAGCTCATACAGTTCCATAGTATACCCCAGAGCTGAGAGCGATGAAACAATATAGGAGACGGCTTGAGTGCAGATGGAGACGAACTCCTGGTGGATGCAATTACACACTGTTAAGTGCCTATGGTAAGCTGTATTTAGGGGCAGTGAGGGCAGCAAAAAAACTATTTTGCTGCCACTATCAAATCATCAATCTGCGGCCAAGCAGAGCTCTTCAGAATTGTCTGGGGGCTATTACACTCTGGTCTCAAGGACATGGTAGAACCATCTGAGGCCCACTGTAATGAATTTGCTAGGCACTTCCAGGATAAAATCTTTAGCATCCGCCAGGAGTTAGACTCCAGTGTTATAGCAGGTGAATCATATGAGGTATCCAGAGTGCAGCCTTGTCCTGGTTGCTTCGATGAGTTTCAGCGGGTACAGCTTGAGGACATTGATAAGGTGCTTAGACAGGTTAATGCAACCACTTCTGTGCTGGATCCTTGCCCTTCTTGGCTAATAAAAGCTAGCAGGGATGGAACAGCCGGCTGGGCCAGGGAAGTGATTAATGCCTCTCTGTGAGAGGAGGTGGTCCCTGACTGCCTGAAAGAGGCGGTAGTGAGACCACTCCTGATGAGACCCTCCCTGGACCCAGAAAGTCTTGATAACTACAGGCGGTGGCAAATGTTCCATTCCTGGGCAAGGTCCTTGAACGAGTGGTGGCAGGCCAGCTCCAGACACTCTTGGATGAGACCGATTATCTGGATCCATTTCGGTCGGGTTTCAGGCCTGGTTTTGGCAGAGAAACATCCTTGGTCGCCCTGTATGATGACTTCTGTCGGAGGGAGACAGGGGGAGTGTGACTCTGTTGATTCTCCTTGATCTCTCAGCGGTGTTCGATACCATCGACCATGGTATCCTTCTGGGAAGACTGGCTGAGTTGGGAGTGGGAGGGACTGCATGGCGGTGGTTCCTCTCCTACTTGGTGGCTTGGCTTCAGAAGGTGGTGCTTGGGGAACATTGCTCGGCACCCTGGACTCTCCAGTATGGGGTACCGCAGGGGTCAGTTCTGTCCCCCATGCTGTTCAACATCTACATAAAACCGTTGGGTGCGGTCATCCGGAGTTTTGGAGTGCGTTACCATCAGTATGCTGATGACACGCAGCTCTATTTCTCCTTTTCATCTTCTTCAGGTGAGGCTGTCAATGTGCTGAACCGTTGCCTGGCTGCGACAATGGACTGGATGAGGGCTAATAAACTGAGGCTCAATCCAGACAAGACTGAGATGCTGTTGGTGGGTGGTTCTTCTGACCGGATGGTGGATGTCCAACATATCCTGGATGGGGTTGCACTCCCCCTGAAGGAGCAGGTTCATAGCTTGGGGGTTCTCCTAGAACCATCTCTGTCACTTGAGGCTCAGGTAGCCTTGCTGGCACGGAGTGCCTTCTACAAACTTTGGTTGGTGGCCCAGCTACGCCCCTATCTGGACAGGGATAACCTGGCTTCAGTTGCCCATGCTCTGGTAACCTCCAAGTTAGATTACTGCAATGTGCTGTACGTGGGGCTGCCTTTGAAGACGGTTCAAAAACTGCAACTCATGCAAAATGCAGCAGCCAGATTTGTAACAGGGACCAGATGGTTTGAACATATTAAACTGATTCTAGCCCGCATGCATTGGCTGCCGGTATGTTTCTGAGCTTGATTCAAGGTGCTGGTTTTAACCTATAAAGCCTTACACGGCTTGGGACCACAATACCTGATGGAACACCTCTCCCAACACAAACCCACCCGTACACTACGCTCAACATCAAAGGCCCTCCTCCGGGTACCTCCTCCGAGGAAAGCTTGGAGAAGGGCTACAAGGGAGAGGGCCTTCTCAGTGGTGGCCCCCAAATTATGGAATGGTCTCCCTGATGAGATGCACCTGGCCAACACTGTTATCTTTTCGGCACCAGGTCAAGACTTTCCTCTTCTCCCAGGTATTTTAGGATGTATTTTTAAATTCCTTTTTAAAAATGTGTTTTTAAATTTGTATGTTTGTTTTCAATGTTTTTAATTGTTGTAAACTACCCAGAGAGCTTGGGCTATGGGGCGGTATACAAATGCAATAAACAAACAAACAAATAAATAAATCATCATCTGTTGGGTTGGGGATTGGCAAATGGCAATGTTAATGGTGGCAAAGTTTGTGCTGTTGAAATAATAGCTGTGTGCAAATGAACTAGTTCAAGTTATAGGGTTGCCAGCCAGCTACTATTTTGCTGGTTCAGTATTGAATCTGAGGGGATTCCAGATTATTTCTTGCTCCACATGGTCCATCAGGACCTGTCAGATTCTACCCATAAATCAAGCAGGTTTCTCCTTGGCTGTCTCGGGCCTATCAATTTCGGTCCAGGTTCCATCCCTTGCCATTTAATTCTCCTAAGGCTCAACTGCATTGACCCCATCTAAGGAACTAATACTTTTTAAATCAAAAGTTCTGGGTGCTTGGAGCAAGATCCTGAATGCAAATATAAAAAATAAAAAGGTAATCTGCCTGTTTGGCACACAGGGTTCAATCCTTTGGTCATAGAAAATAAAATGTTCACTTTGTATTGTGTAATTCTCTTAGAAAAGGAGGTGTTTTCTCTCCATTTTCTGATGCTGCTAAACTAATAGTTCACAACATGGGAGACTCAAATCGGTCCATAATGTGTATGGAATATCTACATCAGCTTGAGCAACTCTGTACAACCTATGACCCACATAATCAAAAACAGTCCACCGTGAATGAGGAGAGGGGCACCAAGGGCTTCATGAATTTCCTGTTTTTATGTTGCCCTGGGGCTGCAACAACAGGACAGATTGTCAGGCTACTGACAGGCTACTAGACACATCCAGTGGGTTGTATTCAGCTTGCTATGTTACAAGTTAAGCAGGCATGTGCCAGAATGTACACTTGATTTCCTTCTGTGTTTTATCTTGCATTAACAACACTTACAGGAAAAGTGCTTCCAGGCTCTTGCTGTTTTCCACCGGGATTCAATTACATACCAGCAAATTCAGGCTGTGCAGTTAAATGGGATTTGGAGTTCTTGTGCACAAACCCACTCCCCCCCCAGCCACACCTTTTTTGCAGTAAGGAAAAGTGATGGGGGAAATGCACTGAAAAGGGTTGGATGACATTTGCTTTACATGGCGTCGACTAACCTCCCTACAAACAAGCTAGAAGAAATGCTCATAGCCAATGACATCCACAAACTTTGTGCAAATAAATCAGGTCGTCTAGAACTGCCCATTAGGTGCTAGAGGCTCAAATGAGGTTTTTAGTAGGAATAAAAATGGTCAAAGTGATGAGGGGTACCCCTGGGCGCCTTTCCAGATTATGATTTTTCATACACATATAATATTAATGTTAGTGCAGCAATTTCCAGGCCTGAAAATGTGTGATCCAACAAGCTGAAGACATAGGGTGCTTCCAGGCGGATGTTTATTATGGGATGGCTGTTCCTTGTGCATGCTGTTTGGGTGTTGTTTGCAGTGTCCACATGCCATTGTTGACATCAAAATGCCAGCCCCCTCTCACCAACCCCCAAAAACTAGAGTTTCCATTTCTGGGTAAAATCTGATCAGAGCTTTTTTATGTATATAAAAAAATGTTGCCAATGTTCCATTTGTGATATTCGAACGACTCTTTACAACAGGGGTGAACAACCGCAGGCTGCCTGCAGGCCAATGTGGCTCTCCAGCTGTCCCTTGAAACACTCCCCAGGGAAGGGAATATGCCCCTCAATGGCCCTGCTTCAGCAAGCCAAATATTTTCACCTGACTGGGATGTGCTCTTGAACTCTGACAATGCTTCTTGCTCGTCTGAATGGAAGATAGCTCAGGTGTGTCAGTGTGTGTAGAAACTAGCCTACTGTACCAAGATAAAACTGACAAACGTTACTCCACCAACTTTGCCTCTGGCTTATGGCCCTCAGAAGCTTGCCTAGAAGTGGAGGTGGCGCTCAGTACAAAAAAGTTCCCCACCCCTACTTTACAATATTACGCCCCCGTAGTGTGGTGTAGTGGTTAAGGTGTTGGACTACAACCTGGGAGACCAGGGTTCGAATCCCCACACAGCCACGAAGGTCACTGGGTGACCTTGGGACAGTCACTGCCTCTCAGCCTCAGAGGAAAGCAACTGTAAACCACCTCTGAATACTGCATACCATGAAAATCCTGTTCATAGGGTCGCCAAAAGTCGAAATTGACTTGCAGGCAGACCATTTCCATTTTCAACAATAAATTATTCTTCCCAGCATTTCTGAGAAACATTTCTCGTTTTTGATATTTTTTATATGCCACTTAATGTCAAAATAGACTTTTATATAATGTTCAAGCAGAACTGGGGTAACCCAAGACAACTGCAGAGCTACTAAGGGCCACCTATGTGCTCCAAGTCAAGATGCATACAGGAGTATTCACAGAATTCAATTTCTGTGAATTCCAAAGTGAACCAACCTGCTCTGCCCCCCCTAACTAATGTGGGTTCCAATCCCCACACAGCCACGAAGGTCACTGGGTGACCTTGGGCCAGTCACTGCCTCTCAGCCTCAGAGGAAGGCAACTGTAAACCACCTCTGAATACAGATTACCATGAAAACCCTATTCATAGGGTTGCCATAAGTCAGGATCAACTTGAAGGTGGTCCATTTCCATTTTTTCCTGGAAGCCCCCTTAGTTCACATGAGCCATCAGTAGCGTCCTGCCAGGCAATTATCTGATTTTGTATCCTGATGCAGGCAGCAAAGCTAGGAGCTTTACTGTGGCCTCTGTAAGGCAGCCACAGGTTGCTGCTATGTACTCCCCCCCCATTTTTGGCTTGGTGGGTCACAGCTTGTGTAGACCAGGCTGTACTCCTCTGTTGTTGCAGGTGGTCCAAATCCCTCTCTTCCCCCTCCCATGAAATGAAATTGTTACTGAGTTGTTGCAGGGGAACAACACATTCTCTCTAGGCCCAAGGCTGTCCTGTGACTTTTAATTCATCTTAGCAATAAATGGAAAGCCATGACCGAGTTGCAGCGTTCCACATTTCTGGCCTGATATTCTTGAGGTTGTATCCATCTTACAGAGAGTAGACCCATTAAAATGAATAGACACAACATAGGTCCATTAATTTCCCTGGGTCTACTCTGTGTAGGACTAGCACTGGATACACCCCTGTGTTGGTACTTTGTTACTGGGGGGAATTTTCCGGCATTGCAAAAACTGTGCATTTGTATGGTTATGAGAAACCTACCAATCCCATCCGATGTTCTATATATTGCTAAGAAATGTCCAGTGATGTGCCTCTGGGATCCAATTGCATGCCTTGCAGCCTTTGCTCACTTTTGCATTTAAATTACAGCTTTATTATGTTAAATGCTACTTCTAAATGAAGTGAACAGTAAATATTACAGAGGAAAGCTAAATATCTGTATTTTCCTGGAGTTTCTTGATGCTCACAAAAATCTGTAGATGGTGTCTTACCAGATTATGTCCTAAGGTATTGTTTTAAAGTCACATTTATTAATTGATTTAAATGTTCTGAATCATGCACACTCTAGCCATGTATTTCATTGGCAGAAGCCTGATCATCCATTTTAACTTATACATTGCCAGCCTACTCAGTTTTACAATGGCTAGTTTAATGGAGGCATTTAAATTTACCTAATATATGCTTTCTATTTCACAAATCTAAAAATATTCCGGATCACATAATTTAGTTTTCTTTTTGTGGATGACTTGAACTCCGTTTTATAGGCTAAAAAATATAATAGAGCAGAGGTTAGAAAATAATCTGTATTTAATATATTGTTTGGAGAACACTGGTACAAAATAAAATGCTCAGGAATCCTTTACTATTTGTTGAATGTGTTTTGAGGACAAATTGTTCAGCTGAATGTTAAGTGGGGGGGGACTTTGTTTCGATTAAGTTATTGTTACTTAAAATAGCGTCTACCACTGGTTTCATGTTTGTGATCAATATTGTTTCTGCAACATCTACCTTTCTCTGCTAGACTTGTCCATTGTTTTTAATGCCATATTCCTTTTTTGTTAGTTCTGATTTTTCTGTTGTTATCTAACAAATGTATTAAACTATTTCTTGAGCAAAAATTATGTGAAAGTAAGTTTTGTTTTTCTTATTCTAATTTAGGGATTTATTAGGGATACAATCTCATAAGATTGTAAAAGGGCACTCAACATACTGTTTAGCCCAGACGTCACCGACCTTGCACCTGCGAGATGGTTTGAACTGCAACTCCCATCATGCTGGCTGAGGCTGATGGAACTTGTAGCCCAAAACATCCCCAGGTTGGTGAAGTTTGGTTTAGCCTATTCACACACAAGCACCCCCATCTTCTTCCAGATCAATCAATACAATCCAGACAACAATTGCAGAACTGTTAAACTACTCCTTGAAGATTATTCTTGGGCTCTTTGTTTTCCTCTAGATTAGCTACAGAGCCAATAATGCCATGTGCTCTTATATGGTTTGGAGCCTAAACTATGGGGATGGTTCAGCCGAGGTCTGGAATGACTACAGAGACAATGAATGGGAAAAGAAGACAAGTTTTGAAGGTGTGAAAAATCCAAGGTCTTCTCCGGTGTCCAACATTCAAAAGCAGCACCTCCCAGTTTCCATACAGGCCATCTGTGCCTCCAGGAACACATTCAATTAGGTTGCCCCAATCTGTCATGATTTTGCAGGAGGGACTCAAGCGCATACTGGAAATTTAGGTTTGCACGATTAAAGTGGATTAAAGTACTCTGTTGCCTTAGCACGACATATCAACTTTTTTAAAAAACAAAAAAACACAACTTTATTATTATGAATAAACAATGCAATGAATAGAATAATACAACAAATACAAAGGATATGATGGTGGGCCTTAGACTTGTACACAATGAATTCCAAATCACAGAGGAGGGGAAATACAGTAAATGTAATAAAAGCATACAATAAAAATCAACTTTTTTTAAAAAAAATTATTTTTACAGTTAAGATGGGGAAATGCACTGAAAAGTATGGGATGAATGAATGATTAATGGGAAGACATAAACACCACAGAAGCAAATCAGGAAGAATAGTCATTCAAACAAATCAGAACAAATGCACAATATAGTGGGCATAGTCTAGCCTCTGTGCAAGCTTTGGGCAAGCAAATCAAGTTGAGTGCTCATGAAACAGGTCATCTGGAAGAGCCTTTAGTGTATACTGAGAATGGCTGAAAAGATAAAACTCACGCTGTTGCAGCTCTTAAACCATCCAGTTATGTCAGTGTTCCACATTTGTTGGATAATTTTTTCTGGATGAAAGTGGAGGGAGGGAATGCTTTATTCCTACACTCAAAAAATAGATATATCTGTAATTTATTTAACAGAATTTATATACTGCATAATCATCTAAGCAATTTACATAAAATATACATTAAAATTACTGCTAAGATCAGATATTAAAAATAAGTTAGCCTAAGTTGTTTTTCCATCTAAAATCAGCCATTAAATATATATATACATTATAAATAGCATTACAAATTAAAATACATGTCAACTTATCATGTCTGGGTAGGCTTTGCTTAAACAAAAAGTTTTTAGCAGGTGTCGATAACAGCACAGCAAAGGCACCTGCCTAATATCAATGGGCAGGGAGTTCCAAAGTGTAGGTGCTGCCACACTGAAGGATTGATTCCTTGCAAGTGTGGAATGCATATTATGTGGCACTTGTAAAATGGAGAAGGTGCCACCCTTTTAGGTAAGGGGGGGAAAGGCAGGTGTTTGTGTGAGGCAGAGGGAAACAGCAGCTCTCAGTTTTGAAGTCAAAGACAGGCAGGAGAGAGCAAGCTGTGAGCTGAGGGAGCGAAGTGTCTTGGACTGCAGGATCTCTCTCTGGGAACAGTAGATTTCCTCTTTGCTTTCACTTATGCTCAACTTGGATATTTGTAAATAAAACATATCTTACAAAGACACCTTGATTCTCCCATGCTCTCTCATCCAAAGGAAACAGCAGCCCTACGTTTGGAACCTCCAACTGCTTTGGGAAATGGGGTGGGCATAATAATATATACCCACTTGTTGACCACTTCAGTCTCCAGAACTGGTAATTCTCTGATGGGTTTCTCATTCAAAAACACAGATTCCTAACAATCTGGGATTCCCCTATGCCTGACAGTTCCAGCACAAGTTGTAGTAGGGATTCCTTGCAACTTGGGAAAGGGCTGTCGCTCAGTGGCAGAGGGTCTCAGGTTCAGTCACCAGTATCTCCAGGCAGGGCTGGGAATGTCCCGTCTGAAACCTTGTAGAGCTGCTGTCCAGTCAGGGCCGAGGACTGTGTAGAATGGACCACTGGGCAGATGTGGTATAAAGCAGCTTCCTGTGTCCCTCTTTACTCTGTGCTGTGAGATAAAAGTCACTGCCAGAATATGAACAGCGGAAAGGACAATGCCACCTTGGCCAGCCAGCTAATTTGGGATGTCATGAAAGGGCAGCTAATTGTTGTTTGTTTAATATAATAATTGTATTTTTACTGTGGGGGGGGAGGTGCCAAAGTTGCTAAAATAACTTGGCTAGTCATAGGTATGACGATGCACCTTGATTTATGGGGTGGGGGCACTTGCAGCTATGTCTCCAGCAGCAAAATGTCTTAGGCTGGCACTATTATTATTATAATTATTATTATTACCTGCTGTTCACCATTAGGTCCCAGGGCAGGTCACAATAATTTAAAATGCAGTATTAAAAACCACTGAAACACATTACATTCTCAGGAGTAGGGTGGGTTCTGAAAACATGCATCTCAGGTGCCGAAGGTAAAGAGGTGTGTCTTTAGCATTTGCTGAAAACTGTATGGCAAAAGTGCCGGACGATATCCATTGGCGGCTAAAGGTTTAATGCACACATTCGCCCTTACAAGGCATCCCACAGAGGCGACAAATCTATTGGTCTTGGATACGCAGCATAAGACAAGAGGTGAAGAGGTAATTGGGCCAGGGCATGAGACGAGGCAGTAGGGTTGAACGTTAGAGCAGAGGGTATTGAGGAGGAGGCGGGGAGGGTAAATGGGCAGGGTTGAATATGGGCCATTAGCACTTGCACGAAAAGCCACGACTTTTACATCTATAATTATTTGGATGGTGTTCAATGGTAATCCCACTCAGATTAGACCCATTGAAATTAATGGACGTGACTAATTTAAATTTACTAATTTAACTATGAGTAGGATTTAGTGGAATAAAACCCTTGGTTTTTAGCATGCGCTCAAGGGAAGAGTGGACTTGGCTTAATTTCTAAAAAGTAATTTGCTGTGGTTGAGCTCATTCCAGGTGCCTTGCTCTGTTTCCTAGAAAGAAGCAATGAAACTTAATTATATGGGGACTAACTGTAGCGGCTCCCTCTGAGGGAAAGGCACTCTGTTTATGCTCAGGTGCACACCCACACAAAGTGACTCCAGATGCAGAAGATGAGAGCAGCGCCGGTTTTATTTACTTTAAACCTGTTGGAAGTGGTGCAAGAGCAACTCCTGTTTTGTTCTTTTGTCTATGTTCCAGAAGGGAGATAGAGTTAGGGTCCTCCAGATGGATAGGCTTGTTTACCTTTACCTGTGATGCTCTGACTGACTTCCTTCAGGCTACTAGGCTGTTAAGTCTTTAGGGAAGCTTACCTGCCACTCCTCCTTCTGCCCTTTCTGAGAGAGACACCCTTTGTTTCTGTTCTCTCCTAGCCATGAGGTCAACTCCAACACCTGGGCGTTGCACCTCCAACTTAGCTAGTTAGAACTAGGCATGCCTTTCTATCTACTATGTATTTCTATAAATAAAGTAGCTTTTCTTATTTTACGAAGTCTCAAGTCTCAGTGATCCTGACGCAGGGTAAAAGCCTGCTTTCTTAGGTAAACGCACGCACATGCTGGCACACTTGCATTTTAACATCCGCTGTTACTCTCTGCTGCTGTTGTGCTGCTTTAAACAAATCTAGCACACAAATACACAGCAACAAAACCTTGGGTCCCGCATCTGGGATTAGAGGTGAAGGCTTTGAAGATCAGCTCTGAATTCTGGTACTTAACTTTAAAAGAAAACAAATACAGGTGGTAGCACTTTGCGCGTGCTCAGAGAAACTCTTCTCAGTTACCACTTGACAAGTTTCAGGAGCGACACACATACATGCATGCATTTCTTGATGCTTATTTCCCTCTTTGTTACACCTGACGTTTTCTGGAGACGTTGCTTCCAACCGAATACTCTGGAGACGCGCGAAGGGGGGCATAAAGTTGAGCGCGGCCTGTGGTCACCCCTTCAGGAGGGAGGTGGGGACTGCAGCTCGGCTGCCATTGGTGGCCCGCGCAGCTGTTAAAGTCCACGCCGCTCTTTTCGGCCTGCTGTTTTCGGGAGAGAGCGACCATGGCCGTGCAGGGGGGGAGACTCGTTAGCCGGAAACCCCGCCTGGCCTGGCTCCTGGCGGGGAACAGATCCAGCCCGGCAGGGAGAGGTAAGGGGGTAGTGTTGGAGGCAGAAGGGGCTCCTGCCCACGCTGCTCGCCACCACCAGTCGCGTTTCGTTCAACGCCAGGATTGAAACTATTCGACCTGGGGAAAGTGGAAGAGCGCTCCTCTGAGGATGTGCAGAGTGCATTGTTCGGAATAGCTATCCTTCGCAAGACGGGGAGAGAGATGAAAGTTTGCAAAGTGGAAGGAGGCTTTAGGAATCAAAGAGAGGCCGCGTCGGCTTTCCTTGGCCGCCAGTAGAGGCAGGGGTTCAGGCATTGAACAGCCCCCTCCCTCTCAGATAGAGTCCCACGGATAAGGAAGTTGACCAGACAATTGCCGTCATTTAAAAGCAGCAACTCTAGACAAGTCCTTTTCAGACGATAATGCAGGTTGGAGGCGGGGCCAGGGCCGCTCTCGTCCCCGAAAGGGGCCGTTTTGGAGGTCGCGCTCCTGACCCGCCCTCTGTCTGTTCCTTTGAGGCCGGGGAGCCGTCCGAAAGAACTTTAGTCAGCAAGAGCGCGGTTTTGCGATCATGAATTCGGCATACAGCGCACACGGAGGGAGAGATGCTCTGCGTCTTTTCCTCAGCTGGTACTGAACAATCGAGAATAAACAAGAATTACTGGGTACGCGGCGATGACCATACTTATGAAGAGCCCTGCCGGCTCATGTGTATCCAAAGGGCCATGTGGCCCAGCATCCTGTTCTCGCAGTGGGCAACCAGTTGCCCGTGGGAAGCCCGCGGGCAGGACTTGAGCACAACAGCACTCTCCGCTCCTGCGGTTTCCAGCAACTGGCTTTCAGAAGCATATCTCCTCCAACGCTGATGGTAGCTTTATTCTCCATGTAATGGTCTGCCAAGCTAACTGGCAGTAGAAAAGGCAAAGCTAAGAAAGTACTTCTTCACACGTAGGCATCATTGATTTATGGAACTCACTGCCACAACGTGGGCTGAGGATCGGCCCTGTGCCTGCTGGCATAGTTGTAGCTAAATCCTAAGCAGGTTTACCTGGAAAATAAAATCTGGCTATGTTATGGAACTGCTTAGAGATTTTTGGAATATTAAGTGGTATATAAATGCTTTTAAATAAGCAAACAAATAAATAGTCAATGAGACTCCCAGGTGGAATGGCCAGATGCAGCAGAAGACCTGGCTCGTTGACCTTAAATAGCCAGGTAGAAGAAGTAATTTCAGCAGCAGTAGTTGTTTGACATATACACTGCACCTGGTGAGCTTTCCTCTTCTACACATAAGAACATAAGAAGAGCCTGCTGGATCAGACCAGTGGCCCATCTAGTCCAGCATCCTGTTCTCACAGTGGCCAACCAGGTGCCTGGGGGAAGCCCGCAAGCAGGACCTGAGTGCAAGAACACTCTCCCCTCCTGAGGCTTCCGGCAACTGGTTTTCAGAAGCATGCTGCCTCTGACTAGGGTGGCACAGCACAGCCATCATGGCTAGTAGCTATTGATAGCCCTGTCCTCCATGAATTTGTCTAATCTTCTTTTAAAGCCATCCAAGCTGGTGGCCATTACTGCATCTTGTGGGAGCAAATTCCATAGTTTAACTATGCGCTGAGTAAAGAAGTACTTCCTTTTGTCTGTCCTGAATCTTCCAACATTCAGCTTCTTTGAATGTCCACGAGTTCTAGTATTATGAGAGAGGGAGAAGAACTTTTCTCTATCCACTTTCTCAATGCCATGCATAATTTTATACACTTCTATCATGTCTCCTCTGACCCGCCTTTTCTCTAAACTAAAAAGCCCCAAATGTTGCAACCTTTCCTCGTAAGGGAGTCACTCCATCCCCTTGATCATTCTGGTTGCCCTCTTCTGAACCTTTTCCAACTCTATAATATCCTTTTTGAGATGAGGAGACCAGAACTGTACACAGTATTCCAAATGCGGCCGCACCATAGATTTATACAACGGCATTATGATATCGGCTGTTTTATTTTCAATACCTTTCCTAATTATCGCTAGCATGGAATTTGCCTTTTTCACAGCTGCCGCACACTGGGTCGACATTTTCATCGTGCTGTCCACTACAACCCTGAGGTCTCTCTCCTGGTCGGTCACCGCCAGTTCAGACCCCATGAGCGTATATGTGAAATTAAGATTTTTTGCTCCAATATGCATAATTTTACACTTGTTTATATTGAATTGCATTTGCCATTTTTCCGCCCATTCACTCAGTTTGGAGAGGTCTTTTTGGAGCTCTTCGCAATCCCTTTTTGTTTTAACAACCCTGAACAATTTAGTGTCGTCAGCAAACTTGGCCACTTCACTGCTCACTCCTAATTCTAGGTCATTAATGAACAAGTTGAAAAGTACAGGTCCCAATACCGATCCTTGAGGGACTCCACTTTCTACAGCCCTCCATTGGGAGAACTGTCCATTTGTTCCTACTCTCTGCTTTCTGCTTCTTAACCAATTCCTTATCCACAAGAGGACCTCTCCTCTTATTCCATGACTGCTAAGCTTCCTCAGAAGCCTTTGGTGAGGTACCTTGTCAAACGCTTTTTGAAAGTCTAAGTACACTATGTCCACTGGATCATCTCTATCTATATGCTTGTTGACACTCTCAAAGAACACAACAATTAGAAGTTGCAGGAACTCTATCCCCTTTGCATCTGGTCATCCAGCTCCTGAGTAAATGTGCATTAGGGTCACAGCCTTAAAATTCATGGAGGATAAATGGGTCTGTTTTCCGCTACTAGCTGGGATGGCTAGGTGGAACCTCCATGTTCAGAGGCAGTATGCCTTTTAATGCCAGATGCAGGGGGGCAGGGTAACAGCAGAAGTGTGGGATTTGGATGGGTGTGATTTTGGGGGACTTCGAGAGTTCCTGCTTTGATGGGCACCTAACCTGATCCAGCATGGCTCTTTTAAATTAGAATCTTCCGTCTTTGGGGGGGGGATAATCTAGCCTTCATTTCATTTAGTCATATCCCAATCAATGACTTAACTATGCCACCCGCATAAGTCTACTTAAGGCTGCAGTCATACCCATTTACTTGGAGTTGGTCCCATTGAAGTTGACAAGTTTTACTTCTGAGTAGACATATATAGTGTTGCAAGGTGCCTAAAGGGAGTTTAGGTGCCTAAAGGGATGAGTATCTGTCCATTTAAGCCTTGAATGGGAGGCCATGTTAAAATCACCAAACGTAACTTGGGGTTATGGTTGGACTTGGTGGCTGGTGGCTCCATGCCAGTGGCACACTGGAATCCACTCCAGGTTTTAGTCTGAACTTCAGCACCTTGGTCAGCTCCTTGAAAGTTCTTATTAAAACTGAAGCGGATTCCACTGGTTTGGAGCCACTAGCCGTCACTGCTGCCAGCCTTGTAGAGAAGGCTTGGCTCCTCCCCAGCCCAGCAATCCTGAGAGAGAGATACTGGATTGGAGAGAAAGCAGAGACAGGTGGAAGAGGCAGGACTGGAGGAGAGAGTTGGACGAGAAAGTGGCATGCAGCAGATGGGGCTCTGGGGGGGGGGAGAAGCAGGTGGGCATCCTGAGCTGACTGCCCTGGTTGGAAGAGAGCAGGCAAACAGCCAGCTGGCAACTTGGGACCAGGAAGTGTAGAATGGCTAGCCCACTGCAAAGGCCAACTTGGGCCAGAGCATGACCAGCACGTCCTACAGAGAGTGGGGCTTTCAGGGCGAATGTCCAAGTTGCCTACTCAGGATCATGAGCAGGAAGACCCCCAAACCCAGCAGGACTAGCAGGATATGTTTTGAAATAAGGGTGTTTCCACATGGCATGGCATTGTGGGCTTGGCACTATTCTTTCATGCACATTTTTCACAGCATTCACGTGATGATGTTGCCCTCATCCAAATGCCATCCGATCTCCCTCCCCCTTAATCCAGATTTACTGTGTCCACCATTTTTTTTAACGTATTGGATTTTCTGCAAAAATGGTAAATCCTAATTAAATAGGAAAATAAAATGGGACAGTGTTTTGATAAGGAAGACGCTGTGTGGATGTTGCTGTGCAAAACGTGCATCCATGCGCTGTGCAGAGTCTACAGGAAGTGCTCTAAATTATGTAATACGCATTACCAACTGCAACCTTTCAGTCCAGAGTTTAAAATGACTTAACTGTACTGCTGCCCACAGAGACTTCATTTTGAAACGTGCACGTGCATTTGCAGGTGCTGTTTTTCAAAGGTTGGAGGCATATCCAATGTTTGTCAGACCCCCTCAGTCCAAACATTCATACTGCAACTGCTCTCATAACTCCCTTGCAGAAAGGGAAAGAGGCAATTTTAAGGCCACCTTAGAGGACTCGGTACACATAGGGGGGGGATCACTGTGCACACAGGGTTTTTCTGTGCCACTTTTGCTTCTATTAAAGCAAGCTTCTCCACCCTGGTCCCCCTCCAGTTGTTTTGGACTACATCTCCCATTAGCCCTTACCATTGGCTATGCTGGCTGGGGCTGATGGGAGTTGTCGTTCAAAACTTCTGAAGTGCACCAGGTTGGGGAAGCCTGTGTTAGAAGGCTGGTTTCTGATGCCAGTGTGATGTAGTACAGAGACCGCCAACATGGTGCCCTCCAGAGGTTGTTGGACAATAACTCGCATCATCCCTGATCACTGGACCTGCTGGCTGTTGGATGTTGCAGTCCAACAACAGCTGGAGGGCATTGCGTTGCCTACCCTTGGTGTAGTGAACAGAGTGTTAGACTTTGGACTGGTTTTAATCCTTGCTCAAGCATGAAACTTACTGGGTGACTTTGGGCCATTCATTGACTTTCTGGCAAGCCTACTTCCCAGGGTTGTTGAAGATAAAAGGAGGACCTTATATTACCCTGACCTCCTGAACTGAGATAAACATGTAAATTTTTAAAAAAACTTATACTGTGGGTTGGTTTAATTCTGTCTTTCCTGGAAAGGAAATGGGCCACAAAGAATCGGAACTATAGCTGCAAGATTGCTAAGGAAGGGAGGGCGAGAGCGCCAATCAAGTTCTGATGTTTTTTTTAAAAAAAGCTTTCTTATATGTAAAGAGGCTTCTGCATCCTGTTATCTAGGGAGTCTGCAACTGTGTGAGAGGACTTACAAATAGAGCATGTTGATAGTTCTTCCACATCACACTAATTCGCTGTCATACTCTTATAAACAGACATGCTGGAGATTAGCTCATTTTGATGAGACTGATGCAGCATTGTTGCCAGAAGAAGGGAATAAACTGCCTTATGCCATGGGTGCCTGCAAGATTCAAGAAACATGAGGAGGAGGAGAATCGTAGAATAGTAGTGTTGGAAGGGGCCCATGAGACCATTGAGTCCAACCCCCTGCTCAATGCAGGAATCCAACTTAAAGCATACCCAACAGGAGGCTATCCAGCTGCCTCTTGAAGGTCTCCAGAGTTGGAGAGCCCACCACCTCCCTAGGTCATTGGTCCCATTGTTGTACCGCTCTGTTAGGACGTTTTTTTTGTGATGTTAAGTTGAAATCTGGCTTCCTGTAACTTGAGCCCATTATTCCGTGTCCTGCACTCTGGGACGATTAGGAAGAGATTCTGGCCCTCCTCTGTGTGACAACTGTTCAAGTACTTGGTGCTATCATATCTTCCCTCAGTCTTCTCTTCTCCAGGCTAAACATGCCCAATTATTTCAGTTTCTCCGACAGGACCCCTCCCGTGTTCACCACCCTGTCACGGTCCCACCTCAGGGTCCTGGTCTCTTAACGATTCTCTCACCAGCCCTAGCACAGATCTCTCAAGATCCCACTGCTAGGCACCACCACCTGACACTCTCTGTAAACAATATTACCTTGAGACTGTGCCTTAGTCTCCTCCTGGCCTATTGGTACGTTGTGTCTGGGTGCAGTTCCAGGCCTCAACCCCCCTGTATCATTGTGCCTATAATGGTTACAGCCCTAGGTTGTTTTGGATACCTGCTGATGTTACACTATCTCTTCACTGCTGCCACCATTGATACTGTTTCCCCACTTTGGTATATGTCCTGCCCACATTTCTGATCTGTGAAACTCAGCCAAGGATCAGGTATTTTGGTAAACCAAGAACTATTTATTTATACAGGGAATAACAAGATTATTTAAAGGTTCAGTCAACATGTTTGTGGTTTCGTAAGATGCATTACTCTTTATATTTCTTAGTCATAGATAACCCGCCTCACTACCCGCCTAAATCCAATCCACCCAACAACCCTCTCCAAAAACTCCTCTCAGAACTGTAACTCAGAACAACTGTCATCCTCTCATTTATACCTTCAGACACCCAGCAGCTCAGCCAATCATCACACAACATTCTTCAACATTCCAACCCATGTACTCCCCCCTCTCACTCAGTCTACCTACCACATACACTCTAATAAACCTGCACTTACCATATTTACAGTATTATATTTACAGGGACATCACACTCTCCTCAAAGGGCTTTGTTTCCAGTCCCCTGATCATCAGTACATCTCAGGTAGCTCAGTGAGCCATGCTATGTGCTAAAGGGCAAAGTATCCACCCATCCTCTTGCATTGTGAGTAGATAAACTTCATGCAACTGATTCTCTTTCAAACTGTCTTCCTAAGAGCCCCAAATGAGAAGAACGCCAATAGGGAAAGGCCCCAGCTCAGTGGTAGAACATTGGCTTTGCATGCAGGAGGTCTCAAGTTCAATCCCCAGCATCTCCTGTATGAAATCCTGGAGACCCATGGCCAGTCAGTGTAGACCAGGGGTGGGGATCTTATGGCCCTCCAGATGTTGCTAGACTATGACTTCCATCAGCCCCAGGCAGCATGGCCAATGGTGAGGGATGATGGGAATAAGAGTCTCGCAGCACTGAGGTTCCCCTATCCCTGGTGTAGAAAATACTGAGCTGCATGAACCAAAGGTCTGACTCATTATGAGGCAGCTACCTACATCCCCCCCCTCTGGGGGGAGAGAAGTGTACCTCTGGATGACTACCTGCCATTGCTTCTCCACCATCCAGAGCTTCCTACTTTCCTAAAATCAGTGACTGCCTGAAGACATCTTCACTGCCGTTACTGGTCCTGCAACGTGCAGGGTTCTAGGATGCATGGGCACATTCTCAGTTTGTGTAGGAGATTGGTGAGGCCCAACAGCCCTGGCTGGAAACCCCTACGAACAGTAATTGTGCCCCTTGAATGCATCTCAGAATCTTCTGTTAGATGCCCGGGGTGTGGACAGATCATATGGATACCTAAATACACAATTGATGTGAAAAGGGTTTCCCAGGCATGGAAGCCTGCCTTAGGATACACTCAGCTCTTCCCCAGCCTTGCTCAACTTTATTTCCTGCACCTTTCTGAACATTAGGGTTGCCAGGTTCATGGCCTGATGCTGTATCTTTAGGAGAAGAGAAAGTCAGCCAAGTGCAGGTGTTCTTGCAACACTGTAATGGGAAAAACCATAAGGTGGAATTCTCCCTTCCCCCTGCACACGTTTTAAAGATACAGAAGACCTCTTGGGGCCTCCAACACTGATAGGTTTTGATTATTTTAATCATTTGCCATTCTTATTAGGCATATACAGGCAACAGGAGCTGCAAAACTGTTTCTCCTTGCAATCAAAAATGCCTCCTTGTGACTTTGTACCTGAACAATATGAGGTAAGTGTGTGAGTTGCGAGTCCTGTTGTGTCTGGATAAGCTTTTGGGGGGATGTTACTAGTTCTCAGCAAGGTTCTGTGCACAATGCACAGGCATGGTCTGTTCGATACAGACTAACTCTGCAGTGCTATATGTGCCTGCTTAGAAGCACTGCATTTAATTGAACTTACACTCATAGATAAGTGCATGTAGGATTGCCGCCAGTGATGTACATTTTCTGAGAAATTTTGAACTGGAAAATGTCACTTTACACTGATACCTTGCGATCTAATTTAACATGATAATTGTACTTGAATTCAGTGAGCAAAGCTAAACACCTTGAAATGGCTATGCTTATTTATTATTTACTTATTACATTTATACCCCACCTTTCTTTTCATGGTAGAAACCCAAGCCGTCTTGCCTAACATTGAATTTGCAATTGGCATCCATTCATTCTTACTAATGAATTTAGGAAATAGATTTGTTTTCTGCAGAAAAATAAGGCACTAGAATTTTTTTCAGAATTTTTTCCGTTTTGGACAATTTCCCACCCCACCTCTCTGAATGCAGCCTAAATTTTTTGCACGTGGGTGCCATTGAAATCAATGTGAAAATCATGACTTGATTAACTGATTTCAGTGGAAGTTTACTGCAACTAACTTAAGCTGCAAACCTGTAGTCTACTCAGATGGCTTTAAAAAGAGATCACACGTATTGATGGCTAGTAGTCACGACAGCAATATATCAAGGTGGCTAACCTGTAATTCCCCAGGTTGTTGTTGGAGCCCATACCTGGAGATGCTGGGATTGAATTTAGAAGCCTCTGCATGCAAACCAGATGCTCATCCACTGCGCTGTGGCTCCTTCCCTTTGATATTCCAGTATCAAACGCTGTATGTATTATATGCCTCCGAATACCAGCTGCTGGGGAATCACAGAAAAGTCTTATTGCTCTCATGTGACTGGCTACTGTGCTGGACTAGATGAGCCTTTGGTCTGATCCAGCAGGGTTGCTCTTGTATTCTTAATCAGAAGTAAGCCCATGAGTTCAGTGGAATTTACTCTCAAGTAGGTGAGCATAGGGTTGCAGCCTGAGTCTGGCTCCAACCCAATGCATTACCGCCGTGGTTGTACATATGGCTCTATTTTCACAGTGAGGCAGGGACATTGTGGAGCACTTTCTATTCAACCCAGATCAGCAGACAAATGTTTCAAGGCTTTACTAGCTAGTGGTTCCTGATAGAGTCTGATGCCTCAGTTGATCCATGAAGGTCACATCTGTAGAATGGAAATAAATCTGTGGATGACTTTTAAATATCCTGCTTGCAGTCCTATCCCTACGAGTACATGCTGAAGATCCGCAAGCAGAACCTTTCTCCATCCCTGTTCACTGCTTACAAGAAACCACTGCTGATCCATCAGGGACACATGCAATGGCTGTTTGACTATGAAGGACGTCGGTACCTCGATTTCTTTGCTGGAATTGTCACTGTTAGTGTTGGTCACTGCCACCCGTAAGTGTGACATTAATCCCACTGTTTAAACTGTAATCTTTACCATGGTCATAGCCCACAGGGAGCAGTGAGGGCCATTTGCAAACAAGTAAGGGATTTGCTCTGGTGTTGCAGTGGATCTGGATGCTCTTCCTACCATTGGCTTATCTACTCTGAAGTCACAGATGGTCTGTGCAGCTTCAGTCCAGGTAATCGAAGGCCAATGAGAGACTTGGAGAAACCCTAAAACTCTTGGTTACAGACAGCTCTAAGCTAATGAAACTCCTTACCAGCCACAGCAGGCTACATAACAGAAAAACAAACTCTGAGACTGGACCCTGAAACAAGCCTTGATAGCAACTCTGTCCTCATAGCCATCCTTATTAATATCATCAGCATAACAAGCAAATTAGTCTTTAAGATACTACAGGATTTTATGAGTTATAGGACAAAACCTCCCAGTTTCTCATTGGCTCAGTTTTGGTGCCATTCCTATCGGCACTGGGACACTTGAGTTCAGTATTAGAGGGGAGTGTTACTGCCACAAATTGGATTTAAGACTTAAATCATCCTCATTTTCAAACTTATCCAGGAAGGTAACAGCAGCTGCCCAGAAACAGCTTGGACGCTTGTGGCACACAACCAGCTTGTATGTGCACCCAGCAATCCAGGAATATGCAGAGAAATTGGCCTTGCTGCTTCCAGATCCCTTAAAGGTATGATGATTTCAACAGTGCGAAATTTCCATTTGAAAATTATGAGTTATGGTGATTACCTGAGAGCCAGAACAGTCAAACACAGATGTAATTTCATTTTTTTAAATGCAAAAATTATATTGCAGAAGATATAGTGTGGTGTAGTGGTTAAGGTGTTGGACTATGACCCGGGAGACCAGGGTTTGAATCCCCACACAGCCATGAAGCTCACTGGGTGACCTTGGGCCAGTCACTGCCTCTCAGCCTCATGAAAACCCTATTCATAGGGTTGCCATAAGTCGGATTCGACTTGAAGGCAGTACATTTGCATTTGCAGATCCTTTGTATTTGCTGTCTGTTGGATTGTTAACTGTACATCTGAATAGGTTTGTGTTGACTTTGGGCCTTGTCTCTAACACTACATTCTGATTAAAATCTTTGTTCTAGGTGATTTTCTTAACCAACAGTGGTTCAGAAGCCAACGACTTGGCAATGTTAATGGCAAGGATTTTTACACGCAACTTTGACATCATTTGTTTCAGGTAGCTATTACATCTTGTGCCTTGTGATCTGCTTTCATGTTCCATATAGGGGTGAGCAATCTCCCTTCTTCCATACCTGCCTTAAGAGATATTTATGTCGAAATTTTATTTATGCCATCTTCTGCTGCAAATTACTTTTTAATTCCACTAGAATGAAATACTATTTGATTATGTATCCTCATCTGTTTTTTCTAGAATGTGTTACGCTGCTGGCTGGCCATCCTTTTTTAGGGCATATTGCTGGTCAACAGCCCAGAATGATCCTGTAATGGGAGCTAATGGTTATGATTTTTTGCCTTATTGTTGTTGTATTTGAACTTATATACTGCTCTTGTCACAAGTGACCTCTTAGCAGTTTCCATGCAAATAAGTCACATCATTACAAATTGGTCACATCATTACAAAATACAATCATACCACAATTAACATAATTAAATATCAACAAATCAATAATATAATATAAAACCATAATATATCAATAATAAAACTACAAATCAATACTCCCAAATAATCTAATCAAGACCATAAAGCTAGAGAAAGTGGTTCATTTCCATCAAACTGTTAACTCCCAACAATTGCATGGCCATCCATGCCTCCAGAAGGCTGGTCTAGCAAAACCTGAGGCAGTGCTAGTATACTGAGAGCCAGTGTGGTGTAGTGGTTAAGGTGTTGCACTACGACCTGGGAGAGCAGGGTTTGAATCCCCACATAGCCATGAAGCTCACTGGGTGACCTTGGGCCAGTCACTGCCTCTCAGCCTCATGAAAACCCTATTCATAGGGTCGCCATAAGTTGGAATCGACTTGAAGGCAGTACATTTACATTTTGCTAGTATACTGGAGCCTTTAGGTCTTCTCTTCCATCTGCCTCCTGCCTGGATTGATATACCATTACTATCCTCTCTGTCTTCTGCTCCAGCTGCTCACCTGCAGCTGATAGCTACAGGACGAATGTCCTTGTGTTCTCACCCTTGTCATGCCCAAGCTTAAGTACTATAGCTGGGGAGGCAAACCTCCCCCCACTTTTCCACCAAGGAGCCCAGCTGCACCTCTTTCCATCTGAGCACACACCAGCCCCACCTTATGAAATACCTATTGAAAATTCACACTTTCTTCTGAAATATTGGCTTGGAATATTGAGAGTTATACAGACCTGATTGGGAGGGCCTGGTGCCCGTTAAAGATGCCAAAGAGTAAAGATGAGCCACTGAGAACCTGGAAAACTGGTTAGTTAGGAAGATTTTGGTGCAATTCAGAGAAGATTTTTTATGTAGTTCGTAAGCTTGCCTTTTTAATTTTTCTTATTCATTTCTGATTTGTGAAGAGATTAGCAGAGAGATTGTTAATCAGAAGGGCCTGAAGGTGGTGTTCTTTCTACAGAGGAGGCTACCACGGAAGCAGTCCTTACACAATGGGCTTGACATCTATTGGAACTTACAAATATGGATTGGCCAATGGATTTGGCTGCCAAACGGTGAGGTTCCTTTTGTTTCTTTCCATGTCTATTGCACAATGAACATTTTACTTGCTTGGCTTTTCTTAAATTGAATACTAGACACAGTGTTTTCAGTTTAGTATTAGAGAAGGCCATTGCACCCACACCCCATTTTTCTTTCAGACGTGCGTTCTCTTGGTGTAGTGTAATAATATTCAAGGTTTTGAGTCACTCTGAGCTCTTCATCATGAAGAGTGAGAAAATAACTCCATTTTCAAGTGGAGTCTATACAGGGACAACTGAGACAAATAGTGGTAATGAGAGAGGAAGTTCTAGGCTTAATGGACAATATAAAAACTGACAAATCACCGGGCCCGGATGGCATCCACCCGAGAGTTCTCAAAGAACTCAAAGGTGAAATTGCTGATCTGCTAACTAAAATATGTAACTTGTCCCTCGGGTCCTCCTCCGTGCCTGAGGACTGGAAAGTGGCAAATGTAACGCCAATCTTCAAAAAGGGATCCAGAGGGGATCCCGGAAATTACAGGCCAGTTAGCTTAACTTCTGTCCCTGGAAAACTGGTAGAAAGTATTATTAAAGCTAGATTAACTAAGCACATAGAAGAACAAGCCTTGCTGAAGCAGAGCCAGCATGGCTTCTGCAAGGGAAAGTCCTGTCTCAGTAACCTATTAGAATTCTTTGAGAGTGTCAACAACCATATAGATAGAGGTGATCCAGTGGACATAGTGTACTTAGACTTTCAAAAAGCGTTTGCCAAGGTACCTCACCAAAGACTTCTGAGGAAGCTTAGCAGTCATGGAATAAGAGGAGAGGTCCTCTTGTGGATAAGGAATTGGTTAAGAAGCAGAAAGCAGAGAGTAGGAATAAACGGACAGTTCTCCCAATGGAGGGCTGTAGAAAGTGGAGTCCCTCAAGGATCGGTATTGGGACCTGTACTTTTCAACTTGTTCATTAATGACCTAGAATTAGGAGTGAGCAGTGAAGTGGCCAAGTTTGCTGACGACACTAAATTGTTCAGGGTTGTTAAAACAAAAAGGGATTGAGAAGAGCTCCAAAAGGATCTCTCCAAACTGAGTGAATGTGCGGAAAAATGGCAAATGCAATTCAATATAAACAAGTGTAAAATTATACATATTGGAGCAAAAAATCTGAATTTCACATATACGCTCATGGGGTCTGAACTGGCAGTGACCGACCAGGAGAGAGACCTCAGGGTTGTAGTGGACAGCACGATGAAAATGTCGACCCAGTGTGCGGCAGCTGTGAAAAAGGCAAATTCCATGCTAGGGATAATTAGGAAAGGTATTGAAAATAAAACAGCCGATATCATAATGCCGTTGTATAAATCTATGGTGCGGCCGCATTTGGAATACTGTGTACAGTTCTGGTCTCCTCATCTCAAAAAGGATATTATAGAGTTGGAAAAGGTTCAGAAGAGGGCAACCAGAATGATCAAGGGGATGGAGCGACTCCCTTATGAGGAAAGGTTGCAGCATTTGGGGCTTTTTAGTTTAGAGAAAAGGCGGGTCAGAGGAGACTTGATAGAAGTGTATAAAATTATGCATGGCATTGAGAAAGTGGATAGAGAAAAGTTCTTCTCCCTCTCTCATAATACTAGAACTCGTGGACATTCAAAGAAGCTGAATGTTGGAAGATTCAGGACAGACAAAAGGAAGTACTTCTTTACTCAGCGCATAGTTAAACTATGGAATTTGCTCCCACAAGATGCAGTAATGGCCACCAGCTTGGACGGCTTTAAAAGAAGATTAGACAAATTCATGGAGGACAGGGCTATCAATGGCTACTAGCCATGATGGCTGTGCTGTGCCACCCTAGTCAGAGGCAGCATGCTTCTGAAAACCAGTTGCCGGAAGCCTCAGGAGGGGAGAGTGTTCTTGCACTCAGGTCCTGCTTGCGGGCTTCTCCCAGGCACCTGGTTGGCCACTGTGAGAACAGGATGCTGGACTAGATGGGCCACTGGCCTGGTCCAGCAGGCTCTTCTTATGTTCTTATGTTCAGGTGGGTTGTTTTTATATACACAGATATCTTTTTATCGCTAGACAGTGGCCTGTTCATGTAGATCAAACTCTCTGTTGGTGGCCAAAATATGTTGTAGTTGAAGTTAGGCTATACCAGCATTTTGATAAGTACATATTTCAGATCAAAATGTGACCTCTTAAAAGAAAATAGCATAAAATTCTGGCATTTTTGGTTAAATACATCCTGTCGCAACACCTACATCTCTTCTGTCTTCTCAGACAATGTTGCCTGACGTTTTTCGTGGTCCATGGGGAGGAAGCCATTGTCGGGATTCTCCAGTGCAAACAATTCGAAAATGCACCTGTTCTCCAGGTTGTGCGAATGAGCAAAATGTTGATTTTCAGAGGGGAAAGAGAATGGTGTCATTGTGGTTAAGAGCTGTACATATGGACATCTACAACCCCCTCATGCAGAGCCAGACCATTAATTCACCAAGCTTAGTACTGACAACAGTTTTCCAAGGCTTCTCCCAGCATTGACACATGATATCCTTTAACCTGAGGTCTGGTTTGAACTTGGCTCTCCCTGCATGTAAATCATAACTCTTCCCTATGAGGGTACTGGATTGCTATATGTCAGCTGCCATCTCCATTCTAGGAACATAGGAAGCAGCTTGTACAGAGTCAGACCATTGGTCCATCTAGCTCAGTACTGTGTACACTGACTGGCAGCAGGATTCAGACAGGGGATGCCCTCCCAGCTGTACCTAGAGATGCTCTACCACTGAGCTATGGCCCTTCCCAATGACAAATATCATTTTCATCCCATTCTTCTCCAAGGTAAGTTAGGTGAAGAGAGTCCATGGTCACCCATCAAGCATTGTGGTTGGGTAGGGATTTCAAATCTTAAGTCAAACATTTTTAGGCACTGCCCCACATTGGCTGTTAGCCTCTTCTGTCCCAATCTTTAATATGAGGTTAATAGTGTCCTACCTTGCAGGGTGGGTATAAGGATTACTGATTTAATGTATCTGAAGTGAATTTAACAGTTTAAAAGAGATTATGATGGAGAGGTTGGCTTTGAGTATTTGCTTTTAAAAGAAAAGATTATGATGGCTTGATTTTGGCAATTTATGTTCTTTGTAAGTAAGTACTTCATGATGAGGACTGGCTATGAAAGCTTGCGGGGTTGACTGGGGTTCAGGGTGAAGAACTGGCAAATTTGGACAGCAGTTGAACTTCCCAAATTGAACACTAATTGCAATTTTTAAAGTTGCAGGTGGAACCTGCAGCAAAACAATAAGTTCAATGGCACTTACTTCCAGGTAAGTGTGTTTAGGATTGCAGCCTTATTTTGCTACCACAAATCTTGTACAGGAGAAATATCAAATGGCTAATACGTTTAAAAGCAAGCTCATTCATCTGTGGTATGATTGCTGTAGGAACAGCTGTCATTTCTGTAGCTTGTAAAGATATTTTCCCCTACTTGTTTTAGGCTGCAATCCTATATCTGGGAGTAATCTCTGATGAACTCAGTGGAACTTGCTTCTGAGTTGGCAGGCATAGTAGGAGTCTCCTCTTCAAGTTTTAGGTTGGGAATAAAGGAGGAAATGGATGGCATTTGTGTCTTTGTAAGTTCCCCATTTCTGAATACCTGCATTCTGCCAGCCTCTGATCTTTGGACATGATGTGAGTGGTCAGACCTGCCAAGGTCCTTCAGATGGTACCAAAATGCATGGTGGCTATTTTATTTTTTCTAGAGGCGGCATTAGAAGCCGCCCTTGGCCCCCATTGTATTTGAATGTTTTGCTTTCTCTCCCCCCACCAATATACAGGCTCCTGCCATGCAAAGGACCAGTACATTGAGCAGCTCAAAGACACTTTCAGAACTTGTGTTCCAAAAGCCATAGCTGGATTTATTGCTGAGCCAATTCAGGTAAGTGGTTTTCTATTTGGCCCAATTCTTCAGCACTGTATTACAATGGACTAGCTTGTACATAATGCTAAGCCATGGTTTGTTTACTTGAAGTGTGGCCTGTTTGAGCTTGCAAACCCTGCAGACTAACCATGCTTTGTTTTCTACCAGCAAACCAAGATGTGAAGCCATGGTTTGCTGGTAGTTTACAAACCATAGCTTGTTTTTAACTATTGTTTAGCATTAAGTCCAAACCCAACAACCTTGCATAACTATAGTTTGTTTGGCCACATCAGCTCAAATGCCTGGTGAGGTGCAGAGACAGAAGGCAAAAGCAGCTGGAAAACAAACAAGCTATGGTTTCTTTGCTCATCTGTGAAACAACTTGTGGTTTGTTGAACAAACCATGGCTTAGTGTTATGTGCAAATGCAGCCAGTGATGGCTAGTTCATAATTTGCCTACCATTTAAAAATGTTGGTTTCTGTACCGTGTTTGAATCCTTCGCTAACTTTGTTTTACTTTATGGGAGAAGATATTCCAGAATGCTTAGCATGCAATCGTGTGCATGTCTACTCAGAACTAAGTCATTTTGAGCTCAGTGGGGCTTACTTCCAAGAAAGTGTGCATAAGATTGCAATTCAGTTGGTGAATGGTCAGCTGCAGACATCAAAAGAGTTAGAACTGTTACCCAATAACCCCTCTTCTTAAAACACAATTCAAAGTAGAAGGAAGCTACTCAAAATATGGTCCAAATCTAGACACAAGTCAGAACTCTCATCCTTTTATTACTATGTTCTGCTGAATATAATGCATTGTATTCAGCGGTGGCTTTGCTGTGGCAGAAAGTGCTTTGCTCGTACAAGTTGGGGCACTTGGATCCTGCTGATTCCTCCCTGCGTAGCCAAAGAGCAATGATTCTTTGTGGATTCAGAGGCACTGATCACACAGATGGGTTGAAAGTTAAAGGTTTTATTTAACTACTAAGAAGAGCATACAAGGAAAGTCAGAAAAATGATTATAAATTTTACAATTTTACTGCCTAGGAACCCTCAAACTGATAGCGGACTGTCCAAGTGGACAGCTTGGAGACGGCCAATATGATACATAGCACTATCCTAGGATCTCTGGTCTACACTGAGTTCCAATACTGGAGGGATTTGCAGGGCATTATATACCATTAAATCCTAATTAATCATACCTGCTGTTTGGGTTATACATCAATGCTTATGACAGCGTTTATACATTTACAAGGTCAAGACCATGATTACTTCATGGTGAGCAGCCAAGGTAGATAACCGACTGGCTGTCTCCCCCTTGTATCAGTGCCAGGTGGACACAGTCGGATTATGGTAGGCTTATCTCTTGAGAGGAGATAAATGGCTAACATTCCCAGTCTCTGCTCAGCAGTGTCATCTCTGCACTTAAGTACTATTTTACAGAATAATAAGCATTAACCTCTTATGTGCCTTTGGACCGGAAGGATCTCTAGGCATGAAAGGAGCAAGTGTGGTTCACTAAAGCTAAACTCCTTGGTGTACACCCTTCTTCCATAAAATCTCAGTATATTCCCCCAAAAAGCTGCTCTGGAGAGTTGGGGGACCCCCAATGGAATATGGTCCAGAGGACTGTGGCATGGAGAAAGGGGGAATCAACAGCAATCAGGTGCTCCAACTTGCACAAGTGGAAGCGCTGTTCCTCTAAGCTAAAGCCGCTGTTGTCCACAACCAAGTGTCTTTTTGTGTTGGTACTTTTGACAGGGTGTCAATGGAGCTGTTCAGTACCCCAAGGGATTCCTAAAGGAGGCTTTCCAGCTCGTGCGTGAAAATGGTGGCGTGTGTATTGCAGATGAAGTGAGTATTTGAGCATAATTTCCCCATCCAAAGATTTGTGCACATTTGTTTTTTTACAAAAATATGAGGACAAAATGGGAGTTGTTGTTATTGTTATCGTTGTTGTTGTTAAACTTCTGTCCTGCCCTTCCTGCCAGAAGGAGCTCAGGGCAGCAAATAAGGGACAGAACTCTAAAAGCATCTTGAAACATCTTTAAAAAGATGTTTGGAGGGCTTCTGTTGTGTAGACTTCAGTTCCTCCACCGCTTATGTGCTGTTTTGTTTTAAACTTTTATATATTTTGTAATCTTTTGCTTTTTAATTTTAATTTTTATTAACTCTTAGAAAAGCGGCTAACAAATTAAATAAATAAATAAAAATCTGTACAAACCTCTTAAACAGCAATTCCGACACAGACGCAGACTAGGGTAAGGTCTCTGTTTAAAAGCCTTGTTAAAAGAAGGAGTTGAGTTACCTAGAATTCTGTACACGCCTCTGTTTCCATGGGAAATAACTTGGTGTGTGGGTATGTCTGTATCTTTCTGAAGGAGATGTGCTTGTGCAAAGTCTGGCCCCACCCATTACTGGAGTGCAGCTCCCAACAGCTTTCCAATGGGATAATGCAGTCTTTGGTCCAAAAACAGGTTCCCCATCACTAAACTAAACAGATTATGATGAAGAACTGTAGCTCAGTGGTAGAGCATCTGTCCTGCATGCAGAAGGTCACAGGTTCAATCCCCGGTATCTCCAGATAGGGCTAGGAGAGAATCCTGTCTGAAATCCTGGAGAGCTGCTGCTAGTTGATGTAGACATTACTGGGCTAGATTGACCTATGGTGTGACTCAGTATAAGCCAACTTACTGTGTTCCTGGGACTTGGCACAGTGGGCATCTTCTTCATATATTGTGAACTTTCAGTAAGAAGGTCACTCTTCTGTTAAAAGCAGCATGTGCCCTGCATGTAAACACGCCTTCACATGAGCCTCTCACATGCATACATATAGCGGGATGCCCCAGTTGCAGAGGATTCCTACAAGGTTGTACATGTGGTGAAGCACCCATGTGCGTTCATCATATGTGGCAGTGTGCATACTGGGTACACGCAATTTCCTATACAGAAATGATACCTTGTCTTGTGTGAACTAGCAAGCCTAAACATATAAAGCAAGTGTTTTTGTTGTTTTTATTTCTTATTTGTAGATTCAGACAGGGTTTGGTCGAACAGGCAGCCATTTCTGGGGATTTCAAGGACATGATGTGGTCCCTGACATTGTAACTATGGCGAAAGGAATTGGCAATGGCTTTCCAATGGCGGCCGTTGTCACGACAGCAGGTACAAGTGGCTTTCATAATTGAAATGTATAAGTCTTCAATAATGAGATCGATTTTGCTGGAGGGGTTGAGTTTTAAGACATACTGCATCGTCCTAGGACTTGGTGGCCTGGGAGATACTCAAATGGCTGTTCTGCATTTGGACATCTTGACTACTTTGATTGGGCGCTCATGAGTGAGAATGAGTTGGTCAGAGAATTTAACAAAAGCTTTTTAATGGTCTTTAATAACTTATCATTTTCCTGATAACTGGGAACCTCTCTCCAGCCTTTGGAATGCAATATCCAGCTAGGGAACAGAGAAACCACTCAGAGCCTGCTTTCTTCTAACATGCTCTGCTTATATATTTGTAAGCAAAAGAAATATTCCAAAGATGGCATAGGTCTGAAGTGCACTCCCATTCACAGAAAGCCAAAGTGTAAACCACTGTCTCGAAAACTTTAATGGATCATAAAAATGCGGAGTATACATAACAATACATTTTAAATTGGAAGATTGATAAACAAGAACACTGTTTATAATGTTGGTTGCTTGGTAGCAACAAAGCTGTGTGCTTTCCACACTTTGCAATAGCACAACATTTCTGGTGCCAAAAACTGCAGGGTTCACTTAATTCAGCATTCTTCAACCTTTGGGTCCCCAGATGTTGATGGACTACAACTCTCATCATACCTGACCATTGGCCATGCTGTCTGGGGATGATGGGGGTTGTAGTCCAACAACATCTGAGGACCTGATGTTGAAGAGCAATGATTTTATTAACAAGCCAAATGACTTTCTGGTCTTTTGGTGTGCAGACTGTAGATAACGGATGAGTAACACTCAAGCCACAGACCTTATTTGGCCATAGTCCAAAGGCAGATTTAAGTCCACTGATTTCAATGGACTTGAATGCACATAAGTTGCATTTGGACTGTGCAAAATACTGGATAATTTTAAACGATCACAAAAGTCCCCCTCCTCCCAACAAAACCCACTTTGCATGGAAAGGTCTTTTGATTACAGTCCAAAAATAAGTCCCAGTGACCGCTATGAGACTTCTAAGAAATCCACGCAAGACTGTATAGTCTGATGTTCCAGTCCTTTGACCCACTATGCTAAGACCCTGGTGCATAGGATTTCCTCAGGGCTCCCACTGTTGTTTTGATTGAGAGCTCTCCTTTTACACTTTACCTAGGGCAATAGCTGCTGCCTTTAATTGTTGGTTTTATTTATTTATTATTTGATTTATATCCCGCCCTTCCTCACAGCAGGAGCCCAGCATGGCGAACAAAAACACTAAAAACACTTTAAAACATCATAAAAACAGACCCTAAAATACACCAAAACAAAACATCTGTAAAAACATTTCTTTAAAAAAGCTTTCAAAACATAATATTTTTTTTAAAAGGTTAAAAACATTTTTTTAAAAAAGGTTTGAAAACATATTAAACAGCAATTCCAACACAGATGCAGACTGGGTTAAGGTCTCGACTTAAAAGGTTTGTTGAAAGACGAAGGTCTTCAATAGGTGCCTGTCTAATATTTAAGGAGAGGGAATTCCACAGGGTAGGTACCGCCATACTAAAGGTCCATTTCCTATGTTGTTTAATGCTTTAATTTTTAATATTTAATATTAACATGCTTTGTAGAGATTGCAGAAACGATGGCTCAAAGCCTGCACTTCAACACATTTGGAGGAAATCCTGTGGCTTGTGTAATTGGATCTGCAGTCCTGGATGTAAGAAAATTACTGTGATCTGTTTCTGTCTTTATGGGGTCCATTGGGTGGGGGCTGAGGGAAGTTGGAGTTCAGCAATATGTGGAGGGCCACAGGCTCTCCAGCCTTGCTATCATATGTAAGGAGCTTAGGCTCTTTTCCAGCTGACACTCAGCATTCTGTGGCTTCTGGAGACCACTGAGCATGCACAGCCCTCACTGGGCTCTCATCGGCTTTTTCTTTTTCTTTCCATTACAAACTTGGATACTTCTACAGACCTATCTAAGTATACTTGGAAACCACTATCTGATTTGTAGATTGCCCTGTTACTCTTCCAAATACGCATTCGACCATCTGAGTTCACTATTGGTGTGTGTGTGTACACACTTGTAGTGTTGAGAAATATCCGTCTTCCTCAGATGAGGTCTCTCTGTATGATAGCAACAGAAATCAAACTATTTCTAAAATAATGCTCCCCCGCATAACCTTTTCCCTACCCTTGTCTCATTTTTTTCATTGTAGATTTAAGACATTACCATCAGTATGTTCTGTTAACATTCATAGTAGTGGCGTGCCAGCTTAAATCCACTTATTGCACTATTTGTTTTAGAGTTAAACGTGCCTGGTCAATGCTGTTTCAGAGTATTTGATGATTTCCTGCGTGGCTTTTGTGTGCTTAGATGATAGCAGAAGACGGCTTGCAGAAAAACAGCAAGGATGTGGGGACTCACCTACTCTTAGAGCTGGCTAAGCTGCGCGATGAGTTTGAAATCATCGGAGATGTCCGTGGCAAAGGCCTTATGATCGGGGTCGAGATGGTCAAGAATAAGGTCAGGAATGCACTTTGTGTTGGGCTTGAATTGTCTGGATTGTGGTACAAGCAGCCTCAGGCTATAGGATCTGTCTTGGCTCTGGCACTGTTGCAACAAAGGGCTCACTTCACAGCCTTGCTATGGAGGCCACTCAGAATTATCCTCCAATTGTGCATGCTGAGCCCCAGTGCTAGAGCTGCACTTTGGAGTTGGTAATAAAGAGAAAGACGCTGGGTTTTAGATTTAAAATTTGGCCACACCTTTATTCATGATTTACAAATGATCAGTGAATTGGGGGGGGAACCCTCTCTTTCTCTGCTCAACTTTACCCAAGGAATAGTTGCAGGAAGCCAGATTTCAATTGGACATTAGGAAAAACTTCCTAACTGTTAGAGCCCTATGACAATGGAATCAATTACCTAGAGTGGTAGTGGGCTCTCCGACACTGGAGGCATTCAAGAGGCAGCTGGGCAGCCATCTGTCGGCAATGCTTTGATTTGGATTCCTGCATTGCGGAGGGGGTTGGACTTGATGGCCTTATAGGCCCCTTCCAACTCTACTGTTCTATGATTCTATGAATACCTGGCTATCCTCATGCCACAAATGTTCCTCGTGTGCCGTGCTCCAAGGCTGAGCCTCCTACGCTGCTGAAGCTCTACGCTTTGCCATGCAGTTAGTCTGAGAGCTGGTCTCTTCTCCACCAGCTGCCCAGATCCCTGGCCAACCACAGGGCACAGCTGCTGACGAGAGGCACCTCCCCAGCCTTGACCAAGTCTCTCTGTGCTCAAGCATTAGGACCAGTGCATGACTTCACCCACTTATGGTGCTCCCTCCTCTTCTTCCTTTTCTGTTTGATCTGACAAGTTGTGATGATTATTTATAGAGGAGCAACTGCAAGGAAGGCAAAAAATACCCCCATGCTCATTGCCAACCAATCAGGATGGCATAAAAATTAATTCCCCTGCCCCTGCTCAATAGGGCAACAGCTCTGTTATCGAATGGCGGGGAAGTGATCGTGCTGCCGGCCGCCACATGAAAGAGGCCAGGCCGCATGGGATGAAGCTTTACACAGGACTTTCGAAATCGTACAATGGGCCCGGAAATCCCAGGCATTGCAAGATTTCACCCTGAAAGTTCTGCAATTATCTGGGAAGGCTCCTGGGCATAGTGGGACCCGGTCTCCTCCAAAGGAGGGAAGAGGACTGTGCCACCTCCCTTGGCCAGTGCCACCTTCCCCAGCATGCATTGCCATGGATGGGTGGGTCTTCTGTGGATGGCAAGAAAGTGTCAGACACCCGTCTTATAGATGCTGCCCTAGGAAGCACCATCATGGCAGATCAGCTTTAGAACCCTTTAGACGGCAGATGGAAGATTTAGAAACAACCCGAAGCAGTGCCTGCATTTTGGCAGCCCCCACCTACTGGTAGGGTAACCTGCGTTCCTGAGCACTTGCTTGCAGGGAAACAGGGCTGGTACCGTATTCTCTTTGCAGGGATGGTGTTGCTAGGCCGTGAATGCCCTTTTGCAACCAAGTGGGGGAGATGCTGCTGCGCTGCTGCTGGTGGTGGCTCAGGAGCACCAGATGATTCTGATGCTTATTGAACCTTTTCTGAAGTCAAGAGGCTTTTGCCTGAGTTTGTGGCTTTTGGGACCAGCACAACAGGCTGCAAGTCTGGGCATGTGCATGTGCAGTTATGCAGGTTTTGTAGGCAGTTTACCTGTCTTCTGACTGGTTGCTGATGATTTAATGGCTTCTGTCATGAAAGGCTTAAAATGTGGAATCAAACTGGGAAGCTAGACAAGAACTTTATTACCTAACGAGAACGGATCAGCAACAGGCAACTCTTGACTCCACCCAGATAAAACTTAAGTCCAGTGCCACCTAGTGGATTAAATTTTATAATGATCCTTTCCACAGAGCTTCATGTTGGTCATATGTTTTAAATTAAAAGAATCGAGAGAGGAGGAAGAAAATAAAATTTTGTCTTTCTCCCTAGGAGACTTGTGAGCCGCTTCCCGTCGAAGAGATGAAGCAGATCTGGGAAGACTGCAAAGATATGGGAGTGTTAATTGGGAGGGGAGGACTGTTTTTACAGGTAACCTAATTTTTCTTTTTGTTAAGACGCTTTCAGCTTCTAAAGAGTGATGCAGCAGCAACATCTAAGTGTTGAAAAAAGGCAGATACCACTGACGCTGAACCTAAGGAAATGTGACCTGAGCAACTCTTGCTTTCAGAGACAAGCAGGATAGCCTAAACTCAGCACTGAGTCATGAAATAGGCTCCAACAGAAAAAGAGAGCAGGGAGGAAATGCTTGTCTCTATGAAACATGAAAATAGGAACATTCTGCACAGGAGTTGATAAACAACTGCCCAGTTTTATTTAACCTGTGAACTGCAGGAAGCTGCTTTATACCAAGTCAGACAATCTTCCCATCTAGCCTAGCATTGTTTGTTCTGACTGGCAGCAGCGTTCTAGGATCACAGTCAGATGCTCTTTCCAATCACCTGCTGCCTGATCCTTCTAACTGGAGATGCAGTAGCTGAATGGTAAGCCCGAGGTTCAAGCCCTGACGTCAGGCAGCGCTGAGAAAAGAATGACACTATGGAGAGCTTGCCAGTCTGTGTAGGCAATACTGAGGTAGATGGACCGATAGTCTGACTTTCTAGTAAGGCAGCTGCTTACATTCTCTCTCTCTCTCTCTCTCTCTCTCTCTCTCCCCCCCCCCCTGGCTCTTCCACGATTTCATAGGTTTCCACTGAAATCAGGTACAGGGCCGGCCCTTCCATGAGGCAGAGTGAGGGAAAGAAAATGTGTTTTTGTTGGATTTACAAAATTGAAAACTTGAATAAAAAGTATTTAAAATTAATAATAATAATAATAATAAAAGGCAAAGTGTGGCGGTCGCCTCAGGTGGCACATGCTGGTGGGCAGCAGTGGCAGCCCCGTGGCTGTTCCTCTGAAGTTCCCCAACCATTCCTATGTGAGAGAACATGTATGTCTGCTACATGACCTGTCCTGGCCCTTCTAACTTACTGATTCAGGTGCCGTATACTCGTGTTACCATTCGTCAATCCAGTCAGCTTCTTGACAGGAAACAGGGAGGGGGGGCACCCTCCTGTTCTTTGCCTCAGGCAGCAACATTTGGGGGGGGGCAGCTCTAGCCATCAAGATATGGCCTGTTTTTTCCCCCTGGAAACAGCTGTTCATAGTTCACAAACATTTTGAATACTGGCTTCTATATTAGTCTCAAGGAGGTGTTCAAATTTTTTTTAAAAAAATAGGCCATCAGCAATAAAACCACAGTAGAGTTTTGAAATGCAGCAGAAAGCTAACGGACAGAGGCAGACCATAATAATATTAAAGCAGCAGCAAAAGGGACTGGAAGAGGTGGCCTGAGCTCAGAAAACAATACATTTGTATTGATGTACATTTTCCTGAAACTTAGCAAGTTCCAATGGCTTAAAAACAGTATCCAGCTTTCTAGAACTTTGACTGTCTCTGCTTATTTATTTTGGCAGAGGTCAGTTTGGTAAACAAAGCATATAGCCATGTTCTTTTATACCAATCTAATAAGGATGGCCGAGGGGTCAATCCTATGTGATGCAGGGCTGGTGACCACTGCATGAGTTATTTCCTCTTTTCTTCATAGACCTTTCGAATCAAACCTCCAATGTGCATCACTAAGGAAGACGCAGACTTCGCTCTGGGAGTTTTCCATGCTGCTTTAACAAGGCACGCAGAAAGAACAGCAACTGCAAAATAGCCTCCCGTTTGCCGCATTGTGCCGAAGAACATCCATCTCCGCAATTAAAATGACCCAGCTGGCAGATTAAAACTGTTTTACAGGTTTTATTGTATATTCCATTTGCTGCATCTGATGCACCAGCTTGTGAACAAAGTTGGCATCATCGATAATGAGCTTCAGGAGCCAACTTAAGACTCGCTTATTTCAACAAGCCTTATGAACCTGCTTTATAGGTTTATAACCTTGTCAGGTGACCCATTTTCATATTGCAGTTTTTTTAATGTATTCTGCTTGTTTGTTTTTGGTTTTCACTGAGATTCTGTACGCTGCATAGCTCTATTTTTATAGGTGTTGGTAATACAGAAATGAAATAATAAAATCATCCCCGCTGCCATTGGAACTGCAGCTACCAGCATCTGGAGTGTGACAACAGTTGCCATCCTTTAAACAGAAGGGGGAATCCAAATTGGCTAGCACATGTCCATAAGGGCCTAAGCGAGGGCCTGAATCCACTTAAAGATGCCTTGTGTATTGATGCACCCTGGTCAGGATTGGGCTAAATGAGTAAGGGAGGCTGGCAGGGGGGGAATAGACACTTTTACCATGTAGGACATGCATGTTGTTCATTTAACAAGCGCTATAAATAAAACTGCATTGTAAAGTAAAATAATTTATTTCTTCCTGTACATTTTTTTTCTTTACACGTCTTAGTAATTAGGAGGAAGATGCTCTTTATGAGTGGTGTATCTGTGCTTTTCTTTGAGGGGGATGTAGAGAGAAGAGGAGGTGTGTAAATGTAGAGCCAGTGAATGGACTAGGTACAAGCAGCTGTTACAGAAGGGCCGGTTTAAAAAAGAAAACCAATGAGTATCACCAAGTGTTGTACAATTTAAACACGGCCACACAGTTCCTGGCGGCGCCGGGCACAGGAGTTTCCAGCCAGTTTAATTCATGGTACAAACCCTGCATCTCTTTTGGGACAGCAAGGAGCCTCAGCTAGCGATGCGCTACCAACGGATCAGCAGTTCTTATGCACATCCCTATTATCTGTTCCTCCGTTTTTCCCTTTTGCTCCTGCTGCTGCTGTTACTGCTACTGGCTCCGTTGATGGTCAGCTCTTGCGTTGCTTTGGCGTGGCCCGTCGCTTTTAAATGTTCAAAGAGTTTGTTCCGCGACTGAAATTCACAGCTGCAGGTAACACACTGGAGAGGAGCTTCATGCTGGCAGGAGCAGACAGCGGGGCAATGATGAGAAGAAAAAGGTGCAAGCATTTTGTTAGTTATTCGCACAACCTTCCTTGTTTGCAGATAGTACAAAGGGAACTAGGAATTTTATTTATTATTTCAACAATGTATACACTTAATTACAGTCATCTCTAAGCCTTGTATAGGAGACTCACTTCACATTCACACCACACATTTATTCCACTATTATTCCACTTTAAACAGTCGTGGCTTCCCCCAAAGGATCCTGGGAACTGTAGTTTGTTAAAGATACTGAGAGTTGTTAGCAGGCCCCTATTCCCCTCACTGAGCTACAATTTCCAAAGTTCCCTGGGAAGAGGAACTGGCCGTTAAACCACTTTAGGGATTGTGGCTCTGTGAGGGGAATAGGGGGCTCGCTTCCATCAGCCCGAGAGCCAGGGGTGTAGTTGTTAGATGTGCCTCCAGGTGTTGTTGGACCACAATTCCCATCTTTCCTGACCATTGGCAATGCTGGCTGAGGCTGATGGGAGTTGTGGTCCAACAACATCTGGAGGCACACTGGTTGGGAAAGGCTGGGTTAGAGTGTTGGACTACGACTTAGGAGACCAGGGTTCGAATCCCCACACAGCCATGAAGCTGACTGGGTGACCTTGGGCCAGTCACTGCCTCTCAGCCTCAGAGGAAGGCAATGGTAAACCACCTCTGAATACCACTTACCATGCACGCCCTATTCATAGAGTCGCCACAAGTCAGAATTGACTTGAAGGCAGTTCATTTCATTTCATTTTCTATCAGCTCTCCAACACCCTTCACAAACTACCCTTCCCAAGATTCTTCAGAGAAAGCCATGACTGTTTAAAGTGGAATAAATGCATGGTGTGAATGTGGTCACAATGCAATAAAACATAGTGAGTTAAAGTATAAAATCAGAATTCAATTAAAATGCTTGCTGGGATAATTAAAAAAGATTTCAGTAAGGGCTGGAAGCTCAACAGGGAAGGGGGCCTGTCTCAACTGGCAGGGAGTTCAATAAAACTGGGCCCACAATAGTGCATGCACGGCTCCTGGTGGATATGAGCCGTGCATCTCGGCCACTGAGAACCACTAACAGTGACTCCCCTTGAAGACCTCACAGTGACAGAAGGGATCAAGTGGTCCCTGGGGTGTCCTGGAATAAAAGACTTTGCCTTACTGGAGCAGACCAAGGCCTTTCTAGTACCATTTTGGGTTCCCATTGGTGACTAGGCAGATGGATGTGGACGCCCACCAGGAGGGCATGAAGGATGGCAGGCAGCTCGTTGAGCCTCACCCTCTGCTACTCGGAGGTCTGCTGCCTCCAAACATGGTGCTGACGGTGGGGGTTTCCATGGAGTTATCAAAGTTTTAACAGTTATTGGAAAGGGTGCCCTTTGCTTAAAGGTATTTTGAGCACAATCCCAGATCCCTTGGAGGGCATCCCAGAGACTGCAGGACAGGTGCCAGGAAGCTTTGGCCCTCCAGTTGTTGCTGAACTACAACTCCCATCACCCCTGGGGCCGCTGGGAGTTGTAGTTCAGCAACACCTGGGGGCTGGAGGTTCCCCACACTTAGTATAGCCAATACTGAGCGACATGGACCAATGGTCTGACTCTGTATAAGGGCATCTTCCTATGTGCCCTCTCCACTGGCAGAGAGGGATATCCAGCTTGAGAGAGAAAGGTCCACCTCAGAATGACTCCTTGCCTGTTGCTCCTCTGCCATTGGTGTTCTGACAGTGAAGAAGAAAAATGGCTGTGGGCTGAGGGTGGATCGGGGCAGGTTTTGGATTCACTGGACATACTGCTGGAACCGACGGAAATGTACTGGGGCTGATGTACTGATTGCCCCTCCCATTGGAACTCGTAGAAGGGAAATTACATAAACAAGCAAAAAGGACAGAGAACTGTTTTTAAAGTTGCGTTTTAAATTGCTGTGAGCCACCCTGGGAACTTAGAGTGAAGGGTGGCTAATAATAATAATAATAATAATAATAATAATAATAAATCCTTTGTTCTATCAGAGGAGGTTCAAACTCCTCACGTGATCACCGCTCCCTTTTATTTCTGATGTTCAGAGGAAAGCGATGTTGCTTGTGTCGCCAAAATGCAAACATCCACATACAAGAGGGAAATATTAGGATTGGGGAATCCACACATTTTTTCTGCAGAAACCTTTAGGGCAAACCGCAACACAGCCCAATGAAGACTGAGCATGCTCAGTGGGCAGGGAATGCTGATTGGCTGCTGGGCATTTCCAGCCCAGCTTGGGCAGATGGGAATTGTAATCTGAAACATCTGGAGGGTGCTAGGTTGGCAGAAGGCTGGGTTATGCTATTCAGGAGGATGGGCAAAAGGGTGTATGTCTAAATCAGGTGTGGGGAATCTTTGGTCCTCCAGCTGAACGTTGGACTACAAAGCCCATCATCCCTGGTCATTAGCCATGCATTTGGGGGTTGATGGGAGTTGTAGTTCAGCAACCCCTAGAGGGCCAAAGGTTCCCCACGCCTGGTTTAAATCATTTCTACATACCATTGTTTGATGCTCTGAAGAACCTCTTGCAGCAGTGCTTTTCTTCATCTCTTTGGTTTTCTTCCCTTTGGCTTTAGGATTGCTAAAAGCAAAGGGGGGGGGGAAGAGGCAGCCTCTTATTCGCCTGCGCTTCCAACACTGAGAACACATTACACGCTAGTCAGCCACAGAGGCAGGCACTTTTTCAGACCAACTGATTTCCATGGGAGAAACAAACAAAATCAACAGGGCCGGTATATCAGAGGTCCAAGGACTGAGACTTTCAAATTAGCACTTTTTAAAAAACACGCAACCAAATTCTGTCTCGAATGTTGTTATTATATAAAAAAGGACCCACTATACCAGGGATGGCGCACCTGCGACTCCCCAGATGTTGCTGGACTACAGCCCCCACCATCCCTGAGCACAGGCCATGTTGTCGGGGACTGATGGGAGATGGAGTCCAACAACATCTGGAGGTCCCCAGCCTTGTATTACACCAAGCAAGGGAACCTTTGGCCCTCCAGATGTTGCTAAAGTACAACTCCTATCATCTCTGGCCATTGGCCATGTTTGCTAGAGTTGATGGGAGTCGTAGTTCAGCAACACCTGGAGTGCAAAGGGCTCTCCACCCTCTGCATTATTGCAAAGGATTTAAACGACATCAGCAGTTGCTGCATTCAACATCCTCATAAATTTAGGTATGTTACCTTTTCCCCTCCGGTTTGGGCTCCACACTTTGTTCTACAGTTTCTCCCACACTTGCATCTTCCGGGCTGTGGCTTTTGGTGGCGTTTCCCAATTCTTCAGTCTCGCTATCCTGCTTGGTGTCACCAGCCTGTATCGACTCATCAACCGGCTCTCCTGTGCTTCTGTCGTCAGAAGGGTCGCCCTGTGCCAATTTGGATAAGAGAGTCTTTATTGGAACCACGAGAGGCGACATCACAAATCACATGCACAAAAGCCTACAAAGTCAAGTTTGCAAGATCCAGAGCAATGATGGGGAATCTATGGCCCTCTACACATAGCTGGATGACAATCCACAACCCGCATGACATGGCACCCCTCTTAACCACGGGTGGGGAACCTGTGACCCTCCAGGCACTGCTGGACTGCATTCCCTATCCTTCCTGACCGTTGACCGGGCTGGCTGGGGACACTGCCTGGAATTGGTGCCCATAGCCAGCCTGGCCAATGGTCAGGAAGAATGGGGAATGTGGTCCAACAGTGTGTGGAGGGCCACAGTCCCCCCACACACACCCATGACTAAGAGGGGTGCCACACCATGCTCCACCACCCAAACTAGGACAACCAAAGGGCAGTAAGCTCAGCTGTGGAACATCTCCTCCTTCTGGGAGAAAGGGCGGGATATAAATTTAATAAATAAATAAATGCTGAAAGTCCCAAGTTCAATCCCTGGCATCTTCAGGAAAAGCTGGGAGAGGCTCCTGCCTGAAACCCTGGAGAGCCACTGCCAGTCAGTGTAGACAATACTGAGCTAGATGGGCCAATGGCCTGACTCAGTATAAGGCAGCTTCCTCTGTTCCCATGCTCCATCTTTCCACCAACGCATGTCAGGGACAGGCAGGATGACCCACTTGTACAGATTTTGGACTTCCCTTCTTGATAAACCTCCCCCTGAACCTAAAATCTGTTTCAAATCCTGACACCCTGGTTTCTCATGCCACGCTTGCGCCAATGCTTCTGCGTGTGCTTGGGGCATTATGTCAGAGCAGCTTTCACAGCAATATTGCCTTCACTGACTGACAGCAATTCTCCAAGGTTTCAGGCCCCATCTGCAATTGCTTTTTATTCTCCTTGCCTGCCCTCTAGTGGGCAATGATGGGACTGCAGCAACTTTGAGTTTTCTGACAGCCAAGGTGGCTTTTTACTGTTTGGATGCTGTGTTTGGAAGCCCCCTTTGTTTGTTTGGGCTTGCATAATTAAATGGTGATCATCACCCTGGCTTAAGGGCCCTGAGACTATCCCCACAAAGAGTTGGGAGCTCCCATAGACTTGGACGCCCAAATAAGATAAGACAAGCCCCAGTTTTCATTCTTTAGCCCTGCCATGGCCTGAGCCGAGAGGTGGTCTGCTGCAGCCATTAACAACATGCATCTGGGAAGCCCACAAAGAGGACCTGAGCGCAACAGTGCTTTCCCCACTTGTGATTTCCAGCAACTGGTATTCAGCGGCATACTGCTTCAGACAACGGAGGGAGAACACAGTCGTTGGGCTAGTAGCAGATGGGCTAGTAGCCACTGATACCCCTCTCTCCTCCATCATCTAATCCTCGTTTAAAACCATCCAAGTTAGTGGCCATCATTACATCTTGTGGGACCCAGTTTCATAGTTTAACTATCTGCTGTGTGAACAGCTACTTTCGTTTGTCCATCTTGAATCTTCCAAATTCAGCTTCATTGGAGGCCCCCGAGTTCTAGTATTATGAAAGAGGGAGGAAAAACTATCATAGGGACAGATGATACTGTGTGGGCTGCAATAGGTGCTGAGGCCTCTAGGCTACTGTGCATATCGATGACATCATCAGCGTGCACCGGAGCCAGCATGTGCCATCATCACCACCAGCCCCAGTGTGGCCCATAGGGTCAGCAGACAAGAGTCCCAGCCAACAGGCTCAGACAGCAAGATGGCAAGTTTTGCTCAGCCAGATCTTCAGCCGGATTCCAGAGTTTTCCCAGCATTTAAAGCAGCTCTGCTCACTGCCTTAGCCATTTCCCAGGGTCAAATGAAAACACAAATTGCAGTCGAGACATTTGCCGTGGTGAGAGCCAAGTTAAAACAGAAGGTTAATTCAGAATGAGTGCAGCCATTGGTGGGGGAGATTACAATACAAAAACATGCAAAGAAGAATTTGCCAAAAAAACACCTTACCATCATTGGTTTTTGTTTCCTTCTCTGTTTCTTTGAGAGCCTGTAAAAACACAAAATAAGATCTCAGTACTGCTCATTTTATTTAATTTATTTTTAAATGTAGCACTAAAATGTGTGTGTCATTTCTATGTAGACTGTCAGCCTGAGGGCAGAGACTGTCTTAGTATTGATTATTGTAAGCTGTTCTGCAGCTTACAATACAACAGTACTAAGGCAGTCCTTGCCCTCGGGTTCACAATCTAAAAAGAAATGACACACGCAGAAAAAGGAATCGGGAGGGAGGAGGAAAAAAACTAGTTCTTAATCAAACCTGCTTCCATCTGCCCAGCAGTATCATTGAGCCCCACCCTTTCAAGTTGCCAGAGCGAAATGAAACTTTTGGACTGGCATTTAAGTAGACAAGCAGGATCTGCTGCAAAATATTGCAGCACATCCTAATGCCTGAAAAGATAGAGGTGCTCCTGTTCAGGGTTCAAGCCAACTAGCATTCCTCCAAGGTAACATAAGCTGTACAGGGCTCAAGCAGGGCAATTCATGGCCCACCACCACCACCACTTTGATTTCCTGCTGTTTCCTTATAACTGACATTGAACATTCCATGGTTTCTGGTGAGCGCTGAACATCCTCAATCCTCAATAGACTTTTTCTTTTGTTGGAGGAGAGCTTTGCACATACCATGGACTGCGAAAAAGACAAATAATTGGGTGTTAGATCAAATTAAACCACAACTATCACTAGAAGCTAAAATGATGAAACTGAGGTTATCATACTTTGGACACATCATGAGAAGACATGATTCGCTAGAAAAGACAATAATGCTGGGAAAAACAGAAGGGAGTAGAAAAAGAGGAAGGCCAAACAAGAGATGGATTGATTCCATAAAGGAAGCCACAGACCTGAACTTACAAGATCTGAACAGGGTGGTTCACGACAGATGCTATTGGAGGTCGCTGATTCATAGGGTCGCCAAAAGTCATAATCAATTTGAAGGCACATAACAACAACCACCACCATTTGGTTATTTATTGATTTATATTAAAAAAAACAGTAAAAAGATCCTGACCATTCTTTGGACCATTTTAGCCTTGCAGCAACTCTGGAAAGTAATTTAAGCCCTGGGCTAATTAGGCTTGGTCTATTTTGATAATCGGAGCTAGGACAAAGACTGCTACTCAGCAGTGGAAAAAAGAGAAAGGCAGAATGAGCAAGAGGCAATGGACTAACAGACAAGTGACTTCCCAAAACTATGCAAAACTATGCACCGACTGACCTGGTTTTAGCATGTGTTTTTTAATTTGTTTTTTTAAAAATGTGTTTTTAAATTTGTATATTTGTTTTTAATGTTTTTAATTGTTGTAAACCGCCCAGAGAGCTTCGGCTATGGGGCGGTATACAATAATAATAATAATAATAATAATAATAATAATAATAATAATAATAATAATAATAATAATATGAGAGGGCAGTAAAGCATTGGAAGTGGGCCTTAAGTGGGGTGGGATCTACCCTTTGGAATTCCCTCCCCTTAAATATTAGACAAGCGCCAACTCTGTTATCTTTTCCGCAGCTACTGAAGCCCTTCCTCTTTCAACAAGCCTTTTAAGCGGAGACCTTGTCCCAGTCTGCATCTGTGTTGGAATTGCTTTTTAGTATGTTTTTAAACCTTTTTTTTAAAGATGTTTTTAAAGCTTTTAAAAAAAATGTTTTTAAAGAAGTTTTGTTGTAATACATTTTAAAGTCTGTTTTTATTATGTTTTACGAGTGTTTTTAGTGCTTTTGTCTGCTGCCCTGGGCTCTTGCTGGGAGGAAGGGCGGGATATAAATCAAATAATAAATACAATACAATAATATCTGAGCAGCTGACCCAATGGCTAGAGGGGCTCGTTTCAATCATGTGAAGCTGGAGCTCTCTTAGTCAATAGTGACAGAGATTTTGAAGGCTGCAGACTACCTGTTTCCTCAGTTGCTCTTCCCCTATAGGGTATGTGAACTTTATCTGATGTTTGGGGGCATTTTTGAAATCAAGATATTCAGTGCTCTACCTTGAAACCTCACTCATCTCTCAAGAGCTCTTATTTATTTATTTATTTATTATTAAAGATCATTCCAAAGCTGTTTTTGATCCTGCAGATCATAGATACCAAGAGTGAGCTCCTTCTCAGGGCATGGACCCTGATGTAGCCAAAACAGCACCATCCACACACAAGAGGGAGATATCTGCAGGCCTGGGGAAAGCCTCAGGTTTGCAGAAGTAAAAAGAAAATCTTTAGAGGGGAGGGCAATCCTAAGAAGGCAGAACAGCCCAATGAGGACTGAGACTGCTTCGTGGTCAAGGAAAACTGACTGTGGGAGGGAATAGGGGAGAAATGGGGAGAGAGATGGAATGGAGTATCCTAGAAGAGGGCATGCCTTAATGGCTGGACTCTTGAACTGGAGCACTTCACACTACAACATTTTGTTGCAGGTCTCACTTGTAGTTATATAGAGTAGACAGTAATTCTTGGTCATTTTGTAACAAGAACTTTTTCATATTACAAACATAGGAAGCTGCCTTATACCGAGTCAGATCATTGGGTCTTGTTCAGTACTGTCTACACTGACTGGCAGTGGCTCTCCAGGCTTTTAGCCAGGAGTTTCTTCCCCCAGCCCTACCTGGAGATTGAACCTGGAACCTTCTGCATGCACGGCAGATGCCCTACCACTGAACTACGGCCCTTCCCCTTATTGCTCTAAGTACTTTTGTCTGGGCAGGTCTTCCGTCTCCTCTTCCTCCTTAGTATTCAACCCGTCGTCATCGGCCGCAGCGAGAGAAAATTCCTCCTCCTCTTCCTCCAGCTGTTGCCGTAACAAGGCTACCATCTCCCGGTGCTTCTTGGACTTTTCGTGGTTCCTCATACTGCAAAGAGTTGTCAGAGAGAGATTATGAAAGGAGCACCTGGACCCAAGCAGTCCACCGACGGCTGCGTTGGATGAGGCACTGGTGGCAAACGTGCATGGACACCCCGAGAAGAAGAAGCTCCTTTGAAATCAATGGGCCTTCTTTCCAAACGAGTCTGTGCCGCATGACAGGGACAATGTCCATTCACACCAGAAGGCTAGTTTACTTTTGGGCTCGAGGGGAAAAAAAACTCACGCTTTCTCAGTCTTAAAGGATTTGTCACAAGCAGGGCAGTAGAGATCATCATAAAAGTCAGCATCATCCCCGTCTTCGCTTAATTTATCTGAAAAAGACCAAAAAACGGAGGCGTCTGAAATGACATGGGTTAAGATACTTACTGCTCAACTCTATGCTCTCTTATTCAGAGATAGGTCCTGTTGTGTGACATTAAAAGGGCTTATAACTAGGTTTAGAATTGCAGCTTTGCAATACAATCCTAGACTTGGACAGCCACCTGTCAGGTATGCTTTAAGATGGATTCTTGCATGGAGCAGGGGGTTGGACTTGATGGCCTTTTAAGCTCCTTCCAACTCTACTATTCTTTGATTCTGTGATTGCCTATTCAAAAGGAAATCCCATTAACTTGTACTGCTATGCACAGTTACTTTGGAGTAAATCCCACTGAAATTCAGTTAGATTCCAGCAATGGTGCTGCCTAGACGGATGGCTAAGAATATATGAGTCCAGAATCTGCAAGATTATTGGCTGGCACAAACAGGAGAGAACATCTCTCCCCAGTTCTTTAAAACAAAAATTACTCACTTTCCATTTGTTTCTGGGCACAATTCAGAGTGCAGATTTTGACCTATCAAGTTCTAAACTGGGAAACTTGTGGCTCTCCAGATGTCATTGGACTACAGCTCCCGTCAGCCCCAGCCAATAGGGATGATGGGATTCTCTTACCAGAGAAAGGGCCTTCTCTGTGGTGGTGTCTCCTTTGCACCTTGTCATATTTATTCATAACTTATTTATATTTTTAAAAATTCAGTTTGCTTTTCAGCCCCAGAGTGCAGCACAAATATAACACTACACAAACAAAAAAAGGTGTAACAGTAATTTAAAAAAATTGTGGCACAAATACAGAAGAAAAGCACAACTGGCCACAAAGCCAAACAGCAGCCTTATCAAGGAGAGCAAAACTGAAGGCCTGCTGAAACATGGTCTCCACCAGATTCCTGAAGGTTAACAAGCCTCCAGAGGAACAAAATTCTAGAGTGTAGGGGTTGCAACTTAGAAGACCCTGCCCAAGCACCCACTACCCTTGTGGCTTAGGGTTGTCCATTGCAATCTGATACCTGTCTACTCAGAAGTAAGTCCCACTGAGTTCAACGGTATTCATTCCTCTGGTATGGTGTATACAGAGCTTGGAGAAGTTACTTTTTTAAACTACAGCTCCCATCAGCCCCAGTCAGCATGGCCACTGGATTGGGCTGATGGGAGTTGTAGTTCAAAAAAGTAACTTTTCCAAGCTCTGGGTGTATAGCAGCAGTGGGGACCCTTTTTCAGCCCAAGGGCCACATTCCCTTCTGAGCTACCTTCTAGGGGCCACATGCCATTGGTGGGCAGGGCCAGAGGCAAATGTGGGTGGAGCAATGAATGTAAATTTTACCTTTGTACAGTAGGCCAATTGCAACACACACTCACACACCCCTCTCTGTCCTCCATCCGGACAGGCAAGAGGCACTGTCAGAGGTCAAGAACACTCCCAACTAGGCAACATACACTTAGGGTGTGAAGGAGAGCCAGGGGAAGGGTGTGGCCTGGAGAGAGGGGATGTCGTCAGAGGACAGTCCTGAGGGCTGGATAGAGAGGCCTGGAGGGCCGCCTGAGGTTCCCTATCCCTGGTGTATAGGATTACAGGGTTGGGCCCCAGTTATTTTTCACTTGAGTATCTTGAAACTCTTGCTGTTTCTTTACTTAAAATAATTAATGAACCAATTTGATACTGCTATTATACTTTTGTTTTTACTGTGGTTGTTATATACTGCTAGCTTCCTCAAGAATCACAGGCCACTTGACAAGGCCTTGGTCTGGAACCCACTGGAGAACATTTACTTGCCAAAGTGTGACTTACTTCGAAGGCAGCAGAGGCTAGCCTATGGCTCTCTAGATGGTGATGGACTCCAGCTGCCGTCAGTCCCCCCCGCCCCAGCTTGGCCAACAACCAGGGATGATGGGAGCTGTAGTTCACTAATATGGAGGGCCAAGGGTCAGCCACTCCTGTTCTAAACTAAGCCTTGAGGAAAGAAGACTGAGGGGAGATACGACAGCCGTCTTCAAGTACTTGAAAGGTTATCGCACAGAGGAGGGCCAGGATCTCTTCTCAGTCATCCCAGAGTGCAGGACACGGAATAATGGGTTCAAGTTACAGGAAGCCAGATTTCAACTGAACATCAGGAAAAACTTCCTGTTAGAGCGGCACAACAATGGAACCAATTCCCTAGGGAGGTGGAGGGCTCTCCAATGCTGGACACACTCAAGAGGCAGCTGGACAGCCTCCTGTTGGATATGCTTTAAGTTGGATTCCTGCACTGAGCAGGGGATTGGACTCGATGGCCTCTTAGGCCCCTTCCGGTTCTCTGATTCGATGTACTTTACCCTCCCAGGAGGACTTTGCACACACACGGCAGTGAGGAGCTAACTGCAAGCTCTTCCTTACCCTCCTTTGACTCTCGCTCTTCTTTTTCTTCTTCATCGTCAGACCCATCTCCAAACTCTTTTTCGTACTGGGCTTCCATCTGCTGCAGCTCTCGCTCCAGATCGGACATGGCGATCCAGCTCTGTTCCTTGTACTGCTCGGCCAATCTTTAAAACAAAGAACGAAGGAAAAGGTTCCCATTGGCACAACGTGCTTTGCCATCAGAATGGCCTCGTTGTTAAAGAGAGCCTGAAATCTCCCAAACAGCAGAGAAAGTGGTAAAACTGACCCTGAACTGTACAGACTACGGGAGGGGGAAAGGGCAGGATTGCCTGTTCCTAGAGTGGGCGCCAGGGGTCAGTGTCCATGGGCACTTGCCAAGGCCCACACCAGCTCAGGGACCCGCTGCTCATCCCAGAGGCTCCTGGCCTTGCCGCTCTTCCTCCTTGCAGCTGCTCCTGTTCAGCCACCCTCAGCCAGCACGCAAACCGCAACAAGCGCGAGCAGACCAAGGAGCCCCCTCCGTTTGCCTTCAGGCAGGAGTGGAGAACCAGGTGCTGCTGGATTCTAGCTCCTGTCAGCCCCAGCCAGCATGGCCAATGATGCTCAGGGATGATGGGAGTTGTAGTCCAAAAACAATGTGGAGGGTCACAGGTTCTCCATTCCTGTCTTAAGTTTGCCCTCTAGGAAGTTTGCAGGATTAGGCCCAGGGGAAGAGGGGAAGCAAAACACAGCAAGTGGTAACAGTAAACGGTCCAGTCAAAAAGGGGCCCAGTGAGTGCATTTTGCCCAAGGTTGCCTTCCCCCCGCCCCCCCCCCAAAAAACCCTGGAGCCAACACCATGTCCCTCCATATATACCTCCCTGCAAATAGAAAAGAAGATTATCAGGAAGAAGAGCTCTGATCTCGCCTTTGCTCTGACATGCTAGTTGTCTACATACAGTGATGTATTTCTTTTTTTCATGGGGAAGCAGTCCAGGAATGGTTTTACCATTGCATTAGTTGTTTCTGAGTACCAAGCTGTTGACTTATTTGCTTTCATGTACACCAATGGCAGCTAACCTGTGAACCTCCAGATGTTGCTGAACGACAACTCCCAGTGGTCAGGGATGATAGGAGTTGTAGTTCAGCAAGAACTGGAGAGCCACAGGTTAGCCAGCCCTGATGTACACAATCAGGGTATGCAAGACGATGGACACAGGGGACACAGAGAACGTGTTACTAGCCACAGCTGATTTACACTTTCTGTTTATACAGAATTTGGACAAAAGCAGTAGATGCTAGCCACCAAATTGAACAAGCCTTATCTTAGTTTATTACTCCTCCAAACACCCTAGATGCTCAAACAGAATTGTTTAATGTTTTTTAATAATGTTTTTAACCCTTTTTAAGGTTGTTTTTTTAAAAATATTTTTAATGCTGTTTTGTTTTAATGTATTTTCAGATCTGTTTTAGTGCTTTGTTTGCCGCCCTGGGCTCCTGCTGGGAGGAAGGGTGGGATACAAATTAAATAAACAAACAAACAAATAAATAAGCCTTCACTGCTGCTTCTGGAGCTTTTATCACTCTTCCTCTGCTTACTGCGCCTTTACAACAGATGGGGAAGCTGTAACCGTCCAAGTGTTCACGGATTCCAACTCCCGTCAGCCCCAGCCAACATAGCCAATGGTCAGGGATGATGGGAGTTGTAGTTCACTAACATAGAGAGGGCCACAGCTTCCCCAGCCCTGCTCTACAAGCAAATAGCCCTCACAAGCGTAACCCTTTGTGCAAGACCACCTGAGCTGCACTACAGAAAAACAGAGAGAAGCCATCAGCGGAGGAATACCAACAGCTGCTCCGATGCCACTGCAGGGAGGGAGGAGAGAATGCGAGTGCCGTTGTATATCACACACGCACATGCACTACATCAGCATGAGAGCATCAACCGTGCCATTGTGCCTGCACCGTGACCTTACCACCCTTTTAGTGTTGTGACTAATGCAGCGGCTCACTGCAATACTAGTTCTCCGAAGGAAGCACATTATTAGCCGATCACAACAACCCCCAAGTGGCAAAAGCACAAAGGGTCTTTTCAGTGGTGGCTCCTTGCATGTGGAGCTCCCTCCCTACTGAGGTGTGTCTGATCTCACCTCTCTGTAGTTTAGGTGGTTAGTTAAGACGCATCTCTTTTGGTGGGCGTTTGGAGGAAGAGAGAGACCCAATTGTGCTGCGGCTATTAGCAATTGTTCTTTAATGATTTGTTTTGTGTTTTTAAAGGATTGTGTTATTTATGGATTTTACGATTTTTAAAATTTGTTTTCCTGTTGCCAAACCACCTCGTGGCTGGTGCAGAGGCCGTTATATAAATCATCTCAATAAACAAAATGAAAGAAACAATGCTGGCAATGTGAATCTGTTGCCGAAGTCTTGCATACTTGGCTTGCTTCAGTTTCTGCTGCCTGCGCAGCTCCTCGGCCTTCTTCGCTTTCTCGGCGTTCTGCTCTTCCAGGAGCTTCCGATGGGCCTGCACCCGCCTGTCCCTTTTCCGGATAAAGGCCACCAGTTCGCGGACCAGCTCGTTCCGCTCCTTCCTCGCTTTGTCGCGGGTTTTCTTGTTCTCCTTCTCCATCGCTCGCTTCTCCCAGCGGTTCAAGGCGTGCCGCGTGTCATATTCTTCCTTCCATGCGAAATTCTTCCGGGTACAGAAACTCTGCCAGTAAGCATAGAAGCAGTGGACGACCTACCCGGAAAGAGAGAACACAGAAGGGAGGGTCAACATTCACAGGAAAATAAAAGAAGTCCGTCACTGGTGGACAACAGAACTGGAAACTGCGAGCCCCGATGACTGACCGCTTGCTCCGAGACTGACGCTTCAAGGTTGGAAGGATAAACACCCATCATCCATTACTCAAGAATCTGAAGATCCTACTGCCCTTTCTAAACCTGAGTTCAGTGGGACTTACTCCCAAAGTAGGTGTGGACAGAATTGCAACCTTCGTTTCTTACCGCGTCATAGTCACTCTGGGAGTCTCCGAAGCTTGGAAATTCTTCTTCGTCTTCCTCTGGCACGGATTCCATTTCTTCCTTTGCAATCATTTCAAAGACGTGCCGATACACTGCGTAGAACCCCTGAAATAGACAACATGGTCATCCAGAAAGAAAGCAGGGCTCATTCACAGGTACATAAAAGGAGGCAGTCATCTGGTAACCCTGGAAGAACTGCTTGGTTTCCAAGCTTTCGACAGACAACGCAAAGCTTCCAATCAGCTATTTGCCTGGTGGACATCAGTCCCTTCTAAGACTGTCAGGTTGCACTCTCCCCTTTGCCACTTAAAGAGCTACTGGGTCTCTTTGCTCAAACAAATTTGGCCTCCTTCCATCAAAATAAATGCAGAATTCACTGTACATTTAATGACATACGAAGAGCCCTAGCCAAACACCCATCTAGTCTAGCAATCTGCTCTCACGGTGGCCAACCAGTTACTTATGGGAAGCCCACCTTGCTGAATCTTGTCTCAGGACCCGCGGATTTTCTCTTTCTCCTGCTGGTGTGGAGAAAATTGCCTGTTATGACTAGCCAGTCTGTCTGAAAGACCCATCACAGGACAACAGTCACCACAGGGACCTCCATGTAGTGGACCCAATATGGAGAATGACCCTTAAAGGTTGCTCTTGCATGGTGGGCTTCTTCTCATTTGCTGGAAACACCTGAATTCTGTTGGCAGTGGGGCAAAAGCAACTCCTGTTTTGTTCTTTTGTTTGTGATCCAGAAGGGAGATAGAGCTAGGGTCTTCCAGATGGATAGGCTTGTTTACTTTTTACCTGTGATGCTCTGACTGACTTCCTTCTGTCGCTAGACTGTGATGTATTTAGGGAAGCTTACCTGCCCCTCCTCCTTCCGCCCTTTCCATTCCTTTGTTCTCCGGCTGACCAGGAGAGAGGAGACATCCCTTTGTCTCTGCTCTCTCCAAGCATGGGGCTAACTCCCGCGCCTGGGCGTTATGCCTCCAACTTAGCTAGTTAGTTAGAACTAGGTATGCTTTTCTATCTACTATGTATTTCTATAAATAAAGTAGCTTTTCTTATTTTACTAAGTCTCCAGTCTCAGTGATGCTGATGCAGGGTAAAAGCCTGCTTTCTTAGGCAAACGCACGCACACACTGGCACATTCGCATTTCAACATCTGCTGTTACTCTGCTGCTGTGGTGCTGCTTTTAAACAAAATTAAGCAACACAACTACACACAGCGCAACAAATTCAACTGCTATGCATGCATATTGTAGTGTAACTGCTCTTTGGTTGCAGTGCGCTTTAAGAAGGATTCCACAGGTTGACTGGGGGGAGGGGGAAGTTTTGCAAATATATCCAAAGAAAGTGGCCAGGCCACAATAATTTTTCAACAGAAACTGCCTGACAAGAAAACAAACAAAGTGAAACCAACTCCTTTCCACTTATCAGTAAGTTTTCCTTCTTGGTCACCTGGGGGCAACTTTTACTCGCCCCAGGTGAGTTGCTATTTATAAGCCAGTTCGAGATCCCAACTCTATCCTATGTACTACTCGTGAACTCATCCTCTGAGTGTGGATCCTTGCACAGTTCTAAATAGTACCATCCATGCACTAGAGGGAGATATTACCAGCCTTGGGGGAATGTGAAGATTCACAGAAGTGTTAAAGGGGGGGGGAGAGAAAAAGAGCACAATGAGCACTAAGCATGCTCAGTGGTATTAGTATGCTGACTGACCTTTTTAGGGGGCAGTGGGGAGGGGAACAGAATGGAGTATCTTGGAAAAGGGTGTGACTGGCGGCTGGAATCCTGAACAGGAGCAGTTCACATTGCAACATCTGTTGCAGCCAGGTCTCACTTGACACTCTGTAACTGCTGTGGTTCACTTCTTTTTTTTTTTGGGGGGGGGGAGAGATATAACTATGAGTTACCTTTTCATTGTCTCCATAGCCGGAGTAGCAGGTAACAGTGAAATAGCGGAGCACATCTAGACTGTCATCCTGATATTCGCCATCGACTCCTCCTTTCAGCAAAGCTTCCCTGTGATTGTCGTACCTAATACGAAAAAGGGGAAAAAAACAGTCTGAAGCTGTTCAGTGCAGATTGAAAGATTAAGGATACGGCCCCTTCAATTCCGGGGCACTTGCTAGGCCACCTTAAGGAGCTTCTGGAACACTGCCCCTTCTGGTGGAGGGAAGAGCCACAGGTGACTTTTATGGTGCAGCCCTCAACTCAAGTCATTGGGACTACTTCAGTGTAAAGGGTCACCTGCTCCAATGTTACGTTACAAACACATTCAGATTATTGTGTAGGTTGGCCTAAAGAATAAACTAAAAAGTCTGGACTAACCTCTCTTGGCTCTCACCATCCTGCTCTTTCCACTGCCATCAGCTATTAATTCAGCTTGAACCAAAGGATGATGTCCTTGTTGAACTTCAGGAGGATGACTAAGACTTCCTGGTTTAGCAGGCATTTTAAGCTAGTGTTTGGTTTTGTTATTATTTTTATTGTTTTACTGTTTCATTTTCTGCAAGGCTTGTTTTTATGTACACACCACTTAGAAATGCAAATGATTAAGCAATATATAAATGTCTTAAAATATTTATTCTTATTTTATTTATTAAATTCATATCCCGCCCTTCCTCCCAGAAGGAGCCCAGAGTAGCAAACAAAAACACTAAAAGCACTTTAAAACATCTTAAAAACAAAAAAACTTTACAACACATTGGAAACAAAATATCTTTTAAAAGATATTAAAACATCTTAAAACATCTTTTAAAAAGCAACTTTAAAAACATCTTTAAAAAAGCAATTCCAGCACAGACACAGACTGGAATGAGGCCTCTACTTAAGACTTGTTGAAATAAATACAATAAATAAATAAAATACTTTTCAGCTGTTAGAGCAGCTTAAGAGGTTTAAGGCTGCATAGAGATATACTTGCAAACAGGACCAGGGTGCCTCACATTTTGTAAGGATTGCTGAAATAATTTACGGCCCGATTAATTTTGAATGTTCTGAACCACAATATTAGCTCAGAGGCTGTTATTGTTCAATGCGAGTCTGGCTTTAATCAGAGATTCAGGGCAAGGGGCTCATTTCACCATAGCTGTCCAGAAGAAAAAGCAAGACTTACCATGCTCTTTCCTGAGGATCACTCAGCACATCATATGCAGCTTGGATCAGCTTGAACTGTTCTGCTGCTGCTTCGCCGTTTTCAAGGTTCTTGTCTGCAGAGACACAGCAGTGGAATTTGAGCAACCCAGCCAAGTTGAAGTCAGGAAAAAAACATCACAGATTCAGTGTCACAAAAAGAAAGGCAGGTCCCCAAACACAACTAAAAACCTATTTGAAAAGCAATGTTAGTAAGAAGTTTGAAGATACTAGTTATTGTCGTTCTTATGGCCCCATCTGAAATACACATTTAAAGCAGTATCATTCCACTTTAAACAGTCATGGCTTTCCCCAAAGAATCCTGAGAAGTGACATTTGTTAAAGGTGCTGAGAGTTGTTAGGAGATTCTTATTTCTCTCACAGAGCTACAACTCTCAAGAGATCCCTAGGATTGCTTGTTAAACCACTCTGAGAACTGGGGCTCTGTGAGGAGATTAGGCGTCTCCTAATAACTCTCAGGACCCTTATACTACAGTTCCCAGAATTCTTGGGGGGGGATCATATCTCTTTAAAGTGGTATGACACCGCTATAAATGTATAGCTAAAGTCAGGATCATTCAGACCATGGTATTCCCGATCTCTATGTATGGATGTGAAAGTTGGACAGTGAAAAAAGCAGATAAGAGAAAAATCAACTCATTTGAAATGTGGTGTTGGAGGAGAGCTTTGTGCATACCATGGACTGTGAAAGACAAATAATTGGGTGTTAGAACAAATTAAACCAGAATGATCACTAGAAGCTAAAACGATGAAACTGAGGTTATTATACTTTGGACACATCATGAGAAGACATGATTCACTAGAAAAGACAATAATGCTGGGGGGGAAAGAAGGGAGTAGAAAAAGAGGAAGACCAAACAAGAGATGGATTGATACCATCAAGGAAGCCACAGACCTGAACTTACAGGATCTTAATAGGGTGGTTTATAACAGATACTGTCGGAGATCGCTCTTTCATAGGGTTGCCATAAGTCATAAATCGACTTGAAGGCACCTCTTCAACATAAGGCCACAGGGCGGGTTAAAGAAATGGAAAAATACAATATTAAGCCAATTAAAATAATTTACAAGACGACGAATAGGGTGGGTCCTAAAAATCTAACTTATCCAGTGCAAGCCCTACTCAGAGTAAACACATTGAAATTAATAGACATGCCCAACTTAGGTCCATTAATTACAATGGGTCTGCTCTGAGTAGGACTACAATTGGATACAACCTATAGCTCTCAGGTGTTAAAGGTCAGGGTAAAGAGGTGTATATGGCAAAACTACAGGTGCCAGACACACCTCTGCGAGGAGGGAAGTCCATTGCTCAGGAGCTGCCACAGAGAATGACCTTTCCCAGGCCTTCACCCTGAACTACCAAAAGGGACCCCTCTGCCGATCTCATCACTCAAGAGGGTCTGTAGGGAAGGAGGCGGCCTTTCAGATATTTGGGGACTAGGTTGTTTAGGGCTTCAAACATTAATGTGAGCACCTTGCATTGGGCCTGGAAACAAACAAGCAACCAATGGAATGGCCTTAAAACAAGGAGTTATGAGAAATGTAAATAGAACCCCAGCCTGTGATCTGGGTGCTGTATGGGATTTCACAGCCGTCTCCAAGGACAGCCCCATGTAAAGCACATTGCAAAAATTGAGTCTAGACGTTCCCAAGGCATGAAGGACAATAGCGAATTCTTCTCTGTCCAAAAGGGGCTGCTGCTGGCGAACCAACCACAATCGGAAACAGACACTCCTAGCTGCGAAATCCTAGATTCCGGTGGAATATACTTTCAAGTAAGAATGTTTAGGATGGAGCCAGAAAGCTGTTAAGCGTGACCGACAATAAAGTGCTGTGATGTGGGGTGGTCCTGTTCAAGGTCCCAGCATACCAAACAGCTAGCCATGCTCTTTCCCAAGATACTCCATTCCGTCTGTCTCCCTGCCACCACCCACTCCATCAGTTAGCCAGTACTTCATCCCCACTGAGCATGTTCATTGAGCTGTGGGGTTTTTTGGGGGGGGTATCCCTCTATAGGGTGTTTGGGATTTTTTCTTTCTCTTCTGCAAATCTCTTGGGGTTCTCCTCAGCTTGCCTATGCCTCCCTGAACTCAATGGGGCTTACATCTGACTAGACATGTATAGGATTGTGTTGTCAGAGGGTTAATAAGGTTGCTCATAAAACCACATTCAATTAGCTTCATGACATCACAACACATACCTTGTTGCCAGCCACAATTATTATGACCTCATTAAAACCAGTCATTCCCAAACTATGTAGAGACATCATTCCTGAGTTTGGAATTCTGTACCATCTTAAAGGCTAACAAACTGATTATAAGGGTTTGTAATAATAAATTTGTCACTCTTTAAGGTGCAGCAAGGCTCCTTCCTGTTTTTGCCACAACAGACTGACACAGCTACACGTGCAGAAATATATCAGCCTATGAATTACTCATTATTTATTTTATAATTTGCAAGTCACCTCAAACTATAATAATTAAAATAATAATAATAACTATAAATTATGTTATGTTTTGAGCCTCTCTCCAGATTGTGACAGGGTTAAAAAGTTGGATATAAAATGAGTAAAGAATAAATAAAACAAATATCATGTGTTAAGAATGTTCACATACACCTTCATTTCAGAGTACCAACTTTTTTTAAAAAATGTATTAGCCACAGTCTGTAATCCTCCATATTGTTACTGTTGATGTTGTTCATCACAGTACGTTATTTTAGTGTTATGATTTTATATATAATCCACTTTGATTATTATTTTAACAGAAAAGCCAGGTGTAGCTATTAAATAAACCTAATCATGTACAGGTTTGCATGTACACCTGCCAACTGCGAGGCAAGCCTTGTTGGACCTTACTCCCAGGTAAATGTGTATAGGCTCGCACACTGAACTAATTAAAGGGGGTCGGGAGAGAAGAAAAGGGAGTCTCAGGTGAGACTGAAGAAACGCCAGCCACTCTTTTTCTCTCTGGATCGAGAGGCTCCCAGGAAGGTCCGATAGGAAGAACCAGACCTCCACGAAAGAGTCAGGCCGGGCTCGTACCTGGATGCCAACGCAGTGCCAATCTCCGGTAAGCTCGCTTCAGATCTTCGTCGGACGCGTCGCGCTTTACCCCCAACACCTCGTAGTGGCACTTCATCCTAGGCGCCTGAGGGACTCAAGGCCATTCAGCAGTGAAGGCAGCAGGTCGTTCGGGGGAGCCCTTCCCGGCCGGCACCCGCGTGTTGGGGGCACCCGGCAGCTGGCGAGAGGCGGGGAGGGACCGGAAGCAGCGGAGGAGCCATACAGGAGGCCAAGCCACTTCCCACTGCCGGGTTGGGAGGCGGAGTTGACGAAGCAACGGCGCGAGTGGGTGGTCTGGGATCAAAGCTGGGACGCCTTGAGGATGGTAGGGGTCGTGGCGCGCGGAGCAGCAGGGAAGCCTGTGAGGGCGCAGAACTTCGGGGCACGAAGGTCCCGAAGCCGGGCGTGATTCCTTTGATGTTGTAGAACGCCGGGAACCTGAACGTTCTAGGGCAGGGGGGGGATCTGTGGGTGTTCGCTAAAGTGATGGTAATATAAACATTCCGGGGCAATGGGAGAAAGAACTCTTTGGAACACTGTTACCCTTGAGAGGTAGTAAGAACGATTTAATTTTTATCCCTTTTTTCAGACGGCTGACATTTTTTTAAGGCACTGCAGGAGGCCTCCAAAAACGCTATTAGCTCTGGTCTTGATTTGGCAAGATACGGCCCCTTTTCTAGCAGTAAAAAGCAAGCTCGCGTGTGTAGGGCGGCATTATTTCGTACAGAAATGTGGGCCAGATAAGGAGGGTCAAAGGGATCATTTGCTCTTTTACGGGCAGCGAATACAGTAAAGACATCAGGATTGTGCGGCGTGAGGCCATGAAGCAGCAAAAGGGTGCTTGCCTTTTAGTGTACTGGAAACATCATTTTAAAGCAGAGCAAAAACATTATAGTAAATGCTGGACTTGAGACTGTGGTTAAATTCCTTGCTGTGTCATACAGCTCACTTGGCATTCTTGGAGGAGTTACGGTCAGCCTAGCCTACCTCACATGGTTAAGATAAAAGTGGATAATACCTTGTACGCTGGAGTCTTATTTGTCTTGTCAAAATGTTGCTGTGGTTTTCTGTGTAATATATATGATGGCATTATATCACTGTAGGTCAGTTTAAGCATTTTATGGAACGGGAAGTGGCCTACTGTATTGGCAACCTCGAAATGGCAGCACCAGTCTCTCAATTGCAAGAGCGGTACTAAGCCAAAACTGCTGTAGCTTTTCCACATTAGGAAGCTTATGCGGCCCTGGGCTCCTACAGGAAATAAATAATAAAATTAATGAGGTTGGGCCTCACTCTGTGAAAATGTTAGATATGCCTGCTAGTCATCACTTAAAAAGGGAAGAGCCAGTGGAAACCAATTATTGTGAAGGAAACTTTTGTCATTCAGTGGCTTGCACGTGTGAATAGTCATTTCCAAAAAAACCATGTATTTCACATCACACAAACCACAAGTGCCAAAGACACTTGAAGAGAGACACTGCTTACAAGTGCCTGTACGCTAATGCTAGGAGCCTCCGAACCAAGATGGGAGAACTGGAGTGCTTGGTCTTAGAGGAGAGCATTGATATAGTGAGCATAACAGAGACCTGGTGGAATGGAGAAAACCAGTGGGATACGGTTATCCCTGGATATAAACTATATCGGAAGGACAGGGAAGGACGTATTGGTGGCGGAGTCGCTCTATACGTGAAAGAAGGCATTGAATCCAGCAAGCTCGAAACCCCAAAAGAGGCAGACTCGTCCACGGAATCGTTGTGGGTGGTGATACCATGCCCCAGGAGGGACTTAATACTGGGAACGATCTATCATCCCCCTGATCAAAATGCTCAGGGAGACCTTGAGATGAGATATGAAATTGAGGAAGCATCCAAACTAGGAAATGTGGTAGTAATGGGTGACTTCAACTACCCGGACATAGACTGGCCGCATATGTGTTCCAGTCATGACAAAGAAGCAAAGTTTCTAGATATTCTAAATGACTATCCCCTAGACCAGTTGGTCATGGAACCGACCAGAGGGACGGCAACCCTGGACTTAATCCTCAGTGGGGACCGGGACCTGGTGTGAGGTGTAAGTGTTGTTGAACCGATTGGGAGCAGTGACCACAGTGCTATTAAATTAAACATACATGTAACTGGCCAATTGCCAAGAAAACCCAACACGGTCACATTTGACTTCAAAAGAGGAAACTTCACAAAAATGAGGGGATTGGTAAAAAGAAAGCTGAAAAACAAAGTCCAGAGGGTCACATCACTCGAAAATGCTTGGAAGTTGTTTAAAAACACTCTATTAGAAGCTCAACTGGAGTGCATACCGCAGATCAGAAAAGGTACCGCCAGGGCCAAGAAGATGCCAGCATGGTTAACGAGCAAAGTCAAGGAAGCTCTTAGAGGCAAAAAGTCTTCCTTCAGAAAATGGAAGTCTTGTCCGAATGAAGAAAATAAAAAAGAACACAAACTCTGGCAAAAGAAATGCAAGAAGACAATAAGGGATGCTAAAAAAGAATTTGAGGAGCACATTGCTAAGAACATAAAAACCAACAACAAAAAATTCTATAAATACATTCAAAGGAGACCATCTAGGGAGGCGATTGGACCCTTGGATGATAAGGGAGTCAAAGGTGTACTAAAGAACGATAAGGAGATTGCAGAGAAGCTAAATGAATTCTTTGCATCTGACTTCACAGTGGAAGATATAGGGCAGATCCCTGAACCTGAACTAACATTTGCAGGAAGGGATTCTGAGGAACCGAGACAAATAGTGGTAACGAGAGAGGAAGTTCTAGGCTTAATGGACAATATAAAAACTGACAAATCACCGGGCCCGGATGGCATCCACCCGAGAGTTCTCAAAGAACTCAAAGGTGAAATTGCTGATCTGCTAACTAAAATATGTAACTTGTCCCTCGGGTCCTCCTCCGTGCCTGAGGACTGGAAAGTGCCAAATGTAACGCCAATCTTCAAAAAGGGATCCAGAGGGGATCCCGGAAATTACAGGCCAGTTAGCTTAACTTCTGTCCCTGGAAAACTGGTAGAAAGTATTATTAAAGCTAGATTAACTAAGCACATAGAAGAAGAAGCCTTGCTGAAGCAGAGCCATCATGGCTTCTGCAAGGGAAAGTCCTGTCTCAGTAACCTATTAGAATTCTTTGAGAGTGTCAACAAGCATATAGATAGAGGTGATCCAGTGGACATAATGTACTTAGACTTTCAAAAAGCGTTTGACAAGGTACCTCACCAAAGGCTTCTGAGGAAGCTTAGCAGTCATGGAATAAGAAGAGAGGTCCTCTTGTGGATAAGGAATTGGTTAAGAAGCAGAAAGCAGAGAGTAGGAATAAACGGACAGTTCTCCCAATGGAGGGCTGTAGAAAGTGGAGTCCCTCAAGGATCGGTATTGGGACCTGTACTTTTCAACTTGTTCATTAATGACCTAGAATTAGGAGTGAGCAGTGAAGTGGCCAAGTTTGCTGATGACACTAAATTGTTCAGGGTTGTTAAAACAAAAAGGGATTGTGAAGAGTTCCAAAAAGCTCTCTCCAAACTGAGTGAATGGGCGGAAAAATGGCAAATGCAATTCAATATAAACAAGTGTAAAATTATGCATATTGGAGCAAAAAATCTGAATTTCACATATACGCTCATGGGGTCTGAACTGGCGGTGACCGACCAGGAGAGAGACCTCGGGGTTGTAGGGGACAGCATGATGAAAATGTCGACCAGTGTGCAGCAGCTGTGAAAAAGGCAAATTCCATGCTAGTGATAATTAGGAAAGGTATTGAAAATAAAACAGCCGATATCATAATGCCGTTGTATAAATCTATGGTGCAGCCGCATTTGGAATTCTGTGTACAGTTCTGGTCGCCTCATCTCAAAAAGGATATTATAGAGTTGGAAAAGGTTCAGAAGAGGGCAACCAGCATGATCAAGGGGATGGAGCGACTCCCTTACGAGGAAAGGTTGCAGCATTTGGGGCTTTTTAGTTTAGAGAAAAGGCGGGTCAGAGGAGACATGATAGAAGTGTATAAAATTATGCATGGCATTGAGAAAGTGGATAGAGAAAAGTTCTTCTCCCTCTCTCATAATACTAGAACTCGTGGACATTCAAAGAAGCTGAATGTTGGAAGATTCAGGACAGACAAAAGGAAGTACTTCTTTACTCAGCGCATAGTTAAACTATGGAATTTGCTCCCACAAGATGCAGTAATGGCCACCAGCTTGGACAGCTTTAAAAGAAGATTAGACAAATTCATGGAGGACAGGGCTATCAATGGCTACTAGCCGTGATGGCTGTGCTCTGCCACCCTAGTCAGAGGCAGCATGCTTTTGAAAACCAGTTGGCGGAAGCCTCAGGAGGGGAGAGTGTTCTTGCACTCGGGTCCTGCTTGCAGGCTTCCCCCAGGCACCTGGTTGGCCACTGTGAGAACAGGATGCTGGACTAGATGGGCCACTGGCCTGATCCAGCAGGCTCTTCTTATGTTCTTAATTTTCAGTGGGAAGTGGTCACATTTTTAGCCATCAGTTTATGGTAAAGCAAATGATGCACTGTACTGCAATTCAGTCCTTAAATGTTTCAAAGTGTGATGCTAGGCTGTCATTGCAATCACCATTTAAGTACAATGTCAAATAGTGCAGGGAGCAGAGGACCCCACTTAAAGCCTGGACAGTGACAGGGACCACTTAAGTTTAGGCTGTAAAAGAAAGTCCCATTGAACTTACATGTGAACAAACATGGATAAGATCAAATTACTACCAACATTTTATATGACTTGCATTAAAGTTGTGAAATATAGTCATCATCCTTTCTAAACACAGCAGATATAGTAAAAAACCAGGCACGTCCATCTTTAATTTACAGGTTGTAGAATTCAACTTTTCTTGCTGCAGAATTTCATTTTGAACTCATGGAACACAAACAACCTTAGCATCAGCTGTGGAAAAAGAAAGGGCTGCCCCACTGATGGACCCACAGGCACAGGAAATAGGACACACACTACCCTATATAACACATGAATGGCAACAGGCTAACACAGCAATGGCATCTGCTGGAAAACTCTCTACTCTATTAGCTACTGCATTTTCTCACAGCAACATTAAAAATCATGTAACCATACACAGAGGAAGCTCCAAGTCTTTAAGATTTCCTCATTAAAGTGTTGGGAGCTGGGAGCAGTCAAACTCTGCACCAGACAATGTTCAACCAACATAGAGGAGTAGGGCAAATGGATGTGGGCTGTTCCTGTTGAAGTAGCACAGAGAAACTGCTACTAAACTGCTGGACATTTTTCCAAGCTGTTCTCCATAGATTTTTTATTTACTTAAGCATTTTAGAAGCCATATTAAAAGACACACGGAAAAAAGTTACTTGCAAATTACAAAACTAGCCCACGCTGAATGACATATATGTTTATAAAGTTCCTGTACAAAAATCAGTTATACAAACAATAGTAAAAGCTGATTAAATGGTTGTGTTATCAAGTCACAGTTAATTTCCCCACCCCTTCGAATATTCTATGCTCCAATTCCACCCAGTCTTTTCTTCAGCTTCCTCTCTCGCTGATGCAATTTATTTTTCTTCTTCAAGCTAACTTTTGGCTCTGGTTTCACCAGTTCTATCTCCATGGGCTTTTCCTCTGCTGGAGTTTCAAAAACTTGTTCCGTGGGATCATCAAGAATAAGTGGCTTCTCTTCTTTCTTCCTCAGTTTCTGGAGCTCTTTCATTTGTTGCTTTTCTTTGAATTTAGCTGCTGTGGCTAGTCTTATTGTCCGCCGATGCTGGAACCAAAAGAAAAAAAGATTAACACAAGTTTTGGGGCTACAACTTGAAACCAAACACATCAGGAAGCTGTCTTATGCTGAATCAGACTAGCTCAGAGCTGTGTACACCAACCACCACCAGCTCTACAGGGTTTCAGGTTAAGATCTTTCCCCTGCTTGACCTACATGTGCCATCAATCGAATCAGGGATCTTCTACATGAGAACTTAAGAAGAGCCTTGCTGAACCAGGCCAGTGGCCCATCTAGTCCAGCATCCTGTTCTCACAGTGGCCAACCATATGCGTATGGGAAGCCTGCAAGCAGAAAAGCATAAATTCTACCACTGAGCTACAGTTCCTCCCATTATCAATTCTACTATCAGATATTTTAATGTGTAAACATCAGTCATTACTGAGCATTAGCAGCTTTGCCAGTCATAACAGGTACAAAACTGTAAAATGATGCTACTGTCTGCTGTGCAAGACAAAGCGTGGATAGGACTCAAAACAGCCCCCACACCAGTGCAGCATCACGTGGATACTGCATTGCCCTGAATTGCTTGCACTAATGCAATTTCACTGTCCCATATCTTACATCAGGTGTTTTTGGGGGGTGGCAAATGGCAATGTGCAACAGTACTCACAGTAACAAAATTAAAGACTGGCTTTGTACTTCAGAGATAAAGCAAGACTGAAGCCCAAAGACATGATAGAACACAAACTATTGGGGCAACTGCTTATGCAGCAGTAGCCTTCTGCAGACAACCCAGAGTACAGGACTGTGATGGGCGAGAATTACTAACAACATTTTATTAAAAGATTGTTTTAACACCACTGTCACAGCACACTGAGGCATCAGCCAAGCTAGAGTGTAGGCTAAAAAAAGCCAAAAATCTTATTACCATATTTGGAGACTGATAATGAGGGTTTTCATACAAGGTTTGTCCTCCAAAGCTGCCCTGGAAGATCTTGATAAGGTTTAAAACAAAGCGAGGCCCAATTTCTACAAGGGCTCCATCATCTACGATCTGCAGGGTGGCAAATATTTGATATATTAATGCAAAATATGTAACATACTGGTGGGGTGTGTAGAATAGACAGTAACCAACATTTGCATGCTTCATGCCCTTTTCCTACTATACAGGTGCCCAACTGCTGAAGCACCTATAAGCTACCTTAGCATACCCAACACTGGAGCAAGATCCCCTCCGGCTCTATTTAGCAGTTTAATGGCTTTTGTGCCCAAAATTTGGGCTGGACTCCAGTAAGAAAAAGGAGCTAAAAGACAGATTTCATTTGTAGAAAGGCAGCGCCTTCTCTAACTGCCACTAAAATCACAGCTTGTGCAACCATATCAATGTTAGGGTCACCTCCTTTTATTTCAGAACATGTTTTTTTTTGTAGACCTTTAAACTTTTGCTGTTCTTAGGAACAGTCTGAGAACAACTAATAAGCACGTGTAAGACTGGAGTAAGAGTCCATCAGTAAGAAAAGGGAGGCATGCCAAGTGAAGCTACCTTATCATCAAGCCTCTGGAACAGTGAAGACTCTTTGGTCCATTTACCAGACATCATTCATGACTTAAGTGTGTGTTTCTTCATTCTACCACCTCAAGGACATGCAATCAAACTCTTAAATGATAACACTTTTGAATATAATACACCAAGTGTCTATCTTTCCCAGAATTCTGAGAATCATGTTAAATACAATCCATAAGCAAGTGATCCAAAATTAATGTGCCTGTTATCCATTTGCACAAGTTCTGCATTAGGTACCTATATAACTAAGTGTAAGATTATCTGATTCTAGGAGATTTCAGCATTTGATTTTTGGTCAATACCCTTTATCTGTTAAGCTTAGCTACGTTAGGATATAGCTATGTTCCAATGCTATGATAAACTATGGTTTATTATAGGGGCAATGCTCAGATTCACATGTTCCTTCCTCTGGTGTGGCCATGAGGAGACTGGAAAGTTTTGATCCTGTTTTCAGTGGACCACAGTTTAATGTTATGTCCAAATCCTGAACTGTGCCTAATCTTTACAATGAAACAGCTTCATAAATCAAGGATGGCTTGTTTGGTAAACCGCTGTTAAGACCAACCTAACCTCTTCATGTTTGAACAAAGCAACAAACTAGTTAGTCAAAAATGGAGTGAAAGATTCCAGCCTGCTTGCAGGCACGTGGCTTACATAGGTTCACTCCTATAACAATAAACCATAGTTGATCATTCTGAATGCAACCTGCATCACACAAGCCGTTAGTAAACCTGGCTTTTTTGTTCTATCGACACATCTGCTTTACCAAGGAAGATTTTTTAAATAAACAATTGTAAAGGCTAATCTGTGCTAGGCAAAAGCATCCAAGTCAATGTTCACATGGCATTTTTCAGTTTAGAACACTCCATATGGATCCCAGGAGGAGAAAAAATCACAATTGTTGCCATTACATCATCCCACAGGCAAAGCAACTAACCTGGTAATTTCGAAACCAAATCCTCTTGTCTGTTATGGAGAATGTGAAGACATGATCTACAAAAGGCTGGCTTTTGGGGTGATAGTGTGGAGTACTAAAGATCTGGTAGGATGAGAAATGAAAGCTTTTTAAAGCAATCAATGTGCCCCAAAGATTCAGCATAGTTCCAAGATGGGCTGTACATAACTCACACTTTTGTGCATTCATGGTCCTTTCATGGCTAAAGTAATTTGTTTACCACATGGTCAGACTGAACTTTCTGTTTTCATGAATATAGTACATCTCTGTCACATTATTTGTGGACTACAAGCTTAATGTAATCTGGTTATTCTTAGCTCCTGTCACAGAATGGCTATAGCTTTTGCTCCAGCATGCTTATTTCACATTGCGGTGGCACTGTAAGGCAAACATTAGTATCAACTGCAGCAGACATTTGAATCATGATGGTAGAAGTGGAGGCAAAACATGTACCTGGTTAGATCAACTGCGCTATGTTTAAGCTCCAAAGCATCTTTCTGTTACAATACTCAGTTAAGGACCAAGTCTTGCAAACACTGATATGACTGATTAGCATGTAGCTCAACTTGGAAGCACAAACATGAATCTTGGCAGACCTGAGGATTGAGATTCATCCAATACATGGAAAAGTATATTTCACATGATGTGCTCAGTGCTGCTGGTTTGCTAGCACCAGAACTGCATTAAAAAGGGTGAAATCTTGGAAATCCTCTAGTTCTTTTCTGTCCAAAGACCACCACTGAGGCTTTTGGGAGATGAACACTGAATAAAGTCTGTCACTAAATGGATCATAAGCCTGCAATAGGCACTGTCTTGCCACTGATCTTTGTAAGTTGCTCTAGGAACCTTCTCAGCTATAAAGATAAAGTGCTATAAATAAAGTGCCATCCTGCATCCCTTCAACTACTCTTGAAACAAAGTCTTCACTTACAACATCCACAGGCCCTTCACCCTCAGCCCTAGCACAGAAATTTATAGTGGTTCAAGAGACAGGACTGTATTTTGTCAAGTGTGTTTCTGCAATACTTAGGTTATAGCCAATTTTGTTCTACTCAGAGTAAACTCACTGAAAATAATGAACCCAAGTTAGTCATTCCCATTACTTTCAATGGATTTACTCTGAGCAGAACTAACTGGATGCAACTGATCTGAGGATCTCATAGGTTGCCAACACCACATCAAGGTACACAAGGATTATGCGGCCCCATAGCAAAAGCGCTTGTCTTGTTTCATAGCAGAAAGAGTAACCTATAAATATTGCCATATACTGACCTGAATAAGCAGCTCTTTCAGCAATGCATAATGGGGCTCCTGGTCAAAAGTCTGTCAGAAAAAGACAGTGTTTTAGAAATAAGCAAAAAGCATCCACAACAGTGAGATAATGGAAGGCAGTAAAGTAATTTGGGAGATCGATACTCGCCTGATCAAAAGACAGAAGGGGTCGGGAGCCTCTCAAACAATTCCCAGTCATCTTCAGTTCAGCCAGTGTGTGAACTGCAATGATATGAATGGGAGCTATGTCATTCCAAGATTTTATTGTACAACATTTTTTAAAAAAGGAAACATTGAAACAAAAGCAGAACAATGCAGCTGATTACAGTTTGTCATAGTAACATCTCCCAAACATTAAGCACAATTATGGCATGTGTCTTTGTAGGGTCATTCGGAAAAGTAAAAACAAGGCAATAGCAATCGAAGACACTGTCACATATTTGAACTTACTATTTTGTACTAAAAACTTAGCTGATGGTCCATGGGGAACATTTGAAAGCCTGAAATAGAAAAGAGACATTAGGAAATAAAAACCCACAATTTTCTTGCGTAGCCAGTCAGTTTAATGATTGCTTTGTATCATTTTATGCTGCTGTACACTGTCTTGAAGTTTTGCAAGAGGGCGGTATATAAATACTTTTATAAATAAAATGGTTGCGTTTCACTGAAGTTAATAGATTGTTACACACAAAATGCCTTCCTATCCACCAAGAGCAGCTTGAAATTGTTGCAAATAAGAACTTGCTTGATTAAGCGGAAACTGCCCCAGGAGCCCAAGCTAACCTCCTTCTAGCCTTCATGAGATTATTACAGCTCTTGACGATAAGTGGGAGGAGATAGTCCCAGATCAACAAAGAGGAGCCAGAATGTTCCATTCTGGAGGCTGCAGTGTGGCCATATCCCTTTTTACTGTAAAAAAAATGGGGTGCTGCCTTCAGGACCAAGCCCTTTTAAAGTCCATGCTCTGAAAAATGCCCCAAGAAAGGAAGAACTGTCCTGTGATCTGTCTCCAGAAACCCGTCACCCTCTCAAAAGCTGCCTGGAAACCTAGTTCTTATTTAATGAAGAGAACAGGGTACTGAATGCTGTTCATGCGACCACTTCCCATTTTCTTCCTATGGGAGAAGTGTTCCACAGGGGAAGGGAACAGCCTCATGCTCTGATTTCTGAGCCCCGCTGTGTTGTAAGCAGAGCTGTGTACTGAAAGAGATCTTTCTCTCAAAAGGTGCAGGGTAAGCCCCACATGCTGCCTTCTGACAGCTGATTTTACCGCTGCCTCACTTGTGGCCTTTTTGCTCAGAAGTCTAAAGCTGGAAAGGAAAGGCAGAGCCTGCTGCTTTCAGAATGCTCCCCCTATTCTACTGAAGCTTCCAATATGGGAGCTTTCTTCCTTACGCTGAAGGGGTCAGGAAACACTGCCACAACCTACTACCTATTAAAACAAAGACACATGAAGGCTTCTTGTAAACATCTGCTACTCTCAGCAAGATGATGCGCAAAATACGTATGTACTAAAAGAGAACATATAGATGAACTTTTCCCTGGAAGCCAGAAAGAGAAAGGGACGGCAGGGGCTGGGTATGGTCTGCAAGTTTGCTACTGCTGGCGCAAGCAGACTATGATATTTGTTATTCTTTTCCTAATACCTCGCCACATATTTTTCTGGTTGTTTTCAGAACCTAAGATTATCTCCACTCAAGAATGGTGACCTGGAATAATTAGAAACTGAAATGACTAGGATATCCCCCATCCCACTTTGCACATATCCACAACTGTCAGAACTTAGAACACACGATGAAACATTTAAGTGTTTTCTCACCATACATAAAGATCCTGCTTCTTCTTTGCTTCAAAAAATATGCACTTATTGCAGTTTTTCATTTCACAGACCTGCACACATGAAGCATAAACAAAATAGTCACTGAACCAGAAAAACTGTGCTTTTTCAGGGCAAATCAAATTTCAGGCATTATAGTAATCTGGAAACAAACATGCAAGTGGGGACAAGTGTGCTGGCTCCACCTCTGCCACTGCCCTCTGCAAGTTATATGCCCTCTGCTAATTGTAGCACGAAGCCTGCTTCAAGTTGTGTAGGCTCCCAGCATGATGCAGAACCCTGGAAAATAAGGGTTTTACATCGCACAAGGAGCCTACAGGAGTACAGAATACCTGCTGTAGAGTCACCCTACAACTCATGGCAGGTGATAGGGTAAACCAACATGATCACCCCCACTCTCCTTGCTCCCATGTTCTGGCCCCATATTACTATAATACCTAAATAGGGCTGTTGCCTCCACAGTGCAATGGGAGTCAATCAAAGGAGATGCAGTTCACACATGCTGTTCTAGACGTAACATTATTTCTTGCTACATTTTGACAAGTGCTGCAAAAAGGGGAGGAAGCCAGGAAAATGGGGGGGGGGAGAGAAGGAAGCAAAGGGGTAGAAGAAAAAGTTTAATACCCAATGCATTTCCAACCTTAGTCTTTAATCGGGGAGTTTCAAATACAGAAGCTAATTATTTCCTTTTACTGTAGAAGGAAGCAACTCCTGTAGGTTGCAGTTCAAAGTTTTGGGTTAGGACTAGCGCAGTGATCAGGATAAGTATCCCGGTCCCAATCTATATAGGGCTTTGTACACCAAAACTAGAACTTTGAACTTGGCCCGGTTGCAAATGGGCAGCCAGTGCAGTTCTTTCGGCAGCAGGGTGACATGTTGGCGATACCCTGCCCCAGTGAGCAGTCTCGCTGCCGCATTTTGCACCAGCTGCAGCTTCCGGACCAACCTCAAGGGCAGTCCCACATACAGCGCATTACAGTGATCCAGCCTGGAGGGTAACAGTGCATAGACAACAGTGGTCAGGCTATCCCGGTCCAGAAAGAGCCATAGCTGGTAAAAGGCACTCCTAGCCACTGAGGTCACCTGGGCCTCTAGCAACACTGATGGATGTAGGAGTACCCCCAGACTACTGACCTGCTCTTTCAGAGGAAGTACGACCCCATCCAAAGCAGGCAACTGACCAATTATCTGAACTTGGGAACCACCAACCCACAGCACCTCCATCTTGCTAGGATTCAGACTCGGTTTATTGGCCCTCATCCAGCCCACCACCAAGTCCAGGCAGGGTCCAGGGCTTGCATGGACTCTCCCAATTCAAATGTTACAGAGAAATAGAGCTGGGTATCATCAGCGTACTGCTGACACCTCACCCCAAATCTCCTGATGACCGCTCCCAAGGGCTTCATATAGATATGAAATAGCATGGGGGACAAGATGGTACCCTGCGGCACCGCACAGCACAACTGCCAGGGGGCCGAAAGACAATCATCCAATGCTATTCTCTGAAAACGACCTTGGAGATAGGATTGGAACCACTCTAAAACAGTGCCTCCACAATCACAATGATGTTGTGATTAGCAAGCTAGCTAAATGTGGGCTGGATGGAACAACTATCAGGTGGATCCACAGTTGGCTCCAGAATCCTACTCAAAGAATGCTTGTCAATGGTTCCTTCTCAAACTTGGCAGAATTAACAAGTGGGGTACCCCAGGGCTCGGTCCTGGGCCCAGTGCTCTTCAACATTTTTATTAACGACTTGCATGAGGTACAGAGCATGCTTATCAAATTTGCAGATGATACAAAATTGGGGGGCATGTCTAATACTGTGGAAGACAGAAAGAAAATTCAAAGGGACCTTGATAGGCTGGAGCATTGGGCTGAAAACAACAGAATGAAATTCAACAGGGATAAATGCAAAGTTCTACACTTAGGAAAAAGAAACCAAATGCACAGTTATAAGATGGGGGATACTTGGCTCAGCAATACAACATGTGAAAAGGATCTTGGAATTGTTGATCACAAGCTGAATATGAGCCAACAGTGCGATGTGGCTGCAAAAAAGGCAAATGCTATATTAGGCTGCATTAACAGAAGTATAGTTTCCAAATCGTGTGAAGTATTAGTTCCCCTCTATTCAGCACTCGTTAGGCCTCATCTTAAGTACTGCATCCAGTTCTGGTCTCTGCACTTCAAGAAGGATGCAAACTGGAACAGGTTCAGAGGAGGGCAACAAGGATGATCAGGGGACTGGAAACAAAGCTCTACGAGGAGAGACTGAAAGAACTGGGCATGTTTAGCCTGCAGAAGAAAAGACTGAGGGGAGATATGATAGCATTCTTCAAGTACATGAAAGGTTGTCAAACAAAGGAGGGCTGGGATCTCTTCTCAATCATCCCAGAGTGCAGGACACGGAATAATGGGCTCAAGTTGCACGAAGCCAGATTTCAACTGAACATCAGGAAAAACTTCCTAACTGTTAGAGCCATACAACAATGGAACCAATTACCTAGAGAGGTAGTGGGCTCTCTGACACTGGATGCATTCAAGAGGCAGCTAGACAGCCATCTGTCGGGAATGCTTTGATTTGGATTCTTGCATTGAGCAGGGGGTTGGACTTGATGGCCTTATAGGCCCCTTCCAACTCTACTATTCTATGATCCATGAGAAAAGAGGGAGGGAGGAACAAGAAGTAAATAGGACTAAGAAGAGCTGATTCAAATTCCCTAAGCCAGGCCACACAATGGGTCATCTCAAGCAAAACAGAGGATTGCTATAACTTACCTCGTTAACTATGAATAGTTTGTCCTTTCTGTCCATTTTGGTGTCTGGGAAACAAATGAAAACATATAATGTATTGTTTAATGATTGTACCAACATAGTGGTATGTAATTTAACATTTATTAGAACTGCTACTGATATAACGGTTGAAAGTTAGTTGGTCTGATCCAGCCATATTCTGCTTATGTTTCCCTAGCTAGGATTCTGGATGTAAACAAGCACTTAGCACATGGTTCCCTCTTCCTAATCCAGATGCCAAGGTTATATGCACAGAGCACTAATTTTGCTTTACAGCAGATGGCCAACACAATTCTGCTTTCTGAAGAGAACTTGATGCACACACTCCCAGCAGCTAGACTGGGAAGAACTGCACACCTGTTCAGGGTGAACAGAACCTCTATCAATATACTGTTTATCACATCTTCCACTGCAAGAGAAAAAATGTAGTTAAGATAGGATAAACTGGTTAATAACCAGTTGCGCAAATGGGAGAGAGTAATGTCTAATTAAAGCATAACTATTCATTCAATTTAGTTTTATATTCCAACATTTTTAATAAGGTAATCATTGCCAGTATTTAGATTTGCATAGGTCTATGCGAGTGAAAACAGCAAACCAGTTAAAACAAGAAACAAAATACAAATAAAATAAAAATTACCTGCTTTAGAATGGGGCATCAACATTCTTAAGTCTTTCATTAGATGTCTTGTCCTAAAATTGATCCCTCTGGATGAGAAAATGAGCACTCTTTCTTTGTTTTTCCATTTGCCCTAGAAGACAGAAGGATTTATGTGAAGGGGGTAAACAACAACAACCAGACTACCACACCCATTACCTCCCTAGATAGCCGTGGATACATTTCAGCTTCAGATATTCAGCTATAAAATGGGAGGTGACACAAATATTTTAACAGCTATCTTAACTCTGAAAACGTAGGCACATTTCCAAGGAAATAACTAATCTGTTACAAACACGCACAAAAATTACAAGGTACCCTTCAACAGAGACTTCAACTGATCACCGTGACAGACCTCCCAAAGTTCCTACAGAGAAAAACACTTGCTCAGAAGCAATTTTCAATACCAACGCTGAGCTTAAAACACATGAAAGTGTAAGAGGGTCAATGAGGCCATCCAACATTTTCTAACTCTCAGTGCCAAACATTAGCAGCCCACCTGCCCAATCTCACAGTCTCACAAATTAACAGTGAGGATCCCCTTGTCAGAAGACACAACTTCCAAGAAGATGGAGCTCCTGGCACTTAAAAAAAAAAACCAATGGCTCTTTCTTTACATAAACAAATGCACCACAAGAACTGTACGCCATAGGCAGCCAACATAGGACCCATGGGCATCCAAGTACCTGCAGAGGCCTTCCCTGACACCCTCAGGGTCACATCTACCCCTACCAGGGTTGAAAGAAGCCTTCTTTAGCTATCAAAATGGTTTTCCCCCCAAGCCTAATTACAGTGGTAGGACAGTTGGGGGATTTTAGCTGGGTAAGAGAGGTACAGTATTTGTGGGGCTATTTTACTGCTTTGTAAATGAACCCACAGACCAAAAAAAGGTTGGCAACCCCAGGTGGAGCCAAAAACATGTCTCAGTCTCTCTCAAGCAAAAATGCAGTCACAAATTAAGTAAGACAAGTTGAATATGCTCACTGGTTCAATCAAATGATGGTTAAGTCATACATTTCTCACACTGCAATCTATACCTACTTACGTAGGAGTAAGCCCCACTAAACTCAACAGGACTCACTTCTCAGTAGACATGTACAGGACTGCACAGGCAGACTATCAAACGGTGGCCAGCACAGCTGTTCAACCAAATTACTAATTAAAGCTGCAATCCCAGGAGGCATTTTAAAATGTATCTTAATAATTGTTTTTATCGTGTATTTTAAACAGAATCTTATTATCGTTATATTTTGATGTTGCTTGGTTGTTGTTGTTTGTTGTTTTGACTTTTGATTCTGTTATATTTACTGTATTTATATATTTTGCTTGTTTTATCTTTTATGTACACCGCCCAGAGAGCCTTTTTGGCTTAGGGCGGTATATAAATTAAATAAAATAAATAAATAAATAAATTCCATGGAATTCAGGAGGGCTCACATGCTTAGGACTGGGCTGCAAACCCTGTTATCGAAGCCCGTACTCCGAGAAATACTCCGCAAGTGTTCAGAGACACTTTGTTCAGCGTCTGCCACAAGGAGTACAACCATCACCAGAATCTGAGGGAACGGCCGAGAAGCAGCAACCCACCCAAGCACTTTCCCAGCGCGCCCACCTGAGAGACTGGGGGTGGTACGAAGTACTCATGCTGTCCCGAACCGACCACGGAGGACGCGGCTTTCTTCTTCTCCTCTTCTCCCTCACCCGTTCGCTCTGGAGCCTTCTTAGCACGTTTTCTCTTCGGCCCCGTAGGCGCTCTTTTACCGGCTCCACGCTGTCTCTTAGCCGCCATGTTGCGCACTCCAAGCACCGCCCCTCTTCCCAAACGGAAATCGCTTCCCCAGCCTCTCTAGGATTTTCAGAGCAGCAGAAGTAGAACAATAATTTTTTCTTAGTTTTACACTCCCGGGTTAGGTATACACTTCCAGGTTGAGTTTAGGTACCTTTATCCACCCCACTCCAATAATAAATGTGTTACACCTTAAGGGAGCCGCAAAACTTTCCTTGGCTTTAATTCGCCATTAAACTCCAGAAGAAGAAGAAGAGCCACAAAACTCTTCCTTATTTTGCTGTAACAGATTAAGGCTGCAATCCCATACACACTTACATGGGAGTAAATCCCATTGAACCCAATGGAGCTTACTTCTCAGAAATGTATTGTCTACTCCACAATGGTTGTAAACCACACTGAATTCTGTGGTGATTTACTTCTGAGTAGATCCGGTTAGGATTACAGTGTAACATTTGTATCTTTGGAATGTTTTGATGGCCTCCCCCGCGCAAATGAGGGTTGCCCATAAGAAATAACGGAGTAATCCAGGATTTTAGGGGAAGTGTGGCTGGGCAGCTGAGTGAGTACCGCTATGAAAGAAAGAAAAAAGCATCCGTAAACAGAGTTTATACTTCTAATTCAAGTCTTCTGTGTGAAAAATCTGTAGTTGTGGGGTTTTTTGTTTGTTTGAGGTTACAATCCTATGCATCCTTACCTGGGAGAAAGCCCCATTCAACATAGTGGGATTTACTCCTCAATAAACATGCAATGCGCAAGGCGTCTCAATGCAAATCAATAGGGCACATACAATTGGACTCTGAATTGGGCTAGGAGAGTGTTTGAAGGACCGATCTGATCTTTGCTGCAACCTAAGAGGTCTTTTCTGAGAGGAGAGGTGCCTGGGAATACAAACTCGTCTCAACTCCATCCCTTAATAATATGCAATATTGCGGTACTGTCTAAAGCACTTTCAGCCACAGCCCCTCTTCTCCCAAACTGCAGCATGGGAACATTTATTGGCACTGGCAAATGAATTTTAAACATGTTTATTATTGTGTTTTTAAACAAGAAAAAAGATTTGAGTTAGAAAGAACACAAACTGTTTTTTTTGTGCTGTTGCCTTTTGTTCTGGCTCTGCACGCTTGTTGCCCCTTCACAGCTACCCTAGAATTCTGGATTTCTCCATTATTTTTTATGGGTAGAATAGATGATCTCGACTCGGCGTAGAGTGAGAAGTATAAAAGAAAATCAAATGATCCATGAAGTATCATGTAATAAGGCAAGTTACTCTATCGTTCTACAGTATTCTTATCTCTATGCTCCAATAACGCAAAGTAAGGGAGGTTTTATTATAGATATCTCAAGGATAGAGTAACGCCCTCAGTAACCCCCTCTGCACCCATAGAGGTAATAATGGCTAATGACGAGTTCCATTTTTAGCAGAAGTTCAGTCTGTTTGCGGTTGTAGCCATGTCTGCTATCTCTTTGAGGAGAGAGAGAGAGAGAGAGAGAGAGAGAGTGTCGTTACGACGTGTCGTAAAGCGTACGAACTTACGTACTTGTAGCCGAATGCCCGGTCTTTTAGGGCTGGATGTGACTGTTTCCCCTCGTTAGGTATGTTTAGTGGTGCCAGTTGTTAAGGGTGGAAATGCAACAGGTGTTGCTGTACTTCATCTGTCAATGCAGTGTGCACCTGTTGGATTTTTGTCTGTTACGTTGCTCTTAAATGTGTGTGATCTTTGGGCAGCAATGGAGGAAGAGCTTTCTGCCTGTGAGGTGGGGGAATGGGAAAGACAAATATATGAAGGGGAAAAAACGATACTACTGAGGATGCCTAAATGTCGTTAATGGCTTTGCAGCAGCAGTGTAACTTGGCACCAGCAGAAAATGTCAGTAAGGTGGAAAGCCAATAACGCCAGGCAGAACTGAACGAATATGCAGTTTAGTTCCTCTGCTTGTACTGCAGCCAAAGGTAGAGGACTGAATTTAAATTTGTTACCTTTAACTAAAACAGTATATTTACAAGCCCAAATGTCAAACTAAGGGATTTTTCAAATGTGTTCTGTAATGCTGCATAGAAAAAAAACCCCATATATTAATCTAATTGCAACTTAATCATATTTATGTTACATTCATAGTAGGCAGTTCTAATTCACTCAAAATGTTATTGGATTTTTGCAGGTCCCCTTGTTTCTGCCCTTGGGAGAAGCATTGTGGGGTGACAGAGTAACACCATGCCCTTCTCAACCCAAGCTGAAACGGGTGAAGAGCAGAATGTGTTGGTTGCAAGTCTTGACAATGTCAGAAATCTCTCCAATATCCTGAAAGCTGTTCATTTTAAAGATCACGCTGCTTGCGTTGCAACTACAAATGGACTCAAGGTCACAGTGGAAAATGCCAAGTGTTTGCAAGCCAATGCTTTTATTCAGGTTAGATGGCAACATTTTCTTTCCTTTTGTTGTACTACAGACTTGAGTTCAGCTGGAGGAGTTAAATGAACATGTGGGATAACATATGACACCCTGACAGGACATAGCAGTATTCTGGAAGACTAAGAGAATCATGCTGTGGTTTCTCAGTGTGTCCTGTTGCCACAACAAAGACCCTTTACATTGGGCACAGGAGGTGGCTGAGCCTTGTTTCACAAACGGGCTTAGTGCAATTCCAGCGGTGGGAAATTTAATACTTAATATAGCTCTGGCAACTAGTATGCTAGAAATGTTTCTCTGTGTATGAGAGAATGTTTTGAAAATAAACAGTTGTCCCAGTCCAGCAATATTTGGGGGGGGGCAATGGACCCAGATATTTTCCCATTCATCTCAAAGTTGGTTACATCTAATTTCAGTGTTGCTGTTTCTTTGCATTAACAACGCTGTTGCTTCCATTCAAGTGAATGGACCAACTGCAAATGCAGGAGTTCCATCACAGGGCTTGGGGTGGGAATGAGTTAGGCAACCTGCAAGTTTAGGGGATGGAGTTTTGTGTTGCTCAATCTTTTGTGGGCTTCAGTCATTTTCTAATCATAACCGCTACTATTGCCTGTTTTGCGCTGCTTGCTTTTACATGTTTCCTTTAAAAAACAGCAACACAGAATACTGCAAAAACTCAAAGGTTGATCTCAACTAAAATATTCAGATTGAGAACATACCTACAATTGTAAGTTGCTTGGAAGCTCCAGTGTAGGGGACATGCAAATCCAGTCAATAATAATATTCCAAGGGAAGAATCTGACAGTAGGGATTGGTACTGCCTTTCTTGGTCTTTCATGTTGCTTCTCAAGTCTACTCTGGTGTTGCACAAACTCTGGAAGTGATCCCTGGAGGTCGGTCCCTTTTGTTGGTGTTTATTCTGCTGTGGGTGCCTAGGAGCAAAGGAGTTGGAGGGGAGAGGCAGTGGAGGGGGATCCCACTTCCTGACATAGTAATAATAGTTGTTTTTTTGAAGCATAAATCCCATTTCCCTTTTACAGGCATGAATCCCTGACAGTGGAACATGTGGAAGTGATTTCTTTCCCCTCAAATACTAGTTCAGGGAAGTGCTGTATTGGTAATATTATTACCCTGTGCGTAGGGATTAGGCAGGGAGAGAAACAGAACGGTTGAAACTAAATCTGCAGACTTGGACCAGGCAAATGGAACACAGGAAGCTGCCTTATGCCAAGTTAGACCATTGGTCCATCTAGCTCAGTAATGTCTGCAATGATTGGCAGTGACTCTCCAGGGCTTCAAGCAGGAGTCTCTCTTATCCCTGCCTGAAGATGCTGGGAGTTGAACCTAGGACCTTCTGCATGCAAAGCAGATGCTCTGTCACTGGGCTGTGTCCCCTCCCTGTGTATCATCAGTTCCAGCAACTACATTCCTGGCTCCTGGTCTTTTTCCAGAGATAACTCAAAAGTACTGGTTTTAACCTTTAAAAGCCTTAAAAGACCTGGGACCCAGGATACCCATCTTCTCCCCCATGAACCTGCTTATCCTTGGAAGCCCTTCTTTAGATCCCCTCACCTTTGGAGGTGAAGCAGGTGGTGACCCAAGATGGGTCTCTTCAGTTGCGGCACCCTGCGCATGGAACATGCTCCGCAGAGAGACTCATTTGGTGCTGATTTTGATGGCTTTTTCCAGCACTAGGTCTAAGACCTTTTTATTTGCCTTTTTTCCCCTAGAGCCTTTAAACTACTGTTTAATCTGGCCTGGCACATTTTATTCTTCCTTTTGTTGCTTGTAAATCTTTGCTAGCTGCTCTGAGAGCCCCTTGGCTTTACAACAAAATAATATATATGTTGAATAAAATTAATATCACAACACTGAGAAATGAAAAGCTTATTTCTTTAGCAGAGTCTTTTTTTTAACTGTCACAGCTTCTCCTTTTTTGCATCTTCTGCTACAAGTTGACATTCCCTGCTTGATCCTTGCTGCTTGGTTTTGTAAAGCTTTGTTCTCATCACTTTTGTCGTGTCACACTGAACTAGATTCCAAAGAAACATCTATGTTGCCAATTTGTCCTGGTAGTTTAATGATAGGGATTGTAGTTTTGTCAGATGCAATTGCTCCATCTTTTTTTGCCTTCAGTTTCCTGTCTTTCTAATTTACAGGCAGGGATTTTCCAAGAATTTGTGGTACAGGAGGAATCTGTGATGTTCAGAATCAATCTATCTGTCCTTTTGGACTGCTTGACTATCTTTGGGACAAATTCTGTGCCAGGTATTGCCTGTGTGTATGCTTCAATGGGTTATGTAGGCAAGATGTAGTCATATGCTGAAACCAGCTGTGCGTTAACCTTGTAATGTTGCTTGCTACAATTACATGAATATTTTTTTTTAAAATGTGAATTCAATCAGAAGTGTTGCTCTGTTAGGTACATTTTGCAATACGATGCTTGCCATCTACTCCCAAGCATCTATTAAATGGATTGATCAGGAGAAAGCTCTTGACAGTTTTGCAGTGCAATCCTATCCATGTTTATTCAGAAGTCCCATTACTTCAATGGGACTTATGCCCGGGTGAGTGTCTATAGTGAGAATTGCAGCATTATTGACGCTGTTCTCTGAGTTAATGAAAGACTTTCTTTTCTCACCTCAGGAACTCAGACAGCCCTTCGGATGTGCTATCGGGGTTATGGTTACCCCTTGACACTTTTCCTGGAGGAAGGTGGAGTGATGACTGTATGCAAAATCAACACTCAGGAACCTGAAGAGATCCTAGATTTTGATTTCTGCAGCACAAATGTTGTGAATAAGATTATCCTGCAGTCAGAGGGGCTGAGAGAGGCATTTTCTGAGCTAGATATGTCCAGCGAGGTGCTGCAGATTACCATGTCTCCAGACAAGCCTTATTTCAGGTACTAGGAATGGTAGTCATGACTAGAAATATTGTAACCGTGATTTTGAACACAGTACACGTTTCTGGCATAAATATATCTATCTTCAGGGTGGGGTTGTAGCTTATTGGTTAAGCATATATTCATCATCCCTGGCATCTCAAAAAGATCTTGAAGTAGCAGGGGTGAGAGAGACTGCCGCCTGGGACTTTGGAAAGCCTATGCCAGTTGAAATGGGCAATACTGGCCTAAACAGACCAATGGTCTAACCGTACAAGATGCATGTTCATGTGCGGTATCAGGTATGCAAAATGTAGGGATGGTCTTAGGCCTTGAATTGGACTTTGATATGGGAGACTGTGTTTGTGTTTGACATCCAACACAAACTGAAAACGGTGCGAGTCATAGGATAGTCTCTTAACGTTGGAGCAATTCCACTGAAGTCTGTGGGACTGCGTCAGAGTGCAGTTTGGAGTATAATCCCTACAGTAACCAAGTATTAATGCATCTGTGTCATTTGATCTTGAGTGTACTATGATTTGCGCATTTTCCTATGTGGCACATGTCATAAAACACTCCCCCAAAGTCTCTAGTTTTTCAAGTACTAATTTCTTTTCCTTGCCTTGGCATGCAATAACAAAAGCAGGGGCAACAATAGATGCCTGTGAACCTTTATTGTTTTATTCTAACATGAGCGGTTTTCATATATATTGATGCTAAAGCAATATATTCCAGTAACCAGAGCAGCCCCTGATGCAGTGAATTTGTTTACATGAAATAGAAAGTAATTTTGGTAACTTTGTCATATCTACTCTCTGTGTTTTGTTTTGTACTGTACAAAGCACCTTGCGCAAAGCTAGTGCGCTTTTCTCTTTTAGGTTATCCACTTTTGGGAATGCTGGAAGTGCACATCTAGACTACCCTAAAGATTCAGACTTAATTGAAGCCTTCCACTGTAACCAAACCCAAACAAACAGGTGAGTTGGAGTACTCCACACAATAGCCGTTTGGTGTGACTGGTCCTGTTTGGACCATTTGAGCTCAAATTAGCTGTCACGTGGTAGTAGTTTATTTGCATTAACTAAGCTGCATGTACTCTGCCAGGACAGTGGGCTGTACTGTTGCTTGAAGACTGAAAACGTATTGGGAAAATGTCTGGAGTCAATACTGATTCCCCTCCCACCGTAATGGGTGATTGGGGGTGTTCCCTGAGCATGCTGATCATATAAGGCCATTAGGGCTTTGGCCCCAACCCAGGGAACTGGGTTAGCAAATGTGTTGATGTAGCATGAGGGGCAAACACGATATTCCAAACGTATTTTCTTGTATTGAGTATAAAAGACACACGAGAATTGATCTTGGATATCTTAGATATATAGACAGACCTAAACAAATAAATACTAATACACACACATTCTTATGTATGAGTATGTGTTTCATTTGACAGAGCAAAGTTAAGCTATACTATATTGTTTCCAACAATATGTTCAACATGGTTGAACATTGTGCTGTGTCTTATTGCACCAGTACATGATGAAATTGCTCCATTTTTAAATAAATAAGTTCTCTGGTTTCTTTCCCCCTCTTATCCTTACAATCTTAGTCAGTTTAGTCATATGGGCTAATTTCCATATCCTTATTATCCAGTCATCCAGGGAGTGAGTGAATGTTTCCCCCCAATTATTACAAATGGTTGCACATGCAGCTGTTAGCAAGTCTGTTACCAGTTCTGTATCCCCTATTAAAATTACATCTTTAACATACCCAAATAGGATTATTAATGGGTCTACTGGAAGTTCATAACTTGTTATTACTTTAATTTAATTTATAATGGTTTTTCAGTGTAGCTGTGTTTTAGAACATATGAAGCATAACAGCACTGACTGTCTTACACTTCCACCATGAACTTGTTGCATCATTTTAGAAGCAGCTAAGCCTGGCAGATGTTAAGTACCATTGGAATATGAATTTGTAAAAACTTTCTTTTAAATTTGTACATAGTCTGCTGTGGAATATGACGCCATATGCATTTTCATGTTTCCTGTGGAATAATTTGTCTTAGTTCCTTATCCCAATGATTTTGATGAGTGTAAATATGTTAAAAAAACACAGGTATTTTACAAATCTTATTTAAAACGTGCTGCTTTTTTTCTTAACATTAAATTCTCAAATTCCAAAGATATCTTCTAACATTGCTGTTTCTGTAGGTTCATCTTAGTCAATAAATTTGCATCAGATAATTGGCAAGAAGGTATGAGCAATTGTTTTGTCTTCCTGTTGCATCTTATCTCTTTCTACTTCTTTACAGATATAAGATCTCATTACTTAAGCCATCAACTAAAGCGCTGGTTTTATCCTGCAAGGTGTCTATTCGAACAGATAATCGAGGCTTTCTCTCTCTGCAATACATGATCAGGAACGAAGATGGGCAGATCTGCTTTGTGGAATTTTACTGTTGCCCTGATGAAGACATTACTGAAGCAGAGATCTAGCTGTCAAGTACAACGTTTTATTTTGTTCCTCAGTCTTTAAAAGCCACCTGGGATATTCAACCATAAACCAAAGTTTTCTAAATGAAAGCTCATACAGCTAGCGTTGAGGTTTTTCGGGGGTGGGGAGAGAGGAGGAACACAGCAAGCTACCTTCCTTACCTCTGTTTTAGAGGCAAAATCTATTGAAATGGAGAGCTTGGTCTTGTCCTCCTGATGAGCCTGGCAAGCATCATCGTATGGTGAAGCTCTTGTGGCAAGAAACATAGAATTGACCATTCTGATTAAAGCCATTCTGATGGCTTTAAAAGAAGATTAGACAAATTCATGGAGGACAGGGCTATCAATGGCTACTAGCCATGATGGCTGTGCTCTGCCACCCTAGTCAGAGGCAGCATGCTTCTGAAAACCAGTTGCCGGAAGCCTCAGGAGGGGAGAGTGTTCTTGCACTCGGGTCCTGCTTGCGGGCTTCCCCCAGGCACCTGGTTGGCCACTGTGAGAACAGGATGCTGGACTAGATGGGCCACTGGCCTGATCCAGCAGGCTCTTCTTATGTTCTTATGTTCTTATGATTAGAGAAATGCAACTTATCCTGGCCACTGCCTCAAGGGTAGTTGCATGTGCCCTATGGAATTAGGGCAGGGGATCAGATGTTGGCAATTTTAGGGAGGTGTAAAGCAGCTAGCTTTCTGCAACCTGTGGCCTTCCAGATGTTGCTGAATTACAACTCCCATTATCCCTGAATATTGGCCATGCTGGCTGGGGCTGATGGGAATTGTGGACCAACACCACCTGGACAGGACCACTAGGGAAAGAATAGTGGAGTGAAAGCAGCTTGATACATTCCTGCAAAGCAACTTACAGCTGTCACAGATGGGAGCTGGGTGGAACAGCTGTGGAAAAGGACAGGCCACGTACAATTATTATTTATTAAATGTATGTTCCTCTCAAAGGGAGCCCAGGCTAGGTGAGGGAGAAGGGTAGAGATGGGTGAAAGTGCCTCCAAGTGGTCTTTCAGTGGCATGACAGTGTTCCTTGGAGGACAGGTTGGCTGGGCATTTGAGGTCCATGATAATTGGCATGATTGCTTGACCCCTCCCTTTGACAGGACTCTGAGAAGGCTGAAGCTACTCTCAGCCAAATTTGACTCAACATTAGACATTAGCTGGGTGGTCTGTCTCATGCTGACGTGCACAGACACCACACACACCCAGCAGATGGGTGGTGACTCACTCTTCCTCATCATGCCCAAAGGAGATAGATGCACATATTGTCCCTGCACTGACAAAATGCCCTTCTCCCCCCACCCCCACTCTCACTGTGGATGTGACCTAGAAACATGTGCAGGGAGGCGTGCTTCCTTTCTCCTTCTGGGGATTGTCAAGAAAAAGTTCCACTAAGAGAAAGCAAGAACCTCAAACTATTATTGCTGTTGCTGTTTTATTCATTTTTATCCCGCCTTTTCCCCCCAAACTGGGTCTCAAGCTGGCTTATAAAAATTAAACACGGGTAAAAACATAGATAAAAACATACAAGAAGTTGTTGTTAAAATGTAATTAAGCTATCTATAGAATTAAAACCATTTGAGACATATCAATTTAAAAAGCCAAAGGTAAAGATAAGTAGAACGGCACGCTCTTAAAAGCCTCTGCAGGCAGTTCCCAAGAGTCTGTCGGAATAGAAAAGTTTTCACCTGCTGGCAGAAGGACAGCATGGAGGGAGTCAGTCTAACCTCCCTAGGAAGGCGTTCCAGAGCCGTGGGACAGCCTCCTGGTAGCACAGGGGCCTAGCTTGGCACTGAAGTCAGGCTCAGAGAGCCAAAAACATCAAAAGGTGAAAAAATAGATAGTATTTCTGTATCCAGTATGTGACTATACATTTGGGTTTGATTGCCCTTGTCCACATGTTGTTACCTATTCATTCATTGGGTGGCCTTTAGCTAGTCACAGTCTCTCATTTGATGACTGTGAAACGGTGTCTAAATTTTCCAGAGCAATGGAAGGCTGCCCTTCATATATCCTCCTGAACTACTTCACTGTTGTGGGCAAGAGAGGGTGCATCAGAACATGCAGCTATAGGGAAGTAATAGACTGTGATTGGAGGACTTAAGATCATTCTCCTGGGCTAGGTCCTCTGAATTCCCATTCCATCCAGAAGCAGCAGGAAGGAAAAGCATCTCTCAATGTAAAATTAAGGTTCGCAAGTGGGCTACTGGCTGTGACATCAGTAGCTAGTAGCCCAATCTTTTTTCTTCCCCTACCCTCAATTTTTATGTTTGGAATTTCTGAGTTAATGGCATGCTGAGCCATGGTGTACATTTAAAACATTCTTACTGTGTGGTGGGCATTTTGCAAGCTACATAATAAAAGGGCAATAGAAGTTAATACTAAAATTACTTTGCTGAGTAGGAATCCAGGAGAGTTATAGCCTTGCTTTTCTCACTGTACATTAGGGATAGCTTTCCCTGTCTCCAGTTCAGTGACTAGTCCCCCCCCCCAAAAAAAAACCCCTAGAGATCTGGGATTGGGCAGCTTAGCAGTTCCTCTCTCTTCTGTTTTGTAGGGCTGGTCCCTTCATGTACATCAGGAACCCTGCAGAAAAGGAAGCAGAAGTTTTTCCTCCTCTGAACAGTTTTTCATACTTAGGCGAAAAATGATCTTTCCATTAAAACACACACACACAATCACCATCACACTACTCTAGTTGTACTGTTCCATTTTGTTTGCTCTTAAGGAAGTCTGCCCTACCAAATTTATGCCTTTGTTTTGCAAGACACAGTTACTCTCTCATGCAGTCTAAGCTGGAGAAAATAAATTATTTCTACAAAGGACCATCGTGCTGCCTCTTCACATGTGTTGTTCAGCTTTAATTGGATATTCTTCAGTGTGGGTGGATGAGATTGACACTGGATCAATCCAACATAGCAGAGCAGGGCTCAGTTTCATAAGTTAGCAATTGCTTCATCGGCAGTTTTATTGTGATAAACAAAAGAATCCTTACTTGTGCTAATAATTTGGTGATGTTGTTTATTTATTTATTTATTTTATTAGATTTATATCCAGCCCTTCCTCCTCATAGGAGCCCAGGGCATCATTTTTTTAATGTAACCACCACACTGAAAACAGAATTGGGGGGGGGGATGGCTGTGGTTGAGAAGAATCCGAATGTACGTTTCTAAGGTCCAAGTTCAACACCATTGCCACTGGATCTTAATGGCTCCCGGTACAACCTTATATATAAGCCCAAACATTACTAGCCTGGTAGGGGCTAGCAGAGGAAAAGGTGCAGAGAGCTACATTTCCATGCTGTGTGCTATGGAGGGACTGCACACGTTCTCTCATGGGCAAGCTACCAGCGGTGGGCAGGGCCCAGTGCAAAAGTGGGCAGAGCAACGGATGCAACTGTTTCCTTTATAGGATAGGCTACATTCCAGCCAGGCAAAAGTCATCACCACACACCGCACATTTCTCCAAGCAAGCGGCATTCTCGCAGTTCAAGGACACATTCCACTGGGGAAAAGCATTCAAAGGAGGGTGTGGCCTCTGAGTAGGGGGTGTAATCTGAGCAGAGACCAAGGGGGCAAGCAGCGAGGCCTGGAGGGCTGCATTTGGCCCCTGGGCTTTAGGTTCCCAAGTCCTGCTGGAAGCTTCCAATATAAGCTTCCATGAACTGGGCTGTCACGCTTTCTGCTTCCATTTTGTTTCCCACCAAGAGCCGAGTTTATCCTGAATCTCCAAACAGTGCTGTGAGGTGGAACACTTTCCGACACTGAATATTTTCCAATGCTTTGTTTTTCCATTGAAAAATGTTCTGTTTTATAAGCTCATTAATAATGATGAATGGCTGCCAATTGCAAACACAATATTAAGCAAGCTTGAAATTTTCAAACTTTTTCGCTCTGTTTGCTAAATAGAAGTAAAATAAACATGTTAAATTTGATCGCTCTCTAGATCACTTTCTCAAATCACCCAAAGCAAATTTCTAATTTGAAATTTTCCAGAAAACCCATATCACTAATTCCAACATTATTGTCTCCTGCACAAAATTGTTGTGGGCTGCAAGATTTGGGCTCTTGCTGGGAGGAAGGGAGGGATATAAATCAAATAATAAATAAATAAATAAAATAAGATTTTGATAACAGGCACCACAGGACCTAGGGCCTAAATGGAGTTAATAGCCATAGGCAACTAGCCACATGTAACAACTGGTGGCCCTGGCTGCACATCCCTATTTGCATCAAATGGCACATCTGGTTCAGTTATCATCAGTATGTGGATCAGGATTTGGCAATGTGAACACAAGGCTATAGACTCATGCAAATTTCCCATGCTGGCTTGGGGTATATAATGGCTTAAGGTTCTGCCTCCCAAATCAGCTATGCTGGAAGGAAGATCTGGAAAGGAGTGGACCTGACTGGCCACTGAATCTTCCAAACCAAGACTGGTTTCCACCTCAGCCTGCTCATTGCCTTCCAGGCCTTTATATACAGTGCCCTTCCAGGTTCCGAAGCCTGGACATTCTTATAATTTGTGATTCCCCTCCTCTGGTAATACATCCTAACTCTTGATAAAACTTACATCTTCAGCATGTCCAGGAGTTCTTGGATCTTTTTGGATTTCCTGTGATGGGATCCATAAATAGCAACCTGGATCTGTGCACACTGCATGGATGTAAAATGTAAAAGGCAATTATTTTGTTTTTCCCCATGTAAAGATCAGCCAGCCAGTATCCTTTCCCAGTGTAGGTGGAGAAAAACAAGCCATCTGAAAAATACACCTGCTCTGATCTATTGTGTTACTCTTGTTATAGTTTCATCTTTTGGACAAGGCGAGGTGGTGTTTAATGGACTGAGTCAAACCTTAGAATCTAGGTTCAGACCTGTTGCAGCCGTGAGTCCTAGCACTTTACCGCTGGGATGTGGAACCTGTGGCCCTTCAGCTGTTGTTGGACTACAACTCCAGTCATCTTTGCCCATTGGCCATGCTGACTAGGGCTGATGGGAATTGAAGCTCACTAATAGTTGGAGTGTCATGGGTTCTCCATCTCTTCTCTACAGATTTCTCCACAACAAACCTTGGTGTGCGCGTGAGAAACATGGTTACGTTAAGGAGGAACTGAACATGGACTCTGAACTAAACCGTACAATCACAGGACGATTGTTCTGCTGGATGCTGTTGCCTGACTAGGTTCCATGGTCATCGTGGTGGAACCTCTCAAATCAGCTCAAGCTGGTTTCCACCTAAGGGCTCCACGCAGCCTTCTAAGTCTTGTTTCCCACCTTATTTATTTTATTTAGTTTAATTTATATACCGCCCTAAGCCCGAAGGCTCTCTGGGCGGTGTACAAAAAGATAAAAACAAGCACAATATATAAATACAATAAATAATAATTAAAAAAAAAAAAACAATAATGAACCAAACAACATCCAAAATACGGAAATGCTGTTTAAAATACACTTTAAAATGCCTGGGAGTATAAAAAGGTTTTCACCTGGCGCCGAAAAGATAGTAGCGTCGGCGCCAGGCGCACCTCATCAGCGAGACTGTTCCACAGTTCGGGGGCCACTACTGAAAAGGCCCTGGTTCTAGTCATCACCCTCCGAGCCTCTCGATGGGATGGCACTCGGAGGAGGGCCTTAGATGTTGAGCGTAGTGTACGGGTAGGTTCATATTGGGAGAGGCGTTCCACCAGGTATTGCGGTCCCATGCCGTGTAGGGCTTTATAGGTCAAAACCAGCACTTTGAATCTAGCCCGGAAACAAATAGGAAGCCAGTGCAGACGGGCCAGAACAGGTGTTATATGAGCGGACCTTCTGGTCCGCGTCAACAATCTGGCCGCTGCATTCTGGACTAGCTGTAGTTTCCGAACAGTCTTCAAGGGCAGCCCCACGTAGAGCGCGTTGCAGTAGTCCAATCTAGAAGTTACCAGAGCATGAACAACTGAAGCGAGGTCGTCACTGTCCAGATAGGGACGTAGCTGGGGTACCAATCGAAGATGGTAAAAAGCATTCCGTGCCACCGAGGCCACCTGGGCCTCAAGAGACAGGGAAGGATCGAAAAGAACTCCCAAGCTACGAACCTGTTCCTTCAAGGGGAGTGTAACCCCATCAAGAACAGGATGAACATCCACCATCTGAGCAGAGAAGGCACTCACCAACAGCATCTCAGTCTTGTCTGGATTGAGCTTCAGTCTGTTAGCTCCCATCCAGTCCATTATCGCGGTCAGGCAACGGTTTAGCACGTTAACAGCCTCACCTGAGGAGGATGAAAAGGAGAAATAGAGCTGCGTGTCATCAGCGTACTGATGACAACGCAGCCCAAAACTCCTGATGACCGCACCCAGCGGCTTCATGTAGATGTTGAAAAGCATGGGGGACAGTACCGATCCCTGCGGGACTCCACAATGGAGAGTCCAGGGTATCGAGCAATGTTCCCCAAGCACTACCTTCTGGTGGCGACCCACCAAGTAGGAGCGGAGCCACTGCCAAGCAGTACCCCCAACTCCCAACTCCGTGAGTTTTCCCAGAAGGATACCATGGTCGATGGTATCAAAAGCAGCTGAGAGATCAAGGAGAATCAACAGAGTCACACTCCCCCTGTCCCTCTCCCGACAAAGGTCATCGTACAGGGCGACCAAGGCTGTTTCGGTGCCAAAACCGGGCCTAAAACCGGATTGAAATGGATCAAGATAATCAGTGTCATCCAAGAGCCCCTGGAGCTGGCCGGCAACCACCCGTTCCAGTACCTTGCCCAAGAACGGAACATTCGCCACAGGTCTATAGTTGTTCAGGTTATCTGGGTCCAAAGAGGATTTCTTCAGGAGTGGTCTCACTACCGCCTCTTTTAGGCAGTCAGGGACCACTCCCTCTCTCAAAGAGGCGTTTATTATCTCCTTGGCCCAGCCGGCGGTTCCGGTCCTGCCAGCTTTCACCAGCCAAGAGGGGCAAGGGTCCAGAACAGATGTGGTCGCCCGCACCAGTCCAAGGATCTTGTCAACATCCTCAAGCTGTACAGACTGAAACTCATCCAATAAATAAGGACAAGACTGCATTCTGGATGCTTCGTTGGAACTCACTGTCATAACATTGGAGTCTAAGTCCCGGCGAATGCATGCGATCTTATCCTGGAAGTGCCTAGCGAACTCATCACAGCGGGCTACAGATGAATCCATAATATCCCGAGGGCCAGAATGTAAAAGCCCTCGTACAATTTTAAAGAGCTCCGCCGGGTGGGAGAGAGATGCCTTAATTGTGGCAGCAAAATATCTCTTTTTTGCTGCCCTCACCGCTACTATATACCGCTTAGAAGAAGCACTTACCAAAGCATAATTGCATTCGTCAGGAGTTCACCTCCATCTGCACTCAAGCCTCCTCCTCTCTTGCTTCATCACTCTCAGCTCCACGGTATACCATGGAGCTGTATGAGCTCTACATAGGAGGGGGCGCATGGGAGCGATCGTGTCAACCGCCCGGGTCAGCTCCATATTCCACAATCCAACCAGGGCTTCAACAGGAGCGCCAGTCTTCTCAGTCGGAAAATCCCCCAGAGCCCTTTGGAAACCCTCAGGATCCATTAGTCTCCGGGGGCGGACCAATTTAATAGGTCCCCCACCCTTGCAGAGGGAAAGGGTCGCTGTGAGCCTAAACTTCAGCAAGCGGTGATCTGTCCATGACAATGGGGTAGATGAAAAACCCCCAACCACCAGATCACCATCTCCATGCCCAGTGGCGAAGATCAAATCAAGAGTATGTCCCGACACATGCGTTGGGCCGGTAACAACCTGAGACAGCCCCATGGTTGTCATGGAGGCTATGAAGTCCTGAGCCGCCCCAGATAAAGCAGTCTCGGCATGGACGTTGAAGTCCCCGAGTACCAAAAGTCTAGGGGACTGCAACAGTACCTCCGAGACTACCTCTGTCAGCTCAGTTAGGGAATTTGTTGGGCAGCAGGGCGGGCGGTACACCAACAAAATTCCCAGTCTGTCTCTCTGGCCCAACACAAGGTGGAGACACTCTAAACCAGTCGTCACCTGGACAGGGTGCTTGGTGAGTGAGAAAGAACTCCTATAGACCACAGCAACCCCACCTCCCCGTCCTTCGGTTCTACCATGATGCTGAACCGCATACCCAGGTGGGCAGAGCTGGGAAAGAGCAACGCCTCCCGGATCGCCCACCCAGGTCTCAGTTATACATGCCAGGTCGGCAGCCTCGTCCACAATTAAATCATGGACAAGGGAGATCTTATGGTGAACCGACCTGGCGTTTAACAACAGCACATGGAGATCCGAAGGCTGACTGATAGAACAACCATCAGTCCTGGGGATGTGAGGAGAACCGGAACAAGTCACAGACACTACTTGTCTGGGACGAGTTCCCCTTATCTGGCACGTTCTCCTCACAACGCCTTGTTGGACAAATGTTGGACACCAATTCCCACCAGCCAAAGCCAGCATGGCCAATGGTCATGGAGGGTGGAAGTTGCTGTCCAATAGTATCTAGAGGGCACCAGGTTGGGGAAGGCTTAGGATATCATTTTAATTGCTTAACTAAAATAGGTCCTGTCCTTTAAAAACATGATATCTGCCTTCTACACAGAATTTTCACCTTAAAAAAAGAGAGCTTCCTTCATTTAAATTTTCAGCATGCACACAACAATACTATAATTTATTACCTTACTGAGCAGTTGAAAAGCCTCCCTTATCTTCTTCTCCACTAGGCAGATGCAGCCCATAATATACAATCTTTCAACTGCTTGTTCATTAAAATCGCTGCAGGGATCCTGCTGAGATTTGAATGACTCTTTGAGTAAGTCGTAGGCTTGCTGAAAAAGAATAAGAAGAAGCCATTGCAATGTTTTAATTTCTATACTCCAACAAGAATGTATCAATTAATTATCCGTGGGGGATTCCCTTTTGGTAAATAAGTCGGAATCAACTTATTTATTATTTATTTATTTATTACTAGTATTTATTAGTCATTTTTTTTCAACACTAGAACTCAAAGTGACTTACAAAAAGGAAGCAAGAACACAATAACTTGAAGGCAGTTGTTGTTGTTGTTGTTATGTGCCTTCAAGTCGACTACGACTTATGGCGACCCTATGAATCAGCGACCTCCAAGAGCATCTGTCATGAACCACCCTGCTCAGATCTTGTAAGTTCAGGTCTGTGGCTTCCTTTATGGAATCCATCCATCTCTTGTTTGGTCTTCCTCTTTTTCTACTCCCTTCTGTTTTTCCCAGCATTATTGTCTTTTCTAGTGAATCCTGTCTTCTCATTATGTGTCCAAAGTATGATAACCTTAGTTTCAACATTTTAGCTTCAAGTGATAGTTCTGGTTTAATTTGATCTAACACCCAATTATTTGTCTTTTTAGCAGTCCATGGTATGCGCAAAGCTCTCCTCCAGCACCACATTTCAGATGAGTTGATTTTTCTCTTATCTGCCTTTTTCACTGTCCAACTTTCACATCCATACATACAGATTGGGAATACCATGGTCTGAATGATCCTGACTTTGGTGTTCAGTGGTACATCTTTGCATTTGAGGATCTTTTCTAGTTCTCTCACAGCTGCCCTCCCCAGTCCTAGCCTTCTTCTGATTTCTTGACTATTGTCTCCATTTTGGTTAATGCCTGTGCCGAGGTATTGATAATCCTTGACAAGTTCAATGTCCTCAATGTCAACTGTAAAGTTACATAAATCTTCTGTTGTCATTACTTTAGTCTTCTTGATGTTGAGCTGTAGTCCTGCTTTTCTGCTTTCCTCTTTAACTTTCATCAGCATTCGTTTCAAATCATTACTGGTTTCTGCTAAGAGTATGGTATCGTCTGCATATCTTAAATTATTGATGTTTCTCCCTCCAATTTTCACACCTCCTTCATCTTGGTCCAATCCCGCTTTCCGTATGATATGTTCTGCGTACAGATTAAACAAACAGGGTGATAAAATACAACCCTGTCTCACACCCTTTCCGATGGGGAACCAATCAGTTTCTCCATATTCTCTCCTTACAGTCGCCTCTTGTCCAGAGTATAGGTTGCGCATCAGGACAATCAGATGCTGTGGCACCCCCATTTCTTTTAATGCATTCCATAGTTTTTCATGATCTACACAGTCAAAGGCTTTGCTGTAGTCTATAAAGCACAGGGTGATTTTCTTCTGAAATTCCTTGCTCTGTTCCATTATCCAACATATGTTTGCAATATGATCTCTGGTGCCTCTTCCCTTTCTAAATCCAGCTTGGACGTCTGGCATTTCTCACTCCATATATGGTAAGAGCCTTTGTTGTAGAATCTTGAGCATTACCTTACTTGCATGGGATATTAAGGCAATAGTTCGGTAATTACTGCATTCTCTGGGATCCCCTTTCTTTGGAAGTGGGATATATATTGAACGCTTCAGTCTGTGGGCCATTGTTTAGTTTTCCATATTTCTTGACAAATTCTTGTCAAAATTTGGACAGATTCATTCTCAGTAGCTTGTAGCAACTCTATTGGTATGCCGTCTATTCCTGGTGATTTGTTTCTTCCAAGAATTTTAAGAGCGGCTTTCACCTCACATTCTAAAATTTCTGGTTCTTCATCATATGGTTCCTCCATGAATGAATCTGTCATCCTGTCATCTCTTTTATAGAGTTCTTCAGTGTATTGCTTCCATCTTCCTTTTATTTCATCTCGGTCAGTCAGTGTGTTCCCCTGTTGATGCAGTACATTTACATTTATGTGTATGTAACACCTGTTTCTGGAGCAACGTAAAGGGATTAAGAAATTCCATGTTCCCTTTTTTGTTGTTGCATTGTTGTTGTTTGCTGTTTCCTCTCTTTTTTTTGGCAATGCATAAGTGGCCACCCTAGATGTGGTCCCCCAGACATCTTCAGAGTAACTCCCACCAGCCCCAGCTAGCATGGCCAATAGTTAGGGATGATGGGAGCTGTCTGGAAGACCACAGGTTTCCCACCCCTGGTCTAAGCAATCCTCCTTCCCCTGCAAGCTGGAGATGGCATCAGCTTTGTAGCAGCTACACACACAAACTGTTAGATGCTCTTTTGGGGATGAAAGTCTTATGCCTGTGTCCCAATTGGATCTGCCATTACCTTTCTTTTCCCTACTCGTCCAAGCCATTTACTGAAGTCTTCCAGGGCACTAATTGTCTGAGAATGGTTTATCCCCAGCGCTACTTTGTAGGCCTCAAGACTCTCACTGAAGTACATTTCAGCAGCCTCTAGAAAATGAGTGCAATGCACAGTTAGTATGACAAGATGCTTGGGTCCTGGACCCCACCTCTGTGTAACATAATGGCTGACTGTACTGCACTCTGAGATCCCAGAATACTCAGCTCAGTGACAGAAACACTGATGGGGAAGCCTTCCATCACTTTAAAAGAATCCCGTGACATCTTACAAAGGAAAGAAATTAAATATCGATCCCACTGCCTTCCTGGTTACTTACCCACATGCTTTTCTTCTCCAGTTGCAGTATAAGCCTTGCCCAGTAACAATGCTGTTGATGCAGCTTCAGCACTGAATTTCTTGTGCAGAGCTAGTGAAATGGAGTGGGCCTACCAGGAAGAAAGGGACACTATGCATTCACATCACAGTAGCTACACTGTCTGCAACTGTGGACAAGCATTTTTATTAGTTCCCTGAAATATCGAGCGGCCCGTTTCTCCAAGAGCATATAGTGATGCTAACAATCCAAAACAGAGGACTCAGATGCAGCCCATATGCTATTATTTATTTATTTAATTAATTAATTCCACTTCTATACCGCCCAGAGCCAAAGGCTCTGTGGGCGGTTCAGAACAAAAATAAAATACAACAATATCAATAATAAATACAACATACATATAATCAATATCAAACCAAAATATAAAAACAATATGTAAACAAACAAGAATTAAAATATCATGTAATTAAGATGGATTATCTCTAGGGGTGTAGTAGTCCAGGGATGCAGGGGGTCGTAGACCCATTACGTTTTGGGGAGCAGGGTCCCAGCCAGGTCCCTGTGTATGAGCCAAAGCAAATCAGCATGAAAAGGGAGTGTGTTAGCCACTGAGAAGAGTCCTTGTCCTTTCATGCTGATTGGAGCAAATCAGAATGAAAGGAGGTTAGCCAGCCACTCAGAAGACTCTTTTCAATAGCTAACACACAACCTCCTTTCATCCTGACCGGCTTGCAAGATGACAGGGAGAGCAAGGGAGATGAGGGAAGGTGGAAAAGGGGGCATGGCATGACTATCATGAAGGGGCCCTGCACTTCTGAATTTGCCACTACACTACTGGTTATCTCTACTAATAGCATAGCTAGGGCTAAGGATGAAGGAGAAGTTCAATTCAGTCCGCATTGTGGACTTGTGGATTATGCCATAATTTGGTATCAAATCCGACTTTAGCAGATATTCTCCAGCATCCCTAATTTAAAGGCAAACCTGCCTAATTCACACTTTCCAAAACAATGCGCAAACTGAAACTCAGCCATCCTTCAGAAGTTGCACTTCTCTGAATGTTGCAGTGCAGTTCTCCAGTAATGTGTACAAGTAATGTGCACAAAAATGCATATATTAGTGAAAATAGCATACAAAAATGCTTATATTAGTTTCTTTGCAAAAATGTTTATAATAGGCAAAATTGCAGAAAAAAATGTACATATTACGAGAAATTCCACTGAAATGCTGACGCGTCTTCATGAGGATGTATTAGCAAAATGATGTGGAAATGTGGAGAATTTAAGATTGGAAAAATGAGAAACTGACAAAAATCCAAAATTGACAGATCCTCCCATCCCCAACTAGGGCTGGAGAGCATGAGCTCTTGCTGAGGGTACAGCTGAACAGATTGGACAGAAGAGGCAGGCTGCATCCTTTGCACTGCAAAAACCAAACCCTGGAAAACCCACCTCTGTGTTGCCCAGCACACATTCTAGTACTCTAGAGCTAGTGTGGTCAGAGTATTGGACGGGCCTGGGAGACCAGGGTTCAAATCCTCTTTCAGCTATAATGTTCATTGGGTCACCTTGGGCCAATCACTGCCTCTTGGCCTAAACGAACGGTTGTTGTGAACATAAAATAGGGAAGGGGAGAACCTTTTGTGCCATCTTGAGCTCATTGGAGGAATGGTGGGATATATACGTAATAGTAAATAAAAAAAAGAAACAGCACTTCCTAAATTGTAGCTCTGATTATAAGTGTTATCCTCATCTCCCAAACCAAAGCTTTGTTAGTGTATAGCAGTGATAGTCAATATGGTGTCCTAGAGGTGTTGTTGGACTACCAACTCACATCAGCCCCAGCCAGCATTGCCAGTCATCAGGAATTATGGGAGTTGACGTCTATAATATCTGGAGGGCACCACATTGGCTATCTCAATGTGTATGGGAATGTATGCACTGAGGATATCAATGCATGTGTTAAAATGAAAGGATCATGATAGCATTTCTGAGCACAGCATTCATTTTCAGTATTCATTCATGCAACATTCAGACATGCAAGTATATCAGACTCTGGATGATAATGAAAGAAACATAAGAGTCATCATCACATCACAACCACAGAATGATTCCATTTGGTGGGAACTAAAAACAATGTAATCCCCTGCACCCTTAAAACAGACAGTATTGCCAATGTACAACCATGACCGTTAAAAGTGGCTTCATTGTCATAAAGCTGTCTTGCACAACCTGCTACTCTCCAGATGTTTCGGACTACAACCCCCATCAGCCCAATCTAGTATGTCTAACAGCCAGAGAGTATGGAAATTGTAGTCCAAAACCTCTGAAGGGCACCAGGTTGAAGGAGGCTGTCATAAAGTAATCATATATAATTACATTTGAAGATATTGGGAAGAGTTCAGGTGCTAAACCACATGTGGGCAACCTGAAACCTTATGAGTGTCTGATGCAGCCCCCAAGTGTCCCCTGCTACAGGCACCATTTTTACTCCTGCCACTGAATTTGCTGCAAAAGCTGCAGTTGCTGCCAAATCTGCAATCAAAAATAGAGGGAAATTATAAATATACAATGATGGTGCAAGCATAATTTTTACAGCACAATCCTATACACGTCTACTCAAATTATTGTATATTTTATTTAAATCACTTAGAAATTTTGATGATTAAGCAGTACATAAATCTCTTCTTCCTATATACATAAGTATGTAAAACGTTATCATGCTGTAGTTCACTTGGCCACAGATAGGTGGTGCTGTAAACTAAAGCATGATGAGAAGCAATGGCACTGGGTGGGCAAGGTGTAGAGTGAACAAGTGGGCAAAGCCAGTGTGTGGCAAGCCAGGCAGGCAGGTGACCAACTAGTGTAAGCAGCCATGAGCCATTCCTGGGGTTAGGTGGCAGGGTTGCCATGCAAAGTGTGTGAGAGTGGCAGCCCCTAGTTAAACAAAACAAAAAAAAGGAAATAAAAGAAAGCCCCATTGAATTCAGTGGTGCTTACTCACAGGAAAGTGGCTATAGAATTGTAGTTTAATATACTGTACATGTCACCTGGTACCCCTATTGTCAAAACCCTAAACTCCCATTTTCATGCTGTGCTCATATTTTATGATGCTCCTTGCCTGTAACAAATATTCAATGGATTTTTTGTGGTTTCCCTTCACTTGTTTGATTTGGGCTATTTCCTGATAGAGATTTATCAGTTCTGGAGCCATCTTTCCTTCAGCTGAAATTATAGCATCAATTGCTTTCTCAAAATGCCCAACTGCCAAGTCTAACTTGTTTTGTTGCGAACTTGCCCTAGAAGAAAAAACAGAGTTAACAGATTTTCAAGTCCAGTTTCTAATAAAAATGCTTTGAAGTAGTTGCTTGTGAAGATATATTTGTTTGCCTAGTGTTCTTGTATGCTGCTTTTTTAAAAAAAAGATGACCTCAAAGAACTTTACATCACAACAAAACAAAATCACAAAACCAGTAACAGTTTGAAAACAACAGTAAAATAGATGCAACAATATTTGACTTTTCTTGTACTTAAAAGATTATGAGCCAAATCATATTCTTTGAATACCCCTATGTAAGTGGGCAGTTTTGCCCTGTAAGGTTTCTGTGACTAAAAAGCAGCAGCGATGGTGCTGACCAGATGGCATTGCATACCCATGCCCATTACTTGCATGCACATGTGGTACCATTTAAAAGAGGCATCATCACCCTCCGCAACTACTTGCTGTTAAAATTGATGCCCTCATGGGCAAGTGGTTAGACATGGAGGGGAGGGGGACAATGTCTGGATTCTGGGCAGCTCCAAGGAAGCTGGAGTTTTGATTGCCGAAAGCCTGCACAGCCCTTACGAACAATGGGAAGATCCCCATCCAGGGAACACAGGGGAGTTCCAACACCATGAAATCTGTACTGCAGAACTTTGAAGCTCATTAGCAGTGCAATGATGAATACATGTCTCTTGGAAGAAGTATGTTCCATTGAGTTCAATGGGATTTACTCCCCTGTAACTAATTTTATTATTATTTTTTTATTTATTTATTCGATTTATAAACCACCCATAACCAATGGTTCTCTGGGCGGTGTACAGCAGAAATAAAAAATACAATAAAATCAAACAAAAATCACAAAGCATATAAAAAATACAAATACCAAAAACAACAGAAATTAAAATTAAATAAATTAAAAGATAAAGATTAAAAAGATTAAAATGATTAAAATGCCTGGGAGAACAAGAAGGTCTTGACCTGGCGCCGAAAAGATAACAATGTAGGTGCCAGGCGTACCTCCTCGGGGAGACTGTTCCACAGTTCGGGGGCCACCACAGAAAAGGCCCTGGATCTTGTCGCTACCCTCCGAGCTTCTTGATGAGTTGGTACTCGGAGGAGGGCCTTAGATGTTGAACGAAGTGTACGGGTAGGTTCGTATCGGGAGAGGCGTTCCGCTAGGTATTGCGGGCCCACGCCGTGTAAGGCTTTATAGGTCAAAACCAGCACCTTGAATCTAGCCCGGAAACAAATTGGTAGCCAGTGCAAACGGGCCAGAACAGGTGTAATATGTGCAGACCGAGTGGTCCCCACCAATAGTCTGGCTGCTGCGTTCTGCACTAGCTGTAGTTTCCGAACCATCTTCAAGGGCAGCCCCACGTAAAGTGCATTACAGTAGTCCAATCTAGAAGTTACCAGAGCGTGAACAACCGAGGCGAGGTCTTCACTGTCCAGATAAGGGCGTAGTTGGGCTACCAACCGAAGTTGGTAGAACGCATTCCGAGCCACCGAGGCTACCTGAGCCTCAAGGGACAAGGAAGGATCGAAAAGAACCCCCAAACTACGAACCTGTTCCTTCAGGGGGAGTGTAACCCCATCCAGAACAGGATGAACATCCACTATCTGGGCAGGGAAGGCACTCACCAACAGCGTCTCAGTCTTGTCTGGATTGAGTTTCAGTTTATTAGCTCCCATCCAGTCCATTATCGCAGCCAGGCAACGGTTCAGCACATCAACAGCCTCACCTGAAGAAGATGAAAAGGAGAAATAGAGCTGCGTGTCATCAGCATACTGGTGACAACGCACTCCAAAACTCCTGATGACCGCACCCAGAGGCTTCATGTAGATGTTAAAAAGCATGGAGGACAGAACCGATCCCTGAGGGACTCCACAATGGAGAGTCCAGGGTATCGAGCAATGTTCCCCAAGCACTACCTTCTGAAGACGATCCGCCAAGTAGGAGCGGAGCCACTGCCAAGCAGTATCCCCAACTCCCAACTCCGCAAGTCTCTCCAGAAGGATACCATGGTCGATGGTATCAAAAGCAGCTGAGAGATCAAGGAGAATCAACAGAGTTACACTCCCCCCGTCCCTCTCCCGACAAAAGTCATCATACAGGGCGACCAAGGCTGTTTCAGTGCCAAAACCGGGCCTAAAACCGGATAGAAACGGATCTAGATAATCGGTTTCATCCAAGAGCACCTGGAGCTGGCTGGTGACCACCCGTTCTAAGACCTTGCCCAGGAATGGAACATTCGCTACCGGCCTATAGTTGTTCAAATTATCTGGATCCAAGGAAGGTTTTTTAAGGAGAGGTCTCACTACTGCCTCCTTGAGGCAACTAGGGACAACTCCCTCTCTCGAGGCATTTATTACTTCCTTGGCCCAGTGGCCGGTAGTTCCAGCCCTGCCAGCTTTTACTAGCCAAGAGGGGCAAGGATCCAGAATCGACGTGGTCGCATGCACCAGTCCAAGCACCTTGTCAACTTCCTCAAGAATACGATTGCAGCCTAAATACATTTTCTAACTGCCAAACAGGTAGCTGTGCCCTCATTTGACAGCAGCACAGGATCAGGCTTACCTGCCCAGTGTTACAAGAAGGTCTCTCTTAGATACTTTAAGTTCAGGAGTTCCTCTCCTATTTGTTCCCTTCAGTTCTTCCATAATCCTTTCAGCTTTCTGGAGATTGTAGTAGGATTCTTTGCCAGTAGAAAAATCAAGGAAAAATCAGTAAAGCTACTAGATTTTTTAAAAGGTCCCTTAAAAATAACACATCAACAAAAACTTGGAATGTTCCTCTGGAGCATTAGTTATCTTACTATCCATGCACCGTACATTTAAAGTACATTTGAAGCACATGGCTTTCCCCAAAGAATCCTGGGAATGTAGCTTACGCCCACAGAGCTACAATTCCCAGCACCCTTAACAAACTACTACATTTCCCAGGATTCTTTGGGGGAAGCCATATGCATAAAATGTGGATGGTGTGGATGAGCCAGTCTTGAGTACTTTTCTGTCTGTGCAATGATGCATGAGGCTAGGCAATTGATGGTTTCTAACGGCTGCACAATTCAAGAAAACCAGAGGTAATACTAGCCCTACATATGAGTGTGTGCATGAGTGGCTGCATGTCTATCAGAAATGCAGACTGGGTTGACTGTAATGGATTTTGGCAAAGAACTCTGTCTGTGTGTATACTGAGAATGCTCTATATAGATTTCTACACAGCTGGCCCCAGACATTTTAGCAGAAAATCTAAATGACACCTATTCCTAATAATAAACATACGTACACCCATGGGGGAAATTCTGCACAAGCCCCGTTGGAATACATGGGAGCTGCATGGGGGCACTAATGTGCTCTTGCAAATCTCCAGTTGCTTTCAGTGGTGCTTGTTAGGAAGAATGTTCTGTCCTATTAATTCCCCATCTGTTGGTCACACAACCACTCAGGCTGTGTACACACGAGGGATGTGCTAGAATTCTTCCCAATTCAGATTTGGTACCAAAATTTCCATTAATACACTTATTCCCTATTGTTGCAGATTGGATTTTTATGCAGAGATTTCCCGTGGCTATTTTTGAAAACATATCTTTAATTTTAAGATATTCTAAAAAAATATAGATATTAAGAACAATAATTTTATCTATATTTCCTTTAAAAATATTGATATTAATAACAATATTTTTGTGAGGGGAAAAGACGGATTGGTAAAAGCATGGGCTAGTAGACAAGGAATTAATTTGAATTGATACTGGCTGTTAGGGGGGATGGCATTAGCCAATGGATCCCATCCCTAGTGTACACCTCACATTTAAAACACATTGCCCCCCCCCGAATCCTAGAAACTGTAGTTTGTTTAGTGTGCTGGGAATGGTAGCTCTGTGAGGGGTAAACTACAGTTCCCAGGATTCTTTGTGGGGTGGCTTTAAATGTATGGTGTACTTGCAGCTGCAATTCTTGAATCTTCAGGTATCCTGACATACAGCCTCACTTGCCAGATGCATGGAACCAGTCTGAGGATCCATACATGTTGTACTCTCTGCTATGTCTGTCTCTTGATCCCACCAAGGAATCAGGGTATGGAAGCCTGCACCCATGTATAGATCTCCCTTGCTGAACTGCGCTGATAGCATATGACAAAGCATACAATGTAAATCCTATTTTATTTTCCAAACTTTGTAAGTCACTTTTTTATCTCCACCATCCTCTAAGGATCTCATAGCAGCAGCAATGTTGAGTAGTAGACCAAGAGATGGACTTTCCCAAGGACTCGTGGTGAGCTTCATAGCTGAACACAGATCTTGCATCCAAATCTCCCTATTCTGGTCATTGCACTGCAAGGATATTTTTTTTGCATCAAGTTTGCTACACCCAAAGTATAGTAGATGGTGACAAGAGTGCTCAGAATCTCTCCCCTTTCTTCTGAGGATGCAGAAGGGGTGCCTTTCCCTGTGGAGATGGTGTATCTAGCTGAATTTGCATGGTGCATAGCCTGCACAGGAAGACCTAAAGAAATTCATAAGATTGCTTTAAAAACACAGAAGGAAATGTGCACTAGCAAATATTCCCATAAACCAGGGATGGGGAACCGGTGGCCTTCTAGATGTTATTCAGCTCCAACTCCCATTAACCCCAGCCAGCATGGCCAATGGCCAGGAATCATGGGAGTTGTAGTCCAACAACATCTGTAGGGCCACAAGTTTCCCATCTCTGCCATCAACAATTAATGGACTTGAAGGAAGAAACTGATTCCTAAAAGCTGTTCTGTATGCAGCAGCAATTGAAAATGTATACAGTAGGGCCCTGCTTTATAGCACAAAGGCCCTGCTGGAGCAAAAGGTGGCAACACTTGCTAGGGGGCACCAACAAGAACATGGGACATGATAGTGATCTTTCATTTTAGCAGTGGAAGAATATTTCTTTGCTAGCGTCTGGTCCTTTCAATAGAATCTGGTGCTGAAGTTAGCTTCAAATTGTTGTGATAAAATTGAGGGTTGAACAGCAGAGGGTTAAGGAGCAAGAAGGATTGCTTAAAATTGGCCAAACCAGGTCTAGCCTGGCACATACTTTGTTAGCTAAATGAATGAATGAATGAATGAATCTTTATTTTTACCCCGCCGTTTTTCCAAAACTGGAACTCAGGGTGGCTTACAAATAAAAACTACACATAGGTAAAAAAAATACAAAAATATACAATTAGAATTAAACTATTTGCGACATTAAAACCATGAAACATATACTTAAGATACTAAGACAATTTAAGACATTAAGAATAGGACCATAGAACAATACAGCAGACCTTATGAGGCCCTATCTTAAACATCTTCTAGTCCAAAAGCCTGTCGGAATAAAAAAGTCTTTGCCTGCTGACGGAAGGATAGCAAGGAAGGGGCCATTCGTGCTTCCCTAGGAAGAGAGTTCCAGAACCTGGGGGCAGCCACCAAGAAGGCTCTATCTCGCGTCCCCACCAATCACGCTTGCGAAGGTGTTGGGACTGAGAGAAGGGCCTCTCCTGAGGATCTCAACGCCCGGGCAGGCTCATATGGGGAGATACGGTCTGACAAATAGCCTGGACCTAGGCCGTATAGAGCTTTATAGGTAAAAACCAGCACTTTGAATTGTGACTGGAAACAAACTGGTGATAAGTTGTTATGGGAACAAAATAGTTGGACGATTGCTTCTTGAGACAGGATCATTTTGGGAATGTTCTCGGGTGTAGAAAGACAATCAGAGAAGGCGGAAAATCCCCCCCCCACCCCAGCTAAGGTTTATGTGATCTGTGTATCTCTGTGTTGAATACTGCAGCTTTTTGTGTTGGGCTGCTATTGGGAGGAAGGGTGGGATATAAATCTAATAAATAAATAAACAAATACAGAGATGAAGAGACACAAAGAGCTATGTCTGGGCTTTGTAAGTATGCTGGCTTTTTCCTTGGAGATCTGACATGGGGGTAGTGTGCTGTGGCTGTCTGTTGGAGTGTTTAAACTGCGCTTCCACATATGACCAAGCTGTAGATTTGTAAATAAAGTCATATATGACAAGGTGCCATAAACCTCCTGTGACTTCTTCCCAAAGAAAACCAGACATAGGCACCCCTCTCTGCTTGGAGAGTTGTTGAGAACACAACATTTATGTTCCTGTTTTGTTTACCCTGATAGGACCAATGGAGAAAGGCTTTACCTTGAAGTGTCAGGTAACTGTGAGCAAGATTGGCGAGCGCCTGTGCCAACCTCCAGTGTCCATTTCCATAGATAATTCTAGTGAGAGCTGTACATTGAATCAGTTCCCTGCAGGCTTTATGTGTCTGGGGGGGAAACACACACACACATACTAGATTTGCTGTAAAAAAGAAAATACTTAATAATTAATAATAAAATAAAAAAAGGAAATGCTTAATAAAAATGAAAAAAGTCCCCCTTCTTGCTTCCCCTCCCCAGGGACATTCCCTGGCATCTCCAGCAGGGGTGTAGTTGTCCAGGGTCTCAGGGGGTCTTAGACCCTTTAAGTTTTGGGGAGCAGGGTCCCTATGTCTTCAGCATCCTATGAGACAATCAGCATGAAAGGAGAGTGTGTTAGCCACTGAGAAAAGTCTTCTAACATGCTTCCTTATCCTTTCCTGTGCATTGTAGCCAATCGGAGTGAAAGGAGGTGAGAAGACTCTTCTCAGGAGCTAGCACTCTCCCCTGTCATGCTTATTGGCTCCTAGGGATGTCTTTGTTGTGGGAGAAGGCATTAACAAGGATCTCATTCTCAACTCAGCAGTAAAAAAGGGGGAGGGGTGCCTGTGACTAACACGAAGAGACCATGCACTTCTGAACTTGCCACTACACTACTGATCTCCAGTTAAAGAAAGGATCAGGTAGCTGGTGATGGCAAACGTCTCTGCCAGAGAACCTAGAGCCTGGGTGGGGCATGCTTTTCAACTCAAGGGCCATATTCTCTTCTAGGCAGCCTTCAAGGGGCCACATACTAGTGGTGGGCAGAGCCAGATATAAAACTTCCGGTTTGACCTTCTTCTGGTTAACTGCTATCTTCTCAGCTCCGGTTTGTTTCTCTTTTAATTTATTTTTGCATAATTTTTACTTGGGCAGATTTTATCTTACTTTGGCTAAACTTTTCCTTAGTCTACAAGGAACATCTGATCGCTAACGACCCCGTTTTACTGCAGTTAATCCTTGTTTTATGGCTCCTCTCACTCCATGGAATTATAAATCTTAAAAACCTTCAAAGAACTTTAAAACTCTCAAGCTTTGACAGCCTATTAACCTCTTAGTCTTATAATCTCTAATTAGTGTGATTTATACAGCCACTTGAACGGAACGAAGCAACTTTTTAGACCCCAACATACAAGAACCTAGCCACCAAAATTGCCTCCTCCAACTCTGGCAAGCTCTATATATTCCATTAACCTACACTTTATGCTCCTATAACAGCCTAAGCAGAAGCCTCTTTTACCCCCTGGAAGCTTACTCAATGGATACTATAACACCAAGTTTACGACAATCCAAAATTACAAACTTCTTCCTGCCTTTACAACGTTCATCCCCCGAACTCACGCAGCTATCCTTAAAGCCACAAGCAAACATCGAGCAAATTATAGCACATGATTGGACGCTGCAACACCTTTACACGGATAATTCTTTCATGAAATCATCTATGGATAAATCTTTGGCAGACGAGCTACAAGATGCTGGTTTTAATAATGCGTCAATCCTATACAATTCAACGACTCCATCTTCTTTCCTAACAATTGACTCCTTAAGTATGACTAATGGGCTGATAACCCCCCCTAGTGAATTGAGAAAGGAACAGCCTTCTCCAGCACGGATTACAACACAGACTGAGCACTCAGCTCTACTAGATGAATTGAAGCTTGTGAAAACATTTATCTCTGAAACAAATCAATTACTTACCACACTAGTGCAGTCGTTTCGCTCATTGACTTCCTTACCAAAAGACAATCAAATTACTTCTGTCACCTCTATAGGATCACAAACCCAGAAGAATGAAACCATAAAAAATCCAACAAAATCAAATCAAACTAAGAAACCAAAAAATATTAAGAACCCCAAAAAGGCTAACTCAAACAAGCTGAATTATAAACCACTTTTTAAAATACTGGACTCTCAAAAGGCGCCAGCACCTTCCAACCAAGTGCCTACGAAGAACAGGAAAATTCCTTGTCACTCAAACTTGGACCACTCTGAAGCAAACCTCCCGATACAACTATCAAGTACTCATCACAAAAAGATTGCGCCTTCTTCCACGCCCCCCCCTGAACTTCAATCTTCATACTCTCAACTAATTAAACGCAGCACAAGACGCAATTTATTATCTTTGCAATCTCTAGTTCTCCAATCTGATAAAGTGGCTATTTCTTATAAAGCCATAACAAATGAGCGCCGCTATTCTTTACCAAACATCCCTTTTATGGACGTCGTCATAGGTAAAGCTTTGGGTGTCTTTAAACGCAGGAACTTCATTAGATCTATGAAAATTCTTCCTTACACCCCATATGAATGGCGCGTAATCGTTACATGCCACTCCTGTGCTGTTGTCACTCAACTCCTGCAATCAAGATATGTGCTGGATAAAATGGGTTTCTCTGTCCAAAGATATTACATAGACTTATCTCCTCCCAGCCCACTGGAATTACCCTACTCTTATCTACCATCTAGTAGTGTGGTATCACTTAACACCAACTCCAGTGTACGTCTGAATATCTCATCCCATAATGATTCTGCATTTAATGCATCTATCCATCAGGAGAAGGCGGCACATTTACATACTCCAGTGATACTTGCACAAGCGCTGGAACCCGAAGAAACCCAACTTGAGGAGCTGTATGCCTCACTACCGTCACCGGAGCGTGAGTCCTTAATTAATAGGTTCTTAAGTTTCATCCATCGACTCAGAATGACACCTCAAATCAAAAACTCAATAGAAACATCTTCTATAAAAAGCCAGCCCAATTAAGACAAATCCCATCTAATGGTAGCGAAATACTCTCAAATGTAAATTTTCCCTCGTGCATCGTGGAAGACACGACAAAACCAAAAGATATTCGACGCAAAGCATCTAAGCGTCAGACTGAAAAAACCAACCCAATAATCGAAACATCTACTTGCAACTCTAGACTCCACTCACGTAACAAAAATGGAGCAATCTTTATCGACGACACAGACTCATTAAACCAAATAACACAGCTAAATTGACATCTCCACAACCCCCCCCAAAATGTGAATTTTTTCCCACTCAATGCCAATCCTATACCTGCAATGACTCATAAACCCCTAACTGTCCTTTCATGGAACATCGCAGGCTGGAACGCCAAATCAAACAACCAAGATTGGATGAGTTATCTCTCCAGACACGACATCATCTGTCTTCAAGAAACCTGGATAACTCACAAGCCATATTTAAATGGCTTTTTCACCTTATATTCACCAGCCCAACCTGTAACAAAAGGCAGAGCAAAAGGGGGTATGGTGATCTTTATTTCTACGTCTTTGGCTGTAAAACTGCTTCAACTCCAAAATCTGGATACCCTAGCGATGGCAGCCTTAATATCGGTTGGGAAGACTTCTATATTGCTTGTAAATGTATATATCCCTCCCTCGCGAACGTACGCCAATACAGAACAATACTGGGAAAAATTAGATCATTATTTGTTAGATCTTGAGACGGCCCACCCCCAAGCTCATTTGTCATTAATGGGAGACTTCAACGCGAGGATAGGCCCAAACCACCACACCTTGTTTGCCTCTAAATTGTGGCACGGTGAGGTATGCGATCAATCAGCTTTTTCCCTTGATAGACAATCGAAAGATACTATAATCAACCGTGGAGGAATATGTTTAATTCGCTTTGCTATCTCTCATCACCTGACTATTCTAAACGGCCTTGAAAAGCTAGACACCTGTGCCGAATATACATTTTTATCCCAAATAGGCAGCAGCGTAATCGATTACGTGTTGACCTCAGCATCCTTTCTTCCCTCTATAGAAAATTTCTCCATTGGCACAAAACTAAATAGCGATCACCTCCCTCTAAATTTCTCATGTCTAGTCTACGAGAGTTTTCGCCTAACAGCTGAATTTAAGCCATCGATAAGCTATTATAATTCTCAATACAAGCGATACCCATGGACGGACTCGCTTGCCGTAATGATAGAATCCTTTCTATCGTCCTCAAAAGCTATGGATATCAGGGCTTACTTAATGAACTCAGAGTCCTCTGAAGAACGGCTTAACCTATACGTATCCCTTATAGACCAAATAGACAAAAAAATGAGATCAGCGTATGTAGGACCTGAAGTGTCTAGAAACAGTGGCCCTAAATGATTTGACAAAGATTGTCTGTCGCTTAAACGTAAATTAGCGCAAATCTACCTTTATTACCGCCACCAAAAATTAAACCAACTCCCTTCAATTTATTACCAAATTAAACGAAAATATAAAACAACGTTAAAAATTTAAAAAAAACAATGCAAAGAGAGAGGAATGGAATAATCTAATTAGAGCATCAAGGACAAAAAATTCCAAAAAGTTTTGGTCTATAATTACGAAAGCTTTCAGACCCTCCCGTCCAGTATTCTGTAATATCTCCTTGTATGCATGGGAAAGCTATTTCTCGACCTTATTTAAAAATGCCCCCCCCCAGAGTACCTAACATTTCCTTTTCCCTAGATATGCAGTCACTCACATCCTGGCCACCAGTTGACCCAATTGAAATCAAGACCTTAATCGCTGGATTAAAATCTGGCAAAGCCCCTGGGTCTGACAACATTCTCCCCGAACTCTTAACAAATTTTCCAGATTGGTGGGCCCCTTTACTAGCAAAATTCTTCACCAGCCTCAATGACTCAGGCATTTTCCCATCTTCATGGCAGGAGGCTATTGTTATCCCTATTTTTAAAAAAGGCGATAGAGAGGATCCATCTAACTATTGACCAATAAGCCTCCTACCAGTAATAGCCAAGCTCTACGCGTCATATCTGAAAGAAAAGCTCCAGCAATGGATGAACGAACAAAATAGACTTGGCAAGGAACAAGTAGGATTCAGAAAAGGCTCTTCGAGCCTGGACCACTGCTTGATTCTACAACACCTAGCTGAAAAATATAGTAAACAAAAGGGAAATGGACTATTTGTTGCCTTTATAGACTTAAAGGCGGCATTTGATTCAATCCCCCGCGATATTCTTTGGGCAAAATTATCCAACTCTTCAATTGATAAAAGACTTTTGTTTCTGATTTTCCAGCTTCACCAACAAACTTCCTTGCGTATCCGTTGTGGAAAAGAGGGAGGGCTATCAAATTCTATTCCCACTGAAAAAGGGGTCAGACAAGGTTGCACACTCGCACCATTCCTTTTTAACCTGTTCCTAAATGATCTGAACGAAAGCTGCCTTTCCCACGATTTTCATTCCCCTAAGCTAGCAGATGTGCGATGTCCCCTCTTACTTTATGCTGACGACGCCGTGCTCCTTTCATTGTCAAAAGTAGGTTTAAAACGCACTTTAAAGGCTTTTATGTCGTACTGTGCAGTGAATCATCTAAAAATCAACTTTGACAAAACAAAAATTATGGTTTTCTCCAAGCGAATAAGTACTCCACTTTGGATTGTAAATAATCATTCTATAGAACAAGTCTCACATTACAAATATCTTGGAATAAATTTCCATTCCTCAAAGAATTGGGCTTTCCATATAAAAACAACCTTAAGGCAAATAAAGTATTCCCTAAATAGTTTGATTTGATTTTTCTATTATAAAGGAGGGCAATTTATCCCTGCGATTTTGCAAATATTTAAAAGTAAAATTATCCCGCAAATTCTATACGGAGCCCCAATTTGGATTCACTCCTGGGACCCCTCAATTGAAGTAATTCTATCTTCCTTCTTAAGACGTTTATTAGGAGTTCCCAGATGCGTGCCCTCGGTGGCTCTCAGATTGGAATGCGGTTTTCTATCAATGGAATGTCAGGCTTGGCTGACAACCGTTAACTACTGGGTTAGAATTTCATCCGAATCCACGCCCAATTTAATAATTCTACTCTGGAATGACAATTGCCATTCCAAATGGAATTCCAAACTGGAATCGAAATTACACCATATAGGCCTCTCAAAAGAGTATTTAAGATCTCAACCTCCTAAAGACGCATTAACAATAATCCGCTCAAGAATCAAGGACATCGATTATCAGATAACATTTACCCAAGCGTCTAAAAGATGTTCTCCACTATATCTGAATTTGAATCTCCCCCCTGAAAAATTAAGTATATACTTAGATCACCTCACAATCCCCAAATTTCGACAAGCGTTTTCAAAAGCAAGATTCAATGTTCTATACTCAGCGATTCTCGAAGGGAGGTTCAAGGGGATCTCATATGAACAACGCATATGCCCTTGTGGTATAGATATAGAAACTCTCTCCCATAGTCTTTTTGCTTGCCCCCTGTATTCACAACTTCGATCCAAATATCTCAAAGATCTACTGCTAAAAATTTCCCATAAGTCTCCAGAAGTATCAGTTGCATACCTACTATCTGGTACTGATAAACAAAACACCATGCAAGTTGCTAAATATATTTATGCAATCCAACAGAAACGTAAGGGCCTCTCCCAGCACTAATCTTCAAATTCTGTTAACAACAGCCTTCCTAAAGTTATATCATATGCTCATCATTATGTACTATCTTTCTTTTGTATCACCCTCTCCTATGGGTCTATCGACTGTAAATAAAGATTTGATTTGATTTGGTAAGTGGGCGCAGCAATAAATGTTAATTTTACCTTTGTACAGTCAGCTTCTTTCTACACACACTCACACATCCCTCTCTGTCCTCCACCCAGGCCAGCAAGTGGCATGATCAGAGCTCAAGGCCATGTTCCAGCCAGGCAAACAAACTGAAAGGGGGTGCAAAGCAGGGCCAATGAGGGGTGAGGCCTGGGAAGAAGGGGTGTGTCTGGGGAGAGTCTTGAGATAGAGAGAACTGGAGGGTGGCATTTGGACCCTGGGCCTGAGGTTCCCTGACCTGGAAAGCTACTGCTGGTTGGGGCAGACCAAAGCGTGGGAAACATGTGGCCCTTCAGATGCAGCTGAACTACAACTCCCATCAACCCCAGGCAGCACGGCCAATCGTCAGGGATGATGTTCAGTGACGTCTGGAGAGCCACAGGTTGTCCACCCCTGAAGTAGACAATATTGGGCTAGATGGACAGATATACTGACCTGGTATAAGGCTCGTTTCCTATATTCCTGTTTCCCTTCTTTATCTCCTATAATGTTACATAACTAAGCTCATGCAGAGTGAGTTTATCTTACCATCAGAGTAACTGAAGCCTGTCCTCATCATGTTAATTTATTACAGATTCATCCACCCTTCCTCCAACAAACTCAAGGGCAGCCTACAAGATCCTCCCCTCACCCTCCCCTTATTTTATCCAAACAACACTCCCATGAGGTAGGTTAGATTTAGAGACTACAGCTAGCCTAAGCTCACCAAGTGTGCCGCCACTAATCCCATTGATTTCCACCAGCATGCAGCCATGAAAAGAAAGGATAACATTACCTCTTTTTCTCTGGCAAACCTTTCTGCCCTTTCCTGCGCTTGCATTAACTTGACTGCCGGCGTAGCAAATAGCTTGGACCTCATTTTGTTTTCTTCACAGTCGCTGTTCATTTCACCTGGATACTGAGCTATAGCTTGTCCTTGGAACCTTAAAAGGTTGTAAAGTAGGTGTCAGTGACTGGCAGCCTTTGGGCCAAATCTGGCCTTCTTGAGGGGGCACTGGCTTTGATCCTCAGTAGCCACTCTAGGCATGGCTGTAATCATTAGACTTTTTGGAAGCATGTCAGTTGGGGGCAGTGGCTGCTGGTGACTCTATGTCAGTGAGGCAGTGGAATCCGCTCTGAGTTTTAGTCCACACCTTGGACAGGCCCTTGAAAGTTCGGACTAAAACCCAGGGTGGATTCCACTGCCCCACTGACATGGAGGCACCAGCCGCCATTGGTTGGGGAGGAGTGAGGGATTATCATGCAGAAGATACTCTCGCTTCTTCAAGGGGCTCTACAAAAAAATCTAGCTGCTGAGACATATCTTAAAGTTAATATCAGCTAAAAAATAAAATAAATCCCTTTCTTGGCTACTATTAAGGCAAGGATCTAGTATTTATGCTAGCAATAAAAAACTAAATAATGAGGAGGAGGAGGAGGCAGAGTGTAAGTTGTCTACATGGCAGATTTGACTGCAAAAAAGAAGAAACAGATTTCTATGACTAGCTGTCAAATTTAAATGAACATAATTATCTGGGAAAGATTGCTCTGCATGCAGACAAGAATTTGCCTTGATGCTATATTTGGGTTCAGAAGAAAATTTCCATTCAAGGCAGATTGACCACTGCCTTGGCACCGTAATGCCTTTTTCCTGCAGCATGTGGTTTGGTTTGCTTGCTTGAGTCACCTCGAGTTATTGCTCTGTAAACATATCTTGCTTTGTTGTTGTTGTTATGTGTCTTCAAGTCGACTACGACTTATGGTGACCCTATGAATCGGCGACCTCCAACAGCATCTGTCATGAGCCACCCTGTTCAGATCTTGTAAGTTCAGGTCTGTGGCTGCCTTTACGGAATCAATCCAGCTCTTGTTTGGCCTTCCTCTTTTTCTACTCCCTTCTGTTTTTCCCAGTATTATTGTCTTTTCTAGTGAATCATGTCTTCTCATGATGTGTCCAAAGTAGGATAACCTCAGTTTCATCATTTTAGCTTCTAGTGATAGTTCTGGTTTAATTTGTTCTAACACCCAATTATTTGTCTTTTTTGCAGTCCATGGTATGCTCAAAGCTCTCTTCCAACACCACATTTCAAATGAGTTGATTTTTCTCTTATCCGCTTTTTTCACTGTCCAACTTTCACATACATAGAGATCAGGAATACCATGGTCTGAATGATCCTGACTTTAGTGTTCAGTTATACATCTTTGCATTTGAGGACCTTTTCTAGTTCTCTCACAGCTGCCCTCCCCAGTCCTAGCCTTCTTCTGATTTCTTGACTGTTGTCTCCATTTTGGTTAATGTGCCAAGGTATTGATAATCCTTGACATAGTCAATGTCCTCATTGTCAGCTTTAAAGTTACATAAATCTTGCTTACTAATGGGTAAACATGGTCCTCCAGATGCTGTTGGTTACAACCCCCATTATCCCCAACCACTGGCCATCCCATCTGGGGCTGATGGCAGTTGTCATTCGACAACCCTCTGGAATCCACCTCCTGTGTAGAACATTGTGAGGGTTGATTGGAGAAAGGAAGGCTCTGCCTTTGGGTGAAGATGCACTGATGGAATTGTTATTGTGTATTCCAATTATGGATGGATTTTTAAATTGCTTTTATAGTTGTAAACAACTCAGATGCCATTTTGGCATATAAGCAGTATATAAATTAATAGATAAAACAAATATAAGAGTTGGGCCATAGCTCAATGGGAAAGTATTATGGTTTGCATGCAGAAAGTCCCAGGGAATGTCCCTGGAAAACTCCTGGTTAAAATAAACAAACACAAGTTAGCAGCATGTGGGGAAAAACCTCTTCACCTCAGAGAGCTGCTGATAGATGGTATTGGGCTACGTTGGCCAATGGCTTCACTGTATAAAGAAGCTTTATGTATAAAGATCCAATGATATGGTGCACAGTTGATGTTTGATGGAAAGCACATACACTTTGCACATTGCATAGACAACAGCCAGTCAGCTCAGCGCTTGCAGCCTGCATGAGAGTGACACAGCCATGAAAAGGGGGTTCCTAGTGTTTTATCTGTTTTGGAATTTTTATATTGTCTTTCAGGGCCAAAGACTCTCTCAAGACATTTCACAGCAAACATCATAAAAGCAATTAAAAACACAAAACATGCAACACAGCACCATAGATAAAGGGTGGTATTAAATGCTAGTCCTACTCAGAGTAGACCCCTTGAAGTTAATAGTCATGACTAACTTAGGCGCATTCATTTCAATGGGTCTACTCTGAGTAGGACTTAGCTGAATACAACCCACAGGCCAACAACTTTATTCAATTAAAAGCAGGTTGAAATCACCAAGCCCCTAAAGCCCATTTGAACACAACCAGAGAGCGAGCCAGAGCTATCATGAAGGAGAGTCCCATAGTGACGAGCCCATCACTGAACAGTTCTGACTCTTGTGCCCACTAACCTGATGGATCTAAGTGGTCAGGCTTACGGCAAGTTTTAAGTAGCTGTAGGCTTTAGGCCAGCCTTCCCCAACTTGGTGCCCTCCAGATGTTTTGAACTATCATTGCCAGCCAGCATCGCCAATGTTCAGGGGTGATGGAAGTTGTAGTCCAGCAACATCTGGGCTCCACTTGAACCAGAATGGAACCAGACTGCTGGCACTTAAAATTAAAAAGGTGGCAGAGCAGCTTTTAAACTGACAGAGGGGGGAAACCCGACAGGAGCTGAGGAAGGTCCGGTTCGGAATAAACCTCCCCCCTGGGATAAAGACCAAAGAAATGATGACATTTTAAAAGGGGTAGGCCTAGAAGTAGGCATTGTGAGAGCAGGGGCACAGGATATAAATTCAGAAGAGCAAAATTACCACAGGCCAAACCACAAGTGCCAAAGACACTTGAAGAGAGACACTGCTTAAAAGTGCCTGTATGCCAATGCTAGGAGCCTCCGAACCAAGATGGGAGAACCGGAGTGCTTGGTCTTAGAGGAGAGCATTGATATAGTGAGCATAACGGAGACCTGGTGGAATGGAGGAAACCAGTGGGATACGGTTATCCCTGGATATAAACTATATTGGAAGGACAGGGAAGGACGTATTGGTGGCGGAGTCGCTCTATACGTGAAAGAAGGCATTGAATCCAGCAAGCTCGAAACCCCAAAAGAGGCGGACTCCTCCACAGAATCGTTGTGGGTAGTGATACCATGCCCCAGGAGGGATTTAATTCTGGGAACGATCTATCGTCCCCCCGATCAAAATGCTCAGGGAGACCTTGAGATGAGATATGAAATTGAGGAAGCATCCAAACTAGGAAATGTGGTAGTAATGGGTGACTTCAACTACCCAGACATAGACTGGCCGCATATGTGTTCCAGTCATGACAAAGAAGCAAAATTTCTAGATATTCTAAATGACTATTCCCTAGACCAGTTGGTCATGGAACCGACCAGAGGGATGGCAACCTTGGACTTAATCCTTAGTGGGGACCGGGACCTGGTGCGAGATGTAAGTGTTGTTGAACCGATTGGGAGCAGTGACCACAATGCTATTAAATGAAACATACATGTAAATGGCCAATTGCCAAGAAAATCCAACACAGTCACATTTGACTTCAAAAGAGGAAACTTCACAAAAATGAGGGGATTGGTAAAAAGAAAGCTGAAAAACAAAGTCCAGAGAGTCACATCACTCGAAAATGCTTGGAAGTTGTTTAAAAACACTATATTAGAAGCTCAACTGGAGTGCATACCGCAGATCAGAAAAGGTACCGCCAGGGCCAAGAAGATGCCAGCATGGTTAACCAGCAAAGTCAAGGAAGCTCTTAGAGGCAAAAAGTCTTCCTTCAGAAAATGGAAGTCTTGTCCGAATGAAGAAAATAAAAAAGAACATAAACTCTGGCAAAAGAAATGCAAGAAGACAATAAGGGATGCTAAAAAAGAATTTGAGGAGCACATTGCTAAGAACATAAAAACCAACAACAAAAAATTCTATAAATACATTCAAAGCAGGAGACCATCTAGGGAGACAATTGGACCCTTGGATGATAAGGGAGTCAAAGGTGTACTAAAGAACGATAAGGAGATTGCAGAGAAGCTAAATGAGTTCTTTGCATCTGTCTTCACAGTGGAAGATACAGGGCAGATCCCTGAACCTGAACTAACATTTGCAGGAAGGGATTCTGAGGAACTGAGACAAATAGTGGTAACGAGAGAGGAAGTTCTAGGCTTAATGGACAATATAAAAATTGACAAAAACATCAGGCCTGGATGGCATCCACCCGAGAGTTCTCAAAGAACTCAAAGGTGAAATTGCTGATCTGCTAACTAAAATATGTAACTTGCCCCTCGGGTCCGCCTCCGTGCCTGACGACTGGAAAGTGCCAAATGTAATGCCAATCTTCAAAAAGGGATCCAGAGGGGATCCCGGAAATTACAGGCCAGTTAGCTTAACTTCTGTCCCTGGAAAACTGGTAGAAAGTATTATTAAAGCTAGATTAACTAAGCACATAGAAGAACAAGTTTTGCTGAAGCAGAGCCAACATGGCTTCTGCAAGGGAAAGTCCTGTCTCAGTAACCTATTAGAATTCTTTGAGAGTGTCAAGAAGCATATAGATAGAGGTGATCCGGTGGATATAGTGTACTTAGACTTTCAAAAAGCGTTTGACAAGGTACCTCACCAAAGGCTTCTGAGGAAGCTTAGCAGTCATGGAATAAGAGGAGAGGTCCTCTTGTGGATAAGGAATTGGTCAAGAAGCAGAAAGCAGAGAGTAGGAATAAACGGACTGTTCTCCCAATGGAGGGCTGTAGAAAGTGGAGTCCCTCAAGGATCGGTATTGGGACCTGTACTTTTCAACTTGTTCATTAACGACCTAGAATTAGGAGTGAGCAATGAAGTGGCCAAGTTTGCTGATGACACTAAATTGTTCAGGGTTGTTAAAACAAAAAGGGATTGCGAAGAGCTCCAAAAAGACCTCTCCAAACTGAGTGAATGGGTGGAAAAATGGCAAATGCAATTCAATCTAAACAAGTGTAAAATTATGCATATTGGAGCAAAAAATCTTAATTTCACATATACGCTCATGGGGTCTGAACTGGAGGTGACCGACCAGGAGAGAGACCTCGGGGTTGTAGTGGACAGCACGATGAAAATGTCGACCCAGTGTGCGGCAGCTGTGAAAAAGGCAAATTCCATGCTAGCGATAATTAGGAAAGGTATTGAAAATAAAACAGCCAATATCATAATGCCGTTGTATAAATCTATGATGCGGCCGCATTTGGAATTCTGTGTACAGTTCTGGTCGCCTCATCTCAAAAAGGATATTATAGAGTTGGAAAAGGTTCAGAAGAGGGCATCCAGAATGATCAAGGGGATGGAGCGACTCCCTTACGAGGAAAGGTTGCAGCAGTTGGGGCTTTTTAGTTTAGAGAAAAGGCGGGTCAGAGGAGACATGATAGAAGTGTATAAAATTATGCATGGCATTGAGAAAGTGGATAGAGAAAAGTTATTCTCCCTCTCTCATAATACTTTTTTTTTTAATAATTTTTATTCAAATTTTTCCAAAAACAAACAAAACAAAGTCAAAAAGACATAACAATACAACAACAAAAAATAAAAATAAAATAGTTGACTTCCGATTTGTCACAGATCAGCTATAAGTATATAATATACATCAAACCTGTCCCTTAATGTATACATACAGAATCCCTTTTCTCCATAAGCTGTCTTAATTAATCGTCAAATCCCAGTATCATCATTTTATTTTGATCTTTCAACAAAAAGTCTAAGAGAGGCTTCCATTCCTTAAGAAATGTATCTGTCGATTTTTCTCTTAAGTAAACATGTCAATTTATCCATTTCTACTAAGTCCATTAATTTCAATAGCCATTCTTCCATTGTTGGTGTTGATTCCATTTTCCACTTTTGTGCATATAATAATCTTGCTGCCGTAATCATATATAATATTATTCTTCCATATTTCTTTTCTATTTGTTTATCCATAAAACCCAATAAAAAAAATTCTGGTTTTGACTGAATATTTATCTTTAGAATTTTTTGCATCTTCCTACCTATCTGTGCCCAAAATGATTTTGCCTTTTTACACAATCACCACATATGATAAAATGATCCTTCTTGTTGTTTACATTTCCAACAAACATTAGGAACATTACTATACATTTTTGACAACTTTTCTGGAGTCATGTACCAACGGTACATCATTTTATAAAAATTTTCTTTAAGATTATAACATAGTGTAAATTTCAAACCTTTTTTCCACATATTTTCCCATTGATCCATTTGTATGTTATAACCAAAATTTTTTGCCCACTTTACCATACACTCTTTTACTTGTTCTTCCTCCATATCCATTTTCAATAAGAGTTTATACATTTTCGCAATTATATTTTCATCATTTGTACACAATCCTATTTCAAAATCAGATTTACTTATTTCAAACCCATACATTTTCTTGTCCATTTTATATCTTTCTAACAATTGTAAATAGGCAAACCATTGCAAACTATATCCTTCCTTTGTCAGTTGTTCTCTCTCTTTCATTATATATTCTCCATGTACATTTTCTAATAGTTCTTGATAAGTTAACCATTTCTCTTTTCCAGCCATTTCTCTTCTATAAAACGCTTCTTGGCTTGAGACACATAATGGTATTTTCGAATAAAACCTTGGTTTATATCTATTCCATATTTTCAACAGAGGACGTCTTATAAAATGATTGTTAAAGTCTACATTTACTTTTACTTTGTCATACCATAGATATCCATGCCATCCCCACTTCAAATTATGACCCTCCAAATCCAATAGTCTTTTATTCCTCAATAAGATCCATTCCTTTATCCAGACTAGACAGCAGGCAGCAAAATAAAGTCTCAGATTTGGTAATCCCAGTCCTCCTCTTTCTTTGGCATCTTGTAGTAGTTTAAATTTAACTCTTGGTTTTTTTCCTTGCCATACAAATTTAGAGATATCTTTTTGCCATTGTTTAAATGGTAAATCAGAGGATATTACAGGTATTGTTTGAAACAAAAACATCATTCTCGGTAATACATTCATTTTTATCACAGATATTCTACCCATTAATGACAGTTGTAGTTTATCCCATCTTAGCAAGTCTTTCTTAATCTCTGTCCATAATTTTTCATAATTATTATGAAACAACTTTGAATTTTTATTTGTCATAATGATACCTAAATATTTCAACTTTTTCTCTATTGTAAAATCTGTCTTGTCCATTAACTCTTTCTGTTCCCTTAAAGTTAAATTTTTCACCAACATCTTTGTTTTTTGATTGTTAATCTTAAATCCTGCTAACGGTCCAAATTCTTTTAATTTGTCCATCAATACATTAATTCCTTCCAAAGGATTTTCTAGTACAATTATCAAATCATCAGCAAATGCTCTCAATTTATATTCTTCTTTTTTTATCTTTAATCCCGAAATTCTTTTATCTTGCCTTATATCTCTAAGCAGCACTTCTAAAACCAGAATAAATAAAAGGGGAGATAAAGGACATCCCTGTCTTGTACCCTTTTGTATTTCACATGAATCCGTTAAATCTCCGTTAACAATTATCTGAGCCTTCTGGGATGTATAAATCGATCTAATCCATTTTATAAAATTGTCTCCAAAATCCATTTGCTCCAAAACCTGAAACATAAATTTCCAATTCAAATTATCAAATGCTTTTTCAGCATCTAAAAAAATCAAAGCTGCTTGTTTATCATTTCGTTGTTCTAAATATTCCAAAACATTCAAGACATTCCTGACGTTGTCACGTAATTGTCTTTTAGGTAAAAACCCTGATTGATCTTCCTGAATAAATTGTTGCAATATTATTTTCAATCTTTCTGCCAAGATCGTTGTAAAAATTTTATAGTCATTATTCAATAGAGATATTGGTCGATAATTTTTTGTTTTAGTTAAATCTTGCTCCTCTTTAGGTATTAATGTTATATTAGCATTTTTCCAACTATCCGGTATCTTTCCCTCTTGCAGAATAAGATTCATTGTAGACTGTAAAGGTAGTAAGAGTTCTTCCTCCAAACATTTATAATACATTGCAGATAACCCATCTGGTCCTGGTGCCTTTCCTAATTTAATTTTGTTTATAGCTTCAGATATCTCTCTTGACGTAATAAGGCCATTAATAGCTTGTCTCTGAAAGTCTGTAATTTTAGGCAAATTCTGTTTAGATATATACTCTTCTATTTTTTCAGATGGAATTTCCTGACATTTGTACAATGTTGAATAATATTGATGAAAAATCTTTTTAATTTTTACATTATCTGTCAACGTCTCATCTCCTTCTTGTATCTTTAAAATAATATTTTTTGACGTTCTTTTCTTAATTTATATGCTAACCATTTCCCAGGTTTATTTGCAAATTCAAAAGTCCTTTGTTTAGCAAAATTTAGTTTTCTTTCAATTTCTCTAACTGTCAGCATTGATACTTGCTTCTGTAACATTTTAATTTGATTTACAATAGAAACTTTAGTTGGATTATTTTTCAATTCTTCCTCTTTTTGTTTTATTTCTTCCAAAATTAATTGCATTTTCTGTTGTTTCTTTTTTTTTAATTCAGAGTTACATTTAATAAAATATCCCCTCATAATGCCTTACTTGTATCCCAAACGATATTTTCACTTGTTCCTTTATGTAAATTATGTTCAAAAAACTCTTTTAATTTCTTCTTACATTCTTGTACTACTTTGTCATTCTGTAATAAAGATTCATTTAATCTCCATCTAAATCCAAGATTTTTCTTTTTTAAAGTTAATATCACAGGGTTATGATCCGAAAAAGTTTTTGGTAATATATCCATTTTAAAAGTATCCTTCGCTAAAATTTTAGACATCCAAATCATATCAATCCTCGAGAATGTTTTGTGTCTTTCTGAGAAATAAGTAAATTCCTTTGCATTATCATTTATATATCTCCAGGTATCCACCAATTCTAAATGTTCCATCAGTTCAAAGCAAATCTTCGGTAATTTACCCTGTGTCTCTTTGATATTTTTTTCAGAAAGCCTATCAATTTTTGGTGAGATTACCCCATTCCAATCACCCATAACACACCAATGGTCATATGAAAACTCTGACAATTTTTCCATAAGTCTTGTGTAAAACCTTGTTTTATCTTCATTGGGGGCATAGATACCCACTATCAAAATGTTTGTACCCTGTAGAGTAATTTCAACCCCCACAAATCTACCACTATCATCCAGTAATACCAATTTAGGAAGCAATTGTGGGTTAATGTAGAGAACAACTCCATTTTTTTTTTTGGTCCAGCTGAAATAAATTCTTCACCCAAATTTTTACAAATCAAATATTTGGAATCTTTCTTCTTAATATGAGTTTCTTGTAAACAAATTATATCCAATTTTAATTTTTTCAAATAATGAAACACTTTCTTTCTCTTCTGCGCCGTATTGGCTCCATTTATATTCCAAGTTAGATATTTGTAATCCATCTTTAAGCGTGTATTTTAAAATGTGCCTGATGCTCCTTTTAATCCATCATCTTCCTTCCCTTCCTCTGCATATCTTTGTTGACTTTGTTTCCTAGGAATTATATCCATATCTTTGAGTTTATCTTCATCCATGTCTTTTGAAGCTTTTCTCAAGAAGTCCCTTGCTTTTTGAACAGTATTCAATCTATATTTTTGTTGTCTAAATGTAAAGATCACTCCTTCTGGAACATCCCATCTAAATTGAATTTTGCGTTGCTTAAGTTTCTCTGTAAGGAAAGCATATTCTTTTCTCTTACGTAAAAGTCTAATAGGAATTTCTTTCATCACCAGTATTTCTTTACCATCAATTTTAAAGGTATTTTTAAAGTGTTGCTGTAATACCATATCTCTGGTCGTCTTCTTTATAAAATGAACAAGCACATCTCTTGGAATTTTATTCATTGTTGCATATCTGGAATTAATTCTATACACTTTGTCTATTTCAAATTCCATCCGATCTTCATTCAAATCCAGAAATTTTACTAGAGCATTAACAATTTTATCTCTGATGTCTTCACCTGTTTCCTCAGGAATTGCACGGAATCTCAAACAATGTTCTTTATTTCTCATTTCAGTCACAGCCATATAATCCAGGTTTTTTTCTAATTCCAGATTTAATATATCTGTTCTATTCTCCAAGATTTGTACCTTTTCTTTAGTGTTTTTTGCATCCTCCTTTATTTGCCCAATTGTCCCTTTGATCTCATCCACTTGTGTTTTAATATAGTCTTTTATATCTGTCAGTTCAGTTTTCATTTCCTGTTTTATATCATTAATCCCTTCCATTATTTTTTGAAACATATCTGGGGGTATAGCCCCTTCCTGTGGATCAGTAGAGCCTCTTCGCTCCTGGGCCTTAGTTGCTTTTCTAGTTGTCATTTTCAAGAGAAGCCTTTAATTTCTGATATTAATCACTGTTTCAAAACCTAGAGACAGTCTATTTCTTTCTTTTTTTCCTCCACCGACAAAAGAGTTAATATTCCAGGCCTGTTATTGAAGTCCAGCCAGCACAGCACAGTTCTTATCTACATCCAAGAATGCAAAACAATTCTGGTTCCCAACACCAAACAATTAGTAACATATACGAGCAGCAGATTCGTCCAAAGAGAAATAGTCCAAAGAGAAAAATAGTCCAAAATATAATAATTACCTCTCATCCGTTTTTAAACTTTAAAACTCCAAATTCAGGCCAGCTTTTTGTCGTAAGAAAAGTATATAAGTTGTTTACATTTTCTTTCTTCCTTAATTATATTTAAAAGAGAAAAAGTATGACTCACCCAGGTTTCTCAGTTGCTGATTCGTAAACAAATCCCTTTTATTGCAGTAATTTAAGCCGAATGATAAGATTTAGACAGAAGTAGGCTCGCTGGTTAAGAACGTTTCTTTTTAAGAAGAAAAAAGAACGCTTCGCTTTTTTCCAGTACAGCTTGCGTGGAAATCCTGACTCCGTCTTCAGCCGATCGGCATGCCTTCTTATCTCAGGAATTTCCTGATCAATTCCAGCCGCCGACAGCTCAACGAAGTCTTGTGGAAAATCTGATCGGTTCTCCTATACCTTGGAGAACATTTAAGCCAGTCAAAGATTCCTCTTGGCTGGCTTTTAACCTGAAAAAAGCTTCCTCTGAGGCAGAGCTCCCTCAGAGACAACCACCAGCCAGCACTACTTCCGGGAAGCCCCTCTCTCATAATACTAGAACTCGTGGATATTCAAAGAAGCTGAATGTTGGAAGATTCAGGACAGACAAAAGGAAGTACTTCTTTACTCAGTGCACAGTCAGACTATGGAATTTGCTCCCACAAGATGCAGTAATGGCCACCAGCTTGGATGGGTTTAAAAGAAGATTAGACAAATTCATGGAGGACAGGGCTATCAATGGCTACTAGCCGTGATGGCTGTGCTCTGCCACCCTAGTCAGAGGCAGCATGCTTCTGAAAACCAGTTGCCGGAAGCCTCAGGAGGGGAGAGTGTTCTTGCACTCAGGTCCTGCTTGCGGGCTTCCCCCAGGCACCTGGTTGGCCACTGTGAGAACAGGATGCTGGACTAGATGGGCCACTGGCCTAATCCAGCAGGCTCTTCTTATGTTCTTATGTTCTTATGACCACTGGCTCCCCACTTCTGGTTGAACGGTTTAAAAAAGTGACCACCAGTACTCTATATTGAACCCAGAAATGCAGCAGTGACCAATTAAGCTGGTAAAAAATGTTTTATATGTCCCAATATTTATTTACTTATTTATTACTACCTGCCCTTCACCAGTAGGTCCCGCAGGGCCCACAACAATACAAAATAATTATTAAAAATAGTTTATAATAATTTAAGCCTTGCAGTTTTTCTGTTGCTCAGTTTGCTCCTACCAATAGTTGTATGGCTGAGCCTTCAACCAAACCCTGGGTTGGATCCAGACTGAGTTATACTTACCCATTAAATTCAATGATAGTCCTATTGATTTAAAAAGGTCTATGTGACGCTTCCCTGGTTCTCCCTGTCAGGTTCCCACCTGTTTGTGGCTACTGCCTTTCATTAGGCACCACCAGGGACACCACCAGGGACACCACCAGTCAGGACCGTCCTTTATATGGTTTCTCACTCCACTCTAGCACAGATCTCACTAGATCCCACTGCTAGGCAGCACCACCAGTCACTTCCTGTAACCAATACTCCCGGAGACTTTGCTTAAGTCTCTCTATAGCTTGTTACTTTGTGACTGTGTGCCTATGCTGTTCCCAACCCCCTTGTTATCTTTATATATAAAGCATACAACTCTGGGTTGCTCTGGATACTTGACTTGTTACAATATCTCCCTTCACTGCTGCCACCATTAGATACAGTTTCTGTTCAGCCTTGCCCTCCCTTCTGGTCTGTATATTCCCCCAGCCAAGGATCAGGCCTTTGGTAAACCAAATAAGTATTTATTTACTAACAACAGGAAATAACAAGATTACTTTAGGAATGTTTCATAAGCGTATGGTTTCATACATGGTCACTCTTTATGTTTCTGTTCATATATATACTCTTTAAATATCAGCCAAATACAATCCAAACTTCCCTCAGAACTCTGCCAACCAACCCTCACCAAATGACCTCACTCCAAACAACTCAACAACTTTTCCCCTCCTCTCTTCACTCACAAACCTCCATTTATACCTTCAGCCAGCCAGCCACTCAGCCAATCATCATCCAGCATACTTCAGCTTCTAACCCAAGTACTCCCCCTTTCTCTCTCAGTCATTTACCATACATCACCTAATAGACCCGCACTTACCGTATTTACAGATGCTTAACCTACAGGAACATCACAGTCTACTATAAGTCTGTATCCAACTTTGTTTTGCTGCCAATACAGCCTCTCTTTTAATGAGTTCTGAAGCAAGCATATTTCTTCTCCTTTACAAGGACTGTATCAATCAGGGACATTGCAAGTTCCTTAAAGGACATGGGACGCAAGCCACAATTTGCAGAAAAGCTGCATATCCTAATTTATATGTATAGAAGCCTCTGGGCAAATAAGATGGCAGGGGGCTGGGGTCTCACTAACACAATGTTTTGCAATGTGCCCAGCGTGCAAAGATTTTTGTTAAAAAAAAAGTTTAAAAGCAGGGAGGGAAAGAGGCAGGAGATCTGGTCCCTGGGCCTGGCATAAAAGACTCAGGGATCAGGCCTCTTGGGCCATCCCATAACAATGCCACTTAAAAAAAAAATTGCAATGATGTGGTGAAAATTGTTGGAGGTATTCACATTCACAACCTGCCACGTGAAACAAATTCCACACAATTGCATTACATGCAATTTGGAATGGGGGAGAAATTTGATTCAGTTCACATTTATAGGTGAACTTTCCTAATTTGCACTTTCTGAAACAACATGTGAATCAAAACACGGCCATCCTTTGAAATGTGCACTTCTCCAAATTTTGCAGTGCAGTTTGCCAGCCATGTAATGTGTACAATAATGCATATACTGAAGTGTAGGTGTAGATACATATTGTTGCGCACCTCCCCCAATCTCCGAGTGGTGAGATTTCAGAGGGTCCCTGCGCCCATCCAGGGTTTGGTTTCCTTTGGGAAGAAGGTCAGCGGAGACTGCAGTGTCTTTATGAAATATGGTTTATTTATGTACATACATTCCAACCTGAGCTTAGGATGGAGGGGTTCAAGGCATCAGCAGTCTAATATCCAGCTTTTCCATCTAGGTGCAGGGGCATCCTATCGCCACGATGCAGGGAGCCAGCCTCTCCGCATGCCTGCAGCCCTAGTTCTCCAGTCCACACACTTCCAACTCCAAACACACTTCTCCCCGCCCAGGAGTGGGGGGGAGACTCTCTTCCAGTAGAGTTTAAAATGACAAAAAGGATCTTCCTAGCCCCTTTCACCAGTTGCCGGGGCAACTAAATAGGACCATTAACTACCTAGCCACTCTATTTGATTAACAAAGGAGATTCATCTGGCTAGCAGAGCCAGCCTCCCAGGCATAGGATTCCAAATCAGAGGCTGGAAAGGTGACCCACAGAAATCATCCATTCCAGCCCCCCCCTAACACTACACCCTTCTCTGAAAGAGGTCTGTCCCAGACCTGCAAAAACAACAGAATAACAACTTTTCCTACAAAGAAATAACAGATACCGGTTAGCAAGACATTGCAATATACATCATTAAAAGCATAGTCATATTACAGTCTCATTTCCATACAAGTACAAAAACAGTCCATTCCCTTACAGCACCTTTTTCCATTAATTACTCTCTCTTTGGGCTTCCTCTTCTTTCTTGGAGCTCCCAGTCACAGTTCTGCATCCAACAGCTTACCCAGTCCTCATAACTTGGCAGTTGCCTGAGTTCCTGACATGTTTAAGCATGCCCTCAACCACATGTACATTTACTCCTTGTTCCCCCAAACAGTTGTACATACACCCACAATCCAAGTCACAGAATAACAAATCCTAAACATTAAAATCTTATTACAAAAAAAACCCTATCAGCATGATTCCTAAAAAAACCCATTAAACAGCTCATATCCCCACCAGCATGCAGAAAGGCACAAATCAACAGCATTACACAGTCCCATAAGCACAACCCCCACCCCAAAGCCATGCGGTTGCCAACATGGCCCCTTTGTCTTGGGGCTTCATGGCGTTCCCAGTCCAAGCTGATCCCCGCTGCTGCCTGCAGGGGGTTGGGACTCCTTTCCAGGAACAGATTTGTTTCCTCCCCAGCACATGGCAGGCTGTAGCCATGTTCTTGCCACTCTCTGCTCTGGGAAAATCTTCAAGCCAGTCCACTTGGTCTCCTGCCCCAAACGCCAAATCAAAGTTCTGCCACAAGTCTTTATCCGGGGGGATCTTCTTAAAGATTAGCTGGCCTAGTCCACCCAGGCTGGCAGAAAGAAATCCTCTGTCCTCCCTCACAATCTCCAGTATGAAACATGGGCCCAAACAGAGGCAGGAAACCCTCCCAGTGTCTCTTACCCTCCAAACTCACTGGGTACTGGGTGCCTCTCACTGCTGGAATTCTCCCAAGGACTGCACCCATCATAGGAGCTGCATCCCACCCCACAAGACCATTATGGGGCACCCAAGGGACAAAGTCACTTGGGGGTTTTATCTCACCCATCTCTCCAGGCACTGGGAGCTTCTCTTGGACTTGAACTCCCTTCTCAGGTTTCTCCTGCTACACCTTTTCTTTCACAGCCATTTCTCCAGGCGCCGGCAGCTCCTCTCCAGCCTCTAGTTCACCTTTGTCTGAAGCTTTTTCTTCCTCCTGCACTTTCTCTTCCACAGCTGCCACACAGGGAGCAGAGAAATCTATCAGCAGCATCTCTTCTCCAGCCTCTATTTTACTTTCTTCGAAGGCATCTTCCTCTTCTTTTTCCAGCCTGTCCTCCTTCAAATCTTGGGGCTTCACTTCCAGCTCTCTGCTGTTTCTCCCCCTGGCAGGCTCCTGGACAATCAAAACTTCTTCTTCCTCCACTACTGACTGCAACTCCTTACAGCCCACTCCCTCCAGCTGCCCATCCACTTTCTGGATCTCTTTAGCCACCTCCATCTGGGTGCTCTGCAGCTGGACTCCTGGGTCACCCTCGACCCCTTGTAGTGGCTGATCAGGCAGGGCTCTCACCTCCTCACATGGGCTCTCCTTTTTCTCTCCAAAGATGCTTTCATATATCTCTCCCATTCGTTTCCAATGCTCCTGCCGCTCCTGTTGCCTTTGCTGCTGGTCCTCCTGGCGTTCTTTCTGCCTTTGCTGCTGGTCCAGCTGGAACATCAATTTCATCTGTTCCAGGAGAAATGCTGTTCTCCCCTCCATCTTGACTCAGGCACACCTTGCTCCCAAGGCTTCTTCTAGGAAACTCAATCCCACTTCTAACACCAGTGTTGCGCGCCTCCCCCAATCTCCGAGCGGTGAGATTTCAGGGGGTCCCTGCGCCCATCCAGGGTTTGGTTTCCTTTGGGAAGAAGGTCAGCAGAGACTGCGGTGTCTTTATGAAATATGGTTTATTTATGTACATACATTCCAACCTGAGCTTAGGGTGGAGGGGTTCAAGGCATCAGCAGTCTAATATCCAGCTTTTCCATCTAGGTGCAGGGGCATCCTATCGCCACCATGCAGGGAGCCAGCCTCTCTGCATGCCTGCAGCCCTAGTTCTCCAGTCCACACACTTCCAACTCCAAACACACTTCTCCCCGCCCAGGAGTGGGGGGGAGACTCTCCTCCAGTAGAGTTTAAAATGACAAAAAGGATCTTCCTAGCCCCTTTCACCAGTTGCCGGGGCAACTAAATAGGACCATTAACTACCTGGCCACTCTATTTGATTAACAAAGGAGATTCATCTGGCTAGCAGAGCCAGCCTCCCAGGCATAGGATTCCAAATCAGAGGCTGGAAAGGTGACCCACAGAAATCATCCATTCCAGCCCCCCCCCTGCTCATAACAATATATTAGTGAAAATAAGATAGAATGCATTACAGAAGGGGAAACTGCCTTCCCCAAAATGGTATATTAGACAACATTGCATATAAAATGTGTATGGTAGGAGACTTTCACACAAAAATGCTGACAAATTTTCATGAGAACTTGAAAGAAAATTGCAAACTGATATGGAAATGTGGGGAACTGAACTTAAGATTGGAAAACTCAGAGAAACCAAAATGGACAGATTCTCTCACTTGCACGTGCCACGATGGTTACTTGTGAATGAGGCTACTGCGTAGCTTTGAGGTAAAATTGTTTCTGACAAACTGGTACGCCGCTGTGTGTTGTTATGACCACTGTTCTCTCTCCCCCTTTTTTTCCTCAGCAGATTCTTTTCTCACCTTCCCCGCAAATATGTCTGACTAAATATACCACCAGCCTTGAGGATTTATAGAGTCTCAGAGCCGACAGATGGAATGAAATAAACCTAAAATGATTTACTGGTTCATGACAGCAAAGAAACTGGCAAACTGAGAGCCATCTCCTACCTCAGTAAAAGGGTCTGGACCTGGACCTCAGCAAAAAGGCTTTCCCGCACACACACTCGATTTGGGGGCTTCTAGAAGGCAACACTGTTTTACTGACACATGTTTATATTAGCGATGCATACAAAGATAGCAACTGGCAACCGACTCTTTTGTGCAGAGACCTCCGTTCCTTTTCTGTATTCCTATTCCTTGCTTTGTGTTTTGTTTTGACATCAAGGCCTTCCCACAAGCTGTAGTTATGGTGACTGTGTGTTGCCCTCATTGTCCGGGTAACAGACATCACCCTTCAGCCTTTAGATGGAGCCATTTTTCTTTTTCACCAGAACAGAAATCTCTGCATAGCTGCTCTGCAGCCAGGTGATGGAGAATTAAAATGCTGCACACTGGTAGGCAGAGTCCCACACTCCCCCATCCCAATTTAATGACAAAGCAAGGTTAGTAGGCTGCATACTAAGGTTAACAGATCTCTGGCTTTCGGCTGGAGTCTCCTGCTTTGGAGGTGTTGGCGATACCCTGCCCCAGTGAGCAGTCTCGCCACTGCATTTTGCACCAGCTACAGCTTCCAGACCACCCTCAAGGGCAGCTTCACATACAGCACATTACAGTAATCCAGCCTGGAGGTTACCAGTGCATGGACAACAGTGGTCAGGCTATCCCAGTCCAGAAACGGCCGCAGCTGTCTTACTAGCCGAAGCTGGTAAAAGGCACTCCTAGCCACGGAGGTCTCCCGGGTGTCTAGCGACAAAGATGGATCCAGGAGCACCCCCAGACTATGAACCTGCTCTTTCAGAGGGCGTACGACCCCATTCAAAGCAGGCAACTGACCAATTATCCAAATGCATAACATACCTAGGGCAGATCAACACCATGCATTTAAAGCACATTCAACATACATTTGAAGCACATGAATCCCACCACACAATCATGTGGTTTGTTAAGGGTGATGGGAACCATAACTGTGAGTGGGAAACTACACTTCCCAGGATTATTTGGGGACCTCATGCTCTTTAAATGTGAGTTGGATGTGATTTAAATGTATTATGTGGATCTGCATTACTTCATAAACTTTGCCTGCATATAAATCATTTAAATTATTTTTTTAAACTGAAATCAACTACAAAGTTTACTTGGTTAACATGGGCTACTCACCATCTCTCTATTTAAACCAACAGAGTAGGACCATGACCACCCCAGGCAAGAAAGGTACACTTAAAATGTAGAAGAAATAATAATGTACAACCATAGTGTGAAATCAGATACATATCGGGACATAGTATGAAGAAATATTTATATTCAATGGGGCTTACTCAAACAGGGAAGTGTGCAGAAGACTGCAACCTTAAATTATAAGGAATTTCACTCACCCAACTCAAAATTCAGAATCATGCCACTTTAAGCTGTTGTGCAACTCTTTTATATCTGCTTTATGGTTACTGGATTTTAAATTGATTTATTTCTTGTTATGAGCTGCCTTGGTTTCCAACCCTACCTCACAGGGTTGTTGGAAAGATTTCATATACACACACACTGGAGATCTAGAAATACACACACCCTGTATAATAAGTCTATTGTCAAAACCAGTTGGTCATTGCAGAATATTTTTTTCTTAAATCAGTATTAATTTCCTACCAAATAAAAGCATTGACCTTCGGGTGAAGGACAGGTAATAAATTCTAATTCTAATAATAATTTTAAGTAAGCCCTGCCTAGTTGCTTTTTAAAAAAAATAGGATTGGAGGGGAGAAAAAGATTTACAACACAAACACAATCCTTTGCTATGTTCACTCAGAAGTCTCATTGATTTACAGCACAATCCTAACCATGTCTACACAAAAGTAAGTCCTACTGAATTCAATGGGGTTTACTTTCAGGTATGTGGGATTAGCATTGCAGCTTTACTCCCAGAAAACTGGGTAGAGGATTAAAGCTTCATATTGGGAAGGTGGTTTTCAAAACAGGCTATGAATTAGACAAATAAACTGCCCTCTTCAACAGCCCAGTAAAATTTAAACTTGTTTGACTCCTTATAATTAGAAAAGTACAACATACTGTAACGGCATCATGAGCTGCAGCATGTACACTTTTTCAAATTTCTGTTCAAAAATCATTTGAAAGATAAAATGTATAATACGCTATTTTTGCAAGTAATTTAAAAAACATACATGTACACTTCTATTATAATCATACTAACTGAAATTGTTTACTGCATATGCCAAGATCCTGCTGTGATCTTCTAAAATTCCTGGTATATTATTGTAGAGAAGCAATATTGCCGCTGCTGCAAGTTATACACTCACTAACTTCTGATGTGTAGACAAACAAGAAAAGGAAACTGTTTTAAGGATTTGCAATGGGTTCTAGCTATTGCCTGGAGGTCAGCAAATCTCTTCTCAGTCACAACCCTGACTTCACTTATTGGCTAAAAACCTGAAAGGGCAGGGATTAGAGCAGCTGACTCCTAACTGAAGTTGTGAGGGGCAGTGGTTGACATTTTATTTATTTATATATTATTCGATTTATATCCTGCCCTTCCACCTGGCATATTTTGCTGTATGTTTCTTGAATGAGACCACCTAGAAACAGGTTACGAGATCTCCGGCTTCGGGGGTGTTTTCTGGCTCCCCAGCCAGACCACACACCCTGACCCTGGATCTCCGGTTTTTGGCGTGGTGTGGCGTGGCCGCCCAGGAGGGCTGGCTGCAGGGCGGGAGATCCCAAGCCCCCCGCCATTCCCCTGCTCTATTTACCTTTCTCTCTGCTGTTTTTTGCAGCCCGCACGGGTTTGCTATCAATCAAGATGGCAGCCGAGGTTTGCCTAAGAGGCTGAAGCTTCTGCCGCCATCTTGGTTGATGGCACGTATGTGTGCTACACATTCGCATTGCTGCCATCAACCAAGATGGCGGCAGAAGCTTCAGCCCCTTGCTGCAAAAAACAGCAGAGAGAAAGGTAGGTGAAGAGGGGAATGGTGGGCGGCTCTGAAGCTCCTGCCCTGCTATCCTGCTGCGGATTGCGGAAGGGGAGCGCAGGGGCCCCGCAGCTGGTCAGCCACTGTGAGAAGAGGATGTGCTGGACTGGATGAGCCCACGTTGGCCTGATCCAGCACTGCAGGGCTCTTCTTAGGTTCTTAACCCACTATCCTCCATGAGGACTAGAGAGCCACCCTTGATCCCTGGTGCTGCTCCCTCCCCAGGACTGATAGGGCGCTGCCTGGATTAACCACCCTCTAATAGTCTCCCACCCGCCCTTTCCCAAAAAATGAAACTGAACCAAACCCTCCTAGCACACTTGGGTCGATGCAGGTGGGCACCCCCTCATGCCACACCTTCTTGCAGGTTGACTTCAGTATGGGCTCCTGCCAAAAGAGCCCCCCTTCCCCCAGTTTCCCTTCTCCCTCAAACATGCCTTGAGCCACCCCTGGCATCCTCTCCCCCCTCCGGAACTCCCCACACTCCCTGGGGAAGGACTGTGGCTGAGTGGGCAGAGCACCTGCTTCGCATGTAGAAGGTCCCAGGTTCATCTCCAGTGGGGCTTGGGAAGACTCCCTGCCTGAAGCCCAGGAGAGCTGCTGCCAGTCAGAGTATGTAGGGCAGAGGTAGATGTACCCAATGGTTTGACTTGGTGGCAGGCAGCTCCCTCTGCCCCCCCCCCTTCATTGACTGCACCTCATACACTGAGGCTCAGGTACACGGCCCCTCCTTTTGCCTTAAGATGCCGCTGGTGATGTGCACACACCATGCACTAATTAATGCATGGCATATCTATAATTATTGTAGGTTTGTACACTCTGTGGAACAACTGCCCTAGTGTGCTTTCCGGTGCTAGATTAGAAGGGATGTGTTCCATACTTGGATTTAGGCCTCTAGTGCTTGGAGCACTCCAGGACAACACATTTTAAAATAAGAAGCATGTGTGGGAGAGTGAATAAATGTAGAAAATGTAAAAAGTGGAGGGAATTTTAAATGAGACTACTAGTGCTTCCAGCATAAGGAAAATATATTTCAGAAGTTCTGTAATTAATCTATAATATATTATGTATAAAATGTAGTAAAATTTTATTAGGAGAACTTTAGATTTTAACATCACAGGATTTAGAAAAATGTTATTGGCTTAAGCATGCTTTATGATGTCACTAGGGCCCGCCCCATGATGTCACTAGGACCCACCCTGTGACATCACTGGGGCCCACCCCATGACATCTTGGGTTTTGGGATGCTTCCGACCTGGCAACCCTACTAGAAACTTTTTTTAAAATGAAAGCTAAGAGTCGAGATTGGGGTGACTCACTTGGAGACCCAGAGAGGACCCCTTAAAAACTGGAATCTCCAGGCAAAAACTGGAGACCAGGCAACCCTCTTGTCCAGTGAAGCACAATCACAGCCCAAGGATGCATTGCAGCTAGGCAAAAGCCCTTGAGGGAACGGAGCGGGGACAGTGAAGGCCATGGACAGGCTGGAGTGCTGAGGGTGAGGTAGGGGGCCTGAAGGGCCACTTTTGTCCATGGGCCAGAGGCTCTTACCACCTGGGAGCTAAAGATCACTATCTTTCCAGCTACCCTAATTATATAGCTTTTTAGTTGAACGGACAAATGGAGCACCAGCCGTCCAGAGTGGAATTTCAGGGAACAGGAATTCCAATCCAATCCAATCAGGAAGAAAGGAAAATGAATCCATAAAAATCAAACCCGTGCAAACCTGTCCGTAGGTGAAAGCTCAGGAAAAAAGCTAGCTCTGTACAAAACTGGCAAGAAACAGTTCTGACAAGGGAGAAGTAAAATCTCCCAAAACTAAAAGTAACAAAATTAATCAGAGCTGTACAAAAAGCACGTAGAAAACTCAGCTCTAAAAATCTACCTGTTGTTGTTGTTATGTGCCTTCAAGTTGACTACGACTTATGGCGACCCTATGAATCAGCAACCTCTGACAGCATCTATCGTAAACCACCTTGTTCAGATCTTGTAAGTTCAGGTCTGTGGCTCCCTTGATGGAATCAATCCATCTCTTGTTTGGCATTCCTCTTTTTCTACTCCCTTCTGTTTTTCCCAGTATTGTCTTTTCTAGTGAATCATGTCTTCTCATGATGTGTCCAAAGTAGGATAACCTCAGTTTCATCATTTTAGGTTCTAGTGATCGTTCTGGTTTAATTTGTTCTAGCACCCAATTATTGGTCTTTTTCGCAGTCCATGGTATCCTCAAAGCTCTCCTCCAACACCACATTTCAAATGAGTTGATGTTTCTTTTATGCGCTTTTTTAATTGTCCAAAACCTACCTGTAAAAACCGGTAAAATTACTATGAGCAGCAAGAATGAAATCTAATACCACAGTTTTTCTCTGAAAAGTTACACCACCAAAAGACATCAGGAGGGGAAAAACATGCAAGGACACCATGTATATATGCATGTATGTATCAACGGGTGAAGAATGCAGTGGCTAGGCTGCTGACTGGAGCAACCCATAGTCAACCTGCAACTCCCCTGTTAAGAAGCCTCTGTGTAAGATTTGTGCAAGCAAATGGGGATAAAAGCGAATGAATTAATCCTTTGTAGGAGGGTCTAGGCATGCCCAAGATTGTAGCTGTTTTAGTCGGTCGAAATTGTACCATTGAGTTATTGTTTTGTATCATTTCTCTATCTCAATAGGTTTGATACCTTTGGGAAACATTTTTCACATGTGCTAGTCCACTGTGCGCTTGTGCCATGGAAGCCCCTGAGCACTGTAGAGAATTTGGAGTGAGGTTCTAGGACCCATTCTGTAGACCCACAGGGCCTTGGTTTTCCAAGGATTCAGCTTATTAGCCCTCATCCAGCCCACTACTCTGGGCGGGGGCACATCTTTCTTCGTGGTGAAGGAAGGCGATCTCCCTAGAGAGTGCCCTGGAGCGCAAAGGAAGAAACTTTGGTCAAGAAATTCTGGCTCGTGTTTTAAGCAGGTCTTGGTGTCTTTCTTAAGGGCAGAAGTGCCTCAGTCTGCCTGGCTTCTGGAATACGGGGAGTAGAAGCACCCATATATGTAAAGCACATTTAAAGCACGGGGCATCCCACAAAGAATTGTGGGAACTGTGGTTTACCCCTCACAGAGCTAGAATTCCCAGCATCCTTAACAAACTACAGTTTCTAGGATTCTTTGGGAAAGTCATGCAACCACCGCTCGCGGCAAAAAGAGGAGGGTGCTGGTGGTTGGAGACTTGTTGCTCAGGGGGGTAGAGGCACCGGTATGCCAGCCGGACAAAATGAATCGGGAAGTCTGTTGTCTCCCTGGGGCACGCATCCGGGATGTTGCTGACAACCTGCCGAGGCTCATTGGGAAACAAGATAGGTACCCCTTTCTCCTCATCCATGTGGGCACGAATGACACGGTCAGAAACACCTTGGAACAGATCACCTCAGACTATGAGGCTCTGGGTAGGAAGGTCAAGGATTTTGGGGCGCAGGTGGTCTTCTTGTCAATTCTTCCCGTGAAGGATAGAGGACTACAAAGGGAAAGGAAGATACTGCAGGTCAACGACTGGTTACGCAGATGGTGTCGACGGGAGAGGTTTGGATTCTGGGACCATGGTCTAAGCTTCTTGGAGGGGGGACTGTTGGCAAGAGATGGGATGCACCTCACGAGGACTGGGAAGAATCTCTTTGGCAGAAGTATGGCAAAACTCGTCAAGAGGGCTTTAAACTAAAGCCTCTGGGGGATGGAGATGATAGCTTAAATACTGATCCAAAGACAGCGGGTTGTAAACACAACAATTTGAAGGGTACAGCAGACACTGGGAGAGAGAAAGGGATGCACGGCAAAGCTCACGGTATATTAACGGAGGAATCCAATCAGGACAAAAGAGACTTCTGGTGTCTATATACCAACATGCGGAGCTTGGGAAACAAGCAAGGGGAGCTTGAAGTCTTAGTGCATCAAGGCAAATATGACTTCATAGGGATAACAGAGACTTGGTGGGATGACTCCCATGATTGGAATATAGCCATTCAAGGATATAAACTCTACAGAAAGAATAGAAGCAACAGAAAAGGAGGGGGAGTAGCGTTATACGTCAAAGACAAATACACCTCTATGGAAATCCAAGAGAGCGAACAAAGGGGTCCGGTAGAGACCATTTGGGAAAAAATAAATGGAGAAACAAATAAAACCGACATGGTAGTAGGTGTCTCCTACAGACCCCCTGGCCAAGAAGAGGTGGTAGACGAGGCCTTTCTCAAACAAATCTCTGAAATCTCAAGGAGGCAAGAAGTAGTAGTGATGGGGGACTTCAACTACCCGGATATCTGCTGGGAGACAAACTCTGCGAAGCACAAAGCCTCCAACAAATTCCTGATGGGCCTTGCTGACAATTTCCTCTTTCAAAAAGTAGAAGAAGGAACAAGGGGATCGGCAATCCTGGACCTGATCTTAACTAACATGGACAAATTGGTCACGGGAATTAAAGTGGCCGGTACCTTGGGGGAGTGTGACCACATAATGCTGGAATTTGTGATTCTGGGGAAAGCCAAAGAAGAATATAGTCAAACATGGACCTTGGATTTCAGGAAAGCCGATTTTAGCAAGCTCAGGGAAATGATGGGTAGGATCCCGTGACTAGATAGACTAAAGAAAAAAGGAGCCCAAGAAGCGTGGGAGTTCATGAAGAATGTATTACAAAAAGCGCAATCGCAAACAATTCCAAAGAGAAAGAAAAACGGAAGACATCGGGAAAAGCCAACGTGGCTACACGGAAGAGTGGTGGAGGAGGTAAAAGTAAAAAAGAGCATGTATAAAGAATGGAAGGAAGGACGCATTACCAAGGAAGAGTACCGACGAGCGGCTCGGGCTTGCAGAAATAGCGTAAGGAAAGCTAAAACCCAGAATGAGCTGAGGCTGGCAAGGGAAGCGAGGAACAACAAAAAGGGGTTTTTCAGATATATTCAAAGCAAGAGAAAGACCAAGGAAACGGTGGGACTGCTGCTCAATGAGGATGGCAAAATGTTGACAGATAACAAGGAAAAGGCAGAACTGCTCAACACCTATTTTGCCTCCGTTTTCTCCCAAAAAGGGAACAGTGTGCAACCTTGCATCGGTAGCAATCTCAGTAAGGGGTCGGGATTGCAGTTCAAGATTGATAAGGAGATAGTCAGGAAATACCTAGTTAACCTAAATGAGTTCAGATCTCCAGGGCCTGATGAACTGCATCCCAGAGTATTGAAGGAACTTGCGGATGTACTCTCGGAACCTCTTGCCATCATCTTTGAGAAATCCTGGAGAACAGGAGAGGTGCCGGAGGATTGGAGACGGGCAAACGTTGTCCCGCTCTTTAAAGAGGGTAAAAAAGAAGATCCGGGGAATTACAGGCCGGTCAGTCTGACTTCAATACCGGGAAAGATATTAGAACGGATAATAAAAGAGTCCATTGGCAACTATCTAGATGACAATGCTGTGATTAGTAGGAGCCAGCATGGGTTTGTCAAGAAAAAATCCTGTCAAACTAATCTCATCTCTTTTTTTGATCGGGTCACTAGCCTAGTAGATGGTGGAAATGCTGTAGATGTCATCTATCTAGATTTCAGCAAAGCGTTTGACAAAGTCCCCCACGACCTTTTGATTAGCAAACTCGTCAAATGCGGACTACATGGAAATACTGTCAGGTGGATTCACAACTGGTTGGAAAACCGTACTCAAAGAGCGGTCGTCGATGGCTCTGCTTCGGACTGGAAGGAGGTTTCAAGTGGAGTGCCACAGGGTTCTGTTCTGGGGCCGATACTCTTCAACATTTCTATCAATGACTTAGATGATGGGGTGGAGGGAAGCCTTATGAAGTTTGTGGATGATACGAAACTGGGAGGGATAGCTAACACAATGGAAGACAGGAATAAAATCTAAAGGGACCTGGATAGACTAGAAAATTGGACTGAAATTAATAAAATGACATGCAATAAAGACAAATGCAGGATTCTGCATTTAGGCCACAAAAACAAAATGTATGGGTACAGGATGGGAAATACCTGGCTTAGCAGTAGTGCATGTGAGAAGGACCTTGGAATTGTAGTGGATCGCAAGTTGAACATGACCCAGCAGTGTGATGCTGCAGCAAAAAAGGCAAACGCGGTTTTGGGATGCATAAACAGAGCTCTAGTTTCCAGGTCGAGGGAAGTAATAGTCCCACTATATTCTGCATTAGTCAGGCCTCATCTGGAATACTGCGTTCAGTTCTGGGCGCCTCATTTTAAGAAAGATATAGACAAGTTAGAGCGGGTTCAGAAGAGGGCGACAAGGATGATAGCCGGTATGGAGAACAAGTCTTATGAGGAAAGGTTGAAGGAACTTGGCATGTTCAGTCTGGTGAAGAGAAGGCTGAGAGGCGACATGATTACACTCTTTAAGTACCTGAAGGGCTGTCACATAGAGGAGAGTACAGATTTGTTCACTGCCGCCCCAGAGGGTAGGACTAGGTCTAATGGTTTTAGGTTGCAGGAGCGTAGATTCAGACTGGACATTAGAAGGAACTTCTTGACAGTAAGGGCAGTTCGGCAATGGAACCGACTGCCTAGGGAGGTGGTGGGATCCCCTTCACTGGATGTCTTCAAGCAGAGGCTGGACAGCTATCTGCGGGAGATGCTCTAGCTGTGGATTTCCTGCTGTGATCAGGGGGTTGGACTCGATGGCCTACAGCTTGATTTTATTGAGAGAGAGAGAATAGCATTACAGAATCACTTGGGTGCATGGCAGCTTAATCATTAATATCCTTACCCATTCATAACATCAAACTAAAGAGATTAAAGAACCCTATTACTATAAAAAGTAGGAATGATTACCTCTCCTAGGCCCTGAGTGGGCAACTAAATACAGCTGAAGCTATTTGAAAGAGCTCTGATCCAAAACCAGGATGGAATCTCTTGGTCTCAAGGTTTTGCACCGAGACCCAGAGTTTCTCCCTGGTTCTGTCCCTGCAGTCCCTCGATGTGTTCCCTGAGAGCGTAGTACACGTGTTGGAGCTCTGAACTTCCTCAGTCCCCCCTTCTCCTTCTCCTCTGTAGATTCAAGCCTCATTTTTAAAAGACTTTTTCCTCTCTCCCCCTCCTGCCAAGGAGGGCTCTGGGAATCTGCTGATTTTGTGTGTGTGTGTGTGTGTGTGTGTGTCTGCGTGAGAGTTTCTTACTGACCCTGAAAAACTAAGGCTTCTTCTAACGAACCATGGAGGATTCTACTATGAGTGAGGGAAGTCCGCCAAAGAATAAGATAACATTTATGCAGTAGCTTTTGGTTAATTTTGTTTCTTAACACTGCCCTTGTTCTTCACACAATACCTCTGGAACGAATAACCAGCCATACCATCGGGTGGGGGTGTGTGAGAGTGGGGGTGGAAATATAGTTCCTGGTCTTGTACCTCCTGGGTTCCACTTAAACCAAAATGGGGTTAGCCAAACAATCATAACACCAGTACATGTGTGTTTATGGAAAAGAGTTGGAATGTGGCTAATAAAACAACAGTCTGACATCAGACTCCTCCGATGTCTGTTAAGGTGGGATTGATGCAGGGCGCTTTTTCCACAAGCAGAGCATTTATACAGTGCATTGCCTGTATGGATTCTCCTTCAGTGGACAATCAAGTCTGAGCAATCATTGAACCTAGTTCCGCAATCCATGCATATGTATGGTTTTCCCCTGCATGTGTCCTCTCGTGCCGGATGAGGTGCGCTCCACGGCCAAAGGTTCTTTCACAAGATGAGCACTTGTATGGCTTCTCCCCAGTGTTAATCCTCTTGTGCACCACGAACATGGACTGCTTCCTGAAGCTTTTCCCGCAATCCGCACATATGTATGGCCTCTCTCCTGTGTGGAAGCTGTGGTGCCTAATCAGGTGCGAGGAGCGGCCACACCCTTTCCCACAGTAGAAGCATTTGTAAGGTTTTTCTCCTGTATAGATGTTCATGTGCACTATGAAGCTTATAAAGGGTTGCTGAAGCTTCGCCCACAGTCCGTGTAGATATATGGCTTCTGTCTGGTGTGCTTTCTCTTGTGCACAATGAGCTGGGAGCTGCAGTTAAAGCTTTTCCCACAATCAGAGCACTTGGTTTCTCCCCTGTGTGGATTCTCTGATGTCGGACACGTTGTGCTCTGCAGGTGAAGCTGTTCCTGTGGTCCAAGCATTCGTACAGTTTCGCTCTGGCGTGGGTTGCTTCTTGCAACATAAGCTCATGTTCCCAGGTAAAAATGTCCTCACATGTTTTTTCTCTTTCATCCTTGAGGATTATTTTTTGGACTATACTCTCCTTGGAACCTTCATCTTCCTGAGAAGGAAGCGGTCTATTCTCTTCCTTCCATGGGCAATTACCTTGCCAGCTCTCAGGGGCTTCTCCCTGGTCAGGAGGGTGAGACACCATCTGCTCCTTACTTCCCAACAGCATCCAGTGCAGCTCAGCTTCCCCCAGATTTTCCAGCTGATGCCTTTGCTTCTCGCATCTCCTCTGGTCATCTATTGGGATAAAAAGAGAATCCAACCTAGAAATCATCTGTTTGTCAAAGGCAGAAAGGAACCTTCAGTCAGGTTGTGCACTTGGGGAAGAGGGCAAAACCTGGGGACGTTTTTTTTTTTTATTAATCAATGACTTAGATGATGGGGTGGAGGGAAGCCTTATGAAGTTTGCGGATGATACAAAACTGGGAGGGATAGCTAACACAATGGAAGACAGGAATAAAATCTAAAGGGACCTGGATAGACTAGAAAATTGGGCTGAAATTAATAAAATGACATACAATAAAGACAAATGCAGGATTCTGCATTTAGGCCACAAAAACAAAATGCACGGGTACAGGATGGGAAATACCCCGCTTAGCAGTAGTGCGTGTGAGAAGGACCTTGGAATTGTAGTGGATCGCAAGTTGAACATGACCCAGCAGTGTGATGCTGCGGCAAAAAAGGCAAATGCGGTTTTGGGCTGCATAAACAGAGCTATAGTTTCCAGGTCGAGGGAAGTAATAGTCCCACTATATTCTGCATTAGTCAGGCCTCATCTGGAATACTGCGTTCAGTTCTGGGCGCCTCATTTTAGGTTCAGAAGAGGGCGACGAGGATGATAGCCGGTATGGAGAACAAGTCTTATGAGGAAAGGTTGAAGGAACTTGGCATGTTCAGTCTGGTGAAGAGAAGGCTGAGAGGCGACATGATTACACTCTTTAAGTACCTGAAGGGCTGTCACATAGAGGAGGGTACAGATTGGTTCACTGCTGCCCCAGAGGGTAGGACTAGGTCTAATGGTTTTAAGTTGCAGGAGCGTAGATTCAGACTGGACATTAGAAGGAACTTCTTGACAGTAACGGCAGTTCGGCACTGGAACCGACTGCCTAGGGAGGTGGTGGGATCCCCTTCGCTGGATGTCTTCAAGCAGAGGCTGGACAGCTATCTGCGGAAGATGCTCTAGCTGTGGATTTCCTGCTGTGAGCAGGGGGTTGGACTTGATGGCCTACAAGGCCCCTTCCAACTCTATGATTCTATGATTCTATGAATGAAACGAAGTGTCCTGGAAATGGGCATGGCTGGCTGGCACTGTAAATAGGAGCACTTCATGCAGCAACTGCAGGTCCCACTTGTTGCACTGTGGAGTGCTCCAATTAGAGCGCCAGCCAGCCAGCTAGCCATGCCCACTTTAAGGATACTCCATTCCACCCCCGCCTCAGTTTTCTGTCCCTACCACACACTCATTCAACATTGCATGCCTATAGAACATATCACTGGGAGGTTTGGGGGATTTTTTCCCAACTGCAAGACTTATTTTGCCTTTAAAAAAAAAGTGTCTACTTCTGCAACCCCTCCCAAGCCTGTGGATACCTCCCTCTTGTGTATTTGTCTGGTGCTGCTTTGGCTACATAAGAATGAGTTTGTTATTATTAAATAATAATGATATTCCGGTTGTTTTAAGGGATCGATGCATTCTCAAAGCTTATCAGGTACACCTGAGGTCTAGGAAAAGTCACTCGGGACTGCTGCTTGTAAGTTGAACCAAAATCCTGCATCTTCTTCACGCTGATGCACTGTCTTAGTTCGACTGAGGACAGCGTACATACCTTCCATGACTTTCCCAAAGAATCCTAGAAACTGTAGTTTGTTAAGGATGCTGGGAATTCTAGCTCTGTGAGGGGTAAACCACAGTTCCCACAATTCTTTGTGGGATGCCCCGTGCTTTAAATGTGCTTTACATGTATGGGTTCTTCTACTCCCCGTATTCCAGAAGCCAGGCAGACTGAGGCACTTCTGCCCTTAAGAAAGACACCAAGACCTGCTTAAAACACGAGCCAGAATTTCTTGACCAAAGTTTCTTCCTTTGCACTCCAGGGCACTCTCTAGGGAGATCGCCTTCCTTCACCATGAAGAAAGATGTGCCCCCGCCCAGAGCAGTGGGCTGGATGAGGGCTAATAAACTGAATCCTTGGAAAACCAAGGCCCTGTGGGTCTACAGAATGGGACCGGCACCACTAAACGTCCAGCTTCTAATGGAGGCCAGTTGGGCCTCTGTAACATGGAGGACAACTAACAGCGCTCCTCTGGAGGAACTCAGCGATGGAGATGGGATAGAAGGGCTCAGGCAGTCCATAAATCATGCTGGATCCAAGCTGTTCAGGGCTTTGTATATCAACAGAGGAACCTTGAACCTGGTCTAGTGAAATCAAACTACAGACTTTGCTTCCTTAATCCTTTTCAGCAATGCTTAATTCCTTAAAAGAATATTAATCTGCTGGCACCACAAAGACTGATTTCGTTAAAATAAAGTCATGGATATTTATATATTTATATAAAATATTGTTATGAGCATGGGGGGGGGCTGGAATGGATGATTTCTGTGGGTCACCTTTCCAGCCTCTGATTTGGAATCCTATGCCTGGGAGGCTGGCTCTGCTAGCCAGATGAATCTCCTTTGTTAATCAAATAGAGTGGCCAGGTAGTTAATGGGCCTAATTGCCCCGGCAACTGGTGAAAGGGCTAGGAAGATCCTTTTGTCATTTTAAACTCTACTGGAGGAGAGTCTCTCCCCCCACTCCTGGGCGGGCAGAAGTGTGTTTGGAACTGGAAGTGGGTGTACTGCAGAACTAGGGCTGCAGGCATGCAGAGAGGCTGGCTCCCTGCATGGTGGCGATAGGATGCCCCTGCACCTAGATGGAAAAGCTGGATATTAGACTGCTGATACCTTGAACCCCTCCATCCTAAGCTCAGGTTGGAATGTGTGTACATAAATAAACCATATTTCATAAAGACACCGCAGTCTCTGCTGGCCTTCTTCCCAAAGGAAACCAAACCCTGGATGGACGCAGGGACCCCCTGAAATCTCACCGCTCGGAGATTGGGGGAGGCACGCAACAATATATAAATATAACCTTTATCTCAAACTGTATGTTATGACAGACGTTCTGCCCGGCTCTCAGGAATCTTCCCAGGCCATGCCCATCACAGGCCCAGCTCCAAATCCTCCTCAAGTGCTTTTGTGTCCTTGGAACTGTGATGAGGCCTGTTGCTTAAGTGGACTGGAGAGATGGGAAAGTGCAGAAACCTTTGATTTTTGCATAACTGGAATGGAGCCGAATGTACAAAGATAAGTCACGGCCGTTGCTCCACCCACACTTGCATTTGGCCATGCCTACTTTTTGCCTCTGGCCCTGCCCCCCTCTGGCATGGAGTCCCCAGAACGTTGCCCACAAAGGAAGGCGATCCTTGGGCTGAACTATCTTCCCTAGCACAGTATGAGTACAGATGAAGGGTGGGCTATAAAACTTTTTAATATTAAAAGAGCAATCAAATAAATCATAGCTGAGTCACACCCACAATTGTGAGGTGTGTGAAGAGATGAGGCCTCCCCAGCTGTTGCCACAGGCTGTGGACTGCCTGTGGCATCACAGAAGCACATGGCCGTTGAGTGGATATAAAGGGGGGCCAAGTGGACTGAGGCAAAAGCATGGCCTGGTCTGTCACTTGGAGAAGGCGAATTGGCAAATGCAAGGAGGTGATCATCTGGCTGCGGGATGCCATCATTATTATCAGCGATAATGAGGCAAGTTTACTTGCTGAGCGGGATCACGGCTTGAAGGTGGCTGCTACTCACATCTGAAGCTGGTTGATGTCTAGCGATGGACCTAGTGGAAGCTGGCAGTGTGTATGGAAGCCAGTGGATTTCGCATTCGGAAGCTGGCGGATGCCGCAAGGCTGAAGCAGGCGGATGTTTGTGGAGGAAGCTGTTTGACGGTCGATATTTGTGGGTTGAAGCCGGGGAACGAATGTGAATGGATGGGGAGGGGCGAGAAAGGGGCGGATGTTGTCGCTGGCGTTTTCACGAATGTCGGATGGCCGTGTGTGTGTGTGTGAGTGGAGTTTCGGATGCGGTAAAGGGGTTGGGTGGGTGTAAGTGTGTGAATGTGACAAACCGGTGGATGTACCATGACTAAATGACACCAGTGAATGTTGGCAGGTGGAAGCTAGAGGATGAAGTTGCCAGGCGGATGCTGGTGGAGGTGCCTGGGTGAGGCTGTTGGATAGTTGCCATCCCCCTCATTGTCTGTGTTTTTTTCCTTCCAGGGCTGTCTCTGAAGCTAGTGAGGTTTTGGAAGAGACTACCTGTGAGAGCAACAAAGAGGACTGCAAGGCTTAAAGAAGCCAGCTTTTATTTCTAAATAAAATGGTTTTTTGTATTCATCTCCTGTGGAGTCCCTTGCTTTATTCAAAAACAGCTAATGGGAGATCAAATCCCAGAGCGTTATGGTGTGCCTCTCCCTGGTATCAGTATACATGAAGCCATAGCTATACATGAGGCTAGAAATATTTTAATAATAAATGAATACATCACTGCTGAGGTGTCCTTACCATTGTCAGGCTGAGGGAGGTTGTGCTGTTACTGTGGGCAAGGGACTGCCTGTGATGTCACGAAAGGACATGGTGGCTGAGAGGAAGAAGGATGCCGGGGGGGGGGGACGAATGGAGGGAAGGAGCCCAGGAGGGAGGGGGAGGCTGAGGGGAAGTGCTGTCAAAAAAGGAATGTAACTGAGGATTCTCCTTGCCTCCATACACACCAATAAACACCTTAGGAAGATCTCATGGGTTTGGAAAGCTCTTTTATTTGTAATATGCCTGCTGGGGCTGGTGAGGAACTTGCTTCAGGATCCATCAATGACAACTTTGAAGAGCCTCAGTGCAATCTAAGAGCTCAGCATCCAGTGGCCATGCTGGCTGGGGCTGATGGCAGTTGTAGTTTAAAGTAACTTTTCAAAGCTCTGGCTGCAACCCGGCCCTTTCATGATTGTGAGTAAAGTGCAGACTTGTGTTTGTGTTGTAAATCTCTCTTCCTCCAACCCTATTTTTAAAGAAATTAGGCAGGATTTATCACAGTTTTTATTATGTAGGAAACTAATACTCATTTTTTTAAAAAATGAATGAAGTTTATTTATTTGTTTTTATTATTTTATTTATATCCCACCCTTCCTCCCAGTAGGAGCCCAGGGCAGCAAACAAAAGCACTAAAAACACTTTAAAAATCATAAAAACAGACTTTAAAATATATTAAAACAAAACATCTTTAAAAACATTTTTAAAAGCTTTAAAAACATTTTTTTTAAGAAAAAGTTTAAAAACATATTAAAAAGCAATTTCAACACAGATGCAGACTGGGATAAGCTCTCAACTTAAAGGACTTGTTAAAAGAACAAGTTCCTTATCACTTGAGGCTGCAGTTTTCCCTGGTTGAGTAAGCCCCATTGAATACATTGGGACTTGCTTCTGAGTAAACAAACATAGGATTGCACTATAAATATCTTTACAGGTTATATAAATAAACATATTTGATAGTCATGCTTATATAAATATTTTCATAGAATAGTAGAGTTGGAAGGGGCCTATAAGGCCATCAAGTCCAACCCCCCGCTCAATGCAGGAATCCAAATCAAAGCATTCCCGACAGATGGCTGTCCAGCTGCCTCTTGAATGCCTCCAGTGTCGGAGATCCCACTACCTCTCTAGTAATTAGTTCCATTGTTGTATGGCTCTAACAGTTAGGAAGCTTTTCCTGATGTCCAGTCGAAATCTGGCTTCTTGCAACTTGAGCCCATTATTCTGTGTCCTGCACTCTGGGATCATCGAGAAGAGATCCCGGCCCTCCTCTGTGTGGCAACCTTTCAAGTACTTGAAGAGTGCTATCTTATCTCCCCTCAATCTTCTCTTCTCCAGGTTAAATATGCCCAGTTCCTTCAGTCTCTCCTCATAGGGCGTTGTTTCCAGTCCCCTGATCATCCTTGTTGCCCTCTTTTGAACCTGTTCCAGTTTGTCTGCATCCTTCTTGAAGTGCAGAGACCAGAACTGGACACGGCACTCAAGATGAGGCCTAACCAGTGCTGAATAGAGGGGAACTAATACTTCACATGATTTGGAAACTATACTTCTGTTAATGCAGCCTGATATAGCATTTGCCTTTTTTGCAGCCACATCACACTGTTGGCTCATATTCATCTTGTGATCAACAACAATTCCAAGATCCTTCTTGCATGTTCTTATTGGCTTTAAAAGAAGATTAGACAAATTAGACAAATTCATGGAGGATAGGGCTATCAATGGCTACTAGCCATGATGGCTGTGCTCTGCCACCCTAGTCAGAGGCAGCATGCTTCTGAAAACCAGTTGCTGGAAGCCTCAGGAGGGGAGAGTGTTCTTGCACTCGGGTCCTGCTTGCGGGCTTCCCCCAGGCACCTGGTTGGCCACTGTGAGAACAGGATGCTGGACTAGATGGGCCACTGGCCTGATCCAGCAGGCTCTTCTTATGTTCTTATGTTCTTATGTTCATGTTGTACTGCTGAGCCAAGTATCCCCCATCTTATAACTGTGCATTTGGTTTCTTTTTCCTAAGTGTAGAACTTTTACTTCCACCCAGTTTTGTCATGCTGTGTCCCTATAAGTATCCAATTGCATACTATGGTTGTACAATACTTCCTTTACATTTTAAGTATGCCTTGGGGTAGTCATGGTTCTCCATTGTTTTCATCCTGAGGGGCAAATAGGCTGAGAAATGGTGAGTAGCCCATGGTCACCCACTACACTTTATAGCTTATTTTCATTTTGAAAAATTAATTAAAACAATTTACATGCAGGCAAAATTTATTAAGCGGATTCACACAATATACACATATTGTGTGAATATACACATATTGTGTAAAGCACATCCAACTCGCATTTAAAGCGCATGACTTCCCCTAAAGAATTCTGGGAAGTGTCATTTCCCCCTCACAGTTATAGTTCTCACCACTCTTAACAAACTGCAGTTCCCATGATTCTGTGGTGGGATTCATGTGCTTCAAATGGGTGTTGAATGTGCTTTAAAGGAATGGTGTGGATCTGCCCTAGGTATGATGTTCATTCAAGAGTGAATTGAAAAGAACAATTTTAAAAGATACTTCTTACTCTTACTCATTTTTCAGACCTCTTTCTGAAGTAAAGGGTCAAATCTGTAAAAACATTTGGAGCAGCCACATTAAAAGATAAGGGCAGGGTATTCCAGGCAGGGGGTTGCCAACCCTGCTTGGATATGGATGTCTTTGCAGAAGAACCCTAGTCAAGGTTTACCAACAGCACAGTCCAAACTATATCTACTTAGAAGTCAGTCCTGTTGAGTTCTATGGGGCTTAATCCCTTAGTAAGTGTGTTTAGAATTGCAGCCTTCAGGAGCCTCCATCTTTACTCCCCAAAGCTCCCATCTAACATCTCCACAACACTAGGCTCCTTTGTCTCTGCTGTGGCCTTCTGGTGACTGCCCTAGCCTGAAGGCACTTAACCCTTCTTGCTGAAAGCAAGTAGGCTAGATTAAATGTTCCCTACCCAGGCTCATATATATAAAATATAAACGGCATTTGGTCAAAAGTATTTTTGTCTACATTTTATACCTCATCCTTGGTTTTCCAAGCTTGGCATGGAATGCTTCTCATACAGAATTAATTTGAAATGCTGCATATTTATTATCATAATCATCATATTCAAAATAAAAAATATATGTACCGCCTTCAAGTTGATTCCAACTTATGGTGACCCTATGAATAGGGTTTTCATGAGGCTGAGAGGCAGTGACTGGCCCAAGGTCACTCAGTGAGCTTCATGGCTATGTGGGGATTTGAACCCTAGTCTCATTTTGTTCTCACAACAACCCTGTGAGATAATAGGTTAGACTGGCCCAGGCAGGGTTATTTAGTGAGCAAAAATGATGCAAATAGGATCTCTTTTAATTGTGTTATCGACCTGCTTACTTCCACTCTGACTGGGGGATCTTGCAGCATGGGGAAGAGATGGGGGCACATCACAGCTGAAGTTCACCCACATAGGAGCATTATCTCTTGTTTATTACAGAGACGCCTGTTGCAGGTTTTGCTGCTGAGAGCAGCAGTCAGTTAGTGCGGCCACTTGCGTCACAGCTTGTTGATCCTGAGGAGGCAAAACTAGAAAGTGAGGTTCAGAAAGGAGGCCCTGTGCACGAGGAGGAGGAGGGCATGAAGCAGTGCCAGTTGCCCACAGCCACATCTGCAGAACAGCAAGTACCATGGTTTGGCTTTGAGAAAGCTTGTACATTTGTGAGCCAGAGTAGGGAAAATGTTGTTGTACGATGCAATTACTGCCTTCCAAGGATCAAAAATCTGAGATCAGCTGTTTCCTCCTCATCCAATGTGAAGAAACATTTTGAGGTAAGCCTTTGTCATGCTGGTCCTCAAAGAGTGTCCATTGTCTATTGATGTTTAAATTGTGAAGTTCCTCTTCCATTTTTTCTTGGATTCATGCTTTGTTCTTCTTCCTCAGAGGGCACACCCTGAGAAGCTGAGAGCAATTGAAGAAGCAATAAAGGCAAGGAGACGTGGCCTTCCTGAACCAATGCATGACACCCCTCCTCCCAAAATGGTGAAGTAGCAGCAGACAACCCTTGAGAGGTGGGGATCTGGCAGGGATCTGCTTCTTCTGGCAGCCTGCGTACACCCTCGCTTCAAACTAGATCGGCTGGAATCATGTCAGGCCACCACCCATACCAACAAGTAAGAACATTAGGGAAGCCCTTTGGGTGGATTACTCCAAGGGAAATGTTGTCTCAAGGGAGGCATCAGAGGGCTTAAGGTGGTAGGCAGGGGCTGGTCCTTTTCTTCCTGGGGCTCCTCATCACAACCTTGGGTTGCTGCAGGTAATCCTTAAGGGTCTGCTGTGCTGCCCCATGAGTGTGGTGACTTGGTCACCTTCCTACCTTCCATGTCATCATCCACAGGCTCAGGCTGGACCCTGAACCAGGGGACATGACAAGCATCAGGAAATGAAGAGCAGATGATGGTTTCCTAACATATATGTGTTAACATATCCTCTCTCTTTCTTACACAATGGAAGCCTTGTTGAAAGCCGAAATAAAGATGGGTGTACTTAATGAGGACAGTGATCAGTCTTCAGATAAAGACCAGGAAGGAGATGACTTAGAAGATGACTTCTTTAACTTTCTGCCCCAGGGCAAGAAGTCAGCAGTGGACACTGCTGAGGAGGAACTGGTGAGGTACCTGAGGTCTCCCAGCAGGGAAGTGTCATCACTCCATGGCTTTCCACGTGTGCTGCGGTGTTTTTTGCAGCACGACACAGGCATGCCTTCAAGCGCCGCAGTAGAACGCCTGTTCAGTACTGGTGGCAACGTAATGACTGTAAAAAGACATTCCTTGTCTGACATGCTCTTTGAGCATCTTGTTCTTTTGAGACATAACAGAAACATATTAAAAAGCATTTCAAGTGTAAAATTTGATTTCAAGAGTTGGGGTATTTTCATTGCTTGGGGGGATGTGAGATTCTGTTATGCCATTATGTTAATCTTATGGATAAAATTTTTTATTCTACTACCCCCTGTGTGTGTGTGTTTATTTTTAATATTGTTTTAAGTTTCTTAGATGTGCAGCAGCCAAGGCCAGCACCTTGTAGGAGTTTTTTAAAAAAAGTAACTGAAATGTAATGGTAGCGATTACTTTTGAGAAAAAGTAAAGTAATCAGTTACTTTCAGAGCAATTGTAATTGTAACGGTAATTACTACTTTTTGGGCCAAGTAATTGTAACTGTAATTTATTACTTTTTAAAAGTAATCTTCCAAGCTCTGGATAGGAGGGAGAATCACTGAGATCCTCCGGGGGAGCGCTGTTAGTTGTCCTCCATGTTACAGAGGCCCAACTGGCCTCCATTAGAAGTTGGGCGTTTAGTGGTGCCGGCCGGTCCCAGGCTGTAGATCCACAGGGCCTTGGTTTTCCAAGGATTCAGCTTATTAGCCTTCATCCAGCCCCCTGAACAATGAACCTCCTTCAGAGGAGGGGGATCTTTTGCTAGGGATAAGAACAAGCACTTTGTCCTGAAATGTGCCTAAATGGTGTATATATATATAACCCAAGAAATGCAGGTCCAAACCAAGATAAAGCAAAGCTTGCTTTTATCGAGAGAGAGAGAATAGCATTACAGAATCACTTGGGTGCATGGCAGCTTAATCATTAATATCCTTACCCATTCATAACATCAAACTAAAGAGATTAAAGAACCCTATTACTATAAAAAGTAGGAATGATTACCTCTCCTAGGCCCTGAGTGGGCAACTAAATACAGCTGAAGCTATTTGAAAGAGCTCTGATCCAAAACCAGGATGGAATCTCTTGGTCTCAAGGTTTTTGCACTGAGACCCAGAGTTTCTCCCTGGTTCTGTCCCTGCAGTCCCTCGATGTGTTCCTTGAGAGTGTAGTACACGTGTTGGAGCTCTGAACTTCCTCAGCCCCCCCTTCTCCTTCTCCTCTGTAGATTCAAGCCTCATTTTTAAAAGACTTTTTCCTCTCTCCCCTCAAGGAGGGGTCTGGGAATCTGCTGATTTTGTGTGTGTGTGTGTGTGTGTGTGTGTCTGCGTGAGAGTTTCTTACTGACCCTGAAAAACTAAGGCTTCTTCTAACGAACAATGGAGGATTCTACTATGAGTGAGGGAAGTCTGCCAAAGAATAAGATAACATTTATGCAGTAGCTTTTAGTTAATTTTGTTTCTTAACACTGCCCTTGTTCTTCACACAATACCTCTGGAACGCATAACCAGCCATACCATCGGGTGGGGGTGTGTGAGAGTGGGGGTGGGAGTATAGTTCCTGGCCTTGCACCTCCTGGGTTCCACTTAAACCAAAATGGGGTTAGCCAAACAATCATAACACCAGTACATGTGTGTTTATGGAAAAGAGTTGGAATTTGGCTAATAAAACAACAGTCTGACATCAGACTCCTCCGATGTCTGTTAAGGTGGGATTGATGCAGGGTGCTTTTTCCACAAGCAGAGCATTTATACAGTGCATTGCCTGTATGGATTCTCCTTCAGTGGACAATCAAGTCTGAGCAATCATTGAACCTAGTTCTGCAATCCATGCATATGTATGGTTTTCCCCTGCATGTGTCCTCTCGTGCCGGATGAGGTGCGCTCCACGGCCAAAGGTTCTTTCACAAGATGAGCACTTGTATGGCTTCTCCCCAGTGTTAATCCTCTTGTGCACCACGAACATGGACTGCTTCCTGAAGCTTTTCCCGCAATCCGCACATATGTATGGCCTCTCTCCTGTGTGGAAGCTGTGGTGCCTAATCAGGTGCGAGGAGCGGCCACACCCTTTCCCACAGTAGAAGCATTTGTAAGGTTTTTCTCCTGTATAGATGTTCATGTGCACTATGAAGCTTATAAAGGGTTGCTGAAGCTTCGCCCACAGTCCGTGTAGATATATGGCTTCTGTCTGGTGTGCTTTCTCTTGTGCACAATGAGCTGGGAGCTGCAGTTAAAGCTTTTCCCACAATCAGAGCACTTGGTTTCTCCCCTGTGTGGATTCTCTGATGTCGGACACGTTGTGCTCTGCAGGTGAAGCTGTTTCTGTGGTCCAAGCATTCGTACAGTTTCGCTCTGGCGTGGGTTGCTTCTTGCAACATAAGCTCATGTTCCCAGGTAAAAATGTCCTCACATGTTTTTTCTCTTTCATCCTTGAGGATTATTTTTTGGACTATACTCTCCTTGGAACCTTCATCTTCCTGAGAAGGAAGCGGTCTATTCTCTTCCTTCCATGGGCAATTACCTTGCCAGCTCTCAGGGGCTTCTCCCTGGTCAGGAGGGTGAGACACCATCTGCTCCTTACTTCCCAACAGCATCCAGTGCAGCTCAGCTTCCCCCAGATTTTCCAGCTGATGTCTTTGCTTCTCGCATCTCCTCTGGTCATCTATTGGGATAAAAAGAGAATCCAACCTAGAAATCATCTGTTTGTCAAAGGCAGAAAGGAACCTTCAGTCAGGTTGTGCACTTGGGGAAGAGGGCAAAACCTGGGGACGTTTTTTTTTTTTATTAATCAATGACTTAGATGATGGGGTGGAGGGAAGCCTTATGAAGTTTGCGGATGATACAAAACTGGGAGGGATAGCTAACACAATGGAAGACAGGAATAAAATCTAAAGGGACCTGGATAGACTAGAAAATTGGGCTGAAATTAATAAAATGACATACAATAAAGACAAATGCAGGATTCTGCATTTAGGCCACAAAAACAAAATGCACGGGTACAGGATGGGAAATACCCCGCTTAGCAGTAGTGCGTGTGAGAAGGACCTTGGAATTGTAGTGGATCGCAAGTTGAACATGACCCAGCAGTGTGATGCTGCGGCAAAAAAGGCAAATGCGGTTTTGGGCTGCATAAACAGAGCTATAGTTTCCAGGTCGAGGGAAGTAATAGTCCCACTATATTCTGCATTAGTCAGGCCTCATCTGGAATACTGCGTTCAGTTCTGGGCGCCTCATTTTAGGTTCAGAAGAGGGCGACGAGGATGATAGCCGGTATGGAGAACAAGTCTTATGAGGAAAGGTTGAAGGAACTTGGCATGTTCAGTCTGGTGAAGAGAAGGCTGAGAGGCGACATGATTACACTCTTTAAGTACCTGAAGGGCTGTCACATAGAGGAGGGTACAGATTGGTTCACTGCTGCCCCAGAGGGTAGGACTAGGTCTAATGGTTTTAAGTTGCAGGAGCGTAGATTCAGACTGGACATTAGAAGGAACTTCTTGACAGTAACGGCAGTTCGGCACTGGAACCGACTGCCTAGGGAGGTGGTGGGATCCCCTTCGCTGGATGTCTTCAAGCAGAGGCTGGACAGCTATCTGCGGAAGATGCTCTAGCTGTGGATTTCCTGCTGTGAGCAGGGGGTTGGACTTGATGGCCTACAAGGCCCCTTCCAACTCTATGATTCTATGATTCTATGAATGAAACGAAGTGTCCTGGAAATGGGCATGGCTGGCTGGCACTGTAAATAGGAGCACTTCATGCAGCAACTGCAGGTCCCACTTGTTGCACTGTGGAGTGCTCCAATTAGAGCGCCAGCCAGCCAGCTAGCCATGCCCACTTTAAGGATACTCCATTCCACCCCCGCCTCAGTTTTCTGTCCCTACCACACACTCATTCAACATTGCATGCCTATAGAACATATCACTGGGAGGTTTGGGGGATTTTTTCCCAACTGCAAGACTTATTTTGCCTTTAAAAAAAAAGTGTCTACTTCTGCAACCCCTCCCAAGCCTGTGGATACCTCCCTCTTGTGTATTTGTCTGGTGCTGCTTTGGCTACATAAGAATGAGTTTGTTATTATTAAATAATAATGATATTCCGGTTGTTTTAAGGGATCGATGCATTCTCAAAGCTTATCAGGTACACCTGAGGTCTAGGAAAAGTCACTCGGGACTGCTGCTTGTAAGTTAAACCAAAATCCTGCATCTTCTTCACGCTGATGCACTGTCTTAGTTCGACTGAGGACAGCGTACATACCTTCCATGACTTTCCCAAAGAATCCTAGAAACTGTAGTTTGTTAAGGATGCTGGGAATTCTAGCTCTGTGAGGGGTAAACCACAGTTCCCACAATTCTTTGTGGGATGCCCCGTGCTTTAAATGTGCTTTACATGTATGGGTTCTTCTACTCCCCGTATTCCAGAAGCCAGGCAGACTGAGGCACTTCTGCCCTTAAGAAAGACACCAAGACCTGCCTAAAACACGAGCCAGAATTTCTTGACCAAAGTTTCTTCCTTTGCACTCCAGGGCACTCTCTAGGGAGATCGCCTTCCTTCACCATGAAGAAAGATGTGCCCCCGCCCAGAGCAGTGGGCTGGATGAGGGCTAATAAGCTGAATCCTTGGAAAACCAAGGCCCTGTGGGTCTACAGAATGGGACCGGCACCACTAAACGTCCAGCTTCTAATGGAGGCCAGTTGGGCCTCTGTAACATGGAGGACAACTAACAGCGCTCCTCTGGAGGAACTCAGCGATGGAGATGGGATAGAAGGGCTCAGGCAGTCCATAAATCATGCTGGATCCAAGCTGTTCAGGGCTTTGTATATCAACAGAGGAACCTTGAACCTGGTCTAGTGAAATCAAACTACAGACTTTGCTTCCTTAATCCTTTTCAGCAATGCTTAATTCCTTAAAAGAATATTAATCTGCTGGCACCACAAAGACTGATTTCGTTAAAATAAAGTCATGGATATTTATATATTTATATAAAATATTGTTATGAGCATGGGGGGGGGGCTGGAATGGATGATTTCTGTGGGTCACCTTTCCAGCCTCTGATTTGGAATCCTATGCCTGGGAGGCTGGCTCTGCTAGCCAGATGAATCTCCTTTGTTAATCAAATAGAGTGGCCAGGTAGTTAACGGGCCTAATTGCCCCGGCAACTGGTGAAAGGGCTAGGAAGATCCTTTTGTCATTTTAAACTCTACTGGAGGAGAGTCTCTCCCCCCACTCCTGGGCGGGCAGAAGTGTGTTTGGAACTGGAAGTGGGTGTACTGGAGAACTAGGGCTGCAGGCATGCAGAGAGGCTGGCTCCCTGCATGGTGGCGATAGGATGCCCCTGCACCTAGATGGAAAAGCTGGATATTAGACTGCTGATACCTTGAACCCCTCCATCCTAAGCTCAGGTTGGAATGTGTGTACATAAATAAACCATATTTCATAAAGACACCGCAGTCTCTGCTGGCCTTCTTCCCAAAGGAAACCAAACCCTGGATGGGCGCAGGGACCCCCTGAAATCTCACCGCTCGGAGATTGGGGGAGGCACGCAACAATATATAAATATAACCTTTATCTCAAACTGTATGTTATGACAGACGTTCTGCCCGGCTCTCAGGAATCTTCCCAGGCCATGCCCATCACAGGCCCAGCTCCAAATCCTCCTCAAGTGCTTTTGTGTCCTTGGAACTGTGATGAGGCCTGTTGCTTAAGTGGACTGGAGAGATGGGAAAGTGCAGAAACCTTTGATTTTTGCATAACTGGAATGGAGCCGAATGTACAAAGATAAGTCACGGCCGTTGCTCCACCCACACTTGCATTTGGCCATGCCTACTTTTTGCCTCTGGCCCTGCCCCCCTCTGGCATGGAGTCCCCAGAACGTTGCCCACAAAGGAAGGCGATCCTTGGGCTGAACTATCTTCCCTAGCACAGTATGAGTACAGATGAAGGGTGGGCTATAAAACTTTTTAATATTAAAAAAGCAATCAAATAAATCATAGCTGAGTCACACCCACAATTGTGAGGTGTGTGAAGAGATGAGGCCTCCCCAGCTGTTGCCACAGGCTGTGGACTGCCTGTGGCATCACAGAAGCACATGGCCGTTGAGTGGATATAAAGGGGGGCCAAGTGGACTGAGGCAAAAGCATGGCCTGGTCTTTCACTTGGAGAAGGCGAATTGGCAAATGCAAGGAGGTGATCATCTGGCTGCGGGATGCCATCATTATTATCAGCGATAATGAGGCAAGTTTACTTGCTGAGCGGGATCACGGCTTGAAGGTGGCTGCTACTCACATCTGAAGCTGGTTGATGTCTAGCGATGGACCTAGCGGAAGCTGGCAGTGTGTATGGAAGCCAGTGGATTTCGCATTCGGAAGCTGGCGGATGCCGCAAGGCTGAAGCAGGCGGATGTTTGTGGAGGAAGCTGTTTGACGGTCGATATTTGTGGGTTGAAGCCGGGGAACGAATGTGAATGGATGGGGAGGGGCGAGAAAGGGGCGGATGTTGTCGCTGGCGTTTTCACGAATGTCGGATGGCCGTGTGTGTGTGTGTGAGTGGAGTTTCGGATGCGGTAAAGGGGTTGGGTGGGTGTAAGTGTGTGAATGTGACAAACCGGTGGATGTACCATGACTAAATGACACCAGTGAATGTTGGCAGGTGGAAGCTAGAGGATGAAGTTGCCAGGCGGATGCTGGTGGAGGTGCCTGGGTGAGGCTGTTGGATAGTTGCCATCCCCCTCATTGTCTGTGTTTTTTTCCTTCCAGGGCTGTCTCTGAAGCTAGTGAGGTTTTGGAAGAGACTACCTGTGAGAGCAACAAAGAGGACTGCAAGGCTTAAAGAAGCCAGCTTTTATTTCTAAATAAAATGGTTTTTTGTATTCATCTCCTGTGGAGTCCCTTGCTTTATTCAAAAACAGCTAATGGGAGATCAAATCCCAGAGCGTTATGGTGTGCCTCTCCCTGGTATCAGTATACATGAAGCCATAGCTATACATGAGGCTAGAAATATTTTAATAATAAATGAATACATCACTGCTGAGGTGTCCTTACCATTGTCAGGCTGAGGGAGGTTGTGCTGTTACTGTGGGCAAGGGACTGCCTGTGATGTCACGAAAGGACATGGTGGCTGAGAGGAAGAAGGATGCCGGGGGGGGGGGGGACGAATGGAGGGAAGGAGCCCAGGAGGGAGGGGGAGGCTGAGGGGAAGTGCTGTCAAAAAAGGAATGTAACTGAGGATTCTCCTTGCCTCCATACACACCAATAAACACCTTAGGAAGATCTCATGGGTTTGGAAAGCTCTTTTATTTGTAATATGCCTGCTGGGGCTGGTGAGGAACTTGCTTCAGGATCCATCAATGACAACTTTGAAGAGCCTCAGTGCAATCTAAGAGCTCAGCATCCAGTGGCCATGCTGGCTGGGGCTGATGGCAGTTGTAGTTTAAAGTAACTTTTCAAAGCTCTGGCTGCAACCCGGCCCTTTCATGATTGTGAGTAAAGTGCAGACTTGTGTTTGTGTTGTAAATCTCTCTTCCTCCAACCCTATTTTTAAAGAAATTAGGCAGGATTTATCACAGTTTTTATTATGTAGGAAACTAATACTCATTTTTTTAAAAAATGAATGAAGTTTATTTATTTGTTTTTATTATTTTATTTATATCCCACCCTTCCTCCCAGTAGGAGCCCAGGGCAGCAAACAAAAGCACTAAAAACACTTTAAAAATCATAAAAACAGACTTTAAAATATATTAAAACAAAACATCTTTAAAAACATTTTTAAAAGCTTTAAAAACATTTTTTTTAAGAAAAAGTTTAAAAACATATTAAAAAGCAATTTCAACACAGATGCAGACTGGGATAAGCTCTCAACTTAAAGGACTTGTTAAAAGAACAAGTTCCTTATCACTTGAGGCTGCAGTTTTCCCTGGTTGAGTAAGCCCCATTGAATACATTGGGACTTGCTTCTGAGTAAACAAACATAGGATTGCACTATAAATATCTTTACAGGTTATATAAATAAACATATTTGATAGTCATGCTTATATAAATATTTTCATAGAATAGTAGAGTTGGAAGGGGCCTATAAGGCCATCAAGTCCAACCCCCTGCTCAATGCAGGAATCCAAATCAAAGCATTCCCGACAGATGGCTGTCCAGCTGCCTCTTGAATGCCTCCAGTGTCGGAGATCCCACTACCTCTCTAGTAATTAGTTCCATTGTTGTATGGCTCTAACAGTTAGGAAGCTTTTCCTGATGTCCAGTCGAAATCTGGCTTCTTGCAACTTGAGCCCATTATTCTGTGTCCTGCACTCTGGGATCATCGAGAAGAGATCCCGGCCCTCCTCTGTGTGGCAACCTTTCAAGTACTTGAAGAGTGCTATCTTATCTCCCCTCAATCTTCTCTTCTCCAGGTTAAATATGCCCAGTTCCTTCAGTCTCTCCTCATAGGGCGTTGTTTCCAGTCCCCTGATCATCCTTGTTGCCCTCTTTTGAACCTGTTCCAGTTTGTCTGCATCCTTCTTGAAGTGCAGAGACCAGAACTGGACACGGCACTCAAGATGAGGCCTAACCAGTGCTGAATAGAGGGGAACTAATACTTCACATGATTTGGAAACTATACTTCTGTTAATGCAGCCTGATATAGCATTTGCCTTTTTTGCAGCCACATCACACTGTTGGCTCATATTCATCTTGTGATCAACAACAATTCCAAGATCCTTCTTGCATGTTCTTATTGGCTTTAAAAGAAGATTAGACAAATTAGACAAATTCATGGAGGATAGGGCTATCAATGGCTACTAGCCATGATGGCTGTGCTCTGCCACCCTAGTCAGAGGCAGCATGCTTCTGAAAACCAGTTGCTGGAAGCCTCAGGAGGGGAGAGTGTTCTTGCACTCGGGTCCTGCTTGCGGGCTTCCCCCAGGCACCTGGTTGGCCACTGTGAGAACAGGATGCTGGACTAGATGGGCCACTGGCCTGATCCAGCAGGCTCTTCTTATGTTCTTATGTTCTTATGTTCATGTTGTACTGCTGAGCCAAGTATCCCCCATCTTATAACTGCATTTGGTTTCTTTTTCCTAAGTGTAGAACTTTTACTTCCACCCAGTTTTGTCATGCTGTGTCCCTATAAGTATCCAATTGCATACTATGGTTGTACAATACTTCCTTTACATTTTAAGTATGCCTTGGGGTAGTCATGGTTCTCCATTGTTTTCATCCTGAGGGGCAAATAGGCTGAGAAATGGTGAGTAGCCCATGGTCACCCACTACACTTTATAGCTTATTTTCATTTTGAAAAATTAATTAAAACAATTTACATGCAGGCAAAATTTATTAAGCGGATTCACACAATATACACATATTGTGTGAATATACACATATTGTGTAAAGCACATCCAACTCGCATTTAAAGCGCATGACTTCCCCTAAAGAATTCTGGGAAGTGTCATTTCCCCCTCACAGTTATAGTTCTCACCACTCTTAACAAACTGCAGTTCCCATGATTCTGTGGTGGGATTCATGTGCTTCAAATGGGTGTTGAATGTGCTTTAAAGGAATGGTGTGGATCTGCCCTAGGTATGATGTTCATTCAAGAGTGAATTGAAAAGAACAATTTTAAAAGATACTTCTTACTCTTACTCATTTTTCAGACCTCTTTCTGAAGTAAAGGGTCAAATCTGTAAAAACATTTGGAGCAGCCACATTAAAAGATAAGGGCAGGGTATTCCAGGCAGGGGGTTGCCAACCCTGCTTGGATATGGATGTCTTTGCAGAAGAACCCTAGTCAAGGTTTACCAACAGCACAGTCCAAACTATATCTACTTAGAAGTCAGTCCTGTTGAGTTCTATGGGGCTGAAAGCAAGTAGGCTAGATTAAATGTTCCCTACCCAGGCTCATATATATAAAATATAAACGGCATTTGGTCAAAAGTATTTTTGTCTACATTTTATACCTCATCCTTGGTTTTCCAAGCTTGGCATGGAATGCTTCTCATACAGAATTAATTTGAAATGCTGCATATTTATTATCATAATCATCATATTCAAAATAAAAAATATATGTACCGCCTTCAAGTTGATTCCAACTTATGGTGACCCTATGAATAGGGTTTTCATGAGGCTGAGAGGCAGTGACTGGCCCAAGGTCACTCAGTGAGCTTCATGGCTATGTGGGGATTTGAACCCTAGTCTCATTTTGTTCTCACAACAACCCTGTGAGATAGTAGGTTAGACTGGCCCAGGCAGGGTTATTTAGTGAGCAAAAATGATGCAAATAGGATCTCTTTTAATTGTGTTATCGACCTGCTTACTTCCACTCTGACTGGGGGATCTTGCAGCATGGGGAAGAGATGGGGGCACATCACAGCTGAAGTTCACCCACATAGGAGCATTATCTCTTGTTTATTACAGAGACGCCTGTTGCAGGTTTTGCTGCTGAGAGCAGCAGTCAGTTAGTGCGGCCACTTGCGTCACAGCTTGTTGATCCTGAGGAGGCAAAACTAGAAAGTGAGGTTCAGAAAGGAGGCCCTGTGCACGAGGAGGAGGAGGGCATGAAGCAGTGCCAGTTGCCCACAGCCACATCTGCAGAACAGCAAGTACCATGGTTTGGCTTTGAGAAAGCTTGTACATTTGTGAGCCAGAGTAGGGAAAATGTTGTTGTACGATGCAATTACTGCCTTCCAAGGATCAAAAATCTGAGATCAGCTGTTTCCTCCTCATCCAATGTGAAGAAACATTTTGAGGTAAGCCTTTGTCATGCTGGTCCTCAAAGAGTGTCCATTGTCTATTGATGTTTAAATTGTGAAGTTCCTCTTCCATTTTTTCTTGGATTCATGCTTTGTTCTTCTTCCTCAGAGGGCACACCCTGAGAAGCTGAGAGCAATTGAAGAAGCAATAAAGGCAAGGAGACGTGGCCTTCCTGAACCAATGCATGACACCCCTCCTCCCAAAATGGTGAAGTAGCAGCAGACAACCCTTGAGAGGTGGGGATCTGGCAGGGATCTGCTTCTTCTGGCAGCCTGCGTACACCCTCGCTTCAAACTAGATCGGCTGGAATCATGTCAGGCCACCACCCATACCAACAAGTAAGAACATTAGGGAAGCCCTTTGGGTGGATTACTCCAAGGGAAATGTTGTCTCAAGGGAGGCATCAGAGGGCTTAAGGTGGTAGGCAGGGGCTGGTCCTTTCCTTCCTGGGGCTCCTCATCACAACCTTGGGTTGCTGCAGGTAATCCTTAAGGGTCTGCTGTGCTGCCCCATGAGTGTGGTGACTTGGTCACCTTCCTACCTTCCATGTCATCATCCACAGGCTCAGGCTGGACCCTGAACCAGGGGACATGACAAGCATCAGGAAATGAAGAGCAGATGATGGTTTCCTAACATATATGTGTTAACATATCCTCTCTCTTTCTTACACAATGGAAGCCTTGTTGAAAGCCGAAATAAAGATGGGTGTACTTAATGAGGACAGTGATCAGTCTTCAGATAAAGACCAGGAAGGAGATGACTTAGAAGATGACTTCTTTAACTTTCTGCCCCAGGGCAAGAAGTCAGCAGTGGACACTGCTGAGGAGGAACTGGTGAGGTACCTGAGGTCTCCCAGCAGGGAAGTGTCATCACTCCATGGCTTTCCACGTGTGCTGCGGTGTTTTTTGCAGCACAACACAGGCATGCCTTCAAGCGCTGCAGTAGAACGCCTGTTTAGTACTGGTGGCAACGTAATGAGTGTAAAAAGACATTCCTTGTCTGACATGCTCTTTGAGCATCTTGTTCTTTTGAGACATAACAGAAACATATTATAAAAGCATTTCAAGTGTAAAATTTGATTTCAAGAGTTGGGGTATCTTCATTGCTTGGGGGGATGTGAGATTCTGTTATGCCATTATGTTAATCTTATGGATAAAATTTTTTATTCTACTACCCCCTGTGTGTGTGTGTTTATTTTTAATATTGTTTTAAGCTTCTTAGATGTGCAGCAGCCAAGGCCAGCACCTTGTAGGAGTTTTTAAAAAAAAGTAACTGAAATGTAATTGTAGCGATTACTTTTGAGAAAAAGCAAAGTAATCAGTTACTTTCAGAGCAATTGTAATTGTAACGGTAATTACTACTTTTTGGGCCAAGTAATTGTAACTGTAATTTATTACTTTTTAAAAGTAATCTTCCAAGCTCTGGATAGGAGGGAGAATCACTGAGATCCTCCGGGGGAGCGCTGTTAGTTGTCCTCCATGTTACAGAGGCCCAACTGGCCTCCATTAGAAGTTGGGCGTTTAGTGGTGCCGGCCGGTCCCAGGCTGTAGATCCACAGGGCCTTGGTTTTCCAAGGATTCAGCTTATTAGCCTTCATCCAGCCCCCTGAACAATGAACCTCCTTCAGAGGAGGGGGATCTTTTGCTAGGGATAAGAACAAGCACTTTGTCCTGAAATGTGCCTAAATGGTGTATATATATATAACCCAAGAAATGCAGGTCCAAACCAAGATAAAGCAAAGCTTGCTTTTATCGAGAGAGAGAGAATAGCATTACAGAATCACTTGGGTGCATGGCAGCTTAATCATTAATATCCTTACCCATTCATAACATCAAACTAAAGAGATTAAAGAACCCTATTACTATAAAAAGTAGGAATGATTACCTCTCCTAGGCCCTGAGTGGGCAACTAAATACAGCTGAAGCTATTTGAAAGAGCTCTGATCCAAAACCAGGATGGAATCTCTTGGTCTCAAGGTTTTGCACTGAGACCCAGAGTTTCTCCCTGGTTCTGTCCCTGCAGTCCCTCGATGTGTTCCTTGAGAGTGTAGTACACGTGTTGGAGCTCTGAACTTCCTCAGCCCCCCCTTCTCCTTCTCCTCTGTAGATTCAAGCCTCATTTTTAAAAGACTTTTTCCTCTCTCCCCTCAAGGAGGGGTCTGGGAATCTGCTGATTTTGTGTGTGTGTGTGTGTGTGTGTGTGTGTGTCTGCGTGAGAGTTTCTTACTGACCCTGAAAAACTAAGGCTTCTTCTAACGAACAATGGAGGATTCTACTATGAGTGAGGGAAGTCTGCCAAAGAATAAGATAACATTTATGCAGTAGCTTTTAGTTAATTTTGTTTCTTAACACTGCCCTTGTTCTTCACACAATACCTCTGGAACGCATAACCAGCCATACCATCGGGTGGGGGTGTGTGAGAGTGGGGGTGGGAGTATAGTTCCTGGCCTTGCACCTCCTGGGTTCCACTTAAACCAAAATGGGGTTAGCCAAACAATCATAACACCAGTACATGTGTGTTTATGGAAAAGAGTTGGAATTTGGCTAATAAAACAACAGTCTGACATCAGACTCCTCCGATGTCTGTTAAGGTGGGATTGATGCAGGGTGCTTTTTCCACAAGCAGAGCATTTATACAGTGCATTGCCTGTATGGATTCTCCTTCAGTGGACAATCAAGTCTGAGCAATCATTGAACCTAGTTCTGCAATCCATGCATATGTATGGTTTTCCCCTGCATGTGTCCTCTCGTGCCGGATGAGGTGCGCTCCACGGCCAAAGGTTCTTTCACAAGATGAGCACTTGTATGGCTTCTCCCCAGTGTTAATCCTCTTGTGCACCACGAACATGGACTGCTTCCTGAAGCTTTTCCCGCAATCCGCACATATGTATGGCCTCTCTCCTGTGTGGAAGCTGTGGTGCCTAATCAGGTGCGAGGAGCGGCCACACCCTTTCCCACAGTAGAAGCATTTGTAAGGTTTTTCTCCTGTATAGATGTTCATGTGCACTATGAAGCTTATAAAGGGTTGCTGAAGCTTCGCCCACAGTCCGTGTAGATATATGGCTTCTGTCTGGTGTGCTTTCTCTTGTGCACAATGAGCTGGGAGCTGCAGTTAAAGCTTTTCCCACAATCAGAGCACTTGGTTTCTCCCCTGTGTGGATTCTCTGATGTCGGACACGTTGTGCTCTGCAGGTGAAGCTGTTCCTGTGGTCCAAGCATTCGTACAGTTTCGCTCTGGCGTGGGTTGCTTCTTGCAACATAAGCTCATGTTCCCAGGTAAAAATGTCCTCACATGTTTTTTCTCTTTCATCCTTGAGGATTATTTTTTGGACTATACTCTCCTTGGAACCTTCATCTTCCTGAGAAGGAAGCGGTCTATTCTCTTCCTTCCATGGGCAATTACCTTGCCAGCTCTCAGGGGCTTCTCCCTGGTCAGGAGGGTGAGACACCATCTGCTCCTTACTTCCCAACAGCATCCAGTGCAGCTCAGCTTCCCCCAGATTTTCCAGCTGATGTCTTTGCTTCTCGCATCTCCTCTGGTCATCTATTGGGATAAAAAGAGAATCCAACCTAGAAATCATCTGTTTGTCAAAGGCAGAAAGGAACCTTCAGTCAGGTTGTGCACTTGGGGAAGAGGGCAAAACCTGGGGACGTTTTTTTTTTTTATTAATCAATGACTTAGATGATGGGGTGGAGGGAAGCCTTATGAAGTTTGCGGATGATACAAAACTGGGAGGGATAGCTAACACAATGGAAGACAGGAATAAAATCTAAAGGGACCTGGATAGACTAGAAAATTGGGCTGAAATTAATAAAATGACATACAATAAAGACAAATGCAGGATTCTGCATTTAGGCCACAAAAACAAAATGCACGGGTACAGGATGGGAAATACCCCGCTTAGCAGTAGTGCGTGTGAGAAGGACCTTGGAATTGTAGTGGATCGCAAGTTGAACATGACCCAGCAGTGTGATGCTGCGGCAAAAAAGGCAAATGCGGTTTTGGGCTGCATAAACAGAGCTATAGTTTCCAGGTCGAGGGAAGTAATAGTCCCACTATATTCTGCATTAGTCAGGCCTCATCTGGAATACTGCGTTCAGTTCTGGGCGCCTCATTTTAGGTTCAGAAGAGGGCGACGAGGATGATAGCCGGTATGGAGAACAAGTCTTATGAGGAAAGGTTGAAGGAACTTGGCATGTTCAGTCTGGTGAAGAGAAGGCTGAGAGGCGACATGATTACACTCTTTAAGTACCTGAAGGGCTGTCACATAGAGGAGGGTACAGATTGGTTCACTGCTGCCCCAGAGGGTAGGACTAGGTCTAATGGTTTTAAGTTGCAGGAGCGTAGATTCAGACTGGACATTAGAAGGAACTTCTTGACAGTAACGGCAGTTCGGCACTGGAACCGACTGCCTAGGGAGGTGGTGGGATCCCCTTCGCTGGATGTCTTCAAGCAGAGGCTGGACAGCTATCTGCGGAAGATGCTCTAGCTGTGGATTTCCTGCTGTGAGCAGGGGGTTGGACTTGATGGCCTACAAGGCCCCTTCCAACTCTATGATTCTATGATTCTATGAATGAAACGAAGTGTCCTGGAAATGGGCATGGCTGGCTGGCACTGTAAATAGGAGCACTTCATGCAGCAACTGCAGGTCCCACTTGTTGCACTGTGGAGTGCTCCAATTAGAGCGCCAGCCAGCCAGCTAGCCATGCCCACTTTAAGGATACTCCATTCCACCCCCGCCTCAGTTTTCTGTCCCTACCACACACTCATTCAACATTGCATGCCTATAGAACATATCACTGGGAGGTTTGGGGGATTTTTTCCCAACTGCAAGACTTATTTTGCCTTTAAAAAAAAAGTGTCTACTTCTGCAACCCCTCCCAAGCCTGTGGATACCTCCCTCTTGTGTATTTGTCTGGTGCTGCTTTGGCTACATAAGAATGAGTTTGTTATTATTAAATAATAATGATATTCCGGTTGTTTTAAGGGATCGATGCATTCTCAAAGCTTATCAGGTACACCTGAGGTCTAGGAAAAGTCACTCGGGACTGCTGCTTGTAAGTTGAACCAAAATCCTGCATCTTCTTCACGCTGATGCACTGTCTTAGTTCGACTGAGGACAGCGTACATACCTTCCATGACTTTCCCAAAGAATCCTAGAAACTGTAGTTTGTTAAGGATGCTGGGAATTCTAGCTCTGTGAGGGGTAAACCACAGTTCCCACAATTCTTTGTGGGATGCCCCGTGCTTTAAATGTGCTTTACATGTATGGGTTCTTCTACTCCCCGTATTCCAGAAGCCAGGCAGACTGAGGCACTTCTGCCCTTAAGAAAGACACCAAGACCTGCCTAAAACACGAGCCAGAATTTCTTGACCAAAGTTTCTTCCTTTGCACTCCAGGGCACTCTCTAGGGAGATCGCCTTCCTTCACCATGAAGAAAGATGTGCCCCCGCCCAGAGCAGTGGGCTGGATGAGGGCTAATAAGCTGAATCCTTGGAAAACCAAGGCCCTGTGGGTCTACAGAATGGGACCGGCACCACTAAACGTCCAGCTTCTAATGGAGGCCAGTTGGGCCTCTGTAACATGGAGGACAACTAACAGCGCTCCTCTGGAGGAACTCAGCGATGGAGATGGGATAGAAGGGCTCAGGCAGTCCATAAATCATGCTGGATCCAAGCTGTTCAGGGCTTTGTATATCAACAGAGGAACCTTGAACCTGGTCTAGTGAAATCAAACTACAGACTTTGCTTCCTTAATCCTTTTCAGCAATGCTTAATTCCTTAAAAGAATATTAATCTGCTGGCACCACAAAGACTGATTTCGTTAAAATAAAGTCATGGATATTTATATATTTATATAAAATATTGTTATGAGCATGGGGGGGGGCTGGAATGGATGATTTCTGTGGGTCACCTTTCCAGCCTCTGATTTGGAATCCTATGCCTGGGAGGCTGGCTCTGCTAGCCAGATGAATCTCCTTTGTTAATCAAATAGAGTGGCCAGGTAGTTAATGGGCCTAATTGCCCCGGCAACTGGTGAAAGGGCTAGGAAGATCCTTTTGTCATTTTAAACTCTACTGGAGGAGAGTCTCTCCCCCCCACTCCTGGGCGGGCAGAAGTGTGTTTGGAACTGGAAGTGGGTGTACTGGAGAACTAGGGCTGCAGGCATGCAGAGAGGCTGGCTCCCTGCATGGTGGCGATAGGATGCCCCTGCACCTAGATGGAAAAGCTGGATATTAGACTGCTGATACCTTGAACCCCTCCATCCTAAGCTCAGGTTGGAATGTGTGTACATAAATAAACCATATTTCATAAAGACACCGCAGTCTCTGCTGGCCTTCTTCCCAAAGGAAACCAAACCCTGGATGGGCGCAGGGACCCCCTGAAATCTCACCGCTCGGAGATTGGGGGAGGCACGCAACAATATATAAATATAACCTTTATCTCAAACTGTATGTTATGACAGACGTTCTGCCCGGCTCTCAGGAATCTTCCCAGGCCATGCCCATCACAGGCCCAGCTCCAAATCCTCCTCAAGTGCTTTTGTGTCCTTGGAACTGTGATGAGGCCTGTTGCTTAAGTGGACTGGAGAGATGGGAAAGTGCAGAAACCTTTGATTTTTGCATAACTGGAATGGAGCCGAATGTACAAAGATAAGTCACGGCCGTTGCTCCACCCACACTTGCATTTGGCCATGCCTACTTTTTGCCTCTGGCCCTGCCCCCCTCTGGCATGGAGTCCCCAGAACGTTGCCCACAAAGGAAGGCGATCCTTGGGCTGAACTATCTTCCCTAGCACAGTATGAGTACAGATGAAGGGTGGGCTATAAAACTTTTTAATATTAAAAGAGCAATCAAATAAATCATAGCTGAGTCACACCCACAATTGTGAGGTGTGTGAAGAGATGAGGCCTCCCCAGCTGTTGCCACAGGCTGTGGACTGCCTGTGGCATCACAGAAGCACATGGCCGTTGAGTGGATATAAAGGGGGGCCAAGTGGACTGAGGCAAAAGCATGGCCTGGTCTGTCACTTGGAGAAGGCGAATTGGCAAATGCAAGGAGGTGATCATCTGGCTGCGGGATGCCATCATTATTATCAGCGATAATGAGGCAAGTTTACTTGCTGAGCGGGATCACGGCTTGAAGGTGGCTGCTACTCACATCTGAAGCTGGTTGATGTCTAGCGATGGACCTAGCGGAAGCTGGCAGTGTGTATGGAAGCCAGTGGATTTCGCATTCGGAAGCTGGCGGATGCCGCAAGGCTGAAGCAGGCGGATGTTTGTGGAGGAAGCTGTTTGACGGTCGATATTTGTGGGTTGAAGCCGGGGAACGAATGTGAATGGATGGGGAGGGGCGAGAAAGGGGCGGATGTTGTCGCTGGCGTTTTCACGAATGTCGGATGGCCGTGTGTGTGTGTGTGAGTGGAGTTTCGGATGCGGTAAAGGGGTTGGGTGGGTGTAAGTGTGTGAATGTGACAAACCGGTGGATGTACCATGACTAAATGACACCAGTGAATGTTGGCAGGTGGAAGCTAGAGGATGAAGTTGCCAGGCGGATGCTGGTGGAGGTGCCTGGGTGAGGCTGTTGGATAGTTGCCATCCCCCTCATTGTCTGTGTTTTTTTCCTTCCAGGGCTGTCTCTGAAGCTAGTGAGGTTTTGGAAGAGACTACCTGTGAGAGCAACAAAGAGGACTGCAAGGCTTAAAGAAGCCAGCTTTTATTTCTAAATAAAATGGTTTTTTGTATTCATCTCCTGTGGAGTCCCTTGCTTTATTCAAAAACAGCTAATGGGAGATCAAATCCCAGAGCGTTATGGTGTGCCTCTCCCTGGTATCAGTATACATGAAGCCATAGCTATACATGAGGCTAGAAATATTTTAATAATAAATGAATACATCACTGCTGAGGTGTCCTTACCATTGTCAGGCTGAGGGAGGTTGTGCTGTTACTGTGGGCAAGGGACTGCCTGTGATGTCACGAAAGGACATGGTGGCTGAGAGGAAGAAGGATGCCGGGGGGGGGGGGACGAATGGAGGGAAGGAGCCCAGGAGGGAGGGGGAGGCTGAGGGGAAGTGCTGTCAAAAAAGGAATGTAACTGAGGATTCTCCTTGCCTCCATACACACCAATAAACACCTTAGGAGGATCTCATGGGTTTGGAAAGCTCTTTTATTTGTAATATGCCTGCTGGGGCTGGTGAGGAACTTGCTTCAGGATCCATCAATGGCAACTTTGAAGAGCCTCAGTGCAATCTAAGAGCTCAGCATCCAGTGGCCATGCTGGCTGGGGCTGATGGCAGTTGTAGTTTAAAGTAACTTTTCAAAGCTCTGGCTGCAACCCGGCCCTTTCATGATTGTGAGTAAAGTGCAGACTTGTGTTTGTGTTGTAAATCTCTCTTCCTCCAACCCTATTTTTAAAGAAATTAGGCAGGGTTTATCACAGTTTTTATTATGTAGGAAACTAATACTCATTTTTTTAAAAAATGAATGAAGTTTATTTATTTGTTTTTATTATTTTATTTATATCCCACCCTTCCTCCCAGTAGGAGCCCAGGGCAGCAAACAAAAGCACTAAAAACACTTTAAAAATCATAAAAACAGACTTTAAAATATATTAAAACAAAACATCTTTAAAAACATTTTTAAAAGCTTTAAAAACATTTTTTTTAAGAAAAAGTTTAAAAACATATTAAAAAGCAATTTCAACACAGATGCAGACTGGGATAAGCTCTCAACTTAAAGGACTTGTTAAAAGAACAAGTTCCTTATCACTTGAGGCTGCAGTTTTCCCTGGTTGAGTAAGCCCCATTGAATACATTGGGACTTGCTTCTGAGTAAACAAACATAGGATTGCACTATAAATATCTTTACAGGTTATATAAATAAACATATTTGATAGTCATGCTTATATAAATATTTTCATAGAATAGTAGAGTTGGAAGGGGCCTATAAGGCCATCAAGTCCAACCCCCTGCTCAATGCAGGAATCCAAATCAAAGCATTCCCGACAGATGGCTGTCCAGCTGCCTCTTGAATGCCTCCAGTGTCGGAGATCCCACTACCTCTCTAGTAATTAGTTCCATTGTTGTATGGCTCTAACAGTTAGGAAGCTTTTCCTGATGTCCAGTCGAAATCTGGCTTCTTGCAACTTGAGCCCATTATTCTGTGTCCTGCACTCTGGGATCATCGAGAAGAGATCCCGGCCCTCCTCTGTGTGGCAACCTTTCAAGTACTTGAAGAGTGCTATCATATCTCCCCTCAATCTTCTCTTCTCCGGGTTAAATATGCCCAGTTCCTTCAGTCTCTCCTCATAGGGCGTTGTTTCCAGTCCCCTGATCATCCTTGTTGCCCTCTTTTGAACCTGTTCCAGTTTGTCTGCATCCTTCTTGAAGTGCAGAGACCAGAACTGGACACGGCACTCAAGATGAGGCCTAACCAGTGCTGAATAGAGGGGAACTAATACTTCACATGATTTGGAAACTATACTTCTGTTAATGCAGCCTGATATAGCATTTGCCTTTTTTGCAGCCACATCACACTGTTGGCTCATATTCATCTTGTGATCAACAACAATTCCAAGATCCTTCTTGCATGTTCTTATTGGCTTTAAAAGAAGATTAGACAAATTAGACAAATTCATGGAGGATAGGGCTATCAATGGCTACTAGCCATGATGGCTGTGCTCTGCCACCCTAGTCAGAGGCAGCATGCTTCTGAAAACCAGTTGCTGGAAGCCTCAGGAGGGGAGAGTGTTCTTGCACTCGGGTCCTGCTTGCGGGCTTCCCCCAGGCACCTGGTTGGCCACTGTGAGAACAGGATGCTGGACTAGATGGGCCACTGGCCTGATCCAGCAGGCTCTTCTTATGTTCTTATGTTCTTATGTTCTTATGTTCATGTTGTACTGCTGAGCCAAGTATCCCCCATCTTATAACTGTGCATTTGGTTTCTTTTTCCTAAGTGTAGAACTTTTACTTCCACCCAGTTTTGTCATGCTGTGTCCCTATAAGTATCCAATTGCATACTATGGTTGTACAATACTTCCTTTACATTTTAAGTATGCCTTGGGGTAGTCATGGTTCTCCATTGTTTTCATCCTGAGGGGCAGATAGGCTGAGAAATGGTGAGTAGCCCATGGTCACCCACTACACTTTATAGCTTATTTTCATTTTGAAAAATTAATTAAAACAATTTACATGCAGGCAAAATTTATTAAGCGGATTCACACAATATACACATATTGTGTGAATATACACATATTGTGTAAAGCACATCCAACTCGCATTTAAAGCGCATGACTTCCCCTAAAGAATTCTGGGAAGTGTCATTTCCCCCTCACAGTTATAGTTCTCACCACTCTTAACAAACTGCAGTTCCCATGATTCTGTGGTGGGATTCATGTGCTTCAAATGGGTGTTGAATGTGCTTTAAAGGAATGGTGTGGATCTGCCCTAGGTATGATGTTCATTCAAGAGTGAATTGAAAAGAACAATTTTAAAAGATACTTCTTACTCTTACTCATTTTTCAGACCTCTTTCTGAAGTAAAGGGTCAAATCTGTAAAAACATTTGGAGCAGCCACATTAAAAGATAAGGGCAGGGTATTCCAGGCAGGGGGTTGCCAACCCTACTTGGATATGGATGTCTTTGCAGAAGAACCCTAGTCAAGGTTTACCAACAGCACAGTCCAAACTATATCTACTTAGAAGTCAGTCCTGTTGAGTTCTATGGGGCTTAATCCCTTAGTAAGTGTGTTTAGAATTGCAGCCTTCAGGAGCCTCCATCTTTACTCCCCAAAGCTCCCATCTAAGATCTCCACAACACTAGGCTCCTTTGTCTCTGCTGTGGCCTTCTGGTGACTGCCCTAGCCTGAAGGCACTTAACCCTTCTTGCTGAAAGCAAGTAGGCTAGATTAAATGTTCCCTACCCAGGCTCATATATATAAAATATAAACGGCATTTGGTCAAAAGTATTTTTGTCTACATTTTATACCTCATCCTTGGTTTTCCAAGCTTGGCATGGAATGCTTCTCATACAGAATTAATTTGAAATGCTGCATATTTATTATCATAATCATCATATTCAAAATAAAAAATATATGTACCGCCTTCAAGTTGATTCCAACTTATGGTGACCCTATGAATAGGGTTTTCATGAGGCTGAGAGGCAGTGACTGGCCCAAGGTCACTCAGTGAGCTTCATGGCTATGTGGGGATTTGAACCCTAGTCTCATTTTGTTCTCACAACAACCCTGTGAGATAGTAGGTTAGACTGGCCCAGGCAGGGTTATTTAGTGAGCAAAAATGATGCAAATAGGATCTCTTTTAATTGTGTTATCGACCTGCTTACTTCCACTCTGACTGGGGGATCTTGCAGCATGGGGAAGAGATGGGGGCACATCACAGCTGAAGTTCACCCACATAGGAGCATTATCTCTTGTTTATTACAGAGACGCCTGTTGCAGGTTTTGCTGCTGAGAGCAGCAGTCAGTTAGTGCGGCCACTTGCGTCACAGCTTGTTGATCCTGAGGAGGCAAAACTAGAAAGTGAGGTTCAGAAAGGAGGCCCTGTGCACGAGGAGGAGGAGGGCATGAAGCAGTGCCAGTTGCCCACAGCCACATCTGCAGAACAGCAAGTACCATGGTTTGGCTTTGAGAAAGCTTGTACATTTGTGAGCCAGAGTGGGAAAAATGTTGTTGTACGATGCAATTACTGCCTTCCAAGGATCAAAAATCTGAGATCAGCTGTTTCCTCCTCATCCAATGTGAAGAAACATTTTGAGGTAAGCCTTTGTCATGCTGGTCCTCAAAGAGTGTCCATTGTCTATTGATGTTTAAATTGTGAAGTTCCTCTTCCATTTTTTCTTGGATTCATGCTTTGTTCTTCTTCCTCAGAGGGCACACCCTGAGAAGCTGAGAGCAATTGAAGAAGCAATAAAGGCAAGGAGACGTGGCCTTCCTGAACCAATGCATGACACCCCTCCTCCCAAAATGGTGAAGTAGCAGCAGACAACCCTTGAGAGGTGGGGATCTGGCAGGGATCTGCTTCTTCTGGCAGCCTGCGTACACCCTCGCTTCAAACTAGATCGGCTGGAATCATGTCAGGCCACCACCCATACCAACAAGTAAGAACATTAGGGAAGCCCTTTGGGTGGATTACTCCAAGGGAAATGTTGTCTCAAGGGAGGCATCAGAGGGCTTAAGGTGGTAGGCAGGGGCTGGTCCTTTCCTTCCTGGGGCTCCTCATCACAACCTTGGGTTGCTGCAGGTAATCCTTAAGGGTCTGCTGTGCTGCCCCATGAGTGTGGTGACTTGGTCACCTTCCTACCTTCCATGTCATCATCCACAGGCTCAGGCTGGACCCTGAACCAGGGGACATGACAAGCATCAGGAAATGAAGAGCAGATGATGGTTTCCTAACATATATGTGTTAACATATCCTCTCTCTTTCTTAGATACACAATGGAAGCCTTGCTGAAAGCTGAAATAAAGATGGGTGTACTTAATGAGGACAGTGATCAGTCTTCAGATAAAGACCAGGAAGGAGATGACTTAGAAGATGACTTCTTTAACTTTCTGCAAGAAGTCAGCAGTGCACACTGCTGAGGAGGAACTGGTGAGGTACCTGAGGTCTCCCAGCAGGGAAGTGTCATCACTCCATGGCTTTCCACATGTGCTGCGGTGTTTTTTGCAGCACAACACAGGCATGCCTTCAAGCGCCGCAGTAGAACGCCTGTTCAGTACTGGTGGCAACGTAATGAGTGTAAAAAGACATTCCTTGTCTGACATGCTCTTTGAGCATCTTGTTCTTTTGAGACATAACAGAAACATATTATAAAAGCATTTCAAGTGTAAAATTTGATTTCAAGAGTTGGGGTATCTTCATTGCTTGGGGGGATGTGAGATTCTGTTATGCCATTATGTTAATCTTATGGATAAAATTTTTTATTCTACTACCCCCTGTGTGTGTGTGTTTATTTTTAATATTGTTTTAAGCTTCTTAGATGTGCAGCAGCCAAGGCCAGCACCTTGTAGGAGTTTTTTAAAAAAAGTAACTGAAATGTAATGGTAGCGATTACTTTTGAGAAAAAGTAAAGTAATCAGTTACTTTCAGAGCAATTGTAATTGTAACGGTAATTACTACTTTTTGGGCCAAGTAATTGTAACTGTAATTTATTACTTTTTAAAAGTAATCTTCCAAGCTCTGGATAGGAGGGAGAATCACTGAGATCCTCCGGGGGAGCGCTGTTAGTTGTCCTCCATGTTACAGAGGCCCAACTGGCCTCCATTAGAAGTTGGGCGTTTAGTGGTGCCGGCCGGTCCCAGGCTGTAGATCCACAGGGCCTTGGTTTTCCAAGGATTCAGCTTATTAGCCTTCATCCAGCCCCCTGAACAATGAACCTCCTTCAGAGGAGGGGGATCTTTTGCTAGGGATAAGAACAAGCACTTTGTCCTGAAATGTGCCCAAATGGTGTATATATATATAACCCAAGAAATGCAGGTCCAAACCAAGATAAAGCAAAGCTTGCTTTTATCGAGAGAGAGAGAATAGCATTACAGAATCACTTGGGTGCATGGCAGCTTAATCATTAATATCCTTACCCATTCATAACATCAAACTAAAGAGATTAAAGAACCCTATTACTATAAAAAGTAGGAATGATTACCTCTCCTAGGCCCTGAGTGGGCAACTAAATACAGCTGAAGCTATTTGAAAGAGCTCTGATCCAAAACCAGGATGGAATCTCTTGGTCTCAAGGTTTTGCACTGAGACCCAGAGTTTCTCCCTGGTTCTGTCCCTGCAGTCCCTCGATGTGTTCCTTGAGAGTGTAGTACACGTGTTGGAGCTCTGAACTTCCTCAGCCCCCCCTTCTCCTTCTCCTCTGTAGATTCAAGCCTCATTTTTAAAAGACTTTTTCCTCTCTCCCCTCAAGGAGGGGTCTGGGAATCTGCTGATTTTGTGTGTGTGTGTGTGTGTGTCTGCGTGAGAGTTTCTTACTGACCCTGAAAAACTAAGGCTTCTTCTAACGAACAATGGAGGATTCTACTATGAGTGAGGGAAGTCTGCCAAAGAATAAGATAACATTTATGCAGTAGCTTTTAGTTAATTTTGTTTCTTAACACTGCCCTTGTTCTTCACACAATACCTCTGGAACGCATAACCAGCCATACCATCGGGTGGGGGTGTGTGAGAGTGGGGGTGGGAGTATAGTTCCTGGCCTTGCACCTCCTGGGTTCCACTTAAACCAAAATGGGGTTAGCCAAACAATCATAACACCAGTACATGTGTGTTTATGGGAAAGAGTTGGAATTTGGCTAATAAAACAACAGTCTGACATCAGACTCCTCCGATGTCTGTTAAGGTGGGATTGATGCAGGGTGCTTTTTCCACAAGCAGAGCATTTATACAGTGCATTGCCTGTATGGATTCTCCTTCAGTGGACAATCAAGTCTGAGCAATCATTGAACCTAGTTCTGCAATCCATGCATATGTATGGTTTTCCCCTGCATGTGTCCTCTCGTGCCGGATGAGGTGCGCTCCACGGCCAAAGGTTCTTTCACAAGATGAGCACTTGTATGGCTTCTCCCCAGTGTTAATCCTCTTGTGCACCACGAACATGGACTGCTTCCTGAAGCTTTTCCCGCAATCCGCACATATGTATGGCCTCTCTCCTGTGTGGAAGCTGTGGTGCCTAATCAGGTGCGAGGAGCGGCCACACCCTTTCCCACAGTAGAAGCATTTGTAAGGTTTTTCTCCTGTATAGATGTTCATGTGCACTATGAAGCTTATAAAAGGTTGCTGAAGCTTCGCCCACAGTCCGTGTAGATATATGGCTTCTGTCTGGTGTGCTTTCTCTTGTGCACAATGAGCTGGGAGCTGCAGTTAAAGCTTTCCCCACAATCAGAGCACTTGGTTTCTCCCCTGTGTGGATTCTCTGATGTCTGACACGTTGTGCTCTGCAGGTGAAGCTGTTCCTGTGGTCCAAGCATTCGTACAGTTTCGCTCTGGCGTGGGTTGCTTCTTGCAACATAAGCTCATGTTCCCAGGTAAAAATGTCCTCACATGTTTTTTCTCTTTCATCCTTGAGGATTATTTTTTGGACTATACTCTCCTTGGAACCTTCATCTTCCTGAGAAGGAAGCGGTCTATTCTCTTCCTTCCATGGGCAATTACCTTGCCAGCTCTCAGGGGCTTCTCCCTGGTCAGGAGGGTGAGACACCATCTGCTCCTTACTTCCCAACAGCATCCAGTGCAGCTCAGCTTCCCCCAGATTTTCCAGCTGATGTCTTTCCTTCTCGCATCTCCTCTGGTCATCTATTGGGATAAAAAGAGAATCCAACCTAGAAATCATCTGTTTGTCAAAGGCAGAAAGGAACCTTCAGTCAGGTTGTGCACTTGGGGAAGAGGGCAAAACCTGGGGACGTTTTTTTTTTTTATTAATCAATGACTTAGATGATGGGGTGGAGGGAAGCCTTATGAAGTTTGCGGATGATACAAAACTGGGAGGGATAGCTAACACAATGGAAGACAGGAATAAAATCTAAAGGGACCTGGATAGACTAGAAAATTGGGCTGAAATTAATAAAATGACATACAATAAAGACAAATGCAGGATTCTGCATTTAGGCCACAAAAACAAAATGCACGGGTACAGGATGGGAAATACCCCGCTTAGCAGTAGTGCGTGTGAGAAGGACCTTGGAATTGTAGTGGATCGCAAGTTGAACATGACCCAGCAGTGTGATGCTGCGGCAAAAAAGGCAAATGCGGTTTTGGGCTGCATAAACAGAGCTATAGTTTCCAGGTCGAGGGAAGTAATAGTCCCACTATATTCTGCATTAGTCAGGCCTCATCTGGAATACTGCGTTCAGTTCTGGGCGCCTCATTTTAGGTTCAGAAGAGGGCGACGAGGATGATAGCCGGTATGGAGAACAAGTCTTATGAGGAAAGGTTGAAGGAACTTGGCATGTTCAGTCTGGTGAAGAGAAGGCTGAGAGGCGACATGATTACACTCTTTAAGTACCTGAAGGGCTGTCACATAGAGGAGGGTACAGATTGGTTCACTGCTGCCCCAGAGGGTAGGACTAGGTCTAATGGTTTTAAGTTGCAGGAGCGTAGATTCAGACTGGACATTAGAAGGAACTTCTTGACAGTAACGGCAGTTCGGCACTGGAACCGACTGCCTAGGGAGGTGGTGGGATCCCCTTCGCTGGATGTCTTCAAGCAGAGGCTGGACAGCTATCTGCGGAAGATGCTCTAGCTGTGGATTTCCTGCTGTGAGCAGGGGGTTGGACTTGATGGCCTACAAGGCCCCTTCCAACTCTATGATTCTATGATTCTATGAATGAAACGAAGTGTCCTGGAAATGGGCATGGCTGGCTGGCACTGTAAATAGGAGCACTTCATGCAGCAACTGCAGGTCCCACTTGTTGCACTGTGGAGTGCTCCAATTAGAGCGCCAGCCAGCCAGCTAGCCATGCCCACTTTAAGGATACTCCATTCCACCCCCGCCTCAGTTTTCTGTCCCTACCACACACTCATTCAACATATAGAACATATCACTGGGAGGTTTGGGGGATTTTTTCCCAACTGCAAGACTTATTTTGCCTTTAAAAAAAAAGTGTCTACTTCTGCAACCCCTCCCAAGCCTGTGGATACCTCCCTCTTGTGTATTTGTCTGGTGCTGCTTTGGCTACATAAGAATGAGTTTGTTATTATTAAATAATAATGATATTCCGGTTGTTTTAAGGGATCGATGCATTCTCAAAGCTTATCAGGTACACCTGAGGTCTAGGAAAAGTCACTCGGGACTGCTGCTTGTAAGTTGAACCAAAATCCTGCATCTTCTTCACGCTGATGCACTGTCTTAGTTCGACTGAGGACAGCGTACATACCTTCCATGACTTTCCCAAAGAATCCTAGAAACTGTAGTTTGTTAAGGATGCTGGGAATTCTAGCTCTGTGAGGGGTAAACCACAGTTCCCACAATTCTTTGTGGGATGCCCCGTGCTTTAAATGTGCTTTACATGTATGGGTTCTTCTACTCCCCGTATTCCAGAAGCCAGGCAGACTGAGGCACTTCTGCCCTTAAGAAAGACACCAAGACCTGCCTAAAACACGAGCCAGAATTTCTTGACCAAAGTTTCTTCCTTTGCACTCCAGGGCACTCTCTAGGGAGATCGCCTTCCTTCACCATGAAGAAAGATGTGCCCCCGCCCAGAGCAGTGGGCTGGATGAGGGCTAATAAGCTGAATCCTTGGAAAACCAAGGCCCTGTGGGTCTACAGAATGGGACCGGCACCACTAAACGTCCAGCTTCTAATGGAGGCCAGTTGGGCCTCTGTAACATGGAGGACAACTAACAGCGCTCCTCTGGAGGAACTCAGCGATGGAGATGGGATAGAAGGGCTCAGGCAGTCCATAAATCATGCTGGATCCAAGCTGTTCAGGGCTTTGTATATCAACAGAGGAACCTTGAACCTGGTCTAGTGAAATCAAACTACAGACTTTGCTTCCTTAATCCTTTTCAGCAATGCTTAATTCCTTAAAAGAATATTAATCTGCTGGCACCACAAAGACTGATTTCGTTAAAATAAAGTCATGGATATTTATATATTTATATAAAATATTGTTATGAGCATGGGGGGGGGCTGGAATGGATGATTTCTGTGGGTCACCTTTCCAGCCTCTGATTTGGAATCCTATGCCTGGGAGGCTGGCTCTGCTAGCCAGATGAATCTCCTTTGTTAATCAAATAGAGTGGCCAGGTAGTTAACGGGCCTAATTGCCCCGGCAACTGGTGAAAGGGCTAGGAAGATCCTTTTGTCATTTTAAACTCTACTGGAGGAGAGTCTCTCCCCCCACTCCTGGGCGGGCAGAAGTGTGTTTGGAACTGGAAGTGGGTGTACTGGAGAACTAGGGCTGCAGGCATGCAGAGAGGCTGGCTCCCTGCATGGTGGCGATAGGATGCCCCTGCACCTAGATGGAAAAGCTGGATATTAGACTGCTGATACCTTGAACCCCTCCATCCTAAGCTCAGGTTGGAATGTGTGTACATAAATAAACCATATTTCATAAAGACACCGCAGTCTCTGCTGGCCTTCTTCCCAAAGGAAACCAAACCCTGGATGGGCGCAGGGACCCCCTGAAATCTCACCGCTCGGAGATTGGGGGAGGCACGCAACAATATATAAATATAACCTTTATCTCAAACTGTATGTTATGACAGACGTTCTGCCCGGCTCTCAGGAATCTTCCCAGGCCATGCCCATCACAGGCCCAGCTCCAAATCCTCCTCAAGTGCTTTTGTGTCCTTGGAACTGTGATGAGGCCTGTTGCTTAAGTGGACTGGAGAGATGGGAAAGTGCAGAAACCTTTGATTTTTGCATAACTGGAATGGAGCCGAATGTACAAAGATAAGTCACGGCCGTTGCTCCACCCACACTTGCATTTGGCCATGCCTACTTTTTGCCTCTGGCCCTGCCCCCCTCTGGCATGGAGTCCCCAGAACGTTGCCCACAAAGGAAGGCGATCCTTGGGCTGAACTATCTTCCCTAGCACAGTATGAGTACAGATGAAGGGTGGGCTATAAAACTTTTTAATATTAAAAAAGCAATCAAATAAATCATAGCTGAGTCACACCCACAATTGTGAGGTGTGTGAAGAGATGAGGCCTCCCCAGCTGTTGCCACAGGCTGTGGACTGCCTGTGGCATCACAGAAGCACATGGCCGTTGAGTGGATATAAAGGGGGGCCAAGTGGACTGAGGCAAAAGCATGGCCTGGTCTTTCACTTGGAGAAGGCAAATTGGCAAATGCAAGGAGGTGATCATCTGGCTGCGGGATGCCATCATTATTATCAGCGATAATGAGGCAAGTTTACTTGCTGAGCGGGATCACGGCTTGAAGGTGGCTGCTACTCACATCTGAAGCTGGTTGATGTCTAGCAATGGACCTAGCGGAAGCTGGCAGTGTGTATGGAAGCCAGTGGATTTCGCATTCGGAAGCTGGCGGATGCCGCAAGGCTGAAGCAGGCGGATGTTTGTGGAGGAAGCTGTTTGATGGTCGATATTTGTGGGTTGAAGCCGGGGAACGAATGTGAATGGATGGGGAGGGGCGAGAAAGGGGCGGATGTTGTCGCTGGCGTTTTCACGAATGTCGGATGGCCGTGTGTGTGTGTGTGAGTGGAGTTTCGGATGCGGTAAAGGGGTTGGGTGGGTGTAAGTGTGTGAATGTGACAAACCGGTGGATGTACCATGACTAAATGACACCAGTGAATGTTGGCAGGTGGAAGCTAGAGGATGAAGTTGCCAGGCGGATGCTGGTGGAGGTGCCTGGGTGAGGCTGTTGGATAGTTGCCATCCCCCTCATTGTCTGTGTTTTTTTCCTTCCAGGGCTGTCTCTGAAGCTAGTGAGGTTTTGGAAGAGACTACCTGTGAGAGCAACAAAGAGGACTGCAAGGCTTAAAGAAGCCAGCTTTTATTTCTAAATAAAATGGTTTTTTGTATTCATCTCCTGTGGAGTCCCTTGCTTTATTCAAAAACAGCTAATGGGAGATCAAATCCCAGAGCGTTATGGTGTGCCTCTCCCTGGTATCAGTATACATGAAGCCATAGCTATACATGAGGCTAGAAATATTTTAATAATAAATGAATACATCACTGCTGAGGTGTCCTTACCATTGTCAGGCTGAGGGAGGTTGTGCTGTTACTGTGGGCAAGGGACTGCCTGTGATGTCACGAAAGGACATGGTGGCTGAGAGGAAGAAGGATGCGGGGGGGGGGACGAATGGAGGGAAGGAGCCCAGGAGGGAGGGGGAGGCTGAGGGGAAGTGCTGTCAAAAAAGGAATGTAACTGAGGATTCTCCTTGCCTCCATACACACCAATAAACACCTTAGGAGGATCTCATGGGTTTGGAAAGCTCTTTTATTTGTAATATGCCTGCTGGGGCTGGTGAGGAACTTGCTTCAGGATCCATCAATGGCAACTTTGAAGAGCCTCAGTGCAATCTAAGAGCTCAGCATCCAGTGGCCATGCTGGCTGGGGCTGATGGCAGTTGTAGTTTAAAGTAACTTTTCAAAGCTCTGGCTGCAACCCGGCCCTTTCATGATTGTGAGTAAAGTGCAGACTTGTGTTTGTGTTGTAAATCTCTCTTCCTCCAACCCTATTTTTAAAGAAATTAGGCAGGGTTTATCACAGTTTTTATTATGTAGGAAACTAATACTCATTTTTTTAAAAAATGAATGAAGTTTATTTATTTGTTTTTATTATTTTATTTATATCCCACCCTTCCTCCCAGTAGGAGCCCAGGGCAGCAAACAAAAGCACTAAAAACACTTTAAAAATCATAAAAACAGACTTTAAAATATATTAAAACAAAACATCTTTAAAAACATTTTTAAAAGCTTTAAAAACATTTTTTTTAAGAAAAAGTTTAAAAACATATTAAAAAGCAATTTCAACACAGATGCAGACTGGGATAAGCTCTCAACTTAAAGGACTTGTTAAAAGAACAAGTTCCTTATCACTTGAGGCTGCAGTTTTCCCTGGTTGAGTAAGCCCCATTGAATACATTGGGACTTGCTTCTGAGTAAACAAAAATAGGATTGCACTATAAATATCTTTACAGGTTATATAAATAAACATATTTGATAGTCATGCTTATATAAATATTTTCATAGAATAGTAGAGTTGGAAGGGGCCTATAAGGCCATCAAGTCCAACCCCCTGCTCAATGCAGGAATCCAAATCAAAGCATTCTCGACAGATGGCTGTCCAGCTGCCTCTTGAATGCCTCCAGTGTCGGAGATCCCACTACCTCTCTAGTAATTAGTTCCATTGTTGTATGGCTCTAACAGTTAGGAAGCTTTTCCTGATGTCCAGTCGAAATCTGGCTTCTTGCAACTTGAGCCCATTATTCTGTGTCCTGCACTCTGGGATCATCGAGAAGAGATCCCGGCCCTCCTCTGTGTGGCAACCTTTCAAGTACTTGAAGAGTGCTATCATATCTCCCCTCAATCTTCTCTTCTCCAGGTTAAATATGCCCAGTTCCTTCAGTCTCTCCTCATAGGGCGTTGTTTCCAGTCCCCTGATCATCCTTGTTGCCCTCTTTTGAACCTGTTCCAGTTTGTCTGCATCCTTCTTGAAGTGCAGAGACCAGAACTGGACACGGCACTCAAGATGAGGCCTAACCAGTGCTGAATAGAGGGGAACTAATACTTCACATGATTTGGAAACTATACTTCTGTTAATGCAGCCTGATATAGCATTTGCCTTTTTTGCAGCCACATCACACTGTTGGCTCATATTCATCTTGTGATCAACAACAATTCCAAGATCCTTCTTGCATGTTCTTATTGGCTTTAAAAGAAGATTAGACAAATTAGACAAATTCATGGAGGATAGGGCTATCAATGGCTACTAGCCATGATGGCTGTGCTCTGCCACCCTAGTCAGAGGCAGCATGCTTCTGAAAACCAGTTGCTGGAAGCCTCAGGAGGGGAGAGTGTTCTTGCACTCGGGTCCTGCTTGCGGGCTTCCCCCAGGCACCTGGTTGGCCACTGTGAGAACAGGATGCTGGACTAGATGGGCCACTGGCCTGATCCAGCAGGCTCTTCTTATGTTCTTATGTTCTTATGTTCATGTTGTACTGCTGAGCCAAGTATCCCCCATCTTATAACTGCATTTGGTTTCTTTTTCCTAAGTGTAGAACTTTTACTTCCACCCAGTTTTGTCATGCTGTGTCCCTATAAGTATCCAATTGCATACTATGGTTGTACAATACTTCCTTTACATTTTAAGTATGCCTTGGGGTAGTCATGGTTCTCCATTGTTTTCATCCTGAGGGGCAGATAGGCTGAGAAATGGTGAGTAGCCCATGGTCACCCACTACACTTTATAGCTTATTTTCATTTTGAAAAATTAATTAAAACAATTTACATGCAGGCAAAATTTATTAAGCGGATTCACACAATATACACATATTGTGTGAATATACACATATTGTGTAAAGCACATCCAACTCGCATTTAAAGCGCATGACTTCCCCTAAAGAATTCTGGGAAGTGTCATTTCCCCCTCACAGTTATAGTTCTCACCACTCTTAACAAACTGCAGTTCCCATGATTCTGTGATGGGATTCATGTGCTTCAAATGGGTGTTGAATGTGCTTTAAAGGAATGGTGTGGATCTGCCCTAGGTATGATGTTCATTCAAGAGTGAATTGAAAAGAACAATTTTAAAAGATACTTCTTACTCTTACTCATTTTTCAGACCTCTTTCTGAAGTAAAGGGTCAAATCTGTAAAAACATTTGGAGCAGCCACATTAAAAGATAAGGGCAGGGTATTCCAGGCAGGGGGTTGCCAACCCTGCTTGGATATGGATGTCTTTGCAGAAGAACCCTAGTCAAGGTTTACCAACAGCACAGTCCAAACTATATCTACTTAGAAGTCAGTCCTGTTGAGTTCTATGGGGCTTAATCCCTTAGTAAGTGTGTTTAGAATTGCAGCCTTCAGGAGCCTCCATCTTTACTCCCCAAAGCTCCCATCTAAGATCTCCACAACACTAGGCTCCTTTGTCTCTGCTGTGGCCTTCTGGTGACTGCCCTAGCCTGAAGGCACTTAACCCTTCTTGCTGAAAGCAAGTAGGCTAGATTAAATGTTCCCTACCCAGGCTCATATATATAAAATATAAACGGCATTTGGTCAAAAGTATTTTTGTCTACATTTTATACCTCATCCTTGGTTTTCCAAGCTTGGCATGGAATGCTTCTCATACAGAATTAATTTGAAATGCTGCATATTTATTATCATAATCATCATATTCAAAATAAAAAATATATGTACCGCCTTCAAGTTGATTCCAACTTATGGTGACCCTATGAATAGGGTTTTCATGAGGCTGAGAGGCAGTGACTGGCCCAAGGTCACTCAGTGAGCTTCATGGCTATGTGGGGATTTGAACCCTAGTCTCATTTTGTTCTCACAACAACCCTGTGAGATAGTAGGTTAGACTGGCCCAGGCAGGGTTATTTAGTGAGCAAAAATGATGCAAATAGGATCTCTTTTAATTGTGTTATCGACCTGCTTACTTCCACTCTGACTGGGGCATCTTGCAGCATGGGGAAGAGATGGGGGCACATCACAGCTGAAGTTCACCCACATAGGAGCATTATCTCTTGTTTATTACAGAGACGCCTGTTGCAGGTTTTGCTGCTGAGAGCAGCAGTCAGTTAGTGCGGCCACTTGCGTCACAGCTTGTTGATCCTGAGGAGGCAAAACTAGAAAGTGAGGTTCAGAAAGGAGGCCCTGTGCACGAGGAGGAGGAGGGCATGAAGCAGTGCCAGTTGCCCACAGCCACATCTGCAGAACAGCAAGTACCATGGTTTGGCTTTGAGAAAGCTTGTACATTTGTGAGCCAGAGTGGGAAAAATGTTGTTGTACGATGCAATTACTGCCTTCCAAGGATCAAAAATCTGAGATCAGCTGTTTCCTCCTCATCCAATGTGAAGAAACATTTTGAGGTAAGCCTTTGTCATGCTGGTCCTCAAAGAGTGTCCATTGTCTATTGATGTTTAAATTGTGAAGTTCCTCTTCCATTTTTTCTTGGATTCATGCTTTGTTCTTCTTCCTCAGAGGGCACACCCTGAGAAGCTGAGAGCAATTGAAGAAGCAATAAAGGCAAGGAGACGTGGCCTTCCTGAACCAATGCATGACACCCCTCCTCCCAAAATGGTGAAGTAGCAGCAGACAACCCTTGAGAGGTGGGGATCTGGCAGGGATCTGCTTCTTCTGGCAGCCTGCGTACACCCTCGCTTCAAACTAGATCGGCTGGAATCATGTCAGGCCACCACCCATACCAACAAGTAAGAACATTAGGGAAGCCCTTTGGGTGGATTACTCCAAGGGAAATGTTGTCTCAAGGGAGGCATCAGAGGGCTTAAGGTGGTAGGCAGGGGCTGGTCCTTTCCTTCCTGGGGCTCCTCATCACAACCTTGGGTTGCTGCAGGTAATCCTTAAGGGTCTGCTGTGCTGCCCCATGAGTGTGGTGACTTGGTCACCTTCCTACCTTCCATGTCATCATCCACAGGCTCAGGCTGGACCCTGAACCAGGGGACATGACAAGCATCAGGAAATGAAGAGCAGATGATGGTTTCCTAACATATATGTGTTAACATATCCTCTCTCTTTCTTACACAATGGAAGCCTTGTTGAAAGCCGAAATAAAGATGGGTGTACTTAATGAGGACAGTGATCAGTCTTCAGATAAAGACCAGGAAGGAGATGACTTAGAAGATGACTTCTTTAACTTTCTGCCCCAGGGCAAGAAGTCAGCAGTGGACACTGCTGAGGAGGAACTGGTGAGGTACCTGAGGTCTCCCAGCAGGGAAGTGTCATCACTCCATGGCTTTCCACGTGTGCTGCGGTGTTTTTTGCAGCACAACACAGGCATGCCTTCAAGCGCCGCAGTAGAACGCCTGTTCAGTACTGGTGGCAACGTAATGAGTGTAAAAAGACATTCCTTGTCTGACATGCTCTTTGAGCATCTTGTTCTTTTGAGACATAACAGAAACATATTATAAAAGCATTTCAAGTGTAAAATTTGATTTCAAGAGTTGGGGTATCTTCATTGCTTGGGGGGATGTGAGATTCTGTTATGCCATTATGTTAATCTTATGGATAAAATTTTTTATTCTACTACCCCCTGTGTGTGTGTGTTTATTTTTAATATTGTTTTAAGCTTCTTAGATGTGCAGCAGCCAAGGCCAGCACCTTGTAGGAGTTTTTTAAAAAAAGTAACTGAAATGTAATTGTAGCGATTACTTTTGAGAAAAAGCAAAGTAATCAGTTACTTTCAGAGCAATTGTAATTGTAACGGTAATTACTACTTTTTGGGCCAAGTAATTGTAACTGTAATTTATTACTTTTTAAAAGTAATCTTCCAAGCTCTGGATAGGAGGGAGAATCACTGAGATCCTCCGGGGGAGCGCTGTTAGTTGTCCTCCATGTTACAGAGGCCCAACTGGCCTCCATTAGAAGTTGGGCGTTTAGTGGTGCCGGCCGGTCCCAGGCTGTAGATCCACAGGGCCTTGGTTTTCCAAGGATTCAGCTTATTAGCCTTCATCCAGCCCCCTGAACAATGAACCTCCTTCAGAGGAGGGGGATCTTTTGCTAGGGATAAGAACAAGCACTTTGTCCTGAAATGTGCCTAAATGGTGTATATATATATATAACCCAAGAAATGCAGGTCCAAACCAAGATAAAGCAAAGCTTGCTTTTATCGAGAGAGAGAGAATAGCATTACAGAATCACTTGGGTGCATGGCAGCTTAATCATTAATATCCTTACCCATTCATAACATCAAACTAAAGAGATTAAAGAACCCTATTACTATAAAAAGTAGGAATGATTACCTCTCCTAGGCCCTGAGTGGGCAACTAAATACAGCTGAAGCTATTTGAAAGAGCTCTGATCCAAAACCAGGATGGAATCTCTTGGTCTCAAGGTTTTGCACTGAGACCCAGAGTTTCTCCCTGGTTCTGTCCCTGCAGTCCCTCGATGTGTTCCTTGAGAGTGTAGTACACGTGTTGGAGCTCTGAACTTCCTCAGCCCCCCCTTCTCCTTCTCCTCTGTAGATTCAAGCCTCATTTTTAAAAGACTTTTTCCTCTCTCCCCTCAAGGAGGGGTCTGGGAATCTGCTGATTTTGTGTGTGTGTGTGTGTGTGTGTGTGTGTGTGTCTGCGTGAGAGTTTCTTACTGACCCTGAAAAACTAAGGCTTCTTCTAACGAACAATGGAGGATTCTACTATGAGTGAGGGAAGTCTGCCAAAGAATAAGATAACATTTATGCAGTAGCTTTTAGTTAATTTTGTTTCTTAACACTGCCCTTGTTCTTCACACAATACCTCTGGAACGCATAACCAGCCATACCATCGGGTGGGGGTGTGTGAGAGTGGGGGTGGGAGTATAGTTCCTGGCCTTGCACCTCCTGGGTTCCACTTAAACCAAAATGGGGTTAGCCAAACAATCATAACACCAGTACATGTGTGTTTATGGAAAAGAGTTGGAATTTGGCTAATAAAACAACAGTCTGACATCAGACTCATCTGATGTCTGTTAAGGTGGGATTGATGCAGGGTGCTTTTTCCACAAGCAGAGCATTTATACAGTGCATTGCCTGTATGGATTCTCCTCCAGTGGACAATCAAGTCTGAGCAATCATTGAACCTAGTTCTGCAATCCATGCATATGTATGGTTTTCCCCTGCATGTGTCCTCTCGTGCCGGATGAGGTGCGCTCCACGGCCAAAGGTTCTTTCACAAGATGAGCACTTGTATGGCTTCTCCCCAGTGTTAATCCTCTTGTGCACCACGAACATGGACTGCTTCCTGAAGCTTTTCCCGCAATCCGCACATATGTATGGCCTCTCTCCTGTGTGGAAGCTGTGGTGCCTAATCAGGTGCGAGGAGCGGCCACACCCTTTCCCACAATAGAAGCATTTGTAAGGTTTTTCTCCTGTATAGATGTTCATGTGCACTATGAAGCTTATAAAGGGTTGCTGAAGCTTCGCCCACAGTCCGTGTAGATATATGGCTTCTGTCTGGTGTGCTTTCTCTTGTGCACAATGAGCTGGGAGCTGCAGTTAAAGCTTTTCCCATAATCAGAGCACTTGGTTTCTCCCCTGTGTGGATTCTCTGATGTCGGACACGTTGTGCTCTGCAGGTGAAGCTGTTCCTGTGGTCCAAGCATTTGTACAGTTTCGCTCTGGTGTGGGTTGCTTCTTGCAACATAAGCTCATGCTCCCAGGTAAAAATGTCCTCACATGTTTTTTCTCTTTCATCCTTGAGGATTATTTTTTGGACTATACTCTCCTTGGGACCCTCATCTTCCTGAGAAGGAAGCGGTCCATTCTCTTCCTTCCATGGGCAATTACCTTGCCAGCTCTCAGGGGCTTCTCCCTGGTCAGGAGGGTGAGACACCATCTGCTCCTTACTTCCCAACAGCATCCAGTGCAGCTCAGCTTCCCCCAGATTTTCCAGCTGATGTCTTTCCTTCTCGCATCTCCTCTGGTCATCTATTGGGATAAAAAGAGAATCCAACCTAGAAATCATCTGTTTGTCAAAGGCAGAAAGGAACCTTCAGTCAGGTTGTGCACTTGGGGAAGAGGGCAAAACCTGGGGACGTTTTTTTTTTTTATTAATCAATGACTTAGATGATGGGGTGGAGGGAAGCCTTATGAAGTTTGCGGATGATACAAAACTGGGAGGGATAGCTAACACAATGGAAGACAGGAATAAAATCTAAAGGGACCTGGATAGACTAGAAAATTGGGCTGAAATTAATAAAATGACATACAATAAAGACAAATGCAGGATTCTGCATTTAGGCCACAAAAACAAAATGCACGGGTACAGGATGGGAAATACCCCGCTTAGCAGTAGTGCGTGTGAGAAGGACCTTGGAATTGTAGTGGATCGCAAGTTGAACATGACCCAGCAGTGTGATGCTGCGGCAAAAAAGGCAAATGCGGTTTTGGGCTGCATAAACAGAGCTATAGTTTCCAGGTTGAGGGAAGTAATAGTCCCACTATATTCTGCATTAGTCAGGCCTCATCTGGAATACTGCGTTCAGTTCTGGGCGCCTCATTTTAGGTTCAGAAGAGGGCGACGAGGATGATAGCCGGTATGGAGAACAAGTCTTATGAGGAAAGGTTGAAGGAACTTGGCATGTTCAGTCTGGTGAAGAGAAGGCTGAGAGGCGACATGATTACACTCTTTAAGTACCTGAAGGGCTGTCACATAGAGGAGGGTACAGATAGGTTCACTGCTGCCCCAGAGGGTAGGACTAGGTCTAATGGTTTTAAGTTGCAGGAGCGTAGATTCAGACTGGACATTAGAAGGAACTTCTTGACAGTAACGGCAGTTCGGCACTGGAACCGACTGCCTAGGGAGGTGGTGGGATCCCCTTCGCTGGATGTCTTCAAGCAGAGGCTGGACAGCTATCTGCGGAAGATGCTCTAGCTGTGGATTTCCTGCTGTGAGCAGGGGGTTGGACTTGATGGCCTACAAGGCCCCTTCCAACTCTATGATTCTATGATTCTATGAATGAAACGAAGTGTCCTGGAAATGGGCATGGCTGGCTGGCACTGTAAATAGGAGCACTTCATGCAGCAACTGCAGGTCCCACTTGTTGCACTGTGGAGTGCTCCAATTAGAGCGCCAGCCAGCCAGCTAGCCATGCCCACTTTAAGGATACTCCATTCCACCCCCGCCTCAGTTTTCTGTCCCTACCACACACTCATTCAACATTGCATGCCTATAGAACATATCACTGGGAGGTTTGGGGGATTTTTTCCCAACTGCAAGACTTATTTTGCCTTTTAAAAAAAAGTGTCTACTTCTGCAACCCCTCCCAAGCCTGTGGATACCTCCCTCTTGTGTATTTGTCTGGTGCTGCTTTGGCTACATAAGAATGAGTTTGTTATTATTAAATAATAATGATATTCCGGTTGTTTTAAGGGATCGATGCATTCTCAAAGCTTATCAGGTACACCTGAGGTCTAGGAAAAGTCACTCGGGACTGCTGCTTGTAAGTTGAACCAAAATCCTGCATCTTCTTCACGCTGGTGCACTGTCTTAGTTCGACTGAGGACAGCGTACATACCTTCCATGACTTTCCCAAAGAATCCTAGAAACTGTAGTTTGTTAAGGATGCTGGGAATTCTAGCTCTGTGAGGGGTAAACCACAGTTCCCACAATTCTTTGTGGGATGCCCCGTGCTTTAAATGTGCTTTACATGTATGGGTTCTTCTACTCCCCGTATTCCAGAAGCCAGGCAGACTGAGGCACTTCTGCCCTTAAGAAAGACACCAAGACCTGCTTAAAACACGAGCCAGAATTTCTTGATCAAAGTTTCTTCCTTTGCACTCCAGGGCACTCTCTAGGGAGATCGCCTTCCTTCACCATGAAGAAAGATGTGCCCCCGCCCAGAGCAGTGGGCTGGATGAGGGCTAATAAGCTGAATCCTTGGAAAACCAAGGCCCTGTGGGTCTACAGAATGGGACCGGCACCACTAAACATCCAGCTTCTAATGGAGGCCAGTTGGGCCTCTGTAACATGGAGGACAACGAACAGCGCTCCTCTGGAGGAACTCAGCGATGGAGATGGGATAGAAGGGCTCAGGCAGTCCATAAATCATGCTGGATCCAAGCTGTTCAGGGCTTTGTATATCAACAGAGGAACCTTGAACCTGGTCTAGTGAAATCAAACTACAGACTTTGCTTCCTTAATCCTTTTCAGCAATGCTTAATTCCTTAAAAGAGTATTAATCTGCTGGCACCACAAAGACTGATTTCGTTAAAATAAAGTCATGGATATTTATATATTTATATAAAATATATAAATATAACCTTTATCTCAAACTGTATGTTATGACAGACGTTCTGCCCGGCTCTCAGGAATCTTCCCAGGCCATGCCCATCACAGGCCCAGCTCCAAATCCTCCTCAAGTGCTTTTGTGTCCTTGAACTGTGATGAGGCCTGTTGCTTAAGTGGACTGGAGAGATGGGAAAATGCAGAAACCTTTGATTTTTGCATAACTGGAATGGAGCCGAATGTACAAAGATAAGTCACGGCCGTTGCTCCACCCACACTTGCATTTGGCCATGCCTACTTTTTGCCTCTGGCCCTGCCCCCCTCTGGCATGGAGTCCCCAGAACGTTGCCCGCAAGGGAAGGCCATCCTTGGGCTGAACAATCTTCCCCAGCACAGTATGAGTACAGATGAAGGGTGGGCTATAAAACTTTTTAATATTAAAAGAGCAATCAAATAAATCATAGCTGAGTCACACCCACAATTGTGAGGTGTGTGAAGAGATGAGGATGAGGCCTCCCCAGCTGTTGCCACAGGCTGTGTGGACTGCCTGTGGCATCACAGAAGCACATGGCCGTTGAGTGGATATAAAGGGGGGCCAAGTGGACTGAGGCAAAAGCATGGCCTGGTCTTTCACTTGGAGAAGGCGAATTGGCAAATGCAAGGAGGTGATCATCTGGCTGCGCGATGCCATCATGGAGCGATAATGAGGCAAGTTTACTTGCTGAGCGGGATCACTGCTTGAAGGTGGCTGCTACTCACATCTGAAGCTGGTTGATGTCTAGCGATGGACCTAGCGGAAGCTGGCAGTGTGTATGGAAGCCAGTGGATTTCGCATTCGGAAGCTGGCGGATGCCGCAAGGCTGAAGCAGGTGGATGTTTGTGGAGGAAGCTGTTTGATGGTCGATATTTGTGGGTTGAAGCCGGGGAACGAATGTGAATGGATGGGGAGGGGCGAGAAAGGGGCGGATGTTGTCGGTGGCGTTCTTCATGGATGTCGGCTGGCCGTGTGTGTGTGTGTGTGAGTGGAGTTTCGGATGCGGTAAAGGGGTTGGGTGGGTGTAAGTATGTGAATGTGACAAACCGGTGGATGTACCATGACTAAATGACACCAGTGAATGTTGGCAGGTGGAAGCTAGAGGATGAAGTTGCCAGGCGGATGCTGGTGGAGGTGCCTGGGTGAGGCTGTTGGATAGTTGCCATCCCCCTCATTGTCTGTGTTTTTTTCCTTCCAGGGCTGTCTCTGAAGCTAGTGAGATTTTGGAAGAGACTACCTGTGAGAGCAACAAAGAGGACTGCAAGGCTTAAAGAAGCCAGCTTTTATTTCTAAATAAATTTTTTTTTTGTATTCATCTCCTGTGGAGTCCCTTGCTTTATTCAAAAACAGGTAATGGGAGATCAAATCCCAGAGCGTTATGATGTGCCTCTCCCTGGTATCAGTATACATGAAGCCATAGCTATACATGAGGCTAGAAATATTTTAATAATAAATGAATACATCACTGCTGAGGTGTCCTTACCATTGTCAGGCTGAGGGAGGTTGTGCTGTTACTGTGGGCAAGGGACTGCCTGTGAAGTCACGAAAGGACATGGTGGCTGAGAGGAAGAAGGATGCCGGGGGGGGGGGGACGAATGGAGGGAAGGAGCCCAGGAGGAGGGGGAGGCTGAGGGGAAGTGAATCTAGAAATTGGAGAAGCTGCGCTGGCTCCCTCCTGTGTACTTGAGTTGCCAACATTTTGCTCTGTCAGAGCTCCCGTGCCTGTCTCACCTGCACTGCTGTCAAAAAAGGAATGTAACTGAGGATTCTCCTTGACTCCGTACACAACAATAAACACCTTAGAAGGATCTCATGGGTTTGGAAAGCTCTTTTATTTGTAATATGTCTGCTGGGGCCGGTGAGGAGCTTGCTTCAGGGTCCATCGATGACAACTTTAAAGAGCCTCAGTGCAATCTAAGAGCTCAGCATCTAGGCTTTGAAGAGGACCTGGGTTCAAATCATGCCTGCAAGGGAAGGGGGAGATGTTCTTTTCTCAGCTTCCCCTTCTCCCTCCCTGCCCCACATATTTACAAAATGGTTTGTGTGTGTGTGTGGTTCTCCTGCCCGCCCGCCCCAGCAGCTTGGTGCTGCCCTTTTGGTCTGTTTGGTATAATTATCCCCATTTTGCAGGCTGGAGCTGAGGCTGAAGGAGAGGAGGTCAGCTAAGGCTGCCTGCCGAGGCCATGGGACAACTGCAATTTCTTTATTATTTTATTTATATCCCACCCTTTCTCCCAGCAGGAGCCCAGGGCTGCAAACAAAAGCAGTAAAAACACTTTATAACATCATAGAAACAGACTTTAAAACACATTAAAACAAAACAACTTTAAAAACTCTTTTAAAAAAGCTTTGAAGACATCTTCAAAAAAAAAAGGTTAAACAACGTGTTTTTAAAAAAGGTTTAAAAACGTATTAAAAAGCAATTCCAACACAGAAGCAGACTGGGACAAGGTCTCAACTTAAAACAGTCATTGAAAGAGGAAGTTCTTCAATAGGTGCCAAAAAGATAACAGAGATGGTGCCTGTCTAATACTTGAGGGTAGGGAATTCCACAGGGTAGGTGCTGCTTTACTGGGATTTCCGGTTTGCAGGGTGCTTCGTTCTTTCACACTAGACATTTGATTATGATGATGGTTGTGGCAGAGTAGTGCTCGGGCATTACTATGATTATTTAGTACTATTATTTATCCCATCCTTCCTCTTAGGAAAGTCCATGGGGGCTAGCAATATATATATATTTTTTAAAAAAGCGGAACCACAATCCAAAATTCAACTCACCATGATAATCAACATTGCATCATACAAAAAGTGTCAGGTTTGTTATGCTTCAAAGCCCTTCCAGTCTTAAGGGCTTAAGGGCTAAACCCTGAATGAACATGGAAGGGACGGCACCAGCGATTTCCATAGTTTAACTACACTCGTGTGAAGAACTTCTTCCTTTCTCTGGCCTGAATATCCCACCATTCAGCTTCCTTGCATGTCCCTGAGTTCTAGTGTTATGAGAGAGGAAGGGGGGGGGAAACTTTCCTCTGTCCACTTTCTCCATGCCATGCATAATCTCATAGCAAAGAGTGTGTGCGCATAAGCACCCTCGACAGGGAAAAGTTTCTCTGCCCATGTCCAGAGGTGGTAATGTGGTTGGATTTCAACTCCCAGCAGCCCCAGCCAACGATCAGGGATGATGGGAGTTGGAGTACAGCTACATCACGAGGGCCCCACGTTGACTTTCTTGGTCCTAGAACCTAACTCCAAATTCTCTACAGTGCTCAGGGGCTTCCATGGCACAAGCGCACAGTGGACTAGCACATGTGAAAAATGTTTCCCAAAGGTATCAAACCTATTGAGATAGAGAAATGATACAAAACAATAACTCAATGGTACAATTTCGACCGACTAAAACAGCTACAATCTTGGGCATGCCTAGACCCTCCTACAAAGGATTAATTCATTCGCTTTTATCCCCATTTGCTTGCACAAATCTTACGCAGAGGCTTCTTAACAGGGGAGTTGCAGGTTGACTATGGGTTGCTCCAGTCAGCAGCCTAGCCACTGCATTCTTCACCCGTTGATACATACATGCATATATACATGGTGTCCTTGCATGTTTTTCCCCTCCTGATGTCTTTTGGTGGTGTAACTTTTCAGAGAAAAACTGTGGTATTAGATTTCATTCTTGCTGCTCATAGTAATTTTACCGGTTTTTACAGGTAGGTTTTGGACAATTAAAAAAGTGCATAAAAGAAACATCAACTCATTTGAAATGTGGTGTTGGAGGAGAGCTTTGAGGATACCATGGACTGCGAAAAAGACCAATAATTGGGTGCTAGAACAAATTAAACCAGAACGATCACTAGAACCTAAAATGATGAAACTGAGGTTATCCTACTTTGGACACATCATGAGAAGACATGATTCACTAGAAAAGACAATAATACTGGGAAAAACAGAAGGGAGTAGAAAAAGAGGAATGCCAAACAAGAGATGGATTGATTCCATCAAGGGAGCCACAGACCTGAACTTACAAGATCTGAACAAGGTGGTTTACGATAGATGCTGTCAGAGGTTGCTGATTCATAGGGTCGCCATAAGTCGTAGTCAACTTGAAGGCACATAACAACAACAACAGGTAGATTTTTAGAGCTGAGTTTTCTACGTGCTTTTTGTACAGCTCTGATTAATTTTGTTACTTTTAGTTTTGGGAGATTTTACTTCTCCCTTGTCAGAACTGTTTCTTGCCAGTTTTGTACAGAGCTAGCTTTTTTCCTGAGCTTTCACCTACGGACAGGTTTGCACGGGTTTGATTTTTATAGATTCATTTTCCTTTCTTCCTGATTGGATTGGATTGGAATTCCTGTTCCCTGAAATTCCACTCTGGATGGCTGGTGCTCCATTTGTCCGTTCAACTAAAAAGCTATATAATTAGGGTAGCTGGAAAGATAGTGATCTTTAGCTCCCAGGTGGTAAGAGCCTCTGGCCCATGGACAAAAGTGGCCCTTCAGGCCCCCTACCTCACCCTCAGCACTCCAGCCTGTCCATGGCCTTCACTGTCCCCGCTCCGTTCCCTCAAGGGCTTTTGCCTAGCTGCAATGCATCCTTGGGCTGTGATTGTGCTTCACTGGACAAGAGGGTTGCCTGGTCTCCAGTTTTTGCCTGGAGATTCCAGTTTTTAGGGGTCCTCTCTGGGTCTCCAAGTGAGTCACCCCAATCTCGACTCTTAGCTTTCATTTTAAAAAAAGTTTCTAGTAGGGTTGCCAGGTCGGAAGCATCCCAAAACCCGAGATGTCATGGGGTGGGCCCCAGTGATGTCACGGGGTGGGTCCTAGTGACATCATGGGGCGGGCCCTAGTGACATCATAAAGCATGCTTAAGCCAATAACATTTTTCTAAATCCTGTGATGTTAAAATCTAAAGTTCTCCTAATAAAATTTTACTACATTTTATACATAATATATTATAGATTAATTACAGAACTTCTGAAATATATTTTCCTTATGCTGGAAGCACTAGTAGTCTCATTTAAAATTCCCTCCACTTTTTACATTTTCTACGTTTATTCACTCTCCCACACATGCTTCTTATTTTAAAATGTGTTGTCCTGGAGTGCTCCAAGCACTAGAGGCCTAAATCCAAGTATGGAACACATCCCTTCTAATCTAGCACCGGAAAGCACACTAGGGCAGTTGTTCCACAGAGTGTACAAACCTACAATAATTATAGATATGCCATGCATTAATTAGTGCATGGTGTGTGCACATCACCAGCGGCATCTTAAGGCAAAAGGAGGGGCCGTGTACCTGAGCCTCAGTGTATGAGGTGCAGTCAATGAAGGGGGGGGCAGAGGGAGCTGCCTGCCACCAAGTCAAACCATTGGGTACATCTACCTCTGCCCTACATACTCTGACTGGCAGCAGCTCTCCTGGGTTTCAGGCAGGGAGTCTTCCCAAGCCCCACTGGAGATGAACCTGGGACCTTCTACATGCGAAGCAGGTGCTCTGCCCACTCAGCCACAGTCCTTCCCCAGGGAGTGTGGGGAGTTCCGGAGGGGGGAGAGGATGCCAGGGGTGGCTCAAGGCATGTTTGAGGGAGAAGGGAAACTGGGGGAAGGGGGGCTCTTTTGGCAGGAGCCCATACTGAAGTCAACCTGCAAGAAGGTGTGGCATGAGGGGATGCCCACCTGCATCGACCCAAGTGTGCTAGGAGGGTTTGGCTCAGTTTTATTTTTTGGGAAGGGGCGGGCGGGAGTCTATTAGAGGGTGGTTAATCCAGGCAGCGCCCTATCAGTCCTGGGGAGGGAGCAGCACCAGGGATCAAGGGTGGCTCTCTAGTCCTCATGGAGGATAGTGGGTTAAGAACCTAAGAAGAGCCCTGCAGTGCTGGATCAGGCCAACGTGGGCTCATCCAGTCCAGCACATCCTCTTCTCACAGTGGCTGACCAGCTGCGGGGCCCCTGCGCTCCCCTTCCGCAATCCGCAGCAGGATAGCAGGGCAGGAGCTTCAGAGCCGCCCACCATTCCCCTCTTCACCTACCTTTCTCTCTGCTGTTTTTTGCAGCAAGGGGCTGAAGCTTCTGCCGCCATCTTGGTTGATGGCAGCAATGCGAATGTGTAGCACACACACATGCCATCAACCAAGATGGCGGCAGAGGCTTCAGCCTCTTAGGCAAATCTCGGCTGCCATCTTGATTGATAGCAAACCCGTGCGGGCTGCAAAAAACAGCAGAGAGAAAGGTAAATAGAGCAGGGGAATGTCGGGGGGCTTGGGATCTCCCGCCCTGCGGCCAGCCCTCCTGGGCGGCCATGCCACACCACGCCAAAAACCGGAGATCCAGGGTCAGGGTGTGTGGTCTGGCTGGGGAGCCAGAAAACACCCCCGAAGCCGGAGATCTCGTAACCTGTTTCTAGGTGGTCTCATTCAAGAAACATACAGCAAAATATGCCAGGTGGAAGGGCAGGATATAAATCGAATAATATATAAATAAATAAAATGTCAACCACTGCCCCTCACAACTTCAGTTAGGAGTCAGCTGCTCTAATCCCTGCCCTTTCAGGTTTTTAGCCAATAAGTGAAGTCAGGGTTGTGACTCAGAAGAGATTTGCTGACCTCCAGGCAATAGCTAGAACCCATTGCAAATCCTTAAAACAGTTTCCTTTTCTTGTTTGTCTACACATCAGAAGTTAGTGAGTGTATAACTTGCAGCAGCGGCAATATTGCTTCTCTACAATAATATACCAGGAATTTTAGAAGATCACAGCAGGATCTTGGCATATGCAGTAAACAATTTCAGTTAGTATGATTATAATAGAAGTGTACATGTATGTTTTTTAAATTACTTGCAAAAATAGCGTATTATACATTTTATCTTTCAAATGATTTTTGAACAGAAATTTGAAAAAGTGTACATGCTGCAGCTCATGATGCCGTTACAGTATGTTGTACTTTTCTAATTATAAGGAGTCAAACAAGTTTAAATTTTACTGGGCTGTTGAAGAGGGCAGTTTATTTGTCTAATTCATAGCCTGTTTTGAAAACCACCTTCCCAATATGAAGCTTTAATCCTCTACCCAGTTTTCTGGGAGTAAAGCTGCAATGCTAATCCCACATACCTGAAAGTAAACCCCATTGAATTCAGTAGGACTTACTTTTGTGTAGACATGGTTAGGATTGTGCTGTAAATCAATGAGACTTCTGAGTGAACATAGCAAAGGATTGTGTTTGTGTTGTAAATCTTTTTCTCCCCTCCAATCCTATTTTTTTTAAAAAAGCAACTAGGCAGGGCTTACTTAAAATTATTATTAGAATTAGAATTTATTACCTGTCCTTCACCCGAAGGTCAATGCTTTTATTTGGTAGGAAATTAATACTGATTTAAGAAAAAAATATTCTGCAATGACCAACTGGTTTTGACAGTAGACTTATTATACAGGGTGTGTGTATTTCTAGATCTCCAGTGTGTGTGTATATGAAATCTTTCCAACAACCCTGTGAGGTAGGGTTGGAAACCAAGGCAGCTCATAACAAGAAATAAATCAATTTAAAATCCAGTAACCATAAAGCAGATATAAAAGAGTTGCACAACAGCTTAAAGTGGCATGATTCTGAATTTTGATTTATATGCAGGCAAATTTTATGAAGTAATGCAGATCCACATAATACATTTAAATCACATCCAACTCGCATTTAAAAAGCATGGGGTCCCCGAAATAATCCTGGAAAGTGTAGTTTCCCATTCACAGTTATGGTTCCCATCACCCTTAACTAACCACATGATTGTGTGGTGGGATTCATGTGCTTCAAATGTATGTTGAATGTGCTTTAAATGCATGGTGTTGATCTGCCCTAGGTATGTTATGCATTTGGATAATTGGTCAGTTGCCTGCTTTGAATGGGGTCGTACGCCCTCTGAAAGAGCAGGTTCATAGTCTGGGGGTGCTCCTGGATCCATCTTTGTCGCTAGACGCCCAGGAGACCTCCGTGGCTAGGAGTGCCTTTTACCAGCTTCGGCTAGTAAGACAGCTGCGGCCGTTTCTGGACTGGGATAGCCTGACCACTGTTGTCCATGCACTGGTAACCTCCAGGCTGGATTACTGTAATGCACTCTATGTGAAGCTGCCCTTGAGGGTGGTCCGGAAGCTGTAGCTGGTGCAAAATGCAGCGGCGAGACTGCTCACTGGGGCAGGGTATTGCCAACATGTCACCTTGTTGCTGAAAGAATTGCACTGGCTGCCCACTTGCTATCGGGCCAAGTTCAAGGTTCTAGTTTTGGTGTACAAAGCCCTATACAGCTCGGGACCAGGATATCTGAAAGACTGTCTTATCCCTTATATACCCAGCCGATCACTGTGCTCTGCAGGTGAGGGCCTCCTGCAGATACCATCTCATCAGGAGGTCCGTTCTGTACAACACAGAAAACAGACCTTTAGTGTGGCGGCACCTACCCTGTGGAATTCGTTCCCTCCCCTTAAATATTAGGCAGGCGCCATCTCTGTTATCTTTTTGGTGCCTTTTGAAGACCTTCCTCTTTCAACAAGCCTTTTAAGTTGAGACCTATCCCAGTATGCGTCTGTGTTGGAATTGCTTTTTAATATTTTCTTTTTAAACAATGTTGTTTAACCCTTTTTAAAGATGTTTTTAAAGCTTTAAAAAAATGTTTTTAAAGTTGTTTTGTTTTAGTGTATTTTAAGGTTTGTTTTTGGTGATGTTTTAAAGTGTTTTTAGCATTTTTGTTTGCCGCCCTGGGCTCGTGCTGGGAGGAAAGGTGGGATATAAATCAAATAATAAATAATTAAATAATAAATTCATTAGTGAATTGAAAACAGCAATTTTAAAAGAATTTTTGAACAGGGGAAGGGCTGTAGCTCAGTGGTAGGGCACATGCTTTGCATGCAAAGGTCCAAAATTCAATCTCTGGAAGAGAGTATTGCCTGGAATACTGGAGAGCCAATGCTAGTCCATTACTGAGCTAGATGGTGTCAAATGGCCTGTGTTGGTATAAGGTAGATTCCTTTGTTCCTAAGAGAGGAAAGAGACCCAAGGGCCACAGTGACTCTGCAATATATTTATGTATTTATTTACAACAGTTATATACTGCTTTATTGTAAAAAAACCTCAAAGCAGTTTATAGAAGGAATTAAAACAATAAGATTATTGGCAAAAATAGTTAAAGATAGGTATTTGTTGTTATATGCCTTCAAGATTATTATGGCTTATGGCGACTCTATGAATCTTTATATATAAAGATGCTGAAAAGAATACAATGAAGGCATCTGCCTAATGTCACTAGGCAGGGAGTTCCAAAGGTTAGGTGCTGCCACACTAAAGGACTGATTTGTTACAAGAGCAGAAGCAGCACTATGTGGCACCCGTAACATGGAAAGCACACCTTGAACTTGGCCTGGTAGCAAATCTACAACCAGTGAAGATTTCAGAGCAGAAGTATTATGTGCTGACAGAGTCTCACTCATGCCAGCAATCGTGCAACAGCATTCTGCACTAACTGCAGCCCCTGGGTCAGGTTGTGCTGCATGGGGATTTCTGTGACCTTGACTGACTGGATGCCAGGATATTTTTAGTTTTAGGTTAGGAATCTTGACTAGTTGTGGGATGCTGAGTTTTCTGCCTTACTCGTAGGAATCTTGTTGTGGTTGGTATGGTATTGCATTTAGGAAATCATCACTGTCTTTTCTTTTTCTGTTTGCATTTCATTTACCTTTAACCTCACTCCCTTACATCCATAGAAGCAACAACAGTAGTTCCATGCACTCAGGTCAACCCCCTGAAACCCATTGATGATGCACCTTGTTGTTTGCATGACAGTTTGTTTCTTGCCCAATAGTGGTAAAAGAGAATGCCCGTATTGGGAAGTGTGGCTTCAACTGCTGTTGTTCACAAGCTACTGCCTGTAAAGGTAGACCAAACCATGTGTGTTTTCTCTCTGCCAGTTATTACTCACTGGAATTGGATTGGCTGTCAAAGTGAGTTTATAGCAGCCCACAGGATAGACAGAAAAGGGTAGAGAATCTTCTTAACTAGTACTCATTTCTCAAATCTCTTTCTGAAGTGAAGGGTCACATCTGTAAAGACGTTTGGAGTACGCATGTTAAAAGGCACGGGCACGGCATTCCAGGCAGGGGGTTAACCCTGCTTTGGTATGGATATTGTTGCTAAGGATCCCTAGTCAAGCCTTACCAACAGCACAATCCTAACCATATCTACTCAGAAGTAAGTCCTGTTGAGTTCTATGGGGCTTAGTCCCTTAGTACATGTGTTTAGAATTGCAGCCTTCAGGGGCATCAATCTTTACTCCCGAGTGCTCCCATCTAATATCTCCACAACACTAGGCTTTCTTCCTACAATGGCCTTCTGGTGACTAGCCTGGCTTGAGGGCACTTAAATCCTTTAAGGAGGGGAGAGTGTTCTTGCACTCAGGTCCTGCTTGCGGACTTCCCCCAGGCACCTGGTTGGCCACTGTGAGAACAGGATGCTGGACTAGATGGGCCACTGGCCTGATCCAGCAGGCTCTTCTTATGTTCTTATCCTTGCCGAAACCAAGTAGGCTACATTAAATGTTCCCTAACCAGGCTACATCTTTTAGCTAAGATTTCTAGCTTAATTTCCAATCAGATATTTTTTAAAATTGTATGCTCCAAGCAACTGTGATTGATGCTTAATGTATCATGCTTAATGACATCACTTGGGCACGCCCTGTGACATCACTCAGGCCCACCCCATGACATCACTTCAGCCCGCCCCTAAAATCTCAGGTTTTGGAATGCTTCTGACCTGGCAACCCTATGCATACACACCATTCATTCAAACCACATGACTTCCCCCAAAGAATCCTAGGAACTGCCATTTGGTAAATGTGCTAGGAATTGAAGCTCTGCAAGGGGTAAACTACTCTTCCTAGAATTCTTTAGGGGAAGCCATGTGCTTTAAATGTATGGTGTGTATGCAGCCTAGGATCTATGAGTGAGTCAGGTTGTGTACATGCTATACATTTGAAGCACATTTTTCTTCCCCCAAATCCTGGGAACTATAGATTACCCCTCAGATAGCTACCATTCCCATCACCGTAACAAACTAAAATTCTCCAGGAGTCTTTGGGAAGAAAGATGTGCTCTAAATACATAATGTGTGCATAGCCTTAGTTTGTGTGTCCGCTCCAAAGTCACCTAGTGAACTTCGTGGCTAAGGTCCAGGTCTAGATCCTACACAGCCTATTCCTAAGGATGGAGAATGTGTGGCCCTCCTGATGCCGAGTCTCCAATTTCCATCAGCCCCAGCCAGCATGGACAATGGTCAGGGATGATGGGAGTTACAGTTCAGCAACATCTTGGAGAGTCAGGTTCCCTCCATCCCTGTTTTATCCACTACAGCAGCACAATGGAACTCCATTGCTGTATTAGCACTCCAGGTTTGCACAGAACAAGTGATGCCTCCCCAATTACTCCTCCATTTTCCATTATATGGGGTGTGGGTATAAAGGAGACAGGTAGTTAATTAATTAAATGCATGTGTATTTTAGATCAAGGCGAGGAGGGCTGCTATTCTGGAAAGGGAAGCACACTGTCTTTTCCAGAACTAAACAACAAATTAAAGGCAAGAGGAAGGGAGATGTCCACCAAATGGCAAGTCACTGCTGTTGGGAGAGTGAGGTACCTCTTGCTACTAAGGGCCTTCATCAGCACTCCTATATTCATTTGGTACAGCAAATGAATGCTCAGCCTCAAGACTAGTAAAAAAAAAAACTTCTAAGTTTAGAAAATGGTTAGCAACGGTGTTCCCCTCACTTTTTACCAGTGATCCATATTGCACTTTTGAGTGCTATGCAATTAAATTTGCCCTGCAAAACGACCATTACCATGAAGGTACACTTTTAGACCCTTTTCTATCCATTTCCTTTCCCACCTGGGTCTGATTAATTACTCTACCTATCAAGGTGAGCACACCCTCCAACCCCTTTTGGCTTGAAGTGAAGCAAGTGACTTTACCCCCTGGCTCCTAATTCAGAACACTTCCTACCCCCCTCTTCAACTTAAAAGAGGGTATGTGTGCATCCAGCCTTATCCAGCAGGTTCTTCTTATGCTCTTAAAAATCTTAGTATTGGGGTATGCTTATGGTCCTAGAGAAATTTCTTCCCTTGCATTCTCTACAGTGCCCCAATCTACTATGTATTTTGAAAACGTATTTGTTTCATTATCTCAATCTCTGGTTAAGGTACAGTAATCAAATGGTGCATGGTAGTTGCTGAGATCAAGGAGCACTTTTCATCTGTGTTTAGATACAACTGGAAGCCATTTTGAATAACAATGGAGGACTGAACATTTCAAAACTGCACTGCTTTTTTGGTGTTTTTCCAGAGCAATGCTCCGTATGAGGCTGACAGTACAGGCATATTAGACAGACAAAAATAATAAGAGGCAGGTTTTCTTTTTTTTTTTTAAAAACTGTTTATTTGCTGAGTAAGGAAACTTTTGTAAAATTACATACAAAGGACAATCACTAAGCTATAGTGTACAATTTCCAATGTTTCACAATGATAATTGTAATAAATACATGTAACAAAACAAGGTAAAAAGCTAAAGGTTTTGTCAGCCAACTTACAAAATGGTTCCTCGAGTTTTATACCTGGCAGAATTTATTGACATATTTTAGATTTGTTACTTTATTTTTTTGTATGGACTGCAGCAACGTTTTCACATTTCTTTGGAGTGTTTTAAAAAAGGTGTCTAACTATGAAATATTATCCAAATGAATAGGTATTAGTTAAACCAAGGAGAGTGAAAAAAATTTCTAGGCCCAAGAGATCCTATGCTCTTAATCAATTTGTTTGGCCATTGTATAAAAAGATGGGCTATGATTTAGTGCAACATTCCCCAACCTTATGTTGGTGGACTACAACCCTCATTATCTCCAGCTAATATGGCAATGGTCAGGGATGATGGGAGTCACAGTCCTACAATTCATGAGACCCCCCAGGATTGGGGAAGGCTGATTTAGTGCATGATAAATGTGGTAGCCCTCAGGCACTGAGCAAATTACCTGCCTACAGACTTCACCTACTGCAGCGTTCTTGGAGTTTCTCTACCTACAAGAGTAAACCATGCTGTTAGTTGAACACATGACAAAATGGTTATTCTCTTTAGGTACAGTGTAAGTTGTTCAGGCTTCTGGGGTTTTCCAACACACAAAACAGCTGGTGTAGCACACCTAAGGTATTTCCAATTCTAGTTAAAGGCTTTAAGCAAGCCCTCCTGATTCTCAAATAAGATTTCCCTATTAGGTTTTTGAAATACAGGAGTGTTCCTACAAGTGCTGTTATCTGGTCTAGAAGTTGAAACAGATTTAAAAGATTACTTTTGAAAACTATCATGGCACCCAGCTACCAAACCTTGGAAATTTCTGTTTCATGGGTAGGTCTCCAACAAAAGAATTCCCTCAGAAAGCTACAATTCCTATGGTAGTTTGGGAGATGCCACAGCAGTTAACGCTAGTTTGAAACTGGTTTCAAAAGCAGTTTACAGCATAAATCTTGTATGAAAACATCAGGTGGATCATCATACACATTACAATTTCAATTTTTTAAAAATAGAAGATACTCTATTGCTGGGCTGCTCCTTTCCATACCTTAGTGCATATTACATACAGAGTTACAAGTATTAGCATTTCCTAATCAATGATTTGTAGATGTGGAAGAATTTGTAGGAGCACTCCCATATTACACAAATGTAACGTGGCAAACAGCTCTTACTAATGAAAACACGAAGGCTCCTCTGTGTTACAATATTTGGCAAAAAAGCAAAAAAGAGTCAGTAACTCTCTTATTTTATGTTATATGGACGGTTGTTTCAATACAGCCTTTTTAAAATAGGGGCTGGGATACTTCCACGGCATTTTACAACAGCTGGGCTAGGGGAGAAAGAGAGAAAAAGGCATCCGCCTAAATTTTTTATTAAAGGCTATTGCAAAAAAAAAGTAGTGTTACACAGGCAAATGGCTTTAATTATAAAAAAACATCTCTAAATTCAAGGGCCAGTAAAAATATATTGTAGAGAAGATCTTTTACAAAAGTGAGGTTAGGAACCGTGAGACAACAGCGCTCACTGTAAACATGAGTTCATTCGGATCCCTTGTTTGTTGTTTGGAACACTGGGTTTTTCTTCCTCCTGAGCTTCATAGCCAATAGCACTGCTAGGGTTTGCATAGATAGCTTGACTTACTGCTTGATAAAGAAACTGGGATTTTTAGCAGAATTCGCCATGTTCAGAATCCATTTACCTGCACGACTATGCTTTATGTTATCTAGTTAGTACATACCACTGGTCTGGAAGTCTTGTAGTCCTTACATGCCTTAGTAAATAAAAAAAAACTCCTGCAGCTGGCTTTAGAGAACTTGTGGCCTTGGCTAACAATGTTGGCTTTCCCCCTTTTCTGTTAACAAGGCCAAGAAATGTCTGAATCAGAAGTTGCATCTACCTTTATACTGGATGTCTCGAGGGTCTTAAAACATAGGTTGCTTCTCCCTCTCTGATAGCCAAGGACTGAAAAACCTATCTCTGCCGTCACCTCTAAAAGATGCAGTTATTAATATCCAGAATGCAACACTGCAAGCTCAGACTTCTATGCTTTGCCCCAACTTTTTATAACCAAAGGAAACACTCAGCCACTTTCTAATACTATAGGTCAGACTTTGACCACCCGATTTAAAGTAATGGCAGTTTCTGGAGAATTATACATTTGTGTTCAATACACAAAAATAGCACTCTGGGAACTTTAGGGGGGCAAGGGAAGATGTAACAACACATTAGCTCATAAGACATAAAAACAAACTAAGAAGAATAGCAGAGACCTGTGACAGTACCCTGCAAGGGGGATGCCAGTCAAATATCATTTTAAGGCGAATCTCACTCTCAACAGCAGCACCTTCAGGGATCAGCAAAAATTGTTTCACTTTTTTTTTGCGATTGACTTTTGCACATTGTTAAGATCTGTTTGAGCACTTTCTGGACATCTTCATCCATTTGGCCCTAGAAAGAAATGGAGGAGAGAGAAAAATGTATGTATGTATGTATTAGCAGCCTTGATTATTTATTTCTTTATTATTTTTATTTCTTTATTTGTATTTCCATTTATAGACCGCTTACTATCTAAAAGGTCTCAAAGCGGTTTACAATAGAATACAGAAGGTTCAATAAAAAACATACCAAATTAATTTACAAAAAATATACATGAACAATATCCATATACATCTAATTCACATGTAACGACATATATCTCAGGTGGCTGCCAGGCCAGGTACTCTGTTTAAACCGGGCCTGTTTCTCAAGGTGAAGCAGAGGGTAAATAAACCGGAACTGAACATATGGCAAGGAGGGGGTGGGAAATGACCCTTCCCCACTGACAGCGAGGTCAGTTCCGTGCAGTGCAGTTTTGCAAGGGGCTCTCCTGCAGATGTTTTGCATCTGAGCAAGAACTGGTACTCTCAATTCTTAAATTACTCTTTTGAATGGAAATGCAAACTGTAATTTAAATACTGCTCTGACTGATATGTTTGCCAAAATACTGCAGTTCATTAGTACGTATACAAGCTGCAACCTTTAATTGACTGCATAGGATTAATTAGTTTAAAATATTTTCAATCAGCTAAGACACCACTGATTAGACAGACAATACATTAAAGAATTTGAACAGAACTACTTACAGTAGGGCCCCGCTTATATGGCGGGTTCCGTTCCGGACCCTCGCCGTAAAGCGGAAAACGCCGTAAAGCGGAACCCCATTGACTTGAATGGGCCGCATCATGCGAAAACGGCGCAAAAGGGGGAAAAACCCTTTAAAATGGAAAGTGAAAGCCGCCGCAGCAGCGGAACACCGTAAAGCGGGGCCCTACTGTATAATAGCCTTCCCCAACCCAGTGCCCTCCATATGTTTTTCACTATAACACCCACTGGAATGGGGCCAACTTGGCCATGATGGCTGTTGGGAGTTGGGGTCCAAAACATTTGCAGGGCAGCAGGTGAGGAAATGCTCTCTTTAAGAACCGTTCATGTCAGATGCCATCTTACAAATCCCCCCTTCACTCTCCCACAGGAGGGAATGCCTCTAAGAGACTGCACTGCTACAGCACATGCACATGCCATCTACGTTTTTGTAATATGCAGATATAATCCACTGATTTCTTAAAGCAGGTGATAGCCCTAAAACAAATACAAGGGGAATTCCTGGAAGAAGGTTCCTTTACCTGCACAGCGTAGAGCAAGTGTGTCCTGTATACAGATACAATCTCCTGGTGTTGCTTCTTTGTTTCCTATAAATAAAGACAGACGGTCAAGGAGTTGGCATGTATGTACTCTTATCATATGCTGGCATTGTAAAGGAATATGGGGCTTAGTCTTATGAGAAGGGAATGCCGGTTGCTGAAATCCAGAATGTAGCATTGATTCGTATGTCGGAATCAATGTAGTGCAAGTTGATGGTGGCACGTTTTCATCATATGTGCCCAAAGATCGAAGCAGGCCAGAGCTTGGAAAAGTTACTTTTTGAGACTACAACTCCCATCAGCCCCAGCCAGCGCATGCTGGCTGGGGCTGATGGGAGTTGTAGTTCAAAAAAGTAACTTTTCCAAGCTCTGGATAAAACATGCATTAAACTGCAGCTGGGTGTGTTGACAGCTCAGTGATCCCCTTCTCTGTTGCCAAGGGCACAGCTGTTGACCTCCTGAAACTTCCCTATAACATCTTGACGCCCTCCAGATATTTCAGACTACAATTCCCATCAGCCTTAGCCAGCATACCTGTGCAGCTGGGAGTTGTAGCTCAAAACATCTGGAGGGCACCAGGTTGGCAGTGGCTGCCCTAGCTACTCTCCGTTCCTGGGCAGGGCTTAAGCAATTGAGGGGGAAGATTCAAGAAGAAAGTGAAAGGGGTAAGCACCTCCATCTGCCCCATTCCACTTTTCTGTTGCAAAATGTCCCCTTCCAAGGGGTATCAGGCTATTGTAATGTAATGTAGAGTCTGGCCAGCTCCACTCTGCTTATCTGTTTACTACATTTATAGCCCACCTTTCCTTCAAGGAGCTCAAGGTGGTATACAAGGTCAGCTCTCAATTTTACCTTCACAAGAGCCCCATGAAGCAGACTTGGTTGACTGATCAAAACTGGTCAGTCGCCACCCAGTGAGCTTCATGGCTGAGTAGGGATCTGAACCTGGGTCTCCCCAATCTTAGTCCAACCACAATGCCACATTGCCTCTCCGGAGCACGCTCTACATATGCAGCCCACCCTCCCTTGGCGTGATTTTCATCTCTAATCCACCAAGTTGGGGAGCAAGAAGGAACACAGTGCTGTAGAAAGAAGCTGGAGAAGCAGCAGCAGCAGCAATGAGAATCATAGAATCATAGAGTTGGAAGGGGCCTTGTAGGCCATCGAGTCCAACCCCCTGCTCACAGCAGGAAATGCACAGCTAGAGCATCTCCCGCAGATAGCTGTCCAGCCTCTGCTTGAAGACATCCAGCGAAGGGGATCCCACCACCTCCCTAGGCAGTCGGTTCCATTGCCGAACTGCCCTTACTGTCAAGAAGTTCCTTCTAATGTCCAATCTGAATCTACGCTCCTGCAACTTAAAACCATTAGGCCTAGTCCTACCCTCTGGGGCAGCAGTGAACCAATCTGTACCCTCCTCTATGTGACAGCCCTTCAGGTACTTAAAGAGTGCAATCATGTCACCCCTCAGCCTTCTCTTCACCAGACTGAACATGCCAAGTTCCTTCAACCTTTCCTCATAAGACTTGTTCTCCATACCGGCTATCATCCTCGTCGCCCTCTTCTGAACACGCTCTAACTTGTCTATATCTTTCTTAAAATGAGGCGCCCAGAACTGAACGCAGTATTCCAGATGAGGCCTGACTAATGCAGAATATAGTGGGACTATTACTTCCCTCGACCTGGAAACTATAGCTCTGTTTATGCAGCCCAAAACTGCGTTTGCCTTTTTTGCCACAGCATCACACTGCTGGGTCATGTTCAACTTGCGATCCACTACAATTCCAAGGTCCTTCTCACACGCACTACTGCTAAGCCGGGTATTTCCCATCCTGTACCCGTGCATTCTCTGGTGACAGTTGTTTTAGTTAGATTTGGGGGGGGGGAGGCCTTCCTAAAGCAGATGATGGTCATGTAACCTCAAAATAGTCCAGAAAGCACTATGTAAGGGGAGACCACTGAAGCCTCACAGAACCTGGCATTATGCCATGCAAGGATACCACATTCTCCTGCAGATACAGCAACCTGCCTCCACTGTGCACTTGAGTGTTACATAGCTATAACCGGTCTGTCATCTCAGAAACACGCTCCAAAAATTCTACATAGAAGCTCCAAAATGGATTTATTATTTTAAAAATTATTTTATTATTATTATTATTTTAAAATACAACAAATGCTCCTTTTTGTGATGCGATGAGATATTGTCGATATGCAGGAAGGTTTCTTCAAATGTGATGCAAGAAAGCCTTCCCAAGGGGCCACAAGTTGTTTCCAGGAGCTCCCCCAGGCTGCATTCATCATTAATGAAAGTAGTAAAATTTTTGTTGAACTCATCTCTGGTCAATGCATCACTGCTATGCATAAGTGAAGAGCTCCCTGGCTCAGGATTCTAGCCATTCCATTCTATTTCCTTCCCCCAGTTTTCCATCCTGCCCAACAATTCTGTAGCCACTGAACATGCCCAGTCCTCATTTAGGGTACCCCCCCACTTTCGGGCTTTTTCGCCTGAAGATCTTTTGTATCTCTGTAAACTTCCTCCAAGCCTGCTAACACCATCCCTCTTCTGCATGAGTCATTTTTGGCTACATAAACAATGACACTCAATACCTGAACACTGGAGACAGAGAGAAATGATGGGCTGTATCCCACTATCCAATACAGATTAGCAGTGCTAGAGATCTTGCTTTTGATAGTTTTTGCTTCTTGTGTGATTTTTTTCCCAGAGACCTTGAACTCAGCTCTTTCAACCTTGCACCAAGATTGGGATACATTGTGGTTGCTGTTAGAGAAGAAATGAGCTGCTCACTTGTGTGAGATACCTAGAACTGACTGCTTTGTAAGCAGTCGTCTACAACATATCTGGCTTTCCAACCTGGGCATGATGAAGGTCTGCACTGCATACATCAGGGGTGGGATACCTTTGGCCTTCCAGATGTTGTTGAACTGCAACTCCCATCAGCCCCTGCCAGCAAGACCAATGGCCAGGGATGATGGCAGCTGTAGTTCAGCAACACCTGGAGGGCCAAAGGTTCCCCACACCTGGCAGAGGTAGACTGCCCTGCATGGACAGAAGAGGCAACTGCCACTCCTTTATGTTGTGTGTTTTCAGTTGGGTTTCCATTATCTCCTGCAGCCATCAACAGTGCAGCTCTCAAAAAGACATTAGACCAGATGGACTTTTGGTCCATTCTAAAACTGTCTCATCCTGTGAACAAATTAGGCTAGAGAACATCACAGTGATAACATTTGAGAACTGGCATAAAGCAAGGAGATGCCGTATCAACTGTATTATTCCAGCCACCTCATTTAATTCCCACCTACATTTAACCTTTACAGCATGTAAATGGAACCTAGCAAAAGCAGGTTTGGAATCTGATAGGCATTAAGACCCAGAGGGGGAAGAGACCTCATTCCACAGCTGCAATAGCCACCTACAAGGTGTTTGGGAGCAAGAGAAATATCAAATCTTGAGGAAAGCCTGCCAAAACAAAAAAGAGCTGAAGAGGAAACTGGGGCTCCTTCCCTGGATGAGGAAGAGAGGAGCTTGTAAAACAGGGAGGGGGAAACCTCTGGCCCTCCAGACATTGCTGGATTACATCTCCCAACATCCCTGGCTGTCAGCCAGGTCCAACACCACCTGGATAGCCACGCTGTTGTAAAACAGTTGACGGTGCTGTAGACCCTCCCTGTTGAGGGGGTAGCTGATGTGCAGCTGGCTGGCTCATGCAATTCTTCCTCCTCAAAGCGGAGATCACGTGATTCAGGCATTCACACAATCAAGCATCTCTAAGGGATATCCAGTACATATAGGATATCCATGATTGGCATAGTGGAAAGGAGAGGATATGGAGCCCCTCCGCTGTGTAATGAACTATGAGTAGAGGAATGTCTTCAGGGATTCATTGTCCTGTGATTCCTTAAGGAACTGTCACAGGCACTGCCTCTTACTGGTAGCCTGGAAGCCTTGGAGAGTATTTCTGTACCCATTTTCACAACCAAGAAAGCCTCTCTCACACACACCCCATAACCCCCTGGAAGACACCTAGAGATGATTATTTGCAAAATAAAGTTATCGATAAACTTACAGCCAGCTGGTTTTGTAGTTGCTTGACTTGTTGTTGCAGCAGCTCCAGCTGCTGGCTTTGCCTTTTAGGTGTACCAGTTGAGTAGGAGAGCTGGGACAGACTGTTCAAGGCTTCCTTTAATTTGCTAACTTCCTTAGTCATGTCTGTTATCTGATTGGGGGGAGGAAAGAGGGGCCATAAGGGTAAAAGGAAAGAAAACGTAATTTTTCCAGAAGACATCATATTTAAGCATGATTAGTGCTAACCATGGCTCACTGCCATAACCCTGATAATGATCCAAAGCATAAGTAAACCAGCAGAAGGCATGTGTAAGGAAACCCCAGTGAGACCCAGTAGCAGAAAGGCTGTAGAGGTGGGAGAACAGCTTCAGCGATGGTTTGCTTGATGCAGAGGTAATGCTTAAACATAGTTAATGCAATCCATGGCTTCACCTTCTACGACCCACTGATTTACATACCCCATTTTGGTATTCAGACTTAACTCTTAGCCATGGTTAAACATTATGGGATATATCAAATTTTAATCATACTTGGAGTAGTAGATTCACTGAAGTCAACGGACTTAAATCCCTTGATTTCAGTTGTCTAGCTTGAGTATGAAGAGTGTTCAGACACACACACTCCATGTATATATCCAACACATGGAGTGGGGAGTGGGTTCATACCCACTCACCCCATCCTTTATATCCATGCATCTCTTGACCACGCCCCTAGCCTCTACATATTCAGCAGAATGTGGAGGCCTACTTAGACTCTCCATGCTAACTGGGAACCAAGAGCAATTGGGGCTCCCAGTACTGTGGAGATTCTATATGTACACAGCTAAATGCACTGGTAGGATCTCCACAGTATATGGAATCCCAATTGCACAAGATTCCTGACTGGCATGGAGAGCCTAAGCAGATCTCCCCATTCTGCTGAATATGTGGAGGTCAGGGGGATGGTCAAGAGATGCATGGGCATCAGAGATGGGGTACATATTCCCTTTCTTTCCATTGTTTCACTGCAGGTCAGGGCCACTGAGCAGAGCACCACTTCCCTTTCCACATACTGGAAATATTCACACATTATGCGAGATTTCATCTGAATTTCCCATCAAAAAATGCCAGAGAGGGGATGACTCGCTAATACTTCAAAGTGAAACTACACATTCATGCCTGTCGTACACAGTCATGTTGGGATGATGGAAAGAGGTTATACACTCTTGTTGTTAGAGGTGTTCATAGCGAAAAGAGCTACGGGAAGCCAAGGGTCCTTATTTACAGAAGACTGCTCCAATCATAGCCAGCAACATAGCACAGTTAGCTTGGCTTCCAGCATACCCAAGTGATCTTGTTGATCAGCCCTTGAATGAACTGAGAAGAAAAACAGAGGTGGACCATGGGGCATCTGTTGGCCACCCTCTCTTTAAGATAGGGATTGCCCATGTGGCAGCCGTAGAGACATGCCATGGCACCTGCAAAACTACCCACTCCTCTTCTTGCCAGAAAGAATAGTGATTACTGTCTCCTTCTCAGTCCCAGTTTCTGCTTGCTTTCCTCTCCCGTCAGTCCTCACGGGATGCCAGCACTGATGGGTGGATGTTTGAATCAGCAGGAGAGAGGAGGAGGAACTGGGTGAGCTTTTGCTGTGGCTGAACTTTGCCAGTGAGTCCACGGAGCTAGAGAAGTAGACCAATTTGCACAGCAGCAGCAGCAGCTGAGGCTTCGGCTAAATCATGGCAAGGCCACATAGTGGGGGGAACACTGAAAAGCTCCACTGGGCTGCTGCCCAGCTCACAGCCAGCCTCAGTGAAGGGATTTGGAGGCCCTTTTGATCAGCACCACAAGCCACAGACCCATTTACTGGCTTGGCTTATATATGGCCTCAGAGGAGGTCTTCTGAAGGCTTGGAATGCCCTTTGATCAGCAGCAACAACAAAAAGTGCTGAGCAGTTTTGCATGTGGAGGTGCTGTGGAAAAGCCATGTGGAAATGCAATCTGACTTGCATGTTGCCTCTGTGGAAGGGGGGATGTGGATGGCTCTCTAACAAGAGCTGGATTGTCTTTAGACCACACCAATACACCCTCTGTAAAATAGGTGTTTTGTAATAGCAGAAAGCTGTGTGTTCCAAGGAGCAGTTTTGTGTTCTGGAGCTCAGATGGCATCTTTGCCTAGTACTCAGGTTCTTGGGCAAGAGTCTTTTAACCTCGATTAGTTTTCTGTGAAATCGGTGCTTTGTGACTGACCACATCCAATACAGCAGTACATTTCTGCGCATGGCAACCATTTTTTGACTGCACCCATGACACTCTCTCACCATTTCAAGTGCACCCATCCCCCTAAAAAGAGATTTGAGGACTGCTGCTTAAGGCATCAGAGCTACCAACCTTCTTATCTTTATCCTCTTCTAGTTTTGAGGAACTCTCAGAGGCTTTTTTCATCTCAAGCAGTTCTTCTTGGGCTTGATGGTACTGGTGAAGCAGTCCTTTGATTTCCTGTTCCTTGGCTTCAAGGAGCGTTCGGAGGCCCTCTTTCTCCCCTTTTGCTTGTGAGATTTCCTTTCTCAGCTGTGCAAGGTCCGCAGTCAGGTTCTCCTTCTCTTTCGTCAAGTCCTTCACTTTGGACAACAAGGAGTTGACTTCGCCTTCCGATGTAGACCGGAGCTCTTCATACAACGCTCGGGGCACCATGGCTTCACACACGGCAGCTTCTTCTTCCAACAGCTCCTTCTGTAGACGCTGCACCTCACTTTCCTTGTGGAGAAGCTGCATTTTGAGCTCATTTATTTCTTCTTCCACTTCCTTCAATGAGGTCCTGAGAGCAGTGACTACCTGGAGATGCTCAGTGACAGAGACAGAGTTCTTCTTCTGGGAATCAACCAGGTTCTGGAGTTGAGTTGCTTCGCTTAACACCTTTGCATACTGTGCCTTCATTTCCAACAGCTCACCCTCAGCTTGCTCTCTCTGTAAGACGGTGACCTCCATCAGCTTCTCATGTTCCTCCAGAGGCATGCATTCCAAATTGGCATCCTCTGCAATACTCCTTTTCCTGAAGTCTTCAAGTTCTGCCTGAGCTTCTTTGTAGAGCTGAGAAAGCTCACTGATCTGCCTGTTCAGCTCATTGATCATTTTATTCTTTGCATCTCTCACCTCTTCAGTGTCCTCACTGTGCCCTGACTCCATCTGATTTTTCAGCTTGTCTTGGAGCTTTCTGATCTCCTCCTGTCCCTCCTTGTACCTCTCAATCAGCAAAGCCTTCTCTTGGTTAATATTCTCAATAACCAAGCAATAGGAACTTCGCATCTCCTCACATTCTTCCGCCGACATTGTGCCATCCGCATTCCTCTCTCCCTCCTCTAGCTTTTCCTCCAGTTCTGTCACTTTCGCCCTCAGCCTCTCGCCCTCTTCTTGCGCTTTCTGCAGCTCTTCCTTCAGCAGCTCAACTTCCTCGCATGTTGCTCTGAGCTCTTGCAGATCTGTCTCTTTGCTTTCCGAAGCTACCAGGCCCAGCTTCATTTGCTTCTGGATGTGCAAGACCTCCTTCATCGCTTCTTCATACTTGCTTTGGGTTTCTTTCAGTTTCTGATTGAGGTCGGAGCCATTTTCTGAAATGTCCAAGTTGTTTAGCACTTGAACTGCATCTGGTCCTCCAGACTGAAGCTGCGTCTCCAAATGCCGCCTCTTCGCTTCAGAGCTATCCAGCCTCTTTTGTACTTCCTTTAAGTTGTCTTGCAGTTGTTTAATTTTAGCTTCGTTATTGCTGGCCTCTTCCTGGGCTTGTGCTAAGCTCAGGGAAGATGAGCTGATCTCCTGACCTCCTGCTGCTGAACTCTCACTTAGCCTGTCTGTTGAGTGATCAAACTCCGTATACGTGGAACGAGAAGAATCCAGCGTGGTATCAATGTCTTCTATTTTGAGTGCTCTTGCCTGTAGATACAGCAGATGGCAGTATTAAGCAAATACAATTGATTCCAACAGAATACAATGAATTTCAAACCCTCCTCCACCTTCTCTCAAGCAAAACCCACTTTGGGTGTTCTTTTTTCTGTGCAATTAACTTTAGCACTGTATGGAAGGAAAACAGGTCAGTGCATGCTGACCCTACACCAGACGCTCATCAGGGCGTGTCTGCAGAGGGGAAGCCTGCTAACATACGGAGGCGGTCCCATGAGCTGTAAATTTCTGCAAACATGTCCCCAATGTGGTCAGTGTGGGAGCGAGACCAGCAGAGGATGCAACAATAACAGCAGGGCCGGCGTGCAAAGATGTGCTCTCTCTCAGTGCAATATTAAGAATGACTGAATAGGGCTCGGGTGACGAAGACCAGATGCCAGTTTTTTTTAAGGATGCAATGGTCAAGCAAAAATAGAATACAAGGATTGCTGTGTTGGGTCAGCCCAGTGATCTATCAGCTCCAGCACTCAGTCTCTAAGAGTGGATAAACCAAATGCCAGCCAGCCCCCTGCTCTCACCTTCATCTCACCAGGAGGATCATGTTGTAGAGAGAATGCCTAATAGAACACGAGCTACGCCACCAAAAATGATGAACTGGTCCCAAGAATGCTGAATAAGGCTGGATGTGATTGTTTTGCAATATCTATACCTCAGCAGTTGCAAATAGGTGCAGTTACCACTGTCTTTATGTCTTTTTTTTATGATGATGAATTTGGTGCCCAGTTCCTTTTTCAGCAAATTGCTGTGTGAATAGCCTAGATTGTTTGTTTGACCCTACATCACAAAATATATATCACACACTTCCATCACCAGAAAACTCTCCTCTTCAAGATGCATCATCATTCCCTGGGACAAAAGGTGTTGTTTTTGTGCAAAGCACATCAAAGTGCAATTACCACAGTCTGCAGTTATGAATAAGGGAACTTCAGCTGTGCACCCCAAAATAAGCATTGGACCACCCCAAACGACACTTTCACACCACCAGGGGAATGTCCCCTACAGCATGCCATAGAGCTCAGCCAGCCCACTGCTTCCTTTTTGCAAGAGGCACTGGCGACTATAGCAATTTCATAAAAAACTACACAATTTCACATGTTAACTGAAATGCTCATTTAGTTTCTCCTGGGCATATGTGGCCTAACTTGTTCATTTTCAAGTTAGTCACCATAATGATCATCCATCCCTTCCTCAAATAGATGTTCACCATCCTCTGTACTCAAGTCCTGGTTACCACAGTTGGCAAGTTTGCACATATCAGTGCATGTGAGCTCACTTTTCATGCACACACATTTTGGTAGCTCACACTTCTTTGTGCAATTTTAGGCTAGTAGATCGAGCCTGGCATGAGGTGCTGGCAGACCATCCATCCAGTGTACAACTGAGTCCCATTTCTGACTTCCAGTTTCCAGTCCCTGCCAACAGGACCTGGTGTTCTTGGGTTCTGCTGTAAAAACCTTCTCCATATTAAATGTTCACTGGACTGGTCCTGCCATGCAGCAAGATGAAATTTCCTGCTATAGGGAGAGACTGGGAAAGTAAATGTCCCATAGCATCTAGCTAACATAAAAATCCCACACTCCCTTCAAACCGGCCTCTCCTAAAAATGCTGATCTACTGTGCACCTATGATGATGTGCAGATCACAAAATAAGCAGCATATGATCTTCTCACCTTCTGAACACAGCATTTCATACTTTTAAATTTTAATATTGGACATTTGTATTTATATTGTGCATTTTTTGGGAACACTCACCCCTCCTGCCAAGATCCTCATATGTTCCCCACCCCAAGTTGAGAAACACTGGGGTAGAGTGACTCCGTGAGTCTCCACCACAGACCCCATCAGCTAAATGTAGCTTTTGAATTTGGTAATGGAAAGGGCTCTCGCATGTCACTCTAACCTAAGGCTAGGGAACCAGTGACTCTCCAGATACTGCTGGACTATACAACTCCCTTCATTCCTGACCATTGGCTATGCTGGCTGGGGCTGATGGGAGTTATAATCCAACAGCACCTGGAGGGTCACAGGTTCCCCATCCTTGCTCTACATGATATCCTAGATCTAGTTTCTAGAGAGGAAGCACTAATCCTTCTCAGTGGTGGACAGAGATATCCCAATAAAGAATGGAGGTGCCCTTTTCTGATAACATTACCATGAACAAGCAGTTTGGAACCGTTCAAGAGTATGTTATGTACTCCTCTTTACAACGCAATCTTATGCATGTTTATTCAGAAGCCCTATTATGTTCACAGAGTTGCACAGAAATACAGTGAAAAATTATTGAAATCGTTAGTACTAATAACAACCCACCCTCCAGAACTGAAGATTTCAGATACTGTTTATTAGCATCTGAAATTGCTTGTGTCTTCAAACTGCTGTCACTTTGGGCTTTAATTAAATACTTCTCCATTCTGACACTTGAAATCTTTAAAATGAAGTTTAGTGTCGTAGACACTGCTAATAGATACCTGTAATTTTTCTTGTAGTTTCTTATTATGCAAGGTCAAAGATGCAATTTTTGCTTGCAACAGTAAAAGCAGATCTTGCTGGTCTGTTTCTGAACTTAGGTCCAGTAAACTATCAGCACCTTTAAAAAGGAAAGGGAAGGGGAGGAGAGGGAATGTAAGATAACTTGTGATTCTCAGCTGCAATGAACTTATTGCTTTCAGTCAAATACATGTTAAGCAAAGCTCAAAAGAAAAAAGAAAAGGAATGAAACAAAAAGGAAAGGAACACCTGCACTGGCTAGCCTCTTGATGAATCAGTATGCACGTTTACGAGTTACATATTAGGCCAGGGATGGATAACAATTTTTCCATTAACTGGGGCGGGGGATCATACTGACAGTGGGTGGAGTCAGAGCCAAAAGTGGGTGGGGCCACTCTCTTCTCTCTCTGCCCAGCAGTTTCTCATGAAAGGGGCCTGCACTGATCTGTTGCAGAGGTCTTCTTTCATCTGTTCCTTCTTTCTCTCCATCTGGTTTGGTTGACCAATGCTAGAGTGGCAGATAGCCTCAACATCTAGTAAAAACGGAAAGCTATCTTTGACCACAGCTCTTTAAGGGCTCACAGCTGTGTCACTCTTTGAAATTTCTATGGTGCAAATCCTATGCATTTTGCATTGGAAATTAGCATAGAAACCCAGTTTTAGACCAGGAGGGCCAATGAGGCCTTCACTCATGGGCACCTGATTCTGAAGGCACTTGTCTTTGGAAGTTCCATCTGACTATTATGCCACAGGACACACTGAATAAATAACAATGTCTTTGACAGAGATAAAGCCACCTATGTCAAACTACTTATACATTTTCAAGTAGACGTTACCTATTGACTTATTTAGAAAAACTTTGGGGCAGTAATTTGCTGGGTGGGGGTTGGTCAGAAAGCATTTGTTTGCTGCTGTTTCATGTTGGGGAGGATTTTAAATTGAGATTTTTAACATTGCTAACTGCCTTGAGCTTTTGGGAAAGGCACAGCATGACTGTCTTTAATAAATCACATTTCTGTTCCTATCCTTCTTCCAAGGAACTCAGGATCTTTTATCCTGACAACAGCCCTGTGCACTTGGTTAGACTGAGCATGTGCGTGAATAATACTTAGAGATAAGCAGAGACTCAATGCTGGATCCCCTATGGCCAGTCAAAACACTATAGCTGCTAAACTTGTACATAATACACTATGTGTACATGTCTGGGAAGACTGTGGAATCTCCTCCCAGGGAAGCTTCAAGGTAAGGTGGTCAAGCTGTTGTTGCTTTTAAAATACAGGACAGCCTCTCATAGGGCAGTGGATCGACTTTGTAATTCTACAATTCTAACATAACAGATCATGATGCCAAATGGCAACTTGCTATTAGAGAAGACATTTGGGGGCAGGGTGGGGAAGGAGGCACTGAAGAACCAGCCAAAACATCTTTCCTACACCTTACCTGCAATACTATCACTCATGTCGTTCTTGCCATCAGAATGAATAGTGCTGATCTCTTCCTGCTGAAACACAAAATACATAAACATTTGTTTAAAAAGTGGCTTAACCCCATTACGCTCTTTAGCAAATAGCACCAATACTTGCAAATCAGAATCCTCCTATAAAGTAACAGCCAATACACTTTAGCTAAGATTGTCAGCTAACAGCAGCGTTTCCAGCTTTTAAATTAGTTAAAAGCAATGCTTTTTAAGTATTGACCAGAACAGAGTACTGTCACCTCTTTTTTTGCTACCCATAGCAACCATGGCACTTTTATCAAGATACGAGCACCAGAACCTTATTTTTACACACACACCCCAAAACCCACCAAATTACAAAAGCGCTGGTTAAAAGGCAGATGTGATTAAAAGTAATCAAATATATTTGCATGTCAAATGTAAACTTGTTTTTTATTATTTACTTGCCAATTTTGTTAAGCCAATTTGAATATTCATTATGGAAAGTCAGGACAAAAATACTTTTAATAAATAAATGGTAAAGATCACCAAAAAAAAGTGCTAGAGGGAGTGTAAGGTAGCATATAACTTATAACACAAAAGCCATCACTTCTTGTTAGAAAAGGCCATCTTTAGTTTCCATTCCTATTATAGGAACATGCTAATCCAGAACCAAAATAGCCTCAAAAATAAATAAATCCACATCCGTGCTAATTTTTGTAAACTGTTTAAAGGTCTTCACATTCAAGCGGTATATAATCTTTTGTTAAATAAATAAAAATTGGCCACTATGTTCAGGGGCACCCCAAAAGATTTTGCTGCCTGAGGCAAAGGCCAAGATGGCGGCAATCCACATTTCCACATACAGAAACTGGCCAGAATGGGAGATGAATCTCAGTAGTGATGTGACAGTGTCCTCCATGACACCCAAGATCACCTTCAGGAGAACAAGACAAGTTGCATGGCATACACAGATCTTTCCTTCCAACCCCTCACTGCCCCTCCAGCATCTGCGGGTTAGGCAGCTGCCTCACTCTGCCTCATGGTAGGGCCAGTCCTGCCTACCGTTTAAACAAGTAAAATGTGAATTCGTTCATCAACTGATAAAAACAACTCAGATGTACCTTTGGTTTCAAGAAAACAACTAAAAGCCTAACCACACAATTGTGCTTACACAATTGTATTTTGAACTATAGCAGCTTTTGGGGCAAAGGTGTTTTGTGCTAGGACCGAAGCACAGGAAGAAAGGGTTACGGCTTCCTGTCGATATGCTGCAGCCCCAATCCTGATAGTCTCCCTCACCCCCCCCAAAAAAAGCAACTCCCAATGATACATTTAATGCCACATTTCAGCAGGTACAATAGGTTGGAATCCCCCAATTTTCTTTTTAGCTGTGCTTCTCCTCGGAGAGAGCTTTAGGCCCCAATTGTGAACTTTCACCCCCTACTTGGAGGTGACAAAATCTTTTGTCACCTCAACCAACCAGTACAACTAGGCAGGATTTATATTTAGTCAGAAGCAAGAGTTGAAACATGGAGTATACCTTGGATCCCTGCTCAGCAAAGGAGGACTGGCCTTTTCCAGATACTGGGGTTGAAGTTGTTGAATGTGCAGATGACAGGTCACTAAGCTGAGAAAGATGAATGCATTTCAGAGACAAAAACTGCCTCTTGTTAGCAGAAGTCATCCTTCTTCATTAGTCCAATGCAAGCAAGACAACACAGCTGTTGTCTTTAGCCAGCAGCAGGCATGCAGTCAAACAATCACCCAAGTAGCAGCTCAGCTTAATATTAAACTTCTTGTTAAGATGCTATGTGTTTCCCAAGTGCAAAGCTGGTCTGCATCTATCCGGGAAATCTTAAAAGCTGATTGTTAAAAGGCAAGACTGTCATGGCATCAAATGAAAGTAGCATCTTTATAAAGCTCCACTGCTCTAAACTTAGGACCTCATGCAAAGTGTAACTAATATGGGTTTTCAACAATAGACCACCCTATTTCCATCCTTATGAGAATTCGCTCATGATACATGAGTCACACATATTAAAAAAAAGATTTGCAAAGCAAATTTAACCAGGTCTATTCCCAACGGACATTCCTCCTCCGCCCCTGCCCATCTATACATAGCAAATGTGTTCAAATTGGACTTCAGCTCTTTTACCTGGATAGGACTGACAGGAGGTGGTGGCGGGGCTTTGCGTTTTTTTGGAGTTCCACTTCTTTCTGAACTTAATCTAGAGACTTGTTCATGCTGGAAGTGTCACAGGCCAGAAAAGGGAGGTCTGTTAGTTTGGTTAGTAAAGTCTGCGTTAAAAAGAAGTTATTTTCTTTTCTTTTTAAGGTACAAAAGCAGTTTCAAAAACCATTCATGCCTCATCTCATTCAAGGTACTTCTGTGCAGGGATATTACACATGCTTAACCATGAGTTCGTTATGCCTTCTTTTGCAATTCATGCTTCAGTACATTAGATGTAGACACTTTCCTATTGAACAGTGATCTCAAGACACACTGCTATTCGCAGCCTCAAACAATATTTGTTCAATGCCAAATGTTTGCAAGTCAGAGAGAGAGAGAGAGAGAGAGAGAGAGAGACAGACAGACAGACAGACAGACAGACAGACAGAGCGGTCGTTCCCCACCACCACCTTAATTATATTCCAGGGTAATTCATGTTCTTGAATTGTTTTAAGCAGTGGTGGGGAAACTGTGGCCCTCCAGATGTTGTTGGACTACAACTCCCATTAACCCCAGCCAGCATGGCCAACGGTCAAAGGTGATGGGAATTTTAGAACAGGAGCACCATAAGTCCCACATATCTGGTTTAGAGCCTTTTCAGACCTGCCCACAAAATTATTTTTGCAATATATGTAACAACTAGAGCCTCATGAATGTTGCAATCACCTGCACAATCTATTCCCTCTTCCACCTCTGTTCTGCCTGCTTTCTGTCTGGATCATCATCAGATTTCTGTTGAAATGAATAGAACGGAGGCAGAGGAAGACTTCCTAAGAAAGGGATGGTTCACACTTGGCTCCAATTGGCTGCTCATAAAAACACTAACATATCTTCTGTAGCACTTTCCTCCTTCCACAGTATGGAAGCTATACATTGAGTACTGAAGAAACTGTGCCACTTTTCCCATGCTTTCACTCTTGCCAAGCAATTCCCTAAACCTAGTTAAGACTCAAGCCGGCTATTTCAGGCGCTATGATGACACACTGAACTGGTTTGGACACACATTAAACTATGGCTTGGCATTACATGCATTAGCTTCAGGCTTTTAGAGCACCCTGGACAGCTCCTTGAAAGTTCAGACTAAACCCAGGTGCAGATTCACTGTCTCACTGACACTGGAGCCACTAGCCTTCACTGGTTCCACATCTGAGCTAGTTATGCCCTCAGTCTCCACAAAAGAAATGGGAATGGCAACATTTGAGCTGGAGATAGGAGTGGAATGCCTGACACAGTTATCAGTTAAAAGGTTTTAGGGGATCATCCAAGAGTTTAATACAGCTGCATATGCTTCTGGAAGCTATAACAGGCTAAAGCAGTTCATCATCATCATGATGATAATTTCTAAGCTTTTGTTTCTTTTTCTAAAGCTTGAAGCTAATTATTATTAAGCTAATAAAGGATTTCCGCTTTTTCTTTTTACCTGCTTTGGCTTTGTTGGTGACTTGGCATCTGTAAAAGAGAAAGAAAACATGGCCTTTTATATTGACAACATGAAATTTCTAATTTCAACATAAGAGATTTATACTCCAATCCTAAACCCACAATTAGAGATGTGAAGGCCTAGGAAAAAACCTGGAAAACCTGGGGGAGGAACCCTGTTTTTTCTTTCCCCAGTTTTTCCAGTATTTTCCCAGGCCTTCACACCTGTACCCACAATCACTTAGAAGCATGCCCCATTCAGTTCAACTGATCTCAGATGCAAATAAGCACATGTGAGACTGTAGCCTTGGTAAATACTAGGTTCCCAACATTAACAGCCCAAGCTATGTTTCAAGTTAGTCTTCCTTCTGTAATATACTAGTTTTTTTATGCACACACAGAGAGAGTCTGACATGAAGGGACTTTCAAGCAAGTAATCCACTTTGGGGGTATCTGAGATAGAATAGCCCCAAAACCAGACCAGATCATGTGTGAAGTGTTCAGAACAGCTCCACTATTGAGTAGTAAAACAAAGACTAAGAACAGGAACACAACTGAGTTAGCAACCTGTCTTCTGACACAGATTGACCAGAATGTTTCTATAAGAACCTCACATCTCCCTAGAGAAGGGGTGGGGAACCTGTGGCCTTCCAGATGTTGCTGGATTTCAGTTCCCACCAGACCCAGCCGGCATAGTCAATGGTGAAGGATGATGGCTGTTGTAAGTCAACATCATCTGGAGGGCCAGACATTCCCTGTCCTTAATCCTAGGGAATCCTACCATGTATTTTAAGAAGCATGTAAGATTAGACATACCAGCATCTTGAACAATTTTCAACTGAAGAAGACTCTGAATTCCTGTATTTTCTGAGACTACAGAGTAATGTAGGGCATTGTGTCCAAGCGCATCTGCCAAGTTTATGTCTGCACCTTTTCGGACCAGGACTTCTGCAATGCTGAGGTTTCCTGCTTCGCATGCCAGCATCAGAGCAGTTCTAGAGAGAGTTGGCAGACAGATATTTAAAGAGGAACAATAGCTGCATGAGTAAGCAAGGCAACAACACCCCCTGGAAGTTGTGGGTTCATGGCTCATTTGTTATCCTACATGACAAGTGCCTCCAGGTTCATAAGAACATAAGAAGAGCCTGCTGGATCAGGCCAATTGACTATCTAGTCCACCATCCTGTTCTCGCAGTTCAAACAGCAGAAGAAAACTGGACAGTCGACTGAACTCAGGAAGTCATAAAGCTGTCAGACATTCATTTGGCAAAATGACACTATACTGCCCCTGTGAATAGCAATTGTCAGGTTGCCAACAATGACATTTTTTCTGAGTTAAATTTCTAGCATCACTAGAACTTGATCACTGCAACACATCTGAGGGGAAACCAATAAGTCCAGCCCTAATGGTCCAAGAGAAGGTTGAGCCATTTATGCATGCCATAAAAACTTCCTATTAAATGCCCTAGATGTTAAGGGTCACAAGATATGAGCAGGACTATGCCTAGGCTGCAACACAGGCCAGAGCAACCTCTGGAAAGGCCTGAAGCTCAAGAAGTGGAGCATACCTTTGTTTGTTAAGTTGTGGGATAAAAGGATTCCAGTCTAATCTCAGCCCCCTTAGGTACCACTGGTCCTAGAAATGGATGAAGTACATATACACAGACATCTCCACCAGAGGAAGCAAATACCCTGTTATCATTTGAAATGTTTCTATTCTCTTGCCTCTCATTGGCTCAGTTAGGAACATAGGAAGCTGTCTTATACTAGTCCATCTAGCTCAGCACTGTCTACACTGACTGGCAGCAGCTTTCCAGGGTTTCAGGCAGGGATTCTCTCCCAGCCCTACCTAGAGATGTCAGGAACTGAACTTGGGACCTTCTGCATGTAAGGCAGATGCTCAACCACTCCTACTGGGAGGAAGGGCGGGGTATAAATAAAACAATAAACAAACAAACTACTGCTGTACTTCTACACAGACAAAGGCTACAGGTGGGGTGGGGTGGGGGAGACTCACGACTGTGTCCATCTGCTCTTCCTATTGGGAGCACTTTGCATCCCTTCCAACCTGCAGCATGTGGACAGCATGTTTGAACAGGACCTGTGCATACAAAGCCCAAAGCAGATCCAAATTGTGTAATTTCCTAGATAGCACATAGCTTTAAAATGTGTAGTACATGTCGACATGCAAAGGCCCTCTGCAAAGGTTTTGACCTCAAATTAGTTCCCAGCAGCCCAACTTCTTATAAGAACGTAAGAAGAGCCTTGCTGGATCAGGTCAAAGGCCTTTCCAGTCCAGAATTTTGTCTTCACAGTTGCCAACTATATGCCCACGGGAAGCCTGCCAGCAGGACGTGAGTGCAATAGCATTCTTCCCACCCATGAGTCCCACCAATTGCAATTCAGGGGCATACTGCCTCTGATGGTAGAGGAACAAAAAAGTCATCATGGCTAGCAGCCATTGTGAGCCTTGTCTTATATGAATGTGTAGGGTAGGTGTGTCTGGTGGACAAGATCCCATACTGGCCACATGTAGTGTCAACCCACACAGAAGTCTGTTTGACCATAGTTTTGCTTTCTGGCAGAGGCCTGTACCAACATAGTTTGGCATTATGTACCTCAGTATAACCTGCAAGAACCGAAAACATCAAAAAGTGTACAGCTTTGACCAGTTTATTAGACTCTGCCTCAGATGTCTAACACTGCAAAAAAAAAGGAGTCTCTGGAAGTCACTGAGAAAGCAGTGACTTTAAAAACCAAAACATGTCACCACATGCATAGTTTTTTGTTAGCATTTGAGCTAATAAATATAATCAAGAAGTTCAGCGTCAGCTTAATTATACCTATACCACAACATAAAGAAACTTGGTGGGGAGGAATCCGAGATGTGTCCTGCACTCAGAGTGAGGCCCTTCATTAGAAGATCATTAGTCCTGGTTAACACTGAAGCAGTTTGAGAGCACTAAGTTAGTTTAGTTGTACCTTCCATTTTTGTCTCTGAAATTGATGTCTCCTCCATGCTCCAGAAGGTATTTGCATACTTCAGTATGGCCATTTTGTACAGCCAGTAACAAAGGTATATTTCCATCCTAGCAAAGAAAAAAAAAGGGGGGGGGAAACACTATCAGTTACTCAAAAGCTTTAAAAATATTAACTTCAGAGGTGCTCATTGCAAACCAGGGAATGCGACCTTTGTTGTGTGGAAACAGGTCTCTACATGCAACATCCCATAATAGGTGCTCAAAATCCTGCTGTGCAAGAGACAATAGATCACAGCTAGCTATGTAGCAATGCATGTAAAACCCCACTGCATTATGCTTGTGGCATCCAAGGCTGCCTTTATCCACAGGCTCAGCACAGTGCCTATCAGCCTTTTGCTACTTTCAGAACTCTCTGGATCAGAGCACAGGATTCTGGTAGCTCAACAAAACCAAGTTCTCTGTCACTGAATAAGAGATAACCAGGGACGAAATTGTGAAAGGAAAACTGATATGAGACTTGGTAAGTGTTGGTCTTTATGCATAATCGATGTGCTTGGAGGATCTGGGAGAAACTAGCCCCATTCAGCTCCTCCTCTCCCTGAACTGTTTCATTCAAGCTGGTCATTACAGCTTTTAAGAATAGGTGCCTGAGCTTGCTGTTTTCCTCTTCTCTCCTCCTCCCTTTTTCTGTGTGTGTGTCTTTGAGGTTGTAAGCCTGAGGACAGGGACTGTCTTCTTTCTTATTGTTCTTTCTGACTGAAGAGAGAGGTAAAAAGGTTTAAGATCTGAACCAGGGGGCTTAATAGTTAGAGGTATGTCTAAGGACCAGAGATGCTCAGAAATTGGGGGCAATCATGCACTTCTTAGAAAGGATGGGATAGCTCTGGATAGTTGCTAATGTGGCACTGATGGGTAAAATGGTGCCCTTGAGGACTTCTCTTGCCAGTTGTGAAGCCTGAGTTCCCCTCTCTCCCTGCACACTACGTTGTGAAGCAGCGAGAGTGGTTACCTTCTCCACACCCTGGAAAGGGCACAGAGCTGAAAGAGGAAGTGGGAAGAGTGACAGTTTTGCCCCCTTCCTCTTTCAGCTCTATGTGCTTTTCAAGGCTGAGATTGGTACCTGAGCAACTGAACAAAAAAGCAGAGCAGCTAAGAGGGTAGAAGGGAAAGGGGAGCAATCTGGGGGTCTTGGCAGATCTCAGGCACTAGTTCTTAGTTGCAAGACAACAGCACCATCTCCAGAACATCAACAAGCCGTGGTGATGGTAGCCAGGAAATAACCTTGCATCCTATGTACTGTCTCAGGGTTCTGTAATTAGGATGAGGAGCGTCAGATCAACAATCACTTTTTAGTCTAATGAGTATAACAGTTGTGGGAAACTTTTAGCTCTCCAGATGTTGCTGAACTGCAACTCCTATCATCCCCAGCAAGCATGGCCAATGGGCAGGGATGATGGGAGTTGTAGTTAAACATCAGGAGGGCCACACCTGGAGTATAACAATGTGCCTTTATCACATAAAATTTAAAAACTATGAACACACCCAATTAACAAATAATTACAGTAATGAATAAATAAAGCATCCTACAAGGACCCAACTCAAACCACTGCTGGTTACTTGGCAATGTTGGATTGGCTGAATGAAGAAGAAAAGGCATGTCGCCCTAAGCCAAATCATAGCTTAGTATGAACTCACTGGTTCTGAGAGAACAGACTGCGGCTGTTGCTCCTCCCTGTCATTTTGCTGCTACACTGATCAACACTATGGTTTAGCTTAACAAGCTGCCTGAACCCAGGCTCACAGTTTAGCCACCACTACCACCCCGGACAAACAATGGGCCATAACCTGTAGGACAAACCTTCGTGAAAACTTGCGGTTTGTCTGGAGAGAGCTAAACCACACACCCAGGTTCAAGCATCATTCTGAACCAAGCTGGCAGAATGAGAGGGAAAGAGCAAAGCAGCTTCAGTCTCCTCTCCCAGAGCCCCCACACTCATGGGCTCCTGCTGGGAGGAAGGGTGGGATATAAATCAAATAATAAATAAATAATAAATAATGCAAAGCCACAGGTTGGCTTACTGTGACTTGCAACCAGATCACTGCCAGTTCACTGTTACTAGCTGAATAGCAGGTTCTGTCACAGGTCCTTCAGTCTACCCAAGACCACTCTTCTTTCTGCTCTCTCATCTATTCACTTTCTTCCCTTCTTTTTCCCCTCTCTTTCTCTCTCTCCCTGCCCCCCCCCCAGGTCACTCTTCAGATTCTGCTCCACTTTGCTGCTTTCCACACATTTCCTCTTTTCTACTCTCTTTCTTTTAGCTGCACTCCAACAACCACCCACTCTCTTTTCTCTCCATCCCACTTTTCTCTCCTTTGCACTGCTCACATTTCTAAGGCCACATCCACACCATACATTAATTCCACTATAATTTCACTTTAAACTGTCATAACTTCCCCTAAAGAATCTTGGAAAGTGAAGCTTGTGAAGGGTGCTGGGAGTTGTTAGGAGACCCATATTTACCTCACAGTGTTAAAATTCTCAGGGTTTCCCTGGGAAGAGAGATTGACTGTTAAACCACTCTGTCAATTGTAGCTCTGTGAGAGAAATAGGGGTCTCCTAACAGCTCTTAGCACCTTTAACAAATGACACTTGCCAGGAATCTTAGGGGGAAGCCATGGCTGTTTAAGGAGGAATAAACGTATGGTTGGAACGTGGCCTAAGAAGGCCTTTAGGAGCAGGCTTTAGGCCTAACCTTCTCCTGGAAGCAACTGTAATTGTTGGTCTTACAGGGTGGGCCCCTGCTGGAATCTGCTACTTTCTTATCACCCCTGCCATGGCAAGGAAAGGCTCAGGGAGGAAGAAGGCATCCCAATCCCCAGAGGAGATGGTCCTGCTACTGTTCCTCACAGTGCAGTTATTTCCAATAATCCTCATGAGGGGTGGGGAAGCCAGATAGACAGGTGAAGCCCAGCCCCGCTGATGAAACAGCAGCAAATGGGGATGGCAAACAGGGCTGGCTCCAAAGGGTGGCCAGGTGGGGCCCTGGCCTAGGGCCCCTGGGGCTACAGGGGCCACTCTTACTCCCCTTCCACAATTCGTGGCAGGATTGCTGCCGCATATCGCAGGGCAGGAGCTTAGGAGCCCCCACCATTCCCTCAACTTACCTTTCTCAGCTGGGTTGTGCGGCTGTGCGTGCAGCCCTACCCTTAACCAAGATGGTGGCCGAGGTTTCCCTAAGGGGCTGAAGCCTCTGCCGCCATCTTGGCTGATGGCACGCACGTGTGCTATGTGTGCACATTCCTGGCTTCAGCCCCTTAGGGAAACCTCAGCTGCCATCTTGGTTAAGGGCAGCGCTGCATGCGCTACGTACACAGCCACACAACAGAGCCACGAAAGGTAGGTTGAGCAAGGGAATGGCGGGGGCTCCAAAGCTCCCACCCTGTGATACGCGGCAGTCATCCTGCCACGAATCGTGGAAGGGGAGCACCGGGGCCTGGGGCAGGCTTGTGCCCAAGGGCCCTGGCATGCCTGGGGCTGGACCTGCTGGTAAAGATGGCCGTTCACCTTACTGGATGCTGCTGCTTTTCCTCACAGGAAGCCTTTCCTATGGTGTAATCATAAGCTCAACATTAGGCACTCATACCTGCTGTATTTTGAGTGCTGGTGCAGAATCGAGAGCAATATGAAACCCTAGTTCACACTTTATATGGGAAATGAAATTACCACTTATCCACTGCATGTTTCTGATTAACACCATCATGTCTGAAAGGGAAATGAAATGAGGATCTATAAATATAGAGATGGGGACATGTAGAGAGGAGCTGCAATTGGGCCAGGCTCCCTGGCTCATGTCAGCGACACAATTACAGATGTGGACCTCCCACTCAAACATCAGGGTTGCTAACTGGAAGGCATGTAGTGAACAAGGAGGAAGCTCATTCGCTGCAGAAAAGGGAGAATCTGCCCTGCTTAATAGAATTTAAATGAGGTTTCACAAACTGGAATATTGTCTAAAGCTTTGAATAAAACTCCACAAAGTTATCAATGAGATAATGATTACATACCACATCTTTTACATTAATTGGACACTTGTGTTCACACAGGAGTTGAGCTGCCTGCAGGCAGCCACATGCAGCTAAGAAAAGATGAGAGGTGCAAAATTAGAAAATCCTGCAGAGCCTGTACCATCAGAGAGATTTTCCAGAATTGCTGAACTGTATTTCTGCCATGCCTATTCAAGAGGGATAGGAAACCTAGTAGCCCTCCAGATGCAGTGGGACTACAGATATTTTAGATCCCAGTTCTCATCAGCCCCAGTAGCATGCTCAGAGAAGCTGGGAGTTATAGCCCAATAACATCTGGAGGGCACCTGGCTGGAGAAGGATGATCAAGTCCTATGGACCTGTTCCCCAGAAAAATGCCCATAAACACAAAATTTTACATACAATTTATTTTATTGCATTGGAAATTGATCTTATTTGTGCCTGGTTCATATAGCCACTGAACTCCATCCATGGAACACCTAGGGTTAAGCCCTCAACTAAATGTTCCTAGAAAGCAGGATGTAACAGAGACAGACATCCCCTGCCTGTCTCCAGTATCTGGAGACTACTGTCATGCACTCTATGTAGGGCTGGCTTTGAAGGTCTGGCAAACTGCAACTATTGCAGAATGCATCTGCAAGAGTGCTGATCAGCATTCTAGCCAACGTCATACATAACCAGTTTTGCAGGATCTACACTGGTTGTCTATATGTTCCTGGGCCCAATTCAAGGTGCTAACATTAACCTAAAAAGCCCTTAATGTCTTGGGACCTAGATATTACCATACCAACCAGTCTGAAAACTGAAACTGATTGGGGGGAGGTGCATTTACAATCTCACTGATAAGTGTAGCTCATTGCCCAGGGGCCTGGAGCAGGACCTTCTCCTTAGGTGTGCCCCAATTATGGAACTCCCATTGGGACTTCACCTAATGGCTAAGACATTTTTGTTTTCCCAATTTATTTATTTTTTGTGGGGGCACGGTTGGAAGAGAGAGAAAAGGATATATTACCCGCATAGTGCAAAGCAGTTTTCCCAGAGCTATCTGTGCTCTCCGGTGGACATTTAGACTGTAGGACGGCAAAAAAGTATGTTAGTAAGACACGGAGTACAAAGCATTTACAAGATAGTTAAATATTAGACAGGCGCCATCTCTGTTATCTTTTTGGTGCCTACTGAAGACCTTACTCTTTCAACAAGCCTTTTAAGTTGAGACCTTATCCCAGTCTGCATCTGTGTTGGAACTGCTTTTTAATATGTTTTTCAAACCTTTTTTTTAAAAAACAATGTTTTAAACCTTTTTAAAAAAAGATGTCTTAAAAGCTTTTTTAAAAATGTTTTTAAAGATGTTTTGTTTTAATGTATTTTAAAATCTGTTTTTATGATGTTTTAAAGTGTTTTTAGTGCTTTTGTTTGCCGCCCTGGGCTCCTGCTGGGAGGGTGGGATATAAATAAAATAATAAATAAATAAAAGATAATTGCCAGTTTTGGAAAAACTGCTTTTGTGGGATATCTTCACACATTTAGAGAGCCATCCAGAGTTTCTAAGCCTGGATCAAAATTAAAATGAAGGTTCGTGGCCTCACACTTGCTCCATTCGGCAACCTTGAGGTTGTATCAGTGGTGGCTGGTACACGTTGGGGCTGGTGGGGCAGAAGGCAGAGAACCCAACAGTAGGTGGAGCCAGAGCCAATGACAAGCAGAGCCAGCAGACTTGGGGGGACTGGGGGGAGTTCTTCTGTAGAGGCGGAAGTCATGGCCAAATGGGATAACTTTGTTGGATGAACCTCTGGTGATGAAGGCCCCATGATAAGCAAGGGCTGGGGCAGTTTGTCCTTGACTTGCTAAAACTGAAGCATATACAACCAAACAGGGATGCGAATTATTGTATGAAAAGAATGCCACCACATTTTGTAATGAAATAAAAAGGTCTTCCTTAAACTTAACGGTCAGTGAAATTTATCCATACAGATTTCCCAAAAGGAAAGAAAAATCAATGGAACTATTCCCACAGGTGTATTACAAGAAGTATTTTGAGTATGCATGGAAATGTAACACTCAATTCTTCATTTAACAAGTGCTGCCAAATCCGGCCACTGACAAATTGGACAAGAAGTATTTTTAGCTAGCTGATTTCACAACAAACATGGGGTTTATTTTGGCAGTTGCAGCTCTTGTTACTCGTTAGCATCACACAAAAGCAAATCCCTCAGATGTTACTAATTAAGACTTTACGACAGCTGTACATATATAACATATACCATCACGTTTTACCATTAACCACTAGATCAGCCTTTCCCAACTAGTGTGCCTCCAGATGTTGTTGGACCACAATTCCCATCTTTCCTGACCATTGGCAATGCTGGCTGAGGCTGATGGGAGTTGTGGTCCAACAACATCTGGAGGCACACTGGTTGGGAAAGGCTGCACTAGATCATAGCAAGGAGCACACAGCAGAACAGGCGTCACAATACCACATCACTAACTCTCATTGCGTTAAGGTGCAAGGGAAAGCGACTGAAAGGACCATAGCTCAGTGGCAGAGCATTTGCCTTCCATGCAGAAGGTCCCAGGTTCCATCCCTGGTGTCTCCAAGTACGGCTGGGTAGATAATGCTGAGCTAGATGGACCAATGATCTGATTTGGCAGAAGGCAACTCCCTAGGACAAAACGGCTTCCTCGCCTCCCCCTGTGCGCCCTCAAAGGGCCCCCCAGCCCTCTGGAGCTGATTTTGTGGGCATGTGGGGATCTGCAGGGGAGAGGAAAAGATAGAGGGAAGTTCCATTCCGCTAATGCAAATCTTTTGCGCTAGCAGAACGGCAGTGTTGGATACTGCCCTAACAATCTACTTATACTCCTCAGCACAAAGAGGTCCCTAAATATTAATTATTCTGTTGAAGACTCTTAGCTCCGCTTAAGTAGCTGCTTTAAAGGAGATCTTAAAAGTGTGCTAGCATTTATCAGGGCACCAGGAGTAGCAGTGAAGAGAAACAAAAAATATACTTCACCTGAAGGAGCCTCTTGACACAATCAGGGTGACTGTTCTTGGCTGCAAGGTGTAAAGCGCTGTGCCCTGGGTAAAGAGGAAATGAGTTCAGATACTCCAAGAATTGCAAGGCATGCTATGAAACATGAAATGATACTTAGAACTTGGAGCACCGCGCAACACATTTACTAAGAGAGGATGTGCCTCTCCAGACTTTAAGAGCATCACTTTGTTCTCTGTTAAGAGGACTGATGCAGTATGGGGTGATCAACAAATGTGCATGCTGGTACTTCCCTTTTTTCAAAGTGAAGCACAAGTCCACGTAAACCTGGGGCAAAGATATCTGGAAAGGTCATTCTGCATTTGGCTTAAGTCAGGGGTGAAGAACAGGTTCTAGCCAAGTTTGACAGGTGAGCGCCTGTCAATCACTTGATGCCACAACAACATCAGATGCCTCATTTTTGCACAGCACTGTGCGTGAAAGCCCCAAGGATCAGAAGTGCTGTGCATGGGGCTTTCCAAGCACTGATGATCAGGAGTGCCTGCAAACCCCCTTTAGACAGCATCTTTACCTGCCCCACCACCTGACATCATATATGGCCTGCAGGCCAGAGGTTCCCCACCGCTTGCTTAAGTCTTTTCCTGTACAGTCTACATATTTGCAATACAATGAGTTTCAGTGGTTTCATAGTTGCCTGAACCAAGGAGCAGGCTAGGATGTGTCTGCAGAGAATTCTGCATTGAGTCGTCAATATTCTACTACCTTGTAATGACTTAATACACCCAATTTCACTCTGTGAGATCACAAGGTGTGCTTTGTCCAACTGTGAATCCAACAAAAAATTAAGACTGGGCATACAACACATAGGTAGAAGACATGCTTTGCGTGCACTGTTCTAAGACACAGCTGCTAATCAGAACTGGCAATGCTGGGGAAGACAGATCAATGACGACCCAGCATAAAGCATCATCATGTGTTAATTTGTAAACCAAGTATGAAAAAGTCAGCTCAAATGGGGGAAGGCCCATAGCTCAGTGGAGGAGCATCTGCTTTTCATGCAAAAGGTCCCAGCTTCAGTCCCTGCTGTCTCCAGGTAAGGCTGGGAGAGATGCTATCTGAAACCCTGGACTGCCACTGCCAGTCAGTGTAGACAACACTGAACTAGAGGGACCAATGGTTTGACTTGGTATAAGGCAGCTTCCTGCGTACCTAACTAGTGACATGCACCAGGAGAGCAAAAAAGAAGAGAAAAATGGGCAGGATGCCTAACAGCTTGAGTACCTGTTCCATCCTGTGCTGTAACATCCACACCATGCGTTGTCATAATCCTGAGGCATTCTGTATGCCCTTTGGAGGCAGCCAAGTGGAAACTAAAAGAGAGAAAAGAAAGATCGCAACTCTCATCTGGTTCAACTCCATCATCTTCAGCTCAATTAGCATTACTCCATTGTCAGCAACAAGAAAGTTACTGGTAGGAGAGTTTTCCTGTAAGTTGCAGTTAAGATGTTCCTTCAATAGAAATTAATTTTTAGACTGTATTACATTTCCACCCCACCTTTCCTCCTAAGAACTGAAGGCAGTTTGCTCACAACCACCCTGGGAGGTAGGTAAAGCTAAGGGATAGTATGACAAGCTAAAGGTAACCCAGTGAGTTGCAGAGCAGAGCAGAGATCTGAACCTTGCCTTTTCCTGTCCTAGTCTGAAGGTCACATACAGTGCTAGTCCTACACAGAGAAGATTGGCATAAGCTAATAAACATGACCTAACTTAGGTTCATTAATTTCAATGAGCAGACTCGGTTGTATACATCCCTATTACTCTAAAATCACGACATCTCACTGGTTCATCTGGCACAGTAATAGGTACTTCTATAGAGCTTAAAGTGATGTACATAATCTTAGGCCAGTAAAATGTTACAGTCACCTCAAGTCACATATACATTACAACTACAGTCACATATTGTAAGTTGCACTGAGCATTCGTTTGGGGGAGGGAAAAGGTAGAGGTAAAAGTTTAACAAACAAACAAATTCTAATTTATAAACCAACAACTCATAAAAAATCATGGTAGGGTACAATCAAATCATTAAAACACCATCAAATTGCAGCACAAACAGCTAACACTAAATCATATTAATTCAGATAATGATCCCTACATCGAAGATGGGGAGGTATACACTTAGCACAAATGTGCTGTATCCCACAGGGGAGACTGCAGCCGCTTTGCTCCTTCTCTGGTACTGCTGCTGCCACCATGCTACTATGAGCTAAGCTATGGTTTGGCTCAATGTGTTGTCTGAACATGAGCTTATGGTTTGTCTCATCCCAGACACACCATAAACCTAGGTTTGGATGACATGTTAAGCCAAACTATGGCTTAGCTCATAGCAGGAGGAAGAGCAAAGCAGCGACAATCTCCTTTCCTGGAGCCCACACATTCATGCTAAACCATGGTTTGCCTTAGCATTAAATGCGAGAGCCACCTACTGAATTTCTGGCTGAGGAAAGAGCCTGATCCTATGCAGAGTTAGGCACTCCTAGGCCCACTGATTTCAAACACATGGAGATAAAGCTTTTGTTTCCCTACAAGAGTCTAAAGAAGGAAGGAAATCTTCCCAGAGGAAGAATTGTTCACCTTCAGTAGTAGTAATTATAATAATATAGTATATAATATTATATAAGATATATATTTTCAATAATGGGGTACACTGGGGAGTTTTGGATCACTTGATGTTTCAGCATCGTTAAAGCTAAGTAGGTGTTCATATCATTGGATAGCCTCATGTAAAAACTTAATATATCTAAGTTTATGCAAAACAACACACAATTCTCTGCAACCCCTTTTGATATGATAGTACACAAGGACACTCACTCTGGGGTTATGGTTGAGATTGGCTGCAGCTTCCTATTGAAGGTGGAACTATGCTGCACTTGACATGGCACTGCCATTCAAAATGACATCTCACTGTCTCCCCCCGTTTGCCCTATAATGTGTAGAATTCTGTACTTGTATCCTGTTGTCATCACATACGGGCTCATCATGGAGATCAATTTTTTGGCATCAATGCCATATTATTATTATTATTATTATTAATAATAATAATAATAATAATAATAATAATAATAATAATAATAATAATAATAATAATAATAAAATTTAATTTATGTGTCGCCTATCTGGCCGATGGCCACTCTAAGCGACGTACATGTAAACAGTTAAAACACAATGGGATAAAATACATTAATACAATATATAAACAATACAGCAGCAACAACAATATTAGTGCAGGGTAAGAGGCATTTCAGTCATAGAAGTTAACCCTCCCCGGAAATCCCAAAGGCCTGTTGAAAGAGCCAGGTCTTTAAGGCTTTACGAAATACATTTAGGGAAGAGGCGTGCCGTAGATCTTGTGGGAGGGAGTTCCAGAGGGTGGGGGCCGCCACTGAGAATGCCCTCTCTCTAGTTCCCGCCAATCTAGCTGTTTTTGTCGGCGGGATTGAGAGAAGGCCCTGTGTACGCACACACAATGGCGAAGTAAGTTTTGTGTGAAATGGCCTTTAGAGTTTCTGAGATGTAGCCATGTTTGTTGCTTTTGCTGCAACACAGACTACGAGTCTTGTGGCACCTTAAAGACTAAACAAATTTGTTATGGCATATGCTTTTGTGGGCTAGAGACCATTCTATCAGGTGTACAAAGTGTCATCCTCAGCTGCAGGTGTATATGAGGGGTGAGGGTAGAATTGTAAAGCAGAGAGGGAAATGGAATGCAAAAACTACAGACAGTGACAATTCAGTACGCACAGTGGCCCTTCACAGCAGCAGTGAATGGTGGTAACTTAGCAATGAAGAGTTAATTAACATCTGTAGTGGGACAGGAAACCATTGTCTCTTTTCAGACCCAGATGACATAGGACAGAAACTTCTTGATGAATTGTAATTCAGCAGTTTTATAGTGTAGGAACCGAGGAAGCTGCCTTATATGGAGTCAGACTATTGGTCCATCTTTCTCAGTATTGTCAAAACTGACTGGCAGCAGCTTCCCAGAGATTCAGGCAGAAGCCTCTCCCACCCCCTTCCTGGAGAGGCTGGGGATTGAACCTGGGGCCTTCCCCATGTAAGGCAGATGCTCTACCACTGAGCTATGGGCCTTCCTTTGAAATTCCTTTATTCAAGGATAGCCATCTTAAGGTCAGTAGTAGAGTGCTCTGGTAGACTGAACTGTTCTCCTAGGTTTTAGAATATTGCCATTTCAATTGCTTTTTTTCAAATATTAGCTGGGTTCCATACATCTGGGTTCCATACAAACAGATAATGATCAAATCAGGTGTTTAAAAATAGATCTAAGTATTTTAAAAGGCAAATAATTTATGAAGCTATGTCAGAGCCCACTGAAAGAACACATTTTTGGATGAGGAATCTAAGAACATAACTACGAACTTACACTTGCTTATCAAGGCACCAATGAACTGAACTGTTATAAACAGTTTGTTCCCAAGAAATGTTCTATAAACCCTTAAGACGTGATTGAACAGGGAAGAGACCACATTCTGGCCAACAGTCCTGTTCCTAACTTAGCTAGGAGATAGCACAATGAAAACATTCAAACAAAATCAAATCCATTAAACTCAAAGAAGTTTACAAAAATAAAGAGATACTTGCATAGGAACGTGCAACCCACACTTCTGGGGAGTTTATATTTCAACAGTATTTGCAATAATTAAAACACTTCGAGTAACAAGCTAGCTAAAGCAATGATGACATTAAACTTTATGCCCAAGCCCTTTGTTTGCATAAGAAAGTCTGCCAAGGATAACACGCTTTATTTGTAATGGTTTGATTTTCATTTAGAGACAAACAGAAAAAAGTCTTCAGTGAAAGCACAAGTTCTTTTTAATAGGTGTCAAGCAAAATGACTTTCTGGGGGACGTGATACCTGTTCACAAGGCAAAATTGCTTGTAAGGTAGAGGGACAAATCACAGAGAAATCGGTCCATATTTCATTCTGGCATCTTTCCAGAAGATGCCAGTTTAGTTGTGTGGAAGCTGCAAGGTACCTCTTACTGCCACAGCCATTGCTTTGCTTTGGAGAATGCAGTTGCCCCTGTGTCACTGACACTGGTGACATCATAGCTCAGGCATACACCTCATGCTTTTATGTGCAGAAGGTATCTGGTTCAATCACCGGCACTGCCAGTTTAATGTTCAGGTAGCAGGCAGAGACCCTGGAGAGCTGCTGCCAGTCAGAGTAGACAATATTGGGCTAGATGGACAAATAGTCTGACTTGCTACAAGGCAGCTTCCTTTATGACACAATTACTTCTCCTCAGGCCAGAGGTGCTATTTGAAGGGCTGAGGAGGAAGAGCCACAGTAATGCTGAAAGCTCTGCATTTGGGTACATTCAAGATTACATTACTAAAAAGCAATATACAGTTTGAAAGCATATCATAATAAACAATCACAGTTAGGAAAACAGGACTATGCAGCTATCCCACTGAGCAATCTATAAATTCAGTGAATAAAACTGAATACATAACAACACAGACACCCTTTTGGAGGGGAGAAGAAACAAAGGGATTTGTGCCTTTGATATGTATACTTACCAAAAGGGGGTCTAAAAGCCCAAAATAGCCAGGTTCCTTCCCCTTCCCTGTCAGCTTAAGGAGGGTGCCCAACAGGCGGGTAGTGTTCTGGCTTCAGCCAAGTCAGCATCCACCTGAACGGGCACAGTACTGGCTGTGGCCAATGCCAATCAAGCAAAAAAGCCCCTACCACCCTTTCCTACCCCAGAGCAGGGAAAAGGATGTGGGGTGGAGAGAGCTTGCTGGTTTGGTCCTGCATGACCAAGGTGCTCAGGGTGCCTTGGCCAGAGAGCTACCAACCCAGCCTTTCTCCCAGGGCAACAGAGATTGCTATGCAACTACTGGGATGATCCACACCCACCTTTGCAGGTTCAGAGATGGAAGGAAGGTGGTTTGCTGAACACACTCGCCGAAAGGGCATCACAGTGAGCATGGCAAGCATAACAGTTGATGCCTGCCTAGAACAGACAGATGGCCATTTAACTGTTTAGAACAGTCAGCCGGTAGTTAAGCCAGAGGTATAAGTGCTCCTGAATACGAATGGGATCTGTTGGATGGTGCTGATATCAGTTCGAGTTTGCTCTTTGTCCGCAAGCTGCTGCTTTTATTGATCTGTATTTTTCCCCTCAGAAAAAATATTGATATTAATATTGATATTTAAATATTGATATTTAAAAAGGAAATATTAATATTAATATCAATATTTTTATTCACATTTTAGACATGGATTTTTTAAAAAAATCCATCTCCGAAAATAGCCATGGAAAATCACTACATAAAAATCTGATCCACAATGATAGCAAATAAGCCAATTAATGGAAAATTAGGTACCAAATCCAAATTGGGTGGAATTCTACCATATACCTACTGCTGAGAAATAGGCTAATCTGAGCTAGTTTGTGACATGGGGAAGAGAAACTGTTTCAGCAGGATGGTAGCCATTCTACCATGGCCAGCGCCAAAGGGCGACCAATTCAGGCCCTGGCCGAGGGCCCCTGGAGCCACAGGGGCCCCTCGACAGGGTGGGAGAGTAGTGCTCCCCCTCCGCAATCCGCGGCAGGGTATCTGTTGCAGACTGCAGGGAGGGAGCTTCCAAGCCACCCGCCCGTTCGCTCACTCCACCTACCTGTCTCTCCTGTCTTTTGTGGCTGCACACGCAGGGCTCCCATTAACCAAGATGGTGGCCGAGGTTTCCCTAAGGTGCTGATGCCCCTGCTGCCATTGCATGCGTGCCATCAACCAAGATGGTGGCAGAGGATTCAGCCCCTTAGGGAAACCTCAGCCACTATCTTGGTTAATGGCAGCCCTGCGCGCATAGCGTACGCAGCCGCAAAAGACGGGAGAGACTGGTAGGTGGAATGAGCGAACAGGCGGGCAGCTAGGAAGCACCCTGCCGCAGATTGTGGAAGGGGAGCGCTACTCTCCCACCTTGGTTGATGGCAGGCAAGGTAAGTAGATGGGGTGTGAGTGCATGCATGCATGCTGGGGCAGGCTGGTGCCCAAGGGCTCCGGCATGCCTAGCGCCAGCCCTACATCCTACCTGTGCTGAACTTGCTAGCTCTGGCTTAACAACCAGCAATGCAAGAACCAGAACCTCAAGCAAGTGCATTGCTGGTTAGACTGGTGCTTCAATTCAGAGCACTAATCAGCTGTAGTATGCTACCTCTTGAAGTGCTCTTAAAAACAGCTTTGTTTGTAGGATGTGGGTAGGGCCTCAGGAATGCCCCACCAAAAGGGGCTCTGCCAAGGGTAGGGTGGCCTGGGAAGCTCTGGAGGGTTTACAAATGTTGAGGGAACCCCTTGCAAGGGTGATCGTCTCCAACTTTCTACAAGCAGAGAATCTGCTAGTATATACATGAAGTACTGCAGCTTTGTTCCTTTCACCAGCCCCAGGGAAAGATACACTAAAACAAAAAAGTCTGTCTTGCACAAGAGAAGGCTTTAGGCACCTGTTCCCTCCACAGCGATTAACAACAGCTGCATTGGTTTATTGCTGGCAGTCAGGGCTGGCGGCAGATCCCAGGAAACAACCAGCATTCTCAAGGAAGCTTCGTTATTCCAGACAAGATCCACTGGGGCCCAACACACCCCACCTGAGCTTCCTCCATTGCTGTCTCACTCCACCCTCTCCCTGAATCAGGAGGAGTGTTTTATGGACTAGATAAGGGCCAATAAACTGAATCCAGACTGTTGGTGAGTGGTTCCTCTGACCAGCTGAGTGATGTGCGGCCTGCTCTAGATGGGGTCACACTCCCTCTGAAGGAGGTTTGTAGTTTAGCGGTTCTCCTGGATCCATTGCTGTTGCTTGAGGCAGTGCGGAGTGCCTTCCATCAGCTTCGGCTGGTGGCCCAACTACAACCCTATCTGGACGACGATAACCTGGCTACATTAATCAATGCTTTGGTAACCTGAAGGTTGCATTATTGCAATGCGCTTTACGTGGAGCTGCCTTTGAAAACGCTTCGAGAGCTTGAATTAGTGCAGAATGCAGCTTCCCAATTGTTGAAGGGTTTAAAGTGAACAGATAATATAACACCAATTCTGTTCCAATTACACTGGCTGCCTTTCCGATTCCAAGCCAAATTCAAAGTGCTGGTTCTGACCTATAAACCTCGTCATGGCTCAGGACCCCAATATCTTCTGGAAGCATCTCCCAATATGAAACTGCCTAGACACTTAGATCTTCTTCTGAGACCCTTTACAAGGTCCCCCCTCTGAGGGAGGTTGGGAGGATGGTGACAAAGGAGAGGGCCTTTTCAGTTGTGGAATGCGCTACCCACAGAGGTCCAGCTCGCACCTTCATTGACATCTTTTTGCCACCAGGTAAATTTTCCCAAGCATTTGATAGACTGAGATTATGTTGTTTATATTAGTGTGCTGCCAAAGATTTCTGTGGCTGTATGGGGGTGGTTGTTTTATTATTTTGTTTTTATGGTATGGTATATTTTGTTTTTAACAAAGGTGCAAGTTGCTTGGAGACCTTCGGGTAACAAGGAACTAATAAATCTAATAAACAACAACAACAACTCTGGCGGGCCAGCACCCTCTCACCCACCCACCCCAAATGGAATTCTTTAACCAGCAGCTGCTCTGCTTTAATCACAAAGCAGTGCGGCTGTCCGCCACAATGTAGACTAGTGCTTTTTGGTAGCATCCAAATAACAGCACCTAAGCTCTTTTTGAGGTCCAGGGCATGCAAGTCCAGCGTCCAGAGAAAGCTGGCCATCAGGTCACTACAAGGATCATTCTGGTGCTAATGATCCCTAGACACTCCACCCCCAAAGATAGCCTTTCAAAACCACAAAGTGCCTGCTTTATTCTGTGAAGGCTCTTAGATATATTTATTTGAAACAGCATTGTCTGGAGTACATTCTGAACTCTTTACACACAGTCTAGAGGTTTGTTTTGAGTGAAAACATCCCTCTCCAAAGCAAACTATTTGGATCCCCTCCTTCCCTCATTCCTGGTGTATATGTTCAGTTTCTTTCAAAGCAGCATGGCTCCCTTGCCAACAACTCAGTGATTTATGGACAAAATAGCTTTGCAAACACACAAAATTGTGGAAATAAGGATGAAGTTGTATTAGGGCCTCTCCAATACTGTCAATAAACCTAAAGAAACCAGAGGCTCTAAAAAGACATTTCTTTACGTTGCTTATCATGGCTTTTAACCACAACCATCCATCCATCCAGGCACACTCCCATCCTCACCTGCTGTGGAGGATGGGCCTGTTTTATATGTCTCTGGGCTTTCAACAGAGTTGGGGAAAAGGGGAATGGAGCATAATCCTTCCACTTCCTTCCTTGCTCCAAACTCAAGGACTCCTTTTGTCCTCCAGCTTCCATTTCAACAAAGCCAAATCTTGTTGCAATCCAGACCATGATCAAACAAGACTGCCTCAGCCCATTTTCAGCAGATGGAAATAAATTTAAAGATGTCTCTTAGGACCAGTTTGCACATGGATGCTCATCATATGTTGACCAGAGCAACAAGCCTGGGCTCGCAAATGTGCTGTGAGTCATTGTAGCTTCACACACACACACACACACACACACACACACACACACACACACACACACACACACACACACACACACACACACACACACACACACACACACACACACACACACACACACACACACACACACACACACACACACACACACACACACACACACACACACACACACACACACACACACACACACACACACACACACACACACACACACACACACACACACACACACACACACAAAAAAAGGACTTCAGTTTGGGACTTCCGGGAAGGGTGACTTAGCCTGTGCCTGCTTTTGAGACGGGCTCCTGCCTCAAAAGAAGCTTATTCAGATATATCAGTCAGTTTTTTCTTTTTTTTTTGACTGATTAAACTTCTCCCGGGTAGGGAGAAACGAAGAGATTAACCTCAAAGCCTATTTTTGTTGGGACGACCAGATCTCATTAATTTATGGGACGAGGTCCAGCCGACGAAGGTGGGACGGATTTTTAACAACAAGCTCTATCTGGAAAAGCGAACGTTCATCTTATCTTCTAAGAGAGAACGCACTAACAGGCAAGCACCCTTCTTTCTATATTTTTCTTTTACTTGACTTAAATTGTTGCTGTTTAAAAGAGATTTGCCAGATTGATCGGTTTTTGACATCTCACTGGGGAGCCGTAACTTCTCTCTGCTACGCACTAACTAATAGCTTATCTCTGTTTTTGTTGCAAAAAGCTGTCCTGGATTTGCATTCTAAAGATATACACAGAAGAGGGATTTCTATTCCAGATTTTTATTTTGAAAAATATTATACTGTTTTGAGACTACTCTCTTTTTGGTCTATTTTATTTTGACGAATCTGTTTCTTGACGATTGCCATTAATTGTTTCGATCCTGGGAACTGCATTTTGTTTACTTAACTATTGGAGAGATAAGGCTGTCTGCTCTGTTTATACTGTGATGTCACCAAGTTTGGAGTATTAACCCAATTGTTGCTGAAATAAGAAGTGGTTTTCCTATATTTTTCTTTTAAAATGGCAATTAAGAAAGTGGCTGAGAATCTGGAAATAACTAGGTTTCAGAAAATAATGGATGAGATTGAGATAACGAAAATTGAATTGAGTAAAATGAAGCAGGAAATTAAAGATATAAGGGTCCCTGTGAGAGAGGTGACCCTGGAAGGGGTCCCTGTGAGAGAGGAGACCCCGGAGATTGGAACAGGGGTCCCTGTGAGAGAGGAGACCCTGGAGACTGGAATAGGGGTCCCTGTGAGAGAGGAGATCCCGGAGATTGGAACAAACGTGGAACAGGAACAAGATTTGGAGTCTATGGACTTTAGAAATAAAATCTATTGTTTGGAACTCAATGTTATCTCTGAAGAAATTAATGAAGATTCTAGAGATAAAGTTATCAATGGCATGGATTATCTTCTGGACTGGAATGATGTGATGGAGCCCAATATAGAGAAAATCTATGGAATTAACTGCAGCCATGTGACAATGGAAAAACTTTTAAGAGATGACCCAGTGTATTTTGAAAAAAAGAACAGAGATATGATTTTACAGCAGTATTTCAGCAACCTATTCAGAATGGATGGCAAGAAAATATTTGGGATAGAGGTAATTCCCATCAGACTCTTACTATATGACTATGGCTTTGACAGCAAGATTATTATGGAATACTGATAATGGAAGATTGGATATTGAAATTACTGGACTTAACAAGACTACTGAAGATGGAAGATGGAAAATGGAACTAATAGAGATAATAGAACAATGGCTACTGAAATTACTGAACCTAACAGATTCTGATGTGATGGATTAATTGAAATGTTTATTTTGACTATGGTTATAACAATAAGATTATCATAATTAGTAATGAGATGGATTAATCGATATGCTTATCTGGAAAAAAAAATTGATAGATATATTTCTTAAAGAATTGAAACCTCTCTTTGACTTTTTGTGGAAAGAATAAAGTAATGTTTATGAGATTTGATGATTAAGTAAGATAACTACTGGAGGAAAGTGATTTTATAATATGACTTAAGAGACAGGATTGTTATATATTATAGACTTATAACTGATTTGATCTTTGACAAATGGGAAGTCAATATTTTACTCTTTATTTTTTATTTTTGTTTTTTGTTTTTTTTTTTTTTTTTTGTTTAACTATTTTTGATTTTGTTTTTTGTCTTTGAATGTTTTATGATTTTGTCTTGTATGTTTTATGAAAATCTGAATAAAAATTATTGAAAAAAAAAACAAAAAAAGGACTTCAGTTTGGACCCAATACTTTTCACTAGAGACCATTCAGGTGTCTGAGTGAGGAACAGCAAGTGATGAACATGCATGGGTAAGTAAATACTCAGAAGCTTGAGGGGGTATACCATATCTGGCAGCAACACGGGGCTTTTGCAATGCACGTGGTCCTTAAAGTGAGTGTATAAGGAGACAGGAGGAAAAACATTTCTACATTCAGGACAATGGACAGAAGAAAGGAAGTATGAAAGCTTGTGAAGAGGCAGGATAAGCACACAAATAAAAGCTATAACACCAAAGGGTACAATGGCTAACCAGCACAAATGATCCATTTTAAATTCACTAGTTCAAAATTTTTGTTGGACATTTGTTTTTCTTAATAATGTTATTTAGTTTAATTTTTGTAAATTGTATTGCTTTTATTGATGTATTTTTATACTTGTTTATTTTTCTTTGTAAGCCGCCTTCAGGGCCTTTGGCCAAAAGGCGGGGTATAAATAAATTTAATAATAATAATACTGCTAGCTTGCAACTCTTATTGGCTTACAAATCCCGAGTTTCACTACAATGTCATACAAGGGCCTATGTTTGGGTTGTATGCTGAACTAGCACAGTCTTCTACAACCTGGTGCTCTCCAGATGTTGTTAGACTACAAATTCCCATCATCCCTGGTCACTGGCTAAGCTGGTTGGGGCTGATGGGAGTTAATCCCCAACAACACATGGAGGACATGAGGCCACAAGACTGACGAAGTGCTACACATATGAGCCTTGGGCTTGTGAGCACCTCCCCTTCTACCAGGCATCCAGCACAGCCATGAGAAAGACTTGCTTGTCAGTGTGTCAGAACCTGAAGAAACGGTGGATAACGTTAATTACAGTTTAAGGCAAACTGTGGCCCTACAGAGGTTGTTTTGACTCCTGCTTACATCAACCTTTGGCCATGCGACCTGGGGCAGATGGAAATTAGGGTTTAGCATCATCCGGAGGTCTCCTGGTTTAGGGAAATGAGCCAATGTTAAACCTTTGTTTCTGATCCTAGCTTGCTTCTCTACACAATAGAGAAGACTAATGACAGTACCAGGTTTGGATGTAACAAGCTATGATTAATAAAAAAATCGAAGCAAAAACCTCCAATCGCCTCCCTATAGCTGTGCTGACACTCATTCATGCAGTGCTAAATCTCAGTTTAGCACTACATTTGAACCAAGTCAATGTATGGAACTAAGCATTGATGTATGCAATTCTTTATTGCCTGGCCTAAGTGCAACCTTTTTTTAAAAAAAATGTATCATTGACTGCAAATAACATATTATGCCCACATTGCTGAACAAGTTTTCAAATATTTCAGAGATTTTCATCCCTATTTTACTTCCTCCATTTCATCTCCTGAATCCTGCTGAAAAATAGATAGGGAATTAGGCCTAGTGAATTTTAAAATGTTTAAAACGTTGAGGAACTCAAGTAGTTCGTGGGCAGCTTGCTCCTAGCCAGAGGCTTTCTCAAGAAGCTGGAATAAAACATCAGCGCCAGCATGCAGCAATCTTGTGACTTTGATCTACAAAGAGATCTGCAAGAAACCACTTAAGCTAATCTTGGAAGCTATTCATATTTTACTCAGCTACCTTCACAAGAACTGAATGGCAGACACTGATACGCCACATCAAATAGAAGCCGGCACCACTAATAAAGAAAGAAGCAATGACCCCCCCCCCTCCAGCAATTTAAGAGGCTCGAGATAGTTATATAGGTTAAAGACTATAGCTCATTTTTCTATGTGTTTTTCTTTTTTAAAAAAAAAAAACACAGGGGTCAAATTTTAGATTAGATGGCAGATATTAAGTAGTTAGAACTTAGATACCCGATTTTTAAAAACAAGCTTTAAAACCAAATATGAGCAGCCCAGTGATAGAGATCAGGACCCAGAATGTATGGGGCGAGGGAGATATTTAACCCTTCCTTCAGCCACTGTAATCCTGAAAACACACAGAGACACATTCAATTAGCTACAGGAAAGACGTCCCTTTGGAGCCAATGGGAAGTTTTGTTCCTATGCTATTTGCAGCGGGGGGGGGGGAGGGGGAGGGTTCAAGACAGTGGCAGGGGAGAGTTAAAGCTCCCCTCCTACAAGCTGTGATCCCAATTCAGATTGCTCTACCAAATACACACATGCCCCATCCAATGTTTGTGGAACCCCTAAACGTAGGTGGAATTGTTTTTCAAAATTTGTAAGAGCCAATGAGGAGGATTTAGTAATGCCTCAAGCATCATCTGTCCATGGGGTGAAGGAAATATTTCTAGGCCCCTTTCGTTTTTATAGCCCTGAAATTAACTCTATGGTAAGCACAAGACGTCAAACTGATTTCTGGTAGATGCTCCTTCAAGTTCAGCTGATTGTAGTTATTTGGCTTCAATTGCAGGACCTCACTGTGGAGGGGCATGGTGGCTCTCAGCTTCTTCATGTGCACTCCCCGGGAGGGAGAGGGAGAGGGAGAGAGAGAGAGAGAGAGAGAGAGCTCCCTTCTCCCTGACTGTTAGTCCAGCAGTTACCTCTCTTGGTTTCCAACTTGGACTGGGACCTGCATTTCACAAAATATGCAGTAGATGGAGGTGGTGTATGGTTAGTCCTTTCAGATAGGACAATGGATTTTTTTTGTTAAAAAAAAGGCTGTCAAGTAATTTTTAAGAAGGTCTAGACCAGCCTTTCCCACCAAGTGGGCCACCAGGTGTTGTTGGACCACAACTCCCATCAGCCTCAGCCAGCATTGCCAATGGTCAGGATAGATGGGAATTGTGGTCCAACAACATCTGGTGGCCCACTAGTTGGGAAAGGGTGGTCTATACTTTGACTTGAGCAAGGGTTGAACGGCCTGCTTCCCACATCCTTCTTCAGGACATATCCAGAGGGCTCTTTAACCATCTCTATGCCAAAGCAGACAGCAGTCAAATCTTTGGCAGCAGTGCCCCCATATGCTGCTCCTATGACAAATACCGTGGAACTGTTACTGTTAAACTTTAAAGAGTATTTTCTATGGCAAAGCAGTGGCAGAGCTGGCACTCTTGTCTCACCCACAACCTGGTGGCTTCATGTCACCTTGGACAGCTCCTTGAAAGTTTGGACTAAAACCCGGAGCTGATTCCACTGCCCAACTGCCATGGAGCCACCAGCTGCCACTGTGCCATAACGCCTTGCTTTGAAAGGCCCTACCTTGAAGAAAAGCATGGGTGTCTCAGTACCACCAGAAAGCCCTACAGGAGCACCAGCAAAGACTAGCAACACAGGAAGCTGCCTTATACTGAGTCAGACCACTGGTCCATTTAGCTCAGTACTGTCCACACCAATTGACAGCAGCTGTCTAGGGTTTGAGGCAGGGAGCTTTTCCCCAGCTGTACCTGAAGATGCTTGGGACTGAACTGGGGCCCTTCTGCATACCAAACAGATGCTCCTCTGATGAGCTATTGCCTTTCTGAGCTAGACAGTCGGCACCCACAATGGATAGTGGGGGAACAGCCAATATGTGGGTGTTTGAGAGCAGGATTATCCAGAAGCAGTGGGTACAGATCTGCTGCTCCATCCAATTATCCACCTGAGGAAGAAAGGTCTCAAGATAGCTAACGGGTGGGCCTGTTTGGCAGATCCCTCCCCCTCATTATGCACATTGGCTATTATCCATATGAGAACCAAGACACAGGCAAATGGGGGCAAACCTCATGGATAAATGGGGAGAGCCTCTGTTGCCGTTCACAGAGAGTGGTGAGGGCAGTAGGGCTCAACAGCCCTTTGAGCCTGCCTTGTTTCATATGGGAGAAAGTGGCCACGGTGCACAAGACAGGAGATTCTTCGCACTGGGGGCTACAGGACAGATGGACAGATCCATACGTCAAGATTAAGACCTTGAGTTGCTACCTGTTCATCACAGCCTTGTGTGCCCACCTGTATCAAAGTTAGGTTAAAAACTTTGTTATTCAGGTAAGCCTACCCAGATATGTAAAGCTGACATGTATTTTAATATGTATATTTTAAACTTCGGATTTTATTTATAATTTGATTTTTTAAAAAAGGTTAGCTTGTTTTCAATGTCTGTAAACTGCATACAGTGTTTTACAATTAAGCAGTATACCAATTCTATTAAATAAAATAATTAAATTTTTAGAATACTTTTCACAGGCTGTCAAGAGATGACAGTCATGTCTTCCTACCCAAACATTTGGTTTGTACTATTAGGAGGCACGATTTAACTACTTTACAGATTTTCTCACTATTCTAGAGATCCCGCAAAAGAAAATAGGGGCTGAAGCAAAGGGACTGTCACCTAGCTTCATTCTTATCAAAAGCCCTTAAAAGATGTTTCCAATTCATACACAAGTTGTGCTCTTCACTATATAGAAAGGAATCAATCAAGCTTTGTGCCTAACAAAACTTCATCAGAGAATCAGCTGGATTTTTGTTTGTTTTATTTTAAATCATTATGATGAGATTAGGGCATGAACTACTTTCTAGTCTTAACTTGCCTTAGGTGCAGAAACCTGACCTTCTCTTCAACAATTTTAATCAGCAAGAGATCAACTCTGTTGAGTGATTTTATTTAACCAACAACATGCTTTATCAAAAAAGACAATTCTGTTGTCACATGCTTTCTAACTTTAAAGTTGCCCATCAAGTGGTTTGAGCTTGTAATGAAAAGGATCGAGAAAGAAGAGTAGGAGTAGCAGCAGAATAATGCTTTTAATCAGGGGCTTTAATCAGATTAAGTTGCAAGTACAATCATCAGTCACCAAAACAATAATTATAAAGAAATCTTTGGCAGAGATCCACAAGGGATGGACATAAAATATCTTTCTGGAAACTGTCTGTCTCTGGATATCCAATGAAGTTGTCCAGTTTGCGCAGGAACCTCTACTTGCACAATGTAACTTCCCCTCCCTCTCCTCCCCCTACACATCCTAAATCTGTTCTGGGGGTCCCCCCAATCTTTTGGAGCAGTTTTGGGGGAGGAGCAAGTGCACAAAGAACAAGAAGCGGTGGGAAGTTCCGCTGTACAAACAGAAGTTTTTGTGCTGGATACAGGCCACAGTGTGAAATCAGACCCACACCACACCACCTCATCCCTCCCTTATTTAAGGTAAGGGACTCAGCATGGTGGTGGTGGTGGTGATGGGGGAGCTGTTGTCAATCTGACTTTGTGCTTGGTTTTGGAAACATTCAAAAGCAGCGAGAATGTTCTCTCAGGATGTATGGGAGGATTGGGACCAATCTCTCACGATGCACTGGAGAGGCTCAGAAGCCACAGGAATCTCTCAGACTGTTTCTGAGGGTATTCAGAGCTCAACATGAAGAGAGAAACTGACACACACACCCAGTCTACACCACATTTGCATACAGAATTGCGCTGACAAGAAATTAAGATTAGTTTTTTAAGATCAGCCAGGCAACAACCCCAGTACGTTTCATACATACAAAAGCAGGCATTATGGAACACGTGGTCTCAGTCATTAATGTGTAGCAGTCTGTTTCAATCTTAGCTCTTTTTTGCAGTGTTGCAAATGTAAATTATTCTTCAGTTGAACACAAAAGGCATCTGTTGAAGCTTCCTTCATTTTCCTACTTACCAGTACATGGAGTTTAAAAACATAAGAAGAGCCTGCCGGATCAGGCCAGTTGCCCATCTAGTCAGCACTCTGTTCTCAAAGTGGTTAATCAGATGCCTATGGGAAGCCTGCAAGCAGGACCAGATCACAACAGCACTGACTGGCTTTCAGAGGCATACTGGCTGCCAATTAGGTGCTGGTTTTGGTGTATAAAGCCCAATACAGCTTAGGACCAGGATACCTGAGAGATCGTCTCACTCCTTATATAGCCAGTTGATCACTGAGCTCCGCAGGTGAGGGCCTCCTCCAGATACCATCTTATGAGGAGATCCTTTCTGCACAATACAGGAACTGGACCTTTAATGTTGTGGCACCTACTGTTTAGAATTCACCCCCCTTAAACATTAGAGGAGCCAGTGTGGTGTAGTGGTTAAGGTGTTGGACTACGATCTGGGAGACCAGGGTTCGAATCCCCACATAGCCATGAAACGCACTGGGTGACCTTGGGCCAGTCACTGCCTCTCAGCCTCATGAAAACCCTATTCATAGGGTCGCCATAAGTCGGAATCGACTTGAGGGCAGTACATTTACATTTTTTAAACATCAGAGAGGTGCCAGCTTTGTATTCTTTTCACCACCAACTAAACACCTTCCCTTTCTGACAAGCTTTTTAAGTAGAGATTTTTCCTAGTCTGCATCTATGTTGACATTTTTTTAAAATAAGTTGTTTGCCACCCTAGGTTTCTTTGGGAGGAAGGGCGGGATATAAATTTAAATAATAATAATAATAATATTTATTTATTAAAGTGATATGCCACCTTTCCTCCCAGTAGGAGCCCAGAGTGGCAAACAAAAACACTCTAAGACACCTTAAAAACAGACTTTAAAATATATTAAAACAAAACATCTTATTTATTATTATTTAATAATACTAATACCACCTCCAACAATTTACTCACTAGTAGGGAATGTTCTTCACAGGGAAAATATTTCTTGTTTCTTCACATAATTTAAGATGTTTTAGAGTGTTTTTACTGCTTTGTTTGCCGCCCTGGGCTTCTTCTGGGACGAAGGGCGATATATATATATAATTATATATATATAATTTGTTTCATTATTCTCTTTCTAGCTACTAGCTATGCTGCACTCAGACTGGAGAACACTACAGTATTACAGCAAGCCCAGAATTATTCACAGAAGTCTCAATCAACTATAGCTTTTACAGCTAATCTAGGTTTTCTCTACAGAGTAATTATTTCCACATTCAATCAAAACAAGCAGTTACGACAAATGTTCAGAATCAAAGCCACCAGTGTATAACTGTAGTTGGTTAGCCTTGAATAAATGGAAGGAAGGTGCCTCCACTGTAGATGATCAGACTGTTCTTACACTGTACCATGTGCTGCACCCCAAAGAGTAGTGTCTGCATACACTCCAGTTTGACACCAGGCAGCACAATGGGAAGAGGGGGAAATGCCTCTCTTTACCTGTCTGGGCACAAACACATAGTAAAGTAGTTGCAGCTACCAGGAGTGGGATGCCAGTGGAAAGGTTTCCCTAATTCCTATTCTCATGGGTTAAAAATCCCTCCAGGACTGGGTCTGACTGCCAGAAGCACGCTGACTCAACTGGATCCGTCTCCCACTCGCCCCTCAAAACTAACTTCTCACTCTCTTAGCAATGCAATTAAGAATGTAATAAGAGCCCTGCTGGTTCAAGCCAAAGGCCCGTCTAGTTCAGCATCCTGTTCTCAAGGTGGCCAACCAGATGCCTGTGCAAAAGTCTGCAAGCAGGGCATAAGTGCAACAGCCCTCTCCCCACTTGCGATTCCCGACCAATGGGAATTCAGAAGCATATCGCCTCCAACAGTGGAGGTAGCGCACAGCCATCATGGCTTATTTGTCATTAAATAGCCTTAACCTCCATGAATTTGTCTTTCAAAACTCTGGCATTCAGAGCATACTGCCTGCAACCCTGGAGGAAGTACATAGCCATCACTTGCTGTGGCATCTTTTTTTATTTTAAAAAAAATCCACACACACTTGGGTGGGGGGAATTTTGTTAGAGTGGGAGGAGAGGGTTAAACCCTGCCCTTTGCCATGGCCCTGATGAAAATGAAGGGAGAGAACAACTGCTATTAGCATGTTTAAAATGCAACAAGTGGCATGTCTAGCTTCGCCCTGAGCAGCAGAGGCTTCTCTAGAAAGGAGTCTTTCCAAGACTTTCATGGATTAAGCCCATGACGTTCTGCATTCAAAGCATGTGTTCCACCACAGATCTATGGCCCTTTTCCCAAGCTATCCAACTGCACCTCACATAATTCTAACCTTGAAAAAGAAAGAGCCATATTCAACTAACTCGTTGCGCTAGCGGAAGCCAGTGCAAGGATTCCCACCAACGCAACAGGATTTCCCCTCCTCCCCTGGTACCCTCCCCAAATCTGTTCCAGAGGGTTGGGAGAACCCAGAGAACAGCGCGGGGGGGGGAGAGGGGAGGCTGTTCCACCAGGCAAGCAGAAATGCTTGCTTTGACAGAACAACCTCCTTAGCATTGCCATTGAATACAACCCAAAGTTCAATTCTCCTACACATCTCCTGCAAATTTACCTTAACTATCCTTTTCCAAGTAGTTCATCACAAGAGCAACTTTTGCAAGTCTTTAACTGCAATTATCATACTTTTCCAAGGTATATCTTGTTCTAACCTCACCTGAACCCCCACCATTACCATCTCCCTTTCCGGTGACATAAGGAGGATCCGATTCTTATAAGGCCAAACATCTTCAGGTAATTTTCTGAACTTCTTTGGAGAACCAAGGAAATAAACCACAATAAACGTTTATGTGTTTTTGCAAAAAGTAATGCACAGATAAGTGTGTCTAAGTCTATACACAGAGATGAATTACATCATCTGCTGTTGCTGCTTGCTTGGAGGAAGAGGCAAACCTTTATTCTGTATAGTTTTTAGTACACTTGAGAACCCTGAGCTTGGAATCAGGGCTCCAGTTTCTCCATGGCAAGTGAAAATGACTGATGCTTTCCAGCTGCTGTATCAATAAACTTTAGATAATGGAGTCACATGGAAGTGGCATGTTTCACCTAACCCCATCATCCAGATGTTCATTATTGATTTAAAGAATTTTTGTAATTTCACTTTTATCCAAAAAAGGAATTCAGGGCAGTGTATATAAAAACTTAAGGTAGAATCCAACTAACACATCCCATCAACGCAAAGATTTCCACTTACACAACAGGACTTCCCCCCTCCTCATCCCAGGCTCTCCCCAAAACTGTGCCAAAGGGTTGGGCTACCTACTAGAACAGATATGGGGGAGGCGCAGGAGGAAAGTCCTGTCACGCAAGAGGAAGTACTTGTGCTGATGGGACACATTACTCAGTGCTACATTGGATGCAACCCTTAAAATCCACATTTTAAAAACATAAATCATTAAGCAAAAAGACAAGCTAATTAAGAGGAATAAAAATCATTCAATCAGCTCAAAATAGGGTAGTTTAAAAGGTGTTGGGGGAAAAGTTTTTTTACCTGGTTCTGGGAAGAATATATAGTAACCTTGCCAGGAATATCTCTGTTGGGAGAACATTCCAGAGTGGGGGAGAGGGGGCTCTCACAGAGAAGGCCCTCTCTTTTGTACAGGTATAGCATACATCTCCTGTAAGTGGAACAGGAAGAAAGCCTCCTCTGTTACCCATGCAGGAAAGAGTTCAGCCACAGAAATGGTACCATTTGTGTGGAATCCAGCCATATGAAAGCAGCAGCCCTACCACACAAGTAACAAATGCAAGAGGTCCAGTTTGGTATAGTTGCTATAGTGTCAGATTAGGATCTGGAAGACCAGGGTTCAAATCTTCTCTCAGCCATGAAGCCACTGGGTGACCTTGGGTCAGTTGCTATCTCTTAACCAAGCCTACCTCACAGGGTTGTTGTGAGGTCAATATGGAGAGGAAGAGAAGCATGCACATGACCTTGAGCTCCTTGAAAGGAAGGTGGGATATAAATGCAATAATAATATTAATGAAAAAGTGAGCTGGGCTAGAGACACTACCAGCTTGCATATGTTAATAGTTTTTGTCTCAGATGATCCATGCAGGCTCAGAACTGACTACTCTGAGCCATCTGTGGCATTTTCACTGCCTATACAGAGACTATCCTTAATGTGAAAAGGAAAACAAGCCATATTCACAAGCTCCTATTTCTCTCCCCATTTCACCCAGTGTATGAGAATTGACAAGGCAAAGAGATCAAGGTTAGCATCAGTGTGATGCAAAGTGTAAAGTTATTTTTTATCATTAGGAAAAAGGCACAATCTTGCACTTTTCAATCTCAATAAAATGTTGATCCGTCTCAATGCACACATTAGTTGCATAACAGACTCTCTGCTGTCTTTTGGTTTGTCACCTCCAGACTAATTATGTAAAGACGCACATCAGGAAGAGAGTCAGTTATGGAATCCATTCATCCATTGCTAAGTCATAAAACGAGACTGCATACAGCCCTAAGGCTGCAAAAACCAGCAAAGGGATCTCTACTAAGACCACTATGTGGCAGTTAAACGTTGTTCTTAGATCTCCACAGCATAACACCAGTGCACCCTAGTTCCATACGTAGTTCATGAGCCAGAGACTGATGTCTGGTGTCATGTTGGAGACTCAGAGGGATTGGGGGTCGGGAGGGGTGCTGTGCTGTTCTTGTACCTTTTCCTTGGCTCTCATGCATGCACTCGCTGGGGCTTTTCTCTCCACAGGCTGCCGAGCGCCTGTGAAACCTGCCTGACGAACATTATCGGCTGAAACAGAGAGAAACTTCATAGTGCAAAAGCACAATAGGGCCTCTTGGATTTAAAACAGTTTGTTGATCCCTGGGTTTGGATAAATGTCTAGGGTGTGGTGAGGGAGGTTTCTGTCACTTGCAAGCTGCTCAGGGCACATTGTGAGGACTGTTTGGCTCTGGCAGAGCTGCGCTGGAATTTTCTTCTTGCCTTGCTAAACTGAGGCCTTGTAAGGCTAGCGAGCTTTTCTGGGAGAAGCAGCCTTGCCTCTTGGCTAAAGGCTGAATGACCTGTCGGGCTCCAAGAAATGGAAACTGGAAACAATCCCTCCAATCACCCAGCTTCTAATGCTTCCGCACTCCCCCAGCTGTGGAGAGCTACTGGTATTAGCAACAAGGGAGAGGGCCTTCTCAGTGGTGGCCCCCAAATTATGGAATGATTTTTTTGATGAGGTGTGCCTGGCACCAACATTGTTATCTTTTCGGCACCAGGACAAGACTTTCCTCTTCTTCCAGACATTTTAGCATGTGCTTTTAAATTGTTTTTCAAAAATGTGTTTTTAAAATTTGTATATTTGTTTTTAATTGTTGTAAACTGCCCAGAGAGCTTCAGCTATGGGGCGATATATAAACATAATCAGTAATAATAAATCTATTAGTAGAACTCTTCACAACCACATTCTAAAAAGATCATTTCCCCCAAGGGAGAAAAAAAATACAGCTGCCAGTGTGTAAGGCCAGACCTATACATGCTGCAGAATAAAGTGGTAAAATGGAATGCAGATGGAGCTACACACTTTACCCCTTGATGCTCTAGTTTTCTACTTTTAAGGAAAAATGTGTTCTTCTAAGCTTAGAGAACCATTCAAAGATGGCACCCTTCCTCTGCTGTCTTAGGGCGCAATCCAACTCATATTTACACTTAGCTGAGGGGACTTGGATATGGCGGAACCCCGGCTGAGCCGGCAGGGCCCTCCACCACGGCAGAGCTGGGGCCCTGCCAGCTCAGCCGAAGGTTCGTCGGGGAAGCCAAGCCCAGCAGAAGAGGTGCCAGTGGAAGGCCCCAAAAAGGGGCGCTCTGGGGGCATGTCGGGGGGGGGGGCTTATGCAACATCCAACTCCTGTTGGGAGCGCTCCTGCGGGTTCTGATACAGGCAAAAGTTATGCTGAGAAGAAGGTCAGTCTTAGAAAATAATTCTAATGGAAGTCAATGGGCAGCGCTTACTCAACAGTAGGGGTATTTGTGAGAGCCAGATTTTCCTTTTTCGTTTGAGTGTGCAGCTCCCAGCAGAGCTGATGTTCCACAGCCCAGCGAACATGAACATGAAACGTACGCCATGGTGCTTCCTGCAGGCTCCTCCTCCACCTGCACCCCTTCCGCTGGCTTCCCATGAATTGGATTGCTCAGCCCAGTGGCACAGTCCACTGTACCATCTCATTCTGCCTGTCAGCCTGGCCTAAGAGCCAGTCTACACAGAAAAGGGTGATAGAATTCTGGACCGTATCACTTCAGACTGTTGGAGGGGGGAGGAGGAGAATCATGCGCTTTCATTTCTATTATAACCTCTCTGCATAAGAAGCTCCAGGGGTATGGTAAACGTTTCTCTCCGATATGCTACTTTATTACATGCATGGAGTGTCTAATCTGACGAGACCCGTAAAAAAAAAGATCCTCTTCTCCTACAATCTGAAGTGGTACGGTCCAGAATTCTACCACTTCAATCTACCATCTGCATAATGTGTACAACTGCTGTCAGGCTCTGTTTAGACAAGAGAAGGACTACCCAGAATGGCTTAATTGGTATCACCTGCATAGCAGTTCCCAACATCATCTTAGTCAAGAGTGTGGAAGCTCAGGCTGGGGCAGAGGGGGATGCGGCCCTCCAAACCTTTGTACCTGGCCCTCGAAAGTCTCCTCATGCCTCACTACCTCACGAGCCCTGCTTCACACTCACCTTGAGTGTTTTTGCCTGGCTAAAATGTGTCCACAGACTCTGATCATGACTTTTGGTTGCCGGATGGAGGCGACAGGGCTGTATGTAGAAACTAGTCTATTATGCAAAGGTGAAATTTACATTCATCGGTCCACCCATTTATGCCTCTGGCCTTTGCACCACTGGCATGGGGCTCCTGGAAAGTTGGCCAGAGGGAATGAGGCCCTTGGGATGAAAAAGTTTCACTATCCTTGATCGACATCTTGCCCACATCATTAAGAGGAACTACATAGCCACAGACCATGCTAACACCACACTGGTACTGGGAGCAGCCATGGAGGTGGCCAGGGCCAGCCCTACCATTGTGCAAAGTGAGGCGTCTGTACTGGGCTGTTGATTTTGGGTGTCATGAAAGGTCAGAAAACTGATTTAATTTGTCGTTATTGTATTTTTACTGCCAGGGAGAACAAGAGGTGCTTGCCTAATAAGAACTACCTAACCCCAGCAGACTCCCTGATTCTCTTCCTAGTTTCTGGTAATAACAGTGACACAATAACAACAGTGAACAGATACAAATCTCAAGGCTAGAAAACAATCAGCAGTGAATGACCCAAGAAGACTGCTGATCATTTTCTAGCCTTCAGATTTGTATGAAACTAGGAAGAGAATCAGGGCCAAACTAGGTGATAATTGTGTGTAAACAATTAATGTGCAAGTTTTAAGTAAATAGCTGCTGGGGGGGGGAGAAAGTTGAGCAGCAGCAGAACCATATGGACTCTTTTTCCTCAGTATGGTCCTGATAAATATCATCCCCCCCACACCCAAAACATGCTATTTTGCCCTGTTATTAGGAAAGCTCCTATTGGTGCCAATGAAAGCTTCCCTCCTGAAGCTAATCAGTTCCAGGGGGCGGGGGCATGATGTTTATCAGGGCCACGGTGAGGGGTGTGTGGGAAGGATCAAACCCCTTTCCCTACATGCAGTTCCAGTCCTGCTCAAAATCCCATGGCAGCTATGATTCAGAAAGCACACACATTAAATGGTTTACATTCAATTAAAATCACGTCTAGTTTGGCCCTTACATGATCAGGTTAAGTAATAACTATCCATGCTTTTCCCCCATCTCACAGTGGGCAGCAAACCACAAACAAGATGAGATCTGAGCAAGTAACCCCAGAATTATTACAAAGACTTCTCATCTGGTAGTGATGTTTCCCTGCAAAAATGGATCAAGCAACATATCCCAAGTTGCAGCTGAGAAAGTCTGAAAAAACAATATATTTCACGATTTACACAGGCTAAGTAATCCCTGGTCTAATGCACAGTAGAGATATACGTGCATGAATGCAGCCAAAATACACAGGACACTTACATTTTATGTGCTTTAATGGTCTTGGAAACAGACTGGCTTGTATCCAATGTTAGCCCTACTCAGAGTAGACCCATTAAAATTAATGGGAACAAGTAACATACGCCCATTAATTTCAATGAGTCTACTCCAAAGAAAATTTAGTTGGACACAATCCACTGAAATCATTTCTTCAAAAGGCAATAAAAAGGCATGCAGATCCTTGTAATGCTATATTTAAGATGCAGAGGAAGTCTTCTTGGAGCCATTCTAACGCTTCACAAGAGGTTTCCGTTCAGGTCACTTGCAGACGACGACATCATTCCACTACTTCATCCAAACAGAAAATGCAGCTGAACAGAACCAAGAGACCAAGTAAGAAGCCAAGAGAAAGGCTCCATAAACAAAGCCGGAAGGGCTCCAAGCTTGTCAGCTTCAAAGGTAGCCAGAAACTGCCCAGCAGCAGCCACTCTCCCTAGAAACGGCTGCTTCCCTGCTCCTAATCTACCCACCATTTAAAAGCCTTCTGTGTTCTCATGGGACATGAAACTGTAAGCTATTTTTCAACTGCCCAGAAAATCGATTCTATCTGCGGCTATAAAAGATTAATGCCAAAAATCTTGCATTCCTATTTAAGGAGGGAGGGAAGCAAAACATGACAGAAACTCTGCATGAGGCATCAGAACTCAAACTGGAACGGGAAAGATATACAAACACTTATGAGGTTTGTGGTCCGGATCATGCCTGAGAGACGTATGGCCCTCCCAGTGCTGTCAAACTGCATTAGCCCTGACCATCCGCCACGCTGGCTGAGGCTGACGGGAGTCCGAACATACACATGGAGGGCCACAGGTTCTCCATGCCAGGTCTACATTCACACATTAAAATTGTTTTAAAAGGTGAAAAATGGACTGCCTTCAAGTTGATTCCGACTTATGGGTGACCCTATGAATAGGGTTTTCATGGTAAGCGGTATTCAGAGGGGGTTTACCATTGCCTTCCTCTGAGGCTGAGAGGCAGTGACTAGCCCAAGGTCACTCAGTGAGCTTCGTGGCTATGTGGGGATTCGAACCCTGGTCTCCCACGTCGTAGTCCAACACTCTAACCACTACACCACACTGGCTCTCATGTTTAAAGGTAAGTGTCCTTTATTGTAGCATTATCCCAAGCACAGAGACGACAGGTCACACTATACATGGCAATCGTTAACTGTATCTAAAGGTGGGTCTGCTTCAATTCACAAAAGGATGGCAACATGGGTACAATTTCTACACAAACAGAGGGTTTGCCAAGATGTACTGAACTCTCTCCTGTCCACAATTTCCTCTTCCTAGCTATTTTTCTCCTAGGTGGGGACACTTCACAGTACTGCAGCACGGGGGGGGGGGATCATCTTGGGAGGGCATACTGTGAGGGAAAAGTGGCAGGAGGCGTCTTGTGGGCCTTATTTTACAAGTTGTTTGAGCAGGCCTGCATTTACATTTTAAAAACAACAATGTTATGCATAGTCTGACCCATAGAAGAACAGGAGCTGTACTGTACTGATCACAGTTGGCAATTTTGAAGCCTGAAGCAGAAGGCTCCCTTTCTTATACTCTTGCACAAATTTCTTTCTCTTTTTTTGAACCAGTGCATTACATCTACATTAGCATTAAGATTCACACTAAGTAGAATTGCCTTCCTAAGCAGGGCTTGAAATGGGGTTGCTAACCCTGGTTCTTAAAAAAACCTGGTTTATTGTTAACCATGGTCAGCTCCAATGAAGGCCTAAACTTACACCATGGTTAAAGCAAAACACAGAAGGTAAAACTGATGCGGAAGGAGAGAGAGGGGAGGGAGCATGAACACGTCTAATTTTCTAACCAAAATCAGGAGATGAAGATCCTTGCCTCTTTCACTGAGCCACAGAGGAGTCTCTGAGGAAAGACAACCACCTCCTAACCCAACATTCTGCATCCCTATTTCTATGACACCTCTTCACACAACACATACTATCATATTATGCATGCTTGACATACACAGCTGCTAATTCTGGACAAGTTTATTTATTATTTGATTTATATCCTGCCCTTCCTCCCAGCAGAAGCCCAGGGCGGCAGTTAAGTTGTCATATAGCCCTGTTGTTAGTTTCCACTAACTGACAAAGAATCCAGTGCTTTACAATGCACGGCTGTTATGTGAATTCTCAGATTTGCACCAGTGCAAGAACTGATTCACGCTTTTCAGAGTGACATTTATTACACAAGAAGAGCCCTGCTGGATCAGGCCAATGGCCCATCTAGCCCAGCATCCTGTTCTCACTGTGGTCAACCTGATGCCTCTTCTGGGAAGACCGCAAGTAAGACCTGAACATAGGGCTTGCAACGTGGTTCTTTGGCATGAGGAGCACCCAGCATTTTAAAAGCATCGCTGTGCTTGAGAGAAGCCCCTTTTGCAGTGGATCTGCAAAAAGCAGAGAGAGAAAAACCTGTAAAATACAGAGTGTCGCTTTTCCTCTCCCCTCTTCTCAGAGTTGTCCTACCTTGACCGTGGGACAGCTTTCCCAAGGGAAAACTGATGGGCAAAAGGGGAGAAGGGAAGGAAAGCGGGCTGTTTGCAAAGGCAAAGGGTAGGGTAACTAAGAGAAGAGGTGGAGGAGGGAAGAGGAAAAACTACACTCACACACTCTTCCCCGTTCTGCTGCAAAGCTCAACTAGCCCCTTCAGACTCGACAAGGGAGTGAACCAGAGAACTGAAGAAGCAGATGCAACACCAGCAGCATAGAGGAGGCAGGGAGCTTTCACAAAGGTGCACCTGTTTGAACTGAGCTGGATTTAACTCCGCTCATCAGCTAGGGAGCAGGGGTTAGATCCTGCTGCCTTGGCTGCTTGATCTTGTTCGCTGCTGGGAATGGAATCGCAGAGCCAAGGCAGGATTAAACCCTGTTCTCCCACCCATCAGCTGACATAACTAGGGATGACAGCTGGTGGGCGCGGTTTGGGGAAATGGCCTTGGGGGCCAAATGGGGCCCCTTTGAAGGGCCACGATTGGCTCAGGGGCCAGAGGTTCCTCATCCCTGATTTACACCAATGTTCCCTGTGAAGAACACAGAAAGCAGGGATGAGGAACCTGTGGCCCTCCAGATTATACTGTACTACAACTCCCATCAGCCCCAGCCAGAATGGACCACAGTCAGGGATGATGGGAGCTGTACCTCAACAACATTTGGAGGGCCACATATCGCCTTTTACATCAAAGATGGGGGAAGGAGAGACAAACACTTTCAAGCAGCCACATTCATCATTCTGCATGGCTGATTCCAGGGGTTTCTGCAGAAAACGCACTTTTCCTTGATTAAAAGTGTTGGTGCCTGACACAAGACAGGAGTGAGACATATCCCTCCAATTAAAAAAAACACAGTGTTTAGAAATGAAACAGGCACAGCAATGCTGGGATCTGAATCACTTAACGGTGTGAAGTGCTAATTCGCAATATTACAAGTTCACTGTAAATGTGACCTTTTTTTGGTGAGAATGTGTGGTGTAGTGCTTCGAGTGTTGGACTGAGACCTGAGAGACCAGAGTTCAAATCCCTGCTCAGCCATGTGACCTGTCTCTCAACCTAACCTACCTCACAGGGTTGTTGTAAGGATAGTATCGGGAGGGGGGGAACCATGTTTGCACACCACCTTGGGCTTCTTGGAGGAAAGGTGGGATACAATAATGAAAATGGTTGCCATTTTAGATAAAATTACATACGCAGTCTTGCCCTCGCTGTCGTGTTTGGTGGCGCTGGCTCCCTTTTTACCCAGCAGCGATGCCACTTTCTCTGCATCTCCATTCTCCACAGCGTGCAGTAGGCGGTCATCATTCTTATTCCACTCATTGGCCTGGAGAAGGTGGAAGAGAAAAAGAAACCAGATGACCAGAAAGAAACACTAGCCAGTTTTTCTCAAATGGGGCTTTCCCTTACTGTTTGCAAAGAGAATCTCCACCCCTTCTCAAAGATGGGAAGAATATGTAATGGATTGTTCCAGCTACATCCTACACACACAGTTCCTTGCAGGGAGCAGAGCCACTATGTGAGAGAAAGCAATTATCCCACCTTGGGTTGTGGGGTTTTTTTGGGTAATGCTAGTTTATCACCAATGTCCTCCAATTGGGAGCGGGTTGCGCAACTACTCTGACGGATCATGCATTCATTCTTCCTCTGGATAGTAAAGCGCCTTCTCTCTCTTGCAATGCTCCCCCCACCCTTGTCAGATTTTTATTTCCTTCTCCATAGGAACAGAGGAGGCTGCCTTATACCGAGTCAGATCACTGGGTCCATCTAGCCCAGCATAGTCTACGCTGACTGGCAGCAGCTCGCCAGGCAGGGGACATGCCCAGTCCTACCTGGAGGTGCCGGGGATTGAACCTGGGACCTTCTGCATGCAAAGCTGATGCTCTACCACTGAGCTACGGCCCTTCCCCATACCCTTGCTGGGTATACCTATTTTACTATTCTTATTCTATTTATATGCAACCTTCCATCATGGAACTCTGCAAGGCATAGACAGGGTCCCCAGATGTTTGTCAGTTCAAGCACTGACCAAACCTAGACCTGCTTAGCTTCAGCAAGGCTGCTGCACAATGTTCCCTCACACCATACCCTGGGTCGTAAGGAGTTAAAGAGTTGCAGACCGTTTTATACATCTGAAAATGGTCTCTGGCCCATAAAACCTTATGCCATAATATATTTGTTAGCCTTCAAAGGTGCCACAGGATTATAACAGACTAACGCCACTGTCCTCTGCAGAATGTGTACTGGTGCAATCTCTCAGGTACAAGTCGTCAACCAAATCCTGTCTGCAGAGTCCTTAAGAAATGGACTGCAAACTATTGTTAGGAAACAGATTTCACATGTACTCATGTAATCTGACCAACAACAAGCTGGTCCACATGGAAAAATAAAGGGTGGGGACGCACTCCTCCAAAAAACAAACAGAAAGCTCAATTGAAACTCAAACTTCAGACAAGAGATGTGTGCTCTGGTACCTTCGCTGCAGTGTGTTTTGCTGCAAATACCAGGTAAAGCAAATCTTTCACATGCATAAAATTCACAAATATTTACAGTAATATTCCCACCATTGCCAAGTGAGACAATGCTGTTTGACAGCTTGGGCTAACACAAGTCCAAAAGGGAGTTAATGAACTGTGCACACCGCTGCAGCTGAAAGCCAGGCTTACATCACGGCTTAATAACCCAAGCCAAGAATTTAAAATGAAAAATAAACTTGGAACCAGCTACCATAATCCAGCTGCTAAAATTTAACTTGGATTTTTGCTCCAATTGCTAGTCTCATGCAAGTGGAGATCTCTGCTGGCATTCACACTAGCCCTAGTTGGGCATTAATTCACATATACACGTGCACACAATTGCCATCATGCAAGGAGACAGTACAGTTAAGTCCCTGTCGCCTTCCACACACTGAGAAAGTGAACTTCTGCAGAGTCCTATGAGGGACTCCTGGCAATGCTTCTAAACCACTGGGGGGAGAGCCCCCCCAGGTAGCAAAGCCTGCCATCTGCAAAAATTTGCTTTCCCAACACATGAAGTTAGTGACGACAACATGACATATGTGGAGATGGGCTTGTAATCAGATGGAAGGAGAAAACAGCATATATATTTTGAGCTTTTCAACAACAAAACACTCTTTTTACATCCCTCTCACATTAGAGCTTTGTTCTGCAAGAGAACACCAGTTCACAAAAACAGCAGATGAATTCAGCTTAGAAAGCAAAGATGCATCCTAAGCAACCTTCAGTTTTTACATGGAAGTGGTTAAAAGAAAGAAAAATGGCAATTCACTGTGAAGACATAAATGGGGGTCATGTAGTTGCTGCTGCTACTTAAAAACATCTGCATTGGATTAAGTGGATTCTAGTCCACGAAAGCTTGTATCATAATAAATGTGTTAGTCTTTAAGGCACCACAAGACTCTTCCATTGTTTTTACTTAGAAGCAGTTTTAAGTCAAAAGGTGATTTTAGGCATGTTTATTCCAACTGTATCCCACCCTTTCTCCAAGGAGCTCAGGATGGATTAGGAGGCATTTTTCCATTTTATTATAAATCCTACCCACACCCCCGTGAAAAGAATTAGGTTGAGAGACTGAGCAGAACAAGAAAATCAAGTGAGCTTCAAAACGTCAGAGATCCAAACCTACGTCTCCCTTCTCAGAGTCCAACACACCATCCTCTACTGGATCTCAACAATAAAGAAGTCACAGTTAAACGTCTACATGGAACTTGAGCCAAGAAGGGTTCAACAAGTGTGGAATCACAGGCCAAGTATGGGTTTTGGCAGTCCTAATTTGGTATTTTGCTAGCTGTTGCCTGCAGCTCCAAAATGTGTTGGATCCTTCTCATGACCTATTCCTAGCATAGGATTTTGTTTTTTACTGCACAGGAAGTCACTAAGTACTAAAAAAAAAAGGATGTGTGTCTGCATCCTTCATATCACTACCCCATTTATTTAATCAGGCTTGCCCCTTAATCACTATGTCTTTCTCCCACTAATAAATCCATCCCTTGAATTTAGACCCTTAATTCCAGTCCCCCCCAAAATCCCGATCCTAAAAGCAAAAGGAATTCCAACAAATGCAGTTGAGGGCTCACCAGGGGCAACAGGAACCTCTTCCTGGGAGTCTGCATTTTTGGACTAGCACACTGAGAGACCCCCATGGTTCAGTGCTAGAGCACATGCTTTGCATGCAGAACGTCTCAGGTTCAACCCCAGGAGTCACCAGTTTTAAAAAAAGGATGAGGTAGCAGGTGATAGGAAAGGTGTTAGCCTGAGACCCCAGAGAACCACTGCCAGCCAGAGTACATAATAACCGGTTTTGATAGATAAACAGTCTGACCTGGTATAAGGCAACACCCTAAGAAACCCCCTCCTCAAATTCTTCACATCCTATGGAGTAACTTGAAAGGTGCTTCACTTCTTGCTAGCCAAGAGGCATAAGCCCCACCCTGTAAGCCCTCCAACATGTGCAGGGGATACAAGGGAAGGGAAAGGGGTCAGCTACTTACAGGGAATCACTCTCCCCACGTTGAGTGTCCTTATAGCCCAGGGCAAAAGTAAAAAAAAGATCATTGTCTTTGTGTCAACCTTCTGAAGGTGGTCAGAAGCAAAGAAAGTCTCTCCCCCCTCTGGTTTTGACCTCCCCTCAATTCCTGGCACAAAGCAAGTGGCTTCAGGGAGAACTCAAGCAAACTTACAGGTGCTTGCATTTACATGTCCTCATCCTGACAGTCTAATTCACAGGGCTAACATTACAAGTCTTTCATTTGCCTTTTTCTGCAGCAGTTGCACATTTAAGCATGTATTTATGAAGAGCCTGTCATTAACATTTTCAACATGGCTTTTCTGTTCTCCTGTATATGAAATTTGTATTTCATGGGCATTTTACTTTAGACCATAATAAAGACAAAGCAGCAGAACACCTCTGCAGACATGAGGCTAGTTCCCTAGCAGGGTGGCAAAAATGCCTGGTCAACTTATTGCTTGCTTGCAAGTGGCTAATCACCAGCAGGTAACAGCATGAAAATTGGAGAGAGAAATATCAATAATTTAAGATATGCAGACAATACCATACAATTAGCAGAAACTAGTAATGATTTGAAAAGAATGCTGATGAAAGTTAAAGAGGAAGCACAAAAGCAGGACAACAGCTGAACGTGAAAAAGACTAAAGTAATGACAACAGAAGATTTATGTAACTTTACAGTTGACAATGAGGACATTGAACTTGTCAAGGATTATCAATACCTCGGCACAGTCATTAACCAAAATGGAGATAATAGTCAAGAAATCAGAAGAAGGCTAGGACTGGGGAGGGCAGCTATGAGAGAACTGGAAAAGGTCCTCAAATGCAAAGATGTATCACTGAACAGTAAAGTCAGGATCATTCAGATCATGGTATTTCCGATTTCTATGTATGGATGTGAAAGTTGGACAGTGAAAAAAGCGGGTAAGAGAAAAATCAGCTAATTTGGAATGTGGTGTTGGAGGAGGGCTTTGCGGATACCATGGACCGCGAAAAAGACAAATAATTGGGTGTTAGAACAAATTAAACCAGAACTGTCCCCAGAAGCTAAAATGATGAAACTGAGGTTATACTTTGGACACATAATGAGAAGACCTGATTCCCTAGAAAAGACAATAATGCTGGGAAAAACAGAAGGGAGTAGAAAAAAAGGAAGGCCAAACAAGAGAACTTACAAGATCTGAACAGGGTGGTTCATGACAGATGCTCTTGGAGGTCACTGATTCATAGGGTTGCCATAAGTTGTAATCAACTTGAAGGCACATAACAACAACAAAGCATTTTAACATTTAAAATATATTAGAATTACAACAAAGACTTTTTGTTAACTATAAAAGGTTAGAAACTGCCCACATAAGGACCTTCTTAGCTCCTTGGAAGAGCCGATTGCAGCTGAACATATTGTCAATTAACAGATTATCATTTGATGGTCAAACAAATCCTAGTGCTCTCAGAGGTGCAGCCCCCACAATGAAGACAAGTATGAGAGCCAGCATGGCGTAGCGGGTAGTGTTGGATTAGGACCTGGGAGCCCTGGGTTCAAATCTCTACTCAGCCATGAAGCTCGCTGGGTGACCTTGGATGAGTCACTGTCTCTCAACCCAACCTACCTCACAGGGTTGCTGTGAAGCTAAAATGAAGAGCTCCTTGGAGGAGAGGTAAGATATAAATGTAACAGATAGAATTTTACAATTAAGTTAATGTGCAGGCTACAACAACTGTTCTCAAGTAAGAAGCAAAAGACAGAATGCCAGAAGGCCCCATTACAGAAAAGCAGGTCTTGTCCCTTTGCACTTCAGACAAACTTTCATCTGACCTCTATTTATCAGTGGACTTCCCTCCCCTTAATATTAATGGACTTCAGACGCAGAAGGAATGCAGTGGTAATGCTATGCAACGAACAGAGAAACACAATCCAGAAATCCTTCAGCACCAATGTGTTTTTCAATTTGAACGTATATGCTTTTTTTTTTAAGTGTAAGATGTAACAACCTTAAAAGTCACATCAGTATTAAAACTGTACATTTCCAAGATTATGTTTTTGTTACACAGGAAGATGCCTTGTACTGAATCAAACTGTAAGTCCACCTAGCTGACAGGCAGTGGCTCCTTAGGGCCGCAGACAGGGATCTTTCCCAGAGATCTTACCTGGAGATGCCAGGGATTGAACTCGGACCTTTTGCATACAAAGCATGTGCTCTACCACTGAGCTATGGTTGTATGCGTAATCCTAGCCAATTGAAAAGTTGGCTTATAGTGTGTGCAGGTGAGCACAATATGCCTACTAGATTTCCAAACCAGGCAAAATTGACGGAGAGTGAGGAGCAACCAACAGTACTGGCCATATGGGATGTGTGGTGCATGAGGGCCTATCAAACCCAGAAATCTTCTTAAATTATCTAGAAGACCATCTTGTTGTATGCGGCAGTTATATAATAATTTCATAGGTTTTAACCTTTTTCTCTGCCAGAAATGTGCCACATTTGAAGTTCACCCATCACTACTAATCAGAGAGGCCCATATTAGAAATTTCCCATACTAAGGCACAGTGTCATCAGTGCACATGTCTTATGCTGCTTTCTGGAGAGCTTCCTGCTATTTCTGGCATGTACGTTAATATGACGCATAAAGCTGCACCTTTTTTTAAATACATTTCTAAGATATATACTTATTTAATTAAATTTCTTTTTCTCACAGTAATGTTTCATATTTGTTCAGAAGGTATATCACTGGATACTGGTATATAGTCAAACTAAACTGGGAGGAGGGGCCAATATGCATTTTGCACAATGGCCTGCAACAAAGCATACATCCACGACTGGGCTCCTTCGGGAGGAAGAGCGGGATAGAAATCGAATTAAATAAAGTCTGCAATCGCTCTCATATAAAATTAGTTAAAAGAAGGTTACTATAGAATCACCCAACCACTTCAAGGTATTCTTTAAAAGGTAGGGAGCGTGGCAGCTAGCAAGTTGGATTTTGAACAGGGGCTGAATCCCTGCCTAGGCCCATCACAAGAACGTACATAGAGGCCTGCTTGATGAGGTCAAAGGTCTATCTAGTCCAGGATTTTGCTCCTGCAAGTGGTCAACCAGATGCCTATGCAAAGCCAAAAGCAGGACACAAATGCAGTAGCACTCTCCCATTCACGTTGCCTAGCAACTGGCATGCAAATACTGCTTCTGATTACTGGAAGTAATATATAGCCATCGTTACCAATAGTCATTGGTAGCACTATCCTCCATGCACTTGTCTAATCCCATTTTAGAACTGTCCAAGCCAGGAGTCCACACTACATCTTGGGGCAGCAAATTCCACAGTCTAATTATGTGTTGTGTGAAGAAATCCTTCCCTTTTCCTATCCTGAATCTCCCACCCTTCAGCTTAACTGGATGGTCCTGGGTTTTAGTTTTTTTCCATTTCTCAGGGGAAAAAGCTTTTTTATCTCCTTTCTTCACACTGTGCATAGTTTAGACACTTCTATCTCCCCCTCCCTCATTCGCCTTTTTTCTAAGCTAAGAAGCTCCCTTTACACATAAGGAGGTGCTCCAGCCCCCTGATCATTTTGGTTGCCCTTTCCTGTATCTTCCCTAGCTCTACAACGTCCTTCTTGGTGTGATGACCTGAGATGTAAACAGTATTCTCCAAAGATTTGGGCAAGGAAATTATGGCATCGGCAGTTTTATTCGCAAACATCTTTGCTAAGGATCCCCACCATGGAATTCACCTTTTTCATAGCAGCTGCACACTATGTCACACACAATGTTTCACACAGGGTAGCTGTAAAACAGGGCAGCAGGGGAACCTCAGGCCTGGGGGCCCAATACAGCCCTCCAACCCTTTCTACCTGGCCCTTGGGACTCTTCACTGGCCCTGCTGTGCACCCCGAGTGTTTTTGCCTGCCTGGAATGCGTCCTTGAACTCTGGCAATTCCTCTTGCTCATCTGGATCGAAGACAGAGAGGTGTGTGTGTAAAAACTAGCCTCGTGTACAAAGGTAAGATTTATAGTCATTGCTCTGCCCACTTTTACCTCTGCCCCCACCCACCACTGGCAAGTGGCCCCAGGGAGGTTGCCCAGAAGGCAATGTGGCCCTCAAGCTGAAAAAGGTTCTCCACTCCTGCTGTATAACATGCATTTTATTTTATTAAGTATCAAATCTAACAAAGAACACAAAGAGGGAAAGACACCCCCCCCAGATAACTGTCAGCTTATACTGAGAATACGATATCCATGAGTACTTGCATCTAAAATTAAGCATCTAAATGGGTATCTGGAGGGCTTGTATCAAAAGAGGTATCCACATGATACTGATGTCTATAAGAAGTATGTTCAAATTTAGCCAGGGCAGTGAGGTCCTTAGATCATTGTGTAACAGATGGTGAGTGTTTTTTCCCCCAGGCTCAAAGTATAAGTCTCTTGGCAACTATAAGGGCTCGCAACGTCCCCTTTTGTTGTCCTGCCGTTAATCCCCATTCTGTAGGGATATAGTTTAAAAGTACATAAACATCTGCAGATATCAAGGATTTTACTAGTACAAAATTGAGACAGACAATAACTTCAGACCAAAAACAATATATCCCTGGACATGCACACACTAAATGTCTTAATGAGGCCTTTTCAGCATTACACCTCCAGCATTACAACCCTGTTAGACAGTGCCTTCCTATGTAGATGTTGTGGAGTCCAATACACCCCAAACACACTTTGTTGCTGAATCAAGCTCAATTTCAAATTTAAAGAAACATTCTGTACAGATTCTAAAGCAATTTCCCATTGTTTAGGTTTTACAGCACATTCTATTTCCTATCCCACAGCTCTCTAAATTCCTGAACATCTACTTTACAAAGGTCTAATAACCATTTATGAACAGAAGTTGTGGATTTAGTTTCTGAGAAGATCCAGTAATTTTCACCAACAATTTAGGAGATGCCAAAGCAGTTGGTCCATAAACAGACACCAAAGGGTGTTATATTTTCCATTCAGCACTCACTGGTAGGAGCTATTTAAGCTGTAATTTAGAAAATGACAAAAATTCTCCATCTGGACATGTTGGCTGATCTAATGTATAAATCCCACAATCAACCCTCTGCTTCCACAAAAAAGGCTGCCTCTCTATATTCAAATCTGGATGACCCCATAAAGTTAATTCAGCAGGAGCATAGGGGTCAAATTGCAACTGGTAAGACAACATACACCATGTCTTTCTAGTTGCTAAAATTGTAGGGAGAATAGATTATTTCCTTTTTATATATATCTTAGATCCCAAAGTTACCCATCCTAGGAGTGACAGATAAATCATCTTTAAAATTTATTTATCCCAGATTTGCACCAGAAATTTATTAATTAGGATAAATTTAAAAGGAAACTAAGCCCACGATTATCTCCACTAACATCAATTATATACAATGAAGAAACAGAAGATGAAATGTTTCTGGGCAATTTTTGTCTGTGGAAACAATATGGGGTAACTGAAATTGCTAAACTGACAAATGAAGGGACGTTTAAAACACATGTCAAAATCAGAGATGAAATGTAGCAGTCCCAACCACCATTCTTTCAAATTAGAAGTTTAGCCTTAAGGTTATTGTTAAAAAATGGTCAAATTCTGGAAAATACCTTTGAAAATTTAATGACTAAAAATGTTGTTGTTGTTATGTGCCTTCAAGTCGATTAAGACTTATGGCGACCCTATGAATCAGTGACCTTCAAGAGCATCTGTCATGAACCACCCTGTTCAGATCTTGTAAGTTCAGGTCTGTGGCTTCCTTTATGGAGTCAATCCATCTCTTGTTTGGCCTTCCTTTTTCTACTACCTTCAATGACTCAAAATAGGAAGAATTTATTAAGCAAGCTGTACAAGATTATTATAAATATGGAGATGACTAATAACACCTACCAAAGAAACTGGGGGAATGATTTGGGGATACAAATCCCAGCAAGAGCCTGGAATTGAATATAGCAGCATGTACCAAAACAAACAATTTATATAAATTTGAAAAAAACTTTTACAAATTTATTTTTGATTGTATTTGACACCTGTAAAGCTTAATTATATATGTAGCAATGCTAGTAATTTGTACTGGAGATGTAAATTTTATAATGCAGATATATATATATGTTTTTTGTCTTGTCCTAAAATAACAAAATTTTGGATAAAAATATCAGATGAGGTTGAAATAATAACAAGATATAGGCTTCCACATGACCCTTTAATTGTACTTTTCAGATTTGATAAAACCCTGTTGATAGAGAAAGGGTAATACATTTCCTAACAGAGGTTCAAATGTGGATTACGTTAAACTGGAAGCAAGCAAGAGCTCTAACTATAGAAGAATGGATTGTTAAATTATAGGATATTGTATATTTAGTTAAACTGACCAACATTGTAAGGGTTAAAGAAGGCAGGAGACAGAATAATTTGTTCATAGAGAATTGGACTCTTATGTATTATAGCAGCTACCCTGAACACGCCCGATCTCGTCTGATCTTGGAAGCTAAGCAGGCTCAGGCCTGGTTAGTACTTGGATGGGAGACCTCCTGGGAATACCGGGTACTATAGGCTTAGAGGAAGGCAATGGTAAACCACCTCTGGATACATCTTACCATGAAAACCCTATGAATGTACAGTATCCAAAAAAAGATTCATAGGGTTGCCATAAGTCGTAATCGACTTGAAGGCATATAACAATGTATTACAGCAACAAGGTTAAAAAATATATGCACCCATTTACTTTATTTGGCTTATTGTAGTGCATATAATGTATATCACTTTATGATTTCTGAAGTATTTTTGTAAAATGTGCTAATAAACATCAAAATTATCCATGCTAGGGTATCAATAGAAGAAGAAACGTCTTCCTTGGAGATGGGGCAGATTAAACAAAAATGTAAATCTTACATAGGCACATTTCATTACAATTCATTATTTTTATGTTTAATTGATTTTCTTAAGTTTATATCCTGCTTTTCTTCCATCATGGAGCTCAACGGGGTGTACATAAAGTTCCCAGGCTGTCCCTCATCCAGAGATTAACCATTCCCAGATCTGCTTCAGCAGAAGGGTGGCCTCATGTGCATTTGTATCATACCTGGGGACCTGATCAAGGAAGGTTACATTTCTTGCTCAAAGCCAACAGTATTTCAGGGACTACCAATGAGTATCTCCCAAAGACAGGCTCCATTGACCTGTAATTCCAGTTATGATTTCAACAAAGAGAAAATGGATCCTTCTCTAGAAAACACCTGATGGCAGCACAATTAAAATCAATGCTTTGAAAATAAGATTTGCTGCCTGGTTATGGAATAGCTTTGATAAAAATCAGTCCTGACCTGAGGGAAGCAAACAGTACTTGATAACACTATCAGACCAATTAGCACTTCCAAAGCATTTTAGATCTGCGGATAGCAAAACTGCACAAACATTGAATTAGCTAATGGCAGTGTTAATTACCAAAATGAAACCTTATAAGCAATATACATTGCAATATACCATTTTTGCCTCACTCAGCCTGTTCGGTACGAAAACATGACATGGACTTGCATGATTGCATGCCTTTAAAAAGTCATCAACAGACATATTAGAGTATCTGACAGATGGGAAGAAGATAGACTGCAACCCACTAGCCAATTTCTGGTGGGTCACCTAGAGCAGGGGAGGGGGAATTGGAGGTTCTAGTTTCTGGACTACAGCTCCTATCTTCTCTGGTCATTGGCCATGCTGGCTAGGGAGATGAGAGTTGGAGGACCACAGATTCCTCATCCCTAAATTATTGCAAAAAATGCAAGATAGCTGATATTATCCAGCCTGGCACTTACGTTTTCAAGGAAGAGTGCAAACTCAGGATCACTTATGACAGATTAGCCATGCTTTTGCTGCTCAAATACGAAAAACATGAACTCTTGCTTTATAAATTTAAAACATGCATCAGTGGAATATGAGGATTTTTGTTGACGAAGTAGACTATGCAAGGCTTGAGTCAGTCCACACTTACTGAAAGATTTGACTCAAGCTGAACACTTTAAATGTGCTCTGTTCTATTCTAAGAGGCAAAGATTAGAAGGAATGCATTTACAAAGAAAAACATCCTCAAAAGATGAATTATGGAAGACAGACTGTCCCAAAACAAACATTTTGGCCAAAAAGCAGCATGTACTTCAAGTTCTACTCAAGCTGTTTGGGTTTGTTGTTGTTGTTGTTAGTTAAACAATTCTAAAAGTTTAAACTGCATGTTTAAAAAGGTACTACAGACGTTAACTTGTGCTGCACGGCAAAGGTCAAGACCTTCTATAAATAATTAACTGTTGTCAACACAATGGAGTGTGAGGAGACTGGGGAAAATAATCTGTTCCAGTCCTAGAAATAAACACACACACACACACACACCATTGCTCATATCTCAGTCTTTGGTGGTTGCTCTGGAAAGCCTATTTTCCCATCTTAAGCCTCAGTTTAAAAAATGAAATATAATTACAGGGGTAATAATTGTATACTAAACAAGCAAATGTCCAGTTACCTCAGGGCAACATAGCAAAGACAAGATTCTTGATGGAATCATGAGAAATCTCAGCTTTTATAAATGAAGATGGCTCTCTATAGGCTTCATCATCATAGAGGGGACTGCCAACTCTGTTGACGGAAAAAAGAAACCATGGTTGTTTTCCCAGGCTGTTTTCACACATGGGGCTGACTGACTTTTTAAATTATTTTAGTTGTATCAACACAGGGTGTGTGTAGGAAATGCTGCTGCTATCTGCACTGATGCTGGAATAGCGGTACAATTTTTGTCAGGCAAAAAAAATCCTGTGCAACTAAAGGTCGGGAACACATTGCATTTTGGGGTGCCTGTCATGTGAGCAGCTGCAGCTAGCAAAAAACTCCCGTAACCTTCCGGGTTCCCAGCCTTGCTAACGAATTATTTCTGGTATCATTTAACGTGGAAATTTGCGCTAAACTTGCATTACATTTCACTAGAATTCTGCAGCTAGCTTGTGTGTCATGTGAAAGATCAAATATAATGTGCAAATTACCAGGTAAGAAATTGTCCAAATAATGGAATAAAGTGCAGTATGAAAGCAGCCCTAGAAAGGACTGTGAATATCTGCATGTGGCAATTTAATGCTCCTATTATTGAAGCAGCTCTTCCAACTGACCTGTATAGCTAGGGATGTGCATGTACTCCCCGCATGATGGCTATAACTGAGCACATAAGTTAGTATTTATTGCAGGATTCAGAACTGCATGCTTTCATTAAAAAAAATCAAGTTTCTAGCCGTGAAGGCACCATTACCCAATGCAACACCTACAAGTCTCTCACTTTCCTGCATCCTCAAAATCATCATCAAATCATAGGTGTCCAAAGATATCTTCTGTGATCTCACAGTGGTTTTGTTGGCATCTCATGTAAAAACAATTAAGATTCATGACCTGCGCCTTGGATCCATGTTTTTGTGCCATGGTGGTGCTGGATCTCTGCTTCTTATTGTGCACTCTATAGATACCAAAGTAGACTTTAGTTTGATGGGGTTGTTCTATGTAAAATTCATGCAAATACATGATCTGATCTTAGACCTGACTTTTAACCTTCTTGCTATTTTGTGACTGGCCATTCCTCTCACCCCCGCCCATGAGAACTATGTTGTGGTAGTACCTACAATAAAATCCCAAATGTGCCCATGGGCTGAAAAAGATTGCAGACCCCTGTCTTATGCCCACAAAGATAGCCTTGATAGTGTTTGGCAACAATGCTTGCTTATTGCAAGTACAGGATGTACAGAGATCAGGACATATTTCCAGTTATGAGGAAGCAGAATTCAGTTCTTGTGTTTCCCCCCCCTTCCAACAGCAGCTGAAGCAAAATAAGTTGCACAATAATATGCATCTCAGTTTAATTTATACAGGATTCAGAATGTGAGTTACACTAACATGGATTCTGCACAAACCTGACTTACAGGGATGTCTATAGGTGTTCCATTTAGAACCCACATAACCTGTTTCAAGACAGCTGCATGGGCTGCCAGTTCATTCCAGGGCCAAATTCAAGGTGCTCATATCTAAGTTTAAAGCCCTAACTGATTTAGGACAAATATCTCAAAGACCATCTCCATGTCTACTGGCCTACTCAGGGGTGTTAAGGTTGACAGAGGCGGGGCCTCTTGGTAGTTCCACCACCCTCAGAGGTTCAGGAGGTAGGTGTCCAGAAGACGGCCTTCTCTGTGGCAATCCCTAAGCTGTGGGATTCCTTCCCACAGAGGTGTGCAATTTTCACCCTATGCTGCACCTCTGGCTTTGGACACCTGAGCTACATATTTCAGGAGCCACCATATTCTCTTGATTGTAATCTTCACCTCATGGTGAAGGGCAGGTAAAATAAACAAACACTCTCTTTTCCATAAGTAGCCCATAGCAATAGCGAGGCATTGTCCATATTGATGACAGACACTAGAATGCACACACAAACACAAATTGTGCCCTCAGGCATTTAAAAAAAGGCCTAGAAAGGAAATTATGAAATAGACAGTCAAATCACATCTAAATTTATTGTTTATTATTGTTGTTGTTGTTGTTATATCCCACCCTTCCTCCCAGAAGAAGCCCAGGGAAATGAACAAAGGACAACACGTTAAAAACAACTCAGAACATCTCAAAAATAAAACATCTTAAAAACATCTTTTTAAAAATATTTTAAAACATCTTAAAAAGCAGTTCCTAAACAGACTGGGATAAGGTCTCAAAATCACAAATCTTGTCTGTGAACCATTGACTGCACTGGTATAATAACTGTGGCTTTAAAATTCAGACCATACAAGAAGGCCAGAACCCTTCTCTCTTTAAAGGTAACAGATTTCCCCACTGATTTGCAATTAAAATGGCAAGAAATCCTCTACCTAGTTTTAAAAAGAAATATCCTGACAACCCTAACCCTTTCCTTCCCCCTTCAATGTGCACAGAATTAAGAACCACAGGGGAAAGAGCAATGCTAACATAAAGTAGGCCCGTGTTCTCAGGCCAAGAGCGGAAACTAAAGACTAAATCATTGGCAGCATGCAGCTAGTGTGTCAGGCTGCCTCTCATTGTTCAGCAAACCTGCAAGTCAGCAATAAAATGACGGGTGATTTATTGCCTGTACTTCTCAAGAGAGGACAAGAACAATTACCACCACCACATCCGACCCATCTATCTCAGTCAGTCAGAAGGTAATTAAGAAAAAGAAAAAATGTATGTTTGCATAAAAGGAAATACTTTATCTACACACACACACAAGATTTTGTAGAGACTAAGCAACAGTCACCCATTCCCAGAATTCTCTTTTCTAGGGAAGTCTCCCCACCCCACTTCTCACACGCAGCACGCAGTGTTTTGATCTCGCTCTGGAGCAGGGGAGGGGAACCTAGATGTTGTTTGAAACCCCCTCCCATCATCCCTAGACAGCATGGCCAATAGTCAGGGAGGATGGCAGTTTAACATTTGGGCAGGGCCAAAGGATCCCCACCCCTGTTCTAAAAGCTTGGAATATGAGCACACCGAATATGCCACAACTGCTTAATTCAGTAAATGCTGCTTAAAACTGGCCAAATTACAATTTGTGAGGCGACATGGGAAATGCTGTAAAATTGGAAGTGTGCCACAGGCGTTCAAAAAGGTTCTCTAGTAGTTGTTTTAAGAACTTTTAAAAATCCATCACTTATGATACTGCTGTAATACTGCTAAACCTTCAGTGTCTCACATGGTGATCAAGTATTTGCTGTGCACATGGCAAAATCCCATCTGTCTTGCTCCTCGGTGACAAAATGTTTTGGTTCTCACATAGGCCTATCTGTGAAAGGGACCCAACTCACTTTCAAAAGAAGCCTTAAACACAACTAGTGCTGGGCAATTGCTGCACTAATTGCCTTGATCCTTTGGCTCAATGAAGGCTGGGGTTTCAGTGATCCTTCTCCACTGGGCAAGACGTTTATAACCATAAATATTTGCTCTTTGGCATGCGTGCCTCATTCTCCATGCCTTTCTAAACTTCGAAAAGGGATCAGCTGGCTTAAGTGGTTTGCAGAGCGCACAACTAGGCTTAGTAGAAGAACCCAAAGACATTCAAATTAGATCATGAATCTGACTGGATAATATCTTGTTTGATACTCTTCAATTGCAAACAGACAGCCTCCGTATCTTAACTTCAATAAATTAGAGGTATGGAGAGTGGAGGTACGAAAACCTCCAGAGGAGTTTCAATTCAACATTTTGCACTTTTTTAAAAAAAAAGTCCCCTCATAAGACCGGAACTTGTTACTAGTTAGGAGCATACTGCTCTACATGGGAGAATGTTTACATCAAAATGTGATCTAAATCCTAGAAGTTATCCTTCACATTGAGATGATTCAGGTATAAAGTTAGACAAGTTTGTCAATATAACTGAATCAGCACATCCAACAACCCATGCCTTGTGACTGGCTACAAATCCAGAGTGTAAAACCATAGTTTGAAGCTCATTTTTAAAACTACAATTCAGGCAAACTGTGGTTTGATGTCACAGCCACACTGACACTATGAGTTAGGATGTTGCTCTGCCCTTGTAAACCGCTGTTTAGGATAGGATTTGAGGATCTGCAGAGGAAGTGGGTATGGGGAAAACTGCATAAACCATGGCTTGAGGGTATATCTGGTATAAAGAACATGGCTTTGATTCTAAACTATAGTTAGCACAAACTATTGTTTGACATTACATCTGAACCAACCAACCCATTCTGTGGAATATCATTTGGTAATCTACTCCTAGCCTACAATGTTAAATGTATATGAAGCAGGGGTGTCGTCATTCAGGATTTCAGAGGGGCATAGACCCCTTACTTTTTTGGAAGCAGGGTCCCAGCAGGCTCCTTATGTACAAGCCAATCAACATGAAAGGGGAGCATGTTAGCCACTGAGAAGACTCTCCTCACTTGGCTAACATAATTTCTTGTCCTTTCAGGCTGACTGGAGCCAATCAGAGTGAAAGAAGATGAGTCAGTCACTGAGAAGACTATTCTCATTAGCTAACACTCACCTCCCCTTTCATGTTGATTGACTCCTAGGGTAAGTGAGATTCATGGCAAAGGTACTTTAGTCTCCCTATCCTCATCCCACACTTGGCTTCATTTCAGAATTCTTAAAAACGAAAAGGTTTCTGGCAACATTTATTGCCAGAGAGAGAGAGAGAGGGGAGGAGAGAGAGAGAGATGGGGTGCAGCCTATGCACACAGCAGTTTTATTCTGGTTGTATAATTTCATGATTGCGTAAGAGACAGTGAATCCCGGGGGCGTGGCTGGGAGGTGGCATGGTGTGACTATCATGAAGGGCCCCTGTACTTCTGAATTTGCCACTACACTACTGATAGGAAGGTATATTTGTCCATGTTGCCCCCAATTTACACCCTCTAATTTCAAGCACCTTATGTTTTTTCTGTTCCAGAGCCACAGCACAGAGATAAGCCAACACCTTAAGGTAGGAACAGGCAGCTGGTAGTGGTCAAGGGTGTGTGTGTGTGTGGGGAGGAATCAGACCTCTAGGAGCTTCCAAATTTAATCCCAGCATACTTTGAAATCCCATTTATTATACACTTTGGCTGTCATAAATTGCATCTGAGGCCTTCTGTGTGCAAAGCATGTGCACCAACACTGAGCTGTGGTGCGTCCCTGTCAGTTAACATGCCCAGGTAGCAGTTTATTTAAATTTAGCTATTAAAAACATTTATATACCGCTTAAACATTTGCATTTCTAAGCAGTGTACATAAAAACAAAGTTGATGTGGAAGACCTCTGGAGTCAATGGACAAATAGCCTGAGCTAGTAATAAAAGGCAGCTTCCCACGGCTCCTCCTCTCCAGTCTGACAATAGCAAAAGTTTTGGTGGATTTCTCCTCTTGTACATTTTAATTGCTTGAGCCCACTTGCCTGTCTGACTCATGTGCACAGGGATCAGCAACGCATACCGGGAGCAATTCCGACATTGCTTCTGCCATGAGGAAAGCTAAGGAAGAGTTAAGGAGCACTTTGCGTGCATCCCTCAGCTTCTGAGCAAATAAAGCACATGGACAAAAAAGGCAATATAAACCCTTGCTCAGGCTTAAAACATTGTCTCTGCAAAATTAAAAAATAGGTTACCAACCAGGCTCTTAGGCCAGTTTCTAGAGGGAATATTTCCCATATCTGTGAAATCAAACTGCAACAAGGCACATTCTGCACATCCAAACACTACTCTTTTCACACCTCTAAATATATCATGGTCCTCATTTTCTGTGTCCTCTATCCCCAAGGCAAACAGCCAGGATGTTGTCTTTCTTCTTTGGCTTTGCAGGAGTAGCAGTGTGCAGCTTCAAAAAAGGCAGACGCCGGGAAAAGCGCTTAAAAAGAAGCCCTGAATTTCATTGTTTTAAAAGCAGCCTTAAAATCATAGTTTGACTTTTTGAAGCTGAAAACAATGGGCCTCTGCGTGCAGCTAAGCCAAGTATGAGCAATTCTCTGGTATCTGGGTATATTTATTCCACCTCCATTCAGCAGCCATAAAAACTTATTTCCAGAAGCTACTTGTTGTTGATACATTTATTAGCTGACAAGTTACCCATCCAACCAACTAGGACAATTTAATTAGCAATACTAGAGGCACTTCCTTAAAAAAGACACACACTGAAAAGTGAAGCTAATAACATGTACATCTGAGATGCAAAAGCCAAGACAAGTGGTTCATGAGCTTTTTAAGGGTGTGAATATGTGCTTTTAAAAAGAAATACAAAAAGGCTATAGTGTCAGAGACAGTAGCTTTGCACCTATACACCCAGCCAAACACAAAGTATCTAGACTCAATCAGCCCATTTAGGTAGACTGAAAAGCTTTAAGAGCCAAAGATGAAGAAAAGCACACATGTGCATGCACCCATGAAAGTGAAAGCAGTTTCCACATAAGCAGTGATGCGGAGCAGGAAATTTTCCAGATAAATTTTATTTTTCCACACAAAAATTTCCATTTCGTAAGTACATTAGCAACAATGAATGGGTGCCAACTGCAAATACAAATATTAGGTTTATGAAATGCAAACAAAGCAAGCATGCTAAATTGCCACCCTGTGTTCCTGCTGGAAGGAAGGGCAGGACATATTATATTATATTATAAATTATATAAAAATGAATGAATGAATGAACATCAGAACATTTTCCAGTGCAAATTATACTAAAATATCCTGCCTGCTGTGCCTGGTCTGCAAACAACTCACTCCTGCATTATGAGATAAACCTAGGTTTGGGAACCCCATCTGTGATTCACAATATGTAGTCCTGTCATTAGAGTGCTGGTGCTAAGACCATTACATGAGGAACTCCAATTTGAGAAATTTCTGTTCTCTCAAATGATATCCTACACACATAGCCTTTACTTTTTCCAGACCCATCATCCATCTGGAAGCCACTTTTAATTTCTCACTACAAATATCTGTCTTGCTCCTCTCCTTCTTGTATGCACTTTTCTTCCCTTCCTAATATCTGTCTGTCTCTCCCTCCATGACATCTTTTCCCTCCTCTTAGAAAAGCAAATGGTGATGCCACCGCTGGCAAGGTATACTCTACCTAGAGAGGGGATAAGGACCTTCTCATGAAGAACATCTTGGAAACAAAATTTGTGAAGAACAAGAAATAAAAAGTTGCCATGTCCAGGAGGTGCAGCTGTCAGTACTTCCCTTCAAACCCAACATCCCAGACACTCCTTCAAAAAGCGAGGCTTCTCCTGCCTTTTCCTTGCTACATTAGTACAAAGATGGCAGCTCACCACTCTGGGAAAGCAGCAATTGCTTTGGACAAAGGGAAAGAGGTTTGCATCACACCAGCGAAAGATGGAGAAATGGCACAGTCAATGGATGCAATAGGATAAGTTTAGAAATTAGTTTAGAAATACACATTCCAACTGCTTTGTTCTTCTTCAGGGGCATCCACTCAACATCTGTTCAGTTAAGACTAGCACTCTGGTATATTTCAGACTCTAGCAAAGATGTGGGGTATGTTTTCTCTGTCAAGAGCTACACACCACAAAACTTTTCTCTTTCTGCCGCATCTTCCCTCTTCCTCCCCACTCATTGGCCTACTGGGAAAGACTGAGATTGCTGTTGCCACGTGAAATTAGCCACCGGGACACATGCTGCCCCCCCAACTCTAGCCAAGTTGCTACCCAATAAAGTAAATTATTGTCTGAAAACCAAAAGAACAAAAAGGCAGCTCTCCTCTAATTCTGATTAATATTCAACACTGGAAATGCTGGCTTCCTTCATCTGCTTTATTACTGAGTAGATGCTGAATAGCTTCCTCTGAAGAACACAGATGTTCAAAATGCACCAGGAAATCTGATCACCAAATTGTAAATAAATTCTCCTGCACCTATCAACTTTTCTCCATTAGGGAGAACCCCACCCCAACACCAATGACAACAAATTTTGCTGTTTATACAGCACCATCTGTGAATGCGGGAGGCTGCAGTGAAACACAAGCAATGATATGTAAACTTATGCAGCTGCCTGGACCATCACACACACACCCCCGGTCTAGTATTGTCTACTCTTAAGTGGTAGTGGCTGCCCAATGATTCAAGCAATGGAGGCTGTTCCCAGGTCTGCTACCACTAGAATACTGATCTGGAGATGCCAGAAATGTGGCATGAACATGTACATCACCCTCAACCGAGGCAGAATATCACCATCATATTATGCTGCTGCTAAAAGAATTGCACTGGCTGCCCATTAGCTACCACGCTAAGTTCAAAGTGCTGCTACTGGTGTACAAAACTCTGCACAGCTTGGGACCAGGATACTTTAAAGGATAGCTCATCCCTGATATACCCAAATGATCACTGTGTTCTGCAGGAGAGAGCATCCCACAGATACCATCTATATCAAGAGGTCCATTCCGCTTAGTATCGGAATCAGGTCTTTAATATGGCAGCACCTACCCTTTGGAACTCCCTCCTGTTACACATCAGTCAGACACTGTCTTTATTGTCTTTTCAGTGCCTGTTGAAGACTTTCCTCTTCCAATTAGCCTTCTAAGTGGAATTTCTTTTATTTTTTATCCTGGTTGATATCTGTACTGGATTTGAAATTGATTATGTAATTATTACTGTTGTTTTCAAAATTGTTTTATATGCAATTGCTTTTTTGTTTTTAAATTGCTTTTAAATATGTTTTATTGTAGTGTAAACTGCTTCAAGATGCCTCATAGGAAGCAATTCATAAATGAAACAATAATAACAACAACAACCCTACTTTTCCCTCTAAATGCAAGCCAGCATCTCATTTACAATACAGTATCACAAGACAAACAATGTGAACCATTATCAAACAATTACAATGCTACAATAAACCTAAACTCTTTCAACTCAATATTTAAAAAAATCCTTGTTCAGTTAACACAATCAGTACACAGGAAGAAGCCTCATACCGATTCAGACCACTGGTGCATCTAGCTCAGTACTGTCTGCACTGACGATAATGGCTCTCCAGGATTCAGGGATGGGAACTTTCCTGTCTAAACTAGAGAGAACAGCGAATGACCCTGAGACCTTCTTCTGCATGCAAACCAAATTCCCAACCACTGAGGTATGGGCCCTTCCCAAGATACAAGCCTGCAAACACATCCCTGCCCTGAGAACTTTACAATCTAAAATGTGACAGTGGAGAAAACACGAAAAGGGAGCAAAGGGAACAGACAAGGCAAAACTATACTTAGGCTTGTTTTGGGTTGGGGAAAATGCAGTCCTGACATTAGGCTTACTCTTGCCATAAGTTCCCAGTATCATGGCCAATGTCATAATTTACAGGATTCTTATGCTCAGGTTGCTTTCTTTCCAGGCCAAGCTTTTTATTATTTCTGCTGCACCAAGCAAGTCAGTAGATTCCTAGCTGTTTTGAACAGTTTCCAGGAACAGATGGATGAAAGAAGTGACTAATTTAGTGCTTCCCACACAAAAATTATATATTAAACTACACTTCATAGGAAGAAATATATAATTTTTTATTAGGAAAAAGGTAACACATTGAAATAACTGGTGCCTTGAACAAGCTTTCAGTAGTCTGCCATTGCACTAAATTAGACATCCCGCTCACCCACAACTTTATTCTTATGAAAAGGTATGAAACCCATTTTCCCCACAGTAAGAATAATAATGTTATTCTTTTATCAAGTATTTGTTTTAAGTTGATTCCATGTTCTGACCAATAAAAATGCTTAGACACTATTGTGCTCTCACGGTTATTTTCTTTTGTTATGTTGCATAATCTTTGCAAGATCCATGCATAATCCTCCCCAAATCATGAGATGGAGGTGTTGGGGTTAAATTGAAATCCCCAGTGCTTGTAAAACTATAGTTCACTTGTCTTACCTTAACCAGCTTGGGCTTTATGGGAAATAGAACCAAAGTGGCCTTTATTTGACTTTTGATATAAAATGTCGGTTTATTTCCTGGTGACCTGACCCTTACCTACATTCCAGTGGCTCGCATAATAAAAGCCGGTTTAAGCTGGACACGTCCCTACTATGCATTTCTGTATCACATTTATGCTTATAACCTTGCTTATTGTTACTAATGTGCCTTGCATAGGAATGTCAAACGCTGTTCCAATGTCCCACAAACCTTGACTTGTAAAACTCCTTTGATATGTAAGCAAAGTAATATCATGTCTGTCTCCAGTTTAGGGGGCGCCCGGTTGCAGCTCGGCCTCCCCTCAATAGTTGCCTTTGTCTGCTCCTGCATAGTGCTTATCTCAAGGACATGCAAAATATGCAGACATAGAGTCTAAGAGATAGTCTTGATGTTTCCACTTTGTCCTTCCCCCTGTACCCCTTTACCTCCTTACATATGCCCCAAAGCTATGACAGTTAGCAATTGCTTCTTTTGTATTTTATGACGTGAATCCGATATTGTAAACTTCAGGGTAAGCCTATATAAACCTTTGAACACCAATAAACGAGGTTCCCATGCTGGCCTGCTTCGGCTTGTAAATATTGGGTCCCCTTTGCAAAGGTTTTTGTCTCGTGTTACTTGATCTCTGATAGTGGGTTCATTTGCACTCAACTCCGCACTCTTCCCGGGTGTAATAAGCGAGTTGGGGTTGACAGGGCGACTTGCGTGTTGGGTTTGGACCTAACAGAGGAGATGACTCAACCATATGGCAGAGATCCATTAAAATGCTGCATTTTAATAATAAAATATCCAATGTAGTATGGCCTCAAGAGACAAGAAAGGTGTCAAATATATGTGACATGGACAAGTATTCCTGGAAGCCAGCTGCCTGGCTGTTTTTAAAAAGCTATTGCACAAATAGGCATGCTGCATTTTCAAGGCGTCCTAAATCCAAAACAAGTGTCTCATTCCACATCTGCCCATTTTGTTTGTTTTTTTGCAGCACTCTGCTCATATTAAGGAGAGTTAACTCTCTCCAAAATATCACACGTTTTACACAAATGGATGTAGCGTCTCCCTTGCTGATAACGCCAATCTGAGTGTTAAAATGGAGAAAGGAAGCCTTTTAGTATCACAAAAGAACTCTTCCATAGGCATAAATATTCAGCCTCCACCCCCCTCAAAAGAAAAAAAACATTGTGGGAAGACTGTGTGACTCAAAAGCTGTTTTTCAGCATTTTAAAATGCTTCAAATTGAAGACAATATCACTTCTTCATTTCTTTTTTTGTGGCATCAACACAATCTTGTGGGCTTCTCACTGGCATCTGGTTGGCCGCTGCGAGAACAGGATACTGGACTAGATGGTCCATTGGCCTGATCCAGCAGGATGTTCTTATGTAATCGAAAGCAGGTGTTGCTAGTCTCCCCACACACACATTACTGTGCACACATAAGTACCCTAAGTACATTAAAAAATATTTCAAAGTACAATTTCAGTTGTCCATGCTCTGGTAACCTCTAAATTAGATTACTGCAATGCACTCTACATGGGGCTGCCTTTGAAGACGGTTCGGAAACTGCAGCTTGTGCAAAATGCAGCAGCCAGATTGGTAACAGGGACCAGATGGTCCGAACATATAAAACTGATTCTGGCCCGCTTGCACTGGCTCCCTTTATGTTTCCGAGCTCGATTCAAGGTGCTGTTTTTGACCTATAAAGCCTTACATGGCTTGGGACCACAATACCTGATGGAATGCCTCTCCCGATACGAACCCACCCGTACACTACATTCAAGATCAAAAACCCTCCTCCGGGTGCCTACTCCAAGGGAAGCTCGGAGAATGGCAACAGGGGCGAGGGCCTTCTCAGTGGTGGCCCCCAAATTACGGAATGATCTTTCTGACGAGGTGCGCCTGGTGCCAACAGTTATCTTTTCGGCGCCAGGTCAAGACTTTCCTCTTCTCCCAGGCATTTTAGCATGTGTTTTATATTGTTTTAAATTGTGTTTTAAATTGTTTTTTAAAAGATGTATTTTAAATTGTATTTGTTTTTAGTTACTGTAAACCGCCCAGAGAGCTTCAGCTATGGGGCGGTATACAAGTATAATAAATAAATAAATAAAATATGTGAGATCTCTCTGCTAATCCTTCCTTGGAACTTATGAACTGGTAGCCTGATGCTCAATTGCCTAGAGAAGTGGAAAGGGGGGATTTGTATCCCCGTGAGGCTGAGGCTGCTGGGCGGAAACTTCTGCTCTCCCCTGAAATTTCATTTTTTGCCACTGCTTGCAAAATTGGTGGCATCTGGGGAGTGCAGAAAAAATATTTTTTGGGTGGGTGGCAGATCAGGGCCCTGGTCTAGAGATTAGAATTAGGCACAAGAGCCCTAATGCTGGTAAACACACCATTTTGTCAGGCCTAGTAAGCTCAGACACTGTGAAACACCCCTCTTCCTTTAATCTAGTACAGTGGCAACATGCAAAAGCACAGCGCTGAAAGGCAAGCAGTACTGAGTACTCTCAGTGGTGCATTCCATGCACCCTTCAGCAGAGCTTGGAAAAGTTACTTTTTTAAACTACAACTCCCATCAGCCCTAGCCAGCATGGCCACTGGATTGGACTGATGGGAGTTGTAGTTCAAAAATAACTTTTCCAAGCTCTGCCCTTCAGTTCCACCGACGATGCAGAAGGCTCTGACCCCAGTGGAGAATAAGCCATTCCAGACAAACAGCCTTGTTAATGTGATGCATGAGATGTTAAATACATAGGGCTACTTCAACACTCATCAGATACACAGCGCCAGCAAGATTTGGCCCTCTCTCCACAACTAAAGATGCAGCAAGCAATTGAAGCTGAATACTGGAAGATTTGGGGCAGACTAAAGAAAATACTTCTTCATATCATTCAGACCATGGTATTTCCGATCTCTATGTATGGATGTGAAAGTTGGACAGTGAAAAAAGTGGATGAGAAAAAAATCAACTCATTCAAAATGTGGTGCTGGAGGAGAGCTTTGCACATACCATGGACTGTGAAAAAGGCAAATAATTGGGTGTTAGAACGAATTAAACCAGAACTATCACTAGAAGCTAAAATGATGAAGGTTATCATGCTTTGGACACATAATGAGAAGACATGATTCATTAGAAAAGATAATAATAAAACAGAAGGGAGTAGAAAAAGAGGAAGGCCAAACAAGAGATGGATTGATTCCATAAAGGAAGCCACAGACCTGAACTTACAAAATCTGAACAGGGTGGTTCATAACAGATGCTCTTGGAGGTCACTGATTCATAGGGTCGCCATAAGTCGTGGTCGACTTGGAGGCACATAACAACAAGAAGGGTATTACTGGCTACTAGCCATGATGGCTATGTTCTGCCTCTATAGTTGGAGGCAGTATGCTTCCAAATACGCAGAAGGGGAGAGTGCCCTTGCGCTCAGGTCCTGCTTGTTGGCTTCCTATGGGCAACTGGCTCGCCACTGTCAGAACAGGATGCTGGACTAGATGGCCATTGGCCTGATCCAATAAGCTCTTCTTACATTCTTATCTTAGCAGAAGGTGGGCAGTGTAGGAAGGATCACTGGATGAATTGCCCAGACTGACCAAGCTTGAGCACTGTCCATCTGAAAACCTGGCAGCGACACAAGGTCCTGAGGCTATTGTGACACAACTCCTAATCTGAGAGACATGGAAACAATACGGGATCTGTCTGGTTAGATCAAAAGTGGCCAGTATGTTCAGCCTGAGGGGCTGGATTTCCCCCCCCCCCAATCAAAGTGTTCAAAAGCATCATGGAAGAGGGCAGGCACCGCTTTGAACAAGTACTGAGCACCACTTGGTAGAAGGAGTGCTTGGCAGGTGAGAAGCAAAACAAGGAAGCCCTGTGTTGGAGCATGAATGCTAAACATTGTTTCATGCATCACATGGGGACAAGTATTTTAAAGTGACAATACTATCTACAGTCCTAAGCCACAAGACACAGTGTACAATTTTTGTTCTATTTGTGACTTCATAGGTTTTTAGAAATCAACAAAATACTATTTAACTGTAAACTATAACAAAACCTCTGCCTCTTTTATCCTACCTAATAATCATCTGTCTCTTCTTAGCTCAGCCCAGCTTGATATTCCATTCAAAAATGAATTAAGGGGTTGGGAAAAGTGAGTGTGTATGCGTGTGTATAGCTGTTATCAGAACCGCAGCCTACAGTGTTCAAATTTGCAAATGAATTCCAGGGAGGTGGCTTCCTTCTCCAACCAGCCCTCCGATCTTTTTCTTTTTTGTTTAAAGTATAGTGACTTCAAGGTCAGAGATGGAATGTCCAAGGAGACCAAGATATTCCCCAGCTGCTTTATGCTCTCACTGTTCGTGTTCAAGCTGCACTCATTCAATCTCCCGAGCAGAGAACGTTCTGCATGGCCCTCATAAACAGGCACTATTGGGAACTTTGTAGGGCATGATCAGTGTTCTGAGATGCCAATCACAGGTGTAGGAAAGGACACTGCTGCTGCTATTACTATTGCATGACAGCAGATAGTCCTGTGACTCTGCTAAATAGTTCATTGTTGCTAATGAACACCTGGCAGTGGGTGGCAGGGCATCTAAGCAAGGACAAACCTTCCTCCTAGCTCCTGTTGATGCCACAACTGTATTATTATTATTAATTAATTAATTTTAAATTTATTTAGACCCCACCTTTTGACCAAAGGCCCTCAAGGCGGCTTACAAAGAAAAATAAACACAAGTATAAAAATACATCAATAAAAGCAATACAACTTACAAAAATTAAACTAAATAACAGATAACATTATTAAGAAAAACAAATGTCCAAGAAAAACTTTGAACAAGTGAATTTGAAATGGATCACTCTGTCTTTGCCAGCACACAATATTCCATGCTTAGAGTCTCTCTCAGACACAGTTTACTCTGTTCCAGTCCCAGCAGACTGTTGGGATTGAACCCCATTTTCGAGGCTTCAGTTTCTAAGCCAAACTCAGTCATCGGATGCAAGCCGAAAGGAGGCAGGAGTACACCTTTCCTCCCTTCTAATACAACAGCCAGGGTGCTGTAAAATGTGTTCCCTTGTTTTAATCCTGGGATGAGGAGCCTCAGGCTTTGACCTCAACTTGGTTGATGGTTAACCAACATACAAATATTAAATTAATTCAAAATCAAATCAGGGACAGGAGCCAAATGTGGCCCCTCCAGGCCTCTCTATCTGGCCCTCGGGACTCTCAGCAGACCATGATCCCTCTCCAGCCATAGCCCTTCTCTGCTTTTTCCCATAAATTAGCAATCTCTCTTCCAAATGGAAGAGGCCGGTTTGTGCTGCCCCAGAAGGTTATTATAATATTGTATTTTTATGATGAACATTGCCTTGTTATATAATTTTTCTACAACAGTGTGGTATATAAATATTTAAATACATAAAAATAAAGGTGGGGGAGGGGGAGAGTGAACACATACAGGTGTTTTAATGAATGTTAAGAGATCCAATTAAAAACAAGTCACCCAAATCCATGGTGTGACTTGTTAAATGAATGTTCCAAACAACATTCTGTAAATTAAAAAACAAATTAAAAACCTTGAAAACATACCCTTTTCTAAGCAAGTTGCATCAGATTTGCAGAGCAATCCTGCGCATGCTTTCTTGGAAGTTAGTCCCATTGTGTTCAGTTGGCCTCACTCCCAGGTATGCATGCATAGCAGTATCATCCCAGCTGTGTATCCGAAACTGCCTATGAAAACATTGGGAACTGGTTTGTTAAAGTTGCCTCATTGCAGAAACTTGGCTTAAAGTTTCTGGGTTTTAACTTCCATCTCAGGGTCTCCGAGGAAAAATGACAAATCTCACAGTCAGGAACAGGAAACAAGGGGGCAAGCTGTCTTCTGCAAAGCCCAATCTCCCCTCCCATTCTGAACTTCACACCACACCCATCTTTCCAGCATAATCTTCCAATGTTACTGTTATCTTCTCTCTGTGTGTGGGACAGAAGGGTTGACAAGCAGAAACTAACGCAGCAAACTTGGACACAGATAGGAAAGTAGGCAGTAATTGTACACTGGTGATTAGCTGAGAGAGAGAGAGAGAGAGAGAGAGGAGGAGGAGAAAGGAGGCACAATCACTGAACTCAACTCCTACGATTCACCCTTTGCAGCACTGATGTTTCCTGCAATGAATATCATAGAGCACAAAGGGAAGGTGCTCAGACATGCCACAGAGTGCCACCTTTAATTCTGCCTGTGCTGACTTGCCAGACTTTTGCAAGATATGCCCTCTCTCTTTCACACTTTGTGTCCACCATAGCAAGCACTGGCATAGCAAGAATAAAAATGGCTTTTGTCTAATGCATTAATTGGCTACTTGGATTCCTGAGGGCCAACAGTTTGGAAAAGGGAGAGCACAGATGAAGAATTCAATTAATTTGAGGTAAAGCAGGAGATCAGGATATATACATCACTGAGATTTAGATGCAAGATCTCCTATACTAAAACATCAGCCTTTGGGACTTCATTTCAGCGGTTTTGCCTTTCCTGGCTTGCTCATATAACGACCAAGTCTTGCAAAACAGCAGAGTCTTGCACTATCCCAATGTCTGGAAACCATAACCGATAAATTGTCAGAAGGCTTTGAATCAAATCATCTTGCAAACAGCATACAACTGAAAGCACATACACCCCCCCCCCGAAGTGGGTTTTCCCAAACAGTCAATGTCAAAACAGGAAGATTCAAGTGGAAGATGGATGACAGCCAGTCTAACTAAGCTTTTATCAAGCCTCAGCATACATCCTGACATTTTATAAAATGACATTACTGGAAGCACTGCAAACACAGCCAGTTCCAGTGGTAGCTGCCACAGCTTATGGCTAAGTGCACAAAACACAATTGGGATTGTGTTTCAGACCAACTATATATTACAGAGTTTAAATATGCTTGCTAACAGCTGTATTGAGAAGACTTTGAAGAACAACACTGACAACCCCCCCCAATGTATCAGTAAAGACTTATGAGCTGCTCATCTATCAGGCCATAAAAAAAATCTGCTTGTGTTTGCAGAGAATCTATTCCACCAACCCAACCCAACATCAGCGTCAAGGTGTCAAACTGAGTTTTCTTGTAACAAAAAAAAAGCAGGCACAAGAAGTTATTAGTTCAGTGGGAATTTTGTTGCATAATAAATTGTTGCTAGCTCTGCACCACTGTGCATAGGTAAGGCTCTAAAAATCTACATAACTCACAGCAGAACTGTGACCGCTCCTTCACACTAGAGACAGAGAGGAGTATGAAGAAATGAGATAGTTTAAAACAAGGATGAGGAACTTCCGGCCCTCCAGATGCTATCGGACTCCTAGCTCACATCAGCTTGAGTCAGCATGGCCAAAGGTCAGGAATGATGGGGATTGTAGTCCAGTAACATCTGGAAGGCCTGCCTTCATGCTGATGTTCAGCCCACTCATTAGATGCAGAGACTCACATGTGATCTGCTTCCAGGCAAGGGTCTCTTCACACAACCACTGGGTGCACAAACAGGCACTAGCTGACTGCCATAGTGAGCTGCAGTAGACATCTAGTTGTGTGAATCCACCACCATGTGCAGGGCTCAGCAGGTTTCCTTAATCTGATGCTCTCCAGATGTTGTCAATTCCATCAGCCCCAGCCAGCATGGCCAATGATCAGGGATGATTTATTGATTTATTTATTGTGTTTGTATACCACCCCATAGCCGAAGCTCTCTGGGTGGTTTACAACAATTAAAAACATTATGATGAAGGTAGTAATTTAAAACATCACGAAGGTACTAGGGTTGGGGGAAACTGTCCTTAGGCACCCTTCAATGTAAATGTTCTCAGGTTATCTTGCACAATAAAAAACAGCAAATGTAATAGCAAAAACTAAAAAAAAGTTGGCATGGCACTGCAAATGCTTGAAAAGGGTACTTTGAGGTGGCATGCCAAAAGCCAAGCTGCATTTCTGGCAACGTATATACACAACAGCCTCACTCCCAAGTTTCAACATGCACAAATGTTTTCAAGCAAATGCCTATCACATACCCAGAGGGTCATGGGAAAAGAGCTCCAAATGTCCTTGGGGTTGGGGCAAAAAAGAAAAGGACATGATTTCAATTTAAAACAGGTCTACTTTTATGAACAATAGCACAGAACTTAACTGTAAGAGAAGGATTTGTTTTATACTCTAGGCAAGGGGGCGCGGTGAAAAAGCAAGATGAAATTCAATTGATTCATCTCCCAGAGCTGTTGTATTTGTGGAAGTGAGGACGGCTGAATTTATAAACACACTAGGGAGCATACTCAGACTCAGAAACATTTGCTAGATGCTTGTTAAAATGCTCTTGAGGGCAAGAAGCATAAATCCCCATCAGCGTTCACAAATCCTCTCATTCCCTAGCTGAGAATCAATAAGCCAGAAGTCACTGGGTCAAAAGAAACCAAATGCTTTTCTATATAAGAGGTCACATATGTCCTTAATTCCATATACATAAATAACTCATTTGTGAAGATAAGGGGCCAGCATCCTAGCATTGCTCACTGGTTATAGACTAAGCTTCACTTGCAGATCATTGCCTTCCGTAGGCGACAATGGAGCCTGGCTGGCCACACGCTTCTCTGGATCCCAGCCAAGGTATTTATGCCTTTAATTCAAAGAATTTGTTTCTATAAACCAGATTTTTGTTTTCACTTTCACTGAATGGCTAAAGCAGCATCTGTTAAAAGCAGGATTCACCCTTTGCTGTAAGCGGACAGCGAAGAGTTCCTTATTAGAACCATACCAAATGTTTTTGAGATATCTGTAATGGAATCCATGCCATCGGTTTGCACTTCCTGCCAGGAGCAAATTCCTGCATAGCAGGAATTCAAGAGCAGAGCTGACCACAATACATATTAAGTGGTGTGTTGCACTACCCAGCACAGCCTGCCCCCCCATGCCTAAGTCTTCTGTAGCTTCACAAGAGACCATTTCAAGTTGCATCTGACAGCCGGGAAGACGGGAGACAGACAGTCTGAGACAGAGATGCCGCCTGCAACTTCCCCAGTTACCCAGCATGAGCTGAAAGACCATGCCTGCCAAAAGATCTCAGCAATGTGCGGAAGACTTTAGGACAGCATAAAGCCTGGAGTCTCGTGCAGTGCAAATGTCCTCTGCTGTTAAAAGGCAAATCTAATGATGGCTTTTTCCCTGCCAGATCTTCAAGACTGTATTGCAACGGCTGGAAATCTAATTTCGCAAAATATTATTTTTAAGACGTATTTTAAGAACAAGGAAATATAGCAATGCTGCCATAAATAGATTGTTTCCCAGTTTGTCCAAATGATTAGCTTCACTTATAGTTAAGACCACAAATGTCAATAGGTGTTTTTGCTTCAGAAGTGTTTGTTATGTGCCTTCAAGTCGATTTCAACTTATGCCCACCCTATGAATCAGCAACCTCCAATAGCATCTGTTATAAACCATCCTGTTCAGAGCTTGTAAGTTCAGGTCTGTGGCTTCCTTGATGGAATCAATCCATCTCTTGTTTGGCCTTCCTCTTTTTCTACTCCCTTCTGTTTTTTCAGCATTATTGTCTTTTCTAGTGAATCATGTCTTCTCATTATGGGTCCATAGCATGATAACCTCAGTTTCATCATTTTAGCTTCTAGTAATAGTTCTGGTTTAATTTGTACTAATACCCAATTATTTGCCATTTTCACGGTCCATGGTACCCACAAAGCTCTCCTCCAACACCACTTTTCAAATGAGTTGATTTTTCTCTTACCCGCTTTTTTCACTGTCCAACTTTCACATCCATACATGAAATGGAATGGAAATGGACTGCCTTCAAGCCGATTATGACTTATGGCAACCCTATGAATAGGTTTTTCATGGTAAGCGGTATTCAGAGGTTGTCTATCATTGCTTCCTCTGAGGCTGGAGATCCAGTGTGGTGTAGTGGTTAAGGTGCTGGACTATGACCTGGGAGACCAGGGTTCGAATCCCGATATAGCCATGAAGCTCACTAGATGACCTTGGGCCAGTCACTGCCTCTCAGCCTCAGAGGAAGACAATGGTAAACCCCCTCTGAATACCGCTTACCATGAAATCCCTATTCATAGGGTCACCATAAGGCGGGATCGACTCGAAGGCAGTCCATTTCCATTTTCCTCTGAGGCTGAGAGGGAGTGACTGGCCCAAGGTCACCCAGTGAGCTTCATGGCTGTGTGGGGATTCAAACCCTGATCCTGACTTTAGTGTTCAGTGATATATCTTCTTGATGTTCAGCTGTAGTCCTGCTTTTGTGCTTTCCTCTTTAATTTTCATCGGCATTCATTTCAGATCATTACTAGTTTCTGCAAGTAGTATGGTGTTGTCTGCATATCTTAAATTATTGATATTCTCCCTTCAATTTTCATACCTCCATCTTGGTCCAATCCCACTTTCCGTATGATATGTTCTGCATATAGATTAAATAAAGAGGGTGATAAAATACACCCGTCTCACACCCTTTCGATTGGGAACCAATTGGTTTCTCCATATTCTGTCCTTACAGTAGCCTCTTGTCCAAAATATAGGTTGCGCATCAGGACAATCAGATGCTGTGGCACCCCCATTTCTTTTAAACCATTCCATAGTTTTTCATTATCTACACAGTCAAAGGCTTTGCTATAATCTATAAAGCACAGGGTGATTTTCTAATGAAATTCCTTGATCCGTTCCATTATCTAACGTATGTTTGCGATATGGTCTCTGGTACCTCTTCCCTTTCTAAATCCAACTTGGACATCTGGCACTTCTCGCTCCATACATGGTAAGAGCCTTTGTTATAAAATCTTGAGCATTACTTTACTTGCATAGGATATTAAGGCAATAGTTTGATAATTACTGCATTCCCTGGGATCCCCTTTCTTTGGAATTGGGATGTATACTGAATGCTTCCAGTCTGTGGGCCACTGTTTTCTTTTCCATATTTCTTGACAAATTTTTGCCAAAATTTGGACAGATTTAGTCTTAGTAACTTGTAGCAATTCTATTGGTATGCCATCTATTTCTCGTGATTTGTTTCTTCCAAGTATTTTAAGAGCAGCTTTCACCTCACATTCTAAAATTTCTGGTTCTTCATCATACGGTACCTCCATGAATGAATCTGCCATCCTTGCATCTTTTTATAGAGCTCTTCAGTATATTGTTTCCATCTTCCTTTTAATTCATCTCGGTCAGTTAGTGTGTTCCCCTGTTGATTATTCAACATCCCTACTCTTGATTTAAATTTCCCTTTAATTTCTCTAATCTTTTGGAATTCAGCTCTTGTTCTACCTTTTTGTTTTCCTCTTCTATTTCTTTACAATGACTATCATAATAGTTCTCTTTGTCCCTACATTTGTCCCAAATAGTTGCTGTATTATTGCATTTAAGGTTCTAACCATGTTTCTGTCTCCTTTTGCTTTTGCTTTCCTTCTTTCTTTAACAATTTTAAGAGTTTCATTAGTCATCCATTGAAGTCTTTCTTTTTAACTAGAGGTATTGTCTTTTTGCATTCTTCCCTGATAATGTCTCTGACTTCACTCCATAGTTCTTCTGGTTCTCTATCAACTAAATTTAATGCCTCAAATCTGTTCCTTATTTCATCTTTATATTCTTCTGGGGTGTTATTTAAATTGTATTTTGGTATTATGATTGCTTCGTTGTTGTTCTTTAAGCTTTTCTCTGATTTTCAATATTATTAGCTCATGATCTGTTAAAGCAATCTGCTCCTGGTCTTGTTTTCGCAGAAAGTAGGGAACTTCTCCATCTTCTGCTACCAATTATATAATCAATTTGATTCCTATGTTGACTATCTGGTGATGTCCATTAGTACAGTTGTCTTTTGGTTGCTCAAAAAATGTGTTTGCATTCAGAAGTGTAGCTTTTGGCTATTCAATTAACACAAAAAGTCACATCACATAAAACTAACTCTATGCATTTTGGAACAAAAACCCCTTAACATATATGGATATATGAGGCGTCCATGTTTTCTGCCCTCAACTATAGATCTGCAGAGGTTGAGGGGGATTGCAGTGGTTGTATGGCAATCCTTACCACCTCTCCCAGTTCTAAGGTTGGGAAGAAGGCTGAGGATTGTCTGCCCACAGCATTGCCAGAACACCTAGTGTGCCACATCAACAGCCAACTTGCAAGTTCCCTGCCATCTTTTCCAGATCCAAACTTGGAGTTGGGGAAGAAAGCAGGGGATTGTCCTGACTGAATAGTATACGAATTTTTATTGAAAGTGGCTTTCTATAAATGCAGTAGGCCTCATATGCATGAAAAGCTATAGTAGTCAGAGAACAATGTTACTATGCAAAGGCCAGAATCCAGGAGATTCTTTTTGGGGGGTGAGGGTAGCTCAGTGGTAGAGCATCTATCCACAGCATCTTCAGGTAGGGCTGGGAGAGATCCTAGGGAGCTGCTGCTCGTCAGTGTATGCAATACTGAGCTAGATGGACCAATGATCTGACTCAATATAAGGCAACTTCCTATGTTCTTAGTTAGCTTAGACTAGGTTCAAGCGTTTATGCCAGGGTGTGGAACATTTTTCTTCCTGTTGAAGACAGCATTCCTTCAAAGATAATACATTGGGGGCTGCATCCGAGCAGTGGGTGGAGCCAGAGCCAAAAATGGAGGGCCCTAGCTATATTTCATAGGGCTCTATGCCACCTTCTCTCTCTCTGCCACTATTCAGAGGACAAGAAATTAGGGCAGGGGTACCATGTGGTCCCCAAGCCATAGGTTCCCCATCACTGGCTTATGCTCACCCTGTGGAGCTTCTTCCTTTGGGCAGCAAGAACCTACCCCACTCTACGGCATCAGAGATGGCTTTTGATATACATACAAGTCCATTTAAAAAGAAATGTAGGAACGTAAGAAAAAGCCCTGCAACTGGGGGCCCATCTAGTCCAGCAACCTGTTCTCACAGTGGCCAGCCAGATGCTCATGGGAAGCCCACAAGTAGGACTTGAGCTCAACAGCACTCTCGCCTCCTGCAATTTCCAGGTAGTGATCTTCAGAAGCATGCTGCCTCCAAACATGGAGCCAAAACATAGCCATCATGGCTAATAGCCTTTGATAGCCTTATCCTCTATGAACTTGTCCAATCCTCTTTTAAAGCCATCCATGTTGGTGGTCATCACTGCCTGCTGTGGAAGCCAATTCCATAGTTTCACTATGCACTGTGTGGAGAAGGACTTTCTTTTGTCTACCTTGAATCTTCCAACATTCAATTTCATTGGATGTCTACAAGTTCTAGTGTTATGAGAGAGGGAGACTTGTTCCAGTGTTAGGAGACAGAGTTTGCCATCCAGCGTAGTGGGCTATTTGGTGGGGGAAAACTCATGTGAGACTTTTCAGACTCACAGAACAAGCTCCACAATTCTTTGGATCTGGGCCATTGTTTCTTTGCCAAATCCTTCCACAAAACTTAAAGTAAATGTATTAATTATTCAAATGTCCTTAGATTGCCTATACTTTGCCACATCCCTCAAGTCCTTTCCCTGAGATTTATCTCAGCAAACGTTTCCTTTAACTCTTCTGGTGTCTCCCTTTCCTTCCCTGTTTTTTCTAGTTAACAATATTAAAACATTTTAGGGCCTGATGTCATAAAGTAGACATCTGACCTTGACTGTAGACTCCCAAATGTATTACAAGGCTATTGAAACTCATCCAGTCAATGTTAATTATCACTGTATGTGTTTGGTTACAGGACTGGAGCCGCTCTGCTCAAATAATTATGGTGGTACAAATGCAACTTTTGTAAGTTTTGTAAACACTGTTGCTTGACATCATCTGGACTTGGCCAGTGAACTCTGGGAACCACATCAACATATAATGGGTCTAACCAACACACATGCCATCACTATAGAAGTGTACAAAATTATGCATGGCATGGAGAAGGTGGACAGAGAGAAAAACTTTGCTCTCATAACTTTAGAACTTGTGGACATCCAATGAAGCTGAATGTTGGAAGATTCAGGACAGACAAAGGAAAGTACTTCTTCAACAGCACTTAGTTAAACTATGGAATTTGCTCCCACAAGAGGCAGCGATGACCACCAATTTGGTTGGCTTTAAAAGAGGATTAGACAACTATTAGACAATTTCTTTTTAATATGTTTTAAACCTTTTTAAAAAAAGATGTTTTAAATTTTTTTTAAAAAAAAGATGCTTTAAAGCTTTTTTTAAATGTTTTTAAGACATTTTGTTTTAATATATGTTAAAGTCTGTTTTATGATGTTTTAAAGTGTTTTTAGTGCTTTTCTTTGTCGCCCTGGGCTCCTGCTGGGAGGAGGGGTGGGATATAAATAAAATAATAAATAAATAAATAGCTATACGGAGGACAAGGCTATCAATGGCTACTAGCCATGATGGCAACACTCTGGCTCCATGGCTGGAGGCAACATGCTTCTGAATACCAGTTGCTAGAAACCACAGGAGTGGAAAGTACTCAGGTCTTGGTTGTGGACTTCCCAAAGATATCTAGTCGACCACTATGCAAACAGGATACTGGACTAGATGGGCTATTGGATTGATCCAAAAGGCTGTTCTTGTGTTCTTATCACTTTCCCTTTGCTTCTACATAGCTCCAAAGTAAAACAAACCAAAACTTAGCTATTTCAATTATCAGAATGTAACTTGGCCCATGACTGTGCTTCACAGGATTTCCTCGGTCAGTCTTAAAACCAGTGATGCTGCTGGACCAACTATCATCAGCCCCAGCTAGCATGGCCTATGGTCATGGTGAGTGGGGGCTGAGAGTCCAGCAACATGTTGAGGGCCACAGTTTCCCCACAACTGCTTTAAAAAGTGTGTCGCCTTTGTCCATCTGATATTTCAAGCTTGGATCAGGTACTATCCAAGACTCTGGAATTTATTTAATGTATAGGTTTTTATCCTGCCTTTCAGGGTTTATGTGGGATTGTTTTATTGTGTATTTTAGTTATGAAGTATATTTAATTATTCTGTATCTTAACAATTTCATACAATTGGCTTTTATGTTTCGTAAACCACTTAGAAGCCATCGAGGCATTACACAGTATACAAATTCATCATCATTTGTGCCCAGGCAGCACAAAGGCCGCATACACATTTACCAGTTTCTAGCACAAAAATGCAGTTTTTCTCAATACAGAATTGTTCATGCTCATCCTCAACGTGCTGCTTTGACTCGAGTTACTGTAGATCTTGTCATCCAGATGGGTGGGTGTGGTTACTTGAAATGGGATTGAAACCCCTCCCTTTTATTAGATTATGTGATTAAAAACCTTCCCCTTGTGATGTTGGTATATATCCACTCACAATTTCATTGGACAGGTGTGGATACACACACACTTATTGCTGGAGCCGCCTACATCCATTTTCAAATGGACACAGTGCAGGGTAAAACAGAATCAATCTACAATGAGCTTGCATTTCAGAATGAAACCAGTTTGTGGGGAAAAACTTTTCGGGGCAAAAAATATGCAATAGGTCTAGATTGTGTGTAGATTGGGTAGAAAAAACTCCACTGATTCTAGAATAAAATTCCGTACGTGTGCAGCCTATTACAGGACCTAATAATGTCAGCCATGTCATCAGGGGTTCATTTACTATCTTGTCTTGCAGTGTGATACTATCACTAGAAGGTAAAATGATGAAACTGAGGTTATCATACTTTGGACACATCATGAGAAGACATGATTCATTAGAAAAGATAATAATGCAGGGAAAAACAGAAGGGAGTAGAAAAAGAGGAAGACCAAACAAGAGATGGATTGATTCCATAAAGGAAGCCACAGACCTGAGTTTACAAGATCTGCATAGGGTGGTTCACAACAGATGCTGTTGGAGGTTGCTGATTCATAGGGTCGCCATAAGTCGTAATCGACTTGAAGGCACATAACAACAACAAATATATACAGTGAAGACTAGTGGCTACAATGTCAGTGAGGCTCCAGACTTTAGGCTGAACTGCTCCAGGTTTTAGGCTGAACTTTCAAGGCGCTGTCCAAGGTGTTTAAATCACCTTGGACAGCTCCCTGAAAGTTCAGACTGAATCCCAGAGCAGATTCACTGCCCCACTGAATTCAGAGCTACTAGTGTCCACTGTATACAACACTGTCTGCCAGCAATATCTTTCTGCACTGTATGTAGGTCAAACAACACATCTCTGTGCAAAAGAACAAAACATACACACATCTAACATCAGAAATGGCAGTATCAGGGAAGCAGTAGGGGAACATTTCAGCCTAGCAGGACACACTGTAACTGATGTTAAAGTGATCATTCTTCAAAAGAACTTCCAAGTGATACTCCATCAAGGAAAGGCTGGATTTCAATTCATCAGGCAATTCAATTCTGATGTTTGTTTTTTAATCACACTACATGTGCTAATTAGCTTGCCAATGGAAGGATGTTTGTGTGATCACCAATGCTTCCTTGCTAAATGGTCACTAACTATTTTGCTTACAGGTAACAGTTGCTGTTCGTTCTTTTTAACTTTGATTTCTCTCTGATCTCAATACTTTATATTTCCGAACACACACACACACATATATATGCATTTGCCAATTTAGGCTCACACATCACGCATCTGATGAAGTGCACTGTAATCCATGAAACCTTAAGGCACAATAAATATGTTTATCTTTAAAGTGCCACAAGACTGTTAATTTTGCTGCAATAAACTTAACAGAGCTTCTGGAAATTACTGTATTCTGCAAGCACTCAACCTCAGAGTACAGAATAAGAGCACACAACTTTGGTTCCAGAAACTTAAAGGCTTCCTAGTGGCTATGTTTCAGGCTGCAGCCTTCTAATCCAACCCGCACCCAACTCCAGCTATTAGCCTCAAGACCATGAGCAGGAGACTACAGCGTCCAGGTTCAAATTCATGTACAACGGACCACTCACAGCTCCAGCCTGGCCTTGACAGGTATACAATGTTACTATTTCAAGATGCTTTAGTTGGAAGATAACTACTGGACTGCTTTTGGAATGCAAACCATGTATGTGCATGGTTTCAACCATTTCAACGAGACTGGTTCTGCAGGATTAGGATGCTACAGAGTAATCTACATATCCTACTGATTTGCAAATTATTGCAGCATTTATGAAGCTTTCCTGGAATATCACCAAGCTAACTATAGAGTTGCTGGCTGCCCAGGTTTATGACCTTAACCCCTTTGCTCTATGTTCAAAAGTGAGATAAGGACCGACTTACATTGTCAAGAGGAGAAATCAGTTATCTTCTGTCCTCCACTGTCTGTTACCTCCTTGATATTTTTATCATATCATCACTGCTGCAAATATTCTCACCATAGCCAATCTACCACACATCCTCGCTTTTCTCAGACAGGTGTATTTTGAGCATGTATACAGGATATAAAATAGGTATAAGGTCACACTATTAGAAACTCAGCCATTATCAAGAGACTCAGGCCCCGTTCACACGGTACATTGAACAAGTGTACAGTCTGTGTACCTGGGTACAAAAGTAGTTCAGCTGTACACTCGTACAGTTATTCACATGTAACATTCAACAAATGTACAATCTCCATTATATACACATTTGCTGCCAAGAAAAGAAAATGGTTTCAGTGACACTTATCAAATGCGCCATTGAAGCAATTCCCTTTTACTGGCAAGAAGGCAATGCATGCTGGGTCTATTATATTTCCTGAAGCGGTTTCCTGTCAAGGCTTACACTTAATAGAAAGTTTTGGCAGAAAGGGGAATGTAGTTTTACTCTTTTTATTTTTCCTGCAGATCCTTAAGCTTTACAATTAAAACACCAACTTTTTTTAAAAAAAATACCATATTCTGCAACTATCATAATTATCGCTATTTATACAGCCACGACAGTGATTGTATGCTATAGCCAGCACGGATTTTTCTCATTCTGCAATGTTAAAATTTAGAAGGTAAAATGATGAAACTGAGGTTATCATACTTTGGACACATCATGAGAAGAAATGATTCACTAAAAAAGACAATAATGCTGGGGAAAACAGAAGGGGTAGAAAAAGAGGAAGGCCAAACAAGAGATGGATTGATTCCATCAAGGAAGCCACAGACCTGAACTTACAAGATCTGAACAGGGTTGTTCATGACAGATGCTCTTGGAGGTCACTGATTCATAGGGTCGCCATAAGTTGAAATCGACTTGAAGGCACACAACAACAACACATGTGCAGGTTCTTTGAAAGGCAGTGCGGTGCAGTGATAAGACTGTTGGGCTAGGGCCTGGGAGACCTGGGTTCAAATCCTCCTTCAGCCATGAAACTCACTGGGTGACTTTTGGGCTAGTCACCTTCTCAGCTTAAACTACCTCATAGGGTTATTCTGAGGATATATTGGGGAGGTGCAGGACCATGTACGCCACATTGAGCTCTTTGCAGGAAAGTGGAAATATAAGGGAAACAAGGCATTAAATAAAATTAAGGCAGCAAATCTATGCATATTTACTTGATTGTAAGCACCACTGAACAGTGAAAGTTACTTCTGAGCAAACCTGCTTGGGATTATGTTGTTAAAACACAAGGAATAACTATTATCTACAGTTTCTCTTATTTATTGATAACTATCATTTCTGAGCAACGTGTCACCTAGCCATTAAGTTATTTTATTATTGCAGTTGTGACTGCAGCTATTATTCATGAAATGCCACAGGGGTTTGGAGCAAGTTTAAAGCAGACTTTTTGGAATCTATTTGTGGCAGAATCTTGAAGAGTATCTGTGCTACTCCGTGGCAATCAATAACAAGAGTCGCATGATGACACACTGCACATTTAACAGACTTATTATAAATATTCTAATATTTATTGATAAATCACATAGTATTTAAAGAAAATAATTGAATTTAGATGTTAAAGGTTGCAATTCTATGTTTGTTTCACTTCAGGAGTAAGCCCCATTAAACTCAATGGAACTTACTTCTGAGTAGACATGGTTAGGATTACACTGTGACTTTAGATTCCTAATCTTTCTCCCCACCCCTTTCACTAGATTACTGGTATATCCTTCCACCTTCTCTCAAGATAGCAATTCTCACTTGTCTGAGCCCATAGGGGCCACACAGGCTCTGCTTCAGTGTCTTTGCCCCCCCAGCCTTTCTCTCTTCAGTCCTTTCACCTCTACCTACATTCCCCTCCAAGTGATGCTGCAATCCTATCCCAACCCCACTTACCAGGGAGTAAGTCCCATTGAGCTCAGTGGAACTTACTTTTGAGTAAACATGGCTAGGATTGTACTGTGAGAAGAGACATAGACAAACTCTCATCCCTCCCTTTCTCTGCCCCCCCACAAATATTTTTCTATGGGGCTGGAATCCTAACACTTTTTACCTGGGAGTAAGTCCTATTGAATGGAATGGGATTTACTTTAGAGTGCGTATGGCTAGGAATGCATTGTGAATATAAACTTTTTGTAAAAAAAAAAAATTTAGACAATCCATGCTTAACTCTAGCTTCCCTGATAGAGATTGCTCTTTTTTAGGCAACCCTAACTTCCTTTGCCTGTGAGTAAGCCTCACTGAAGGAAATGGGACTTGCTTCTGAGTAGAAATTTTTAGAATTAGAGTGGAGCCCTCAGAAGCTGTTCCCCCCTCCCTTATCTCCCCTCACTAAGTTTCTGCTTCCCTGCCTCCTTTTTCCTTCTCTCAGGACAGCAATTTTCCCTTGTCTAAGACAAGAGGCTTGAACTCCTGTAAAACAAACTTAATATTTTAGAATTAACAATTTAGACAGTCCATGCCTAACTAGCTTCCCTGACAGAGTCTCTCACATTTTTAGGTACTCCTAACTCCACTTACCTGGGCATAAGCCCCACTGAACTCAATGGGACTTACTTCTGAGTAGGTACAGGGGGCTTGTACTCAGGTACAGAGTAACGTGTGAATACCCCTTCGGAGGTTGCCAAAAGCTCCACTACAAACAGATCCTTGTATTTGTGTCTCAAGAAACCAGAACTGATGTTGACTTTGATTACTGTTGTTTGGTTCTGCAAACAGCACTACAATGACACCTAGTAACAAAAGGGTTGCCAGGTTCTTGGCCTGAGACTGATCCTGTATCTTTAGGAGAAGAGAAAGTCAGCCAAGTGCAGGTGTTCTTGCAACTCTGTAATGGGAAAAAACCACAAGGTGGAATTCTTCCTTCCCTCTGCACAACTGTAAAAAATACAGAAGACCTCTTGGTTGCCAGGCCCAGCCTCCAAGAGGTTGTCTGTATCTTTAAAAGTTGGGGAGGGGGGAGGGAGAATTCCACCTTGTGGTTTTTCCCATTACAGAGTTGCAAGAACAACTACACTTGGCTGACCTTCTCTTCTAAAGACACAGGATCAGTCTCAGGCCATAGACCTGGCAACCCTAAGTAACAAGTACAAGCATTACAACACAACACATTAACACACCAACCAAGAAAAAAACCAGTAACATTTATGTGCTCAACTCCAGAGAAGGGCCAAATTAATTGTAGGCCTGTCTTAAATATACACAGTAACCTATGCACCAAGTTACCAAAACCCAACCACATGTTTTGACCCTAAGAAATCAGCATTTGGGAAGGACCTGTTTTGTGCAATTAAAAAACCTACATACTTTAACACAACAGGATTCTTACAGGAACTACTAAGATAATGTTTGTGAAGCACTTTAAAACTTTTAAAGCACTACATAAATGCTAAGTATTATTCTTATTTAACACACACACACAAAATTAACATACAATAGTTCAGCTGCAGGATAAGCCAATGACATGCCCTCATGGCATCTACCTCTACTCCAGGTCTATAGAGGAGCTTGAAATAAGAACCCCTTGAGAAACTAAGTATTTCCCTCCCCCAAAACAATCTAGCACTGACAGAGGAAGATGACTTTGCAGGTTACACAATCCATATGCCCTGGGCCAACGACTGGCTACATTAGACAAACCCCAAGTTAACACAACAAAAAGCAGACACCGGAGAACCAGACAGACAAAACAGTTAAACAGGAAAAGTTTGTTTTTCTCCTAATGCCAGATCTACCCATAATCCTTATTTGAGCTCCGAAGGATATGATTAGCTTTTCGAAACTCCAGTTCTACAAAACTCACTTTCCAACTGCCCTTTGAAGCTATTTCTATTTCAGTTTAAGGAGAGTTCAGCACTGCCTTCAAACATCTCTTTTCCATAGGGAGATGTTTACTTTTTGTGATATTTGGAAACCATGCGCAAGACTCATATCTGACCGCGGGCCATATATTCACGAATCCCAACACTATGCACCAAAATATTTTAATTTAAAGCACGCTTGCTGTAAATCAAAACCTGCTACATACGATTCCCATAATTTGTTGCCTCTCAGATTTGGCATGGAAATCTGTAAGCAGCTTTTCAAATTCTCAGGGTTTAGGGCTAGTATCCCTTTGTGTGTATAGAATTTGCACACACAAGGAGATTATTCTTGAGAAGAGGGACCAGTTGTTTTTAAAAGGCCGAGAAAAATGAAAAGTGAATGTTAAACATTCACTGCATAAAGGTTACTTTGGGAAATCATGATGCTCTTCTCCCTTTTATAAATAAGGATTCATCCTAAATCCTGATTAAATATTTTGTTTAGCTAATGCCATGTTCTTCTAATAAATCAGAGACGTGCCCAAAGCAAGCCTGACTACTTCAGAGTTTTGGCCTGCTCACACAATACTTGGAAAATCGAATCAATATTCTTCTTTGGAAGTACAGTTAGCAATGTTAAGGGCATAGCTCAGGATTTAGTACTGGGCCCTGAGTCTTCTGTCTCCTTCCACCCCTTTTTAAAAAATCTTGAACGTTTTGTTAAAAAAAAAGTTGTTTACAGGACTGTTGGGCATGCTGCAAAGCACAGTGCTTGTGAAGCTCCAATCACTTACCATCTTTATTTGCTCAGAAATCTAAATCTGTATTTGCATCTATTTGCTTAAATTTGCACCTGCAAATTTGCATCATGGGCCAGGGCAATGAGTCTTGCTCACTAGGAGGGACGTTGTGAAGTCCGCACTGATGCAACTTTTTGGATTTGTTCCTTAAGCAACTTCCTTCTCTCCCACACAAACTACATTAAGGGCAGTTTGCACTGGTTCTGCACACTGAATGATTCTTGTTATAATCTATCAAATGGACCTGTGTACTATATATGCATGCCAAAAGGCAAGAAGTTCCTATGTTTACTTTTATTAACTGGGCATGGGGGGGGGGAGAGAGGACTAACACTAATAAAGTTATTGCATTGTGTGCACACACGGAAAAAATCTTCACTGCCTCTCCAACAGAACCTTGAATGTATCAAAAACCAGGAACTGGGGCCTTTTGCTCCTTATTAGAACTGTCTTGCCTCCTTCCCCACACTGAAAATTTTAAATTGTTCCTGTGTTTGTAACATGCAGTTCACACCTCATGTTGCAACTCCCCAAGCCCACAAAGAGGAAAATGATGCATCAGGCTTGATTCCTTTCCCAACCAAGAGAACAGATTTACTGCGGGGGAGGGGGGGTTAATGGAAGCTTTGATTTCCCCCAAGAGACGAGGTCACAGACTAGGCCATTTCCTGTCTGCAGCAAGGCTGTGTGCTTCTGCAGGCATGTGTCTTATGACAAAAAGGGCTGATTCAGTTCAAAGATAGGGTCACCGCAATCATAGCACATAGACAGACCACATTCTTTCCATCCTTGTTTTTGCTTTATCATCACAGATTAAGAAAACATATTTGAGAAAGATAGATAAAATTTCAGTGGTTTAGGGGTTACCTACATCCGAAATCCCTCACAAGCTGGAAAAAGGCTAATTTTACAAGCTCAGCCTAGCGCCAATCACACAAGGATGAAAAGAGAGGTTTGGTTTCATAAGAGCAGCCCTGCTGGATCAGTCCAAAAGCCCATTTCTCCAGCATCCCGTTTCCTACTATGGTTTGGTGTAGTGAGAGCCAGTGTGGTGTAGTGGTTAAGGTGTTGGACTGCGAGGGTTCGAATCTTCACATAGCCATGAAGCTCACTGGGGGACCTTGGGCCAGTCACTGCCTCTCAGCCTCATGAAAACCCTATTCATAGGGTCACCATATGTCGGAATCGACTTGAAGGCAGTACATTTACATTTATACAGAGGTATTCTTCTGCGTATATAGGATATTCTTATCAACTAGAGAAATACAACAAGGATTTCTTCAAAAGAGAACTGTTGTCATTCCTGCCAAGGACAGCTGAGAAAATTAATAGACAGGATTGAAAAAGACGAGAACAACTCAAAATGATTATCCTACTGGTGTGTCGTCTCTTAATTTGGATTTACTTTACTTACTATTGTTTCACTGGAATATGTTACATATTGAGTTCAATACAGAACCTTTTCTTATACTTTGGATTTTGTTATTGCTTATATTTTGTCCTACTGTGGTCATCCAGGTGCCTGTGGGAAGCCTGCAAGCAGGACTTGAGCTCAACAACACTCTCCCACTTGTGATTCCCAGCAGTTGGTATTCAGACACATACTGCCTCTATCAGTGGCGGTAGACCATAAATGTTAGTAGCCATTAATTAGTCTTATCCTCCATGAATTTGATTTTGATTCTCTTTCAAAGCCATCAGAGTTGGTGGCCCTCACTACAGTTTGTGGGTAGAAATTCCATAGTTTAACTGTGTACTGTATGTCATTTCTTTTGTCTGTTCTGAACCTTCCAACTTAAGTCACACTGGAGCCAATGTATGTGCTAAGAAACTCCCCAATGGGAGTTCACCTGTATGTTTCATAAAGTTACATAAGGGCCGACGGTATTAGCTGATCGCCTGTAGATATTAGGCGACAGACATTTTCCCTCTAAATATTCAACAATTTTATTGCCTGAAGGTGTCCCCCGAACATGGCAAGAATCACAGAAATATTGGGACACAGAAAAATAAAATTTTAATTTTAGACATGGTTATTTAAGAAAGGAACAACAGAACAAGAAATTGAGAATTTAAGAACGTAAGAACTGCCTTGTTAAAGCAGTCCAAGGTCCATCTTCCAGAGCAGGCATGGGGAACCTGTGGCTCTCCAGATGCTGTTGGACACCAGCTCCCATCAGCCTCAACGAGCATGTCCAATGATCAGGAATGATGGGAACTGTAATCCACAGGTACCCCATCCCTGTCATCTGCATTATTAAGGATTTTTGGAAGCAACAGTATAAAAGATTAACCCAAGATTTAAAATGAACATGCACCGCATGTACTTACATCCACAGTGAGGAAGCTCTTGCACAACTTGGCTGCAGTGTTAAAACTTCAGGTACCTCAAGGTACAATTCTTAAAATGTCCAGCCAGACTTGCTATATGGGTAGCATACGAAAAACACATTGACCAGACCAGGAGTAAGAATTAAGAGCAAGGACCTCAAGTCCTCTTCAGACTATGACCTTATATCTCAATTAACTAAGCCCTTTCTAACTCTGCAAAAACCTCAAATAATGTAATATGAATTATGCAAATAATACAGCTTTACCTCATTTGTAATAGCTAATTTGAGGGCTAGGAGTTTTATCAGCTAAATTTGATTTTTAATTTTGCATGGAACACTCCTAGAGCTGCCCAGATATTGGCAAAAAGCATCTGCAGATCAAAACTGGCGCAAGGCAACACAAATGGGCTAGAGAGCTAGCATGCACTTTTAACTCTCCTTTTAGACTAACCTCAGTTGGACTGCTGCACTGCAATGGAGAAAAGCACTGTGGAAGAGCTCTCATAAAACACAGGAACTATTAGCCATTGGTTTCAACTTTGGGATAGGTGTAGAGACCCAACCAACCAACCACCCACAACTTAACCAGAGGTAAATCTGGAATCTTGCTATAAAAGTCATTAAGGAACAATTGGGAGATAGGAACATTCAATTGTTCTATTTTAAGACAGCTCTCCCTGAAGTTACAGTTCTAAAAAGAATAATTTTGAGACTGTGTCAAAGGGAAGAAGCAGTTTAACATTTCAAGGATAACTATGAATTATGGCAAGGTCAAGTAGCATGATTCACTGAAAGGGTAAAACACACACAGAGACACAGTATTTAACTATTCTAAATTTCCATTCATGGAAATTCCCTGGTATGCAGAGGAAAAATATATAATGGCTGAACAATTGCATTCCTATGTTACCAGAAGGGGGGGGGAAATGAGAAATGTCAAAATTTTAGTGGCAAGTTAACTCATAAATTATCCTTTTAAACGGTAGAAAAATCTTTAAGTATCTCAGCAAAACTTCGGTTCTAAGCTTTCCACATAGTGTTTGGAGACTGCATAATCTAAATTGAGGATTAATTTTAAGGTTGTAATCTACACCCTCCCTCCAATAAGTGCCAATTTAGATATTGGGTTCCAGACACTTTTGATGTGCATAAATGTTGGATTTTATACTGTTATGGCTTTGGGGGTTGAGATAGATGATTTCTGTGAGCCCCTTCCAGCCTCTAATTTGGAACCCTGCATATGGTGGAGATAGGCTCTGCAGTGGAGAAACCTGCTCAGCTGGTCAGATGAGCCTCTTTTGTTAGTCTAATAGAGTGGCCAGGTAAGCTAATGGGTCTATCAAGTGCCCATTAACTGGGCCAGGGAGATCCCATTGTTATTGAAACTCTTCAGGAGAGCCCCTCCTGGGGCCTAAGAGAGGTTTGTGTTTTGAGTTGAGCCTGAGGAAAGGCTGGGAGCTGGAGACATAGAGAGGCTGGCTACCTGCATTATGGCTTCAAGGTGTCTCCTGTAAGCCTGATGGAAAAGCAAGGTCTGTTGAACTGCTGATGCTTTGAACCCCTCCATCTAAAGCTCAGGTTGGAATGTGCGTAAATAAACAAACCATATCTCATAAAGACACCACAGTCTCCACTGACCTTCTTTCCAAGGAAACCAAACCCTAGGTAAGCAAAGGGACCCCTGGAGATCTCTCACCGCTTGGAGATTGGGGTGGCGCGCAACAATACATTACATGATCATGTAGTATGTGATGTTTTATGTGATCATGTAGCAACACAGGAAGCTAGCTTAAGCCAGGTCAGACCATTGATCTATTTAGCTCAGTATTATCTACACCAGGGTGTGGCCCTCCGAAAGTTGATGGACTCCAATTTCCATCTTCCCCAATCAACATGGCCAATGATCAGGAATGATGGGAGTTGTCATTTATTTATTTATTTATTTAAAATACTTATACCCCGCCCTTCTTCCGAGGAACTCAGGGCGGCTCACAATTAAAACAATAAACAATCAGAACAACCAATACACATGTTAAAAACAATTAAAAATAGATTAAATCAAAATAGATTAAAACTATAACATTTTCAGTTAAAAGCCCGCCTAAATAAAACAGTCTTCACCTGGGCACGAAAGGATGATAGCGAGGAAGCCAACCGAACCTCGCTAGGGAGGGAATTCCACAATCTAGGGGCAGCCATCGAAAAGGCCCTATTCTGTGTCTCAGCAAGAAGAACTTGCGAGAAAGATGGAATAGTAAGGAGGGCCTCACCGGATGATCTTAAAATCCGGACAGGTTCATAGAGGGAGACACGGTCTAACAGATAGCTTGGACCTAAGCTGTATAAGGCTTTATAGGTCAAAACCAGCACTTTGAATTGTGCCCGGAAACAGATTGGCAGCCAGTGGAGCTGGTATAGCAAAGGAGTAGTATGTTCTTTGAACCCAGCTCCAGTTAACATTCTGGCTGCCGCTCTTTGTACCAATTTAAGTTTCCGAGCAGTCTTCAAGGGCAGCCCTACGTAGAGCGCGTTACAGTAGTCTAATCAGGATGTAACTAAGGCATGTGTTACCGTAGTCAAGTCTGACAGGTCAAGGAACGGGCGCAGCTGGCGCACTAATCTTAATTGAGCGAAGGCACTCCCAGCCACAGCAGAGACCTGCGCCTCCAGGCTCAAAGTCGAGTCCAGGAGTACTCCCAAGCTGCGAACTTGAGATTTCAAGGGGAGTGTAACCCCGTCCAGCACAAGTTGAATCCCTATTCCCTGATCCGCCCTCCGACTGACAAGGAGCACCTCTGTCTTGTCAGGATTTAGTTTCAACTTGTTCGTCCCCATCCAGTCCATCACTGATACCAGGCAGTGGTTTAGGACCTGGACGGCTTCCTTGGTTTCATTAGGTGGAAAGGAGGAATAGAGTTGGGTGTTATCCGCATATTGGTGACACCGAACCCCAAAACTCCGGATAACCTCTCCCAGCGGTTTCATGTAGATATTAAATAGTATGGGGGACAGGACTGAACCCTGGGGCACACCATAGGTCAATGGCCAAGGGGTCGAGCAGGTATCCTCCATAACCACCTTCTGGGTTCGCCCCTCTAGGAAGGATCGGAGCCACCGTAGCACCATGCCTCCAAGTCCCATCCCAGCGAGGCGACCCAGGAGGATACCATGGTCGATGGTATCGAAAGCGGCTGAGAGGTCCAGTAGAACCAACAGGGACACACTCCCCCTGTCCAGTTCCCTGCGTAGGTCATCCACCAAGGCGACCAAAGCTGTCTCAGTCGCATAGCCGGGCCTGAAACCACATTGAAATGGATCTAGATAATCCGTCTCATCCAAAAATCTCTGGAGCTGGGCGGTTACCACTCGTTCTATTATCTTGCCCAAAAAAGGAATATTGGAGACTGGACGATAGTTACCTAATAATGAGGGGTCAAGGGAGGATTTTTTCAGCAAAGGTCTTATTACAGCTTCCTTTAGACAGGGTGGTAATCTGCCCTGTGGTAGAGAGGCGTTGATCACTTCCTTGACCCCACAGGCTAGCCATCCTAGATCTACACTAGGGATGGAATCCATTGGCTGGTGCCAATTCAAAAGCATTCTGTTGACCTAACAGACTAGTATCAATTCGAGTTCGTTCTTTGTCCACTAGCCGCTGATTTTACTGATCCATTTCATCCCTCTGAAAAATATTGATATTAATATTGATATTTTGAAAGGGAATGTCAATAAATTAAAGGAAATATTGATAAAGTGAAGGAAATATCAATAAAAGTATCAATATTAATATCAGTATTTTAGACACTTTTTAAAACAAATCAATTTCCTAAAATAGCTATGGAAAATCACTACATAAAAATCTGATCCACAACAATATTAAATAAGGAAATTAGTAGAAAATTCAGTACCAAATCTGAATTGAGAGAAATTGTAGGGCATCCCTAACTGTAGCTGACTAGCAATGGTTCTTCAGGGTTTCAGACAGCAGCCTTTCTCATCCCCTATCTGGAGTTGCTGGGACTGTGAACCTGGGACTTTCTGCATGCAGCGTATGTGCTCTGCCCTGAGCTATGGTCCCTCTACACTGATTTGACTCCTGAAACGGGGTTCGAGTTCTGCTTTCCCATTGGTATTAAAACTGTGCTCATCCTCCCCCCAAAATTATTATCGGTTGGAACAGTAGGAAAACAGGTATGCAAATTGCCGCTGAAAAAAGCTAGTCACAGATAGAGATGTGAAGACTCAAAAAAAAAAAAGGAAAGTAAAAGTGTCCCCGCACTTGTAGTGCGAGTCGTTTCCGACGCTTAGGGTGACGTCTTGTGACGTTTACTAGGCAGACCATATATATAGGTTGGGATTGCCAGTTCCGTCCCCAGCCTTTCTTTACCCCCCAGCATATGCCGGTTACTCATTTTACCGACCACGGATGGATGGAAGGCTGAGTGGACCTCAACCCCTTTTACCAGAGATTTGACTTCCTCCTTCCGTTGGAATCGAACTCCGTCCGTGAGCAGAGCTTCGGCTGCGTTACCACCGCTTACCACTCTGCGCCACGGAGGATCTTTGCGCCACGGAGGATCTTTGCAAAAAAAAACCAAAACCCAACCCTGAAAAATTCAGTGGGAAGCCACCACCCCGGGTTTTCCCCCAATTTTTCCATCCCCCACCCCAGGCCTTCATATATCTATTCTGAGATGTAAGGGATATCACCTAATGCCCCAATACTCTTATGCTATATAGCAGGTAAGGGCGCAATGTCAGATTTCAGTGGCCAATATTCCAGTGTATGGAAGTGGCAAGATGTTGCCAGGTCCACTCTTAAATGTACTCAAGTAGAAAAGCCTGGTTGCTTTCAAACCTTATAACAAGGATGGGGAACCTCAGCCACAGGGCTCAAATGTGGTCCTGGCATCTCTATCTGGTCCTTGGGACTCCCCTTAAGGCACACCCACTCCCCAGGCCACACCCCTCTCTCCAAGCCGGTGGAACTCCTCTGCACCCTCCCCCTGAAGGGTTTTCAGCAGGCTGGAATGCATCCTTGAACTGCGATAATGCCTCTTGCTGCCTAGATGGAGGCACGTGGGTGTGGAGGGGTGTAGAAACCTGACTCTGGAATATAGAGTCCTGACTCTGGATAAGGCATCCCTTCCCGGAGAGCAAGCAGATGTGTCGGGAAGATAAAGGGGGAGAACGCGGGGAATCTTTTCTTGCTGCCACAAGACTCCTCAGACATTGCTCCAAAGTGAAAGGAATTAGACAACTTGCAATGGCTCCACCTGGAAATAGAATGGCCCAAGTGTGCTGTGAACCAGAAGCGAGCAGAAGAGATGTGCTGGTATACCACACTCCCAAGAAACATCTCCTGGAACTCTCCTTCTCTGCCTGATAACACCAGCCTTTGCACCAAGGGAAGAGAGAAAACATTTTACTTAAGGCTGGAAGAAATCTGCTTGCTGTGTCCAGTATTTGGCATTTTTGAAGAACTGGCTGCTGCCTATATTTTTGTTGATATTTCACTGTACCCGAAATGTTTTTCATGTCTAACTCTGTTTTATATGTTCTGATTATTTTATAATGTATTTTGAATGTTATAACGTTTAGGTTATCAAAATGAGTTCTTTGTTTGGATTGTTATATTGTGTTTGAATAGTCGTTGGACTGTTATTGATATGCTGCTGTTGTTTTTTGTGAGCCACTTTGGGTACATTTGTGAGGAAAAGTGGCATACAAATATGAAGCAAGCAAGCAAGCAAGCAAGCAAGAAAGAAAGGTTGCCAAATAAGGAATGCGGCCCTTGGAATGAAAAAGGTTCCCCATCCCTGCCTTATAATGCAACCTTGTAAAACACACTCCCACAAGTTACCAGCTGGCAGAAAACCTTTACTAGCCTGCTGGGGCTAGCACATAAGGGGACTGTGAACTCTGTTCTTCCTGTAGCAGCTGGATGCATTTGTAAGCCAGGCATGGAGGAGAGGGCTCCTCTCCTCTGGCAGCCCACTTGGTCTCTATGCTGGGCACAGAGCAGAGATGGAGTGGAGTGCTCCACCCCTCCCTTGCCAGCCTATTCACTCACCTCCATCCAAATTTCACATAACTGCCTGCACACAATGCCTTGCCTCCTATGGCTATAAGGCAAATGGTTCTGGTGGGCAAAGACCTATAGAGCTCAGACACCTAAAAAAAATTGCTTCATTCCCTACATACCGAACAGATCACAGTTTTCTACAGGAGAGGGCATCTGGCAGATAGCATCTTATTAGGAGGTCTGGCGTCACATGATGTCACAATTGTGCGTTTAGTGTGGCAGCACCTAACCTTTGGAACTCCCTCCCGTGATATATCAGGCAGGCACCTTCTCGATTGTCCTTTTTGCACCTGTTGAAAACATTCCTCTTTCAACAAAACTTCTAAGTGGAGATTTTTGTTGCAGTTGGTATCTGTACTGGATTTGAATTGATTTAAATATGTATCATTGCTGTTATTGTTTTAAATTGTTGACATCTGAAATATTGGTTCTCAATTGATTTTATATATGCAAATGTTTCAGCTGTTTCCATATATGCAATTGTTCTGTGTATGTTTTTACCGTGCTATACATCACTTTGGGATGTGATTCATAAATGAAATAAATAATAATAAATGTTTAAATTTAAGACTTATGGTAATTATAGCAATGTATCAGCACAGGCACTTGTTTTATTACAAAAAGGGGGCTTAGTCAACTGGGCACGCATATCTAGTAAATAAACCCATTTAAAATGGATATTGCTGTAAATTAATGTGTAATGCCTACAAGCTGGACAGAAATATAAGAACTCCTGAGGAATAGGAATAATCACAGGTGGTCCAAAAGAGAGGGGGAGGGTTCCCTCCTTAAGCAGCCTTATGGAAAGTGAGTCATGTAGATTGCCCCCTAAAAGCACAGCTATAAACACACTTAACAGACCACATTGGTACACAAGTCCTCCATTAAAACTATGGGGGTGGGGGAACTCTGCAGGCTGCTTTCTGAAAGAGCCACACTGTCATTCAGTGCTTAACAGCTATAAATTGCCAGAAAGCTTTCACTGTGATGGTTAGCCAAGCCAAACATCACTAGAAACAAAGCTATAATGACTTCTTGACAATCATCGCATGCTCACATGTTCAGCAATGCAGGCTAAAATAAGAGCCATTCCAGTTAAAATTAAAGTTAGGGAGACCAAAGTGTGCGTGTGTGCGTGCATTTAAAAAAACAGCATTGGTTCTGTTCTCATCTAGCATGCATGTATAATTGTTCCTTGTTAGTTTTAAAAGGGCATTTTATGGACATCTGATTTTCTATATTTATATCCCAACATATTTTATTTTCTGCCAATAGCTTGACAAATTATCCGCAATGAAGCATGCATTTTCCAAGCAAGAGGAAGCTTGGAACAGCATTCACTCCTTCAGGAATTTGGATGTGAAGCCCCATCCAACACCTATTGCAGCAGAGCAGCAGGGTGCAACGCTGTCCTTTTCTCCTGCTTGTCACCCTTGGTTAACAGGGAGAAAGACAAAGAGAAGGGCCTAGCAGAAAACAACCCAGAGCAATAAGGTGTTTGCACCAGTGCTAAACGTAGGGCAAGAAACCAGCCGGCTAGCAAAATGTCAAAAGTCTGGAAGAGACACATACGGGGGGGGGGGGGCAGAGGGGGACAGCAATAGATTCCTATTAAAACTAGCACTAGAATCAACAGCCGCTACCAGTCAGTGTAGATGTAGACAATACTGAGCTAGATGGACCAATGGTTTGACTCGGCATAAGGCAGATTCCTATGTTCCAACAGCGCAAAGGGTCAAGACTGTTATTTGTCACTTGCAAAGTGGCTGTATTTATACTGGACAAGGTGATTGCATGGATGGAACTTGTTTGCCGTTAGAATTGCCTCATCGAGAATAAGCTCCCCAGAACAGAGCTTGAAAGCCTCTGCACTAGACAGTCTCCTTTCACAGAAAGGGTCACAGCTCACAGCAGACACCATACCTCCAGGAGGCACAGCTTCCCAGGCTAAGCAACTGGTGGGCAGGGGTGCAGATCTAGAACACGTTTGATAAACTACCATTCCAGCCATGGAATATAGGAAGCTGCCTCACACAGAGTCAGACCACTGGTCCATCTAGCTCAACACTGTCGACACTGACTGGCAGCAGCTCCCCAGGGTTTCAGAGTGGGGTCTCTCCCAGTCCTATGTGGAGATGCCAGGGACTGAACCTGGAAGAAGATGCTCTGCCACTGAGCTATGGCCCTTCCGTATGCAAGAGAACCACTATGGGGAACCTGTGCTGCCAGGGCCCTTGGGCACCAGCCTGCCGTGGGCCCTGGCACCCACACACCCCACCTACCTACCTAGCAGACAGGTGGGGGGGAGGTCAGGTGGGCGAGCAAGTGAGCAGGGGGGCAGGGGGAGGGTGAGCGGGAACGGGTGTGCAGCTCCCTCCCTGAGATCCGCAGCAGGCTCCCCCACCATAAAGAGGGCGAGTGAGTGATCAGCGGGGGTGGAGGGAGAACGAGTGGGGGGGAGTGAGTGGGGAGAGGGTGAGTGAGCGAGAAGGCAGGGGGAGGGCGAGAGTTGGAGGAGGGTGCGTGAGCGGGCGCAGGCATGTCGGCGAGTGGGTGTGCAGCTCCCTCCCTGCGGGCCGCAGCAGGGAGCCTGCCGTGGAAGGGAACACTACTCCCCCACCATAACGAGGGCCCTTCGGGGGCCCTGTGGGCCACGGGGCCCTCAGCCAGGACCCCACCAGGCCGCCCTTTGGAGCTGGCCCTGTGTGCTGCTCCACATGTTGTGAACTCCAACATCCATCAGTCCCAGCCTCCACGACTGATGGACAAAGATAGTGAGAATTGTACACCAGCAATACCTGAGGGCCACAGGTTCCTCACTGTGCAAGAAAGTAAGGGCTAGGCAACCTTTTAGATCTGCAGGTATGTTTTCACCATGTGAATGGACTGCCTTCAAGTCGATTCCGTCTTATGGTGACCCTATGAATAGGGTTTTCATGGTAAGCAGTATTCAGTGACTGGCCCAATGTCACCCAGTGAGCTTCATGTCTGTGTGGAGATTCGAACCCTGGTCTCCCAGGTCGTAGTCCAGCACCTTAACCACTACACCACACTAGCTCTCTTCACCCTGTGAATGAATTTCTCCCTAAATAATGCGCTTATGGAACAGTTGTCACATGGCTGCAATACAGAACCACAGGGACCAAGGTAATGGCGTAAACAGCAAAACATGGCAGCCGGGGCTTTATGTGACCAACTACGATGTGCAGGATCACGTGCGAGTAAGCAACGAGGTTCCAGTCCTTTAGTGACGTTGGGAGGTTCTCTGTGAAATGCAACTGACTATACCACAGGTTTATATCACACATTCTGCAGAGTCCCTCTCATTTCTGCTCCATACCTTGAGACAAGCGGGCAGAAAGGGATTACTTGCCACATGACATTACTTCTGCAGGAATTCTGGATGAGTAGGAAGAAGGGTGAGGCAAGGCCAAGGTTTGTAAGGAAGGGCAGAGACGCAGGATTAGACCCGAAAATGCAAGGTGAAAGTATCGTTCTGTTGACCATCCAAGGGCAGAAAACCAGCTCCTTGAATTTATACTGGACCTGACCAAGGCAGAATCTGTTACTGCACATCTCTGTGCCTGTCTATGCCTGAATAATTTGAGCGTATAAGTCCTCTAAACAAACAAGGCCCAGATCACCTACTGGGGCCCAAGTTGAAGCATTTAGGTTCCTGTTCAAGCCTGACATACAGAAGGCTGAAATCTCCAGGTAAAGTTGGAAAGGACCCCTGCGTGTAACCCTGGAGAGCTTCTGCCAGTCACTGTAGATAATACTGAGGGACCCTATGCAGCATGAGGCAGCATTCTATGTTCCTAAGCCATGGAGCCCCTAAAATTACACTTCAGTTGTTTGCATATTCTAACAAAAAAAGTCAGCCATTTCTAAAGAATCAGTCACAGTATTTTTGAGCAAACACTTTTGCTCCCTTCATAAAGTCATCTGCTGCAGGCCAACTTTAAATGTAAATGTACTGCCTTCAAGTCAATTCCAACTTATGGTGACCCTATGAATAGGGTTTTCATGAGGAGGAGAGGCAGTGACTGGCCTAAGGTCACCCAGTGCGCTTCATGGCTGTGTGGGGATTCGAACCCTGGTCTCCCAGGTCATAGTCCAACAGGCCACAGTTCTCACCATCCCTGGCCATCAGCCATGCCAGGCTGGGGGCTGATGGAAGTTGTAGTCCGACAACATTTGGAGGGCTACAGGATAAGCCACTCTTCCTATAATGGGTTATGACAAAGCTGGATTTTAATTCATTTCATACACACATTTAAATAACTAGATGCATGTTTCGGTAAGAATGGCCATCTTACCAGAAGTCTTATTCTGTTAAGGAAATCAAAAGTTGCAAGCTGTCATAGATTCAGTACATGGTTAACATACAAAGTTGCTTCAAAAATGGCAAAGACTAAATACAACTCAGAGTGAAAACCAGATATTTTTCTCAAGAGACTTACAGAAAAGGGGGGGACATAACAGTACCAAAATTTGGCACTTCCGTGGATCTGACATGCTTATTTAGCATTTGAAACACCCAAGTGGCCAACAGATCTCAGCCCCCGTTTTGGATGGACTGCTGACAAGAGCACTTTCTATGGTGCTGCACAGAAAACCACAACCAGGTAGGCAATGGTATCAAAAACAAAATATGCTGTGCAAAAGAGGAACATGTTCACAGAAATGTGTGTCCCTCATAAGAAGCCCACAAGCTATCAAGATAATTATAATTTATTTATGCAGCTCACATCAATGTACATGCCAATTCACAATGTAAAATAAGCTACAGACAGGCCCCCGACCCAAGCATTTTGCATTCTAAAGCAGCTTTCCCCAACCTGGGGCTCTCCAGACGTTTTGCACTAGAACTACTCCATTTTATCAGGAGGTCTGTTCCCCACAACATAGGAAGCGGACCTTTCGTGTAGTGGCACCTACCCTTTGGAATTCCCTCCCCTTAAATATTAGACAGAGAGCTAGTGTGGCGTGGTGGTTAAGGTGTTGGACTACAACCTGGGAGACCAGAGTTTGAATCCCCACATAGCCATGAAGTTCACTGGGTGACCTTGGGCCAGTCACTGCCTCTCAGTCTCATGAAAACCCTATTCATAGGGTCACCATAAGTTGGAATCGACTTGAAGGCAGTACATTTACATTTTTTCAATATTAGACAGGCGCCTACTGAAGACCTTCCTCTTTCAACAAGCCTTTTAAGTAGAAACCTTATCCCAGTCTCTGTGTGTGTGTGTTGGAATTGCTTTTTAAGATATTTTCAAAGGTTTTTTAAAAAAAGATGTTTTTAAAGATGTTTTGTTTTACTATATTTTAATATCTCTTTTTATGTTTTAAAGTGTTTTTGTCTGCCGCTCTGGGCTCCTACTGGGAGGAAGGGTGGGATATAAATTTAATAAATAATAAATAAATCCCATTGGCTGTAGCCAACATTGCCAGTATTCAGGGATGATGGGAAGTGCAGTCCAACAACATCTAGAAGAACACTAAGGGTTGACAGTAGGGAAAGGAGAGAAACAGCAATGGTGTGAATGTGAGGAAATGAGAAAACAAAGATAAAAGAACACAGAAATAATCACAGTCCAGCACAGAATTAGGTGCAATCAAATCCAATTATTTCAATAATGTAAAGCATGCCTAGTTCTGTACTAGACAGTGGTGAAAAGAGCCTATGATGGACCAAATCAAGGGTTTAACTAGTTCAGGGGTAGCCAGTGTACTACCCTATCTTACAAATGTTTTGGACTACAACTCCCATCAGCCCAAGTCAGCATGGACAACAATCAAGGATTATGGGGAGCTATAGTCCAAATGGAGGGCACCATGTCGGCTGTCCCTGGTCTAGTTCAACACTCTGCATGCAACAATGACCAACCCTATGTCCCTGAGAAGGTCACAAGCAAGGCACAATGAGCAGCCCTTGATGGATGTTCGCCAGCATCTGACAGCAACAATCCTGTCACCTAATTAAAGGAATAAATTCAGGACAGATGTAAGTACCACCTGCTTATGGATTTTGCTGCCTCACAATGTGGTTTTGGCCTCTAGTTCACATACCTTTAAAAGGGGATTAGGCAAATTTATCGACAGTAGGTTTATCAATGGTCATGACTATTTGGGACCCTCCAGGTTCACAGGCAGTATGTCACTTAACATCATGTGTGGGGAGCAACTATTACCTGCAACCCTTATTGGTGGACTTCCCAGGGGTCTTTGTTTGGCCACTGGAGGATGCTGGACTACACAGACCTTTGGCTGGACTCCTCATGAGGATACTTTTAGTTTAGCAGGGTCTTTCCTACCATTAGGTAGTGTGAGACAGTCACCTCATGGCAGCTCCGCCAATCCTTCCTGAGGTTCCCAACCATTTTTGGTCTCCTAGGCTAGCACGCAAGCTGTTGCAAAGCTTGCTTGTTGCAGGCCTCAGTGCCTGCCCTGTTCCCCCTAACTAGCCTGCTACCCTCAGGTGTAGCTGACACCGTCCCATCACAAGCGCTAAATTAAGATTCAGTGGTAGAGTTATCTGCTTCACATGCAGAAGGTCCCTGGTTCAGTCCCCCAAATCTCCATGTAGGGCTGGAAAAGGCCTCTGTCTGGAACCACTGCCAGTCAGTGTGTGCAATACTGACCTAAGTGTAGCAATGGTCTGACTCAATTTAAGACAGCTTCCTATGTTCCTTTGCTTGAAGGCAGGGAATGGCAGGGAAATGACTATACAATTTAGAAAAAAATATTCTACAGGAACAGACTTTTTAGAATTTGTATATGTAGCTCAAGACACAGCCGACCTTCAACATGGACAATCTCAGTAGCATCCACAATACTTTTCAACTACTCTGCATAAAGAAAGTTTAATATAACCTTGCTTTAACCTAACTTGAATCAACTGATTAATGAACTGATTTCAGCTAGTGCTTTTGATCCCATTTTGCCTTCAGAAACAGAATTTTAGACGCTTTGTTTCTAGACAGACACAGCCAGCCTCCTCTATCTCTTCTCTACTATTATGGGATTACAAATTTATTTTGATTCCATGGAATGAGGATCTTTAAGGCCAAGAGTTTTTTAATAAATCAAGCCCTACCTCCCATAAACAAAAACAAAGGAATTTATTTTGGCTGGATTAAAAGGAAGTCTTTTATAAGAGGTGTTGATAAGATCAGAGCAAGCTGTCCTTGGGACTCCTACTTACAATTTAAGCCTCGGGAGAAAACAAGCATTTGTTTCTCCTACACGACAAAGAATGTTTTTCTTTATTTTTCTACCCCTCAGTTAAAACTGGCCATTTAAAATTTATTTATATTAATATTTATTTATTAATAAAATTTACATCACAGAAACAGTTTCCATTTGTTAGACAGAGTATGCCATTTTATTAACTACTTTTCTAGAAGTGATATGTACATAGCACCTTTTTAGTAACAAGGTGGATGATAGTGACCATAAACCAGGGTGGGCAATGCAGTACCCTCCAGATGTTGTTGGACTCCAACTCCCATTGGCCCCCCAGCCCAGCATGGTCAATGGTTAGAGATGACAGGAGTTGTAGTGCAACAACTAGAGGGGACGACCATGGTAGCTACCCCTTCCATAGGCTGACTCAACACTTTCCCAGCCACCAAAAAACTTTCCATATTTTAAGAAAAGAGCAGCTGTTTAAGCCAAGTGGGCATTAAGTACTGAAGCACCCTGGCCTTTGTGCAAAACTAGAATGATGCTGATGCCCTTCATCTCCTACAGCTGTGATCATTAAAGCAGTGATGGATGCAAGGCCCCTCAAGGCAGTTTTGCTACATTCAGATTCAAATGTTTTTCTGCAGTTACACCAGCCTTCCCCAACTTGGGTGTCCTCCAGATGTTGTTGCACTGCAACTCCCATAATCCTTGACCGTTGGCCATGACAACTGTGGATGAGAGTTGTAGTCTGACAACGTCTGGAAGGCACAAGACCGTGGAAGGCTGATTTATGCCCACTGAAACTCAGAGGCCTCATTCCCCCATCACTGTAAGCCATAGCCAATGGTTTACTGCAAACATGGTGATCTCGCCCAATTTCCTCATTCCTTCTAGCATGGTGGGGAAACCAACCAAAATCCCTGGCTTTGCTTGCAAACCAAGGATGGTGGCTTGTTTCACTCTGAAAAAACCACAACCCCTAGTTTAGAGGTAACAGCAAGCCAGAGATGATGGTTTATTTCTCCCAAGTGCTAGCAGGGAGGAGCAAACAGGGCAGGAGCAAACAGGGCAGGAGCAAACAGAACAAATCAGCATGTTCACAGTAACCATTACTTATGTCAGGGCTGGCTAACCTGTGACCATCCAGATGTTGGACTACAACTCCTATCATTCCTAACCATTGGCCATGCTGGATGGGGTGGGCGGGAGTTGTAGTCCAACACCACTTAGAGAGCACTAGGTTGGGGAAGACTGCCATGCACACAGGTAGAGTGGCCAACAGCAGAGCATATACTTTGCATGCAGAAGGCACAATCCTTGCTCTCTTAAGTTAAAGAAGATACGCGAAAGAGCTGCCGCCAGCTTAAATACACAAGAATGGGCAAAATGGGCCACTGCTTTGATTCAGCATAAGGCAACTTCACATGTTCATACCTATTAAGCCATCAACACATTTCAACCCTTGTGATTACCCAAAGACATAGCAGCAATTCAGCTGTGTGTATATAAATCCACTTCCAATAGTAGCTTAGGAGGCTTGAATTAACAAGCGTATTACAAAATCTGACATGAGGCTCCATAGCGATCGAATCTGGTAATCGCTCCACAGCTGCTCTGAAGCAGCAGGGTTACCACAGACGGAAGGTAGACAAAAGCAGGCTCAAATATTTGCTACAGGCATCCTTCGAAGTCTAGGGAGTAATTTTAAAACATTTTTTTTAAATCAATGATATCTAATTACCCATCATTTTCTTTTTAAAAAAAGAAGCAACAGAATGAGATAGGCTCAGCATGTGTGTGTTTGTGTGTGTGTAGAAAAGGGTTTGAACTTGTTGTGAGACCTGTTTAATTAGATAGCGCTCCAGTAAATCAAAAAGCTCTTTGAAGGAAACATACATCATGCTACTTTTCTATTTTCTGGAATGATGTCAGAGCATACATATAAAGGATAGGCTTGATCTGAAAATTTAACTGTACAAGTAACAGCACTAAGAAATACTAGAGTGAACACAAGAATATCAGGGGATGTTCTTATCCGTTTGGGGTGGGGGGAAAAGTTGCCATGAACCCTCCCATAATGGTCACCTCTATCTCATCCTTTATATGTATTACCCATTCCTGCCCTTCCTTATTCCAATCCAAATTCTCGTCCCTGGCATTACACGCACACACAAGTGAAACAGCTCTGGACACAAAAGTAGTTTCTGGGTCCTAGTAGGATGCAATTAGTCACAACAACTGTTTATGCAATATTGGCTTAACATTTTTAGACAAGACATTCAGCTTTCACCTTCATTCAAAGGAAAAATATGGCAAATGGGGGCTTCATATAGGTACACCCACCAACGAGCAATAACTGGCTGTAAGAGGTTCCTGTCAAGTGTACTTCCTAAAGCAAACTTGGGTTTGCTGCCACAGTTTGTGGGAAGTGGCCCTTTCACAGCTTCGTAACTTCAGAAACTCTAATCTTTAATGCCAAGAATTGGAGACAGAAGCTGAATCAACTAAAGATTTCTTTTTATATTCTTTTACTTTTTTTTTTACATTGCTGCTGCCATTATAAAACATCCTAGAAATATGACTAAGTGGCCACACAAAAGACTTATTAAAAACCTATAATATATTTATTTATTTCCATGGTGCCATCACTGTACATGCTGCTTGACAGAGTACAAGGGGACAAGTCCCTGCCCTGAGGAGCTCACAATCAAAAGTAAAACACAGGAGAAAAAAGAGGAATGAGAGAGTGGTGGCCAGGGTCAAAAAAGGATGCAATATTGTTTCAGTTGCATGTGCTTTGGTTTAGTTATCAGCTCAGTTACAGAAGGAGTAACCAATATAGTGCCCTCCAAATGCTGTTGGGCTACACCATAATTCTAGAAAAGTGACCATGCTGGACGTGACCAACATCTGGAGGGCACCATGTTGACCCCTGCTGTATGGCATGGGAACCAGGGGGTTGTGCCAAAGGCTTAACTGAAAAAGTGAGTTTTGAGAGGGATTTGTAGCAGTTAAAAATGTGACATCATGAAGGCATTCTGAAGATATATATGCTTTTTTATGGGACAAAACCATGTTTATTTTTAAAAAGAAAGAAGTCACTGTGTTCTCCAAGCCAATATTAGTCATTCCCCACACTCTGAATTAGAGATATTCCAAAGCTACATTTTACAAGCAGCGGGCACAAGGAAAGGAAGTAGCCCATTTCCCCCCCGAAAAAAGCTTCTTATCCAAGATACTGCAGTGAGAACATCATGTTTTGTGCTAATTCAGACAGAAGTAACAGGAAGGAGAAACAGGCTCAACCCATCAGCCAGGAGACCAACAACTGTGGCTCTTGCTCTCAAACAAGAGGACCACCATCAAAATGTCAGCTGTAGTAGTTTTTGTAAATTGTAATACATGGCATGGGTGGATGGGTGGGACTTTCCTTCTGTTCTTAAAAGCGTAAGATTTTAGGTCTGGTATTAGCCATCCACAGGCCTAGAAATTGGCATCCTTCCCTATCTAAACAAACAAAACACAACAGGCAAACATCTGTAGAGAAGCTTCTACAAGTCACTACTGTTCAGGCAAAAGAGGCACATGTGATCACTAAACTGGTATTCAGACACACAGCTTTCTCTTCTCAGCTTTGAAAGACCAATTCATCTAAATTTTGTGAAGATATGCACAAAGAACAAAAAACTGTCATTATATAATATGTAACATGCGTGATATATGTGCCACTGCATCTAGCTAAATTTGGCCTTCAGTGTAAGCAACGGCTTTCACTTAGATCAGCCTTCCCCAGTCCTTGGTCCCCAGATGTTCCTGGACTACAACTCCCATCATTCCTGAACACTGGCTGTGCTGGCAGGAGCTGATAGGAGTTGTAGTGCCAATAACATATTGGTACCCAGGCTGCTAAAGGCTGATCTAAATGAACGAGAAGGGCATGTGATTTTCACACACCAAGTCCAAGGTTTAATCCCTGGCATCTCCAGGTAAGGCTGAGAATATCCCCAGTCTGAAACCATAGAGTGCTGCTTCCTGTCAGTACAGACAATACTGAGTTAGACGGACCATCTAATTTGATTTTGTACAAGGCAGATTCCTGTTACTCATGCTAAAGGCAACACTTTGGGGGGACATTAAAATCTCCACAACCCTTGCAGCAATCCCATTTCCATTCTACAGGGGTGGTGGGGTGGTTTTTGGTAGGAGCAGTACATTGCTGAGGCACACTGAATCAGTCACAGACACCTAAATGACTGAGTTGGTCTCCCTGGTCTTTATCCTACCCCATGACTTCAGATCGCTTACAGATATACTCAGGAAATGTCTGCAAGGGACCTGTTGGTCACACTGCACTAGCCTATTTTTATGGCTTCTAGCACACTCCCTGGCTCCCCTGGGCCCAGACAGATGCAGCAAAAGTTTGAAATAAGCAAAGGCTGAAACGCCACTCAACAGAGACCTTCAGATATGAAAGAGAGGCCCTGTTAGTGTTTTTAGCTTCCTGCAATGGGTCAGCAAGCTGCAGAAGTCCTGAGCCACACAGGAACTGTGGGGATTCTGGCAATTTTGCAATTACTGGACAGAGTTTTTTAAAACAATGATATCCTGCTTTCAGCGTAAGGAAGCTCACAGCAGCTTAAATGGGGGTCTCAAATGGGGTCTCACCTATGTAATGATCAGGTCAACATCTTGATCCAACAAGAGACCAAAATTCAATTTGAGCAACAGTGTTACTGAATGCTTTGGTACTGCTCAAGTGACTCATTAAACAGTACACAAGAACAGAAACAGTGTTGAGTCCTCCTGTTCTCTCCGGCTACATTTTACAAGTGTTCCTATTTCCGCCCTCGTAGTTCATTAACGTACAGCTTTATCAAGGTGGGAGTGAAGGAATGTTTCCACAATACAAGACTAACAGATATGAGTCAGCTACAATGAGCCACGGATTACTTACATCACTCTTCCTGAACTTTGCTTTCAAGCTCTTCATGTTTAGTCCATTCAAATTTCTGAGCCTTACACGTTTTCAACACCTAAACAAAAAGGGGGAAAATAAGTTTCACAATACAGTCCATGTAAGTTCAGCAGGCATCAGCAACATATTCTTAAACTGGCGCATATGGATAGGTTCTGAACAAAAGCTGTTGTCTCCCCAATATTTCTGAAATTCATACATTTCAGTAGCATGGCAAGCATAGTAAGTACAGCAACTTCACTCTTGCAGTCAGTTCTCCAGGCACTTGTACTCCTGAACCTTAAGATTACTGGGAAAGCACCTCTGAAGACTGCTTAGAAACCAAATTCTCCAAAACAAACATCAACCAGGGTTGGTGATGGGAGCTACAGTCAGAGGTTGTGCAGTACAGTGGCAATGCATTAAGATTCTCTCCCTGCTCACTCATGCCTTAAAGCAAGGGTTCCCAAACTGCGGTCCGAGGACCACCAGCGGTCTGCGAGCTTCATTCACGTGCTCCATGACATGCCCACATTAAATATTCATATTGTTTAATTGTTTTTTTATTGCTTCTTTTATTTCTTATGCTGTATGTCATTGAATTACAATTTTGAAGTCTATGGAATGCAAACTGTAATACAACAAAATGCAATATAAGAAATAAAAGCATTATAAATCATAGTGTCTAGCGTAATGCTAATTGCAACAGGTGGCAGAAAAATCATTAAGTGATCCACCAAGGCCATCAGCAATTTTAAAGTGGCCCATTGGAGAACAAAATTTAAGAATCACTGCCTCGAAGTGATCAAAAACAGCAACCTCCAATGCTTCCACCAATCCCCAAGATACCAAGACGAGTTGCGACCTGAATTTTAGACAATGTATGCCAAGAGACATTAAGCAACCATTGAGCACGCTGAAGTGGAAAAGGAGGGGAAATGAACAAAAAGGGACATGAGATGGTACCCAGCTAAACTAACACAACCACTGCCTAATAAGGGGGCAAAAAGCCACCCCTGGTTGATTGAATGGGGAGTCGCGGCCAGCCCAAGCTCTTTGATGAGAGTACCTATATGATACAAGCATTCACATCTACATTTAAAATGTGAAGTGTACATCTAAAGGGGGGGGGCTTTTTCAGCCAGTCTCATTTCCTTGTGGGCAACCTTCTGGTGGCTGCATACTATTGACGGATGTGGCCAAAGTGACAGATGTGACTCTTGCCTTTGTACAGTAGGATACATTCAAGCCATGCAAAATCCAGAGGTTTCTATGCATGCATCACTCCATCCAGGGAGGCAAAAAGGCATTATCACAGTTCAAGGACACATTTCAGCAAGGGAAAAGGACTGGGGTGGGGGAAGTTGGGCCAGTGTGGCGAGCATGGTATGGGAAGGGGGGTGGCCTGGGGAGGCTGCATTTGGTCCCCAGGCCTGAGGTCCCTGACCCCTGATCTCAAACATGTAGCATATGAAACACTGCTTCAGGACTTCAAAATTTAAGGGGTAGACAGCAGTAAGCTCTACAAAGTCTGCAGAGCAAGCCTGAAGTCATAGCACAGCAAAGATGGCATCCTTGCAGTTAGTACCAGGGTTTCATGCATAAATGTAAAGGTCCACACCAAAAGAATCAAGGAGTGTATTGCGCAACCTTGCAAATGCCTCTTCTGAGAAGTTATTTCTATTCTTCCATTAAAAATAAAATCCTGTATTAAGTTAAACACGCCAATACCAGTCAAGCGCTACTTGGCAAGGAAAACCCTGATTCATGAATAGCAATGCTAACAGAGAGAGTTCAGTGAAACTAAAAACCCAGTAAGCTTCTTCTTTTTTAAAAAAGCAACCTCTAAGAGGAAAGGAACATACAAATATGAAAACTGGTCTTGTGCCTTTCTGGGTTTTGGGTGAATATTTTACAAGCCATTCAGGCTGTTTTAAAGTACATGCACCCTATGGGCTCATTTACACTTGCACGTACATCAAAGGATTTCTCTGTACTCGATGTCCTGTAGCTAAACAACACAAGGTGACAAGGAGAGAAATAAAAGAATTGTGATCCCTCTTCAGGTGATGATGTGATGTGTTCAGCAAACACGCAAGAGGGGCTTGCAGGGATGAATGCTACCTCTACACTCTCCAGGGTCATTTCTATCACATTCCACCAAGTGGAGGGCAACCACCTGAGGCAGGAAGCCTCCTGTACTCATAGAGGCTTCCCACGCCTTTCAGAAACCAAATTTCCCCAGGCCTGCTATCTGAGATCCTTTCTAACTGAAGAGACCAGGGACTGAACAGAGAGCCTTCCACCTGCAAAGGATGTGCTCTGGCAGGGGATTGCGAGAAAAAGGATGAAGAAATGGTCACCTCCTTTCCCACCCCTCATGAGTATTATTATTTATTTATTATTATTAATAGCATTTATTAGTCGCTTTTTTCCAAAAATAAGGACTCAAAGCAACGTACAAAAAGGAAAACAAAAACACATTGCATATGAAATAGCTTACAGTAAGTCAAACAATGGCAAAAACAATTTCAAGCGAAATAATACAATAGAGAAAAAACAAATGGCAAATATAACAGCAATACAAAAACCATCCCAGCACTATAAATATAACATAACACATTGTAACTATCCTATTACACAGCTAGTCAATATGGCAAAAGTAGAAAAGAATTAACACAATTTCAACTTCAATTTAGCTACTAGAACCACCCCACCCATGATGTTATTCAGTGTCTCAATCTTCTAGTAACAAAAGTCCTTTTAAAAAGCAAGTTCCTTTCCCCCCCAAGTTAGTAACTTTTGTGGGCTGATGGGAAATATAGTCCAAATGTCTGGAGGGCACCACGCTGGGGAAGGCTGCAGCAGGAGAATAAATTTTGTCATGACATGTGTTGAGAAGCCTGTGCTCTGTGCCAACTGTTCTAACAAGACAGTGACTCACATGAGCTACCCTAGAAAGTGTAACCATGAACATGAAGGGAAACTGCTCTGCTCAAAAACTTCAGCAGAGAAATGGAATGCTCCTAAGAGAGCATTGCATGCTGACCTTTACCAAATATTTGCACAGACAGGAAACACTGAATGTTATCTGTAAAAAGTATTCTCTTCCCTTACGCTCCCTGTCCATAGCTCAGAGGTAACGAATGGGGAGCTTCTCTGTTCAAGCCAAGATGAGACGGAAGAGTGCAGTGGCCACTTCTACAAAACAGAGGGAGGTGGAGTCCAGCTCCAGTCTGAATTCACGTCCTCTCCTTTCGAAAACAGACAGAGAGCACTTTATGATGGAACAACCAAAGTAGCAAACTACATCCCATGTGTCCCATCATCCACACTGAGCTTCAGCAGAGCCAACCAAGGAGAGGGGAACAGAGGGGGCTTTGCATCTGGCAGAGATGGGAGTAGTTTTGGAGCTACTGGGAAGAAGTCAGTGTGGTGCAGTGGCTAGAATGTCTGGAAACAGGGACAAGCTGGGGCCAAAATATATGTGTGTGCACGCGTGCGTGCGTCACCCACTACGTTCATAGTCTTGAGCTCCTTGGAGGAAAGGAAAAACTAAATAAAGCAATCTTCCAGGGAACTGTTTTAAAGACCAATGTGGTTTAGTCAATTTATCTGTTTGTAAACCAGGGGTAGGAACCTCAGGCCCAGGGGCCAAATGTGGCCCTTGCAGGTTCTCTATCCGCACCCCTCACTGGCTCTGTGCCTTCCTTGGGTACTTGGCTAGAATGTGCCCTGTGATAATGCCTCTTGTTTGAATGCATGGAGATGCGTCTGATGTCTGGGTTTTGCATCACTGGAATGTCACCAGCTGTACAAAAGGCAAGAGTTGCATCCTTTACTCCGCCCATGTTTGTCTACGGCCACACCCACCACTGGCATGCAATGCAGCCCCTCGAAGGTTGCCCACAAGGGAATGCGGCCTTCAGGCTGAAAAACATTCCACAATCCAGTTGTACATGAATAGACCTTACAAGAAGTCTGAAGTCTCTGGTGCTCTTCCTTCTTGTAAGAAACAAAGATTCTGTATCTGCTGTCTCTGCTCAAGCCTGACCAAGAATGAGAACCCAAGTTGGGGCTATGCAACCAGGAGCTGCCTTGCTTCTTAATAGCCAAGGCCACTAGGAGCAGGATTAGCTCTCATTCCAGCGGGCACTCCAAGTGCATCCCATTGCTTTCGCCCATACAAATGAATGATCTCCATTCATAGTAAAGCCCTGAACTTAGGGACGCTTATAAGGAGGGGGAAACGCACATTCCTAACACTAAGTCGACTATGGGCCTTGTCAAACAGGCCCACAGAGTGGCCAGTGCTTGCCTCCATGCTAAAAGCCGTTAGACTGCATGCAACACGTTTGGCTAGTCAAATGGAGGAACTTCGCATTCCCAAGCTCAGGAATAAACACAAGACCTGTACATTTTCCTGTTATCTTGCCACTGTGGAGACAAAAAAAAAAGTTCAGGATGAGAATTAGTGCTTCATATTTCCTGTGATCATCCAGCTCTGGAAGACGGGGAAAGCTCCTGTGAGACATTAATGGCTGGCTCGCTCTGTATGCATGAGAGAGATATGCTCTTAGAGAATTCAATTCTGCCAGTATAAACAGAGAAGGGATCAGGGTATTAAGCTGTACAGAATCAAGGCAAATCCACATTTGCCAAAGAAAATGAAATAATCCTGAACATTCAAACAACTATGAAACATGGAGATATCTACAACAATCAATCAGCAGGTACTTCTGCAGACTTAACAAAATGTCAATGTACTCCCTTCAAGTCGATTCCGATCCTATGAACAGGGTTTTCACGGTAAGCGGTATTCAGAGGTGGTTTATCATTGCCTCCCTCTGAGGCTGAGAGGCAGTGACTGGCCCAACGTCACCCAGTGAGCTTTGTGGCTGTGTGGGGATTCGAACCCTGGTCTCCCAGGTCATAGTCCAACACCTTAACCACTAGAGATACTTTAAAACATAATCAATACTCTTCACAAAGGAATGTCATAAAATGGTTAATACGAACCTCCACAACAAAAATGAAGTACAGTGCAATCTCATTTAGCCACATGAGCTAAATGGGTGAAGCAGAGCAAGATTTAAAACATATGCCTAACCAATGCCCAGGAACAAATGTGCTATGTTGGCACACATTGCTTGTCTTCAGTGAAGGCAGTACTTTCTCAGAAGCAAACTTCCACACACATATCCCCGTCTGGAAGGGAATGGACACCTCATGGACAGCTGCCAGCTCCCATCCAACAGGTTGGGGTGCATGCCCAATCTTTTCAAAATGGCAAAACAAATCTCACCCATTAGCTGTTGCAGAGAAGCAGCAGGGTGCCCACTCCCTCCTTCCTTTGGGAAAGACTTGCCAATGGGAAAGATTTTAACCATTCTGAAAGGACCTCATGTTGTAGGCAGCTCCAGATGATCGGCACACACTCCTTTGCATCGTGACAAACGAACATGTACAATGTACAACAGGGCTTATATTCTACATATGGAGATTCAATAGCTCACACTGGCCATTAATTTAAGGTCGCATAAAACAGAGGATCTTCAACTGGTACCCACAGGTCCCTTCGCAAGCAGGGCAACCTTATATGACTCAAGTGGCAGTGCTAGCATAGACTCCTCCGACACATGTACATCAAAGAAAGACTTCTGCATTCCAGCTCGGTGCTTCAGTTCAAAGCCAAGAGTAGAGAAAGTTTGTGTGGCCAAGCAACCTATCCCAGCACACCCATCAAAACGTTGCTCAAGGAGCTCCTCCACCTTGTCCAACTTTCCTAAAGAAGGCTCTCATTCCCAACCTGCTGCAGTAAACACAGCAGTTTCATTTCTCAGGAAATAATTGTCTCTTCAGCATCCAAAACCTTCACATTCATTTCACTTCAATAATTATCCTCGTATTGAAGAGGAAGGATTGAGGCCAAGGGAAGATTGGTTTATCCAAGACGGCTGGGGGATCTGAGGCCCTCCAGATGTTGCTGGAGTCTAGCTCTCAGCAACCCAGGCTAGCACAGCCAATGAGTAGGGATGATGGTCCAGCAACATCTTGAAGACCACAGTCATCACTGGTGACATTTGGATTAGGAACTTCATCTGGCCACTATGGGTTGTATCCAGTCATGCCACGGGACTTCCCCTTCCCATCCTCTTTCTCCACCCCACAAAAAATCTGGGGCAAATTTGGCGGGTGCATGGGGGCTGGTGCAGAAGCATATACAACAGCGCGATGGATACAACCGTAAACCACACCAACTATCAGGAAGGATTAAAATGGCCCAGACTACAACTCAACCCTTCTCATTATGTTTTGAACTCACAACCACATTGGTGCATTCCTACTGAAAGAAAGGGCGCCCCTTGAAGACAACCCTAAAACTTCAACTGGTCTAAAAGTCCGCTGGCAGATTACTGGCTGGGGTTCCATTTTGAACTCATATAACCCTGTTTTAAAATAGCTGGATTGGTTGCCAGATTGCTTCTGGGCCCAATTCAAGGTGCTCGCATTAGTGTTTAAAGCCCTAAGTGATTTGGGGCCCCAAATATCTGAAAGACTGCCTCCTTCCCTGCAGACCCCCTCGGATGTTAACATCATGGGGGATATGGCTAGTAGCCACTGACGGTTATGTTCTGCTTCCACAGTCAGAGGCAGTGTGCTTCTGAATACCAGTTGCTAGAAAACCACAGGAGGGGAGATTGCTCTTGCACTCTGGTCCCACTTGCTGGCTTCCTACAGGCATCTGACTGGCCTGAACAGAATGCTGGACTAGATGGGCCACTGGCCTGATTCAGAAGGCTCATGTTCTTATCAGGAGAAGGGGCCCTCTGGATAGTTCCACCATCCTCAGAAGTTCAAAGGGGACAGCCCGGAAGAGGACATTCTCTGTGGTAGGCATTAAGTTGTGGAATTCCCTCCCCACAGAAGTGCATCCAATGCCTTCACTATACAGTTTTTGTTGTATGTTGAAGACACAGCTCTTTACCTGGCCTTTTGTATATGTGTGTGTGTCTCCGTCCGTCTGTCTGTCTGTCTCTTAACAATATAATATTTTTGTAAGCCGTCACACATGGGGGTGGGGATGCGATGACAACACAGCAGCAGGCAAGGTGAGTGATGGAAGCAAGGATGGCCAGTGCGTAGGGGGCGGCAGCAGCAGCAACACCGGAGGCGGCAGCAACCTGGGCAGGAGGGAAGCCAGTAAGCTGCCTAAATGGGAGGGGGGTGATAAGTGCCTGGGGGGCATTTTGGGAGTTGCCTGCATGTGTGTATGATGCATGTGTTTGGGAGTTTCTGGGGGGGGTGGGAATCCCTGGCTCTGTGGGGGGGGGGAGTCCCAGGGGGAGGGGGGAGAGTCCCTCTCTGTGTGTGCATGCACTCATGGGGGGCTTGGTGCTCAAAGCATGTAGGGGCACAGCCCCTTGTATATATATTATTTAGGACCCACCCTAGTCTTATTGTAATTTGATTTTATGCTGTTAAGCTGTATTTTAAATTACTGTCACACACCCTGGGACCATAGGATGAACCGCAGGTAAATTATTATTATTATTATTATTATAAAATGTCAAAATAAGAATTCTTCAAGAGATTGGCCAGCCCCTCCATCACTGTTACTCCTTTTCCTTCATAAGACAATAATGCTCTTTCTGAGCCACTAACCCAGTTTTTATCTTTAGATATAAGTTCTGCTGACAGTCTGGGCTGCCCCATCAATTAGCCACAGACTCTCTCTTGCACTGCTTGAGATGCTTCTAATGATAACCTGAATACCCAGCCTTGTCAAATCCATCACACAGCCACCCTCCAGTCAAACAAAAGCAGCAGCAAACCTTATACCAAACCTAGTGCTGATACTTGAAGCCCTCACATTATAGTCAGTCAGTGCTCATTGCCACTTTCATATAAGACTATGCAATACCCCAAGTGGGGAAGGGAAACCTTTGTGCTCTTTACAGGCATTTTCTTATCCTTGTACTCAGAGGAGATTCAGAATTCCCACTTCTGAATTGAGAGTACTCCAATTATCTCACATTAAGTTAAGCACATTTCATTGAATCAGAATTAGTCCAGCTCCCTGCTCAGTAGTGGAAATCCAGAACTAGAGTATCCCCGGCAGATGAACATTCAGAAACTGCTTGAAAACCTCTAAAGTTGACCCTCCTGACCATCAATCCTGCCAACTAAGCTCATTTGGTCTAATCCTAGGGCAGCAGAAAACAGGATTTTACTCTCTTCTGTCAGACAGCCCTTCAGTATTTAAGGCAGGAAGAGCCAACCAGATACACTCCAGATGTTGTTGGGTTGCAAATCCCATCAGCCCCAACCAGCACAGTCAATGGGCAAGGATACTGGGAGTTGTAGTCCAACATCACCAGGAGGGCACCAACCTGATTTAAGTAGTGATATCGTGTCTCCCCCTCAGTCTTCTCTATTTCCGGCTATGCATACCCAGCTTTTTTGACTTGCTTTCCACACTGACCACATTTGTTACCTTCCTCTGAACCCTTTCAAATTTGCCTCCTTTTGTCTAAAAGTGGGGCACACAAGACTGAGCATAGTACTCCAGGAGACATCTGGAGAATAACGTGGAATGGAATGGAACTATTACTTCCCATGGCTTGAAAACTATAGCTCTCTTAATGTAGCCTAAAATCACATTCACCTTTGTTTTCCTTTATTGTTTTGGGGTGGGTTTTTTTGCACACTGGTTCACAAGAAGGGCAGAAAGCAAAGTATATCCCAAACACAGGGATTATCAAGAATCCTATAAGACACCCAGCTTTCCCACTGTTGTAGACTGTGTCTTCCTTCAAGACTTGTTCTTCTTTCAATGCCAACTTATAAAACCAGTCTCCTCTCACCACCTCCCTACACTGTGGTGTAATTGGATGCCAGAAACAAACTCTACAGCATTCAAGCATCGTATGGAGTTAGAGACTGCTAGAGGATTCAAGAGGATCATTTTATACATGAAAGTACATCAGCAGTCTGCTTTGCACTTGATGAATGACAACTATGAACTGGTTCTGAAAAGCAAATATACTGGTGATCAAGCAAAAAGAAGTGCTTCAATCTACAATAGCCAACTCATATGTGCAAGTCACTAGTGGTGAATGTGCATGTAAGAACCATCCTCAAGAATCTGCTTGTTACATAGCTCAAGCAAGATGGGAGGAGTCTCCATGCCAGCATCACTAGTTCCCAGGAATATGAGGCTGTGCCATGGAGGTACCCTAAGAATGAATTTAATTTTAAATCATTTATCTGCCTGTTCCAAATCCAAGACTCTTTCTACAGAGGCTGAACCCTTTTTTAAAAAGTCTCCTGCAGACCAAGGATGAAGAACCTGTGGCCCTCCAGATGTTGCTGGACTACAACTCTTATCTCTGACTACTGGTCATACTGGCTGGGGCTGATGAGAGCTAGAAGTTCAACAACACGTGGAGGGCAACAGTTTCTCTAAGCCTGCTATAGACGACACGATTTAGCAGAGCTTTTTTTGTGACAGTATTCACCAGTATGGAGTACAGTCACTTTTTCTTTTTCTGCTGCCCATGCCAGCCATTTTGTGCTGGCACCCACAGCACTTTTATCAAGATATAAGTACAGGGACCTCATTTTTTTTTTTTTTACCAAAAACAAAAAAACACTGGGATTCAGTCTTGCAACACTCACTCAAGTACATAGTTTGGACACAGCCACCTAAGGCCAATCACTGAGCCTTATAACCCAGGAAATAGTTTGCGGGGGGGGGAAGCCTGAAAATAAGCAATCAAGAGAAGGCTTTTATGCAAGCCTAACTGCTGCAGGAGATGAGGGGTCACATCTGGCCCACAGGCCAGCACTTCCCCAGCCTTGATGAATTGGATCAAGCAGCAAAAATCAAATGATCTGTATCATTCAGAGGCCACAATCTCCCACCCAGCTTCCATTCAACCCGTTAGCTATCATAATGAACCACAGAGTTCACTTTAACTCATGACTCAGGATTATGTGCCTAGAGCAGGGGTTCCCAAACTGTGGTCCGTGAGCTTCATTCAGGTGGACCAGAGCATGTCCGCATTAAATATTCATATTGATCTTCAGTTGTATTTTTATTGCTTCGTCTACTGTTTTACAATCTGAACTCTATGGAGTGCAAATTGCAATACAATAAAATACAATATAAGAAATAAAGGAAGAAAAAAACATACAATTAAAAATCATGCAGCATCTAGTACAGCACGTCACAACAGCTACAAAAGACAGCAGAATCATCAAGGAGTCCACCAAGATCATCAGCAATTTTCAAGTAGTCCACCAGGAAACAAGCTTGGGAACCACTGGCCTAGAGAACAGAAATTAACATCTCCAGGAGAAAAAAAATTCAGCTATTTTTAACCCTCTCTAGTGGATGAAACTTGAGTCTCTTTCCTAGGAGTTAAGATAGCATCAGTAATAGTTTGGGAGCAGACCTTCACTATCCATTCTTTCACATTATTCTAAAACAGGGGTGGGGACCTTAGGCACAGGGGCCAAATGGGGCCCACCAGGACTCTTCTTAGGCCACACCCCTCACTGGCCCTGCTTTGCATCCCAAGTGCTTTTGTTTGACGAGAACGTCCCCTTGAACTCTGATAATGCCTCTAGTTTCTCTGGATGGAGGACACAGAGGGGTGTATGTGTAGAAACTAGTTTACTATACAAAGGTAAAACAGATCCATTGTCCCGCCCACTTTTGCCTCTTGCCCCGCCTACCACTGGTGTGCAGCCCTCAAAAAGTTGCCCAGAAGGGAATGCGTCCCTCAAGCTGAAAAAGATTCCCCATCCGTGTTCTAAAAAGCGTATTTTAATTGTATGCAAATTTGGGGGGGGGTTAACCAGGAAATCAGTTTACTGCACGGTTTGTACTAGTGCCCCATTAAAGTTCATTTTTTTAAATGTGAAAAGCATTTTCACATTAAGCAGTTCTAGTGACCTGAGCGTTAACCTAATATGGTAAAGTGAAAGGAAACACAGGCAACATGTAATAGCATTCCCCATCACAAAAATGAAATAAGCTTTTTTAGAAAAAATTATCAGAGGCTACAACCACCCGTTGTGTCTGGAACGTGTATGTGTTTCAAGAAGCCTTGTCCCATTCACAATATTTTTCCAAATGTACTCCCTTTTAGCCTCACTGTCATTTTAAGTGGCATTTGCCAATTATGAAATGCAAAATTTGGCTCACCAACAAACTGCAAGGTGAAATGATGGTTGAAAGCCACCCAATCAAGCGTTCCTTTATATTCCAGCGATCATCTAGAATCTTGTTGCCTGTGCAGAATCTTAGCTGCACTTTCAACAGCATTTCACAGCCAGGAGGAAATATATGCTCTCTATTTCATCTTCCAATGCATGCATTTACATGGTGCTGTCATACCTGTATAGGGGATATATCTATCCAAGCACTCTCATTTTAAAGCAGTGGGAGAAGGTATGATTTGCCACCCCCGTATCTACCTATTTCTTTAATAAACTATACAAAATGTACAGCCACAGTCAGATTATGAAGGCTCTCATGTACAAACTTTGGACTCAATTATATACTGCATAGAACCACTTCATGTGCTAAAGGTGATGCACTCTGCAGGTGAGGGCCTCCTGCAGCTACCATCTTATCAGGAGGTCTGTTCTGCACAACATAGGAAATGGACCTTTAGTGTGGTGGCACCTATCATGTGCAATTCCCTCCCCTTAGATATTAGACAGGTGCCATCCCTGTTATCTTTTCAGCGCCTATTGAAGACTTTCCTCTTTCAACAAGTCTTTTAAGTTGAGACCTATCCCAGTCTGCATCTGTGTTGGAATTGCTTTTTAATATGTTTTTAAACCTTTTTTAAAAAATGTTTTTAATCTTAGATGATGTTTTGATAGCTTTTTTGAAGTAACATTTTTGAAGATGTTCTGTTTTAATGTGTTTTAAAATTTGTTTTTATGATGTTTTAATGTTTTTAGTGCTTTTGTTTGCTGCCCTGGGCTCCTGCTGGGAGGAAGGGAGGGATATAAATCTGATAATGATAATAATAAAGGTATCTGAAAACATATGAAAAAGGTGTCTAATCTCTTTATTTGTTTGCTGAAATCATTGGTGGCACTTAAGTCTTTATCAACTGATTAAAATTCTACAAATAAATTCAGTCTAATGGACAAGGGACACAGCTCAGTGGCAGAACATCTGCTTTGCACGCAGAAGGACCCAGGTTAAATCCCCAGCATCTCCAGATACGGCTGACAATGTCCTGTCTGAAATCCTAGCAGTCAGTGCTGGCAGTACTAAGCCAGATGCACTAATAGTCTCACAGCTTCACAAGTAACCTGGTGGGGAACTTGAGGCTCTCCATATGTTGAACTCCCCATCAGTTCTAGTCAGCTTGACCAATGGCCAGAGATGATGGCAGCTGGAGTCCAACCACATCTAGAGAGCCACAGGTTAGCCACGTTGGTTGACTAGTGCAAAGTTGCTGTTGTTAGTCAGGAAAGAGATAAATGGGCTCTCCTAATACCATCTAATTTTGTACATTTCCTGAACTTATTTATACATGTATGGTGTGAAATATACATATATATCACCAGGTAAGGAAAGATGGAAAGAGATTCTAATACCTTATAGACACAGCCCACAGTATTTTGTGAGCTACAGTACAAGGATAGTTTTTCATGAATTAACAGTTTCCTTCACTTCATAAGTAGAACCTTGCTATTATCCAGTAAATTATGCTCCCAACTTTCAAGAACAGAATCAGTATATGTGGGTTAAATATCTTTTTTTAAAAAAACACTCACCAAAACATTGCAAATTTAGGCCTAAGTACCTTGGAAGGATAAATCACCCGGAGAGGAGTGAAAAATACACCAGCTTATTCAGAGTGGATCCCTCCAAGGGATCTTTTCTCTCTCACACCCCAAAACAATCCTGTTTTGAGGCTACCTTGGCAGAGAAGGTAAACCCAAACATTTTGATTTCTTCAGCCCTTTAAGGTTGCCCAGGGATTATGACTCACATGCAAGCCACGGAGCTGTCAACCATCCAAAGCCTTAGTGGGTCTAGACCACAGAAAAGAGTCATGATGGGATGGGGAAGGAAGGAAGAGGTCTTTCCCTAAAGGTTGCCTTGAGTCACTGGTGAGGTCTTTTGAAGGAAAATGCACAGGTGGATTCTGATTGTGATGTTTGTTTGCGGGGAGTGGGTTCAGCACACATAAAGGCATTCTCCTTTTCTCCTTGGGATGGAACTTGCCTCTTCTTTTCTTTTTCCAAGAGCAAACTTTTTTCCTTTTCTCACTTCGGGAAAAAGATAAATAAAAAAAGAGAGGTCTCCAGCCGATCGTGCAAAAGAAGCCACAGGCTGATTTGAATCATAAAAGAGAGGGGAGGAGGAAGGTGCACCTTTAAAGCTGCCCCCTTCAAACAATCACTTCGTGCGCGTGTAATTAGTTTATAGCAGATCCTTCCAGTCTGACCAAACTTCAAGGACCCAAGGGGCCATGAAAAAGCGCAGAGACGAAGGAGCTCCTTCCGCGGCATTTTCATCACCAGACGCTTCTCGCCATGCAAGCACAGGGGGGGACTGCTCCGTTCGCATTTCTCCCCTATTACAGCCTCGCGTCCCCTTCAAGCAGGCACCACGGCATTCCTCCCTCCCCCGCCCCCGTTCAAACCTCCCCAATTTTTTCTGAAGAAAGCCAAGACAATGCTCCCATTCACACCTTGCCCCTTTCTCTCTCTCTCTCTCGTTCGCTTTTCTTTCCTTCGCAGGGAGCCGACGGTCCCTCGACTTAGCACGAACAGGCTCCGCGAGACACAAGGAGAAAAAGCGCAGAAAGAAGGGGAAGGTAGAAAAGGAGGCGGCGGGAGGCCGAAGAACCAGCAAACGGGAGAGAGACCAAGCGGGCGGCGGGAAGGACCGTTTCCAAGGAAAAGATGGGGAAAGGCAGGCAAAAGTTCGAGCACAGCGTACTTCACTCACCCCATAGAGCCTCCTCTGCCCTCTCGCAGGCTGATACCGGCTCGGGCTGGGAACAGAGGGGCGGCCGGGCACTCGCAGGCGCTGGAAGCGTCGGAGAGCGGGATTGCCGCTGATGCGACGGCAGCCCCAAGAAACAAAGTTGCTTTTTTATAAAGGGGGAGGCTTTGTGGTAGCCGGCTAGCGCGAGTTCCGAGCGCCCATTCACTAAACAGCAAAAGCAGGCTCTCAACGTTCTAAACGCTACGACGGGGCGGGCGGAGGAGGAGAATCGAGATTACATCATCACGAGCCCACGTGAGCGCAGCAAGAGGCGCCGCCGCTGTGGCTGCCCAACCTCGAGGGAGAAGCTCGCGGCGCCGGCTCTGGGGCAATAACCCAACGTTCTGGAGGCCGGTCACGTGGTGGTGGTACTTCCCCGCCTCCCCCTCCTTTTTCCTTGATCCAATAGGCGCGCGCGACAGCTTCACCGCTTTTTACCTCTCGCTGTTGTTCTCTAGCGCCCCAGGCGGCGGCGGCGGAGGCGGCAGCTCACACATTAAGAACATAAGAAGAGCCTGCTGGATCAGGCCAGTGGCCCATCTAGTCCAGCATCCTGTTCTCACAGTGGCCAACCAGGTGCCTGGGGGAAGCCCGCAAGCAGGACCCGAGTGCAAGAACACTCTCCCCTCCTGAGGCTTCCTGCAACTGGTTTTCAGAAGCATGCTGCCTCTGACTAGGGTGGCAGAGCACAGCCATCATGGCTAGTAGCCACTGATAGCCCTGTCCTCCATGAATTTGTCTAATCTTCTTTTAAAGCCATCCAAGCTGGTGGCCATTACTGCATCTTGTGGGAGCAAATTCCATAGTTTAGCTATGCGCTGAGTAAAGAAGTACTTCCTTTTGTCTGTCCTAAATCTTCCAACATTCAGCTTCTTTGAATGTCCACGAGTTCTAGTATTATAAGAGAGGGAGAAGAACTTTTCTCTATCCACTGTCTCAATGCCATGCATAATTTTATACACTTCTATCATGTCTCTTCTGACCCGTCTTTTCTCTAAACTAAAAAGCCCCAAATGCTGCAACCTTTCCTCGGAAGGGAGTAGCTCTATCCCCTTCATCATTCTGGTTGCCCTCCTCTGAACCTTTTCCAACTCTATAATATCCTTTTTGAGATGAGGCGACCAGAACTGTAGACAGTATTCCAAATGCAGCCGCACCATAGATTTATACAACGGCATTATGATATCGGCTGTTTTATTTTCAATACCTTTCCTAATTATCGCTAGCATGGAATTTGCCTTTTTCACAGCTGCCGCACACTGGGTCGACATTTTCATCGTGCTGTCCCCTACAACCCCGAGGTCTCTCTCCTGGTCGGTCACCGCCAGTTCAGACCCCATGAGCGTATATGTGAAATTAAGATTTTTTGCTCCAATATGCATAATTTTACACTTGTTTATATTGAATTGCATTTGCCATTTTTCTGCCCATTCACTCAGTTTGGAGAGGTCTTTTTGGAGGTCTTCGCAATCCTTCTTTGTTTTAACAACCCTGAACAATTTAGTGTCGTCAGCAAACTTGGCCACTTCATTGCTCACTCCTAATTCTAGGTCATTAATGAACAAGTTGAAAAGTACAGGTCCCAATACCGATCCCTGAGGGACTCCACTTTCTACAGCCCTCCATTGGGAGAACTGTCCGTTTATTCCTACTCTCTGCTTCTTAATCAATTCCTTATCCACAAGAGGACCTCTCCTCTTATTCCATGACTGCGGGACTGACTTCCGAGTAGACGTGCGGAGCAAGATTGAGGCTGTAGCGGTGGCACCTTGAAGACGAGCAGATTTCAACTTTCATCGTGATGGCCTCCAGAACTATTTACATCCAGAGTGAGGATTTTTTAAAAATTAGTTTTAAATAAACATAATTAAATGAATATTAAATCCGCTGGAGGCTGTAAGATTATAGTTGCATATTTACTCCATTGGGCTTCTGAGGAAACACGCGCCGGTATTTGGCTGCAGCAGTATAACCCTGTGCACATTTACCTGGCAGTAACTCATCACTTAAAGGAATTTGCTTCCAAGCAAACATTCCGAGAATCACTCGGTAATATAAGCCATTCCCAATTAAACCCAGGCCATACTTTTGAGTAAACATGCATAGGATCAGGCTGCAAAACTTTCAGAAAAGCTATTGATGCCATTGAGATGCTGTGTTTTGTTTTGTTTGGAATGACAACCACTTTGTTATTATTACCGTTATACTTAATATAATAATTAAATTTATATCCCACCCTTTCTCCCAGTAGGAGCCCAGGGTGGCAAACTAAAACACTCTAAAACATCATAAAAACAGACATTAAAATAAAAACAAAGCATCTTTAAAAACATATTAAAACAAAACATCCTTAAAAACATCTTTTTAAAAAAAGCTTTAAAAACATCCTAAAAAGCAATGCCAACACAGATGCAGACTGGGATAAGGTTTCTACTTAAAAGGCAAGTTGAAAGAGGAAAGTCTTCAGTAGGCGGCGGAAAGATAACTGAGATGGCTCCTGTCTAATATTTAAGAGGAGGGAATTCCAAAGGGAAGGTGCCACTACACAAAGGTCCGCTTCCTATGTTTTGCGGAACGGACCTCCTGATAAGATGGTATCTGCAGGAGACCCTCACCTGCAGAGTACAGTGATTGACTGGGTATATAAGGGATAAGACCGTCTTTCAGGTATCCTGGTCCCAAGCTGTATATGGCTTTGTACACCCAAACCAGAGCCTTGAACTTGGCCCAGTAGGTAATGGACAGCCTAGGTCCATAGCCTAGGTCAGTGGCTCCCAAACATTTTTCCCCATGGACCACGTGAAAATTGCTGAGGGTCTAGATAGACCACTTAATTATTTTTCTGCCTATTGTACCAATTATAATTCCATGGAATTCAAATTGTAACACAATATAAGAAATAAAAGCAATAAAAATACAGCTGAATATGAATATTCAAAGCAACAGATGTGCCATCTCCCATCTTCAGCCACAAATCCACAGGTACACTTTGGACCAGATGAAGGAAGCTCTTAGACCGCGATAATGGACTGGATGAGAGCTAATAAACTGAGGCTCAATCCTGACAAGACTGAGACGCTGTTGGTGAGTGCCTTCTCCGCCCAGATGGTGGATGTTCAACCTGTTCTGGATGGGGTTACACTCCTCCTGAAGGAACAGGTTCGTAGCTTGGGGGTTCTTTTCGATCCATTCCTGTCCCTCGAGGCTCAGGTGGCCTCGGTGGCACGGAATGCGTTCTACCACCTTCGTTTGGTAGCCTAGCTACGCCCCTATCTGGAAAGTGATGACCTCACTTCAGTCGTGCGTGCTCTGGTAACCTCTAGATTGGATTACTGCAATGCGCTCTACGTGGGGCTGCCTTTGAAGACAGTTCGGAAACTACAGCTAGTGCAAAACGCAGCTGCTAGACTGTTGACGAGGACCAGGCGGTCCACACATATAGCACCTGTCCTGGCTCGTTTGCACTGGCTACCTATTTGTTTCCGGGCTAAATTCAAAGTGCTAGTTTTGACTTATAAAGCCTTACACGGCGCGGGACCACAATACCTAGTGGAACGCCTCTCCCGATATGAACCTACCCGCTCACTACGTTCAACATCAAAGGCCCTCCTCCGAGTCCCGACCCACAGAGAGGCTCGGAGGGTTGTAACAAGATCCAGGGCCTTTTCAGTAGTGGCCCCCGAATTATGGAACAGTCTCCCTGATGAGGTACGCCTGGTGCCTACACTTTTATATTTTCGGCGCCAGGTTAAAACCTTTTTATTCTCCCAGGCATTTTAACTTAATTTATTTTTAGCTTTCAATTTATACCAGGCTGTTTTACTGTTTAATATGTATGCTTTTTACTGACCTTTGTAATTTTATTGTATTTTACTCTATGTTGTGCACCGCCCTGAGAACCTTTTGGCTGTGGGCGGTATAGAAATCGAAATAAATAAATAAATAAATAAAATTGGACCACAGTATGGAAACCCCTGGCCTAGGTTTCAGATCCAGACCCGGTCATGTGGGGGTAGTACTTGCAAGGCTGTGATGCACACCATATATTTAAAGCACATTTATACCACTTTTATGGCTTAATTGCACTATTTTTAATGTGTTTTTATTTATTTTAAGTGGATGTTAAATGCTTTAATCGTCCTAATGGTTTAATCTTATTTTAATGTAGAGTTTTGAATGTTTTAATCATATGTATTTATGTTTGTTGTAAGCCGCCCTGAGTTCCACTTGGGAAAAAGGGCGCAGAGTGGTAAGCGGCGGTAACGCAGCCAAAAGCTGTGCTCACGGCTGGAGTTCGATTCCAACAAAAGGAGGAAGTCGAATCTCCGGTAAAAGGGGTCGAGGTCCACTCAGCCTTCCATCCATCCCTGGTCAGTAAAATGAGTACCCGGCATATGCTGGGGGGTAAAGAAAGGCCGGGGAAGGAACTGGCAATCCCACCCCATATATATGGTCTGCCTAGTAAACGTCGCAAGACGGCACCCTAAGAGTCGGAAACAACTCGCACTACAAGTGCGGGGACACCTTTACCTTTATAAATAAAGATAATAAATAAATAAATAAATAATTTAACAGTCATAGCTTTCCCAAAGAATCCAAGGAACTGTAGGTAACCCCTCACAGAGATACAATTTCCAGCATCCTTAACAAACTACAGCAACTTGTGTGCTTGCTCAGTCTGCTCTCCAGATGTTAAGAGTTGATGGGCATCTTCAGGGCTCTTGCTGCTCTCTCTTCTTCTGATGCCTTATCTCTCAACCAGGCTTTGATCAGACAGAGAACTCCTTCGAACAGAGGACCTCTCCGCTAACAGCCCTTCAGATAGAGGACTGTCCTCTGTAAAGTGGGACAGATGGCCACCCTAAAATACAGGAACTTTCTTGTAATCTGGATGTAGCAGCCCTACATTGTGGAACTGGAATAAGAGACAACCCTTAAAATAAGCCCCTACCAAAGAGCAGCTGACCTCAGCCCAGTGTCATCATGAACTGCTGTACATGGATTGGGCGGCACAGCAGCCCTGAAGCCAACCTTCCTTGTTAGGTGGGACAGTCACATTTCTAGGTGGGGCATTTGAGGGGGGGGGAGGCATATAGTGCTAGTCAATTCCCCCTCGCACACACACCCCACTGGAGGATAAGATGCGAGGGCCAGGCCAGGGGAAGTAAAAGGCAGTGACTTTCCATCTCACTCCAAGCAGAGAGTGTGTGAACTTACATAATGAGCTATGTAACTATCAAGTTAACAGAAAATTTAGCATGAACACGAGGAATTAAATGACTGGTAAATTTTTTTGTTTCATAAGCAAACAAAGATGTTAAGGACACAGTGAACAAAGGGATACCAAAAGGTATTAACTGCTCCTTGAAAGTCCCTCCTTTTTAGTTTTGTTCCTGACCTTCAGATTTCCCTTCCTGTTGGGGAAGGGGAAAACTTTTTAACTGGTTGCTATATAAGCCACAGGTTAGGTGTTATGGAGACACTTGAATAATGCAGACGGAGTCCAGAGAAAAATCCTAGTAAATGTGTACAGAACAAACTGAATTAACATTATACAACTTAAGCAGAGAGAAAAGAGGGGCCTTTCCTTTTTGACCGGCCTCATTCAGAGCAGGGAGATATTCAACTAAGCATCCTCAAGAAAACTCCTTCACAGCTAGGCAGCCTTTAAGAGCACATGCTGCCTCACTAAAGATCATGCTACCTTCCTTGGTTGCTATGCAGCGCCACCAGCAGCCCGCTCTTGGGTAGCTGACTAAGAACAGAATTAACCCTTAAGTTCCAAATTGAATGATTCTTATTGTTGCACTTCCAGCATTAGCCACCCCTGGCCTGGGCCTTGCTTTGTTTTTATTGCAGAGACCTCTTGCCATTGTCAACCCATGTAATGGTGTCAATGACTTGCATAAGGTGGGGGTCTCTACATGTGCAGGATGGCACAACATAGTATGGGGGCTTAACAGAACCTGGCAAGACCCACTGGTGTAGTGGTTCGGATGTTGGACTAGGACTATGGAAACTGAAGCTCAAAATTCTGCTCTGTCACGATGACCATCACTGGGTGACCTTGGGCTAGTCACTGTTTCTTAGCCTAACCTACCTCACAAGGTTGTTGCAAGAATAAAATGAGGGAAGAAGCATGTTCACTTCTTTGAATTCATTGGAGGAAAGGCAGGATAGAAATGTTTATAGACAGATAAATAAAAGCACTATTAGATTACACACACAAAAAAACCCTTTGCTCTATATTCCTCAGGAATCTACCAAGGAGCTCAGGACCAAGAACGCCATCACCAAATTCCATTGTTGGTAGAATTCAGTGGCAACTCCTAGAACCCCAAACCACTTTCTGCCAACAAGGGCCTGGATTAGCCCCTATCAACTATGTGGACTAGAAAGAACCACTGCTAGCTATAGCATCCGAAAAGTCTCCTCTGCAGAAACTAGAAATATCAAGGCTTGGTTCCATGGAAAAGCAACTGACAGATACAGTGATGGCCCTATAGATACTTTGCATGTTCCCCCTCACAGCTCTGACAAATCCTGTATTTGTAACATTTTGTTATGGAAACCCTAGACTGAGCGAATTCTTATTCCATAAGCCCTGAAGTTTCTCCCTCAGGACTTATCCAGATATTTTCCCAATCTGCCATTCAGTTTGTGTGCCTGCTGTGAAAAGCATTCAATACTCTAATCAAAGGAAGTGAGAGCTTCCTCCAGACACCCATGTGGTGATTAGAGTAACCACAATTACTGTACTACAGCAGTCACGCTCCAGTTTCAAGAGAAGCACATTTACCTACACATACAGTCTCTGTATTACACAGCAACCTTTTTTTCAAGGTCACAAGAATGCATAAAACTAAGTGGGCTAGTGCCATTTTTTTCATGATAGAATTTTTGGTCCTTTTAAAAATTTCTACATCTTCAATCCAAGAGGTCTTCTGTATCTTTAAAAGTTGTGCAGGGGGAAGGAAGCCACCTTGTGGTTTTTCCCGTTACAGGGTTGCAAGAACACCTGCACTTGGCTGACTTTCTCTTCTCCTAAAGATACAGGATCAGTCTTAGGCCCTGAACCTGGCAACCCTCGTCTGAAGGCACTTGATGCCTGCACCCTGCTGAAGCTAAGCAGGGTCAGGTCTGATCAGTGCCTGGATGGGAGACTGCCTGGGAACCATATATAAGCCACCTTGGGTTTCTATCATGAAAAGAAAGGTGGGGTATAAATGTAATAAATAAAGTTTGCGCAGGGCTCAAAGAAAGGAGAGGCTTTTGCATTATTGGCAGGAAGGAAATGGGTGGACAAGGGAGGAAGCTCAGGAGGTGGTGATCAGAAAGCCGGCTGCTCAATCTAGATCCAAGAGCCTGAGAGGAATTTTCTTGTTGTGGTTCCTGCTGTCACTGCAAAAGTGTGACAGACAATCCAGACAAAGGGGAAAAGGTCAAGAAGCAGTGGATGCTGGTGGTAGGACTAAATTTCACATTTCCACAGTTTTTTTGGCTGCAGCCTCTTAGTAATACTAAGTAGCTTCACTATGACCTAATGTATGAGGTGAGCCAGTGTGGTGTAGTGGTTAAGGTGTTGGACTACGACCCAGGAGACCAGGGTTCGAATCCCCACACAGCCATGAAGCTTACTGGGTAACCTTGGGCCAGTCACTGCCCCTCAGCCTCAGAGGAAGACAATGGTAAACCCCCTCTGAATACCACTTACCGTGAAAACCCTATTCATAGGGTCGCCATAAGTTGGAATCGACTTGAAGGCAGTCCATTCCATTCCTGCTGAAGCAGGCCATACAAAATAGATAAACCTTCTGCAACTTCTTTGTTACAGAGCACTTGAGGGAAGTGTTCATGCCTGTATCATGAGTAACAATGTTAATGCCAGCAACAATACAAAAATCATTTACTGCAAGTACACAGCAACAATGGAAAGCGGGGGGGGGGGGGAGCGGGAACCACCAGGTCTGTTAAGTAAACTTTCTTTGCAGATTCCTTGAAAAAGAACAATAGCTGAGGATTAGCAAGACAAGCCATTCATCTTGGGTTTAAAATAATAACACCTGAACAACCAGTTCAGCAAGGGAGTTTTGGATTATACAGCAAAGCAGAGGAGTTGGGCAAGATTCTGCTCTACTTTGCAAACATCTGGTAAGAGCTGTGATTTGTTTCCTGCAATGTAGCGAAAGAAAATCAGAATTAAGAGTCAGTAACGACAAAGAAAGACACAAATAACCAATAGCCTGTATTGGCAATAACAATAAAAAACTATGTCTGTCCATTTTGGCAAGAGCAACTACAAGAAAAGAAAAAATAAAAGATGACATTTAAAGAAAAAGACAATGATATTTTTGACAATCACAGGATGTGAAAAGAGGGGTAGGAAATAAATTCTCAGTCAATCTCCTTGAGCAGGTGAGATATGCAAAAGCAAGGATTCTTTCACATTTCCTGTTTCAGTGCCAGCTCCAAGTTTTGGAGGGACCTTTGGCAAGATGCCCTGAGTGGGTCACCCTCCCTGAGTGGCCCCCTCTTACTGACATTCCTACTGCCGATTCACCAAGGTGAATAAAGGATGCTGCTCTGTCTCCTCACTCTTGTTACTATTTGCATGCTCAAAGATGGCAGGTGAATTAGGCAATGACAGCAGAGCCAAGGTGTGGTGGGAAAAAAGGCCCACAAGGCTCTAGCGTTGACAGCAGGAACCCCGCAGGAGAGTGAGCCTCGGCAGGTGCCCAGTGATGCCAACCACTAGTGCCAGCCTTGTGGGCATTCCATGTAAAATGAGAGCAGCCAAACAGTTGGATCAATGGGACCTTTTGCTTGTCTTGAGGCCCCAGCAAATGCCTGACCATGCCTCTTCTGTAGCTGGTAGAAGCTAAAGTTGAAATAACAAGCAGGGCATCCCAGGCAGTTTTAATTAGGGTGGCCATGTGTCCTACTTTACTGAGAGTGTTCCTCAGTTTGACAGGCTACCAAAAGACAGCCCACTATTTGAAGATGTTCTCTATTGGAAGGGTTGTCTGGTTTAAAGATAAAGACCCCTAAGAAAGGGGGAGGGGCCTTGAAGTTGCAGGCACCTGGAGAGCAGACTGAGCAAGCACACAGATCACCTGCTCACAGTCATGCCCAATAGGGTGAGATGTACTGTTATTCTATTTCAATTATAGCAATTATTTTAATATTTGCATCTGTACATATATATTACCATATCCAAATGAGATGCAAATCAATGTCCTCTTCTTTTTTTGGCATTGCATAAGTGACCAGCCTAGATCAATTGCTAGGATGCTACTAGAGAAGGTATTCTCTCTATCATGTGCTGTATATTCCAATGGGAAGGGTCACAATTTCTTGAAACATTTGTCTTCTCTCAACATCTATTATTATTATTATTATTATTATTATTAACCCACCCTTCACCCAAAGGTCCAAACAATTCACCCAAACAATTTTAAAATATGACATTAAAACAATTTAAAAACAACCTAAAATCCCAAAATAGGGTGGGTCCTAAAAGTACATGTCTCAGGTGTCAAAGGCCAAGGTAAAGAGGTGCATCTTCAGCATTCACCTAAAACTGTACCACGAATTTGCCAGGCGCACCTCAGAAGTAAAGTTTTATAACATGTTTCCTAATGTACATAGGACTTGATTACGATGTTGTGGCAACAAGGTGGTCATGGCTGCCCCTGTTCTGTAGAACAGCATTCCTGTCAAACTGCAACAGGTGCCTATTATCTGCACTTTCCAGAAACAATTGAAGACATTTTTTGTTCCAACGGGCTTTCCCAGCAGGATGAATGGGTCTCTGCCATGGATATCTACTTTGTTTTGTTTTTCAAATATATCTTATTGTTTTCTGTTTTGTTTTTAACTGTTTTTAGCTGTTTTTATGGTATCTTGTACATAGAGTTGCCAGGTTCCTGGCCTGAGACTGATCCTATATCTTTAGGAGAAGAGAAAGTCAGCCAAGTGCAGGTGTTCTTGCAATACTGTAATGAGAAAAACCACAAGGTGGAATTCTCCCTTCCCCCTGCACAACTTTTGAAGATACAGAAGACCTCTTGGTTACCAGACCCAGCCTCCAAGAGGTCTTCTGTATCTTTAAAAGTTGTGCAGGGGGAAGGGAGAATTCCACCTTGTGGTTTTTCTCATTTCTCAGTTGCAAGAACACCTGCACGTGGCTAACTTTCTCTTCTCCTAAAGATACAGGATCAGTCTCAGGCCAGGAACCTGGCAACCCTACTTGTACATCACCTTGATGTATGGGTGTAAGGTGATGAACAAGGGAATAGCTGCAACACTGGGTGACTGGAGAAGTCGTGCCCTGGGAGTGTCTGAGCATCTGGGTGCTTGCTTGCTTGCTTCTGTGGGTGGCTGTCTCCTGAGACAACTGAAGTCCCTGGTAAGTGCTGCAAGGACTGGGACCCCCTGCTTGACCCTGACTCCAGAGAGAAGCTGCAGTTAATCTTGCAGCCTTTTGCATCAGCTCCTGGCTGGGTCAAGTGGCATAGAAGCCTGGCTGTCCTTGGACGGTGGGTCTGCTGCTGGCGGGGTTGCCACTAAAGGGGAAACACCAAAGGGGATTACCCCTTGGGGATGCCCTTAGTGAATCCTGAGGGCACTACCCCCTTCCGTTTTATTTCTTGTAGACCAATCAAGAGGAGATTGGTAGTGGGGAGAGCGTATGGTGTATGTGTAGTTCCTGCCAGGGTGAGAGCCTGTGCAGTGAACTGAACGATAGGAGAGAGTCGCCAGATGCCTTCAGAGTGAGAGTCTGCAGCTGGCAGAAGGCTGACGCTTCCTAGCTGTGAGATGGGGGGGGAGTAGATATGCCCTGTGTGAAAGATATTGAGTGGGTCTGACTGTTCCCAATTCTCCCAGAGGCCTACTGGGATAACTGGTTCAGGCAGGTTTTGTTGGTGGGCTCTTTTTGGGCCCATATCAGGTGTTTAGGAGGAGTCTTAGCAAGGAGGGACATGGGCAGAGCTTGGAAAAGTTACCCCAGCTGGCTAGGGCTGATGGGAGTTGTAGTTCAAAAAAGTAACTTTTCCAAGCTCTGGACATGGGTGATGCCACCTCAATTCTAATTATCATGGGTAGAGGGAGGTATAGCCACGGGAAGGTGGTGAACTACCACAGAAGACGAGGGCAAGGCTATCTACTCCTTGCTCCTCATTCCCACTCCTCTCATGGAAGGGTTCCTTGCCGCTCATCTGCTGTGCCCACTGGTCTATGTGTGTTGTTGTTTAACACCAGATTGGTACATAATAAGACCATACTCATCCATGATTTGATTGTGGATGAAGGTGTCAATTTGTGTGCATTACCGAGACCTGGGTGGGTGAGCTGGTAGGAGTTGACCTGACGCAGCTTTGCCCACCTGGATACTCGGTGCAACACCAGCACAGGCTGCAGGGACAGGGGGGAGGAGTTGCTGTGGTCTACAGAACTTCCATCTCTGTCACCAGGAATCTACTCTGTCTTGGAGCTGGATATGACGGCCTATACCTGGTGTCAGGCCAAGTAGACAGTAAAGTGGGGCTGCTGCTGGTGTACCATCCACTCTGCTGCCCAGCAGCTTCTCTGACCAACCTGGTGGAGGCTGTTTCAGCTGTGATACTGGAGGAGCCCAGAATGATAGTGCTGGGTGATTTCAATGTCCATGTTGAGGCTGCCTCTAGTGTTCCGTTCGGGATCTCATGACCTGATGTCACCCCATTGTCATGGTCAGATCACTTCCTAGTGAGGTTTAGACTTATGGCTCCGATCCTTCCCTGCAGAGGTGATGGACAGATTAAGATGGTCTGCCCCCAGCAACTAATGGAATCCACAGGATTCCTGAATGTCCTGGGGGAGTTCCCAGTAGATGGAGCAGGTGACCCTGTTGAAGCCCTTGTCACACTGTGGAATAGTGAGATGTGTCAGGCTCTTGACAGGGTTGCCCTTGAGCGCCCTCTCCTGCATTGTGGAGCCCTGTTTGCATTTTGGCACACTAGTGAGCTAAGGGCAATGAAACAGGCTGGATGACGGCTAGAGCAGAAATGGCAAAAGACATGCTGTGAGGCTGATCGAGCACGAGTAAACGAGTAACCGTGCCTACTGTGTGGCGGTCAGGGCAAGAAGGCCTACTTCTCTGCCATCATCGCATCCTCAAGTAGCCATCCAGTGGAGCTTTTCCATATTGTCAGGGGTCTGTTGACATCAACTCCAGAAAATGGAGTTTTAGACCCTTCAGAAGCCCACTGTGAATTGTTTGCAAGGCACTTTGAAGGTGAAGTTGCTTGCCTTCATAGCAGTCTTGATGCCCCATCCACATCTACTGTGGTCCCCAGTGCAACATCTGCTGCAACTTCTTGGGATAGGTTTCAGTTGATGCAGCCTGATGACGTGGATAAGATACTTGGAACGATGCAGCCAGCAACCTGTCCTCTCAACCCTTGCCCTTCTTGGCTTATTAAAGCTTGCTGAGAGAGTGAGTGAGTGGATTCAGGGTGTCATCAACGTGTTGTTGTGGGAGGGAGTGGTTCCAGCCACCCTGAAAGAGGCGGTGATCCAACGGCTCCTGAAAAAGCTCACTCTGGATCCATTGGTTTGCGACAACTGCCACATGGTCACAAATACCCCCTTTTTAGGGAAGGTGATTGAAAGGGTTGTGGCGCAGCAATTACAAGTACTCTTGGATGAAACAGATTATCTTGACCCATCCCAGTCTGGGTTCAGGCCTCGTTTTGGGACTGAATCGGCCTTGGTCGCCCTGATGGATGTCCTTTATCGGGAGAAGGACAGGGGGAGTACGACCCTGTTATTCTTACTTGATCTCTCAGTGGCTTTTGATACCATTAACCATGGTATCCTTCTGGGCCGACTTGGTGAGCTGGGTATTGGAGGCACAATTTTACAGTGGTTCTGATCCTATCTCCAGGGTCACTCTCAGAGAATAGCATTGGGTGACTGTCTTTTGGTCCCCTGGCAGCTGTGATGTGGGGTGCCGCAGGGTACCATTTGTCCCCCATGCTGTTTAACATCTATATGAAGCCCTTGAGAGCAGTCATCAGGAGCTTCGGGGTGAGGTGTCAGCAGTATGCTGATGATACCCAGCTCCATTTCTCCGTAACTTCTGAATCAGGAGAGGCCATGCAAGCCCTGGACCGCTGCCTGGACTCGGTGATGGGCTGGATGAGGGCCAATAAACTGAGTCTGAATCCTAGCAAGACAGAGGCACTGTGGGCTGGTGGTTCCCGAGTTCAGATAATTGGTCAGTTTCCTTCTTTGGATGGGGTCGTACTCCCTCTGAAACATTCAGGTTCGTAGTCTGGGGGTGCTCCTGGATTCAACTTTGTCGCTAGAGGCCCAGGTGACCTCAGTGGCTAGGAGTGCCTTTTACCAGCTTTGGCTGGTAAGACAGCTGCAGCCGTTTCTGGACCAGGATGGCCTGACCACTGTTGTCCACACTGGTAATCTCCAGGCTGGATTACTGTAATGTGCTCTATATGGGGCTGCCTTTGAGGTTGGTCTGGAAGCTGCAGCTGGTGGCAAGACTACTCACTGGGGCAGGTTATTGCCAACATGTCACCTCACTACTGAAAGAATTGCACTGGCTGCCCATTTGCTACCAGGCCAAGGTCAAGGTTCTAGTCTTGGTGTACAAAGCCCTATACATCTGGGGACCAGGATACCTGAAAGACCGTCTTACTCCTTATATACCCAGTTGATCACTGCACTCTGCAGGTGAGGGCCTCCTGCAGATACCATCTTATCAGGAGGTCTGTTCCGTTAGTGTAGTGGCACCTACCCTTTGGAATTCCCTCCCCTTAAATATTAGACAGGTGTCATCTCTGTTATCTTTTTGGTGCCTACTGTAGACCTTCCTCTTTCAACAAGCCTTTTAAGCAGAGACCTTATCTTAGTCTGCGTCTGTGTTGGAATTGCTTTTTTAAATGTTTTAAGCCTTTTTTATATGTTTAAAGTCTGTTTTTATTATGTTTTGAAGTGTTTTTAGTGTTTTAGTTTGCCTCCCTGGGCTCCTACTTGGAGGAAGGGCGGGATATAAATAAATAAACCTGAGGGCCTTTCTACCAAGTTTTTTTTAATAACTTTTGCTTCTATCAGTTATTGGAGTCATTCTCTTATGTCATGGAGATAACCCTGGTCGATTATCTGACAGATCTCAGTCAACTAAATGCAGCTTCTGCTGTGCTGTTTCTTAAGAAGACAGTGTCTTGTCATAAGATGGCACCTTTCATGAAAGGGCTGAAATCTGGTTAAGAATCAGATCAGAGGCCTATCTAGTGCAATATCCTGTTTCCCTCAGTGGCCAGCCAGATGCCTATGGGGAGCCCATAAGCAGGACATGAAGGTGATAATAGCCCTCTCCTGCTATTATTCTCCAGCAATGGGATTCACAGACATACTGCCTCTGATCCTGGAAACCACTGCCCACTGGTTCTCCATGAGGAGGACAAGAAGCTCCAGTTCAAGTTTCTGGAAAACAGGCTGGTGAGGGGACAACACTGTTTAAAAAATCATCACCATGTTATGGGGTGAGTCCCATGTCTCTTGTAGTCAGCTCCCATTCTTCTACCCCTTACTTCCATTTTTTTAGAACTTATTTCTTACAGTGCTGCCCATCATCTTAATTTGCTCAGAGACGTAAATTTCCATTTACACATACACATTAACAGGTGCAAATTTTATCCAGATTGTGACATAGCTCTGTGCATTGACTCTTCCAAGTGTCTAGCAGCCAAAAACAAGAACCCATCTCTTTTAAGACAGGCAAAATCTCTACTATTTAAGGTATCTAAAAGAAAATACATAATAGCTGGACACACAATCTGTACATGCTTTGCTGGAAGATAATGTCTGCTAGCCTATCCAGCTTGTCAAGGCTCCTATTTTATAATGATGGGGAATGCACTTACTGGTGGGGTAAGTGTGGAACCAGTGAAAGTTGGAGATTGCTGTAGAGGGCAGAAAACAAATGAAAACAAGAAAGATCACTCCCACCCACTAGGTCGCTGATCCACTGTTTATCAAAGGACAACCATCTTCACACACCACAAATCTATTCAGAGAGACCGTCCTAGTAAAGCCAACATACCAAACTACCCTTGTATGAGCCATTATAGATAATGCAGTTTCCCAGGAAATAACTTACATGAATCTCCACCAGTTGTAGGGAACCCTCCCATTTCTCCATAGCAACCAGGCTCCCTTAGAAACTGGCATGCCATTTCTGGCTGCAAATTATTACCCTCAGTGAAGGGAGCAGCATCTGTGTGAGGTTAAGATGCTTCAGTTTTAAATTCGGCTGGGATCTCCTAGCCGAGATCAGATGGATCCTGAGAAACTTGTCACAGGGAGAGTAATAGCTCTCTAAGTACTTACCTGCACCCTACACACAGGGTTTCCAGGCCTTGGCCCAGAGGCAATGCAGTGTCCCTTTAAGCTCCAAGGCACCAAGAGGCAGGGCAGCATCTACACCTCGCATCAGTTCTTTCACCCATCCTCCTCCCTCACCTGTTGTAAAAAGCCAGACATCACTTTTGTCCTGTAACAGGGTGGGTGAAGGGACCAAGATGGGAGGGGAAGCCACTGCCTACTCTCTCAGCGTCTTGAGGATGATAAAGGAGCAAGTGCCATCCCTAAATGAAAGGACGTGGAGATCTTGCCCTATGCATCCCCTCACCACTGCAGAGTCAGGATTCTCACAACCTTTATCATGTGATGGGTGCAGTGATGGCTAGTGGCCACTGGGACAGGCTAGGCAGACGGGAGGGAGGCCAACAGTAGATGGAGCACAGCCAATGAGAGGGAACAACTAATTTGGCTTTCATCCTCATCGTCCCTGCTGAGTTCTACTACAGCAAACCTGGGAGTAAGGAGGAGGAAGCAGACAACCAGGGCCACCCCCTTGACTGGTTGTAAGTAAGAAGGCAGGCAGATAGGCTTGGAGGAATCAAGACTGAGGTTGTTGGGGCAGTGCCCCATTCGCTCTAATGGACCAGCCTCCACTAGGTGGTTGTAAAGCTCCCATGACACCTTTGTCATCAAAATCTGCTAGCATGTACTGGCAGTCTCAATCAAGGTGGTAGCTAAGGTCACTAACAGTCAGATGGTCTGTTTATTTAGTATTCATACTGATTTGTCTGCACAGAGTTTCAGGGAGGCTACACAACATAGTCCATTTATTGAACATTCATTCTGATTTGTTTGTAGGGAGGTTATATGATATTGCATCAAGCAATTGTTATCCCACACTTTCCAGTGCATTTTCCTGTCACTTTCTTTATGGCAAAAAGTCTGACTGGGGTGCGGGGGGAGCAGGTTTGTTGAGCAAGAGCACCCAAACAAATTGAATTGCACAACCTGAATTTGCTGTTCTGTGAGTGAATCCCATCCAAAAATAGTGACCGTATGGAAGTGCCCCTAAGACATGCATGTGGAAGCAAAGACTGTGTGTCTGGGGTGGGGTTAGGCATGATAGAGTAAGACATTCATAGACTGTTCAATAAATTATTCTGATTGACAGTAGGCTATTATAAATTCCTGGGATATTATACATCTGACTGCCTGGGTGGAGGCTGAAAGGCCACTTTGGGGCTATGGTGTGTTCCAAGACAGCAAAAATAGCAGTTTCAAATTTGGATAGAGAGAGCAGGCTGATATTTTTGGAGCTATGTGGCAGAAGCTGTCTTGGAGAATGAGAGCCTGTTGCTACTGCTTTGGGATCAATGTCACTGTGAATCTAGCATTGCCAGCCTGGGTATCTGTTTATTTGCTATCTGTGTAACCCCTACATTTGTAAAAAAACAGCCAATATTAACAAAACCTTTTTTTGGGTGAATGGTCACTATTAATATCGCAATGATTACTATCTGTATGTCTGCATTTCCTTTCCTTAGGACTTCATTGTTTACAATTCTCCTGCCCCCGCCATGATCATGTACACCTGTAACTCAGGATAACCCTTCAGGCATTTGATAAAGTGGGGGTTAGTCCACAAAAGCTTATCTTAAAATAAATATGTTAGTCTTTAAGGTGCCACAAGATTCTCTGTTGTTTTTGTTGCAACAGACTAGCATGGCTACCCTTCTAGAAGGTATTACAAAAACATACTAGAGCTGCATCCTGTGCATGTTTACTTGGGAGTAGGTTAAACTGAATTTCGTGAGACTTATTTCTAAGTAAACAAGCATAGAATTGATTGGTGAGACCATACTACTCTGTCATGGAACCATCCTGTCTAGCAGCCTTGGACCTTCCAATTATTTGAGGAAGGGGAAATGAAAAATCATGTGATAGGCATTAAGGTTTGATCTAGTCTAGCCACTCTCCATGTGGTCTAATTTAGAAGACACATCACTCACTCACACTATACTAGATGCACAATGGCTTCTATAAATCTGAGCACACAGTGAGTCCCAGCTCACAGCAGTCCAATTGCATGAAATGGTTGCCAAGGTCAGAACAAGATTCTTTTGCACACTTCTGCCAGCCGTGTGTGTGTGTGTGTGTGTGTTGGCAAATCTATGCAAAGCGATCGTTTCATGTGACCAACTTGCCACAAGATGAGAGAGACGTGCATTCAAACAAACATTTGTTTGAACTGCCCCTTAGTGGAGACAGTTCATGACATCTGCAGGTATGGAAGTCAACTTCCATTCACCTGAGATGTAGGATACTTTCAAATGGAAGCCTAATACTGCAAATGGGTATTTCATATAGCACAAACGGATCATTGGTAACAGCCTGTTGTGGGTCTGGGTGTTTTAAAAACCTTACTAGATTCACAGGTTTATTTAATTTCTCAGATTTTCCATGGAAAGGGTAAATCCAGTTAAAATGGACAATGTAGAGGAAGAAGGTTTAGCTTTACTGCTTTATTTTTAATTTCCATTTCAAATTCAAATTCTCAAATGGATGCGATACAGAACTTTGAAGACTGATAAATAAAAAACAAATCCTTTCACCCCCTCTCTAATTTTCCAAGAGCGGATATATTTGTATTGCTGTTATGACTGACAAGTGCTTTTTTAAAAAAATAGTCTAGCCAGAAAAGCGGCAGCGGGGGGAAGGAGGGATTTTTTTTTTACCTTTGGCTAACATCCACATAGCATCCATTTACAATCTGATGTATCTTCTCTCTCAGAACTACATCTAGCACTTGTAGGGAGATGGTTTTAGTAATCCAATATCCTTTGCTGCTCTCATCCTAATGCTAATTCCATAGCATGTTTCATTCGTAAATTAGTTTCAAAGAACATAGAGCCATAGGGAAATATGAGAGAATACCATGCTCTCTCCCAGAAACACATTAAACCTAAATCTCTCTGAGACCCACCTTAAGAGTTAAGCACAATTGCAAACCTCCTCAAGATGGTGTGAGGAGTGTTATACAAAATTCCAGGTTCTACTTGGGATGAAAGAGTTACGTTATTTGATGACATCACAACATTTTTAACACAGAGCCCTGTTGGTTGCATTGTATCACATGACATGTGATGATATGTGGTTACGTAGGAATCAGCCTTCTACAAAGTTAAGCCATTGGTTCATCTAGTTCATTACTGACTGCACTGATTGGCAGCAGCTCTCTAGAGTTTCAGTCAGGGTTTTTCCCCGGAGCTATCTGTCAATGTTGGGGACTGACTTTTTGTATGCAAAGCATGTGCTCCACCACTGAGCATGGGGCTTCCCTATCTGAGCCTCACTGAACAATCTGGTAGCGTTGTTTCATTTTGTTTTGAATGCAGATAGGTCTGCATATTCTCAGGGCTGAAAGTTACTGCATCAGGTTGACTGATACCTTCACCCAGTTTGGGTGAAGGAAGTGGTGACAAAGACCATTACTAGGGGAGCAAGAATGCCAACCATGCTAGACAGGACCTTAAGGTACTATGACAGAAAGCTAGAAGAGCAGGAAATATTTTGGAGATGCACTCATTACCACTCACTACCCTCTGGAGTAATCCTTGTATTGCGCAATAGCTCTGTGCTGGATCTTAGCCAATGTGGAGTCAAGCTGCCTCTGAGCCAGTGAATAAATGCATAAATGGCTAAAAGCTTATGGCAATATTCTAAGTGACGAGTGTTTTATGCATTACTTTTGGTGCAGATGTTGCCATATGTATTTACATTTGTTTAATTAAATAAAATTATCTACCACTCTCCCAAATCAATGCTCAAAGTTATATAGTCTTATTTTGATGTTTCTCATACCAGGGTCTTCCATTTGAAAGAATGAACATGTTCTTCTCATTTCCATTGAAGACCACACAGCTTGCTTTCATTATAGGCCAGAGAGAGGTATAAAGAGGCGGGCCTTTGTGCAAATGGAAATCAGAACCTTTTCCCCCCTTCATTTTCTGTGAGGATTATGTATATCGTATGTCCTGAAGCATTACAGGAAAAAATCAAAGAGCTAGAAAGTGGGATGGTGTCCAGAATTTAGCCTTTGCAATTTAAAACAGGACCTGGGGGACATCTGTACTTTGGGTGAGGACAGATATAAACCTTATGTAATCCTTCTCCATCCATGAAAGCTCTGTATAAGTCATTTTACAAAGAAGCATGTAATTGCAACCAGTTATGCCAAAAGGACAGGAAAGGGGTTTTGTCGTATTTCTTTTGTATGCAGAGTATCTGGGACTCTGGAACAATGAATCTGGGAACCTCTGAGCCTATGTTTGGGGACTAGCTGAGTAAGTTACCACGAGTTGTGTGTGCTTAGCCTCAGAACCCTTGTGAAGACCAGAAAAGGCTGAGGTGTGCAACATTGGTCCATGGGACTGTCAGGAGGCATGAAGACCATGGACTGGCTAAATCTGGGATTAGTAGGGGGGGAAATCAGGAGGAAACTCCAGGTACGTGCAATAAATGCACGTTTGGCAAAAGCTGCTGCTAAAACATGTATCTGGGGAGGGATTTGTTCCAAAATGTGTTGGGCCTGGAATACATTTTATTTTAAGATCCCGGAGTTTTTTCCTATATTTTACTGGGGGACGGGAGAGGGGGCTTGCCATTGGTGCTTTCCTGATTTTGTGGTTGGATGTAAATATGAGAAACCTACACCTAAGAGCCAGAGTAGACGTTCCTTTGACTGCATGAATGCAATTAATGTGCATGTATGTTGCTATGTAAACAGCATCCCATGGCCTCAGGACCATGAAGAGGGGAGGTTTAACACCTTTTCTCCCTGCCAAGGTTCAGACAAAAATTGCTGCTCCTGTTGCACATAGGGAGAAAGGGAGTTAAACGTCCCCTCCTCATGGCCTGAGGCTGTTTGGGCTTCTCCTTGGATGCCTGTATGTAGATGATAAAAACTGCCTTCACCCAATAATGTCACATCCAGTTTTGCCTTATTGTGATTAAGAAGGGGGAACCCTCAGATTGCCAGTTTTTGAGCCCTGGAGACTTATTGTAATGTCATAATAATCTGTTTATTTCCAAAGGAATAAGTAGTACAGGTTTTTACAGAAGCTACAAAAATAAGCACACAAGTGAGTAACAGTGGTGCCCTGGCATCCCACCATGGCAACCCTCTGGCCTATTGTATTGTTGCTCTACATAAGCCAATTGCCCTAATGCAGGCCTGCACAGATTGTGTGACGCACTAAGCTGAATGCAACCCATGACAGCTATATAAAAGGGTCTGGTTTCTCCCTCCATCCTCCTGCCCGTTTACCCCCCCCCCCAGTCCCAGGCAGTCAGCAAAAACAATAGGTTTACTGAGGGCTCATCCACACGGCGATTTAGTGTGTGTGTGGTGCTACTTGCATCCCTTTGTAATTCGCATGGTTCGCATGACATTGCAGGCAAGCAGAAGCTAGAACGCAGTTTTCCCCTTTAAATCCGTATCAACCCAATCCAAATATAATGTGAAAAGGAAACACCATTTCAGCTTCATTGCACTCCTCCGTGTAGGTGCTTTGCTTCGATTTTTTTTTAGTGGGCGGGCTCTCTTATGCCCATCGCCGGCTCCCTCTCTCTCTGCTGCCTGCAAAAGCTGTGGCAGCCGCTGCCTACTTTGCCTTTCACTCACTCCCCCCTCTAATTAGTTTCATATAGTTTCATGTCAATTGCACCCCAACCCTTTCTGCTTCAGCTGGGAGAGGGGTGCAATTGACAAGAAACAATGAAACTGACCAAAAAAACCCTCCCCTTCTCCCTTAGCAATATTGATACTCTGGAAGGAGTAAACATGTAAAATTGGGGGTGGGGCCACAAGGAAACAGTGATACTAAACTTTTCCAAAGGAGCCCCTACTTGTGTGAAAGGAAAACAGCAGATTGGAAGCTACCATTGGACAAGAAGTGTGGACATTGAAAAGCTATTCCGATGGTAAAAGCTTCTTTAGTACCAAGTTAAGTTCCCGTGTGGATAAGCCCTGAGTTCCTGAGGAGTCACCAGCCATTGCTGGGGGGCTGCATTCCATTTTGTAGGTTACCAGTTGTGCAAGTCTGCCTTGACATAAGGTTTTTATTAATTTGCCATAAAGGCAGGGACAGCATGTCTATAAAGAGAAAAGAACATTTTTCATGTATGCAGAGAACTAGCTGTTATCTCTTGGATTCCACAGATCAGTTCTAATCAATAACATCCTTTATTACTCTAGTATGGGTTCCATAAAAAAGGGATTAGACCAGGAATTCACAGCATTGCAACTGATCATACCAGACAATTCCTGATGAACTGGAACCTGGTGCATAAAATCCCTTTTCTAAAGACAGCCCCCACACCCTCAAGGGTATAAATCTAATGGTTGAGGAATCCATTTGAATGTCAGATATATGAAATGAATTAAACTCGATTATGCCAACAATTCACTTCATTGATCTGGCCATATCCTGGAGCATATACTAGAGAAAACCCCTGTACTAAAACTTCTCATCATGATCCAAATTTAATATTTCTGCAGTAGTCTGTGCGGATTCCTTTTGGGGGGAATGTGTTCAGTTTTTTGTGGGACTTGGAAATCAGACATTTGTCTTTATAATGTAAAATATTTATCCTCCCTATTCCTTTGTCTTTCATCTCTTTTTTTGTCTCTCTCCACCCCCCAGCTTTTGAGATTGCCTCTCTTCACTTCATTGCCTACATTCTCCCTGTAGCTATCTCAGAGAGACTAGACGCTGCTTATCTCCTTTCTCAAACAGAAAGCATTAATCAGTTAATTGGTGTGTTAATTAGTTAACGATAGATTAAAACTGCTTCCCTTTGTCTTCCTTTGGCATTTCCTCTAGCACCAACCTTAGTCTTTTCTGTTGCTCTCTCTTTGGGTGCATCCAGACTACCTGTTCACTGAACAATCATCCTGATTTGTTTGTGAAAAGGTTAGATGATGTTGCATCTGTCAAGAAAGTGTTATCCCGTACTTTCCAGTGCATTTTCCCATCACTTTCCTTATTGCAAAAAGTCTGATCTTTTGGGAAAGAATGTTTGTTGCATAAGAACTACCAAACCACTTTAATTGTGCATCCTGAATTGCTGGTATGTAATTGAATCCAACTCGGAAACAGTGACCCTCTGGAAATACCCTTAGTAACTTGGAAGGTAACTTGGAAGGTGAATATACATTACAGTATTACATTCATCTGTGTAAGTTGCTTTCTTTGGGTCAAACTAGACTGGGCCTCCTGCTTCTTTACATTTTGTCCAATATCAGGTCTAGACTAGGAGTATGTGGTGCTGGGGAAAAGTGTTTCTCTTTCCTATTTTCCCCATGAAAACCATCATCTTCCTGAAGCAGCTATTTGCACCATTAGAGAAAGGGAACACATTCAGGCTGTGCACACATCAAGTTTTCCCAAATGCAGCAGAGAGTAACCATGTGGGGGATGGAGAGAATTTTCATCAGAAAAAGGACAGAGGAAAGAGGTATGCCCCTCTCCCCAGCACCATGGTCCTGGTCTGTATTAACCCCCCTCCCCTCGCTGTTGCTAGTGGTCAAGAAACAGGAGATCTAGTTCTTAGCTATACACTGTAGGCATCTGGACGGCTGCTGTGAGACCATAATGTTGGACTAGATGGGCTGTTGGCCTGATCCAGCAGACTCCTCTCATGTTCTCATGGTTACAGATTGTCCTGCCCAGAGCCCGAGACATGAGATGGAGGCGAGGCTTGGTTTAATTCTTCTTTTATTAGGGTGATGGTTACATCCAAAGCAGTGTGCTTCATAAACCTGGCTACTCTAGCTCACTACTTTCCCTAGCTAAGCTACCTAAACAGTCTCTGCAGCATGTGGGGAGAGTCGAATCAGCACTAGAGCCTGGGCAGGCACCTGCTTAAGTAGGGAAGGTCTTCGCCCATAACTGATGGCTCCTCTGAAGTTCCACCCTCTCAAGGTCCCCTTTCTTGTGCCGTCTCGTGCGGGGTGAGGGGGGTTGAGCCTCTGTCAGCCCATCTGACAGCGGGACTTTGCGAGGTGACGGCTCGGCTTCAGTGAGCGGGAAGCTGGTTGGCAGGGAAGCATTTGAAGTGCCAGGTGGTTGGCGCATGCAAGGGGTCGCTTCCCAATGGCTCAGGCGGGAGCTTGCAGACGGAGCAGGAACTGCCTCGATGGAGGGGCTGGCCGATGGAGTCTGCAGGCTGACTGCGCTCCCCCTTCCTTCAACGCTCCCAGGGACCTCGTCCTCATCTGACTCTTCTCCCTGAGCTAACTCCTCTTGTGCCTGGGGCACAACACAGATCTCTGTTGTCTGGTCTCATTTGGACCTAAAATTAAAGTAGTTAGTGATGCAATTATAACTAAGCTCCACTGAGCAAAGTGGAACTAACTTCAGGGGGGTAGGGATGGCATTTGCCAGGGAGAATTGGCAGCAAGTGCATGTGTGCTGTTAACTGGCTTCTGATGTGGTGGGGTTTAAAAAAAAATATTCCCCATACCCCAAGAGCTTGAAATGAGTTCAGATTTCTTCCGCCCTTCGTTGAGCAGTTAGAAAGCTGGTGTTTTGCCTTCATGTGAATGGCAATAATGTGTATGTAACTAGCACTGCATTGTTCATGCGAGTTGCATTTTCAATGTCCTTTCTGCTCATCAGGGCAAATGGCTCAACTGGGACCTTTCATCCAAAGAGGTAGGAAGTATTTATTTCATCACTCAGCACTTCTAAACTGTGTTGTTGGTACTCAGGGTAAGATTAGCGGTGCTAGACCTTAGGTGCTAGCACAGAGCTCTTAGGTGAAAACCAACAGTGAGTTTCTTATATAGGAGTTTTAATAATTTAAGAAAGGTTTAAAAATGTTTTTATTTCATTAAAGGTGTATTCCTAAGGCTCTTGTTTATTAAAAACCCAAAGTGTGGCCATCCTGTGCTATGTGTAAAACAACTGGCTCAGGCAGAGGGCGTTTCTGTGGCATTTTTGAAAAGAAGCAAGTGGTGCCTGCAGGGTTATGGCTTAGAGCAGCTTTCCCCAACTTGCTACTCTCCAGATGTTCTGGACTACGACTCCCATCAACCCTGGCCAGCATAGCCTGTGGTCAGAGACTGCAATGGAAGTTGTCATCCAAAATGTCTGGAGGATACCAGATTGGGGAAGGCTGGCTTAGAATCATGCTTGTTCTCTTGTCTTGCCTCTCTAGTGTTGTACTGCTGCTAGCTCCTCCGCTGAGCAGACTTGAGACAAAATCCCTCCAATGTGTAGAGTGCACAGATGGCCACATATATATTGTGGCACACCTTTGAGTCTCATATCTGACATTGCATAACTTGCCAAAAATGGCTAATTTTTGTACAAGCAAATTATATATATATATATATGTCTTAACGTATGGAAATACTAAGCAATATTTGGGAATATAAAGCAGCCCATTCCTTTGATCAGCTGTGCAAGAACCCATACACCATAAGCTGTGGCATTGCACCAGTAGAGCTAAAACCTGGGAGAATGGTTTTCAGCTGGTGCTCCCGGAAACCTGGCAAATTGTGGAAGTCTGTTAGGGATTCCTCAACGAGAAGATGGTAGACAACTTCCCTGAAAGAGGACTTCCCTGCCACTACTGATTTTCCTCTGCAATGCACAGCTGCAAGGGAGTGCTGCTGAGTGTTTTTAGGGCTGGGATGGGCAGAAGGTAATTTCTGGCCCACTTCAATGGCCAATTTTTGGTGTGCTGCTTGGTGCCTGCTGGTTGCAAAGTGTGCTGAGCTTTGATTTGATCCAGGAAAGAACTTGTGTCCTTAAGCAAGAATGCATACTCAGGATCATGTAATACAGATTGGAAGTTATGCCTTAGCTGTTAAAAGACATCCTGGGTATGGACTTTTGCTTTATAAATTTAAAATACACTTTAAAAAACAGTATACACACCATGTAAGCCTGAAGTCAACCGACACCTGTTCTAAGGTGTTCTCTTACTTCACATGAAGTGACAATGATACCCAACAAGTTGACCAATGCTCTGCATGGAATTATAGTGTACATCCTTGAACACTTCCCAGAATCCTCTGCAGTAGGCGGGAGTCCCTCAAAGAGGGAAGAGTTGCCTGAAGTTTGCAAGTATGAAAACCACTGACCTAGGCCGATATTAAATTTATAAACAGCCTTACTTTTTTCCTTTTTTAACTTTGCTGATAGGGAAGTTAAGATCATGGGAACAAGCCTAACTCTGCCTCTTTGGATTTTTAAAATGTTGACAGGTTATGACAGCAAGACAAGCCTGTAATGGGGTATGAAGTATAAAACAAGAAGTGATGAGGGGCCAAGGGGCTTTCATGATCAGTTTCAAGCTCCCTACATCTTTGTTGTCTCCCGGGATGTCACTCTCCTTGAGGATTTCGTTTAGGGATCGCATGATGCCTTCATTGATGCCATTCTCCGCATGCAGTCGATCCTTCTCCTTTTCACGGCCTTGGATTTGCTCTTTGAGCAACTTGTGGGACTTCCTTGAGATGAAAAATGGGTACAATGTAAATATTAAAAATTGTTCACTTGTCCAGGGAACACCCAGTTCCTTAATTGGCTACAGCGCAGCTGTTATCAAAGAGAGGGAAAAATCAGCACAGATTTGTGGATTAGGCTTTATCCAGATGATCATTCTAAGAGTTAATTTCAACATATTGATAAGCCACATGGTGCCAAGTTCCTACTAAGCATATCTGACCACGCAATCCTGTATATATCTACCCCGACATAAGCCCCGTCTAGTTCAGTGGGGTTTACACCCAGGTATAACATTTCAACCTTAATTATTATTATGTTAAACCTGAAGTATCCACAGAGAGAATGTTGTCCTGTTGTTTCTGATCAGCCTAGTCTCCGGCCTAGGGATCCACCCAGAAGGCACCAACAGGGAGTAATGCTCAGCCTAGTGACTGTTGCATTTAAGAAGAATTCCTGTCTAAAAATTCTTCTTACCACAATGATTTCAGCTCAGTTTCATACAGTTGTGCCAGCTCCTATAAAAAACAGATACATCCCAACATTAATAATTACTAGATGGGCCTTTTGTTATTCTTTTAGGGGACGTTTGCTGCCTACCTAATCTGCTAGGTCTGTGATTGGTAGCAGGTAAATTATATTGTAGGATTGTTGATGAGGTAGATTAAATGGTGGAGAGTTACCTTCTGAGGAAGAAGCTTCTGCAAGAGGCAATTCTGGTAGAGAAGTAGCTTCTGCGAGAGAGAGAGCTTCTGCGAGATAGCTTCTGAGAGAGAGATAGGTAAAAAAGGAGTGTTGTCCTCTGGTGCTACTAGGCCTGCTGCTAGCTTCACTGATGACTGAAACAAACTGAGGCAGGTTTTTGGAGGGAAAAAATAACTAACCAATTAAAGAGAGGGGTGATATCACCTGACAGGAAGTTACTATGAGGCTAAGGGAGCATAGAGACAGCCCATTAGAGTTCCATAACTTAACCTAATAAATGCCTTATTTAACACAACAGAAGGAATATCTCTATATACAATTCTAACCCTGCGGAGGCAGCACACCCACCAGGGGGGAAAAAGCACACCCTCAACTTAAAAAAAATAGAATGGGAGGGACAGAGCAACAATTTATTTATTAATTAAATGTATATCCCACCCTTCCTCCCAGAGCAAATGGGATGTTGAAGGGTAGAATCATAGAATCATAGAGTTGCAAGGGGCCTTGTAGGCCATCGAGTCCAACCCCCTGCTCACAGCAGGAAATCCACAGCTAGAGCATCTCCTGCAGATAGCTGTCCAGCCTCTGCTTGAAGACATCCAGCGAAGGGGATCCCACCACCTCCCTAGGCAGTCGGTTCCATTGCCGAACTGCCCTTACTGTCAAGGGCACCTTTACTGTCAAGGTACCCACATGCACCACATGTGGGGGACCCCAGATATAGATGTCATATGCAGTAATCTGCTAGCTTTAGTTGACATCCCGACTGCCACATCCTGGACCAATTAAAAATTGTCTTCAAAGGCAGTCCCACATAAAACACATAAATGGCAGATCCACACCATACATTTAAAGCACATCCCATGCACTTTTACAGCACATGGCTTTCCTCAAAGAATCCTGGGAACTGTGGTTTTCTCCTCCAGAGCTACACATTCTCAGCACACTTAACAAACTACAGTTCCCATTATTCTTGGGGGGGGGGAGGGAAGCTGAGCCAGGATGGGGGACTTTAGCTACTGTAGCCCCAGCTAAGCCCAGGCTCAGCTGGCTCAATTGGATATCCACTTATTCCAAATCCCCCTCATCCCAGCAGATCTTGAGTTTGGATTGCTGTCTGGTAAATTCCTATACACCCTTTCTTAGGAGCAAGTCTCATTGACCACGAGTGTTAATTCTGAGTAACATGCCTATGATTGTACTGCACAAAATTTTAATTTATGATCACAGAGAAAATATAACTAGGTTAAGCATAAAAAGAAAACATTACAGTTTCCTATACTTAACACGGTACTGGTGTGTAAGGCTTTTTGTTATATTACATTTGTGGTGAAACGGTTTGCTGTGACCGCTTATCTCTAGGCAAACCAGATATTTTTGTCAGGCACTGGAATTCATTAATATTCCAAAAAACTCATTTAAAAAAGTCCTTATCCAAGCAGTCATGAAGAATTGTAAATGGTGATTAGCTTGTGGGCTGCAAATGATTTATTAAATGTAATAAGATTTAAGGCAAGCCACATGTAGATGCTTGTAGAGCATAAGGGAGGTTGCATTGCATGGATCTTAACTAAGCAATGAAACACAGATCAGCATTGCATCGTTGGTGAATTATGCTATTATCAGATTGGAATAGTTGTGTAATGTGAAAAATACAAAATGGATTTCTCATAGATTTACAAGACATTATTAGCACATGTCTAGAAGCTATGTTAAAAGCTCCTTTTGCATCAGTGGTTTGAAAGTCCTTCCTTGTACTGCCTTATTGTAGTAAAAAAAAGATTATTATATAAAAATAGTACCATTTGGTTTTTAGAAATCCTTCATTTGAATTCTGGGGAAGCAGTTTTAAATAGGGTTGCCAGGTTCAGGGCCTGAGAGTGATCCTGTATCTTTAGGAGAAGAGATAGTCAGCCAAGTGCAGGTATTCTTGCAACCCTGTAATGGGAAAAACCACAAGGTGGAATTCTCCCTTCCCCCTGCACAACTTTTAAAGATACAGAAGACCTCTTGGTTGCCAGGCCCAGCCTCCAAGAGGTCTTCTGTATCTTTAAAAGTTGTGCAGGGGGAAGGGAGAATTCCACCTTGTAGTTTTTCCCATTAGAGTGTTGCAAGAACACCTGCACGTGGCTGACTTTCTCTCCTCCTAAAGATACAGGATCAGTCTTAGGCCCTGAACCCGGCAACCCTATTTTTAAAATGTGTTTCCCTGAGGATTAAACAATCAATCAGCCTGTTCTATCTGCGTCAGTCATCATCTTCAGGCAAAATATTAGAAGCCCTAAGAGGACTATATTCCATTTGGGTCTATCCTAGTGGAGGCTGACCCATTAGGTCAAATGGGGCACTGCCCCACCAACCTCAGTCTGACCTCAGCCAGCCCCCATCTGCCTGGCTTATTTATTACAAGCAGTCCAGGGGGTGGTACTGTCTTTAAGCTTCCTCTTCTGCCCCAGTGTAGCTTTTGTATAACTCAACAGGGAGGAGGACAAAGCTAGAATGAATTGGGTCTGCCTGTCATTGGCTCTGGCTTCACCTACTATTTGGCCTCACTGTCTTCCACCCTACCAGTTCCAATGGGCACCTACCACCACTGATATTCTTTGCGTACTTGGTGCTATTACTTACCCCTCAGTAAACCTAATAAACTCACTGCCTTACACAGTCCCAGCATATTAAAAGTCTATGTTTCACATTAAGGTTAGTTGATGGGGAAAGTGCCTGGGAGAGAGAGAGAGCAGGAAGGTGGGAAGGGTTCAGCGCCTCTCACACATATGTCCTCTTTTGCTCTGAAAATCCACCAGCCTGATTTATATGTTACTGGGGTGGTGTAATGGTTAGCGTGTCGGACTAGGACCTCGGAGACCAGGGTTCAAATCCCTACACAGCCATGAAGCTTACTGGAAGTCCTTGGGCCAGTCACTGCCTCTCAGCCTAACCTACCTCACAGGGTTGTTGTGGGGATTAAATGAGGAGGGGGAGAACCATGTTTGTACACCACCTTGAGCTCCTTGGGGAAGAGGTGGGATATAAATGGAATTATTATTATAGTTGTTGTTGTTGTTATTATTATTTCAGTTATCCCATCTGTAAAATGGGAAGAATTATAAATTTTAACTGCCAAGGTGGCTTCAAAGCAGTTCACAAATATAAAACCCATTGCAAAAATATATACAAACACACATAATTAAAATGAACAAGAAAACAAATTTAATCAAAACATTAAAATAAACATCCACAATTAAAATGTACAATTAAACAAGTCAATTAAAACAGTTAAAACAATTAAAACAGGAGGCTTGTGTCAGGAGATCAAAGGAATGCTTGTACAATCTTCTGAACATTCCTAAGAAACCTGTCTCTGTTATTCCTATTTTACATATAGGGTAATTGATGCTGAAAGTACTTTGCTATGTAGGGTTGTTGTTTTTCTTAACTTGTATACTGCTTTGATGTTTTTAACAAAATAGTGGTATACAAATATATTTATAAATTTGTAAATAAATAAATATGTGATCATTTTAACTTCTTTTGACATATCACTCACTCTGCTTCAGATGGACTCTTCTTGGAGCCTTGAAATCTCAGGTGTTTTTCCTCCCTTAGTGCTTTACTTGTACTAGGTCCAATCAAGATCCAATAATGCAAAATTCTGATGTCATATAATGAAGGCAGGGAAGCCCTGCTGTTGTGATTGTCAAAATAGCCTTGCTGCAAGGGAAAACTCTTATTTAAAAAAAAAAATCCTAGGATGCTCTAACATTGAAGAGAAGAAAGGCAGCAGACATGATGTTCCAGGGTATCCTATAACACAACTCAAGTGCAGCCAATACCAGTAAGATAGCATGTGTCAGCCCAGTGTTGCACTGCAAGAACCTCTGTAATGTTCATTAGCATGCAATTCGAGAGTTGTATCTTGGGTCCCCTGAACTGTTGCAAGGAATCCTGGTGTACCCTTTGGACTGCATAGTGCTGCACATGAGCCAGGAGCCCCCCCATCACCACCACAAAGAGAGAGAAAGAGAGCTTCCTCTACACTATCACAAGAAGAGGTGTTGGGGGTTGCCTAGATCACATTTTGCATTCATTTCCCTTGGCTACCTTGGACTCAAGGGCAAATGCTGCCCCAGCAAAAACAAATCACACCTCCAGCAATTGCTTGGAATGTTTGTGTAGTCAAGCTGGCCTTGCTCACATCCTGTTAACTGACCCACAAAGCTCTCTGGAATGTCTCCAGGTTTCTTAAGGGAACAGACAAGTTGCGGGCAACACTATCAGATTGAATCAGTCCCAAGTGAAATAGGAATGAAAACCAAAGGACGTCGGCAACTTCACCGAGTGGAGAAAGGGGGGGGGAGAGATTTAGCAGCCAGCAGCATCAGCCTAATTGTGTTGAGATGAATCTCTGGCCACACTGAAAGTCCTAATCCTCTGGTGAAACAGGAAGCACACATTCCATACGGCCCAGAGAGACAACCAAAAGGTTTGTCTGCCAAGTCAACATCTAGTCTGATTCCAGAACACAGCGATGAAAGATTACAGGTATATCCAAAAATGAGCCCAAATCCTTATTATATCTATAAGAACTGTGACAACATTGAAAGTGACGTTAAAATCCCTCTTTAGTTAAAGAGGAAAGCACAAAAGTAGGACTATAGCTGAACGTTAAGAAGACCAAAGTAATGACAACAGAAGATTTATGTAACTTTAAAGCTGACAATGAGGACATTGAACATGTCAAGGATTATCAATACCTTGGCACAGTCATTAACCAAAATAGAGACAATAGTCAAGAAATCAGAAGAAGGCTAGGACTGGGGAGGGTAGCTATGAGAGAACTAGAAAAGGTCCTCAAATGCAAAGATGTATAACCGAACACCAAAGTCAGGATCATTCAGACCATGGTATTCCTGATCTCTATGCATGGATGTGAAAGCTGGACAGTGGAAAAAACGAATAAAAGAAAAATCAAGTCATTTGAAATATGGTGTTGGAGGAGAGCTTTGCGCATACCATGGACTGTGAAAAAGACAAATGGGTGTCAGAACAAATTAAACCAGAACTATCACTAGAAGCTAAAATGATGAAACTGAGGTTATACTTTGGACAGATAATGAGAATACATGATTCACTAGAAAAGATAATAATACTGGGAAAAACAGAAGGGAGTAGAAAAAGCAGAAGGCCAAACAAGAGATGGATTGGTTCCATCAAGGAAGCCACAGACCTGAACTTACAAGATCTGAACAGGGTGGTTCATGACAGGTGCTGTTGGAGGTCACTGATTCATAGGGTCGCCATAAGTTGTAATTGACTTGAAGGCATACAACCACAACAAAGTGGCCAGTGCTGCACAGCTTGTGATTTACCCAGGTGAACATAACAAAGCAATCATGGCTTGTGGTCTACAGAGAGCTTGGCAAATGCTCCCACAGACTAGTCATATATCAAAACTAGAATTATTAGGCCTCTAATGGGTTACTGGCTATATATGAATGGCAGGCTGTGTTTGGTTAGAAGGAATATAGGTTGTGCAGGTTTGAATTTGAAGGTGTGTCTGAGGCAGTCCAGAGACCTCTCTTTGCTATATACTTTTTAGAACTATTCATGGCCCACTGTTTGACAAACACTAAATTAGAAGATAAAAGCAAAAGTAGAAATGCCAAGCAGGCCTCTTTAGGGTGGGTGTTCCAAAGACAGGGTGCCACCGCAGGAAAGGCCATGTCCAGACTTGCCATCTACCAAACCTCCTTCAGCTTTGGTACCCTGAGCAGGGCCTTTTATATTATATGTTATTGTGATATTTTTTAAAAATAATCATATGATTATTATAATATAAAAAAAACAAAAACACTCCCTCCTCATTTACATGTATGAATCCTGGCTGCTCATTTCCTAAGAATACATGATTGAAAAGACAGAACAGCTTGGGGACAGACTGTAGTTCAGTGGTAGAGCACATGCTTTGCATGTAGAAGGTTCTAGGGTCAATCCAGATAGAGCAGGAAAAGACCCTTTCATGAAACTCTGGAAAGCTGCTGCCAACCAGTGCAGGCAATACTGACACAGGCAGACCAATGATCTAGTTCAGTGTAAGGCAACGTCTTTTCTCCCTAGCTTTCACCTCTGTTTCTTTCCAGGTACACCATATAGGTAATTTTACATGGTTAAAACCAAGATCTATTGCAATCAACGATTTTGCTGGTGACTTTAACAGGACTTGGAATGCATGCATTGTTTCTTCCGGTTGCTATGAGAGCATATGTTCATGGCAGGTGACAATCTGATCCTAAACATTTACCCAGTAATAAGCCTGATCATATCTATTTTTATAACCAGTAGTAAGTCCTTCCCAGGGCAGAAATTGAAGTTATGAGAGGACATTCACAATTCCCAACCCCAGATTTTGCTTACAGTGCTAATGGAGGCATTTCCGTGAGAGAATCAGGCAGGCAGTATGTGTGTGTTGAACCTTTTCCCTAAGTTAAAGGTAAAGGTGTCCCCACACTTGTAGTGCGAGTCATTTCCAACTCTTAGGGTGACGTCTTGCGACGTTTACTAGGCAGACCGTATATATGGGGTGGGATTGCCAGTTCCGTCCCCGGCCTTTCTTTATCCCCCAGCATATGCCGGGTACTCATTTTACCGACCATGGATGGATGGAAGGCTGAGTGGACCTCGACCCCTTTTACCAGAGATTCAACTTCCTCCTTTCATTGGAATCAAACTCTGGCCGTGAGCGGAGCTTCAGCTGCGTTACCGCCGCTTACCACTCTGCGCCATGGAGGATCCCTTTTCCCTACTTGCCTACAAATCAGGGGTGGGGGATCTTAGCCAAATGTGGCCCCCCAAGCCCCTCTGTCTGGCCCTTGCGGCTCTCCCTAGGCTATGTCTTCTCAGCTACGCAACATGTCATTGATGCAATAATAGTGCATTAGCTGTGGATTTATGCTGGACCAGCCACACATCATTCCACTTTTTTAGTTGTTCTGCGACGCTTCCCCATTGTTATTTCATTATTGCCATCTGGAGAGGCAGTCTTGCACCACAGCACAACAAAAATGGGACAAACCCCCTACCCCCCCACCCCCCAAACATTTGTGGTATAAAACGTCACAGGAAGTAAGCAGCAAGTCACGTAACATACACTGATTGGAAACCAAGCAGTATATCTGCTCCAAAACGTCTGGAGGTGCAAACAGTGTTGATTAACCTGGGTCACATATAACCTCTGCCATAAAATAATGAGCACAAATAATCATGAATGCACAATATAAAGGATGTCTGAATGGGCCCATAGTGCTAAACTAGACATTTTGTAATACAGAGGGAAGAACCATCCATTTTGAAAGACAAAAAGGGTTCTGTTGCTACTGTTGTTTTGCTGGCGTGCAGCTTTAAGGTTGCCAGCTGGCTCCGCTATAAGAGAGGAAATGGGAAGAGTGTCCGCAAGAAACTTGCAATGAAGGCAGGGAAGCAGGCTGTGGAGTTTTACACTGGTATGCAACAGTCAGGGAGTCTGTCAAATCCATTTGATCTGAAAAACCCAAACAGCAAAGACGTTCTAGAGAACCCTAGGAAGCAATAGGTTCCTCAGCATTTTGTTAAATGTGAATGCACACACAAACATGTGCTTCCACCAGGCCACAGTTATTTGATGCCACCTCATAGTGACATAGTTATAAACCAATTCCAATCAAAGTGGGATTCCACTGGAAATTTGTAGCCCCTTCAAAATGAGTTACTGTCCTGAAAAAGCTGGCAGAAGTATCAAAGGTTGCCGTTTTCCAGTCATCCAGTGTGTTCTTTTTCACTGGAAGGTGGTCTAGCTTTCTTTGATGCCACACTAACAGGTATTCTGTATTCTTCTGATATTTGTCTCCTTGCAATATTTTAACGCTTTCATACTGCAGATAAGTTCCCATAATCTTGTTGAATCATGTGGTAATCCTTCTGCCAGTTTGAGACTACAGGCCACATGATGTAGTCTGACTATGACTGGAACACATATATACATGACAACATCTGCAGCCTTGACTGGAAGCAAGCAGTTTATTAATCTTGAAGGAGTGGCAGTGCAAATGGCAATATGTGCATTTTTTCCATGAAAGTCTGCTGCTTAGTTCTAGGAAAAAAATGATTCGAAAGTAATTCCTCACACAGATGTCACACATCCCTTGTGGGTAGAGGGTGCACAGGGAGGAAGGGAACCTCTGTTCCTAAACCCCTTCTCTCCCCCCTGCTTCTGGTATCTCTTATCTTATCCACATCAATCTCCTTCTCTCTGCCAATATATAGACAGTGGAACATCCCAAAGGAAGGGTGTATTACAGTTTGCTGATGCAAGCTGTACTACATCTAACAGATGTGGAGGAATCCCTGAAGCATCAATCACCATTGCCCAGAAACCACAGCAAAGTTGGAGCATGCTTGTAAGGACAAGGAACCTAATTTTGGAGCAGATTTGCAATTATACTCACAAGCCAAAAATACAGCAGCCATACATTATCTCTCTGTAGAGATTAGAGATGGCTTCTCACTTCACGATATAAATACACAGAGCCAGTTGTAATTCCCAGCAAAAAAAATAGCATGCCTTTCTAAAGGGCTGTCACCTCCCCATTTGTCGAACAATTCTCACTGTTCAGATGCTCAACTAATCGTGCACATTTTAGCCATAGGAAGAACTTCATTTCCTTATTGTTGAAAGACACATCCTAAAAACACCCTTTCTTGGGAGGAAGGACCCATTCAAATCAACTGAACTTGTGTTCCCAGGCTGGAAAGCCTCATACAGGAAGCTGCCTTACAGTGCCTTGCAAAAATAACCAGGCCCCTGGCCAATGCTCTCATATTACTGAATTACAAATGGTACATTGTAATTTCATTCTGTATGATATTTTAGTTGGAAACACTGAAACTCATAATCAATTATTGTAAGGTGACATTGGTTTTATGTTGGAAATGTTTATAAGAAACATAAAAAACGGAAACATGTTGCTTGCTTAGGTATTTAACTCCCACACATTAATATTTGGTAGAGCCACCTTTCGCTGCAATAACAGCTTTAAGTCTTTTGGGGTAGGTACGTAGCACCTTTGCACATGGTGCCAGAATGATTCTGGCCCACTCTTCTTGGCAGATTCATTCCAGGTTATTCAGGTTGGTTGGATGTCGCTTGTGGACCGCAATTTTCAAGTAGCGCCACAAATTCTCAGTGGGATTGAGATCAGGACTTTGACTGGGCCACTGTAGGACATTCACCTTTTTGTTCTTGAGCCACTCCAGTGTTGCTTTGGCCTTGTGCTTGGGATCATTTTCCTGCTGAAAAGTGAATTTCCACCCAAGCTTCGTTTTTTTAGTGGACTGAAGCAGGTTCACTTGCAGTATTTCCCTGTATTTTGCTCCATCTATTCTTTCTTCAGTTTTAACAAGATGCCCAGTCCCTGCTGATGAGAAGCATCCCCACAGCATGATGCTGCCACCACCAGACTTCACTGTAGGGATGGTGTGTCTTGAGGCATGGGCAGTGTTAGGTTGACACCTCACATAGAACGCTTTGAGTTTTGCCCAAAAAGCTTTATCTTGGTCTCATCTGACCACAAAACCTTTTCCCACATCACAGCTGGGGAATTCTCATGCTTTCTGGCAAACTCCGGACGTGCTTTCAGATGGTACTTTTTGAGTAAAGGCTTCTTTCTTGCCATCCTCCCATACAGGCCAATGTTATGCAGAGCTGTTGATATGGTTGACTGGTGCACCATTACTCCACTCCCAGCCACTGAACTCTGTAGCTCCTTCAAAGTGATTGTTGGCCTCACTGTGGCTTCTCTCACAAGTCTCCTTGTTTGAGTGCCAAGTTTTGAGGGATGGCCTTTTTTTGGCAGTGCCTGGGTAGTTTGATGCAGCTTCTACTTCCTGATGATTGATCCAACTGTGCTCACTGGGATATTCAAACACTTGGATATTATTTTGTACCCTTTTCCTAATCTATGCATTTGTGTTGCATTCTCTCTCACTTCCGTAGAATGCTCCTTGGTCTTCATTTTCCTTCAGATCCACAGCCTGACCAATGATCCTTCAATAGTGGGGGTTTTATCCTGACAATGTGACAGTAACTTTAATGGTTCACAGGTGGAGGCCAGTGGTAAGATAACTGTGTCCTCGATAGGGCAGTTTCTTCATCTGTGTAAACTGAGAGTTTTTTTACGTTTTTATGTTTAGGTTATGTTTTTTATGTTTCTTACAAATATTTCCCAACACCAATGTCACCTTACAATAATTGATTTTGAGGTTCAGTGTTTCAAAATAAAATATAGCACAGAATGGAATTACAATGTACCATTTGTAATACAGTAATATCATTGGTCAGGGGTCTGATTACTTTTGCAAGGCACTGTATATTGAGTCAGACTTCTGGTCCATCTAGCTCAGTATTGTCTACACTGACTGGCAGTAGCTCTCCGGGATTTCAGGCAGGGTACATTCCCAGGCCTCCCTGGAGATGCCAGGGATTGAACCTGGGACCTTTTGCATACAATGCAGACGCTCACCAGACACCCCCCCCCGGTGGTATGCTCTGAATGGGTGCAGAATTATTTAGAATCATGTCCTACAGTATAAGTGAGGGCAGAGAAAGAGAAAGAGAACTGTTTGGGACTCTTTGTGGACTCTCGTGGGGAAGTTTCAACTAATGCCACATATTTTGCAGGAGTAAGGAACACAGCACCATTAGAAGTAGGAATTTCCCCCTATAAAGCACTGGTTTTTATTAAGGTCTGCTTCTCCCCAACACTTTCCTCCCCTGTGTTGGTCGAGTTTTGCTGGCATAAATGTTATGTCTGCAGTAGCCTTCTGCCAGTGGAAGAGTGTTACCACACCATTCTTTCTGCTAATGTAGCATTGTGCTCTGCTAGTCCATGGGACAATTCTATCCTCGTTACTTCCCCCCCCCCCGGTGTAACTTCAGAATAAGCATGTCTGCTCACACCTCCCTGCTCCTTTGCTCTAAAGAGCACTAGATTATAAATTTGATTTAGGTGTTACAGTAGATGTGAGGATTCTGGAAAAAGTGACTGCTTCACATTTCTGATTCTATTTTTGTGATGCGATGTGCAAAGCCAGGACTCACGCATCAAATCCATGGTGAGATCTATGAGTGCCAAGTGACCTCAGTGCAGACTGCATGGTCCACTGTTAGTCAGCTACTTACTGACAGAATTTTGAAAATGTTCACTGTGATGATGTCTCCAGAATAGAGATGTGGCCCAGAAAAAAAAACTAGAAAACTTCAGGGAAAAAAACAGTTTTTCCTGTTTTTTCCTAATGTTTTGGGAGTTTCCCCTGAATTTCCCTTTTTTTTCTGAGCTTTCACATCTCTACTCCAGACTGCTAGTATTTTTTGGAAGGGATTCAAGCACACACTGGATCTTTAGACTTGAACAATTAAAGTGGATTAAAAGGCTCTGTCACACTGGCACAACAAATCTATTTTTTAAATAAAACACAGACTTTTTGTGGTTTGGAAAATGATGGGGAAATACACTGAAAAGTGTGGGATAAACGAATGAATACAGGGAAGTCTTGAAAACAGCCAACAAGCAAATAAGGATAAGATTCGATAAATGTTCATTGTCATGTAACCACCAGTAAAAAAATCAGAACAAATGTTCAATAAGACTGGAGGAAAGGCATGGTGGTTTACAGTGTGTTTGCTGATCCTCACATCTCCTGTTAATTTGCATCATTTATATGATGTTACCTGCGAACAGAAGTTGGACAGTGAAAAAAGCGGATAACAGAAAAATTCGCTCATTTTAAATGTGGTGTAGGAGGAGAGCTTTGCGCATACCATGGACTGTGAAAAAGGCAAATAATTGGGTGTTAGAACTATTTAAACCAGAAACTATCGCTAGAAGCTAAAATGATGAAACTGAGGACACATAATGAGAAGACATGATTCACTAGAAAAGACCATGATGCTGGGAAAAACAGAAGGGAGTAGAAAAAGAGGAAGGCCAAACAAGAGGTGGATTGATTCCATAAAGGAAGACACAGACCTGAACTTACAAGATCGACGCTACTGGAGGTCGCTGATTCATAGGGTCACCATAAATCATAATCAACCTGAAGGCATATAACAACAACAAACCTGCGAACAGAAGCTATCGTGTTGTTTTCCCCCTGTAAATATGGAGTAACTAGGGTTGCCAGGTTCAGGGCCTGAGAGTGAGACTTGGAGGCCAGGCCTGGCAACCAAGAGGTCTTCTGTATCTTTCACAGTTGTGCAGAGGGAAGGGAGAATTCCACCTTGTGGTTTTTCCCATTCAATGTTGCAAGAACACCGGCACTTGGCTGACTTTCTCTTCTCCTAAAGATACAGGATCAGTCTCAGGCCAAGAACCTGGCAACCCTACGCCAATAATACCAAAAGTTGAGAACAATATCTATCTACTCCACTCCACATGTGGTTGCATACGCTTTGCTTCAATGTTTTTAAATGGGTGTGTCAATTGTAATTTTTTCCTACTCCCCTTTCCACGCCCACTGTTCTTCCCTTATTTCATTTTGTTTCCTGCAGTTTGACAAGCAATTTCCTGTTCCTATCCTCAGTTTTGCTCTCCTTTTTTTATGTTTATGCAAACAGCCACAGAGGGCAGACTACATACTGTAGTTGACTATCACAGCAAGCAGCCTCATATCTTAGCAGATGAACGGTGCCTTATTTTTTTCTTTTTCCCCTAACTGGGGGCAGTTCTTTCTCCACCACCCCCAGGTGTTCTTTCTCCACCTCACCTTTAATTCTGCACATCCAGATTTCCCTGTTCAAAAGAAAGCATATCTGTGTTTTATCAGTTTTGCGCTTCAGTGTAAATCTGTAATTTTGTACAGCTATATATCAACATGAAACATATTTAAAAAGTTTGTAATGATGCATTGCAAAACCTCAGAACCTTCATTTTGATATAACTTAAAGGAAACCTGCTTGTAGATATGGGATAGCCTTTTCTCAGGTCTTGTCCAGTGAGCTTCTTTGCAACCTTAATTGCCCTGCTCGGTACCCAATTTAACATATGGAAGGAAAGATCAGTATCTGGTGAAACTTTAATTAAGAGACTAGCCCTCCCCACTCAGCTTGCTGATGCAATTAAGTAGCTTTTGAGGAGTTAAAAGTTGAAAAAGACACAATACATTCGAAATAATAGCAGCAATACAAATACAATTAAAAATCATACAGCATCTAACACAGCATATTACTGTTAGGGATAAATTGAAAACCCCAGTGCTTGTAAAACTATAATTCACTTGTCCTACCTAAACCAGCTTGGGCTTCACGGGAAATAGAACCAAACTGGCCTTTATTTGACTTTTGATATAAAATGTCGGTTTATTTCCTGGTGACCTGACCCTTACCTACATTCCAGTGGCTCGCATAATAAAAGCCGGTTTAAGCTGGAAACTTCCCTACTATGCATTTCTGTATCACATTTGTGCTTATGGCCTTGCTTATTGCTACTAATGTGCCTTGCATAGGAATGTCAAACGCTGTTCCAATGTCCCACAAACCTTGAATTGTAATGCTCCTTTGATATGTAAGCAAAGTAATATCATGTCTGTCTCAAGTTTAGGGGGCGCCCGGTTGCAGCTGGGCCTCCTCTCAATAGTTGCCTTTGTCTGCTCTTGCAGTGCTTATCTCAAGGACATGCGAAATATGCAGACATAGAGTCTAAGAGATAGTCTTGATGTTTCCACTTTGTCCTTCCCCCTGTACCCCTTTACCTCCTTACATATGCCCCAAAGCTATGACAGTTAGCAATTGCTTCTTTTGTATTTTATCACGTGAACCCGATATTGTAAACTTCGGGGTAAGCCTATATAAACCCTTAAACACCAATAAACGAGGTTCCCATGCTGGCCTGCTTCGGCTTGTAAATATTGGGTCCCCTTTGCAAAGGTTTTTGTCTCGTGTTACTTGATCTCTGATAGTGGGTTCATTTGCACTCAACTCCGCACTCTTCCCGGGTGTAATAAGCGAGTTGGGGTTGACAGGGCGACTTGCGTGTTGGGTTTGGACCTAACATTACAATAGCTAATACAGAAGAAAATTAATTAAGTGGCCCACCAAGACCATTGGCAATTTTAATGTGGTTGTTGTTATGTGCCTTCAAGTCTATTACGACTTATGGCGACCCTATGAATCAGTGACCTCCAGTAGCATCTGTCATGAACCACTCTGCTCAGATCTTGTAAGTTCAGATCTGTGGCTTCCTTGATGGAATCAATCCATCTCTTGTTTGGCCTTCCTCTTTTTCTACCCCCTCCTGTTTTCCCCCAGCATTATTGTCTTTTCTAGTGAATCATGTCTTCTCATTATGTGTCCAAAGTATGATAACCTCAGTTTCATCGTTTAATGTGGTACAGGAAGGAAAAAAGTTTCTGGAACTATCTAGAGTGTTTTGTGGAAATAAGAAATCTGTGCATGCCCAGTTACCTAGAAACCAGAGGGGGTGGACATACAGATAATAGCTCTTCCAGTTTTTTAAAAAAAATAATGCTACCTACTGCAGCTACTTAAATTAAAACATGTATGCTCAGTTCTCTAGCAAACAGCAAGAGTGGAAATGAAAAATTAGAGGGTGGGGTCATTAGGAAACAGCGTGATTTATCCTTCATGGAATGCCTGTCCTGCCAAAACTCGAAGAACTCAGACACGGCTGGGTTTTTTTCTTTTATTGAAGTAAGAGGTTTCAATTCAGTGCACTTCATGCATCTACTTATGGCTTATTCAGAACTCAGCATCTCTCTAGGTCTAACCAGGCACAACTTCGCTGCACTAAGATGTTGACTTAGCAACTACTCCCCCCCCTTGGCTTAAGTAAGGCTAGTTGGGCACCCTACTCACGTGTGCTATCACAATTGGGAGCGTATGCGCAGGTGAAGGCTCCGCCTCAACTGTGCCTGTTGAAGTTCCCGCTGTATTTGCCTCCTGGTATGAGGCGAAGGTGGAGCTCCCATCACTGTCCAGTCTTCCCCCTCAGAGGAAGGAGGCTGCCTGCGGGCAAAGTGGGCGCAGAGAAAGGGGAAGTGTCAGGCTGCGAAACAACTGGCTGGTCAGGTTGACTCTCCACAGGGATATCTGGAGCTGCTGGGGTTGAGCTGTCAAAGTCTAGAGCTGGGGGGTCTTCTGAGTCCAACTAACCGCTCGGCCCCTCACCGGCTCGACCATCCCACTCTAAGTCCTCCTTCTCAGCTCTGTTCTCATCGGTCCACCCCCTTCCAGCAGCGCTCACGATAATGCCTATTTATGTGAATGGAAAAGACCGTATTTACATCTAGACTGAGGACACAGTGCAGATGGTGGAAATCAACAATGGAGGTAAAAGATGTATCTTTACTACGAAGAAGTGTTGTCATTATTATTATTATTATTATTATTATTATTATTAACATTTGTATACCGCTCCATAGCCAAAGCTCTCTGGGTGGTTTACAACAATTAAAAACATTAAAAACAAATATACAAATATATAAATTTAAAAACACTTAAAAAAAATTAAAAACATGCTAAAATGCCTGGGAGAAGGGGAAAGCCTATGGTCTAATCACCATGCAGGTGTGTATTGGAGGGAGGACACTCCAGGACAAAGACGCATTACTTTTTTTGCAGGCAACCCCCTTCCAGCATCTCTCTGTTTGTCTCTACAGCCAATCAAGCTGCCGCATGCTTGCTTTTAAAGGCTAGGCCCTTTCCTCTTGCCTTAGGAGAGAGGGGGGAAATCCAGCAAGGTCAGCTGTCACTACAGCCAATTAGCAGTCAGTATGAATCTCATTGTTGCTGTTGGGAGGAGAGAAACAAAAGGAGGAAGAGAGTCAGCAGGAATTAAGAGAGGGGAGTTTACAGAGAATAGGAGGGACAGCCAAGCTCAATTTGAGAGGGGGGTTGCATCAGAATCTTACTAAAATGAAGACCTTTCAAACAGTCCCACACAGACTAATAGCAGCCAAAGTGGAGGGTGGGTGAAGAGAGCCACTCTGGAAGGGGGAGCACAGGGCTAAGAGTGAGGCAAAGCAGCGTTTTCTCTCAGAGGAGGACAAAGGAACATAAGAACATAAGAAGAGCCTGCTGGATCAGGCCAGTGGCCCATCTAGTCCAGCATCCTGTTCTCACAGTGGCCAACCAGGTGCCTGGGGGAAGCCCACAAGCAGGACCCGAGTGCAAGAACACTCTCCCCTCCTGAGGCTTCCGGCAACTGGTTTTCAGAAGCATGCTGCCTCTGACTAGGGTGGCACAGCACAGCCATCACGGCTAGTAGCCATTGATAGCCCTGTCCTCCATGAACTTGTCTAATCTTCTTTTAAAGCCATCCAAGCTGGTGGCCATTACCGCATCTTGTGGGAGCAAATTCCATAGTTTAACTATGCGCTGAGTAAAGAAGTACTTCCTTTTGTCTGTCCTGAATCTTCCAACATTCAGCTTCTTTGAATGTCCACGAGTTCTAGTATTATGAGAGAGGGAGAAGAACTTTTCTCTATCCACTTTCTCAATGCCATGCATAATTTTATACACTTCTATCATGTCTCCTCTGACCCGCCTTTTCTCTAAACTAAAAAGCCCCAAATGCTGCAACCTTTCCTCATAAGGGAGTCGCTCCATTCCCTTGATCATTCTGGTTGCCCTCTTCTGAACCTTTTCCAACTCTATAATATCCTTTTTGAGATGAGGCGACCAGAACTGTACACAGTATTCCAAATGCGGCCGCACCATAGATTTATACAACGGCATTATGATATCGGCTGTTTTATTTTCAATACCTTTCCTAATTATCCCTAGCATGGAATTTGCCTTTTTCACAGCTGCCGCACACTGGGTCGACATTTTCATCATGCTGTCCACTACAACCCCGAGGTCTCTCTCCTGGTCGGTCACCGCCAGTTCAGACCCCATGAGCGTATATGTGAAATTAAGATTTTTTGCTCCAATATGCATAATTTTACACTTGTTTATATTGAATTGCATTTGCCATTTTTCCGCCCATTCACTCAGTTTGGAGAGGTCTTTTTGGAGCTCTTCGCAATCCCTTTTTGTTTTAATAACCCTGAACAATTTAGTGTCGTCAGCAAACTTGGCCACTTCACTGCTCACTCCTAATTCTAGGTCATTAATGAACAAGTTGAAAAGTACAGGTCCCAATACCGATCCTTGAGGGACTCCAAAGGAAGCTTACTTGTAAAATACAAAGTGTGTTGCTTGGAAAGCATTTTTGTTCTCCCTTGATGATGCTTTTTGCAGATTGTCTGTGAGAAAGTGGATGGGGGGGAGAGACAAAGGGCTAGGAAGAGTGGGGGTATTTTACATACATCACTGCAAGCAAGAGAACTCCTCACAGCTGATCTACAAAAAGCAGGTTTCTTCCCCTTGTAAAATACAGGCAGCTTTGCTCTTCACCCACTTTCTTAGCCCTTCGCTCTTTGTCTTCCCCCACCCTCTGAGAGGCTCTCTTTCTCCCCCCCTTTCTCAGACAAAAGCACAACTGAGGGGAAAACAACCACTTTACAATCAATTCCCCTTTAATTTTACAGGCAGCCTTCCTTCTTCGTTTCTTCAGGCAGCCTTCCTTTGCCCCCTTCTTTGTGAAGAAATGCCACCGCACCTCACTCTCCACTCACTGTTCTTAGCCCTTTTTCCCTCTCTCCCCGCACACCCTCTGTGATGGCTGCAGTGAGTCTGTGCAAGGAAAAAGAATTCTTGTCAAACAATGCCCCTTGTATTTTGCAGACATTGTGTGCAAGAAATAAATCCTTCTCTCAGCTGATACGCAAAATGCAGCAGGAAGAAACTTTTTTTTTTGCAAATCAGCTGTGAGAGGGACCTCTCTTCCACACAGCAATTCCTGTAAAATACCACTTTCTTTATCCCCACTCCCCATGGAAAGAAAGAACCACTTTGCTACCCTATGTTTGGTGCTTTGGGAAGCCCCAAGCACAAGGCTAGCAAAGCCCCATGTGCAGAGATTTCCAAGCACCTAATTGTCAATAGGCTGTCATGGCTTGGGGACTCCCTGCAAGGGGTTTTGATAGGTGGGTTGGAGAGCCCACCTATCAATCATTTGACACCATAATCATGCCATGTGACTGACAGGTGGGTGGCACCACCTGTCAAATTTGGCCAGTGAGGCCCATCATGATGATGACTCATGAACGGACTCTGCACTTCTAAATTTGCCACTACACTACTGCCACCATGTAAACTTTTTGCAAGCAAATCAGGGTGAATATATCATTTGGGGAAGCCCAGAGGCACCTTCTTTTCAAGGTATCTAACAGCTCATGCAAAATGGAGGGAGAGGGGGCCCACACATGTGGCCTTTTTGTAATTTTATGCTGCAGAACACTCATCAGGAATGCAATCAATCCCAGGACTAGTTCTTGGAATTAATGTAGCCAATGTTTCAAATTACTCCAAGAGCATATTTTCTTTAATGTTCAGGTTGCATAGCAGAGAAGGAAACACTACAGATAAATACTATGCAAACAAAAGCCCATGTGCTGATCCTATGTGAGAAATAAGAAACTTGCAGTGTCTGAAATCAATCAAGTCCTAAATCAAGCAAATCAGATCATTGTTTCAGAGAAGGAAACCGGTGGATGCCTTTGGATAGTTGTTTAATACAGTTCTTTTCCCTTGTGGTAAATCATAGCCTTGTGAAAAGGATCGTGGAGTGAACTGCTACCCTGGAAACAGAGGTTACAGTAATTAATGCACACTATTGTAATTCTTGATTAAAGGGGTCCTTTTACAACAACCCATGTCTGCATAACTTGTCTGGCTCTTACCAAGGACAGCATTACAATAAAAAACAAAATGAAACAGTATTTCTGTTAACACTAACATGTAGAAATGTGTTTCCAAAATGGTTTCCTTTGCCAAGTGGGGAAGAGAGGGGCATGCATTTCACCAAAGATAAATTATTCTCCCCCAGGCCCAGCCAGATGAGATCCTGGATCATTTCCAGATGGAATCTGGACTTTGAAGCAATAATATCCTTGTAGAGAGCACATTGTATATCATAAGGTATTTAGCCAAAAGGAAATGTAATTCATAGCCTCACGTGCACTCAGGTTCAAAGATGGTGGTTTTGTGGGTTCTTCCCCCCCCCCGTTTATTTTCCATTAATGGAACCAATACGTTTTCAAGAATGGGAGGTAGCAACAACATGAACATAGGCATTGATTTAGGTCCTACATTTTAGGAGATGGAGCATGGAAGCAGTGTTAGAGAGAGAGAGAGAGAGACATTCAGAGTATCTGAAGAATATCTCAGAACATATATGGATTGTCTACACCAGTGGCTCCCAAACTTTTTTTCCCATAGACAACTTGAAAATTGCCAGTGGTCTTGGAGGACAGCTTAATGATTTTTCCGCCTGTTGTAGCAATTGTAATGTGCTGTGCTAGGTGCTGTATGATTTTTATTGTATCTTAGAAGCAGTAAAAATACAATTAAAATAAATATATTTAATGTGGACATGTTGCGGACCACCTGAATGAAGCCTGTGGACCACTGATGGTCCACACACCACAGTTTTGGAACTCCTGGTCTACACTGGCAACAACGCCTATGGTCCTATTCACACACTAGACAAAATGGGCACAATCAACATAGAGTGAGGCAGTGGGATTGCCCATTCTGATCCTGGGTCCCTGCCTTGCCTCTAAGGATGGAAGAGAAATTTGATTCAGCTTGGATTTAAAACTGAATTGATCAAATTCGCATTTTCTGAAACAATATGAGAACTGAAACACTGCTATCCTTTTAAACCTGCACTTATCCGAATTTTGGGATGCAGTTCTCCAAACAAACATTTACAAAAATGCATATATTAAGGAAAATGTATTGGTGAAAATAACATATTAAAATGCATTGTATTAGGAGAAATTGCTTGCAAAAATGTGTATATTAGTCAAAACTGCATACAAAAATCGGTTTAAAGGAGAAATTCACACTAAAATGATGAACATTTTTCATGAGAATTTTTTTTAAAAATCAAAAATTTCTGCAGAAATGTGGAGAACCGAATTTAAAACTGGAAAAAGAGAAACTGTGAGAACTGAAACTGACAGATCCTTCCATCCCTACCTGCCTCGATGCATCGGATATAATGTGCAACTGACACAGGTGTAGTGTCCAAAATATGTCTAGTAACGTGGGGTCCTTATCTGGAAAAAAAAGGGAACATGTGTACATACTAAAGTTGATGTTGTACTGATATTTCTTAATTTCCTCCCTAGGGAATTCCACAGGAACATAGAAAGCAGACAATTTCAAACCGCTGATCTATCTAGCTCAGTACTGTTGACTCGAAATCAGCCTTAGCCAATCTGGTGACCTCCAGATGTTTTGGACTACAAATCCCATCATCCCTGGCCATTGGCCATCCTGGCTGGGGCTGATGGGAATTGTAGTCCAAGACACCGACACCAGTTTGCAGAAGTTGGGTCTATACAGGCTGACAGCAGCTCTCCAGGTTTTCACACAGTGGGCATTCCCAGCCCTACCTGAAGATACCAGAGACAGAACTTGGGACCTTCTGCATGCAAAGCAGATACTCTACCACTGAACTAGGAATCTTACATCTACATACCCAGGGACTCTCTCTCTCTCACACACACACACACAGAGGCACCCAAACAGATCCCCCTTCCCCTCAAATGGTTTGCTAAGCTTCCTCCTCTCCTCCCCTTTAGACCTCCTGTGAGGAGGGGAGAGGTGGCCAGCCAAGGCGAGTGACTCAGGAACAGTGGGGAGTGGTAAGGCAGTGCCTCAGCAACTGTCCTCCTCTCCTGCTGCTTCCCTCCTCCTCGCCTTCTGCCACTGAGGCTGTGGGAGGGGGGAAGCAACAGCAGAGCAAGATGGTTGATGAGGAGTTACCCCAGGCTGTCCTGATTGTTCCTCCATGGCTTGCTCTCCCAACTTGCTTGCTTGCTTGCCTCATGCCCACCTCCCTCACCCACTGGTCTGCTTGCCTCACTCCACCTGCTCCCATGGAATGCTGCATGACAGCTTACAAAAATATTTTATGTATAGATATATTAATACCATATATGCATTTTTGTACATATTACTTGGCTGGGAGAGCTGCATTGCAAAATTCAGAGAAATACAAATTTCAAAGGATGGCTGTGTTTCAATTTGGAAAAGAGAGCTGTGTGCCGCCTACAGACTGGGACAGCCTCTGTGAAGGCTTGTTCCTTGTGGAGTACCATATATGCATTTTTGTACGTATTACTTGGCTGGGAGAGCTGCATTGCAAAATTCAGAGAAATACAAATTTCAAAGGATGGCTGTGTTTCAATTTGGAAAAGAGAGCTGTACCATATATGCATTTTTGTACATATTACTTGGCTGGGAGAGCTGCATTGCAAAATTCAGAGAAATACAAATTTCAAAGGATGTTTCAATTTGGAAAAGAGAGCTGTGTGCCGCCTACAGACTGGGACAGCCTCTGTGAAGGCTTGTTCCTTGTGGAGTCCCCTTAAGGGGGTTCTGATCAGTGCACGGATGGGAAAGCCATGGCTCTCCAAACATTGCTGGACTATGACTCTCCTTATCCCTGACCATTGGCAACGCTGGCTAGGGCTGATGAGAGATATTCCAAAACATCTGGAGAGCCACAGGTTCTCCACCACTGAGATTAGTTGTATTGTGTTGGTTGATTCTACCTCTGCTGCCAGTGCCCCTTGGTTTGATGCTACATTTGTCCTTTTATTGGATTTGGATCCTTATTTCAATTCCCCCCCCTGCATGGAATTATAGTGTACATCCTTGAACACTTCCCAGAATCCTCTGCAGTAGGCGGGAGTCCCTCAAAGAGGGAAGAGTTGCCTGAAGTTTGCAAGTATGAAAACCACTGACCTAGGCCGATATTAAATTTATAAACAGCCTTACTTTTTTCATTTTTTAACTTTGCTGATAGGGAAGTTAAGATCATGGGAACAAGCCTAACTCTGCCTCTTTGGATTTTTAAAATGTTGACAGGTTATGACAGCAAGACAAGCCTGTAATGGGGTATGAAGTATAAAACAAGAAGTGATGAGGGGCCAAGGGGCTTTCATGATCAGTTTCAAGCTCCCTACATGTTCATTCTCTCCCGGGATGTCACTCTCCTTGAGGATTTCCTTGACAGTGCGCATGATGACTTCCTCTATGCCATTGACCTCAGCATGCAGTTGATCCTTCTCCTTTTCACAGCCTTGGATTTGCCCTTTGAGCAACTTGTGGGACTTCCTTGAGATGAAAAATGGGTACAATGTAAATATTAAAAATTGTTCACTTGTCCAGGGAACACCCAGTTCCTTAATTGGCTACAGCGCAGCTGTCATCAAAGAGAGGGAAAAATCAGCACAGATTTGTGGATTAGGCTTTATCCAGATGATCATTCTAAGAGTTAATTTCAACATATTGATAAGCCACATGGTGCCAAGTTCCTACTAAGCATATCTGACCACGCAATCCTGTATATATCTACCCCGACATAAGCCCCGTCTAGTTCAGTGGGGTTTACACCCAGGTATAACATTTCAACCTTAATTATTATTATGTTAAACCTGAAGTATCCACAGAGAGAATGTTGTCCTGTTGTTTCTGATCAGCCTAGTCTCCGGCCTAGGGATCCACCCAGAAGGCACCAACAGGGAGTAATGCTCAGCCTAGTGACTGTTGCATTTAAGAAGAATTCCTGTCTAAAAATTCTTCTTACCACAATGATTTCAGCTCAGTTTCATACAGTTGTGCCAGCTCCTATAAAAAACAGATACATCCCAACATTAATAATTACTAGATGGGCCTTTTGTTATTCTTTTAGGGGACGTTTGCTGCCTACCTAATCTGCTAGGTCTGTGATTGGTAGCAGGTAAATTATATTGTAGGATTGTTGATGAGGTAGATTAAATGGTGGAGAGTTACCTTCTGAGGAAGAAGCTTCTGCAAGAGGCAATTCTGGTAGAGAAGTAGCTTCTGCGAGAGAGAGAGCTTCTGCGAGATAGCTTCTGAGAGAGAGATAGGTAAAAAAGGAGTGTTGTCCTCTGGTGCTACTAGGCCTGCTGCTAGCTTCACTGATGACTGAAACAAACTGAGGCAGGTTTTTGGAGGGAAAAAATAACTAACCAATTAAAGAGAGGGGTGATATCACCTGACAGGAAGTTACTATGAGGCTAAGGGAGCATAGAGACAGCCCATTAGAGTTCCATAACTTAACCTAATAAATGCCTTATTTAACACAACAGAAGGAATATCTCTATATACAATTCTAACCCTGCGGAGGCAGCTGTGATGCGTCCTATATATTAGTGTATATATGGTAAGTGCTGGTTGTTTAGAGCATACATGGTAAGTAGTGAAAGAGGAGGGGGAGTGAATGGGCAATAGAATGCTTGATGATTGGCTGAATGTGAAAAATGGCTGACAGTATAAATGAAAGGATGACAGGTAAATCTGGGGGAATGTGAGGTGGTGAATTGTGGAATCTGGGGGGAGAAGAGAAAGAGTGGATTGCTTGGTGGGGTTTAGAGAGTTGTTTACCAGGAGGGAGGTGGAGTTCAGATTAGTATTGAGTAAAACCATATGCTTATGTGCCTTAAGAAGAAATCTTGTTAATCTTATTAGCTTTGTTATCTTTAATAAATACTTAATTTGGTTTACCAAAGGCCTGATCCTTGGCTGGGGTTTCACAGACCAGAAGGGAGGGTAAGGTAATGACCAAGGCTGAAGGGGAACTGTAACAAATGGTGGCAGCGGTGAAGAGAATAACAATACCAGTATTCAGAGTCTCTGGGAATACTAGTATTGGGACGTTACTGGTGGTTGCTTAGCAGGGGGATCTGTTGAGATCTGTGCTAGAGCGGATAGGTAAACCATAAGAGAGTGCGGTCCGGACTGGTGGAGTCCCTGGTGGTGCCTAGAGACAGGCAGTAACCACGCGCAGGTAGGAACCTGACAGGGAGAGCCAGGGAAGGATGCATCACATGTGGTGGCAGTAGCGGTGGGATACGAACAACAGAGAATCCAGATACGAATACTAGAGAATCCAGAACAGTGGTGTGGCAAACAGAAATAACAAAACAAGATTTCTTGTGAGAGTGACTGGCAAAGAGTGTGTGGCAAAGAGTGAGTGAACTCAAACACCATGGCTGAATACATAAAAATGAAAAGAGAGGAGCTGGTGGAGAAGTGCATAACATTCAATTTACCTCACGAGGGTAAAGGGGTAGATGAATTGAGGGTAGCACTTATAGGATTTGCTACTGCCCAGCAAAAACAACCTGTCAGGGAAGAGACCCCAGGAGGATATTTAAGCAATCCCGCTTATATAGAGTACTTGAGAGAGAAGTTAAGATGGGAGGCTGAGGAAAAAGACAAGCAGAGGGAGTTGGAAGCTGAGAGATTGAAGATGGAAGCTGAGAGATTGAGGATGGAAGGTGCAGAGAAGGAAAAACAGAGGGAGTTGGAAATTGAGAGAATGAGATTGGGGTTTGAGGAGAGGGAGAAGCAACGAGCATTGGATGCTGAATTACAAGTAGAAAAGTTAAAATTTGATAGAGAGAAATTTCACTCTGAGGAGACAAGGAAAGACAGAGATGGAGCAAAAATAAAAATTACTCCAAAGGACTTTGCTGTCTATGAGCCTGGTCAAGATCCTCAAATTTACCTCAGCACCTTTGAAAAAGCAGCTCAGTTGTGGGGGCTACCTGAAGATAAATACATGCAGTATTTATCAAACCTGATTAAAGGGGAATTGGCTGAGGTATACCAATATTTCCCCTCAGACAGGCCCGTCACCTATGCTGAATTCAAAGAAGCAGTGTTTAAAAGATTCAGACTGGGGCCTGATTATTTTAGAAAGCTTTTCAGAAACTGCCAGATACAGACAGGGAGGTCTTTTGTGGAGCTGGGAGCAAAGTTGATGGATATATTTGGAAAGTGGATGAGTAGTGCCAAAGCTCAGTCAGTGGAAGAGGTGAAAAGCCTCATGATACTGGATCATCAGTTACCACCAGAAATAAGGCTCCTGGTCAAAGACCGTTCCCCTACATCTGTGCAGGAGGCCGCAGAGATGGCGGATCACTTCGCCTCCAATAGAACTGGCTGGGTGGGGAAAACATCAAGAGAGTTTAAACCCAGACCATATAGTGCTGGCAGAAGGGATGTGGTACCACAGCGAGTGAGTCCTCCATTAAAATCTGAAGGGCACAGGACACCCCAGAGTGGATCTGTGTACCCTAAAAGTGAGGAGAAATTATGCTACAAATGTGGTAGACCGGGGCACCTACGTTTTCAATGTGAGGTTGCCAACCCCATTAGTAATCCTGCTCAGACAAGGGCAGTGAAAACAGAGCCCAAGGCTTTAGAAACAGTGAAGAAGGTTCAGTTTTGCCAGATAAACTGGACAGAACAGACCTTGATTCAAGTCTGAGAGAGGAAGTGAGTGTACAAGGGGCAACTTATTGGGCATTGCTTGACACTGGTGCCGCTCAGATGTTACTGAGGCCAGATTTAATAAAATCTGAAGAAATATTACCTCAGGAAACAGTGACTATCCAAGGAGTGAGGGGTCAACCAGAGAGTTTGCCTGTGGCCCTAGTGAAAATGGAATGGAGAGGCCGAAAGGGCCAATATAAAGTTGGTATTAATGCCCAGCAACAAGAACCAGTAATACTGGGAAGAGATGTTATGGGGGCACAGGGGAAAATATATGTAGTGACCAGACAGCAAATTGGCAGAGAAAAAGAAGCCATATTAAGGGGGGCTGAAACAAACAGGGTGGAATCTGTTAACCAGCCTCAGGTCACCATAGCAACCACTAGCAGGCCTGCTGAAGAAGACAAACTGTATCAAGTGGTCTCTGGGGAAGAGACAGAGCATTTCAGAGAAGAATTGAATAAGGATACCAGTTTGAGTCAAATAAAGGAACAGGCTCTGACCCAGCAGATTCCTTTCGCTGACAAGCTGAGGAGTCAAGTTGTGTGTGAGAATGGGATTTTATATAGACTGTGGATGCCTGCTGAGAGAAAGGGTGAATGTGAACCAGTGAAACAAATGATGGAAGTGGTGAAAGAGAATTTGAGTCATGCACAGGAGAAGCAAAGTTACTGGTATGACAGAACAGCCAGAGAACGTGTGTATGATGTGGGAGATATGGTTATGGCGTTCATACCCAGGAAACATGACAAATTACAGGCTAACTGGGAAGGACCATATACCATCAGAGAAAGGCTTGACACAGTGAAATATGTAAGCACCACAGACCAATTAAACAAAAGCAAAGTGGTTCATGTAAATATGTTGAAGCCTTACCATACCAGGGATCCACAGGTGTTGCAAGTTACCTTATTCCCTGAGGGAAGTGGGCCTGAACTTCCAGATTTGGTACAGGAAAGCAAAGACAAAGGAGGGGTAGATCAAGTGGAATGGTCAGAGGAGGTAGAGGAGGAAGTAAAAGAAGAGATTCTGAGAGTTTTGAAAACCTATAGGAATCTCTTTAGCAACAAACCTGGCCGAACCAGTATAGTTATGCATTCCATTGATACTGGAGATCATGCCCCAATCAGATCTGTTCCGTACCGTGCGAATGGGAAAGTTTTGAATGAGATCAAAAAGGAGGTGGAAGAGATGCTGGAATTAGGAGTGATCAGGGAATCCATCAGTCCCTGGGCCTCAAGTATTGTCCTGGTTCCGAAAAAAGATGGAACGACAAGGTTTTGCATTGATTATCGGCTAATCAATAAAATTACTGTCCCAGATGCATATCCTATGCCTAGGGTAGACGCTATGTTAGAGTTATTGGGGGCAGCAACCATTATCTCTACACTAGATCTCTGTAAAGGATTTTGGCAAATGGAACTAGACGAGCAATCCAGAGCCAAAACTGCCTTCAGTACACCAGATGGGTTATATGAGTTTGTGACCTTACCCATGGGACTAAGGAACTCACCAAGTTCATTTCAGAGGCTAATCAATACTGTGTTGCGTGGCATGTCAGATTTTGCAGTGGCCTATATCGATGACGTGGCCATTTTTAGCAAGTCGGTGCCTGAGCATGTCCAACACCTGACAACAGTATTGGAGGCCTTAAGAAAAGCAGGCCTCACAATAAAAGCTAAGAAATGCCAGTTTGGACTAAAGGAAGTAATCTATTTAGGACATAAGGTGGGGAGTGGGAAAATCACCCCCTTATGGAGCAAGGTGGAGGCAATACAAGCGTGGCCGATCCCCTTAACCAAAAAACAAGTAAGGGCATTTCTGGGTGTGGCTGGATTTTATAGGAAGTTTGTGAGAAATTTTGGGGAAATAGCAACCCCCTTGCATGAATTGACCAAGAAGAATTGTTCTGAGCGTGTGGTATGGACGGATGAATGTCAGAAGGCTTTTGATCTGCTGAAGCAAGCCTTGTGCCAAGGACCCATATTAATAGCACCAGACTATGAGCAACCATTCATCGTGGCTACAGATGCGTCAGACCTCGCGCTGGGAGTCGTCTTGCTGCAGGAGAGAGAAGGCACCAGACATCCAGTGGCGTATCTGAGTCGCAAGCTGATGCCGAGGGAGAAAAACTATTCGTTGGTCCAGAAGGAGTGTCTAGCGGTCGTGTGGGGACTGAACAAGTTGCGCCCATACGTGTGGGGACGAAGATTCACAGTGACTACGGATCATCGGGCCTTGTTATGGTTGCAGACTATGAAAAACCATAACACTATGCTGCAGAGGTGGTCCTGGGCCCTACAGGACTATCAAGTGGACTTCCAGTTCATCAAAGGCAAGGACAATGTACTGGCCGATGGACTTTCCAGGCAAGTGGCTGGGACTGCAGTGACGTGACCAGACAGAGGAACAAAGAAAGACATTTTCCCCATAGAGACTTTTATTTGTTAACGCGACGTATAAATCCTGGAACAGGAATAATACTCTGCTGTTGTTTAAGGGGGGGGGAAATGTGATGTTCCTATATATTAGTGTATATATGGTAAGTGCTGGTTGTTTAGAGTATACATGGTAAGTAGTGAAAGAGGAGGGGGAGTGAATGGGCAATAGAATGCTTGATGATTGGCTGAATGTGAAAAATGGCTGACAGTATAAATGAAAGGATGACAGGTAAATCTGGGGGAATGTGAGGTGGTGAATTGTGGAATCTGGGGGGAGAACAGAAAGAGTGGATTGCTTGGTGGGGTTTAGAGAGTTGTTTACCAGGAGGGAGGTGGAGTTCGGATTAGTATTGAGTAAAACCATATGCTTATGTGCCTTAAGAAGAAATCTTGTTAATCTTGTTAGCTTTGTTATCTTTAATAAATACTTAATTTGGTTTACCAAAGGCCTGATCCTTGGCTGGGGTTTCACAGACCAGAAGGGAGGGTAAGGTAATGACCAAGGCTGAAGGGGAACTGTAACAAATGGTGGCAGCGGTGAAGAGAATAACAATACCAGTATTCAGAGTCTCTGGGAATACTAGTATTGGGACATTACTGGTGGTTGCCTAGCAGGGGGATCTGTTGAGATCTGTGCTAGAGCGGATAGGTAAACCATAAGAGAGTGCGGTCCGGACTGGTGGAGTCCCTGGTGGTGCCTAGAGACAGGCAGTAACCACGCGCAGGTAGGAACCTGACAGGGAGAGCCAGGGAAGGATGCATCACAGCAGCACACCCACCAGGGGGGAAAAAGCACACCCTCAACTTAAAAAAAATAGAATGGGAGGGACAGAGCAACAATTTATTTATTAATTAAATGTATATCCCACCCTTCCTCCTAGAGCAAATGGGATGTTGAAGGGTAGAATCATAGAATCATAGAGTTGCAAGGGGCCTTGTAGGCCATCGAGTCCAACCCCCTGCTCACAGCAGGAAATCCACAGCTAGAGCATCTCCCGCAGATAGCTGTCCAGCCTCTGCTTGAAGACATCCAGCGAAGGGGATCCCACCACCTCCCTAGGCAGTCGGTTCCATTGCCGAACTGCCCTTACTGTCAAGGGCACCCTTACTGTCAAGGTACCCACATGCACCACATGCGGGGGACCCCAGATATAGATGTCATATGCAGTAATCTGCTAGCTTTAGTTGACATCCCGACTGCCACATCCTGGACCAATTAAAATTTAAAAATTGTCTTCAAAGGCAGTCCCACATAAAACACATAAATGGCAGATCCACACCATACATTTAAAGCACATCCCATGCACTTTTACAGCACATGGCTTTCCTCAAAGAATCCTGGGAACTGTGGTTTTCTCCTCCAGAGCTACACATTCTCAGCACACTTAACAAACTACAGTTCCCATTATTCTTGGGGGGGGGAGGGAAATCATGTGCTTTAAATGTGTGCTGGATGTGCTTTAAATGTATGAGGGCAACACAGAATTTTCAAAGTCATTATAATGCCATTTCCCCCCATGCTAATGGGACAGGTACTTACTGTTATGCTCAGAGGCCTGGGACTCTTAGAAATAAGAACCTGGACAGAAACTGTACTTACTTATCCTTCACCATTTCATAACTGACAGTGGGGGATGGGGGAAACACACAGTGTAATGATGTTACATCATACATTGTCTTACACTAGGCATTACAAGGAAGAGAAACATGAAGTAGCAGCAGCTCTTGTAATGTCTAGTGAATGATCAGGGATGCTTTATGTTTCTTACACCGCTGGTCAGTCAGCAACCACTCCTTTAGGGGGAAGAGCCAGCAATGCCACAGGGTCCCCTACACTACGGTCAAGATTCCTTCTATAGTCATTGCTGGATCACATCAGTTGCCTCATGAGTATCAACGTTTTGATAACATAGCCTTGTTTCTTCTCCAGAGACGAAATCGCTATGATGAACTTCAAGAATGCTCTAAAGTTCTTGTCAATAGCAGTCCCAATCGTTTGTGGTGAGTATTCATCACATTCCATTCTTGATTTAAGAGACAAACAAGTGTGTGCTGCTACATTCACTCACCTGCTATATTGACTCCGAACGAATGAAGTCAAAACTGTGCTTAGTTTTGTATAGTTTGGTTGCCTTTTTTGGAGAGAGGCTATTGGAGACCTGCAACATATATGTAATACTTCACTCTATTTACAAATGTTCAAAAATATTAAGATTGGGAGTCAAAACACCAATACCATCTTCAGGACTTATTCAAAGAGGGCAATCCTTTGACTAGAGAACAAACTGTTGCTCATAGCAATGTGAGGGCCAGTAGTATAGTGGCAGATTCAGAAGTGCAGGGTCTCTTCATGATAGCCACACCACGTCCCCTCACAGCCACATCACCTCAAAGCCATGCCTCCTTTTCCACTTTCCCTCATATCCCTTACTCTCTGTGTCATCTCTGAATCAACTTGGGAATAGAACTGGAAGAGATGGAAGGTGGTGTTGATATTTAAGCTGCATTAAGTTTATTCTGTTTTTCTGACGTTTCCTCATCTGATAATTTCCTCATTTTATTTGATCTTTCACATGATGTATTTATTTATTTTATTTATTTAATTTCATTTTTAAACCGCCCATAGCGAATAGCTCTCTGGGCGGTGTACAAAAGATTAAAAGTACAGAAATACAAAATATCACAATAAATAAACTGAAACAAAGAGATTTAAAATTGTAACATTAAACGCTTTAAAATGCCTGGGAGCATAGCCGGGTCTTAACCTGGCGCCGAAAAGATAGAAGCGTCGGCGCCAGGCGTATTTCTTCGGGGAGGCTATTCCACAATTCGGGGGCCACTACAGAAAAGGCCCTAGATCGAGTAACTGTCCTCCGGGCTTCCCGATGGGTTGGTACCCGGAGGAGGGCCTTAGACGCTGAGCGAAGTGACCGGGTCGGTTCATAGCGGGAGAGGCGTTCCACAAGATACTGCGGTCCCACGCCGTGTAAGGCTTTATAGGTCAAAACCAGCACCTTGAATCTGGCTCGGAAGCAAATAGGTAGCCAGTGCAAACGGGCCAGAACAGGTGTTATATGCGCTGACCGGCTGGTCCTCGTCAGCAGTCTGGCTGCTGCGTTTTGCACTAGCTGAAGCTTCCAAACTGTCTTCAAGGGCAGCCCTACGTAGAGCGCATTACAGTAATCCAACCTAGAAGTTACCAGAGCATGAACAACTGAGGCGAGGTCATCCCTGTCCAGATAGGGGCGTAGCTGGGCTACCAACCGAAGGTGGTAGAATGCATTCCTTGCCACCGTGGCCACTTGCGCCTCCAGAGACAAGGAAGGATCGAAAAGAACCCCAAGACTACGAACCTGTTCCTTCAAGGGGAGTGTAACCCCATCTAGAACAGGGTAAGCATCCACCATCTGGGCAGGGAAGGCATTCACCAACAGTGTCTCAGTCTTGTCTGGATTGAGTCTCAGTTTATTAGCTCTCATCCAGTCCATTATCGCGGTCAGGCAGTGATTCAGCACATCCACAGACTCACCTGTAGAAGATGAAAAGGAGAAATAGAGCTGCGTGTCATCAGCATACTGGTGGCAATGCACTCCAAAACTCCTGATGACGGCACCCAGAGGCTGCATGTAGATGTTAAAAAGCATGGGGGACAAAACCGGCCCCTGAGGGACTCCACAATGGAGAGTCCAAGGAGTTGAGCAATGTTCCCCAAGTACTACCTTCTGGTGACGATCCGCCAAGTAGGAGCGGAACCACTGCCAAGCAGTGCCTCCAACTCCCAACTCCGTGAGTCTCCCCAGAAGGATACCATGGTCGATGGTATCAAACGCCGCTGAGAGATCAAGGAGAATCAACAGAGTCACACTCCCTCTGTCCCTCTCCCGACAAAGGTCATCATACAGGGCGACCAAGGCTGTTTCAGTGCCAAAACCAGGCCTAAAACCGGATTGAAACGGATCCAGATAATCGGTCTCATCCAAGAGCACCTGGAGCTGACCGGCAACCACCCGCTCCAGAACCTTGCCCAAAAAGGGGACATTCGCCACCGGTCTATAGTTGTTCAGGTCATCTGGGTCTAAGGAAGGTTTCTTTAAGAGAGGTCTTACTACTGCCTCCTTGAGGCTACTAGGGACTACTCCCTCACTCAAGGAGGCATTTATCACTTCCTTGGCCCAGCCGGTGGTAGTAGTCCTGCTAGCCTTCACTAGCCAAGATGGACAAGGATCTAGAGCAGACGTGGTCGCCCGCACCAATCCAAGTACCTTGTCCACTTCCTCAAGCTGCACCAACTGAAACTCATCCAATAATGAAAGACAAGACCGTGTTCTGGACACTTCAATGGATTCGTCTGTCATAACATCGGAGTCTAGGTCCCTAAAAGTCACTTCTGGAAATCTAGCAGAATATAGTGGAAGTTTAGTGTTCATTTTTGTGTTAATTGCTTCCAGAAAAAATCCATTTTCAACCCCATTAATGTAATATAAGAAAAGTTTAAAAGCTTTCCTGTACCTATAGAAATGCTGACAACACATATAGAATGCTGACAATGACTTTTGATAAGTTGGCAATATTAAGGGAATCAGCAGGACTCAGCAAACTGAAAGTATCAAATAAATGAACAAGCTAGCAGCTTCATTTCTTATCTGCAGTAAAGCGGAAATCTCCATAAAGTGGAACCCTATTGCTGATAATGGGGTGTGTCGTGTGAAAATGCCGCAAAATCGCAAAAATCGGCTTTAAAAAGGGGAATTAAAGCCGCCACATTAGCGGAATGCCGGGAAGCGAAGCGCCAGGAAGTGGGGCCCTACTGTATTTTGCCCTGCCAGCACAGAATTCCCATAAGGGAGGGAAAGGCATTTAGGAGAGAAGGGTGGATTTGTTAAGTCTTGATGCAGATACAGGATTATAAAGAAAAAAGGGTAAAAAGTATTACATTTGCTATTTTGATATTTAACATGATTGCTCAACACAGTAAAAAAAATTTAAATTTTTTTTTAAATTCCAATAGCAACGTTTGATCATGTTAAAATGTTAAGGTGTCACTGCATTTCTAATTTGGGCAATGTGTTGTTGCAGCTCTAGTTATGACTTGTGAGGCTGGCTTCCAGGCACACTTGTGCTCCAGCATCATTGTTAAGAACATAAGAGGAGCCCTGCTGGATAAGGCCAGAGGCCCCTCCAGCCCGACATCCTGTTCTCACAGTGGCCAACCAGAGGCCTCTGGGAAGCCCACAAGTAAGACCTGAGAGCAGCCACTCTCCCCTCTTATAATTCCTAGCAGCTGGTATTTGGAGGCATATGATCTCCGACAGTGGAAGCAGAACATAGCTATTATGGCTAGTAGCCATGGATAGCCAAATCCTCCATGAATGTATATAAGAAATTACTATTTCAAGTAGGCACCTGCAAAAGACTGCAGGAACTGGAATGAAGGTAGGCAAAAAGTACATTTCTCCTTTGTTTCCATTTTCACTCCCACCCAGGGCCCCTCCAGGTGCATTCTGCAACATGTCATTGATGCAATAATAGTCTATTGGTGCTGGATTTATACTGGACTATCCATACGTCATTCCACTTTATTAGTTGTTCTGCAATGGTTCCCCGTAGCACTATAGCGCAACAAAAATGGGACAAAAATAAAATAAATCAGAACATTTGTGGTATAAACATCACGAGCACAAATAATTATGAATGCACAATAAAAAGGGCATTTGGAGGCACCTCTTGTCCTCATATGCTGCCCTTCCCTTCCCATTACCCCAATAAATAATAATGGTGTGAAACCCCTCAGAGCCATCCTTGAATATATGGGTCACTCACATAACCTGACATACCCATCTCTTGGCTTTCCCCTTCCACCTCTCACCATCAATCTCCTCGCCTTCCTTCTGACCTCAGCAGCACACACGCTATACCTTTAAAGCAGATGACCTCCCCCAAAGAATTCTGTGCTTTAGATATGTGGTGTGTGCACAGCCTACATTTCTATCATCTTGAGTTCTTCCTTTTTTCTCTTCTTTAACCCATCAGTGGTGCTATCCCAGTTTTGTGGCTGTTTTTCTGCCCTTATTAAGCAACCCTCCTTCAAACCAGAGCGTGGAAAAGTTACTTTTTTTGAACTACAACTCCCATCAGCCCAATCCAGTGGTCAAGCTGGCTGGGGCTGATGGGAGTTGTAGTTCAAAACAGTAACTTTTCCAAGCTCTGCTTCAAACACCCCACTCTCTGGGTCCCTCCTGCTCTCTCTCAGTGCTGTTTGCCAAGTCACTGAGTTTCACTCCCTGTCTGCTGTGCTGACCCAACTATCCTACCTAATTCCACATACACTGAAGGAAAGCAAGTCACCAGGGAAAGAACCACACACCTGTGCTGTTGTTATATGAATTTATGAATCGGCTTCCACACGAGTCTCAAGGCAATTCATAACAACTAATGATAGCTTTAAAACAGTGCAAAAAACCCCGCAGCAACTCAAGATAGGTTTGAAAACAATACAAAATAAACACATAAGGCAGAGACCTTTTCAACCAGCTGGAAAAGCTAGTAGAAGCAAACATGTCTTCAATTGTTTCTGGAAAGTACAAATCTCAACAGGGATGCTGTTTGCCAGCACAAGTGCAGCAGCAGAAACGCTGACAGGAAACCTGGACTAAAGGGGAAGCACTGTCTCATGGGTGGAGCAGCAGTGGCCCACCAGAGTGGCCCGTGATCAGGGAGGAGGAGAATTGTAGCCCAGCAGCATTTGGAGGACCACAGTTTCCTCACTCTTGCATTGGTCGAACCCACTTATGGCTTCCTGGCATTAAGGGAACTTCACAAGGAACCATCCATCTCAGCGGGGCTGTGGAGTCGGTACGCCAGACGTTCGACTCCAACTCCTCTATTTTTCTACTGTCCGACTCTGACTCCGACTCCTTCATAAATGGCAAATGTATATTAACTAGTAATAACACATTTACTGTAGTAAAATGGTAGCACAAGGCATTTCATCACCACCACGTGAATCCAGAGCTTGGAAAAGTTACTTTTTAAAGCTACAACTCCCATCAGCCCCAGGGATTGGGCTCGTGGGAGTTGTATTTTTAAAAAGTTACTTTTCCAAGCTCTGGATTCACGTGGTGATGAAATGCATTGTGCTACCATTTTACTACAATAAATTTGTTATTACTAGTTAATATACATTCGCCATTTATGAAGGAGTCGGAATCAGCGTTGGAGTCGGTACATTTCTACCGACTCAGACTCAGACTCCACCCAAAATTGCTCCCGACTCAGACTCCACGACTCCAACGCCACAGCCCTGCATCTCAGGGGCTGTCCCAGTCTGTAGATGGCACACAGCTCTTCTTTCCACCTGAGAATGCAGGTGAGTTAAGCAGGGTAGGATGGTGTCTGTCAACAGAATGCATATAGGTCTGGGGACCTCACGTGAATAAACAAAGCCTCATAATACGGGCCTCAACAGGCAATAAATGAACACATAAACTGATCAGCCCCTTTGTCACAGGTTTGCAAATGGTCACTACTTTGTATTTCACTCCTCTGTGCTGATGTGGGACATACTCTGAGCTACTTCTAGGATGCAATTTTGCTATTTCAGTGCTCTTCTTAATCTTGTTTGCACTCTTCTTAGATACCATGTCACTGGATTATCTCCATGGTAATTCCCTAACCATCTGGTGCTCCTTTTGTCATTTTCCATGGATTATTTTAGTGTTTGAAGAAGCATTTCTAAATGAGAAGTTAAAAAATGCTTTAAATAGGCATCACCATATCAGATCTTGTCTTAAATTTCTCTACTCCTCTTACTCTAGGAAAAATGTCAAAACAAATGCAAAAACCCACAAATAAAAAGATAACCAGCATTTTTAGCAAACTATTTGCAGTCCTTTCTAGCTCCTTTGTTTTCCTAGCAAACCATCATGGACTTTTCAAAATTAAGCTTCAGCCCTTACCCAACCCAAAGGTTGCCATCTTTTAAGTTCACCCTACTCCTGTGTCTTTTAGAGCAGCTGATGCGTAGAAATTGAGACAGTGAAGCTTTTACTGGCATTATTTAATTAATTAATTTATTAGATTTGTATCCTGCCCTTCTTCCAAGTACAAGCCCATAGAGATGTTATGCATTCCTCCAGCTCAATCTCTGTGTCAAGGTGTTGCTAAAGGCACAGGAGCGAGCCCAGTAAGAAAAGGTGGCAACCTTATGGAAGACTGCGACCATGAAAATAAATTCTGGGTACAGTAGGGCCCCACTAATACGGCAGGTTAGGGACCAGACCTCCGCTGTAAAGCAAAAACGCCAAAAAGCGGAACATCGATCAGCTGTAGTGCAGGAAGCTCCAGCTGACAGCGCTTGTCCCCTGAAGCTCCCCCCCGCAATAGCTGATCGATGTTCCACCTTTCCGTGCATCGCTCCCCCCCCCACTCGCTCGCCCTCGTTATGGTGGGGGAGTAGTGCTCCCCTTGGGAGCTGTCCTCCCGCTCACACCTGCTCGCTTGCACTCCGCCGCCTCTCTGCCTTGTCCCCCTCTTGCCCGCGGGGCTCGCTTGCTCACTCTCCGCTGGCTCCCTCACTCATTCCCCTTGCCCATTCACCCTACCCCCCTGCCTGCTCGCTCGCTCGCTCGCTCCCACCGCCTCCCTGGCTCGTCCCCCCTTGCCCGCTGGCTGGCTCGCTGGCTCGCCCTCCTTCGGCTCCCTCACTCGTCCCCTCTTGCCCACTCACCCTCCCCCCCTGCCTGTTTGCGTGCTTGCTTGCCCTCCGTCGCCTCCCTTGACAAGAAAATGGTGCCAAACGCCCTTCTCGGACTCAGCTGCTGCGCGTGTCGCCAGCGCTTGGAAATGTTTCTTTTTTGAAGTACAACTCCCATCAGCCCAACTGTAGTTTAAAAAAGGAATGTTTCCAAGCTCTGATGATGCGCTCAGGGCATTGGGCGCCATCAAATTGTGCACTCAGTGTCTCTCTTTTCCAAGCTCTTCCTGTCATACCGCAAAATCTCAAAACCTCCGCAAAAATGGAACAAGCCCCGAACATATGGACATAGACACAATTCAAAACCGCCACATTAGCGAAGCACCGAGCAGCAAAGCGCCAGAAAGTGGGGCCCTACTGTACTCTATCCCACATATTCCTCTTGCCTGTGGCTCAAGTTTCACTTATCCTTCTCTCTTGGAGTGGACTGGCACTGTTGTCAATATCAAAGCCAAAGCTTTTGTGGTTGAGCTCCATCCTGCCTGCCTCTAGCATTTAATTTTCCACATGCAAGCTTCTCCTGCTGTAAAAAAATTGAAATGCCTCCTGCTGGCTTTTCATTTGGATTCTGGCAGCACTGAAGCTGGGCAGAGCTTACACCCAACAAAGCATGCCTAAGTTCTCAATGTTGATTACTGGTTGAGACAACAGACGAAGCAGATTTTTCTCCTGTGGTGGTCCCATTTTTACTTGGTAAGGGCAGTATCCAAGCAAATTAAAGCATTTTTAAGAATGCAGTCTCATGCACACTTATGAGAAAGTTATCTCAAATTCAGAGGGGTTTACATCCAAATGAACATGCATAGGATCAGGCTATAGGTTCAGATGATTCAGGGGGAAGAGAACTAAGAGCATGCTTCCCTAGTTAAATGAATTGGAGTTAAGGATACAGCCTTACTTTCTTGGAAGGACACCTTGTTGAAGTCAGTGTGATTTCCTTCCAAGTGAACAAGCATGAGATCAGCTTGCCAATATATTTGCACAATACCACATTCTGTTTAGGTTTATACAGCTATGTCAGCTTTTTTGGATACTAAAGCAGTCTGTAATGTGCTTAAGGTAGCTGCTGGCTTTAGGCAACAACAGTGGACTCCTCCAGATGATCTGTTTATTGAATATTCATCCCGATTTACTTGCACAGAGATTATACAGTGTCCATTCTTTATTGAGCATTTGTTCTGATTTGTTTGCAGGAAGGTTATATGGCCATGAGCATTCATCCTGATTTGTTTGGTTATACACCTTCCCATCAATCAACGGTTATCCCACACACTTTAGTGCATTTTCCCATCAGTTATGGACAAGGAAGGGACTGGCTTGTGCAGGGAGGCAATGGTAAACCCCCTCTGAATACCGCTTACCATGAAATCCCTATTCATAGGGTCGCTGTAAGTCGGGATCGACTTGAAGGCAGTCTATTTCCATTTTTTTACTCTTCAGAATCTTAGAAACTGATCCTCCTTTTCTGACATTTCCTTTGGATGCTTCCCAGGTTTTGTGAATGTGTGGATCCTGCCACTTTCCTAACCACACAAAGTCTGGTTTTTTTTAAAGTGGGTTTGTTGTACCAGAGCACTATAATTAATTTTAATTGCACAAACTTAAATTTCTGGTATCTAATTTAATTGTCCCCACAAGAGCGGGAGTCTGGAGGTTACAGGTAGTAAAACAAATACTGTGCCTGTTAAACTGAAGGCCCAAAGCCAAAGATCTGGATAGTTATTTCAAATCACTATGTTATTCCTCACCTCTGCAGCATCCCAATCTGTCCCCATTTTCTTTCTGCTCTCAAATGCTTCCCTCTGGCTCTCTCTTCTTCCCCTCATTCCACTGGGCCACTGCTTTTTGCTAAGTTTCAAACACAGTTTTCTTCTATTTTACTGGTTCTGCTCAGACATCTTCAACAGCAGGCTTGACACACAGGAATATAGGAGGCAGGTCCTGCAGCAAGGTACAGCAACAGCTGAGTGGTATGAAAATCTTGGTGCAGGGGTTTTTGTGGTTGATTCAAACAGGATTGATCTTTATTCGGTACATATTTATTACATAGCCATATGGAAAAAAATGTCCTTCTGGATTTGAAAACAAAAATGTCTCAGGAGGGTTTGGGCAAAGCCCTGAGCAAACCTGTGCTGAGCTAAAGTTGGCACAATATTTCTAACGTTTTCCAAATCTTGAAGCATGGCAACCTGAAGGTGTGTTCTATATAAAGGGAAACCTGAGAGAAAATGCCTGAATAAAATGTGGCAAACAGATGGGTTTGTCAAACTTTAATCCTTAACAGTAGTAATTTACACAGATGCAGGACATCAAATCTGGAATTTGCGAGTGTGACTGTACAACACGAATGGATTTAGGCAAATCCTGGCAATCCTGCAAGTTAGGTCTGCATGTCAGAGATGGAGGAGTGCTGATAGAAGATGTAAACCTCCCCCAGAAAGTAATGATGTATCTTTGGGTGGATTTTTTTTAACACATCAGGCTGAATTGTGGCATGTTATACTGAATGATTAGGGTGTCCCAAAGTATAATGACCCAAATCCATGGAAAGTTAAATCACACTAAAGTCCCTTTGAAATTAAGCATAACTCAAGTCCCAATGAAATCAATAGGACGTAAGCACAACTAACTTTCTTGGATTGGGGCCAATAGTAACATTGACATGTCCTATCTAGGCTGCAGTCTTATGCACACTTTAATGTATTTTTGTATTTTTATTGTCAGGCCAGGGTGGGGGTGTGCTTGTGGGATTTACTGCCTCAGGTACCAAAATAACTTTGCTTGCCTTGAGTACTATGCACCTTAACTTGGGAGGTGGGGCAGCAACCAACTCTGCCTCAGGCAGGAAAATATCTTGCACTGGCTGTGGTGGTAGGGTGGTCAATAACTGGCCAAGAGACCAAGAAAATTCTTCCAGGAAGTCTAGGTGAGAGCCCTTTGCTCCTGACTGCATGTTGAAGTGAGGCCAGAATAAAATGTAGTTGAGTAAGGAGTCTCTCAAGCATTCTCCAATATGAATCCCAGTAAAAATATTTTGGCATAAAACAAGTGGCTAATTATATTGTGCAAACATTCTTTTCCTGTAGCAATGGTTAACTGACCACTTTTGTTACAAAGGAAGGAGACAGAAGTATTAAATTCCCATCCAGGAGAAGGGTGAGGTGACATTGTATGAAATCTCCTGATTGTCTTTTGTGCAAAGACACAGTGCAAAACAGTGGCATTTTTCTTTTGCAGAACATGCATATAAATCTAGTGCATAAAAACGCACAAATACATTCACAGGTCTCCTATAATGTGTCGCTGCCATCTTTAGCCCTCCCTGTTAATCCTCCTTTAGCCACCTATGGAGGTATAAAAATGTATGCCAATCCAGGAGATCAGATTTTGGATCTCCCACAGGGTGACTAAACAACACTGATGCAAAACTAAGAACCAAGTATGTTGGGTCTGCATGTAAACCCACCTTCCCCTCTAAACTACTTGTATTGCACCTTTGCGGATTTTTTGGAGGGGGCATTTTTAAAAGAGCAGATTAAATTTTGGAAAACTATACTGTAGTGATTATAGTAATCACAAATAATAGACAATGCACACTCTAGTGGTGATTGCTGCTACATCACAGTGCACTTTATACTGAATATTTATTGAGCAGCTATCTATTATTATATTCCAAGAGAAGCTATCTATTATTATATTCCAAGAGGCTATTAACATGGCCCCTAGCATGGAGTTTGGTTAGAAAAGTACCTAAGTATAACTGCTTATCAATTATTTGCTTTTCGGCAGAAGCAGATTCACACGTAGCTTTTACTGACAATGATGTTTCAGACATGACTGCCCTCTAGTGTAATTTGCTTGATTTTCAAGCCATAAAACCCCACTCTGTGTTCCCCTACTTGCAGAAAAAAGTGCGCATCATGGATACCCTTCATAGCATTTGGCTGAATTTAAAGTTCCAGCTTTCTTGTTTTGATACAGGACTGGCCAATTTTGCTAGCAAGCACTGCAATCTGTGCAGGTAATGGAATAATATAAAAACAATCTTTATATCTCAGCAAGTGAAATGGTGTTGGCTTTACTGCTATTTTAATTATTTTCATTGTAGTTTTAATGCTCATGATTTGATCTTTTTCATTTTTATATCAATGTTTTATGGTTTTAATATATTGCTATTGTTTGATATTTTTATTTGTATGCTGCTTTTGCTGTATTGCTGAAAGTGGGATAAATGTGAAATAAATAAATATATAGTTGCTTCTCTATCTACAGATCCCCCATCAAAAATATGTGTGGGTGGATAAGCTGATAAATGTTTAGGTTGATAAAAGTTTTGTACCAGTTGGGAAGCTGGAAAAACTACAATGAAAGTCTCTTACCAAACATGCCCTGTACATTTTGGAGTAAGGTCCATGGAGTTCACAGCCTGATCTTATTTTATTTAACAGAATTAATATATGGCGTGCTTGTAAATAGAATCTATAAGCAGTTTCCAAAAAATAAGACAAACATTTAAATTATCAGTAAAAGACAAAGTTGATTTTTTTTTTAAAAAAAAATCAAAATATAATTAAAATCAACTGTAAGCTAAAAACAGATTAAAAAATACATGCCAGCTTTTGTGCGTCTGGACAGACTTTCCTGCATTTAGCAGGTGCCAACGAGTACTACAGTGAAGGTGCCTGCCTGATATCAGTAAGCATCTTATGAAGAGTTTGTGCTCATTATGTCCTAGTCAAAGTATATATATATACATATATATATACATATACAAGCCAACTATTTTCTGCTCTTCCCATGTGATTTATTTGTAATTTCCCTAACAAAATATGTGGCTGTCAGGGCTAGGGGTGAGAAATTCAATTCAGTTTGTATTTCAAGCCCAATCTATCAAATTTTGAAACAACATGAGAACTGAAACACAGCCATCCTTTGAAATTTGCACGTATTCAAATTTTGCTATGCAGTTCGCCAATCTATGTTTACAAAAATGAGTACCGTATATTCCGGCGTATAAGACGACTGGGCGTATAAGACGACCCCCAACTTTTCCAGTTAAAATATAGAGTTTGGGATATACTCGCTGTATAAGACTAACCCTGCTTATGACATGCAAGCGATGTACCTTACCGGCGATTGGCTGGTTGTTGTATACAAAGCCTATCGTGCGAAGGCAAGAATGTCTTTGAAGTCAAGACTAGGGGCGTCAGGCCCCTCCCACTCTCCAGTTCATTCTTGCCTTCGTACGAACAAGTTTGATATTCTATAGCGTAGCTTAGCTAAGTTTTCTGTGTTTTTTGTTGCTGTATTTGTTTGACAGAGTGTGGAGGTTTTGTGACTGTGTGTTTACCAAGTGTTCCCTTCCCTCTGTCTTGTATCTAACGTCGTGCTTTCCATTCCTGGGGAGTTCCCTTGGGGGGGTTCCCTGTTGCCCAGGCCGTTGATTTTCCCAGCCTTTCATCCAACGGCCATCAGAGGGACCGCGGCTGCGATTCTCTCTATTCCCAGCGGGAGCTTGCGGCTGCAGCTCCCGTCGTTATTTCCCTCCCGTTCCTGGCCGTTTGAGTCTCCCCCGTCCCGGGAATATTTCATTGAGAGTCTGCGGCTGCGGCTCTTTCTCTCCCTTTGCGGCTTTTATCTTGGACTGCCTTGAGCCTCGCTGCCTGACAGTTTCGCGCCACAACGGTCCCTGCATACGGCGGCTGCGGCTGCCTCCTCCTGCTTCCTTAGCGGCGGCGGCTTTTTTGCCTTTTTTACCTAGCCATTCCTTTATTGATTTTCTGCACCGCGACCTTGCTTATCGGCCCCGCGGCTGCAGCACAAGCGGCTCTACCCCCGCCCGCCATTGCCGCTTCGTTATTGTCCGCCATTTTTTGACTTAATTTTCCCGCTCTTTTTCAGCACCCGGCGTATAAGACGACCCCCGACTTTTGAGAAGATTTTCCTGGGTTAAAAAGTCGTCTTATACGCCGGAATATACAGTATGTTACGGGAAAGCGTGCAAAATAATAAATATATCAAAGAAAATAACATAAAATGCATTATATTAGGAGAAAGTGTTTGCAGAAATGTGTACATTAGTCAAAACTGTCTATAAACATTTGTTTATTAGGAGAAATTCACACTAAAATTGACTATAAGAACAGGATGCTGAACTAGCTGAGCCTTTGTTCTTATGATAAGGACTGAGAGCCCTAAAAGTGAAGGACCCCCTTAGTGCCATCCTTGGAGCAGAACACTAGAGGGATGTCAGTCCACCAGAAGAAATTACAGATGAGGAGTGATTTATGAAACATCTCTTTCCCTCCATTCATCTTTTAGTATTAGACTGGACTGCTTGCAATTGGACTAACTGTCTAGGAGCATTTCCCCCACCTCCTCCTGTGTAGTCTTTGTATCTGCTGAAGATATGTTGAATACACTTGATGGGTTCCATTTTTGGATTTGGAACCTGGAAATGCTTTGAAGAGGCACTGAGACTTTCTTACAAGCTTCTAAACTGATTGGGGGGTGGGCGTATAAAATCTGTACCAAGAGGGATATGCAGGATCTGTGTCATAGGTTTTGAGTATTATTTCTATCAAATGAGATACTGTAAAATGTAAGGAGTACATGTAAAAGGATGGAATCAGTTCAATTAAGATCAGCAATATGTATTTTATTAATCTGAAATTGTTCAAAAGCATTAGTAGGTTATTTGAAAGAATACACAAGCTATTTTGATAATATTGTTATGGGGCTGGGGGCTGAGACAGATGATTTCTTTGGATTCCCCTCAAGCCTGTGATTTTGTATCTGGAAGTTGGGATATGCAAGGAAGAAACCTGCTCTACTGGTCAGACTAATTCCATTCATAAGTTAATGGATTCAGCCAAGTCTGTCAAGTGCCCCCATTAAGAAGTGTAAGAATCTGCTAGGGAAGCAATGTGGCCCATTAAGAACTTTTTTCAGGAGAGAGGCCTCCCCTGCAACAAGGAAGTCATTTGTGTGTCAGAGTTAGTCGGAGGAAAGGCTGGGAAATGAAAACAGACAGAGAGGCTTGTTTGCTGTCTGTATTCCCAAAGCTATGGGCGATGGGGAGCAAGATCCAATGGACTGTTAATGCGGAGAACACCTCCATCTTATGCTCAGGCTGTGAATATGTGCAAATAAACCATATATCATAAAGACACCACAGTCTCCACTGACCTTCTTTCCAAAGAAACCAAACCCTGGGTAAAGCACTGGCAACCATAGAAGTCTCACACCGCTCAGAGTCAGAGATTGGGCTGTGCACAACAATATAGAGACAAGAAAGCAGATGCTGAAGGTGAAAAGGGCTTTAGATCCAAAAAAAAGCATTGAAACTAAAGAAACCAGCACATCGGAACTGCATGTTGAGGACTGTGTATATACAAACCCACTTGTGGTGGATAAATATAGTTTTTCTCAATCTGGAATCATTAATGCTCGTCCCCAACATGCTGCTTTCAATCCAGATTAATTCTAGATCCTGTCGTCCTCAAGGGTGGGTATGGCTACCTGATAACAGTTTAGAAAACTGTCCTTTTGATTAGGTTATCCACACCTTTTTCTCCCTGTACTTACCCCAGGTGAATGAAGAATGAGGTGGTGATCAGATATGTTTTCCTGGGGGGACACTCTGGGACACAGCCCTGTTACCTTTTTTGCAGCTGGCCTGCAGCTGGCCCCCTCGTGCAGTCCTTCTGTCTGTCTTTACAGCCAATCAAGTCACAGCAATTCCCAAACATGGAATCCAGCAAGGCCAGGAGTACCCACAGCTAATCAGCAGCAGTTAGTATGTTAATTGGCTCCAGTTGTTGTGGGGAGGAGAGAAACATGAAGACAGAGAGAGTCAACAGGAGTTAAGAGAGGGAAGTTTACTAAGAAGAAAAGAGGCAGCCAAGCCGGATAGGGTTTGCATCAGAATCCTACTAAAATGAAGGGCTTTCAAACAGCCTCACACAGACCCATAGCAGCCAACGTGGAGGATAGGTGAAGACTACCACATGGGGGTGGGGGAGGAAGGATGGGGCAAAGAGTGCAAAGCCACATTTTCTCACAGAGAAGAGGGACGAAGGAAGGTGCATTGCTTGTAAAGTATTTTTTTTCTCCCTCAGTGGGGCTTTTTGTAGATTGTCTGGGAGAAACCGGGAGGTGGGGGGAGAGAGACAAAGGGCTAAGAAGAGTGGAGGTATTTTACAGACATCACTGCCCGAGACAGAACTCCTTCTCACAGCTGATCTACAAAAAGCAGGTTTTTTCCCTCTTGCGAAATACAGGCAGCCTCATTCTTCTCAGCCCTTTGCTCTTTCTGTCTTCCCCCAACCTTCGTGAGCTTCTCTCTCGCCCCCCTTCCACTTTCTCACAGACGATCTGCAAAAAGCACAACTGAGGGAAAAAGAACGGCTTTACAGGCAATTCCCCTGATTTTTGTAGATCAGCTGTGAGAAGTAGCCTAATCCATGCCATGCCCTGATCTTGAAACTGTCCTTCAAGGGCATTTTTTAAGGATCGCATCTTTTTTCACCCCATGTACAATTGATCTGGCATGGGACACCTGCAATGTATCCAGATGTGTGGAAAATGTGAGTGCATTATCTGTGGTACTGGGGGAATGTGTGTTTAGTTTCCCCTGAAGCTTTTCTGGCCAACAGCAGAGAGATAGACAAAGTAAGAAAGAGCCAAAGCAAGTGCAAAGCTCCTCTGATGTCCACTGCTCTGAGCCTCTGTTGTGCCCAGAGGGTGTTGGAGGAGCTTGTCTTGGTGGCTTGTTTTCTGGGGGATTCAGTGCTGAAAAGCGTTGAATCGTTCTCTGGATGAGCTGCATACACATGTAGCTGTTTATAAGATAAAAATACGGAATCATGCATGCTCATCCTTGGCTGCCTGCATACACACAACATTTGATTCTAGAGTCAGTAGAGATTGTGTGTGGACTACATGGGGGGGAAAGCACTCAATCTAGATTTATTGAAAAAACTTTCCACTGAAAAGCACTTCTTGAGAAACTGGTTTCATTCTGAAAATAAAAGCTCACTGCAGATTGATTCTGATTTATCCCACAGCATGTCCATTTGAAAACAGATGTAGGCAGTCCTGGCAATGTGTATGGGGGGGGGGATGTATCTACATCTGCCCAATGATGTTGTGGGTAAGGGCATACTAAGATTGCAATTACCACTAGTAGTGTAGTGGCAAATTTAGAAGTCCAGGGTCCTTTCATGAGTCATCAGGATTGGCCTCACAGGCCAAATTTGACAGGTGACTGGGGGCACCCACCTGTCAGTGTCATGACATCATTATCCAACCCACTTATCAAAACCCCTTGCAGGGGGTTCCCAAGCCACAACATCCTGCTGCCCATCAGGTGCTTGGAAATCGCTGCACATGGGGCGTTGCTAGCCCTATGCTCAGCACTTCCCAAAGCACCAAACAGAGCTAGCAGAGTGGCTGTTTCTTCCCTCCCCATAGGGGGTGGGGACACAGAAGGTGGTATTTTACAGGCATTGCTGCCTGCAAGAAAGGTCCCTCTCACAGCTGATCTGCAAAACGCAGGTTTCTTCCCCCTGTGTTTTGCATATCAGCTGAAGGACTTCTCTCGCACATGATGCCTGTAAAATACAAGGAGCACTGCTTGACAAGCGTTTCTTTCTCCTTGCGCAGACTCACTGCAGCCAAAACGGAGGGTGCACAGAGAGACAGAGAAAGAGGGCTAAGAAGAGTGGGTGGAGAGTGAGGTGAAGTGGCATTTCCTCACAAAGAAGGGGGCAAAGGAAGGGAGAAGGAAGGCTGCCTGTAAAATACAAGGACAACTGCTTGTAAAGCAGTTATTTTCCCCTCAATTGTGCTTTTTGCAGATTGTCTGTGAGAAGTTGGGGGGCGGAGAGAAAGAGGCTCATGGAGGGTGGGGGAAGACAGAACGAGCAAAGGGCTAAGAAGAAGGAGGCTGCCTGTATTTTACAAAAGGGGAGAAACCTGCTTTTTGTAGATCGGTTGTGAGAAGGAGTTCTGTCTCAGGCAGTGATGTCTGTAAAATGCCCTCACTTTTCTTAGCCCTTTGTCTCTTTTCTCCCTACCCTCCAGTTTCTGCAAAAAGCCCCATTGAGGAAGAAAAAATTATTTACAAGCAATGCACCTTGTATTTTACAAGCAGCCTTCATCCACCTTCTCTGTGAGAAGACGCTGCTTTGCCTCACTCTTCGCCCCATCCTCCCATGCCCCCATGTGGCTGTCTTCACCTACTCTCCATGTTGGCTGCTATGAGTCTGCCTGGGACTGCTTGAAAGCCCTTCATTTTAGTAAGCTTCTGATGCAAACCCCATCTTCAATCAGGCTTGGCTGCCCCTTCTCTTCTCAGTCAACTTCCCTCTCTTAACTCCTTTTGACTCTCCGTCCTCGTGCTGCTCTCCTCCCCACAACAATAGATGGTGGGAGCCAATTAACATGCGAGGAGATTCATACTGACTGCTATTTAGCTGTAGTGACTCCTGGCCTTGCTGGATTCTGTTTTCAGGAATTGCTGTGGCTTGATTGGCTGTAGAGACAGACAGAAGGACTCCAGGAAAGGGTCGGCAGGAGGCCAGCTGCAAAAAAATAATGGGGCTGCATCCCAGAGCATCCCCCCAGGAAAACATACCTGCTTTTCCCATCACAGAGCTACAATTCCAAGTTCCCTGGGAAGAGGAATTGACTGTTAAACCATCCCAAGAATTGTAGCTCTGGGAGGGGAATAGGAGTCTCCTAACATCTCTCATCAACAACCTTAATAAACTACAGTTTCCAGGATTCTTTGGGGGGAGGCATGGCTGTTTAAAGTGGTTTCATGCTGCTTTAATCGTATACTGCTGATGAGGCTGAAAGAAATACAGGCCGCTCTGACAAAAAGGAGTAACTTGCAGGGAAAATGGGGATATGCTTGTGTGACCTTCATAGCAACAGTTGTCGTGGGGAATGGAATGTTGGGGGAAAGGCCAATTAGAGAGGGGGAGAGCTGAAGCTTTTGGGTGATAAGGAGACCTGGGAAGAAAATCAAGAAAGGAGATAGAGAGAAAGATAGAAAGAGAGCCGGCATGGGACAGAACAGCTACCAGGGCCAGTGACAGAGGGTGGCCATGTTGGGCCATGGCCAAGGGCCCCTGAAGCCCAGAGGGGACCCTGAAGGGCTCCTCTTTAGGGTGGGAGGGTGGTGCTCCTGTTCCATGATCTGCAGCAGTGTCACGTCCTGCAACCTGACCCTGCCACAGATCGTGGAAAGGGCGCTCCCAATACAGACAGCATGGGCTTCAATAAACCCATGTGCACACCTCACCTACCTCTCCTGTCAGCATGAATGTTGTGTGAACTGTGCGTGCACGTCATTCACATAAGAGGTAGATGGGGTACATGGGGAAGCTTATTAGCCCAGCACCACCTGTATTGGGGGGCTTAGGCTACGGCGCTGCTGGCCCAGGTCAGGTTGGTGCCCAAGGGCCCAATCATACCTGCTGCCGGCCCTGACGGCTATGAGGAGCAGCAAATCTGGCAGTCTGCAATGCACATGTCTAGGACACTACGTCTTCATCTAGTTTTTCCTGGGGAACAGGGAGGGCCCTGCAGAAGTGAAGGAAGAAGACCCAGGACTTTATTCATGACTTGGCTTCTTTTATGAAATCTAAATGTTTGCAAGGGGTTTGTTCAATAAAAAAGTATCTGGATGTTGTAGTTTTTAAAAACTCTGAAGTGCTTGCCTGGGTTCAGCGCGTACCTCTCAGATAACTTGAGTGTTGGTCACACTTGGCTATTGGAAGAATCTCTGTTTTCCTATAGTCATCTGTGGGAACAATTCAGACAGCTACCTAACTCTGGGTCAGATTCAAATATGACTTCTCTAGGTTGAAACCCGTATAGTGACCTGTATGGATCAATTATTGTTATGTATTCCAGTTGTTTTTACTAGAAACTCTCACTATGCATGCACACTGAGACACAATCCATATAATATCATTATAGCGTCAGATCTGTTTCCACATATTCCACTTCACTCTAAGTAACATTTTTAAAGGGGAACTATGTGGATTAGTCAAATGACATACTAGTATTGTTCATCTGCAGGAGCCATTGATGTACCATGTTTACCATTGTGATTAAAAGTTGTTTTTAAGGATGTATTTTAAATTGTTGTAACCTACTCTGGGACCTCAGGGCGAAGGGTGTGTAATAAATTAAAATAATAAAAATAATAATTCCACAAAAAGGAACCATTGCATTTGGGTGATGAATGATGTTTCCTCTTCGCAGACATTACTGGATGTAATGGCATGGGATTAGACTATAGTGAAGTCACTTTTACACCAGTGAGTGGTGGGTATACTTCTGATATAGTGGAATATTTGCCTTTATTCCAACTTATTTCTCATGTTCTCCAAACCTGTCTTATCCATCTTTTACTACTCCTAGATCCAACATTGTTACTTGAGGCCCATGTGGTCTTGATGGCTAGGAGTGCCTATTTCCAACTCCAGCTGGTTTGCCAGCTAAAGCCCCTTTTGGACATAAATGGCTTGTCCACAGTACTCCATGCTCTGGTAACTTCCAGACTGGATTATTGCAAAGCACTCTATGTGGGGCTGCTCTTGAAGACAATTTGTAAATTTAAACTAGTCAAAAATGGAGGAGCCAGATTACTGGCTGGGGTTCCATTTAGGTCTCATATAACCCCTCTCTAAAACAGTTGCATTGGTTGCTAGTTTGTTTCTGGGCCCAAATTAAGGTGCTCATGCTAGTGTTTAAAGCCCTAAACTATTTAGGCCTTTCTCTACAGACCCTCTTGGGTGTTGAGATCGGCAGAGGGGGCCCTCTTGCTAGTTTCACCACCCTTGGAAATTCAGGTGGTGGTGGCCTGGGAGAGGGCATTCTCTGTGGCAGCCCCTAAGTAATGGGATTCCCTCCTCCAACTGGAGGTTGGGCCCAAAGGGCAGTTTAGGGATTCTGCTTGTGTACCGCCCACCCCGCTGCACAGCAGACTCCCTGACCGAGGTGCTCGAGGTAGTCTCGGCTGTGCGATTGCTCTCCCCCAATCTTGTGGTGATGGGGGATTTCAACGTACATGCCGAGGCTGTCCTCACAGGAGCCCCTCGGGATTTCATGGAAACCATGACTTCCTGGGATCTGCACCTTAGTAATATAGGGCCTACCCATGTAGCCGGTCATGCTCTCGACCTTGTGTTTGTCTCGGGAGGGGAGGATAGTGCTCTGAAAATGGGGGTGAATTCTTCTAACCCCGTGTCATGGTCAGATCATTATCTGGTGAATATAGATTTCTCGATGCCGCACGCCCTCCGCAGGGGACAAGGACCTATTAGAATGGTCCGCCCCAGACGCCTGATGGAGCCCAAAGGATTCCTGAATGCGCTGGGGAATATGGAGCTGACTGAAGGTCGCCCGGTCGAATCCCTGGTGATGGAGTGGAATAAGGAGATCGCCAGGGCGGTGGACCGGGTGGCTCTGAAACGTCCTCTCCCCCTGAACAGAACTCAGACAGCACCTTGGTATACACCATGGCTGCGGGGTCTGAGACAGGAGGTGAGACGACTTGAGCGCCGGTGGCGGAAATCTTGCACTGAAGACGATTGGACACGGGCTAGAGCAGCAATAGCTGCCTACCAGGTGGCAACAAAGGCAGCAAAGAAAAATTTCTTTGCTCCCTCTATTGCGTCGGCAGAGTGTTGTCCCAGGAGATTGTTCCAAGTGGTCCGAAGCCTGGTCGGTCCAGTTGCTCAGGAACCCATGGAACATTCTAAAATCTCCTGTGATACTTTTGCTAAACACTTTGCCGATAAAATCGAACGTCTGAAGAGCACGCTTCCGCTCGCCGTGGAGACAGGAAGTGGGCCAGAGTCGGCCAGTTGCATGCCGGTCTGTTGGGATCGGTTTCAGCCTCTTCTGTCTGAGGAAGTGGACAAGGTGCTCTGTACTGTGAAGCCGACCACCTGTCTGGTTGATCCTTGCCCATCATGGCTCATCATGAACTGTAAAGAGAGACTGGGCGAAGGGATCAAGGCAGTGGTGAATGCATCCTTGCAAGAGGGTGCAATGCCATCAGCCCTCAAGGAAGCGGTAATAAAGCCCATCTTAAAAAAACTGTCCTTGGATCCCCAAGAGTTAAACAACTTTCGCCCAGTCTCTAATTTACCATTCTTAGGCAAGGTGATTGAGAGGGTGGTGGCTGTGCAATTACAGACACGCTTGGAGGAAACGGATTATTTAGATCCATACCAATCGGGTTTTAGGACTGGTCATGGTACGGAAACAGCCTTGGTCGCTCTGGTAGATGAAATGTGGAGGGCATTGGATAGGGGTGAATACACCTTCCTTGTCCTCCTGGACCTCTCAGCGGCTTTCGATACCGTTGACCACGGTATCCTTTTAAACCACCTAGAGGGATTAGGAATAGGAGGCACTGTCTTGCAGTGGTTCCGTTCCTATCTCTCGGATAGGCAGCAACGGGTGGCATTGGGAGATGAGGTTTCAGACCCTTGGCCTCTTCATTGTGGAGTGCCACAGGGTTCTATCCTCTCTCCCATGCTATTCAACATCTATGTGAAACCGCTGGGAGCAATCATCAGGAGTTTTGGGTTGCAGTGCCATCAGTACGCAGATGACACTCAGCTCTATCTCTCCTTTAAGTCCTCACCGGAGTTGGCTATGAATACCATGTCCAAGTGCCTAGAATCCGTAAGTGGATGGATGGGAGAGAATAGGCTGAAGCTGAACCCCGACAAGACTGAGGTATTACTTGTGGGAGATAAAAGGAGGTTAGGAATTACTGACCTGATGCTTGATGGGGTAAGTTTACCCCTGAAGGACCAGGTCCGCAGTCTTGGGGTCATACTTGACTCCCAGCTGTCCATGGAGGCTCAGATTACAGCAGTGAGCCGGGCAGCTTGGTATCAATTACATCTGATACGGAGACTGCGTCCCTATCTTCCTGTTCACCTGCTCCCTCAGGTGATACATGCCCTGGTCTCCTCTCGCTTAGACTACTGCAATGCGCTCTACGTGGGGTTACCCTTGAAAACGGTCCAGAAATTACAGCTGGTACAGAACGCAGTGGCGCGCTTGATTACGCATAGCCGTCGCTGGGATCTTATCACCCCAGTGTTATTAGATCTTCACTGGCTACCAGTTGCCTACCGGGCCCAATTCAAGGTGTTGGTGTTGACCTTTAAAACCCTATACGGTTTCGGCCCAGTATATCTGAAGGAACGCCTCCAGAATCACCGATTGTGCCGCCTGACGAGATCAGCCTCGCAAGACCTTCTCTCGGTCCCACCGGTGAGAACAGCTAGGCTGGTACGGACCAGAGAGAGGGCATTCTCTGTTGTGGCCCCCACCCTCTGGAACTCTCTCCCTTTCGATCTCAGACATGCTCCCTCCCTGTCCAGCTATCGCCGAGCCTTGAAGACCTGGCTGTTCAGGCAGGCCTACAAGACTGGGACAGATTAATTTTATGTTATAACTGAATTGATGGTTTTTTAGCTTAAAATTTGATTATGTTGATCTATATGTATTGCTTTTATTCTTGTTGTTCGTCGCCTAGAGTGTCCCTAACCCGGACAGATAGGCGGCTGAAAAATAAAATTTATTATTATTATTACTCACACAAGTACATGTGGAACCTTCACTGTAAAGTTTCCAGTGAATGCTGAAGATGCACCTTTTTACCCTAGCCTTTGACACCTCAGGTGTATGTTTTCAGGACCCACCCTAGTCTTGGTATTGTAATTTGTTTTAGTTGTTTTTAATATTCAGTTTTAAATTGTTGTAACCTGCCCTGCTGGCACTTGTTCATGAAGGGTGGGTATTGTTATGATGATGATTGTGTTTATTTGACCACATTACATGATCAAACATTTTAAATAAAATAATAAAACTGGTAAAGAAGCATAGCAACTTTAATGCCAGGGTACTAGCTCCTCTTGGCATAGACATCCTGCAATGGTTGTGTTCTTTGTATATTCCTGTAATGTATAGCACTAGAATTTGTTGCTGAGCTACATGACCAAAAAGGAATGCACACGTTAGGATTTCTTTAACCTAACACTTGAATTGCCCTCATAGCCGTGACATGGCAAGAATCCTATTTTAAACCAGTTCTTTTCCCAGGAAACATTTAAACAGATCACTCTGCAAACAGATGGCAATTCAGAAGGCTGACACAAGGTGGACATTCCACAGCTGCTGCCTTGTTGAGATTTGTAACAAATAGTTTTCATACAGAACGGATGTTTTAATGAGAAAAAAGGACAAATTCTATATACATATGGTCTGAGTCTATCAGTTGCTGCACAAATGCAGTGGTGCACACAATACAATGTCATTCTGGTTTGAGGAGACAATTGTGCAATGCTAGAAGCTTACCCAACTTTTTGGTCCTGCTGCTCCATGGGTGTTTCTCCCACAGTCCTGACTTAATTGAGTTATATGATACACAACATTGCTTAACTCTAGTGGGGGGATGGAAAGCATGAGGATGATTTTTTTTCTGAGGGAGCAGATAGGAGTTTCCTGGGAACATATTTCAGGCATAGGAACATGCCAATCATCTATAACTCAAGAAGAGGCATGTTCAGGAACAAACACATTGTTAGCATAACAGCGAAACAGCAGTGATAGCTGTGTGCAAATGGTGATTGAAGGAGCACACCCTTTCGGTAGATATAATCACACTGACAATCTGGCTTTAAGAAAACAGTCAAGCTTACATTTATCGTAGGAAATACATACTTAAAGAAAAGATCCCAGCTCTAGCTAACTAAAGGAGATGCAAAGAGCCTTACTTGCTCTTTCACTTCTGCAGGAGAGAGACAAAGGAAAGATATCTCCTCTACCAAAGTGGGAAGAAGGAGGGAGGAAATGAGATCAGCAACCTTAAGAGTATTGGTTTATATACACAAAGAAGGTTAGTATAGGTTAAGTCAGAGAGACAGTCTAGGAAGCTTGGAGGTTTCTCAATCTGTCTACTCTTTCCCATGCAAACCCCCAGCAAACTGAGTTGCATCCCCCCAACATTTCCAACAAACATCAGATTCCATTTACAGGATTATTAGGGAACCTATTTGGCTTAATCTTTGAAGTTCTAATGTCAGCAAACAGCAGTTAGGAGTAAAATTATATATGCCTTGGGGGGGTTTTCCAGTTCAAAAAGGAGTTGCTCCAAGTGGCTCACAAAATATCAAGCTGCCCACATTACTAATTCAATGTGACATACTCTTTTAGGCTGAAATTGAATGCCTGATTTAATTATACAACCAGTGCTGTGGGAGCCACTTCCCCATTATCTGGTGCTACAATACTCCAGCAATGCCTGTATGAAGAAACTGTGAGAGTGAGATAAATGAGCACTTCGCTCCTTCCCACTCTTAACTGAGCTTCCGAGAGAGGAAACAGAGTTTGGATTATTATGATATGTGAAGCCAGGCTCATGGCTTGGTTCTCTCTAAATAAACTATGAGTGGAAGCCAAGGTTTGTTCTTGGCTTACTGCTTGTGGTTTGTTTGTAGGAAACAAACCATGACCCTGGGTTTGCACATCACAACAAGCCAAACTCTGGGTTGTTTCTGACTTTTCTTCCCCGTGTGGCACAGTCAAGTGCAGGGGAATAGCTCATGCACATTAAACCATAGTTTATTTAAAACTATGCTGCTTGGAAAAGTTACTTTTTTGAACTACAGCTCCCATCAGCCTAATCCAGTGGCCATGTTGCCTAGGGCTGATGGGAGTTGTAGTTCAAAAAAGTAACTTTTCCAAGCTCTGGCCTTAACACTGTGTGCAGACTGGTCCAATGAGGGAAACTACTGAAGACTTTGGTATCTTCTTAACATATTGGAAGCAAATGTACTTCTAAAGAAGGCAGCATAACCTCTGGGCTTGCATCAGATTCCCAGAGAACAACAGAATTTTGCAGGACACAAGCATTATTAACTCCAGCTACAAAAAAATCCCAGCTCTCTACTCTGTTTTCAGTTCAAACTACAAACTGTTTTTGTTGCACCACACATATAGGCAGAAAGTAATCTCAGAGCCCAGCCTATAGGATGATTGCCCATTCTGGAAATATCTCCAATCAATCATCCCTGACCAAGCAACCAGCTTAATGAAAGATGGCCAACTTGTTCTTGTCACACTAGGATAGCAGTTCTTTCTCATGCAAATACAAAAGGTTAATTTAGTAGCATGTAGTTTTGTTTTCTTTGGCTTTTTGAGGGATTTCAGACAACGTTCTGAGAAGGAGCTCTGGTGTTGCTCCCTGGATTTTGTCCCATAATCTGTGGCTTGGAAAATTTCAGGAAGGAACTGAGGAAATTTGCTGCTTGGGAAGCCAGGTGCCTGTCCAACACCATCCTGTTAACCAGGAATCTCCAAAGATCTGTATTTTGGAAATATGATTAAAAAATGCAGAATTGCTGGGTGTGAATAGATTTCCATCTTTCTTTCCATGCCCTGTCCCCATTCCTTTAATAGCATGTAGACACATTAAATTTAGCAGACAAAGCTCTTCCTGGCATGGGGATATAGTGACAGAGAACGTTTTGCTTGCATAATTGCTGCACATCAGACTGATACAAAAATTCTCTAGTCTTAGGTTCAGATTGCTGCACACATCTGGTGAAATTTGATCAGGACGTTTCAAATTTTATATTCCCCTCTCCCACAATTCCATCACTGAAGATCAGAAGCAACAGACTGTTATCCCAACATATGTTTATGGAAAGGCTGATCACATTTTGCAGATGGTGTGGAGAAATGTTCAGGAAGTATAAAATTAAGAATAACAATATTGCTGAGTTGTGCAAAAAGCTCAAACAGCTGAGGAACCACTTTTTATGGTCCCCTTCCCAGATTATTATTAATAATATTAATTTGTTTTTAATTATACATTTTTCGATCAAAAACATGTTTCACTGCTCTGAGAAGTCTAGTGTGAGTCATCTCAATGTCTGGTTAGAGAATTTCCCTGGAAAGAAGCCAATTTTAAAGTTCCCTCAGGGCAGAAGTGAGAACTACCTTTAGAAATATATGGAGAAATCCACCCATTGTGGGGCAGGGGAGTTTGTCCAATCTGAAAGTTTAGCCTGAATTTTTCTATCTCTGACTAAAATTCTTCCTTTTCCTCTCTTTCCCCAGAATTCATTTTAAGAGGCAATAATCCATTAAGAATTATTATTCCATACATCAGAATGTCACTGTCTGATAACTTCCTTTAGGTGTCTCAATATGTGTTTTTAAAAACACCCGGTCACTGGGGAGAGCCGAGAGCCATAGGTATGTTTTGGCTGGTCAGTGAATGGAGCCTGGTGGTGAGGTTGGTTTTGGGGAGGGGGTAAAGTTGTAACCTGGTGATTTGAGGTGGGTCTGGGTAAGGGCCTTGGTGGGTCAGGAAGTAGGATTTGGCAGATTTGGGGGCAGGGAAGAGAAGAAAGGTGGCTCTAGGTTTGAGGCAGTCCTGGGCAATGTAGTGGATCCTGGTGGGGTTATCTCACAATGGTGGTGAGCAACACAATTGCTTCAAGAAGTACCAGATGCCTGGGAGCTGCCATTTTAATTTCTCGCAGTGCCCCAGTGTAGGAAATCAACATGGCAACAAGAGACCTAGATACTTGGGGCACTGGACCTATATATATAAATTACAAAAGGCCCTGGGGCAGGTGTCAGAAGTGGGCCCTGCCAGACATTGGGGCCCCAGCCACTGCTCAAGAATGTCAGGTGCTGACGCCAGCCCTAGCAGAGACCCTGGAGGATCCTGAGGTCATCTTAATGGAAATAAATTCACCCTGGTTCGAAATATCTGGTATATTTAGCAAAGTGCTTGAAACTTAACCTGAGGCAAAATAACTGAATAAATAGAAGAAAAATGTCAAAGGAATTTAAATAATAGGAATGATGATACCTAGAGAAGATTTGGAAGTGGTGAGGGTGCAAGGAAGATCACACCCCTTGGGTCAAAATTATGCTTATTTCAGTTTTTGCTCAGGCAAGAAAACCATGAAACCATACCTTCTTTGATTTACTCTTCCCCTTTCCCATATGTATGTGCTCTGAATGGGCATTACTCATCTGGAAACATTTTGCACTTTAATGCCACAGGAAACTCCAGAACAGCATCTGGCAAATTCTTAAATTGCTGTCACCAGCTGAAAACATCAGTGCCGTCCCAGGGTTTGCGGAATCAAATTATTAAGTGCCAAGGGGATTCATGTCTTCCCTGAATTATTCACATGTCTATGAAGTCCGAGGGTTTAACCACTGGCTACAAAGAATGTTCAGTTCGTAGTATAAAAAAAGAAAAGAAAAAAAGGTCAATTAGATGGCCACCGTCTCCAAAAATCTGAATTTCTGTATAGATAGACCTACTTACTGTTAAGTAGAAATGCAACTTAACAACATAAACAGAGCCTTGCTGGATCAGACTAAAGACGTCTGTCTAGCCTAGCGCTGTGTTTCCCACAATGCCCAACCAGATGCCTTTGGGAAGCCTAGAAACAAGGCAAATTGGGTAACAGCTCTCTTCTGCAGTTGTTTCCCAGCAACTAATTATTACTTCAGAGGCATGCCGTTTCTCTATGTCAGCCTTATCTTCCATAAATTTGTCTAATTCTCTTTTAAAGCCATTTAAGTTGGTGGCCTTCACATCTCATAGTCATGAATTCTATAGTTTTAATTGTGCTATGTGAAGAAGTACTTCCTTCTATCTGTCCCGAACCTCCCTCAGTTCTGCTTCTAATGGATCAGCGTGGCTACACCATTTTATAAACAACAGCAATTCATTTTAAAGTTTTATTTTTCTGCCCTTTTTCATTTCGAATTCACTTTTTATCTCCCCAAAGTCAATTTCTCTTGATAGAAAGAAATAGCTTTTACTTTGTTTACTTGCCTTTGTTTAACCACCTTAAGTTTCAGGTGGGATGCCTCACTTGTTTTTTATAACCAGAAATGGCAGCAGGGACCGTGTGTGTATGTGCGCATGTGCGTGCATGCACATGGAACTCTAGGACTGGTAGTTCTTGAGAGAGTATGTTACATAGGGAATAATAAATCTTTCTGGGTAGTTCCCAGACAAGCTGTTAATTCACATAAAATTTGGTTATCCTTCAAAAACTCTAATAAGAAATATTATGGAAAATTGTACTGGAAAGTACAGACTATCAACCGAATGCTGGCAATGTCTTCTTCTTCTTCTTCTTCTTCTTCTTCTTCTTCTTCTTCTTCTTCTTTATTGCCCACCCTTCACCAACAAGTCCCAGGGCAGGTTACAAAATCTAAAATACAATATTAAAAAGGATTAAAACATTTCAATTACAAGAATCGGGTAGGTCCTGAAAACATACATCTCAGGAGCCAAAGGCCAGGGTAAAGAGGTGTGTCTTTAGCATTCACCAAAAACTGTATAGCAAAGGTGTCTGATGCACCTCTGTAGGGATCAAATTCCACAATTTAGGGGCTGCCACAAAGAAAGCTCTCTCCCAGGCCACCATCTCCCAAAATTCCGAGGGTGGCGGAATTACCAAGAAGGCTCCTCTGCTGATCTTAGCACCCGGGAGAAGTGGGGGAAGGAGTCAGTCTCTGTAGGGAAGGAGTCAGTCTCTGAGATATTTGGGGCCTACGTTGTTTAGGGCTTTAAACACTAACTTAAGCTCCTTGAATTGAGTCCAGAAAAGAACTGGCAACCAATGAAACTGTTTTAGAACAGGGGATATATGACTTCTAAAAGGAACTCCAGCCAGTAATCCGGCCACTGCATTTGGACCAGTTGAAGTTTCCGAGTTGTCTTCAAGGGCCGCCCCACATAGATCACATTGCAATAATCCAGTCTGGAAGTTACCAGAGAATGGAGAACTGTTGCCAAGTCATCTCTCTCCAAAAGGAGCCAGAGCTGGCAAACCAGCTATAGCTGGAAATAGGCACTCCTAGCCACTGAGGCCACCTGAGCCTCCAGTGACAATGCCGGATCAAGGAGCACCCCCAAGCTTTGAACCTGCTCCTTCCAGGGGAGTGCAACCTTGTCCAGAGCAGGCCATCTTTCCATCTCATAGACTCGAGAACTTGGAACACATAACACTTCTGTCTTTTCAGGATTTGTTGGGCCACATCCAGCCCAACACCTCAGCCTCAGCTCCAGCACTTCAACTGCCTCTCTTGATTCAAATGGCACAGAGAGGTAGAGCTGAATGTCATCTGCATATTGGTGACACTTCACTCCAAAACTCCTGATGATCGCTCCCAGCAGCTTCATATAGATGTTACATAGCATCAGGGATAGAATAGAACCTAGCAGGACACCGCAGGAAAGCTCCCATGGTGTTGAACAGAAGCCTCTCATAACTACTTTCTGATGTCCCTTGAGGTAGGAGCAGAACCACTCAAGTACAGCGCCCCAAACCACCACCCTCCTGTGTTGGCAGGCTGGCTACCCCAACATGGCCTATGTGATTTTTAAAATGGCTTCAGTTTGGTTCATTTTGAAAAGAGGCTGCTTTGAGACCTGATGAAGAACATAGCTGAAAGAGTTAAGTCTGTCATTTCAAGTGAGAGGATTCTGCCAGTCATATGAACAGAAAGGGCCTTTGGCAATCCAAACAATGCAATCCCAAAAGCAACTGTAAAAATTTGGCCCTCAGGAGAGGAGGCCATTGTTCAAATCTTATCAAGCTAAATAAAAAGTGAATGCCACCACCTGTCTTCACAAAAGAAAAGCCCATTACCCTGACCATAGGATTCACAATAGGTATGGAAATTAAGGAAGGACACCTGCCTGAACCAATCAATTCTGCATTCTCCTTTGAGGCTTTTGTCCAGAATGGTATAAAAACTGGACTCCTAGAGCCATTTTCTGTTCTGGATTCTGGTTGCCGCTTGCCCAGATCCACTATGAAATCACCTACTAAATCACTGTTCTGGGCTCTGGGTCTTGGTCTGCTGGAAATCACTCTACACGAAATCATCTGCTGAATCACTCAGCCAGCTAAAACCCAGGGGTCTAACTCTCCCCTGCTTTTCCTTCACTATCTCTGGACCCCTTCCTACTGAAACAGAGGTCCCTGCTTGCCGAACCTGCTTCAGAGGCTCTTTTCAAGGCTCCACTCCTTTTCCTGTTTTGCTCTGGACATTTGCAAAGCAGAGATCCAAGAAGCCATTTCAGAGCCTGCCTGCTGCCTTTGCTGTTTCCCTGGCTGATCCAGGAGTTTCAGCATGCTCCAGTTCTACTTCCAGATTTCCCTATATTTTGCTCTCTATCCTGTCTTCTGAAGGTCTTTTCCCTACAAATTGTAGCCCCCACATCTGCTCCCTTTGCCTATCTTTGACTGTGTGTGTGACTATGTTTCAGAAGCCATATTTTGGACCTCCCTGCCCAGCTGCGACTGACTGAGGCCTAGTCTGGAAAGTAAGCCCAGTGAGAGAGAAAAGGGCAGGCTAGTGTGCCTTCCTTAGTTGTGATGAACTCAATCTCCCCAGTCTCCCCTTATGCCTTCTTGCTCCTCTGTGTGTGTGTGTGTGTGTATGTGTGTGTTAATTTGGTTATGATTAGGTTTATTTAGCTAATTCCCTCATGCATATTGTTACTGAACTATCCCCCTTGATGCCAGTAGATATGTACTGTTACTGAACTATTCCCCACTGAAGTGTTAAATGTGTATATTTTGATTCTGTGTGTCTATGATCAATAAATATCCCCACGTTTAAGACCTGTGTGAGTGTAAGTTACTGGGTAAATCTGGCAAGACGCACTGTTGCCAATGTCTAAAGATCCTAATTTTAGCATGTGTTTCTAAATTGCTTTTTAAAAATGTGTTTTTTAAATTTGTATATTTGTTTTTAATGTTTTTAACTGATGTAAACTGCCCAGAGAGCTTCGGCTATGAGGCGGTATATATAAATGCAATAAACAATTCACAAGAACTTTAGAATGTGTGAATGTGAAACATAAGTCTACAGAGGAGTCTTGCTAACACCTGAGCCGTTCCAGAAGGATGCCATGGTCAATGATATTAATAGGCACTGAGAGATCAAGAACAGGCAGGGTTGCACTCTCCCATCTTTCTCTTACAAATGTCATCAACCAGTCATCAGGGGGACCAAGGCAGTTTCAGTGCCATGACCAGGCCTAAAGCCAGACTGAAATGGATCCAGATATTGTCTCCTTCAAGCATGCCTGAAGTTGTACTGCCACTAGATTCTAACCGTGGCATCCAACATAACCTCCACATGAACATATCAGCGCAGATGCTCAATAAACAGCGGGTCTGGAAGCTCCCTGAGTTTTGCAAATGACAAGTCATAGTGTTAATTGCACAAACATTTATCACCTCTTTCACAGCTGCCACGTGACATTTGGCTCCAAGATCCCTATTCTGGTCAGATGCTGCCAGTTCAGAGTCCATCAATGTATATGTGAAGTTAAGATATGTTTGCCTTCACCTACAAAATAGTTCTAAAGAACTGAGCCTCTGTGTATTCCCTTTTCTGTATGTGTGTAAAAATTTAGACTTGACTTTGGACATGATTTTCTTAATTGTCCAGCTCTAGAGGAAATCAAGGCAATTGACATCTCTAGTATAGATATGTAGATTTCCAATGAAAATACTCTATTTAGCAACATAAAGTGAAGCTGTAAATATCTACAGGATTGTATTTTTAGTATCTTATATATTTATCTATGGGTAAATTCAAAGGATTATTAAAATGGGATTGCCACCCTGGGCTGCTACTGGGAGGAACAGGAGAATATAAATCAAATAATAAATAAAGTGCTACAAAAGGACCTGTCTAAAGTGAGTGCATGGGCAACAAAATGACAAATGAGGTTCAATATAAGTAAAGATTACAATGACAGGATAATTTTATAGGGACATGATCTGATTGAAACATGCTTCTTAGGTTCATGTTTATCTTTTCTTGGCAGGAAAATTGAATTTGATTTGGCAACAGCCTTTAGGAAAACATGGGAAATTAGAAGTGGGAGGGGGGTAAGAGGAGACGTTTGACTGGGAAGCTCAAGCTCAGCACTGGGAACTGGGACTCAGTATGAGCTTGAATTCAACTGACTGTTTTCAGCGTGTTTTTCCAGTTTCCTTCTATAGCTGGCACACAAGCAAGTATTTGTCTGCAGTGAGTAAGTGTAAGATTCAACCATCAAGTTAAAAATCTTCGCTTGTGCATTTGTTTCCTACTGGCCAGTATATTAATATTCCCCCCCCCCAGAATGAACAGATACTGTGTTTTGTGTTTGTGTGTGTTTCTGGCAAACAGCCAGAAAATTGTATCCAAACTCCAAAAGGCCTTTTTAAAGTCCAGATTCCCAGCTTTTCCGTGTCTAAAAGAGCATAAAACATTTGCCACATGTTCTTCATTTCCATCTTATTTATCACACTAAAATGAAAACATGCAAAAAGAAAAAAAAAGAGAAAAAAGGGAGTAACATTTGTCAGTGCCCTCAGAACCACAGCTGTCCATTAAATACAGTGGCCATTTCCAGCATACAAATCAATTTTCCCTGCAGTGGGGGATGCGGTGAATAATGACTGGGTTGTTTAAGAAAGCATGACTGCTCCGGGATGAAGTTTTCTGCCACTCTGACATTTTCACAGTGTAATTTATTGCATGCAGCATATAAAGCTATGGTAACTAAGTCTTCCTGCCAGCCTTAATAGTGGGGAATAGCCTGAAAAGACCACATCGCGGCAACTGCAGATCTTTCCCTAGGAAAAGGCACTTGAACTCCCGAGACCTTGCAATGTTGAATAATATGGCATCCAAGGATTTCCTCAATTGGAGTCTCCTGGCTTTGCTTCTATTGCTTCGCTTTTGCCTGTGCCAAGATGAATACATGGAGGTGAGCAGAAGATCTAATGATCCAGTGGCCAAAGTATTGCAAAGTCACCACCAGACTGGCCACAAAGGTCCCAGCAGCAGGGAATTGTTGAGACAGCGGAGTCGCCTTGTTGAATGGACGGTTGAGAATGATGATGGTAATAGTCCTTCTACTGACCAAAATGCCTTGAAACCAGAGGTAGATGATGTAGCACAGACTACCTCAAACAGAGTCCAGGTACTCTGAATTAATCTTCTAAGACAACATTTAGAAAGTTAATGAGATTTTATTTTACTATGTGAGACAATCAGCACTATTTTTAAGAAACATAGCTTGTTAAAGATTCATATTGATGGACATATGCAAGTTTCTTCTAAGTAATCATAAGACAGTATGGTTATAGCAGAGCACCAGCAGCTTTTCATTCTCTGTAACCTTTGGAGTTTTTTGCATGCAATCAAATGCTTTGATCTTAATTTTCTAATTTACTGTAACAGGGTATCTTGAGTATGCTAACAGCCTAATCCTACACATGTTTACTCAGGAGTAGGTCCCACCTAGTCCAGTGGAGCTTACTCCCTAGCCTAGTAAATGTGAGTGCAGACTAAGGGTGTGATCCAGCCAACGGTAAGTTCCATTCTTCTAAGTTCCATTGAAACTAGGGTTTGCTTAACTTTCAAACTGTAATTTTAGTAGAAAAACAAAGCATACAAAGTCCCTATCTTGTATCAGACCAAATTCTGTTCTTGAAGCAATATGCAAACACTTGAGCTACAAAAAAATTCTTCATTAAACAAAATGTCCAACTTAAATTAAAGATTAAATAATTTTGTGGGGTAGATCTCTTCTTCAGGATTTTGCAATGCATTTTATGCTTAATTGGGAGAAAACCCTATTGAAAAATGAACTTAATCCTGAATGCCCCTTTATAGATTGCACTGTAAGAGTGGTGAAGGGAAACAAAAAATATTGTTGGATTGGTGATTTTTTAAAAACACTGTTGAATCAGTATAAGATGATTTAATATGCTCTTGATTCCATCAACTCCAACTCAGCCTGTTGGAGGTATATGTTGCATTTTATTAATATTGATTGTAATTATGATTGATTTGTCATTTTAAGATGATCAATGTTACTAGCATTGGAATGGGCAGGAGGTTAGGCTGTTAAAAGTGAAAATATAAATATACTTTATGTAGTTACACACTGATTATTTTTTCAAGTGTTCTTCATTTAATTACTGAGGAAGGTATCAATATTTCAATATTTAAAAATCCTCAAAGTGGTGAACAATAAGACATACAAATACAATTTTTAAAACAATAAAACAACAACACAGTCATCATAAACATTTATCATCCAGTAGGAGAGATTAAAACAAGGGTAAGGAACCTGTAGCCCTCCAGAAGTTGCTGGACCACAACTCCCATCATTCCTGACAAGTGTTCACAGTTGCTGGGGCTCATGGGAGCTGGAGTTCAACAACATTAATCCCTACTCCTGGAGTAAAATATACCACCACATATATCTTAGATCTTGATATCAGCACATCTGAATGGACAACCTTCTTGATTTGGCCGATCTCAGATAAACTGAGATCCACAAATGGGGAACTAATACCACTACTAAAAATGTTCTTTTGACTGTTGAAGCCAGTCTTGCCTCTAACGGAAGTGACATCTGCAACAAAACTTACATCCACACCATACATTTAAAGAATCATGGGAACTGTAGTTCACCCCACTCAGAGCTACAATTCCCAGCACACCTAGCAAACTAGAGTTCAGAGGAATCTTTGGGGGAAGCCATGCGGTTTAAATGTATTCTGTGGATGTGACCGTAAAGTTTTGTTGCTAGATCTCAGTGAGGCAGGGAAGTTCAATTTTTTTGTCAGGTTTTGAATAGCCCTTGCATGAGCTATAGCATAAGTTTGTATGGGATATGAAGTCAATAAAGGGGAAGAAATCTAGATACTCCACAACTGGATTAAACAGAAGCTTGAGTGTTTCAAAAGTAAAGCTAATTTTAGCTCCATTGATTTCAATGGGACTGAAATGAATTAAATCTAAACACTTAATTAGATTGTGGATTAAGATACCATTTTGGGGAAAAAGTGGGAGAAAGCCATGTGTGATAGAATATTTAGAGCAGGGAAATAATGGATAGAGAAAGGGCTAACTATCCAATGGACCACTTCTCAGTTCCCAATTGCCCCCTCTGGAAGTAGCTTTTCTTCTTCAAAAAGGGCTGTTGGGCTGTACTTACATTTATTGTGCAGCATGGCCCTAATAAAGGTGGTAAGAGGGAATTGGTTGCACATATTCCAATTTTTCTAGACTATCCCTCTCCCTCCTCAGAATTTACAGGGCAAGAAATTAATAACTGGTTGTTCCCCATACCTCCTGCTTTATTTTTTCACTATTGTACTGATTAGGGGAAATGCCTGCACAAATATTAATTATGAATTGAAGAATTTTCAGATAGCAAATATAGACAAGTCATTAACAAATGAAGCTGTTGCTCAACACATGGAGATCAATGTAGATGCGTTCAAGCAAGCAAGTAGATTACAAAATACAAACATGCTGCATCAGGTTTGAATAGTATGTCAATTATTTTTTCAGCAAAAGCAGGGCCCAAATCCTTTCCCAACAGCCGTTCCAATGTATTTTGTTAAGAAAAGTGACAATTTAAATGTACTTGCACCATTCAATACTGTTATTACCGTGTATTGTCTTTGATTATGTCTATCCAAACACGAACTCTTGATTTACGATCCAAGCTTATGGTTCAAATTTCATGGCTGCCCCATCGCGTGCAAGTGTCCACATCTGCTCGACTGAACACCAACAATTTTTCAGGGAACATATGTTCATGAAATTTATGTTGTTTTTTGACAATGTTATTTCCTATTCTAGATATTTCTTACACACACACACACACACACACACACACACACACACACACACACACACACACACACACACACACACACACACACACACACCTCTCAATTATTTAACTTTGTGTCAATGTTTGCCTCTGTCAAGAGTGGATTTGTGTTTATTACTTAAAAATACCACCAAATATTGAAGATTTGTATCTAAAAAAGGCTGGGCAGGGTGCCAGTAAAAAAAAAACACAAGTAAACACATTATTTTGTTTTCTCACTTGTGTAGTAAGAATTCTCTTGAATAGTAATAATTTCCTTTTATAAGGTGTTGTTTTATGTGAGACTGCTAGAGATTTACCGTTTTGTAGGACAAAGTTTAATTGGTTAGACTAATCCATACATACAATATTTTTCTTAGGCTGCTCTCACGCTGTAATCACATGATGTCAGCCTTCTAAATGTTGTGGGGTCATGGTGGCAGCAGCAGCAGGCAGGCAAAGTAGGCTGGCAAGCAGTGCGGGAGGGAGGCAAGTAGGCAAGGTTAGGTGAGGGGGCAGTGCGGGAACAGGCAAGGCAGGTGGCGAGGCTAAGCTACATGACTGCCTGAGAAGCATAAGCAAGGCCGCCATGCACCAATGCCTGGAGGCACTGGGGAGTTTGGCAAGGGGGGGTAGGGGGTGCCTCGGGTTCCTATTCTTGGGGTTAGGTGGTGGGGTTGGCATGCAAAGCATGCAGGAGCAGAAGCCCCTAGTTTATTTTTTAAAATCTTTGGTGCACTCTTATTAATTGGGCAGCAGATTATATATATATACTTGTTAACACAAGTGCATAGAAAAACTGTAGTTTGCAATCACCATCTTAAAAGAGGTATAGAATCATAGAATAGTAGAGTTGGGCCTGTAAGGCCATCAAGTCCAACCCCCTGCTCAATGCAGGAATCCAAATCAAAGCATTCCCAACAGTATACTCTCTATTGTCAACACAGGAGGGAATGGATCTTCTAAGATGATGTTTGCTACAACGTATGTATCAGGTAAAGGAAGTATGCTTCTTGATTAAAAAAAGGGTTTATATGTAGATTTATTGACATTTAATTGATAGATCCATTGATTTAATCTATTAAAGCTCATAAGATTTAACATTTCTTCAATCATGCTGCAATGGTACAATTTTGTAATAATTTATTGAGATACACAAAACTGATAGATATCTTAATATATAATTTTATTTTATAATGTATATTATACCTGATTTTATTTTTATTTTGAAAATTTTTATGCCAACTTGTCTTTAACTTCTGACATTTTATCAGTAATTTTAATACATATTTTATAATGCATGTAAACAGCTTAGAGGTTTTTACAATTAAGCAGTATACAAATTCCATTAAATAAATAAATAATAACTAAATAAATATACAGGTTGAGCAGGTAGCAATAGTAAGCATAGATGTAGGCAGCTCCAGTCAGCTCATCATCCATAAAGTTGCTTCCACTGACTAGAAAATTTTGGGTGTGCAAACTTTTCCAGCTCCATCTCTTTGGCTTAATTTAAGCTGCCCTGTCTCTTTCTCTCTTTAGCTCTCTTGGTGCATATACATTTTGCTTGGATTCAGCTTTCCACTGTGCGGTTTTGATAAAGATCTCAATAGGCCATTGGTGTCCCATAAAGGAAACAGCTGTAGTTCATCATCAACCAGCAGACTACAGAAGAATCTGGAAAGACCTCTTCATTTGATACAAACAGAATAGCATGGCTGCAACAATATAAATGCAAGGTCTTACATTAGAGATTAATATCTTAATCACTGTGTGTATGCCTGTGCAGCAGGGGATACACTAGATCAGTGGGTCCCAAACTTCCCCCCCCCCATGAATCACTTGAAAATTGCTGATGGTTTTGGCAGACCACTTCAGTTCCCCCCCGTCTGTTGTAGCAATTGTAATGTGCTGTGCTAAATACTGTATGATTTTTACAGACACACTGCAGACCACCTAAATGAAGCTTGCAGACCACCAGTGGTCCAGACACAGTTTGAGAATCTTTTCACTAGATTAAGGGTTCCCAAACTGTGGTCCATGGACCACTGAAGGTCTGTGAGTTTCATTCAGGTGGTCTGCAGCATGTCTGCAAAAACACAATTTAAAAATCATACAGCATCTAGCACAATGCATTGCAATCAACAGGCAGAAAAATTAAGTGGTCTGCCAAGCCCCCAGCAATTTTCAAGTGGTCCATGGTAAAGTTTGGGAATCACTGCACTAGATGAATTGTTTTTGGATCTAAATTCTGTATTCGCAGACTACACAGAGTGGACCTCAAAGCCCACTGGAATGTGGCTGCCGAGGCGATTCTGGATTTCGATGTTATCAAGGCCCACCAGGACCTCCTGGAATGCCAGGTAAAAAAATCTAGTTGCATAAATGTTAGAGTTTCAAGTAGTTGTATGGGCACTAATAAGGCGGTCATAATCTACTGCAGTATGCAGGGCCAGCCATAGGGGTGAGTTGGGTGGTCACCTGTGGTGCTGGGCTGAGGGGAGCATCTAGTTGAGCTGAGGGGTGACTTAGCTGAGCTCAATGGCTGTGTTTTTCTAATGTACTGTCTGAATTGAGCTAGGGTGGCAAAAAGCAAGTGTCTAACCTTTTTTCCAAGGTTCTTTCCACAGGTTGTCTAAGTACTAACTACAAAAATGATTTTCCTTCAGTCAGCCTTAAAGCATGTTTCTTTCTTAATTTCCACCTGATGCATTAGGTAAAATCAGTGTAACACAACTTTACTTTAAGACATTACCAAGCACTTAGCACTTCAAATACTATAAACACTGTAAGCACTGTATAAACAATAATAAAGCTGTAAGAGGTCAATTGGATACCTTTTTTGTTTACAACCTTTCTTTATTATTTTTAAAGGTAAAAATAATGGATATTCTAAAATAAATAATGCTTACCAAATATAGGAACTGCTACAAAACAAAAAATATTAAAAATAAAACCCATGATAGCTGAGGAGGGAGTGTTGGAGCTCAGGGAGGAGAGCTTGAAGTAGGAGCACTTTTTTGTGTGTGCTGAACATAATAAAGAATATATGCCTACAACTCTATAAGGTGTACAACTCCATGAGAGTCATTATTTGAGAACCACCCAGACCACATGACAGAGACTTCATTAGGAACCTAGAACTGGAGCAGGAGTTCACTGAAAGCACAGCAGCAAATAAGAGGTAGCTTGTTCTGTACCTTTTTCAGGGGGAAAAGCCTGGGAGTAGCAGGTTCTGTTACACTGCTATGTTTTGCAACCCTGCATAAGGCATCCAACTTGGTAATGCTGCAAAGCTGCAGGGCTGCCCGGGGGGAGGGGGAAATGGGGCAATTTAGCCCAGGCCCCCACAAAGCAAGACCCCCTGCCTCAGTTCCTGTACGTACCATTGGTCCCTGTCCTGACTCTGCAACATTGCTCACCAGAATTCTTGGTATTATGTTTTAAGTTTCCATAAAAAGAAGATATGGTATATTAGAATGTAAGAAGACACTGAATCTCAACATGTAATTATGACATAATGGGACCTCTTCCTGTCCATGATGAATGAAATATTTTACATAGTTGTGTATGAAACAGAATATATTCTAATTTAAGGCTTAAACTGGTTGTAAAATGTATCCTTGGGAGGCTGAAAAGGAGGGCCATGCTTATTAACTAGGCCTGCAGCTCAACTGTAAGGTAGTCTAAACCAATCACAGTACAGTAGGGCCCCACTTATCAGTGCTTCGCATTCCAGCGTTCTGCTAATGCGGTGGCTTTCAATTAGGGGAAATTCCCTGTTTTAAAGCCGTTTTTGTGCTTCTGCGGCATTTTCGCATCATTTTTGTGCAACGCACCCCATTATACTCAATGAGTTCCACTTTACGGCGATTTCCGCTTTACAGCGGCAGTCCGGAACGGAACCTGCCGTATAAGCGGGGCCTGCCTGTATGGTTAAATCTCTCTTTATGCGTGGGCAGCAGTAGATACAAGATTGGTCAGGCAGGCTTATGATTGGTCCAGGCCAAGTAGCCCCCGTTACAGAGTTTGTTGTAAGGAGAGAAGGAACGGGAAAGTCTTTAAGGAAGGATTCTGTGGCAGAGTAGGCAAATTGTTCCTGTCACAGAAAGAACTCCAGGCCCACTGGGGAAAGAGTTCAAGTACTGAGCGAGTCAGTGAATGCCACCTAAAATTTCCACTGGTGCCACTGGAGATGCCACTGGAGAGTAATTTTCTGTGGCAGTTACCACAAAGAAAGGTGTAGGAGTGGTCTGAGACTAGGCCTTAAGGAAGAAATCCTTCCTGAGTGAGTAGTGGAAAAGGCCAGCAGCAGGCCAGAACCAGATGATTTGCAAGACTGAGCCCCTGGAAGCAGAAAGAAGCTCTGCCAGAAGGGGTATGGAATTTGCAGGAGGTTCTCAGGAGGAGTAGAACCCAATCCCTTATCCCCATGTAAGAAAAAATGAAGTACATCTATAATTCTGCTTGATCCCAGGGCAAGGAAGAGCTGCAGGTGAGAATTCTCACATGTAGAAAGTGCATGCAATAATTCTTGCATGCGGCCCTGAGCTTTGTACACATATGCATGGGTCCTTGTAGGGGCCAGAAGCAGGGCCCCCAACATCATACCTGCACTGGGCCCCATAAACCCTCTGGGTGGCCGTGCAAAACTAACCACAAGGGGGGACGACAAAAGGCACTCTTCCCAGAGCGCTGTTTATCCTAGGGCCAGCCCTGGCAATATGTTCCTATAAAACTTTTCCTAGATTGCTATGCAGCTAGGAGATCCAGTAGAGTGGTAGTCCTTTCCTTTCCTTGCCCATTCCCTTGGCTCAGCCCCGGTCCTGATGCATCCCTGGGAAAGTGGGTCAGAGAGTTCTCATTTGCATTGTCTTCATGTTAACAACCATGTAGATCTGGCCGTGCGAGCTCAGCTTAAATAACAGCAAGGGTTTGTACAACATGCCAGTAGCAACCAGACGGGTCTTCTGTCTTTTTTTCCTGCAAGTCATTGGCAGCAGCAGTAGAGCTAACATCCTGTCCATCTAGCGCAACCGAGTTTCTTTAGTTCTTTGTTGATATTCAAGTAATAATAAGAAGTTCCAGTAATAAAAGTATGACATAGCTGCATAAAATGCCTCTATAAGCAGATTTGGATGGCAAAAATATACAAATAGCATGGTTCCTTTGGCAGAAGCCAACAGTGATGAATAGAGTTTATTATGTGAGCCAGCCACCAACGTTTCATTCCATAAAAGTATGGTATAAGATTTCAGGCATAAGTACAGAAATATCCAATAATGGCTGAAGCCACGTGGGCTTTGGCAACCTAATAAAGAATAGTATAATTTTTAGATTATACAATGTATTAACTTAAAAACCAATGAAAATAATCATTTCAATTTGGTCTTTCAACATAGAAAATAATGTGTGTGCTCATGTAGTTAATGACGAACTTCACAGAGCATGCAACCAAAGAGTATCTGTGTTGTATCCATTGGTGTCCCTCACACTAATGCAGGAGTGGGGAACCTTTGGTCCTCCAGAATTTGCTGAACTACAACTCTCTTTAGCCCTAGCAAGCATGGCCAATGGCCAGTGGTGATGAGAGTTATAGTTCAGCAACATCTGGAGGGCAAGAGGTTCCCCACACTTGCATTAACAGAAGGCTCTTTGACCTAGCAGAGGCTCTCATCAGTGGAAGATGATTTTAAGTAATTCCTCCTCCCCTGCATCCCCTCCTCCTGCTCCAGAGGCATGGAAGGTGGTGATGGGGGTTATAGGGGAAAGGGGAAACAAGTAAAAATCACCTCCCTTCTTGTTAAGCTGATAGATGCCTCTGCTGAATAAAAGAACCTTCCGACAGTACAAGGGATAGTATAGGCTATAACCCCTTATTTCCAGTTGCATATACAGGAATACCCCGCATTAACGTACGCAATGGGTCCAGAGCGAGTACGTAAACCGAAAATGTATTTAAAGTGAAGCACTACCTTTTTTCACTTGCGCCGCCACTGTGCCACCTCTCCTTCACATGGAGCCTCAAAGCCCCACGCTAAAGCCTCTGCTGCGCTGCCGCTGTGCCTGCCAGCTGATCGTGATCGCGCCTCCCAGCTAATTTGCAATTGCACGATCGTGTCTCTTTCCACCCCCACGGACAGAAAGAACAGGCCACAACCAAAGGTTAAGTGTCCGTTCTTGTGAAGCGAGCGTACGTAAACGGGAATGGTGCTACTGTAAGTATGTCCGTACTCGCGAGTGTCCTTAAAGTGAAGGTCCGTATAGCGGGGTATTCCTGTACAAACTCTAAATGTGTTCCATCTGTTATTTAATTTAAAGGCTATCAATTCGGTTCAAGTTGTCTTGGTAATTGATCATTACAGCAACCTTTGGCCTGTGGGCCAGATTTGGCTCGCTATTTGGCCCAAGAGGTCGTTTCTCAAAACCATGCCACTTGCCCCACACCTGATGTCATAGGTGTTGTCAGGTGTGGGCAGGTAGACATGGCTGCTCCAACTGCTGGTGCACAAAGCAGGATTGAACTCCCTGAGCATCAGCTGATGAGTGGGGAGTTCAATCTTGCTTGGTTTGGGTGTGCAAGCAAGTTTCCTGTGGGGAACTCGCTGGTGCATCTGAATTCCCTGCATATTAGCTGATGCACAGGGACTGAAATCCTCTTTTGTCACTATCTCGCCATCCCACCCCCACAGGCCAACTCTGAAAGGTGGGTGGACAACGCACCTGTCCATCAGTCACCTGACATCATTATGATGTCAAATTATTGGCAGGTGGTTGGTCCCACCCACCTGCCAAAGTTGGTTCATGGGGCGGATTGAGATACAGATCTTGCTGACTGGGCCAAAAAGGTTCCTCACCTTTGTTGTAGCTACTATAGTCTTTCAGAAGCAGTTGATAGGTGATTAATTTTATTGCAGCAAAAATATCCTGCTTATGTCCTGAGTATGGGAACGATGTAGAAAACTGGAATTGTCTGGATCTGAGCAGCAGATTTTTAAGTCTCTCTCTCACAGACTTATGTGGGGCCACAAAGTTTCTAGGGCAAGTCCAGAAAGGCCTCAGATCCATGTTACATCTCACTATACTGAGGCTTAGGCCTATTGTGCCAAAGCAGGTTAATGATGTCATCAACCTATAGTATGCTAGGCCTTGGCCTAGGCCTAAATTCACCCATTGCCAAATAAGGGTAGCTTCCATTATAGTGTTGTATTTGGCCAAGAAAATAGTTTAATTTCTTGTAAAATCACTAGTGCAGGGATGAAGAACCTATCGTCCCAGATGTTGTTGGACCACACAACTCCTATCCCGTCTGGAGCTGACACAAATTGGAGTCCAACATCTGGGGAACCACATGTTCATCATCTAAGTATATAGTGGGCTATATGTGGGAGTTACATTCATGGCTGACATTGGTTTCTCCTGCTGCTGTACATGCCCTCCCCCTCAGGCCCTAAAACATGCAATTTGACCTATGCACGCAGTTTCTTTTCTGTGCCCTACCTGTTTTCTACTTTTTAGAAATCAGTTGTAGACCCTATTGTACAAATGGTTATATGATTTGAGGAGGATTAATCAAATAACTTATTCTAGAAAAAGGAGTGGAACATGAAGTTGGGTGGGCTAACCCTTTTAATCATGAGCCATTAAACTGAGCAAAAATATTGATCATTTTAAGGAAACCATGGAAATAATGGAAACAATGGAGCCCCTGGTACAGAAGGATCAAAAGGTGACAAAGGTGACAAGGGAGACTTGGGACCAAGAGGTGACCGGGGCAACCATGGACCAAAAGGAGAAAAAGGATACCCTGGCGTCCCACCAGAACTTCAGGTAAACATCCTTAGAAAGCCATAGGGTTGCATCCACCAGAACATCAGATAAACATCCTTAGAAAGCCATAGGCAGGCCCGGCGCCAGTGGGCAGCCAGGTCAGGCACTGGCCGGAGGGCCCAGGAGCTCACAGGGACCCACCACCCATCATTGCCAGGTCTGACATTCCTCCCACTGCCTTTGTTGCTGCGGTGGCCTGCTGGTGCTATCATTTCTACCTCCTCTATGCTTGCTTGGCCATCGCTTCAGCAGCTGGAGGCTCCAGGCGCTCTGCTGCGAGCCCTTCCACAGACACCGCTGCCAGAAATGTTGGGCGCTGCCCCCTCATGACGCAGGAAATGTCACCTCACGGACACCATCACTGCCGCACAAGGCACCACAGGACAATGAGAAGTTTCTCACACCACAGGCGCTGCTTCTGAGGGGGCAGGGCCCAACATGTTTCTGATGGTGGTGGCTGTGGAAGGGCTCATAGAGGAGCACCTGGAGCCTCCAGCCACTGAAGGGATGGGCGGGCGAGCACGGAGGAAGAAGTGGTAGCCATAGTGGCATGCCCCCGCAGCAATGAAGTCAGGCAGCAGGAGGAAGTAAGCAGGTGACCCCTTCGGAAGGGGAGAAGGAGTCCACTGTGCCAGAGGGCTCCCAGATACCTGGAACTGGCCCTGGCCATAGGGCTGCCTCCAGAGTGACCATTCCGTTAACAGAAAAGCTCCTTCTGTTCACAGGAGTAGCGTTTTGTATGAGAGGTCTCTAATATTTATTTTACTTAAAATGATTTATATACCGCTTTATTTTTTAAAAAATCTGTCAGTTCACAACTATAAAGCACAATACAACTCCAACACAGTAACTCTCAAACTTTAAAATTAAGAATACGGCATCCACATTCTACATTAGATAAATGATGGTATGTACCAGAAAAATAACTGATGGTTAGGAACAGCCTGGGTGAAGAAGCTAGTTTTGTTAACGTTTGCAAGAACCTCAGTATGGTTGGTGCATGTCTAATTTCTGAGGGGAGGCTGGTCCACAGAATAGGTGCTACCACCAAAGGCCCTCTTCCTGGAGGTTGTGAGATGGAGCTCAGAGGGCTGTGGCATCACAGAAAATGGGCAGGCCGTATGGGAGAAGGCACTCTCTTAGGTAAGTTGGTCCTAAGGTGTTTAGGGCTTTGTAAACTAAGAACGTAACCTTACATTTGGTTCGCTAAATTTGGTTCAACAGGGGTGTAACATGCTAACAGTAGGATGCTTTACAGAGTAATATAGTGGTTGCATTCTGCACCTGCTGCAGGTTATGAACCAACCTTAAGGGCAACCCCACACAGAATGCATTGCAGTAATCCAAACTTGAGGACACTGTGGCTAAGCTATCCCTGGCCAATAAAGGCCATTGTTGGGGTACTAGCCAAAACTTGTAGAAGACACTCCTAGAAACCAAGATCACCTTCAGCCTCCAGTAAAAATGAAGAGTACCTTCAAACAACTTATCTGTTCCTTCTGAGGAAGAGAAATCCCATTCTCATTAGGTAATTCACCCAGTTGCTGGACCCAGAAACCACTTACCCGTGAGGCCTCCATCGTACCAGGATTCATCATCAGTGTATTGGTTCTCATCTAGTCCATCACTGTATTTAGACTGGTCTAGGGCCTACACAGCCACATCTGGAGCAAACAGAAAGCAAATGCTTGTGAAAATTCAGCTAAAAATGCTCTGAAAGTGGCAGTAAGTTTTGATCTCCCATCCCTTCCTGGATAATTGCTCAGAAAGAAGATGCCTTCCCCTTTGTATCTATTTTTTTTCTGAATAAGTACCCAAGAAGGGATGGCACATCATTATGTATTGCTACCCCCAGCACATTTTCAGGTGCATTTTCAATAAGTGCTGGGCACTTTGTTTTCTAGCTGCTTGAAGCAGCTAGAAAACAGTTTTTAACAAGGGCAGTTCTTGAACTACCTCCTATATTACTGTAAACAAATGTAACTTTTGCTAAAAGCATGCAGATTTTTTCTTCAAAACCCCCCACACGAAACTGGAGTGGACAGATTTGCTAGACAATATGTGCAAAAAGACATGAACTGGGTCAAGGCTGTTCTGTCCATCCCTGATGAGTCAGACTGCAATTTTTTCCCCTGAACAATGGATAAAGTCCCCCCTTTTAGCATCCTTTCACCCATACTGATGGACCACATCCGGCTGATCATATATTGGCTTACTGAGCTGATATATGAATGAACCTTATGGCACCTTTTACTCATCCTTTGTGTGGGCAGGTAAACATCAAAGCATGAAGTCTCCATTTAACTGTAGCTTCACAAGTGGTCAGAACTGGGGAAACTGGTTAATGCTTCAGAACAAGCCAGGAAGTCATGGTTTGAAGGTGGCTTAGTAGTCTGGTTTGTTCTGAAGTTGTTAACCAGTTTCTCCAGTTCTGACAATACAGGAAACTATAATTAACCGAAGAATCCTGGTTTGTTTGCTAGTTTGCAAGAAGGGACCATGTGTGTGAGCCATAAAGCTTATTCATATCTTGATTTATTAAACCAAGATATAATAATCTGAATGGAGCAGGAACAAAAAAGGAATTCAAAGTGTTTTAAAGAGTTATTTTAAGTAATATGTGATATACTCACCCTAGTTTCATTCCATTTTACACTTGGCCATCCTGTTACAACATTCTGCAACTAGGCTAGTTAACTAGAAAAAACACATGATGAAAACTGGGAATATTGCTCTTTGATAAGGCTAATTATGTTTGCTGATACTTTCTGTACTCAAAAAGGATTCTGCAGTATTTACTGAGTCCTCTGTACTTCTGTCAAGTTAAATATAGCAGCTAAATTAATTTGGAAAGTGTATTTTGCTTAACTGGTCATAGCTAAAATATTAGACATTTCAACATATTTTTCTAGCTCCTCCATAATTAATTTTCCAATATTATTTAATGGTTTATGCAGCACTGCTAATATGTAGACCAAAGCAACATTTTAGTAAGGATAGAATGCCACAAAGTCCCCCTGAATTCAGTAACAATACTGCAAGATTTTGTCAAGGACAATGTTGTCAAGGGCTTTTTGCTCTGCACTGAAAACTTTTTTTAAAATAAAAATAAAGTCTGCCCCCCCCCCAAAGCTGAGTTTTGCACCTTTTATAAAACATGCCTATTAGGCAAATTTGCATAATTTATTATGCGCTGAAGCCCCAGTCCCAGGCTAGCCCAGTCTTTTACATTTATTTAGAAGCAAGTCCCACATATGCCCGTGTCTAATATTGCAGCCTTCTTCAGCTACCACTTTGTCTTCTAAGATATCCCATTGCCCACATATTTCCAGTCATTAAAAATTGAATTATATGCCTAATACATGTATTCTGTGATTTTTCAACTCTTGCACAAAACTGAAGATTACTAAGATTCTTTATTCCTGCTTCCTCAGAACTGTTCAGTGGCTGAGATGGCACTTGATGCAGAGAAGTCTCCCAGGATCCAGTTGGTTCAGTGGGTTTTGTGTTAAAGTGAACTCTCAGATTCATCTATTTACCCTGCAGTCATGTGCCTACATGTTCTGCCTTCTGCACATGAATAGTTCTGTTCTTACATAAACCAATGGGACTTTTATCACTAGAGTTTGCTGAGAGCTGGCCCAGGTCCTAAATATACATTTAGGAAATTAAAGTAAATATGCCCCAAACCAAAGTGGTGAAGTAGCCCATATAGAATGGATTGGTTCAATCATGTCTTCCAATTTGTCTTTGTCCTACTTGCTATCTGCTGTTTAAACATAAGCTATATTTGAATAGGTTGCATTCATGGCTTCAATGGCAACCCACTTCAGTAACCAGAACAGTGGAATTATCTTCAGTAGTGTTGAAACCAACGTTGGAAATTTTTTTGATGTAATGACTGGTCGATTTGGAGCCCCAATTAATGGTAAGTATAAAGAATAGCAAACAGTATAGAGATGGGCCAAACTTGTAACACTGGCTCCATTACAGCCACAATCATACACAACCTTACTTAGGAATGAGTCCTATTGTACTTAGATTTTACTTTGGAGAAAATATGTATACAGTTGGACTGGATATGGGGTGTGCATTTTCTAAGGAAAAAAGTAGTTTAAAGGCAATTCAAATATCTAATCACAATAAATTATGTATCACTGATCATATATTTGCTTAATTTTCAAATTTTATGTTGATTGAAATACGTGGGACTTTCACAGAATTCAGACCATTAGGCAAGAACCAGGATTGCCAAGAGGGATTAGCATGTAAGAAATCAAAATCAATTGTGGTGTAGTGGTTAAGGTGTTGGACTATGACCTGGGAGACCAGGGTTCAAATCCTCACACAGACATGAAGCTCACCGCATGACCTTGGGCCAGTCACTGCCTCTCAGCCTCAGAGGAAGGCAATGGTAAACCACCTCTGAATACCACTTACCATGAAAACCCTATTCATAGGGTCACCATAAGTCGGAATTGACTTGAAGGCAGTCCATTTCCATTTTACCTGTGTTTTCTTGGGAGGAGGCACATGCACAAACACTTTATAATATAGGCAGTGACATGTGGGATAATTGTCCAATCTGAACTATTTTGTACAGTTTTAATAAAGTATAAGATTATTTTTCAGGGGTGTATTTCTTCACCTTCAATATGATGAAGCATGAGGATGTGGAGGAAGTGTATGTTTATCTAATGCACAATGGCAATACAGTTTTCAGCTTATACAGGTGAGCTCACTGGCATTTGTGGACTTCATACATTTACAAACTTTTGTCAAGCTGTGAAGAACCACAGCTCAGTGGTAGAACATGCAAAGTCCCAGGCTCAATCCCGAGCATCTCAAGTTAAAAAAAAGGATCCAGTCACAGGTAATGTGAAAGAACTCTATCAAAGAGCTGCTGCGAGTTTCCCAGAATGGCAGCTTTGTACTTAAGTCAACTTAAGGTTGGTAGCCCAGCTACGTCCCTATCTGGACAGGGAGGACCTCACCTCAGTTGTCCATGCTCTGGTAACCTCTCGATTGGATTACTGCAATGCGCTCTACGTAGGGCTGCCTTTGAAGACGGTTCGGAAACTACAGCTTGTGCAAAACGCGGCAGCCAGGCTGATAACGAGGACCAGGCAGTCTGAACATATAACACCTGTTCTGGCCCGCTTGCACTGGCTACCTATATGTTTCCGGGCCAGATTCAAAGTGTTGGTTTTAACCTATAAAGCCTTATACGGCGCGGGACCACAATACCTCCTGGAACGCCTCTCCCGATATGAACCTGCCCGTACACTACATTCAACATCGAAGGCCCTCCTCCGAGTTCCGACTCATAGAGAGGCTCGGAGGATGGTTACAAGAACCAGGGCCTTCTCAGTGGTGGCCCCCGAATTGTGCAATAGTCTTCCCATTGAGGTGCGCTTGGCGCCGACATTGCTATCTTTTCGGCGCCAAGTTAAAACCTTTCTCTTTGCTCAGGCATTTTAGTTTAATATGTTCAAATTGGTTTTAGATTTGTGGATTTTTACATATATGTTTTTGTACCAATTTATGTGATTTTATTGTATACACTTTCTGTTGTACACCGCCCAGAGAGCTATGCTCGTGGGGCGGTATAAAAATTTAACAAATAAATAAAATAAAACTTCATTGTATTATCTTTAAAGAAGATTGAGGCTAGCATATATGTTTCTAGGCAACTAACATACTCAAACACCAAACCTGCTGTTTCACTGCTGCAAAGCGTTTGCAGATGAGGAGACCCTCATTTATTTATTTAAATTTCTCTCCTGCCCTTCATCAATTCATGATCCCCGTGCATGCTATAAATGAAACAAAAGATTCAGTTAAAACAACAATAATTAAAACTGATAAAATGTAGATCTCATCCCTAAGACCTCTATATCCATTGGGGGGTGGGAACATTTGTTCAAAACAATAATGTGCAGGATATTACAAACAGAAAGTTAATATTTTATAATCTCTTTATTCTCAGCTATGAATCAAAAGGAAAAAGTGACTCATCAAGCAACAGCGCAGTTCTCAAACTCGCCAAGGGAGATGAAGTTTGGCTACGGATGGGCAACGGAGCACTTCATGGAGATCATCAACGCTTTTCCACTTTTGCAGGGTTTCTTCTTTTCGAAACCAAATAGACTAACACTTTAAGACAGATATTGCTGTTTGCTTTCTGTTCTTTGGAACAACATGGTAACATCCCACAGGTCCTTTTTTCAAATCACTATGTTGGTGCCTGAATCTGTGGAGTGTTATGAGAAATGTTAGGCCTCAATATGCCTTTATGCTTTTTTTGGACCACACTACTTTGCTGTAGCTCTCATGCCACAGAGTACTGAAATCATATTCCACAATGAATTTAAAGGTGTGATGACTACAGCCTTTTGCCCCAATCTGTGTGGCCTTATACTTGTATGGATTTGTTCCACATATAGGGTTATGGATCTACTTTCTTTTGAAATTAATGTCTGGAAGTCACTGTGTTGGAAGTTTCATATATGCTTCAGAGCTCCTTTATAACAAAAAATCGGAAGTACTTCTGGTCTGCAAACTGCACCACATTCAGTATGGGAATATGGATATGGAATCGCATGTGCATTATTGTTCACGACAAAATTTTAACAACTATTTGAATTGACCAATTTAAAATAAGACCTCTGAAGTGTTAAACATTGCTAGGTAATGCATTCACTACAGAAAGAATAATAGGTTAGATTTTTTCTCTCTGTACTAATAAATGATAAAATCTTGATCAAAGCTTGATTTAAACTCTCTGGATAGTCTACAGCTAAGTAGAACTGTCTTTAAACCAATGTACCCATCCTGTATGAATGATTAGGAATGTTGACTAAATTCAAGTTCTTTGACTTAACTGAGTTTGTAGAAGTTTGTATATTATCAAAGTTTGTGCATGCTTCAAAAGACATAGAATCAATTTGTCATTAATTCCTATCAAATTATTTTGTCCCTAGCTCTCAGCAGCATGAAACCCTTTTGGCATTTATGTGTCATGAATGTGTTTAACTATTTGCTTGTTTTATAAATCAAACTTTTACTAATTAAAGACCAGTTTGGATAAATCTCTTGCAGGCAATACTGGAAGTATTTTATTTATTAAATTTATATCCTATCTGCTGTCCAAGGAGCTTAATGTGGCGTACATGGTTGACCCCTCCTCACTTTAACCTTAGAACAGCCCTGTGAGGTAGGTTAGGCTGAGAGATGGTGATGGGACCAAGATCATCCAGTGGACTTCATGTCTGAGTGGGGATTTGAATCCTGGTCTTTCAAGTCCTAGTCTAACACTCTAACCACACTGGTTCTCACTACCTCTTTAGTACAATGAAAATAATATAATAGCCCATGTTGGAGGCTGCAAGATGCAAAAGAACCAGGATTTGATTCAGAAAGTGACCTACTCAAGCAGGCCCTACAGAAAGACTGAAGCATAAAAAATACATTGTCAGTGCTATGTAACATACAAAGAAAATTAATACATCTTCTACCATGTAATTAATACATATTTCTAGAAGCAGGAACTTAAGATGTGCCATACTATGTGCAATGGCATAATGTGAATGCACACTTGCCCTTCCCATACAGGTGTATCTTTTGTTGTAATAGTGAGACCTTCTACAGAAACCAGCTTTTCATTTAATTTCACATGACATGCCTCCAAGGTAAAGCTGAAGCTGCCTTGCTGAATATATTCCCTGTTATTACAGCTTGCTTTTCAAAATGACTCCAGCTATGTTTTGGAAAGAGGAAAAAAAGGAAGGAAAAAAACAATACAACAATTATGTCTAATTCAAAGAAATCATATGCTTATCTGCCATCTGCAGATCACCTCTAAATAAAACAGCAAACTAATGAAGTATCAGAAATGCAAATAATCTAGTCTTTTCCTTTGATTATTCATTGTCTAAAAATATAAAGGTTGTTACCATTCTTCAGCAACCATACTAGAAAGTTGGTTCTAAAGCCAGTACTTCAAAACAGTATGGAACTACTGACTACGCCCACTGGGCCATCAGATGGAAGAGATCTAGTATGCTGATGCAAACACAAATGCATGAGACACAAAAACATGCCCTTATTTTTCATGTTTGCTCTTTTGTCTAAACCCATAAAAGAAAAATGAACTCCATTAAGTATTTGAGGGCTTATCCTTATATAAACACAGACATCATTATATCACATTCACTAGGTAAAGCAATTTGGCTTGGGAAATGTTTCTGGCAATTGTGAAATATAAATTAAATAGATATTTTACAGACTGTTATCAGAACAACAATGGCACATCATCCGAGATGCTATGAATTATAAAGTACCTGTGAAAGTGATTTATATTTATTTATCTTCATGAAACTTGGGAAAGTAGGTGATTGTAACTTCCAATTCAAGGAAGGAGAAATTAAACAGTAATGTGCCCAAAGATACATGTTGAATATGTTTGAAGTAGCAGATTTGGATTCCAGTCTTGGGAACAACACACTCTTCCCTGGACTACAATGGTCATTTCACACAGGTTTGTCTCAGGATAATTCAAGGACCTGCAGCTAATCACAGCTCCCTGAAAACCGACCTGTGTGACACACATTTATGTCTTTAAAAATGTGCTTTTAAAGTGCTAAGTGTTGTTCTTTGCAGCAACTGACACAACACAACTAACCCTCTGCAATTTCTTCATTCAATTTCTCTCTGCAAGCATTAACAATGTCCCTTTGGGGGAATGAACTACAGAAGTAGAATAAGACGAAAAGGCTAGTGCAACAACCCTCACAAGGGATCAATAACATAACAGAAACAACTCAGAAAATATATTTGGAGCGGCTTATTGTTACACATGACAGCTGGTATAGCACAGTGGGGAGGAGAGCCCGGCTGTGAGTTCAAATCCCCGCTCATGTCTCATGGGTGTCAAGGGCCCACAGTGAGTGGCTCGGGGTTATGTGCCCTGCCACCTGTGCAGCCATGGGCTACCTGCATAGTCCCAAGGAGCCGTTGCCCCCAGCTGGCAGTTGCAGACAAGGAAGGGGCTGGCTTGTGCAGCTGTGGCAAGCTGAGCAGGCCCTAGCCAGCTGGGGAGGACTAGCCTCAGAGGGAGGCAATGGTAAACCCCCTCTGAATACCGCTTACCATGAAAACCCTATGCATAGGGTAGCCATAAGTCGGGATGGACTTGAAGGCAGTCCATTTCCATTGTTACACATACGTGAAGAAACGGTAGCAGCTGTGAAACTAGCAGAACTGACTTGTTATTTCCTGAGACATTTTCACTCTTACTTCTCTCTTCTAATAACGTTTCTTTAGATGGAGAAACATCTCCCCATGCGGTGCAATCCAGTGCATGCTTACTTGAAAGCAAGTCCCCTTGTGTTCAGCAAGGCTTATCCTACTCCCTAGTACTGTATGCTTCTTGAGAATTGCACCCTCATAGAGCAATCCTGTGCATTGAGTAGTCCAAAGAATGGCATTCAATACTAGTCCACCACGACTGCCGATATTGTCCTTCCCCAAAAAGATGTGGCACCAGGACTAGAACCAACCAAGGCTAAACAAAGCGTCACTAATTTCGAAGGGAAACGTTGAGTTTCCCATTAAATCAATGGCTTGTCACTGCTTAGGAGAGCAGCCAGATGCAAAAGAGGGCAGAGTTCTTGCAGCTTTAAACATCATGTAGAAGAGAGATCTTCACGTTCCCTCTTTTACGCAAAGATGAAAGCTGCAAAGGACTTTGTCTCCCCTACAACCTGGCTGCCCTCCTGCATAGCTTAACTGTCAACATAATGCCATAACAACTGCTTGAGGATGGGTTGCTTTGAGGTTTAAATACCCACTGAAAAAGAGTTTTGTACATCTCAAAATGTTTTGCATTTCGTTACCAGATTTTTGTTAAAAAATGTGCCTTTGCATTCAATTATTATTCTTTGATTATTGCCACACCACCCACAGAATGGGATACAAATTGCTGCACAACTGATTCTTAATTCCATCAAGTTATATTTCATTGACAAAGACAGTCTGGATCAGCAGGTGTTTAGAATGCAAGGCAGACTGATCCAGGAATGGAACTTTATCACAGAGAAGTCAGGGGTGAACACATCTCAGCTCCTAAGTTAGCTCATTTAGCATGATCAGAAGCTGCCCTTATGGCAAAACTGGAAAGCTTCCCCAAGGTAACCAGTAAAGACTACCACAGGCTGTGGGACCTGGCAGATCTCCTGGAGGAGCTTGCAGCTGCGAAGACAGACCCACATCTTCCAGGACTCTCATGCCTAGACCACTACCTGTCTCAAAAGCCTGGCTGGGGCTGATGGGAGTTGTAGTTCAAAAAAGTAACTTTTCCAAGCTATGGTAAGGGCAGTTCGGCAATGGAACCGACTGCCTAGGGAGGTGGTGGGATCCCCTTCGCTGGATGTTTTCAAGCAGAGGCTGGACAGCTATCTGCGGGAGATGCTCTAGCTGTGGATTTCCTGCTGTGAGCAGGGGATTGGACTCGATGGCCTACAAGGCCCCTTGCAACTCTATGGTTTTATGATTCTACCCTTCAACATCCCATTTGCTCTGGGAGGAAGGGTGGGATATACATTTAATTAATAAATAAATTGTTGCTCTGTCCCTCCCATTCTATTTTTTTTTAAGTTGAGGGTGTGCTTTTTCCCCCCTGGTGGGGGTGATATGGTTATTTAGAAGTCTGGCCTCCCAAATGTTATCCACTGCTGATTTTTTTGAGCAGGGTGGTATATGAACATTAACCCGTATTAGGCAGATTTGAGAAATTACCATAAGAACCACAGCTGCAAAGGGATTACAAGGAGTTAAAGCTGTTATTACTACCTTCATGTTAGTTGAAATAAAACAAGCTAACCTTCCGCTGGCCCTCCCACCCTTAACAGAAGGAGTGGCTGTCAGAGAATAACACATTTAACCATTAGCAATATACTTTCCACTATAGTAAGCAATATACAACCATTATGTTTTTCTCCAGGCCGTCCTAGCTAAAATATTGTTCTTTTGATTTTCCACAGTTTTATTATATTGGGATATGCCTTATTTCAGCACATCACCACTCCTTGAAGTACCTCCACTTGTCAAAATTATCTATTGTAAAATATTATTCTGCATGTCGTGTAGTCTCTTTATAGACACTCCTGCAGCATGACAGTTCCCAGCAGTCTCTGTATAGCATATGGGAAGGAGACACTTTACCAGAATACATACACATCCATAATAACAATAATAATAATAAAAATAATATTTTATTTATTGGTCGCCTATCTGTCCAGGTTAGTGGTATGGGGGTTCTGTCCAGAGATAGCACCAGGTCTCCAGGGTTTGTTGTGTTGTTTCTTCTGTTCAGGAAAGGCTTCCCTTCCATAGCTGCTCCACGAGCTAGAGGGAGCCCCAGCTGACGAAGCGTCAAGGCCCCAGCTGACAAAGCATCAAGGCGAGTTAAGCAGCAGAGCGAAAAGAGGGTAAGTAGCTCCCATTTATTCCATTATTTAATTGAAGTAAAACAGCTCAGAGCAATAAGTAATAAGGGCAGCCCAAGGTCACCCTGAGCTAGGAGCCAAATCCTGAAAGAACCTATATCTTAGGAGACAGATCCTAGGAGAAGGAAGCCCATAGAAAGCTAGTGTTCAACACCACCCTAGCAGGAAAGCTTCAGGGGACACTGTAAACAAGGCTAAATTCCAGTCGGAGAGAAGGGGGAAAAGGAAACTCCACCTACACATACAGGGAGAGAGTCAGCTCAGTCCTTGCTAAAAAGGGCAGCTTCAGCCTTCCTGAAACACAACCACAAGCTCTGTTTCCCTAGGTTAAAGAAAGGTCAGGCTGTTCTAGGTGGGAAAACAACAAACACAAAAGACTTGCCTGGAAGGCGCAGCCCCTTGATTAGATTAAAAGCAGCCAAAAGCTTAAACAGCCCCACCCCTCGCTCAGGAAGGAAGGAAGCCTGAGAGAATACTAAAGAGTTAAGCCCCAGCTGATAGCCATCAGCCTCAAGTAACACATCATTGGCTGGCAGCAGTAGCTGGGAGGAACCAGCCACACATATAAAGTCAGAGCACCCTAGCGAGGAAGCCTGCTCCACGAGCTAGAGGGAGCTCCAGCTGACAAAGAGTCAAGGCGAGTTCGGCAGCAGGGCGAGTTCGGCAGCAGGGCGAGTTCGGCAGCAGGGCGAGTTCGGCAGCAGGGCGAGTTCGGCAGCAGGGCGAGTTCGGCAGCAGGGCGAGTTCGGCAGCAGGGCGAGTTCGGCAGCAGGGCGAGTTCGGCAGCAGGGCCCCCCACTCTGCCCGTCTGTTCCCTGACCTCAACTAAACCGCAGTCTCCAACCCATTGACGTAATAAACCTTAAACAAAACTATGCAGGTAAGAAGCCAGCAGGGGTGTGGGGGCTTTCCAGTGTTTTGCACCGCCTGCAGCATGTACGACTATCTGCCTGTTGGACAGAAGTCGTGGGTATGCTCTCGGTGCAATGAGTTCCTGGCTCTCCGGGAAAGACTTCATTTCCTTGAGGCCAAGGTGGCGGACCTGGAAAAGCGGAGAGAGGCAGAGAGGTGTGTGGAGGAGGCCTTCAGGGACGTTATAGCTGTGTCCCACTCCAACGATGATAGCTCTCCTGCTATCATGGAGAACGATGGTCTCGGGGAAGGAGAGCATCCAGCTGAGGAAGAGGGAAACGATCCCTTACAAGGGACCCATTCCTTGGGGGATGAGCAGCTATCCTCTCGGGCCGAGGATATATCTCCAGGGGGTGGAGGGATCCTTGTAGTGGGTGATTCGATCATTAGGAACATAGACAGTGGGGTGTGTGATGGGCGTGTAGACCGCAAGGTGTTTTGCCTGCCTGGTGCGAAGGTTGCGGATATCGCCCGTTGTTTAGATAGTTTGGTAGACAGTGCTGGGAAGGAGTCAGTGGTCGTGGTGCACGTTGGCACCAACGACATGGGGAAATGCAGCCGTGAGGTCCTGGAAGCAAAATTTAGGTTGCTAGGTAGGACGCTGAAAGCCAGGACCTCCAAGGTGGCTTTCTCTGAAATGCTACCGGTTCCACGCGCAGGACCAGCCAGACAGGCCCAGCTTTGCAGTCTCAATGCGTGGATGAGACGATGGTGTCGGGTGGAAGGGTTCGTATTTGTTAGGCACTGGGGAACATTTTGGGACAAGCCGGGCCTGTACAAAAGGGACGGGCTCCACTTGAACCAGAATGGAACCAGACTGCTGGCACTTAAAATTAAAAAGGTAGCAGAGCAGCTTTTAAACTGACTGAGGGGGGAAACCCGACAGGAGCTGAGAAAGGTCCGGTTTGGAATAAACCTTCCCCCTGGGATAAAAACCAAAGAAATGATGAAATTTTAAAAGGGGTAGGCCTAGAAGTAGGCATTGTGAGAGCAGGGGCACAGGATATAAATTCAGAAGAGCAAAATTACCACAGGCCTAACCACAAGTGCCAAAGACACTTGAAGAGAGACACTGCTTACAAGTGCCTGTACGCTAATGCTAGGAGCCTCCGAACCAAGATGGGAGAACTGGAGTGCTTGGTCTTAGAGAAGAGCATTGATATAGTGAGCATAACGGAGACCTGGTGGAATGGAGAAAACCAGCGGGATACGGTTATCCCTGGATATAAACTACATCGGAAGGACAGGGAAGGACGTATTGGTGGCGGAGTTGCTCTATACGTGAAAGAAGGCATTGAATCCAGCAAGCTTGAAACCCCCAAAGAGGCAGACTCCTCCACAGAATCGTTGTGGGTGGTGATACCGTGCCCCAGGAGGGACTTAATACTGGGAACGATCTATCGTCCCCCTGATCAAAATGCTCAGGGAGACCTTGAGATGAGATATGAAATTGAGGAAGCATCCAAACTAGGAAATGTGGTAGTAATGGGTGACTTCAACTACCCGGACATAGACTGGCTGCATATGTGTTCCAGTCATGACAAAGAAGCAAAGTTTCTAGATATTCTAAATGACTATTCCCTAGATCAGTTGGTCATGGAACCGACCAGAGGGACGGCAACCCTGGACTTAATCCTCAGTGCGGACCGGGACCTGGTGCGAGATGTAAGTGTTGTTGAACCGATTGGGAGCAGTGACCACAGTGCTATTAAATTAAACATACATGTAACTGGCCAATTGCCAAGAAAATCCAACACGGTCACATTTGACTTCAAAAGAGGAAACTTCACAAAAATGAGGGGATTGGTAAAAAGAAAGCTGAAAAACAAAGTCCAGAGGGTCACATCACTCGAAAATGCTTGGAAGTTGTTTAAAAACACTATATTAGAAGCTCAACTGGAGTGCATACCGCAGATCAGAAAAGGTACCGCCAGGGCCAAGAAGATGCCAGCATGGTTAACGAGCAAAGTCAAGGAAGCTCTTAGAGGCAAAAAGTCTTCCTTCAGAAAATGGAAGTCTTGTCCGAATGAAGAAAATAAAAAAGAACACAAACTCTGGCAAAAGAAATGCAAGAAGACAATAAGGGATGCTAAAAAAGAATTTGAGGAGCACATTGCTAAGAACATAAAAACCAACAACAAAAAATTCTATAAATACATTCAAAGCAGGAGACCATCTAGGGAGACGATTGGACCCTTGGATGATAAGGGAGTCAAAGGTGTACTAAAGAACGATAAGGAGATTGCAGAGAAGCTAAATGAATTCTTTGCATCTGTCTTCACAGTGGAAGATATAGGGCAGATCCCTGAACCTGAACTAACATTTGCAGGAAGGGATTCTGAGGAACTGAGACAAATAGTGGTAATGAGAGAGGAAGTTCTAAGCTTAATGGACAATATAAAAACTGACAAATCACTGGGCCCGGATGGCATCCACCCGAGAGTTCTCAAAGAACTCAAAGGTGAAATTGCTGATCTGCTAACTAAAATATGTAACTTGTCCCTCGGGTCCTCCTCCGTGCCTGAGGACTGGAAAGTAGCAAATGTAACACCAATCTTCAAAAAGGGATCCAGAGGGTATCCCGGAAATTACAGGCCAGTTAGCTTAACTTCTGTCCCTGGAAAACTGGTAGAAAGTATTATTAAAGCTAGATTAACTAAGCACACAGAAGAACAAGCCTTGCTGAAGCAGAGCCAGCATGGCTTCTGCAAGGGAAAGTCCTGTCTCAGTAACCTATTAGAATTCTTTGAGAGTGTCAACAAGCATATAGATAAAGGTGATCCAGTGGACATAGTGTACTTAGACTTTCAAAAAGCGTTTGACAAGGTACCTCACCAAAGGCTTCTGAGGAAGCTTAGCAGTCATGGAATAAGAGGAGAGGTCCTCTTGTGGATGAGGAATTGGTTAAGAAGCAGAAAGCAGAGAGTAGGAATAAACGGACAGTTCTCCCAATGGGGCTGTAGAAAGTGGAGTCCCTCAAGGATCGGTATTGGGACCTGTACTTTTCAACTTGTTCATTAATGACCTAGAATTAGGAGTGAGCAGTGAAGTGGCCAAGTTTGCTGACGACACTAAATTGTTCAGGGTTGTTAAAACAAAAAGGGATTGCGAAGAGCTCCAAAAAGCTCTCTCCAAACTGAGTGAATGGGCGGAAAAATGGCAAATGCAATTCAATATAAACAAGTGTAAAATTATGCATATTGGAGCAAAAAATCTTAATTTCACATATACGCTCATGGGGTCTGAACTGGCGGTGACCGACCAGGAGAGAGACCTCGGGGTTGTAGTGGACAGCACGATGAAAATGTCGACCCAGTGTGCGGCAGCTGTGAAAAAGGCAAATTCCATGCTAGCAATAATTAGGAAAGGTATTGAAAATAAAATAGCCGATATCATCATGCCGTTGTATAAATCTATGGTGCGGCCGCATTTGGAATACTGTGTACAGTTTTGGTCGCCTCATCTCAAAAAGGATATTATAGAGTTGGAAAAGGTTCAGAAGAGGGCAACCAGAATGATCAAGGGGATGGAGCGACTCCCTTACGAGGAAAGGTTACAGCATTTGGGGCTTTTTAGTTTAGAGAAAAGGTGGGTCAGAGGAGACATGATAGAAGTGTATAAAATTATGCATGGCATTGAGAAAATGGATAGAGAAAAGTTCTTCTCCCTCTCTCATAATACTAGAACTCGTGGACATTCAAAAAAGCTGAATGTTGGAAGATTCAGGACAGACAAAAGGAAGTACTTCTTTACTCAGCGCATAGTTAAACTATGGAATTTGCTCCCACAAGATGCAGTAATGGCCACCAGCTTGGATGGCTTTAAAAGAAGATTAGACAAATTCATGGAGGACAGGGCTATCAATGGCTACTAGCCATGATGGCTGTGCTCTGCCACCCTAGTCAGAGGCAGCATGCTTCTGAAAACCTGTTGCCGGAAGCCTCAGGAGGGGAGAGTGTTCTTGCACTCGGGTCCTGCTTGCGGGCTTCCCCCAGGCACCTGGTTGGCCACTGTGAGAACAGGATGCTGGACTAGATGGGCCACTGGCCTGATCCAGCAGGCTCTTCTTATGTTCTTATAGATGTAGAATTAAGTTTCATCGGTAGAACAGTCTTGGTGATTATGGGAGTAGGTTTTGCCTGGTTTGTAAAATGCCTCTGGACCGTTATACCATGACTGCTAAGCAGATTTATTGGCAATTAGCCAAACAGTTGTTGCAGGCGTCTTGAAGGTAAGTAGAACAGACGTGTTTAGTGAGGGGTTGTAAAGCTGTTCCACCTTCAGAATGTCGTTAGGCCATAAATCCATCAGACCTAGCGACTGGAGAGCGAAGGAAAGCAAGTGTTCTGAATCCTTAACACATATCAAACTCGCAAGAACTGCTTTGTGTATTATCAATAGTCATGACAATAAAGTAATAATACTGATGCAATTAGTACAGGTGTGACTAATGTTTGGTCATCCATCTAATGCTGTACTACAGCTCCTATCATGCTGGCTGAGGCTGATGGGAGTTAGAGTCCAACAACATTTGGAGGGCCACATGGGTTTCAGCTATAGCTGTTCCTGGACCTCAGTAACTTGGTCACAGACAGTAACACATGCACTGGTAGCCTCCCAATTGTAATGTGTTGTAGTGGGGCTACCCTTGAAGAAGGTCTGCCAGAGTATGTAGCTGCCAGAATGCTGAGCAATATGACTTATTGTAGCCTTATAACACAATTGTAATGAGATCTGAACTGACTGTATGTTAACGAGCCCCATTCAAGGTATTGTTGACATGTAAAGCCTTGAACAGTCTGCCCACTCCCTGTGACCTGCAGGAAAGGCTCTTCTGGAGGTCCTGCAAGTGACTGGTACGTGAGATGGTGACTTAGGGTAGGGCCTTTTCTGTTGTGACACTCCAGCTATGGAACTCCCATCTACTAGAAATACAGCAGTGCCTACATTGTATGGATGTCAATGTCAGCTGAAGATACATGTCTTCACCAAGGGAATGGTTGACTAGTGCCACCTGTTTGTAATTGAGTACTGCCTTCTGCTATAAGTTTGGCCTGGATTTAAATTTTGGTTTTACTTTGCTGTGCTGTGCTTTATTGTTTCAAGGGAAGGTTTTGTGTATAAACTTCATCATGAATGAATTCAGGACAGTTTATACACAAAACTGTAAATAAATTGAATGAATAAAATAAACACTCTTGGTTTTGCTTCCATAATAAACTCCTTGAGTTATCACATTGATAGTAGATGTTGAAATCGGCTTTTTCTTTAACTTTCAAGAAAATTAAGTTCTCTCAGATTCCTTCTCTGTAAAGTCTGAAACTGCTGCACTCTGCTCTATGTGGGACCCTGAAAATCTTAACCACCACAGATGCAGCCAGTCTTTAAAATAATTTATTTTTTAATTTTTAATTCTTCACTGTATAGCATCCCTCTCTCTCTTTTCCTCTCCCTCCCTCCAGCCAGAGTCCAGCCTCTTTCTCTCTCTCTCCAGCCAGCCTCTCTCTTTCTCTCCAGCCTCTCTCTCTCTCCTGCTCAGGGCCAGGCAGCGGTTGCTAGGAGACGACGTGCGCCTGCCAGCCTCAGCAGGAGTGCAGGCCGGCCAGGGCCGGCTCCTTCTTAGGCCCGGAGCAGGTTCCCCTGCTCCAGAAAGGGCGGCCAGCGTCTTCACCCCTCCTGCTGTGGGTGCCACTGGGCGGCAGCGGCCGCGATGGGGCTCAGGCTGGGGGCCCAATTCGCGGCCGCTGCCGGCCAGCCGCGGCGCCCACAGCAGGAGGGGTGAAGACGCCGGCCGCCCTTTCCAGAGCAGGGGAACCGGCTCCGGGGCCGGGCGCCTAAGGAGCCGGCCCAGCCTCGCTGCCACCGCCTCTTCATGGCTCAGGGGCTCCAGGCCGGCCGGTTCGGACGCCGTCTTCTAGCAACCGCTCCGTCCCAAGACTCCCGAGGGGGCTGCTGCTGGGGGGGGTCCCAGGGGCGGCGGCTGGACGGATCCCATGTCGGGACGTGGCAGCAGACGTAGCACGCGGGCCAGGAGGCTGCCCTCGCGACGCTCAGCCAGGCGGCTGCGGGCGGGGGCTACACGTCCAGCACCCCCCTCACCTGTAGTTGTGTGTGGGCGCTGGCTGGTGGTGGGCGGTGTGGTTGCTGCTGCAGCTGCCTGTGGTACCGCTCGCTAGCGGACAGGGGCTGCTGCTGGGGGGGGGGGTCCCTGGGGCAGCGGCTGCTCAAGTCAGAAGTCCTCCTTGTGCAGTCTCTACCGCGGCGGCAGCGTGCCTGTGTGTGACTGACAAAGGACGGGAACGCTGGGAAGGCGGCCCTCCACAGCCCAACGTATGCGTGCGTCAATCACGCATGCGTGGCTGAGGGGGCCAATGAAAAACCGGAGATCCACCTTTTTAAATAAAATTAATAGGAATGATATACGTAGGTTCATTAATTTCAGTAGGTCTACTCTAAGCGCTTAAATATAACCGTAGGTTCTACTATTCTCAATGGGGCTTACTCTTGGGTACATTGGACTACAGCGCTGTAGTGCATTTTAATCAGTTTACTCAGTAGAAAACTACTAAGCTCCCGTTAATGGACTTCGTACTTTTAGGTAAGTGTGCACAAGACTGCAGCCTCATTATCAAGCATTTCTAAACACGTGTACTCAGACGAAAGTCCCACTGAAGCGACCATCTATACAAGCTTGGCAGATTTGGCAACAAAAATGAACAAGAAATCAATAGATTTACTTTTATTTTCAGTCTAATATTATCCTTCACAGTCATGAGTTATTATTTTCACTATGTTCTCTCCTCGAAAAGTGACGTGCACGCCAAAATATTGGTTGTTTATTTCTATTAATTAATGTTATATGTTTATTTCTTTTTATTCCTCCACAATGATGTTCTGATGATTATACAAAGCCATTCTTCTTCTTTAAAATAGTAAAAATAGTTTTTTAAAAAAAATAAAGTCCCACTGAGGTCAACGAGGCTTACTCCCCGGTAAACGGGCACAGGATCGTAGCACACTGGCCGTAACCAAGATCTTTGGACTTCTCTGATTCCGGCCATGTAAACAGCAAGGAATCTCGCTCTCCCCAGCTCAGCCCTTTGGAACCGCCGCCTAGAACTCAGTCCACCCCAGGAGGAGGCGCCAAATCCGGCTCGGCTGGTCGGTGCAGAGACCCGCCTCGGAAAGTCGGCCTGCCTGCCTTCTTTCTCTCCGTTCTTGCCTAGGCCGCGTCAGTTCCCCGCACCGCCCGCCACTTTACGTCGCTATGGTGCTGCGCGGAGTGAGAGTGCTGGAGATGGCGGGCCTAGCACCGGCCCCGCTCTGCGGCCTGATTCTGGCCGACTTCGGGGCGCAAGTGGAGCGGGTAGACCGCTCGCCCCGCACGGCCATGGCTACGGACGTGCAAGGCCGGGGCAAACGGTCTCTGGCGCTGGACTTGAAACAGCCCGCGGGCGCCGCGACGCTGAGGAGACTCTGCCAGAAGGCAGATGTGCTTATCGAGCCCTTCCGACCAGGTGCCTGTCTGTTGCTCAAGAAGACGACGACGGCAAAGGAGAGCTGGGGGGCGTGGGGGCGTATCTCCTCCCCATAAGTAAAGCGAGGACCAGGGTGGGGGGATGTCGTTACCTTTTGGGATTTGAAGTGACATTTATGGGGAAGGATTAGCATGACAACGATGGGCTTGGGTGGGGGTGGTGAAGAGGCAGTGCGCTGAGGAAATTTACCTCAAGAGGTGCCAGAAAGGGGTAGATGGGTGTGAGTCTAGCTAGCGCTTCGAAACTTGGTTGGACTCCATCTCCCATCAGCCCCTGTCAGCATGGCCAGCGCTCAGGGATGATGGGAGCTGTAGTCCAGCAATAACTGGAGAGCCACTGTTCCCCTACCCTTGTCGCAGGGGCAAAAGGCAGGATGTAGCTGTTGCTCTGTCTACTGTTCTCGAATGGTCGCTCCCTTTTGTGTGTGTGTCTCACAGAACAACTTGTGCGGTGACGGTCCTTTTCTCACTCCCTGCCCACGCAAGGGAAAAACGCATGTGTCCCCTTTGCATGCCCCCTAGCGCAGACGTTCTCTGATGTGGCCTGTAGACATAGAACAGAAGAAATTGCTGTGGAATGTGGAAAGTGAAAATTCTTGTACTTCCTCCCAGTTCAATACGTGGGGAAAAAATCATGAAAAAATGCCAAATGAAAATTACTGAAAATGGATTCATTTAATACAGAATAAGTAAACCTGATTAACCTCTTTACAATGCCGACAGTGGCATAATCAGATACAATATAAAATGACAGCTCATTTTAAAATACTGTAGATCAACATACATAAAAAAGAAAAAAGGCAAATGGTTGCATTTATCTACAGATTTGCTATTCTAAAAAATTATAAATAAAGACAGTTTCCCAGTAAAATTAACTTATTTTTTTTTAAAGTAGCAACTCGAGTTAATTTTGGGCTTGGAATTTAACTGCATTAGGCATTCCTGCAGGATGTGAGTGGTCTACTTGAGTGAGCAGCTACTTTCACACTTAGAAAAATGTATGATGTGTTTATGGTAAATACTGGTTCTGTTCACTGAAGTAACCCCTGCAATCTTCTTTGTTTGTGTTTCAGATGTTAATTTACACACACACAAACCAGGAATGTATTTTTTAAAGTAATATTTGCACCAGCTCTTAGGTTGATAACATGAATAAACTGCTCCCTTGGATCAGTTTTTTTTTTTTTTTTTGGTGCATGCATATTTGGTTTTTCATCATACAAATGAATGCACATTGACTTCACATGTGACAGAGAAAGGGTGGAAAAGAGAACTTTAACTTGTACTTCCTCTCTGTCACTTTTGTGAAATGCCCAAAGGCACATAGACAGCAAGTAGGAAGTGAAAATGGTTCAGCTTCTTGTCTCCACTTTTTTTTTTTGTTATGTTTGCAGTTTAGCTTTTGTGGCTCTTCTCCTCTGGAGTTGTGCAAGCTTTCCATGCATCAAGAACATGTGTGTCTTCCCGTCAGAGAAGAAGGCACATGAATATTCCCATATGAACTTGTGGACAGACATAGAACCAGGAAGCAGAAAGCACTTGTGCATTTTGCTCTTCCTACATCAGTGTCATATTCAGAGTTGCACCAGGTTCATTTTCCCAAAAATGGATAAAACAAATATGCCATTAAACAGAGACAGAGCAAAATGGGACAGGCCAGTCACAAACTGTCAGGTGGCAATTCTGCCTTCCTGTTCAACATTTGTGGGTCTAGCTTTTAATTTTTATGTGAGTTGACTTATTTTATCTCCCTGTTCAGGTGTGATGGAAAAACTTGGTCTTGGTCCGGATATCCTTCTTCAGGATAATCCTAAACTCATCTATGCTAGGCTAACTGGATTTGGTCACACGGGAAAATATGCCAGATTGGCAGGTCATGATATCAACTTTTTGGCACTGTCAGGTACATTGCATAATTTAATTTTTATTTAAAAAAACAACAACACTTTTCTCCTATGTTAAATAATAATTAACTTGGTGGAGATTTGTGGTTAATATGGTTGAAATTAATTAGGGGGCGTGTTTGTGTGTACATGCATGCAGATGTGCTTGATTGTAATTCATCAATGATAAATGGTCTGCATTCGGCCACAATCATTTATTTTTATTTGGAAAATAAACCAGGTCTACAGTTCTGATACCAGCTTTTTGATATGTTGCTGTATAGTTTTGCTGTTAAGAGCTGACTTATGGACTTTGCTGTAAGGTCCGATAGATCTGAAGTTCATAATAATTTTTTGTGTATTTATTTGTGATACTTTTACAATATTGTGAACAGCTTAGATGTTTCTTTGAAGTAATCAGTGGTATATTAATTACATAAATAAATAAATTATTGAAATGATTGTTAACTCTTCCTGAAGATGGCTTGGAGTCTAATCACACTTATCTAGGAATACACCAGCATTCCAGTGGGACTGTTTCCAAGCAAACATTCATTGGATTGGATTGCTGATCAGCAATTGTTAAATTTGAGTAGATACTATCAAGAGTTGGTTATAATACTAGCAGCAGCAACAACAGAACTTTATTGCATATAGCCATAGGTCTTTGCAAAATACAAAAGGGTTTTACAATAAAAGTAGGGTTAAAACATCAGATAGGTTAAAATAGGCCAGAGTTTAAAAGAAATCACATGATGTTATAGGTCTTAATGTGGCTTGCTCGCAGCTTCTTGGTGGCCAGCACAAAATTAGCCATGGAAAGTGTTACTTGTTTAGCATGATCACCTAGGAGCTCCACTATCAACTCCCTGGAGCAATTGCCTGGGCGCAAGTGAATATATCGGGCCAAGAATTTCCTTCTGGGATCCTCGTATAGCGGGCAGTGAATACTAGCATTAAAATAACATTTTATTGAAAACAATTTGGAGTCTATTATTTAGAAAGCAAACTATAGTTGTTTATCAATCACATAAAAAGTTTCATTGTGAAGAATTCTTAAGCAGTTCTTTTGGCAAAGATCAATGCAAAGGATTTAGCTATAGTTCCCTCCTCTTTTCTGGAACAGCCTTATATAGGCATTTCTGGCATGCATTTTCCCCAGAAGTCCCTTTGCAAGGCCTCTACCCTAGTACAGTGGATTCAAAAGCCTAAGAATATGATTAGAGTTTGTTTGAACATTGATGAGCCTTTATATCTACATTTAGAAGACATTAGTATTGATTTCAGAATTTAAGACTACATTTTATTTTGGGGCGACATGGGGAAAATTAATTTAATTATTACATTGCATATATGTACTATTGTATATAGGTGTATTGTCAAAACTTGGCAGAAAAGATGACAATCCTTGTGCTCCTATCAATCTTCTGGCTGATTTTGCTGGCGGTGGTGTCATGTGCGCAATGGGCATCATTATGGCACTGTATGAACGTACAAAATCTGGCAAAGGGCAAATCATTGATGCAAGTATGGTAAGTTTTTTTTAAAAAAAAAACAGGCTACAGACTGTTAAAGAAAGGCAGGTGGAACTGTATGCACTTGGAATCAGTAGTCCTAAAACCTTCAGTTGATAGACACCTCTGTTTCAGCTGGATATGCGAGTTTCCTTTGTTGAATCAGATTGACTACCTGAACGTCTCTTCTCTTGATTTCTTGTGGCATCAAATTCTTTTGACATAATGTACATTTATATTTGTGTAGCTGTCCAACAACTAGGTATCAGTTCAGGCTTTCATTAGAGCTATTTCTGTAGGTAACATTCTTGCAGTAGCTTACTGCAGCTTCTAATTCCATCAGAAATCCTCTTTCTGGCACTTGCCAATGTTTATCTTTGTTTGCTAATTTTTCGACAAGGCAAAAGGTATGGAAGCTTCCTCATCTGTAGAAATAGTGCCTTTAACAGACCATAATCCCAGATGCTGGTGCATGTATCTGCTTAATGTATTACCATATTGGATATATTTGGGCAGGCACAAATAGCACTACCTGTTCTAGGACAGCCCCATCGTTAGGTATGGGGATTCTGAAGAGTTTGGATATATTTTGGGGAGGGGTATTATTAAATTTCTTTTGCTGTATTTTATTATTGTAAGCAGCTTTGGATGGGAATCGCCCATAAAAGCAGCCTATAAACATTTAAAAATAAATAAATCCATCATATTAGATATGGTTGGAGATACTGGGTCCAGCCGCATAATAGATTCAGACATTTTCAAGGTGGTGATGGAAACGAAGAGGTAATAAGAGACTCTGCTAGTCTTAATGGAAGGAATGACATGCATGTTCGGCTATGGCCAACTTTGGGCTATACCTGTACAAAGCCCCAGTAACTAGCTAAAATAGATACTTTAAAAACTGGAATTTCAATAATTTAGTCTCAAATATTTTTGTTACATAAGTGTTAAAAAGGAACAATTACATTGTAATGCACTAGGGAAGTTTTGGGAGCAGCAATAAAGCTTCGGGTTCCAGATAATGCCAAAGAATGTTCAACGTATTCTGAGTACTGGGTGAATGAAACAGGCAGCATGGAATATTCACAGACATTCTGCTCCGAAGGAAATAAGGCACTGGTTTGTCTGTAACTTAAACTCAGACTAATTTTCTTTTATTTATTTTTAAATAATTGTACCCTACTTCGATAAAATGGAACTAATCAGCGAACAATAAATAAAACAATAAATGTACTGCTAGTATTGCAGAACAATAAAACATGTTAGAATCGGCAAATTGTTAGACAATTTAAAAAACCAAGCTAATCTGAAAAAAATTAACAGTAAATACTGCCTTAAATCAGGCTTGGGGAACCCTTTTGGCCTGGCACCCACAGGTCAACTTTGACAAGTGAGCAGGACAATCCACCTGTCAATCACCTGGCATTATTGTGACATCAGATGATTGAAAGGTGAGTTGTCCCAACCGTCTGTCAAAGTCCCTCGCAGCACTTTCCAAGTGCCTGACAGTTCAGTGGAAGACTCAGCGGGAAGAAGAGGGAAGCAAAAAGAGGTTTGGTTTTATCAGTTTAGGATGTTTTACCTCAGAATATCTAGAAGAGAAATGCCTTTATTCCTATTAATATTATTTTGTCATATAATGTTACAATGTGGGGTCCCCCCCATTTTTATCTTTTAAGGTAGAAGGTACAGCATACCTAAGCTCTTTTCTGTGGAAATCACAAAACCTTGGCCTTTGGAACAGACCTCGTGGTGAGAACCTTCTGGACAGTGGTGCCCCTTTTTATGAAACATATAAGACCTCAGATGGGAAATTCATGGCTGTTGGTGCAATTGAACCACAGTTCTATGAGCAGTTCATCAATGGTAAGTTAACAAGAGGAGTGGTTTTAAGAAAGAAAGAAGGTTTTGTGTACCATGAGTTTTAAACAGATGTGCAAATATTATTAGTAATTTTTGTAGCATTTTAAAGATGGCAAAGTAATTTTCAGGTTCATCTCCATTGTCTGCACAACATATACTATTCCCATTTTACAGATGGAGGGAACTGAGCCTTGAAAAACAGATTTTCCCAAGACCACGCAATGAATTTATTGCAGCTGTGTTAGCTCAGGTTCAAGCCCTAGAACTTTTTTTTAATCGGTTGAACTACTGTGACTGAGTTTGTAGGTTTCCCAGGCAAGTGAGAGCTTTGTCTAGGTAACCATTTTTTAAATTATTGAAAGGTTCCTATAAACTTGTACTTACATTTTTTAAAAAAAGTTTGTAGACCTTATGAATATGGAGAAAATCCACAAAACAGGTTTTTTTCCGTAAGTCGCTTTGAGTTCCTTTTGGGGAAAAAATGACTAATAAATATTATTAATAAAATAATAAATAAAAAACAGGACTGCACAGCATGCCTTATACAACTAGTGCAGCAACAATAAATACAGACCTACTGCAAACATCGACCATCCTGAAATGCTATGGGAAACCATTGCTTGCTTATAAAGGAAAGCCCTTTTGGGAAAGTATTGGAACTTTATAGATCATTAAAGCATATAAACAGACCAGCAGTGTACAGAAGGAAAATTAACAAGACCATCCTTACAGGATTACAGTCTACATCATTTTGGTAGTTTCTGCATTTGATAGTTGGGGTGGGAGTGCTTGCTTTTAATTACACCCTCTGCTCTAGAAATGATCCTGGTACAGTATAAAGGAATTTGCAAGTAAACTTATTCCCCACCTGCCCTGTGCAAAAAAGAAAAAGAAAGATTACTTTTAAAAAGTTGTATGATGTAAATGGCCAAGTTTCAGGCCAGCCTATAATACAGTGGTGGGAAACCTCCTGCTCCTGGGCCTAATTGTACTTGCCAGGCTTCAAATGCTGGTCTGTCAGGCCATTTTGGATCAGCCATGCCCACTTTTCCTGGACCTGATGTTGTATATGATGTGAGGCACAGGAAAGTACAAGCTGTGGCTAAAAGGAATAAAAATTGGGAGTGCACTTAGATGTCACATTTGGAGTATCTTGTTTGGTTATGAGAACACAAGTTTTTTTGTTTTTTAAGTTCACTTGAAATAATTGCATAGGTGTTCACATCTCTTGTCTGTAGGACAGGGACGGAGAATGTTATTTCCTTAAGGGCCACATTCCCTAGGTGGTAGTTGGGAGTTGCATGCCAACAGTGGTTGGGGTTGGAGCCTTCTCATAGTTACTGTCTGTCTGTCGCACACATACCATTCATCCATCCTCCTTGCACTCTCTCTTATAAATCTCCCATCCCTTCATTTACTTACACTTCCATTCTCTTTCTCTTCTTCCCTTCCTTCCTGCTGTCTGCTTTCTTAACCTAAATCCCTCCATGCACAGCAATTAGGCTTAGGAAAAAAGCTTGCAATATTGCCAAGGGAACCTCCCCCCCCCCGCTAAATCTAATTACTGTGGGGGTGGGGTTCTTTGGATCGCAGTGTGTGGGAAGTGTTAATCTTTTCCTAGCTGCCATCTTAGAATAAAAAATCCTTCCATATGGGAATTAGGCTTAGGGGAAAAGAGCTTGCAGGGGTGCCAGTGCAAGCTTATTTCCAAATTCCTGTGGTGAGGGCAGACTGAACAGGGAAAGCTTCAGGCCAGCAGTTAACAGTCCCTGCTCTGGATGGTAAATGAGCTTGAATGTGAACAATTGTCGTATTGAAAGCACTGACATTGGTATGTGTAAGGGTTAACTAGGCCGGGTAATCGGGAACAGCAATTCAGAACACCAACAGAGAAAGACGCAACTCAGTTTTATTGATTACTGGTACACTGCACTGGCCTGCAAGGCTACAGTACAATACAAAATGTTTGCCCACAAGACTCCAACCAGAACCAGGGGATATAATTACGGAACAATGATAGCTCGCTGCAACTAACTCGACACCTTCAGCAAAGGCCAGTCCTCTAATCCATGGGAGGAACAAAACGTGGACTTTTCCAGTCTGTTCAGGGCATGGCTTCACTAATGGAACAGGCAGACTGTGCTCCCCAAAACAAATTGAAGTTGGCAATCAATTTTGTCAGTCCTGGAAAAGGGGAGGGCTAAAATAGAACCAGGAGGGCAATTAATGCTACAGAAGCCTATATGAAATTTAAAGCAGTCCGGGAGTCCTGTGGCACCTTAAAAACAAACAAAACCAGGGCAATCCTAATAATGTCTACTCAGAAGTAGGTCTTATTGAACTCAGTGGGGCTAACGTCCATGTAAGTAGGGTTAGGATTGCAGCTTAACACATTTATACGTATGATTTCTGTAAGCAAGATCTTGCTTCATGTGTCTGTTGAACTGCGCAAACGCTGGATATTATATTTGCGTGGTGTACATAATAAGACAAACATAATAATGCTTAGCATTTGTATAGCACATTTCAAGTGTTCAGAGTGCTTTGTGTTCAGTGTCTTAGTAATTCTTTCAACAACCCTGCAAGGTAGCCCAGTCTTATTATCCCCATATATGGATAAGGCATAGGGTCCTTGTCTTAAATCAACACAGTTGAAGTTAACTGTGTCATATAGATCTCACTTAGAGGTGTCTCTTTGTTATGTGTTCCTTTTATACTGTTTTCGGCAAACCCAGTATACAGACATGCAAGCTACTCTCTATGCCAGTGGTTTTCAAACTTTAGGTCCCCAGATGTTGTTGGACTACAACTCCCATGATCCCTCGACCAATGGCTAAGTTGGCTGGGGATGGTGGGAGTTGTAGTCCAAGAACATCTGGGGACCCAAGGTTGAAGAACAGCGTTCTGTGCTATCCTGCGGTACTGAGGTCATCCATGCAGATAGTGATGTCAGCAAGCCAATCCAGTGATGTCAGTGCACCAACATAGTAAATTCAGCAGAACAATTCATGAATCCTAATCAATGAGTTTACAAAAGTTTAACACCATGTCCTGCGACTATGATTATATTTAGATCTGGACCAACATCTTTAGCAAGATGTCTTGTTCCACTTCCTCATGTGCTTTGTTTTTCAGGCTCTCTCTTCATGCTTGCATGCCTATTTATTAATTTATTTTTAATAGATTTTTACCCTTCTTTCTCCCAAAGGAGACAGTAAACAAAACAATACAATTTAAAAAAATAAATAAGCAATCTAAATATCCTCACAACTAATGATTTTAAAGGTAGCAAAAATAATTCTGTCACTGAATCCTTGCACGAACAGTAATGTTCTTAAATTCTTCCTAAACGTTAATAATGAATGAGATGGACAAGCACTCTTCACCAGGGGGAGAGCATTCCATAAGTGGGGTACCATTACCGAGAAGACTCTGTTTTGAGTCAGCACAAGTTAGGTGGCATCAAGCATCAGAATCACCAACAGTGCATCTACTGGTTGATATTAGGGAAGGTGATCTAGGTACTTGGGTCCCAGGCTGCTTGGGGCTTTGTATGGTAGTACTAACACCTTGAATTGGGCCCAGTAACTCACTGGCAGCCAGTGCAGCACTTTCAGGACCATCGACACATGGTCTTATTCAGCTTCCTCATTCACAAACCTGGCAGCTGCATTCTAGACTCGCTGCTGCTGCTGTACTGTCTTCAAGGGGAGCCCTAGGTGTAGCCTGATACAGTTGTCCAGATCAGAGGTTGTTAGAGCATGGGCTGATGAGGCCAGGCTATCCCAGTCCATGCAGCTGTAGCTGCTGAACCTGTCTAAGTTGAACATAAGCACTGCTAGCTACAGAATCCACTTGTGACTCCAGTGACTGAAATAAGGGAGTACTTCCAGACTATGAACCTGGCCAGGGACAGTACAACACCTCCCAGAATAGGTTGTCCACATAATTCCCAGATATGACAATACCCTACCCACAGCACCTCCATCTTTTCAGGATTCAGTTTTACTTTATTGGCCACCATCCAACAACATCTTTTTCAGCCACCCCTTATTCAGATGGAATGGCAGTCATACTGATGATACCATGTTTCCTATCCCTGGATGGCAGCTCCCAATGATTTCATATAGATGCTGTATAGTGTAGGAGTCAGAATAGACCCCTGCGGGACCCCACAGCCCAAAAGCTGTGGGGCCATGCAGTATCCCAGTAGCACTACCCAGTAGCAGATAGGAGTGGAACCATTGTACTACATATCCATGGCCACCTGTTAAATGTCATCAGTGGTTATGTTTATATATATATATATATATATATATATATATATATATATATATATATATATATATATATATATGTTTGTTTCATCACATCAGCAAATATTCATCCAGTTCAAGTCCTGATCCACTGACAAAGACTTTTTTTGCTACACTGTGTGCACAAACATCATTTGCTAGACTGTGCAGCCCTTAAAACCAGACTGCTAATGTCATCAGTGGTTAAGTTATATTTATTTCATCACATCAGCAGATGTTCATTTCCCCCCCAAGTCTTGATCTCCTAATAAACACTTTTTGGTACACCATGTGAGCAAAGAGCATTTCCTACTCAGCGCAGCCCTTACAGCCAGATTCTTCTCAGTCAGATTCCTGTCTTCTATGGAGGCCTAGACCTTCAGTCTCATTTTGTGAATTTACAAGGATTTAGCACAGTGAGGAGCAGAGCCTGGCTGGGAGTCCAGAGTCTGTGAGTTCAAATCCCTGCTCGTGTCTCCTGGGTGTCAAGGGCCAGCTAAAGATCACCCACACAGGGAGTGGCTCAGGGGTTACGTGCCCTGCCACCTGTGCAGCCATGGACAAGCTGCATAGTCCAAAGGAGCCCAGTTGCCCCCCAGCTGGTAGTTGCAGACAAGGAAGGGGCTGGCTTGTGCAGCTGTGGCAAGCTGAGCAGGCCCTAGCCGGCTGGGGAGGACTAGCTTCAGAGGGAGGCAATGGTAAACCTCCTCTGAATACTGCTTACCATGAAATCCCTATGCATAGGGTAGCCATAAGTTGGGATCAACTTGAAGGCAGTCCAATGGGTCAATGGACAATTGAGCAGAGAACACCCATTAGGAGGAGCTCAGTAGGCCAAGTTGAAATGGGCCTACCTGAATACACTCCTCTGCTTCTGAATCAGGAGAGAGTGTTCCAGGAAACAAATAAAGGAGGCAAGGAGAAGGAAATGATGCCAGATTTGCAGGCAGTCACGGGGTTTCAGTCCAGGGATTTCTGTTTACAGATAGTTCTCTTGCATGTTAATATTCAGCACGTAACACCATACCTGCACAGATTCACAATGTTCTTAAATGGAAACAATGTGGATCTGATGCTAGTTCCACCTCTCACAAATTCTTGCCAAAATACACATTTAGACCTGGGACTAGCTTTGCTCCAGGATATTTGCTTTCATAAAGAATACTGGTAATTTAGGTCAATATTTCAGCATGTACATTCCATTTTTCTCTCCCACCTCTAATGCTAAGATGAAAAACTTGACTACCCCATTTCATTTGTCTTGTCTATTTTCAGTCATTATTCTTTTTATCATAGAACTGTCTTAAATGAAGTTGCTCTTATCCACAAAGTGGTGGCAAGGGTGATAGAGGTATGATTGCTAATATTTGATTTACTTATTTGAAATGTTTATATCTCACATTTCAATTTAAAAAAGTTCTCTAAGGTGGCATCACGTCTGTGGTAGCTGGTTCTCTAAAGCAAACTCAAGGATGGTCAAGTCTCGCACATAGCAAACAGGCTTATTCAAAAACAAGCAAGTACAAACACAAGCAGATACAGAAAAAACATAGACCAAACCACTTGGCTGACTAAATATTTTTCACCTGTGCTGGCAAGCAGTTCATAGATTTTAGAGGGACATTACGCTACAACTTCAGTATAATAGCATAATAAAACAACAGTGCAGTCATGGCCCCAGCAGCAATAAAACATCAGCTGATGAAGGTTATGTAGTCCACAACAATTTATCTGCTGCTCTAAAGCCTGGATTGTAAATGTGGGGTGTTTTTCCTATGGGATTGAAATATTCTTTGACCACAGGTAACCTCTTTCCACTTACCATCTTCCAACATCTGTGAAGCCATTATAAAAAGAAATAATAATAATAATAATAAAATTTTATTTCTAAGTCACCTATCTGGCCGAATTAACAGCCACTCTAGGTGACGTACAGAAAATTAAAATATAACATATAAATACAAATACAACATCAGACTCTACTTAATCTAAACCCACCCACATCTTTACAGAATAAAACTAGATTACCCAAAAGTCCCGTAGGCCCGCCTAAACAACCAGGTTTTCAATTCTCGGCGGAAACCTACCAGGGAGGGGGCATGGTGAAGGTCACATGGCAGAGAATTCCAGAGGGTGGGGGCCACAATCGAAAATGCCCTCTCTCTGGTCCGCACCAGCCTAGCTGTTTTAACTGGCGGGACCGAGAGAAGGTCTTGTGAGGCTGATCTCGTCAGGCGGCATATTTGATGATGCTGGAGGCGCTCCTTTAGATAAACTGGACCGAAACCGTGTAGGGCTTTAAAGGTTAACACCAACACCTTTAATAAAAATTAAAGCTAGAGGTTCAGAGCCTCTGAATCATTTATTTTAATTTTAACTGTGGAACACTGCAGTGGTTATTGGCCAATAAATGTGTCATATTAAAATTATTTCATGTGTCATTTTACTGTAGCACTTTACAACAAACCTGACAATAGATTCTGCCAGATTTCCTTCCACTGTAATCTGTATGTATAATTTCATAAAGGAATAATCATATTTATATAGTGTCATGTAGGACATGTTGTTTTATTTAAAGCTAAAAACGAATTTACTCTATTAAAGCTCTCAATTTTAATATCCTCATAACAAAAACTAGGACTTTGGGTCAGAGGTATTTCATGTCCTACAATATATGTCCATGGATATAATTTCCTGCTATCTGTTTGCATTCTGTTCAGTAAAGCAGTAAAACTGATTGATACATATGGAAATGTACCCAGTGGATTTATTATAGAGTAGGTTCCTTTTCCTTTGAGAGAACCTAAATTCACTGTGGGAGGCCAGCTGTGCAAATCCTGTAGCATGCACATCTCCTATTAACTATGTGGATTGCTAGCAGAATAGAGAACTGTGAAGCTTCCTACATGTTTAGACTATGGGGGTCAGAATTGTTGCACAAATTGCAATCCAATACATGTCTACTCTGCAATCCAATACATGTCTACTCAGAAGTAAGCTCCATTGGGTTCAATGGGACTTACTCCCAGGTAAGTGTGTATTGGATTGCAGCCCTAGTCTGTAAAATCAGAACCATCAGGGCATGCTGGAAATTTCTTCAAAGGCAAAAGCCAAAGTCTGAAGTCCAGGAAGCATCTCCTTTCTTCTGCCTGCTTGTTCTGCAGCTTTAGCTGTTTATTTTCTAGGATAAAAGTTTGGGAACAGGACAGAAGGCTGGTTCACACGGCAGCTTAAGTTCATAGTAAATACGCACCTTTTGCCATCGCAATAGCTTTGCAAGGTTTACACTCCCCAGCTTCCAATACGTTTATTTTTACTTTCAATTCACATGACGTTCCTCTGGAAAGGGTAGTATCTCTGTTTCCTTGTGGCCCTGCCCCCAAATTTGTGTGTTTACTCCCTCTGGAGTATTGCCAATGGAGAAGGGGAGGGTTTTTTTCCCATTGTCAATTGCACACTGAACTGGGAAGAGCATTGGGGGGAGGAACCATCCCTTTTCAAAGTATTTATGAAATGCAGCAGAAGCATGTGTGTGCGCATGTGTGCATGTGTGCCTTCTGCAGCCTCAAGCGACTACCCGGTCCTTATTTACTCAGAAGTAAGCCTCAACAGTGCTTACCCTCTGCTCGGGGCTCATCACTGATAACCATAGAGAGGTTCCTCCTGTCAGATAGACAGTCAAAGTTGATAGTTGTTCTGCACTCTGGACTCCCCCAAAGTCATTACTACCCTTCTCACTCTCTCCCCCACATTGCAACTTCTACAGAGAGAAATCTCTTACATGTTTACTCCCTCTTGAGTATCGATTTTGCTATTGAAGAGAGAGGGGAAGGGTTTTTTTTTTTTGTCAGTGTCATTGTTTCTTGTCAATTACATGCCTCTGGGAAGCCTGGAGGGGGGGAATTGACATGAAAGGTGTGGGGAATGAGTGAAAGTGAAGCAGGGCAGCTTTGCAGGTGGCAGAGAGACAGGGAGCCTTCTTTCATTCCTGCTCCTGATAGTGAACTAGGGTATTCCTCTCACATTTGTTTTTTTTTAATCTACTATTTTGCGATCAAACATAAAATCAAATGTTAAACGAATAATATCAAGAATAGATAACTTTGGTCAAGCTGAAATGGGTCAACCAGAGAGAATTCTGGGAGCCTGTGGATCCCTGGGACACCCTACTGAGGGAGATCCGTGGCTCAGCACCATACAGACAATTTGCAACATTGCAAGAAGATCCAACTGAACCTTAGCTATTATCCCTTATCAGCTTCCTGAGATCAAAAGTCAGGAAGAGGGGGTGTTGTAGATCAGGACCCCTGGGTGGAGCTGTCTGGCCCCCTTATCTTCAAAGGCTTCAAAGGAGTGGATCACAGCAGGGGTGGAATATAGCTATTTGCCTCCCCCCTCCCTGTGGATTGGTAAACTCCATAAAAATGAAGCATATTCCTTCAGTTGTTGCTCCGTGTTTCCATCTACTCTACTCGCCTAAAGCTTTACAGAAAAGAAAAGCCGTTTGGGGACCAGGCTATTCTACTGTGAGTATAGGATCTTAGCTTAGCAAGCTCTTTGTTATATTCTTTGTCTGTATTGAACCTCTCACCTTTGTTATGCCAATGTATCTCTTGTAGCCCAGCTGGGGGCAATTGGCTTTAAGGAAACAATTGCTGCTCTCTTTTTGTATATACCTTTCTTTTCTTTTAAATAAACTACTCTTTTATAGATGGTGTGTATTGACTTGAAACTAATGATTCTACATCTAGTCCTTGATCGCTGAACGCTACTGATCACTGTTGATTAATGTGGGTTAATACCCTTGGAACTCACGTAGCTCTCTGAGATCCCCTTGCTCAGAGAATGGAGCTGGAAAGAGGGGTGGTGGCAGTTCTACCTTTGATTTAATCCTGAAAGAGGGATAGTTTGCCTCAGAAGCAGAGACCCAAAGGTGTTGCGACTGTTCTCAGAAGCAAAGAACCCCCCTTGGGGTGCTGAGGGCAAGGGACCCCAGGGGGACAATTCTTTGACAAATAATATTTCCACAATGGCAATTTTACATATTACATGCAATATTACACAAACAAAGTTTAGAGGAGGTTTTTAACTGAGCTTCCTTGGGCTGAAAAGCCTCTTTTCCTGCCCAACAGCTGATGGGGATGAGAGGGGGAATTAAAAATCAGAGACCATAAGGAAGGGGAAATTAGGTTCTCTCCCTCCAGGCAGACAGATCTCTGTGTGTGTGTGCGGGGGGGGGGAGGAGTGAGAGAGAGTGCACACACTAAGTTGTGTTCTTTTCCTCCCAGCCTGAAACAACCCAGATGTTTATTTTGCTTGCACTTGAGGGGGGGCATTAACATTGCCCTTTTGCACACACACAAACCTGTGTTAACGTTACGGGGGGAAGTGAAGGGGCGGAAAGGAAGGCTAGAGCTGTGGAAGTGGCCGGCTAAGCAGACAGAAATGAAATGGAGTTGATGTGGAGTTTGTGCAAGTTACGATCCACCCCCACCCCCAGCAGGAAACATCGGAATAAGGCGACTACATGAGCGGGATGCAGTGAAGCAGAGGAATTTTTTCCCTTACTATTCGGATTTTCAGTGGATTGGTTTGACTCGCTTTTAAAGGGAAATGCAGTGGCTCGCCTTCCCTTTCCAAAAAACATAAAGCAATTGCTGCAAATTAAAAGGGAATGCAGCCAGCCTCGATAGCACATTAAATTGCCATGTGAAGGAGCCCAGAGACAGAGATTAGTCAGGGTGTCTGTTTGTACTATTTTGTATATTTTGCTTATTGATGCTGTGTTCTCATCTCAGCAAGGGGAAGTTTTGGCTAGGATCCTTCTGAATTTTGCTTCTTCGTTTCCCAAAGATGCTCAAAAATACATTACTACTGCTTGGAGTTGTACTTAATTCCCAGTACCCTGTCAGCTTTGTTCGGGACAAGTTGGAATAACAACTCAAGCTCACTTGATTAGTTTACACACTCAAGAGTTGCATAAGAGTATGAAGGTTGAAAGAGAGTCAACAAACACTACAAAGTTAGGCCTCTCTTGCTTTACTGTTCATCCAAGGATAGAGTAGTGTGTGTAAAACAGTGTAAGTTGCTTTCTACTGAGACAAATCAATGGTCCATCTAGTCCAGTATCGCCTATTCTGACTGGTAGCAGCTGTTTAGGGTCTCAAGGGTCTTTCCAATCATGTCCTTCCTGATCCTTTTAACGGGAGATGCTGGAGTTTGAACCTGGGACCTTCTGGATGCAAAGCAGAAGCTACATCTCTAAATAAGTGATCATATAAACCAGTGATTCTCAATCGGTGCGCCCTAAGAGATGGCTAGGTATGCCACAAATGTTATGAAAGTATATTTTAAAAATGAGAAGAAACCCATTTGTATAGGCTAAGTTTCTATAGTTTAAGTTATTTTTATTCATAGTTTAAAATATATTAATATATTTTTAATTTTGTACATGAAGTGCGCCAGAAATTTTTTATATGTTTCACAGTGCGCCGCGAACCAAAAAAGTTTGAGAACCACTGATATAAACAATAATAGAATGGATATGGCATAAATCGTCATTTGCCAGAGTTAACTTCGTCAGCTGAATCATCTTGCATCTGATAAAGCTGAACTTTGCCTACAAGCACTCATGTCACAATCAATGTATATGTTTTTAAGGTACCACTGTTTTTACCACTATAGACTTGCATGGTTACACTTTGGAAACAGCAGAGCTGATCTTCCTGGAGGGTGGCATCCACAGTTTCCCAGAGGAACACAGTGATTTATGGGCGAACCAGGATATTCAACAATTCTAGCGTTCCTTCTTTGATTAGGAAGCCACTGTTGAGATAATGATTTCTGAGTCATGATTGCATAAGTAAGTTTGTGAATTAGCATATTGATAGGGATGTGTGTGTTATAGGTAAAACATGCAGCGTGTGGATATAACCTGTTGTATACATATTCCTGTTGTCCTCCCTTTTTAATCTATGACCTTTATACAATTCCTGGTTGTTACTAATAAATAATTTTTTTTGCTAAACTCAGTGAATTTAATGATCCATTTTTTTTATCTCTTCAGGTCTGGGGCTGGATTCTCATAAACTTCCCAGTCAAATGAGTTTCTCTGACTGGCCTGAAATGAAGACGATGTTTGCAGATGTATTTGCAAAGAAAACCCAAGCAGAATGGTGTGAAATCTTTGATAATGTGGATGCCTGTGTGACAGCAGTTTTGACTTTTGATGCTGCTGCCTCACATCCACATAACAAAGAACGTGGTTCTTTTCTTAAAAATGACCAGGGGGAGATAAGTCCTAGACCGTCTCCACTTCTTTCTAGGACCCCAGCTATCCCTTCTTCCAAAAGGGACCCATTTATAGGAGAGCACACTGAAGATATCCTCTTGGAGTATGGTTTCTCTAAAGAAGAGGTTTCACAGCTCCATTCTCTTAAAGTAATTGAATTCAATAAGCCTAAAGCTAATTTATAATAACTCTACAAATCAAAGAGTCCTACACTGGCATGTTATATTTTTAACCCCATTTGTGCTGTATTCTTAGCAAGGGAAAGTTTTGTACAGTATCCTCTGTATTTTCATTTTCTTTCCCAGAGGATGTTTGGAATGGTAGTAAATTCCCCAATATCTTTCAGCTAATTATGCTTGGAAGGTTTTCTCTCTTTTCTGCTAACGCCGTTTGAGAGCCATGCATTTAAGTTTGAGAAATGAACACTAGCCAGACAAGATGTATATTGATCTACGTGGATCATCATTCAATACTTACGCTGAGAAACACACTAATGCAAATATAGGTGCAGCTTGTCCTGATGTTCTCCAGTGTGGATGATCAGTAGGTCTGTGTATTAATCACATGAAGAAATTACTAATACCAAATTTAGGCAGATTCTGCTGCTGTGCAAAGAATAACAGGAATAAAAGGATGAAGAACATTTTTCACAGAACCATGCTACCTTGAAAACTCACACTCTTGAAAGAGTTTTCAGAAATTCCTTAAAGGTTTTTGCTTACAATACAAGGATTAAAAACCCTTCATTACTTCCTTCAATAAGCTTCTAGCAAGCAGGTAGTGTTATTTTCAAAACATTATGTCTATGGAGTAGTGGGGAAAAAGGGCATTCCTCTCTGCCTATAACAGAGTCCCAGATGCTGATGGGACCTGAGTGCTGGTTCATTCTCTCCTCCCCCCTCAAACATAATTTTATGCTTATATGGTGTACACAAATGGTGTGCACAAAAAGCTTATTTTGTATTAGTATTTGCCGTATGGAATAAGAATATTATTGAATTGCAATTTGGTGAAATTGTTACTGTTTTAATTAATGATCACAGTGAAGGATTTGAGTCCTGTTAATCTGGTCTTATCCTTTCGATTTTGTGTTTGCAATTTGTTGTATCATTTTGTTGCGGCTTAAAGCCAAAACCAAACAAATATTTTAAAATTGCATGTTCTGTAAATTAACTATTGGGATGTTATCATCCTTTAGTTTGTAATTTATACTGTAATGATCTAAAGACAAGTGGTTTTCAAAAACGGTATTAACACATTTTTAAAAAAATCTTATGAATAAAAGTGTGAAATTAATTCCCAGTGTGGAAACTGTATTTTTTATTATTATTGCAGAATATTGTATACTTGTATTTAAGCTTGGCCATTATTTCAGAAGAATTCCACAGGGTGATACCCAGCTAAGGCATACACAGAATTACTTAAGTCCATTGGCTTCAGTTGGTCTACTAGTATGACTCACATTGGATATCACCCATAGTAGAAAGAAATGTTTGCCTTAAAAAAACTCTTTGATGCTGACTTCCGGGAAGGATGGCTTAGCTTGTGCCTGCCTCTGAGGCGAGCTCTCGTCTCAGAGGAAGCTTTTTCAGTTTTAAAACCAGCCAAAAGGTTTTTTTTTTGATTGGTAAAACTTTCTCCCAGGCAAGGGAGAAACGAAGAGATTATCCACAAGCTTCGTTGTGTTTGTTGGGGGACTTGAATTCATTAGGAACGAAGGACCTGCCAGCAACATCGGACGGAGCCAGGGAATTTCAAGCAAGCTCAAACTGATTAAGCAAGATGTTTTTTTTTTCTTTAAAGAAAAACCTATTCTAACAGGCAAGCATTCTTCTATCTACTCTTATCATTTTGTTATCGTTACAGTAAAAGAGATTTGTTATAGGATCAGCAACAAAGAATCCCTGGGTGAGTTATAACTTTCATATACACGGAATTAAGGAGGAAGAAAATCGAAATAGCCTATCTTTGTTTTTTATTGCAAAAAGCTGGCATGGAATTGAGCATTTTAAAGATATAAACGGATGAGGGGCAACTAATCTAAAGAGGAAATCTGATTTTATGACATTTGAGACTATTTTTTCTGGTTTACTTTTTTTTTTTTTTTTACGAATCTGCTTACTTTTTATGCCACTAATTTTTTGGATGCTGTGAACTAAATTTGTTTTGCACTTTTGGACACATAAGAGATAAGGCGGTTTGTGCTGTCTAGAGGGTGATGTCAGCAGGCTTGGAGGATTAACTCCTTTGTGACTGGAAAAAGAAATAAACTGTTCTTTGCTTGGGAATAGTTAAGAATGACAGTCAAGAAGGTGGCTAAGACCCTGGATGTACAGGAAGGGGTTCTCTATCTAGATATGTTTCAGAAAATAATGAATGAGATTAAGCTGGTGAGACAGGAGCTGAGACAGAGCAGACAAGAGATGAAAAGTGAATTTGGCAAAATGAGACAGGAGCTGAAGGAAATTCAGGATTCTGTGAGAGGGGAGGTGGATGATACCAAAGATATGGCTGGACAAATAAAACAAGATGAAAGAAAAATTAAAGGAAAGGTTCAAGCCCTGGAGATTGGAATAGATATATCAACTATGGACTTGGAAAAAGATTTGGATTTTATGGCTGTGATGGATCCTGGAGACAAATATCACTGTTTGGAATTCAGCGCTGTCCTTGAAGGAATTGGTGAAGAGATTAGAGATAAAGATATCAATGGTTCAAAAAAATTCCTGGACTGGAAGGATTTGATGGAACTTGAAATGGAGAAAGTTTACAGAATTAATTCCAGATGTGTGACAATGGAAAAACTCTCGGGAGATGTGATGGTGCATTCTGTGGAAAGGAGGAGCAGAGATGCAGCTTTACAACAACATTTCAGTGGTACATTCGGAATTGATGGCAAGGAAATATTTATGATGAAAGAAATTCCTATCAGACTTTTATTATATGACTATGACTATGACAGCAAGATTATTATGGGTGCAAGGATGGAGATGGAAGATGGAATTAACACTGAGAATGGCTATTGAAACTACTGGACCTAGCAGACTTGATGAGATGGATTAATTGACATGTTTATTTGGAGAAAAATCGATGGATATATTTCTCAAGGAGTGGAAGCCTCTCTTTGACTTTTTGCGGAAAGAATAAAGTAATGTTAATGAGATTTGATGATTAATTAAGAACTACTGGAGGAAAGTGATTTTGTAATATATTAAGAGAGAGGTTTGTTATATATTATAGATCTATAACTGATCTGCGACAAATCGGAAAGTCAACATTTTATTTTATTGTATTAGTTAATTTGTTTTTTTTGTTTTGTTTTGTTCTGTTCTGTTTTGTTTTTTGAAACTTTGAATAAAAATTATTGATATAAAAAAACCTCTTTGATGCTGTTTGCTGCTTCTTGACTGTAAGTGCAGGTTTATTATGGAGGAGGCTTGTGATACCTTTTAATAACAGTTGATATATATAATTTATGGCTTAGAAGGAATGCAGCAAGCACAAGTAGTGTGCGTCATTGCCAAGCAACATGAATCCGGGGGATCCTCAATCTGAACATCCCCTTGTCAGACTGCTTCTCATGCTGCATTTCTGCTAATTGCCAGAGTCACATCCTATCCTGTCAACTACTATTACATTTTCAGTTGTATAGTAGCACATTGGAAGCCTGTTCCTGTTCCCATTTTCTTTGGTGTAAGTCCGAGCTCAGACTTCTGAGTAATTGTGCATAGGATTGCAGTCTTAATATGCAAAGTGCCTTGCAGTTTTTGAGTTTGCAGAGCAGCTCAATAAGGAAGGTCACTATTCCACTTTATAGCTGAAAAATTGAAGTTGCTTGTTGTTGACTTGGTTAAAGCCCACAATAAGTGCTTGGTAGTGATGGGATAGGAGGGGAGAGTGCTGTTGAGCTCAGGTCCTGTTTGTAAGCTTTCCATAGACATCTGGTTGACCACCATGAGAACAGGATGCTGTACTAAATGGGCCACTGGCCTGATCCAGCAGGCTGTTCTTATGTTCTTATCCTAGGTATCCCAGATTCAAGTCTCAGTTCTGTGGCCACACTGCCTTGATTTTTGGTCTGCCCATCGTACTTAAATGGTGAGAAGGGCCTCTAGCCAGGGTTAGTGTTATGTCTGTGGTTTATATGGCAGTTAGCTTATTCATATCCCTTGATAAATGGTATACAATAGTAATTGATGAAATCCTAAGAGTATTATCAGCACAAAAGTGGTTGCTGTAGCCACAAAGCTAAATTAGATCATTCAGAGAGAAGTATAATTCCTTTGCATTCATCAGCCAGAGTGTCGGATAGTGATAACAGGTTTAGAATGCTGCCTATATATTTTCCTTTTATTTCCTTATACAGAAGGGATACATGCTTTTCTTTTCTTTAAATGAAAGCTGAAAATCCAGGGAGGGAGCCTGGAATGTTCCTTGGGATACAGGCCCCAGAAGCAAGAAAGCCGATCATCAAAGCACACAGGATTAAGTACCATAGGAAGGATTGCAGGTTTTATGCTGTTTCTTCCTCCAGACTGTTTTAAAAGCCATCTCGCTCTGCAAACCTTTCACTGCCAGAAATAGAGTAGAAAGGATACTCTCTCCCATAATCGACAGAAAGGTGGCAGATGCACTAACAGTCTGCTTGCAGAACATGAAGCAGCAGCAGCAGCTTATGAGAGTATTCTGTTATAGGCATAGTCTCTTGCCTTCAGACTAACTTTGGCTCCCAGCATATGAGAGTAGTATACACACATGATTCTTGCAGATAATCCTCCAGTCATAGCTGGGAACTCTCCAGTTAACTAGGCACTCTAATTGTACTAATCTTCCACAACACACACACACATACACACACAATGCATGCTTCCCCCTCTTGTAACTTGTGATTCCAGAGTCACGAAAAGTATGTGTGTGCCCCTCCTCCATCTCCTTTTCCCTGCCAGCTGACCCAAGAGCCATGCCCGACAGATCACACTCCCAGAAAGCAGCCCAATGACTCCAACCAGGCAGGATTTTGGTGGGCCGCTTCCACTCCCCTGTGAGTTGGGCACTGCCAGCATGGACTGCAGCAGTGGGGGGAAAGAAACCATGCTGCTCTGCTTGGCAGGCGGAGACCCTTTTCGGCCAGTGGAGCCCCCTAAGAAGGCAATGGGGAGACTGGTTATGCACAGCATGGCCATGTTTGGCCGAGAGTTCTGCTATGCTGTGGAGGCTGCCTTTGTCACGCCTGTGTTGCTCAGTGTGGGGCTCCCCAAAAGCCTTTATAGCCTGGTGTGGCTTATTAGCCCCATCCTTGGTTTTGTGCTGCAGCCTGTGGTAGGCTCGGCCAGCGACTACTGCACTTCCGGTTGGGGCAAGCGAAGACCTTACATCCTGGCCCTTGGCATTATGATGCTGGTGGGGATGGCTTTGTACCTCAACGGAGACGCAGTAGTCTCAGGTGAGTAATTAAGCACTCGCTTGTGCCAAGTGACACAAAGCTTTGTGAATCAGAAAATACGTATGTGGGGATGGGATGGATTGAAAGTGTGAGTTTTCTTAAAGGGCTGAAATTGGGATGTTTGTTCTGTGCCTGCAATTTCTCCTTCTCTCTAATGGATTGAAAATGTGAGCTTTCTTAACAAGCTCAATCTTGGGAATTTGTTATGTTCCTGCCATTTCCTCTCTCTCTCTAAAGGACTGAAAAAATGTGAGCTTGTCTAACAGATTAAAAATGCGAGCTTTTTTAACAAGTTGAAGCTTGGACATTTGGCACGTGCCTAAAATGGACTAGCTGGCATAAAAAAATAAATAATTGGGGTAAATTAATAGAAGCCATCCTGCACGGAAAGGGCTGAATGTATGTTGTTTGAAGTAGGTTTTGATACAAATGCTATCTGTATTTTGCATGCATATTCAACACAACAGTTGCAGCCATAATTGCCTCTTTCAAGCCACACAGAGGTTCTGGTCAAAAGAAAATGGGCAAAGTGCTAAATGGATGACTCCTCTGATTTTGAAATTAATCACATTTCATTGTTTATTTCAGGCGTAACTGCCTGAAAAAGTTGGATTATGCTGTGTTCCCATGCCTCCTGATGCAGAGGCTCATATTGGCACAAAATAACAATAACAACAACAAACGGTGTACGTGAAGCACTTCAAATGCTGAAGTGATGGAGTACATACAAATGCTGTTATCAGGTATCAAAATGCTTCATATGCATTGTCAGTAATCCCTGCAATATCCTTGTGAGGTAGGTCAATATTCTCGCACGCCACCCCGATCTCTGAGCAGCGTGAGACTGCACCCCAAACCATGGTGCAGAAAGCAGGCTGCTCTGTGGTCTTTCCAGCTTCACCCCCAACCCAAGACAAGACTAAAAACACAACCCTCTCCTTGGCTCCAGGATGGTGGGAGGAGGGCCCCTCACCTGAAAGAATTCCCAAAGCTCCCTTTGGATATGCAGACGGACTGTTCAATAAGTCCATTAACTCACAGGCTAGCTTAACAGAGGAAACTAGCCTGACCAGTAGAGCAGGTTTCTTGTTTGCGTATCCCACCTTCAGATACAAGATTACAGTCTTGAAGGGTACACAAAGAGATCATCTATATCATCCCTCAATCCCATAACAATATTATGATTCCTAAATACAGGACATTTACAACAGAGGCACTTAACAGGAAGCTGGCTATACAAGAATCATTTGGTTATATCCAATGTAGTGCTTAGCACAAGGTTTCTGCTTGCACAACAATTTCCCATCTCTCCTTCTCCTGCACCTCCCCCTAAACATATTCTCGGGGTTTCCCCAACCTTCCAGGTCAGATTTGGGAAGAGCACGGGGGGAGTGCAGGGAAATGCCATTGTGCAATCATAAATCCTTGCACGAACAGAACAACTGCATTGGATACCACCCAAAGAGTCAGAAGGGGCCTCAAAGGTAATCTGGTAAACCCTGCTGTTGCATCCCTGCAACAGGTAGCCATCCGGCCACCATCTTTTGAGGCCAGCCTGTTCCACTGATAGAGTGCTCGTACTGTCATAAAGTTCTTCCTATTGCAGTGGTGGCTGGTAGTTCCATGTCAGTGGGGCAGTGGCATCTGCTTCGAGTTTTAATTTGAACTTTGAAGGAGCTGTTCAGACTAAAACACAGAGCGGATTCCACTGCCCCGCTAACATGGAGCCACCAGCCATCACTGTCCTAATGTTTAATTAAAAAAGCACCCTCTGTTCTTGTACTTTGAACCCATTGACTCTGGTCTTACCCTCTGGAGTAACAGGAAGCAAATTTGCTCCATCACCCGCATGACATCCCCTCAAATATATGAAGATTGCTATTATATTGCCTCTTAATTAATCTCGTCTCCATACATACCCAACTCCTTCAACCTTTCCTCATAGGATTTGGTGTCCTCGCCATCTTTGTCATTCTCATCTGGAGACATTCCAGTTTCTCAATATCAACCTCCTCAACTGCAGTGCCCATATTAAACAAGCAGCTGTGGGCGCTTAGATTATCAAGAGTAAGGATTAATTCATACTATGCTGTTTTCAGGTTTTCAAAAAAAGGAGTCTCCTATAATAACCTTGTGAAGTTCAGCAGTCAAGATGATTGGGCTGTTATAATGGGCTGTTAATGGTAAACTATTCTGAAAGTGCTCTGATAGATTAGAAATTAGAAGAGATCTTTGATACTATCAACCCTACAATCCTCGCTGCTGACTCTGCAATAGCCCTACAAGAAACCAAAAAGGACTGCTTCAAGGATTGAGATGTTGCAGCACAATTTACACTTGGGCCTTGCATTTAATTTGCCTTTGTCTCATTGCAATCAACAGTTAAATGGATTTTAACCAAGTGTATTAATACCTGCTAAAGTGGCTCAAAGTCTACTATACCCAGCCAGTGACTGTTAAGAATCAGTTATGGAAAGGAAAATATAACCAGGTACCTAATTAAGGCTTTTGGTGTGCCCTGGTTCACCACATAAACCAACTCTGACTGTATGATTTGGGCTGCCAACATGCAACCTAGAGATTGATATATCTGTACTTTCCCTGATGATAGAAAAAACTTAATAGCCTTGACTTCTCTGGACAGCGTTCCCCTGTCCTTTGTCATTCCCCCTTCATATCTAGGTGTGTCACACAGAAAGTGGAGAGATGGAGCAGCGGGTGAAAGGAACAGACTGGAGGGGTGAAATACATTTGGGCAGGAAAAGCTGCAGCTGTTGAGTTCCCAGCTTCATTGGGGGTAAATGTAATGCTATAGTTGCCCTAGTTGGAACCCATCAACTATATGCATGCAACCAAATATTTGAGAAGATGGCTTGCGATGGTACATGGGCAACCTGCACAGCGGGGCTGATCCAGATCATGAGGCAATACACAGAATGGCTTGCTAAACGAAGCAACCATCCCATCCAGGGCAGTTGTAAGCAGCCTCTGTGTGGCAAACCTGTTGTGAAAAAATGGTCCCATGTTAGCCAAAGCCTGTGTCCCCCAGATCAATTAATAGAATTTTGGCTGCACTCCTTGCACCACTTAAGGCTGAACCAGGAGTGATGGTCGCAGGTAAGTATTTAGAAGAAAAAGAAAAGTGGCGATTGCCACAACCTTACAATAACCTAGCATGCCTGTGATATATATTTCTCATGTAAGCAATGGCTCTTGCGTGTGAAGAAGGCAACTGGAAATTGCAGCCAAATTGGCCCTGAGTAGTCCACAGTGCATAGGAAGTGGCTGTATTCAGTGCACCGGTTTCTTCTTTTGCAGCTTTGGTTGCAGACAGAGGCACCCAGAGGACTTGGGCTATAGTGATTACCATGCTGGGAGTGGTGCTCTTTGATTTTGCTGCTGACTTTATTGATGGTCCCATCAAGGCGTATTTATTCGATGTCTGCTCTCACCAGGACAAAGAGAAAGGGCTCCATTATCATGCCCTCCTGACAGGTAAAACACAGGGCTTCCGAAAGGGCCCCTTTCCCCCCCCTTTACTCAGACAGTGACGGGAGGGGGGAGAGGTGGTGGCTGCCTGGAGCTCCCTTTTCCCTTTCCATGCTTAAGCTTCTTGAATGACCTGATCATCTGATCCATGCCTCAGTCATGAGCATTGCCGAACAGGCCATCTTGTGACTGCTGAGGCTAGCAGAGAGAGGTTCCAGAGGGGCAGCTTCTTTTGAAGAAGTAATCTCCTAGAATGAAAATTAAAGCTAATCTCACAAGTATTTCCTCCTATTTGGGGAACATATTGGGTGTGCTTTTTTATTATTGATATTATTTTTCTTTTTGTTGCCTGGTATTTTTGTTTGTTTTTGGAGACTGGCATTTTTAACTATGGGGACACAAATCTAGCCAAGGGCCAGAGATGATACATCAACAAAAGCTTTTTAAACTTAGGGTTGTAGGTGACTAAGTCCTCCTCAGAGTAGACCCATTAAAAATAATGGACCTATTCGTCATGTCTATTAATTTCAATGGGTTCATTCTGAGTAGGATCGACACTGGACACAACCCTTAAACTGTAGCCCTTTAGCCCAAAATTACTAGGAAGTAAACTAGATAAGGACTGTGCTGCATATTTCAATTTCACTTAAGAGCGCAATTGTGCAAAACAGCATTCCTTTCCCATCCTCTCCCTGCCCGGCACCAGGTGAGAAATAAGTTTACCTGTAATGTCCCTTGATATTGCTACTATTTCCTACAATGCAGTGGTTATTCTACATTTAGATATTACACATCTATTTGTTATGCCATGCAAATAAGACCATAAGAAGAGCCTGCTGGATCAGGCCAGTGGCCCATCTAGTCCAGCATCCTGTTCTCATAGTGGCCAACCAGATCATCATCATAACTGATTATTTGTATGCCCCCTTTCCATAACAATTTATGCACAAGGCGCCTCACAACATGAACAGAAAAAAAGCTACACAACTCACTGTATGAAATAAGTTCAAATGGTCAATAAGTTAACAAGAACATCATAAAAACATACAATAAATTGACACATCCTTATAATTCCTACAAAATCCAACAATAAAATACAGAAGCATAATCCCAATAACAGCAAAACAAAAAACCGACCATCAGAAATTAAACTTTTACCCAAACAGAAGCCCCTAAGCAACACCCCACAGTCAAGGTGGTCTCTGGCATCTTCAGGCAGTGATACCTTTTATAGCTGCAGTCAGTCAAGGCCCCACCTTTCCAGGCCAGATGGAAAGAGGCCAGCAAGCAAGGAGAGGGTCTTACAGCCAAGATGGTCTCTCTTGGTCCATCCAAGATGGTCTACCCCAGGAAGCCCACAAGCAGGACCTGAGAGCAAGAGCACTCTCCCCTCCTGAGGTTTCCAGCAACTGGTCTGCAGAAGCATATTGCTTCTGATGATGGAGGCAGAGCATAGCCAACATGGCTTAGTAGCCATTGATTGCCATATCCACATACCTGCTTTCAAACAAAGGAGATGCCAGGAAGGGTGGGTGTTTGACCTTGCTGGCTGAGTTTGTTTGGTTTCTATCTTACCTTTTGATCCGGAGGGACCCCCAAAGTAGCTTACATAAAACAATAAAATATAATTGTATTAGGGCAGTGTGGAACCTGTGCTGTGGCCCGTCAGTGGCTCCTTGCCGGACTACAACTTCCGTCATACTTAACTAGGGATGGGGTAGAAATTCAATTTTATTTGCATTTTAATGAAAAATTACCCAATTTGCCCTTTTTGAACCAATATGCGAACTGAAGCACTGCTATCCTTAGAAAGTTGCACTTCCCCGAATTTTGTGATGCACTTCCCCAACCAAACAAACGTGTTTAAAAATGCATTATGTTAGGAGGAAATGCTTGCAAAAGGTCAAAACTGCACTGCATGTAAAAATGTATTTATTAGGAGAAATTCTCATTAAAAGGTTGATGAATTTTAATGAGGATTTAAAAAATAATGATTTGCAAACTGCTGCAGAAATGTGCAGAACTGAATTTGAGATGGGAAAAAAGGAGAAACTGAGGGAAACCTAAATGGATAGCTTTGTCTATCCCTGTCCTTGACCATTGGCCATACTGGCTGGGGATGAGGGGAGTTAATGTCCAAAACATTTGGAGGGCCACAGGTTCCCCACCAGTGCTTGTGGGCTTCTTCTACCCCAGGGATGGAGAACATTTGACCCTCTGGATGTTGTCAGGCTTTAACTGCCATCGCTCCCATCTCTTCCCTCTGATATGTAGCACTGTTCTGAGCTAGCATGTCTTCCCTGCAAAATGCCATTCTTATTTGCTCATTATGGTTGCTTCTCTCCTCACCTTTCATCCCATCTCACTCTTCTGACTGCTGGCAATTGGATGGTCCATTGCCCAGTCTGGCTATGGGCTCCTTTCTCCTTTCCCTCCAGGACCAAGGTATAACAACAGCAGCAGCAGCAGCAACCACATAAATTTAAATGTACTAAGAACCATATATAAACAAATCCATAAAGTCCTTAGAATCCTTAAGAGCATCAGTATAAAGGGGTAGAAATTAACCAAATGCTTGTATAAAAAAATGGGTCTGCAGCAGCCATGGGAAGAGAAGAGGCTGGACTCACCTCACAGGGGAGGGCATTCCATAGCCTAGGGGCCATGACAGAGAAGGCTCTGTTGTGAGTATTCGCCAATCGGGCTTCAGATATAGTAGGCACTTGCAGCAGGCCCTCTTCCCTGGCTCTCGTGCAGTGGGCATGACTAATTAGGGGAAGGCGGGCAGACAGATACCTAGGTCCAAACTGTTTAGGGCTTTAAAGGTCAAAACCAGCACCTTGAATTGTACTCAGAAGCAAACTGGAAGCAAATGTAGCTATTTTAGCACAGGCGTAATGTGCTCAAAGTGGCTCTTTCTAGTTAACATCCTGGCAACCGCATTTTGAACCAGTATTTTCACTCCCTTAGGACAGAGAGCTGATGAGTGGGGCAGCTGGTTGTTCCTATAGATGATCAGGAGAGCTTCCCCATTCACTCCCTTCACGAGGGGCATGTGGCTTGTGTGCCCGATAGGAACGCACATACAAAGCATTCCACAACACCAAAATGAATGCTTTGCATTTCAGCCATCATGCCATCTGGAGTAGAGCATCAGCACCATCCCCCAATGTGGATGGCAGGCACCAGCATCCAAATGGGTAGGGGAAACCTAGATCTCCAGGAGAGAGCTATGTGCTCTCCAGGCTTCAGGCAAAACATAAAATCAGGGTGACTGGAAGGCATGAGTTACTTATGCTTTTGCACTGTGCCACATCTGGAGCAACCCTATATCAAAGTGAGTTCCCAGCATTCTATGCCATACTCAAACATAGTTTAGATTAGAGTAATCCAAAGCAGCACCCACAACAAGACAGGAACAGGATTGTTTCTAAATGGCTGTGAAGGGGTGTCGCTAAGGGCAGGGACCAGTGTTGGCTAGCCGTGTCCCTGAGTGCACACACGTTTATTTAGTCTCATATGTGACCAGATGATGTTCATTCTAAATGCCGCAATGTGTGGCACTTGGGAACAATGTGTTGGTGGAGGCAAAATCAATCTGCTGTGCTTAGTAGCCGGGCCCATGGTGGGCAATGCTTTCCTCAGCCCAATAGCCTGGGACCCATAGGTGACCAGAAATTCCATGCATGTGAGTGGGGAGGCTGGTGGAGGAGGGATGGGGTGCTCTGTCCTACCTCTGCATCCGGGATAGAAGCCCAGTGGGTTGCTAGAGAAGGGGAACCCCCTCTTCTGTGACTATCAGACAGCTCTCCATCCCTTCTCAGCCAGCCCCCAACAGGCTAGTTAATTTTTTGCAGGCTAGACCTGAACTTACAAGATCTGAACAGGGTGGTTCACGACAGATGCTCTTAGAGGTCACTGATTCATAGGGTCGCCATAAGTCATAATCGACTTGAAGGCACATAACAACAACAACAAACAAAGTAAGTTTTATGGGCTTATTTATAAGACTGGCTGTGCCACACCTCATTCCCCCGCCCCCCAAGCAATACAGAGACCTTCCCTTCATATTTAGTTTGCTCATTCCAGTGATGGGCATTTTGCTTGTAGTGCAGGGATTGGAAGTCTGTGTCTCCAAATGTTCCTGGGTTCCAACTTCCATCAACCCTGGCTATTGGCTGTACTGGCTGGGGATGATTGGACTTGGAGTCTGGCAATGCCTGGAGGGCTACAGGTTCCCCATCCCTGTCATAGTGAGTAAGGCTGTTGTGCACAGCTCGCTAACCATGTTCAGGTGAAACATGAGAAGAACCATTGCACAGATAAATTAACACAGCATAGCCGCGTCCTCAAGGGAATGCAACAGACTGATGAAATGTGATGGACCTGAGTCCCCTTCATTGTGTACGTAACCAGACAGAGTGGGACCTTGGTGCCCCCATATTCAGAGAGGTTGTTTTGGGTGGACCTCTTATCGGGATACTTGGGATCCTATAACACCAAAGTGCGGTGATTGCTAAGTCTGCAAAACTGCTGTCCCCCATTTCTCATCCCCTTTTTTTGTAAAGGAATCATGCACCCACTTTGCTCAGTTTGTTTTGTTGTACACAGTTTGTATTTTGTGTCTGTCATCTCTGTAACTGTACCTGAAAGTGGACTTTTTGTGTGTGTCGTGAAAGAGAAGGCCCAGCTTGGAATATTTCCCCGACAACTTTCTCACCCCCATAAGGGCTTTTCCTTTCTCCAAATCTGGAAGTTCTTATGCCCCAAGGATTATTCTTCTCTGACCTCCAGACCTTGGATGTTAGGCTGGCATCGATGGCATGAGATGGAAGGAAGAGCCATGTGATCCTCATGCTTGCCCATCTCACTGCCACAAAACAAAGAGGAAGTTGTGCTGCCTTGCAGCCGAAGTGATGCCAGCCCTCCTACAGTTGTTTAAATTGGGGTTTACATATAAGTTTGACCTTTATGGTGTTACACATCCAGCTAAACACAGCATTTGTGGGTGCATTTTGGGATCTCTTGCAAATGCACAGCAAGCAAAGAACAAGCTCTTGCTATAAAAATGGTAGTGTTATAGCATTGCAAGTAGGAGGACCCTTTGTAGCCCGAGGGCCACATTCCTTTCTGAGCAGCCTCCCAGGGGCCACATCCCAGGGCCAGAGCAAAAGTGGGCAGAGCAATGAATGTAAAATTTGCAGCTTGGGACCAGCATACTTGAAAGATTATCTTACCCCCTATATACCCATTCGATCACTACACTCTGCAGATGAAGACCTCCTGCAAATACCGTCTTATCAGAAGGTCCGTTCCATAAAACATAGGAAGCGGACCTTTAGTGTTGTGGCACCTACCCTTTGGAATTCCTTCCCCTTAAATAATAGACAGGCACCATCTTTGTTATCTTTTTGGCACCTACTGAAGATCTTCCTCTTTCAACAAGCCTTTTAAGTAGAGACTTTATCTCAGGCTGCGTATGTGTTGGCATTGCTTTTTAAGATCTTTTTAGAGTTTTTTTTAAAAGATGTTTTTAAAGATGTGTTTTAAAATGTTTTTAAAGACATTTTGTTTCAATATGTTTTAAAGTCTTTTGTTTTTAAGATGTTTTAAAGTGTTTTTAGTGTTTCTGTTTGCCGCCCTGGGATTTCTGTTATGGACTGCCTTCAAGTCAATTCCGACTTATGGCGACCCAATGAATAGGGTTTTCATGGTAAGCGGTATTCAGAGTTGGTTTACCATTGCCTTCCTCTGAGGCTGAGAGGCAATGACTGGCCCAAGGTCACCCAGCGAGCTTCATGACTGTGTGGGGATTCGAAGCCTGGTCTCCCAAGTTGTAGTCCAACACTCTAACAACTATATATACATTTAATAAATAAAATAAAATAAAATTGACCTTTGTGTGGTAGGCTAGTTTCTACACTCAGTCACATGTTCCTCTTTATCCACCATCCAGATAAGCTAGAGGCATTATCAGAGTTAATAATAACACATCCCAGCCTAGCAAAAGCCCTCAAGTAGGATGTGAAACAGGGCCAATGCGGGTCATGGCCTGGGGAGAGTCCCAAGGGCCAGAGCGAAAGGCCTGGAGGGCCGCATTTGATTCCTCACCCCTGAGGTTTCTCCTCCTTGCAGTCCAATGTAGCCTTTAGATTTGTTCCCTGATCTGAGGGCTCTCCCAGGCAACCTCTTTATTGCGCGTTTGTCCCAATTTGTTTGAGGGGAGGCGAGACGACGTTGCATCAAAGCGAGTGTTATCCCACACTTTCCAGTCCATTTTCCCTGCCACTTTCCTTATTGCAAAAAGACCGATCTTTTGGGGGAGCAGTTTGTTGTGCAAGACCTCCCAACCCACTATAATTACGAGTCCTGGCATGTGGTTGGATCCCACCCCAAAAATAGCAACAGTCTGGAAGTGTCTCCATTTTAGAGCCGCCTGAAGAATCACAAGGAAGTCCATCCTTTGCAACTATCAAATGTCAGCATCTCCTATATGCCAAACCTTCCTGCATACAGGAATATAAGAACATATTTTCTTTGTGTCTGCCAGTGGTGGTTGGTGGCTCTGTGTCAGTGGGGCAAGGAATCCGCTCTGGGACCCTGGACAGCTCCTTGAAAGTTCAGACTAAAACCTGGAGCGGACTCCACTGGCATGGAGCCACCAGCTGCCGCTTCAGTTGAAAAATGGAAATGGACTGCCTTCAAGTTGATCCCGACTTATGGCGACCCTACGAATTGGGTTTTCATGGTAAGTGGCATTCAGAGGTGGTTTTACCATTGCCTTCCTCTGAGGCTGAGAGGCAGCGACTGGCCCAAAGACAGCCAGTGAGCTTCATGGCTGTGTGGGGATTTGAACTCTGGTCTCCCAGGTCGTAGTCCAGCACCTTAACCACTACACCACACTAGCTCTCGCTGTTACAATTAGAGGAAGTGATATCTTTCATTGATTTAACTGATTGTTCTAGATATCTTTTAATGTATTGTTAAAGCATGTGAATATATTATTAAAATGTGTATGGGAGCTTTTGGGAACAGAAGGGCAAGAAACAGAAATAAAAATAAAATTAAAAAATCTGCACAATAATCTTTGGATGTGGAAATAATCTGACATGTTGGTATTAAATAAGATATTACTGTCTTTTTAATATTAACAAGCATATCTTTTTTCTTTTCTTTTCAGGTCTGGGAGGGGCCCTTGGCTACCTTACAGGTGCTATTGATTGGGAGCATACTGTCCTGGGAAAATATCTGGGATCAGAATTCCAGGTGATGTTCTTTTATGCAGCTCTTGTGTTCCTGATCTGTCTTACTGTACACTTGTGCAGTATTCCTGAAACATCTCTCGCCATCAAGGTAGAATCTGAAGCCCTGCTAAAAGCAGCTCCACCCTATCAATATGGCTCCATAGGAAAAGTCAAGAATGATTATTTGAACAGTGGATATAATGAAATAGGTATTTTATCTCAGCAAGGGAAGCCCACCATAAAACAAGACATTCAGGTAATTGCTACTTTTTGGGTTACCATCTCTGCCTTTAATTCTTACATATTTGAGAGAGTAACCCTCGACCCCGCACCCACAGTAGAAAGTGATATAATCAATCTGGAATATCAGGTTGTTAGAAATAAAATGGAGGCTGGAACATGGGGCTGGATCCAGACTAAGGTTGCAATTTAATACATGTCTACTCAGAACTAAGCTCCATTGGGTTCAGTGGAACTTACTCCCAGGTAAGTGTGTATTAGGTTGCAGCCTAAGTTACCTAGTTCCCATTGAAATAAATGGAACACAAGTGAATTCATGACTAACTTGTTCTATTAATTTCAATGGGACCTAAGTTCAACTAACTTAGTCTGGTTCTAACCCACAATCTTATGGATGGCCCCATTTCTAAACTATGGTCATGATCCTAAAAAATTTAGTCATGCTCAAGGTTGCAATCTTGTACCCACTTCCCTGGGAATAAGCCCCACTGAACTCAATTGGGCTTTCTTCTGAGCAATATGTCTGTCCAGCTATCTAAGTTCACTGATCCTGATTAATTTGACTCTAATTTCATGTCTTGCATTTAGCCAAGAAGGATCTTGGCAAAGTATCACTGTGTTCGGTTGTCTTTCAGCTGCAGTCCTCAAGTTAATGCATTTAGTGAAAAGGAATCAGTCAGTTCTTGCTATATTAAAATCACAGAATCATAGAATCATAGAATTGGAAGGGGCATATGAGACCATCAAGTCCAACCTCCTACTCAATGCAGGTGTCCAAATTAAAGCATATCTGACAAGTGGCTGTCCAGCTGCCTCTTGAATGCCTCCAGTATTAGAGAGCCCACCACCTCCCTAGGTAATTGGTTCCATTGTCGAACTGTTCTAACAGGTAGGAAGTTTTTCCTGATGTTCAGTCAAAATCTGGCTTCCTGCAACTTGAGCTCATTATTCTGTGTCCTGCACTCTGGGACAATTGAGAAGAGATCCTGGCCCTCCTCAGTGTGGCAACCTTTCAAGTACTTGAAAAGTGCTATCATATCTCCCTTCAGTCTTCTCTTCTCAAGGCTAAACATGCCCGGTTCTTTCAGTCTCTTCTCATGAGGGATGGAATCCTCTCCTCCTTTACCTTTCATTTCAAGTATCTTTTCATTTTTCTGATCTCCAATTTTTTTTGCTTTGCAGAGAATTATCAATATTATAATCATTATTTATTCACAAGTCTCCACTGATACTGAAATTGCCAGTTTACATTCCTTTTCAAGTGCATTGCAGAGCAGATTAAGGCAGATAATCAACTCAGTGTCTTCCCCCCTGCTGCTTACAATCAGGACCTCATTCCTTCATGCTGCTTTTTGTCTGTCAGTTACAATCAAGACTTCATTGACATAAGTGAAAGGGAATACACATTTGAAGAGAAATAGAAAGTAGATTGAACTTTCACATAGAAAGTAGATTCATAAAAGTATCATACTATCAATGATTTCAAAACGATTGAAAAAAAAACAAATTGGGGGGAAAAAGAAGAAAGAATCGGAAACCAGGTGTGGAGAGTTGCTATTTCAAAATACTCTCCTCAAAGATAGAGAATATCAGAAATAATAATTAATCTGATGGCAAATCTGATTATTGCAGAAATGTAGCCCATCGCTACTCCTCACAGGGCTTTGTTTCCAGTCCCCTGATCATCCTTGTTGCCCTCCTCTGAACCCATTCCTGTTTGTCTGCATCCTTTTCAAAGTGTGGTGTCCAGAACTGGACACGGTACTCAAGAGGAGGCCTAAACATTGCAGAACAGAGGGGAACTAATACTTCATGCAATTTGGAAACTATACTTCTGTTATGCAGCCTAAAATAGTATTTGCCTTTTTTGCAGCCACATCACTCTGTTGGCTCATATTCAGCTTGTGATCAACTACAATCCTATCTTATCACTGTTCATTTGATTTCTTTTTCCTCGGTGTAGAACTTTGCATTTATTCCTATTCAATTTCATTCTGTTGTTTTCAGGCCAGTGCTCCAGCATATCAAGATCCCTTTGAATTTTGTTTCTGTCTTCCAGAGTATTAGTATTCCTCCCAATTTTGTATCTTCTGCAAATTTGATAAGCATTCCCTCCACATCCTCATCCAAGTTATTAATAAAAATGTTGAAGAGCACTGGGTCCAGAACCACTGATAAATACTGTTGAGTATGATTCTGCAGCCAACTGTGAATCTACCTGATAATTGTTCCATCCAGCCCACATGTATTTAGTTTGCTAATCAGAATATCATGGGGCACTTTGTCAAAAGCTTTGCTGAAGTCGAGATATATTATGTCCACAGCATTCCCACAGTCTACCAGGGAAGTTACCTGATCAAAAAATGAGATAAGGTTAATCCGGCTTTTTTAGGACTTGTTCTTGATAAATCCATGTTGGCTTCTAGCAATCACTGCATTGTTTTCAAGGTGCTTACAGACTGACCACTTTATAATCTGCTCCAGAATTTTCCCAGGGATTGATGTCAGGTTGACTGCTCTTTAGTTACCAGCTTCCTCCCTCTTGTCCTTTTTGAAGATAGGGACAACACTAGCCCTCCTCCAGTCATCTGGCACTTCACCAGTCCTCCACGATTTCGCAAAGATAATAGACAGTGGTTCCAACAGTTCTTCAGCCAGTTCCTTCAATACTCTAGGATGCAGTTTGTCGGGCCCTGCAGATTTGAACTCATTCAAAGTGATTAGGTATTCCTTGATGATTTGTCCATCTATTTCAAGATGCAATCCTGCCCCTTCAACTTCACGTTCTTTAGGAAGGTCATAGACCCTTTTTTGGGAGAAGACTGAGCCAAAGTAGGAATTGAGCACTTCTGCCTTTTCTTTGTCATCTGTTCTCATTTTGCCATCCTCGCTGAATAGCTGTACCATCATTTCTTTTCTCCGTCTTTTACTGTGGATGTACCTGAAGAAAGCTTTTTTGTTGCTTTTGGCATCTCTCGCTACCCTCAGTTCATTCTCAGCTTTAGCCTTCCAGATATCATCCCTGCAATTCTGTACTACTTGTCTGTACTCTTTCTTTCTGGCCTGGCCTTCCTTCCACTTCCTGTATGTGTCCTTTTTTTGTTTTCAGGTCATTTCTAAGCTTTTTGTGAAGCCACATTGGCTTCTTCTGCTATCTTCCTCTTTTTTTCCTTGATGGAATTGTTTGCCATTGTGTCTTAAGATTTTTCTGTTTTAGAAACTCCCACCCATCTTGGACTCCTTTTTTCATCAGGGTTGCTTGCCAATGAACCTTAGTTACCATTGTTCTGAGTTTATTAAAATCAGCTTTCCTGAAGTCCAGGGTACGCAAATGGCTACTCGCAGCTTTTGCTTCTGTTAAAATCAAGAATTCAAGTATGGTGTGGTCACTTTCCCCCAGAGTTCCTGTAGCTGCCACTTCATCCACCAAATCATCTCTATTGGTTAGAATCAAGTCAAGGCTAGCTGATTCTGTAGTTGCTTCCTCTACTTTCTGTAGGAGAAACTTATCTCCAACGCGTAAGGAATTTCTTGGAGGGGCCGTGTTTGGCAGAATTTGTCTCCCAGCAGATATCGGGGTAATTGAAGTTCCCCATTACTACTACACCATGCTTCTTTGAAACATTGTCAATTTGCTTTTCAAAAGTTTCATCCTCATCTTCTTGATTGGGTGGTCGGTAGTAGACTTCAACCACCATGCTCCTTTTATTCTTTGCGCCATTAATTTTAATCCAGATACTCTTGGTGGAGCTACCAAGCTCATCTTCCTCTATTTCTGTGCAGGCATATATATTTTTAACATATAGCATGACTACGCCTCCCTTTCTATTCCTTTTGTTCTTTTTGAACAAGTTATATTCTTCAGTTGCTGTATTCTACTCATGGGAGTCATCCCACCAAGTTTCAGTTATACCTATCAAGTCGTATTTACTCTCCTGTATTAAGAATTCAACTCCGTCATGTTTGTTTCCCATACTCTGGGGATTAGTATACAAACATCAAAGACCATGTGATTTACAGCCTGGCTTCCTTCCTACATTTTTATGAAGACTATTACTGGGCCCCATTAGAGCCATTCCCTCAATTCCTCTTACTGTGCACAAGACTTTGTTAGTCATTACTGGCAAGTTTATGTCTCCCGCCCCCTTAGGATTCAGTTTAAAGCTCTCCTGATGAATTTCTCCATGCTGAGGCCAATCATATTTCTCCCAGTCCTTGTGAGGTGCAACCTGTCACTTGCCAGCAGTCCATCCTCCAGGAAGCATAGCCCGTGGTCCCAGAATCCAAATCTCTCATGTTGGCACCAGTAGTTTATAGGCAGTCATTCACCCGGAGTACTCTCCATGAATGAAGGTGAAAGGGGAGGGCCACATAAAAAGATGACTCTTGTTGAATGCGCCATATTACCATCAATCAATCAATCAATCTATCAATCTATCTGTCTGTCTGTCTGTCTGTCATCTCCTGCCCTTCTTCCCATTTTCGAGATCATCCAGGCCCACCCTTAAGCAATGTTTTGTTTTGCATCCAATTTTTTTTGTTTTTTTTATTTGAATCCATTTAGGCCTGGGCTAAGCATATGGGGAAGACATTCTTCTTTTTTAAAAAAATGCATCTATTTGTTTGATTTGATTAACTGGCAACCTCAAGATACCTATGTGCTTACATGTTGGGAATCCCTATGAGTGCTTCCAGGCTGTCATTATTTTTCAGGCAGGATTCATTGCATACCAGGAAATTCAGGTTGTGCAATTAAAATGGTATGTGGTGCTCTTGCGCAACAAATTGACTTCCCCCACCGCTTCTACTTTTTGCCGTAAGGAAAGTGAGGGGGAAATGCTTTGGAAAGTGTGGGATAACAATTGCTTAGCATGGTATCATATAACCTCAGTGAAAAAAAATTAAAATGAATGCTCGATAAACAGCCAATGTATAACTTCTCTGCAAATGTTGTGCAAACAAATCAGGACAAATGCTCAATACACAGGCCATTGGGAAGTGGCCATTGGGAAGTGACCTATGTGAGGGTGGTTGTATACCACCAGCCCAAGCCAAACCCTACAGTGTTGCTTTGTGGCAATTTTTCTTTACTACTTATCAGAGGCTTTTACCAACCTGGAGCTCTCTAGATGATGTAGAACTACAACTCCTACCATGCTGTGTTGGCTGGTGGTGATGGGAGCTGTAGTCCAAAAACATCTGGAAGGTACCAGGTTGGTGAAGGCTGACTTACAGGAGTACCTTGTGGGCCCATGTGAAGGTCAAACTAAATGGAACACAAAAGTCACTTGACAGTTTGTTTTTACAAAGCTAAAGTCCTTGGCTTGTGACCCACAAGTCACTACAGTGTCATCCAATATCTGTGGACCATTATATGAGGAACAGCTAGGGATGGAAGGACCTGTAAGTCTTGGCTCTCTCAGTTTCTCATTTTTCCGATCTTAAATTCTGTTCTCCACATTTCTGCAGCAATCTGCATTTTTTAAAAAAAACCTCATAAAAATTCTTCAGCGTTTTAGGACAAATTTCTCCTAACACATTTTTGTAGGCAGTTTTCACTAATGTACACATTTTCAGAAGCAATTTCTCCTAATACAATACATTTTATATGTTATTTTCACTAATATATTTATTCTTACGCACACTTCCCCTAAACGTGCATTTTTGGAGACATTGTTTAGTTGGATAACTGTGTCGCATAATTTGGATAAATGTGTTTCGGTTCTCATATTGCTTTGGAAATTGTGGATTTGATGGATTTGGCTTTAAATGCAAACTGAACCAAATTTATCCCCCCTGTGATTGTAACATGTACACCAGTTCTCAGTGCGGTCAAAAGAAAATGCAGGATCTTTAGCCCTCTTCTGTGAATACTTTTGGGAGCCTTTAAAATGAAATATTGGGATATTCTTCCATTCAGGTTCGGAGGCAGATGACCATTAAGTCCCTCCTAAAAGCACTTTTAAGCATGCCCTCCCACTACCGCTGTTTGTGTGTGAGCCATTTGATGGGATGGACAGCTTTCCTTTCCAACATGCTCTTCTTCACCGATTTTATGGGGCAGGTAAGGAAAGTAACCATCCTTCCCCTGGCCGAATGCAAACTTGTTGATTTCAAGTATTTCACCTGCTTGCTTATACAGCATGATGGCAAATTTTAGAATTGTCAACATTTAGAATAGCCAAATGAGAAGAGAGATTTCAAAGAACACAAATGGATGCCTTCAGGCATTATTTATAGAACTGACTCCATTGGGTAGCCAAGTTTTAAAATTTATTTTAGAAAAAAAGGTTCAGCCTCTTTAATCTGTCATATTCTCTAAAAGATGAAAATGCCAGTTTTAAAAACAGCAGGACCTGGGGGAGCTTCCTCCTCCAACACACACGTTTCCATTTCTGTTGCAAATGTTTGATTCCCCTCCATATCACTCTTGGAATCTACAGAACTGACAATCATGCCGTACATTTTAAAATTAGAATCCCCTCTAGCATTTAATTATTTTGTTTACTGCTTTAGTGTATATGGGCAATTTTAACTGAAATAAACCTGACATTTCCAGCTCTCTGTTTCATGCCATTCAGAGACTATTATGTGAGTAGATATCCAAATCTGATCCTTCCCACTTGCTAGTGGAGGGTGTCATGGACCAGTACTACCTAGGAAGGGATACCCAATGTTGTTTCTTCCAGATATTTTTGAACTTTACCTTCCACCATCTCTGATCATTGGCCATGCTGGTTGGGCTGATGGGAATTGGAGTCCAGCACCATCTGGAGAAAGTCATGTTGGTCAGTAATTACCACTATGCTAAGGTCCCAGGAGGACAGAGGAGACTATGTCTGATGATAGCATTCTGCTGCCAGGAAGAAGGTTCTAGAATAGGAACCAATGTGCTGCTCTCCAGATGTTGTGGGACTCCACCTCCCACCGGTGCCAGGCAACATGGTCAGTCATCATGGAGTTTTACTGCCCTCTAGAAGTTCTTGGACTACGCCAGCAATTCATGTCTCAGAGTTTGGAAACAGTCAAGTGAAACGGCACACTATGGTTTGGTGTTGCAAGAATGAGCAGGCAATAGTTTCTGGCTTGTGGGTTCCCCTTCCTCTTCCCATGCCTTGTTGTACGAGGGGAATCTTAACATCCACTCCCAGTTTGTAGCAAAACATGCCAACAAGCTAGGATTTGCAAATCACATTCAAGTAATGGGTTATAATACTGGTTTTTAGTCAAAACAGTTAAGAATGGGTTGTATCCAATATTTGACCTACTCAGGGTAGACCCATTGAAGTGAATGAACATAATTAACTTTGATCCATTAATTTCAAGGGGTCTTCTCTGAATATTTGTTAGTTGGATACAACCCTATGGTTTAGCAGAAACTGAGACCAGACATTTCTATTTTGACTTACAGGTGGAGGAGGAAATGCATGAGTCCAAGGTTTATTCTTGTAACATCAAACCATGGTTTGGTACTAACATGCAAATAGAATCATTGTGACCTTGTGCTGGTGGAAAGCCTGTCTGAAACAGGAGTCAGACCACAATACTATCAATTGTTGGCCCTACACTATTGGCAGAAAGTCTGCTGTCAGTACATGTCATCATCATAATTAAAGTCACCAACACAAAATAACACACAGATGCAATCAATCCTGTGCAAGTGAAATAACATAAGAACATAAGAAGAGCCTGCTGGATCAGGCCAGTGGCCCATCTAGTCCAGCATCCTGTTCTCACAGTGGCCAACCAGGTGCCTGGGGGAAGCCCGCAAGCAGGACCCGAGTGCAAGAACACTCTCCCCTCCTGAGGCTTCCGGCAACTGGTTTTCAGAAGCATGCTGCCTCTGACTAGGGTGGCAGAGCACAGCCATCATGGCTAGTGGCCATTGATAGCCCTGTCCTCCATGAATTTGTCTAATCTTCTTTTAAAGCCGTCCAAGCTGGTGGCCATTACTGCATCTTGTGGGAGCAAATTCCATAGTTTAACTATGCGCTGAGTAAAGAAGTACTTCCTTTTGTCTGTCCTGAGTCTTCCAACATTCAGCTTCTTTGAATGTCCATGAGTTCTAGTATTATGAGAGAGGGAGAAGAACTTTTCTCTATCCACTTTCTCAATGCCATGCATAATTTTATACACTTCTATCATGTCTCCTGACCCGCCTTTTCTCTAAACTAAAAAGCCCCAAATGCTGCAACCTTTCCTCGTAAGGGAGTCGCTCCATCCCCTTGATCATTCTGGTTGCCCTCTTCTGAACCTTTTCCAACTCTAGAATATCCTTTTTGAGATGAGGCGACCAGAACTGTACACAGTATTCCAAATGCGGCCGCACCATAGATTTATACAACGGCATTATGATATCGGCTGTTTTATTTTCAATACCTTTCCTAATTATCGCTAGCATGGAATTTGCCTTTTTCACAGCTGCCGCACACTGGGTCGACATTTTCATCGTGCTGTCCACTACAACCCCGAGGTCTCTCTCCTGGTCGGTCACCGCCAGTTCAGACCCCATGAGCGTATATGTGAAATTAAGATTTTTTGCTCCAACATGCATAATTTTACACTTGTTTATATTGAATTGCATTTGCCATTTTTCTGCCCATTCACTCAGTTTGGAGAGGTCTTTTTGGAGCTCTTCGCAATCCCTTTTTGTTTTAACAACCCTGAACAATTTAGTGTCATCAGCAAACTTGGCCACTTCACTGCTCACTCCTAATTCTAGGTCATTAATGAACAAGTTGAAAAGTACAGGTCCCAATACCGATCCTTGAGGGACTCCACTTTCTACAGCCCTCCATTGGGAGAACTGTCCGTTTATTCCTACTCTCTGCTTTCTGCTTCTTAACCAATTTCTTATCCACAAGAGGACCTCTCCTCTTATTCCATGACTGCTAAGCTTCCTCAGAAGCCTTTGGTGAGGTACCTTGTCAAACGCTTTTTGAAAGTCTAAGTACACTATGTCCACTGGATCACCTCTATCTATATGCTTGTTGACACTCTCAAAGAATTCTAATAGGTTACTGAGACAGGACTTTCCCTTGCAGAAGCTATGCTGGCTGTGCTTCAGCAAGGCTTGTTCTTCTGTGTGCTTAGTTAATCTAGCTTTAATAATACTTTCTACCAGTTTTCCAGGGACAGAGGTTAAGCTAACTGGCCTGTAATTTCCGGGATCCCCTCTGGATCCCTTTTTGAAGATTGGTGTTACATTTGCCACTTTCCAATCCTCAGGCACGGAGGAGGACCAAAGGGACAAGTTACATATTTTAGTTAGCAGATCAGCAATTTCACCTTTGAGTTCTTTGAGAACTCTCGGGTGGATGCCATCCGGGCCCGGTGATTTGTCAGTTTTTATATTGTCCATTAAGCTTAGAACTTCCTCTCTCGTTACCACTATTTGTCTCAGTTCCTCAGAATCCCTTCCTGCAAATGTTAGTTCAGGTTCAGGGATCTGCCCTATATCTTCCACTGTGAAGACAGATGCAAAGAATTCATTTAGCTTCTCTGCAATCTCCTTATCGTTCTTTAGTACACCTTTGACTCCCTTATCATCCAAGGGTCCAATCGTCTCCCTAGATGGTCTCCTGCTTTGAATGTATAGAATTTTTTGTTGTTGGTTTTTATGTTCTTAGCAATGTGCTCCTCAAATTCTTTTTTAGCATCCCTTATTGTCTTCTTGCATTTCTTTTGCCAGAGTTTCTGTTCTTTTTTATTTTCTTCATTCGGACAAGACTTCCATTTTTTGAAGGAAGACTTTTTGCCTCTAATGTGACCGTGTTGGATTTTCTTGGCAATTGGCCAGTTACATGTATGTTTAATTTAATAGCACTGTGGTCACTGCTCCCAATCGGTTCAACAACACTTACATCTTGCACCAGGTCCCGGTCCCCACTGAGGATTAAGTCCAGGGCTGCCGTCCCTCTGGTCGGTTCCATGACCAACTGGTCTAGGGAATAGTCATTTAGAATATCTAGAAACTTTGCTTCTTTGTCATGACTGGAACACATATGCAGCCAGTCTATGTCCGGGTAGTTGAAGTCACCCATTACTACCACATTTCCTAGTTTGGATGCTTCCTCAATTTCATATCTCATCTCCAGGTCTCCCTGAGCATTTTGATCAGGGGAACGATAGATCGTTCCCAGTATTAAGTCCCTCCTGGGGCATGGTATCACCACCCACAACAATTCTGTGGAGGAGTCTGCCTCTTTTGGGGTTTCGAGCTTGCTGGATTCAATGCCTTCTTTCAAGTATAGAGCGACTCCGCCACCAATACGTCCTTCCCTGTCCTTCCGATATAGTTTATATCCAGGGATAACCGTATCCCACTGGTTTTCTCCATTCCACCAGGTCTCCATTATGCTCACTATATCAATGCTCTCCTCTAAGACCAAGCACTCCAGTTCTCCCATCTTGGTTCGCAGGCTCCTAGCATTAGCGTACAGGCACTTGTAAGCAGTGTCTCTCTTCAAGTGTCTTTGGCACTTGTGGTTAGGCCTGTGGTAATTTTGCTCTTCTGAATATATATCCTGTGCCCCTGCTCTCACAATGCCTACTTCTAGGCCTACCCCTTTTAAAATTTCATCATTTCTTTGGTTTTTATCCCAGGGGGGAGGTTTATTCCGAACCGGACCTTTCTCAGCTCCTGTACTTGTAAGCAAGTCCTTTGGGTCCTATTTTATTTAGAAATGCAATATCAGCATAGCCTGTTCTTATTCTTCTATTTTGTGGTGCACTGCAGATTGTGTTCAATGGTGATCCTTACGCACCTCATAACTCCACAGCTTATCTAACCTACGAGAGGGGGGTAGAGATTGGATGCTGGGGGATGTGCATCAATGCAATTTCTTCCTCACTTTATTCCTGTGAGTATTACCAACAAATGGATTCTTGTGATGTTACCAAAATATAAGTGCATTTATACAGAGTGGGCTTTAGGGACTTCAGAGCATTTTATCTACATTATCTTTGTGACTATACAACAACTCTGTAAAGCTGATCAATATTATTGTGCTCATTTTACAGATGTGGAGTTGAGGCTATGAGGTGGCTTGCCCTAAGGCTGCCTTGTCCAACCTTTGGGTTCCCAGATGTTGCTAGACTGCAACTCCCATCAGCCCCAGCCAGCATGGCCAATGGTCAGGAATTATGGGAACTGTAGTCCAGCAACATCTGTGGCCCAAAGGTTGGACAAGGCTGCCCTAAGGGTTCCTGGTGATTCTGTGGAAGAGGGAAGAGTCAAATTCAGGGTTTCCAAATTTGTAGAATATGGCAGAGCACATGCTTTTTGTACAGAAGGCCCAAGGATAAATTCCTGGCATTTTCAGTTAAAACTATGGCAAAGACCTGTGTGTGTTTTGGAGAACAGCTGCCAGTCAAAATAAAAGATACAAATAGATCAATGCTTTGCTGATATAAGGCAATTTCAAGCTTCCTTCATTGATATGGATGGTAAGACCCAAAGAGTGGTCTGGAGGTGTACAATAAAGTTTTGACTGCTAAACCTAAAGAGATCTTACCATGACGGGTACCAGGGAGACTGTCTGAGAATCATATGCAGCTCCTTGGAGGAAACTAGATACAATTAGTCGATAAAATTAAGCGGTATAAAAATCTTGCTAAATAAATTTAAAAAATAATGTTCAGTGGTGATTCAACTGGTTACCTTTTAACCAACCAAACAAAACCCTTTCTCAATCCTTTTCTCCCAACAGATTTGCAGAAAGCCCTTCTACCTTACATTGGATTAAAAGGACTTTACTTCATTGGATACCTGCTTTTTGGACTGGGCACTGGGTTTATCGGACTCTTTCCCAAGGTGTATTCTACTTTGGCTCTGTGTTCCCTCTTTGGTGTAATGTCCAGCACATTATACACCGTACCATTCAACCTCATTGCTGATTATCACAAGGAGGAAGAAGTAAGTTGGAATGCATGCTTGTTGCCATATCCTTCCCTATAGCATCCCTGTTCTAACTCCCGGAACTAACTCTCGTGTCCCATCTCCATCTGTGTCCGTGGGAAGTGCAAACCGAGAAGTGAGTGTAGACACAGCCAAGTTGCTTCTCTTTATTACTGACATCTCAAAGCCAACTGAGCTCTGTTTTTCTAGACTTGTTTAGAGTTAGATCTGTTTAGAATTTTGGAGGCGGCGGGGGGGGGGAAATGGTACCAGGAGTCAGTGGAGTTGGTTGGCCATTTCTGTAGGCCTTAGAGCAGCCACTTATGCACTATCAAAAAAAGAGAAGACATTCAGATTTGTATAAAATCTGCTTGTGCTAATTGACGTACATAGATGGGATGTGGATGTGGCCAAGCCCGAACAGCAAGTTACGGGGAGGAGAGGCAAGGTGGATTTTCAAAGTTGATTGTTGGAGGATTCAGGACAGACAAAAATAAATACTTCTTCACACAGTGCATAGTTTATGGAATTCCCTTCCACTAGATGCAGTGATGGCCACCAACTTGGATGGCTTTAAAACAGGACAGAGCTTGGAAAAGTTACTTTTTTGAATCCAGTGGCCACGCTGGCTGGAGCTGATGGGAGTTGTAGTTCAAAAAAGTAACTTTTCCAAGCTCTGAAACAGGATGATACAAACTCAAGGAAGATACAGCTATCAACAGCTACTCGCCACGATGCCTGTGTTCTACTTCCACTGTTGGAGGCAGTATGTCTCTGAGTGCCATTTGCTGGGAATGACAAGTGAGGAGAGTGCTATAGTGCTCAAGTCCTGCTTGTGGGCTTCCCATAAGCATCTGTCTGACCACTGTGAGAATAGGATGCTGGTTTAGATAGTATGGGCCCTTCTTGTTTTATAGATGATCTTTTTCACTGTAGACCATTGGCCCATTTATTCCAATGTGGTCTACTGAATAGCAGCCATTCTCTCAGGTCTCAGGAAAAAGTCTTCCCCAGTGCTTGCTCTCTGAGTACCTTTAACTGGTGACTGAACCTGGAGTCATCTGCCAACAAAACACATGCTCTATACTGATTAATATTCAGAAGTGATGAATGCTCTGAGACGAAGCTGCTCTTCTGACGCCAGTATCACTGCTGCTTACCCCTGATGGGGATGTGTGGGGTGGTTGCGCGGCTGCAGTTGCCCTGATGGTAAGCCCCAGCTAAGTAAGCAGCAGTGATGCCGGTGGTGGGAGGATGGCTCTGCGGCTTTGCCCCACCACGTGCACCACGACTGCCGATATTGTCCTTCCCCAAAAAGATGTGGCACCAGGACTAGAACCAACCAAGACTAAACAAAGCGTCACTAATTTCGAAGGGAAACGTTGAGTTTCCCATTAAATCAATGGCTTGTCACTGCTTAGGAGAGCAGCCAGATGCAAAAGAGGGCAGAGTTCTTGCAGCTTTAAACGTCATGTAGAAGAGAGATCACGTTCCCTCTTTTACACAAAGATGAAAGCTGCAAAGGACTTTGTCTCCCCTACAACCTGGCTGCCCTCCTGCATAGCTTAACTGTCAACATAATGCCATAACAACTGCTTGAGGATGGGTTGCTTTGAGGTTTAAATACCCACTGAAAAAGAGTTTTGTACATCTCAAAATGTTTTGCATTTCATTACCAGATTTTTGTTAAAAAATGTGCCTTTGCATTCAGTTATTATTCTTTGATTATTGCCACACCACCCACAGAATGGGATACAAATTGCTGCACAACTGATTCTTAATTCCATCAACAGTTATATTTCATTGACAAAGACAATCTGGATCAGCAGGTGTTTAGAATGCAAGGCAGACTGATCCAGGAATGAAACTTTATCACAGAGAAGTCAGGGGTGAACACATCTCAGCTCCTAAGTTAGCTCATTTAGCATGATCAGAAGAAGCTGAGGAGGCTGAACTCTCTCAGGGATGTTAGGTTTTGAGCACATCTTCTGTCGGGTTAAAGGACTGAGAAATGTTCAGGTGGAAAAGCACTGCAAGATAGTGTTTTATTCTCTACTGAGGTATATTTTTCATAGGAAAAAAAACCATTTTGATTACCTTGGCTTATTGTCATGAAACACTGCACACATTTGGTAGCTACCTTCTTTGCTGAACTTTGCTTTCCCTTAGAAAGTTGGAGATCAAAAGCTTTCCTACTAACATAATGTGACATAGCAGTCAGGGTGCTGGACTAGAACCAGGGAGAACTGGGTCCAAATCCCTGCTCAGTTATGTCCCTCTTTGGTTGATTCATCATTTCTCAGTCTAATATAGCTCACAGGGTTGTTGTTAGGATAAAATGGAGAGTGGGAGAAAGAATGATATATGGCTTCTTTTATTTAGAAAATGCATGTGATCTCCTTGGAGGAAAAATGGGATGTAATAAATTTTTAAAATTGTATTTCATATGATGGCACCAGAAAGGAGGTCAGTTGCTTTTGCTTTGCTGTTTGCTTAGTTGGATAGGTTTTGCCATACTTTGTTAACAACAGGAGAACTTTTTATCTCCAGCTTTCCGAAGGTAATTATGGTTCAGCCAAGAAGATAGTTAATGAAATGCCTGCAAGTGTATCATTACAACAAGCCCAGGCCATCAAGAGATGTTTCTATAAAAAAAACCCTTCACGCTGACCTTGCAATGCTTCTTATTTATCATTCAGAAAGCACTCTTGTTCCCTTAAGTGTTAAGTGTGAATTGTCACTTATTTGGAAGACTCTTCAGTCAAGTGCCCTGGACTTTAATGTAACCTACTAGGAAATTATCATACTTCAGAGCAGCTTCTAATGAGTTAGTGGCAAAAATATTGCGTATTTTGATTTGCGCTCATCCATTGAGAGAGCAGTCAGAGCACTAGGTCTCTTTGGCCTGTTTCATGAGTAACCCCTCTCAGCTTGCCCATCAAAAAGGTCTTCACCTGGAGCCCTTCTGTCCGAATGCATAACTGAACCCTCAAAAGGGGTACAGACATGCAAAATAGTTGTACATAAGAACAAGAGAAAAGAGCCTGCTGGATGAGGCCAGTGGCCCATCTCGTTCAGCATTCTGTTCTCCCAGTGGCTGACCAGATGCCTATGGGAAGCTTGAAACCAGGACCTGAGTACAACAGCACCAACCTCTCCTGCAGTTTCCAGCAACTGGAATTCAGAAGCATACTGTCTCCAACAGTGGAAGTACATTGTGACTGAGAGCGGGGGAAAGTCTTTCCTTACTAGCAGATTTTTCTCTTTGTAAAGGTTGTACCCAAAACAAATTACTAGAGCCACCACAGGTGCCTTCCATATATTCTTGGACTACAACTGCCCTCATCCCTAGGCATTTGCCATGCTGGCTGCGGCCAGTGGGAGTTGGGGTCCAACAACACATGTCTCACCCTGACCAAGGCTACCTGGCTGTCTCAAGGGGTGGGGGTGGTTCTAGGCCCTGCTGATGAAGACTCTCCCTCCAGCCCAACTCTGAAAATAATAAAAAGAAAGCAGCTTTAGAATGACTTTCCCAAAGCCCAGTGGACACATTATTCGACAGAACTTTATGAACTATCCTTGGTACACAAGGAGTAGTTTAACAGCCTAGCACGTGGAGAAAGTTTTAGCGAGAAATTCAAGAGAAATCCCCTTTTAAAACCAACGAAGCCAACTGCCAATGTCTAGAAAGATATTTTATTTGGAGAAAGGGAGGGGAAAGGAGGCTACATGCACGAATTATAAAAGCAAACAAGTCAGTCGGACTTGGCTCGTTACATTTTACCTGCTTGAGTAGAGTGTAGGGTTTCAGAGCATGTACAGAATTCCTGGCACAAAAATGTATCTGAGAGATCATTAACCTCTAGCAGAGCATCTGTGGCAATGTGATTTGCATTCTTCCCAAGGAGACAGGTGACTGGGACGATTACTTCACACATTAATGTGAACCTGAGACCATTTGAAGCCAGCCTCCTTCCTCAGATGGATTTGGATCAATGGAGAACTAAGCTCCATCTTTTATGGAAGTGGTCAAGGTGGCCAATCAGAAATTTATGTAGAGGATGGTTTCACCTTCCTAATGGGTTTGGATTTCTATGACAAAACAGCCAGTTCAGACTAGCTGGCTGTTGTAAAAAAGAGTCAAACCAGGAAAGTCTATGGGATCTATTACCAAGAATGTTGGTCTATGCAGGAAGCTCTCAACAGGGATCCAGAGTCCCAGACACTCAAGATGAGGCTATTTGTTTGAATTGACAAAGAGAGGTTTCCCACATAATGACATGGCTGCAAAAGACACAGACATTGGTAACTCTAATCCTATGTTTACAGCTGGATCACTGGGGACTTGACCCTTCTACTATTCCCCCCTTGGTCAGTGGAACTATTCTTTTTCATGTACAAGAGGCTTGTTTCTGTTAAGTTCAACCTGATGTCCCCCCCTTCCTGGATCTATTGATGTGGTCTATTGTGTTTTTGTGAGCCTTAAAGAGACATGGGCCCTATTCATTGTTGCTAGCTGCTCTCAGTTCTCAAAACTGAGGGTGGGAGATTTTTTTTTTTAAGTAAATGTAGAATTGGGCTGTACCAAGTCATAAGAAGTAGGGATACGAGGTGTGGCCAGTCAGAGCTGGCCCAAGATATTTTCTTGCCTAAGGTGAGGAACAAAATGGCACCCCCTCTTAATTCCATGTAAGAAGCTGAGTGGGCTGGCAGCTGAAACTTAGACCCCATCTATATTATCCATTTAAAACAGTATCATACCACTTTAAACAGTCACGGCTTCCCCAAAGAATCCTGGGAACTGTAGTTTATGAAGTGTGCTGAGAGTTGTTAGGAGATCCCCTATCCCCTAATAGAGCTACAATTCTCAGAGTCCCCTGGGAAGAGGGATTGATTGTTAAATCACTCTGAGAACTGTAGCTTTGTGAGGGGAATAGAGGTTTCTTAACTCTCAGCACCCTTAACAGACTACAGTTCCCAGAACTCTTTGGGGGAAGCCATAAAAGTTTAAAGTGGTAAGATACTCCTTTAAATGGATAGTGAAGGTTGGGTCCTAATTCAGTCCTGATGATGCGACAGTGACTTCCACAGCACCAGAGGCAGCAGGTGAGGGGTGGTGGTTATGTGTGGAAAGACATGCTGTATAGCCACGTTCTCCAAAAGAGGGGAATGGCCATAGAGCCTTAGAAGCAGTCCTGTAACCAGTCTTCCTTATTAGGCAGGGTAGATACAATTCTAGGTGGGGCATTCTTTGGAGAGGAGGTGCATAACACCAGCCAATCCCCACCCACTAGCGGAGAGGATGTGAAGGCCAGGCTAGGGGAAGGGAAAGGCAGTGACCTTTCCCCCTCACGTCTCCATCTAGAGAGTGTGTTAACTTACATAAGTGTTTCATTAAAAAAAAGATGTCAAGGATACAGTGACCAAGGTGATACCAAAAGGTGCTAACTCCTCCTTGAGGATCCCTCCTTCTAGTTTTGTTCCTGACTCTTATATTTTCTTTCCTGTTGGACAATCAGTTTAACTGGTTGTTATAGAAAGGACTTAACCAAGTGATTGGAAACTAATTGTGGAAGACAACAGGATTTTTTTAAATTGATGGCTGGGTTGATTTTTCTGTCCAGAAACCCTGAAAAGGCCTCAAGCTGAGCTGCACATATTGGCAAAATCAGAAATGAGGCTTGAGTTACAGCCTAGATGGCCAGCCACCCAGGTAACTGTAGTGTGCACAGCAGTATTTTTATTCCTCTAGGGCTGTTTTCATCCTTTGCCAACAAGTACACAAAGAAGAAGAAAAAATAGCCACTATGATTGTGGGTATAGTGAGTGTTTTAAAAGAGTAAAGGGTAATTTAAGGTAGATAGTTTTTCAGATCACTTTAAGTGATCTCTTTATTTCACCCTTTAGCAATAAGCACCCAATCCTGCTCTGTTCATCATCATAACTGCAAGATAAATAAACTCTTACTGCAGGCAAACAAACATAATTCTTTATTGCTGGCTGGGTAGAGAACACAAGTGAAGCTGAAATTGAAAAGCAGAGCAAAGGAAAGTCAAAGGGGTGGAGTCTAGCCCATAACACAAAGTTCGAATATATTTACCTCTTCAAGGGTCATGTTAGTATATAGGCTGGGTTTTCTTTAGGATCACGTAAGTTAATACGGGGTGATTGTGATCATGAAAAATCCACCCACAGTCATGTGAGCAGACTTTGAGGGGCTCTTCCAGATGTGGCTTTTGTTATGTACTCGCCATGCCTCATTCACTGAATTTTTCAGAGGGTCCTATTCTTAAATTGCTCCTGTTCTTAAAACAACCTGTCATTCTTTAAATGGACGCTGTCATTGTCTGTCATGTCACAAATTAAAAAGACAATTTTTAAAAAATCCTGGGGGAGGGGTGAAGCACAGCTCTGGGGGGGGGGGACATGGTGCACCCATTTGCCCCACCCTGGCTACAGGGCTGCTTAGGAGGAACAGCCAGAGGAGTGTTGCTGCCCGCCACCACCCGCCACCTAAGGCAGCCACCTCACTTTCCTTAATGGCAGGGTCAGCCTGGTGGCCAGTGGAACTTTTCTCTATTCTGTGCAATTCCAGTGGTCCAAACGCAGCTTCATGGAGTTTGAAAGGCGCACCTGATCTCCTCATCAAAGTATCATTTCCTGTGGTCACAAGAACAAAGGTTTGGCTTGCCTCTTCAGCAAGACTGTGTAGGATTTAAATGACTGAGAACCATGTCTCTACAATCTACACTGGCTTCCAGTTGCTTTCCGGGCTCAATTCAAGGTGTTGGTATTAACCTTTAAAGCCCTGTATGGTGTCGGCCCAGTATATCTGATGGAGCGCCTCCACCGTCACAAATTGAGCCGCCCTACAAGATCTGCCACGCAGGGCCTTCTCTCAGTCCCACCAACTAAAGTGGCTAGGTTGGTGAGGACTCGAGAGAGAGCTTTTTCTGTGGCGGCCCCCTCGATCTGGAACTCCCTCCCAATAGATCTTCGTCATGCCCCTTCCCTGGATATATTTCGCCAGGGCCTGAAGACTTGGCTTTTTAATCAGGCCTTCGCAACCTTTGAGACCTCTAAGGTGAATCAGCCTTGAACTAAAATGTTGATAAATCTATCATACTGTAAACTTTGTATTGTACTGTACTGACTATATTTATTATTGTATTTTATCATGTTTTATTGTTCGCCACCTAGAGTGGCCATCGGCCAGATAGGCGGCTTATAAATTAAAGTTTATTATTATTATTATTATGTCATGAAACGGACAGCACCGGATTCCTCACAGGATTGGCTCTTGTGCCTGGTTGGACTGAGTTCCCTTTTCTCTTTGCTTTCAGTGTCAGATGGGAGGAGGTGAAGAGCACAGCCGAGGAAAGGGAGTGGACTGCGCTGCCCTCACTTGCATGGTTCAGCTGGCCCAGACCATTGTTGGGGTGGGCCTGGGCTTCATGGTCAGTGCCGCTGGCAGTGTGGTGGTGGTCGTGATCTCCGCCTCTGCAGTTGCTTTAATGGGTTGCTGCTTTGTAGCGTTCTTTGTGCGTTACGTGGAAGGAAACAATAAATAGTTGATGCTCGGGAAAAGCTGTGGTCTTTGACAAAGGGTGGGGCACTGTTGTTCTCTGGTTATATTTATATGGTACTGCATCCATACTGATCTTTTCTGTAGCAACTCTTTTCTTTCTTTGTGTTTGTGCTGGGAACATTTGTGGGCACCAGTTCTCCCACACAGTTTGGGCCCCTCTATGCCATGGACTTAAACCAGCTTAAAAGGCATCCCTCCTCAAGGAATTATGCCTTCTGCATTTCTGTGGTGGGGACTGGGAGTCTTTAACAAACCGGGATGGGCTAATTTCAGTCTTGCCCAGTCTTCTTTTCTTTTCTTTTTTTAAAAAAACCAAGAACCCCAGAGGTCCACTGGTGAGTTTTCCAGTTTACAAAGCCACAGTGCATATTTAGGCTTTCATTAGGGGGGTTTCCAAATTGGGGCTTAAGATTGCAAATGGGTTGTTCAGAAAGCACAAACAGGTAATTAGCAACAGGTTTTTTTAAAGAAAAAACCTCACTGCATTTCCTTCAGAAAGAGTAAATCCAGATTAAATGAAGGAATATGGGTTGGCATTTTGATGCCAATGACGTTGTGTGGACACTGCAAAATGCTTGCATGCATGAAGAGCACTGATTCCACAATAAACACCTGTCTGATAGCACCCTTATACTGTTAAGGCGTAACTCATCTGTGTTAAGCAGTCCTGAGTGTGTGCTCTTGTTTCAGAATTGTCTTGTTAAATCAGACCAAAATACATCTAGACCAGCATTTTTTTTGAACCAGTAGATGCCATAGCTCAATGGCAGAGCACATATTTGGCATGCAAAATGTCCTGGGTTCAGTCCCTGGCATCTCCAGATAGGGCTAGAAAAGACTGTCTGGAATCCCAGAGAACGTCTGCCACCCCATAAATTTAAAGCACTCACATAGTACTTAGACAGTCATGGCTTTCCCCAGTGGCGTCACTAGGGTTGGTGTCACCCGGTGCGGTAACTCATGGTGTCACCCTCATGGACCTCCTCCCGTATCAGACCATACAGAATCCTTAGTAATGTTTTTTGTACTAATGTTACTCGTAAATCGTAATTCCCATATATCACTGAATGTAATGGCAATAGTAGTGACGTAAACAACTAGCAAAATTAAAATTACACCTTTAAATTACAATATCGTACGCACAGCTCAAATTCTTGCTCTTGTTACTAATGGGAGTTAATTATCTTGCATATGCCCATAGTAAATTTTCAGATACTTTCAGACCCTCAGCAATTTTCAAGTGGTCTATGTAGAAGAAAGGTTTGGGAACCCCCGGAATAAGACACCTGCCTATGTCCCTATGCTGCTCTCTCCCCTCATTTAGGTGCCTGGGATGCATGCGTGTGGACACACCTCCTTACAATGAAAGAAAGTGATTCTTAATAATAAGTCTCCAGACACAAAGTTACATAGGTATTTATCAGTTGTTTAGTAGAACATTCAGAGCTGCAGGGTCCCTTCATGATAGTTACAGCCACGTACACCCTTTTTTGCTCCTGGATTAAGAATGAGATCTTTGTTAATGCATTCTCTCACAACAACAAACATCACTAGGAGCCAATCAGCATGAAAGTGGAGAGCATTAGCAACTAAGAAGAGTCTTCTCAGTGGCTGACTCACCTCCTTTCACTCTGATTGGCTCCAATCTGCAGAAAAGGCAAGGAAGCATATTAGAAGACTCTTCTCAGTGACTAACACACTCCCTTTTCATGCTGACTGTAGGATGCTTGGAGACATAGAGACCCTGCTCCCAAAAAAGCAGAGGGACTAAGATCCCCTGGGCGACTACCCTCCTGGTGCTTATGGACATGACCGTAATATATTTTGTGATGTGCAAGTTCAACATTATTTATTAAGTGTGTTTAGGATTACACTGATGGCATTCCCAAATATGTACTTTCATACAGACTTTGGTTTTCCATAACACAATGTTTGTCCAAGCCTCCACACTTGGGGGGGCACTACTTGCACACCCCTTCCATAAGCACATCAAAGTTGGATACACACCTGAACCAAGACCCAGACAAAAGGGCACTCAAAACAAAAAGGTAATTACAGTGGCTGAGTAGATCTTGTACAGTGGTTATACTGACTGGGCAGCCACTGTCCTTCACATTTTACAAAATACTTTTTCCTATACAAAGATTAAATTTCTGTGTATGAAAAAGTAATATATGAAGTGGTCTCAATAGCGAGAAAAGTAAACAAGTGAATGGTGATCCAAATGTTTTTCATTCTCACATTATGAAGCTAGCTGCCAGATGATGTTTCACCTTCGCTACACATGCAGCGTAGAATGAAAAAACAGCACCCAAGCCACCATTCAATACGTACACGTGTTCTTTCCAACATGAATCTACAGGTCTCAAAAAGTAATGTGTGACAAAGTCCTCAAACACCTTATAACATGCCTCAAACATGGTCTCTTGTTCTACCAGCATGCCTTCACACCATCACTTTGCCAAAACATAGGGATAGGTAAATTGCTTTTAGGGAGGTTCACAATTATGATTTCCTATTTATTTAATCTAAAAATATTTAAAATACATAAAAACAGCCAGGGGAAGATATTGGAGAAATATAAAATAAATACAAATAAAATAAAATAAAATAAAAAGGGGGGGGAGGTGAAAAGACCTTAAATGTGCTACTCACCATCTCTCAGCCTGGATGAAAACAACGGAGAACCATGACCACCCCTAGGAAGAAGGGCACACTTAAAATGTAGAGGAAAAAATCATCTACAACCATAGTGTGAAATCAAATACTTATTGGGACACAGTATGAAGAAATATTTATATAAACATGACTATCAAATACGTTTATGAATTACACAATCTTTAAATATATTTATAGTGCAAACTGATGTTTGTTTACTCAGAAGCAAGTCCCAATGTATTCAATGGGGCTTACTCAAACTGGGAAGTGTGCAGAGAACTACAGCCTCAAGTGATAAGGAACTTGTTCTTTCAACTTGTTCTTTTAAGTTGAGACCTTATCCAAGTCTGAGTCTGTGTTGGAATTGCTTTTTAATATGTTTTTAAGCCTTTTCTTTTTTTAAAAAAGGTGTTTTTTTTAAGCTTTTAAAAAATATTTTCAAAGATGTTTTAATATATTTTAAAGTCTGTTTTTATGATGTTTTAAAGTGCTTTTAGTGCTTTTGTTTGCCACCCTGGGCTCCTACTGGGAGGAAGGGCGGGATATAAATCAAATAATAAATAAATAAACTTCATTCACCCAACCCAAAATTCAGAATCATGCCTCTTTAGGCTGTTTTCCAACTGTTTATTCTTGCTTTATGGTTATTGGATTTTAAATGGCTTTATTTCTTGTTGTGAGCTGCCTTGGTTTCCAACCCTACCTCACAGGGTTGTTGGAAAGACTACACACACACACTGCAGATGTATAAATACATACAGCCCATATAATAGTTTATTGTCAAACCAGTTGGTCATTGCAGAAAAATCAGTATTAGTTTTTTAAAAATCAGTATTTGTTTCCTACAGAATAAAAACTGTAATACCTAAGTAAGCCCTGCCTACTTGCTTTAAAATAGAATTGGAGGGGGGGGGGACAGAAAGACAACACAAACACAATTCTTTTTTACATTCACTCCAAAGTCCCATTGATTTTCAGCACATTCATAACCATGTCTACTCAAAAGTAAACCCTATTGAATTCAATGGGATTTACTCTGGGCATATGGGATTAGCAATGCTTTTACCCCCACAAAAGCAAGTATTGGGAAGGTTTTCAAAACACTGCCTAGGATCTGACTCCTGCACACAAGAGGGGAAAAAACTGAAATATATATACTTACCCAATTTATGAGATTTTCAGATAAACGGGGGGGGGGAACCACCATTTTCTGGCCTTGCAATGAGGTTTACTAGACACTGCCACAGGTCAAACAAACACTTCACTGATTGGTTGCAATCCTGAACGGGCGGGGTTAAAGCTACAAAGTGCTATACAGTAGTTTAAAACAAGATTTAACGGGGGCGGCTGACATTTTTATGTTTATCTCGAGAACTGGACCACCTAGAAACTTAATTTTTTAAAAAAAATAAAGCTGAGAATCACCCCCCTCTGATGGTGTCACCTGGTGTGGTCCGCACCCCCGCACCCCCATAGTGACGCCACTGGCTTTCCCCAAAGAATCCTGGGAACTGTAGTGTTGTGGAATTTTCTCCTTAATGGAGTCCTTCTCCAGGAAACGACACTGAGGCAGGTTGAAGCTTACAGCTGTTTATTATACTTACAATTGTAAGGAGTCCCTGCTAGCATGTGCTATGGCGGAAGACTGCCTTTTTCCTCAAATAGAGGGTCTTTTATAGGTTTTTACGGTGTACAGTCATGTGTCCCAAGGTACCCAATAAGGGGCTTTACCTGTTTCCCGCTCCCACCTGGCTCCGTGATTCGTCAGGTAATTCTCCATTAAGAAGAAGTATGAACGCACATACTCATCTTATGTCTGCCCCATCTTGTCGCAACATCCGTCCCCTTCAACCTTATTTACATACTAATACCAATGACCCCTGAGAGTAGAAAATTCCACTTCAGTAGTGTTCCCAGCTGCTGGGTGTTGGGAACTGTGGCTCTGTGGGGGTAAACTACAGTTCCCAGGATCCTTTGGAGGAAGTCATGACTGTTAAAGTGGGATAAATGTATGGGGTGGATGTGACCTCAGAGTAGATGATACTAAGCTAGATGGACCGGTGGTCTAACTCGGAATAAGACAGCTCCCTGTGTTCTGGATGATCCGTTGGAATCGGCTACTGAGTGAGCCATGATGCACTTCCTGCACATCCCTGCTCTAACAGAGAATTTTCAGCACCTTCATTTTCAAAGGATTCTTTAGGGCAAGCTGATATGCTTAAACTAGCACAAAATTGATTTGCCTTTGTGGTGTAGATTATGCACCCAGTTCTCAATTCCCAGGAAATTTGCAAACAAACATCACAGGTCAAAGGTCTGACTGTTCAATGTGTTGTTACTTTCCCATCCTTCACCACCTGAAAACATGCTGCTGGGAGAAGACAGGATCTTGTCTAAAATCAATGACAAACATTGCCTTGATGTTACAGGAACTGAGTTGCTTTCTAAAGCGTCAATTTCATTTAATTTCCTGAAAATCTGGAACCCATTGTCAATCCCATTCACATTCTGCAACCAGCATGTGTTATGGACAGATTTGCATATATTTGCATGCTTTGCCGAGGGAGGACCTTGCAGAATTTGAAACTCATTGTATTTTTTAAAATATCAGTGAATGGGACCTCATAAGGTTGGGTCCTGTGAGGCAGGGATAACAGCAGTACAGAGAGTAAAAGAACCCAGTCAATAGGACATGAAAGTGTTTAACTTACCTTCCAAAGGGCACAATCCAGCTAAAGCAGGTGTAGCCAACATGGCACCGTCTCGACGATGTTGGACTATAATTCACATCATCACTGGCCATTGGCCATGTTGATTGGGGCTGACGAGAGCTGGAGCCCAACACCATCTCAGGAGCACCCAGAGCTTGGAAAAGTTACTTTTTTGAACTATTATTATTATTATTATTATTTATTATTATATACCGCCTGACTAGCAATAGCTCTCTGGGCGGTGAACACAAAGAATACAATAAAATACACAATATAATACAATAAAAACATATAAAATAAGAACAATCTAAAATCAATACAACAAATATGAAAATCAGGTTAATTTAAATTAAAATGCTTTGGAAAAGAGGAAGGTTTTAACCTGGCGCCGAAAGGATATCAGTGTTGGCGCCAGGCGCACCTCCTCGGCAAAACTGTTCCACAGTTCAGGGGCCACCACTGAGAAGGCCCTAGATCTTGTCACCACCCTCCAGGCCTCTTTATGAGTCGGAACCCGGAGGAGGGCCTTCGTAGCAGAACGTAGTGTACGGGCCGGTTCGTATCAGGAGAGGCGTTCCAACAGGTATCGTGGTCCCGTGCCGTATAAGGCTTTATAGGTTAATACCAACACTTTGAATCTGGCCCAGAAGCATATTGGTAGCCAGTTCAAGGGAGCCAGAACAGGTGTTATGTGCTCAGACCGCTTGGTCCTTGTTAGCAATCTGGCAGCCGCATTTTGCACTAGCTGTAGCTTCCGAACTGTCTTCAAAGGCAGCCCTACGTAGAGCGCATTGCAGTAGTCCAAACGCGAGGTTACCAGAGCATGTACTACTGATGTAAGGTCCTCCTTACTCAGATAGGGATGTAACTGGGCTACCAACCGAAGTTGGTAGAATGCATTCCGTGCCACCGAGGCTATTTGAGCCTCAAGTGAAAGGGAAGAGTCCAGAACGACTCCCAAGCTACGAACCCGCTCCTTTAGGGGGAGTGTAACCCCATCCAGGATAGGGTATGAATCCACCATCCGATCAGAGAAACCATCCACCAACAGCATCTCAGTCTTGTCAGGATTGAGCCTCAGTTTGTTAGCTCTCATCCAGTCCATTGTCGCGGCCAGGCAACGGTTTAGCACATCGATAGCCTCACCTGAAGAAGATGAAAAGGAGAGGTAGAGCTGCGTGTCATCAGCATACTGATGACAACGCACTCCAAAACTCCTGATGACCGCACCCAACGGCTTCATGTAGATGTTAAAAAGCATGGGAGACAAAACCGACCCCTGCGGAACTCTGCATTGGAGAGCCCACGGTGTCGAGCAATGTTCCCCAAGCACTACCTTCTGGAGACGGCCAGCCAAGTAGGAGCGGAACCACTGCCAAGCAGTACCTCCAACTCCCAACTCTGCGAGCCTCCCCAGAAGGATACCATGGTCGATGGTATCAAAAGCCGCTGAGAGATCAAGGAGAATCAACAGAGTTACACTCCCTCTGTCCCTCTCCCGACATAGGTCATCATACAGGGCGACCAAGGCCGTCTCAGTGCCAAAACCAGGCCTAAAACCTGATTGAAATGGATCTAGATAATCAGTTTCATCCAATAGCGCCTGGAGCTGGCTAGCAACCACTCGTTCCAAGACCTTGCCTAGGAATGGAACATTTGCTACTGGTCTATAGCTGTTGAAATTTTCTGGGTCCAAGGAAGGTTTTTTCAGAAGTGGTCTCACCGCCGCCTCTTTCAGACGGCCAGGGACCACTCCCTCTCGTAAAGAGGCATTTATCACTTCCTTGGCCCAGTCAACTGTTCAATCCCTGCTAGTTTTTATTAGCCAAGAGGGGCACGGATCCAGTACCGAAGTGGTTGCACGTACCTGTCCAAGCACCTTGTCCACGTCCTCGAGCTGAACCAACTGAAACTCATCCAATAAAACATGACAAGACTGTGCTCCGGACAGCTGCTATAAATTGGGAGTCTAAGTCCCGGCAGATGCATAAGATCTTATGCTGGAAGTGCTCAGCAAACTCATTACAGCGGGCCACCGATGATTCTACCGTGTCCTGAAGGTCTAGATGGAGTAGCCCACGGACCACTCTGAAAAGCTCCGCTGGGCGGCAAATAGATGACTTAATGGTGGCAGCAAAATGTTGTTTTTTTGCCGCCCTCACCGCTCCTACATACAGCTTGGTAAAAGCACTAACCAGTGCATAATTGCATCCGTCGGGAGTTCGCCTCCATTTCTGCTCAAGCCGCCTCCTATCTTGTTTCATCGCTCTCAGCTCTGGAGTGTACCAAGGAGCTGTATGAGCTCTACACAGGAGAGGGCGCACAGGAGCAATCGTGTCAACAGCCCGGGTCATCTCCGTATTCCACAGATCAACCAGGGCTTCAACAGGAGCGCCAGTCCTATCAGCCGGAAAAACCCCTAGAGCCCTTTGAAAACCTTCAGGATTCATTAGTCTCCGGGGGCGGACCAATTTAATAGGTCCCCCACCCTTGCAGAGGGAAGAGGCTACTGAAAGTCTAAACTTCAGCAAGCAGTGATCTGTCCATGACAAAGGGAGAGATGTAAAACTCCCCACATCCAGATCACTATCCCCATGTCCAGTAGCAAAAATAAGGTCTAGAGTATGCCCTGACACATGCGTTGGACCACTAACATATTGAGACAGCCCCATGGTTGTCATGGAAGCCATGAAGTCCTGAGCTGCCCCGGACAAAGTCGCCTCGGCATGGATGTTGACATCCCCCAGTACTAATAGTCTGGGGGATCTCAGCAATACCTCCGAGACCACCTCCGTCAGCTCAGTTAGGGAAGCCATTGGGCAGCAAGGTGGGCGGTACACCAAAAGGATTCCCAGCCTGTCCCTCTGGCCCAACACAAGGTGCAAACACTCCAGACCGGTAGTTGCATGGACATGGTGCTTGGTGAGTGAGATGGAACTCTTATAGACCACAGCAACCCCACCTCCCCAACCCTCAGATCTACCATGATGCTGAACCGAGTACCCCGGTGGGCAGAGCTGGGAGAGACTAACTCCTCCCTGTTCACCCATCCAGGTCTCAGTTATACATGCCAGATCGGCTGTCTCGTCCACAATCAAATCGTGGACGAGGGAGGTTTTATTATGTACCGATCTGGCATTTAAGAGCAGCAACTGGAGATCTGAGAGTTGGCTGAGAGGACAACCACCAACCCTGCGGGTGTGAGAAGGACCGGAACAAGGCACAGCCACTACATGTCTGGGCCGCGTTCCCCTTACCTGGCCCGTCCTTCTCACATCACCATACCTCCCTCTACCTGTCACTACGGTAACTGGGGCCCCCTCAAGTCCCCCCAGTTGATGAAAAAACCTCTTTCCCAAGCACATATTAAAAACGTATGTACAGACACACAAACTCACTCACATCTAACACAATCACATGCACACCAACATTCATTCAAACCAGGCACACAAACACAGTTCCCTTCATGTGTTCTGTTCTTCCTTCTTCCTTCTTGATCTGCCGCTGCGATAAAGGGCACACCGTACTGCACCAACCACCGACGGAGACGGCCAAAAGGAACCCAGCAACGCAGACACATCCAAACCATGTCCCGGTTCCACCGCACCACACCCGCCGCCCACCGCTCCCCGCCAAACAGAAGGCACTCCAAGGCCCAACAGCATCGGGAGCGCAGTACACAGCGGCGGCGATGGGAAGCACGGCCGCGGCGAGAGCGCAAACCGCAGCAGCGGCGGTGGAGAAACACGGGCCGCGGCGGGAGCACAAGCCCCAGCTGGCAGAGAGGCACAATCAATGGCAGAAGGACACAGCCACAACAAAAACAGCCGCCGCGAAAACATGGGCCGCGACGGGCGCAGCCGCGGCCAAAGCGACAGCGACAGAGGAAGCAGGAGTCACAGCAACTCCCATCAGCCCAATCCAGTGGCCATGCTTGCTGGGGCTGATGGGAGTTGTAGTTCAAAAAAGTAACTTTTCCAAGCTCTGGAGCACCACATATTTCCCTGAGCTAAAGGTAAACATCTTTGCTCTGTTTTCAGTGGGAGAAACTGTAAGCGCCTGCTTCCCTCTCCCACTGAGATAAATGGGAACTGAAAGTGCTTTGCTTCAGCTGGATTGTGCTCCAAGTGCTCTAAACGGTGTTACTCATGCTCCAATTTCAAGAGTGATATTTGAAAATGTTCTCCATTCAGAGACTTGGATTTGAATTCTGACTGTTGCCTCCTACATTCTGAATTTGTTCTGAATGTTCATTTCAGCTTGATTGGTAATATTGGATTATAGATATATCTTGATGCCCAGACTGTGGAATGAGACCTCATGCAACCTGCAACCAGCTGAAATATTCCTCTTAAACTGTTAAAAGAGAAAGAAAGGTATTAACCATTGGTTCCATGCACCTGTTCCCACCTTTCTGCCTCAAATTATGCCAGAGGATAGGTTGAGATGGTGGGTACTGGGGTAGTGTGGTGACAAAGGTCCAGAACAGATTTGACACGTCCTGACTCCTGTGCAGCAATTTTACTGTGATACTTCCTTACAAGAACTGCTGGCTAATGTTAGAAACTCCACAGTTTTCCCAACGTCTTTCAATAAAGTTTCCCTTTAGAAATGTCCTTGACAGAGTCTAGCTAAAAATGCACAGGCTTCTCTTCTGAAGCATAATACCTCATCCTACTGGGAGGAAGGGGGGATATAAATCTAATCTAATCTAATCTAATCTAATCTAATCTAATCTAATCTAATCTAATCTAATCTAATCTAATCTAATCTAATCTAATCTAATCTAATAAAATAATAATAATAATAATAATAATAATAAAATACCTGCTAAAGATAAAGAAATGTTAGCCCCCCTCCAAAACAACCTGGTACAACAGGATTTTTATTTTTGTGTTCTGCCCATATATACAAAGCTTTAGCTTTAAAAAAAATGATAGGCATCCAGCGACTGTGCTCAAGTAGTAATTATTTTAAACCTTCCAGGAACTGTATATTTCAGCTCCTGTTTCAGCACCTATTAAAGCAATCTGTGGAATAACAAAATTGCAAAAGTACTAGTGATTTTATCTAATAGCAAAGTGTGCTCAGCGAATACATCAAGATTTGGGCTGTTCACACTTTCGTTCCGGGATGGCTAGCCTGTGATCTTCCAGTTGTTGTTGGAGTACAACTCCCATCATCCCTGATCATGGGCCATGCTGGCTGGGGCTGATGTTGTTGGGGTGCAACAACATTGGGAGGGCCTCAGGTCCCCCACTCCTGCTTTACTTTATCCATCATTCAGGGAAGCAACATCTACATTTGTATTTGTTCCAGTAATATCTTTCTTTGCCTGCCACCGGCTATACCACAGAGGGACTTGTGGAATGGGGGAGGAAGAGGCTTCTGGAGGGAGCCAGTCAAGGCAAAGTGCAATGGAGGGAAGGAGGAATCAAGATGGTAAGGAGGCAAGGGAAGTGCCTCCTGCATGGCTGGAGAGAGAGCAGAGACAGAAAGTGGGAGCAGAGGGAAGGGGACCAGAAAAGGTAAGGGTGTTAAGGAAAGGGAGTTGGGAAAGGAGGCAGTCCCATCCACATCATGCTTTTAAAGCACACAGCTTCAGTAATGCAGTGGCAAATTCAGAAGTGCAGGGTCCCTTCATGTCAGTCATAGCCATGCCCTCTCCCCCCCTTTTTGCTGCTGAGTTGGGAATGAGATCCCTGTTAATGTCTTCTCCCACAACAGACATCCCTAGGAGCCAATAAGCATGAAAAGGAAGAGAGTTAGCTACTGAGAAGAGTCTTCTCAGTGGCTGACTCACCTCCTTTCACTCTGCTTGGTTCCAATCAGCAAGAAAGGTCAAGGAAGCATGTTAGAAGTCTCTTCTCAGTGGCTAACACACTCTCCTTTCATGCTGATTGGCTCACAGGATGCTAGAGACACAGGGATCCTGCTGGGACTCTGCTCCCAAAAAAGTAAAGGGTCTAAGACCCCCAAGACCCTGGATGACTACACCCCTGCATGGCTTCTCCCAAAGGATCCTGGGAACTACAGTTGACACCTCACAGAGCTATAATTCTGAGCACCCTTCACAAACTACAGTTCCCAGGATTCTTGGGGGAATGCTTCAAATGTATGGAGTGGGATGTGATCACAGGAATTTGAATGAGGTAGGAAATGAAGAACACCAGCACTTTGTCATGACTTTGAGCGGTGGTGCCATCAGGGCAGGACTTTAGGCCAGATGAGCATGCCCCCCCCTGAGCAGGATGCCTCCCCCCGGACTGTCTTACCACATTTTGGAGCAAATGAAGCCGTGCACATTACCATCTAAAGAGGGGGCCTCCACAAGACCATTAAGTCCAGAGTGTTCCCCAACTCAATAAATAATTAACTCCAGAGTCTAACATTATCTGCATTTGGCAATAACTGATTTTGATGGCTGCAGAGTCAGTGGATGTGGGTGCAAAGTATCTGTGCATGCATTAGATAGAATCTGCAGCAATTCAGCTCTGCTGTTCTCTCCAAATATGTAGCATGTATCTAGCACTTTAGATTGTTCACATCCAGTGTTATGCTGCAGTCCTTGCTACCACCTAAGGGAAAGGGCCGTAGCTCAGTGGTGGAGCATCTGCCTTGCATGCAGAAGGTCCCAGGTTCGATACCCGGCATCTCCAGGTAGGACTCGAAGACACCCTTGTCTGAAACCCTGGAGAGCTGCTGCCAGTCAGCTGGATGGACCAATGGTCTGATTCAGTATATGGCAACTTCCTATATTCCCAAGGTAGGACATATGAATATTGCCTAGCTCGCGGCAGATGGAAGGAGAGTGGCTTGCTTAGGGCCGCCTAATGTATTTATGTCAGAGGCCAACTTTACCAGATGGTATGGGGGACCAAGAGAGCCAGTGTGGCGTAGTGGTTAGAGTGCTGGACTATGACCTGGGAGACCAGGGTTCAAATCCCCACCCAGCCATGAAGCTCTCTGGGTGACCTTGGGCCAGTCACTGCCTCTCAGCCCCAGAGGAAGGCAATGGTAAACCATCTCTGAATCAGAGCTTGGAAAAGTTACTTTTTTGAACTACAACTCCCATCAACCCAATCCAGTGGCCATGCTGGCTGGGGCTGATGGGAGTTGTAGTTTAAAAAAGTAACTTTTCCAAGCTCTGCTCTGAATACCGTTTACCATGAAAACTCTATTCATAGGGTCGCCATAAGTCGGGATCGACTTGAAGGCAGTCCATTTCATTTTCAAGCATGATTGCAAGGGAGTAAATCCCATTAAACTCAATAAGCATACAAATGATCAAACCTGCCCTCCCCTCCTCCTCCCTCCCATCCCCTCCCTCTTGCCCCTTCCCTCCCTCCTCCCTTCCTTTCCCCCATCCCCTTCCAATCCCCTCCTTCCCTCTCCTCCTCCTCCCTCTCCCCTTCGCCCTCCTCCTCTCCCATGGTCAGTTTTACCTATCCTCGGACTATGACCTGGAAGACCAGGGTTCGAATCCCCACACAGCCATGAAGCTCACTGGGTGACCTTGGGCCAGTCGCTGCCTCTCAGCCTCAGAGGAAGGCAGTGGTAAACCACCTCTGAATACCGCTTACCATGAAAACCTTATTCAGTCACCGTAAGTCAGGATCTGCTTGAAGGCAGTCCATTTCCATTTTCATGGGAGGCCATAACTCAGTGGCAGAAACACATTTGGATGGAAAAGGCCCTTGGTTTAATCCCTGGTATCAGCAAGTATGGCTGGGAAAAACTCCTGTCTGAAATCCCGAACAGCAGTCAGTGTAGATCATCCTATCTAGATCGACCAGGTATAAGGCAGGATTCCATGTTCTTATGAGAGATTCTGTGACCAAAAGTAATGGGTTGTATTCAACTAACCTTTACTCATAGCAGACCCATTGAAATTAACGGCCACAACTAACTTAGGTTTATTAATTTCAGTGGGTCTACTCTGAGTAAAAATTAGTTGACTACAACCCAACGTGTCTGAATCATGTTTGCCAGTGAGGCAGAAATGTTCTTTGCATGTAGGATGCCTGAGAGCAGTTGCAGATGACAGAAAAAGGCCCAGATTTTCTTGGTGCTAATGTGATGCTAGTCTAGATCCAATATGAATGCAGTGGATGGGAGGGGAGGTAGCCTTGCTTGTGTGTGTGTTTTGCACACACACACACACACAACACCTGTGTTGCTAGGGAGAAAAAGGAAATAACCTCCCCATTCTCTCTTCTTTTTTCCTGAATTAACAAAGTAGATGTGCACTCTTGCACCAAAGAAGAGGAGTGCCCAGCTTACAACTAAAGGAAAAACAGAGTTCATGAAATGTCAAGAATTTGCTGTAGGAGAATGCTTGCCAGGTTTGTGTGTTTGGTTTTCAAAATTTGTATGGATGATACAAGCATTTGCAGTGTACATTAGGAAGTCCCTTGACCCTAAACCATTCAGTTCTATGCACACAGGCACACACATAAACACAAGAGTGATCGAATCTTTCTGAGTGATATTTGCTTGCAGACACAGCACTCCATGAAGTAGCAACAAACAATGCTCAACATAATATGCATCAAGTGATTTAATAGTCTACAGATAACAAGATTCAATCTTTTGATACAGAAATTTTTAATACAAAACCTTTCCTCTTGAAGCATCCCTTATTTTCAGCCCCGGAGCATCATCCTAGGTACTGGGAAAGGGCCATAGCTGAGTGGTAGAGCTTCTGCTTTGCATGTAGAAGGTTGCAGGTTCAATTCCCGGCATCTCCAGGCAGGGCTGGGAGAGATGCCTGCCTGAAACCTCAGAGAGCCGCTGCCGGTGCTGACTGAGCTAGATAGAGCGACAGTCTGACTCCATATGAGGCAGCCTCCTCTGTTCCTATTTAGTTCACATGAATTTTCAGGACTATTACATCTAGCAATCTTTGGTGCAATCCCAGCCCTTGTTGGGCAAACACTGTGGCATTTGGATTAGGGCAGTAGTAGCCATGGATAATGGATGATTCATTGGAAATCCAAGCTGGAAAGAATTAACTCTATGCATGGGATAAATGGTGGCACAGAATGCAAGAGCTGGGATAGAAAAACAGGGAGTCTGGAGAAGATGGAAATCTGGCCATCAGAGAAAATGCTATTGCTTAATTACGAAGTCCAAGACTATTAGGTCATGAATGAGCGTTGGGTGGCAGTGCCACCACCAGGTACACTGGAGAGACAACCTTTCCAGACGTGGATCCAGAAAAGGACTTTTCCACACAAGGCATGCATGTTTTGAACATTGCCATGGACAGCTTCACCTGTCTGGAAGGACCTCATTATGTTCTTAAATGCAGGCTTGGCAGGGCAAGCCCGTTCCTGGCACTTCGACAACTTGCCTTACACAATTAGTCTGCACCACCATCTGGTCTCTGATCCATTCCCAATCTCAACCACCCGCCCCCTACAGCTTTTTTGAGTGCCCTTTGAAGTCCCAAATGTCCTTGGCAATGTTGGGACTGGAATAATCTCACAGAAAAGGATTGGTATTGCTCCATTTCCAGAAGGGATAGCTATATTAGTCTGTTGCTGCAAAAACAAACAAGCAGGTTTGTGGCACCTTAAAGGCAAATAAATGCATTATGGCATAAACTTTTGTGGACAAGGGTTCACGTCATCAGATGCAGACGTCTGAAGCTGCAACCCCAGCCCCTCTTGATTTCTCTTCCTTTGGTTCAAAGGTATGCCCCAGGAGTAAAGCAATGCCATAGGCTTGCTGTCTCTTTTCCCACTTCCCACTCCTGGAACCTTCAGCACTTCCCTTAGGATGAGTCCAGATCCTAATATGAGCACGCAGAACATGGGACGTGCTTCAAACACCAGTTCTAACACCCCTATAAACATTGTTTCCTCTTCCACTGGAACTGAACCGTCTCAGGGCCCTTTTGCTATCGACAGGCCCCCTTACTCCCAAGAAGGTGGAGTAGTCCAGTCCAGCCAAATTCCCCTACCATAAGGTGCAGAACCCCTCCCCTCTCTACTCTCTGTAAAAAATGAGAAAGTCCCCAGGAATGTTTTCCTGGGACCAGAAACTCCCTACCTTGAGACAGTTCCTTCTGCATCCTTGGCCATGGGAAGTCTCTCCTTAGGCAGAGTGGGGCAGCTGCCTCAGGCGTCGGTGCTGGGGGGCAGGGAGCGGTGGTGAGATGTTGGAGGACAGAGGTGTGTGTGCCACACAGCCTGTCACATACCCCTTAAACTAGCCTACTGCTCTAATGTGGTGGAGAAGGACACTATCCATCACAAGCACTGAAATGAGGTTCAGCTTCCACCAGTCTAGTCATCTTCAGTACATGCATCTTGTCTTTGCTTCAGGCGGCAAAATGTCTTGGGCTGGGTCTGCTCTCCTAAATGACATAGGTTCCCCACCTTTATGCAGGGAAGGGCCATAGCTCAATGGTGGAGCATCTGCCTTGCATGCGGAAGTTCCCTGGTTCAATCCCTGGCATCCCTAGGGAGGGTTAGAACTGTTCTCAGTCTGAAACCAAAGAGAGCTGCTGCCTGTCAGTGCAGACAATACTGGACTGGATGGACCAATGCGTCTGGTTGGTATATGCTCCTATTCCTTGGATGATCGAACAATCCTATATACATTTTCCTTTCTTCTCTGGAATGGAACCATTCAAGGAAAATAGTCCCACAGGCATTGTCCTGCTCTCCCTCCCAGGTACCCTCAATCAAAGATCCTGACCCGGGGATAGGGAAGAGTCACAGTCTCCCTCAGTGCCAAAGCCCCTTAGACTTAACAGTGGAGTTCAGGCAAGGTGCTGGTGGGCAAGATGTCAGAGCAGTTAGTGTAGACCACCACCCCGGGGGGATAGGAGATGATGCCAGGCAGGGCTATTGCTCCAGGAGGAGCGGCAGGGCCAGCAGGACCAACCACCGGGTCAATGGGCACCAGGGTCTGCAGTGCTTGCTCCTCCTGCTCTGGCTTGGTGGTGGCCGTGAAGGGGCGCATGGCGGTGAGCGAGGGCGAGGTGATCCTCCACAGCAACTTCTTGAGAGCCTTGCGGAATTCCCTGCGCATGAGGCAGTAGAAGATGGGATTGAGGCAGCTGTTGGAGTGCGCCAGGCAGATGCTGATGGGGAAAAGGTAGACCTGAGAGAGGAAGTAGGCATCGCTGAAGTGCAGCACGTTGAGCTTGATGAGGATGCCCCAGGTGGTCAGCGCCTGGTTGGGAAGCCAGCAGAGGAAGAAGGACAGCACTACAATTGTCACTGATTTGGTCACCTGGGACCGGCGCCTAGTGCTGGGCCCACAGGAGCTGGTGCCCATGTGTCTGTCACTGATGAAGCGCACCAACAACAGGTAGCAAAGGGTGATGGTGCCCAGTGGCAACACAAAGCCCAGCAGCACCTTCTGGGCATGGTACAGTCCCAGCCAGAACTGGGTATTCTTCCCTTGGCTGTCCGGGATCTTGACCAGGCAGAATTCCTCCTCTGAGTAGATAGTGGAGGTGGTGGAGAAGATGCCGGTGGGCAGAGAAGCAAGGATGGCCACCAGCCAGATGAGGACACACAGCCACTTGGCGAAGGTGCAGTCCCCGCCAAGCCCCAGCTGCCTTTTGCTCTTCAGGGCAGAGGCCACCGAGTGATAGCGGGCAACACTCATGGCCGTGAGGAAGAAGACGCTGGCGTACATGCTCATGGCCGTCACGTAGGAGAGGACCTTGCACATGGCCTTGCCAAAGAGCCAGGTGAAATCCAGAGCATTCTCCACCGCCCAGAAGGGCAAAGTCAGCACAAACTGGAAGTCAGTCACCGCCAGGCAGGTCACGAAGAGGTTGATGGAGGACTTGTTCCAACCTTGCTTGCTTTTCATCAGATAGAGCACCAGCAGGTTGCCTACCAGACCCAGGGCGCAGACCACCGAGTAGATGATGGAGATGAAGACCCGCAGGACCAGGGAGCCGCTCCCGTCCGCCCTCTCCAGGCTGATGAGGCTCCTCAGGAGCTCCTGCAGGGACTCGTTGGTCCCGTTGCCGAGGAGCCTTTCCTCCAGGGAGCCGGGGAAGGGACCCCGCGAGGCTCCCGGCTCGGCTTCTTTCATGCCGGCTGCTAGCGAGCAGTAGCTGTATTCGCAGAGGGCCTCCATCCCATGGCAGAGCGAAGCCTTGGTCCCTCGCCGCCCCTTACCAAGCTGCCCCGACGGCAAAAGAGGGCTCTTCCCACGCGCTGGCGTCCAGGCGCAGGCTTTCCCGCGATCGCTGCTGGCAAGCGGGCACCGGCTGCAAAAGTCTTCCCTGGGAAGGAATCTGGGGAGAACTTTTCGAAGGGGCGGCGGCGGGGAGGGGGTCTTCCTTCTGGAGCCAATGGCCAAGGCACCTGGGCGGACTGGGGGCGGCGACAGAAATGGGCGGCCAAAGGCGGCGAGGAGGACGCTGCAGCCGGCAGAACGAGCGCTCCCGAGCCAAAGGCTGAGAATAGACTCCCCGACGCGGTCTGGAAAGCAGCAGAAAAGGGGGCAGCGACCGGGCCGCCACGCTGACCTTTGCTTGCTCCCTCGCACGGCTGCTCGCTGGTCTGTCCAAGAAGAGCGTCGCCGAAGGTCTGCCTGGACGGGTCGCCCAGGTCCTGCCTGCCGCTCGGGGGTAGTTATAGCGCCTTCCTGCCCCCGCCGCCTGCTTTTGAAGGTGCGCGCGCAGCGACGCACCCTGGAACTCTCCAAGGTGCTGAAACGGAGCAAGCCGGTAACGCGATCTAGCCCCGCCTTCCCGCCTCTGCCCCCTTGGCAGCCAAATTGGCTGGCACCCACATATCTGCTCTAACTTGCACCAACGACTTTTTAAATCACAGATACCTCTTAACAGAGCATCTTTTTCTTCCTTCCTTCCTAAAAAAGATCCTCTGCTTTCACTGATTTTCTGCATCATTGCTTGATTCCACACCCTGCTTCACCATAATGGGCAACATACGGATCCTAAGGATCAAAGGCACACAGTATTTTGCATTTTTGCTTGTATATTTCACATGGAAACCTCAAAGTGGGCCTTTAGGAGTACATTTTTTTTCTTTTCCAGGCTTGCTGGTAGTGGTGGGGGAACCTTTTCCCAGACAGCAATTGTAAAATAAAAATTCATTTATTAAAAAAAGAGAAGCAAATGGCATTTATTTATTTATTAAATTTATATCCCGCCCTTCCTTCCAGTATCTCTTGCCTGCTGCAAATCTCCTTCCAATGTCGCTTTCTCTGTTATGTTTCCTATTGTGCAGTGTCCTGTGTTTGCAATCCGTTGTAACCAGGACTGAAACTTGGAGTGAAAGGGAGTTCTCTGCCCCATGAGGAGAAATAAGGGAAACTGGGATTCTCACACAGAACCCCTTTTCCCCCATTGCCACTGAGTAACCACAATCAGCCCTCATGACACTTTGATCGGGGCTAAGACAGGTGGCATGACACCCTGAACCCTGGTGCCTCTCTCAAAACAAATTAAACACTGCACATGATACTGCATGTTACTTACCTTCAGTAATTTCAAAAACATGTTTAAAACTGGTTAGAGTCCTTAAATTTCTCAGGTGTTCCTTTTAAAGTTTCCAAACAATGCATCTTAAAAACATTAGGTTTTCAAACATTTCCCTCTTGTATTAATAATTCTTAAAAAACCTACCTATCTTCAGAGCTATGTTTCTAGGGCCTTAGAAATATATTTATTTAAATGTTTATAGGTCACTTACCCATAAGCTCAAAGTGGCTTGAATGCAAGTAAAATGGACAATGGAATAAAATACCAAAAACATCCACCCCCCCAACACCCCTCCCAATAAAAATACAATAAAATTGATTGGATCCAGACTAAGGCTGCAATCCTAATCCTATTTACTAGGAAGTAATCTCCATTGCATTCCGAGTAGCCATGGTTAGGATTGCAGAGGTAGTCGTGCTTAGAATGGACCCATTGAAATCAGTGTGGCTTCAGGTAGTCATGACTGAATTAAGTCCCATTGATTTCAATGATAAACAGGACTAACTATGGATCCAACTCAGTTTTGACTGACTCTCAGAATCCACCCAAGTTCAACATATCAATGTATAGTAAACCAAATCCAAAACCAACCAGAATAGGTGTGTCTTGCAACCCTTTGTGAAGGCAGTTCTGCAACTGCAACTTCACACTGTATCTGGAAAATTGTTCCACAGCTTACAGCCTTGGGGCGATCCCAGTGAAACTCCTGCTTCTAGTAGCAACTGAGATTATTAACATGCACACTGATGGAATAAAAAGAGGGGCTTAATTGAGGGTTGAAATTCGTATGAAGGCTGATTTAAGGAGAAGCAATTTGTAGATTCATAAGGGTTAAACCTTGTGCTGAAAGATCTGCACTAGCCCCTAGTTTGCTTCCAGATACAATTCGAAGTGTGTAACCTACAAAGTTCTAAATGGCCTGGGCCTACACCAAGGACCACCTACTTCCATACCAACTGCTTCATTCCCCTAGATCTTCCTCAGAGGCTGAACTCTGTGTTGGAATGTATGAGGTTCAACTTGGTGGTTTGAGGCTGCATGGGGTTAATAAGGGTAGCTAGAGAGCTAGACCTCTTGCTGGTTGAGGCTATACCTATCTCTTTGATCCTCTGCCATCTCTCCCCTTCCTGCTAGGCTGATAAGCAAAGGAAGGTTCATCCCAGTTCCTTCCCACCTTTCTCAGTGTTCTCTTTCTCTAGAGAGGGGAGCAGACATCTTCTCTTTGTCTCTCCTCTCAACCAGGATGAGGGTGAGTACTGGGACCAGTGCTCGTTGCTCCAGCATAGCTAGTTAGCTAGATATAGAACTATTTCCTATCAAGCATGTACTTCCAGAATAAAGTAGCTGTTTCTTATTTTAAAGCTTAAAGTCTCTGTCTGACTAATTTGCAGGGAAGGTAGAATCTTAGCAAAGATTCAAACACACAGACACACTAAGCTCGCTCAATACTCTCCGTTCCACAACTCTGCTATGCAACTCAATAGAATTCCGACACTCTGGGTGTCCCTGCCTTCAGGGTTAAATCAGGTGTCCCCTGTAGTGGCACAGCACCTCCGGAATTTCCTCTTGAGACCAGGTGAGGGCAATCCTGTTTTGTCAAGACTTAAGAGCAATTGCATTTTAATTTGGATGATCAGGTGGTTGTATCAGTGTTGCTGTTTTTTAGCTTTCATATTTGTACCAGGCTTGTTTTACCTGGTTTTTAAGCATTAAAAGCTGCCTTGGACACAAATAATGGGAAAGGAGGTTATAAATGATTCAAATAATATAAAATTGAATATATAAAAGCCAGTATCTTGAATTGGGGCCAGAAGCACACTGACAGCCAGTGTGGATGATGTAACAGATCTGACAATGTTCCCACCTCCTAATATTCATAAGGAGCAGGGAAATCACATTTTGCTTTAGCTGCTGAGAGGCATCACATTGTGTGTTGCTGTTACTATATACAAGTTATCTTTATTCTGTCCCTCTTTTCTGTGAGCCGTAAAGACTCAGCAGTGCTCTTTCCCTTACTCATTGATGATGGTAATGATGATAATAAAGCACCTAAGCAACTAGATTCTTTACAATCATAGTCCTGATTAATGGCACTATTCAAAAATGGGAGATGAAATGGTAATAATTAGAATTATTATCAGAGGAATAATGTGGTCATGATTAACAGTGCTTTAAAAATGATAGAGCTCAAAAGCAGCAGACTGGGCTCCCATGCATGCTTAAGGACTAGGGTTGCCAGGTTCAGGGCCTGAGTCTGATCCTGTATTGTTAGGAGAAGAGAAAGTCAGCCAAGTGCAGGTGTCCTTGCAACACTGTAATGGGAAAAATCACAAGGTGGAAGTCTCCTTTCCCCCTGCACAACTTTTAAAGATACAGGAGACCTCTTGGAAGCTGGGTCTGGCAACCAAGAGGTCTTCTGTATCTTTAAAAGTTGTGCAGGGGGAAGGGAGAATTCCACCTTGTGGCTTTTCCCATTACAGTGTTGTAAGAACACCTGCCCTTGGCTGACTTTCTCTTCTCCTAACGATACAGGATCAGTCTCAGGCCCTGAACCTGGGAACCCTATTAAGAACTGTTAGAAGGGAACACTGAAGTTGTCCATGTCAACTAATAGTGGTTTCAGGAATGATTTTCTGTAGCTTTCAGGTCTTCATTAGGAAACTCTGATTGTTGTTCTAACTATAGCCACTAGAGGTCGCAGGTGTTATGGAGGAAAGCTCTGGGTGATACACTCATTCAACTCACTCACCTAGCTAACCCCGCCACATTCTTCCATAGCATCAGCAACTGATAAGAAGATTACAGTTTTGCCACAGCTCCTGGACTGGAAAGCCATGATATACGCAATTCATTGCTGTAGACATGAAAGTACGAGGAAGGCTGTGTTTGTCATTACTCTTGATCAGCTTTCCCAAAAAGTCTCCTCAGATGGTCATGGATTTCCTTGTGCAATAAAAACAAAGATCTTATAAAATAAAAACAGATTGTTCCATCCCTAGTCAAGAGCAACAGATTACTTCATTTAATCCATTTCTTTGTTCAGGCATAGGGGTGGCCATGTAATCCTTTAAAAAGGGGTAACTAACCTGTGGGCCACCAGATGCTGTGGGATGCCCCACTCCCATCAGCTCCACCCAGCATGGACAATGGGCAGGGACAATGGAAGGTGGAATTTAACCATGTCTTCTGGGCCACAGCTTCCCTGCCCCTCTCTCTTTTCCACACCAAACACCACATGAGCTGCTGGAGGAGGAACAGAGGAGTCTGTCTCTCCTCTAGCTATCTGCAGCCTTTGTGGTGTTAGGTGGTGAGAAACAGAAGCCTCTTTTCCCACAGCCTGCACAGAAGCCAAGCAGAAGGGGGGGAGAGGGAGAGGGAGGGAGGAGAGGGAGAGGGAGGGAGGAGAGGGAGAGGGAGAGAGATGGCAGATGGAGGGACAGAGAGAAAAGCGGCAGCAGATGGAGAGTGAAAATGGCAGAGAGAGAGAGAGAGAGAGAGAGAGAGAGAGAGAGAGTTTCATTCCCTTCGACTCTGCCCACCATCTGCACACATCCTCTGACAGGAAGATGACCCTCTCAGCATCCAAATGCTTTAGGGTTGCCAGGTTCAGGGCCTGAGTCTGATCTTGTATCTTTAGGAGAAGAAAAACTCAGCCAAGTGCAGGAGTTCTTGCAACACTGTAATGGGGAAAACCACAAGGTGGAATTCTCCCTTCCCCCTGCACAATTTTTAATGATACAGAAGACCTCTTGGAGGCCGGGCCTGGCAACTGGGCCTGGCTGTTGCCATTGGCTGAAGGCTGCCTCTGATGTCACAAAAGGAATGACTAGGGTTGCCATATTCCACTTCCACAAATCCGGGCAGGCTAATTTGCATATTATACATATTATTTGCATATTAATATTTGGATTGTCCAGTTGTTTTGTTCTTGGCCTAGGAATTACCACCAAAAACTGGGGAAAGATGTGAGAAATCTTTTTTTAAAAAGCAACATTTTCAGCCTTAAATGCCTAGACTCTAGTTTCCAACACTATGGAATATTTATTGATTGATTAAGAGGATTTATATCCTGCCCTTCTGCTGTTAAAAACAGAGCTCAGCACAGTTTACAAATATAATAAAAACAATAAAAATACACAATCAATATAAAAACATAATAAAAACACAAAATAGCAACAAACATAAAGTAAGTCAGGGCAGCAGTACGGTTAACCATTACATATACGATATATTTCAGAGATGTGGTGGGTGGAGAAAAACAAGAAGCCAAAATGTTAGGAAAAGGAGTCTTTCACACCACATGCTGTTGCAGCAAGTTTTACAAGTTCCTCCAGTATTCCACTAGTGCAGGCAGTCAGACATTCAAAGTATCTGTATGTTTCTTAGGTTTTATAAAAGCAGAGTTTTGCTTAACTCAAAATTTCTTCTCCCTTTGATCAACCACATCTACACAGGTTCTACCTCCATACTCAAAATGAAACTGGGCCTGGAAGTTTGCAACAACCCCACACATACCTTGCTAATTAGATTACCAATGCCAGGATGTCTGTCTTATCGACTACTCTCCTGCTCCCCCCCACCCCGGGCATCATGAAAGACCCAGTCCTGGGCTCAGAAAGAAAATAAATACCTGGTCCTCTTCAAAGTACTCATAAGCCTCTTGTTTTAATTAAAATAATAATTACAAATTTTTGCTCTTATCACTAATGGGAGTTAATTATCTTGCATATGCTGCATGGCTGTAATGGAGTGAGGTTAAAGATAAGTGAAATGCAAACAGGAAAACAACAACACAAAAGGCAGTAACACTTTCCTAAATGTAATACCATACCAACCACAACAAGATTCCTATGAGTAAGGCAGAAAACTCAGCATCCCACAACCAGTCAGGATTCATAACCAAAAACCCAAACTAAAGTAATCCTAGCAGCCAGTCAGCCAAGGTCACAGAAATCCCCATGCAGCACAACCTGACCTGAGGACTGCAGTTAATGCGGAATGCTGCAGCACAATTGCTGACATGAGTAAGATCCTATCAGCACATAATACCTCTGCTCTGAAATCTGCATTGGTTGCTGATTTGCTACCAGGCCAAGTTCAAGCTGTGCTTTCCATGTTATGGGTGCCACATAGTACTTGTTCTGCTCTTGTAAGAAATCAGTCCTGAAAAGTGGCAGCACCTACGCTTTGGAGCTCCTTGCCTATTGACATTAGGCAGACGCCTCTTTTCAGCACCTGCTAAAATCAGTTTTCTTGAGGCAAGCCTCTCCAGGCACGTGGAAGCTATTGAGTTTTTAAATCTGTTTTTAACTCATTGTTGGTTTTAAGTATCTGTCCTTAACGCTTTTGCCAATAATTTTATTGTTTTAATTCTTTCTGTAAACCGCTTTGAGATTTTTTACAATAAAGCGGTATATAAATGTTGTAAATAAAAATACATAAATAAATGTTGGAGTCACTGTGGCCCCTGAGTCTCTTCCCACTTTTAGGAACCAAGGAATCTGCCTTATACTGATTCAGGCCATTTCGTACCATGATTTCTTAAATGCAATACCATACCAACCACAACAAGATTCCTATGAGTAAGGCAGAAAACTAAGCATCTCACAACCAGTCAGGATTCCTAACCAAAAACCAAAAATAGGATAAATGAAGAAATATTTATATAAGCATGACTATCAAATATATTTATTATTTACACAAACTGTAAAGATATTTATAGTGCAATCCTAGGTTTATTTATTCAGAAGCAAGTCCCAGTGTATTTAGTGGGGCTTACTCAAACAGGGACAGAACTGCAACCTCAAGTGATAAACAACTTCATTCAAACAACCCAAAATTCCAAATCATGCCACTTTACACTGTTTTGCAACTGTTTATACTTGTTTTTATGGTTATTGGATTTTAAATGTCTTTATTTCTTGTTGTGAGCTGCCTTGGTTTCCAACCCTACCCCACAGGGTTGTTGGAAACACTCCATACATGCACACACACACACTGCAGATGTATAAATACATACAGCCCATATAATAGTTTATTGTCAAACCAGTTGGTCATTGTAGAAAAATCAGTATTAGTTTTAAAAAAAATCAGTATTAGTTTCCTACAGAATAAAAACTGTAATACCTAAGTAAGCCCTGCCTACTTGCTTTAAAATAGGACTGGAGAGGAGACAGAAAGAGTTAGAACACAAACACAATTCTTTTTTACATTCACTCCAAAATCCCATTGATTTTTAACACATTCATAACCATATCTACTCAAAAGTAAGTCCTATTGAATTCTGGGCATATGGGATTAGCACTGCTTTTACAAAAGCAAGTATTGGGAAGGTTTTCAAAACACTGCCCAGGATCTGACTCCTGCACACAAGAGGGAAAAAAACTGAAATGTATATACTTACCCAATTTATGAGATTTTCAGATAAACGGGGGGGGGGACACACCACCATTTTCTGGCATTGCAATGAGGTTTTCTAGACACTGCCTCGGGTCAATCAATCTGAAACACAACCCTGGCTTCACTGATTGGCTGCAATCCTGAACGGGCAGGGTTAAAGCTACAAAGTGCTATACAGTACTGTTTAAAGAAAGATTTAACAGTCGGGGGCGGCTGACGTTTTTATGTATATCTCGAGAACCGGACCACCTAGAAATTTAATTTTTTAAAAAAAATAAAGCTGAGAATCCAGGACACCTAAGGGGCTAAATAGGCGCTGGGTGGCATGCAAAGAATCCGGGTAAAACCCAGCTAACTGGGCAATATGGCAACCCTAGGAATGACAGCTGAGTGGGTGTCAAGGAGGGGGAAGGGAAAAGCATTTTTTCTCTTCCCCAACAGAGCATAGTGGGTAACGGTTGAGCCATCCCACTCACCATGCCTCTCCGTCTTTGCCCCTTTTAGGATCTTCTGGCATTGAGACCTAAACACTCCCCAGAATTTGGTACCCCAAGGATTAACAAGGACAACAAAGAAAATCAGAAGTAACTGTTATTGTACCAAAAAGGAATTAGCATACTTACTAAAAAAGTATTTGAATAGATGTTCATAGTATAGGAGAAGTTAAGGGGTGGAATCTGTCTGCCCACAGCAAAAAAGAGAAATGGTTCTCGGACATCAGCCTTAGGGGCCCAGGACATCCCAAAAAAGCAACAGCAGGTATGTTTGGGTGCATGTAGCAGACTTTGGGGGAAAGAAGGGAAGAAAGACACAATTTGGTGTTTTTAAGAAATAAGGGAGGTTTTGGGGGGGGTGAAAAGGCAAAGAGTTCAGCTCAAAGCAGCCAACAATGTAAGCTATTTGGTTTTCTTAATAATAATAATAATAATAATAATAATAATAATAATAATAATAATAATAATAATAATAATTTAATTTGTGGATCGCCTATCTGGCCAATGGCCACTCTAGGCGACGTACAATTTAACAACAATACATTACATCATAATAAAATACATCATAAAATACAATATAACAGTAAAACAATAAAACAGTTCCAGTACAGAGTAGTAGGCTATTCGTCGTAAAAATTTAACCCTCCCCGTAAATCCCAAAGGCCTGTCTGAAAAGCCAGGTCTTCAAAGCTTGGCGGAATACATTCAGGGAAGGGGCATGTCGAAGGTCATACGGGAGGGAGTTCCAGAGAGTGGGGGCCACCACTGAAAATGCCCTCTCTCTTGTCCCCGCCAACCTAGCTGTTTTAGTTGGCGGGATTGAGAGAAGGTCCTGTGTGGCTGAAACAGGGAAAGAAAGATTGAAAAATAGGCCTCAGGGAGGGAATACTGGACTAGATCAGGCTCTGTCCTGATCCACAAGGGCTCTTCTTATGACTTCATGTTTAAAAGAATTCCTTTCCTCCTTCCGCTCCCTGGGTCCTGTTTCCATTCCTATTTTGCTCTTCCCCAACAGAACACAATCGGCTCTTCCATTCAACACAGTCGGACCTATTCCAAACTGAGGATTTCTGAGAGCTTTTAAGTGGTGGGATCCACTACTCCTTGGGTGTGCCATCCGGAATCCAGTGGGGAAGCACAGAGCTGCCCAGTACTGTACTTGGAGAAGCCCATCTTGCACCACACTGTGATAACTCTTCCACCTTTCTCTGCAGGGCAGGCTACAAGGATGCTCCAATATGAAGGAGGCAAATTGGCAAACAGGAAGTGGTGATGACCCCAAAGCTGAGCACTGTGGGGTGGGTGAGAAGGCAAGTTCACTAGCGGTGGATTTGCAGAGTGGGTGGCAAATCTCTGGCCCGAAGGTGGCCAGAAGCCATGGCTGGAAGTGAGCTGATGTCTGGCGACTGACCTAGTGGAACCTGATGGATATTGGCAGATGCAAACTGGCAGAGTTTGTATTTGGAAGTTATGGAAGCTCAAGGGTTAAGCTGGCTCATTTTTGCAGATGTAAGCCAGTGAAAGTTTGCCTTTGGAAGCTAGCTAACGAAGCTTGGCAGAAATTTGTGGACTGAAGCCAGTGCATGTCCGTGAATGGATGGGAGAGTGGCTGATGGAGTGGCTGATAGTTGCTGAATTTCCTTTGAGGATGTGAGCTCTGTGTGTGTGTGCGTGCGTGCACGCGCGTGCGCGCATGAGAGAGAGAGAGAGGCAGGCAGGCAGATACTGCTGGTGTATGGATGCATTGGGGGGGGAGCAGAGGTGAGTCACCACTTGCTGTGTGCCTGGGAATTACATGTTCAGGGGGTGGTGAAGATCACCCTCCAGATGCAGGATGAACATTGTGCACGAAAGTGAATGGGGAGGCTGCTGGCTTATGGGTGCAATTAAGGGTCAGATGAGGTGAACCTCGAGATCGTCCCTGCCTGGGAATTTACACAAACAGGTGTAAGAGTTTGCCCTCTAGAAGCAGGGTGCGTGTATGAAAGCAAACCAGGGGCTGTTCATAGATGGAAGTCAGTGGAAGTCAGGGTGCAGAAGCCAGAGGATGATGTCACCAGAAAGAAGCCAGTGGAGGGGCCTGGACTGTGCTGGTGGATGGCAGGAGATGAGCCATGCCACTCACCATGTTTATATATTTGCATTCCAGCGATGTTTCATGCAGAGAAGGTGTTTGGGAGACAATTCCTGACAGCAGTGAAGGGAACCACAGGCCTTAAGCACACACAGAGCAATCTTCTCCACCTCCCTGGGTCCCTTTTCTTTTGCTTTTTGCTTTTCTGCAGCAGAGGATAGCGGGCAATGGAATTGACATTCAGTACAGTTAGACCTCTTTGAATCCCAAGGTTTGTAAGAGCTTTTGAAAGGTGGGATCCACTTTTCCTTCCGTTTGCAGTGCGCCATCTAGTGGGGAAATAGAGAGCTGCACAAGCACTTTGAGAACCTTTCCACCTTTCCCTGCCAGGCAAGCTAAAGGGATTCCACCATGTGGAAGAGGCGAATTGGAAGCCGGGGAGCTGTGATGACGGCAAAGCTGAACACGGAAGAGTGGTTGAGAAGGCAAGTTCACTAGTGGTGGACTTGCAGAGCAGGTGGTGAGTTTTTGGCCACCTGAAGCCAGCTGATGTCTGACCTAGCAGAAACTAGTAGACATTGGTGGGCAAAAGCTGGTGGAGTTCACATTCAGAAGCAAATGGAGGCTCAACGGGGAAGCTGGCTGAGGTTTGCGGATGTCAGCCAGTGGAGGTTTGCCTCCAGAAGCTGGCTAACAGAAGCTTGGCAGAAATTTGAAGCTGGTGCATGTCTGTGAATGGATGGGAGAGAGTGGCTGATGGAATGGCTGGTAGTTGCTAGATTTCATTTGAGGATGGCAGCTGGGGTGTGTTTGTGCATGGGAGACAATGAAAGTGACCCAGGAGAGACTGCTGGTGTATGGGTTCATTTTGGGAGGGAGAAGAGGTGATTTGCCAGCTGCAGTGTGCCTGGAAATTACGCGTTCAGGGGGTGGCATAGGTCACCTTCCAGATGAAAGGTGAATGTTGTGAATGAAAGTGAATGAGGAGAGTGCTGGTGGACGGGTGCATTCAGAGTGTGGCAGAGGTTGCCTTCCAGATGCTGCATGCCTGGGAATCACATGTTCAGGGGGAGGGGGAGGTTATTATTATTATTATTATTATTATTTATTAAATTTATATACCGCCCGACTGGCAATAGCTCTCTGGGCGGTGAACATCAAGAATGCAAAATTCAAACCTGTTAAATAGCAGTTAAAGCTTGAAAAATGTGTATTTGTGGAAAGTCTATTCAGACCAGGCTCTAAGAGGATTTCAAAAATATACTGCCTTTACCTTATACTACCTCTGTTTTTAAACTTGTCACAATTTTATGCTACATTTCCCCCCAATGATTCACAAGGAAAGGTATAAAAAACAGAAGATAAAGGTGATCTAATCTTCTCTTTGCAGATGACTCGTGAGTCCTTCAGCCTTTTAGGAGTTTAGTAGAACTGTTTTGGCCAAGGGATTCGATAGCCACTATGCAAAAACAATCAGGTCATTCAAGCAAAGGTTAAGCATTGCAAAACAGGGTTCTTATATTTTTCAAGCTCAAAATGCAATTGTGTTAACCTCACAGACCTAGGTTGTCCTCTAGACACACAGAGAATGTGATGGAAGAAGGTGAATGAGGAGATAGCTGGTTTTTCTGGGTGCATTGAGAGGGTGGCTGACGTCACCTTCCAGATGCTGCGTGCTTCGGAATTACACGTTCGGGGTGGTGGTGGAAGTCACTCTCCAGATGCAGAGCTGATGTGTTGGATGAAAGTGAAAGGGGAGAGTCTTGGATTATGGGTGTAATTAGGCGTCGGCAGAGGTGAACCTCCAGATGGTCTTTGCCTTGCAATTACATGAACAGGGGATATAAGAGTTTGTGGACTGAAGCTGGTGCATGTCTGTGAATGGATGGGAGAGTGGCTGATGGAGTTGCTGGCGGCAACTGAATTTTGTTTGGGGATGTCACCTGGGTGTGTGCATGGGATACAGTTAAAGTGCATGGAGAGACTGCTGGTGGATGGGTGCATTGGTTGCTGCATTGCTGGGAATTTCTCCACACAGGTCACCCTCCATGCGCAGAGTGAATGTGATGGATGAAAGTGAATGGGGAGGCTGCTGTTTTATGGATGCATTCAGGGGGTGTCAGAGTTTGCCCTTGAGAAGCAGGGAGCATGTATGAAAGCAAACCAGGGGTTGTTCACAGATGGAAGCCAGTGGAAGTTTGCGTGCAGAAGCTACAGAATGATGTCACCAGAAAGAAGCTGGTGGAGGGGCCTGGATTGTGCTGGCAGATGGCAGGAGATGAGCCATGCCACTCACTGTTTGTGTTTTTGCATTGTAGGGATGTGTGAAATAGACAAGGTCTTTTGGAGAGCATTTGTGAAAGCAATGAAGGGAACCACAGGTCTTAAGAAAGGTGAGGACCATTCCCTTCCTTGGTCCCCTCCCTGGGTCCCTTTCCTATGCCCCTTTTGCTTTTCCACAGCAGAGGATAGTGGGCAGTGGAACTGACATTCAGTACAGTTAGAATTATTCAAATCCAAGGGTTTGTAAGAGCCTTTGAAAGGTGGGATCCACATATCCTTGAGTGTGCAGTGCTCCATCCAGTGGGGAGATATAGACTGCCCCTGAGTACTTTCAGAATCCCTTTTTGAGCTGCACTGTGATAACCATTCCACCTTTCCCTGCTAGCTAAGTTAAGGGTTGCCACAACATGGAAAAGGTGAATTGGAAGACAGGGAGCGGTGATGACGACAAAACGGATGAGAAGGCAAATTCAATAGTGGTGGATCTGCAGAGTGGTTGGTGAGTTTTTGATCAGAAGGAGGTTCATATCCATGGCCAGAAGCCAGCTGATGTCTGGCGACTGACCCATCGGAAGCTGGTGGACACTAGCGGGTGGAAGTTGGTGGAGTTCACATTCAGAAGCAAGTGGAGGCCCAACAGGGAAGCTGACTGAGGTTTGTGGATGTCAGCCGGTGGAGGTTTACCTCCAGAAGCTGGCTAACAGAAGCCTGGCAGAAATTTGTGGACTGAAGCTGGTGCACATCTGTGAATGGTGGGGAGAGAGGCTGATGGAGTGGCTGGTAGTTGCTGAATTTCCTTTGCAGACGTGAGCCGGGTTGTGTTTATGTGCATGGTAGACAATGAAAGTGGTCCAGGAAATTGCTGGTGTATGGGTGTGTTCATGCAGAGGTCACCCTCCTAATGCTGCATGCACATTCTGGGAGTTGTGGTTGCCCTTCAGACTAAGGGTGAATTTTTTGGATGTCTATATTTGGTGAAACTGCTGATGTAAGGATGCATTCAAGGATTGGGGGAAAAGTCACTCTCCAGTTGCTGCATGCCTGGGAATTACGTGGCCAGAAAGAATTTCTAGATTCCTGTATTAATTACAGAGAGAATTATACGTGTTTGAGCGATAAAGCATACAATGAAAATTATGATTGTATTTTACAGAAATGGAGAAAAGACATGACTCTCGAAAACCAGAATTATCATGGTGGATGTATAAAACTTAAAACAGTAAAATCCATTTCAATCCAGATGGCTAGATTTGTCTGTGTTCTTTTTTTTTTATAATCTCTTTATATAATCTGTGAAATCAAACTAAACTGCAATAAATGTATGTACTTTACTTTGGTAAAAGTAAGAAATTAAGGTTGATGTAGCGGTATAAATCCTGAGAGTATTTAATATAATAAAATAGCATGAAACACAAATGTGACTATATAACAAAATATCTCTAAAGTCAAACAAATAAAGTTTGGAACAAGAGTTAGATATATTTTGTTATATAGTCACATTTGTGTTTCATGCTATTTTATTATATTAAATACTCTCAGGATTTATACTGCTACATCAACCTTAATTTCTTACTTTTACTTTTGATATATATTAAGGTTTCATTTTACTTGTTTTGTTTGCTGTACTTTACTTTGACCTATCATGACCTTTGTTTTGTGTCTTAATTTTCTCATAAGTCCATTTCCCAAACTATATAATGCCACTATTCAAAATCTGCTCCAATTAGATCCTTCCAGAGCCTCACAACAGTGGACCATGCAACTGTCAACAGTTGACTAATTAGTTCCTTATATTTCAGGTCTTTATCGCTATCCAGAAATAGATTCAGTAAATTGAGCTGTAGGGATGGCAAAATACGGTGCTTAACCAATTTCCTTAAATATTTGAATCGAAAATACTTGTGTACCATCAAGCAGTCCCACCACATATGCCTGGCAGCCCCTGAAAACTGTGTCTTTAAACAGGGCGTTTGAGCGCTTGCACCTCCTTGTGCCGCCTCCTCCTTATTATGCTTCTTGCTATACATTTCCAAAGACTTCCTCTGTTAAAATGCAAAAAGAATGTTATTATTACAATATGTACAGCCTTGCATATAAGGCCAGAAAAGTTATTAACAGGCTGGCAAAAAGAGAAAAGAAAAAAGTATTTTACCAAGTTGGCTGTCAATGGTTTCCATGCTGACATAGGAAGAAAGGGGTTGCTTTCCTCTGCAGACAGAACAAAAATGCAGTGGGCTGGGCTGGTGGCCAAGGGATGGATCTCTTATCTCTTCATCCGTGCTTGGTTTTCATGTTGCCATTTGTCCCTGCAAGTGCAGAATCCTGGAAGACGGTGGAGGAGGGAGAGAGCCACCTGCCTGGATGGACTCCTGTTCGACTCCTTGGTCGTTGACCTATGGAGTCCCTCAGGGTTCAGTTTTGTCCCCCATGTTATTTAACATCTATATGAAACCGCTGGGAGAGGTTGTCCGGGGATTTGGGGTTTGGTGCCATCAGTATGCGGATGACACCCAACTCTATTTCTCCTTTCCACCTAAAGCCAAGGAAGCTGTCCTGGTCCTGAACCAGTGCCTGGCATCAGTGATGGACTGGATGAGGTCGAACAAATTGAAACTAAATCCAGACAAGACGGAGGTGCTCCTGGTCATTCAAAGGGCAGATCAGGGAATAGGGATTCAGCCTGTGCTTGATGGGGTTACACTCCCCCTGGAGACACAGGTTCGCAGTTTGGGTGTGCTCCTGGATTCTGCTCTGAACTTGGAGGCCCAGGTCTTGGCCGTGGCCAGGAGTGCCTTTGCCCATTTAAGACTAGTGCACCAGCTGCACCCGTTCCTGGAAATGCCTGATTTGACTGTGGTGATGCATGCCTTAGTTACATCCCATTTAGACTACTGTAACACGCTCCACGTGGGGCTGCCTTTGAAGACTGTTTGGAAACTTAAACTGGTACAAAGAGCTGCAGCCAGAGTATTAACAGGGGCTGGTTACAGGGACCATACAACTCCCTTGCTACAACAGCTCCACTGGCTGCCAGTTTGTTTCCGTTCACAATTCAAAGTGCTGGTTTTGACCTTTAAAGCCCTATATGGCCCAGGTCCAGGCTATCTGTCAGACCGTATCTCCCTATACGAGCCTGCCCGGGCCCTGAGATCTTCAGGAGAGGCCCTTCTCTCAGTCCCAACACCCTCGCAAGTGCGATTGGTCGGGACACAAGATAGAGCCTTCTCAGTGGCTGCTCCTAGGTTCTGGAACTCCCTTCCTAGGGAGGCACGAATGGCCCCCTCCTTGCCATCCTTCCGTCATCAAGTAAAGACTTTTTTATTCCGACAGGCTTTTGGGATAGATGTTTAGGATTGGGCTTTACAAGGCTTGTTTTATTGTTTTATATTATTATCTGTATTGTTTTAAATTGTTTTTAGATTTTTAAGTGCCTTTCACGGTTTTAAGGTTGTGCATAGTTTAATTGTATTTTAATTGTATGTTTTTCTATGTTTTTAACTACATGTAGTTTTATTTGTAAGCCGCCCTGAGTTCCAGTTTGGAAAAAGGGCGGGGTAAAAATAAAGTTTCAATCAATTCAATTCCATGCCCTCCCCTGCACTCGAGTGATTCCTTGATGCCTATGGTGGCAGCTAGGCTAGTCAAATACCAGGCTGGACTATGCAACTGACCAAAAGACAGTGGTTGGTTCAGTCTGGCTTGAAAGGGTACTGCTTACAAGCAGACGTGAAGTCTGGTTTGCTGAGCACTGGTGCGTGGGGAGGAGGGCTGGTACCTTTTCTGGGTCATCTTGTGTAGGGCATTAGCAGAGGAAAGGAAGCTGTTAGTTCAGAACCACACAGGACTATATCTATATTTTGTTAATTTATGTGTTGATAAAATTTCTATCCCACCCTTCATCATAAATGATCTCAGGGTGGGCAGCAGTTTAAAATGCAATAAGACAAGAAAAACCTCATTAAAATAAAAGCTATAGATATCTCTCCCATCTGTCCCAGTTTAAGCCTTAACCCTTCAAATGCCTGGCAGAAGTAGAAAGTCTTCAGATGGTGCTGAAAGATGGATAAAATTGGTGCCAGCCTAACCTAGCTAGGGTGGGGAAGGAGGGTGTTCCACAGCCAGGGTGCCATTGCTTAGAAGGCCCTCTGGTTAGTCACAGCCCCTCTGGCCAATAGTTGGCGAGTGGCCTGCAATTCCCATGCGCTCAGTGTGGGCAACAGGCCATGATACCTGCAGCAGTGGAGGCCGGTCCATCAGGGTGAATGGGGCACTGCCACAGCAACCTCAGTCTTCCCTCAGCCAACCCCCACCTGCCTGCCTTCTCACTTACAGTCAGTCAGAGGGTGGCTCCACCAGTTATTGGCTCTGGCTCCACCTACTGGGTCTCCCTGCCTTCTGCCTACCAGTCCCAATGAGCACCAGTCATCACCGGCCTGCATTGAAGTAAAAGAACACATTTCCTTCTGCCTTCTGTGATCACAAGTGCTAAATGGGATCTACTCACACTCCTGTGATTCCATTAATTACGAAGCAGCTATTTTGGGTGCATTTAATTAGAAGAATCCCAAGGTACATTTTTGGTTGCTTTTCATGATTGCACAAGTGCATAATTTGTTTGAAGATCATCATCATCAAAATGAATGAACACGTAACTGATTAGTCAGCATTTTTCACAGCTAGCTCATTTCATTTTCCAAACAATAAAATAAAAATAAATCAGTTTTGAGAACGGTGAAAAATGAATCATTTCTTCTGTTGGATGGATGAAATGCAATCAAGTCTAGAAAATCCTTGTCACTTTTCCAGGGATGTTTTGCCATTACAGACCTTGCATTACAACAGGCATGAGGAACTTGTAGCCCTACAGATGTTGCTTGACTACAACTGCCATTGTCCCTGACCATTGGCCAGGCTGGCTGGGGCTGATGGGAGTTGGTTGGAGACCAACAGCATCTGGAAGGTCACAGGTTTCCCATCTCTGCACAGTGTAGCGTAGTGGTTAGAATGTCGGACTAGGACCTGGGAGACCAGGGTTCAAATCCCCACTTGGCTATGAAGCTCAATGGGTGACTTTGGGCCAGTCACAGGCTCTCAGCCTAAATTATTGGTGTTCTCATCCTTATCATTCTGCCATTCCTCCCAGAAGGAGCCCAGGGCGGCAAACAGTGTTGTTGTGAGGATAAAATCAGGAGGGGGGAGAACCATTTTTGCCACCTTGAGTTCTATGGGGAAAAGGTGGGACATAAATAATGATACTAACAGCAATATGGACTGCCTTCAAGTCGATCCCGACTTATGGCTACCCTATGGATAGGGTGTTCATGGTAAGAGGTATTCAGAGGGGGTTTACCATTGCCTCCCTCTGAGGCTAGTCCTCCCCAGCCGGCTAGGGCCTGCTCAGCTTGCCACAGCTGCACAAGCCAGCCCCTCCCTTGTCCGCAACTGCCAGCTGGGGGGGGGCAACTGGGCTCCTTGGGACTGTGCCGCTTGCCCACGGCTGCACAGGTGGCAGGGCATGTAAAGCCTGAGCCACTCACTGGGGGGTGATTTTAGCTGGTCCTTGACACCCAGGAGACCTGGTTGGCCACTGTGAGAACAGGATGCTGGACTAGATGGGCCACTGGCCAGATCCAGCAGGCTCTTCTTATGTTCTTATGAGACATGAGTGGGGATTTAAACTCACAGACTGTGGACTCCCAGCCAGGTTCTCCTCCCCATTGTGCTATACCAGCTGTGTAACAGCAATAATAACAACAATAATAGGTAATTGTGATGTTAAATCAGAACTTCAGTAAGGGACTTTCTAATCATCACTTTACTCATTTTAGTGAACCACAAAGTTGCCAGAAAAGGGGCAGACTCCAATATGGCTCCACCTTCCAAACAGCTTATTGGCTCTCCCTGACTTTGTCTGACTATAAACACTTCCAGCATTTGGTCCGGTAACAGTGGCTCCTGGTTTTGCCTGTATTCAGCTCTGCTTTGCCTATAATCTGGGATGGGGAAAACTGTGGCCCTCCAGATATTGTTGGGCTTTAGCTCCCATCAACCCTGGCCATTGGTCATGCTAGCTGGGGCTGCTGGGAACTGGAGTCCAACTGCAGATTCCCCATCACTGGTTTTTATACTAACTAGTGAATGGTGTTGTTTTAAATAATTCTTCCTGTGTGATGGTTGGCCCTTTCTGGTAATGATTCCTGGACAACCTAGGTTCCCTGCTCCTATTTGAATCTGACCCACCCATTGCTAAATAAAAGTCCCATATCCCAAATCTGAATAAACACCCTAAAGAATGACCAAAGGAGGCTGGAGATCCTGTATCTTAGAGAAAATTCCATCAGATGCCACTTGTCTTTGAAGAGAAAAGCTGTATTTACTACAATTTTTTTCATACAATTATGAAAAATATAACAAACTTCCTTGCATCTGGGCTTCACAGGATCTGATCACTTATGTTGTTAGTTTTAGGCAGTAGGCTGGCCTGGAAAATGACTGGAAGTTCAAAACTCTACACGTTAGGGAATAGGAAATAGGGAGAAATGCAAGAAAATAAGCAAATATGCTAATTGGGTGTTAGAACAAATTAAACCAGAACTGTCACTAGAAGCTAAAATTATGAAACTGAGGTTATCGTGCTTTGGACACATAATGAGAAAACATGATTCATTAGAAAAGACAATAATGCTGGGAGAAACAGAAGGGAGTAGAAAAAGAGGAAGGCCAAACAAAAGATGGATTGATTCCATAAAGGAAGCCACAGACCTGAACTTACAAGATCTGAACAGGGTGGTTCATGACAGATGCTCTTGGAAGTTGCTGATTCATAGGGTCGCCATAAGTCATAATTGACTTGAAGGCACATAACAACAACAAGAAGCAAATATGGAGTCAGGGAGTGTAGTTATTCAAATGGCTGAAGGCCCTTGAGATCACCACTTTCCTGAAGCTAAGCAGGTCTGGCCAGTGCTTGGACGGGTGACTGCCTAAGAACCACAAGTACATAGTCTTGAGTAGGGTTGCCAGGCTTAGGGCCTGAGAATGATCCTGTATCTTTAGGAGAAGAGAAAGTCAGCCAAGCGCAGGTGTTCTTGCAACACTGTAATGGGAAAAACCACAAGGTGGAATTCTCCCTTCCCCCTGCACAACTTTTAAAGACACAGAAGACCTCTTGGAGGCCAGGTCTGGCAAAAATCAGTGCAGTTTTAAAAGGTTCAGTCTGCCATCTTGATTCAAAATGGTGTCCAACTGTATCCAAGCATAAATGAAAGTCTGCTACTTGTTCGTCATGTAAAATTTGGTTACAAAGAATATCATGAGATGTCCAAATGCATAACCAATGAACAACTTTCCAAAATATATAATAGATAATGACCATTTATATTGTACTTGTGAGTATTTCAAGTACCTCGCAGTATACTATCTCAGTAATTGTTAATGGAAATGTTTAAGTGCACTGTGGGCTAAATATTAGAGATTTTTGACAACTCCCCTCATATGTTTCCAAAGGAAGTGTGAGGGAGTTGTGTGGGCCCATGCAGGCTAGCCCCACTCCCCTAGCTGCCATGTCCCCTGTATTTTGTGCATTTGGCATGCATAAGAAGGGGCTCACTGATCTATGTGCATATAGCTCCTTCAAGAAAGGGAAGGATTCTAACTAGAGATGGAAAGACCTGTCAATTTCGGCTCTCTTATTTTCTCATTTTTCCAATCTTAAATTCAGTTCTCCCTATTTCTGCAGTAATTTGCGTGTTTTGTTTTTTTTAAAAAATCCTCATGAAAATTTTCCAACATTTTAGTGCGAATTTCTCCTAATAAACACATTTTTGTAAGCAGTTTTAACAAGGGTAGCTATTTCTCGTTATCTAATGCATTTTTGCATGTTATTTTCACACATATATTCATTTTTATGCACACTTTCCCCTCATATATACATTCTTGAAAATATTGTTTAATTGGCAAACTGCATCCCAAAATTCTAATAAATGTGAATTTCTAAGGATGGCTGTGTTTCAGTTCTCATACCAATTTGGAAAGTGTGAATTTGTTACATTCTATTTAAAATGCAAACTGTATTGAAATTCTGCCCCATCCTTAATCCTAACTGGCCCATCATCCCCCATCAGGTGAAGGAGCTCTACCAATGGAGGCTGCTGTATTAGGGCAGATGGGGCAGTGCCCCAACAACCTCACCCTCCCTCACCTGTCTGCCTTCTTACTTACAACCAGTCAATTATTAATATTTCATGGGATGGATGTGCCATCTTCTGTCTTCAGCCACTAATGCACAGACAGGCCATAGACCACCTGAATGAAGTTCACGGACCAAGGTGGAATTCTCCCTTCCCCCTGCACAGCTTGTAAAGATACAGAAGACCTCTTGGAGGCCAGGCCTGGCAACCAAGAGGTCTTCTGTATCTTTAAAAGTTGTGCAGGGGGAAGGGAGAACTCCACCCTGTGGTTCTTCCCATTACAGAGTTGCAAAAACACCTGTACTTGGCTGACTTTCTCTTCTCCTAAAGATACAGGATCATTCTCAGGCCCTGAACCTGGCAACCCTATTGGGAACCCCTGATTTTAAGGAATTATTCAGGACAATAAATCTCAGAAATGGAAGGTTTGAGGTGCTGATAGATTTTCCATACCAAGGAAGGTATGTCCAGTATGGATAGGTATGTTTGTGTGTGTGTTGTTTTTTTAAAAAAATCTGTTTCCTTTTCAGAGAGAGAAATCTATTATACCCAAAACACAATGATTCAGAACTCTCCCTCTCTCAAAGTATTTATGTAGACAACAGCTGCTTGAGCCGCTATTACAATAAACATAACAAACAACTTTCTTCATTTAAGGAAACTTGAATAGGAAATGAGAAACAGCAGGACTCTTTCAGGGTGAATGGCATAAAAACTATCATTTTCAATATACAGTTGTCAGAGGCATTTTGAAAATTAATTGGCGGTGGGGAGGGGAAAGAGAGAAAAAACAGTTTGATCCCCAGTGTCATGCTATCCCAGTCAACAGGCTACAACACTGAGCAAATGCAAACAGGGAGAATTTTAGAGCTGTTCCAGATCACAAGGAAACACTTTTTTCAGGTTTTCAAGACTGCAGCCCTAAGCATGCTAACTAACTTGGGAATAAGGCTCATTGAACACATTGGGATTTACTTCTGAGTAAACATCCACAGGATTGTACTGCAGACTATGCAAATATCGTGCAAGTGGAAACAGAGTTCACAGCTCCTGAGGCCTGGCGAAAAGAAAGAGAGAGTGTGTGAAAGAGAACAGAGCTTTGGCACCCTTAACCGTTGTGTAAGAATTTACTTGCTTTTGCACAACAACTAAAGGGGCAGGAACCCCATCTTCATGTTTTACCTGGCCATCCTATTCAGAGTGTCTCTGTCATTGGCAGCATTTTACTTGCACCAGTTGTGATCCTGCATCAGCAATGCTTTGCGTGGCCAGACTTCGGCTGTGAGCACACTAGTCACCTAGAGCAAAACATTTCCATTGGCCACACCTGGAGGGGCAACAGGTTGATCTGCTGATCAGTTGCGAAATCTGTTTGAAGTCAAATTAAGAAAAAATACACTCAGGCTTATTCCCACCAGGTTTCACAGGTTTTAGGGGGCGGGGTTTGACTAGCATTGTGTGCCCCCATTTTCAGAAGACAGAGTGGAGACACATTGGAACCAGCAGGACACTGAGTGTGTCCAGTGGTGTCACTAGGGTTGGTGTCACCCGGTGCGGCCCACAGCGCCTTCTCTCTCAGACTCCGAGCAATCACATGTGCGGCGGAGCACGTGCGCAGCCTCTAGGAGCGCGCGGCCGAACGACAGGGCCCGGGAGCACACCGCCACCTTGTGTCTACTGCCACTTCCAACTTCTAACAGCCAAGGAAGGCAGCCGGTGCGCCACGCAAAGACTCTTGTTGGTGCCTAGGCAGTGCCTGGGGGGGGCGGCTTTGGGTGTCACCCTCGTCTGGTGGTGTCACCCGGTGCGGCCTGCACCTGCTGCACCGCCCTAGTGATGCCCCTGAGTGTATCTTTACCCTGAGGACACAATGCTGGCTTAAACCGCAGTCATTCCTGTTATTTGAATCTGGGTACACACAACGTTTCCCACAATTACCTACAATCCACTGGTTCCTTCTGAAATACTGTGTTTTGAATCTATATAAACAAAACTAGCCGCACTCTTACTTTAAAACTGTTTGAGTGGCAAATCCCAGGTGTATACCGTGGAAATGTTTCCTGGGGTTGGTTCTACATGCCTGATGTTAGCAGGGTGTGGGTGGGCATATCATCGAGGAGCATCCCCTTTTCTCAATACAGAATAGTTCATGCTCGTCTTCAATGTGATGCTTCAATCTAGATTGATTGTAGATTTTGCCATCCATATGGGTGGGTGTGGTTACTTGATATGTGTTTGCAAACCTTCCTCTTGACTAGGTTTTGCCTTTGAAAACCCTCCCCTTACAATTTTGGTAAATGCTCACCCATAACATCATTGAGCAGGTGTGAATATCCCTGATTCCTGGGACCACCTACATCTGTTTTCAAGGAAATGCAGAATCAATCTGCAAGAAGCGTTCATTTTTCAAATGAAACCAGTTTGTCAAGAAGCGCTTTTCAGGACAATAAAGAGAGAGAGAGAGAGAAAGAGAGAGAGAGAGAGAGTAGTAGTAGATAGGGAAAAGAAGAACTCAATCTCCCATTGATTCCAAAATAAAATATAATCAATCACTCAACTTCACTGTCAGAATGAGAGTGTTAATGCTCACATAGTGGGCACAGAATACACAGGGCCAGAAGTCTCCCTTGGCACATTGTTCTTGTGTTACATGCCCACTTCAATCAGTTGGAGCCAGAGTGGGAGCTTGGCCAATACTAGGCCAGAGCTCCTGGAGCTCCTGAAAAGGATTTGAAGATTATCCCTTAGAAAGCATCAATATTCTTCAGCAATGTTCAGGCTGGTTAAATTCATGCTCTCCATGTTTCTCTCAGTCTTGCCATGTCATTACTTGCTTGAAATGTCTTTATTTGGAGAGCGAGGCTGCATTGTTTTATCAACTTATCTGGGAGTAAGCCACATTGAACTCAATGGGACTTGCTTTTGAGAAGATGTGTATAGCATTGCACTGTTAGGCTGCAGTGATGACACAACTGTATCAGTGACTGCAATCCTGTGCATGTCTATGCAGATGTAAGCCCCACTGGGTTCAATGGGGATTATTCCCAGAGAAGTGAGTAGGTTTGCAACCTAGCTCACACTGAACATAGCAGGATTTATTTATGTGTAAACACACCTTGGATTGCACTATTTGTTTCACACCTATGCATATTTAATTGGTAAGTTACACTGAACATAGCGGGACTTACATTTAAGTCAGCACTCACTGAATCAGGCTAAAATGGCATATTTATACTTCAAATGTTTCGGTTTCATACCACCTTAACTGTCCTTGCTTTCCCTGAGGAATCTTGGGAATTGTAGTTTGGCGAGGGTGCTAAGATTCACCTGATTGAGATTCTTAGTTGCCTCTGTAGAATTACAGTTCCCCAAGGAGAAGGAATTACTGTCATGTCTTTTGTGAAGATTCACTTATGGAATTGGGCTATAGCTCAGTGAAAGAGCATCTGCTTTGCATGTAGAAGGTCCCAGATTCAATCTCCAGCATCTCCAAGTAGGCCGGGAAATGTCCTTTGTTTGAAATCCTGGAGAGCCGCTGCCAGTCAGTGTACACCAGCTTTCCCAAATCTGGTGCCTGCAGCATGTACGACTATCTGCCTGTTGGACAGAAGTCGTGGGTGTGCTCTCGGTGCAATGAGCTCCTGGCTCTCCGGGAACGATTTCATTTCCTTGAGGCCAAGGTGGCGGACCTGGAAAAGCTGAGAGAGGCAGAGAGGTGTGTGGAGGAGGCCTTCAGGGACGTTATAGCTGTGTCCCACTCCAACGATGATAGCTCTCCTGCTATCATGGAGAACGATGGTCTCGGGGAAGGAGAGCATCCAGCTGAGGAAGAGGGAAATGATCCCTTAGAAGGGACCCATTCCTTGGGGGATGAGCAGCTATCCTCTCGGGCCGAGGATATATCTCCAGGGGGTGGAGGGATCCTTGTAGTGGGTGATTCGATCATTAGGAACATAGACAGTGGGGTGTGTGATGGGCGTGTAGACCGCAAGGTGTTTTGCCTGCCTGGTGCGAAGGTTGCGGATATCGCCCGTCGTTTAGATAGTTTGGTAGACAGTGCTGGGAAGGAGTCAGTGGTCGTGGTGCACGTTGGCACCAACGACATGGGGAAATGCAGCCGTGAGGTCCTGGAAGCAAAATTTAGGTTGCTAGGTAGGATGCTGAAAGCCAGGACCTCCAAGGTGGCTTTCTCTGAAATGCTACCGGTTCCACGCGCAGGACCAGCCAGACAGGCCCAGCTTCGTAGTCTCAATGCGTGGATGAGACGATGGTGTCGGGTGGAAGGGTTCGGATTTGTTAGGCACTGGGGAACATTTTGGGACAAGCCGGGCCTGTACAAAAGGGACGGGCTCCACTTGAACCAGAATGGAACCAGACTGCTGGCACTTAAAATTAAAAAGGTAGCAGAGCAGCTTTTAAACTGACTGAGGGGGGAAACCCGACAGGAGCTGAGAAAGGTCCGGTTCGGAATAAACCTCCCCCCTGGGATAAAAACCAAAGAAATGATGAAATTTTAAAAGGGGTAGGCCTAGAAGTAGGCATTGTGAGAGCAGGGGCACAGGATATAAATTCAGAAGAGCAAAATTACCACAGGCCTAACCACAAGTGCCAAAGACACTTGAAGAGAGACACTGCTTACAAGTGCCTGTACGCTAATGCTAGGAGCCTCCGAACCAAGATGGGAGAACTGGAGTGCTTGGTCTTAGAGGAGAGCATTGATATAGTGAGCATAACCGAGACCTGGTGGAATGGAGAAAACCAGTGGGATACGGTTATCCCTGGATATAAACTATATCGGAAGGACAGGGAAGGACGTATTGGTGGTGGAGTCGCTCTATATGTGAAAGAAGGCATTGAATCCAGCAAGCTCGAAACCCCAAAAGAGGCAGACTCCTCCACAGAATCGTTGTGGGTGGTGATACCGTGCCCCAGGAGGGACTTAATACTGGGAACGATCTATCGTCCCCCTGATCAAAATGCTCAGGGAGACCTGGAGATGAGATATGAAATTGAGGAAGCATCCAAACTAGGAAATGTGGTAGTATTGGGTGACTTCAACTACCCGGACATAGACTGGCCGCATATGTGTTCCAGTCATGACAAAGAAGCAAAGTTTCTAGATATTCTAAATGACTATTCCCTAGATCAGTTGGTCATAGAACCGACCAGAGGGACGGCAACCCTGGACTTAATCCTCAGTGGGGACCGGGACCTGGTGCGAGATGTAAGTGTTGTTGAACCGATTGGGAGCAGTGATCACAGTGCTATTAAATTAAACATACATGTAACTGGCCAATTGCCAAGAAAATTCAACACGGTCACATTTGACTTCAAAAGAGGAAACTTCACAAAAATGAGGGGATTGGTAAAAAGAAAGCTGAAAACAAAGTCCAGAGGGTCACATCACTCGAAAATGCTTGGAAGTTGTTTAAAAACACTATATTAGAAGCTCAACTGGAGTGCATACCGCAGATCAGAAAAGGTACCGCCAGGGCCAAGAAGATGCCAGCATGGTTAACGAGCAAAGTCAAGGAAGCTCTTAGAGGCAAAAAGTCTTCCTTCAAAAAATGGAAGTCTTGTCCGAATGAAGAAAATAAAAAAGAACACAAACTCTGGCAAAAGAAATGCAAGAAGACAATAAGGGATGCTAAAAAAGAATTTGAGGAGCACATTGCTAAGAACATAAAAACCAACAACAAAAAATTCTATAAATACATTCAAAGCAGGAGACCATCTAGGGAGACAATTGGACCCTTGGATGATAAGGGAGTCAAAGGTGTACTAAAGAACGATAAGGAGATTGCAGAGAAGCTAAATGAATTCTTTGCATCTGTCTTCACAGTGGAAGATATAGGGCAGATCCCTGAACCTGAACTAACATTTGCAGGAAGGGATTCTGAGGAACTAAGACAAATAGTGGTAACGAGAGAGGAAGTTCTAAGCTTAATGGACAATATAAAAACTGACAAATCACCGGGCCCGGATGGCATCCACCCGAGAGTTCTCAAAGAACTCAAAGGTGAAATTGCTGATCTGCTAACTAAAATATGTAACTTGTCCCTCGGGTCCTCCTCCGTGCCTGAGGACTGGAAAGTGGCAAATGTAACACTAATCTTCAAAAAGGGATCCAGAGGGGATCCCGGAAATTACAGGCCAGTTAGCTTAACTTCTGTCCCTGGAAAACTGGTAGAAAGTATTATTAAAGCTAGATTAACCAAGCACATAGAAGAACAAGCCTTGCTGAAGCAGAGCCAGCATGGCTTCTGCAAGGGAAAGTCCTGTCTCAGTAACCTATTAGAATTCTTTGAGAGTGTCAACAAGCATATAGATAGAGGTGATCCAGTGGACATAGTGTACTTAGACTTTCAAAAAGCGTTTGACAAGGTACCTCACCAAAGGCTTCTGAGGAAGCTTAGCAGTCATGGAATAAGAGGAGAGGTCCTCTTGTGGATAAGGAATTGGTTAAGAAGCAGAAAGCAGAGAGTAGGAATAAACGGACAGTTCTCCCAATGGAGGGCTGTAGAAAGTGGAGTCCCTCAAGGATCGGTATTGGGACCTGTACTTTTCAACTTGTTCATTAATGACCTAGAATTAGGAGTGAGCAGTGAAGTGGCCAAGTTTGCTGACGACACTAAATGTTCAGGGTTGTTAAAACAAAAAGGGATTGCGAAGAGCTCCAAAAAGACCTCTCCAAACTGAGTGAATGGGTGGAAAAATGGCAAATGCAATTCAATATAAACAAGTGTAAAATTATGCATATTGGAGCAAAAAATCTTAATTTCACATATACGCTCATGGGGTCTGAACTGGCGGTGACCGACCAGGAGAGAGACCTCGGGGTTGTAGTGGACAGCACGATGAAAATGTCGACCCAGTGTGCGGCAGCTGTGAAAAAGGCAAATTCCATGCTGGCAATAATTAGGAAAGGTATTGAAAATAAAACAGCCGATATCATAATCCCGCTGTATAAATCTATGGTGCGGCCGCATTTGGAATACTGTGTACAGTTCTGGTCGCCTCATCTCAAAAAGGATATTCTAGAGTTGGAAAAGGTTCAGAAGAGGGCAACCAGAATGATCGAGGGGATGGAGCGACTCCCTTACGAGGAAAGGTTGCAGCATTTGGGGCATTTTAGTTTAGAGAAAAGGCGGGTCAGAGGAGACATGATAGAAGTGTATAAAATTATGCATAGCATTGAGAAAGTGGATAGAGAAAAGTTCTTCTCCCTCTCTCGTAATACTAGAACTCGTGGACATTCAAAGAAGCTGAATGTTGGAAGATTCAGGACAGACAAAAGGAAGTACTTCTTTACTCAGCGCATAGTTAAACTATGGAATTTGCTCCCACAAGATGCAGTAATGGCCACCAGCTTGGATGGCTTTAAAAGAAGATTCGACAAATTCATGGAGGACAGGGCTATCAATGGCTACTAGCCATGATGGCTGTGCTCTGCCACCCTAGTCAGAGGCAGCATGCTTCTGAAAACCAGTTGCCGGAAGCCTCAGGAGGGGAGAGTGTTCTTGCACTCGGGTCCTGCTTGCAGGCTTCCCCCAGGCACCTGGTTGGCCACTGTGAGAACAGGATGCTGGACTAGATGGGCCACTGGCCTGATCCAGCAGGCTCTTCTTATGTTCTTATGTTCTTAAGTTTTGGACTACAACTCCCCTTAGCCCCAGCCAGCAACTCCAGATGGGAGTTGTAGTCCAAAACATCTGGAGGGGAACAGGTTGGCAAAGACTGATGTAGAGGCAGTACTGAGCTAGGTGGACTTGGTATAATGCATCATCTTATGTTCCAGTATTTTTTTCTATGGTATGTTTTATAGGACCAATGACATTCAAAGAGGCCACAACCTTGCCACTTACACTGATCTCTTCATCAGGCAGAATGAATACTGGGAAGGGATGGGGGAGAATTTCTCTAAAGTCAAACTCGGCACGGGATGACCCTATCATTTGCACATTCGTTGTCTCTGTGGACCGATCTTGTTTGCTATCAGCTTCTGTGATTTTCTTGGTACTGGGTCAAAAGCTAAATAGGATATTGAATATTCCCCTCCCCTTGCCATTTCTTGTCACAATAAAAAGACCTGTCAAAGATAATGCTCAGTAAATGAATATCCTTGGCAGAAAGCAGCTTCTGCATTCACCCTTGGGGAGCTTAATTCACTTGCCACATGGCCACATCATCTGCAAAGACCAGTCATTCACCATGTTCCTGACGCAGAAAGCTGCCTTATACTGAATCACACCATTCATCTATCTCGCTCAGTATTACTTGCACTGATTGGCAGCAGCTGTTCAGGATTTCAGACAGGAGTCTCTCTGGGCCCTTCCTAGAGACACCAGGGATTGAATCTGGGACTTTCTGCATGCAAAGCACATGCTCTTCAACTGAACTACAGCCCTTCTCCAACAAGGGTGTCAACAAAGAAGTGAACCCCAAGGGATCTTTGCTTCTGAAAACAGCCCCAACCCTCTGGACACTATTCCTGGGCAACTCACCTTCCCAGGGCTAGATTACACCAATGCCAACCCTGTAAGGTAGGTAGACAGCCACCACCCCTTTACTTGGCTTTCTACTCTGAGTAGGGGGAACTCATAGCACTACTAGAAACCCCCAAGAGCAGGACTAACTTCTTGCTCTGGTATGTTAACCTGAAATAACAATCAGTAGTCAGTAGCATCGTGGTCAAGGACTGGATTTAGAGCCAAAGCCCCAAATAACACACACCAAGTAAGAAGAGGTAGTTTATCAAAAGCATAAAAGGTAAAGGTGTCCCCGCACTTGTAGTGCGAGTCGTTTCCGACTCTTAGGGTGACATCTTGCGACGTTTACTAGGCAGACCGTATATATGGGGTGGGATTGCCAGTTCCTTCCTCGGCCTTTCTTTACCCCCCAGCATGTGCCGGGTACTCATTTTACTGGCCACGGATGGATGGAAGGCTGAGTGGACCTCAACCCATTTAACCGGAGATTTGACTTCCTCCTTCCGTTGGAATCGAACTCCGGCCGTGAGCAGAGCTTCGGCTGCATTACCGCCGCTTACTGCTCTGCACCACAGAGGACCTTGTCAAAAGCATAAGGGGGCATATAAAAAGAAAGCAGCATATAATATCCTTTAAAGCCAAACACCCCCAACAGGGTTTGGCATAGACACATTTACATAACACAGTGAGAGATTTCAACAGACAAAAGAAACATAACAAAGTTTACTAGCCTAGCTAATACTCACTTCAAACTACAAGAGCCTGGTTCCCTGAGGCTCCACAAGAATCCATAGATGAGTCAAGGTAGATAGAAAGGGGAACAACTAACTGAGGAATCATCCTTCATTTTATGGGGTTCAGCTGGCAACAGTGAGGGGGCCAATTAGCCAATCCAGGCACCGCTTCAATGATCCAACCCAGACACCTTCTTTGAAGATGAATTAGGCTAGAAAGTTCACACTGGACAGTCTCTGATTTACAACGCCCAAACCTCCTGACTCTGATATCTGTTATATTGATCAGGATGAGACCGATAATAAAATAGAGCTTCTTAAACAGTAAAACATCTGAGCTTGTTCTGTGCTAGGCCTCACCCAGCACACACAACACTGACTAACTCCAGTAACTAAGTCAGTCTAGTTCCCCCTAGGGTGTGTAATACCCTCTAGAGAAAGTTAACTCTTTCTTTGCTGTGCATTTAACCTAAAGACACATTTCACTACATTTCCCTTTCTTTGAGTTCTAACTATTTTTTCCCCCTATCAGCAAACATTGTGTAGAATAACATTTAGTCTCTATAACTTTCTGGTTTTCGAATTACTCTTCCTCTGGATGTCATTATCTTCGGACTCTCAAGAGATAGGCTGTCTTTGGCAGATGATGCTTGCTCACAATAATTTGTAAGTTCTTTGTTCTCAGTCTTTTGAGATTGTTTTGGCAATAAATTCTGCTCTTCTGGTATTTCTGCGTCTGAATTCTCACTTTGTTGTGAAATTGGTTGTGGTTTGGGAACCAACTGTAGATGTCTCCTGTTCCTTCGGAATGTTCCATTGTTGGTAGTGACAACATAAGGTCTTGGAGTTTGACTTTGGCTCTGGACTGTTGCTGGTTCAGACCATCCTTTCTGGTCGTCCAGTTTCAGTTTCAGTCTTACTTGTGAACCAGGTTGTAATTTTGGAAGTGTCTTCACACCATAATGTCTGTCGTAGTAATATTTGTAGTTTCTTTTAGTCATGTTGTCTGTGACATTTACTTTTCCCAAATCAGGCCACTTAGGATACAAATTTGCTTCTAAGCTTGGAATTGGTGTTCTTAATTGTCTTCCCATTATCAGTTGTGCAGGATTGCACTTCATTGCATTGATAGGTGTTGCTCTGTAGCTTAATAGTGCTAGGAAGGGATCTTCCTGGCATAAAATTTGCTTTACTGTTTGTACTTCTGTCTCTGCTTCCCCGGTGGCTTGTGGGTAATGGGGACTGGCGGTAATGTGACAAAAGTCATGTTTCTTTGTGAACAAAGTAAACTTTTTCTCTGCAAAGTGCGGTCCATTATCTGTTGCATTTGGGCATCCCCATCTGGCAAAGATATTCTTCAGACAACTGATAACAGTAGAACATGTTGAATCAGGCATGTATGCAATCTCTATGTATCTGGAGAAATAGTCTATTGCGATTAAGTACTTTTGTCCTTGTAACTCACAGATGTCTGCTCCCACTCTCTTCCATGGTCTATCTGGCAATGGAGTGGTAATGAGTGGTTTCTTCCATTGCGAAGGTTTATTTGTCTGGCAAAACTCACAGTTTGCCATTGTTGTCACGAGGTCTTGCCCTATTCATGGCCACCAAACAGCCATTCTTGCATGTTCTCTGCACTTAGTGATTCCTTGATGACCTTCATGGAGTTTTCCCAATATTTTCTGTTGCATTGTAGCAGGACTGACATTCTGTCACCAAATAGGACTATTCCTTCCAACTCTGTAAGGCTTCCCTTTTCTGCAAAGAAAGGTTTAAGGTTAGTTGTCACTTCAGACATGTACAATGGCCAACCAGTTCTGACAAATTTCAGCACCATTGAAAGGTCTGGGTCAGTGCTGGCAGCTGCTTGAATGTGTTGAAGGAGTGTGGTAGATATTTATTTTATTTATTTTATTTAATTAAGCTTATATACCGCCCGACTAGCAACAGCTCTCTGGGCGGTGAACATTAAAAATACAATAAAAATAACACAATACAGTATATCACAATACAAAACTGTACAAAAAACTGTACAGTCTAAAATCAAATTATAATAATTTAAAATTAACAGGAATTAAAATGCCTCAGAGAAGAGAAAGGTTTTAACCTGGCGCCGAAAAGATGATAGTGTCGGTGCCAGGCGCACCTCCTCAGGGAGACCATTCCATAGTTCGGGGGCCACCACTGAGAAGGCCCTAGATCTTGTCACCACTCTCCGGGCTTCCCTATGAGTCGGAACCCGGAGGAGGGCCTTCGTAGTAGACCGTAGTGTATGGGCCGGTTCATATCGGGAGAGGCGTTCCGACAGATATCGTGGTCCCGCGCCGTATAAGGCTTTATAGGTAAGTACCAACACTTTGAATCTGGCCCGGAAGCATATTGGAAGCCAGTGCAAACGGCTAGCACAGGTGTTATATGCTCAGACCGCTTAGTTCTTGTTAGCAGTCTGGCCGCCGCATTTTGCACTAGCTGTAGCTTCCGAATCGTCTTCAAAAGTAGCCCTACGTAAAGCGCATTGCAGTAGTCCAGACGCGAGGTTACCATAGCATGTACCACTGATGTGAGGTCCTCCTTACTCAGATAGGGACGTAGCTGGGCTACCAACCGAAGTTGGTAGAACGCATTCCGGGCCACCGAGGCTACATGAGCCTCAAGTGTGAGGGAAGAGTCTAAGATGACTCCCAGACTATGCACCTGTTCCTTTGGGGGGAGTGTAACCCCATCCAGGACAGGGTATATATCCACCATCCGATCAGAGAAACCATCCAGTTTAGAAGCTTGTAGAAGATTTACATAGACTTTGATTTCCTCAACTAACTGGGTTGTTTCAAGGTTGTTTCCAGTGGATTTCTTGACAGTGTGTCTGCTACAACAAGAGTCTTGCCTTGTCTGTATTCTGCTTGAGGATTGTACCTCATGTGTAAAAGGAGTCACTGACATCGTATTGGTACTCGATCCAGGTCTTTACAGTTATCAGCAGTACCAAGGGTTTATGGTCTGTATAGAGTGTAAATGATTCTAACCCATAGAGATATTGTGAGAATTTTTCACAAGCCCAAATAGCAGCTAGACATTCCTTTTCCATCTGAGTGTATCGGGTCTCAGCTTCTGTTAGCGTTCTTGAGCAATAGGCCACTGGTTTCAACTCTCCATCATGATTTTGGAATAGTACTCCTCTTAGGCCATAACTGCTGGCATCAGCACTCACTACAGTCTGCCGGTTAACTTCATAGTAATTGAGTACTGGAGCCTCTGCTAACAGTTTTTTCACTGTTGAGAAAGCCTTTTCTTGGCTTGGACCCCAGCGCCATGTGCTGTCTGCTTTCAAAAGTGTATTTAAAGGGTGTAGTTTCTCTGCCAAATTTGGCAAGAAGTGTCCTAAATAATGTACCATGCCCCAAAATCTTTTCAGTCCTGTGATGGAGTCTGAAGGTTTGATTGCAGAAATTGCTTCTACTTTCTTAGGATCTGGACTCACACCATGCTCATTTATGCAGTGTTCAAGATATTTAATGTCTTTCTTGCGTAAGATTCATTTGCTGTTGTTGAGTCTTAACCCTGCTGCCTTTACTGTTGCTAAGACTTTGGCCAATCTTTCATCATGTTCTGACATTGTGGTACCATAAACCAACACATCATCCATGTACACTGAAACACCTTCCAGGTATTGTAAGAGCTCCGACATTTCTCTCTGAAACAGCTCAGATACACTTAAAATTCCAAATGGCAATCTCTTGAAGTATCTCCCAAATGGAGTGATGAATGTAGTCAATTTAGCAGTGTCGGCAGCTAGTTAGATCTGCCAAAATCCACTTGCAGCATCAAGCAATGAAAATGCGCGGGCACCAGCTAACTGTAGCAGGATATCATCCATAGTAGGAAGAATGTACTTTTCCCGCTTGACAGCATTATTTAGTTGTTTTAGATCCACACATGTGCGTACTGTTCCATCCTTTTTTGGTACTGGAACCATTGGTGCACACCAGTCAGGTTCTGTGATAGGTTCTATGACTCCACAGCAAACTATTCTATCCAGTTCTGCCTTTATTTTGGTAGCAGTGGAACTGATATTGTTCTGGCAATGTGAATAGCATAATATACAGGCCCTTCTTTGAGTCTTATCCGTACTGGTGGTGTCACTGTGTCAGGAATTTCGGATGGATAGTTCATCTAAATGTTGCACCAACCCCATCATAGTTGCAACATCCTGGCTTAGGATGTTATTAGTCTTTGCACAGATCACATAGACCTTAAAGTCATAGTCATTGTCTCTATAGCAGGTTCTTGCCATGAAATATCCCATGCAATTTAGATTCTGTCCTCTAGGACCAGTTAAAGCTGCTGTTGTGTGCTGGAGACTAGGTGGGTTAGAAAAAGACTTGTAAACAGACTCAGAAATTATGCTGACATCTGCACCAGTGTCTGTTTTAAACTTTATCAAGAGCCCACTGATTTGTAGTGATACTTCAAATTTTCCACCCATGTGACTGGACCCAGAAAAAATTGTTCTTGACTTTTCTGCTGCTCCACAGTTTCACTCATAATTCTAGTGCGGCACACAGTGGCAAAATGACCTATCTTCTTACATTTGTAGTATTCTGCAGCCTTTGCAGGACAGGCTGCTCTTTGTGTATGTCCTTTCCCACACTTTGCGCATCTAGGGGCTTTTATCTGAGCATTAGATGTTTGGCTGTATATTTGTTTCTGGTATTTTGGAGTTTGGGGTTTCTATTTCTGCAGGGTTTTTTTGGCTATTTCTTGCAGCCCTTTTAAAGCACCCTGGTCTTGGACCTAGCCTTTTATAAGCTCTTAGTTTCTTATCAACTCCACAGCCCTCTCCAAAGTGAGACTGGATTCCATCTGCAGCTTCTGGGACAGGTCTTTATCCAAAATTCCCACTACCAATTGATCTCTGAGCATTTTACTCCTGGTGTCCCCAAAAACACATTCATCAGCTTTCTCATGCAGCCATCTTATGTAGGCCTCTGCAGATTCTCCTGGTTTCTGATGTCTCTGGTGAAAGCATGCCTTCTCATGAAAGAGATTTTTCTTTGGCACAAAATAGTCATCAAATTTCCCCAGGACTAGGAGATAATCATCCTGGTCCTCTGCAGCAGCAAATTCAAATGATTTAAATATCTGCTCTGCTTGCTAGCCCATGGCATAAATCAAGGAGCATACCTGAATTTGTTCCTTCTCTTCATCAGTTTTGTAGCAATGAGGTATCTGGAAAACCTCTGCTTCCAATCTGGCCATGCTGCAGGCCTAGTGAAATCAAAGGCCTCTGGTGGGGAAAACTTTGCCATTGCTTTTCTTTTCTTTTTATTCAGTTGTTCCAGGAGCTTTGCTACTCTGGAGACACTATGAGGATTGCTTAACTTCTGACACTATGTTATATTGATCAGGATGAGACCGAAGATAAAATAGAGTTTCTTTATTTAATATTTCTTACACAGTAAAACATCTGAGCTTGTTCCGTGCTAGGCCTCACCCAGCACACACAACACTGACTAACTAACTCCAGTAACTAAATCAGTCTAGCTCCCCCTAGGGTGTGTAATACCCTCTAGAGAAAGGTAACTCTTTCTTTGCTGTGCATTTAACCTAAAAACACATTTCACTACACTTCCCTTTCTTTGAGTTCTAATTAATTTCCCCCCCCATCAGCAAACATTGTGTAGAATAACATTTACACATTTCACTACTGGCATACCCCGCTTAACGTCGCTTCACTTAACGTCGCCTCGCCATAACGTACATGCTCCATACTCCACCATACCCTACTTTAATGTACACACTTCGCAATAACGGACACTGACGGAACTTGCGTTCCATGTGCCATGTGCGTTGTGAAGCATCGTCTTCTGAGCGAACTGAGCGGCTGCTGCCTTGGAGACAGAACCTTTTACAGTACTGTAATTTTATTTGACATTTAAGTACAGTACTTTACAGTACTGTAAAGAGCGATCAGAGCTCTGCCTGCCCCGGCCTAGGTTGGTGGCGGCAGTGTGTGTGTGTGTGTGTGTGTGTGTGTGTGTGTGTGTGTGTGGCACCTCCTGCTCTTTAAATCCCCCTGATATCATTTTAGATCCCCCTGATTTCATTTTACTGTCCCATTTTATACCTCTCCGTCTCCATTGTCCTATCTGCTTTACTGTAATTGTTTGTGATAAAAAAATAAAAAATAAAAAAAATTCTTTAGATCACCCTGATTTCATTTTATACCTCTCCATTGTCCCATTTTATACCTCTCCATTGTCCCATCTTCCTTTCCTGCTTTTTCTCTCTGTCTCTGCCCATCATTAGTTCTGGCTTTTGCCACTGCTGGCTTGTGACTCCCAATAGCGTGTGTGTGGGGTTTGTGTGTGTATTGGTATTGTTTTCCCTTGCCTTCAGTACTATACAGTACAGTACTGTACAGTATTACAGTACAGTACATAATGGCAGATGCAAAGAAAAGTCGTAAATCTATCACCTTAGATATGAAGCTTAAAATGATTAATCTGTCTGATGAAGGTGTTTCTCAAGCTGAGATAGGCTGAAGGCTAGGCTTCACTCCAATGACAGTTAGCACAGTCATGAGGAGCAAAAAAAAAAAATTCTTGTGGAAGTTAAGAGTGCTACGCCAGTGAACACAACAAAAATTAGAAAAAGGGATAGCGTTGTTGCAGATATGGAGAGACTCTTAATACTTTGGATAGAAAATCAGACTGCACGCCAGGTTCCTGTAAGCCAGGCAATGATTCAAAGTAAGGCCTTAAGCCTATACAATAACCTGAAGGCTAAGAAAGGTGAGGCAGCGAAGGATGCCGAATTTGTTGCAAGCCGTGGATGGTTGGACAGGTTCAAGAAGAGGTCTAACCTACATAACATCAGAGTGCAAGGAGAGGCAGCTGCTGAAGATACTAAGGCTACAGAAAGCTATCCACGCGACCTTGCCAAAATTATTGAAGAGGGAGGCTACTCCAAAGAACAAATTTTTAATGTGGATGAGACTGGGCTGTTCTGGAAAAAGATGCCTGCAAGAACCTTCATTGCCAGAGAGGAGAAAACAATGCCAGGCTACAAGCCAGCTAAAGAAAGAATAACCCTTTTATTAGGTGGCAATGCCTCTGGTACCTTGAAACTAAAGCCTATGCTAATTTATTGTTGGGAAAACCCTAGAGCTTTAAAGAACTATGTTAAAACTAGACTTCCAGTGCATTGGAGGTCTAATAGAAAAGCATGGGTGACTGCAGCCGTTTTCGAAGATTGGTTTGACACCTGCTTTGTACCAGAGGTGAAAGCCTATTGCAGGGACAACAATATCCTTTTAAAAATTTTGCTCCTTGTAGACAATGCTCCTGGCCACCCTCGAACGTTAGATGAACTGAACCCTAACATTCGAGTGGAATTCCTACCACCGAATACCACCTCACTCCTGCAGCCCATGGATCAATGTGTCATAGCCACCTTCAAGTTGAACTACTTGAAAAGAACCTTCAGCAAGTGTATTGCAGCAATAGAAAATGAAGAGGGGACAGGGCAAGGAGTCCTAAAGAAATTCTGGAAAAGCTACAACATCTTGGATTGCATCAAAACTATAAGAGATGCTTGGAATGACATCAAGGAAACAACATGGACAAAATTATGCCCACAATTATTTGATGATGTCGAAACCTTTGAAGATCCTGTAGCTGATGTTACTGAAAATATTGTAGAGATGGCAAGGCAGTTAGAGCTGGAAGTGGAGGCAGAAGATGTTGCTGAACTTATGGCGTCCCATACTGAACCCCTCAGCAATGAAGATCTTCTTGAACATGAAGAGGAGAGAGAGGAAGAAAATGTGCCGGATGAGGATGAGACCATGGAACAGCCTGAAGGCCTAACTTCAAAAGTTCTCTTGGAAGCTTTCCGTCATCTTGATAGCGCCATGGCTCTTTATGAAAAGCATGATAGGGACTTTGAAAGAAGTTCCAAAGTCAATGCAAACATTTCGGGGGCTTATGCCTGTTACAAAGAAATCTACAGGGAAAAGAAAAGAGCTACAGTTCAAACTTCCATAGACACCTACTTTCTCAAAAGGCCAGCAGCAGCACCCAGTCAATCTCCCAGACCATCAACATCCACTGATCCATCTCTAGCATCGACATCAGCCCCAAGCCCTCCTCCTACTTCAGGTAGTCCATCCAAGTCGCCAGCAAGAAAGCGTCTAGCCCTTGATGACTTGACTTATGAAGTAGAAGATATGCCCTCTCCTTCATCCTTCCTGCAATACATGTAAATTTTCGTTCATCCACTTCGCATCTGCCAGCTGACATTAAAGGTAAGCTGACTTTATTTTATTTTATGTTTATTTTAGTTATAAATGTGTTATTTACATCAGTTATGCCCATATATGACGATTGCAGTGCAGTACATGCATCGATAAGTGGGGAAAAAGTAGTGCTTCACTTTAAGTAGATTTTCACTTTACATACACACTCCGGTCCCATTGCGTATGTTAAAGCGGGGTATGCCTGTATGTGTGCCGCCTCATTGGGGAAAGGTCATACAAGCAAGTAACAATTCAACAGGTGGAGTACTTACTTTGTTTTTTAATTTATTTTATATCCCACCCCTCAGTTTTACAGTGAAACACCCCGGATTCCTCCCCCTGCCCCCATCATTTCCACTGTCATGAAGGTTTTATAACAGGTAGAAATGAAACCAGTGCAGCTCTCCCTATAACCATATCTTCATACTATAAAAATTGCACCTGTTGCAGGACAGGCAGATAGTTAACTAGTGATATATGCTCTGGGCATTTTACAGCTGCATGGCAGGCTAAAATTCAACACGTGCAGCTTTCCCTGGCATGAAGATGGCCAGACTGTTGAAAGAAGGGGGGGAAGATGACAGCTTTTTAGTGTTGGGGCAGAAGGCAGCTGGTAAGGGAGTGTGATGGATGCTCCGCATGTTTGATATACAGAGGACAAAGTAGGGGAAGAATTAATGATCTTTCAAAAACCCACACTTGTGGGGTGAGACCACTGAGACTGAAGCGGAAAGCAGCAGTTAGGAAGAAGTTAGCCAAGAGCCGCTTCAGAATCGATAGGAACACACATAAGCAGTAGGCATTTGGACTTTGTAAGCAGCAGCCGCTTGTTAATGAGAAAACCCGCTTGTTACCTCAATAACATTGGAGTAAAATTAAAAATGTATATGTACTGCCTCCAAGTTGATTCCGACTTACGGCGACCCAATGAATAGGGTTTTCATGGTAAGCGGTATTCAGAGGGGGTTTACCATTGCCTTCCTCTGAGGCTGAGAGGCAGTGACTGGCTCACAGTCACCCAGTGAGCTTCATGGCTGTGTGGGGATTCGAACCCTGGTCTCCCAGGTCATAGTCCAACACTCAATCCACTACACCACACTGGCTCTCGGTCCCCTCGCTGGATTGTCACCTTGTAGTGATGAGTGGGCTTGCGAGTTCCAATGAACTCTGTGAGCGATGCCATTGGGAGTCATGTACTCCCAACAAAGTCACCCATGGCGGAAAGGTCAAGGGAGATGAACCAGACAAAGAATGATCCAAGAAAGTCCTCAACGGCAGAACATGTGCAGGATAACAATGTGTACTTTACAACAGCTGTGAAGGTGGATGAAGGCTGCAGCAGATAAAAGACTTCCAATTGTTGTGGTATGCATGCCATTGGATCAAAGCCTTTTTCTGTCAAGATTGTGTGTTGATCATTGTGCGCCGATCTCCCCACATAAAACAAATTCACGCACAGGCGTCTTCGAAGCAAAGACCTTATCTTGGAAGATAATCTTACTCGGCCACGAGTGATTGCCAATGAATGAATGAACTGGCTGTCGGGGTAAAATTAGCCCATGGGAATTTCCCCTTCTCAGCCCCATCATCTTGTTTTAACACCATTTGTCAGAATGCTTGGCTTAAGCCATCCAATAGCTATTAAAGACATTGGGGGGACTGATATTAGAGACTGTGAATGGCTCATGGCAAGATGTCCTTAGCTTCTTTTGTGCTCTTTTACTTCCCCTGAGAGTCAGGAAATTCCAGGGGCAGCTTTAAATAGGGTCTGTCCCTTGGCAGGAGTGGAATGTCATGGTGCATTTTGGTCATAAACACTTCCAGCTCATTCTGCACATGCACTGTCCTTTTTTCCTTCTGTTCTGCTCCATTCAGACTATCCATCCCCCTAATGCAAAAAATGAAAGCTGAAACATAGGGAAGAGGTGGGAAGCAAGTCATAGGGGAGTACCTAGGACCAGTGGCGGTCGGTGGCTTCAACTCAGTGGGGCAATGTGGAATCCATTCCGGGGTTTGTTTGAATTTTCAAGGACCTGTCCAAGCTCCTTGAAAGTTCGGACTAAAACCTGGAGCAGATTGCACCGCCTCACTGACATGGAACCACCAGCTGCTGCTGGTTAGGGCATTTTACACACTGGACTTAATGGTCTTACAGAGTGTTTCCCCTCCTCTGCCTTTAGCTGGTCGTGTGTATTATGTCTTCACTTACTTCAAAAGGTGGTAACCAGCTTCGTTGCATTTGGGGGCCCTCCAGTCCATTGGATCTGTGATGCACGGGCAACTTTGCTTGATGTTGCAGTCATAGGAAACCTAGAAAGTTGCCTTATACCTTGTCAGAATATAGGTCCATCTGCCTCAGTATAGCAGTGGTTCTCCAGGGTTTCAGGCAGAGGACCTATCTGGAGATGCAGGGGATTGAACCTGGGACCTTCTGCATGCAAAGCGAATGCTCTGCAGCTGAGCTAAGGACAAATCTGTCAGTTTTAGTTTCTCTCTTTTTCTCATTTTCCCAGTCTTAAGTTCAGTTCTCCACATTTCTACATCAATTTTTCTTAAAGTCATGAAAATTTGTCAGCTTTTTAGTGTAAATTTATCCTAATAAACACATATTTATTGGCAATTTTGCCTAATCCACACATTTTTTTATAAATTGTATTTTCTCTAATGTTTACATCTTCCCTAATAAAATGCATTTTTTGTATGTTAATTTGAATATATATATTTTTATCCACATTCCTTAGCTGGAGAACTTCATTGCAAAATTCAGAGAAGTGTGAATTTCCAAGGATGGTTGTGTTTTGTCTCGCACATTGTTTCAGAAAGCATGAATTAGGTAGATTCACCTTCTAAATGTAAACTGAATAGAATTTTATCCCCCATTCCTGGCTACAGCCCTCCCGCAAATCATTCTACAGAGTGGGGCCCTGGATTCTGCCCCCAAAGTCCTGCCCCGACAGCACTACTGAGTGGATTGGTTTAGACCAAGCCATGGTTTGGGGTTAATGGAACAAGCTGTGTGCTAAGGATGACCAGATGATAAAGAGGACAGGATTCCTAACCCTTTAATAGTTGTGCAAAATAGGGACTTTCAGCAGGTATAGTTTGAAAACTAGCTTGCTGCTTCTCACCCACCTGAGCTCTGTTCCTTTGCTGAAAATAGCTGGGTTACAGAAGAATCTGATTATATACCTTGTTGGGTTGGTTATAGTTAGAAGAGCTGAAAGAAGAGTTGTTTCAAACAGGCTTTAAATTGAAAGAAGTTTTGATATATACAGAGCTACATTTTTTGGCATGATTGTAAGATTGAGTATCTAAAGTTTTATGAATTATACGTTAGTATCGTAATGGATATAAATTGTCCAAAGATACAAGGCTTAAGCTGTATACATAGTGGCTGGATATTGTAGAATGTGTCAGACACAGATTAATAGTTTTGATGTTGTCTTTTTAGATTCTAGAAGGATAAAGGTTCTTTGTATTCAATGCATAAAACTTAAAAACATTCTATAATTGCATCCATTATATAAATATGTATAATTCATAAAACCTCAGGTACTCAGTATGAGCTTGATAACTGGAATCTAGAATGCACCATTTTTGTTTTTACAGAGTCCCTTGGTACAGATTTCAAAATTCATACTAGAGTAATATCTTTACAAGGCCAACCAAAACATCACAAAATAATGAGCAGGCTTTCAAGTCCTAAAGAATTCTTCATCAGGCTAGACACTAAGCAAAGTGAAGAAAGAGGAGGAGAGGAGAACAACAGACTTCTTGAAATATGCCAGAAACTTAAAAACGTGGTGCAGCTGTTTTTTCTCATTTCTGGCTTTTACATCAGATGTTTCTGATCATCTTTATTGTGTGGACCAAAGTCTTGTTCCAGGGTACTCAACATCTCATTCAATCACCTCTTGCGTTGATACTGCCAGAAGTATTGCCCATATATGTTCAGTCATAAGGACTAGAAACTTCATCCTTTTTTTAAAAGTTTTTAAAAAGGCAGCTGAAACTCTCAGGAAGCTGTTATGCACCTAATACCACACATTACTCTTTTTCTGCATCCTGAAAAAATTCCCTGTGAGTTGTGGCAAGCAACGAAAACACTTTAGCATTACTGAATACATAATAAGCAGAAGAGGCATTAGATGACCTAGATTCGATTTCTAAAATTAGATGTGTGTAGCTGAAGCAGGCCTGGAATCTACTAGGCCTGGTTTAGAAGCACCATTCCTTAATGCCATGTGTGGTTCCTTACTTGTGAGGAAACTCCATTCTGCACATGTTCAAAGGCATTCTCTCTTATGAAGAATCCTTGTGTCGCATTGCATCCTGGCATTGGCCACGTCCTGGCTAAATTAAAACCTGGCTGTAGTTACTTAGGTGCACAGCTGGACAGTAAAATAATGGATCATTTTGCTGAGGTTCTGAATTTTTCTAGAGTCAGGATATGCTGTCCTCATAACAATGTTATTTTTCAGTTGGACACAAAAACATACACCTCCCTTCTCCATGTTATTTCTGCAAATGTGCTCCTAATAGGATTAAAGGGCGGGATATAAATAAATGAAATATGTTACATGAAAACAATGGGCAATGGAGAAAACACTTCTAGGCTGCAATCCTACATCCACTTTCCTGGGACTATGCCTTACTGACCTCAGTGGGACTTGAAATTGTCAGTAGACATGTTTAGTGTCTGGTGTATGTGTTTGTGTAAGAAACAAGTCTCTCCTCTTCTGATTCCTCCTAACCCAAATAATTCACTACCCAGCGGAAACACCAGAAGAGAGAGTTTCTTATACCCCCAGCTCAACTGCATTCGCTCATCTGAGTTTGAAAGGGATTCCCTGGAAGCAGCTTTCTCACTCAGCCACCCCCTTTCCTCCCCCCTCCAGAAACCAGACACCAGGACTCCAAAGCACTCCCCTTTTCAGGAAAAAAGCCTCTCTGCCTTTCCTCTTTGAGAGTAGCTTCTCGCTCCCTCTCTGCATTGATTTTCACAGTCCTTGGCCATGCAACTTGATCGCTTTCTTCCAACTAGGCATTGAAAGAGGCGATCAGTTTCCTACAATTAAAACATGTCATGTATCCAGAGAAACTGGATTGCAAACTTTTCCTTTTGGGTCCACTTTCTTCATATCCAGGCGCTGTGCTATGGTAGAAATCCTCCACCCGGCAGATTTGTCTTTCCAGACATGAGGCAAGGTCAGTGGCTTCTCTTGTTTTTAACTAAAGCAGCTCCATTTAGAATATGGCAACGTGGCATATTTCCTCCACATTCCTGATCTGATTGGGCCTCATTTGGAGTTTTCATCTTTTGCACGAATAACATCTCGCCTCCTTTTCCTTTGCAGAGTTTTGCGATTTAAAAATATTTAACTTTAGTGCAGCTTTGTCAACTGATTCCTTCCCAGCTCAAGCCCAGCAGCTTCCCACGCTCCCACAGAAATGCTCTAAAATGCTGCGAGGCGGTTGAGTGTCCCACAAAGCACAAGGCTGGCTTGTGCTGCAGTGACAACATTCTTGCAACCAGCCAGCTGGTAACAGCTGTTTCAAAACAGATGGCAACGCTAGTGTGAATTATTTGTAGTGGGGTGGATGGATGGTTGCTGTAGCCCAATTCACTGGCAATCATACTGTTTTTCCTTTTGTGTGCAACAGTTGTGTGGATTTTTTGCATGAAAAAGGCTCATTGCATGGCTCTAACAATTTCACTACAGCCAGCATAGACTTCCTTAATAGTTTTCACAGTTTGCAGCTTCATGGCAGAAATCACCAGAGCTGCATGAACTGCTTCATGTGAATGGCTCGCCATCTGCAGCAACCCTGTTTGGGATGTTGTGAGGGAATGGCCCAGGGATCTTTTTAAAAAGATCTTCCCCCCCCTCTCTCTCTGTGCTGCAAAGGGCAGTACCAGTGTGACCCCACCCCCTCACCATGGCTGCATACACACCATGCACTTAAAGCACATTTAAATCACATTTCCCCCAAAGGATCCTGGAAACCGTGGTTTACCCCTCACAGAGCTACAGTTTCTAGCAAAAAAACTCAGTTCTCAGGGTTTTCTGGGTGGGGAAAAATGTACTTTCAATATGTGGTGTGTATGCACCCCATCTTAATTTGCCCAGAGGGAAATTAATGTTTTGTGCCTGGAAAATCGAATTGGCATCTCGTAGCTCTCAGTAAGCAAGTGCCAGAGGTTGTTTTTTCTCCCTCTGATATTCAGCCTGTGTGTGTATGTATATATATATATATATATCAGAGCTTGGAAAAGTTACTTTTTGGAACTACAACTCCCATCAGCCCAATCCAGTGGCCATGCTGGCTGGGGCTGATGGGAGTTGTAGTTCAAAAAAGTAACTTTTCCAAGCTCTGAATATATGTATGTATATGTGTGTGCATGTTATATATTTATATGCAAATATGTGTCATGGGCCTGTGCCCTGAGTGTTTTAAGTACCTAGTAATCCCCTTTGACCCTGTGTAATAGCAATGTCTTGAAATGCAACATCACTCTTTGTATGTGTGGTGAAGGCCTATAACAAGCCAAAATATGGTTCATTCAGTAGTGTATATAGCTTCATTTTGATGGTATCTGGTTGTCCTATGCACACCCCTTTATGTTTGCAAGGCACATCTGTACCATACATTTTAAAGCACTCTTATCCTACTTTAACAGTTGTGGCTTCCTCCAAAGAATCCTGGGAACTGTAGGTTGTTAAGGGTGCTGGGAATGGTAGCCCATGAGGGGTCTCCTGAGTCCTAACAACTCTCAACACCCATAGCAAACTAGAATTCCCCGGATTCTTTGAGGGAAGCCATGATTGTTAAAGTGGTATGACAGTGCATTAAATGTATGGTGTGGATGTGACCACCTTGTAAATATTAGAAGTGTGCATAGGCCTCAAGAGTTTCCTTGTATCTGGGTGTTTTTTAAAATTCTGACCTGCTTCTGAGGTGCTCTGTGCACTCTCCACTTCAATCTGTAATTTGGTTCCTGAACTGCTCTGTATAAAGCAAAATTCTGTGTTTTCCCATTCATTACAATGGGAAATCTAAAAACAACTATAACTTTTTCCCTTTTAGGCCAAAATGGATGGAATTTACAGGTACAGGAGCTCCTTCAGAATGGATTAATCATGCCAAAGCACAGATAAATAGGCACAGGGGCTTTTGTGGGAAAGCTAAAAGGGATTCCCTTTTCTCCATAATCTTTTATGGGGAAGGGGAAGGGGATTCTCTCTTTCTTACCTTAAAACAACTAAGAGGTCGCTGAGAGGTGTGTATTCTGGCTTGTACATTTTTTAATCTATGCAGCTTTCACCTGCTGGATCATCATCTTGTAGTGGTGAGTGGGCTTGCGTGTTCCAATGAAACCCTGTGACTGATGCAATTGGGAGTTATGTACTCCCAGTAGGGTCACCCATGGCGGTAAGGTCAAGGGAGGGGAACCAGACAAAGAACAATCCAAGAATGTCCTCAATGGCAGAACAGGTGGAGGATAACAATGTGTATGTTACAATGGCTGTGAAGGCAGATGAAGGCTGAAGCAGATAAAAGATTTCCAATCGTCATGGTATCCATACTATTGGATCAAAGCCTTTTTCTGTCAAAATTGTGTGTTGTTCATTGTGCACCGATCTCCCCACATAAATCAAATTCATGCACAGGCATCTTCCAACCAAAATAAAACAAAAGTCCCATGGCGAGCAGTGAATGGCGATGGGGGCAGGACTGTAAAATCTGAAAGCCCCTAGTCATGGACCGGCACATGGGCATTGGATACAGATTCACTAGTCCTGGCTCAAGGACTGAGGCAGTTGAGTAGTTCAGCAGCTATAGCCATGCCTGAGCAGTCCTATTCAGGATCCACTCTGCTCACCCCATATGGGGAGGGGGCTAGAAAAGGTGCCCTAAACATAATCTGCCTCCTCTCTCCCTGAGTGGATTACCGTGTTCAGTAGGGTCACCACTTAGTAGTCACAAAAGACAACTGAATGTTGGAACATGCAATATACGAACATTGCTGGACAACGCAGATAGTGAACGTCCTGAACACAGGACTGCCATCATCGTGGGGGAGTTGAGACGTTTTAATATTGACATAGGAGCACTCCAAGAAACTAGAAGAGCAGGAGGACAATTGAAGGAAGAAAAAGGAGGATATACCTTCTTCTGGAAAGGACTGCCTGAACAAGAATGACAAATACATGGAGTAGGCTTTGCTATTAAAAATAATCTTGTGAAGCTCTTGTCAGAAGTTCCTTTTGGCATTAATTAACTGCTCTCAACTGTCTGGTTAAAACTCACCAAAACCCAGCAGGCAACTATTGTAAGTGCTTATGCTCCAACATTAGATGCTAATGAAGATATCGAGGAAAAAATTTATACCCAGCTGGACACCATCTTATCAGAGATACCTAAGGAGGAAAAATTATCCTCCTGGGCGATTTCAATGCAAGAGTTGAGTGTGATTTCGATTTATGGCCAAAAAGCATTGGGAAAGAAGGAGTTGGCAATAGCAACCTGAATGGCATTCTACTTCTGACTAAATGTGCAGAGCATAATCTTGTTATTACAAATATACTCTTTCACCAGAAAAATAAATTTAAAACATCACAGAAGCACCCTTGGTCGAAACACCGGCATCTCCTGGATCATGTAATTGTCCATGCTAGAGATGTACTCCTCACTAGGGCCATGGCGAGTGCTGATAACTGCTGGACAGATCACCGATTAATTCAATCCAGTATGGCCATTAATATTGTTCTGCAATGTAGGCTCCAAGGAAGAAAACCAAGGTGTAAAATGAACACCCATGCCCTTCAAGATCCTATTAAGCGAGCTTGTTTTCAAACAACGTATAAGAAATATCTACCTGTTGAACTCCCTGAAAACCTCAAGGAACACTGGATTAAACTGAAGACTTCCTTTATTGCAGCATGTGAACAAACTATTGGATACCAAACAAAGAAACATCAGATGAGAATGATACTGAGATTGAACATATCACCTACAAGAAAAGGAAAGCCTTCCGGATATGGCAGAAAGACATTGACTGTGCTGCTAAGAAGAAAATCTATGCCAATGCAGTTGGTCATGGAACCGACCAGAGGGACGGCAACCCTGGACTTAATCCTCAGTGGGGACCGGGACCTGGTGTGAGATGTAAGTGTTGTTGAACCGACTGGGAGCAGTGACCACAGTGGTATTAAATTAAACATACATGTAACTGGCCAATTGCCAAGAAAATCCAACACGGTCACATTTGACTTCAAAAGAGGAAACTTCACAAAAATGAGGGGATTGGTAAAAAGAAAGCTGAAAAACAAAGTCCAGAGGGTCACATCACTCGAAAATGCTTGGAAGTTGTTTAAAAACACTATATTAGAAGTTCAACTGGAGTGCATACCGCAGATCAGAAAAGGTACCGCCAGGGCCAAGAAGATGCCAGCATGGTTAACAAGCAAAGTCAAGGAAGCTCTTAGAGGCAAAAAGTCTTCCTTCAGAAAATGGAAGTCTTGTCCGAATGAAGAAAATAAAAAAGAACACAAACTCTGGCAAAAGAAATGCAAGAAGACAATAAGGGATGCTAAAAAAGAATTTGAGGAGCACATTGCTAAGAACATAAAAACCAACAACAAAAAATTCTATAAATACATTCAAAGCAGGAGACCATCTAGGGAGACAATTGGACCGTTGGATGAGAAGGGAGTCAAAGGTGTACTAAAGAACGATAAGGAGATTGCAGAGAAGCTAAATGAATTCTTTGCATCTGTCTTCACAGTGGAAGATATAGGGCAGATCCCTGAACCTGAACTAACATTTGCAGGAAGGGATTCTGAGGAACTGAGAGAAATAGTGGTAACGAGAGAGGAAGTTCTAAGCTTAATGGACAATATAAAAACTGACAAATCACCGGGCCCGGATGGCATCCACCCGAGAGTTCTCAAAGAACTCAAAGGTGAAATTGCTGATCTGCTAACTAAAATATGTAACTTGTCCCTTGGGTCCTCCTCCGTGTCTGAGGACTGGAAAGTGGCAAATGTAACGCCAATCTTCAAAAAGGGATCCAGAGGGGATCCCGGAAATTACAGGCCAGTTAGCTTAACTTCTGTCCCTGGAAAACTGGTAGAAAGTATTATTAAAGCTAGATTAACTAAGTACATGGAAGAACAAGCCTTGCTGAAGCAGAGCCAGCATGGCTTCTGCAAGGGAAAGTCCTGTCTCAGTAACCTATTAGAATTCTTTGAGAGTGTCAACAAGCATATAGATAGAGGTGATCCAGTGGACATAGTGCACTTAGACTTTCAAAAAGCGTTTGACAAGGTACCTCACCAAAGGCTTCTGAGGAAGCTTAGCAGTCATGGAATAAGAGGAGAGGTCCTCTTGTGGATAAGAAATTGGTTAAGAAGCAGAAAGCAGAGAGTAGGAATAAACGGACAGTTCTCCCAATGGAGGGCTGTAGAAAGTGGAGTCCCTCAAGGATCGGTATTGGGACCTGTACTTTTCAACTTGTTCATTAATGACCTAGAATTAGGAGTGAGCAGTGAAGTGGCCAAGTTTGCTGACGACACTAAATTGTTCAGGGTTGTTAAAACAAAAAGGGATTGCGAAGAGCTCCAAAAAGACCTCTCCAAACTGAGTGAATGGGCGGAAAAATGGCAAATGCAATTCAACATAAACAAGTGTAAAATTATGCATATTGGAGCAAAAAATCTTAATTTCACATATACGCTCATGGGGTCTGAACTGGCGGTGACCGACCAGGAGAGAGACCTCGGGGTTGTAGTGGACAGCATGATGAAAATGTCGACCCAGTGTGCGGCAGCTGTGAAAAAGGCAAATTCCATGCTAGCAATAATTAGGAAAGGTATTGAAAATAAAACAGCCGATATCATAATGCCATTGTATAAATCTATGGTGTGGCCGCATTTGGAATACTGTGTACAGTTCTGGTCGCCTCATCTCAAAAAGGATATTCTAGAGTTGGAAAAGGTTCAGAAGAGGGCAACCAGAATGATCAAGGGGATGGAGGGACTCCCTTACGAGGAAAGGTTGCAGCATTTGGGGCTTTTTAGTTTAGAGAAAAGGCGGGTCAGAGGAGACATGATAGAAGTGTATAAAATTATGCATGGCATTGAGAAAGTGGATAGAGAAAAGTTCTTCTCCCTCTCTCATAATACTAGAACTCGTGGACATTCGAAGAAGCTGAATGTTGGAAGATTCAGGACAGACAAAAGGAAGTACTTCTTTACTCAGCGCATAGTTAAACTATGGAATTTGCTCCCACAAGATGCAGTAATGGCCACCAGCTTGGATGGCTTTAAAAGAAGATTAGACAAATTCATGGAGGACAGGGCTATCAATGGCTACTAGCCATGATGGCTGTGCTCTGCCACCCTAGTCAGAGGCAGCATGCTTCTGAAAACCAGTTGCCGGAAGCCTCAGGGTCCTGCTTGCGGGCTACTTTACTCCCAACTTAAGGATGGAAAATGGAGTATCGATGGACAGCAAAAGAAGTTTAAAGATGTTCTTAAAGATAATGTAAAAAAGGGTAACATGAGCACTGAGAACTGGGAAGTTTCGGCCCATGAACGTCCCAAATGGAGATCGGCTATTATCAAAGGTGCCGTGGACTTCGAAGAAGCACGAGTACAGGGTGAAAGGGACAAATGAGCTCAGCGGAAGGCACATCAAGCAAATCCTCATTGCGACGGTCTTCCATCTGGAAACCTATGTCCTCACTCTGGGAGGCTGTGTGGATCTAAGATTGGCCTCCACAGTCACTTATGGACCCATTGTTAAAGACCTTATCTTGGAAGATAATCTTACTTGGTCATGAGCGATGGCCAATGATTCTGACTTGTACATTTTTAAATGTAGTGATTGTTCGGTTCCCTGATAGGCTTTACAGGCCTCCTAATAAGCCTATGTTTTATTAGATGAAAGCAAATGTAATAACTTCAAGTAGTGGTGGGATACAAGCAGTGGTATTAGGTTTTTCAATTTCTGATCAAATATGAAAAGCAACATATAGGAAAAGATAAGCAGATTCTCAGTATATTGGTCCCAAACAAGTCATTGCAAGATATTTGATTAATGGTATTTAACACTGCATCTATTAAGATTTTGATAGATAAGAACTGTCAATATGAAGGGGCACTGATGCAAGAGCTGGTTTTATGAACATCTGCTGGGGGGGGGTCAGCCCTATAGTCCACAGTATTTTGGAGGAAAGTTTTTATACACATTTACTTCTGTAATTAAACAGTCTCGTCTCTCTGGACCTACCCGTGATTTTACTCAGACATCTTGAAAGGCAGGTTGAATTATGAAAAACAGGAGCTAGTTTGTAATATGTTAGGGATAGCTCAAATGTGATATTGAAATTTGACCCTCAGTCGGTGAATGGTGTGATAGCCACATCCACACCAGACATTTATTCCACTTTAAACGATCATGGTTTTCCCCAATGAATCCTGGGAAGTGTAGTTTGTGAAGGGTGCTGAGAGTTGTTAGGAGACCGTTATTCCTCTCATAGAGCTCCAATTCCCAGAATTCTGTGGGAAGAAAGGCCAACTGTTCAACCACTCTGGCTATTGGAACGCTGTCAAGAGAATTAGAATCTCCTAATAACACTCAGTACCCTTCAAAACTACATTTCCCAGGATTCTTTGGGGGAAGTCATGACTGTTTAAAGTGGAATGGATGCCTGATGTGGATGTGGCTATGGGGGAAAGGAGAGTGAAATTGCAGTAGGTAGGAAGGAAGAATAATATTTTTTTTCCATACTGTACTCCTGATTAGGGTTGCCAGGTCAGAAGCATCCCAAAACCTGAGATTTTAGGGGCAGGCCCGAGTTATGTCACGGGGTGGGCCCGAGTGATGTCACGGGGCGGGCCCAAGCGATGTCATTAAGCATGATACATTAAGCATCAACCACAGTTGCTTGGAGCGTACAATTAAAAAAAATATCTGACTGGAAATTAAGCTAGACATCTTAGCTAAAAGATGGAGCCTGGGTAGGGAACATTTAATCTAGCCTACTTGCTTTCGGCAAGAAGGGTTTAAGTGCCTTCAGGCCAGTCCAGTCACCAGAAGGCCACTGTAGGAAGAAAGGAGCCTAGTGTTGTGAAGATGTTAGATGGGAGCACTCGGGAGTAAAGATGGATACCCCTGAAGGATGCAATTCTAAACACACGTACTAAGGGACTAAGCCCCCATAGAACTCAACAGAACTTACTTCTGAGTAGATATAGTTTGGATTGTGCTGTTGGTAAAGCTTGACTAGGGATTCTCTGCAAAGACATCCATATCCAAGCAGGGTTGGCAACCCCCTGCCTGGAATGCCCTGCCCTTATCTTTTAATGTGGCTGCTCCAAACTTCTTTACAGATTTGACCCTTCCTTCAGAAAGAGGTCTGAGAAATGAGTAAGAGTAAGAAGATTCTCTACCCTTTCTGTCTGCATAGATGCCCTCATCCTTCCCCTGTGCCCAGCAGAAGCTCTGGGCCAGGCAGGATGCAGTGGCATCTCATAGAGGACACCCTCCCCTTTCATGGGGTGTATGATTTGTCCTGGCCCAGAGCAGATTTTGGGGTGGGCACCCCCAGTTACTTATTTTTTTCTATGTGTTTTTGTCCATTTTGATTTAGCATAGATGCCTTCCTCCATGCCCTGCACCCAGCAGAAGCTCTGGGCCAGGCGGGATGCAGTGGCATCTCATAGAGGACACCCTCCCCTTTCCTGGGGTATATGATTTGTCCTGTCCCAGAGCAGAGTTTGGGGTGGGCACCCCCAGTTACTTATTTTTTATGATTTTATGACATCATTATATATTTATGATAATATCAGAAGCCTGATGATTTTGATTGCATAAATATATTGTTATTCTTGATGGGGAGAGTCCCCCGATCACAGTGATATATCATACAGGGTACCCCAACATATATTTTGGGGTTCAGAGACATGTTAAGTTTGGCTTGAAGTTGCTGTAGTTGTCAACTCTTCTTTTTTAGTGTTTCGAACTTTCAAGCAAATAAGGAACTGGGAACTAGGAACCAACTTCAGTGTTGTATCAGTTAAATAGATTAAACAGTCATGGGGTGGCGGCTGATGTTTTGGTGTATATCTCGGGAACCAGACCACCTAGAAACTTATTTTTTTTAAAATTGAAGCTGGGAGTCCAGAGATTAAGGGGTGCTAGCCGGAGAGCCGGAGGGCCCCCCAAAAAACCAGAGATTTCGGCGGAAAACGGAGACCTGGTAACTCTACTCCTGATACAGCTGCTATTTGCATTGGGATGAAATCCTCCTATTCGCCAGAGCTATGTGTGTCTGCCCACTATGCAATGGATTGCTATAAACAATTCCCAGGGAAAGGAGGAGAAAGCCAGGAGCTTTGGGAACAGGAGATGGGGCCTGTATTACAGACCTGCATTGGGATTGACTTTCAGCTACTGTTAATCAATGCAGCTTCCTCGCTAGCTTCAAAGGAGTTACAATCACTTAACGTTAGCCAAAGACTTGGTACATCGATGACCTGATTAAATGTTTTTATTTTTTATTATGTTATATTTTTGAAGTCTGGGTGGAAATCTAAAATGGGGAGAGGTGACTGCTACCAACATGTAGACAGATATACGCTGCCTTCACTTTTAAACACTTCAGCACCAAGTAGATGACAGAGAATACACCACCAGACAAGAATTTACACAATGTATAATTAGATAATTAGATAATTCACCACCGCAAGATGTGGTGACGATTGTTAGTAGACAAACCCACAAAGGGGAAATTGTATCCTTGGGTGTAATATATAATCAATATAGTGGGTTGTAGTTAATTAACTTTTACTCAGAGTAGACCCTTTGAAATTAATGACCACTTCTAACTTTGATCCATTAATTTCAGTAGGCCTACTCTGAGTAAAAGGCAGCTGAATACAGCCCAATGTCCTCTTAACTACTCATTCAGTTGCTCCTTTTCTTCTCTAGATAAATTTGTCAAAACGTTGCAGGACTACCAAGCGGTCAGCCCAGCGAAAGTCAACGCAGAAGGGCAGTTTCTCTCCTACAGTTTGCATCACCATGCCTCAACCACCAGAAGGAAAAGAGACATCATGAAAAAGGACAGTAAGGTGTATTATAAAATTAAGCACAAAGAGAAGGATCTCTTTTTTAACTTAACTCTCCAACAAGGGTTACTATCTAAAAGTTATATTCTGGAAAGACGACATGGCAACTACTCTGGTGCACAGATCATACAACGCTTGGAAACGTCATGTCACCTCATTGGGACAGTCGTGCAGCCAGATTTCAGGAATGGGAAGGCAGTGATCAGCACTTGCAATGGACTAGTAAGTGACAGAGTTATCTTGAAATGTTTATTGCTGTTGGTAATTCCAGGTATTCATAAACCAAAAGCCACATTTGCACTATACATTAAAAGCACTATTAGACCACTTTAAACAGTTATGGCTTCCCCTAAAAGAATCTTGGGAACTGTAGTTTGTTAAGGATGCTGAGAGTTCTGAGGAACCGCATATTCCCCTCACAAAGCTACAATTCTCAGAGTGGTTTAGCAACCATTTCCTCTTCCTAAGGAACTCTGGGAACTGTAGCTGTGTGTAGGGAATGGGGGTGTCCTAACAACTCTTAGCACCATTAACAAACTGCAGTTCCTTGGATTCTTTTGGGGAAGGTGTCGTTCTGGGTAATGATATTGCTAAACATTGTCTCCAGTTATGGGTTGGAACTAAGACTCTACCCTTTAGCTTCTTCTGGTGGTTATTTTTATTTTCCTATGCAGTTGTGTGTTAACTTGATCTATATTAAACAGTATCTCTTCTATACTATATTTGTGTAAGAATGGCATTGTGCTGGATGGGCAGGCCTCATCTCCATGGAGGGGGAAGAGCAAAGTAGAAATGTGGCCTTCAAACTAGGTATTTGCATATTCTAACAATACTGAGATCCTTTTCTGCCTTGGCAAAACATTGAGGACAGAGAGGGACAGTAAGAGGCAGAAAGTGGTGGTATAAAACAACAGGAGAGGGCTAAATAAATTGGGGAGGAAGGCATACTGAAGGTTGCTTTTTAAAAAAAATAGTTTTAACTTCATGGTTGCCATGACAACTATGGGGCTGTCTCTGATATTATCTGCACCAAAGCATGTGGCAGGACACACACTTGGTTTAGTGTTTTGTTTGGGACAGGAAGAGGGTGATCTGAGGGTGGAGGGGTTCTTAGTGACTCCATTGGCAAGGTTTAGGCTTTGTGCCCCTGGGAACCTTCACAGGGGTGAAGGACCAATTAAGATGGTCCGCCCTCAGAGATTTATGGATCTGGATGGTTTCCTGTATGCTCTGGGGGATGTTCCCAGCATGGCTGGCGATACTGCCGAAGCGCTGGTTAATTTCTGGAATACGGAGTGACCTGGGCAGTGGACACTATCACTCTGAATAGCTCTCTTCCACTAGGGAGGGCTTGGTTTGCTCAAACCTTGGGGCTGATGAAACAGCAAGGACAACAGCTAGAGCGACGATGGAGAAAAACTCAGTCTGCTCCTGACCGAACACAGGCTAGAGCTCATTTTTGATCCTATCATGTGGTGGTGATGGCAGCAAAGAAAGCTCACTTCTCTGCCACCATTGTGTCCACTCAGTGTTGTCTGGCGATGCTTTCCTGGGTGATCCGGGGTCTTTTGGACTCTGGCCTTACACTGGATCCTGTTCCCTCAGTCACTTGTTGTGACATGTTTGTGAGGCACTTTGCAGATAAAATTGCCTGTATTTGGACTGACTTGGACTCATTAACTACAGTTGTGCCTAATGCCCCCGAGGCTTCCTCTGGTCATTTTTCTATGGATACTTTTCACCTTGTAAAGCCTGAGGATGTGGACAGGACGCTGGGAGAAATGGGGGCCACCACTTGCTCTCTTGACCCTTGCCCATCCTGGTTAATCAAGTCTGCAAGAGTGGGAGTGTCTGGTTGGTTGGCATATTTAATTAATACCTCCCTAAGGGAAGATTCTGTGCCTACATTGTTGATGGAGGCTGTGATAAGACCTCTGTTAATGAGACCTTCAGTAGACCCTGCAGATCTTAACAACTGCTGCCCAGTCTCTAATCTCCCTTTTTTGGGCAATGTGATTGAGGAGGTAGTGGCTGCTTAGCTCCAAGCTTTCCTGGATGAATAGAATTATATAGACCCTTTCCACTCAGGCTTCAGACCTGGTCATAGGAGAGAGTCTGCCTTGGTTGCCCTGTTTGATGACCTACACCAGGCATCAGACAGGGGGAGTGCATCCCTGTTGGTGCTGCTGGATCTCTCTGTGGCTTTTGATACCATCAGCCATGGTATCCTTCTGGGCCATCTGGCAGGGATGGGATTGGGAGGCACGGTTCTATGGTGGCTGTGGTCCTATCTGGTGGACAGGTCCCAAAAGGTAGTGCTGGGAGACTAGTGCTTAACCCCCTGGTTGCTGGCCTATGGGGGTTCCACAGGGTTCCATTCTGTCTCCTATGTTCTTTGTTATCTATATGAAACCATTGGGAGCAGTCATCCAGAGATTTGGAGTACAATGTCATCAGTATGCTGATGACACACAGCTCTATCTCTCCCTACCACTTGATTACAGGGAGGGAGTGCTCATTGTAAACTGGTGCCTGGAGGCTGTGAAGGGCTGGATGTGGGCTAACAAACTGAAACTTAATCCAGACAAGATGGAAGTGTTGCTGGTCAAGGGGAAAACTGTGCTGGGAATAGGGCTGCAATCTGTTCTGGATGGGGTCATACTCCCCTTGAAGGAGCAGGTCCGCAGTTTGGGAGTATTCCTGAATCCTGCCCTGCTGCTTGAATATCAGGTGGCTGCAGTAGCCAGGAGTGCTTTTGGCCAACTCAAACTATTCTACCAGCTGTGCCTGTTCCTAGAAGCAGTTAACTTGGCCACAGTGACACATGCATTGGTGACATCGAGGCTTAATTACTGTAATGTACTCTATGTGGAGCTGCCTTTGAAAACAGTTCAGAAATTGCAGTTGGCTCAAAGTGTGGCAAAAGGAGGAAAAAAAGGAGCAACCCCAAAATGCTTGAAAAAATGTTTATTTTAACAAAAGCCCAATGCGTTTCAGCCACTCAGTAGTTTGACCTTCATCAGGGGATGAACTGGCCTAAAATATTGTTTTCTAGCAAATCTGCTCAAAATGATAAATGATAAATGACCATAAATGATAAAGTGTGGCAGCCAGAATGTTAACTGGATTGCGGTGCAGGGGTCATATCACCCCTCTGCTTTATTGACTCCACTGGCTCCCAATTTGTTTCCTGGCCCAATTCAAAGTGCTGGTTCTGACCTTTAAAACCCTAAAAAGCTTTGGACCAATGTACCTGAGCAGAGCTTGGAAAAGTTACTTTTTTGAACTACAACTCCTATCAGCCCAATCCAGTGGCCATGCTGGCTGGGGCTGATGGGAGTTGTAGTTCAAAAAAGTAACGTTTCCAAGCTATGCCTGAGGGACTGCTTACATCCATGTGTACCTGCCCTTGATTTAAGATCAGCTGCCTCTGGCCTCCTCTGACTGGAATGAAAGATGTTAGACTGACAGGCACGTGGGAGAGAGCCTTTTCAGTGGTGGCCCCCAAGCTTTGGAATACCCTACCCCAAGAAGTCCGCTCTGCTCCTTCCCTGGTGGTTTTCCGGAGACTTCTGAAAACCATCTTGTTCCAGAGAGCCTTTGGGAGGGACTGAAAGTAGAGCCTGGAACTGATTTTATTTCCCCCCTTTTTTAGTTTTATTTCTTTAGTCCATTTTAATATCACTCCCCTAAATTTCTCAACCGTATTTTGTGTACTTTTATCTATTTTAATGTTTTTTGTGTTTTTATTGGGTATGATTTTATTGTGTATTATATTTATTGTGAGCTGGCCTGAGTGCCCTATTGTAGGGTAGAAGGGCGGGATAGAAATATTTTAAATAAAAAAATAAAAATAAATAGCAGAGATGGATACAACACAGGAGCTAATTACAAAAAGTTAACACAGATATAACACAGCCTTTCCCAACTCCCTCCTTGCCCTACTTGCTGTACTCAAACCTCTCATGTTGTTTAAAACCAACACTTTCCCCCTCAGTATTCCTCCATCTCTGCTTTGCTGAATCCCATTTTTTAATCAACATTTTCCCTCTCATGTTCCTCCACCCCTGCTTTGCTCAGACCCCTCCCATTGTTTAAAACAACACTTCCCCCCTCACATGTTCCCCCATTCCTGACTTATACTTCTCCCGTTGTTTAAAATGGGGTGAGTGTGCAAAGGGAGCTGCAGAATAGGAGGGGGAGGAAGCTTGGAAATGGGGGTGGTCTGTGTGCAACTGGAAGTTGAGAAAGGAGAGAGGAAAAAAGGAGTGAAGGTGAAAACTGTATGTGTGCAAATGGGAGCCGCAAAATGGGAGAGAGAAGGAGGCATGGGAACAAGGGTGGTCTGTGTGCAAGGGGAAGCTGAGGAAAGAAAGGAAGAGGAGGAAAGAAAAATGGTTGAAAGTGAAAAAAGGGGGGCAAAGCGAGTTTCCAAAAAAAGGAAGGCGTATGAGGCATGGGCATGGGGTGAAGGTGAAAACAAGTGCAAAATAGCCTGCGGTATAGAAAAGTGGCTTCAGAAATGGGTTTGGGAAGGTGAAAAGAGAGCTCAGTAGTTGCATGAAGTGGGAAGGGGAAGCTCTAGGGGGTTACCATGGTGAGAGTGGCAGGGACTGGTGAGCAGAGTGAGCAGGGGTGCAGCCCCTAGTTTTAAATAAGAACTTAACAGAAGCCATGAATATTTAAAGTAGTATAATAGTGCTTTAAATGCATAGTGTAGATGGGGTCTGTGTCTGTTTGTGGGTTTTTTTTTTCATTTCACATGACCAAACCTGCATGGTAAGAATATGGACAGAGCACATTTGTGGCCTGAGCTGCGCATGAACTGATTTGAATGTATGACTATTTCACCCTGAAGGAAGTTCACAGCTCATCCTACATGCCATGAAAAAAAGCGCTGTTGGTGGTGTTTATCTAATTCCTTTTTATTTTTTGCCAGTTTTATTGTTGTTCCCTTTGTTAATAATCCTTCAGAATAATCACGGTTGCCACACACTCAGTCAACGTTTTCATTTAGCAATTCACCACACACCCAAGATCTCTTTCCTGGCCAATCACTGCCAGTTCAGACCCTGTCAGTGTAAATGTGAAGTCTGGATTTCTTTTTGTCCCAATATGCGTTACTTTATACTTACTTACCTTGAACTGCATTTGCCATTTTTATGCTTGTTCACTCAGTTGAAGAAATCCTTTTTTTGCCAGCTCCATCTGCACACTTGGCTCACTTCTCGCCATGGATAATTTATGAAGGAGTTAAGAAACACTGCGCCCAATACAAATCCTTGGGGAACTCCACTGTTTACAAACCTCCACTGAGAAAACTGTCCCCCAGTCGGGATACACTGCCTCTGAACCTGGAAGTTCCACTTCGCTTTTATATCTGTTGATTTGCTCAACCCCTATAAATATGTCAACCCCCCCTTTAAAACCACCAAGTTTGCAATATTTTCCCCCACCCCAATGTGCATCACTCTACAATTACTTACAATGAAGATAATTCACCATTCTGTTGTCCATGCATTCTCCCTTACAGGAGAGTTCCTGTTGGACCTCTCTGGTCAGCCTTTTAGTATCATGACAGCCTGATCCTTATATAGATCCGTCTGCTTCAGACATTACAGCCATGCCATGGAAGATCTTGCCCCCTCTGCCCCCTCCTGAATTTGGAAGACAAGTTTTTGACTGGCCCAGGAGCTATTAGAAATACCTGGAACCTAGGGAAGAATTGGATTTTTGGCCTAGTCCCTAATTACAAAATTACAAAGAAAAAGAGTGTGTAGCAGGTTTGTAGTAGTCTGTAGAATTCAAGCCTAGAGGGTGTTATCACTCCTTTGATCTCTCTTATGTCTACAGATAAAACTATGCCAATGTAAACATGTGTGGGACATCGTCCTGCTCCCACCCCTTCGGTGTGGAGTTAGAACTATTCTCCTTGGAAACATTACTGGCCTGCAGAATATCCTTCTACTGTTGAAAAGCAAAGCTGATTGCGGGCCTGGTATACATACAAGTGAAAGATGTTCATTTCAGCACATGAAGGAATATTGAAAAATATATGGATAATTTAAATAGGATTTCCTTACACACGCTATCCAAATGTGGTTCATAACACCACATAGTCAAGGAGCAGAGATGTAAGCCCAATGTACGTGAAAGTGTAACCCACAATCTTATATATTTAATTAACAACATTTATATACCACACTTGAATGTAGAGACCTCTAAGCAGTTTACAAAAAAAATTAAAATTATAATTAAAACAAGTTAAAAATATGTTTAAAACAAGTAAAACAGCTATTAACTGAAAATATTAAAACAGATCAACATCTATGTATCTGGAAAGGCTTGCCTAAACAGAAAAGTTTTAAGCAGGTGCTGAAAGGATGACTATGATAGCATGATCAAGTGGATGTGGCAGTGAGGTGTGTTCAGCCCATCATCCCTGCCAACCTCCACATGTTGATCTAAATCTCTGCATAAATTTGTATGCCTGTAAAGGCTCTCTGCATGCATTGTACTACGTATTTTTCCATAATATGAGGTGCTGGTACCCATATCTTGATAAAAATGCCGTGGAATGGCACAAAATGGATGGCATAAGGAGCAAAAAAGAAAAAGAAAAAAAAGAGAGGTGCCAGTACTCCATACCAGGGAGTACTATCACAAAAAAAGCCGTGCTAATACAGCTTGTCCATGTGTAAACTCTGTGAGATGATTTGGACCAAAGCATGCAGGTTAAGGGCCAGTGAGTGCAATCCAGTCCCCCATCCTCATCAATACGTTGAACGTCTGCACAGGTTCCATGCCTGAATTAACAGAGGCTCTGAATATCATTTTGCCAGTAGGGACCAATTTGCTGAAATTTAGTTGATTCTTTTTCTCCCTGCAGATAATTAGCTCAGGATTATGAAAAGGGAGATTAAGTCCCAAATGCATTTTCTTTCTTTGTGTTGTTTTGCACATATATGTGCAACATGTTGCATTCTGTTTCACTTGATTCCCCTCCCCCCCCGGCTCGATAGTTCCTTTTTACCCTACGACTGCTCACTGTATTGCCAACATGTCACCCTGCCGCTGAAAGAATTGCACTGGCTGCCTATTGGCTACCAGGCCAAGTTTAAGGTTCTGATTTTGGTGTACAAAGCCCTATACAGCTTGGGACCAGGATACCTGAAAGATCGTCTTACTTATATGCTCAGCTGATCACTGTGCTCTGCAGGCGAGGGCCTCCTGCACATACCATCTTACCAGGAAGACCATTCCGCACAACATAGGAAGTGGAGCTTTAGTGTTGTGGCGCTGACACAATGGAATTCCCTCTCCTTAAATATTAGACAGGCACCATCTCTGTTATCTTTTTGGCGCCTATTGAGGACCTTCTTCTTTCAACAAGCCTTTAAGTAGAGACCTTATCCCAGTCTACATCTGTGTTGGAATTGCTTTTTTAGAAGTTTTTGAACCTGTATTTTTTAAAAAGATGTTTTAAAAATGTTTTGTTTCAATATGTTTTTAAAGATTGTTATAAGATGCTTTGTTTTAATGTGTTTTAAAGTCTTTTACTTCACCCTACAATGTGTTTATGGTTAATGTTCAAGATAACCAGTACCTTTTTTAAAAAAGAAAATTGGTAGATAAATCGGGAAAATTGTTGTTGTTGTTATGTGCCTTCAAGTTGATTCTGACTTATGGCGACCCTATGAATCAGCGATCTCCAGCAGCATCTGTCATGAACCACCTGTTCAGATCTTGTAAGTTCAGGTCTGTGGCTTCCTTTATGGAATCAATCCATCACTGGTTTGGCCTTCCTCTTTTTAAGAGTTTCTTCAGTTATCCACTGAGGTCTTTATCTCTTTTTAACTAGAGGTATTGTCTGTTTGCATTCTTCCCTGATAATGTCTCTGACTTCAGTCCATAGTTCTTCTGGTTCTCCGTCAAATAAGTTTAAAGCCTCAAATCTTTCTTCTGATCTTTATATCCTCCTGGGATGTTATTTAAATTGTATTTTAGCATTATGATTGCTTTGTTGTTCTTTAGCTTTTCCTTCAAAATATTGACATTAATATCAATGTTTTTCCGAGTGGAAAAAAACACGGATTGGTAAAAGCAGCAGCAAGCAGATACAGAACAAACCTGAACTGATGCTAGCCTGATAGGTTGATGGGATGCTTTCGATTGGCACTGGCCAATGGATCCCGTAGTACACAGCTTGAGTACATTTTAGCTAGAGGAAAAAAGGCATGTACCCAATTCTATGAATGCTTACCCAGATGTTGCTCGCACTACCTTCAATGGGATTTACTCCCATGTAGGTGTGTTAATATAATTCCAGAGGGTAACTATGAAGCCCAGGTGACTTACAGTGCAATCTTATACATGTTTACTCACCAGGAAGTCCCAATGAGTTCTTTGGAGCTTACTCTAGGTAAGTAGGTATAGGAGTGCAATATTAGACTACAAATTGGAGAAGCTTACATGGGAGTAGGCCCCAATGAACACACTGAAATTTACTTCTGAGTAATCATGCACAGGATTGTGTTGTTAATTGATCATAATTTCTTAAAATCACATTCCTAACTTCTTCCTCGTTTGATTTGTCTAATTCATTTCTATGGTCTTCAGAACGTTTTGGCATTACTAGAGCCAAAATCTTCATATATTCAATTTCTGGATAATCAGTACTATAGAACATTATAATAGTTAAGAAATCATCACAGATAACTGTGTATCAATAAGATTCCCTCTTGACTGTAGATACAAATCAACTTAAAAGAGGCTCCTTCTAATATTTTGATCAATAATTTTCCCAACTCCCTCTAGGATGCACACCTTAATGTGGGGAGGGGGTTTGAGAGTGTTGAAGAAGCTGAGAGCAATGCCAGGAGTCTAGACCAAGAGGCTAGACTCCTATCAGGGTCACCCAAGGCGGAATGGTCAAAGTTGAGACACCAGACTAAGATGCATCCAAACTCAGAGGAAGGCAATGGTAAACCACCTCTGAATACCTCTTACCACGAAAACCCTATGAACAGAGTATCCAAAATGCAACATGAAATAGTGCTGGAAGATGAGACCCCCAGGTCAGAAGGCACTCACCAAGCTACTGGGGAAGAACAAAGGACAAGTACGAGTAGCACTGTGACTAATGACACAGCTGGGTCAAAGCCAAAAGGAAGCCCAGAGGCTGATGCGCACAGATGCGAAAGGAGAGTCCGGAGTTGTATGACACACACAATAGGAACATGGAATGTGAGAAGCATGAACTAGGGAAAGTTAGAAATTGTCAAGCAAGAAATGGAATGTATCAACATTACAATAGTGAGTGAATTAAAATGGACAGGAATGGGACATTTTCAATCATGCAACTACAAAATATGCAGGAAATGAGAAATTGAGAAGAAACGGGGTTGCTTTAATAGTGAGACGTGATGTAGCAAAAGCAATTAGGAGCTATAATGCAAGGTCTGAGCGATTGATATCAATGAGATTAAATGGGAAACCTATCACATAACCATCATCCAAGTCTACACTCCAACGGCAAATGCAGAAGAAGAGGAATTGGGGAGATTTTATGCAGAAGAAGAGGAATTGGGGAGATTTTATGCAGAAGTAAAGGAGGAAATTGACTGTACACGTGAACATCACCAGATGGTCAATATAGGAATCAAATTGATTATATAATTGGAAGCAGAAGATGGAGAAGTTCCATACTTTCTGCAAAAACAAGACGAGGAGCAGACGGTACAGATCATGAACTGGTAATATCAAAAATCAGAGTAAAGCTAAAAAAGAACAAAGCAACCATAATGCCAAAATACAATTTAAATAACATCCCAGAAGAATATAAAGATCAAATAAGGAACAGGTTTGAGCCTTTAAACTTAGTTGACAGAGAACTCTTAAAATGGTTAAAGAGAGAAGGAAAGCAAAAGGAGATAGAAAAATTGTTAGAACCCTAAATGCAACTATACAACGACTAGTATGAAGGAACAAAGAGAACTATTACAATAGTTATTGTATAGAAATAGAAGAGGACAACAAAAAGGGAAGAACAAGAGCCCTATTCCAAAAGATTAGAGATATTAAAGGGAAATTTAAACCAAGGGTAGGGATCTTGAATAATCAACAGGGAAACACACTAACTGACCGAGATAAAATAAAAGGAAGATGGAAGGAATACACTGGAGAACTCTATAAAAGGGATGTGTTTATAGATTACAGCAAAGCCTTTGATTGTGTAAATCACGAAAAACTATGGGGTGCCACAGAATCTGATTGTCCTGATGCGCAACCTATACTCTGGACAAGAGGCTACTGTAAGGACAGAATATGGAAAAACCAATTGGTTCCCAATCGGAAAGGGTGTGAGACGGGTGTATTTTATCACCCTCTTTGTTTAATGTATACTCAGAACGTATCATATGGAAAGCGTGATTGGACCAAGATGAAGGAAGTGTGAAAATTGGAGGGAGAAATATCAATAATTTAAGATATGCAGATAGTCAAGAAATCAGAAGAAGACTAGGACTGGGGAGGGCAGCTATGAGAGAACTAGACAAGGTCCTCAAATGCAAAGATTTATCACTGAACACTAAAGTTAGGATCATTTAGACCATAGTATTCCGGATCTCTATGTATGGATGTGAAAGTTGGACAGTGAAAAAAGAGGATTAGAGAAAAATCAACACATTTGAAATGTGGTGTTGGAGGAGAGCTTTGCACATACCATGGACTGCGAAAAAGACAAATAATTGGGTGTTAGTGTCATGGCCCCGTCAGAGGACTCCTCTGATGAGGACGACTCGGGAGTAACAGCAGCAGACCCAGGAGCAGCAGACCCAGAAGGAGACACGGAGGAGCCTCCTGAGAATCCAGCTCCTTCTCCCCCTCAGCTGCAGAGCACTCCAGATACAGCAGAGGCCCTGCAGCCAGACACAGACAGTGAACAGGATACTCCCCCCTCACCTGCAGAACGTAGACAGCAGAAGGTCAGGCAGAAGAGAGGCAGGCCTGTCCCCTTAAGGCCCAAACGCTGAGGGCTCACACCTGCTGTCAAACCTGCTCCTTATAAGGCACACCTTGGCTTCAACTTGTTGCTGACTGCAATGTCAGGCATGGCTCGTGTATTCCTAGTTTCCCTGCAGCATCTCTTGGACTGACCCCTTGGCAATTGATCCCGGACCTCTACTGACCTCGCTTCTGGACTTCGGACTTGGAAAGTAAGCTTCAGACAGGCCTGGCCCTTATCAAGTTCCCTCCTCGTTTGCCTGGCAGATTTACAACCAGACTGCCGGCTAAGGACTTTCCTCCCCTGCTAACGACCCAGGCATTTCCAGCCCCCACCAGCACTGCTGTCTCAGTGCAGAGCTGACAGTTAGAACAACTGAAACCAGAACTATCACTAGAAGCTAAAATGATGAAACGGAGGTTATCATACTTTGGACACATCATAAGAAGACACGATTCATTTGAAAAGACAATAATGCTGGGAAAACAGAAGGGAGTAAAAAAAGAGGAAGGCCAAATAAGAGATGGATTGATTCTATAAAGGAAGCCACAGACCTGAACCTACAAATTCTGAACAGGATGGTTTATATCATATGCTATTGGAGGTTGCTGATTCATAGGGTCACCATAAGTCATAATCGACTTGAAGGCATATAACGACATTGATATTTTAAAGGGAAATATTGACAAATTATCATTTTTATGATCAATGTTATAGAGGTGGATTTTTTTTTTTTAAAGTACATTTTCAAAAATAGCTTTGGAAATTCCACCCTCCCTGAGTTCAGGAAACCTGAAGTCCATTTTGGCATGCACTGGTTTACCTGTACATGCAGGCAATTTTAAAATTATTTTTGCAATATAAGTTTTCTGATATACCACACTTGCACAAAACAGCGGGTTAATAAACGTGTGTGTGGTGTCCAGCCTCACCAGCTGTTAAAGGAGGAGCACCTTGACAATGGATAGATGGACTTCCGGGAAGGGTGACTTAGCCTGTGCCTGCTTTTGAGACGGGCTCCTGCCTCAAAAGAAGCTTATTCAGATATATCAGTCAGATTTTTTTTTTTTTTGACTGATTAAACTTCTCCCGGGTAGGGAGAAACGAAGAGATTAACCTCAAAGCCTATTTTTGTTGGGACGACCAGATCTCATTAATTTATGGGACGAGGTCCAGCCGACGAAGGTGGGACGGATTTTCAACAACAAGCTCTATCTGATAAAGCGAACGTTCATCTTATCTTCTAAGAGAGAACGCACTAACAGGCAAGCACCCTTCTTTCTATATTTTTCTTTTACTTGACTTAAATTGTTGCTGTTTAAAAGAGATTTGCCAGATTGATCGGTTTTTGACATCTCACTGGGGAGCCATAACTTCTCTCTGCTACTCACTAATTAATAGCTTATCTCTGTTTTTGTTGCAAAAAGCTGTCCTGGATTTGCATTCTAAAGATATACACAGAAGAGGGATTTCTATTCCAGATTTTTATTTTGAAGAATATTATATTGTCTGAGACTACTCTCTTTTTGGTCTATTTTATTTTGACGAATCTGTTTTCTGACGACCGCCATTAATTGTTTCGATCCTGGGAACTGCATTTTGTTTACTTAAGCATGGAGAGATAAGGCTGTCTGCTCTGTTTATACTGTGATGTCACCAAGTTTGGAGTATTAACCCAATTGTTGCTGAAATAAGAAGTGGTTTTCCTATATTTTTCTTTTAAAATGGCAATTAAGAAAGTGGCTGAGAAGCTGGAAATAACTATGTTTCAGAAAATAATGGATGAGATTGAGATAACGAAACAAAACCTGCGACAGGGTTGTAAGGAGCTGAAAATTGAATTGAGTAAAATGAAGCAGGAGATTAAAGATATAGGGGTCCCTGTGAGAGAGGTGACCCTGGAAGGGGTCCCTGTGAGAGAGGAGACCCCGGAGATTGGAACAAACGTGGAACAGGAAAAAGATTTGGAGTCTATGGACTTTAGAAACAAAATCTATTGTTTGGAGATACAGGAGATTAAAGACATAGGGGTCCTTGTGAGAGAGGAGACCCTGGAGACTGGAACAGGGGTCCCTGTGAGAGAGGAGACCCTGGAGACTGGAACAGGGGTCCCTGTGAGAGAGGAGATCCCGGAGATTGGAACAAACGTGGAACAGGAACAAGATTTGGAGTCTATGGACTTTAGAAATAAAATCTATTGTTTGGAACTCAATGTTATCTCTGAAGAAATTAATGAAGATTCTAGAGATAAAGTTATTAATGGCATGGATAATCTTCTGGACTGGAATGATGTGATGGAGCCCAATATAGAGAAAATCTATGGAATTAACTGCAGCCATGTGACAATGGAAAAACTTTCAAGAGATGACCCAGTGTATTTTGAAAAAAAGAACAGAGATATGATTTTACAGCAGTATTTCAGCAACCTATTCAGAATGGATGGCAAGAAAATATTTGGGATAGAGGTAATTCCCATCAGACTCTTATTATATGACTATGGCTTTGACAGCAAGATTATTATGGAATACTGATAATGGAAGATTGGATACTGAAATTACTGGACTTAACAAGACTACTGAAGATGGAAGATGGAAAATGGAACTAATAGGGATAATAGAACAATGGCTACTGAAATTACTGAACCTAACAGATTCTGATGTGATGGATTAATTGAAATGTTTATTTTGACTATGGTTATGACAATAAGATTATCATAATTAGTAATGAGATGGATTAATCGATATGCTTATCTGGAAAAAAAAATTGATAGATATATTTCTTAAAGAATTGAAACCTCTCTTTGACTTTTTGTGGAAAGAATAAAGTAATGTTTATGAGATTTGATGATTAAGTAAGATAACTACTGGAGGAAAGTGATTTTATAATATGACTTAAGAGACAGGATTGTTATATATTATAGACTTATAACTGATTTGATCTTTGACAAATGGGAAGTCAATATTTTACTCTTTATTTTTTATTTTTGTTTTTTTTTTTTCTTTTTTCTTTTTTTCTTTTTGTTTAACTATTTTTGATTTTGTTTTTTGTCTTTGAATGTTTTATGATTTTGTCTTGTATGTTTTATGAAAATCTGAATAAAAATTATTGAAAAAAAAAAAAAAAAAAAAAAAAGACAATGGATAGATGGCACCCAGCAAAATGTCACCACACGCTATGCTTCATTCAGTATGTTCACAGTTGGGTAACATGGGATTTAATGTTGGATAAATAAGCAAACATTTTAAAGTGTTGTGTGTACACATCCTCCGTTCCTCTAGTATTTTGTCTTATGCTATTGGAAATCCCTGCCTTGGGAAGAAGGTGGACCTAATGAATGTAGTTCTTTCAGCCTTTATGATTTTGCTTTGCAAGCTGAAGAGCTGCTTGTGCTGGGAGATGAACTTTTGGTAGAAGGACGCTATAAAATCTCACAGTGTTTTGATGAATAACAGTATGCATCTGGTTGAAATAACAATGCAGCTTTTAAATAGGGTGACAATCCTCTTTTGACATAGTTCAGAGCTCCAATGCTGAATTATTCGCTACATCAGCTTGGCTACTGCTGTTCAATTGATGTGTTCTTTCAATGCATCTTTCATCTGCCCTTCTGAACCTAAGAAGATCACTATCACTATCACTGCTTACAAACGTTTACCCCGGGGTGGAGAACCTGTGGCCCTCCAGATGTTGTTGGACTCCCAGCTCCCATAAGTCCTGCCAGCATGGCCAGTGGTTTGGGATGATGGGAGTGGGAGTCCAACAACACCTGGAAGGCCACAGGTTTACTCCATGGCTGATTCTTACACATACCTTTTGAATTCACTGGGCTTAAGAGTGACTAATTCTGCATTAGATTGTGATCTGGATGTCTTTGTTCCTCAAGAGAGAGACATTGTGAAATCTTCTTTGCTTGAGGAGATCAGTCCTAGTCCCTTCCAAAGGCCATCTCTTGATTGATTCTTATTAAGAGGCTTGGAAGCATTGGATTCTGGATACTTGAAACAAATTTTATTGTTGCAATAAAGTTCTCTAAAATACATTAAATGTGAAAAGAGAAAAAGATTGACAGGTTGAAGAGGTAGACTTTGGGACGAAATAACATTTTTTGGATAAGAGCCTTTTCAGAGATGCACTTGATATAGTTCTCTTAGTTTAACAAACAAGTGTTAAAGTGTTTTTAAGGAGTTCTCAACGAAGCTACATTTTTCAATTTAGACCACAACTGAATAGTTTTTCAAGGGTCTTATGGTGGTCATGTGTTCTATGTCAGTGGTTCCCAACCTGGGGGCCGGGACCCCCAGGGGGGCCGCAAAGTAATCCAGAGGGGGCCGTGAACAGTAAAGAAATGAATTATTTATTATTATTTTTTAAAGAAGTCTTCACTCCCTCTACACTGTCTGCTTTCCACTGCCGCTGCAGATGACACCTCCCCCTTGCTCCAAACAAGAGGGGAGGCCTTTTCTGAAGCTCCAGAGTGTCTTTCAGGCGCACTAAGGGCAGGCATCTGCCTATAAAATACATGGCAGATGCCAAAGGAGTCTGAGGGTGGAGCTACCAGGAAAAAGAGGGGAATACTATCACTGATTCCTGTCTCCTTGCACTGCCGCTACTGACAGCGCCCTTACTTAGAATGAGAGGAGAGGGCTTTTTGTGAAGCAAAAAGAAGCAAGGCTGCAAAGAAAGGCTGCTTTCCCCCTTCCTTCCTGGTAGCCAGCCTGCCTCCCTGGGGGGAGGGGGTCACAAAAAAAATTCAGCTTATAAAGGGGGTCCCGTGCTCATAAAGGTTGGGAACCCCTGTTCTATGTTACAGAAGACATCTATTTGTCAGGTTGTCTGGTCCAAGTCAGGTTTAATGATGAAGAGGCATCAGAGCAGGGGCCTTGAAGTTGCCCATTGACAGTTAGCAGGTTATACAACTTCCTGTTAATCAATCATTATCCCACACTTTTTAGTGTATTTCACCATCACTTTTGCCATCATGAATCTCAAAAAGTCTATTTTGTTTTTTAAAAAATTGATTTGTTGCGCCAGAGCATTTTAATCCACTTTAGGCATGCATACCTCCAGTAAAATAATGACAGTCTAGAGATGACCTCTCTTAAAGCAAGACAGAATAGTAACAGGAAATTCCTGGTTCCACCCAGACTCAACTATGTCCAGTGCCACCTAGTGACTAACGCACAATGATACTTGTCCATACATCTTCTGCACTATTATTTTAAGAAAACCAAGACGAAATCAGCACTGGTGAAACCTTTAATAGTTCAGGTAATCATTCACTACGACTTCTAATAAGTGAAACAGTGGTGTCAGTGAGGTAGGCAGCAGTGGCGGCAGCAGAGCAGGATGGTTGCTGTGGAGCTGAGTGGCTGCGACCACTGCTCTCAGACGCTGCTGCAACGACCTAGTGGCATTTAGAAGGCTGTCGTCACGCTGTAGCCCACAGCACGATCTGTTGGTAGATGGCGCTGCGGACTACATCATGAGAACAGCCTTAAAATAGGTAATAGAATATATACTGTAATAGCTTACAAAATGCATTTTGAACAACAAAACATAAAACATTACACTTGAATTACGCTCAGATGGACAGACTGATTTTTTTTAAAAAAGGAAGATGCTAGGATTCAACCCTCTCCCCGCATCTCTCCAGTCATTGTTTTAGGTGGAAGCATTGCAGTAACTTCCAGACTGTGGAATCTACCTATGGTTACTCAGTGGTTTGGAAAATAAGCTCTGTACATGTTCAACTGTGCTCTTACTATATCATCATTTGAGATACTCCCAGGTTGAGCCTTAGTGGGCCATGATATGTGAGGTGAACTGGGTGGTAACCAGGGAAAATGCCTTCTTGGTGGTGGTGCTCCATTTATACAATGCCTTCCCCAGGGAGTCTTGCTTGGTGCTCATGCTGTGGTCTTTTAGGCACCAGATAAAGAACTTTTTGTTCTCACTGGCCTTTTCATTTTTATAGTATTCTTTTTATCATAATGGTACATCTATTTTAGTGCTTCCCCTTGCTGGGTTTATGTTGGTTTTAAATTGCTTTTAGTTGTTGTGTTTCTATTGATTTTAGCTGTCTTGATTTGTTTATAATTGGTTTTAGTTTTTCTCTAATAATTTCCATTTTTTATTTTTTATTTTTAATGGTCTGTAAATTGCTAGTTATATGGGTGGATATGCATAGAATAAATAAATATGTGTGTAACTTGTGCAACCAAGAATTCAATTCCAAGAGTGTGTGTGAGAGCTAAACAAATATACAGTTCTGGTAAATGGACAACTGTTGTTTTTTGCTTTTGCTTTTTACTGTGGTAAACAGTATTTCAACATTTTTTTTAAAAAAAGTTTTCCAACCCACTTAGCAAACCAGTGTAGGATATTTACACCAAAATGCTAATTGTGTCTTGGAAAAATAACCAGTATGAAGTAGTTTTTGAGGTAAATACTTGCTTTCTGGGCCAGACATTTGCAGATAGCTACCCACTTACCTCCTCCCTCATAATAGTATTTTTAGTGCTACTGAGTCGAGGGTGGTACCTATATAATTAGGCCTGCATCTTTACAAACATGGGGAGGAAGCCCCACTGAATATAATGCATAAATGTGCTGAAGGTTACTTTTGGGTCTTCTAAAGACATTTGTTGTGAAATCTGATGCTGTTTGGTGAAGATGCTTCCATCTAAAGGCTAGTCGCTCTCTGCTTTCATGGATGGATAAACATTGGATAAGTAATTCATACTCTGTGGCAAAGGTCACATTCTCAGTCTCACAGAATGTTGCCCCTTGCAGTCACTGATAAAACTGTAGCCTCCTAGAATGCAAAGACAATCACAAGAACGAGAAAAACACAAGTGTCACTGAATACAAAAATAATATTGCTTCACGCTTGCCCCCCTGCAGGTGGGAAGCTTACGGTAGCCTTTGCAATGTCTGGAAGAGGGAACAGTGAAAGCTTAATGGAATATTTGTACCAGTCTGTATAAAGCAAATGGGATCTGTAACAAAATGTTGCAGGGTGGAGTACTACTGTAAAGGGCTTCCATCACTCAATACTATTCTGCATTTGTGGCCACTGAGTATATTCAGTCCGTGTTGGGCTGTTTTGTCCCCCTCTTTAGCCCCCCTAAAAATGGAATGGAACCAATAACCTAGGGAGTTGATGGCTCTCCAGCACTGGAGGCATTCAAGAGTCAGCTGGACAGCCACCTGTCGGATATGCTTTAGGTTGGATTCCTGCATAGACCAGGGGGCTGGACTTGATGGCCTTCTAGGCCCCTTCCAACTCTACTATTCTGTGATTCTGTGAAAAAAATGTGTTTTGTATTTCTGCAAGTCTTCTCTCTTGTGCATGATTTTGAAAGTACAAGGGACTGCAGGGGAGAGGAGGGAAGGGGGAAGTTGCATTCTACAAGTGGAAGTCTCTTGCGCTAGCTCAGTTCTGGGGAACCTTTGGCCCTTCAGATGTTTGTTTGTTTATTTATTTATTTATTATTTGATTTATATCCTCCCATTCCTCCCAGTAGGAGCCCAGGGTGGCAAACAGAAACACTAAAAACATTTTAAAACATCATAAAAACAGACCTTAAAATACATTAAAACAAAACAACTTTAAAAAACATTTTAAAAAAGCTTCAAAAACATCTTTAAAAAAGGGTTAAAAACATATTATTAAAAAAACATATTAACAAGCAATTCTAACACAGACGCAGACTGGGATAGGGTCTTAACTTAAAAGACTTGTTGAAAGAGGAAAGTCTTCAAAAGGCGCTGAAAAGATAGCAGAGATGGCACCTCCCTAATATTCAAGGGGTGGGCATTCAACAGGGTAGGTGCCGCCACACTAAAGGTCCGTTTCCTATATTGTGCAGAACGAATCTCCTGATAAGATGGTATCTGCAGGAGGCCCTCACCTGCAGAGCACACTGATCAACTGGGTATATAAGGAGTAAGACTGTCTTTCTTGTATCCTGGTTCTGAGCTGCATAGGGCTTTGTACACCAAAACTAGAACCTTGAACTTGACCCAGTAGCAAATGGGCAGCCAGTGCAATTCTTTCAGCAGTGGGGTGACATGTTGGCAATACCCTGCCCCAGTGAGCAGTCTCGCCGCCGCATTTTGCACTAGCTGCAGCTTCTGGACCAACCTCAAGGGCAGCTCCACAGAGAGCGCATTACAGTAATCTAGCCTGGAGGTTACCAGTGCGTGGACAACAGTGGTCAGACTATCCCGGTCTAGAAACGGCCACAGCTGTCTTACCAGCCAAAGCTGGTAAAAGGCACTCCTAGACATGGAGGTCACCTGGGCCTCTAGCAACAAAGATGGATCCAGAAGCACCCCCAGACTACAGACCTGCTCTTTCAGAGGGAGTACGACCCCATCCAAAGCAGGCAATTGACCAATTATCAAGACTTGGGAACCACCAACCCACAGTGCCTCTGTCTTGCTAGGATTCGGACTCAGTTTATTGGCCCTCATCCAGCCCACCACTGAGTCCAGGCAGCGGTCCAGGGCTTGCACGGCCTCTCCTGATTCAGATGTTATGGAGAAATAGAGCTGGGTATCGTCAGCATACTGCTGACACCTTGCCCCAAATCTCCTGATGACTGCTCCCAAGGGCTTCATATAGATGTTAAACAGCATGGAGGACAAGATGGTACCCTGTGGCACCCCACAGCACAACTGCCATGGGGCTGTAAGACAGTCACCCAATGCTATTCTCTGAAAACAACCCTGGAGATAGAATTGGAACCACTGTAAAACAGTGCCTCCAATACCCATCTCACCAAGTCGGCCCAGAAGGATACCATGGTCAATGGTATCAAAAGCTGCTGAGAGATCAAGTAAGAATAACAGGGTTGCACTCCCCCTGTCCTTCTCCCGGAAAAGGTCATCCATCAGGGCTACCAAGGCAGATTCAGTCCCATAACCAGGCCTGAACCCAGACTGGAATGGGTCAAGATAATCTGAACTACTACTCCCATCAGCCCTAGCAAGCTAGCTGCCCCTTTTAACTAGGGATGCCAGATTGAACCTGGGGCCTTTTACATGTAAAACATCTGTTCTAACCACTGAACTGTGGATGGTACCTAACCAACTTCCTATTAGCCCTGTGCCACTAGCTCAACACAGCCTTTCCCAGCCTTTGGGTCCCTATATGTTGCTGGATTACAACCCCCAACAGCCCCAGCCAGCATGGCCAATGGTCAGGAATTATCTGAATTGTAGTCCAGCAACAGCTGGGGACCTAAAGATTGGTAAAGGCTGCTAGATCACAATTAGGGCAATACTGCTGGTGGGGGACCAGAAAATTGTAGGGCTCTGGGGAACTCTTCGGACAGTGTAGGTGTTGAGCACCAGTTATCTATCTGAACAGCAGATTTAGGTAACTTCTGTTTTATATCTAATTACTTGGTTTCTTTTGAATTTGTGTGGTCCTGGGAAAGCAAGAGTTGTTTGTTAGATCAGCTTTATTAAATTTTATCAGGGCCTTCCTTCAAGAAGCTCAGAGCAAGGATAGGGGAGAAATTTGGTTTTGTTTGCTTTTTAATGAGAAACTACCTAATTCACACTTCTTAAACCACTATGTGAACCAGAATACAGCTGTTGTTCAAAATTCACAGTTCTCTAGCTTTAGCAGGAAGGAAGCTTATGATAGCCTTTGCAACATCAGTTTCATTAGGAAGAGGGAACTGTGAAAGCTTAATGGAATATTTGTACCATTGTATCATTTGTATTTTATCACATTGGAGAGGGAATTCCATAGGGTAGGTGCTGCCACACTAAAGGTCCATTTCCTATGTTGTTTAATGCTTTAATTTTTAATATTTAATATTAACATACTTTGTAGAGATTGCAGAAACCATGGCTCAAAGCCTGTACGTTGTATACTGCTTCGATAGTTCACCCCCTTTAAATCTGTACTAACCCAGTCCTCTGATAATATGAAAAGGAGGAAAGGAAAAACCATCTTCACTCCTTATCTCTAGTGCTTGCAGATGCTTTGCTCCGATGCTTTTAGGTGGGTGTGTTAATTGTTCCCCTCTCCATGACTATTCCCTCCTCTTCCCTTCTTTCATTTCCTGTGAGTTGACAAACAACTTCCAGCTGCTCTCCCCTCTTCTGCAAGCCTTTTTTATGTTACTGCAAACGATGCCTTATTTTTCTTTCCTCCCTAACTTGTGCGCAAAAGCATAACACTGCTCAGATAAAGATTTGTATTTCAGCTGTATCGTACCAGTGAAAATACAAATAATTGCAGTTCCGGGTTGTTCTTTTTTAAATAAAACAAACTGAGCATGTTTGGTTGCCAGGTAACCAGAGGGAGTGGAAATTTTAAATTAGAGGGCATGGTCATTAGGAAACTGTGTGATTGATCCTTCCCCTCCAGTGTGAATAGAAAACACAGTTTACAGCTGGCTTTGAGCCTTTACTGTGGATGGTGCAAATAGAAAAAGGAGGTAAAAACAGTGTCTTTAGTATGAAGCAATTCTCCTATGTGGATAATCCCTATGTCTGTCTATACTTTGCTGTTGTTATGTTTGTTTTTATATTAAAAACTTAAATGATGATACAGATGGGCCCTTGGAAGTTATCTAAATCCCAGGAAATGAGAAGAAAGGGAAATATAAAGGAAGCTCAAGTCTCAAAGAAGAACACATGTTCTTGTTCCTTTTTCCCAGTAGCCTTTTTGACAGCTGGATAGTTTGGCTGTCTGGAATCCTTTGCTTATAAATACTGAGCTATCTTGGGTATTTAGATGAGTGAAGGATACTAAGCATGGTTTCTTATGGAGATTAAACAAATACTTTTTAGGAACATATAAGGTGGTGCTTCAAAGTGTGATTTACTGCAGCCTTCCCCAAGACAGTGCCCTCCAGATGCTTTGGACTATATCTCCCATCATCCCTGACCATTGGTTATCTGACTGAGGCTGATGCCATTTGTAGTCCAAAAGATCAATTAATTATCAATTGTCAATAATTGTCAATTATCTCTGTTTGGCATAGACAGCTTGCTACAAAATAGCCAAGGAGCAGCTAATCTTTTTTTGGCCCAACAGCCAGGTTCACCCACGGACAACCCTCTGGGAACCATATGCCAGTTATCCGTATAGATCAGCTGAGAGGAGGGTAATTTCCCCCTCTCTGCTCATCAAACCATCTGTCTGATGACTAGGGAGGGGTAATTTCCATCCCTATTATGTAAATTATATAAGTTACATCATTTTGCCACAGTGGACAGCGATATCATAGTTATTGGTGGAAGATGAACTGCAGCAGGATGGTAACAGTGCAGCATGTGATGAATACAGGGTGAATAGGCGTTGATGTCTTCTTCCGTCTGTACTCGTAGTGGCTGAATTCAAGCGAGTAGTCCTAGAGAGAGCAATTGGGGCTGATTGAATTGGAGAGTTAGGCCACATTCACACTAAACATTTATTCCACTTTAAACAGTCATGGCTTCCCCCAAAGAATCCTGGGAAGGGTAGTTTGTGAAGGATGCTGAGAGCTGTTAGGAGACCCCTATTCCCCTCACAGAGCTACAATCTTCACAGTGGTTTAACAGTCAGTTCCTCTTCCCAGTGAACTTTGGTGGTTGCTTGTAAGCTGATCATCTCCCTTTACTTCAGCCTTGGTTTTTGGATTATTATGTCTTTTCTTGACTGTCCTGGTCAGGGCATTGGGGGAAGAGAAAGTTGTTATTGTAAAACTTTGAAATTGTTTTACCACCTCTGGCTTAATATGAAGCTTAATTCCAGGCATATGGGGAGGAGGATTCTTACTAGGAAGGCAGTTCATGGGAATGGGAGATTTATTTCTTCACACCCCAACTTCAAATTGGAACGGCCTGCCAATGGGCAGTGACACAGAAGGGCTTATTTCTGTTGCAACTGTGTTGGGGGAGTGAAGAAGTAACTCTTTTCTCCCAACACACTCCATCCCCAGTTATCCCACACACACACACACCTATAATTAAGGAAAAACTAGACATGTAGATGCATGTCACTCATTACGTGAATGTCTAGTTTGGCCCTGAGGTTATCAACATGGAGTTGATTATAAAAAAAGAAACAGAAAGCAGAGTTTCATCATGCAAGAAACAAAAAAACCTGCCTTCTTATGTATGCCTTTGTTGGAGCCACAAAGGCCAAGTAAGGGGAGGTCATAATTTCCCCCGGCAAGTGAAGCACATAGAACACAAAAACCGTAGGAAAGTGAGGTCCAAAACCATGCCAGTGTAAAGGGAAGGAATTTGTTTGCCAGTGTTGTTCTTGCCTTTCACAGCCATTTATGCAGAACAAGGAGCCAACACATGAAGGGGCATTGTTAGTCGTGGTTCATGAGCTGTCCTCAAAAGGGTCAGAGCAGAAATAGTGCACACTAACGAACCTAGTCCTGCTACTAGATAAGAGCCGGTTCAGGAACAAGTTATCATCTTCAGCCCTGTGTGATGCTGCATCTGTTGCTGGGCTTGATTACTTCAGACTGTGAGCAGACAATTAAAGGAAAGGCCATAGCTCAGTACTGAAGCACATGCTTTGCATATAGAACAGTGTTTCTCAGCCTTTTTAAACCCATGCCCCCCTTTAGGTAACATAAACATTCCATGCCCTCCTTCAAACCTGGCTCTCCTAACAATGCTGAAGTACTGCACACCCTTGATGACGTGCAGTTCACGTAATAAGCTGCATACAATCTTCTCACTTTCCAAACATAACATTCCATACTTTTAAATTTCAATATTGTTATTTTTTTTTCTTTACTTATAGGGCACATCTTTTTGGAAAAGCTCACATCCTCCGCTGGGATCTTCATATGCCCCCCTGTGGGGGCACACCCTCATGGTTGAGAAACACTGATGTAGAAGGCCTTGGGTTCAATTATTGGTGACTCCAGTTAAAAATGATTTAATAGAATACCCGTTGCTGGAGAGCACTAGTAGGGAGAGCCCTGTTGTGCTCATGTTCTGCTCGTGGACTTCCCATAGTCTGCTTGACCACTGTGAAAACAGAATGCTGAACTAGATAAAAACCTTGTCTATATAGGATGCTGGGCTCAATGTCTTGTAGGACCCTGCAGTAGCGGAACGGAGACCCTGTGTAGCGGAACGGAGAGTATTGAGCGAGCGTATGTGTGTGTGTTTGAATCTTTGCTAAGATTCTACCTTCCCTGCAAATTAGTCAGACAGAGGCTTTAAGGTTTAAAATAAGAAATAACTACTTTATATTGGAAGTACATGTTTGATAGGAAAGATTCCTATATCTAGCTAACTAGCTAAGTTGGAGCAACGAGCACTGAGCCCAGTACTCCCCCTCATGCTGGATGAGAGGGAGAGACAAAGGAAAGATGTCTGCTCCCTTCTTGAGAGAAAGAAGAAGACTGGGAAGGAGGGAAAGAACTGGGATCAACATCCTTTGCATATCAGTCTAGCAGGAAGGGAAGAGACAGCAGGAGATCAAAGGACAGGTATAGCATAGCAACCAAGAGGTCTCCTCTCTAGCTACCCTTTTTAACCCCATGCAGCCTCAACCCACAAGTTGGAGTTGAACCTCATACATTCCAACAGTCTATTCCAGCAGGGTACCTCTTGTATTCTGATGACTTGACCTGAAACCGTTTTATCTTTGGTAGGTTCTCTGGTAAGAGCATTAGGTAGGGTCAGCAGAGTCAGCTTCTGGACATTTAGTGGGGCTTTTCTTATGTTTTTGTGCACTGTCTATAAGACTGTTATATCAGATTGAATGCTTCCAGGTTTACTATGCATTTTATGTTTTATGCTGCCTGAAAAGACAAACTAGTTATGAACTGAAAAGAGAATGTATTATGACTTAGCATGCTTAAGAGCTGAAAAGAACAGCTTGCATGCAATAAAAACATTATATTAAATTGCTCTCTTTGCAAGTATAATCACGGGCTGGACTTTTTTGTTTTTGTTTTGGATTCTCTCCATTTCATCAAACACTTTTGTAAATGATATGGAACCATCACATTGCAGAATAGCTAATCTACACAACTTGTATGCTCTTATTTTAGTGTGTTGTCTTGACTTCCCTGACTGCTCTTTGTGTTCTAAGCTTTTTTTAAAAATAACAGCAGCAATTTCTTAAAGTGAGAATGTGGTGGAGAGGCTGTGACTATGGCTTTGTCTACAATTTATCCAGAGCCAAGCACACAAATTCCTAAATCTTGACAGGCAGCTCTCTTTGGGAATAAACTCAGCACAAATGCATAACCATAAGTACGTTCATACTACAATGCAAACTCCAGCCTCTCTACTGACATGAAGAGACACTGAGCAGGAGCAGTTCTGAATGTTTCATCACAAAATGTCTAGTTAAACCCCGAGACTCGTCATTAAATTCTGACACATGCTAAGATCAGGCCACTTTTTCCAGGGGATTGTTCCTTTATTGTTGGGTGTGGGTTTTTTTTTATACATGAACATATAGTTGTTGCAACAGGATGGGTTGTCAACCTGAGATCTGCTGGGACTTCATTTCAGAAGACGTGTTTCTCGAAATAAGCTGCCAAGGCTCTGCTTTTTGAATATGTCTGTCCTGCAGAACAGATTGCCAATTATCCAGCCTGTAATTGCATTGCCCTGAAATCCTAGAAGAAGTTTGGAATGTACAGGAGCTTCTTGCTTTCTCTAGTAATACAGATGGCTTCTTGAACCTGCTTGAATCTTTTGGAGATGTATATTCTGCACAAAGCTCTTGCTATCAGGATGTTAGACCTGAAATGTGACATGTCAGTGGGGGTGAAGTCAAGGGGGCAAAGAAGGGGGAAAACTGCATGAAACAAAATGAGGCTAAGCTAAGTCTAGGGCAGAGAGCAGCACTGAGCTAAGCACCTGTACAAAAACATCCTTGGGATGACTCATATCTTTCTGAGCTATCTCCACAACTCATTTGTGCTACCACTAAAAGTGACCGTTAGCTCAGTTGGTTAGATTGTGGCGCTAATAATGCCACGGTTGTGGATTTGATCAAGGTATAGGCCAGCTAAACCTTACCGTTTTACATAAGGGGCTGTAGCTCAGTGATAGAGCATCTGCCTTGCAAGCAGAAGGTCCCAGGTTCAATCCCTGGCATCTCCAGGTAGACTCCCTGCCTGAAACCTTGGGAGAGCTGCTGCCAATCAGTGAAGACAGTGGGCTAATGGACCAAGGGTCTGGCTCAGTGTAAGGCAGCTTCCTATGTTCGTTTCTCCACGAATTATTTATTGTGGCCGCCCCTAGCCAGTCACAAGCTTCTAGGAATGATTACAAGTCTTCTGTTTCTTGTCATTCAAGATTCTGATGGCACATTTGTGTGTGTTTCTGTCGTGCTCTTGCTCTGTTTAGAATTACATCCAGTTGTTTTTGTCTCTGAAGCCGATTGCCAAAATCCTTGCTCTGCAGGAACAGCAATCCATGCATTGCTTTCGATACACTTTCTGGTTTTAGACGACTGCAATCTTCGAAGAGCTTGTGGTTTGGTTCACAGTGATGTGTCGTAGATAGCTCCTCTGTGACCTCACCAACTTAGCCAGATATACATCATGCTTCCTAGAAGACATTTTGCAAAGGAAAGATTATACAGGATGTGGTATCTGCTCATAAACAAAATTATGCAATAAACTAGATGTTAAAGGTTAGTGGGCTAAGCCTAAAACAACAGACACCTGGTTCTGGAGAATTAATCTCCATTGCACATTTTGCAATTATTTGCGACATTGCACAGAACTGGAAAGTCTTCTGAATTACTGAATCCACTTTCCTGGCTTTTTATGGGAGTTAGGTAGGGGAGAGTATATAGAACATTCAACATGAAACTCCTTTCTCCAATCTACCTCTGAGAAGAGTTGAAGGATTCATTCCAATGATCCTAGCCAGCACTTGAGAGTTTCCTGAGTAGTAACCGTGGAAGAACAATTCAGTCCGGGGTTTGTACTGGAACAAAAGATAGGAATCACTTTGGGACAGATGGTTCTGTGCAATCATTTGGAAACATTGTAAATCATATCTCATGCACATTTCAAGCAAGCCTTGCTCCTAAGGCTACATAAACATCACACCACCTTCCTATTATTATTATTATTATTATTATTATTATTATTATTATTATTATTATTATTATTATTATTCTGTTGTTCTAGTAAAAGTCCCCAGAGCAGCATGTAGAATCATAGAATCGTGGAGTCGGAAGGGGCCTATAAGGCCATCGAGTCCAACCCCCTGCTCAACACAGGAATCCAAATTAAAGCATTCCTGTCAGATGACTGTCCAGCTGCCTCTTGAATACCTCTAGTGCTGGAGAGCCCTCTACCTCCCTAGGTAATTGGTTCCATTGTTGTACCACTCTAGCAGTTAGGTAGTTTTTGCTGATGTTCAGTCAAAATCTGGCTTCCTGCAACTTGAGCCCATTATTCCATGCCCTGCTCTCTGGGATGAGATCCTGGCTCTCCCCTGTGTGGCAACCTTTCAAGTACTTGAAAAGTGCTATCATATCGCCCCTCACTCTTCTCTTCTCTTCTCAAGGCTAAATATGCCCAGTTCTTTCAGTCTCTCCTCATTTTGTCTGCATCTTTCTTAAAGTGCGGTGTCCAGAACTGGACACAATACTGGATGAAATTTGGCTTCCTGCAACTTGAGCCTGTTATTCTGTGTCCTGCACTCTGGGACGATTGAGAAGAGATCCCAGCCCCCCTCTGTGTGGCAATCTTTCATGTACTTGAAGAGTGCTGTCATATCTCCCCTCAGTCTTCTCTTCTCCAGGCTAAACATGCCCAGTTCTTTCAGTCTCTCCTCATAGGGCTTTGTTTCCAGTCCCCTGATCACCTTTGTTGCCCTCCTCTGAACCCATTCCAGTTTGTTTGCATCCTTCTTGGAAGTGCGGAGACCAGAACTGGACGCAGTATTCAAGATGAGGCCTAACCGGTGCCAAATAGAGGGGAACCAATACCTCAGTGATTTGCAAACTATGCTTCTGTTAATGCAGCCTAAGATAGCATTTGCCTTTTTTGCAGCCACATCACACTGTTAGCTTATGTTCAGCTTGTGATCATCAACAATCCCAAGATCCTTCTCGCCTGTAGTATTGCTGAGCCAAGTATCCCCTACCTTATAACTGTACATTTGGTTTCTTTTGCTCAGGTTTACAACTTTGCACTTACCCCTGCTAAATTTCATCCTGTTGTTTTCAGCCCAGTGCTCCAGCGTGTTGAGATCCCTTTGAATTTTGTTTCTGTCTTTCAAGGTATTAGCTATCCCTCCCAATTTTGTATCATCTGCAAATTTGATAAGCATTCCTTCCATGTCCTCATCCAAGTCAAAATGTTGAAGAGCACTGGGTCCAGGACTAAGCCCTGTGGTACCCTGCTCCTAACCTTTCCCCAGTATGAGAAGGAACCATTGATGAGCATTCTTTATGATTCTGTAGCCATCTGTGGATCCACCTGATAGTTGTTCCATCCAGCCCACGTTTAGCTGGCTTGCTAATCAGAATATAATGGAGCACTTCGTCAGAAGTTTTGCTGAAGTCGAGATATATTATGTCCACAACATTCCCATAGTCTACGAGGGAGGTTACCCAATCAAAAAATGAGATAAGATTAGTCTGGCAGGATTTGTTCTTGATAAATCCATGTTGGCTTCTAGTAATCACTGTATTGTTTTCAAGGTGCTTACAGATTGGCCACTTTATAATCTGCTTCAGAATCTTTCCAGGGATTGATGTCAGACTGACTAGTCTGTAGTTCCCAGGTTCCTCCTTTTTAAAGATAGGGACAACATTAGTCCTCCTCCAGTCATCCGGCACTTCACCCATCCTCCATGATTTCACAAAGTAATGTCAGTGGTTCCGAGAGTTTTTCAGCCAGTTCCTTCAATACTCTGGGATGCAGTTCATCAGGCCATGGAGATTTGAACTCATTCAAAGTGGTTAGGTATTCCTTGACCATTTGTCTATCAATCTCAAGCTCCAATCCTGCCCTTCCAACTTCCCATTTCCCAGGAGGGTTATAGACCCTCTTTTGGGAGAAGACTGAGCCAAAGTAGGAATAGAGCACTTCTGCCTTTTCTTTGTCATCTGTTCTCATTTTGCCATCCTCACTGAGTAGCTGTACCACCGTTTCTTTTCTCTGTCTTTTACTATGGATGTACCTGAAGAAATCTTTTCTGTTGCTTTTGGCATCTCTTGCTAACTTCAGCTCATTCTCAGCTTTAGTCTTCCTGACGCCATTCTTGCAATCACTCTCATTTTGAACATACCACCACTTCCAGGTTAAGGGGCACACGGTGGGATATGTTATTCGAAGACCCTTATTGCACAGTAGAAGTTATCTAAAAAAACCCCAAGGATAGGCTTCCCTGGGAATGCAAGTAGACAGCAGGAGAACATAATCAATTGTTTCTAAAATGTGTACCCTGCATTAGCCCATGGGGTTCTCAAAGTAGCTCATAGAGAGAAAATAATAACAATAACAATAATAATGTAAAATCATAATGTTCCAATAACAAAAACATTAAAAGCAACTAACAGGGATTATACAGTGTCTAATATGCAGCAGCCAAGCCAAGGTAGAAAGTTTTGTAGGGCAGTACTAAGCTAAAGGATAAAAAAAAAATCCTTTGTTTGCATTGCTTAAATAAATAATGGTACATTGTTATTAGTATTTGTTTAATTAGTATTTATTTATATAGTCTTTGACTATTCAGGGTGTGCTGTACAGTGAAAGAAGATAGCTCTCTGCCCTGAGGAACTTACAATCTAAGTTCCTCAAATTTCAAAAGCACCAAATAGTGGTGCTTATTTCCAAATAAGCAAGCGTAGGATTGTGCTTTCAATCATATACTGCACGCTTGGGTCTTCTAGTCAGCTCAGATGCAGAGTTAACTAAAAGGGGAACCTGTGAACCTCTAGATGTACTTGAGTGCATGCACATCTGGCACAGCTAAACTAGAGCATTAGATGTGGATGTGAGAAGTCCATCTTCAAATCCCTGTTCAGCCATTAAGATTACTGAGTGGCTTTGGAAAAATTGCCCAGGCTACTTCTCAGCATAGCCTACCTCACGGGATTGTACTGTATGTAGTAAAAACAAAAACAAATAAGAATTGTATGCTCTTTTAAAAGTGTTATGGAAAGCAAGCACTATTAGTAAATAAGACTCGACTCTTCAGCTGGAATTCCAAACATACTTACTATGGCAGCCTTCTCCAACCTGATGCTCTCTCTTTGGACTCCAGCTCCCCCAACAAGCATGGCCAATGGTCAGGGGCAACTGGAGGTACAGTCTGTAGGCCTCGGGTTCTCTTCCCATCTACGCTTTAAGAGAAACTCAGGAGAGGTTTAAGGGATATAAATAGAGAGTACCTAAGACTTCACAGAGTGGTTTGCCTGTCAAGAATGTGTCTTTTCATTTGGTCTGGGCTATGTAGGGAAGAATAGGGGACAAAATTGAGTAGCCTCATGTTCTTTTTTTAAGCTGCTAACCGTCTTGAAGTAATTTACTAGAATGCATTAATAACGAATGTTTGACATGTACTGAAGCAGATGTGTAATTCTTCATTGCAGTAAGATCTTGCTTCATTTCTCTTTGTACCTAGTCTGTTCTTTGATGTTTCAATGAAACCTATTTGAGGAGGAAATGAGAACATGCAGTAATACATATCGCGTAATTGAAATACCTTCACATTCCATATAAAAGTTTATTGTATCTCCATTAGAATGATACACAAGTCTGATTTAAAAAGATATATATGATATATTTATTACCCTCACTTTGAGATTAAGAAATAGGAAGAGAACATGTCCATTAATGTTTGTCTGACTGCAGGAAGTGTTTATAAGGAATTCCTCATCATTCTTCAGCCCAGGATTGTGTCTTCAAAATGGGAGGGAGGGGGAAAGGATGAGGAAAGAAGGGAGGGAAGATAAAAGGAAAGAGGAAGAAGAGAAACAAGAAGTAAGATTAGGGATGGGGGAGAAATTAGATTCTGTTTGCATTTAAGGTCAAATGTATCAGCTTTGCACTTTCCAACACAACATGAGAATCAAAACAGCCAACCTTCAACATTAACCCTTATCTAAATTTTGTGATGCAGTTCTTCCACCAAACTGTGTTTACAAGATGCATGTATTAGGTAAAAGTATGCATGAAAATGAATATATTAGTGAAAATAATATAAAGGCACTAAATTGGGAGAAATTGCTTGCAAAAATGTGTACGTTAGTCAAAGCTGCATACAAAACTGTCAAAACTGACCCTTCTATCCTCAAGTAAGGTATGGCCACCATCATACATGCCATGCTAACCTCTAGGTTGGGTTACTGTAATGTCTTCTATGTGGACCTGCCTTTTAAAAGTGTTCAGCCACTACAACTGGTTCAAAATGCAGTAGCTAGTGATGGGAAATTGCTAGAAGAATTACCTGACCCTCATTTTAGAAGATCTGCATTGGTTGCCAATTTGTTTACAGTCCCAGTTCAAAGTAATGCCCCCCCCCTTACAAGGCTTTGAATGGCCTGGGCACAGAGTGCCTGAACGATTGTCTCCTCCCATATGCTTCTTCATGTTCTTTTAAAATCTTACGGGGCCCCTAAGGTGCTAAAATGAGGGTCGCTAAAATCTCTGGCCTTCTCTGGGGTACAAACCTCTTTGGAAAGTGCCAGGGAAGTGTGCCTGGCTGATTCCCTTGTGAGTTTCAGGAGACTCACCGCCTTTTTTAGAAGGGTGTATTTAGATTAGCAATTGTTTTGGTGTTTTATCATGCTGCTTTGATAAACCATGACGGTGATGCTTTTAAGTATTGTTTTAAATCATCTCATTATATGTTAATGCTGTGAGCAGCCACAATACTGCGCAGTCCAGAAGAAGGTTTATCACCATACCTGGCTGCTTGTGTGAACTGGGTTATCCAGTTCTACAGGAGCTTGAGGCTCAGAGACGAAGCAACCAGTATCTGTTCAAGTCAAGTCCAAGTTAAGAACAGGTGAGAACAGGACCTTGGACAGCTCCAGTGCTGCCGCCACCCCCCCCCAACTGACTGAAACATTCTCCCTCTAATACACCTACAGAAGATCTTGTTTCTGCAGGGAGCTTATGCAGGCTGATTTGGCCTGAGGTGGTAGGCTGTACATCCCTGGAGGAGCTGGCTGGGTGGTTAAAGGGTGCCTTGCTTCATTTTGCAGTGTTGGCTTCTATTCAAGTTCTACTCAGAGTACACCCATTGAAGTTAATGAACCTAAATTAGTCATCTCCATTAGCTTCAATGAGTCTACTTTGAGTAGGGCTAGCATTGAATATCCCCACAAGGCTGGGGACAGAGCCGTACTGCATGGGACTCATCTTCTGAGTCGGAGAATGGTAGCAGGGCTAAGTCTTCCAGCTGTGAGGGCCCAGAATAAGATCCTAATGGTCCCCCCCAGAAGTAGTCTGAACCTCATCATCATCAGAGTCCTTTGTTGTGCACTGCAAGGTTCCACAGGTTATGAGTCATGCCATGAGCCTGAGATGCAACTGTAGCAAATATGTTCAAGAAAAAAGCTGCAATTCAAGATGTAAGGAAACAAATCCCTCATAAATCCCAATGACTTGTAGGGTTGTTTTCCCATTTGGGAAATGGCTCTAACCCTTGGCCATGGGATGAGCACTGAATTCAGGGTGATCCCTTAAAGTTGAAGACTTCCTCAGAACCTTCTTCCTGTGAATGTAATGTGTTTCACTGGTTTTTAATACTGTATTTTAAATTACTGTAACCTGCCCTGGGACCAAATAGTGAAGGGCAGGAATAAATATAATGATGATTATGAAGGCTGAATTGTAGGTTGGAGCTGTATCCAGATGGGAACAGCGCATAAAGTCTCTTTCAAACTGTTGTACTATTTCACATTTCACCAAAACAGACAGAGTTGATGCCTGTGCTTAGTTTGGATGCCCCTGGGACACTGTCAAAAAGAAGGGCATTGTAAATTAGAAGAAGGGTGTAAGCAAAGACTATAGCTACTGACTCTACCTTTGTATGCTGGCTGCTGTCCATATCACTCTCCAGAAGTGGAGCTGACTGGATCGTTTTACAGCAAACCCTTCGCTAGCAAACTTGCAGAATGAATTCTGGAAAGGTGAGAGCAATTAAGCAATCAAGGACGCCATGAACAGGAGTCATTCGTTCACTACAATCCACATCTGCAAATGACATATTGGCTTGCATTAATATAACATGGAGTGAATAAATGTAATAATGATGAGACTAGGTTCACAGCTTTGTTGATGGAAAATATTGCTGGGGCGAAAGCACCAGTAGGGTTGAAGGTTTCATGGGGTTAGAGACAGGATGCTACAAGTAGCACTGTTTCCACAGGCGCCACCCAATTACAAGCCAGCACACAATACATATATAGTTTATACTTTGCAAAGCACTAATAAAATGCCTAGCATTATAATGGTCATGGAACTAAGTGGAGGGAGGAATGGAAGTTACAGTGGCTTTGGGGGGGCTCAATGCAGCTCTGTGATCCTTGCCCTGGCAACTCCAGCCACTAGGGTACGGGGTAGGGAGAAGTGGGATGGCCACTTACAAATCACCTCAAACAAGAAATGTACCCCCAGAGGAGAAGGCACAGATTTACATAAAATTTGCATATGCTAATTTATATGTATAGATGCAAATTAAGAAACAATTGCTATATTTTAAATAAGAACATGATGCAAGAGTCAACCAAGTTAAGTCCACTTTCTTTGCCCCATAGAAATCAGTGGGAGAGAGTAAACACGGAGCCAATCCACATCTGCATATCTCCACCCCTCATTTGCATACCCACCAGGCCATGCCTGCAACCCCCTCCCAGGTATCAGATATTAGTCTTTCAAGAACTGGTAGCCCTTGACATCACCCTTGTGAGCCTCAGGCTTTGGTATGCTGGGAAACTGGCAGCCATATGTGGAAATCCCTGAAGGCTGAGCATTTGTAACGGATATAAAATAAAAATATGTAAAGTCTCATGCGTACTTAGTTACAGTCAATTTTGGTTGTTTATCCAGAACTGAAAACTGAACCACAAATCAACAAGAGAAAGATGGGTGAATGTTGTTTTTCTTTACTGTGTTACCTTGGGCGGGGGATCAGATCTGTGAACCACTTTTAAGTCTCTGTAGTTTGTAGTTCTCTGATACAAAAACACATACCTCAGCTGAGATAACCAGATTAAAATGCTAATTATGTATTTTCTTCATTGGGGAATTAGGAAAAGTTCATCTAGCATTTCTTGTTATTCATGCGATGGTAAATATTTACTTACAGGAACTTGGTAGGTCTCAGAAATCATGGAATCCCTGGTGCATATATAACTATGAAAAAAAAACCCTCCTAAAGTCATCATACTGAAGTAAAAAACATCAGTCCTGGCCTGCTCCATCAACTACAAAATGAGCTACAACTGGTGCAGATGTTACAGCAGCCAACCAACCCCTGAAAATGACTTTCACGTAAGCTATCTACTTGCACACATAATGATAGGAACATTGATAGCTGCCTTATACTGGGCCATCTTGCTTAGTATTGTTTACACTGGCTGGCAGCAGCTCGCCAGGGTTTCAGGCAGTTAACATTCCCAGCTCTACCTTGAGATACCAGATATTGAACCTGGGACCTTCTACATGCAAAGCAGATGCTCTGTCACTGAGCTGTGGCCCTTGCCAGTGAAAATTCAGAAGATCAAATGGAAGCACAGGAAGCAACCGCCAATTTGCACCAAGGCCTTCTTCTCCATAGCCAAATTGAGGAATATTTTGGGAAATGAGCTCCCCTTTCTAGTCTAGAGAGAAACGTAAAACGTAAAATACTTTAGTGCAGCAGAAAAGAACCCTGAATGCGTATTCAGATGTCTCCCCTTTTCTGACACCCCTTTTCTGGTGATTAGATCGTATTTCAGTGCCATTTCTGGTGTTCTCCTCTTAGACCCAAGGGTCTTGAAGACATAAGAACTATTGGAAGGAACAACAGGAAAGGCTTTGAAATTGCCCATCAACCTCTAGCATCTGGATGGCTGATGGAGCAGGTTCACAGGTCACCTGAGCTCTTCCACACTATGGAGATATGTATTGTATTTCTATATAAATTATAGTGATTACTTCTAAATTTGCACCTGCACATATAAATTAACATATGCAATTTTACGCAAAGCTGTGCCATCTTCTTCCTCTTTTTTGGCAGTGCGTGTCTGCCCTGCACCATCATGGCAGTTTGTAGCTCTGTGGCTAGGGTACTAGACCAAACACCACTCTCTGTTGCCCTAGCAACTGTGGTGGTATTGAGAGCTGTTTAGTCCAGCACACAAACTTTTCCTTGATCCTGGCAGCTTCCTTCAGACAGTGTTGTTCTCTGTGGGCTCCTAGGATTATCAGGACTGAGTGCCCGTGGGACTAGATGCTTTGCATTTTTGGTCACATCTACACCATGTGTTTAAGCCACTCTTATACTACTTTGAACAGTCATAGCTTCCCCCAAAGAATCCTGGGAACTGTAGTTTGTTCAAGGTGCTGGGAAATGTAGTTCTGTGTTGCTTGTCCTAACAATGTTCAGCACCCTTAACACAGTACAGTTCCTAGGATTCTTTGGGGGAGGGGAAGCCACAACTGTTAAAGTGGTGTTAAGAGTGTTTTCAGTGCACAGTGTGGATATGCCCAATTGAACCACTGGCATAAGTGCTTGATGGCTCCAAATCTGAGGTGGTTTGCTGCGCTTGAAGGTGGTGTTATAGCTCTGTGGGGACATAGGAAGCTGTTTTATACTGCTGGACCATTTGTCCATCTAGCTCAATACTGTCTACACTGACTGGCAGCAGCTATCCAGGGTTTCAGACGGAGTATTTCCCAGTCCTACCTGGAGGTGCTGAGGATTGAACCTGGGACCCTCTTCATGAAAAACAGATGTTCTGCCACTGAGCTATGCCCCTTCCTAATGTCAAACATGGCCATACTATAGATATTGTTATGAGCATGGGGGTGGGGATGGATGATTCCTGTGGGTCCCCTTTCCAGACTCTGATTTGGAATCCTGTGCCTTGGAATGAGCAACTCTCTGCTGGTCAAATGAGACTTTTGTTAACCAAATAGATTGGCCAGGTAAGATAATGGACCGGTCAGTTGCCTAGCAACGGTGAATGGGTCAGGGAGATTCTTTTGTCATTGAAACTCTTCAGGAGAGCCTCCTTCCCCCCCCTCCTGGAGCCCAGGAGAGTTTTGTGTTTTTAGTGTGTCTAGAGAATTGCTGGGAACTGGAAGGCAGGGCAGAGAGAGACTAACTGTCTGCACCATGGCCTATGGGGTGCCTCCTGCAACCCAGATGGAAAAACTGGATATTGGACTGCTGATGCCTTGAACCCCTCCATTCTTGAGCTCAGGTTGGAATATGTGTAAATAAATAAACCATATTTCATAAAGACACCGCAGTCTCCGCTGAACTTCTTCCCAAAGGAAACCAAACCCTAGATGAACGCAGGGACCCCCGAAATCTCACCGCTGGAAGATTGGGAGAGGTGCACAACAATATGTTTCTTTTTATGTCTTTCCAGGTTCTCTGTTCAAACTGCTTTGGCAAGGTTTTACAGAACTTCAACCTGTACTCCATGAAAAGGCCAAAACAAACCCTCAGAATGGTGTCCAGCGTGACTGACTATGGGGATTAGTTGGGCAATGAGGCTTGACCCAGCTTTCAGAGAGTTATTTTGTCACCTGTCTCAATCCCTAAAGTATTGGCAAAAAACAAATAAATGGTTGATAAGCCTCAGTTCCACACTGTATCAGTTTGCTTTACTTATTTAAGACATTTATATCCCGCTCAATCATTTGCATATCTAAGTGGTGTGCATAAAAATGAACCAAACATAAAATGAAATAATAAAACAATAAAGTAATCATAAAACCAAACACTACCTTAACATGTCTGCTGGAGTCCTAGTCATGTGCCTGAAGTTCAACAAGTAGGGTGCCCATTTAATCTCAGTTGGGAGGGAGTTCCACATGCTTGGGCCCACCCAACACAGATTCCAGTTGCACCCACCCTAGCTGGCATGTGGCCCCCCCAATAATTATCCCCATGCTGGCTGGGACTGATGGGAGCTGTCATTAAATTGCATACTAAACCAGAATTGTACAAACTGAATAAAGAAGCAGACTTGGTAGGGTATAGCTACTTATAGCAATATTCCTGTCCTGTTGCTTGTACAATCATTACCTGTGTACGTAACAGGAAAGGCTTCCAGGTCAAAAAGCTAGGGAGAAGAAATGGATGATTAGATTAAGTCTTGGCACCTGACATCCAACTGTTGAAATCGATGTTCTAACTGGCATCATGTTACAGCCAATGCTTGGAAAGTTAATTTTAAAAGGGAACTAGTTCTAGTCCATCCTGTCCAAAAAGGAACTAGTTCCATTAAAGTTTGTACTTTTACAAAATGAACTAGTTCAAGCCAACTCCAAGTTCATCCATATGAACATTTTCGTTTATAAAAAGTTCATCAGGAGAAAAATCCCAGCTTTTAGAATGTTACAAGCTGCTGTGCTTAAGTATAGGGTCCATGCCTGAGTAATAAGATGTGTGACAGACAGATTGTCAATTGGTGAAGCTTTCCCCATGATTGTATTTCCACACTAGAAAAGGCTTAAGCTGTTTAATTTTTGTCTGCTACTCAGCTGTTAAAGGCACAAGGCATCATTCACTTTGTTTGTGTAACCTGTACTTCTTGCCTCAAGCTGCTCTTGTTAGAAGAGAGCAACTCTCTTCATCAGGGAAGATACATAAAATGCCTCCCATTCCTTCCTTTTGAAGACATAACGACAGTGATAGTAATGAAGCATCCTTAGAAACAGCAGCACCTCTCTATCTGCCTAATAAACCTTAACACATTACTTCCACATTTTGCTTTCTAATTTTCGTTATAGATGTCCAATTGACTTACTTAAAAAAAAAGTCTAGGCTCCCAGCTGGGGGAAGGAGCAGAGAATGAATGTGAAGATGAACTAGAAATTGTTCAAAGTTCTACCCCAGAATGAACTTAATAGTTCACTGAACTTCATTCAACTGAACTAGTTTATTCCAAGCACTGGCTACAGCCCTTTCTTTAGGTTATCTTGTAACTAGCATGTCCATAATAAGCAGTTTCTGTTTTCTGTTTGTTTCTGTTACTTCTCAAGCCAAAACTAAATGTAATGGCAACAGACATGAGTCTTTCAAACAGGGCTGCCACAATCTTGTGTAATGCAGGAATAATGTGTGGGTCCAATTTAAAGTGCAAAATGGGGAGATGAGCCCTGCATGATACTCCTCTCTCTTCCCCAGGCAGCCTCACTTCCAGTATAAGATACCATGGAGAATGTATAATCTTGGAGTAAGGACTGCAGGGGAAAGACTCTGCAGGCAGGGATGAAGATCCAGCACTCTCTGCACATACTCTTTTAAAGCTTGAAATCAGAACACCAGATTGCTGTTGCTTCACATGTGATTTGGGCGACCCAGCACTTCAAGATACACATCTACTGCCTTTATAAGTAGGCTGTGCAATTTCTAAAAGTGACCCACCTGGCACGCTCCCACTAGATCAAGAATGGTGGACCTTTTTTTCTGTTGAGGGATGCATACCCTAGAGCAGCCTTCGCCAACCTGGCAAACGCCAGACGTTTTGGACTACAACTCCCATCACCCAGGAGTAATCTGTTGGGGACCATGTACCATTACTGGAGCCAGTGGTGGGTGTGACCAGACCTCTGTTTCTGCCACCCTTCCCCCCCCCCCCGTTAGGTGAAGGAGTTCCATGTAGCTCTCAGGTCACAGGTTGCTCACCCCTGTTTGCATTGGGACCATGTGGAAGATATGGTGAGGAGATTAGGAACTGATGCATACAATAAGCTTTCCTTATGCCTAGGTCTTTGCTGCGCCTTGGTCCTTTACTTGTGTTTGGAATTATTCAGGTGTCTTGAGCTAAGATAAGTGAGCTAGACACTGTCAGGTGTGATTGATGTGATACTATTAGTTATGTAACCATGAGTCTGTTTATGCAGTCAATGTGGCAGGAATGTATTTAAACCCTACAGACCCCTTCCATGGTCAACTTCACCATGGGATAGGAGGATTATGATGTGTGTTGTGGCATGCTGACATGATGTCTGTACTGATACCGGGGTTCCCCAGTGATAGAAGGGATGTGACTCTTGTTATTTGTTTTCTCATCTCCTGTTCTGGCTTATCTTCTACTAAAGTAAGTTACAGATATGTGTTCATTGCCTTGTCCGAATCCCTATGAACCTCCTCCAGACTCCTGCCAGAACACTGTTCTGGAGTTTCAGGAAGGCAGTGAACACATCATTATTTTGACTTGCGTGCCTATAATGAAAGATGTGCTCTTTGGTCTCTAACTAAATTAACTCCAATTCTCCCAAGGATGTGTCTGTATCTGCTGAAAAATGCCTCATTTTGTCACTGCAAAATACGCTGTTGGCGTGAATGAAACTAGGGGTTTAGCAATGGGGCAAAATGAAATGCAGATCCATGTGTCCTCGACTTTTGCTATGCTATGAGGAAGCTGCCTCAGTAACAGCCTTGTCATTGAAACTGTCAGGCTCAGCAGCATTGCAAACTACATTGCTGTATCTGCTTAGGAAAGGATGGCCTTTTGAGATGAAAGTGACAGGATCATTTCACTTAGAGTTCTGAGCAGTTCCTGTCACCATCAGATGTCACCTGTGCTGTTGACATGCTCAGGAGGATATTATTCTGCTTATCTCTTGGAAAGCAGGAGTAGGCGAGACCAAATAACAGTCTTTTTGCATTCCAGATTGAAATCTTTCTTTCCAGGGGGGTGAAGAACCCCACTGTGAATGTCTGAATTTCCCAGTCAGATTTCCCCACAAGAAGTTCCTTGCAAAGACAGGTTGATGGCAATCTTATAGTGACGCTGTGACTGTCTTGTCTATCTATTTCATTTGTATCCTGCTTTTTATATGAAGAACTACAGGCGACCCCACATGGTGGTGAGGCAGGCTAGGCTGAGAAACGGTGGTCGTTTCCAAATGACCTGTTTATTGAACATTCATCCTGCTTTGTTTGCAGGGAGGTTAGACATTGTTGGCTATTTATTGAGCATTAATTCTGCTTTGTTTGTGGGGAGGTTCAATTATGTTGAAAAAAGCCTGTGCCTTCTGAATTTGCCAGTATGTGATTAAATCCCATTCAAACAAAACAATACTCTGGAAGCAACCAGTGACTTGTCCAGTATTACCTAGAACCAGGGTGGCTAAATGTAAGAAGATGATAGGACTCTTGGACCTTTAGTAGCTGTGTTGGAGAAGGAAATTCAGTAGATGATTAAAGGTGCAGGAGCCCTGTCCTCTTTTACATTTATTTCCAGGGAGTGTATGCTATTTTTTCCACACATCCCCTGTGTAAGTCAGTGGAGAGATCTCCAAAAAGCCATGTAGGGATCAGAGAAAATCACTCCTCCCTCCATCAACAACTCCTGGAATAACGGGGTTCTTGTTTGGAGGTGAATTTTTCCCATATCAGTCTTAGCTGGGGATCCATGCTTTTTTTTTTACCATACCCCCAGTTATTCCTATTGTACCTACCCCAAAACAGTAAAGACTGCCCTTGTGGGAGGACATCTGCATCTTTTATGCCTGAATTTGACAGACTTGCCCTCAGAAGGAGTGACCATGCCTGTGAATTGCAACCAATTCTGGCAGAAAATGAAAAAGTTATAGACTTTTCCTTAGTTTTTAAAAACTCAAACTCTAAAGGTGCTCCATATAAAGATCCCTGGATGCCTACAATTTGGCAGGCTTTATCTGTTCTGGAGGGGCTGCTCTGCTTGCAAATTTTATTCACTTCTGTGAGAAGGAAAAATGTTATAGCCATTTGGAGATCCCCATTATAGTGATTGGGGAAGCAGCTTTGTTTTTTGACAGATCTAATGTGGTCCTGATCAAAGAGTTGTATGCGAAAAGCACAGAGTGGCTCCAAAAGAGATCAACTAAAGATTCAGATACAAGTCAAATCTTGTGGCTATGCACACCCCTAATATTACCCCCCAAAATGAATTCTGGTATATCTGTTCATATTAGCTGGATCAATCTTGTCCCAGTGGATGAGTGAGCAAAAGTGACTTTCATAAAAAGAAAATATAATTTATTCGCTCACAAAGCCAAGGACAATTTCTAGTGCATATAAAATTCTTTCTCCCACCCGCTATAGAAATACAGAATTTCTAGATTCTGTTTAGATGGTCTCTCCTCCTCACCCAATTTCCCTTATTTAGAATATGATTAGGACAAAACAAGAAGGCAAATTCCTCATCATGAGTCTTTCAGAAATAGACAAAGGAGCCATTTATCTCACCATATGCAAACTACCTAAATCTTTTTACACAAGATGCAACCTTGAAAGGATAAAAATATATAAATTAGGGTCATTTCTAAAGCAGTGTGTGTGTGTAAATGTGCTCTAAAATACAATCCTTTGTTGCAATTCAAGCTTTCTTGAGAAACTGGAAATGTAAGTGGATAAGAATTAAGTGTAATCAGATTTACTGTGTAGCTTGAGACACAATGCAGTTAAGCTGATGTATTATTATATGGTATGGGTGATATCCTGAGAGCCAGTGTGGTGTAGTGGTTAAGGTGTTGGACTACGACCTGGGAGACCAGGATTCGAATTCCCACACAGCCATGAAGCTCACTTGGGCCAGTCACTGCCTCTCAGCCTTAGAGGGCAGCAATGGTGAACCACCTCTGAATACCATTTACCATGAAAACCCTATTCATAGGGTCACCATAAGTTGGAAATGGACTGCCTTCAAGTCGATCCCATTTCATGGGTAATATCCAACATTAGTTATACACAGAATAGACCCACTGAAATCAATGAACTGAACATTGGATATCGTTTTGGGTCTGCACCAGCTATTTTTCTTGGGAATATGGCACAGAATAGTTGGAACAGTCTAACTCCACCCATCATCTATGGTGGTATGTGTCTCTGAGTAAGGTCCTTCATTTAGCTCTAAAAGAAATGTCCCAAGACAGATATCTCAAGGAAGTTTGGATCCACTCCAGATAAAGTTAAGTACTTTTAAAAATGGAAATGGACTGCCTTAAAGTCGATTCCGACTTATGGCGACCCTATGAATAGGGTTTTCATGGTAAGTGGTATTCAGAGGGAGTTTACCGCCTCCCTCTGAGGCTGAGAGGCAGTGACTGGCCCAAGGTCACCCAGTCAGCTTCATGGCTGTGTGGGGATTCGAACCCCAACACCTTAACCACTACACCACACTGGCTCAAGTAGTTTTAAGTCCTGTCAATTTCAATGGAAAAACAAATCCTTAATTTTCCTGTTAAAATCAACAGGACTTCAGTGCTTAAAGTTGGCTGAGTCATGTCCACTGGCCTCTTCCTACCTGTAAGACTATTTATTCACAAAAACAAAAAAACCCGGTGTCCCAGTTTACCATTTGTCCCCTACCTCATACTGTTCATTTGTGTATGTATACTGCAAATGGCAGCAGAAAGGTAGATCCATTGAATGAAACCTAAGTTTTCCTGGGAATGTTCTGTACTCTACCCTAGGTGGGTCTGACATTAGCTTTGGCCTCTGTGGTTATGCTGTAGGTCAGCATCAGTCCTGTTTATCTCCAGATGTTTACTGTACTGGCCCTACCCATTGCTCTTTTATCATAGCAGCTATTTTCTTCTTTTTGATTGCTTGATGGCGAAGGATGAAAACACTCCTAGAGGAATAGCAATATTGCTGTGTACACTTCAGTTGGACACCTAACTCAGGCCTAATTTCTGACTTCCCCAGTATGTGCAGCTCAGCACGAGGCCTTTTCAGGGTTTGTGCACAGAAAAATCAACCCAGCAACCAAGAAAAAAATTCCAATTAGTTTCCACTTGCTTAGTTAGTCCTTTATATAACAGCCAGTTAACAAGTTTGCATTTGATTGTCCAACAGGCAGGAAAATCTAAAGGCCAGGAGCAAGACTAGAAGGACAAACTCTCAAGGCGGAGTCAACAAACACACCCTAAAGTATTTATTTTCTCTCTGCCCTTCTTTAAACTTGTAGTGTGGACAAGTTTGTTTTTCAGGTGGAATCTAAAACTGAGATACCTGTTGCAGCATCAAAGCCAAGCTCAGGAGCTCACGGTCTTTATACCAAAGTAGTTCAGTTCATGAAGAATCAGAACACAGGGATAGATCACAGGTGACAGGGGACTATAGCTTTGGCAAAGTCAAGCTTTTCAGTTTCTGGTGTTTCCTAGGGATCTCTCAAAAAAGGGTGAGATAATTCAACAGATCAAACTTCATTCATGTAAATTAACATTCTCTCTGAATGGAGGAAGAGTGACAGGGAAGGTCACTGACTTCTTCTGGCCTTCTCCACCAGTGAGGGGGGATTGTCTGGCACTATTCACCTCTACCCCCCTAAATGCTCCACCTAGAAATGTGACTGCCCCACCTAAAAAGGAAGGCTGGCTACAGGGCTGGGGGCACTGCTAGTCTTGCCATATACAGCATGTGCGTTTTGATTTGTGTGCTGCTTCCAGCAAAGCTAACATTCTGCTGAACCTGGAGACTGCTTCTAAAATCCTCTGTGACATTAAGATAATCTGTCTTGCCTAGGGTGACAAAAAAAAAGCTGGAGAAGGAACAGCAGACTTATATTTCCAAAGTGAGGAGGAAATGGATGCTAACATTCTGTGGATGACAATGATTTTTTGAAGATTTTAATAAAAGTGCAGATTTTATTAAGATCTGAACAGAACAAGAGTTCATGCAAAGCAGAAAAATGCTTTTGTTAAAATGAGCCATTTTAAAAGCCTTCATGTAGAGCTATAGCTCTTATAGAAATAACTTCACTGGCCTGAATAGCATGGAATTTATCAGCAACCACAGGAGCTGATTGGAAAGCTGTTCTGTTATTCTGTTGAGGCACTTGTATACAACTTGCAACCTTGCCTGACTTGTCAAATGCTTAATGACCATTGTAGCTTGCCATAATTGACATTTCTCCTTGTCTCAGACAATTTTATTGGCCTTGCCATCCCTTATGATTTCCTCCTGAAACACAAATAGCTAGAAGGGTGCTTTGTCAACATTCATTTCTAAGCGGGATTGATTTCTGTATTGGCTACGGAAAATAATTTTCCTCCTTCAAAGTGCCTGTGTTTTATGTTATAAAGCTGTCATTGGGATCGGAATCAAGAGTTTCATTTCTGAGCACAAGTGCTCACTCAACTCAGGGCTGGCACAAGACATTTTGATGCACTCACTACATTCACATATATAGAAGCCGACTGGACTGCAAGTCTAATCTTGCTTTAATGCTGGCATGGAGAGAGTGTACTCTGTTGCACATAAGGACATAGGGCCAGTTTAAGAGGTGCAAGGCAGTATGCATGGCACACACAGCTCTGCTCTCCAACATTCACCTCTGCTTCTTCACTGTGCCACCTGGTGCCTGATCACTCAAACAAATGCTGCAATGCAGCAGCAGCAGCATGTGTTGCAATGAGCAGAGTGCTGGGTGCACATGCCTGATGCCTGCTACAGGACATGGCCTGGGCTAGCAGTCCCTCTGACCCTTTGCTTGGCCAGAGATCTTTCCCAACAATGCTGTCTGTGACACATTGGTGGAAAGTGACTAGACAAGACAAGGCAAGACAAGACATCCAGCCAACTCAGGCCAGCATCATTGCGTCTGGGGCATTGGCTCAGCAAGAGGGGAACAATTGGGGGGGGGGACTTAGGAGAGATGAATGTGGAATTGGCCACCCCCAACATGGGAACTGACTGCAAGGGCTATTAAATAGGATACTGTTTTTACTGCTTTGTATTTTGTGTTTTTTGAATCACTTTGTTTTAATTGGTTTTAATTTTATAGTTAGTTGAAATAGATTTTAATTAATGTCTGTATGCTTTATTTATGTTTTTAATTGTATTTGTTTTACTTTGTCTAAGCTGCCTTGAGTCCTAGTGGGAAAAGGGAGGGATATAAATGAATAAAACAACAATCACAAATAATCCACTTCCTGGGGCAGCTGCTCCACTCTGTCTAATGATAGGGCCGGCCCTGGCAAATCTCTAGACATAGAAAGGTAACAGCTATTGCCACTTGTGTGCCAGTGTTTGCCCTCTGCCTCTGCAAAAGCATCATTTTTCTCAACACATGAGAGAACAGGCACTTATGCAAATACTCTTATAATTACATCACATTATGACTTCACTAGTGTTCTTGAAAACCAATTAATAAACAAGTCTGCATAAACAGAGACATACAGAATTTTATGAGCCTTCTATGAATCTGGTGCTCATTATGTACAGACTTCTAATTGAAAGCAAGTGCACGAGAAACTGGTTCTTTATATTTATTTATTTATTAAATTTATATCCCTGCTCTTCCTCCCAGTAGGAGCACAGGGTGGCAAACAAAACCACTAAAACCACTCTAAAACATCATAAAAACAGACTTTAAAATATAAGCATATAAATATAAAACAAAGCATCTTAAAAATATCTTTTTAAAAAAGCTTTAAAAACATCTTAAAAAGCAATTCCAACACACATGCAGACTGGGATAAGGTCGCTACCTAAAGGCTTGTTGAAAGAGGAAAGTCCTGTCTGCTGAAAAGATAACAGAGATGGCCCCTGTCTAATATTTAAGGGGAGGGAATTCCAAAGGGGAGGCACCATTACACTAAAGTTGTGCAGAACAGACCTCCTGATAACGATGGTAGCTGCAGGAGGCCCTCACCTGCAGAGTGTACATAAGCGGTAAGATGATCTTTCTAGTATCCTGGTCTCAAGCTGTCTAGGCCTTTGTACAATACCAGAACCTTGATCTAGGAGTACCCCTAGACTATGAACCTGTTCTTTCAGAGCGAGTATGACCCTGTCCAAAGCAGGCAACTGACCATTATCTGAACTCAGGAACCACCAGCCCACAGCACCTCTGTCTTGCTAGGATTCAGACGCAGTTTATTGGCCCTCATCCAGCCCACCACTGAGTCAAAGTACTGGTCCAGGGCTTGCACGGCTGCTCTCGATTTAGATGTTACAAAGAAACAGAGCTGGGTATCATCAGTGTACCGCTAACATCTTGCTCCAAATCTCCTGATGACCGCTCCCAAGGGCTTCATATAGATGTTTATTTATTTATTACATTTGTATACCACCCTATAGCTGAAGCTCTCTGGGCGGATTACAACAATTAAAACATAAAAACATATATACAAATTTAAAAACACATATTTAAAAGCCAATTAATGTTAAACAGCATTGGGTACAAGATGGTACCCTGTCACACCCCACAGCACAACTGCCAGGGGCCTGAAAGACAATCGCCCAATGCTGTTCACTGAAAACGACCCTGGAGATAGGATCAGAACCACTGTAAAACAGTGCCTCAGCTAACCATCTCTCCAAGTCGGTTCAGAAGGATACCATGGTCAATAGTATCAAAAGCCACCAAGAAATCAAGTAAGAATAACAGGGTCGCATTCCTTCTGTCCTTCTCCCAATAAAAGTAATCCATCAGGGCAACCAAGGACAATTCAGTTCCATAATCAGGCCTGAACCCAGACTGGAATGAGTCAAGATAATCTGTTTCACCCAAGAGTGGCTTGCAATTGCTGCACCTCAACCCTCTCAATCACCTTCCTTAAAAGGGGGGTATTTGCAACTGGGTGGTAGTTGTCACAGACCAATGGGTCCAGGATGGGCTTTTTCAACAGCGGTCATATCACTGCCTCTTTCAGGGTGGCTGGAACTACTCCCTCCCACAATTATGTGTTGACCACACCCTAGATCTCCTCGGTCAACCCCCTCGGCAAGCTTTTATAAGCCAAGAAGGGCAAGGGTGGAGAGGAGTCGTAGCTGGCACCTTGTCCACATCATCAGGCCGCATCAACTGAAACTGATCCCAAGAAGTTGCAGCAGATGTTGCACTGGGGACTACACTAGATATGGATGGGACATCAAGATTGTTATGGAGGCAAGCAACTTTACCCTCAAAGTGCTTTGCAAGCAATTTACAGTGGGCCTCTGAAGGGTCAAAATCTCCATTTCTGGAGTTGATGTCAACAGTCCCCGGACAATAGGGAAAAGCTCCACTTAACAGCTACTTGAGGATGTGATGGTGGCAGAGACATGGGCCCTCTTCGCCGCCCTCACCACCACACAGTAGGCGCAATTATGTTTTACTCTTGCCCGATCAGCCTCATAACACAACTTTTGCCACTTGTGCTCTAGCCATCATCCAGCCTGTTTCATTGCCCTTAGTTCATCGATGTACCAAGATGCAAACCAGGCTCCACAGTGCTGGAGAAGGGGCCTCAGGAGCAACATTGTTAAGAGCCCGATGTGCCTCGTTGTTCCATAGTGTGACAAGGACTTCAACAGGGTCACCTGCTGTATCTTTATTTTGGTTTCCAGCATTAGCTAGCTGTACAAGGATGCTGACTGGTTGGCTCTTGTGGTGATAACAGATGACCAGGTATATGTGGCCATTATGGATTGGATGTGTGGAGAAACAGAATGTCCCCTTGTCAGGAAAAAAAACCATTCCCCCTTGTAGGGAGGCACATCTGTATTTATTCTTAGTCAGAAGACAACCAGAGCCTTCCTATCAGTATTTTGCTGGAGGGATTCAAGCACATGTTGGAAATGAAGGTTTGTGCAATTAAGTGGATTGAAACATTATGCCCCTTTTATCCTAGCACAACAAATCCACTTTTTCAAAAAGAGCTTTTTGCAATTAGGAAAGTGGCAGGGAAATGTAGTGAAAAGTGTAGGATAAATGAATGATTAACGGGAAGATGTATAAACACAAGCAAATCAGGAAGCATGCTTTTGCCATATAACCTCCCTGCAAACAAATCGGAATGAATGCTGAATAAAGACCAGACATTGTTTAAACTCTGTGTTAGCTTTGTGCAAACGAATCAGTATGAATGATCAATATACAGGTTGTCTGGAAGAGCCCCATGTGTTTATAAAATTGATCAAACCAGGGCCCATTCTGCTGGCGATGAAAGCACATCTTCCCAAGCACCATCCAACTTTCTTCAATAGGGTATCTGATGCAGTGCGTCTTCACTTCTGGGGGCAGAGTTTGCCTGATGGAAAACTGTGGATCAGGCTGTGTGTATATAATTTTCTCTGGCTGTTTTGTCTAAAAAACTCCCCTCTTATATTGTGCCTGAGCATTTGACTGTTAACAGGAGAGGATCAATCCCCCCCCCTATTGATACAGCACCTCTTTTAGAAGGACAAGTGCTTCTTCCATGGGCTCTTGGTGCCTGGCTTTTTAGACTCTTCAGTAAATTACTTTCATACCAGGCCAATTGGAGACACTTGTTTTAAACTGAGTGTGGTGTTCCGGGCATGCTTGGGTCTTGCACATTGTATTATCTTCATCAGACATCTGTAAAATCTTGCATTTTGGGAAACCAGGTAGCTCTTTTCTGAATAGCAATTATATTTCCCTGGGCTTCTGCTTTTGTGTGTTTAGAACAATATATCTTTTTTAAAAGAGGAGATGAGAATGTTCTGGAGAGGATCATTCCAGTTCCACACAATGTACAGTAAAGTTGCCACTTCTATGCTAGGTAAGCCTTTGGAACTCACAGAGCCATCCCAACCAGATTTTGAGGAAAAATGTTTATTCTGCCTCCCACCTCCATTTCCCCCCAGGGACTCTCTGGGCTTTACATGTGGGCCCTCAGCCATTTTAAAAGCCTTGTCCACAGACATGGGAGGATTGTCAGGTGGGCCTCCCAGTCTGCACCCCCTCCCTTGCTGTGGGTTCCTTTTATTGTTATGTGCCTTCAAGTCGATTGTGACTTATGGCAACCCTATGAATCAGCGACCTCCAATTGCATCTGTTGTGAACCACCCTGTTCAGATCTTGTAAGTTCAGGTCTGTGGCTTCCTTTATGGAATCAATCCATCTCTTGTTTGGCCTTCCTCTTTTTCTACTCCCTGCTGTTTTTCCCAGTATTATTGTCTTTTCTAGTGAATCATGTCTTCTCATTATGAGTCCAAAGTGTGATAACCTTAGTTTCATCATTTTAACTTCTAGTGACAGTTCTGGATTGCCTGTAATGGCTACATGGATGGAGTCTCCATGTTCAGGGGAAGTATATAATTGCATACAAGTTGGGTGGAAGCAACAGTGGGGGAGGATTGTCACCTTCATGCCTTGCTTATGGCATTCCTGGAGCTGTCTGGTTGACTGCGGTATGAAACAGGCTGCTGGATTAACTGTGTCTTTGTTCTGGCCCAGAAGGGTCCCTATCTGATGTTTAGCGCTCAACTCTTACAATCTTATGTTCTTAACCTTCTCTTTGTGGGCTTGCTTATGTGTCTCAAGAACAATTCACACAACCATTCTGCTCCTCCTCTGCCCAGGCTGCTACAAGCCTCATTCAATTGCGCCATCTGAAGCCAAGTATCTGTATACTGTTCATATTGTGAGTTCAGTTTGCAGGTAGGGTGGCCATTTAGGCATTGCCAAAAAAAGCACTCTCTCTCTCATTGTCATCCAAGTCAGGAGAAGCCATGCAGATACTGAACTTGTGCTTGGAGATGGCAATGGGCTGGATGCAGGCCAAAACCTGGGGCTGAATCCTGACAAAAAGAAGGCAGTGTGGGAGTAGGTGGCTTCTATGTCTGGGAATTAGGTATGCATTCTGTTCTGGATAGGGTCACACACTCCCCTTGAAGGAGCAGGTGCACAATCTGGGACACTGACGCATCTGGCTCAGAATTGTCTCTCAGCTCTCCAGGGTTTCAGATAGGCTTTCCCGCAGCCCTGTCTGGAGACTAAACCTGGGACCTTCTGCATGCAAGGCAGATGCTCTACAACTGGCACCTCACAGCCTGCACATGTCTTAAGATGGGCAGAGGAAGCTATTATTCATGTTCCACTGTTGGAGTCTCATTTGGTGGGACAGAGCCTTCTCCATGTGTTGGGGCTATGGGATTTTGTGGGAGCTGAGCTGTGCCTCCACCGATGGAGGAAACACAATCAGTCTCCATTGATCTCTTTCTTCAAAGGAAACCAAACTCAGATAAGTGTTGCCCCTGGAACTTCTACCGCAGAGCTATGGCCCTTCTAGTTATCATCAAATCCCCGCCTCACACCCCCCCCCCCGGTGGTCCCAAGGCTGCTCAGGCTTCCCCTTGTGCTATTTACATAACAAAAAGTATGCTTGTTAATGTCACATCTAGCATGGCCCTAGGTGTTGGGGTACAACTCACACACAACATTGTGTGCTTTAAGAAGTTTCATCTAAGGGAGGGCAGTTCCTAAAAATTTCACAGCCGGCCCCTTCTGGCAAAAGCTGTCTCCGCTGTTTGTGAAGGTAACTTCTTCTTCCTCGGTGATAATCAGGGTAGCATACTGTCAGCTTTGGGGCTGGGAGCTGGGCTGTAACTAATCAGCCGGCAGTTAGCTGGGCCGTAAATCTGCCAAGGCCAGATAACAGGAGCCAGCTGGAGAAAGGAATGCTTCTAACAACCATACCAGTAGCAGTGCCTGAAAGCATCATCAAGGAGGGGAAGCTGGGTTCAGGAAGCCAGGGGTTCAGTCCCAAAGGTCTGGAGTCTGCAAACTACGTTTCACGTGGAGGTCACACCCGACGTTGTAGTCAGCAGTCTGCTGCAGTCACAAACTGCCTTTTAAAACCTACTTGCTAGGCAGGTGCAGGTGCTGAGTCTCCCAACTTCTCAGAGCTGCTTGTTCTTAAAGCCCGACCTCCTCGTCTGTTGCTGCGATACTTGCTGGCATCTTCGTTCTGCAGGGGGGAGGAGAGCCCCCTGTTCATCCCCTGAATCTGCTTGAAAGGCTTCAGCGGGGACCTGGACATTCTCCAGCTGGGGAAGGGTTGGAGTTGCGTCCTCAGGGGATTCCGCTTGTTCCTTCTTCTGGGTCCGGTGCCGCTGCCTCTTTCTCCTCCAAGTCCTCTGAAGGGGCCATGACACATGCTGTAGTTCCCGCCTTGTGGCGCTGTCAGTCTGCCCATTGTGTTATTCTGGACAGGACTGGCAGCAGGCATGACTGGGCCCTTGGGCACCAGCTTGCCCCAGACCTGCAGCACTGTAGCCTAACACCCCCCAATACAGGCAGCTTGGGGATCATAAGCCTGCCAACGTGTCCCACCTACCTGTTGTATTGTGTGAATGACATGCGTGCATAGTACAAATGCCTGCCATCAATCAAGATGGTGGCAGGGGCATTACGCACAGTATTCACATTGATGGAAGAAGTAGGTGGGGCATGTGTGTGGGCTTATTGAAGCCTGCATCATATGTATTGGAGAGGGTGCCAGGGAGGTTAGGTTGCAGGACCCGATGCTGCTATGGATCATGGAATGGGAGCACCACCCTCCCACCCTAAGAAGGGGCGTTTAGTTTTATTTGGGAAAAACAATTCTATACTTCCAACATTCAGAAAAAATATCATAGTCTTGAACAGCATAAAATAAACAAAATTACATTCATAAAACAACTGCAAAATACCTCCCAAATCAATAGATGAGATTAATACATTAACATAGCTTGATCACCCCCCAGGAAAAGCTTGGGTGAACTTTTTTCTTTTTTGCATTATCAAAAAAGAAGAGATTTGTATAAAATTTGCTAGTTTGGATTCTGCCAAGCTTGTCATGTTAATATGAAACTTTTTTTCTTAGTTTATAATGTTCCGATGTTTCCAGTTTTTAACAAGAGGACAAAGTGTATAGAAATAACTTGTAAAAATACAGTATGAAGGTTACTGCGTAGTAAAGGGGATGTCCGCAATACAGTCTGCCCGGAAGTAGCAATAAAAGCTTGAGTAAGCAAATAATTAAAACGCTCATCTGTTCAACACAAATGATCACATTTCAGGCTGTAGAGATCCCAGAGGACAGTACAGTAGCTAATGAATATGTCATGAAAATTGTATACGGAGTCAACGGATGCCACTGTGAAGTGGGAACGTGTCTGCACAAATTGTACAAACAACTTTGGTGAGCCTAGGGGGGGAAAAAAGGAAGAAAAGAAATTGGCACATAACAAAGAAATAAATAGGTAGCTGCCTACACTGTAATTGAGTGTTTGTCTGCTTAATGCAGGGCAGACATACATGTTACCTTAACAAGTAGATGTTTCCAATCCCATGCCTTCAGGCATACTGCAAATACAGGGTGCAGTACTTGTTCTAAGCAAATATCTGTCAATGAGACCAGGGATGTGTGTGCTTAACCCTTCCTGTGCCTGTTGATTCTTCTCTCCTAATACCCCCCAGCTGACCATTTCCCTCCAACTGGATTTACTTCTGGTTTCAGAGCACAGGGGGAAGAAAATAACAATCTGGCAGGGCGTATGAAGGGGGAAAATCAGCCAGGAGGGAAAGACTAAGCACTCAGTAAGGTTTCTTAAACCAGTGGATTTTAAAATATTTACATTAATTGTTAGGGCACTTGAGCATTCTAGGCCCATTACACAGTTTTAAATTTGGATATTGTCATTTTTTAAAAACAACAACTGGAAACTTGGACCAAATTTTGACAGTGCACACATGTTCCCCCAGCTCTACTACTACTAGTAGTAGCACTTAGAAGGACCTTAGCAGTCACTGTAGATATTTTTAGTAGGCTGCAAAACACCATTTCCAATGGAGGTTAGACTGGAGGCAATCTACTGCTGATCAGAGTGCTGCTCCAGGTGGGTGGTTCCTGGTTTGAGGGGTCCTTGACACAAGTGCTTTCTGTGGGTCCTCTCCTACATCGCTGCCCGTTGGCAGGCTTACCCACTACCACCAGCAGAAGTTAGCAGTCTGATTAGCAGTAGGAGGCCCCTCAACAGAGATCTGGGAGCTGCCATATAAACGTCCCACGATGCTGTGTCCAATGTAGCAGACTGACACTATTTTGGGGGCATTATGGGAAATGAAACTAGTGGCTGCTAGCCACCCAGCACAAAGGGTGTGGGATTGTTTAAAGCAGGGATAGAGAAGCTATGGTCCTCCAAATGTTGTTGGACTACAGCTCCCATCAGCCCCAGCCAGCATGGCCAATGGTCAGGGATGGTGAGAGTCATAGCCCAGCAACATCTGCAGGGCCAAAGGTTCTCCATCCCTGGTTTAAAGGAAGGGCCTAAGGTATCAGGGGTAGGGTGGCTGGGTCTCCTCCTTTGCAAAGGATAGCCCTCTGTTTGAAGGAGGCCTCTATTTGAAGGGCTGTATGGTCAAAGACTGGTTTGAAGATCAAGAGCCATAAGGCAGGTGATGAGCAATAGGAGCCTTTACCCATCAAAAGTTAGCAGCTGGACAGCACACTGAGCAAGCACATAGGTCATGGTCTTCCCCACCATGGTGAGATGTATTCTATCTCTATTTAAATCACAGGAGTTATTTCTAAATTTGCATCTATGCATTTTAAAATTAGCACATTGCTCATGGTGGTATGCTACATATTTGTTTCATGCTGTTTCACTGGATCATAAGGAGGTGTGACTTGCTGAATGCCCATTTTCCTTTCTGCAGCTGGGGTTTTATCAGGCTGCTTTTGCCATGATGCAAATGTTAAATATGTGCATGCTGTGAGGATGGAGCTCATTTATCTAAGGTCCTTTCCCTGCCCCCACCCCCAGCGCAGCTCTCTCTGAAAAGAACTCCAGCTGAACTCTAGACAATTGGGCAGACAATGCCAGTTGGCATTTTCAAAGCTGTGTCATGCATTTTTATTACTTTAATGTGCTGAGTTCTTAGTAAGAATATAATTGCCCTTTTGTGTATTAATATATTTATTCAAGGGTGGAAAGAAAGGTGACTATAGCATGTAAACAGACTAGTGGAGAAGTGATTTCCCTGATGCTTTTATAGGCACAACTGTCCAACAGAGACCTGAAACAGGAGTGCCTAACAGATTCTTATAATTCATCTTAGCCCAGGAGTAATTGATAAGACTGGAAGAATTTTAATTTTTTAAAAATAAAACACAAGTTTCTAGATCTCAGTCATGCAAATAAGGGTAAAAATGTGAGTGAAATGCATGAGAAAAAACCTTTTTTAAAAAAAGGTAGCTTTGATTCAATAGGTAAAGTATCTTATAAGCAAAAGTTCATATGGTATTTTAACTGTGCTGGTGGTTCATAGTATTTGGTTCATTTTTACATCTGGCAGTAGTGTGTTAGAATTGCTTCACATGTTAAAAAGCAGGTGAATTTCTTAAAATTATGCACATTTTATTCCTACTTCATTTTCACATTAAATACATGTTTTTGGAAGTGGTGTGCAAAATTTCAGCTGGAATGGTAAATGATTCAGCAAGCAAAAGTGTAACTGAAAAATAATACAAAAAGGTAACTCAACAATACCATACCATAAAGCGAGGGTAACCACTTGGTGCCCTCCAGATTTTTAGACTCCCATGAACCCTAGACAGAATGGTCAATGGTTAAGGATGATGGGAGATAGTCCATGACATCCACAGGGCACCACATTGGCTACCTCAGCCATAAACAGTATGGGAAATAATATGTATTATATTTTTGCCAAAGGGAAACAATATCACACAGATATTCCAAAATAGGTTTGCAATGAAGTGCAATAATAATATGAGAATACAATTCAAAAGAGTGTATTCTGGATGCCCTACTTGATAATAAGAACATAAGACCACAAGAAGAGCCTGCTAGATCAGACCAATGGCCCATCTAATCCAACATCCTGTTCTCACAGTGGCCACCCAGATGCCTGCGGAAGCCCCCCAGCAGGACCTGAGTGCGACAGCACTTTCCCTTCATTTCTAGCAACTGGGTCTCAGAAGTATGCTGCCTCCAACTATGGAGGCAGAGCATAGCCATCATGGGTAGTATCCATTGAAAGATTGTTTTACCCTTTATATACCCAGTCAATCACTATGCTCTGCAGGTGAGAGCCTCCTGCAGATACCATCTTATCATCCAAGTCCAATGGCAAACACAGAAGAAGAGGAATTGGAGTGATTTTACACAGAAGTACAGGAAGAAATTGATCACACACCAAAACATGTTCTGATAATCATGAGGGACTGGAATGCAAAAGTAGGAAACAGAGAAGAACTAGGAATTGTGGGAAAATGGGGCTTAGGAGATAGAAATGAAGCAGGAGAAAGAATTATTGAATTCTGTGAAGCCGATGATTTGTTTCTTGCAAACATATTTTTTGAGCAGCCGAAAAGACAACTGTACACGTGGACATCACCAAATGGTCAAAATAGGACTCAAATTGATTATATAATTGGAAGCAGAAGATGGAGAACTTCCATATTTTCTGCAAAAACAAGACCAGGAGCAGACTGCGGTACAGATCATGAACAGGTAATATTTCAAATCAGAGCAAAGCTAAAGAAGAAGAACAAAGCAGTCATAATGCCAAAATAGAATTTAAATAACATCCCAGAAGAATATAAAGATCAAATAAGGAACAGAGGCTTTAAACTTAGTTGACAGAGAACCAGAAGAACTATGGACTGAAGTCAGAGACATTATCAGGGAAGAATGCAAAAAGACAATACTTCTATTTAAAAAGAGATAAATACCTCAATGGATGACTGATGAAACTCTTAAAATGGTTCAAGAGAGAAGGAAAGCAAAAGCAAAAGGGGACAGAAACATGGTCAGAAGCCTAAATGCAACAATACAGTGACGAGTACGTAGGGACAAGGAGAACTATTACAATAGTTACTGTATAGAAATAGAAGAGGACAACAAAAAGGGTAGAACAAGAGCCCTATTCCAAAATATTAGAGAAATTAAAGGGAAATTTAAACCATGAATAGGGATGTTGAATCAACAGAGGAACACACTGACTGACCGAGATGAAATAAAAGGAAGACGGAAGCAATACACTGAAGAACTCTGTAAAAGAGATGCCAGGACGACAGATTCATTCATGGAGGAACCGTATGATGAAGAACCAGAAATTTTAGAATGTGAGGTGAAAGCTGCTCTTAAAATACTTGGAAGAAACAAATCGCCAGGAACAGATGACATACTAATAGAGTTGCTACAAGTTAATGAGACTGAAACTGTCCAAAGTCACCGAACACTAAAGTCAGGATCATTCAGACCATAGTGTTCCCGATCTCTGTGTATGGATGTAAAAGTTGACAGTGAAAAAAGTGGACAAGAGAAAAATCAACTCATTTGAAATGTGGTGTTGGAGTAGAGCTTTGCGGATACCATGGACTGCAAACAAGACAAATAATTGGGTGTTAGAACAAATTAAACCAGAACTATCACTAGAGGTAAAATGATGAAACTGCGGTTATCACACTTTGAACACATAATGAGAATGCATGATTCACTAAAAAAAGACAATAATGCTGGGGAAAACAGAAGGGAGTAGGAAAAGAGGAAGGCCAAACAAGAGATGGACTGATTCCATAAAGGAAGCCACAGACCTGAACTTACAAGTTCTGAACAGGATGGTTTAGAACAGATGCTATTGGAGGTCGCTGATTGATAGGGTCACCATACGTCGAAATCGACTTGAAGGCACATAACCACAACAAATATTAAACAGGCACCATCTCTGTTATCTTCTCGGTGCCTACTGAAGACCTTCCTCTTTCAAAAAGCCTTTTAAGCAGAGACCAATCTGCATCTGTGTTGGAATTGCTTTTTAAGATGTTTTTAAAGCTTTAAAAAAAAGTTTTTAAAGATGTTTTGTTTTAATATGTTTTTAAAGATGTTTTGTTTTAATATATTTTAATGTCTGTTTTTAAAGATGTTTTGTTTTAATATATTTTAAAATCTGTTTTTAAGATGTTTTAGAGTGTTTTTAGTGTTTTTGTTTGCCACCCTAGGCTCCTACTGGGAGAAAGGGTGGGATATAAATGTTAATATTAATAAGAATAAGAATAATCCATTGATAGCCTTACCTTCCATGAATTTGTCTAATCCTCTTTTAAAGCCATCCAAGGGGCCTCTTGTGGGAGCAAATTCCATATTTTAACTACAAGTTGTATGAAGTACTTTCTTTTGTGTGCCCTGAATCTTCCAACATTCATCTTAATTGGATCTCCACGAGTTCCAGTGTTGTTAAGAGAGGGAGAAAAATGTTTCTCTAATATAATAAAGTTAGAACTAAGCTGAAAGTTCCTTTTTGTTCACAAAATGTCCTTCTTGTTCAAAAGTGGGGGTCAGGGAAGGGCTAACCCCCTTATTGACCTTTTCCCCTGATTACACAGTCAATGGTGATCCCACTCCTACAAAACCTAGCTGCCACATCCTAGGCATCCTTTCCCCCCCTTTTAAACTGGAGTGAAGGCAGGAAGCATCCTCCTCCCTCTGCTTTGACTTCATGACAACATCACATATTCAAGAAGCAATCTGAGTGAGGTCAGCATACCTGCCTCCACTCTTTCAGCCTTGTGGGTAAAATATTTGGCTACTGGCAACAACCAAGTATCCAGTTGCTACCACTGGTAAGTTTGTGGCACAATGTAAAGTCATGCCTCCCCTCTCCTGCAATTACCATCTGACACATGGCATGGGAAAATTAAGGGAGGATGCAAAGGATAGCATAATCCAGACATTTTGTCTACTGTTGCAGTGTATATTACCCACATATCTAAAAGGCCATCTCCTTCCATACAGGTCCTCTTGGGTGTTTAGATTGGCAGATGGGGCCCTCTTGGTAATTTCACCACCCTCTGAAGTTTGGGGGTGGTGGCCCAGGAGAGGGCATTCTCTGTAGGAGTCCCTTAGCTGTGGAATTCCCTCCCCACAGAGGTGTGTGTGGTACCTTCATTGTATAGCTTTCATCACATGCTGAAGAAGCACCTCTTTATCTTGGCCTTTTGAGATATAAAGCAGTATCCAGTGCTGGTCCTCCTCAGGGCCAAACTATTGAAATTAATGGGCATGATTAACAGCTTCATTCATTTCCTTTGGTCTGCTTTGAGGAGAACTAGGGATGGGATCCATTGGCCAATGCTGATTCAAAAGCAATCCGTCAGCTAACAGGCTGGTATTGATTCAAATTTGTTTTGTCCACTAGCTGCTGCTTGTACTGATCCGATTTTCCTCCCTCTGAAAAAAAAATGATATTAATATCAATATTTTTAAAGAAAATATAAATAAAGGAAATTTATTAATTGAAACTATCAATAAATTAAAGGAAAATTGACCACGTCAATCTAGAGGAACAAGGAATAGATACATAATATCCATCCCTTGTTCCAGGTCTGTCCAGAAACAGAAGGAAGCTGGGGGACGCAGGATTCCTACCTACCTCCAGCTGCTGATGTGTAATGCCAGGTCTGTAGTACAAAAAACATCTGCCATCCGTGATGTGATCTTGGATGAATGTGCAGACCTGGCATGTATTACGGAGACCTGGTTGGACGAAGCCTCAGCTCCACCAGGTTTCCACTATGCACAGCAGCCGAGGGTGGGAAGGCGGGGAGGGGGAGTGGCAGTTATTTATCGAGAGTCGTTGATCTTTGCCAGACCTCCCCTTCGTGGGACTAACTTTGTTGATTGTATGTACTGGAGGTTGGGCTCGAAGGGCAGTTTAGGGATCCTGCTCGTGTACCGCCCACCCCGCTGCACGGCAGACTCCCTGGCCGAGGTACTGGAGGTGATCTTGGATGTGCGAATGTTGTCCCCGGAGCTGTTAGTTCTGGGTGACTTTAACATACACGCCGAGACCACTCTCATCGGAGCCTCTCGGGATTTCCTGGAAACCATGGCTTCCTGGGAACTGCGCCTTAGTAATATTGAGCCCACCCATGTAGCCGGTCATACTCTTGACCTTATATTTGTCCCAGGGGGGGAGGGTAGTGTGCTGAAATTAGGGGTTATTTCTTCTACCCCTGTGTCATGGTCAGACCACTATCTGGTAAAGATGGATCTCTCGATGCCACACGCCCTCCGCAGGGGTAAAGATCCTATTAGAATGGTCCGCCCCAGGCGCCTGATGGATCCAGATGGTTTCCTGATGGCGCTTGGGGAATTGGAACCTGCTGAAGGTCGCCCGGTCGAAGCCCTGGTGATGGAGTGGAACGAGAGGATCGCCGGGGTGTTAGACCGAGTGGCTCCGAAACGTCCTCTCCCCCTGAACAGAACTCAAGTAGCACCATGGTACACACCATGGTTGCGTACTTTGAGACAGGAGGTGAGACGACTAGAGCGCCGGTGGCGGAAGTTGCTCTCCGAAGATGCTCGGACACAGGTTAGAGCAGCAATAGCTGCCTACCAGGTGGCGGTAAGGGCAGCAAAGAGGGAATTCTTTGCTGCCTTTATTGCATCAGCAGAGTGCTGTCCCAGGAGGTTGTTCCAGGTGGTCCAAAGCCTGGTCGGTCCAGTTGCTCAGGAACCCTTGGAACAGTCCAAGGCCTCCTGTGACAATTTGGCAAAGCACTTTGCTGATAAAATCGAGCACCTGAGGAGCTTGATTCTGTGCGCCGTGGATACAGTGAGTGAGCTAGAGTTGGCCAGTTGCAAACCGGTCAAATGGGATCGATTTCGACCTCTTCCTTCTGAGGATGTGGAGAAGGTGCTCTCATCTGTAAGGCCTACCACTTGTCTACTTGATCCTTGCCCGTTGTGGCTCCTCATGAGCTGCAAAGAGAGATTGGGCGAGGGGATCAAGGCAATGGTCAATGCATCCTTGCAAGAGGGTGTTATGCCACTAGCCCTCAAGGAGGCTATTATAAAGCCCATCTTAAAGAAGTCCTCCTTGGATCCCCAAATATTAAACAACTTTCGCCCAATTTCGAATCTACCATTCTTGGGCAAGGTCATTGAGCGAGTGGTGGCTAATCAGCTGCAGACACACTTGGATGAAACGGATTATCTAGATCCATACCAATCGGGTTTCAGGACTGGACATGGAACTGAAACAGCCTTGGTCGCTCTGGTAGATGATATGAGGAGGGCATTGGATAGGGGAGAATTCACCTTCCTTGTCCTCCTAGATCTCTCAGCGGCTTTTGATACCGTCGACCATGGTATCCTTTTAGATCGCCTGGAGAGTTTGGGATTGGGAGGCACGGTTTTACAGTGGTTCCATTCCTTTCTCTCCGATAGGCGTCAACAGGTAGCATTGGGTGATGAGGTTTCAGACCCTTGGCCTCTCAATTGTGGTGTTCCACAGGGTTCTATCCTCTCTCCCATGCTATTTAACATCTATGTAAAGCCGCTGGGAGCGATCATCAGGAGATTTGGGCTGCAGTGCCACCAATATGCGGATGACACTCAGCTCTATCTCTCATTCAAATCTTCACCGGAGAGGGCTGTGGAGACCGTATCCAAGTGCCTGGAATCCGTGAGTGGATGGATGGGCAGGAACAGGCTGAAGCTGAACCCTGACAAGACCGAGGTACTACTTGTGGGAGACAAGGGAAGGTTGGGAGATGTTGACCTGGTGTTTGGCGGGATGAGGCTGCCCCTACAGGACCAGGTCCGCAGCCTTGGGGTCATTCTTGATTCCAAGCTGTCCATGGAGGCTCAGATTTCAGCCGTGAGCCAGGCAGCTTGGTATCAATTACACCTTATACGTAGGCTACAACCCTACCTCCCTGTTCAACAGCTCCCACTCGTAATACATGCCCTGGTCACCTCTCGATTGGACTACTGTAATGTGCTCTACGTGGGGTTACCCTTGAAAACGACCCGGAAATTGCAACTTATACAGAATGCAGTGGCGCGCTTACTTACCAACAGCCGCCGCCGTGATCACATTACGCCGGTGTTATTTGATCTACACTGGCTGCCGGTTGTTTTCCGGGCCCGATCAAGGTGTTGGTATTAGCCTTTAAAACCCTGTACGGTTTCGGCCCAGTTTACCTGAAAGAGCGCCTCCACCGCCACCAATTATGCCGCCCGACCAGATCAGCCACGCAAGGCCTTCTCTCAATCCCACCAACCAAAACATCTAGGTTGGTGGGTACTAGGGAGAGGGCTTTTTCTGTGGTGGCCCCCACTCTCTGGAACTCCCTCCCGTTTGATCTCCGACATGCCCCTTCCCTGGATGTATTCCGCAAGGCCCTGAAGATGTGGCTATTTCAACAGGCCTTTGAGATCTTCGGGATGGGTTAATCTCCATGATTTTGTCATCTATTATATGCTGTATATGTAAATGTTTTTATAAATGTACTGATGACTGTCCAGTATTTTATTTATTGAGATTAATGTGACTGCATTTGATACTATTGTATTTTATCCCATTTTAATGTACGTTGCCTAGAGTGGCTATTTGCCAGATAGGCGACACACAAATTAAATATTATTATTATTATTTATTATTAATAAAATATTGATATTAATATTATAATATTTTAGAATTTTTTTTAGAAAAAACCCATTTCCCAAAATAGCCACAGAAAATCATTACATAGAAATCTGATCTGCAAAGAGAGCAAACTAATGGAAAATGGAGGTGTCAGCAGTATGCTGACGATACCCAGCTCTATTCCTCTGTAACATCTGGATCTAGAGAGGCTGTGCAAGCCGTAGACCACTGCCTGGACTCGGTGGTGGGCTGGATGAGGGCCAATAAACTGAGTCTGAATCCTAGCAAGATGGAGGTGCTGTGGGTTGGTGGTTCTCGAGTTCAGATAATTGATCAGTTGCCTGCTTTAGATGGGGTCATACTACCTCTGAAAGAGCAGTTCCATAGTCTGGGGGTGCTTCTGGATCCATCTTTGTTGCTAGAGGCCCAGGTGACCTCAGTGGCTAGGAGTGCCTTTTACCAGCTTTGGCTGGTAAGACAGCTGTGACAGTTTCTAGACCGGGATAGCCTGACCACTGTTGTCCACGCACTGGTAACCTTTAGGCTGGATTACTGTAATGCTCTCTATGTGAGGCTGCCCTTGAGGTTGGTCTGGAAGCTGCAGCTGGTGCAAAATGCGGCAGTGAGACTGCTCACTGGGGCAGGGTATCACCAACATGTCACCCCACTGCTGAAAGAATTGCACTGGCTGCCTATTTGCTACCGGGCCAAGTTCAAGGTTCTAGTTTTGATGTACAAAGTGCTATACAGCTCGGGACCAGGATACCTGAAAGACTGTCTTATCCCTTATATACCCATTCGATCATTGCACTCTGCAGGTGGAGGCCTCCTGCAAATACCATCTTATCAAGCGATCTGTTCTGCACAACATAGGAAATGGACCTTTAGTGTGGCAGTACCTACCCTTTGGATTTCCCTCCCTTTAAATATTAGGCAGGTGCCATCTCTGTTATCTTTTCGGCTCCTATTGAAGACCTTCCCTTTCCAACAAGCCTTTTAAGCAGAAACCTTATCCCAGTCTGCATCTGTGTTGGAATTGCTTTTTAATACGTTTTTAAACCTTTTTTAAAAAAGATGTTTTGAAAGCTTTTTTAAAGGAATGTTTTTAAAGACGGTTTGTTTTAATTGTAAAGTATTTTAAAGTCTGTTTTTATGATATTTTAAAGTGTTTTTAGTGCTTTTGTTTGCCACCCTGGTCTCCTGCTGGGAGGAAAGGCGGGATATAAATCAAATAATAAATAAATAAAATAAAATACATAAAATTTGGTACCAAATCCAAATTTGGGCTCCTACTGGGAGGAAGGGCGGGATATAAATCTAATAAATAAATCTAATACATAACTACAATAAATTGGACTGAATTCTGACACATTCCTAGGTACAACCCATAACTTTTATGACCTGTCCTATTTTTCTGATTGTAAATTGTTTTAACTGACTTTAATATTGTATTTTTACATTGCTGTAACCATATGGTGGGAGCTTATGGTGAAGGATGGATAAGAAATGAACAACAGCAACATATCTATGTACGGTCTCTCTCTCTGTTTTTATTCTCAGACTGGATACTTCCATCTGCCTGATGGAGATTACCTCATTGAACCAGTGAAGAAATATCAGCTAGAAGATGGGGCATTTCCCCACATAGTCTACAGGGCAAACATCTTTCAGAAGGCTTTGCGGAAAAGGCGGGACACCTGGGCGAAGGAGGAACAGACTTGTGGGGTGAACGGTATACATTTAAATCATTTTTAAAACCCCTTTTGTTCAATAACCCACTCTTAAAGGTCTTGTATGGAGAGAAACTCCCCGCTCATGGCTGTTGCATGCAGCATCAGGCAGGCACACAATCAATTAAAAAGAAAAAGAACCATTTAAAAACTGTTGTATCTTCCCTCAGAGAATCCTAGGGATGGTAGTTTGGCAAGAATTGTGAGGCGCCACAGTGCTGTTTTATGAGGCTAAGACAATCAAAGTAGTTTTAGGTTGGCCTTCCAGATGTTGTTGGATTCCAGTTCCCATCAGCCCCTGCCTAGTATGGCCAATGATCAGGAATGATAGAAGTTGTGGTCCAACCACATCTGAAAGGTCATAAGGTCACCATCCTTGATACAGATATAAAATGAACCATAAGTGGGAGAAGATGCACCTGAAAGAAAGCTATCAGGTATAGCAATTTTTTGCTCTCGTTTTTGTAGTTTAGCGGTATAGTGGAAGGGAAATGCAGAGGAGTGCAGCTCATAGGTAATTATTTTTTTAGACCAGGATTACCAGGGTAATTCACAGGCCCTGCTTGTTCTGGCAAGTGAATGAGGTGATAAATAAAGGCTTTCAAGTATGTTTGTGACAGAAAGTCAGAGAATGAGGAAAATATTCAAGCAGAGGCTGGATGCTTCTTTCTTTTTCTTTGATGGGGTTCTTCCTTCACACTAGCAGTGAAAATGATAATACTTCTTTGCAAGATTTTTCACATTTCTAATGAAAAGTGAAAGGTTGCTTTTCAGCTGGCTGAAGATATTTTGTTAAAGTTCAGTGTGTTCTACAGGTTAATCCTGTGCAGTCAGAATTAAGTGCCACTGAGTTGAATGGAGCTTGTTCCCAGGAAACTGCATAGGATTACAGTCAGGCTGATCCTTATGAATGGGGTATTAAGCTATCTGCTGCTGCTCTTTGATCTCTCTCTTTGTAAATATATAGACTCTCTTTGGGGTTTGGCTATGGGAGCTGCCACAGTGAGCTCCTGCACTATAAAATGTGCCACTACACCAAGAGTATGGCCATAGGTCAGATTTCATTGGCCTCAGAGTCCTCTCCTGTCTGTCAGCTGCTCAATGAGGAACAGCTGAGAGGGAAAGGGGATTTGGTATTGTGCAAAGCATGCAATTGCAGCTCTTTCCTCTGTAATATCAAAGCAGAGGAGAAAATACCTCAGCAGAGAGGCAGACCTGATCCTTCAAGAAAAGGCAAAAAGCATTGATGCTTTTTGCGATTTCATGTAGGATGCCATTGCATTTTGGAGTTTGGGGATTAAGAATAACTCTAACACAAGGCTTGCAGTTCAGTTGTACAGTTATTTATTTTTGCTAGGCTTGCTGAGTCCCCCCCCTCCTTTGCACAGTCAGAATAGATAAAGGGTATTGCTTTTTTATAAACTCTGTGAAGAAAATGGTCAATGAAACTTGCATGGAGTTACTAAGAGCTAAATATATGCCTCTTTTTCCATGGAGAATAGCTTTGTCTGCCTGGGATTGTGTCTGTATATATATTCAGTGTGTGAATGTGTGTGGGTCTGGCCCCATCCACCAATGCATTCCACCAGGGTTGCTGTTATTTGTTAAGCTTATTAGTCTTTTGCTACCTAAAAGGCCTCCAAGTGACTAAAAGTGAAAACACAAACTTAGATACATTATATCACAGCAGAAAAATCAACCTCAAAAAGGTTAAGCACCCCTGCACTACACCATTGTTGACTATGCAGTTTGTGGTGATCCTCCTTATAGTGTTGTGTAAGTATCAACGGAATAGCAATCATCACAGTCCTGCTCTGTCCTGGAGTCCCAGACAAGCTGAATTAGCATGTTGGATGTGCCCAAATGCCTCTTCCTGGAAATGGCTTAAGAAATAAGAAATATACAGATCTATATGCAAGCTTTTTTAAAAAGGAGGCATCTAATAGTGCACAGCAGGCTTTTCTTTCTTTTCCTTAAAAAAACACAAAAACTGGAGATAATAACAAACATGCATACAACAAAGCCTGAAATGCTAGATTTTGTTGTGCAGGATGGGATAGGCAGCCCACAAACCATTGACCTTTGATGTCCTTTTGCTAACATTCTGAAAAGTTCATCTTACATTTCCTAAGATAATTATCTAGTTTTCATGGTTACTGGGGCCTGCTTTGAAACAACACTGTCAGAATGACTGAAGCATGGGAAATGAGGTTTGTAAAAAACCACATAAATTAATTTTTCCAAAACTCTTGTGTGGCTTAATCAGATTTGTTTCACATTTGAGAAGTTTCTGAACAAGAATATGCTAGGCACCATAAACTGTAGTTTGCTATCTCCCCCACCCATGACAGTGATATTAAAATGGAGTCAATGACTTGAAAGCTTAATACACACATGGCACAAATACTTCTATTGATGAAGGGCCAAACCACACAGTATATTACGTTACATTAAAAGTGTGATTTGCATGTCTTTCTTTCTTAGAATAGGATCCACAGAGAGTGGGCCGAGTGGAACCACAATGGATATGGAAGGGTATTAACCTTTTTTCTTGCACTACAAATTGTCCCTCAAGTTGCTGGCTGCCCTGGGAGGGAAGCTGCTATTGGTTTGTCCATAGCAGCTGGGGGAAGGACATTTTCATCAAAACCATAGTGCAGTGCAGAAGGGTTAAATCTGCCACTATAATTGCAGTTTTGATCCAGATTCTGACCGACCAACCCCCGCCACACAACCAGCAGCTTCTTTTTTCTTTAAGTCTAAATCATGCATTAATATAATGTGTAGCTTTCAGACTCTGTGATGTTTCAGCTGTGATGGCTGTTCTCAATGTGCACTATGCCACTCGTCAAATGAGGACTGTCTATATGTCAATTCAATCAAAGCAAAAAAGAAAAGAAAAGTTCCAGTGGTGTAAAAGGCAAGTGTTAGGTCTCATGCACTATTAGGGTTGCCAGGTTCAGGGCCTGAGACTGATCCTGTGTCTTTAGGAGAAGAGAAAGTCAGCCAAGTGCAGGTGTTCTTGCAACTCTGTAATGGGAAAAAACACAAGGTGGAATTCTCCCTTCCCCCTGCACAACTTTTAAAGATAAGGAAGGCCTCTTGGTTGCCAGGCCCGGCCTCCAAGAGGTCTTCTGTATATTTAAAAGTTGTGGAGGGGGGAGGGAGAATCTCACCTTGTGGTTTTCCCATTACAGAGTTGCAAGAACACCTGCACTTGGCTGACCTTCTCTTCTCCTAAAGATACAGGATCAGTCTCAGGCCATGGATCTGGCAACCCTATGCACTATCCAAGGCAAAAGGAAAGTGAAATGACATACAAGCCGACACTATGCCTGTATTTGAAGTATTACAACCACTAGACCCAGCCCAGCCATTTGGCAGAATGAGGCAGCTGCCTTAGCAGTAGATGCTGGAGGTCAGGGAGTGGCAGCAAAGCATTAGAGGAAACAGGTATGCCATGTGGCCTGTCCAACACCCACTGTGGTGGAGGATGCTGTCCTGTTACTAGTGCTGAACTGCCAGCCCAGTCAGCTTCTGTTCATGAAATGTGTTGGGTGCCATTTTGTCCTTCACCTCAAGCAGAAAAATGCCTTGGGCCAGCCTTGACTGGGTCTGAGTATATACCTTTGCATAAGTGTTGAAAGGAGCCAATGTAAGCTCTTGATATGAATGCTTCAAACTGTTTCTAAAACCAATCTGGGGATTTGGATTTTTCGTTCTACAAGACTACGAATGTGTTGCTGTACGGGCTTTATATTCACTATTAGGGTAAGTGTTTAGCTGTGGCATATTTAAACAAGGGCAAGTACTCTCTCATAATCTGAACAGTGTCCAATGGTGCCCCAGACAATGTTTTAAAATCTTAAGCATCTCTGTCTCAGGAATGCTGATTGTGCCTTTTCAGGAAACAAAAAGAGAGAGGGACAAAGCCTCAAAAGTGGAACTGGGAAAAGGTTTTATAAAGTGGCAAAATGTCCTTATAAAATAATGAGTTGCCCAACGTGCTTCTGCATCAGACTTCCTCAGGGCCACTGAAAGAACAGCATCTACATAAATAAATGAATAAGCCATATTGCAGATAATTATATCAATGTTCACTACTATATAGAACAAACTATGGTTTTTTAAATTAAAAATGTAAATGTACTGCCTTCAAGTCAATTCCGACTTATGGCAACCCTATGAACAGGGTTTTCATGGTAAGCAGTATTGAGATGAGTTTTACCATTGCCTTCCTCTGAGGCTAAGAGGCAGTGACTGTGAAAAAGAGATCCAGGCAGAGGAATCCCAGTTGGGGCTGAGGAAGAGTGGAGTGGCAGAACCACTGCCAGATCCCAAGCTCTTCCAACTTGCACCAACCAGGGCAGAACACAGGGGCTGTTCTTTCTTCCTTGTTGCTTTGCCAGCTGCAGGCTGGCATTGAGACCTTCAAGGGATACTTAGGATCCCGTGGACCCAAGCCACCAGCACCTAAGGATACAAGAAGGCATCATTTTCCATTCTGCCTTGTATCATCACATGCAGCACTGTTTCTTTTTCACTGCTGTTCATCTTCTGCCAAAAACTACATCACTCATCTTGCTGTTTGTTGTGGCAGAGTTATATGACTTACCTAATCAATTTAGTAAATTATGTTGTCATCACATTATTCCATACCATTCATTTCAGTGCAAAGGAAACAATGCAAATGAGGAAAAAAGTAATCAATTACTTAGTCATTTGCAGGCAGAAAGTAACAACAGTGAATATCAATCATATTCGCTGAATTGATTTCCATTTCCATTTTTGTTGGATTTCTCCAACATCCCTACCAGCACCCATGCTGCCCCTGAAATGCTGTATTTCTAGACTGGCGGCTTGCTACTGCTGACATGATCTGGAGTAGCGCCAGTGGTAGCTTTCTGTCCCACCCCTTTCAGGCATAGCTAGGGCTTCTACCATGATGGAATCCTCTCCCCCATCAGCAGTGCTCCTCTCCACCAGCAGAGGGTGGCAGTGAGGCACCTACAGTGGTGGTGTTAGGATTGTGCTTTTATACAACAAACCTCATTTAATTATAATACAAAGTGACATCAGTCACATCAGACTTACTGGTTTACACTGCAAAAATAAGTAAATATAATAAAAATAATAAATATCTCATTGGAATAATTATTACAATCATATACATCTCTTCATATGCATGAATCCCTAAAAGTATACATAATGGATAACAAGTATAATCTATCACATATATAAATTTAGATATAGATTTGATAAGTGATGTAATCTATGGGTTCTCTTGTTATGTGAAAAAAGGGGAGGGAATTAAGAAGATAAGGGCAGTAACAGTTAATATTACAAACACACCACAATCTACTTTTTAAATGCAGAAACAATACTAACTCATTGAAATACTTTTTAAAAACCACGAATACAGGTGTCCTATTAAGGCAATCTCTCTCAAAACTAACTGTGCTTTTCCAAGGTTTTACATATATTGAAACACACTGGTAAGCCAAAAACCTGTAAGCCAAAGTCTCATCAGGATCATGTCACTTCTACAACGCTTGATCTCTTCTTTTAGACTTTTTAATTTGGCAGGTATGGACACAGTTCACTCTGTGATGAACAGCAACAAGTATCATGGCAGTTTAACCCTAACAGATTATACAGCGATACTATGGTGGTGGATGAGGGAGAATTTGTGGAGGAGCAGCCACCATATGGCCCTGCTGGCTCATTGCAGCCAGGACAGAAGGTGGGGGTAGATTTATTCTTGCCCTGTCCTTTAACTCCCCCCCTTCTATGGGAGGGAATTAACTGTGCCAACTCTAGGCGTCTGTAGTTCAGGGCCCATTTGGTGGGTGGGTGTTTGCAGAACAAGGTGACTTGGGATCCTGCAGATCCACAGAGTTCCCCCCAAATGCCTCTTCTGTAGCCCCACAGAGTGCCACCAGTGGAATAACAACAGTGGTGGTGCTTTTCACTTCTCCATCAGGGAGGACTCCGCTGATGGAGAGGGAGGTCTACCATATTCTGTGGCCCCTCAAGTACCCTCCCATGGAGTATAAGATAGATCCTTTATTGAGGGCAAGAACTCACTTCCATTGAATCTTATGCCGTGATACATCTATTACTCTTTAATGAGATACTTTGCTGGTTTTGTTGGAACAGACTAACATGGCTACTCCCAAATTGCCTGTGATGAACAGATGATCATGCAAAGGGATGGAGTGGTATCATCTAGGTATAGTGGTAACATTTCATTGTCATTTGGATTGGAAGCAGACATAGCTCCCATACCCCCTTGCCATTAAAATAGGGAGATCAGTCTGGAGCATGCCTTCTAATCTAGAATCTCATCCTCTTGAGTGGGAAACTACATCAGGACTGGTAGTGACAGTGGAAGCATTCAAATGAACAGAAATGGGGAATCTGTGGCCCCATGGACATGGTTGGACACAGTGTTTCATGGCACAAACGTTCAGAATGCCTTAGAATAGTTTTAGAACAATGTGGAGCCTGTTTGGAAACACCCTTACTGTATTCAACCCAATCTTTCCTTCCCAGGTGTGAGAAAAACAAAAATGGATATTATTGTCCTACAACTCCTATCATTCCCGACAGTAGCCATGCTTGCTGGGGTTAATGGGAGTAAGAGTCCAAGAACAAATAGGTTCCCCATCCATGTCCTAGAAATTGTCCTGTATATCCAAGATAGTGCAGTCCATATAATAGATGATGTTCTATTTATTTATTTCAATTTATTTCGTTTATAGACGGCTTAATCACAAAAATTTCTAAACAATGAACATGAATACATCTAGGAAAGACTGAAGGTTATGGTGAGGTGCTTGGGAAGTGCTTCACAACTGTGCTTTGCAGGCAATGTCAATTGGCAATGCCTGCAAAGCCCCTAGACAAAGTCCCACCTTTCCCTGCTCCACACCTGACATCATATATGAAATAAGGTGTAGGGCAGGTGGATGTGGCCTGTCTGAAATGCCCTTGTGGGGCAAATGGGGAGGCCTGGCAGTCTGAATTAGGCCCATGAGCTGGAGAGTCCCCACCCCTCCAATAGGGCAAGAGAGCCCTTTAATCCACTTTAACTGCACAAAGTTCCGCTATGTACTTCAATCTCTCTTGCAAACTAGTAGTCGTTTGGAAACACCCAAGGTAAAGATTCTGTGTCTGTGTGTATATCCTGCACATGCTGTTTCTTTCTGTCTGTTGGCAGGAAAAGAGGCACAGGGCAAAAAAGGGAGAGAAGAAAACAGAGGGGGTAGCACTCATGGCACTCTCTCAAAATTCTAAATATGCCTGTAGGTCCAAGGGTTGGCAACCCCTTTATCTTTAAACCTGGCTTGGATAAGCCTTTCGAATAAAAGACTGTCCTCTATAAAGTAGAGTATGTGGCTATACTACGACAGGAGCATTCAAATTGCCATCAAAGGATGGCAGGAGCATTCAAGTTGTGTATGCAATAATATGTGGATCCATGATGGAGCATGTTTTTGGAGAATTGAGAGCTTTGCTCTGGTGTTATCTGCAGGGTGGTATAGCAAGACAGCCAATGTGGTGTTGTGGTTAGTAGGGATGGGATCCATTGGCCGGTGCCAGTTCAAAAGCATTCTGTCAACCTTACAGGCCGGTATCAATTCAAGTTTGTTCTTTGTCCACAAGCCGCTGCTTTTACTAATCCAAGGTTATTTTCTCTTGGGAAAAAAGAGATATTAATATTGATATTTTGAAAGGAAATATTTATATTCTAAAAAGAAATATTGATATTTTGAAAGGGTAAATTGAAGGAAATATCAGTAAAAATATTGATGTTATTATCAATATTTAGACACAGATTTTTTCCATTTCTGAAAATAGCTGCAGAAAATCATTACATAAAAATCTAATCACAACTATAGCAAATAACCAAATAAATGGAAAATTCGGTACCAAATCCAAATTGGGCGGAATTCTAGCATGTGATTAGAGTGTCAGACTGGGAACTGGGAGACCATAATTCAAATCCCAGCTCAGTCACAAAGCTCACTGGGTGATCTTGGGCCAGTCACTCTGTCTTAGCCGAACCTACCATGCAGGATTGTTGTGAGGATAACATGGGGGGGGGAGAAGAACCATGTACACCACCTTGACCTCCTTTGGGATATAAACATAATAAGACCCCCATAATAAGGCCACCCCATACCACACTTGAAGTCATAGCAAAAAAACCTAGCCACAATCTCAAAGACTTAATTGGCTGGGGAAAGTGGAAGAATGACTTGCATAGTTCAACACACTAGCTATTGTCTCTGCAATCTGGATATTATTATCCCGTATTTGATGTCATTTGTTCAAATGTAACTACTCTGTTATTGAAGGGAAAAATCACAAGGCACCAGTCACCCCTGTAAAAGAAAATAAGTACTTTACAGAAACTATTATAAAAGAAGTTGTTATCAGTGAGAAATGTTCTTCTGTGTTAAATGGGTTGATTCATATTTGTATGGTCCAAACTTGCCCTCTAATCAATCTCTAATAAAAATGAGTTGTCTGCACAAATTACTACTAGGCCTACACATTGTACGAACAACAATAAAATGCCCTTTGCAAGTGTCTAGATATGGGAAGGTGTTACAGTTCTGGCTTTTCTGGTTTGCTCAGTTATGTGCTGTCTGTAACTGTAGCCATGTTGCAAATTATTTTTTTAATGGGGAAGATGGGGAAGGAAGAGTTCAAGAACAGAGGTGAAAGTCAGCAAAGGCCATCTTTATAAGTGTTTTTAGATAATGTTGGGGATGTACAGTGCTTAAAAATGAAACTTGTTAATCTCTGGCTTGTAAAATATCGCAGATTACCTGTCAGGGATGTCTGATACAAGAATGAATTCAGAGACAGAAATTTCAGCACCATCACTTGCAGGATGAAACTTCTTTCCTTCCTCACCACCATACAATTCTCTCTTCTTCACTCATTACAAGTTGCTCAGCCTTGAGTCATTCGAATCTCTTGGGATCCAGGTGAGAGAGAGGGCTAGATGTGCACAGTCCCCTGAACCCCACATAATGGCCCAGCAGTCTGTTTGTGAGCCCCAAAATGGACAGTCAAAGGGGGAGGGAAAAAAACAGGGATCAGCCTGTCTGCATACAAGGCACTACATTCATGGTTCAGTGGATCTTGTTTGCTCTGGCAAGTGAATGTGTAGGAGAATTCTCTCTCCATTGGGATCTTTTGCTGGGGGTCCTTTAAATAAATTTGAAGACACAGGCTTGAAGCAAAAAGGTAGGCCTTTATTAAAAAAAAACAAGCATATGCATGGCCATATGCAGGGTCAGCCCCTCAGAAACATCCAGGAGAGACTGCAAAGAGGCACTGTGTGCAAGCTCCTTTTATAAAGTACAATTTCAGCATGTGACAATCATTTAACCAATCTCATCACAGTTCCTCCTCACGACAATCGTTCCAAACCAATCAGAAAGCATTAGCTAACTCCAGTGGTGATTCCAAGATTCTGTCCATATCATAAATATTACCATTGTCCTACTGTCTCTTCAAGACTAATGAATTTTGGTACTAGTTGGAACAGTTACTACTGTGAATGTTTTCAAGCATACCCAGTACATTCCTATATGCCATTGTTTCATTGTTTCAGTCAGGCTGACCCTGGAGAATATTTTGGACAAGTTCCCTGAGTTTAGTTTGGGAACTTAACTCAGGGTGTTCGTGAATGTATGAGCACCCCAGTTCTATTCCTTTGCCATACTTTCTCAGAAATCCCAGTTCCTTACTTATAAAATACATAGCTCATGAGAGGGGATTATTTAAGAAACTTGAGCTTCATCTTGAAGCCACACAGCAATCCCTACTGGTTAACCAGTATCCTTCAGCCTCAGAAATATAAAGAGGCAGGCAAGCAGGCCACCCCAGATGTACCTTTTTCTTTATGAAAACACACTTATAAAGTTGTAAAATATTATAACATTTCACTATTTCTCTTCATTAAAACTTCCAATACGTTTCATAATTTCCCCCCTAGGTGGAGTTCTTGTGTTACCCAAGAATCAAACATTGGCAATCCCTACTTATTACATCAATCACAACTTCTCTCACTCCTTGATTCTGAACAATAAGTAATTAATCTCCAGTCTAGTCAAGTACCAGTCGGTTTGCCAAGAAAACAGGAGATCGGTGTGACCTGTTGCCATCGCAACCAATTTTTGCTGTTAGCTTGAATAAAATGCTAAGATTCTGTTTTCTCTATAAGCATGGACTCAGGGCCACACTAGGCCTGCAATTCAATACTTAATTCTTTATGATTATAAAACATATACCCCCTTTTAATAGTTATGATCATACATGTATGGATATATAAAATTCCCCATTAAATGAAGTGCTAATGAAATTTTCAAGCATTTTGTGATAGAGTAGCATAGAACAGTGGTTCCCAAACCTTTTTTCCCATGAAAATTGCCGAGGGTCTTGGCCAACCACTTAATGATTGTTTTGCTTGTTGTTGCAGTTGTAATGGGCTGTGCTAAATGCTGTATGATCTTTTAATTATATTTTTATAGCTTCTTTTATTTCTTCTATATATTATTTTATTGAATTATAATAATATACAATGTAAGAAATAGAAGAGGCAATAAAACAATGAAAAATCAATATGAGCACTTAATAAGATGGATGTGCCATTTCCTGTCTTTAAGCACAAATCCACAGACAGGCGATGTTCCACCTGAATGAAGCTTGCGGACCACTGGTGGTCCATGCACTACAGTATGGGAACCCTTGGCATAGAGGAAGTCAGAGAATGAGGAAAATAAACAATAATCCTTTTCTTTGATGGGGTTCCTACTTCCGGCTAGCAGTTTAATAATAACACTTCTCAGCAGGGTTGTTTTCATTTCTAGTTAAAGGTCAAAGATTGAATTTCAGTTGGCTGACAATCTTCCCTGGGGTCTAGAATGTTTTCCAAGCTGAACCCGTGCACTCTGAAGAAAGCACCACTGAGATGAGTGGAGTTAGTTCTGGGAAACTATCCATAGGATTACAGTCATGCTAATCTAACAAGTGGAGTATTGTGCTATGAACTGCTGCTGTTTGATGTCCATGTGTTTGTAGAGATGAAGGAGGAATCCACTGTAAATGGATTTATATTTATTTATTTATTGTTTGATTTATATCCCGCCCTTCCTCCCAGCAGGAGCCCAGGGCGGCAAACAGAAATGCTAAAAACACTTTAAAACATCTTAAAAAGACCTTAAAATACATTAAAACAAAACAATGTTAAAAAAATTTTTTTTAAAAAGCTTTAAAAACATTTTTTTAAAAAAAGGGTTAAAACATATTATTAAAGAAACCATATTAAAAGCAATTCTAACACAGACGCAGACTGAGATAGGTCTCAACTTAAAAGGCTTGTTGAAAGAGGAAAGTCTTCAAAAGGTGCTGAAAAGATAGCAGAGATGGCGCCTGCCTAACATTTATACACAGAATATGGCAGTTCCAACCCAATAGAGCCTTGCTGGCATTGGAGCACCTTTTGCATTGAGTGCCCGTTTATGTCCAAGCTGCTCATGCATTGTCAGGGTCCCTTGTCCCTGCAAAAAAACCCAAACTAATTATGTGCAAAATTATATGCAAAAATACATATATGTATAATGCAGATAAAAGAATCAATTCCCAGGCTGTACTATAATTCTGTAGCATACTTTTAAGTGAATACATATATGTTTTTGTAGTTGGATGCATGGTTATACATATCTTTTTATGTGCTGGCTACTTCGGAAACCTGGAGTACAGATGTGTATAGTATGCATATAATATGATGTTATAAATACATATAATATGCGAGATTTGTTCATATTTTTAGTAGAATGTTGGGGAGAACTTCTTGTTGAGTTTAAGGAGTGAGATGGGCATTAGAAAAAATGTGCAAATAAGCTTGACATTGAGATTTTCAGAAAATTCGATCCCTATATTTGTGTGTGTGTGTGCACGCATCAGTACTTATGTGAGTATGGGTTTGAACTTACCTTGGGAGCAAGGCCATGGGCTCTGCTTGGGGGCATGGCTTTGGGGGCTATCACTATGAGCTTCTGCACTTCAAGGTTTACCACTGTACTGTTGTGGGTTAAAGCATTCTCATGACTCCTTATCTTTTCCTGGAATCTTTTGCTTGTGCACTCAGAGAGCTTCCAAAAGCATCACCCTCATTCCTAGGCTGGCTGCCTGGCTTTTAAATACTTTACAGCAGGCTTTGTACTGGCCTCACCCTCTCCCTCAGTGTGAGAGACATCTAGGCCTTACACTGTTGGAGGCAGCTTCCCTGTTGCTTAGGCAACGGGCTGAGACACCCAATCTGCTGCCATGTTGCTTTTCTTTAGACAAAGCCAGCAGCCTTGGCTCACCAATCTCTTTGGTCAGTGCTGGGTACCTGATCCTGGACACCTTCAAGGAAAGAAATAGTACAGATAATAATTAAAGTCTGAGAGTTCACTATGGCATACGCAAAACCGCAGTTCCTAAGAAAACTTAGTTGGGAACGATTATCATTGAATTAATAAGAGATGTTTTAAAAACAAAGAACAAACAGCTTGTCAATGGCCAGCTACTGAGTTCCGTGGTGAAGGAATGAGATTTGAGCTACAAATGGCTCTGGCTTGGGGTTCATACTCTTATGCCACATCTGTACTGTACATTTCAAGAACTATTATACCACTTTGACAGTCATGGCTTTCCCCCAAAAATCCTGGGAAGTGGAGTTTAAGAGTACAGTAGGGCCCCGCTCATACAGTGGGTTACGTTCCGGACCCCCGCTGTAAAACAAAAACCGCTGTAAAGCGGATCCCATTGACTTACATTGACCAAAATGGCGCCAGGTGGCAAAAATCCACCGTAAAAGCGGAACAAGCGCTGTAAAGTGGGGCCTTTCTACAATTCACAACCGCTGTATTAGCGGAACGCTGTAAAGCGAAGCGCTGTAAAGTGGGGCCCTACTGTACTGAGAGTTGTTAGGATCCCTCTATTCCCCTCACAGAGGCACTGTTCCCAGAGCTCTCTGGGAAGAGGGATTGATTATTAAATCACTCTGGGAATTCTAGTTCTGTGAGGGGAATAGGGGTCCCTTCTCAGAACCCTTCATAAGCTACACTTCCCAGGATTCTTTGAGGGAAGTCATGACTGTTAAAAGTAGTATAAGAGTGGAATAAATGTATGGTGTACAGCTATTACTTCACCATGTCTGTTAAACCAGATTGGAAACAGATTTAAATTTGTAGTTCAGATACACCTCACCTTCTTACATCTAAGGGCAACAGCCTGCCCACTGCGCTACCCTGGGCTCAGAGGATCCACAGCAAATCATGCCTCAGATTCATGAATATTTTAAAAAAAATATTCTCCTACTATTACGTGATCTAAAAAACCCTCTTAATCCTAGTTGTCCTGAAGTTGGAAGTGAACCAAATCTGCAGCATACAGGACACACTATTCTTTTAAAAACAGTTTCCCCCTGATTAAGACTCCCCAGCTCCATTGGGTCAAATTCCTTCTGAATTTAGTCATGGACACAATTTGCCAACACTAGCTGTTTCTCTTTAATTACTTGGGGGAATGGAAGTTCTCCTGTCACTCTCGGCAGCTGTGCTGGACTTTCTTTTTTCTTTTTTAAAAGTTCTATTGCCAAGATAAATGTTTAACGTTACAAACTCTGGTCTGTGCAGTCTCACTTGGAAGGAAAAGTGATGGTCATCACCAGCTGCAAGATCCTCAGTAAGGGTGCATATTTATCCTAGTCTCAATTCCCAGACAAGTTTGTAGGAATCTTTTCACTCAACAGGAATGGGGTCAAGTCCCAGAGCCCTAGGGCAGAGGTGAGGAACCAAGGGGCATATGCATCCCCGCAGGTCCCTCTGTCTAGCCCTTAGAACTCTCTCCAGGTCCCAGCCACCTCCTCTCTCCCCAGGCCATGTTCCTCACAGGACTTGCTTCACACCCTCTGTTATGAGCCCCATGGAATGTTCCTGGAGTGAAGATGATGGTGAAGAAGAGGAAAATAGAGGAAAGGACCTAGAGGAGGGTCCTAGCAACTTGCATCCAAGAAGTGCTGAGACAGAAGGCTTCAGCACTTTGGCCAGTGACAGCTTCTCCCCCTTAGCTCCAGTTACAACAGAGGGAGTGCTGGCTGATCCAGCCCCAGCCCTTTCTCCTCCCCTCTATCCCCCCTCTTTGCCCCAGATGCTGCCACTAGCACCTCCTCTAGAGGAGGAGGATTTCGATGAGGGGCCACCTCTGCTGTTGCCCCAGACATGCAGACAACTGCACTGGCAGGCTCAGCTGGCCCCCACATTTCCAATTAGGAGTGCTTGCGTGTGCACACGCTCCAGTTCTGTGACACCTTCCTCACACAAGTAGAGCCCACCCAAACCTACTTAAGGTTGTAAGGGGGGTGTCTAAGTGTTGCGACAATGTCTTAGCTTTGCGTAGTTATCCTAGTTATGCTGTGTAGAGATGGAGAATCTTGTGTGATCTGTAAGCTGATCCATGAAGTGCTCTAAACTGAAGTTCTTCATTATATATACTGGAGAAAAATACACCAACAGTTCTGAGTCTGATTCCAATGGGCTTGGTCAGGGCACCCTCAAGTGTTTTTGCCTGGCTGGAATGAGTCCTTGAACTTTGATGTTTCCTGCTTGCCTAGATGGAGGATAGAGTGTGAGGGTGTGTAAAAACTAGCCTACTGAACAAAGATAAAATCAACATTCATTGCTCCACCCATTTTTGCCTCTGGCTCTGCCCACCACTAGCATGTACTTTCTGGAAGCTTGCCCAGAAAGGGGATTCAGATTTCCCACCCTGCATTAGGATATCCACACACATATATATATGTCCCTTTTTCCTAGACTTCTATCACTGAAGCACATTGGAGGCATACTTCACTCTTACATTCCTAATATGCCAACATTTAAGTTTACCAGTGTAAAAATTACTCAGCTTCAGTAGAGATAATCTCATGTGCTTCTGCATAAGCAGTATCCAGGTTGAGCTAGGGGCAGCAATCTGGGGTGAGCCAGGAGCTGAGAACCAGAAGCTGTGGGACAAGTCAGTAGTCAAGAGACAGGAGCAAACCAAGAGGCAAGGTCAAGGAACAAGCCAGGACTGAAGGACAAACCAAGAGGCAGAGCCTAGGAGCAAGCCAGGAGTCAGGACTGAAGAGTGAGTCAGAACCAAAAAACAACCCAGGTTACAGAAACACAACAATGCTCAGGAAGTCTTGGGTGCTCCAGCAAGGGTTATCTGGAACAGGAAATCTTTTCTACTCCTTCCTGCCAAGAAGGAAGTGGCCAGCCTGGGTGGGCAGAGTGAGTCCATGGCCTGAAGGAACTTCACAGAGAAGGCTGCCAACTGCAGTTCATGGGGCAGCCACGCACAGTGACTCATGCAGACATAGAATGGGCTTTTTTGCCTGCCCACCCTCTCCCTGAGGATATAAAAGATAATGGGGAAAATAACAGACAGAGAGTGCAGCGAGAGACAAAGAGCAGGAAGGATGAATGGGGGCAGTTTATGCTTTTCCCAATCCACTTATCAGCTTATCTGATAGAGGACAGTTTTACTGGTCATATACAATTAAAAGAAAAAGAAAAAGATCAGAGCACCACGCACACACATTCCAGACCTCGATTTGGATATTGTTGCCCTTGGATCCAGTCTAGCTATGAGATCATCCAGTTGTGGTAATCTGTGGGTTAATCTCCTTTTCTGTAGGCGATGCAGTGCATTTTTTCTTTTAGTATACTCACCAGTATGGAGTACCCCCCCACACTTTTTTGTTTCCCGTGGCAGCCATTTTGTGCTGGCACCCATGGCACTTTTATCAAGGTATGAGTATATTGGAACCTCATTTCTTACAACAACAACAAAAGCACCAAAGAGGTGTATCAGAGTTGTTTTATTATATATTTGTATAAATGAGTTCCTAGCAGAAGGCTGTGTCTGGTTTGCGTTCTGCATCTTCTTTGTAAGCTAAGGCCAGTGCGCATAATGTTTGGTGGCAAAGATAAAAGATTTCTACTACTTCTTAAGTCTCAGCACCACAGGGCCATTGCGCTAAGTGGGGAGCCTAGGCAAATTCCAGCACAAGCATAGGCTAGGGTTAGCCCAGTCTAGTTGTGTTGTAGGTTGGTAGGGTGGCCACTTCTCCATTGCCAAAAACGAGGACAAAGGGGCAGGCTCAGATATATAGATGCTCATTGATATGTAGAGTCAAGTCAGTTTATTTATTATGGTCACAGACCAGCAAAATTCAATACAAATAACAGAAATACAATTAAAAACCAAGTACAAATTATATAATTCCTTCACTCAAGAAACCAAGGTTTCTTTTCCCCCTGATCTGCATCATCAGAAAAACCTTGCAACTCTTTCATTAACAAGAGGTGACACATTCCTTAGACAAAACAGCACTGAATTCACAAGAGATCTTCCTGGAAAATCTCTTAATAGGGGGGAGAATTAACCATCCTCTACATTCACTATGTAGTTTACAGTGTAGAAGAACATGTCCAATAGAATCTACCGCTCCAGCTCTCAACAGACATATACACTCATTAACTGGGGTCTTATTAAACTGTTTTTTAAACAGTGCTGATGGCAGCACATTGAAGCAAGCAAGAGTGAATGTCTCCTATACTTTGGGATGGTTAATGTGCACAGATGTGAAGCTGCAGTGATTCCATAATCACCAGGGTTATTCTAAAGTAATGCAGAACAAAAATTATTGGCAGCAATTTTCAGCTGTGGTAAATCTCAGTCTACTAATCTTTGAACAACAAGAAAACTGGGCCTTCTTTAACCCATCATTGCCTAAAACCTTGGGAGAAAAGCCCAGCCTAAATATCTTCTTCATCACTTTCATCCAATGACTAACAAAAGAGTCTGAGAGCAACAAGAAAAGATAATTACACGGAACTGCTAAGAAACGTAAGTGTAACCACTCTTCGAGGGCATCGCTCCAAGCTTCACATTCAGCTGATCGAATACCCACTTCCAGATAAATAGCTGCGTTTCCCACATGGGATATGTAGAGATGAAAATGTAGAAAAAATTACTATAACTTATAAAGAAATACCTTACATCTCACCATAGTGGGGAAGACTGTGATGAGATCACCTAGTGGGGGAGACTGTGGTCAAATGACCTGTGCCTCTACTGAGTCTGCTGTCCAGGTGCTGACACTGGTATATAGAGCCCTAAATTGACATTTGGCAGGTAACTTCACTTTAATGTTTTTGGTGCCTGCTAAAAACTTGTTTGTTTATAAGCCTACTCTACCCAGATATGTCAAGCTGATATGTGTTTGAATATGTAATTTTATTTTATCATGTATATTTAAAGTTGTTTTTTAAAAATGTTTTGTTTTCATGTGTTTTGATGTCTTTTGTTTTTAAGATGTTTTAAAGTACTTTTAGTGTTTTTGTTTGCCGCCCTGGGCTCCTTCTGGGAGAAAGGGCAGGATATAAAATAAACAAATAAATAGATATTTTCAGCTGTTGAGGAAGAGAGAGGTGAAATTTTTTTTTTCATTATTAAATAGGGGCCATCTTTATTTTCAGCATGGTCATTCAGTGCAATAGGGGCTTCCCTCCAAACCTGCCTAGCAACCAACTGGAAGTGGGATGGGTACACACCATACATTCAAAGCACATTTAAAATACATGACTCTCCCCAGAGAATCCTGGGAAGTGTTGTCTGTTAAGGGTGCTGGGAACTGTAGTACTATAAAGGATGAACTATAAATATGCTTTTACATGTATGGTGGGGATGCAGCCTAGGTAACCGAACAAGAACTGAAACACCCTTTCCAGATGTCCGTTCAGGTGGAATGAACATGTGTAGGAGAAGTGGCATTTATGTGTGTATGTGCACATGGATGCATATGCTTGCGCTACACTTGTTTATTTAAATAATAAATCATCCCTTCTATTTCAGATATTTGGATAAGAGTGACATTCCTTATGTGAGCAAAAACAGCATTGCCCATCCACAAGATAGAACCCCAAGATTTGCAGAAGTACAAACAATATTTAGGGGGAAATGCTAGGCAATGGGGGACCTAAAAACAGACCAATGAAGACAGGATATGCTTAGTTGGGATGGCCAGCTTTTGAAAAAGGAAGGGGGGATAGAAACCAGGAGTGGAGGAAAATGGAAAGGAGTATCCTGAACATTTTGTTGCAGGTCCTACTTGTCCCCTTACAAATGTTCATTCAGGCAGCACAAATGTGTGGGGAGTGGCATTGTGGTGGCATGCACTTATTTCAAGGTCTGGTACATGCAAGGGTTCATCTCAGACATTCAAAGGAAAGAAACGTGTGAGTGGAACCTGTTATCCCAATGCTGTTCCCCCAGTGCATGTTTACCCAAATGTCTGTAAGGTGTTAAGGATCCCCAGGTTTTTTTCTACTCTAGACAGTAGAAAAAAGTGTTTTGTGATTCCTTTAAAAGAAACCTGATTGCAGGTCTCTGGGAAATTAAATAGTGTACAGTTCCCAATATTCTTTACCCCTTCCGATCGCCACCATCAACCTCATATTGTGAAGGAAAAGCCATATGAGAAGTGCTGGCATTTGGAATACATTTTCATCACTGCTTGTTTCTTTGCAAGATTACCAAGTTTGATTAGCTATGTCATCTTTCTGGAAAATGTTGCAATAAGCACATTCTAGCCTTGCATGTTACGAGCTCCTTCTACAATTGCACTTTTTGCTGTAGAAATGAGTGGAACAATATTGAAATGGCCTTAATTATTCTTCCTTATCTTTCTTGATCATTTCTTCCTGACTGTTTGAAAGTCAGAAAAATGACAAAGTCTTTGTCTATGGCAGCATTTTTGTTATTGTTGTTGTTGTTGTTGTGTGTGTGGTGTTTATTTTTGCAAAGCTCACACACTTAAGCCAAGTGTGATGTAAACACTATTATTTATTTATTATTATTTTATTTATTAAATTTATATTCCATCCTTCCTCCCAGGAGGAGCCCAGGATGGCAAACAAAACACTAAAAACACTCTAAAAACATCTTAAAAACAGACTTTAAAACATTTTAAAACAAAACATCTTTAAAAACATATTAAAACAAAACATTTTTAAAAACATATTTTTTAAAAGCTTTAAAAACATTTTAAAAAGCATTTCCAACACAGACGCAGACTGGGGTAAGGTCTCCACTTAAAAGGCTTGTTGAAAGAAGAAGGTCTTCAGTAGGAGGAAAAAAGATAAAACAGATGGTTATATTTAAGGTGAGGGAATTCCAAAGGGTAGGTGCCACAACACTGAAGGTCCGTTTCCTATGTTGTGTGGAACGGATCTTCTGAAAAGATGGTATCTGCAGGAGGCCCTCACCTGCAGAGTGTAGTGATCAACTAGGTGTATAAGGGGTAAGACGATCTTTCAGGTATCCTGGTCTCAAGCTGTACAGTATAGGGCTTTGTACACCGAAACCAGCACTTTGAACTTGGCCCAGTAGCTAACAATCAGCCAGTGCAATTCTTTCAACAGCAGGGTAACATGTTGACGATACCCCGTCCCAATGAGCAGTTGCACTGGTGCATTTTGCACCAGCTGCAGCTTCTGGACCAACCTCAGGGGCAGCCTCACATAGAGTGCATTACACTTCTTGTTACTCCTGCTGCAGTGACAAACTCTATGTCACATCCACACCATACATTTAAAACACCCCTATACCTCTTCAACAGTCATGGAGAACCCTGGGAACGGTAGTTTGTTAAGAGTTCTGGAAATTGTAGGCCTGTCAGGTCAACACTCTTTTTTTTATCATTAATTTTTATTCAAATTTTCAAAGACAAGAAACAAAACAAAACAAAAACAACCAAACAATAAAATAAAATGTTGACTTCCGATTTGTCGCAGATCAGTTATAGGTCTACAATATATAACAATCCTATCTCTAAAATTATATTATAAAATCACTTTCCTCCAGTAGTCATCTTAATTAATCATCAAATCTCATAAACATTATTTTATTCTTTCCACAAAAAGTCCAAGAGAGGTTTCAATTCCTTGAGAGATATATCTTTCAATTTTTCTCCAAATAAACATATCGCTTAATCCATCTAATTCAAATCTGTTAGGCCCAATAATTTCAATAGCCATTCTTCCATTATCTATATTAATTCCATCTTCCATCTTCAATAATCCTGTTAAGTCCAGTAATTTCAGTAGCCATTCTTCCGTTATCAGTATCCCATAATAATCTTGTTGTCATAGCCATAGTCCAAATAAACATATCAATTAATCCATCTCGTCAAATCTGTTAAGTCCAATAATTTCCATAACCATTCTTCCATTATCAATATTAATTCCATCTTCCATCTTCAATAGTCCTGTTAAATCCAGTGGTTTCAGTATCCATTCATCCATTATCAGTATCCCATGATGATCTTGCTGTCATAGCCATAGTCATATAACAAGAGTCTGATGGGAATTTCCCCCATCACAAATATGTCCTTGCCATCAATTCTGAATATGTTGTTGAAATATTGTTGTAAAGTCACATCTCTGCTCTGGGTGCATCTTTGCTCTGTCACATATTTGTAGTTAATTCCATAACTTTTTTCTATGTCAAGCCCCATCACATCATTCCAGTCAAGAATTCTGAATATGTTGCTGAAATATTGCTGCAAAGTCATATCTCTGTTCTTCTTTTTTACAAAATGCACTGGCTCATTTCTTAAGAGTTTCTCCACTGTCACATATCTGTAGCCAACTCCATAGATTTTTTCTATGTCAGGCTCCATCACATCATTCCAGTCCAGAAAATTATCCAAGACATTGATAACTTTACAACCAAAATCTTCATTAATTTCTTCAGAGACGTTGAATTCCAAACAGCAAACTTTATTTCTAACATCCATAAACTCCAAATCTTTTTCCAATTTCACATTTGTTCCAATCTCCAGGGCTTGTAGCTTCCCTATCCCATCAAACTCCTCTCTCACAAAATCCATTGTTTCTTTAAGCTCCTGCGTCATTTTGTTAAATTCAATTTTCATCTCCTGTCTACCCTGTCTCAGGGTTTGTTTCATTATCTCAATCTCACCCATTATTTTCTGAAACATAATTTCTTCCATGGTCTCAATCACTTTCCTGGTTGTCTTTCTTAAAACCATAGAAACAAAAATTATTTCAGCCACAATTGGGTTAATGTTCCAGGCTTGCTTATATCAGTGTAGACAATACAGCCTGCCTTATCTCTATGTATTCAGGAATACAAAAACAAACTTAGTTCCCAACATCAAAACAATTAGTGGCGTCGTGAATAAGCAGATTCGTCAAAATGAAATAGACAAAAAAAAAAGAAGTTTTTGTTCCCCCCTCCTCGAAATAGAAATCCCTCTTCCGTTGGTATCTTTAGAATGCACCTCCAGGACAGCTTTTTGCGATAAAAACAAAGATAAGCTTTTTCGATTTCTTTCCTCCTTAATTTCGTTAGTGAAAGAGAAAAGCCATAAACTCACCTAGAAATTCTTCACAGCTGATTCATTGACAAATCTCTTTTTTGCTACACCAATTTAAACCAAGTAAAAAAAGAAAATAGAAAGAAGGATGCTTATCTGCCTGTTGAAGTCCGTTTTTCTTTAAAGAAAAGATAAACGTGTCGCTGTAATCAGCAAGAGCTTGATGAAAGTCCATCCGGCATTGCAGTTTGAACCTTCTCTCATAAATAAATGAAATCCAGTCCTCCCCACAAAAACAGGCTTTGTGGTTGATCTCTACGTTTCTCCCTGACCGGGAGAAAATCTTTATCAGTCAAAAAGAGCGTTGTGACTGATTTTAAAGCTGAAAAAGCTTCTTCTGAGACAAGAGCTCGTCTCAGAGGCAGCACAGGCAAAGCAACCCTTCCCGGAAGTCCGTCAGGTCAACACTCTTAACAAACTATAGCCCCTAGGATCCTTATGGGGAAGCCATGACTGTTAAAGTGGTATAGGAGTGCTCTAAATGATCTGTCTGTAATATTGCAGTGCTGAAAGGTTCTTCAAAGGTGTCGTGGATGCCTGCACTAGGAGGAGTGAAACAGATGATCCAGTGCTCTTCCTGTACTCAGACCCAGCCTTGGGAGGGCCTTTGGCACACACAAAAACTTAAATGGGCTCCCCAACGGTTTCTGTGTATTTATATCAATTACATTTTTATCTTGCCCTTCCTCCAAAAAGCTCACAGTAACATCATACCACTCTCCCCAGTCTGATCCTCCCAACAACTCTGTGAAGTAGGTTGGACTTGGGTCAGGGCTGTGACTCAGGGGCTGTACAGAACCTGTTCTGTATGCAGAGCGCTCCAGGTTCAGTCCACGGCACTTCCAGGTAGGGATGGGGAAGACTCCTGTCTGACACCCTGGAGAACCACTGCCAGGCAGCGTAGACAACATTGAGACAGATGGACCAATGACCTGCCTATTGGATCCCAGCAGACCAAAACTCTGTGCATCACGGATGAAGACCTTTTATAGGCTCAGACACTTCTCAGCATGCTTTCTAACTCATCTTAGTTTTATGGTATAACTCTGCTGGATTTTGTTGGCTTTCTAGCTGTTGATTCTGTGCTTTTGTCTTTGTTTTGGTTTTTAATTTTTTAATTGTAATTTTATGATTGATTGTACAGCTCCCTGGGACTTTTATGCTGAAGGGTAGCCTAGAAGTGATTGTAATAATAATTATTATAATGTTATACCATGCTGGCTTATATATAGTAACTTTGTAGAATGGTTTGCATAACAACACAGGAGGGAACCAAGTGCAGAAGCTAGCTAGAAAACCATTTTGCTTTCCCTGAAGGCTAACACAGTATACGTTATTTTATCAGAGGCAGTATGCTTCTGAATACCAGTTGCTGGGAATTCCAGAAGGACTCTTCTTGTGTTCGTAGGAAAATTCTGAGCAAGATCATGACAAAGTTATGCATTTGAAGCTGAAATCTTCTCCACACTTACCTGGCAATCAACAGGGCCTGTTTCTGAGTAGACATGCACAGGCTTGCACTGTCAAAGACCTATTTGTTTCAGTAAGCGTGCACTTATTCTTTTTCCATTGAAATCAAAAGTGCTTGAGTTTGGCTGGATTGTGCCTTTTTAATAGTATGTTCTCAGAATATATATCTTCATTTCTCCTTTTCTCTATGTATTTTTTCATGGTTTTTGACAGAAAAGTTCTTTACGGGACTTCCTAGATACAGGAAAAATCAGGCCACTTCTCCCACCCCACCCCAAAATCAGATCCTCTTTTATTGGAAAAGCTTCACCAAACTAAACCGTTTTGCATGCAAATGGCTTTCTGGCTAAATGCTAGGTTACAAGTTTATCTTCAAGGGATTTGTATGGAAATTCTTCCCAAATGGATTCTGTGTTTTATCACAATGTGTGTGTGTGTGTCAGTAGTGGCAAATTCAGAAGTGCAGGGTCCCTTCATGTTAGTCACAGCCATGCCCCCTCCCCCTTTTTTTGCTGTGGGGTTGAGAATGAGATCCTTGTTAATGCCTTCTCTCACAACAAACAGACATTCCTAGGAGCCATGAAAGGGGAGGCTGTGTGTTAGCTACTGAGAAGAGTCTTCTCAATGGCTGACTCACCTCCTTTCACTCTGATTGGCTGCAATCAACAGGAAAGGACAAGGAAGCATGTTAGAAGACTCTGCTCAGTGGCTAACACACTCCCCCTTCATGCTGATTGTCTCATAGATGCTGAAGACATAGAGACCCTGCTCCCAAAAAGGTAATGGATGTAAGATCCCCTGAGACACTGGACGACTACACCTCTGGTGTGTGTGAATGTTTCTCAATTTCTCTCATGCTTCTCCCATTGGTAACAGAACAGCTCAGGAATGAAGCAATATTGGTGGGATACAATGAACATTAATTAAGGAAGATCAGTCTTCTAATAGGTCTTCATTTAGAAGAAGCTGGTGTTGCCAAAGTGGTGCCTATAGGCACAAATGCACCCTTTGGGACTTTCTCTACGAACTGCTCTTTCGGAGGGAGTATGACCCCATCCAAAGCAGGCAATTGACTAATTATCTAGACTCAGAAAACTTGGGATTCTCTGAAATTGACCCTGGAGATAGGATTGGAACCTCTGTAAAACACTGCCTCCAGTACCTATCTCACCAGATCAGCTCAGAAAGATACCATGGTCACAGCAGCTTACAAGATATAGCTCTATGCATAGTTGTATCTTGTAAACTGCTGTGAGAACCCCTCAAGTTATATAAAAACAATTTACAATGAAAGCATCAGCCATAAAAGGTGGGCCCCCTCTTTACGGCACTTTGCTTTTCGGCGTTCCGCTAATGCGGCGCGCAAATGCGGAAAGTCCGTGCTTTAAGGCGCTTGTTCTGCTTTTATGGCGGTTTTTCTTGTCCATTTTCGCGCAACGCGCACCATTATTGTCTATGGGTTCCACTTTTTGGCGGTTCCCGGAACGGAACCTGCCGTATAAGTGGGGCCCGCCTGTAGTTTAAAAAGCTAACTCAAACTCAAGCTGAAAAGTTTCAATAATAGCAACAGATTTTACAGCTCTTCTAAAGGATAGGAAAGTGATGGTGCTATTGCTCAGGTGTGTGAAAGTGTGGCTTCAGTGTTCATGAATATATTCAAATATTTCCTAATATCTGCAAGGGTAAGTCCTGTCTCACTAACCTATTATAGTTATTTGAGAGTGTCAACAAGCATATAGATAAGAGGTGATCCAGGTGACATAGTGTACTTGGACTTTCAACAACCTTTCAACAAGGTACTTCACCAAAAACTTCTGAGTAAGCTTAGAAGTCATGGAATAAGAGGAGACATCTTGTTGTGGATCAGGAACTGGCTAGGAAACAGAAAGCAGTAGGAATAAATGGACAGTTGAGGCATGTAGAAAGTGGAATCCCCCAAGGATTGCTATTGGGACCTGTGCTTTTTAACTTGTTCATAAACAATCTAGAGTTAGGGGTGAGCAGTGAGGTGGCCAAGTTTGTTGGTGATACTAAATTGTTCAGGGTTGTTTTTTTAAAAAAAAGGATTGCAAAGAGCTCCAAAAGGACCTCTCCAAACAGAGTGAAAGGATGTTAAAATGGCAAATGCAATTTAATTGAAAGAAGTGTAAAAGTATGCATATTGGAGCAAAAATCCCTTAATTTCACATATATGCTCATGGGGTCTGCTGGTGGTAACTGACCAGAAACAAGACCTTGGGGCTGTAGGGGATAGCTCAATGAAGATGTCGGCCCAGTATGTGGCAGCTGTGAACAAGGCAAATTCCATGTTAGGGATCATTAGGAAAGATATTGAAAATAAAACTGCTGATATCATAATGCCATTATACAAATCTATACCCACATTTGGACTACTGTGTACCATCTGATCGCCTCACCTCAAAAAGGATATTGTAGAGTTGGAAAAGTTTCAAGAAAGGGCAACCCAAATGATCAAGGGATGCAGCGATTCCCCTGTGAGGAAAAGTTGCAGCATTTGGGGCTTTTTAATTTTGAGAAAAAGTGAGAAAGAGATGGCATGATAGAAATGTATAAAATTGGCATGGAGAAAGTGGATACAGAGAAGTTTTTCTCCCTCTCTCCTAACACTAGAATTTGTGGACATCCAATGAAACTGAATGCTGGAAGATTCAGCACAAACAAAATAAAGTACTTCTTCATACAACACACCGTTTTTTTAACTTTGAAATTATCTCCCACAAGAGGCAGTGATGGCCCCCAACTTGGATTTAAAAGAGGATTAGACAAATCCATGGAGGATAAGGCGAAATGGCTATTAGCCATGATCGCTATGCTCTGCCTCCATAGGTGGAGGTGGCATGCTTCCGAATACCAGTTGCTGGAAACTGCAGAAGGAAAGAGTCTCTTTGCACTCAGGTCCTGCTTGTGGGCTTCCCATGGGCTAGCCACTGTGAGAACAGGATGCTGGGCTAGATGGGCCACTGGCCTGATCCAGTAGGCTCTTCTTATGTTCTAAACCTTTTTTGTTGTTGATGATGATGGCTTAAACATTAATGGTGCAATAGGGCATGGATGGGGAACTGGTTGGACTCCAACTCCCATCAGTCCCAGCCAGCATGGCCAATGGCCAGGGATGATGAGAGCTGTAGTCTAGTAACATCTGAAGGGCCACAGGTGTTCTACTGCCAGCAAAGCTGGGGCAAAATGTTTTGCTCCTAGATTCAGGACTGACATCCTTCATCTAGCATTAAATAAAACACTGGACAGTACTTTGAACCCCAACTTATATAGCAATTTGCCTACGAACTCAAACCTTTGGATCTTGATTATCCTAAAGACAAGGATAAACCAGCCTCATATTCCAAAGGTATAACTTGATAGGTATAACTGAAACTTGGTGGGAAGACTCCCATGACTGGAATACAGCAATTAAAGGATAAAACTTGTTCAGAAAGAACAGAAGGAATAAAAAGGGAGGTGAGTCACGCAATGTTAAAAATATGTATCCCTGCACAGAAACAGAGGAAGATAAGCTTGGTAGCTCCACCGAGAGTATCTGGATTAAAATTAATGGGGCAAGTAATAAAAGGAATGTGGTGCTTGGAGTCTACTACCGACCACCCAATCAAGGAGAAGACGAGAATGTAACTGTTGAAAAGCAAATTGCCAATGTTTCGAGAAGGCATGATGTAGTAGTAATGGGGGACTTCAATTATCCCTATATCTGTTGAGAGACAAATTCTGCCAAACACGCCTCCTCCAAGAAATTTCTGACTTGTGTTGGAGATAGCTTTCTCCTACAGAAAGTGGAGGAAGCAACCAGAGGATCAGCTATCCTGGACTTGATTCTAACCAAGAGATGATTTGGTGGATGAAGTGGCAGTTACAGGAACTCTGTGGGAAAGTGACCACACCATACTTGAATTCTTGATTTTAACAGAAGCAAAAGCTGAGAGTAGCCATACATGCACCCTGGCATCAGGAAAGCTGATTTTAATAAACTCAGAACAATTGTAAGTACTGTTCAATGGCAAGCAACCCTAATGAGAAAAGGAATCCAAGATGGGTGGGAGTTTCTAAAAAAGGAAATTCTAAAAGTGCAATGGCAAGCAATTCCAACAAGGAAAAAAGGGGGGAAACAGCAGAAGAAGCCAAAGTGGCTTCACAAAAAGCTTAGAGATGACCTGAAAACAAAAAAGGACACATATAGGAAGAGGAAAGAAGGCCAGGCTACAAAGGAAGAGTACAGGCAGGTATCACAGGCAGGGATGGCTTCAGGAAGGCTACAACTGAGAATGAGCTGAGGTTAGCCAGAGATGCTAAAAGCAACAAAAAAGTCTTCTGGTACATCCATAGTAAAAGACAGAGAAAAGAAATGGTGGCACAGCTACTCAATAAGGATGGCAAAATGAGAACAGATGACAAAGAAAAGGCAGAAGTGCTCAGTTCCTACTTTGGCTCAGTCTTCTCCCCAAAAAGTGTCTATGACCCTCCCGGGAAACATGGGAGGGGCAGGATTGGAGCTTGAGATTGATAGACAAACGGTCAAAGAATACCTAATCACTTTGAACAAGTTCAAATTGGCAGGTCCCGATAAACTGCATCCTAGAGTATTGAAGGAACTGGCTGAAGAACTCGCAGAACTGCTGTCTATTATCTTTGAGAAATCATGGAGGACTGGTGAAGTGCCAGATGACTGGAGGAGAGCTAATGTTATCCCTATCTTTAAAAAGGGTAAAAAGGAGGAACCTGGGAACTACAGACTAGTCAGTCTGACATCAATCCCTGGAAAAATTCTGGAGCAGATTATAAAGCAGTCAGTCTGTAAGCACCTTGAAAACAACGCAGTGATTACTAGGAGCCAACATGGATTTATGAAGAACAAATCCTGCCAAACGAATCTTATCTTGTTTTTTGATCAGGTAACCTCCCTTGTAGACTGTGAGAATGCTGTGGACATAATATATCTTGACTTCAGCAAAGCTTTTAACAAAGTGCCCCATGATATTCTGATTAGCAAAGTAGCTAAATGTGGACTGGATGGAATAACTATCAGGTGGATCCACAGTTGGCTCCAGAATCGTTCTCAGAGAGTGTTTATCAATGGTTCCTTCTCAAACTGGGCGGAAGTGAGTGGGGTACCCCAGTGCTCGGTCCTGGGCCCAGTGCTCTTCAACATTTTTATTAACAACTTGGATGAGGAGGTACAGAGCATGCTTATCAAATTTGCAGATGATACAAAATTGGGGGCACGTCTAATATTGTGGAAGACAGAAACAAAATTCAAAGGGATGTTGATAGGCTGGAGCATTGGGCTGAAAACAACAGAATGAAATTCAACAGGGATAAATGCAAAGTTTTACACTTAGGAAAAAGAAACCAAATGCATAGTTATAAGATGAGGGATACTTGGCTCAGCAATACGACATGTGAGAAGGATCTTGGAATTGTCGTTGATCACAAGCTGAATATGAGCCAACAGTGTGATGTGGCTGCAAAATATGTAAATGCTATTTTAGGCTGCATTAACAGAAGTATAGTTTCCAAATCACATGAAGTATTAGTTCCCCACTATTCAGCACTGGTTAGCCCTCATCTTGAGTGCTGCATCCAGTTCTGGTCTCCGTACTTCAAGAAGGATGTGGACAAACTGGAACAGGTTCAGAGGAGGGCAACAAGGATGATCAGGGGACTGGAAACAAAGCCCTATGAGGAGAGACTGAAAGAACTGGGCATGTTTAGCCTGGAGAAGAGAAGACTGAGGGGAGATATGATAGCACTCTTCAAGTACATGAAATATTGCCACACAGAGGAGGGCCGGGATATCTTCTCGATCATCCCAGAGTGCAGGACATGGAATAATGGGCTCTGGTTGCAGGAAGCCAGATTTCAACTGAACATCAGGAAAAACTTCCTAACTGTTAGAGCCATATGACAGTGGAACCAATTACCTAGAGACAGAGCTTGGAAAAGTTACTTTTTTGAACTACAACTCCCATCAACCCAAACCAGTGGCCATGCTGGCTGGGGCTGATGGGAGTTGTAGTTCAAAAAAGTAACTTTTCCAAGCTCTGCCTAGAGAGGTAGTGGGCTCTCCAACACTGGAGGCATTCAAGAGGCAGCTGGGCAGCCATCTGTCGGCAATGCTTTGATTTGGATTCCTGCATTGAGCAGGGGGTTGGACTTGATGACCTTATAGGCCCCTTCCAATTCTACTATTCTATGATTCTAGGTCATTCTGTTTGCCCCTAGTTTGAGCTAAAAATTAGTAGAAACCACCATTGGAGTGGGATCCTTCCAGACAATCCAGCTTTTTGTTGAGCCCCATTGTTTTCAATAGGGCAATGAATCATCTGCTTTAATCTTAAATCTCCCCTCTTGAATTCAATGGGGCTTAAAAAGGCTTAATGTTGGCTGGATAGTGGCCAAATTTTAATCGCTTGGATCAGAGCTTGGAAAAGTTACTTTTTTTGAACTACAACTCCCATCAGCCCCAGCCAGCATGGCCACTGGATTGGGCTGATGGGAGTTGTAGTTCAAAAAAGTAACTTTTCCAAGCTCTGCTTGAAACCTGTATATCTGCTGTTCTCACTATTGTAAATCTTACTGAGCAATGGAAATTCAACCAACAGCAGCTGGACAGAAACAGAGCCAATAACCAATATGGAGGTAGACATATTTTTGAACATCAAAAGCACTTCATTTAAACCAGGGTGCAGGATCATTACAAATGCCAAAGCTGATTCTGCTCCATCTTCTGAAAAATTCAACCACATTTGGGAACGGACCCGACAATCAGCTCTAATCTGCTTCCATGTCAGGGGTTGGTAACTTGTGGCCTTCTAGATGTTGTTGGATTCCTAACTTCCCTCAGCCCCAGCGAACATGGCCAATGGCCAGGGATAATGGGAGTTATAGTTCAGCAACTGTCTTGTGATCAGTGGTGCAGCTGGGCAACTTCAGACCCTGAACTTAATGGTTCTAAAGGACCCCTCTTTTTTAGACTTCAGTTGTGAAGCACACAATTGCTGCTGCTGTTGTGATGCTATATTTATCATCTTGGGAATAAGCACCATTTTGTTGTAGAAAAGGACAATATATAGTTAAAGGAAAAAATAATGAAAAGAGCTTCTGTAACTATGTACATGTGTAGCCTGCCATCTCCTGACTTTAAAATATATATTTAAAAATAATAAGGGGAAAAATGGATACTGCAGTGACCAGTGTCAGCCCAAGTAGACCCTGTCATGTCAATATCAGCCCAGGTATTGATGCCCCACCTTTTATCTCTCCCCACAATCTGCCACTCTCAGTGTGAACATTTGGGGGTTCCCCCTGGGCTTCAGGGCCCCGATCTTTGGCTCCCACTGTTTATGGCTTTGTCTTGTGTCACTCAAAGGGCAGAATCTACTGGGAGGTTCTTCAGCACTACACCCATTCATGCCAGTAAAACTGCTGACTCTTTCCATGCAGGATGCTGCAGGAACCCATGTACCTTTGCTGAAGATCTTCCAGGATGGGATTGCATTGTACATGGGTTCCTGCAGCATCCTGCATGGAAAGAGTCAGCAGTTTTACTGCTCTGCCTCGAATCTGCAAGGCCTTGTGTACAAAAGGTACAACTCAAGTGGGCTATCCATGGGACAGGGGGGAGAGTGGGATTGCACCCACCATCCTGGCCCCAAATGCCATTCATTGATCAGCTCTGTACACATGATGAGGGACCATGCAAATTACTTTTCAAAATCATAAGCATAAATCTTGGCTACGAGGCATTCCCTGCACTCAGTAGTAGCTAACTGGTGGCCCTCCAGATGTGTTTGACTCCAAATCCCATTAGCTCCAGCCAGCACGATAGGAGATGGAGTCCAAGAATCCCTGGAAGGCCACAGTTGCCCCACCCCTTCAGTAGAAAGTGAATTTCTCAGTTAAGTAAAGCAACAGGGCAGATTGCAAAGATGTAGAAACTTGCCAATATTGTTGGAAGTGCAACAGCAGAGATCATTCATTATGTAACTTAAGGGCTAATTCCTGTTATTAGAAAGTCAGCTAACCATGAGGGGTGGTGGTGAAGATGTTGCTTAGCAACCAGGCAGAATGGCATGGTATTTAATAAGGTAGCATGTACTCTGATTGGCTGTGTTGTTTCCGCTGTATGTTTTGGTTGAATGTCTCCCTGCCCTGTAAAAGACCTGACCTGAAAAGCAAAACTTCTATGTTCCTTTTTCCTCAAATTGTACACTGTTTTTGTTCAGTTTGCTCAGTAAAGCGTTAAGACTTTTCTCTCTGGATTCCATCTGCGTTATTTAAGTGCAAAAGGTAAAGGTAAAGGTGTCCCTGCACTTATAGTGTGAGTCGTTTCTGACTCTTAGGGTGACGTCTTGCGACGTTTACTAGGCAGACTGTATATATGGGGTGGGATTGCCAGTTCCTTCCCCGGCCTTTCTTTACCCCCTAGCATATGCCAGGTACTCATTTTACCAACCACGGATGGATGGAAGGCTGAATGGACCTCGACCCCTTTTACCAGAGATTTGACTTCCTCCTTCTGTTGACTTTGCTAATAAACATCTCAAAAGATTGGAAACAGGTATAAGCAAGTGTGGAATGGATTTCTTATCGACACATAATCTTCTGAGCTCAAGGGCATTGCTGACCCATGACATAAAGAACTGTTTTGGGTTGGAGGAAGGGTTTAATTCTTTTTACTGTTTATTTTATGTATTACTTCTTTGGACATTGCATTCTGGCCCATATAAGAATGATACTCTCTCTCTTTCACTTTCATTCTTTTTCTCAGATCTTTGGCATGTGTGTTTCATTCCCAATTCTTTAAAGTTTTGTTGAATTTTACACAATTCTGTTTTGCAAGCCTGTGTGCATGTGTGTTGAAAAATAACATTTTTTAAAAAACATAAGCATTGACATTATTTAAATAATATTATGTGAAACTAATAGGGCTGTTTCTCTCCCCACCCCCCTTTAAACACGAGTCATTTATTTATTTGTTTGTTTTAATCACCTGCTGATATCTTTTTTTTCAGGAGAGAAACTGTATGTTTGCCAAATAGTTTTTTTTTTTGGCCTAAGTTAAGTGATTTTTGGAGGTGTCTGTAGACTTCTGCAAAAATGAAGGCGAGGAAAGTTAATGAAGCTAGGCATAGAGCTGCAGGGATGACTTTCATAGATGAGAGCACTACAAAAAGAAATGGTTTTCTATGGCAGCCGAAGAGCCAGTCATTCCGGAAATCTTGTTCCAACAGGAGGAGAGGAATGAGCCGGCGACCACTCTCTCCCATCTGCTGTTATTTTTGTTCCTAACTCCAGTGATTCAGCTTCATCCCATGTGTTGCACGTTACTCTCCTGCTGTATTGTATCTCGATACTTGGACACTTCCACCCACAGGTTTTTCCTTCCCAAATGGTTTCCAGAATAACCCTCCAGATTTAAAGGTGATGGCTGCACTACGTGAAGTTGCCTTAAACAGCACCCTTTGCCCTGTTTGTTTATAAATTGGTCTGGCATTTGCATTTGTCTCAATGGGCTGGTCAACTATTCAGGGTTTTCCTTTCCAAAGGCCTTTTGTCAATTATGTGTCTGTCTGCACATCAGTGTTGTAACTGGGTGGTGGTGTTGTTTTAAAGTCCAAGCGTAGAGCTGTAAGAACTTTCATGAAGTGGATTGTAAGTTATGAAAAGATTTAATATCTGTACGCCCCATTGAAATGATAATGGGACAAGAAGAAACTGCACCAAATGTTGCAGTGTAGGGTACTGCTGTTCAAGATCTCCTCCCCCTCCTCCCCTTGGTTTGCTATGTCTTTCCCCCTCCCCCCCCCCACAGCCTGTGGCCCTCTTAGGTGTTTCCCCCCAAAGATTTTTGTGCTCCTGCAAATCTTGGAGTTTCCCCAAGTCAACTGATACCTCTGCCTTGTGCATGGATGGTGCCATTTTGGCTACATAACCAATGGCACTCACAGCCTGAACACCGCAAATAAAGGCTTTAAAGCTAATTGCAAATCCTTTCAGTGGAACTTAAGTGTGACTAAGGCTGCTGTCCAAACTCACCCCCACTGTTAATGGCTGGAAGGAGGTGGTAGAGTTCAGATTGCCTCCACTGTTAGAGTAGAGCACCACTGGTGGTGGTAGAGGTCCACCAGGGCAATAGCCTTGCTAGCAGAAAGCATCAAAATGGAACAAAATGGGGCAGCAGAGGCTTTGGGTCTGCTTAGAGCAGCTCCCCCACAACTCCCCAGTCCCTCATTAGAATTGCTCTGCCCATTTCTCTAGACTGGAGCAAGTTGCCCCAAACTGGTAAGAGAGATATGTCTTCTATTAAGGTAGCTGGTATACATTTGGAAGGATACACCCCTATTTCAGTACACATTTGGCCCCATTTCACTCCCTAGACATATCTTTTGATACAATGATTAGGGCTAGATCAACGACTTATGCCTCAATCCTATACACACACACCTAGGAGTAAAGCCCATTAAACTCAATGAGGCTTACATCTGAGTAGATGTGCAGGATTGCAGGAACCTTTTTTTTTTTTTTTTTTTGCTACAACAGACTTTCCTGGAATTTAGAGCAACCTTCCCCAACTGGTGGCCTCTGGATGCTTTAGACTACAGTTCCCTCCCATAACTGGCTATGCTGGCTGGAGCTAATGAGAGTTATAGATGGGGGAGGCTGTTTTAGAGAGTACATCCATTTGCTGTTTATTTATTTTTATTTTTTTATACCCCGCCTTCCTTTTCATCATAGAAACCCATGGCAGCTTACATATGGTTCCCAGGCGGTCTCCCATCCAGGCACTGACTAGACTAGGGTTGCCAGGTTCAGGGCCTGAGACTGATCCTGTATCTTTAGGAGAAGAGAACAAGATCAGTACAGCACATGTCTTGTTTCTATTATTTGGGCTGATTGCAGGTGTTGCCACCACTCACCGTATGCTCAGAGGCACACGTTACCAAATTCTTCCAAGCTACACAGGAAGTGAAAGACCAACCCAAATTGTGTTTGCATGTTTACAAATTTGTAGGGCAGTACAATATCTCAGAGAGGAGGTCAGGTCTCCTGCTCCCCTGGTGCATTCACTATAGCTGCCCAATTTCCCTGTTTTTTAAAGTTTGATAGAAATATCTGTTGGCTATAGGTACATTCTTAAACTGCAAGGTTTTTTTACCTATTAGTGAATATATTTATTCTGATGCACACTTTCCCCTAATATATGCATTTTTGTAAAGATTGTTTGGTTGGAGGACTGCATCGCAAAATTTGGACAAGTGCAAATTTTCACAGGTGCTTGGTTTTCTCATTGTTTCAGAAAGTGAGAATTTGAAAGATCCAGCTTTAAATATGAACTGAATTTAATTTCTCATCCATTTGAACATTACATGTTCTCTCTGTGTTGCCAAATTAACTAATCAAAAAGCAGTCAACTCTGGGATGCTTCCTTGCTGGGACACAAGAGCTCCTCCAGAGTCCATGAGTTGTTGATTGTAGCCCTAATATGTTATACAAATGTCGCTGTTTGTTTTGTAAGATTTCATTGTGAACAACAACAAAGTATGGCTCCTTCCCGTCTCAAATCACAATAGAAGGATTGCAAGTGACAGTCTGGAAAGAGAAACACAGCTGCTAGAAACTAAAAATGAAGCCTGCTAAGGGTTTTTAAAGGCCTTATATTCCTGTGGATAATTATGGTAATGAAAAACAGTACAGCTGATTTAACAGAGCTATAAATTATCATTGCAGGGACCCACACCTCACTTATTTCAATGGGATTTGCATGGGTAGACAATAGTAAAGTGGAGCCTGTAAATATGAAAAGCCACGGCATATACACCATACCTTTAAAGCACATTATTTCCCCAAAGAATCCTGGGAACCACAGTTTACCCTCCCAGCAATGCCCAGCACCCTTAGCGAACTACAGTTTCCAGGATTCTTTGGGGAAAATAATGTGCACAGGCATCAACAGGCAATGGTCTGAAGGCACATGAGGCCAGTGTCCTGTCCAGGTCTAGTCTAGGGTTGCCAGGTTCCTGGCCTGAGACTGATCCTGTATCTTTAGGAGAAGAGAAAGTCAGCCAAATGCAGGTGTTCTTGCAACTCTGTAATGAGAAAAACCACAAGGCGGAATCGTTCCTTCCCCCTGCACAACTTTTAAAGATACAGAAGACCTCTTGGTTGCCAGGCCCAGCCTCCAAGAGGTCTTCTGTATCTTTAAAAGATGTGCAGGGGGAAGGGAGAATTCTACCTTGTGGTTTTTCCAATTACAGTGTTGCAAGAACACCTGCACGTGGCTGACTTTCTCTTCTCCTAAAGATACAGGATCAGTCTCAGGCCAGGAACCTGGCAACCCTATATCAAATGGCCTGAGTCGCTATAAGGTAGATTCCTTTGTTCCTAAAAGTGGAAAGAGAGCAAAGGGCCACAGTGACTTCAAATTTTATTTATCTATTTTATTTACAATATTTATATATTGCTTTATTGTAAAAAACCTCAAAGTGGTTTACAGAAAGAATTACAACAATAAAATTATTGGCAAAACAGTTAAAGACAGGTATTTAAAAACATTCAAAATAATAAAACCAACAATGAATTAAAAACAGATAAAAAGCACAATAGCTTCTACCTGCTACAATAGCTTCTACCTTCCTTGCCTAAACAAAAATGATTTTAGCAGGTGCTGAAAAGAGTAAAATTAAGGTGCCTGTGCAATATCAATAGGCAAGTTCCAAAGGATAGGTGCTGCCACACTAAAGGACTGATTTCTTATAAGAGCAGGACATGTATTATATGGCACCTGTAACATGGAAAGCACACCTTGAACTTGGTCTGGTAGCAAATCGGCAACCAGTGCAGATTTCAGAGCAGAGGTATTATGTTCTGATAGGGTTTCACTCATGTCAGCAATCGTGCCACAGCATTCTGCACTAACTGCAGCCCCCTAGTCAGGCTGTGCTGCTTGAGGATTTCTGTGAGCTTGGCTGACTGGCTGCCAGGATTTTTTTAGTTTTGGTGTTGCTTAGGAATGCTGAATGGTTGTGGGATGCTGAGTTTTCTGCCTTACTCATAGGAATTTTGTTGTGGTTGGTATGGTATTGCATTTAGGAAATCATCACTGTCTTTTGTTTATTTTTCTACTTGCATTTCATTTATCTTTAACCTCACTCCCTTACATCCATAGAAGCAACAACAGTGGTTCCATGAACTCTGCTGAGCCCCCTTGAACCCACTGATGATGTACCTTGTTGGTTGCATGATGGTTTGTTTCTTGCCCAATAGTGGTAAAAGAGAATTAACATACTGGGAGGTGTGGCTGCAATTGTTGTTCCCAAGCTGCTGTCTGTGAAGGTAGACCATAGCACGTGTTTTCTTTCTGTCAGTTATTACTCACTGGTATTGGATTGGCTGTCAAAGTGAGTTTATAGCAGCCTTCAGGGTAGACAGAAAAGAATAGAGAATCTTCTTACTCATACTGATTTCTCAAACCTCTTTCTGAAGTGAAGGGTCAAATCTGTTAAGTATTTTGGAACAGCCATGTTAAACAGTAGGGGCAGGGCATTCCAGGCAGGGTGTTGCCAACCCTGCTTGGATATGGATATCTTTGGAGAGGATCCCTAGTGAAGTTTTACCAACAGCACAAACCAAACCATATCTACTCAGAAGTAAGTCCTGTTGAGTTTTATGGGGCTTAGTAAGTGTGTTTAGAATTGCAGCCTTCAGGGGCATCCAGCTTTACTCCTGAGTGCTCCCATCTAACATCTCCACAACACTAGGCTCCTTTCTTCCTACAATGGCCTTCTGGTGACTGGCCTGGCCTGAGGGCACTTAAACCCTTCTTGCCAGAAGCAAGTAGGCTAGATTAAATGTTCCCTACCCAGGCTCCATGTTTTAGCTAAATTTTCTATTTTAATTTCCAATCAGAGAATTTTTTAAAAAATTGTATGCTCCAAGCAACTGTGATTGATGCTTAATGTATCATGCTTAATGACATCACTCGGGCTTGCCCCTGTGACATATTTAAGGCTCGCCCCTGTGACATATTTAAGGCTCGTCCCTGTGACATCACTCGGGCCTGCCCCTATGACATCACTGCAGTCCTCCCCTATGAGATCACTAGGGTTCACCCCTGAAATCTCAGGGTTTGGGATGCTTCTGACCTGGTACCCGTAATTCAGAACTATTTTGTGTGAAAACCCTTGTGGCAGCTGGAGACCATTATGACATATGATCTCAGAACACTGACTCATTAGGCAATATGCTAAAATGATTTTGATTCTGAATGTCTCCCAATAGTTTGGGTAGGAGACTCAGTAACCCTTGCTGCAAACTCTGGTACATGGATGGCCATGTGGGAAAGAGGTGGCAGTCTAGGATATTAGAAGCCTTCAGCAGACTAAAAACACCCCCACGTTTAGCATTTAGCATTTGGCAAATGATTCCAGCATTGAAGCCAGTGGCTGCAGTCATCAAGTCACCTCCTCCATAGTATTTCCAAAAGCTTCAGTGGCCCTGCTCCAGGCTAAATGGCTTGACAATCATGGGGATAAAAATATGCGTAATTTGTCTGGAGTACAAAATCTATTAGAAACTGGTGCTAGTTGACCAGGATATTTAGTGTGCAATATGGTGATGATATCCCACTCTATTTCTCAGTAACATCTGAACTGGGAGAAGCTGCGCAAGGCCTGGACCAGTGCCTAGACTTGGTGGTGAACTGGATGAGAGCAAATAAACAGACTGAATTCTAACAAGACGGAAGTGCTGTGGGTTGTGGTTCCTGAGTTTGGATAATTGGTCAGTTGTCTGCTTTGGATGGGGTTATACTCCCTCTGAAAGAGCAGGTTTGTAGTCTGGGGGTGCTCCTAGATCCATCTTTGTCACTAGAGGTCCAGGTGACCTCAATGGCTAGGAGTGCCTTTTACCAACTTCAGCTGGTAAGACAGCTGCAACCGTATCGGGATCACTGTTGTCCCTGCAATGGCAACCTCCAGGCTGGGTCACTGTAATGTGCTCTATGTAATGTGCTCTATGTGGGACTGCCCTTGAGATTGGTCCAGAAGCTGCAGCTAGTGCAAAATGCAGCAGCATGACTACTCATTGGGATAGGACATTGCCAACATGTTCCCTTGCTGCTGAAAGAATTGCACTGGCTGCCCATTAGTTCAAGGTGCAGATTTTGGCTAAGTTCAGAGTTCTAGTTTTGGTGTACAAAGCCCTATACAGCTCGGTACCAGGATACCTGAAAGATCATCTTACTCCTTATATACCCAGTCGATCACTGCACTCTGCAGGTGAGGGCCTCCTGCAGATATTTATTTATTTATTTATTATTCATTTATTAATTGTGCTTTTATACCGCCCTTTAGCAATAAGCTCTCAGGGCAGTGTACAACAATAAAAACAGGTTAAAATACAAGTGAGTATAAATAAAATGCACTATAAAACATATGTGAAAACAAGATTGCAACAAAAATAATTAAAATTAACATTTGAAATTTAAAATTTAAATTTAAAAAGCCTGGGCAAAGAGGTAGGTCTTTACCTGGCGCCGAAAAGATAACAAAGAAGGTGCCAGGCGTATCTCGTCAGGGAGGTCGTTCCATAATTCAGGGGCCACTACTGAGAAGGCCCTAGTTCTAGTTATTGCTCTCTGGGCCTCGCTATGCGTTGGAACCCGGAGAAGGGCCTTCGACGTCAAGCGCATCGAGCGGGTAGATACATAGCAGGAGAGGCGTTCCGCCAGGTATTGCGGTCCAATGCTGTTAAGGGCTTTATAGGTAAGAACCAACACTTTGAATCTGGCCAGGAAACATATTGGTAGCCAGTGCAGTTGGGCCAGAATAGGTGTTATATGGTCAAATTTCTTTGTCCCAGTAAGAACTCTGGCCGCAGCATTCTGCACCAGCTGAAGTTTCCGAACCGTCTTCAAAGGTAGCCCTACGTAGAGTGCATTACAGTAATCCAATCTAGAGGTTACCAGAGCATGGATAACTGTGGCGAGGTTCTCCCTATCCAGGTAGGGTCGTAGTTGGGCTACCAGCCGAAGCTGGTAGAACGCATTCCGTGCCACCGAGGCTACCTGAGCCTCCAGTGACAGGAGCGGATCTAATAAGACCCCCAAACTACGGACCTGCTCCTTTAGGGGGAGTGTAACCCCGTCTAGGGCAGGTCGAACATCAGCCATCTGGGCAGAGAGCCCCTCCACCAACAGCATCTCAGTCTTGTCAGGATTGAGTCTCAGTTTGTTAGCTCTCATCCAGTCCATTATCGCGGCCAGGCAGCGGTTTAGTACATCAACAGCCTCACCTGAAGAAGATGAAAAGGAGAAGTAGAGTTGCGTATCCGCACTCCAAATCTCCTTATGACCTCACCCAGCGGCTTCATATAGATATTAAAGAGCATGGGGGACAGAACTGAACCCTGTGGGACCCCATATTGGAGTACCCAGGGATTCAAGTAATGCTCCCCAAGCACCAACTTCTGGAGACAATTCTCGAGATAGGAGTGCAGCCACTGCCAAGCAGTGCCTCCAACTCCCAAATCCGCAAGACGCCCCAGAAGGATACCATGGTCGATGGTATCAAAAGCCGCTGAGAGATCCAGGAGAACCAACAGAGTTACACTCCCTCTGTCTTTCTCCCGGCACAGGTCATCATACAGGGCGACCAAGGCTGTTTCTGTACCAAACCCCGGCCGAAAGCCCGATTGAAATGGATCTAGATAATCAGTTTTGTCCAAGAGAGCTTGGAGCTGGCGAGCGACCACACGCTCTAAAACCTTGCCCAGGAATGGAACATTTGCTACCGGTCTATAGTTGTCAAGGTTTTCAGGGTCCAAGGAGGATTTTTTTAGGAGCGGTCTCACCACCGCCTGTTTCAGGCAGGGTGGTACCACTCCCTCTCGTAAAGAGGCATTGATCACCTCCTTGGCCCATCCGGCTGTTCCATTTCTGCTAGCTTTTATTAGCCATGAGGGGCAAGGGTCCAGAGCAGAAGTGGTTGCCCGCACCTGTCCAAGCACCTTGTCAACATCCTCGAGCTGTACCAACTGAAATTCATCCAATAAAACAGGACAAGACTGTGCTCTGGACACCTCATTAGGTTCAACTGTTACAATATTGGAGTCAAGGTCCCGGCGGATGTTCATGATCTTGTCTTGGAAATGTCTCGCAAACTCATTACAGCGGGCTATTGATGGTATTATTGCGTTCTGAGGACCAGAGTGTAAAAGTCCCCGAACAACTTTATAAAGTTCCGCTGGGTGGTTAGAAGATGACTGAATGGAGGCAGCAAAGTACTGCTTCTTTGCTGCCCTCACCGCTTTCACATAGAGCTTGGTAGAGGCCCTTACAAGTGCAAGATTACATCCGTCGGGAGTTCGTCTCCATTTGCACTCAAGCCGTCTCCTTTCTTGCTTCATCACTCTTAGCTCTGGGGTAAACCACGGAGCCACTTGAGCTCTGCAAAGGAGAGGGCGCACTGGGGCGATCGTGTCAGCTGCCCGGGTCATTTCTGTATTCCACAGATTGACCAGGGTTTCGACAGGAGCGTCAGTTTTATCAGCCGGAAAACTCCCCAGAGCCTTTTGAAAACCCTCAGGATTCATTAGTCTCCGGGGGCGGACCATCTTAATTGGTCCTCCACCCTTGCAGAGGGAAGAAAACATTGTGAGTCTAAACCTCAAGAGGCGGTGATCTGTCCATGACAAAGGAATAGATGTAAAATCCCTCACTCCCAGATCACCATCCCCCAATCCAGTGGCAAAAATCAAGTCTAGAGTGTGCCCCAAAATGTGCGTAGGGCCAGTAGCAAATTGAGACAGCCCCATGGCTGTCATGGAGGCCATGAAGTCCTGAGCCGCCCCAGACAAAGCGGTCTCGGCATGAATGTTGAGATCCCCCAATAGCAAACATTTGGGGGATCGCAACACCAAACCCGCGACCACCTCCGTCAGCTCAGTTAGGGAAGCTGTTGGGCAGCAGGGAGGATGGTACACCAACAGTATTCCCAGTCTGTCTCGCTGACCCAACACAATATGAAGACACTCCAGACCATTAGTCACCTGGATAGGGTGCCTAACAAGAGGGATCGAACTTCTATAGACCACAGCGATTCCCCCTCCCCGACCCTCGGATCTACCCAGATGCTGAACCGAGTACCCAGGTGGGCACAGCTGGGAGAGATTAATGCCTCCCAGATCGCTCACCCAGGTCTCGGTAATAAACACCAGATCGGCCGCCTCATCCACAATTAAATCATGGATGAGGGAGGTTTTATTATTTACCGATCTGGCATTAAGAAGCAGCAACTGGAGATCCGAGAGTTGGCTGATAGAACTACTAGCAATCCTGTGGGTGTGGGGAGGACCGGAACACGGCACAGCCACCAGTTGTCTGGGCCGAGTTCCCCTAAACTGGCATGTCCTCCTCACAACGCCATACCTCCCATTACCCGTCACTACGCTAATAGGGGCCCCCTCTGGTCCTCCCTCCCTGTACCCTATCCTCCCGCCCAGGCACATGATAAAAATAAAAATAAAATAAACTCATAATCTTTACACAGTCACACCCTCACTCATACAATCACACCCTCACTCATACAACCACTCATACAACTAGACAGTAACAGCGGCAGCGACGGCGATTGACAAACAGTAGTAATGGTAGCCATCACAACAGGGGCCAAGAACAATAAATAGGCCCAGAAGTGCTAGATGGATGGATGGAGCCGACCCAGAAAACGCCAAGTCCAAACCCCACTCGAGGCTGCGGCTCCAGGGGCCGGAGATGGAACCCAACTCTGCAGCGCTCTCACTGCCACCAAGTCGCTCCTTCACAGTACTCTCTCGCCACGGCTCTTGTCGTTGGGCGCTCCCCCTGCGGCGCTCTCACCACCACCGGGCGCTCCTCTGCAGCGCTCTCACCGCTGCTGCACGGTGCTCAAAACAACTCGAGGCCGCGGCGCCAGAGGCCAGAGATGGAACACAACTTCTTCACGGCGCTCTCTCGCCGCCGCTCTTGCCGTCGGGCGCTCCCCCCCAACGCTCTTACCGCCGCCAGGCACTCCTCTGCAGCGCTCTCACCGTTGCTTCACAATGCTCTCTCATCATCGGGCGCTCCCTCCGCGATGCTCTCACCACCGCCAGGCACCTCCGGAGTTTATCGTGGCGCTGCCACCGCTGCCAGGCCCGGCCAAGATCCTCCGTGATCCCCTCACGCTCAGCCACTCTCCTGCACGCCTCAAGCTCGGCGCTCTCACCACCGTCGGGGCTGATATTCTCTGCGCCAGAGGGGGAGGCAGAAAGGTAAGAAAGGGCCAGCCTCCACAACGTTCTCTCACTCCTCACTTCTTCGGGGCGTCTTGTGTGGCGCTGCCACCACCACCAGGGTGCCCAACCGCTCACCCTAGCACCCCAAAAACTCGGCGCTCTCACCACCGGGTTCTTGGCGCCGGAGGCAGGAGACAGGAGAGAGGAGGCAGGAAGGCAGGTCGCATCCAGCGTTCAGACGGCCCCCCACAACGTTCTCCCACCGCTGTAGTAAAAGGGGGAGGCAGGGCAGCTCTCGTACGAGTCCCCCAAAAGGTTTTAAAGTGCCCTAAAGTGTTTTAAAGTGGCAAATTTAGATGTTAGATCAGAAGGTCTGTTCCACACAACATAGGAAGAGACCTTTAGTGTAGTAGCACCTACCCTTAAATATTAGACAGGCACCGTTTCTGTTGTCTTTTCAGTACCTATTGGGTTGGATAGCAGTTCCGGCGAAGGGTAAGCAGATATTTTTTCAGCTCCCTGAGCTCACTAAAACATAAGACTTCTAACTTCATTCACCTCTCAGTAAAAGTGATAGCCTGAAGATAGTCTGAAGGCCAAAGACTTGGCACGCACCCCAGAAACTCCAAACATTACTCCAAAGCCAAAGGACAGCTGCATTTAAGATAATAAGCCGTCTCCCCCAGGCAGAACAAATGAACGCCATTCATGAATGAACAAATAAATGACTAGAGAAGCATTTCGTCTCTGATTCTCTGCCTAATCAGCTTTGTTTTTATCCTTTTATTTAACCTTTACAACTCTTGAGAGCCACGTATAGGCTGCCCAACTGCCGTGGAGAAATTATCTAATCTGTTTGATCTGTTTAGACCTCTCAACCAGACACTTCTAGCTCTGATTGCTCTCCTTGAGCTTCAGACGCCGCCATTCCTTGACAGCTCCTACAGTTTTATTGCTGATTGCTCTTTTACTGTTTTATTGTTTCTCTGCCTCAAGAAACAGCGTTTTTAATGGTTTTATAACATTTGAATTACTACAGTTAAATTAGAATAGCTATTAGACTTTCGTTGCTTCACCTCTTGTATACATCCTCCTGGACAATGCCATCGAGAAACGTTAGTCAAAACAATTTTGCTGCTGCTCCAAACTGTCTTATCCAAACCAAAATTTCAAGTTTTTTTGCTCCTATGACTAAACCGAGTTTTGCAGTGAATCTATCTACACCAAACGTATACTCAACCACTCCGAGAGCTGTGTCACATGAGTGGTCTCTCGACCGTCAACTTTTTACTAGCTTCCCTCTGGGTCTCTTTGCTTCTAAGAATCTAGCAGAAGAGCTCCAAGACGCAGGTTTTAATAACTCGTTAAACCCTTCATTGGATAAAGAAACGTTTCCCTATTCTCTCCTCACAATTGACTCATATCAACCCTTCAATGACTCGCCATCGCCACCTGCTGCCCATAAGGGAAAAAGCAAAACTTCTATTGAATTGAAGTCGGATCCACTTTTTCATTCTTCACTGCTTGATGAAATAAAACTCATTAAAGACTATATTTTAGCGACTAACCAGCTACTCAATACAGTTGCTCAGTCTGTTCGATCTCTTCTATCTTCCGCTCAACAATCCTCACCAGTGCTTCAAGAAGACATGAATAAGATCCCGAGGAAAACCAAGCAACTGCAACAACCAACTAAACCTTCAAAAAAATCCAAAAACATTAAAAACCATAAGACCAACTTTTCAAACAAACTGAACTACAAACCTTTGTTTAAACTTCTCGAGCCTCAAAAAAAAAACAATAAAGCCAACTTCCAACCACTGCAATAAAGGAAAATGTGGAAAGGACAATGTCTCTGTTTCTGATACTCTTGACTCAGCTTCAGTTCATTGTGGACCTGGAAATATACAAGTCATGGCCCCAACAAACAACCCTCAAGCTTTACGCAACTGCTCTCCTGTGTTAGAGGATTACCCCCGAACCTCTGCAATTTCTTGGAACCTTCTATTACAGTCGGACAAACTGGTGATCTCCTATAAAGGCAATCTCAACGCCACCAGATCGTAGCTACCTAGTATTACTTTTTTGGACACTTGCTTCAGTAAATCCATGGCGGCTCCTAGACAAATGAATTTCATTAGATCTATGAAAATCTTAGCCCAATCCTTTTATGAATGGAGACTGATCATAACATGTCATTCGCGGAATATGACCAACCAAATCCTCCGAACAAGGAACTCCTTGACTAAATTCGGTATTACTGTTCAGAGATACTACATCAATACTTCGCCTCCAGCTCCTCTAATTGATCCCCTTCTGCTATCCAGTTTTATCAGCACTCATGCATCAGAAACTACCTTAAGCAACTCCTCTCCACCTATGTCCACAAATGACATCCTGGCACGGTCCACCAACTCCCAGGAGCAAACGTTCTCTGTGCAATCCCAAGAGACGTCTTTCCAGGAACTGGATTTCGAGGAAAGTCAATTGGCTGACCTATATCTTACTTTGCCTGAAATGGACAGACTATCCCTTATAAATAGATTCCGACGACTAATTTCTCGCCTACAGATGTCTTCTTTATCTAACTCCTCTTCAGATAATCCTGCGCCAAATACAGTGCCTGAACAAACACCTCAGCACAACATTGGTCAGAACATTATGGATTACCAAGCTAACACCTCTCACTATCCTGAAGGAAGGAGTAGTACGAACTCTCAACAGCCTGAGGAACATCATTACGCTGTTACTAATTTAAAGAATTCTCCTCCCCCTCAAGCAGATTCTGTCTCAAAACACAAACCCCATACAAAAAATGGAGCTATCTATAACGATGTCAACGGTTCGCTAGATCTAATCGCTGCTCTTAATTGACAACCCCTCTCACCTCCAAGTGGTGCTCCTCCTGATCCTGTGCGGTCCTATAATTCAACAAACTGTTTACGTTTAATCTCTTGGAACATTGCTGGTTGGAACTCAAAAGTGGTAGACCCAGAATGGTCTTCATATCTTTCTAATTTTGATATTATTGTTTTGCAGGAGACTTGGGTTACTTATACACCTGATATAAATGGTTACTCCTCCTTTAACCTTCCCGCTATACCCTCTTCGAGTGGCAGAGCGAATGGGGGCTTATTGACCTTAATTTCATCTTCTCTTAACCTTAAAATACAACCCTTACAATCCCTTGCCCCTTTTGCGCTTTCTCTACTCTTAGAAATAGAAGCCTACTCTATCATACTTACTAATGTATATATTCCTCCAGCCAAAGACCTGGCCTCCATAGATCACAACTGGGAGCTATTCGACCAGTATATTTCGAACCTTGAGATCTCCCTCCCCTATGCGAAAATGATTATCATGGGCGATCTTAATGCAAGAATTGGCTCTAATAATGACGAACTACTTTCCTCAAAACTTTGGCGAGGCGAAGAATGTGATCCCTTAGCCTTTCCCTATGAAAGGAATTCGAAAGATACGATGATTAATCATGGGGGAATTAATTTAGCTCGTTTTGTAGCCACACATCATATGATCATCTTAAATGGTCTTAAGAATATTGACGATTGGGCGGAGTACACCTATATTTCCAATCATGGCTCTAGTACAATCGACTATGTTTTAATTTCCCAAAATCTCATATATATGATTGATGAATTCACTACTGGATTGAAATTAGACAGTGATCATCTTCCCTTAAACCTCACATGCAATATACCAAGGGGAATCTGTTTAGCTCACAAATATCATTTTTCAGATAACTTTTCTTCTCATCACAAACGACCTGTATGGTCACCTTCCCTAGCCACACACCTAGAAAAGTTCTTGCTCTCTCCAAGTACTGAAGCCATGCGCTTATTGTTGATGAACTCGAACTCTCCTGATGAGATTCTTCTCACATACGAATCTCTATCCTCTATGTTATGTACTCTACTATCTCCCTACACACCAAAGAATAAATCCTCTAACCAAAATTGCCCCAAATGGTTCGATAAAGAGTGTTTAGCCCTAAAACTACGTTTAAGGTCCATATACCACAACTATTGCCAACATCACCTTGCCCACCTTCCCTCCGAGTACTTCTCCATCAAGAGACTTTACAAGAGGACCCTTGTCTCTAAAAAAAACCAAGCAACTAAAGAGGAATGGAATAACCTTATTGATGCATCCAGACAAAACAATTCGGAGAAATTTGGGGGTATTATCACTAAGGCCTTTAAAACCCACCCCCAAGCTCTGTATTCTATCTCCCCCCATGTCTGGGAAAATTATTTCATATCCTTATATCAAAACAAATATTCAACCATCCCTAAAAATTCTTTGATCCTTGACCCTCTCCCCCTTCCGGACTGGCCGCCTGTCGACCAAGCCCATATCAGGGAACTGATTGCAGGCCTTAAGAAAAACAAAGCCCCAGGCCCAGACAACGTTCCTGCTGAACTTTTGCAAAATAATTTAAACTGGTGGGCCCCTTTTTTAGCTAAACTGTTCTCCAATCTCAATAAATCGGGCCACTTCCCTCCCTCCTGGCAAGAGGCTATTATAATACCTATTTTTAAAAAAGGAGATAGACATAATCCTGCCAACTATCGCCCCATCAGCCTCCTATCCTCCATCGGTAAATTGTACGCATCCTACTTGAAAATAAAACTTCAGTCCTGGCTCGACGAGCAAAATATCTTGGGATCAGAACAAGCAGGGTTCCGTAAGGGCTGTTCCACATTGAACCACTGCTTAATTTTACAACATCTTGCTGAGAAATATAACAAAGACAATAGTACAGGTCTACATGCTGCCTTTATTGACCTAAGGGCTGCATTTGACTCCATCCCACGGGACAATCTCTGGTTCAAACTATCAAAAACCTCCATCGATAAGAGACTCCTTTTTCTGATTTACAAACTACATCAAAACACTTCCCTCCAGGTCTGCTGTGGCAAAGACGGTGGGCTGTCAAATCACATTCCTACGTTTACAGGGGTGAGGCAAGGGTGTGTACTAGCCCCCCTTCTCTTTAACCTATACTTAAATGACCTGAAAGCCTATTGTTTATCCCAGGATTTCCATATCCCCAAGATTGCCTCCGAACAATGCCCACTACTACTTTATGCGGACGACGCTGTGCTCTTGTCCTTCTCAAAAATTGGCTTAACTCGTATGATTAAGACGTTTATGTCTTACTGTAATAACAATCACCTAGTTATAAACTTTGATAAAACAAAAATCTTAGTTTTTTCCAACAAAAAATCCCTTCCCGTTTGGTCAATAAATGGACACCAAATTGCACAAGTCGCTAGCTATAGATATTTAGGCATAACTTTCCATTCCTCCCTAAGTTGGACCACACATATTAGAGTAGCAGTAATGAAGGCAAGATATTCCACAAAAAGCTTGCTTCGCTACTTTTACTATAAAGGGGGGCGTTTTGTACCAGCACTTATCAAGTTATTTCAATATAAGATTGTTCCCCAACTTCTTTATGGTGTCCCCATTTGGATCCATTACTTTGGATCCTCAGTTGAATCCATGCTTTCCAGTTTCCTTCGCAGCCTTTTAGCCCTGCCACGCTGCGTTTCCTCTGTGGCTATAAGACTTGAATGTGGTCTGTCCTCTTTGGACTGTCGGGCGTGGATTTTGACCACCAACTACTGGGCGAAAATATCTTTAACTCCCCCTCAAGGTCTTATAACTCTTTTCTGGGATGATTCGCACCCATCTTCTTGGCTTAAAAAAATTGAAGCCAAACTAACAAGAATAGGTTTATCCAAGGACTACTTGGCTACACAGGCTCCAAGTACAGTAACCTCTTTAATTCGCTCTCGGCTCAATGATACTGATTTGCAGAACTCAACTGCATGTGCTTCAAAAATCTGCTCCCCCAAATATCTAAATTTAACTTTTCCATCTGGTGAACCTGCTCCCTACCTTTATTTCATTACCCTTCCCAAACTACGTCTGGCTTTTTCAAAAGCCAGATTTAATGCTCTAAACTCTGCAATTATGGAAGGGAGATTTCAGCATATCCCATATGAACATCGCACCTGCCCCTGCGGTTCAGAAGTGACTGAAACCCTAGGTCATTCCATGTTGGACTGTGTGCTTTATACACATATTCGATCTAAATTTCTCAAACCCATTCTGATGAATCAGAAATTTAAAAATCTCCCCTCTAACGAAATGATACCTATACTGCTGTCCGGTTCGAATAAAGACATCACTATCCAAGTTGCCAAATTTATACATGCCGCCCAAATAATTCGTGCTTCTCTTTAATGTTTGTAATTCTGAATTTTACCATGCTATTTCTGCTGTATTTTCTTTTCTTTTTTATGTGTTCACTTTGGGTCTTTGACTGCAATAAATATCTATTCTATTCAGTACCTATTGAAGACCTTCCTTCTTCAATAAGCCTTTTAAGTAGAAACCTTATCCCAGTCTACATCTGTGCTAGAATTGGTTGTAAGATGATTTTAAAGACATTTAAAAAAAGTTTTTAAAGATGTTTTGTTTTTAAGGTGTTTTGTTTTTATAATGTTTTTAAAGATGTTTTATAGATGTTTTTAGTGTTGTGTCGTTTGTTTGCCTCTCTGGGCTCCTTCTGGCAGGAAGGGTGGGATATAAATCTAATAAATAAATAAAATTTAGGCTGCAGTCCTATGCTTACTTAATTGGAAATAAGCCCCATTTAAATTAATAAGGACTTTCTTTAAAGTAAGCATGAATAGTATTGCATTGTTAACATGCTATTCTTTAGGTCAGGAATGGAGAATTTGGGATGTTACAGATGTTGTTGGACTAGAACTCCTATCAGCCGTTGCCAGGATGACTAATGGTTAGGGATTATGGGAGTTTTAGTTCAGCAACATCTGGAGGGTTATAGGTTTCTCACCCCTGCTTTAGGTTGTTTGGTTCTTCCAATAACCGTGCAAGGTATGTTATTATAGTAACCATTTCTCTGATAGAGAACTTGAATGACTTGCTTATATTGCAGCTATGTTTTAATGGATTTGAGCCCAGGCTGCTTTCAGGTCCAATGATTAACAAATAGTAGCATTAAGAAATGTAAAAAGATTTCCTACAGAGAAATGTATCAATATGGAGTGTTCTGCACGCTGAAATGGAAAACAACCTACAATTTATTTCACTACCATTTTTAAGAGGAAAGAAATAACAATAGGGAGACTTCTGAGGAAAGATACATTTGAAAGAAATGTACATTTTCAGGTTGTTACTTTGCTATGCACATTGAAGAACAGGTAAAGGTGGCCACACCAGCAATTATTGATGGGACAGCAGAGGGGCAACATCTTTCAGTCTCTAAAGTGTTGTGTTTTATACTGAAAGAAAGTAGCTCAAAGGGCATGTGTTGGAGCTGGAGATAGAACCATAGAATAGTAGAGTTGGAAGGGGCCTATAAGGCCAGCAAATCAAATCCCCTGCTCAATGCAGGAATCTAAATCAAAGCATTCCTGACAGATGGCAGTCTAGCTGCCTCTTGAATGCCTCCAGTGTCAGAGAGCCTACTACCTCTCTAGGTAATTGGTTCCATTGTCGTATGGCTCTAACAGTTAGGAAGTTTTTCCTGATGTCCAGTTGAAATCTGGCTTCCTGCAACTTGAGCCCATTATTCCGTGTCCTGCACTCTGGGACGATCGAGAAGAGATTCCAGCCGAAGCTGTCTGGGCGGTTTACAACAATTTATTTGTTGCATTGCCAACAAAATAAAAAACAGAGGAATGCATTAAAAAAGAGGACAAAAGGGGGCTTAGGTTTGCATATACAAATTTAGAAAAATTACTATAATATAAATAAAATATAATAAATTTTACCATCATGGGAAAGACTGTGACCAGCTGGCTTGTGTGCAAGATCAGTCTGCTGTCCATTGCTGTTGATAGACGACTTCAAGGTCCCTGTTCTTTATTGTTATGGCACTTTATTATTAAAGTGGACTTGGAACAAAATGATTCTGGAGGGAGTTTACTGTGAGTTTAAGCCATTCAATTTAAAAATCAAAAAGTTAAGTTAAACTCTGTTGTGTGCTCCATTAAAAAAAACTCAGAAAGGCAGAGCACAAAGGACTGTTTATGTACCTCCTGCATCCCTCAGTCAATGATGCTCACTATTAAGCTAGTATTTATGAGTAACTGTGACAGCATGATCTGTCCTTCTGGCTTTGTTGATGACTCTGTCAGCAAGAGGTCACTTAGAAAATAAGGCCTGCTGGTAGCAACTTCCATTAGTGTCTTATGTCTTAGGGAAATAAGGTTACAGGATGCCATTGCCCAAAATTCTGAAATTAATGGGCCATAAGAGTCAATGTTGTCTTGTCAGTATGCCCAAATCAGCAGAAATTGGGAGAATCTCACAGATGTGTCTAAGTGTCACTGAGTTAATTTGAAGAGGCCATGAGGCCATTTAGTCCAATTAGAATTGTCAACTTTGTTTGCAGAAATTCCAGTACATTTCTCCTCCTGTTATTGTTGTTATGTACCTTCAAGTTGATTACGACTTATGGCGACCCTATGAATCAGCGACGTCCAGTAGCATCTGTCATGAACCACCCTGTTCAGATCTTGTAAGGTCAGGTCTGTGGCTGCCTTTATGGAATCAGTCCATCTCTTGTTTGGCCTTCCTCTTTTTCTACTCCCTTCTGTTTCCCCCCAGCATTATTGTCTTTTCTAGTAAATCATGTCTTCTCATTAAGTGTCCAAAGTATGATAACCTCAGTTTCATCATTTTAGCTTCTAGTAATAGTTCTGGTTTAATTTGTACTAACACCCAATTATTTGTCTTTTTTGCAGTCCATGGTATGTGCAAAGCTCACATTTCAAATGCGTTGATTTTTCTCTTATCCTCTTGTTGCTATAAATATTGTTGCTATAAATTATATCTAGGTATTATGGATGAGCCAGTGTGGTGTAGTGGTTAGAGTGCTGGGCTGGGACCTTGGAAGCCAGGGTTCAAATCCTTGTTGGCCATGAAGCTCACTGGGTTAACCTTGGACCTGTCACTGTCTCTAAGCCTAACTTACCTCAGAGAGTTGTTGTGAGGATAAAATTGGGAGCAGGAGAATCGTGTTTGTATGCCACCTTGTGCTCCTTGGAGGAAAAGTGGGATATAAATATAATGTAAATGTACTGCCTTCAAGTCAATTCCGACTTACGACGACCCTATGAATAGGGTTTTCATAGGGCTGAGAGGCAGTGATTGGCCCAAGGTCACCCAGTGAGCTTCATGGCTATGTGGGGATTCGAACCTTGGTCTCCCAGGTCATAGTCCAACACCTTAACCACTACACCACACTGGCTCTCATAAATATAATAGTAATAAATAAATAAAATTAGTTTTCATATGTGTATTTTTTTCAAAAATGAGCTTGCAGTGAAATCACAGAGGCTGTTTTAAGACTAATGTAATTTCAAAATTGAAAACAATCCACAGGCCTTTCCAGAGGTTGTGATTTACAGGATGATGGCTGCGGAGCTATCACTGGCCAACACAGGCATTGCTCCAGCAGGGGCTTCCACAGTTTCCCAGCCCTCAAACCACAATTCCAATGGTCCTTAAATTGTAGTTTGGAGGCAGCCAGTGGTTCCTGGTGCATTTTCAGACAGAAAAGTGAGCAATCTTTTCAAATTTTCTACTGCATGCTGGAGGATTAGACTGTTCTTCAGTTTCACAGTTAGGAATGATGTTTTGGATAGGCTTTGTGCTCAAATATTTATGACAGATATGGTGAACCTGTGACCCTCTTAATATTGTTGGACTCCAGCTGCCATCAGCCTTGGCCAGAATAGCCAATGGTTTGAGGAAGGACCATAGCTTAGCGGCAGAGCATGTGCCTTCTGCATGCAGAAGGGTCTAGGTTCAGTCCAAGCTATTTCCAGGTAGTGTTGGAAAAAGCTCCTGCTCAAAACCCTGGAGAGCCACTGCCAGGCAGTGCAGACAATATTGACCTAGATGGACCAATGATCTGACTGTAAGGCAGCTTATTATGTTCCTGTAATGTGAATTGTAGTTCAGCAACATCTGGAGGACCACCATGGGATTCTCCATCCATGGTTTATGACTGCGGTCCTCCAGATATTGTTGGACTTAGGACTACATCTCCAATCATTCCTGATCATTGGCCAAGCAGTCTGGGGCTGATGGGCTGTGGAGTATCTACAACATCTGGAGGGGCACTGTGGGGTTCTCCATCCCTGGTTTGTGAGAAGATGGTCCAGCATTTCAAAAGTCATTTCTAAAATGTCAAGTCATTTTTGCTCTGAAATGTCACACATTCCGATGAAGTGCCACATGTAACATTGTGAGCTCTTTTTTCTCCATGAGGATGAGAAATGCACCCGTTTCTTTCCATAACACTGCCCTCTTGGGGAATTTGTTTACTTTACTTTATTATTACATTTATCTCCCATCTTTCCTCCAAGGAGCTCAAGGTGGCATATTTGGTTTTACCCGCCCCACATTTTATCCTCACAACAACCCTGTGAGGTAGGTTAGGCTGAGAGCCTGTGATTGGCCCAAGGTCATCCAGTGAGCTTCATGACTGAGCGGGGATTTGAACCCTGGTCTCCCATGTCCTAGTCCAGTACTCTAACCACTATGCCAAACTGGCTCTCTACAGATACAAATACAGTCAATGTGTTTTACCTTCCGTTTTCAGAAACACTGACCTTTTTCAGACAGCAAGAGCTTCAAAGGGTGAAGTGGGAGAGGAGCCAGGTGATGGGCAAAGCAATCTCCCGGCGTTCTGTCAGCAAAGAGCGATGGGTGGAGACATTGGTGGTTGCCGACAGCAAGATGATTGAATACCACGGAAGTGAAAATGTGGAATCCTATATCCTCACTATCATAAACATGGTATGTAGCATGCAGAACATGCTGGCAAGAGTGTTAACTGAGTCCAGACGGTATGAGCACACAATGCTGGTCCTTTCTGGCATTTGCTGGTTTCTGGACCCAACTCAAAGGGCTGGTTCAACCTGCAAAGCCTTAGATGGCTTGGGACCCTAGGACCTAAAGCAACCTTTCCCTACACAGTGCCTACTCAGTGTGGTTGGAGTCCAACTCCCATCAGCCCCACCAACATGGGCGATGGATGAGGATGATGAAAGGCGGGGGAGGCTGCTTTGGGTACTGGGGTCCCACTCAGGTCGGGGAAGGCGAGCTAGAGGAATACCTTAATCTACCCATGCCGTGAGTTCAACAGTGGAGGACTTTCTCCAAATACTCCTTCAACATGAAATCTGGATAGTTGCCACAAGAGAGGAAGCCTTTTCAGCAGTGGCCTCTATCATCTGTGGAATATTGTCCCTCTTGCCTGCCACCTTAATGACTCTTAATATCTTTTATCATCATTGATGTCATTTTATTTTAGACTTTGCAGAATGATGGCAGTTTGGCCAGTTTTGTAGCTGGGCTAAGTTTTGTTGCTATGCTAAGCTAACCAGATTGATTACTGGGGTTTGCTATGTGCTATGTGCTCTATATGTTAGTATTGTACTATTAGTGAGTTGACGTGATTGATCTATGGTTTTATAGAACTGTGGAATTGAGAAGAAAGAACCTTAGGTCAATGGCAGAAAATATATCCTCAAAGTAGAAAGTCCCTAATTCACCCTTTCTAGTCAAAGTGAGGTGGTTTGTTTGTAGAAATGTCTATATTATTTTATTTATTTATTTATCAAATTTATAGTCCACTCTTCCTCCCAGAAGGAGCCCAGGGTGGCAAACAAAACACTAAAAACACTCTAAAACATCCTAAAAAGACCTTGAAATATATTAAAACACAACATCTTTAAAAACATCTTAAAAACTGCTATCTATACTGCTCAACATACAAAGCATCAGAGTAGTGTACATTTAAGACTTGAAAGGATATACAAAATAAAATTCAGAAAAACAGTATCTCCAATAATGCAGACAATGTGACTGTTCACACTGCAGGGAAAGCTTGGGTGAATGAGAAAAGTTTTAAGCAAGTGTCTAAAGCAAAGTGCTATAGATGCTTGCCAGATGTCCAAAGGGAGGGAATTCCACAAAACAGTTGCAGCAATACTAAAAGCCCTGCTCAGTGTGGTCACGGAGAGGACTTCAGATGCATGGTCAAAAGTGCCTCTTCCAAAGACTGCAGTGATTAAGCAGTTGGAATAAGGCAATTCTCAAACAGGCTGGTCCCAAGTGGTTTAGGGCTTTATATACCATCAACAAGAAGTCCTTAAACCTGGCCTGGCAGCTTACTCTAGTGTTACTCATGGAGGATGAGGCTATCAGTGACTACTAACCCTGATGACTATGTTCTACCTCTACTATCAGAGGCAGTATGTTTCTGAATACCAGTTGCTGGGAACCGCAGGAGGGGAGAGTGCTCTTGTACTCAGGTCCTGCTTGCGGGTCCTTCCAGCGGCATCTGGTTGACCACTCTGAGAACAGGATGCTGGACTAGATGGGCCACTGGCCTGATCTGGCAGGGCTTTTCTTATGTTCTTGTGCTAGTGAGGCGGCCACCACAGGCAAATTGGTTTGCATCCATGGATGCCTGAGGATAACACACTTTTTGTTATTGTATTTATACTGCCAGGAAGGGTTGTGTGTGCACCTTGGTTTGTTGGTGCTCAGGAAGTAAAACCTCTTGGGCCATCCCTGTATGCATCATTGCATTTGCTCACATTTGCCCTTCATTCCGCTTGCCTCTTCCATTCCTTCCTCTCCTTTCTATGAGGCTTGTTACCTTTTCCTTTCTGTCTCTCCCTGTTGTCGCCCTTCCACTGCTTAAATTAGATTGTGAGCTTCTTGAGGCAAGGGCCTACCTTTTGTGCAGTGCCAGATATCTCTAATGGCGCTATAGAAATAAATGATCATCAACATTGTTTGGAAGGGAAAAATACTGCTGCCAAAAATGAATCAATTAACTTCCTATTGTCTGGCTCTGGCCCAGGTGGCTGGCTTGTTCCATGATCCAAGCATTGGTAACGCGATCCATATTGTGCTGGTTCGACTTATTCTTCTAGAGGAAGAGGAGGTAAGAATCCAGCCTCACATTTATGCATTTAATTAATTGTGCCACTTAAGGAAGAATCATTTTGGTAGATTTCAGAGAAGGATGAAGGAAACCGGACAAAAGCAGACTTTTTCACTGGTGGCTTTGGAACGCCAGTAGACAAGCCAGTGTTGTGGAATAATGCCAGTGTTGTGGAACATTATTTTATTATGTGCTTTAATTATAGTTTATATTTTAAATGTTGTACAGTTGTGTTAAATGTTGTGAACCACTTCTATTTGGGCATTAGTGGTATCATCATCATCATCATCACCTTTCGCATGAATCTCAAGGTGATTCCTTATTTCAGGAATGTGGCACCAGTGGCCCTTCAGATGTTGGACTTCTAATTAGGGTTGCCAGGTCAGAAGCATCCCAAAACCTGAGATTTTAGGGGTGGGCCCGAGTGATGTCATAGGGTGGGCCCGAGTGATGTCACGGGGCGGGCCCAAGTGATGTCATTAAGCATGATACATTAAGCATCAACCACAGTTGCTTGGAGCTTACAATTAAAAAAGAATCTGACTGGAAATTAAGCTAGACATCTTAGCTAAAAGATGGAGCCTGGGTAGGGAACATTTAATCTAGCCTACTTACTTTCGGCAAGAAGGGTTTAAGTGCCTTCAGGCCAGGCCAGTCACCAGAAGGCCACTGTAGGAAGAAAGGAACCTAGTGTTGTGGAGATGTTAGATGGGAGCATTTGGGAGTAAAGATGGATGCCCCTGAAGGATGCAATTCTAAACACACGTACTAAGGGACTAAGCCCCCATAGAACTCAACAGGACTGACTTCTGAGTAGATATAGTTTGGATTGTGCTGTTGGTAAAGCTTGACTAAGGATCTTCTGCAAAGACACCCATATCCAAGCAGGGTTGGCAACCCCCTGCCTGGAATGCCCTGCCCTTATCTTTTAATGTGGCTGCTCCAAATCTCTTTACAGATCTAACCCTTCACTTTAGAAAGAGGTCTGAGAAATGAGTAAGACTAAGAAGATTCTCTACCCTTTCTGTCTGCATAGATGCCCTCATCCTTCCCCTGTGCCCAGCAGAAGGACGCAGTGTCATCTCGTAGAGGACACCCTCCCCTTTCCTGGGGTATATGATTTGTCTTGGCCCAGAGCAGATTTTGGGGTGGGCACCCCCAGTTACTTATTTTTTTCTACGTTTTTTGTCCATTTTGATTTAGCATAGATGCGCTCCTCCGTGCCCTGTGCCCAGCAGAAGCTCTGGGCCAGGCAGGACACAGTGGCATCTCATAGAGGACACCCTCCCCTTTCCTGGGGTAAATGATTTGTCCTGTCCCAGAGCAGAGTTTGAGGTGGGCACCCCCAGTTACTTATTTTTTATGATTTTATGACATCATTATGTATTTATGATAATATCAGAAGCCTGATAATTTTGATTGCATAAATGTATTGTTATTCTTGATGCGGAGAGTCCCCCGATCACAGTGATATGTCATACAGGGTACCCCAAGATATATTTTGGGGTTCAGAGACATGTTAAGTTTGGTTTGAAGTTGCTGTAGTTGTCAACTCTTCTTTTTTAGTGTTTTGAACTTTCAAGCAAACAAGGAACTGGGAACTAGGAACCAGCTTCAGCGTCATGTCAGTTAAATAGTTTAAACAGTTGCGGGTGGCGGCTGACATTTTGGTGTATATCTCGGGAACCAGACCACCTAGAAAGTTTTTTTTTTAATTGAAGCTGAGAGTCTGGAAATTAAGGGGTGCTAGCTGGAGAGCCACCGGGCCCCCCAAAAAACTGAAGACTCAGGCCAAAAAATGGAGACCTAGTAACTCTCCTTCAAATCCTATCAACCCCAGCCAACATGGTCAATGGCCAGGGGTGATGGGAGTTGTAGGACAATATCCGTTTGTTTTTCTCAGAGTTTGAACCTGGAAATGAAAGATTTGAATTGAATGCAGTAAGGATGTTTGCAAACTGGCTGTACATTGTTCTAAAAATATTCTGAGGCATTTTGAAAATTTGTGCTGTAGAGCTCTGTGTAGTTTCTAAAAATGTTGCATCTATCTGAACCCAAGGATTATGCTTCAGATTTTTCTCATTTAAGGATCTGTTTCAAAATTGAAAACAAAAGCAAGTATTTTAGTTGGATAACATATTTAAGCTCTTCCTTCGTTTCCCAAGTTATCTGCAGTAATAACACAGTTTTTTTCTTAACTTTCTGCTCTCAGTAAACAGCTATTTAAATTATGTATCTTGCTTCAAGCAAAAGCATCTTTTGTTAAACCTAAGTTACCTTACAGAGCTTGATAATTAATGTATCCACTGCTAGTGTTCTTGCAGTATAATAATATTTTTCTTTCCCTCTCTTTAGCAAGGGCTGAAAATAGTTCACCATGCAGATAAGACCCTAGCCAGCTTTTGTAAATGGCAAAAGAGTATCAACCCCAAAACTGATGCCAACCCACTGCACCATGATGTGGCAGTCCTTCTTACCAGGTATGAGGATATAGGGTGAGGGTCACTATATTTGATTTCATTTTTTATTATTGTCTCAGTAAGAGAGGAGAGCACAGAAATTTCAGCTATGGCGATGAGATTCTCAGCAGTGCTTACATGCCCACTCTAGAATTGTTTTTCTTTAGGCTTGGAGATTTGGGCAGGAAAGGGTTAATACAGAGCCAGCCCAACCATTAGGCAGAGTGAGGCACCTGCCTCATGTGATGGTTGCTGGCTGAGGGAGCAAGGAATGATGGCGAGTTCCTGAGAGGACAATGCTGTGAACAGCATGCAGTCAAACTCTTCACCCCCTAAGCAGCTAGCCTATTGTCCTTAGTTACAGTAGAGGATGCTGACTATCCAGTTTATATTTATTTATTTATTTTACATATTTATAATCCTTAAAATATATCAAGATAATATACAATGTATAAAAATAAAATCGGCACAATGCATCCATAAAAACATCCATAAAACATCAATAAATACTTATCGGCTCAAAAAGAGAACATTCATATTGTAAACGCTTGTTTAAACAATTTATTTTTCAAAAGATGCCTGAAAGAAGGGAGGGGTGGTTCCTGCCAAACCTCTACTGGTGGGGAGTTCCACAGGGCAGAGCCTGCCACACTAAAGGCTTGGTCACTACTGAAGGCCAACCAGACCTCAGGGGCATAGGGAAGCATCACAAGTGTCCCATCAGAGGATCTCAGTGATTGAGGTGGAGCATAAGGAATCAGATGGCCTCACGTTGGGCTCACGTTGTTGAGGACTTTGTGAATTAGCACAAGTACCTGGATCTGGAGCGGTAGCAAATGGGCAGCCAATGCAGCTCTCTCAGCAGTGAGGTAACATGTTGCCAATAATCTGCTCCTCTGAGCATGTCATGAGAGGGCGCCATCTTGTCCTTTGGCTTGGGCAACAAAATGTCTTGGGCTGGCCCAAGGACTATTGGAGATTACCTTAATGTCCCCAGGAGGTGTCTCCTTTGTTGGGGAAATTACAGATAAATGGCCTACAACGACTAGGAAACTAAACTAGGCAGCACTCTGTGCCCCCTCAACTCCAGGACCTTTGCACCATCCAGAGATGCCAAGCAGATAGCAATGGCTTGGATCCTGACTTTTCTTCCATGAACAGAATGGAGTGCACGTTCACAGGGCAGGGCTTTCCTGCTTCTCCCTTCCCTCTGTATTCCTCTGCACTAGGGAAGGGATCCGTTAGCCAGTGCCAGTACCAATTTGAGTTTGTTCTTTGCAGAGCTTGGAAAAGTTACTTTTTTGAACTACAGCTCCCATCAGCCCAATCCAGTGGCCATGCTAGCTGGGGCTGATGGGAGTTGTAGTTCAAAAAAGTAAATTTTCCAAGTTCTGGTTCTTTGTCCCCAAGCCACTGCTCTTACCAATCCATTTTGTTTCCCTCGGAAAAAATATTGATATTAATATAGATATTTTGAAAGGAAATGTTGATATTTGAAAGGAAATATAGATATTTTGAAAGGAAATATAGATATTTTGAAAGGAAATATCAATAAATATATTGATAATAATATTGATAATAATGCAATAATTATTATCAATAATTATATATCAATAATATTGATAATAATGCAATCTTTTTTAAAAAAATCCCAAAATAGCAGTGGAAAATCACAATATAAAAATCCAATCTGCAACAATAGCGAATAAGCAAATTAATTTAAAATTCACTACCAAATCCAAATTGGGTGGAATTCTAGCACATCCCTACTCTGTACTCCTGCAAATGTGCCCCTGGGGTTGGGGGACCTTTGGGAATGGTGTGAAATATGGCACATGAGGTGTAGGGGGAGGGAGGAGCTGGCACAATTCAACCCTCTTTAGTGAATGGAGGATCAACTTGGAATCCATGCCAGAATTCCCCCAGATCAATGCTAGGAGTTCAGTTTCATTTGGTCTTTTGTTTATCTCCTCAGTCCGACCTTCATTTCCTTTCTCAGTGGTGCGTGGGGGAGACTTAAGTACTATGCACATGACCCTCCCCAAATGCATGGATTGGAGTGGAACTGTGCCCAGGGGCTGTGCATTCCGTGTGTGTGTGAGTGAAAGGGGTCTAGAGATTATTCCCTATACTTACAGAAAACTGTAATTACCAAGTTGTTTGGGGAGTGGGTGGTGGTGATGCTAAACTCATTTCAAACATATATTTCAGACTGGTTTACTTTTGTAGTGTAGTGTATGCTTTTCTCCTTACTTGAGTGCATAACTGATGTTTGGGTATTTTACACTGCAAAGCACAAATTTCCTCTATGCAGAAATGTTGAAGCCTCAGGCCTTCAGTTAATAAGGCTGATCTCGGACATTTTGGTGCTGAAAGTTGTAAACCCAAATGCTGCCTCTCCTTGCTCAGTGATATCAACATTCAGCAATACCTCAAATAACTGACCAGTATGCCATGGTTTAATTGGTCCTTAAAACTGAGAGCTGATGTGACAAAATAGATAGGAGACTAACCTATGAATTTAAAAAGTCCTCATGTTGAATCTTGTCTCTGCTATGAACTCACAAGATGCGTTTGGGCAACCTATTCTTCCTCCACTAATAGCACTGATCTACCTTACAGGGTTGTTGTTGTTGTTGTTTGATTTATATCCTGCCCTTCCTCCCAGCAGGAGCCCAACAGGATAATATATGCAAAGTGCTTTGAATGCTCAAAGCACTATAAAATGCTAATATTATAACATCATGGCCTAATTTAGTCAGCAGTAGGACAACCAGAAATGCTACAAACACTAGAACACTTATAATGCTGATGTTTTCATTTGACCCCAACATCCCCATTTTCTTTAATGAGCTACTCATATAATAAGCTACTCACAATGCTAATCACGCTAAATCATACTCAGAAGCATTTTATGAATCAGGACATTTTCTACTAAACTAAACAAAATGAAGCACAAACACTTTTGGAAACAGCACCTCCTCCCCAACACACTCCTTTCCAAACAGAACAAATGCAAAAGCAAATATTTTTGGTCCTTGTTGTCATTGTCTGCTTGCTACAAAATCACAGCACTTTATTGCTTGTGACTTTCCCAAGAACAGTGCTTGTTAACGATAATTGCATGCTTTTCTGAATACTGCTGTAATGATCAGAAATATGTCACTTGGCTTGCCTTTTTTTTTTAAAAAAATGCCATGTGCCACTCTTATTTCTAATTTAGGGAATTATGATTCAGCATCTGAACACAATGGTAAAAAGCAGTGCACAAATTTAAAAGAAAGATCGAAGTGGTCCACATACTGAACTAGTGGTAGGAACATAATGAGGTGGAACAAGCCCAGAGTGAGAAGGAAGTGTGTTTTAAACCAGAGGATGGGGAACCTGCAGCCTCCAGAAGTTGGTAGACTCCAGCTTCAGCCAGCCCCAGCCAGCCTGGCCAATGGATAGGGATAATGGGAAATGTAGTGCTACAACATCTGGAGGGCCACAGATTCCCCTACTTTGGAGGCATGTAGTTTTGCCCTAAGGCTGCCTTTGGATCTGTGCAACAAGCAGAGATGTGCTTTCAGGGAAGAAAATAAAGCAGGGAAGTAAATAAAGTTGACTTGGTGTTCTTGCACAACAATCCCCAACTTTATGTGGTAAACAAAGTGATGGAAAAATGCACTGGCAAGTGTGGGATAACACTTGACATGCTTGGAAAAGTTACTTTTTTTGAACTACAACTCCCATCAGCCCCAGCCAGTTGTAGTTCAAAAAAGTAACATTTCCAAGCTCTGCATACCATTGTATAGAGTTCCCACAAACAATTCAGAATGAATGTGTACCAAACAGCAATGTCATCTAACATCCCTGCAAACTTTGTGCAAACAAATCAGGATGAATGCTCAATAAACAGGTTATCTGGAAGTGGTCCATTTGTCTTTCTAGCCTTGCTGGAAGGAAGGAAAGAGTGCATGGCAGAGATGCGGTTCTTTAAAAAAAAAGAGAGAGAGAGCGCGGGAGAAGGGTTTGGGGCTTTGCTGTGTTACAGTTTTTCTAATGGACAATGTTCAGTAGTCTGCTCCAAATGAAGCAATCATTTCACCTAGGATGTGTAAGCTTTCTTGTGCTGCTTCTGTTGGTCAGTGTTTGCCGCTTCTTGGGGCCTGAACATTGCTAGGACTTACTTCTGAGTAAGGATGGAGGAGAAATTCAATTCAGTTCACATTTAAAGGTAAACCTATATAATTTGCACTTTCCAAACCAATACAAGAACACACTCATCCTTCAAAATTTGCACTTCTCCGAATTTTGCAGTGCAATTCTTCAGCCAAGTAATGCATACAAAAATCTACATACCATAAAAGTGCATATGTTAGTGAAAACAACATACAGAAATGCATTATATTAGTGGAAATTGCATGCAAAAATGTGTATATTTAGGAGAAATTCACACTAAAATGCTGATGAATTTTCATGAGGCCTTTTTTTAATCACAAATTGATATGGAAAGTGGAGAACTGAACTTAAGACTGGAAAAATGAGACACAGAAAGAACTGAAACTGATAGATTCATGCCTCCCTGCTTCTGAGTAAGCACACGCAGGACTGTGCTGTATGGCTCTTTTAAATCAACCCTTTTGCTGTATTCACAGAAAAGACATTTGCGCCAGCATGAATCGTCCATGTGAAACTTTAGGCTTGTCCCATCTCTCTGGAATGTGCCAACCTCATCGGAGCTGTAATATCAATGAAGACTCTGGTCTACCTTTGGCTTTCACAATTGCACATGAACTTGGTCACAGGTATGAAAATGTTGAGAGTCTTCAGATGTTTATTTATTGAATTTCTTTATTGAATTTCTTAGTCGCGCATCTGACTGGCTATCCAGCCACTCTGGGCGACGTACAAAATAGGCATACAAATATAATAGACATTAAAAATCTGAAAACAATAACGATAAAATCTAGATGTTATATCACATTACTATAGTAAAGGGGGGATTTAAGATTGGGATCATGAGTCAGTGCAAAACCAGCAGAAACCTACATGCAAGTACTCAGATATGTTTTGATATAATTAACATTTGGCTGGATTAGAATGTTTTACTTCTTCCTGTGCAATTAGAACAATATTGTTTGTGTCCTTTTCTTATGCTCATATAAGTAAAAGGGTTAGTGACTTATCTAGCTTTATATTTTCTGAAAGATGCTATGTGCTTTAATATGCGCTTCTTGAATCATTTCAATATCTGCATGTTCTCTTTTGTAATCTAGAAACTATTTACCTTCCTTTAAAAACACTGTTTGATCTGTTAGCAATAAACACTTTATTGCTTGCTTTGTTCTATACATGCACTTTTAAAAATTTGAGTAAAGATGCAAGCAAGAATAAGCAAAAACCTAACTTTGTACTTCTTTCATCCTCAACTGAGTCAATATTTCTGCAGGAGTTCTGTTCTGCACTTTTCTTGAGGAGTTCGCTTCAGTCTCTCTTATTTCTTCTGCATGTTCCTGTCTTGCTCCAGTGTCGTTCTCCCCAGCCAGAGTTCAATGGCAGAACATCTGCTTTGCATGGAGAAGGTCCCAGGTTCAATCCTTGGCATCTCCAGGTAGGGCTGGGAGATACTCTATATGAAGCTGCCAGTTAGTGTAGACAATACTGAGATGGATAGACCATTTGTCTGACTTGTATAAGGTAGTTTCCTATGGTCTTCACTTGCATCCAAATTGTTGCAAAATTTTCTGCCTCCTCTTTATTTCTGATGACCATTTTAATCTATGTATGTACCTGAATACCAGCTTGTCGAGGAAACTCCATCTGTATTTTATTTGTTCTTTATTTAGTCTTTCTAATAAACCCTTTAATGGCTCTTTGTTATGGTTAATGGGGAAGTAATAGTAAAACCTGATAGTGCTCTGCGTACTTTTATAGCTGGGCACAATCTTCCTTTGATACATAACCAAAATATCTCTATCCAAATATCCCTTCCTAGCATACTCTGAATTAAGCATTTTCAATAGCTAAAGTCTCATTAAGCTTGGATCCTGACAGATTAGTAAAAAAATAAGTTTTAAAAAATCATTCAAAATACAAAACATGTTCTCTTTTGCTTTCCCTCTTTATGTCATGAATTTTTACATTTATGCATCTCTATTTGTAATTCATCCACACAACTTTTTACAGTTCAGGGTTTATATTTAGTCTCAGCATTAGTTCTCTCACTCATTCTTATTCAAGTTCTGACTTTTTAACGGTTCCATTTTGTTGATTTATTTGATTAAAAATAGTTCCTTTCTTTTCCAAATCTGTCATTTCACTGCTCCAATTTCTCTCTTTTTCTGTATTCAAAAGCTATAAAATTTAGCCAAATAATTATTTTATATTTTCTAAAGATGACTGGGTGCTTTTTATGTATGTACTTTTTAGACCTTCTTGTCTTGATTCCTTTTGAATATCACAGGGCTTTTGTGGATATATTCCTTTTGAAGGAAAGGATATTGAAGGATATATTCCTTTTGAATATATAATTTCATAGATACACATCTGATATATGGAAATTTAAATGAAATTAATCAATAGTAATTATTACAGAAACAAAAACAATTCAGTTACATTAGCTTCAGTTGCATTATATAACCCCATCTCAATATTCTTTTCTAAATATCCCTGCTGGGAGGAAGGGCAGGATATAAATCAAATAATTAATAAATAAATGAATAAAATTAAGAGCATAAGAAGATCCTGCTGGATCAGGCCCATGGCACATCTAGTCCAGGATCCTGCTCTCACAGTGGCCAACCAGATGCCTGTGGGAAGCCTGCAAGCAGGACCTGCAAGAGCAATCTCCCTTCCTGTGGTTTCGAGCAACTGGTGTTCAGAGGCATACTGCCTCTGACTGTTGAGGCAGAGCAGAGCCATAATGAATTTATCTAATCCTTTTTAAAGCCATTCGAGTTGGTGGCAATCAAAGCATCCACTGAAAGTGAATCCCGCAGTTTAAGGATCTGCTGTGTGAAGAACCTTCTATTGTTTGTCCTAATTCTTCCAACATTCAGCTTCATTAGATGTCCATGAGTTCTACTGTGACAAAAGAGGGAGAAACTTTTTTCTGTTCATATTCTCCATGCCATACATAATTTTATACACTACTATCTTACTTGCCTTTTATCTAAACTAAAAAGCCTCAAATTTTGTAACTTTCACCCATTCCTACCTAGCTCTTGTCAGTTTGTTGACTAGACTCAGTTCACATGAGATATCAGCACACCCAAGGGCATAGTCATCCGAGGTCACAGGGGGTTGTAGACCCATTACCTTTTTGGGAGCAGGGTCCCAGCCACATCCCTGTGTATAAGCCAATCAGCATGAAAGGGGAGTGTGTGAACCACTGAGAAGAGTACCTTCTCCTTTCATGCTGATTGGAGCCAATCAGAGTGAAAGGAGGTGAGTCAGCCACTGAGAGGATTCTTCTCAGTAGCTAACACACAGCCTCCCTTCTCATGCTGATTAGCTCCTAGGTACATCTGTTGTAGGGGAATGTGGCTTGTGAGATTACAGGAAGAGCGAGGGAGACAAGGGAAAGTGGAAAAGGGGGCGTGGCTGTCAGGGGGCATGGTGTGACTATCATGAGGGGATCCTGCTCTTCTGAATTTGCCACTACACTGCTGATCACACTGAGTTTGTTTTGTGCACTTCAGTGCTTATGCTCTTATTTAGAAAAAGGACCTTCTCACAACAAATCACATACATGGCTATAAAGCGGCAAATACAGAAGACACAGCTAATCGCCACTCATCCTTCTTAGTTTCCATCAGATCACTTTATGATAACGGTAAAGTGGAATACATGATGAGCATAATATCCTGGCCTGTTGTCTGGCTCTGCTGGAAAGCAATGTATATAAGGGTGATGCCCTTAGGAACTGCACTTGCTTGTTTTTGGCCACTGACAGTGATTGTAGGTGTGTCCCAAAGGTCTCCTTCATCAGGAGCCTGCACTGCTCTCCAGCCCTTCTGCCCCTCGGAGAGCTGCCTTTGAGATCCAGAGACCAGTTACTGTTGGCTGCACTGGCTTGGGGGAGTGGTGATGGAAGTGCTCCTCTTTCCTCATCTATTTGTTCGCTATGCACATTCACAGAATGTGAATCTTCACGGTGTGGAATCTAGTGCCCAGTGTTAGTTCCTCTGCATAGACTGTTTATGCTCACGTGTGCCTATGTGACTGTCTGGAAGTCATATTTATTTTTCCAGTGTCTTACAACAGTTAATTTATTTCCTGTATATTAGCACCCAGATGTGTAGTGACCAAGTTCCCATGAACATCTCTTGAGAAGATTAATTTAAAGTGGTGGCATTGCTGCCACTCTGATCCTAAATCTTTGTTCAGAGGTACAGGCTTACAGCACTGATGGGGAGTTCCTATAAAGCAGGGGGGATCTGTGGTTTTCCTGGTGATGTTTATGATTAAATTTCTTACCTGACCTTCGCCGTAAGGTCCAAGGGACAACAACTCCCATCGTCCTTGACCATTGACCATTAGCTGTTCCTCCTGCCCATTCCTGTCTGTTGGAAAACAGTGCAGTGTGCATGTTCTGGGCTGGCCACTGGACGGATGCAGCGGAGAGCACAATCATGTCACTGGTGTTGAACTTGGATTCAGTTGTCAGTCCAGTCAGCTTCTGTATATGGAATGGGGAAAGGGCACCATCTTGCCGTTTGTCAGCAAAATTATTTGGGCCAGCCCTGCATTTGATATTGCCATAATTGTTGGAGTTCTCAGATTATGTGATGCTATTTAGGGGGTGAGGCAAATGTCTGAACCTATTGGTACCTTTCGCCCCAAACACTAGCCATTTTATTTTGGCTAAGTGCAGCACACATCTGGGGACTGGAATGCAGGTCTTGATAAGATAAAACTTTCACCACACAGTTGGGCACAGAAATGTAGACTTAAAATGTTGGCTTCTTTCAGAGCTCTGCTCCTTATTTGGGATATTCTGCTGTGCGCCTTCACCAAGGCCAATCAGATAATAGACTTCACAGTACCTGATAACCAGAAGCAATTCCCCAGCATATTTTCTGCAGTACTTGAGGTTATTTGGAGATAAGATATTCTGTCTTTATGTGCTTTTCTGACAGTATCTTGTGCCTGGATTTATTTCCCTCCTAGTTTTGGAATTCAGCACGATGGAAAAGAAAATGACTGCGAGCCGGAGGGAAGACGCCCATACATCATGTCTCGGCAACTACAGTATGACCCGACTCCCCTCACATGGTCAAGATGCAGCAAGGAATACATCACACGCTTCCTAGAGTGAGTCACTATGGTGGTTTTGAAACAGGGGAAGCAGAACATATTAAATGAAATTCTTAGCCCCATTGCCTTTGAGGATCTTGCAGCTGTGTTTTACTCAAATACATATGAGCTGTGGTAAGCCTTGGGCTTGAATGCTCCTCCTCCCTCACTTCACCAAGTCTGTGAGGAGGTGTTCGGAAGATTTCAGTTCTGTACTCGTTTAACCATAGCTTGCTGCGATGTCTTACATGACACTGTGGCTAATGTTAGCTATGGTTTGTTTGAAACAAGCCAACTTCAAACCATAGCTTATGAAGTTAGCTTGTGTCCACTACTCATAGTTAAGATTAACTACTATTTAGAGTTCAGATGACACAACAAGATGTGGTTGATGGGAAATGGAAGTGAAAAACTTCCAAACTGTTCCTTGTAGTGCACTAGATGAGGAGAGGGGAGCACAGGAACCTGAGGTTCACTGCAGCTTGTTTCCATAGTTTAGTGTGAAATGTGAACATGATCTTAGGATACAACCAATGACTGCAAAATAAGCCAAATGGATAATGGAAGCTGGGTTACCTTGTTTGCTAGGTGTTCCAAGGATTCAATTATATTATTACACTAGCAAATTGATGTGGGATGTGGACTTGCTGGCAGATGATGATAGATCTTTGGATATTACACTTGATCTTAGCTGAAAATCCAAAAAGCCTTGGGAAAAGTATTTTTACCATATTTCCAGTTATTCTGGTTCAATGATCAGATGTTTACTAGTAATTTTTCCTGAGATTAATGAAGCAACCACATGGTCTCCCATTTCAGAGGATGCCGTTAGAAAACTTACTCAGAGTCTTGCTAATAATAAGGCCCAGGGTGAAGATAAGATGCTCCCAGAAATTTATCAACAGAATATTGACTGATGGGTTCCAGAAGTTGCAAAGCTAAAAGAAAAAAAGCAAGAAAGAAAAGCCATTATTTTATTTAGAAATAAATTTATTTAGAATCCTTGAGTAGCATCAATATTTCTTATTGCATTATTCTGAGAGGAGGGGGGAAGCATTGTAAGACCAAAGTATTATAGGAAAGCCAATTTTATTTTAGAGTCTTTAAAAGGTGTATGGAATCAGTTTCAAAGGGAAAATAACATTTACAATATCCCTTGTGGCTTATAAGCAGAGCCCTGCTCAGTGAAACTACTGGCTGTTGGAAGACTATGTCTCAGATTAATAAGCCAAGATATGATCACCCCAACCAGGCCACTGTGAGATTTTAATTTAGATCAACAATTAGGAAATTTCAGAAGCTGGGAAAAGCATAAATTACATGGATTTATTTATGGAAGTTACTATTATCTTATGAAGAGATTTTTAGGAGGATGGGTGGTTAGGGTCCATCTTTTGTTTTGTATCAGTGACCTCAAATTAGAAGTAGTTTAAAATATTTAAAGGGGTGTCACAGTGGGAGGAACTTAAGCACATTTGAATGGCTGGTAAAAGATGAGGAATGGAAAGTTATGTCTAGTTTATATGCTATGGATTATATCCTATGCTAGTTCTACTCAGAGAAGACACACTGAAATTTAATAGACATGACTAATTTAGGTCCATTAATTTCAGTGGGTCTACTCTGAGTACGGCTAGTATTGGAGACAACCCTTATTAAAAGTCAAACTCAAAAACTGATGGATCATGTAATCAAACACGGGACAGATATTTGTAGCACTTTATCCCACAGAAAGTTTGAGAATTTCTGCATACATATCCTCAGTATATTAAATATGCAAGATATTTTCTTTCATCCAGTTAATCTTAGAGAGAGCTGCTGCATTGGAAATATTTATTATTTGTGGAACAAATCATGAGACAAGCTGTCACTGAGTAATATAAATGGCTTTTTTCATATCTAGTGTAATGTATTATATATTTAGTGGCGATAAGCTATATCATGTTGGAAAATGATTCTGCAAAGATCGAATGATGCTAAACTGTAGAACCCTGCAATTTGCTTACTGAATTGTGTTCGGTGAATAAAACCAATAAACAGACATGAGATGATACTGAAAGGTATTTATCTATGAATCACCTTTCATGTCAGTCATCAGAGACCTGTTCATCCCAAAAGTAGTAGCTGCCCAGCTGCCAAAAAAGGCTATCCTATCCCATATCTTCCATTCTCTAATACATGCAGAACATGCCCTGAAGCCATAACATTATTCGTTTCTTCACCACTGTCCAGAATAAGGAAATGGAATATAGCAAGGGGCCTTATACCGAATTAGCTCAGTATTCATCTAGCTCAGAATGGCCCACACTGACTGGCAGACATGGGCCTTTCCCAGCCCTGCCTATAGACTGAACCTGAGACCTTACGTATGCAAAATGTGTGCTCTACCACCATACATTTCTGGGATGAAAGGAACTTGGAGGTAAGTCATACTTGCAGTAGTGGCATGTGGGGGGGGCAGAACTGTTGCTGCTTGCTTTGATGAGGTTGTAGGGAGGGAGAGCAGAGAGGTTGGGTCTGATTGGCAACGGCAGTCCCACTGATATAATGGCATGGCCCCGACTTTGCTACACCCCCCCATCCAGGGAAGCAGCAGCAATGTCAGCATCAGGAAAGCGGCTCTGTCTCTCTGCCCCCAACATCTGCTGGAACTGTTGGCATTAGAAAGCTGAGTCATTCCCCAAGTTGGAAAAGGTTAACAATAAATGACAGCATTGGAGGTGTAAACCACACAGCTGTGCCTTGTTAGGTTGCCGTACTATAAAGCCTAAGAACGGAAGACGGGTTGTGTGGGGGGAAGGGGGGAAGCAAAGGTGTACGTGTTGACTGCTTGCCAGGCTGTATCCTATAAAGTGGGTTTTGCATACCTATGTGTATGGACTCTCCTTTTGTTTCGGATGGCTCTCTTGCGTGAACTCATACTGCGCCCTGCTGGGACGGGGCGCTGAATACCAACTGGAACTGTGTACTTGGAGATACTGGAAGTTCAATGGGAATCTTTTGCATGCAAGCGATGTGCTCTACGACAGAGCTATGGCCTCTCCCCAGAAAAAGGAAGCCTTGAGGGGAGGAGGGCTAGCTTGATACGGGATTGCTATTATCAATCAGTCTTTTGTTCTAACAGCAGTCTTAGGTTTCTTACACCATTTTGTTCTTCCCTTGGTGTATGAAAATTGTTGATTGTCTTCTCTCTAAGCTAAAATATGCCCAGATTCTTCAGCTTTTTTCCTTTATATGTCATGCATCTCCAACCATTGATTGTCGTTATTTTCTGAATCATCACATTAGCGGTTAGCTGATCATCTTTCTAAAAAAGTAGTGATCAAAACAGGATACTGTGAATCAAGCTGGTGTCTGGCCAGCACTGAATAGAACAGTGTTTTCACTTCCTACACACAGTGCTTCTGTGGAAACACCCTTATATAGCCAGCACTGACAGTCTTGCCTGTAGGGAGTCCTCCTCTACTGTGTCCTTGTCATTCCATCATTGGCGTAGAAGACAGGAGTATGGTTGTCATTTCTGACCTCCCTTGAGGTGAGGAAGAGGCTGCTCACAACACTGGCTGCAAGACGAGAAGTGGAAGTTAGTGATGTTTTAGTTGAAAACTTCCAAAAATGCTAACAAGTAATCCCACATGTCACATTTAGCCGAGGATGGGGCTTCTGCCTGGATGATGTTCCAAAGAAGAAAGACCTAAAGCCTCCTTTCATTGCCCCTGGAGTGATTTATGATGTGCACCACCAGTGCCAATTGCAGTATGGATCCAATGCAACGTTCTGCGATCACGTGGATGTAAGTTCAGTGTTGTTCCTCTCCCCATGCCCCGGGTTTTCTTTTGTGATGGTGAAATTGAGCCTCTGCACCCTAATGTGGGAATGGAGGAAGGACAGATGTGATGATAGCAACCAGGGCAGCCAGCGAGAGGGGATGTATCACTATTCAGTCCATGGCTATAGCACAGATACAAGGATGTGCTTAAAGAGGCTCACCATGCTGTGAATGATCTTTGAGTTCTCCTTTTTGTATTTTATCTCTACTCACCTTAGGCTAATCACATTTGATAGTGGCCACCATGTCACTGGTTCTAGCAGCTTATTAGACTGCAGGTATAAATTACTGCCTGCTCAAAACCAGAAGGACTCTTTAAATGCAGGTTTTAGTTGAAAACTAAATGTTAGCATTTTTGGAAGTTTTCAACTAAAAAGGTTCCTTTTGTTGTAGTTGAGGGCTACATTCCCTCAGTGGTAAACAGGCAAGGGCCGCATGCTGGCAATGAGCAGGGCCAGAGCCAAAAATGGGCAAAGTTTGTTGCATTGAAGGATTGCATAGCTGTCTCTCACTTTCCCACTCTGTCTCTCTCACTCCCTGTATGTCTCCTTCTCTCTCTCCTTCTCCCTCTCCCTGAAACACACACACACACATGCACGCACGAACACACACAATGGAAGAGGAAGTGATTCCCAGAAGGGTGTCTAATGGGCTGCATGAAATTAGGCTAGGTGCCACAGGTTCCCCAATACTGCCTTCATGGAATGGACAGAGGACCATTTCCCAGCGTTTATTTGTATTTGTTCCATTTATATCTCACCTTTCCTCCCTGATGGAATTGAACACAGCCTACACGGGGTTTGTAGGTGGTCTTTCACACCAGACACTTGACCAGACCTAGTCCTGCTTAGCTTCATCAAGGTTGTTGCATCATGTGTCTTCAGGCCATGCCGTAGGATTTTATATTTGTTGTTACAGCATGTGATAGAGTGCATTTGTCTCCCTTTGATAGTGGGTTCACATTCTTAAAACAAAACAAAACTGGATTCCTAGAATGTGATGGGTTACTTGCAGAAGCTTTGCTTTCTCCTGCTCGGTAGACCAAAGAGAGCTTCACCGAGGCAAAATTAGATCCTTGGGTCTAGATTTGCACTGTGTATGTATTTGGTACAAACTCAGAGCAGCACCAAACACAATCTCTATCAGATGGCTGACTGGCAAGGAAGTCAGATCTGCAAACTTCTAGAGCAGATTATCTACCAGGCTTTCTCCATGGTTACTGAACCTTCACAGCACTGCAGCGACAACCCCTTTGAAGCTATGTGCGCACTTGAGAGGGAGGGGAAGAAGTGCTTCTACAGCGAATGGTGTTTCTACTGCAGCTGTTCAAATGGATAATACGGCAAACTGATGTAAAACTGACATGTTGCTTTCTCAATCAGCCATGAATGCTCGCAGCTGCAGTAGAAATGTAAAAGATGCCTGCAGTTATATGTGTGATTCTTCCCACCCATTCCCCATGTGCACAGAGCTTTGAAAGGTTTCTGCCAACATGAGGGTTCTCTATATTAGTGGGTAAGGTGTGCTTGCAAAAACGGTACTTGTATGACATCATTGGAGAGACACATGATTTGCCAGCCTCTTCAAGGCCTGATTAACTGTTAGGTTATACATGGAGCAGAGCAGTAGGGACTGCTGTGTATATCGTGGAAGCCCTCTTATGGTGAAATTACCTGGCTTCTCCAACCTGTGAAAAGTATATTCTTAAAATTGTCCAGAGATCAGAACATGATGACTTTGCCATCATTAGGGATGTAAGTTCATTTCACAACAAATGAAGCATTGAACGAAATGGGGCCTATCTGGTCCAATTTCATTTTGTTATGAAATGAATAGCAAGATTCACAAATGAATATGAATAGGGAGCCCAGTGAGAGTGGGGCTGATTTTAGCTTTTTTCTTTTGCCAGATGTCCTGAATGTTGCATTGACCCAGGGCATTTGGTGGGAAGGGCCACGGCAGGCCACAGTGGCAGCCATCTTTTTTTTTAGTGGCTGCCATTGCCACTCCCCAAGAATGCTCCAGAATGGCACAACATCTGGAGTATCTGGAAAGAAAATGGCGACCACCAGGAGATAGCTGCCAAAATCAGATCTGCGGCTACTGCAGACAGCAACAAAGCAAATTGTAAATGAAATTGGGGCGGGGGGAGAAAAGTACCACCAATATGAGGCAAATAATGCAATGAATGGATAGCAAAAAGAACACGGATGTCTCAAAATGAATAATTAAATGAACTGGATCTTTATTTATTACACAAATTTATATACCACTTAACATAAAAAAATGTCAAAGCAGGGGATAACCTGAGAATACAAATGATCATAAAAACAGTATAAATGGTGCATACAGCTGGAGTCACATTTAAGAGAAGATCTGTTTGAATTAAAAATGTCCTAAGCAAGCATCAGAAGCAAGGCTGGCACCAGCCCACCGTAAGCCTCCACCTCCCACCTGTGTGCACATGCCTGTGTGTGTGTACAGTCACATAAATACACCCAGTTGTGCCATCTCACACATCAGCACACATGCCTGCCATTGCCCAAGATGGTGGAGGGCCATGTTGATGCCCCTGCCACCATCTTGGGTGATGGCAGGCATGCATGCTGATGTGTGAGGTAAAGCGACCAGGCATATTTAAGCACCCACTGGCTGCACACACATGCAGAGGTGCTGTTGTCTGGGAGAGCTGCAACCTGATGCTGACAGGGATTGCAGAGCAGGAGCTTCACTCTTCCAGCTGCAGGGGCCCGCAGCCAGTGCCCAACTTGGCTACCTGCTGGTGCCAGGCCTGATCAGAAGGTTAGCACAGTTGGCGTTTGCTTGATACCACTAGGAAGTGACTGAGCAGGAACACCTGGGGTAAAGCTGTTCCCAAGATAACCTGGTCCCAAGTTGTTTTGGGCTTTGGATTAAAAACAAAACCCACCCTTAATTGCCAGTCATCATTGCAGCACAGAAGAGCAGTGACTATGTTCATAAGTGGGATGACCCTGAAAAAGAACAGGGACCACCATGCCACTCTATGGGCATACTTCTGTGTGCAGATGGATCTTTTTTATATATTCATATTTCCTTCCCTGGACCATGAACATCAAATTGCATAGAAATGTTGCTCAAGAGCAGTTGCTTTCAAACTCTAACAGGGAGCCCTTTCTATACTGATTTCTTTAACAAGTAACCCCTACATTATATCTTTTCCATTTCTGATCTTCAGCTTCTTAGAATATTCGGCAATGAATTAAAAATTTAGTGGCAAGCCAGCAGGAGAACAACAGTAATGTCTCCACCTATAGGCATATCTAACTTCTGCATTCACAACACTCTGAAATCCTAGAATCCTCTGCAATGGGCAGAAGATGTGGATTTCATGGCAGATGCTTGATGAGTCAATGCAACAGATGAGTCAGAGTGAAAAATATGCCCTGGAGGTAAAAAGTTTGACAAACTCTGTTCATATGGTATATACTTACTACTCTATCCTGCAGCTCTTTATTTCATTTCCTACATTGCACGAAGTGCTCAAAAGCAAAGAGTTTTCTTAAATAGCATTGTGTGCATGGTGGGAAGCAAAATCTCTTGACCATGTAAGCCCTTCACAATATACCTTTCAGAAGAATAAGCAAAACCAAACTAACAGTGGGCTAAATTTTCTTTCCTATTACCGTATATTCCGGCGTATAAGATGACTTTTTAACCCAGGAAAATCTTCTCAAAAGTCGGGGGTCGTCTTATAGGGCGGGTGCTGAAACTTCCGAGCCTTTTGTATAGTATGGACAGTCTTTGTCAAACAGTTTTGGTATAGTATCAACAGCTTCAAGCAGTTGCAGTATTCAAATAGTCGCAAGAGGCAGCAGCAGTAGCAGAGAGAAAGCTATGTAAATCACGCTGTGGGGCTGCCAGAAAGCCTTGGCTCTGCAAACTACAGCCCGTGTAATTGAGACCCCCCTTTTTGGCACTGTAACTGACTAGACAGAAAGAGACAAATAAAATGGCGGCCGCAAAAAACGGCGGGAAAATTGGCCAATCAGAGAAGCTTGGGGTGATAAAGAAGCAATGGCGGTCATAGGAACGCACCAGCAAGCACAAAACAGTCTCAAACCAAAACTCTGGGGCCGCTGGGCTGCGAGAGCATGATTGGGCTCAGCAAACGAGGGAAAGAATGAGCCGCAGCTGCGGGCTCTAAAGGCAGTTGCGGTAGGCTTAAGATGCCGCAGACGAGCCGGGGGAGGCGGAGCAACCCCCCCAGATAGGGGCTGTGACACAGAGCCGCAGCTGCAGGCTCTGGAGCTGCCGTGAAAAAGGTAAAGTGGCAGCAATACTGAGAGCAGCAGCCGCAAGCTCTCAGTTAATTCTAGGTGGCTTGCTGAGGGGGGGAGAGCCGGAGCTGCGGTCTCCCGTAACGTCACTGAGCTTCAGGAGGCAAAGGAAGCCATATGTACAGGCTCCTTATGTAAGTAAGCCGAAGAAGTCAGGAAAAAATGCGGCGGAGCGGGCCAGGAAGCCGCAATCGCAAGCTCCTGATTAGAGCTGCGTCAGCCGCCAGAGAACAAAAGGAGCCGCAGCCGCAGCCTCCCTGAAAGCCGTAGGCAATTTACTGGGGGAAAAAACGAAAGGAGCCGCAGCCGCGGTCTCCCTGAGAGCCGTTAGGGAATTTCCTTCCTTTCAGCTTTAGAGTGAATTAGGAAAAGTTTAATCCACTTGCACTGTTTTATGTTTACATGTTTGATGACAAACAGCCTTATGTTTATAAGTGACAGTTTTCCTGCTAAGTACCTGCATGTCATAAGCAGGGGTAGTCTTATACGGCGAGTATATCCCAAACTCTATATTTTAACTGGAAAAGTTGGGGGTCGTCTTATACGCCCAGTCGTCTTATACGCCAGAATATACGGTACATCTTCTTTTCCATAGACATGAGTTCCATGCTATATCTGTGCTTTATATACAGAGAGTGGCTGAGAGCTATGTCAGCTCACAATTCTAAAATCAGAGGAATCTGGAAATTCATATTCTTGGCAACTTTCTCAAGAAATGAGACTTCTTTTTGTCTTTCCCCCCAAACTAATGGACATTAATGCTAGAACTTCTCTCTGACGCATTCCCAGCCTAGTTTTGAATGAGTTAATTGGGCAAGGAGTCTTTGCTTTCTCCTGCCCAGCCAATGGAATGCACGTGGCTGTGTGGATCACTCCTATTCTTCTATGTCCCGGAGGGAAGTGTTTGACAGGAAGTGAGATTTATCCATTTCCTGTCCCAAATGACTAGAACTAAGAGCAGTGTTTTGGCTACTGAGAATAAAGTGCTATTACAAGTTTAAACAATAGTTTTACTGATTTAGGAAACATACTAGACCACAAAGGCTGAGAGCCTAAGCCTATCATAGAATGATAGAGCAGTAGAGCTGAAAGGGGCCTATAAGCCCATCATGTCCAACCTCCTGCTCAATGCAGGAATCCAAATTAAAGCATACCCAACGGATGGTTGTCCAGCTGCCTCTTGAATGCCTCCAGTGTTGGAGAGCCCACCACCTCCTTAGGTAATTGGTTACATTGGCGTACCGCTCTAACAGCTTAGATGATAATGAAATTAAAATTCAGCTGCATCCTGCTGAATTTAATTAGGTAATTGATTAATAAGACCTATCCTATTCCAGTAATTGTAATTTGTTTTTACTGTTTTTAATCATTGAAGTTTAAATTGTTGTAACCTGCACTGGGACCTACTGGTGAAGGGCAGGTTATAAATAAATTTAATAAAATGGAAAACCTCAGTGCAGTTATTTCATTGCATCTTATTATTTTCCACAATCCTGCCCCATTGCTATAGTCAGCGTGGTGCCCTCCATATGTTTTGGATTGCAGCTCCCATCATCCTTGGCTATAGGTGATACTGGTTGGGACTGATGGGAGTTGTGATCCACAATATCTGGAGGGCACCACATTGGCCACCCCTGCAGGCATGAAATCAAGCCTCTTAAAAACATCCCAAGCTGAGAAAGCCCTCTCAAAAAAGAGCCCCTAAACTCTTAATTGTTTTTTCTTTACAACCAGTGGAGCCTTGATGTCAGTGGGGCAGTGCTCCTGGTTTTAGTCCATAGTTGGACATCTCCTTGAAAGTACAGACTAAAACCTGGAGTGGATTCACTGCCCCACTGGCATTGGGGCCACCAGTCTCCACTGTTTATAACATTTGAGGTTGTTGTTGTAGAATATTTGCCAGACATTGTGGTGCTTCGTGAAAGGCTCCTGCCGGTCAAAACTGGATGCTGCAGCAGATGGGACAAGATGCGGCGAGAACAAGGTGACTGTAAGATTCTGTTACAGAGAAAGACAAGAATGGGGAAAAGTATACTTGGTACCTGACTTATTTTATCAGCACTCCAAGAGCACAAATCAAAAGAAAGTGGCCTCCTGTGAAACTACTTTCTTTTGCTACATTTTGCATTCAGTAGCATTCTTTTAGTAATCTTTCATTGTGATATTAATCTGAAACCCTGGCCGCATCTGACTGTTTCATTAAGTTATCATCATATGACTGCATTTATTGTCCTGAACGGGAAGGCAAGAAAATTGCTTTCTTTTCAAATCAATGCCAGTTCCTTCAGTGGCACAAGTTTGCACGCCTAGCTCCTACAGAGCAGACATATAATTCTGGCATTTCTCCATAGCACTGACAGCTGAATGAAAAAGAGTTGCAGACCTTTTTCTGAACAAATGGCTGAGTCTCAAACTTAGCAGCATTGCAGTAATAGAGATGGTTCATTATTCCAAAAGTTGTCTTGCCTATCCAGGTGCTTCTTTTGATTTGCAGCTCCCCACCACCTTTCCCAGTTCACCAACTCCTTAACATAACCAGTTCCCCATTTCTCCAGAAAACCCAGGCTTGCTCAATGCCTCTTAGTGGATTTATGGCTGAGCACTAGGACTGGTAACATCTCATTTCTATGGGGCTCTTCAGAAATAATACCAAACTAATAATACCAAACCAATATCAAACTAATAATACCAAAAATGGTTTGCTGTTGCACTGAAACCCAGCAAACTATGGTTTGCACAAACTATGGTTTGCACAAACCTGGATTAAACTGTAGCAGAGTATTCTCAGGTCTAGTTGCGCCCTCATTGTGTATGTACCTGTTTATAATTAAGAGATGCGTACTAGGGAAGTTGTTCTTTTTACTACTGAGTCAACTTCTGGCTTGCCTTTAAATGTAAGATTATGCCATTCTTTTTCCATTTTGCGAAAAGACTTTAATTACATTCTGCCTGATAATAAGATATGTATAAAGGCCAGACTACACATGACATAAAAGACCTGTATCTGGATCTCTCAATGTTTCTTTTCCAAAAAAGCAGCCATGGGAGGGGGGGGGCAAACAAGAGGAGATACATCACCAAAAAAAGAGGACATCAATTTTCATAAAATGTGCATGTTTTAATAATTTACATGCATTGATGCAAACTTAGAAATAATTGCTATAATATAGGTGACCTGTGTGCTTGCCTGCTCAAGCCTGGTGTCCTGGTGCTATTCTTTGACCAGCTTCTCCTTCCAGTGGTATCTTGGGCTAGACAGCACTTCACATACAGGACTTCTTCAAACAGAGGACTGTCCTCTGACAGCCTTTCAAATAGAGGATGGTCTTCTGTAATGTAGGACACATGAAGACCCTACTTGGGGGAGGGGGTTTAACCTTTTGCTCCTGTGCCAGTTCCCTGAACCAAGTCACTTCCCCACTCCTCACCCTTGAAGCTGCTATTAGCTGTGGAGATGGAAACATACAGGGACTATAGAGATACCTGAATCTTTTCTCCTCTTCAATTAACAGACTGATGGGATGATTTGCAAGGGGTATTTTATAGGTCACAGAGTTAAACTCCACTTCCCCTGTGCCCAGCCACAGTTTGAATTGAGCCTATAGATGGAAGGATACATCAGTTTTGGTTCTCTACGTTTGTCATTTTTCCAATCTTAAATTCAGTTCTCCACATTTCTGGAGCAATATGCAATTTTTTTTAAAAAAATCCTCATGAAAGTTTATCAACATTTTAGTGGGAATTTCTGCTAACAGACACATTTTTGTATGAGCTTTGACAAATGTACACATTTGCAAGCAATTTCCCTAATATAATGCTTTCTGCATGTTATTTTCACAGCTATATTAATTTCCCCCAATATGTGTATTTTAAAAAACCTTATGTGGTTGGAGAACTGCATCGCAAAATTCGGATAAAATGTGGATTTCAAAGTATGGCTGTGTTTCAGTTCTCATTGTTTCAGCAGGTGCACATTTGATAGATTCACTTTTAAATGCGAACAGAATCAAATTTCTCATCCATCCCTAACTGGGCTTCCTTGTGCTGGCTTTTTAGAAAGGAAAAAAAAAGGAGTCTAGAGACTTGATGATCCATTCACAGATCTCCTGTGCCATGTGTACAATTGACCCCACCTAAAAATATGTACCGACAATGTTCATTGAAAGACACAAAACTGGGAAGGTGAGCTCTCTCTTACATCCATCTCTGGCAAGCTGCTATGGAAGAAATGTATTTCAGTACCAATAACGTTTTTTCTCTCTGAACCACTGTGCTGCTTGACTGTTCAGTGGTGCTTCACAGGTGCATGCATAACAGTGGGCAAGAGCCCTGAAGCAGTAAACGGTGGATGGGGATCGTGGTCCACATGGTCACACTGCACCCGGACATGTGGGGCTGGCATTCAGGCTGCTGAGAGGCAGTGTAATCACCCAGAGTAAGTCTCACGCCTGGCGGTTTGCTTAACCTTCTGATGTTTCAAAATCTTGAAACCTCGGCACCCTGATTTTAGGGTAGAATCACAGAATCATGGAACGGTAGAGTTGGAAGGGGCTTATACGTCTATTGGGTGTGACCTGCTGCTCAGTGCAGGAATCCAACTTAAAAGCATACTCGACAGGTGGCTGTCCAGCTGCCTCTTGAATGCCTCCAGTATTGAACAGCCCACCATTTCCCTAGAGGTGGTTCTACTTTGGGTTTTTCAGGGGGGGGAACTTCTGAGGTCTACCAAATAGAGCAAGGGTGGGGAACCTGTGGCCCTCCAGATGTTGTTGGTTTACAACTCCCATCATCCCTGACCATTGTCCATGCTGGCTGGGACTGATGGCAGGGTCTGAAGTCCAACAACATCGGGAGGGTCACAGGTCCCCCATCCCCGAAATACAGCCATGTGCAGAATGGTGGCTAAGTGGTGGGGTGGGGTAAACATTCACTCCAAACTAGGGACCTGGGTGCCTCAAACCATATGTTTCGTGCCCCATAACTGAGGTCAAAGACCTTTTACATAAAAATCAACTTCTGATTTCCCCCCAAGCTGTCTTCATACGCTCTCTTCATTTCAGCAGTCTAATTTCCAGGTTGGGGGGGGGGTTGTTGTTCCTCTTGTTAAACAACTAGGAGTCAAAAACTCTTGTCTTTCTGCAGCAAATCACTCCTAGATCTTACACTGGACCCCTGATCTACATTCTGCTCAACTCTGATCTAAACGAATGTTCCCAATAGGGATGCATAGATCTGACCATTTTGGTTCTCGCAGTTTCTAATTTTTTCCAGTCTTAAATTTCGTTCTCCACATTTCTGCAGCAAAGTGTGGATTTTTCTTTAAAAAATCTCCAGCATTTCTATGTGAATTTCTCCTAACACATTTTTGTTGGTAGTTTTGAGTAATGTACACATTTTTGCAAGCAATTTCTTATCATATCTGTATGTTATTGTAACTCATATATTCATTTTTGTGCACACTTTCCCCTCACTTAGATGTTTTTGTAAACACTGGGACTGGCTGGTTGGCAAACTGCATTGCAAAGTTTGAATAAGTGCACATTTTGAAGGATGGCTGTGTTTTAGTTCTCGTGTTTTAAAAAATGCAAATTTGATGGATTCGGCTCAAAATGCAAACTGAAATGAATTTCTCACTCATCCCTAGTTCTAGTAATATGTTTCCTCTATACATTAGAATTAACTATTCTAATAGATGGGCCATTAGTCTGATCCTGTAGGCTCTTCTTACATTCTAACGAGGTCTAGCCATCCTATTTCATTTCTTCAAGGAACAGGGGACCCCAAGTTAGGATCTCCTCTAGATGGGCCCATCTAGTTTAGCATCTTGTTCTCACAGTGCAGCCAGCCAGATGCCCATGGGAAGCCTGCAACCAGGACCTGAGTACAAAATCACTGTCCCATCCTGCAGTTTTTAGCAACTAGTATTCAGAAGCATACTGCCTGCAACCATAGAGGTAGAGAATAGCCACTGTGGCTAGTAGCCATTGATAGTTTTATCCTCCATCCAATTTGGTGGCCGTCACTGCCTCTTGGGGGAGTGAATTCCATAGTTTAGCTGTGCACTTCATGAAAAAGAACTTTCTTTTGTCTGTCCTGAATCTTCCAACATTCATCTTCATTGGATGTCCACACGTTTTAGTGTTATGAGAGAGGGAGAAAAAATTCTCTATCTACATTCTCTATGCCATGTATAACTTTACACACTTCTGTCATGTCACCTCTTACTCTACTTTCCTGTAAACCAAAAAGCCCCCAAAGCTGCAACCTTTCCTCATAAGGAAATTGCTCCATCTCTTTTATCATTTTGCCCTTTTCCAAACCTTTTCCAATGCTACAATATCTTTTTTAAGGTGTTCAGAACGGTACACAGTATTCCAATATCTCAGGCCTTCTCTGTCGTGGCACCTCTGTTTGGAACTCCCTTTCCATGGAAGTGTGCTTGAGCGATTCTCTTGCAAACTTCCATAGATTAGCTAAGACTTTCTGGAGTGGTTTGGAGTTGCGGGAGCACATTGGTGCATTATATTCTGCTGCTTTTATTCACTATATTGCAAGTTTTTTTTAAAAAAAAACTTTCATTGTTTAAAATGGTATTTTCATGTATTTTATAAGTCATCATGGACCTCTCCAATTGAGCACATTGGGATCTAAATATATTGTAAGAATAAATAAATGATAATCTATGCTGTGAATATGCTACTTAGAATTAACTCTCTTCTGTGGGACTGATTGTTAATTCAGAAATAGGGTGGGCTACTGTATAGACAACAGCCCTTATTTGAAGGAATTCTCTATTTTAAGGGCTCTCCAGTCCAATTTTGGATACTCAGTTCACTTTGGACACATAGTGAGAAGACATGATTCACTAGAAAAGACAATAATGCTGGGAAAAACAGAAGGGAGTAGAAAAAGAGGAAGGTCAAGCAAGAGATGGATTGATTCCATAAAGGAAGCCACAGACCTGAACTTACAAGATCTGTGTTGGCGTGTGTGCGTTGTTGCGTGAAACAGCATACATTACGTTGGAGTTAAGTTGAGCAAGAAACTTCTTCAGAGCATTTAAATCATGTAAGAGTCTTTATTAAGACATTAAGGCTTTTCAGCAGTTTCCCCCCCCCCTAGCTCTACAGCACATCTCTCTCCAAAAGTAAACACAAAAGTAGGCCAACCTCTCAGCTCAGAGGCATGATGCAGAAGACCAGAAGAACCAACAGCAGGCTGTTACAACTTTCCCAGCTGTTATCTCCCGTTACCATGACAACCTGTCTGACCTTGAAAGTCTGCTCTCTCAGGCCAGGCATGGCAGATAAGACTGCTTCTCAAGACACATGCTTGTAACTTTCCAGACCTGATGAAAACATCCTCAGGCAGTACGGCCTAATGCCAACAATCTGAACAGGGTGGTTCATGACAGATGCTCTTGGAGATCACTGTTTCATAGGGTCGCCATAAGTCGTGATCGGCTTGAAGGCACATAACAACAACAATCAGTCCAATTTTGGCTTACAGATAAAGAACCCTAAGGAAGGAATGCTGTTTTTATGATGTTTTAAAGTGTTTTTAGTGCTTTGCCACCCTGGGCTCCTGCTGGGAGGAAGGGCGTGATATAAATCAACAGTTAGCACCTGGACAGCAGACTGAGCAGACACACAGGACACCTGATCATAGTATTCCCTATTATAATGAAGATTGATTGTACTTCTATTTAAATTATAGCAATTATTTCTAAATTTGCACTTATACATATAAATTAGCTTATGTTAATTTTATGCAAATGTGCTTCCTCTTTTGTCTGGAGGACCGCTGGTTCTCCTGGGTTAGAGTGTCAGACAGGGAAGGCCCAGGTTCGAATCCACACACAGCATCAGTAATTCTTAGCTTAATCTATTTTCCAGGGTTGTTATAAAGATAAAGGAGGGAAGCCATATATGCTGCCATGGGCTCCTTGGAGGAAAGGCAGAATATACATGTAATAAATCAGTTCTTATTTTCAAAACCACTTATGTCACTTTTAGACCACAGTTTGGAGGGAAGTATTGCACTGGTGAGAGGAAACGCTATCGCATGTGTAACATTAAGCTGTGCCGCAGGGCTACGCCAAACTTCCGTCAAATGCAGTGCAGTGAATTTGATACAGTCGCCTACAAAAATGAATTCTATCAGTGGATTCCAGTTTATAACACAGGTAGGCTTAAGTAAGTTGCACTAAGCTTATTTATTGAACCTCTGTTTCCACCTGTAGTTTTTGATTGTTTAAAATATTGTATTATTTTGATTGATGGATTGTTTTATTGATGGTGGTGTAAACCGTTTTGTGTGGTGAAAAGCAGTCTATAAATATTGGGAATAAGTTTTTAAAATTACCCATTATTAAATATGAGAATGAATTTCAGGCGTCATCTGGTGAAGTTTTGACATTTGGATTTTGACTGTAAGCGTTTGCCCCAAACATTTGGAAGTTTGTGAAATTCAAAAACATTTGAATTGAAAAACTTGTTCTTGATTAGATGGGTACTCTTACCTGTTCAAGGTGTTCTCCCTAATTTGTTAATTTTCTCTCTGTGTGAGAGAATATGAACTTCTGTATAATTCATTAACTGCAGTTCTGATTGACTGCTGTAATAGCCCTGTTCCATCACTCAGAAGTGCATTCAGTGAAACACATGTGAGGATGGGACCAGGCTCACACATAATCTATCAGGGCTTGCCCATGACATTTTGCTACCTGAGGCATCCCTATGTTTGCATTTCAGTGAGAAACTACCTAATTCACACTTTCCAAACCAATAGGCAAACGGAAACACAGCTATCCTTTGAAATTTGCACTTCTCTGAAATTTACAGTGCAGTTCTCTAACCAAACAATGTGTACAAAAATGCATATACTAGGATAAAGATTGCGTTAAAAGGTATATATTAGTGAAAATAACATACAAATATTCATTATGTCAGGGAAAATTGCTTGCAAAAACATGCATATTAGTCAACATTGCAAATAAAATATGTTTATTAGGAGAAATTCACACTAAAATGCTGACAAATTTTCACGAGGTCACTAAAAATAATTCACAAATTGTTGCGGAAATGTGGAGAACTGAATGTAAAATTGGAAAACTGGGAGAACTGAAATGACAGATTTGTCCCTTCTACCCCAACATCAGGGTGCATAGTACCCAAGACAGGTCAAATTGTTTTGGCGCCCAAAGCAGAAATTCCACAAATGCCTCTGCTCCTCCTTGGCAGTAAAAATACAAGAATAATTAATTGAATAATCCTTTGCTACCCTTTCACAACACCCAGAATCAGCTGCCTGAGGCCAATGCCTCACTTTGCCTTATAGAAGAGCATGCACATCCTGTCAGTTTATGAAAGAGCTGCTTTGAAAACCTGTCCCCCAGGAAAACTGCTCTCAAGGGGTGTGTGTGTGTGTGTGTAAGTAAGTCTATCTCTTGCTGGATGCTTTTTGGGGAAAAGCAACAGCAACAGGTTTATTGCCCAATAGCTAATCAGGCCATTCGCATACACAGGGCAATAAGAACAACAACAACAAAAAAGGTGCATACAAAATGCATTCAGCCATGCCAAAATGTGATTAAAAATTATACCATTACAAGAAAGTGACATGCATTACCATATATTATCATTTGAAACCGTAAGCGTCTTCCATTTCCCTGAAGCCAATTTTACAAATTTCACAGTTGTAAATGCTACATATTAATCTGTTCAGGCCAGTGTGAACAAAATTTTGCTTAGCGGAAAGTTATAACTAATCCCAACAATAAGGAGCTCAAGGTAATGGATCCTAGAGCTAAATACAAAAAAATCCAATACAATTTGTACCAGATCCTTTATCTTCAGGCATGTGGCAGGACAATGTCTAGCCACCCCATACTGAGCTTCATACGTGCCTTAACCTTAATCAGCTATTAAGAATTTAATGGGGTAAGAAGGTCCTTCACTCCCTGTTTTCCCAGGTTTTCAAAGCAGTTCCCTTACAAACACACAGAGCCCCAGTTTCTCCAGAAATAGCTTTTCAAAGGAGGGGTAAGCTGGGAAGTCTCCAGCTAGAGAAGAATTTGGGAACTTCTAAAGCTCATATGCAAGTCAATCTTCCATATCCTCTGCTAGAATGGCTGACAGATTCACTGAGCAGGCATCAAAAGAGGAGATTTGTACCAGGAACAACTCTTTGGACCTGCTGTGATAATCTCTAGAGAGTTCCATATTTAATGGCAATTGAGAAAAGTGGGAAAAACTAAGAAGGAACAAGTTTCCAAAAAGCCAAAATGTTCATTATATTCTTATGTCCAGTTGTTCTTTCAGTTGATACATGTTGCGGGACTGAAGGGTTCTTTGAGCCCAGACTTTTAAGAATTGTTAGTCTGGTTGTGATGTGCACAGATAAGGAAGACCTGCTGTCTGCATCTGTGTGACTTTAGATCACAGTTTCAATGAAAATAGAGCTGTATAAATCTCACATGAGTTTAAGTTAAGGATGTGCTAGAATTCTGCCCGATTCGGATTTGGTACTGAATTTTCCATTAATTCATTTATTCTCAATTGCTCAGGATTGGATTTTAATGTAGCGAATTTCCACAGCTATATTTGAAAATGGACTTTTTTTAAAAAAATCTGCCTCCAAAACATCAATAGTAAGAATGACAGTTTATTGATATTTCCTTCAAAACATCAATATTTCCTTTTAAAATATTGATATAACAATAGCAATAGCATCCACACAAAGCTGTGGGAAAGTTTGGCAGCATATTAAAAATGAAACATCATCTCAATCTATCAAATGCCCGAGAGAAAAGGGACATATTTACCTGTCAATGATGGTGCCAGGTGGATCTCACTGGGGAGCATATTCCACAGATGGAAAGCAACAACTGAAAAGGCCCTCTCTCTTGTCACCACCCTCCGAGCTTCCTTCAAAGGAGGGACCTGGAGAAAGGCCCTAGAAGAAGATCCAAGGGTTCGAGTAGATTCATATCAGGAGGGGCGTTCCAGAAGATACTGGGGTCCTGATTCCCTCTTTAAATGACTTGCTAGTTTGTTTATGCAGGCTTGGCTCCTCTCCTTCCTCCCTTCTCTTCCTTTCTAGTCAGTGAAAGATAGGGCCTGTGAGTGCAAGCCTCATGTGGCTCCACAATGGCTACAACAGCATGTACGATTTTATTTCTTTGTAGTAACAGGTTTTTTCTTTATTTTTTCAACTATATATATATATATCCCTTTAATTCTAAGCGTCACAAATGTTGTCCAGGAAATTACTCTGATATCTGAAAGTCTGCTACTTCTTCTACAGGAAGAACACTGTGGCATTCCTCATTTGCAATTGTTGAATCATTCAAATATATGCAATGTTCAAAGAACAATAATTAAAGCTAATTATCAAGATAATAACAGCTTAGCCAGTCTCAGCCCAGTCAAAGCCTAGAAGTACCAGGTAACCTTCTCTGTACTTCCTGAAGGAAGCAAGGGCATAAATACCAGCGTGTCAAATGCTTACAATTGACTATTGAACTAAACCGCCCCCAGCCAAACAACACAAAGAAAACCTGTTTATAACATGCTCTCGTTAGTGATCCCGCCACCACCATCCTTCAAAGTAGGAAAAGCAAGCAGGAATTTTTTTAATGTTTAGTCTGCTCCTGTCAATAATATTCCTCCTCTCCACTTCACTTTCTATGCAACATTGCCACAAGTAAACCTCAAATGTATTGTAAATACCAGACTTTCATTTAGTAAGAACGCTGCTGAGAATAAACAGAATGAGACCGTTTCCAAAGGCATTAAAAGGATTTTGTAAATATTGCAAGATCTTATGGTGGTGTTGGGAGCTGAAATGGCTTGTGTGGGGCTCCCCATGCTAGTCTTGTAGCCCACGGGTGTGAGCTGCATAGGAATGCAGGAAGCTGCCTTATTCTGAGTCAGCCATTGGTCCACCTAGCTCATTAATGTGGACACTGAATGGCAGCAAATCTCTCAAGATTTCCGGCAGGGTTTTGTCTCACCTGGAGATGCCCAGGATTGAATCTGGAACTTTCTGCATGCAAAGCAGATGGTCTACCTATGAGCTGATGGTTGGAGCAAAGATCCATCTAGCTTTTGTGCTCAGATTCCTGCACAAACATTGGTTAATGGGAGATAGTGGCTATCATCTATAGCCAAGGTACTTAGTTTTAAAAACAAACAGTTTTTAACCTCTAACACAGCGGTTCCCAAACTGATTGTGGACCATCAGTGGTCTGCAAGCTTCATTCAGGTGGTCCGTGGCATGTCTGCATTAAATGCTCATATTTTAATTGTATTTTACTCCTTTTATTTCTTCTGTTGTATTTTATTGTATTACAATATGAATTCTATGGAGTGCAATACAACCAATATGAGAAATAAAATAAGCAATAAAAATACAATTAAAAATCTAACAGCATCTAACAGAAATATCATTAACTGGTCCATCAAGACCTTTAGCAATTTTCAGGTGGTCCATGGGGGAAAAAAAAGGTTCGGGAACCACTGCTCTAATATATAACATTGTTTGTTTACACTACAGCCTTACAATTGTACTTTGAAATGTGTGGTTTTTTTTAAAACTGAAACAACTTTTTGGATTTTTGGGTTTCCCTTCAGCTAATCCTTGTGAGCTACAATGCCGTCCTACAAACAACCACTTTTCAGAGAAAATGCTTGATGCTGTTATCGACGGTACACCTTGCTTTGAAGGAAACAACAGCAGAGACATCTGTATTAATGGCATGTGTAAGGTATTGGGTATGTTTCCTTCTCTGAACACTTTGTAGAGCTCAAAAGGCTGTCAGGGGTATATTCTTAAATACTAGTGCTTTCCCTTAAGCAGGGCCGGCTCCAGACATGCCGGGGCCCTTGGGCACCAGCTTGCCCCAGACCCCGGCATACACACGTGCATGCACACACACACACCTATCTGTCTCTCACAGGGAGGGACTTCTTCTGCCCACCGGTTTGCTGGGTCTGTCTCTCTTGTCTTTTGCAGCTGCGCGGGCTGCTATGCGTGTGCATTGCTGCCATCAATCAAGATGGCGTCGGAGGCTTTTGCCCCTTAGGGAAACCTTGGCTGCCATCTTGCTTAATGGCAGTCCTGCGCACGCAGCCCACGCAGCCTCAAAAGATAGGAGAGACGGGCAGGTGGAAGAAGCTCCCTCGTCCTCCCTCATCCTATTGAGAGGACCCTCTGGCCTCTGTGGCTCCAGGGGCTCTCGGCCAGGGCCCGACCTGGCCACCCTTTGGGACCGGCCCTGCCCTTAAGTTCTTGATAGTTTTAACAAGCAATATCCCCAAAACCCATTCCCTGGTTTGGGGGAAGGTGGGTGAGGGTCTGGGAGCTGGGGAGGTGGTAGAACAGAGGGTGCTCATAGATATTGGGTTGGGATTGCATCCCATCACATTTCCAATTGGAGATCTTGTAGGATCCAAATGGATTGGTTGCAATCTCTTGCCCATTTACATGGGAGTATCAATACTCAGTTAGATGTATTAAGGATCTGACCCAGTATAAGGCAGCTACATATTCTCATTCTGTAATGTATTAGATGTTACAGTGATAGATACTCCACAGCATCCTATTCATAATCTGTTTCTGTGTATGGAGCTGTTATTTAAAACCATATCTAAGTTCTTCTTTGTGGAAATGTGACATGAACTTTGAAATTATGTCGTTTTCCTATTCTAAATAACTGCCTTGTAAGCAAAAGGTGAAATTGTCACTGATTCAGTATATTATGAATACACCATGTACTCTGAAAAATGTTTTCTTTTAGACTGTCGGCTGTGACTATGAAATGGATTCCAATGCTACTGAAGATCAGTGTGGAGTTTGCCTGGGAGATGGTTCCTCTTGCCAGACTGTGAAGATAGGATTCAATCAAAGTGAAGGAGTAGGTAAATAATGCCTTTTCCACAGCACTGCAGCAGCTATTTCAACAGACAACAGGAGGGGAAAGTGGCAACCCTTATAATGAATCAGTCAAAGAAGAAGAAATTTCAGACACAATGAAAGCTGCCTAGAAAATATGAGTATTTAGTCATGAGATCAGAACTGCTGCTTAGGAAAGGCCGAAGATCATCATACCCTATTCTTCCTCATCCGTATTTCAACCAGATGCACTTATTCTGTGCTCAAGAGTACCTATACCTCTCATCATTCTGAAGGCATAAAAAGATACAGTTGGAGCCAAAGGTCCACTTCCTTATAGGTAGGGTTGCCATATTCCAGTTCCACAAATCTGGGCAGGTTAATTTGCATATTATGTAAAGTATTTGCATATTATGCAAATATCTGCATATTATTTGCATATTATGCAAATACCTGCATATTAATATTTGGATTGTCCAGTTGTTTTGTTTTCGTGCCTAGGAATTACCACCAAAAGCTGGGGAAAGATGTGAGAAATCTTTTTTTTAAAAGCAACATTTTCAGCCTTAAATGCCTAGACTCTAGTTTCCAACACTATGGAGTATTTATTGATTGATTAAGAGAATTTATATGCTGCCCCTTTGCTGTTAAAAACAGAGCTCAGCACAGCTTACAAATATAATAAAAACAATAAAAATACACAATCAATATAAAAACATAATAAAAACACAAAATAACAACAAACATAAAGTAAGTCAGGGCAGCAGTACGGTTAACCATATACGATATATTTCAAAGATGTGGTGGGTGGAGAAAAACAAGAAGCCAAAATGTTAGGAAAAGGAGTCTTTCACACCACATGCTCAGTTCTAAATACTGTTGCAGCAAGCTTACAAGTTCCTCCAGTATTCCACTGGTGCAGGCACTCAGACATTCAAAGTATCTGTATGTTTCTTATGTTTTATAAAAGCAGAGCTTTGCTTAACTCAAAATTTCTTCTCCCTTTGATCAACTACATCTACACAGGTTCCACCTCCATACTCAAAATGAAACTGGGCCTGGAAGTGTGCAACAACTCCACACATACCTTGCTAATTAGATTACCAATGCCAGGATGTCTGTCTTATCGACTATTCTCCTGCTCCCCCACACACACCGGGCATCATGAAAGACCCAGTCCTGGGCTCAGAAAGAAAATAATTATCTGGTCATCTTCAAAGTATTGATAAACCTCTTGTTTTAATTGAAATAATAATTATAAATTCTTGCTCTTATCACTAATGGGAGTTAATTATCTTGCATATGCTGCTGTTGCTTCTATGGCTGTAACGGAGTGAGGTTAAAGATAAGTGAAATGCAAATAGAAAAAAAACCACAGAAGGCAGTAACACTTTCCTAAATGTAATACCATACCAACCACAACAAGATTCCTATGAGTAAAGCAGAAAACTAAGCATCTCACAACCAGTCAGGATTCCTAACCAAAAACCAAAAATATGATAAATGAAGAAATATTTATATAAGCATGACTATCAAATATATTTATTATTTACACAAACTGTAAAGATATTTATAGTGCAATCCTAGGTTTATTTATTCAGAAGCAGGTCCCAGTGTATTCTGTGGGGCTTACTCAAACAGGGACAGAAATGCAACCTCAAGTGATAAGCAACTTCATTCACACAACCCAAAATTCCGAATCATGCCACTTTACGCTGTTATGCAACTGTTCATACTTGTTTTTATGGTTATTGGATTTTAAATGGCTTTATTTCTTGTTGTGAGCTGCCTTGGTTTTCAACCCTACCTCACAGGGGTGTTGGAAACACTCCATACACACACACGCACACACTGCAGATGTATAAATACATACAGCCCATATAATAGTTTATTGTCAAACCAGTTGGTCATTGCAGAAAAATCAGTATTAGTTTTAAAAAAATCAGTATTACTTTCCTACAGAATAAAAACTGTAATACCTAAGTAAGCCCTGCCTACTTGCTTTAAAATAGGACTGGAGAAGGGGGTAGAAAGAGTTAGAACACAAACACAATTCTTTTTTACATTCACTCCAAAATCCCATTGATTTTTAACACATTCATAACCATATCTACTCAAAAGTAAGTCCTATTGAATTCTGGGCATATGGGATTAGCACTGCTTTTACAAAAGCAAGCATTGGGAAGGTTTTCAAAACACTGCCCAAGATCTGACTCCTGCACACAAGAGGGAAAAAAACTGAAATGTATATACTTACCCAATTTATGAGATTTTCAGATAAACGGGGGGGGGGAACACACCACCATTTTGTTTTCTAGACACTGCCTCAGGTCAATGAAACTGAAACAATCCTGGCTTCTCTGATTGGCTGCAATGCTGAATGGGCGGGGTTAAAGCTACGAAGTGCTATAGTACTGTATACAGTACTGTTTAAAGAAAGATTTAACAGTCGGGGAGGCGGCTGACGTTTTTATGTATATCTCGAGAACCAGACCACCTAGGAACTTAATTTTTTTTTAAATTAAAGCTGAGAATCCGGGCCGCCTAAGGGGCTAGCTGGGCGCCGGGTGGCATGCATAGAATCCGGGTAAAACCCGGCTAACCGGGCAATATGGCAACCCTACTTATAGGCCTTCTGTTGGAGAAAAACCCCTTCCATCAAAGAAAGGGAACCCTCAGATCCAATCCGATGCTTGCTTTTTGCAGTTTTATTTAAAATATAAGAACATCGGAAGAACTTGCTGGATCAGGCCATTGATTTCAGTGAAGCTTACTTCTAAATCTGGATTTAGGACTCAAACCAAAATCAGATTCTGAAATACTGCCCATCTAGTCCAGTATCCTGTTCTTGCAGTGGCCGGTCAGATGTCCATGGGAAGGCCACCAGCAGGGCCTGGATGTAAGAGGACTACAACTCCCATAGATCTATATTTACAACTCCCTTATATCAAAGAGCAAATATTTGAACCTTGCTGCAAGCATTGTCTAGAGTTCCCATCAGTTACAAGCAGCCACATCAATCCATTAGAGCAGAGGTTCCAAAACTGTGTCCACAAGCCTCATTCAGGTGGTCCTCTGCATGTCCACATTAAATATTCATAACTATTTTAATTGTATTTTTATTATTTCTTTTCTTTCTTTTATTGTATTACGGAATGCAAATTGCAATATAATAAGATATAATATAAGAAATAAAAGAAGGTATAAAACTAAACTAAAAATCACACAGCATCTAGCACAGTGCATTACAATTGCTACAACAAGCAGAAAAATCATTAAGTGGTCCGCAAAGACCATCAGCAATTTTCATGTGGTCCATGGGGGGGAAACGTTTGGGAACCACTTCATTAGAAACAATCCAAAAGTAACATCAAAGCAATGGCTTTATTTGGACAAATTAAAAAGTGGCAAAGAAATTAGCAAGATTTTGAGTTTATCAAAACTTTTAATCAGGCTCACTGTTAAAACAAAAGTGAGGGCTGATCCCATTTTTCATTGGGCTAAATGCCAGTGGTGCTTCTTAATGTCTAGATTTCTTGTGATCTTGTACGTTTCTGAGGCAAGCAAACCCTGCTTCTTTTTTATGTCCTTCATATTTTGTTTTGTTTTGTTAGTGTAGCTCTCAGACCACCAGCGACTAATGCCTGGTACTGCAGTCCTAAAGGCATCTACTAGTCAGTTCCATTGATTTCCATGGAGCTTACTTCTAAATCAGTGGATTTAGGACTCAAACTAAAATCAGTTTCTGAAAAAGTGCATTCATGTTTTGCTTCTCTCCTTTGGCAAACTGCAATAAAAACCTGACAGGAGAGCATTAAAAATCCCACATCTGTTTTACTGCTATGTCAAAATTACATTCACCTGAAAGTACATACAGGCATAGCATTATTTGAGTGAAGTGACCACTCTAGTAGTACACTCACCATGTTCTGTTCAAACAATCCATTTTCTTTCCAGATTGAGCTCAGGAAAAAAGGTGGCGTGCACAGCACTGGCTGGCTGACACCTGTTTCACCACCCCCTCTTTTTAAAGTGATGATGTGCCTTTTTGAAAAAATGCAGCATGTGAATATTGAACTGAAAACAGTCATTTAGCATTCCATGCACATATGCATGCTGTATTTTAAAAAATGAACTTGTATAGCTCACCTGGATATGGAAAAAGGATAGCACTGATGAACCATGAAAGTACCGGTATCTATAATTTAAATTTCAAAGACTTGCCCTGTGAGAGAAGAGAACGCTATGGTTCCTGCTTTTATATTATGTTTGTACATACTCTCATTCTGTGATGACCTTAAGTTTTTAATTTCAGTCATCCCAATCAAAAGAGAGGTTCCTTTCTATTTTCTGTGTGCATTGCCAATGTAAATTGGCATGTACATGTCAATGCACATCATGATGTCCATCAAACCCTATTGAACCGGCTGGTGCATGTTTTAGTGTGAATGGGAGTGCATAACTGTACCGAAAGTCACTGCCTGTAGCTTACACCTAATAGCCCACATCTGCAGCTAGAAAGGGCCAATATTTGGAGCCATTGCTACTCATATAATATTGTAGTTATCAGTCTCTTCTTCAAGGCTCTTTCCCTAGGTTTTTCTTGGCATTTGATAATGAGCAACAGAGGCCTGACCAGTGGGCCCTGATGATCTTGTGGAATATGTCAGTTCTCCTTGCCAGAGTAGGGCAATAAAACCAGTCAAACCAGCAAGGCCAGCTCTTACATTAGGCAGAGTGAAGCAGCTTCCTCAGGTGGCAGACATTGCGGGGCAGGGAGTCCTGGAGAGTTGCCGAAGGATACAGTTGTGCCTGCTGCCTTCAGTGGTGGTGGTAGATGCTCTCTCTTTGCCAGTGTTGAAGTAAGGTTCTGCAAGTGTTGAAGTAAGGTAATGCAAGAGTGTTCACAACAACAAATTATATGACAGATTTGTCAATCCCTAAATATAGAAAAGCTTTCACGCTTGCTAGGTGCAATGCTTTACCGTCTGCACTTTTAGAAGGCAGATTTAACAAGGTTCCAGTTCAAGAGCGCTTATGCCCCTATGACACGGGAGATGTGGAAACTGTGGCATATGTGCTGCTGTATTGTCCTTTTTATTGGGACTCCCGACTTGATCTTATCACCCCAATTCTTCAAAAAATCCCAGGGAGATCTGATGCATTTCCTTTAGAATATTTACTCTCAGATTGGAACCCATAGGGTGGCAAGATTTTGTGTATCAGCAGTTACCTGTCAGAGAGTGATGATGGAATAATAATAATAATAGCTAACCTTTTGGGGCCTTATTGCCCACTAGGGTATTTATTCAACACCATTAGAGTCATATTATCTCATGTGGCATCTGTTTGTTTCTTTCTTTGTATACTGTTGGTATGTTTTTATAGTTTTAATATTTTATAATGCTGGTCTTTGACTGTAATAAATGATTGATTGATTGAAGTAAGGTTCAGTTATCAGTCTGGTTGGCTTTCATACATCAAATACAGTGGCCATGTGTTATAGAAGCCAGTCCACTATTTGAACGCTATCAGAGGCAGAGCTTGGAAAAGTTAGTTTTTTGGACTACAACTCCCATCAGCCCACTCCAGTGGCCATGCTGGCTGGGACTGATGGGAGTTGTAGTTTTAAAAACTAACTTTTCCAAGCTCTGATTCAGAGGATAGCCATCTGTTTCAAGGAGATGACTATGTGAAGGACTGTCTGGTCCGTCAGGCGGAATGATAAAGAACCATAAGAGAGGAGAGCAGGAGCCTTGGAGCTGCCTATCAACAGTGAGCACCCGGACAGCAGACTGAGCAGGCAGGCACCTGGGTCACGTGGTCAGTCTTCTTCATAATAGTGAGATATATTTAAATTTAAATGTTAGTAATTATTTCTAAATATGCATGTATACATATAAATTACATCCCATGAGCCTTGGCCCATGAGCGTCCCAATTGGAGGTCGGCCATTATCAAAGGTGCTATGGACTTTGAAGAAGCACGAGTACAGGGTGAAAGGGACAAATGAGCTAAGCGGAAGGCACGTCAAGCAAATCCACATCGTGACCATCTTCCATCTGGAAACTTACGTCCTCACTGTGGGAGGCTGTGTGGATCCAGAATTGGCCTCCACAGTCACTTACGGACCCACCGTTAAAGACTTTATCTTGGAAGACAATCTTACTCGGCCACAAGTGATCGCCAATGAAATGAATGACATCTCAACATATCTTTATGCCCTCCTCCCCTGCCCGCCTGCTCTCCTTTTTGGGGATTGCATAAGTGGCCACCCTGACATTGCATTAGTGGTGGTGGTGGGAATCTTGTCCATCTCAGGGAGCAAAAGGTTTTGAGCTATCAAGGGAAATTACAAAGAGCCAGAGGAGTGTTTGGGTTGATATGGGAAGTGATGCTTGCTTGCTTCCAGAATATACTACAAGACTCCAGCACTCTGCCATCAAAAAAGGGAAAGTGAACCTGTACAAGGAGGCAAGGGACATGAGGCAATACTGAATGTAATATTTATTGAATTTATTAAGGAGGATGTACTGGATCTGCTTTGATCAATAGGACAATAAATATGGTTGCCAGGTTACATAGAGCTGGGCTACATGACTCAGCCTCCTTGAATACGTGCCCCCATTACCGTCTGAAAACATCTTCAAGAGGGGTAACCATGTTAGTCCATTGCAGCAAAAATAACAGAGTCTTAGGGCACCAGACTAAAGCTTCAGTCTTATAAGCACTTACCTGGGAATAAGCCCATTTGGGAACTGACTTCTGAGTCGTCATGCGAGAAGAGAAGACTGAGGGGAGATATGAGAGCACTCTTCAAGTACATGAAAGGTTGTCACACAGAGGAGGGCCGGGATCTCTTCTTGATCATCCCAGAGTGCAGGACATGGAGTAATGGGCTCAAGTTGCAGGAAGCCAGATTTCAACTGGACATCAGGAAAAACTTCCTATTAGAGCCATACGACAATGGAACCAATTGCCTAGAGAAGCAGTGGGCTCTCTGACACTGGAGGCATTCAAGAGGCAGCTGGACAGCCATCTGTCGGGAATGCTTTGATTTGGATTCCTGCATTGAGCAAGGGGTTGGACTTGCTGGCCTTATAGGCCCCTTCCAACTCTACTATTCTATGCTTCTATGCATAGGAAGGGCCAGAGCTCAGGAGGAAGGGCTGTAGCTCACTAACAGAGCATCTGCTTTGCGTACAGATCTCCAGTAATTCCAGGTAGGGCTGGGAGAGAACCGTGTCTGAGATCCTGGAGAGCCACTGCCAGTCAGTGTAGATAAAGGTAAAGGTGTCCCCGCACTTGTAGTGCGAGTTGTTCCCGACTCTTAGGATGACATCTTGTGACGTTTATTAGGCAGACCGTATATATGGGGTGGGATTGCCAGTTCCTTCCCTGGCCTTTCTTTATCCCCCAGCATAGGCCAGGTACTCATTTTACCGACCACGGATGGATGGAAGGCTGAGTGGACTTCAACCCCTTTTACTGGAGATTTGACTTCCTCCTTCCGTTGGAATCGAACTCCAGCCGTGAGCAGAGCTTCGGCTGTGTTACCGCTGCTTAATAATAGACTAATTGTCTGTCTTGATATCAAGGAGCTTCCTCTGTTCCTAGGATTGCACTGTGAGAGGATGTATTATGACATCAGCATTTGTGGACAGTTTTGAGAAGTGGGCTTTAGTCCACAAAATCTAATGCTGCAATAAATATCTCTCTGTGATGCCACAAGGCTCTTTTTTGTTTTTCCTTTTGTTTACCCTGTGAAAAGCTTCTGTTCAACTTTTTAAGAACTTTCCATTTTTCCTTACTAGGCCTCGTGCGGGGAAATAAGGAGGAAAGCAGAAATCTTTGAGATGAGACACTATTGGGAAAAGCTCTTGGTGAAGCCAGAAGCATTTTTATATCTAGTGCTTAATTTTCTAAGATTAAGTGAGGCTTTTATTCTGGTCTGTGCTTATATTAAAAGGAGAGCGGAGTGTTGATGATTTTAGTTTTGTCATGCCGGGCACCTTCTTTTATCTGTGGGCTTCCAACTGCTCTACTGTTCTGTCGATTCACTGTGACTGTGTAAAACCATGTTGTGATAGCAGTCAGAGGCTGTACTTAAGCTATAAAGACTGTGGACATATTTATCAGAAACCTCTGAACCGGGGTATGCATGCAAGCTGCCATCCATTGCAAATGTAGGTCTGAAAAGGTTACTCTGTTTCTAGAATATTTCTATTGCAAATGTAGGTCTGAAAAGATTATTCTGTTCTATGGAACATCGTAATAAGGGAAAGAAATCATTGATCTAAAGCTGCCTACAAAACTTAGTAGATCTGATCCTCTCTGAAAATGCTTTCATTTAAAATGCTGCTGGAGAAGCATATTTTTCTGTATTTTCTAATCAAAGACACACCTGTTGAATCCTGCAGGGAAGACCTTCTTATTCCTTTAAAGCAGCCCTTGCCAACCTGGTGCCCTCCAGATGTTTTTTGACCTGCAACTCCCCCTCAGCCCCAGCCAACACAATCCAATGGCAATTTTAGTCAAAAACACCTGGGGAGTGCCAGGTTGGCCAAGATTGCTTTAAAGAAACAGTAGCTTCTTTCAAATGGACTCCTAACGCTGCGGAATTTATTGGCATTTGAAAAATACTCTGTGATTACTTTCCCCTTCCACACTTCTCAAGTATCCTGCTTACTGAGGGTCATCAAATTCTAACTAACCCGTGAGGGCTACATATTGTTAACAGCACTCAGAGAAGTTTCGTTGTTAAATCACTTCAGTGTGTAAAACTACAATATGGCAATAAAGACAAAGGTCTAACAATACATTACAAATAGGAAGCTGCCTTAGACTGAGTCAGACCATTGGTCCATCTAGATGCCAACTGGCAGTGGTTCTCAAGAGTTTCAGGCTGGGAGTCTCTCATCCAACCCTACTTGGAGATGCCGGGATTGAACCTGGGCCCCTCTGCATGTAAAGCAGATGCTCCACCACTGAGCTACAGGTTAGATCACTATGATAAGTTCATCTCCATAATCCCCATAGCTTCCGCCACCGGCAGACCTTCTCTTCCCTCCTATTCTTGTCCCAAATTATTTGTTTTACTTTGGATTTCTGTGGGTTGGTTCGTTTGTTTGACTGATTATTACATTTATATCCAACCTTTCCTCCAAGGTGCTCAAGGTGGTGTATAAACATAGTTCTCCCCCTCCCTATTTTCTGCTCACAACAACCCAGTGAGGTAGGTTAAGCTGAGAGGCAATGATGTGCCCAAGGTCACCCAGTGAGCTTCATGGCTGAGCAGGCATTTGAACCCTGGTCTCCCAGGTCATAGTCCAACACACTAACCACTTTGCCACACTGGCTCTCTGGGTTGCAGACATATTAACATTATCTGGAATAATCATCAGGTGATATCCAACATTAGTCATCCTCAACTTAAGTCAATTGATTCCAATGGGTGTATTCGAAGTGTGACTTAATTGGGTATCACCCATAATTATGTTTTGTCCTGAGTCCGATGAGAACTGAAACAAATTTGAGGAAAAGATCTCCTTGCTCAAATGGACTTGCACATTACTGAGTTTAGATTCTCTTAACTCAGACATTTTTAATACCATTTCTAGTTATGGGGGCTGGATTTTTGGGATTTGAAAAAGAAAAACTTTAATGTGAATGTGTTATGCTAATCCTTAAGATTATTGTCTTAAAATACATCAGCAAAACTTATTTAAATGTCCTTTCTTAAAAACAGCAACCCAAAGCATCAAAATGTGTATGTTTATATACAAAAAATTACCAGTTCTTTCTTTCTTGGGACTGCTGTATAATCTGCAGCTCCATATTAGAAGCAGCTGAGATGCTCTGAAGCTTGAGGGCTATTACACAAAATGCATTAAAAACCCTGCAGCTGATTAGCTTTGGACATATTATTATTATTATTATTATTATTATTCAAAAGCTACATGATGATGGATGATGATGGACTGCGTTCAAGTCAGTCCCGACTTATGGTGACCCTATGAATAGGGTTTTCATGGTGAGCTGTATTCAGAGGGGGTTTACCATTGCCTGCCTCTGAGGCTGAGAGGCAGTGACTGGCCCAAGGTCACCCAGTGAGCTTCATGGCTGTGTGGGGATTTGAACCCTGGTCTCCCAAGTTGTAGTCCAACACTCTATAGGTTTTGGGAAAAATGCAACGTTTGCTTGGAAATCATAAGTTGTTTCACCTGGCCAAGACTAAACAGATCAAAGGGCAGAAGGCATAAGTCTATCAAGGTGACTTTGTAATAAGGTGTGTTAGCTGCAGATAATTTATACCCAAATAAATCTGTTTGAAAAGCTGCTGTTTCATGGGGAATTTTTTTTGTATTTTAATGTAGAGTAATAATGGATCTGTTATTGTTGGCGCAGAGTGGTAAGCGGCGGTAACGCAACCGAAGCTCTGCTCACGGCCAGAGTTCGATTCCAACGAAAAGGAGGAAGTCAAATCTCCGGTAAAAGGGGTCAAGGTCCACTCAGCCTTCCATCCATCCGTGGTCAGTAAAATGAGCACCCGGCATATGCTGGGGGGTAAAGAAAGGCCGGGGCAGGAACTGGCAATCCCACCCCATATATACGGTCTGCCTAATAAACGTCGCAAGACGTCACCCTAAGAGTTGGAAATGACTCGCACTATAAGTGCGGGGACATCTTTACCTTTTGTTGTTGTATTCAACCATTTAATTATAACAAATGTTTTTGCAGTTCCCTGTTTGAATACTGTAGTAAATATTGGACCAGATGTACTAAACCAGGGCTCTAAGCATTTTAACAAATGGTAGAACAACGAAAGTAAAAAATTAAAATAATAAAATAAAAATCACTGAAGATCTCTCACATTTATTTGGGAATAGGAAAGGGATCTGTTGGCGGGCACTGCTTTGAAAACATTCCATTGACCTAACAGGCAGTATCGATTCAACTTCGTTCTTTGTCTGCTATCCATTGCTTTTACTGGTCCATTTTTTTCTTCCCCCCAAAATATCAACATTTGAGGGGCCCTGAGTGCTATGAAACTTGGCTTTTTATACACTTTCTCTTCTATGGGAAGGTGTGCTCCCATAGTCTTGTCTGCTTTTTGGTACTTCTAATCAGGCTCTCATTGGATACTCCAAAAGAGTCTTTCTTTCTCAGCTTGTCAGCTTCATCATATATGGATTTCCTCTTCCTTCCTATTGACAGTTCACATGGCACACTGGCTGGCTGTTATCTTGTACTGTACTCAACTTCATGAGAAAGCAATGCACTGTCTATTCCAGTTGTTTCTCAGGAAAATTACCTCTTTAGTTAGGAGGAGGAAACAAGGGGGGCAGTTTCAAACTACTCCTGTTTTACTGTTTGACTCATATATCTATAGCAGACTTTATACACTCATTCAGTAATTCTTAAGCATCTTCAAAGCAAATCTAAGCATGTGTAAATGATTTCAGCACATTGTAGGCATATTTTAAGCCATTATCTGGATCTTCCCATTACAGTGGCAAACATGTGTACACCACTTCCCAAACCAGCAGTGGAGAGTACTGGATGCAGAGTAAACAGGAGTGTCTGCACAGCCTTAGAATATACGATGATGGCTGGCTTAAGCAATATGTGAATGGCATCAGTCTTCTGTATATATTCTCAAAGGGCTAAAACCAATAGCTTTTGGGATTAGGCAAGGTGTGCTAGCATTATGTTGTTAAATCTGGAAAATATTTTTCCCCCTCCATAGGTTACGTTGATATCGGCCTGATTCCAAAAGGTGCAAGAAACATCAAGGTGGAAGAAGTGGCAGAAGCAGGGAATTTCCTTGCGTTACGGAGTGAGGATCCGGAAAAATATTACCTAAATGGAAGGTTTATTATCCAATGGAACGGAGACTACAAAGTAGCAGGAACAGTATTTCAATATGGAAGGAAAGGGGACCTGGAAAATCTCACTGCTCCTGGACCCACAAATGAATCATTGTGGCTACAAGTATGGAACTGTGGTGGCTTTAGCAATTGCTGTGGGGTTCGGGGTATGCGGCTCTCTATACCAGCGTTCCTCACTCTATGCCCTCCAAATGTTGGATCCCAGCCAGCATGGGTCAGGGAAGATGGGAGAAGGGGTAGCAGAGAAGGTTGATTCATTTCTCATTTAAAGGCAAGCCTACTTAATTCACACTTTCCAAAACACTTAGGGATGGGTGAGAAATTCAATTCAGTTCACGTTTCAAGCTGAATCGATCAAATTCACACTTTCCAAACCAGCATGAGAACTGAAACACAGCCATCCTTCGAAATTCGCATTTATTTGAATTTTGCAATGCAGTTTTCCTACCAGACAATGTTTACAAAAATGCATATGTTAGAGGAAAGTGTGCCCCAAAATGGATATATGAGTGAAAATAGCATACAAAAGTGCATTATATGATGAGAAATTGCTTGCAAAAATGTGTACATTAGTTAAAACTGCCTATAAAAATGTGTTTATTAGGATAAATTTTCACTAAAATGCTGGAGAATTTTCATGAGGATTTTTTTTTTAAAAACGCAAATTACTGCAGACATGGAGAACTGAATTTAAAACTGGATAAATAAGAAACTGAGAGAACTAAAATTGACAAGGATGGATAAAACTTCTCCCTATCTACTTTCTACACAACATGCATAATTTTATCCACCTCTGTCATGTCCTCCTTATTTGCCTTTTTTAAAAAAAAGCTAAAAGGCTCCATACATTGCAACCTATCGTCATAGGTGTGTTGTTCCAGCCCCATGATCATTTGCTTGCCTTTTTATACACCTTTTCCAGAATTACAGTATTTTGTGGCAACCAAAATGGTGCACAGTATTCCAAGTGTGGTCACACCACAGATTTGTATAAAGGCATTATTATACTGACAGTTTTATTTTTTGTATTCCCACAAAAAAGTTTAAAAATTGTATTGTTCATGATTCCCAACATGGAGTTTGCCTTTTTTCACTCAAGAGGATGAGCCTCGCTGTGCCTTTAGTATTTGTATAGAAGGCAGAATTTTGACTGGTGCATGGGGGTTGCCAACTTTGGAACCAGCCTTTAACAGTGGCTCAGCTGGCAGGAATGATCAGATAAAGCTTCTCAAAGACATGCAGATAAATGGTATTCTCTGTAGCTGCTGCAAATCAAGCTGTTGTTAGAAAGCAGAATGACAGGGGCCAGTTTAAAACTCTACAGGTGCAGCTTGTGTTGTAGGAATGAGAAAAGTTGTACCTCTTGAAATTCCTTCTTCTGTGCAACAAATAAAATACATTTGGGGAATCTGGATATTGTTGAACTCCAACTCTTATCATTACTGAACAGTAACAATGCTTGCTGGTGCTGATGGGAGTCGAAGTCCAACAATAACTCCATAGCCACAAATTCCCAACCCTGAAGTAAAGGTACAGAACAGCTTTCCCCTGCTTGCTGCCCTCTAGAGATTCTGGACTACAACTCCCATCTAGGGATAGGTGAATCTGTCAGTTTTGCTCTGAGTTTCTCATCTTTCAAGTCTTAAGTTAGTTCTCCTCATTTCCACACAAGTTTGTGATATTTTTAAAGTCCTCATGAATTCCAGTGTGAATTTCTCCTAATATACACATTTTGGCATGCTATTTCCCCTGACAGAACACATTTTTGTTTATTTTCACTAATACTTTAATGCATACTTTACCCTATTTTATGCATTTTTGTACACAAAATCTGCTTGGGGGGTTCCCCAACCCTTCAGAGTAGATTTGGGGATGGCACAGGGTGTATGCTTGGGAAGGAGAGATGGGAAATCCCATTGCACTAGTGCAAGAATTTATTTGAATACCGCCCATTACTTGGCATTGGAAAATTCACAGTAGTGCAAATTTCAAATGACAACTATGTTTTGGTTTGTATATAGTTTTTAGTGATGAAATAATGCTGGAACTCTGAGTCATCCAATGAATAGGAGATTCAGGACAGAGAAAAGAAGCTACTTCTTCATACAGCATGTAGTTCAACTATGGAATTCACTACCACAAGATCCAGTGGTGCCCACCAGCCTGGATGGCTTTAAAAGCAAATTAGCTTGTCTGTCAGTGGTTACCAGCCATGATGACTATGTATTGCTCCAGGATCAGGGGCAGTATGGGAGGTATTCAAGGCTAGTCCTACTCAGTGTAGACCAACTGAAGTTAATAGACATGACTAACTGAAGTTCACTCATTTCAGTGGGTACTCTGAGTAGGACTTTATGACTCTGACTTAGGGTTGCCAGGTCGGAACCATCCAAAAACCTGAGAAAACGGGGGCGGGCCCTAGTAATGTCATGGGCCCTAGTGACATCACGGGGCAGGCCCTGGTGATGTCATGGGGTGGGCTCTAGTGACATCACGGGGTGGGCCCTAGTGATGTCATGGGTGGGCCCTAATTATGTCATTAAGCATGATACATTAAGTATCAACCACAGTTGCTTGGAGCATACAATTAAAAAAAAAATTCTCTGATTGGAAATTAAAATAGAAATCTTACCTAAAAGAGGGTGTTCCCAAGTCCAGCTGAAGTGACAAGGTCATTCCTTCTCACAAGCTTAGGGAGCATGGATGCAAAATGGAAATGGACTGCCTTCGTCGGTCCCGAATAGGGTTTTCATGGTAAGCGGTATTCAGAGGTGGTTTACTATTGCCTTCCTCTGAGGCTGAGAGGCAGTGACTGGTCCAAGGTCACCCAGTCAGCTTCATGGCTGTCTGAGGATTCAAACCCTGGTCTGCCAAGTCATAGTTCAACACTTTTAGGGAACATTTAATCTAGCTTACTTGCTTCTGGCAAGAAGGGTTTACATGCCCTCAGGCCAGGCCATTATAGGAAGAAAGGAGCTTAGTGTTGCAGAGATGTTAGATGGGAGCACAGATGGATGCTGTAGTTTGTCATGGGTGGCGGGAACTCTAACTGCGAGGGGGAAACTACACTTCCAAGGATTCTTTGGGGGAAGTCATGCACTTTAAATGTGAGTTGGATGTGCATTATTTGTTGCTGTGAGCTGCTTTAGTTTCCTCTAGAAGCTAACAAGTAGGGCCCCAATACCAAAACAAAAAAATAAAAATTAACACATGGAAGGAATACACCAGGCATAGGGAACCATAGGACTTCCAGTTATGCCTCTGGTCCTGGGGAGTTGCAATTCAGAACCATCCAGAAGGCCTAAAAAAAAAAACAAGCAAAGTCCCCCCCTTTTTAAAAAAAAAATGAAATAAAAGAACATAAGGTTGCCAGTGGTAAACTTACCAGAGCCAAACCCACAACATTTTAAAGGAATTTATACACCTACACACCTGATCATGTGTAAACAATTAAATAGCTGAAGTTAGTTCAAAGCTTGTAACTAAGCTACAATCCAATACACACTTAGCTGGGAGTAACTACCATTGAACCCAATGGAGCTTACTTCTGAGTAGACATGTATTGGTTTGTAGTAAGAAGTGGGGGATGATTATATTGGATGGCAGTGGTGAAAACAACCCTTAATCCTCTGCTGAATTTTCCTCTGAGTAGCTGCTTTTTGTGTTTATTTATTTAAGGCATTTATACCCCACCCTTTAGCCAAAAGGGCTGGGAGACTGTTACTTGCGTCTGCTGTATAATGGCCAAAGGTGTTGCTAGCAGCAATGCAGTGGCAAATTCAGGAGTGCAGGGTCCCTTCATGAAAGTCACAGCCACACCCCTCCCACCTTTCCCTCTTCTGCTACTGGGTTGAGAATGAGATCCTTGCTAATGCATTCTTCCACAACAGAGGTCCCTAGGAGCCTATAGGCATGAAAGGGGAGTGTATTAGCTGCTGAGAAGAGTCTGCTCAGTGACTTACCTCCTTTTAAAGGACAAGGATGCATGTTAGAAGACTCTTCTAAGTGGCTAACACACTCCCCTGTCATGTTGATTGGCTCATAGAATGCTGGAAACACAGGGATTCTGCTGAGACCCTGCTCCCAAAAAAGTAAGGCATCTAAGACTCCCCGAGACCCTGGACGACTACACCCTTGTTGCTAAGTTCTTGAAAAACTCTGGGCAACAATCTGCATAAATGTATACAGTGCTTCTGGGCAAATTAAAATAGTGTGTGTACACACAATATATTTAAAGCATGTTTCTCCTTCCCCAAAGAATCCTGGGAACTGTTGTTTGTTAAGGGTGCTTGAAATTTTAGCTGTGAGGGGTAAACTACATTTCCACAATTCTTTGTGGGAAGCCGCACACTTTAAATGTACGGTGTGTATGCAGCCTGGGATCTCACTGGCACTGTAGTTTGCTGCCCTATGAGCAAAATAAAAATAAACATGTGTTTTTAAAAAATGGGGAGTAGCAGATCTGGGTCTAGCAGAAAAGACCCAGGGCTCAACCTCCCCTGATAATGCCCCTAGCGATTGCAGATTATTATAAATAATAATTAATGCAGTTTATAGCAAGCAAAAAAGACGGGTCTCTGCCCTGAGATGTTTAGAACAGAAAAATAAGATGAAGTCTTTCTTCTGGTTGACCCAATTCATTTTAGAGGAAAAGACTCTAAAGCCCATCCCAAGCCTAGTTACTCCAAAGCAATCCTCACGAAATTCAGTGGGCTTTCTCCCACCCAAGCGTGTTTAGGATTGCAGTCTTCATCCTGGAGGAAGAACATGCTTTCTTGGAAGTAACTATCATAGGAGGTTCCCAAAGGGGGCACAAGGCTGCAGCAAGTTTTTCTGAGTAAATGAACACTTACAGAGAAAGAAAGAAAGAAAGAAAGAAAGAAAGAAAGAAAGAAAGAAAGAAAGAAAGAAAGAAAGAAAGAAAGAAAGAAAGAAAGAAAGAAAGAAAGGGTGGAGAGCAATTTCTGGTTTCACCAGCCCATGTATCTCCACCCCGAGCAGAGAGTGAGTCTGCTACAGGCTGCTGGTGCTTGGGAGAAAAAGGCTCCCAAGCATGCAAGAGAAGAGGTGAGGGAGCCCTGGGATCAGTGAGGGAAAGAAGCGGAAGGGGGGATAGAGAAGGGGGAGGGAGAGAAATACCAATGTTTCTCACGCAAAATAAAAATAAATAAATAAACAGACAAAGAAATCAAAGGGGGAGGGGAGAAAGGGGAGGGAAGTCAAGGACAGGGAGAGAGGATGCCTCTAAATGCAGGGGGGAAGGTGGGATGCTATCCTGGGTGAGCTGGAGCTGGAAAAGAGGCAGCGCCCGATGTGTCATCCTCTTATTGCCTGCACTTGGAATGCCACTGCTCCCCGGCCACAGCTGCTCATCAGCTCTAGAGCAGCTAGAACTCCCTAAAACCCTCAAAGCCGGGGCATTTGCCAGCCAGCCAACTCACCTCCTACTTGCTCCAATTTGCTCCACGCCACGGAAGAAGCCTGGGTTCGGCTCTCATTGGGCCTCAGGGGCAGCCAATGAGAATGAGAGGTGGTGCTTGGGAAGGCAAATGGAGTCCTTCCCCTGAGGTGTGCACGTCTGCATGCAAAGGAGAGAGAGAGAGAGAGAGAGAGAGAGAGGAGGCAAAGCAGATAGAAGAAGCAAGGGGAAAATTGGCATCTGCATGACTGGCTCCTCGCTCCTGGGAGTCCACAATAGCTGGAGATTAAACAACATGGGGGCAATTCTGGCCAGAGGTGAGAAAAGCAGGGGCGGGGCCGGAGTCTCCGGCTGTTTGCCGGAGACCTGGCATCGCTACTCTGACTGCCAGTTGCTGAGGATCATGAGCAGGAGAATGCTGTTACCAATGTCCTACTTAGGGGCTTCCCGTAAGCATCCGGTTGGCCACTGTGAGAACAGCATGCTGGCCTAGATAGGGCTTTGTTCTGATCTGAAAGGACTTAAGTACTATATTTGGTCACACTATGGAAACCTTGTAGCAATATTATTCCCACTGCACTCACACGAAGCTCTGGTCTACTTCTCACTGAGTTGGTGTCTGGGCTCCTCTACTTTAAACTGCAGGGGGGCGGGGGGGGAGGAGGGAGATGACTGAATGCTTTTCCAAACAAACAAATAAATAAATCACAGCAGACAGAAAACAGATACCAGGGAGAAGATTACATTAGACCCAACATTTTCCTGGCCTGTATTTTTCTATGAGATATTTTTGGGACAAAGAGCATTCAGTCATGTGAACCCCCACCTGCAGTCTGAAGTGGTAAAGTCCAAGCACAAGCTCATAGTGCAGATGGCAAAAGATTACGTGTAGGAAAAGTTATCTAGGACTGGAGTCACTTATAGGTCAGAACAGACCATAACCAATCCTGACCAATTAGTGTATTGATATATTTTTTCTATCTCTAGAAAGAAGGTTTTTCCACTGTTCTTCAGGGGTGAGGAACCTGTGGCCCTTCAGATGTTACTGGATTCCAGCTCCCCATAGCCTCAGCCAGCATGGCTAATCACTAGGAATGGGGAAGAAATATGTTTCAGTTCTCATTTAGAGGTGAAATGATCAAATTCACACTTTCAGAAACAATATGAGAATCAAAACACAGTGTGCATAGAAATAAAAATAATACTGAAAATAACATACAAAAATGCATTATATTAGGTGAAATTATTTGAAAAAATGTGTGCATTGCTACAAAAAACTGCATACAAAAAAGTGTTTATTAGAAGATATTTTGCACTAAAATTCCAGTGAATTTTCATGAGAATTTTTTTTAAAGAAAATTGGAGAACTGAATTTATGAATGGAAAAATGAGAAACTGAGAGAATTGACGGATCCTTCCATCCCTAATAGTTAGGAATGATAGAAGTTGCAGTCCAACAACATCTGGGGGACACCAATTTCTCCAGCCCTGCTTTAGAACCTAAGATCTCTTGCTTTCCTGTTTGTCTGCTTCGTGCCACTTTGTGATCAAAGTTGAACATTTTTTTTCTGTTCAGCTCCTTTTTCAGGAGAATAACCCTGGAATAAAGTATGAGTATACTGTCCGTAAAGACTGCAGCTCTGAAAATGAAGTCGAAGAGCCAGAGTATTTTTGGCAATATGGAAGCTGGACCATTTGCAGCGTGACGTGTGGGAGGGGTAAGCAATATCAGTGCCGCTGTTTTCCTCTCTCTGCCCACTGCTTTGGCCTCGCCATTAATTATCTTAACAGCATGCTCATTAAGAAACAAATAGATTGCTCAGAAGTTGGCAAATGGAGTTTTATTAACACCTGGCTTGAACCATGTGCCCTTTGATAAGCTACTCTGTTAAAAAAAATCATCAACATGTTGAGAGCTACCCTGGATAGCTGCTAATCAATGATTAGTTGAATTTGCTGTAAAACAATTTAGCTTTGATGATTCACATATATGTGCACACACAGTGATGTGGAGAGCTTTTACCGTTTGATTTAATTAAGTGAAGATTTTGTTTTTAGATGTGTTATACTGCAGAAATCATCAATACATTCCTGCACTTTTTGAAGATAAACAGCATATGTAAAATAAAATAGTTAAAATACATGTTTATTTACTTACTAGTAGTTTGTTACCTAAAAGGTCTCCAAGCAACTTGCATTTAGAAACCTATAAAATAAGTACATTGTACCGTAGGAAACAAAATAATATAAAACATCAACATTTCACACAACATATAAAAAACAAAAAACAACCCCCTCCCTAATAACAGTGATTGGAACCTTTGACAGCATCACAACAATAAAGTAATTATACAGCCACAAGAGTGGCTGTATACTATAGCCAGCGGGGATTTTTCGCATTCCGCAATGTTAAATGGAAAATACCCCCCATGCCATTCTGATGCTTCCCATAAGCTCATTTCAAAACAAAACCTTACATAACTTATAGTTCTGAACTCAGAACGCTTGCTTAACAACCCTGTCAATTTTCATGGCGATACACAAAACAGTCAGAGATAATCGAGAGTTCAAAGTCTAAAAAGAGAGAGAAAAAAACAGAGCCCTTTTGGACTTTTTTCTGCTAGTTCTCATAATCTGTTGAAATTCATTAAAAATCAACCATGTTCACAGAGTACCTGTAATCCTAATACTGACGTTGCCCCATACTCTGACCTTCATCTGCTGCAGTTTAAAAGTTTAAAAAATGCCTGGCTGATTTTTAATTTAATAAATTTTGGCTGGGACCCAATCATAGCACAGAGCATGCTCAGTAAGGACCAACTGTCAGTGTTCTAAAAGCCTCATAGCTGCTGGGCTTGGCTAATAAGAGGGCCACACCCACACCAGACTTGATTTCGCTTGAGACAGTCATGGCTTCCCTCAAAGAATCCTGGGAAGTGTAGTTTGTGAAGGGTGCTGAGAGGAGACTCCTATTCCTCTGAGAGAATGGTTTAACAGTCAGCCACTCTGACTGAAGGTCTGTGAGAGAAACAGGGCGTCTCCTAGCAACTCTCAGCACCCTTCACTAACTACACTTCCCAGGATTCTTTGAGAGAAGCCATGATTGGCTTTGAGCCATGGCTTTGAGAGAAGCCATGATAAATTGTTTTAAATTGTTTTTAAAAGATGTGTTTTTAAATTTGTATATTTGTTTTTAATGTTTTTAGTTATTGGTAAACCGCCCAGAGAGCTTCGGCTATGGGGCGGTATATAAATACACTAAATAAATAGAGAAATAAATAATGATTGTCCAAAGTGTAATAGAGGCCTGGTGTGGATGTGGCCAGGGACAGCTTTGTTTTAAATTTGGGTGGGAGGTAGGGTTGCCAGGTTCAGGGCCTGAGACTGATCCTGTATCTTTAGGAGAAGAGAAAGTCAGCCAAGTGCTGGTGTTCTTGCAACATTGTAATGGGAAAAACCACAAGGTAGAATTGTCCCTTCCCCCTGCCCAACTGTGAAAGGTACAGAAGACGTCTTGGTTGGCAGGCCCAGCCTGGTCAGTTTTACCTATCCTAATCATGATTGCATAGGAGTATATCCGATTCAACTCAATAATCATACAAATGATCAGACCTGCCTTTTCCCTCCTTCCCCTTTCCTCTCCCTTTGTCCTCCCCTCTTCCTTCTTCCGCTTCCCTGCCCACTCCAGCCCTCCGACCCTCCCCCCCAGTCAGTTTTACCTATCCTAAGCATGATTGCACGGGAGTGAATCCCACTGAACTCAATAATCAATAAACATGCAAACTACCACATCTGTCCTTCTTCTCCCCTCCCCCTCCTGCCTGCTCCCCTCCCAGTCCTCCCCTCTGCCTTTCCACCCCTCCCGCCTCCCTCTCCTCCCTTCCCCATCCCCTGTGGTCAGTTTCACCTATCCTAAGCATGATTGCCTGGTGTGTGTGTGTAAATCCCACTTAACTCAATAAGCATGCAAATGATCAATCCATTCTCAGCAAACTTGCACAGGATCCCATTTATTACCTCCCGGATTAAAAAGCAGGGAAATTCACTAATAGGCAAAAAACCTTGCGGTTTAAGAATGTACCTATAGCCCACAGATATTTCTACCAAACTTTAAAAAGCAGGGAAATTGGGCAGCTATAGTGAATGCACCAGGGGAGCAGGAGACCTGAACTCCTCTCTGAGATATTGTACTGCCCTACAAAGTTGTCAAAATGCAAACACAATTTGGGTTGGTCTTTCACAGTCCAATCCACTTGCTGTGTAGCTTGGAAGAATTTGGTAACGTGCCTCTGAGCATATGGTGAGTGGTGGCAGCACCTGTAATCAGCCCAAATAATAGAAGATATGTCCTGTGCTGATCTTGTTTTAGCCGGGAGGAAGCAACATTATTAAGACAGTTGATATAGTTCAGATGGTCACTTTAAATATGTCTGATTTACTTTGCAATTTTAGTAATAATAATAATAATAATTTAATTTATGTGTCGCCTATCTGGCCAATGGCCACTCTAGGCGACGTACAAATCAGTTGCAGTAAATGCAGCACAATAAAATACACATAAAATACAATATAACAAGGAAACTATAAATAGGAATGATAACAGTTCAGAGTAATAGGCAGTTAGTCCTGAAAATTAACCCTCCCCGGAAGTCCCAAAGGCCTTTCTGAAAAGCCAGGTCTTCAAGGCTTTGCGGAATACATTCAGGGAAGGGGCATGCCGAAGATCGTACGGGAGGGAGTTCCAGAGAGTGGGGGCCACCACTGAAAATGCCCTCTCTCTAGTCCCCACCAACCTAGCTGTTTTAGTTGGTGGGACTGAGAGAAGGCCCTGAGTGGCTGATCTTGTTGGGCGGCATAATTGGTGACGCTGGAGGCGCTCCATCAGGTAAACTGGTCCGAAACTGTGTAGGGATTTAAAGGTTAGTACCAACACTAACAAAGGTTAGTGAAGTTTTCTATAGGAAATCATTTTCTTTTGCTTTTGTTTCTATGAATATGTGAAGTACAGCAACACTTTGCAAAATTTATACTAAAAAGACTCCAAACATAATTGTGGAATAATGGCTCTGACATCTGCAAAATAATCTCCAGTGGACCTCAGAAGTGTCTCAATTTGCACAAGATAAAACAGTGGGAGGCGAAATATATTCTAGCAAAATTCTAGGTGTGCCCTATGTTTTTAATTGATTGTGAACACCTTGCCTTAAATAAAGTGGTTTAAACATAGCAGGCTGAAAACATGCATCCTCTTTTTTCCAACAACTAGAGCCATTGCTAAAGTAGCAGCATATTGTAATCAGTCTGATTTTACATTAAACTGCAGTTTCAGGTCCAACTGTTAATGCACCCAAAATAGAAATAGACCATAACCTCCAGTTTGAAACAAAAAGGCTATATTCACCATCATATTTATTTATTTATTATGAGATTTGTTAGTCGCCCATCTGGCTGGATAGCCAGCCACTCTGGGCGACGTACACGATAAAACAGTATATAAAACAGTTAAAAATTTAAAAACACAGTAAAACTAGCCCATTCCAAAAGCCTGCCTAAAAAACCAGGTCTTCAGGGTCCGGCGGAAACTCATTATAGACGGGGCATGGCATAGATCATTTGGGAGAGAGTTCCATAGGGTGGGGGCCACAATTGAGAAGGCCCTCTCTCGAGTCCTCACCAGTCTAGCTGTTTTGACAGGTGGGATCCATAGAAGGCCTTTTGAGGCTGATCTTGTTGAGCAGCATCCCTGTCGATGCTGGAGGCGCTCCTTCAAATAAGCTGGGCCACAACCGTATGGGTTTCAAAGGTTAAGACCAACACCTTGAATTGGGCTCGGTACACAACCGGTAACCAATGCAACTCCTTCAACACAGGAGTGATGTGATCTCTACGGCAGCTGCCTGTAATCAGAGGCGCCGCTGCATTTTGTACCAGCTGTAACTTCCAAACCGTTTTCAGGGGTAACCCCACGTAGAGCGCATTACAGTAGTCTAGGCGAGTGGTGATCAGGGCATGTACCACTGGTGGGAGCAGATGATTGGGGAGGTAGAGGCGTAGCCTCCGTATCAGATGGAGTTGATACAGAGCTGCCCGACTCACAGCTGAAACTTGAGCCTCCATGGACAGCTGGGAGTCAAGAATGACCCCCAGGCTACGGACCTGGTCTTTCAGGGGCAGTCGTACCCCATTAAGCACCAGGTCTATATCTCCCAATCTTCCCTTGTCTCCCACAAACAGCACCTCGGTTTTGTCAGGATTCAGCTTCAGCTTATTCCTTCCCATCCAGCCACTCACCGACTCCAGACATTTGGACAGGGTTTCCACAGCCAACCTTGGTGAAGATTTAAATGAGAGATAGAGCTGTGTGTCATCCGCGTACTGATGACACTGCAGCCCAAATCTCCTGATGATTGCTCCCAGCGGCTTTATATAGATGTTAAAAAGCATTGGAGAAAGGATAGACCCCTGTGGTACCCCACAAATGAGGGGCCAGGGATCTGAGACCTCCTCCTCCAGTGCTACTCTTTGGTACCTCCCAGAGAGGAAGGAATGGAACCACTGCAATACAGTGCCCCCAATACCTAACCTCTGCAGGCGGTCCAAGAGGATACCGTGGTCAATGGTATCGAAAGCCGCTGAGAGATCGAGAAGGACAAGGAAGGTGCATTCGCCTCTATCCCACGCCCTTCTCATATCATCTACCAAGGCAACCAAGGCTGTTTCAGTCCCATGTCCTGGTCTGAAGCCCGATTGAAATGGATCTAGATAATCCGTTTCTTCCAAGTGTGCTTGCAGCTGTTTAGCCACCACCCGCTCAACTGCCTTGCCTAAGAATGGCACATTTGAGACTGGGCGAAAGTTGTTCAGATCTTGAGTGTTCAAGGAGGGCTTTTTTAAGATTGGTTTTATTATCGCCTCCTTGAGCACTGATGACATTAACCAATAAATAAAAAGGCTTTGAAATTAATAAAAATAAATTTGACACAGATTTCTAGGATGAATAATGAGGGAAATAAAATTTTCTAGTTTAGATTCTCTGTAGAAACATTAGTAACACAGGAAAGAAGCAAAGTAAGAAGAACACCAACAAACATACAAAAATATAATTCTCCATCTTTGGAGATGGCAGGTGTTGCCACCACTCACCATATGCTCAGAGGCACATGTTACCAAATTCTTCCAAGCTACACAGCAAGTGGATTGGACTGTGAAAGACCAACCCAAATTGTGTTTGCATTTTGACAACTTTGTAGGGCAGTACAATATCTCAGAGAGGAGTTCAGGTCTCCTGCTCCCCTGGTGCATTCACTATAGCTGCCCAATTTCCCTGCTTTTTAAAGTTTGGTAGAAATATCTGTGGGCTATAGGTACATTCTTAAACCGCAAGGTTTTTTGCCTATTAGTGAATTTATATAGCACTTTTAGAGTCTTCAGAGTAAGGGGAGGCTGGTGAAGTAGTTTGCAGTAAGCACTGGCTGCCACTATGGAGAAATCAAGGAGGGAAGGAAATTCCCATCCTGGTCAGAAACAGACCCTAGATCAGTGATTCTCAAACGGTGTGCCACGGCACACTGGTGCGCCACAAGAGGTGGCTAGGTGTGCCTCGAATATTATAAAAGTATATTTTAAAAATGAGAAGAAACCTATTTGTATAGAGATTTATTGCATCCATGATTAATTAATTTATTCATAGTTTAAAATATATTAATATATTTTTAATTTTGTACTCGAAGTGTGCCAGAAAATTTGTATATGTTTTACACTGCGCTGCGAACCAAAAAAGTTTGAGAACCACTGCCCATGATAGATAGTAGAAGAAAGCAGTGCCTCCATCAGCCTCTTGCAAGCTTGCCTTGCTGACTGTCTAACTACCCTGGTTGGATCTCAGTAGGGTAGCCAATCAGCAACCAGACACTTGCCTGCTGCTGACCGAGGCACTTTCCTCTCTGCTGTCATGTCCTGTTAATTTCTGGTAAGGATGGAAAGTCACCTCTCACTTTAATCGCCCTACAACTGCTTTTTCTAACTAGCAAACTACTTCATCTGCTATTGTTATTCAAAGCCCTTTGCATGCAATGGTTCATTGTCCTACTCCCCTTCTCTGGCATGTCTGCAAGGAGAAGATTGGACGTTTCCACTTCCCATTTCAATTAACTACAGTTTAGAGTCATGTCCAAGACCTAAACTGTGGTTCATCTTAACTATGGTCTGAGCTTGGATGTCAAAACAAGCTGTGGTTATTGAAAGCTTCTGAAGTCCTCCTCCTGGTTGTGCTGGGGGGGGGGAGTACTGTCATGAGCCTCGCAGTTCTGACAGGGTCTGGGCTGGGGAGGAAGCAGAGGACGCTAGTCAGCTGGAACTAGGGATGGGATCAGCATTTTTGTGCTGGTTCGATTTTCGTTCCGTCGAACTTCCAGTACCGCTCCGTAAGGGATCAATATTAGCTATTTGGGATAAATACCAATTCAGTTTTTCCATCCACAAAACTATAGATATCAATATCGATATTTTTAAAAATATCATTTTTCATTGATTTTTTTAAAATATCGATATGTTCCTCAAAATATCGATACTGACATTTTGAGGGAAATATCAGTATTAATATGAATATTTTTGAGGAAAATATCAATATTACTATTGATAATTTTGAGGCAATTTTTTTTAAAAAAATCCACTTCAGCTGCAAAAAAACGCTAGAACAAAACCTGATCCATGAGGACAAAAAAAAAAAGTGAATAAATAGGAAATCCAGTGTCAGATTCGATTTTTGTGAAATTCGAGCACATCCCTAGCTGGAACTAACCAGGAGGAAGGATGAGGATTCAGCCCTCTTGACTCTGGATGTTAGGGAAGAGGTGGCAGAGCCTCCAGCTCTTATCCCCACCCCACCCCCAGAGCTTCATTGGGGGCTGGGGGAGTCATTAACCAGTTGGGAGGGGCAGCGGAGGAGGAGGAGCCAGGGGTGGCAGGTCACTGTTCTGTCACCAAAGACTTACCACCTCTTTCATCTTTGCGAGCAGTTGCAACCCCCCTCCCTGCAGAAGTGCCTGCTTGCAAGCACAGTCTTTTCACAGGGGCTGACAGTCATGTGAGTGAGCTCGCCACAGTTTGCTCTTTTAAAGCTAGGGGGGAAGAGCATGGCAACTTATTGGGACATCTCTGTTGCTATCTCCCTGTCTTGGACTCTGAACCCTGCTCTTAGCCTCTTGCTTTGTGACCCTTTATAGCCTAAGCCTATCTCTGAACCTGCATTGAGCGCCCTTGAATAAAGCTCTCTCTGCTACTGTTTGAAAGCAAGAGCCTTTGTCATGGTGCTTTGGGACAGCGAGCCAGGACAAGTAGTGTGTTAACTCTATATTGATAAATATAGGCCAGTATTTCAGTAATATTTGCAACTATTTTGTTGCAATATTATACTCATACTGTAACTGAGAGACTGCTACTGAGCATTAATAGCTTAGCGAAGGTAATCTAAAGAGTCTGTGGTGAAGATAAAATTTGTCCCACAGCCTGCACCAAGTTTTTTTGCTACACGTTTAAATGCTACTTTAATTTTCTTTGGATTTATTTTGTTCTTGTAAATAACTGAATACCCTTTTCAGGTTACTTTAACAAAGGGAAAGAGATTTTCTAGAACATAGGTAGCTGACCTGTTGTCTTCCAGATATTTATTGGACTACAACTCCCATCATCCCTGACTATTGGCCACACTGGCTGGGGCTGATTGCAGTTGAAGTCCCAACTACATCTAGAGGGACACAGGCCAGCTACCCCCTGCTCTAGAAAGAAGTGCCTTATGATGAACTAGCTTTTTTTTATTGATAGAGGCTCTGTGTATGATGGGACAAAATTCCACCAGTGCAGCTTTTCCTGACTTGATGTTCTGGAAAGTTGCATCTGTTGAATTTCTGCCTGTTCTGCAGAGCCTCTGGAAAAAAGAAAATATGGTATCCTGACCTGCAGACCTAAGATTTGAGGCTTCTGTAAACTATGTAGCAAATGTTCAAATTTGTTGAGGTGTTCCAGGGGGCTTTCTCCGTTCTGCTTAATTGGAAACAGAATGTAAAACACGTGTAACCATGGCCATGGATATATCTCACTATGAATGTGGCATCATCCAGATTTGCAGTGCTTCTTCCCTGTAACATGAGAGCTATTCAGTCCTATTTTATTAATATGCTGCTGCACTAATCTTGCTCGATCCTAGGCTTGGTACTTTCCTCTGCTTCCTAGTCATTTCATGAGGATAATTACTTAACTACCCTAAAGGAAATTGCCTAATGATACGTTAGGTTGGATGGCTGATTAAGACGAGTCCTGGTTTTCTGCTCTCAATTAAATTAATGGATAAACAATTAGCTGCCTGCCTGGTTCAAAAATACAGTGAAAATTGGGCATTGATCCTTGTTGCTGAGGGTCATGCAACTGATCAAAAAACAACCCATCCTGGTCAGGATTCTTTCCTTTTGCCAGGAAAGAAGAGGAAGGGGTTACTCCACAAATACACTTCGTTTTCAAGTGTATATATGTACACCTGAACAGAAGCTTTTACACTGCCCCCCCAAAAAAAACAAACCTTGATTCCATCCTCTGGTTTATCTGTTTAAGTTCTGCCCTCTAACCCTGAGGGATCTGGCTTATAAGAAGACCCCTGCTAGAGCAGATCCAAGGTTCGTGAAGTCCTCCATTTTGCGTCTCAGAGTGGCCAGCCTGATGCATCCAAGAAACTCACAAACAGGGAGTGAAGCCAATAGCCTTCCCCTATGGCTGCTGCTCAGTAACTGGTACATTCAACAACAGACTGCCTCTGAATAGGAAGGTCCCGTGCATTCATCACAGCTATATTTTTGTCTGTTTGTTTTAAGAGTTAGCAACCCAATGTGCAGTCCAAGCCTTTGCAAGTTTTCTCAGATGTAAGTCTCGTTGTGTTCAGTGAGACTTATTCTCATGTCCTTCTCTGGCCCATCCTCTCCTAACGTTTTGTGGTGTTGTTGTTGTTATATGCCTTCAAATCGATTACGACGTATGGCGACCCTATGAATCTTTTTTTGGATATATTCATAGGGATTTCATGAAAGGCAAAAATTGACAGAGGAATGGATACAGAGTAGATTCAAAACATATCTACCTTCCTATTATTATTATTATTATTATTATTATTATTATTATTATTATTATTATTATTATTATTATTATTGGTAGCAGTAGTAGTAGCAGCAGCAGCACATTTATATCCCACCATTCCTCCAAGGAACTCAAGGTGGCATATTCCCCCTCTCCATGTTATCCTCACAACAGCCTTTTGAGGTAGGTTAGTCTGAGAGTCAGTGACTGGCCCACGGTCACCTAGCATGCCTGATGGCTGAGCAGGGATTTGAACACTGGTCTCCCAGGTCCTAGTCAAACACTCTAACCATGACACCACACTGGCTGCCATGTCATCCAGTGCCACTGGAACATCAGAAACTGGCTTATACCAAGTCAGGCCATTGGTCTATCCAGGTTAGCATTGTCTATACTGCCTAGCAGCAACTCTCCAAGGTTTCACGCAGAAATTTCAGCTCTACTTGGAGATGCCAGGGATTGAACCTGAGACCTTTGGATTGCAAAGCAGATTCTCTGCAACTGAGCTATGGCTCTTCCCCATTGCCACAGAGTAAGCAAGAAGTACCATAAGAACTAGGTGTCTTCATCCTTCTTTCCCATGTCCTGAAAAGCAATGGGGGGACTCTACCCCCCCAGCTGGGTCAACAAAGCTAGGAACATAGAAAGTTGCCTTATACCGAGTCAGGTCACTGGTCCATCTAGCTCAGTATTGTCTACACTGATTGGCAGCAGCTCCATACAATTTCAAACAGCGCTCTGTTTCCAACCCTGCCTGGAGATGCTGAGGACTGAACTTGTAACTTTCTGCTTGCAAAGCACATGCTCTGCCACTGAGCTAGGGCCCTTCCCAAAATGGTTAGGTTGCCATAGCTACAATAGAAGTGCCAAACTGTGCTATTCCACCCATGGGAAATGCTCAGTGTGGCTGATAATCCTTCCGGTCAAGTTGCTACATTGACCCAGTACAGTAGTTGCTCTATGTTCTCCATGCTCCTTTGCTGGGCAGTGGCTAAGAGGGATAACGTGCACGAGTGCTTTCGTGATCCCTTCCTGGCAAGGAGGCAGGGTCTGAAACCTTAACAATTCTCCTGCTCTTCTTTGATCTTTGTCCTTCTGCTTCTCCTCCCCTTCCACCCTGAGCCACTTGGGAAGTCCAGTCTTGCAGGACCGAACACAAACACCTTCAGAGGGAGAAATGTCCAAGTGCAGACAATAAAATGCGCTACAGCTGTTAGGATACAAGAGCAGCTTTCACCCTCTGTGGCTTCACAAGGCAGGACTAGAAATTATGCATGGAAATTACCAGGATGCAAAATTCAGCGAAATATCAGAAGCTCCTTAATGGTGAAAGCTGTTTGGCAGTGGTACACAGACTACCTTGGAGGGGTCACTCCTTTCCTAGGGGAATGTTCCATAGCACGTTTTATGGGAAGAACCATAGCTCAGTGGAAGAGCATTTGCTTTGCATGCAGAAGGTCCCAGGTTCAATCCCTGGCATCTTCAGGTCAGGCTGGGAACCCTGGAGAGCTGCTGTCAGTCAGTTGTACACATTACTGAGCTAGATGGACCACTGGTATAAGACAGCTTCCGATGTTATTAGGTGATCAGGCTAGACGCCCTACAGCATCCCTTCCACCTGTAAAACTCTATGATTACTTAGAACAATTTCTCTATTCACCACCTTGCATTACCTCAGAGTGTAGCATATATCATTTCTTCCTTATAGGCTTCCAGCAACAGACTGCCCGCTGTGTGAAAAAGGGGAAAGGTGTGGTGAAAAACCTATTTTGTGATCCCGAAAAACAACCGAGTGGGAAACAAAAGAAATGCATTGAAAAGGACTGTCCACCAAGGTAGTGTGTGTGTGTGTGTGTGTGTGTGTGTGTGTGTGTGTGTGTGTGTGTGTGTGTGTGTGTGTGTGTGTGTGTGTGTGTGTGTGTGTGAGAGAGAGAGAGAGAGAGAGAGAGAGAGAGAGAGAGAGAGAGAGAGAGAGACTGACTGTTGGCTAATGATGGCAATGAACAAAATAAATTTGTTTGGCCACAGGCCAATGTATGGCTCTCCAGATATTGTGGGGCTGATGGAAGTTGAAGCCCAAGAATGTCTGGAGGGCCAGAGGTTCCCATCTCTGCTCTAAGGCAACCACTGTCTCTCAGCCTCAGTTCCATTTCTGCAATGTGGCCTGCCTTAGAGGGTTGTTGTAAGGATAACTGAGATACAAGAACGTAAAAAGACCCTGCTGCATCAGACCAGTGATCCATCTAGTCCAGCATCCTGTTCTTGCGGTGGCCAAGCAGATGTTTGTGGAAACTGGCTAGACCCAAAGGTTTGAGCTCGTAGGTAAATTGCTATATAAGTTGGGGTTCAAAGTACTGTCCAGTGTTTTATTTAATGCTAGATGAAGGATGTCAGTCCTGCATCTAGGAGCAAAACATTTTGCCCCAGCTTTGCTGGCAGCAGAACACCTGTGGCCCTTCAGATGTTGCTAGTCTACAGCTCTCATCATCCCTGGCCATTGGCCATGCTGGCTGGGACTTATGGGAGTTGAAGTCCAACCAGTTCCCCATCCATGCCCTATTGCACCATTAATGTTTAAGCCATCAACAACAACAGCAGAAAAGGTTTAGAACATAAGAAGAGCCTACTGGATCAGGCCAGTGGCCCATCTAGCCCAGTATCCTGTTCTCACAGTGGCTAACCAGATGCCCATGGGAAGCCCGCAAGCAGGACCTGAGTGCAAAGAGCACTCTCCCCTCCTGCGGTTTCCAGCAACTGGTACTTGGAAGCATACTGCCCCCAATTGTAGAGGCAGAACATAGCCATCATGGCTAGTAGCCATTGATACCCTAATCCTCCATGAATTTGTTTAATCCTCTTTTCAAGCCCTCCAAGTTGGTGGCTATCACTGCCTCTTGAGGGAGCAAATTCTGTTGTTCAAGTATGCACTGTGTGAAGAAATGTTTTCTTGTGTCTGTCCGGAATCTTCCAGCTTTCAGCTCCTTTGGCTGTCCACGACTTCTAGTGTAAGGAGAGAGGGAGAAAACTTCTCTCTATCCAGTCTCTCCATGCCATGCATCATTTTATACACTTCTATCATGTCACCTCTTCCTTGCCTTTTCTCTAAACTAAAAAGGCCCAAATGCTGCAACCTTTCCTCATAGGGGAGCTGCTCTACCGCCTTGATCATTTGGTTGCCATTTTCTGAAGCTTTTCCAGCTCTACAATATCCTTTTTGAGGTGAGGCAACCAGAATGGTACACAGTATTCCAAACACAGCCAGACCATAGATTTGTATAGCAGCATTTATGATATCGGCAGTTTTATTTTCAGTACCTTTCCTAATGTTCCCCAGCATGCAGTTTGCCTTTTTCACAGCTGCCACACACTGGGTTGACATCATTGATCTATCCATTGCAACCCCAAGACCTTGCTCCTGGTCGCTGCCAGTCAGACCCCATAAACGTATATGTGAAATTAAGGCTTTTTGCTCCAATATGCATCACTTTACACTTGTTCACCTAAATTGCATTTGCCATTTTACCACCCATTCATTCAGTCTGGAGAGGTCCTTTTGGAGCTCTTTGGGATCCCTTTTTATTTTAACAACCCTGAACAATTTAGTATCATGAGCAAACTTGGCCACCACTTTTTTTACCAATCCCCTCAGTTTTGGGAAGTTTCCTGTTTCGAAATCAAATGTGACCATGTTGAATTTTCTTGGCAGTTCAACCATTTACATGTATGTTTAATTTAATAGCGGTAGGGTCACTGCTCCCAGGTGGTTTGACAACACTTACATCTCACGCTACTGGTGAAGACAGTATGTGAGTCACTTGGAACACTCTGAAAAATCACTATACAAATGCTTATTATTATATGTCTTCTGTAACTTATTTATTTATTTATTATTTTATTTATATCCCGCTCTTCCTCCCAGCAGGAGCCCAGGGCAGCAAACAAAAACACTAAAAACACTTTAAAACATCATAAAAACAGACCTTAAAATACATTAAAACAAAACAACTTTAAAAACATTTTTTTAAAAAGCTTTAAAAACATCTTAAATAAATAGGGTTAAAAAAACAGATTGTTTAGGAAAAAAGGTTTTAAAAAAACATATTAAAAAGCAATCCCAACGCAGACACAGACTGGGATAGGTCTCAACTTAAAAAGCTTGTTGAAAGAGGAAAGTCTTCAGTAGGCACCGAAAAGATAACAGAGATGGTGCCTGCCTAATATTTAAGGGGAGGGAATTCCACAGGGTAGGTGTCACCACACTAAAGGTCTGTTTCCTATGTTTTACGGAATGGACCGCGTGATAAGATGGTATCTGCAGGAGGCCTTCACCTGCAGAACCCAGTGATCGACTGGAAATATAAGGGGTAAGATGGTCTTTCAGGTATCCTGGTCCCAAGCTGTATAGGGCTTTGTATACCAGAACTAGAACCTTGAACTTGGCCCGGTAGCAAATGGGCAGCCAATGCAATTCTTTCAGCAGCGGGGTGACACGCTGGTGATAACTTGCCCCAGTGAGCAGTCTCACCGCTGCATTCTGCACCAGCTGCAACCTCTGGACCAACCTCAAGGGCAGCCCCACATAGAGCGCATTACAGTAATCCAGCCTGGAGGTTACCAGTGTGTGGACAACAGTGGTCAGGCTATCCCGATCCAGAAACAGCTGCAGCTGTCTTATCAGCCGAAGATGGTAAAAGGCACGCCTAGCCACTGAGGTCACCTGGGCCTCTAGTGACAAAGATGGATCCAGGAGCACCCCCAGACTACGGACCTGCTCTTTCAGAGGAAGTATGACCCCATCCAAAGCAGGCAACCGACCAATCATCCAAACTCGTGAACCACCAACCCACAGCGCCTCCATCTTGCTAGGATTCAGACTCAGTTTATTGGCCTTCATCCAGCCCACCACCAATTCCAGGCTATCCCAGTCCAGAAATGGCTGCAGCTGTCTCACCAGCCAAAGCTGGTAAAAGGCACTCCTAGCCACTGAGGTCACCTGGGCCTCTAGTGACAAAGATGGATCCAGGAGCACCCCCAGGCTACGGACCTGCTCTTTCAGAGGGACTACGACCCCATCCAAAACAGGCAACTGACCAATTATCCGAACTCGGGAACCACCAACCCACAGCGCCTCTGTCTTGCTAGGATTCAGACTCAGTTTATTGGCCCTTATCCAGCCCACCACTGAGTCCAGGCAGTGGTCCAGGGCTTGCACAGCCTCTCCAGATTCAGATGTTACGGAGAAATAGAGCTGCGTATCATCAGCATACTGCTGACACCTCGCCCCAAATCTCCTGATGACTGCTCCCAAGGGCTTCATATAGATGCTAAACAGCATGGGGGACTAGATGGTACCCTGCGGCACCCCACAGCAAACTGCCAGGGGGCCAAAAGACAGTCACCCAATGCTATTCTCTGAGAGCGACCTTGGAGATAGAATTGGAACCACTATAAAACAGTTCCTCCAATACCCATTTCACCAAGTCGGCCCAGAAGGATACCATGGTCAATGGTATCAAAAGCTGCTGAGAGATCAAGTAAGAATAGCAAGGTCGCACTCCCTCTGTCCTTCTCCCAATAAAGGTCATCCATCAGGGCAACCAAGGCCAATTCAGTCCCATAACCAGGCCAGAACCCAGACTGGGATGGGTCAAGATAATCCGTTTCATCCAGAGTATTTGCAATTTTTCAGTCACGTTCCCTAAAAAGGGGGTATTTTCAACTGGTCGGCAGTTGTCACAAACGAATGGGTCCAGGGTTTCAGGAGTGGTGAGATCACCACCTCTTTCAAGACGGCTGGAACCACTCCTTCCCGCAATTATGCATTCACCACACTCTGGATCCACTCGGTCAAACCCCCTCTGCAAGCTTTAATAAGACAAGAAGGGCAAGGGTTGAGAGAACATGTTGCTGGCCGCATCATCTCAAGCATCTTGTCCATGTCATCAGGCCGCATCAACTGGAACCGTTCCCAAGAAGTTGCAGCAGACGTTGCAGCAGACGAAATAATGTCCCAGATGTCTCCAAGCAAACATCTGTCAACCTGCACCTAAACTATATCACTAACATGGGTGGGAGTGATACCTTCAGCAAGCTGAGAGTGACAAGAGGTTAGGAGATTGTGTCTGGGAAACCTGCAACCTGTCACCAAGGAGAGAGATTTCAAAAGGCCTCTTTTCCCTAGGAAAAGCATTAAGGAAAAGGGGCTTTCATTGTGCAATGAAAGGCAATCTTGACATCACCAGTCACTAGGGATTGGAGAGAAATGTGATTCAGTTCACATTTAAAGATGAATCTACCTCATTCGCACTTTCCAAAACAATAAATGAACTGAAACACAACCACCGTTCAAAATGCACACCTCTGCAAATTTTGTACTGCAGTCCTCCAGTTAAGTAATGTGTACAAAAATGCATATAATAGGGCAAAATGTGCATTAAAATGCATATATTAGTGAAAATAACATACCCAAATAGACATTAGGGGATACTGATTTACAAACATGTGTCTGTTATGTGTACATTAGGAGAAATTTGTTCTAAAATGCTGATGAATTTTCATGAGGATTTTTTTAAAATTGCAAACCAGTGTGGAAATGTGAAGAATTGAACTTAAATGGGAAAAAAGAGAAACTGAGAGAAATCAAAATGGACAGATTTGCCCCTCCCTCCTACTCACTAGGCCAACCCTTTCCCCTGCCCCTGCCCTATCCCTGTTACATGTTTGAAAATTCAAGGGTCTGATTGCCACATTGAGCCATGAGCTCATGTTTTAATTTTGCTGGGCATCTTGATAACAATAATATCTAATGATTCTACAGTGGTTGGGGAACTGTAAGTATATAAAAGGCCAACTCTTAAGGCACAACGAGAGCTGTTCTAAATGTACTTGCATGGTATCTGGTTGACTGACGACAACTGCAAACCTGCCTACATGGGGGACAAATTACAAGGGACACTAAATGCATTGCTTGCTTGCTTTAGCTTTTTAATTGCCAATAGCAGGTGTGAGGGTGATCTTCATCTGGACAGTGGCGCATGGGGACATTTTAAAAAATTCTTCCCTGCCCTGCTGCGGTCCTGATGAAAACCACACATCCATAACTGCTTGCAGCCTCAGCTGTCATCAATGAACACTTTTCTCCTGGAGTTAATAGGAGCTGTGTGTGTGTGTGTGGGGGGGTACTAATGAAAATTCCTCCCCAGGGCCATGCCTGCTGTTAGCTATTAAGAAACAAAAGAGGGAACTGCAAATGGTGCATTTAACACCTTTTGTTTGGCCCTGTGCAGCATTAATGACACACTGCTGGTGCAATCCTTATGCATATCTATTCAGAAGTAAGTCCTATTGAATTGATGGTGGTTATTCCCAGGGAAGTGAGTATAAGATTGCAACCTGAATCTATTGTTGTGAGTTTAGGGATCACCCAGGAACCAACTTTTAACCATGCTAACAGGTGGTATGACTTAAACTTTGGCATGATACTGAGTCCAGAAATGATTTCTTTGGCTGACACCCCATCTAACTAGCCTTGCCTTTGTCAGCAATTACTTTTACGACATATCCTGCTGATTTTACAGAGGAGATAATAATCATCACTTAGAAGTTGATGATCAGGTTTGTTTTCTTTACAGCTATGTATAACAGTAACATCTCAGTGGGGGGTTGTCTTTGAATGCCATGGTAGCCCGTCCTGGAGATGCCTGATTTGACTACAGTGATGCATGCCTTAGTTACATCCTGTTTAGATTACTGTAACGCGCTCTACGTGCGGCTGCCTTTGAAGACTGTTCGGAAACTTAAACTGGTACAAAGAGCTGCAGCCAGAGTGCTAACTGGAGCTGGTTACAGGGACCATACAACCCCCTTGTTGCGACAGCTCCACTGGCTGCCAGTTTGTTTCCGGTCACAATTCAAAGTGCTGGTTTTGACCTATAAAGCTCTATACGGCCTAGGTCCAGGCTATTTGTCAGACCGTATCTCCCCATATGAGCCTGCCTGGGCGTTGAGATCCTCAGGAGAGGCCCTTCTCTCAGTCCCAACACCTTTGCAAGCGCGATTGGTGGGGACACGAGATAGGGCCTTCTCGGTGGCTGCCCCCAGGTTCTGGAACTCTCTTCCTAGGGAAGCACGAATGGCCCCTTCCTTGCTATCCTTCCGTCGGCAAGCAAAGACTTTTTTATTCCGACAGGCTTTTGGACTAGAAGATGTTTAAGATAGGACCTCATAAGGTCTGTTGTATTGTTCTATGGTCCTATTCTTAATGTTTTAAATTGTCTTAGTATTTTAAGTGTGTTTCATGGTTTTAATGTTACAAATAGTTTAATTCTATTTTAATTGTATATTTTTGTATGTTTTTTACCTATGTGTAGTATTATTTGTAAGCCGCCCTGAGTTCCAGTTTTGGAACAAGGGCGGAGTAAAAATAAAGAGTAATAATAATAATAATAATAAATAAGTTTGTAAAGTATATTTACACAGTGCAATGATTATTCAGTGCTAGTTACTAGGAAGCCAACTGATGGTATAATCTGATTTGATCACTTTTGGTGTCTCTAATATCTCAGCATAAGCCAAAAGCTCAGAGGCATTCTGTATTTAGGGCCTTCTCAGTGGTGGCCCCAGAACTATGGAAGAGACTTCCTGATGAGGTGCGCCTGGCGCCAACATTGCTTTCTTTTCGGCGCCGGGTTAAAACGTACCTCTTTTCCCAGGCATTTTAATGTATTTTAGTATATTTATAACACTCTGGTATACTAAATTAATTGTGTAATATGTTTTTAGCTTTGAGAATTGTTATTATGTGTGTGGTAATTATTATGTGATTTTATCTTATTGTATTTTTACATTTATGTTGTTCACTGCCCAGAGAGCCGTTGGCTGTGGGCGGTATAGAAACTGAATAAAATACTACTACTACTACTACTACTACTACTACTACTACTAATAATAATAATAATAATAATAATAATAATAATAATAATAATAATGTAGATTAAAGAATGGGAAACTGAGTTCTAGAGTCACAAAGGAAAATTGGCACAATGCAATCCTGTGCATGTTTACTCAGAAGTAAGCCCCACTAAATTCAATCAGATTTATTCCCAAATAAGTGCAGTTAGGATTGCCACTTCAGTTATTTGAGTCACAGCCCACTGGGATCTTTTGCCTTGCAATTTTCAATGAATGGGGCTTGTATAGCAATACAGTTTAAGAAATGGATCCATTTGAGATCTGTAGTATAATTGCCTTGTACCAATCCAGCACTATTTACACACCTACGCAGAAGGACAAGCTTTGCTGTGAAAGGACTAGCATGGCTTCTGCAAAAAAGGGTTCAAGGTTCACCATCCTTTTAGAATTCTTTAGGATGCTGACAAACGCATTGATAAGGGCAATCCAGTATCTTTTCATTTACGTTTTTGAAATTAAAGATGTACAGTAGTGCAAGCTTAGAAAATAAACATCAAAAGGAGGATTTACAGAGTTATAATACAGTACTACCAGGCTTCAACAATTACACTCTCTGTGGTTGATTTGGCACCACCCTCTGGTGGGCATGATGAGTGACAAGACTTTCTCCCAACTTCACAGCTACAGAGGTGAGCAGGGATTGTCCCAGGACTCCCAGCAACTGTGTGGCAAGGCATCAAGGTTGGGAGGAAGTCTCTGAGTGATTTGGCAGCTGTGTAGCAAAGGTGCCTTGGGTTTTTGACCATGCACAACCAAACCAGAGGCCTCTCACCCCTTCCTACTTTGGGGGCAAGAAAGAGTTGTAGGTGCTTCTTTGCTACAGCTAAGCAATAGGGCTGTGCTTATGTTTTATCTTAGCATACCAGAGAGCTATCTTATCAGTTGAGACTGCATGTTAAGTCATTGTGGACCTTATAGATTTGTTTTGCAGATTGGGAATTCATAGACAAAACATAATGTAGACAGAATTACATGAAAAACCTCCATGCTTTTATATCACTTTTCTAGCAGCATAAAGCAATGTACAGATGAAACTGTATTAAAACCGTCATAAAGTAGGCTGGTAAATAAATAGCCTTGTTTTGTTACAGTTTTATGTTATTTGCAAATTTTAAAAAAGTACAAACAGTAGTCAACCATCAAAGTAAAAATAGCAATTAGGTCAACTCAATGGTGTAACCTTCATTCCTTTCCATGGGCCCTGTATTGTGCCAAGACACCATCAAAATGATTGGAGATTGTGTTGTTGTGGCATCTGATAGATTTTTCTCATTACGCTGGGAAACAGCAAAGCCTTTGTAGATCAAAGGAGGCAGTAGGAAAAGGCAACAGTAAGGAACTGAGAAGGGTTGCTTGTAGGGATGTAAGGAGGCAGCGATTTCCATTCTCTGTTTATCACAATCAGCGCTTTTTCCATTCCACTACAGTTCAGCTTCAGCTAAAATCTATATTGTTCATCTTGCTGTTTGCTGTGGTTGAAACTAATGTAGTTAATTATGTAATTAATTACACAATAAATTTCATTGCATTTCAGTGGAAGGGAAATATCAAAAACAATGCAAAAACAATGTAATTATTTACATGTTTGTGGACTAGAAAACGACAACAAATATCACTCGTATTTGCTTGTGTGATTTCCGTTCTTGACCTCTAATGAACATATGAATTGTGGCAATTTCCACTCCTGTTTCCATTTCTGGTGGAATTCTCCAACATTGCTAGTTGCTTGGCAGAAAACATAATCTGACACCATCCTTGTTTATCAGTTTATTAAGAAGTGGCTTATTCCCCTTTGCTGTGCATTGATATTTAGCAATGCTGTGGGCTGTGGAGATCAATATATAATTTCCCACAGGTGGGCCTATTAGCTTTGAACAAAATCTAAAAATTGAGTGGAACACCAGTACTGTCACTGTTTTCCAGCAACACTACTAATATCCCCTGGACAGGTAATTGGCAAAGGCAGACGTGCAACCAGTGGGGATTAAAGAGCTTACTAGCTCCAAGTTAATATATGGAAAAGGATTATGCAGACTTCCTAGAAAATGTCAAATGTGTAGACTACAGTAATTAAGCAAGTGTGCAAAGGACCACGTTTTGTTTCTCACTGCCTGCTGTCTATCATTCAGAAATGAATTGTTTGCCCAAGCGAGACAGACAGTTTTTAATATATAAGTTTCTGAAGATTGATTCACTTTTGTTTGAGGGCTTGTTGGGTTTTTTTTAACAGAAGCACAAAAATAGAGAAGATAATTGTACATCTTTATTAGGACTGCAGTTTTCAGCTAATTAATTGGTTAGATTAATCAACTAAAAATAATCAACAAAAAGTACTTCTGATTAATCAGGCAGCAGACCATCTTCAAAGAGGCTTCCTCCCCTTCTCTCATGTAGGATGCCTGCCGTAGCCTACATGACAAACTGAGGCAGTGCTGAAGTCTTGCACTACCAAATTGGCACATACCCGCACATTGGGTTGAACTTTGCACACCATTTTCAGAATGTGGGCAAAATTCCAGTTTTCGTGTGTGTTCCAGAGTAGACATAAAGCCACCTCTCTGCATGCAGTATGGATACCACCCCATGCAGAAGTAATAGTGAGATTTCAGCCCTCAGTATCTCACACACCGGTAATGTTACAAAGCGGTGCACTAGTAGTATTCTGTTAGCTTCCTATTATTGTGCTGATGAACATTCTAGGCTTGTCATAATTCAAAATAAGCTCCTGATCAGTGACATTTAAACTGGGATTGAACCAGGGCTTTAATGAGACAAGCTGAGACAATGGTCTCAGGCGGTGTTGTGGTGAACTGCCTCCCTCCAAGCCCCTGTTGCTTGCCCTGTTGCCCACCTGCAGGTTCTGTTGCTGCTGCCACTGACCACAAACCCAGCAAGGGTTTCCTCCTCCATCCTGCTTTTCTCTAAGGAAGGGCCAAGGGGGTCCTTCTGTGTAGCAAGGCATTCTGTCTGAATGGTCAGGACAGCACCTGCACCGCTATCATGATTTGCGGCAAAGTTTAAATTTTTAAATGTAGTAAAACATTTGAAGACACTTTAAAGTCACTTTATAGTAGAACAGCAGTGCAGGCATGCCTCATTCTGAAGTAGGACCTGCTCTGGCCCTTCCTCAGATCAGAGAGAGTGGGAAAACAAAGCAAAAATATGAGGGAGGGAAGGGAGGAGGAGGGTGGTGCCAGCGACGGGAAAGAGGAGGAGGAGGAAGAATGGTGAAGGAAGGGCAGGAGTGGGTAGTAACTAGGGAGATGATCTGTTGGTCGATGCCAGTTTGAAAGCATTCTGTCGCCCTAACAGGCTGGTATCGATTTGAGTTTGAACTTTGTCTGCTAGCTGCTGCTTTTACCGACCCATGCTTTTTTTCCCCCCGCACCCGCAAAAAATCTTGATATTAGTACCAGTAATTTTATTATTTATTTATTTATTTATTTATTTATTACATTTATATCCCACCCTTCCTCCCAGTTAGAAGCCCAGGGCAGCAAACAAAAACACACACAAAAAATCACTTTAAAATATACCAAAACAAAACGCCTTTAAAAACATGTAATTTTAAAGGAAATATTGATATTGCTGGGAGTAAGGGCGGGATACAAATTAAATAAATAAATAAATAAATAAATATTTTGAAAGGAAACATCAAAAAATGAAAGGAAATGTTGATAAAATTATCGTTCTTAATATTGATGTTTTAGAGGCAGATTTTTTAAAAAAAAAAAACCCTCAGAAATAGCAGTGGAAAATTACTACGTTATAATCTGATCCACAATGATAGAAAATAAGTGAATTAATGGACAATTCAGTATCAAATCCAAATTGGGCAGAATTATAACACATCCCTACTGGTAACCTCAGACAGTGCAATCTCTTGAGCTGGCCCTATGGAGAACTCTTCACCTTGAGGTATGGACTAAAGGGACTGCAGTGTGAGAGCTGCCTGCATTTTGTTGATTCCCGTACAACACTGGAGCCGTCTTGGAGCCATGTGGAAGATGATACGGCTGATGCCAGGCCACCACAGAGTAACAAAGCTCACGTCTACAATAGTCAAATCTGCCTCCTTCCATCTCACATGGTTCTTAGATGTAAATAATGTGTGTGCTTGGTGTGATCTGTCCTATCCACATGAAAGTGGCTTCAAGTTCTGGGTCACGATGCTCCATATGACTTGGCCTAAATTGTGAGCCCAGAGAGAACCATCACTAGTGATCCAGAAAATAGTAATGAGAGCATATTTACCCTACCATGGACTCATTTGGCAAGTTGCAATGTCTCGTTTATTTATTTATAAATTAATCACTTCCCATGAAACACCCCAAAGCTATTAACAATAAAAACAAACATATGAACAAACATATTAACAGTAAAAACATATATAAAAACAATTGAATATCAGACACATTTATAGATTGGGATAATAAGAATCTCCACTTAAAGGTTTGCTGAAAAAAGGAAAATATTCAATAGGCACCAAAAAGGCAGCAGAGATGGCACTTATCTGATATGTAAAAGGAGGAAGTTCCAAAGGGTAGGTGTGTCCCCAAAGGGTAGGCGTGTCCTACATTGTATAGAATGGATCTCCTGGTGAGATTGTACCTGCAGGCGGCCCTCTTTCATAAAGGGTAGTGAAGGTAGGAGTTTGCAAAGGTATTATGTAAATGACAGAAGTACTTCATAGAGTATTTGAGTAGAGTTGGAAGGGGCCTATAAGGCCATCAAGTCCAATCCCCTGCTCAATGAAGGAAACCAACTTCTGTTAAGCTGACATAAGTTTACTTTAAACCAGTTTCCCATAACCCAGACTGATGGAAACAGGAAATGTTGTAAGCCTGGAACGTAAGTATTTCAGCAGTACGCTTGTAGTCCCTTCTCAGATTTTCCTTTGTATCGCTAGTGTTCATTCTCTGATTTAACATGAATGCTCTTTTGGTGTTCTCCATTCCTTCTTGGCTTGCTCTGCAGATGGTGGGCAGGAGAATGGCAGAAATGTTCGACCACCTGTGGTCCAGCTGGAGAGAAGAAAAGGACTGTCCTTTGTATCCAGGCAGTGGGATTTGATGAGCAAGCTTTGCCTGCTGAGGAGTGCCAACATCTGCTGAAACCAAAAACTCACCTTTCGTGCAACAGAGATATCCTGTGCCCATCAGACTGGACAGTAAGCAACTGGACTGAGGTAAGTTCACGACATGCTCTATTTATATGTGTTACATGCTTGTACCCAGCTCTTCTTCTAAAGAGCTCAGAGCAGTGTACATATCCTGGTGATGTCCCATCCAAGGCTAAACCTCAGCAAAAGAAATGCATCATGAGCCTTCAGACGATTCTTGGGGCCTATGAAAAGACAGACCTATTTGCCTATTGCCCTTGTACAGCAATATGGGCAAACAAACCAGAACGTCTTCAGTTAACCATAGTTTCCCATTTCCTCTGAACCAAGAAAATATGGTTACCCTCTCTGGAAAAATCAAGGATATTAAGCCATGTTCTGAAGTTGATTTGATATCCTGGTTTGTTCCAAAACAGATAGCAATAGTTTCCCAGTTTAGATGAAATGGGTGAAACTGTTATTAAATCAGCAAAGAGGATACAAGTGTTGTGGGTCAAAGGTTTGCTTTGCTTATTAAGATGAGATGTGATTGTCCAAACTGTCTCACAGCAATGTGTCTCCTGCCCTATAAAATAAACAAATAATTAAATAAAAAATTGTAAGGGCATCTGTTCATTTCTGCTTAACTGTGGAATGTCAGGTTTTGCAGCCTCCTCTCAATACAAAATCCCAGTTTATTTATTTATTTATTGTACTTATATACCGCCCCATAGCCGAAGCTCTCTGGTCGGTTTACAGTTTTGCTGTGATTAGTTATCAACAGGTGCAAAGCAGTTGTGTTCCTCCTACCCCTACCCCAGTGCCTTCAGGCTGTTTTCCCCTTTCTTACAATAAATAAATAAATAAATGAAGGATGAAATTGGATTTGTTTGTACCAGAATTCCTCTGTTGGCCATATTGTATGCCTTGTCAACCCCAATTCTATTCTACTTTCTGTACAAATGAAAATGTGACGCTGGTGGTGATTGAATTAAATGTTGGTTTAATTTCAGCTAATATTCTTGATGAAGCATGAAAGCCTATATTAATGACTCTGCTTTCAGCAGAACCACCTCCCTGTTTTCTGTGAAGCAGCTTCACGTATGGCATGACAGTTTGTGTCTGCTAAAAAGTTGTATAATTTGGGTGGGGTAATAAAGCCACCTGCCCCTGGGCACAGCATAGACAAGAGGGCAATATAGTCCCCAAAAGATCATAGGTTATATTGACAGATTAAGATTATGCTAGATTATGTTAGCTTTTATTTTTCAAGGTGACTGATGAAAAGACAGGTATCAGCTTATTCAGACGCTTAGCAGGTGGACCAGAGTGATCCTGTTCCAGCTTCTCATAGGGTGCAGGCAGAGAACCAAAGACAGCCACTGTACACTGTTTATAGGTGTAAGGAGCTGTTGGGTCTGTGTGCAGCTCCCCCACATGCAGTAGCAGCTGGTGACTCCATGTCAGTGGGGCAGTGAAATCCACTACAGGTTTTAGCCTGAACTTTCAGGGAGCTGTCCAAGGTGCTGAAAATGGAAAGTTCAGACTGAAATCCAGAGCGGATTCCACTGCTCTGCTGACCTGGAGCCACCAGCTGCACTGTCCATGTGGTGAATCATTGAACCGCAGATAGCAGCCTTCTCAGTCAAGTACCCTAGAATCATAGAATCGTAGCGTTGAAAGGGGCCTAATAAGGCCATCGAGTCCAAACCCCTGCTCAATGCAGGAATCCAAAATAAAGCCCTGGATGGACTCCTCTGCCCACCCAGGTTGGCCAATGAATCATTCTTGAAAGGAAAGACTATGAAGGCCTTCCTTTTCCAGCTGAGCCTTGCTGGAGCAACAAAATATTCCTGAGTGCTGGCATGTTCCTTTATCTTTGGTTATTCTTCATTCCTGACTTGTGGCTTGTTTCTCAGTCCTGCCCAGGAGTGTTTGTCCTTCAATCCTGACTTGTTCTTTGGTCCTGCAGAGCTCCTGGCTATCTCTAAAAGGTCTCCACAGACCAGCCTGACTACATGAGAGGGTAAAATAGAGTCCTGTGACACTGGACAGCAGCAGATAACAATGTTGTTGTTTTTCTGTAAGGAACAGTAGCTGTTCTGATAGCATGAGAAGTATTTCTGTGTAGTAGAACTTTGAACTCCAGCATACCTTAAAAGTCAATAACCATTCATAATTCACCCCTGCACTGTTGCCCACTGTGGTGGAGCACAGGAAGCAAAGAATTTGTGGCATTGTTGCACCTAAGGGTGATGGACAAAAAATGACTGACAGAGTGGAGTCAGAACTCGAGCTGGGGAGTCAGAGCTGAGGCACCAAGATAAAGACAGGAAGACCTTGTTGCTCAGATAAAGTCCCAGTCCGAACAGGAAATTATTATAGCATTTCCTGTCCAAGACAGTCCATTGGTGGTCAAGATATTCCAAGGTGCAGTTCTAATAGTTCACCACATGGGGCAGTTACACACAAAACTTCCTGGTTATAGCCTTGGTCGCTCCTGAAAGCAGGTTATGTATTTTGTAAATGGCTAGGGAAAGAAGAATTGGATGAGATATCTGAAGAAAGATGATTTATTTTGCAGTGCACAGTTACCTGTGGTGGAGGTATACGGACTCGGAACATCACCTGTACCAAAAACAATGGAGAACCATGTGACATTTCAAAGAGGCCCCATTCTAAAGCTCTGTGTGGCCTCCAGCAGTGTCCATTCACGAGAAGATTGCTGATACCCCATTTCAAACTGCATAATGGAAAGATAATCAGGAGAATGGGAGCAAATCCCAACGGAGGCCCTGACAATAGTCTGCCATCCCCCAAGCCAAGCCCAAGAATCCCCACAACAGTGAGAACACTTGAGCCCAGAAATGTTACTGTGATACCTACATCCTTTGGGGTTATGAACTCTTCACAAAAAGAAGACTTGGAAGTAAACATATTACAAAGTAATTCCAGTGGTTCAGGCATTGCTAACAATTATTCCTGTGTATTGAGTGATGGCAGCTCACTGCAAAATAGCACGTTTGTGCCTATCACAGATGATTCAAGTGTTTCAAACTCTACAAATGTGGGGAACATATCATACAATTCTTCCGGGGATGGCTTTATAAATAAGGACTCCTTTACCACTAACCCCAGTTCTTGGGCTGTAACCTCCAGGTATTTAATTGAAGAATCTAGTGCAGTGTCTAACAGTACTGATGGAGAAACAACAAATAAAGCCCAGAGTGAATGGCCAATGAGAAGATCTACTACTACCATCACTTGTGGCAATACGTCAAGAACCTCGCCAACAGGTTATCATCCCGACAGTTTTAGCCAGGTTTCTGTTACTCCAGTAGGAGAAGTAGGCGTTTCCGTGACAAGCATAGGTCTCAAAGGCCTTCCTATACAAATAAGTACACCCGCAACAGCAGATCCTGTTACTGTACAACTGGCGCTGTTGAACGAAACATCAAGAGACAAGCCTGCAAATAGAACAAAACCAAAAGCTTCTGTTGCTGAAGCATCCGCTTGGCCTACAGAAAGTCCATTTCTGCATGTTACTGGTGTACCAAAGAATCAGGATGAAGCATTCAAGAGAATGTTGCTGAATGACTCTGATCCAGAACAGCCAGAGGTGTCCAGGAACTCGCATAATGATGCTTTCTGGATGGTGGGAAATTGGAGCGAGGTGAGTGTTGGGGTTTCATTGTTTTGTTCATGTTAACTACATGTGTATTCACTAATATGCAAAAAACCTTGTGGTTTAAGAATGTACCTATAGCCCACAGATATTTCTACCAAACTTATAAAAGCAGGGAAATTGGGCAGCTATAGTGAATGCACCAGGGGAGCAGGAGACCTGACCTCCTCTCTGAGATATTGTACTGCCCATGTGTATTACGTTGCAACCACCTTTATCATCATTACCTCATTCAAGTCAAGAGTTTTCTTAATTGAAACTATCATCTATGCACAGCATCTATAAACCAGCCTTTTAAATATCCCTAATCTGTAACCTATTTGGGGCCTGTGCAGGCCCATTTTATTGTTCTTTCAAGATGTGGTCCCTTCATCTGGGTGCAGTGATAAAAATGTGAGTAGGCCATTCTGTTTTATACAGTGGCAATTTAATCCCAAGGCACGAAGGAGTTACTCTGCTTTAGGTGTGGGGAACCTTTGGCCCTCCAGGTGGTGCTGAACTACAACTCCCATCATCCCCAGCCATTGGCAGACAGTCTAGCATACAAGAGATGTGGAAAGGAGACCCACTTCTCTGAATAAGGTTAAGGAATAAGAAACAGAAAGGTTTCTTGCTCTCTTATTAATCCTGCTTCCCAGAGATAAGAGCAAAATCTGACGGCTTTATGGCCTCCATTAACAACTATGTCAGGGCAAAATTAGACATGGTTTTTAAAGAAGTTTTTCATTTAATGTACATTTTGATGCGAATATCTACTAGTGGTGGGGATGGGATTGACAGTTAACAGGATTGCAACAGGAAAGAAGGGTCGTTTAACCCTTACTGTAAACCGCCCAGAGAGCTTCGGCTATGGGGCGGTATATAAATACAATAAATAAATAAATAAATAAATAAATAAATAAATAACCCTTTCCTACTCTTCTGTGGTCTTGGCACCAATTCATTATGTATGTATGTATTTATTATTTGATTTATATCCTGCCCTTCCTCCCAGCAGGAGCCCAGGGTGGCAAACAAAAGCACTAAAAACACTTTAAAACATTTTATGTATTATTTATTTATTTATTATTTGATTTATATCCCGCCCTTCCTCCCAGCAGGAGCCCAGGGCGGCAAAACATAATAAAAACAGACTTTAAAATACATTAAAACAAAACATCTTTAAAAACATTTTTAAAGCTTTCAAAACATCTTTTTTAAAAAAAGATTAAAAACATTTTTTTAAAAAAGAAAATTTAAAAACATATTAAAAAGCAATTGAGGAGGCTCCAATAGCAGCTCCAAATGAGTGATTTTTGTCAGGGCTGCAGCAAGGGAGCAGAGAGTTAACCCCCACCCCCACCAGTGACTGCTTTCCTATGTGCATTTTTTAAAAAGCATGCATGTTAAATGCAAAGTTTGTTCACATCCAGTTTGGTCCTCAGAATTAGGGCTGGGATGAATAATTGTCAGTTTTGATTTTTTAGGTTGAAACTAGAAACTTTGGGAGAGTAGAAATTTTGCCTGAAAGATTATTTGTGCAAATATTCCCTATTCTGGATGTTGCTGAACTACAACTCCCATCAGCCCCAGCAAGCATGCCCAATGGCCAGGGAGGATGGGAGGTGTAGTTCAGCAACATCTGGGGGGCCACCTGCCTTACCTTCTTCTTCTTTTTTTGCACCAATCTTTTCTCCAGCTTTAGAACCATTTCTTGTTCTTTTTGTAACTGCTGCTGCTTCACCCTCCTTCCTGATTGGTGACACCCCCAATCAGAGTTCAAGTTCTGATCAGAATGATGTTAGATTGCTACATGATGAATGTAGCGATGGTATCCTCAAGACCCCTGAGCAAATTTTGGGGCATGCAGGGAACTGCAGAGAGGGAGAAGAGGAAGTGGAAGTCCCATTGCACAAATGGAAGTCTGTTTTGCTAGCAGACACACACCATTGGCTGCCACCCTTTTTGTACATCTCTAGTAATATAAATATAATGAAGTTGTAGCAACATTAAGACCTTGCTTTATGTAAATAAAAATCACACAGAGAGACAACTTCTCTCTTCAACTTTAAGAGTGTAAAAGGGAAGTCATTTCAGTTCATCATTTCTGCCAACAATTTATGTTTATGTTTTGTGTGAAACTGTTTAAAACTGTGCAGCAAGTCCCTGGGAAACTCTGAGGTGCTCCTGTAAAGAAATTCATAACAGCTTGTGAAAGCAGTTAGACAATACATTGATGCTTACCCATTTTGCAATTGATTATAAAATTGTCAAGTCAATGAATAGCTGTCATGGAGACTTGCAGCATAATGGAACAGTTCCATACAGCTGTTTCTTGTCTCTTAAGGATTCCCCATTCTAAATGAAAGAGAAGTAGTTTTTTCCACAGTCCCTATTAAGGCAAAATATTTGGCATTTTTATGGTAATAGTATTAGATCAGTTTATTTTCAGGAACTTGGCAGTCAGCAGTAGCATAGTGGTACATTTTGAAGGGCAGGAGCCCCTACTGCCCAGAGAGGAGCCCATAGCCATACTTCCAAGGAGAATTTTTTAAAAAAAATACAGGCAGCAGTGTTGAACTATTATGCAATCTTGTGAGGAAGTGTTACCATTTAAACTGCTAATATAAAGTAGGGACTCAGTCAAATAAAAAGAAAGAAGTATCTAGCTTCTGTTTGAATATTTTCCACATTCCTCTTTGCTAATCTACCACAAACTGCAGTAAAACTTGAAAGCCTTATTATCACTTCATCCACTTGCCAGAGCAAGGGTATCTCTCAATTATCTGGAGTTCCTCTAGATTATGTCATCACTCCTGCTCCAAAAAATTTTCCCCAGAGCTGCACTCCCCCACATTCCACCTTACTACACTATGGGTTGCCACAAGAACTTGCCCCTTAACACACACATAAAAAAAATTCTGCTTGGGCACAACATTATAAAGATTTTCAAACCAAATGATTATTGGTTAAACTTGGGAAATTTCTCAGCTAGGGTAGGGTGGAGTGGAGGTCCCATCATCGTTATTGTAAGCTTATTTTTTTCTCATTTTGTATGTATGTATGTAGATGAAAATTTTCAATCTGGAAATGGGGGAACTTGTAGCCCTACAGATGTTGTTTGACTCCAACTCCCATCAACCCCAGCCAGCATGGCCAGAGTTCAGGGACTATGGGAGCTGTGCATTAGCTACTGGGCCAAGTTCAGCGTTCTGGTTTTGGTGTACAAAGCCCTATGCAGCTTGGGACCAGGATACCTGAAAGACCATCTTATCCCTTATATACCCAGTCGATCACTGCGCTCTGCAGGTGAGAGCCTCCTGCAGATACCATCTCATCAGGTGGTCCGTTCTGTACAACATAGGAAACGGACCTTTAGCATAGTGGCACCTACCCTTTGGAATTCCCTCCCCTTAAATATTAGACAGTCGCAATCTCTGTTATCTTTTCAGCTCCTACTGAAGACCTTCCTCTTTCAACAAGCCTTTTAAGTAGAGACCTCATCCCAGTCTGCATCTGTGCTGGAATTGCTTTGTAAGATGTTTTTAAAGTTTTTTTAACAATGTTTTAAAGATGTTTTGTTTTAATATGTTTTTAATGATGTAAAAACATATTTCACACAATTCCACTTCAGATGCAGACTGGGATAAGGTCTCTGCTTAAAAGGCTGATGAAATGAGATGGATTTTCTACAAAAGTCTGATAGTCATGTCTCATGATCATGCATGAAAACTTGTTAATTGCACAATCCAGCTCCTAGATACCCCGGGCTGAGGGGCTGCTGGATGTGGCGTCACTGCATTGGAGGAGGAAGGGTGTTGGTGCCACCAGACTCCACCAGCAGAAGTTCCCCCCCCCCCGCCTGGAGCAGCCACAGTGCCGGCAGGGAACTCTGCCACCATCCGGGTGCAGCTGAGGCCCAGTCAAGACCAGCGCAAGTGCAGCCAGCAGAATGCTTGAAAGAGGGACATTCCAGGGGCATATTGAGGGCAGAACCAAAGGGAGAGGGCCTTGACACTACATCCTGAGCCCATTCAGGTCAGTTCTGTGGCCCTCTGTCCTGGCAGCTGACGCGCCAGGAAAAGGGATGGCTGAAGGAAACATGCATTTTGTTTCCTTCTGCTGTGCCCTGCCAGCACAGCCAGTGTCCTCCCCTCCAAGCGGCTTCTGAAGTGCGGTTGGATATAGCAGCCCCTTCTGCCCGCTCCATTTCTGCCGGCTCCACTCCTGCTGGCCTTCTCTGAATTGGATTGTTCTGTCTGCGTGTGAACTTTGGCCTGAGGAGATCTCCAGTGTAAAACCTCAGCTCAGCTGTGATGTCATTGACTTTCAACAAGCCACAGTCTCTCTCAGCCTTTCTTCTTTAATGTGGGGATAATAATACAGGCGTACCTCACCTGGCACCTGTAAGGTATACTGAATGTCTACGAATCGCTTTGAGCACTTAGGCAATGTGCTACATCTGTGTTGCATTGCACTTGTAGCAGTGAAGCCTCCAACACTGATTGGCTAAGCCGGTGTGATGCTGAAGGAACAAAGATTTCACAAGCAGGATGTACACAGTTCCGTTGTAGTGAGGTAAGGGGAAGTTGTCCATTGGGTGGGATTCAAACCTCGCACAGTAGCTGACATGTAAGGAGCCCACAAGCAGGGAGTGGGAGGAAGGAGGGAGATGGAGCAGGAAATGTGAAAAACCTAAAGGTAGAAGAAAGTAAAGAGACCAGTTGAACAGGTGACACTTTTAAAATATCTCCATTCCAGGAAAAGTAGTGTCAGACTGCAGCTAAAGGTGGTAAGGGCCCAGAAGCAGGGGAGTGGGATAGACTCTGAGGTCAGAAAGGCACTGCTGAAGCTAAGCAGTCCTGGGTCTTGGTCAGTGCTGGCAAGCGACTGGGAGACCACCTTGGGAACCCATTAAACACCACATTGAGTTTCATCATGGAACACTGGTGGCTGCCTTATGCCCAGTCAGACTTCTCCATCTAGCCCAGTATTGTCTATTGTGACAGGCCTCAGTTCCCAGGATCTTCGGCAGATCCTTTGGCCTACTACCTGATCCTTTTAACCAGAAATGTCAGGGGTTCAACCTGGGATCTTCCGCATGCAACGCATGTGCTCCACCACTGAGCTATAGCCCCTGCCCCACAAAAGGGAAGAAATAAGGGAATATTCATGTAGTGACTGTTTCGAACTAACCAGCCAATTGCGGGGGCTGCAGGTTTCTTGTTATGTATTTTGTGTGTGTGTAGCGTGTACCAGAAGTAGCCAGAGGGGGTGCTGCTGCAGAGATGACCACCTGGCAGTGGTGTCACTGCCACTTATCGGGATGACGTGGGGGTAGGGTGGGCACACCAGTGGATCCAATCCTGTATTCATGCCAGTGCACCTGCACAGTCTTGAACCTAGCCCCCCAACTCAGTCAGTGGCAGCGATATCACGAGCAGGAGGCTGGCATCACCCCACTCTGCTAGCCTAGCAGTGTAGCCCAGCTGCTCCTGGCATGTACCCTCTTCAAAACAGAGGTATGATCATCTACAGACAGGGATGGAAGGATCTGTCTATTTTGGTTCTCTCGGCGTGTCATTTTTCTAATCATAAATTCACAGTTCTGCAACAATTTGCAATTCCCCCCCAAAAAAATCCTCATGACAGTTTTTCAGCATTTTAGTGTGACTTTCTCCTAGTAGGCACATTTCTGTATGCAGCTTTAGCTAATGTAATGTAATTTTTGCAAGCAATTTCTTCTAATATAATACATTATTGTATCTTATTTTCACTTAATATATTCATTTTTATGCACATTTTTTCATATATACATTTTGGTAAACATTGGTTGGAGAACTGCCTCACAAAATTTGGATAAGTGTGAATTTCAACGGATGGCTCTGTTTCAGTTCTCTAACCGTTTTGGAAAGTGCCAATTTGACAGATTTGGCTCTAAATGTGAACTGAATTGAATTTCTGCCCCTTCCCTTTCTACAGAGCTGCTATGAATTGCTGCCCTTGTGAGAAAATTCTTTCCACTTGAAGCAAACCCAGAGCTACTCTAGTTTTTTCGCAGTGCCTTCTTAGTCTTCAGGGTCATTTGAAAGGCAGAAAGTGGGAAGGGAAATGGAATAATTACAAATGATATGATATGAAAGAGCTTCCAGATTTTAAAGAGTACTGGATAAGAAGTGATGTGTACATTTATGACATTATCTTCCTGAGCTGTCAGGATTTGGTGGAAAGAAAAGCCACTGATGGATTGGGTCTGCAGCAAAAGTGACCTTCACAGAGACTTTTACTTCTTAAATGTTACAAGGTTCACAAAAGATGGCAGCAGTTGTGTGTACAGAGCTACAGATGTTTCAGTCTGTTCCTAAGCTAAGACAGCATCAATTTTTTGTTAATTTCTGCCTACGTTAAGTATGATGCTTCAAAACCAACAGTAGAATAAATTAGCTTCTGCTTCCATTTATTCCCTGCTTTCGTGGACTGCAAATGAGGTGCTAAATTTGCATCTCAAGAGGCCATCTGAGCAATGTAATTAGGGACATCAAAACTCAAACGCCTTTTATTTCTGTTTTGTTTGACAGTGTTCCACCACGTGTGGCGTGGGGGCTTTTTGGAGAGCAGTGGAATGCAGCACCAAGAATGAATCTGACTGCCAGCACATTAAAAAACCGGATCCAGCAAGGAGGTGCTACCTCCGCCCATGTGTCCAGTGGAAAGCCGGAGACTGGAGCAAGGTAATGCCCCTTGGAGAATCTTTCCAATTTCCAGCTCTCATTTTTAAGAGATCTGCCTTTTAGGACCACATGAGGCTTCAGGGCAACTAAATCTCTGGCTCTGATTCAGAGAGGTGCATGCGAATCCAAAACTGCTGAAAAGGGCGTAGACTAGGTATATGGTGCTCTTTGCTAAATGCATTCCCAAAAACCAGTGAGTAATTTTATGTACGTCCATACTGTAACCTTACTTTACCCCAAACAAATCCCAACATTTCAGGACCAATTTGATTGATGCTTATATCATTTAGGAAGAAAGTGGGAAAGGGAAGTTAAATCAAAAAGGACTGTATGCCAGAATTATGAATCCAATTATGCAGCTAATTTTGATGCAGATGTCTTTCTGTAACAGCAACTCCAGTCATATTGGCTATTTTTGTTTTGTATTGTTAAAAAAAATTGGCTCTCTTTTCTTACAAGCTGAGAGGTTTAAAAAATTACCATTTTCTTGATTATCCAAATTGCAGCTGTTATTCCCGACAGCTATTCAAAGGTAGTATCAGTGGATAGCAACCCAACACTATTAAGTGTGGAAATGTAGCTTCTCTATGAAGGTACATCCTCACCCAGGATGAATTTTTTGGGAAGAATTGTAGAGTTTCCCATCCCCAGTCATTGGTTTAAACCTGAGGTTTTTGAGCCAGGCCTTTTCTTTTCTTTTGTAGTTTTGCAATAGTGGGGGCAAGACAAAAATGATCCCTGAAGATAGTGGGGGAGGGAGATACTGCCCAAACTTTTTTTTTTGCCGGGGGGTGGTTACCTTCTATATGAGATGGCACAAGGTAAGTTTCTTCTCTGTTATTTGGGGGGGGGAAGTAAATCCAACTTTACTACCATTTCAAGCTGTGGAGGGACTTCCTATCCAGCCCAGTGGTGTCCATCTTCATTTTTAACAGATTCCCAATGGGAATGCTGCCATGTCATGATGTAGCGCCATTGCCAGGGAAGCCATATTTTTTCTGTACAATGCCACTGGTAACAATGCTACATCATGACAGGGCAGCATTCTAGTTTTTCTTTAAAAATAAAGACAGATGCCACCAGGCTGCCTGGGCAGCCCACCATAGTTTGAAGCAGCAGAAAAGTTGGGGTATACCTTTATGGGAGGGTCTAAAATGGAGAGAAGTAACTTGTCTGAAATATATCTCACACACACACACACAATTAGTGGTGGTGACAGGGGGAATAGACTCTTAGAATTAAGGGACAGGATGTCTTTAGGGGGATAATCAGTCCAGGAATTTGTTTTCAGTTCCATGAGCTGAGAGGCCTGTCACACAAAAATCCACTCTTGGAGCCTGTTTGTTGCTGCTGCTGTTAAACAATTGGGAGTCAGAAGCCATGCTGATCTTCCGCAGATTGCTTGGAGGCCTACCAGTAGATAGACCAGATTGCTTGGACCAGTAGATTGCCTTCTGCTCACCCCAACATTATAACCTATGTAGTGGACACCATTTTATGATCCTGGTTTTTTATATATATTTGCACTTTTAATTATTGCTAAAATGTTTTCCTTATATATAGAGAGAGAGAGAGACAGAGAGAGGGAGAGCGAGCACTGTATGTCAAGTCTATATCTCTACTAGATTAGAAATTGTTTGCAAATATGAAATTATTTTTAATTGTTGTTACATATTGAATTGTTTTTAATTGTTTTATTGTTGATGTTTTTACTGTGAAATTACTTTGAGATATTTTATGGTAAGCAATTCATAAACAGAATCAACTAAATAAACAAAAACACCATCATATTATAGCATTATTGTAAATAGAATGATAGCAATAAAAGATCAATGTAGCATATGCTCTGCACACACATATTATATATTGCTATGTGTAATCACATGAAGGACTGCCAGTCCCACAGAGACTATAGTGTGATGGCAGGTGTGGGGAACCTTTGGCCATCCAGATGTTGCTGAACTATAACTCACATTGTTCCTGGCCCATTGATGGGAGTTGTAGTTCAGCAACATGGGGGGGGGCAAAGGTTTGCCACACCTTCACTACTGTGCCATAGCATTATACCTCTCTTCTATTTTTATTTTTTAAAATATAGCCAGAAGACTGTGTTAATGATAATTAAAAGATTGATTTTTTAAAAATGACCCAGGGTCATAGAATGGTACCTGATCCCAAAGACTATAGTGAATGTGTGCTAAGCTTCAGGTGGTTGCATGAGCAGCAGCTATGCCATGCTCACTGATGTGGACAGAATGTAGCAGGTTATGCACACAGAGAAAGCATGATATGATAGGTTGGAAAATTAGGGTAGAGACACACTTACTGTTGTGCTGGTTCCAGTCCATCTCCACTTCACTTTTCTGAAAACAAGGGCACATGACGCTAGTCAACCTATGCCCATTTTTACTCTAAAACCTGGTTGGATCAGCTCAAGTGCGGGATTTTAAAAATTCAGCTCAGGCAGGATTTGCAACTGATTGGTAGATCAATCCGTTTGTTTTCCAGGTGTGGCCAACGCAAACGCTTTACTTCAGGCTCAGGCAGAGACAGTGATTGGCCCAACACTGCTATGGGTGGTCCTGAAAAGTCTGAAGTCAGCAGAGGGGAAGAGAGGTGTGGCCAGCAGAGGGCAGAGTCGCTTCAAAATGCAGCCAGAAAAATCATTCTGGTTGCTTTTGAAGTGACTAGTGTGCCCACAGCTTCATTTGCAGATCTGATTATAGCTTACAGTGGAAGAGCAATGATTAGATATTCCTAGAAGCCACCTCTCTGGAAACAGCCTGTGACATGGTGACTGGCCCAAGGTCACTTGGGGAATTTCATGCAACTTCATGTCAAGCAGGGATTTGATCATAGGTTTCCCGGCAAGTTCAGCACTCTGTCCACTACACCCAACTAGCTGTGTTGTAGGGATGCCAGTGAATTCTGGGAGACGCAGAAATCGCTCATGTTTGCTTATGTATCCCATGTTTGGAACAGAAATCAATCCAGTGAATACAGTTGGCAATTCACTTGTTGTTGCTTTCAGTCCGCAAAAAATATGGAATTGATGATATGTAATTTATTGCTTTCTCCCCATTTGTATTGTTTTCTTTGCATTGAATGGTGTGGGGTAATAATAACATAATAATAATGTAATTAAGTAATTAAACTGTAAAATTCTGCCAGAGCAGACAGCGAGATGAATAATGTAGCTTTTTTCAGAAGCCAAACTGCAACGGAACAGGAACAGCGCTGTTTGCGATGAACATGGGTTAGAATGGAAATCAGTTCCTTTTTACTTCCCTGCTTTCTTGTGATGTTGAACACAGATTCCTGTCAGGGCTCTCTGAAACTACAGGAGCCATCTCCTCCTTCCTGTTTTTTCTCTGTGCAGTGTTCCTCCAGCTGTGGAGGTGGTTTCAAGACCCGCGATGTCCATTGCCTCAATGTTGGTGACAACAGGATGCTGAGGCCATTTCATTGCCAGTTAGCAGAACGCAAGCCACTGCTGAATGTCAGCTGTAACAGAGAGCCCTGCTTGGGGTGGCGTGCAGAGCCCTGGAATGAGGTATATTGTCTCTACGGCAAGCTATTAGACTGGGTGATTAACTGCCAGTTACAGGCACAACTGTGACGTGACCTTATGTGCATTTAATCTCAAAGGAAGGACCACAGCTATTACCAAATCAAGCTCTTCAGTTCCTCTTGGGGATGCCAGTACATTTTTTACGTATAACTGTTTCAGCTGCACGTACCCTTTGGATCTTCTATAGCAGCTTTCCAACCTGGTGTCCTCCAAGTGTTTTGGCCTACAACTCCCAGCAGCTCCAGTCTGCATGGCACCACTGGTATCACCACCACATTTTTAAAATACCATGTTTGTGAGAATCAGAGAAAGATGGGAGAAAGAAAAAAAGCTAACCAGAGTTGGGGGGATGACCAAATGCAGGAGTTGTTGTATCTGGTGCAGCTTCACACCTTTGCCTGACAAGCTACACTTGCCAAAATTCTCACTCTTGTACAACGTTTGAGGTTCAGGAAACTTATACATCTATCTGGTCACCCCTGCTCTTACAAACAATGGCATAATTGAAAGGCCATCCCATTATAGGTTAGGGCTATGGCAGGATCCTGGGTCTGAAAGAGTTTAAGGCTACTGCCCTATTTCAGCATTCAGCCTCACACAGATATAATTGCATGGCATCAGAGTGGGGCTACACACCATTAACCACTCGCCCCTGTGTGCAGGGCCGGCGCTAAAGGGTGGCTAGGTCAGGCCCTGGCCGAAGGCCTCTGGGGCCACAGGGGTCCCTCTATAGGGTGGGGGAGGAGTAATGCTCCTCTTCCATGATCCATGGCAGATTGCAGGGAGAGACCTTCCCAGCCGCCCACCTGTTCGCTGGCTCCACCTACCTGTCTCTCCTGTCTTTTGCAGCTGCGCAGGCTGCGCGTGCAGGGCTGCCATTAACCAAGATGGTGGCTGAGGTTTCCCTAAGGTGCTGATACCCCTGCTGCCATCTTGGTTGGTGGCAGAGATACGCGTACAGCCGCAAAAGACAGGAGAGACAGGTAGGAGTGCAAGACAGTGTAGATGGTTATTTCCCCTCATTTTCCCTACCTAGGAGGTAGGTTAGGCTGAGAGAGAGTGACTGGCCCAAGGTCATCCTGTGAACTTTACTGGGGATTTGAACCCTGGCCTCCCAGGTCCTCGTCCAACACTCTAGTCACGCCGGCTGTCTTCTTGGGCTGAGCCCAAGCATCAAAGCAAGTCCCAAAATTTAGCTCCAGTGAGCCCAGGTTCAAATGAAGTACTTCTTAAAACATCCAGTGCTGAGACTTGCTCTGTTTGTTGTACCCATTAACCATGCTGTTTTACCTCTTTGATTTAGATTTTAGAACTTTGTTTAAAACTATCTTCTTTTTGGCTGCCAAAGCAAATGGTGGGTGCAGCCCATGGGGGAGGTACCTGTGGGTTAAGACAGCCGGAAGCCAGAAAGAAGGGTGGGCTACTGACCTAAACATTGGGCTCCTCAGAATGGTTAGACACAAGGCCAAGGAGGAAACCTTCTGTCTGTGCCATGCCAGAGGATGTTACTCAGCTCCAACTCAGCCCCAAGCCTTGGTCAGGTCAAGAGACATTAGCAGAAATGCAATCTATGATGCTCTTACCACTAGAAACTAAGCAAATAATATAGCAAATCATGCCCTGCTTGATTGGACTCTTGTGGCTCTCAGGCACCTCTGTCTGCTAGGAAACTGACCAAGCATGGCAGTCCTTGTGCTCTTCTGAAATCAGTGTTGTATTTAAGAGCTTGCTTAGTCACCATAGGTGACAATGAATTCTATGCAGGTGAGTGAGTGGACTGATGTAGGAAGGATTTATTTTGATTTTTATCTGCAAAAATTTCTATCCCACCAACATTAAGAAAAAATATCACAGTGGTAGACTTGGCTTTTGGTTTCCCTCCTCCAGAAACCAACACAGAAATGCAGGCTTCCAGCCTCTTAGCAGGCTAGTATGTTGTTGTTTTTTGCACACTAATAACTCCTGTGGGCTTATTTACAAGGCTGTCTTATACTATGTCTCCATTGCCATTCAATATGTCTTCCAGTGTTCTGTTTCATGTGGAGGAGGCATTCAGCAAAGGGCAGTGCAGTGCATCAGTGTGGAGGATCACACAGCTAAGGACGAGGGCATGTGCGAGATTGAGTCCAAGCCTCCCGGCTCTCAAAAATGCAACCTACAAGAGTGTGTGGGAAGCACAGGTGGGTGTAGCTCAACAGCAACCAGTACAAAGGAGCAGTTTTTTTCAGAAGTCAATATGGAGAATTCTGCACAGCAGACCGCTTCACTGGAGATGCTCGGGCATTGCTCTTTTAGCTGACAAATATCTCAAGAACTGTATCTTAAGACCCAGGGCTACATCACTGAACAATGGCTAGACATACATCAACTCTATATCAGTTTCACTTCCCAAAGCAGGTTCAGGAAAACACAGAAGGCCTGTCCCCCTTGTCTCCAGACCGAAACTGATTTGAAATTTAAATGAATGAATGAATGAATCTTTATTTTTAAATGCCTGCAATCTTTTTATCATGGCACTGACACAGGCCTTAAGGTCATAATACAGGCCAATAAGGAATAATAATGAGATCTACAGAATGGTGGTGTAATAGAAATCACTGTTCTCCTCTGGGTTATTGTCTCTCGAGACAGCTGGTAAGTGCTGCAAGGACTGGGACCCCCTGCCTGACCCTGACTCCAGAGAGGCTGTAGTCAATCTTCCAGCCTCTTGCATCAGCGCCTGGCTGGGTGAGGGAGCATAAAAGCCCATCTGCCCTTGGGTGGTGGGTCTGCCACCTTCGGGGTTGCCACCAAAGGGGATCGCCTCTTGGGGATCCCCTTAGGGAGTCCCAAGGGCGAGAGCACTACCCCCTTCTTTAAAAAAAAAAAAACAATCTAGAGGAAATTGGTAATGGGGAGGGTGTATGGCACATATGTAGTTCCTTCGCAGGGTGAGAGCCTGTGCAGTGAACTGAATGATAGGAGAAAGTCTATATGAAGCCCTTGGGATTTGGGGCGAGGTGTCAGCAGTACACTGATGATACCTTGTTCTGTTTCTCCATAACATCTGAATTGAGAGAAGTCATGCAAGCCCTGGACCGCTGCCTGAACTTGGTGATGGGCTGGATGAGGGCCAGTAAACTGAGTCTGAATCCTAGCAAGACAGAGACACTGTGGGTTGGTGGTTCCCAAGTTCGGATAATTGGTCAGTTCTCTGCTTTGAATGGGGTCATACTCCCTCTGAAAGAGCAGGTCTGTAGGCTGGGGGTGCTCCTGGATCCATCTTTGTCACTAGAGGCCCAGGTGACCTCAGTGGCTAGGAGTGCCTTTTACCAGCTTCAGCTGGTAAGGCAGCTGCAGCCGTTTCTGGACTGAGATAGCCTGACTACTGTTGTCCATGTATTGGTCACCTCCAGGCTGGATTACTGTCTGTCTATGTGGGGCTACCCTTGAGGTTGGTCCAGAAGCTGCAGCTGGTGCAAAATGCAGCAGCGAGACTGCTCACTGGGGCAGGGTATCATGTCACCTCACTGCTGAAAGAATTGCACTGGCTACTTTTTAGCTACTGGGCCAAGGGCAAAGTTCTAGTTTTGGTGTACAAAGCCCTGTACAGCTTCAAACCAGGATACCTGAAAGACCGTCTTATCCCTTATATACCCAGTCGATCACTGCGCTCTGCAGGTGAGGGCTTCCTGCAGATACCATCTTATTAGAAGATCCTTTCCACACAACATAGGAAACGGACCTTTAGTGTAGTGGCACCTACCCTGTGCAATTCCCTCCCCTTAAATATTAGATAGGTGCCATCTGTGTTATCTTTTCGGTGCCTACTAAAGACCTTCCTCTTTCAACAAGCCTTTTAAGTTGAGACCTTATCTCAGTCTGCATCTATGTTGGAATTGCTTTTTAATATATTTTTAAACCTTTAAAAAAAAAACTACCCAGAATGTTTTTAACCTTTTTTTAAAGATGTTTTAAAGCTTTTTTTAAAGGAATGTTTGTAAAGATGTTTTGTTTTAATTTTAAAGTATTTTAAAGTCTGTTTTTATGATGAAGGAGGAAGTCGAATCTCCGGTAAAAGGGGTCGAGGTCCACTCAGCGTTCCATCCATCCGTGGTCGGTAAAATGAGTTCCCGGCATATGCTGGGGGGTAAAGAAAGGCGGGGGACGGAACTGGCAATCCCACCCCATATATATGGTCTGCCTAGTAAATGTCGCAAGACATCACCCTAAGAGTCGGAAACGACTCACACTATAAGTGCGGGGACATCTTTACCTTTTTTAAAAAGCGTTTTTAGTGCTTTTGTTTGCCGCCCTGGGCTCCTACTGGGAGAAAGAGCAGGATATAAATCTGATTGATTGATTTATATTACTGTAACTTGAAAGAGGCTCCTAAATCTGGCTATTAAGAGTCTGGAACAATATAGACATGATTAGACTAAGAAACATAATCACTGCAATCATGAATAAAAGCAAGACTCTTCAAATGTATGGCTTCCTGGATTAATAACTTGAAGCATAAATCAAATACATATTGGCTGAGTGTGGCTGTTATCTATCTACCCATGCATGGCTGTGAATCTTCTATCTTCTATCCACATTCTGATACAACTAGGCAGACAGAAATACCATTTTTACAGCGGAATAGCTGTAGCCCAATGGTGGAGGCAGCACATGCTTCAGATGCAGAAGATTCCAGGTTCAATCTCTGGTTTCTCCTGGTAGGGCTGGAAAAGGGTTCTGTCTGAAACTCTGAAGATACTTCCAGTCAGTTTAGGCAATACACAGAGGCAGATGTGGACTAAGACGGCTTCTTAGAGCTGGACCAGAGCAAAATGTGTAGAGGGGAAGAAGGAAAGAAAATTGTGTAATTGCTTTCTACAAAACAGTAATTTTTGTAAATTGTATTGCTTTTATTGATGTACTTTTATACTTGTGTTTATTTTTCTTTGTAAGCCGCCTTGAGGGCCTTTGGCCAAAAAGCGGGGTATAAAGAAATTTAACAACAACAACAACAACAACAAGCAGATAACAGGCATTTGGAATGCATGAATGCTCAGATGATTATGCATATTTATTTAACTGTACTTTTAGATGTGTGGTTTACACATAAGTCCATATGTTTGTCTCTCATTTTTCTGCATCTCATAAAGTAGGCTTCGCCAAGCTGCTGCCCTCCAGATGTTTTGGATTACAATGCCCATCAGCCCCAGCCAGCATGTACTACCATATCACATGAGAGAGAGTTCACCAAGTGTGGGGTCACCACTATGAAGGCTCTGTTTCTCATGCCTGTCAATGTAATAGGTCTTACAGGCAAGCCCACGAGCAAAGTCTCTGAGGCAAATCTCAAAGCACAGGCAGCTTCATATAGGTGAACACAGTCCTTTGGAGAACCTTGTCCCAAACTTTTAGGGCTTTAAAGGTCCATACCAGCATTTTAAACTGGGCCCTAATTCAGCCAGTCAACACATTTTTTTGCAATTAATTGATATAAATATTTTCATTTAATATAAATATTTTTAATTAAGTCACCTTTTAGGGCAAATGCACTCACAAGACAGTTTCTATATAATATTAAAATACACTCATGCTTTGTACATGTTCAGATTATATGTGTGCATGCGTGTGCATGTTAAAATATACTGTGTTATGTGTGTGTTAAACAGGAGTGCAAAAAGAGCAATCTTCATGTGATCATCTGCATGACTGCATCAAAGGTGCTTTCTGTGTTTAGTTTTAATGCTGCCAGTTTCTTCCCTTCTGCCTCTCTCTGATGTCCTACAGTCTTACCCCAAACCCAGTAGGCACCAGAAGCTGCTAACAACGTATGTCTCTTCACGACAGGTTTGCCTTGCATCAAGGACAGGCTGACAGTAAACTTCTGTGAGAGAGTGAGAGATGTCGGCAAATGTTCTGTGCCATCAGTGCAGAATCAATGCTGCGCCACGTGCAACAGACCCTGGGCTGTTAACAAAACGGGACCTGGGAAACGATCAAGCTGGAAACCATAATGTGGCTGAGAGCCAGGATTGCTCAATCAGAATTCAAAACTGAAGAATGCTAAAAGAAGGGGTAGGGATCCTGTAGCCCTCCAGATGATGTTGAACATCTCCCCCAGCCAGCATGGCCAAAGGTCAGGAATGATGAAAGTTGTAGTCGCAATGCTAATTTCCCAGCAGAGGTGTTACTGCAGCTTCCCAAGATGGAGAGGGGCGAGGTGGCAGAGAGCTCAGGTAAGCTACAGTAACGCTGCTGCTGGGAAGCTCTACCACCAGCTGCTTCTGTTGGAAGGGCAACAGGTTCCCCACCCTTGCTATGGATCTCTACTGCCACTCCCACCCCACTGTCTATGGAAGTATGGTAGTGGCTTTAAACTTTTCCACATCCACGGTAGCCTGTACCCTTACCCCAAATTTGCAACATTGGATTCACTTAATGCATTCTTTGTTCTACATTATATACTTTTAACCTATACTATTTCTTTCCCTCCCTCTCCTTTTTCCTCCTCTCTTTTAAAAAAATATGGTTTTGGTGCCATGTCTCCAATCCATCTAAGGTCAGATTGTGTGCACTCCAATAACTTGTTCTGGAGACAACACCAATGAATATCTGCATATAGAAGTAGGCTTCTATGCATGCAGTTCATTCAAATACAGAGACACATCTAGATCTGTATTAAACTGCTCCTCCAGACTCCATTGAACTGGTTGGATATATCTTGGACAAAGATGGAAATACCTATCAACATGTAGAATCATTGATTTGTTACACATGACTGGTTATGAGCAGCTGAAGGCACCTACAGCTGACCTGTTTATTGAGCATGCATCCTGATTTGATGGCAGGGAGATTAGACATTGTTCGCTACTTAATGAGCATTATACAGCCATGAGAGTTCTTCCAAGCTACACAGCAAGTGGATTGGACTGTGAAAGACCAACCCAAATGGTGTTTGCATTTTGACCAATTTGTAGGGCAGTGCAATATCTCAGAGAGGAGGTCAGGTCTCCTGCTCCCCTGGTGCATTCACTATAGCTGCCCAATTTCCCTGCATTTTAAAGTTTGATAGACATATCTGTGGGCTATAGGTACATTCTTAAACCGCAAGGTTTTTTGCCTATTAGTGAATCTATTCTGATTTTTTTTTGCAGGGAGGGTAGATGACAGTTGTATCAAAGCAAGTGTTATCCCACATTTTCCAGTGCATTTTTCTGTCGCTTTCCTTATTGCAAAAAGTTCAGTCTTCTGGAGAAGCAAGCTTGTTGCACAAGACCTCCCAGTCAACTGTAATTGTGTAATCTGAATTTGCCAGTATGTGATTGAATCTCACCTGAAAATAGCAATAGTCTGGATGCAACATGAGATTCTAAAGTGTTGTCATGATAATTCTGCTCACAATACACCTCTGAACCCAATTATTTCCTACTTGCTAATCCTGCAAGTTCCATGTGAGCCTCAAATGAAAAACTGAAAAATAAACATATATTTTTTTAAAAAACCCACCCTAACTAGAGGTCATTGGAAATCCTGTAAGTCAAGTGGGGAACGTCTGGCCTGTGGGCCATCACGGCCCTTCAATGGGTTGCATTTGGCCCCCAAGGCCATTTTCCCCAAACCAAGTCCACCCACCCACAGATGGCATGCTGCCCATCTGCCAGTTTTGGCCCAGGAAGCAGATTCTGCTAAGGATCTGGCTTGTGGAGCCAAAAAGGTTCCCCACCCCTATTGTATGCGGAGAGTAGTAAAGATTGTCATGTGCTTGTACAACAACTTAATCGACACACATATCTCTAAGGCAGATATGGGAAACTTTTAGCCTTCCAGATGCTGCTGAACTGCAACTCCCAGCAGCACCAGCAAGCATAACAAATGGCCAGGAAAGATGGGAGGAGTTCAGCAACTTATGGAGGTCCGAAGATTCCCCACACCTGCTGTAAGGGAATTTAGCAGTTTTTATGTTTATTTTTAAATATGGTGCTATTATACCACGGTGCTAAAACTTGCATGGTGCCTAAAAACTATGTACAGTATGCAGATGTATTTCTAATCTACACCTGCTCTGAAATTATACTTTGGCAAGGTGTTGCTGTGCAATGCCCATCGCACTGCTTTTTCAGGTGTTATATGATGTATTTTTCTAAAGCTGCTTCAGTTTGTAAAATACAGAATATTTTGTAAGCCCTCATGAGAATAAAAAAAATTATATATATATATATATATATATATCTGTTTCTTTGATGCTGGAAAGAGCTATAATTGGATTTCTGCATGAAAGGACATTTTTGTATGTGGCCGAGGTCTGATCTGCATGAACAAGCAGCTGCTGGATGGCCACTTACAACGACACCACTCCGTGAAGGCTGCCGGATGCAGACAGTCCCCAGGATCGCAGCCAATCAGATAGTAGAGCTGCATGCGTATCTGAGCCTGAATTGGATAGATGATGGCTGCGTACATGCTATACATTTAAAGTACTCTGCTTCCCCTAAAGAATCCTGGGAACTATAGTTTACCTCTCACAGAGCTACAGTCCCCAGCCCCCTTAACAAACTACAGTTCCCGGGATTCTTTGGGGAAAGTGATCCCTGCTGTGTACCAAAGCTATCCAGTAAGGTGGTGTGTAAATGTGCATAATAACACTTAGCATTTGTATAGTGCTGTCATGTGTTCAAACCACTTCACATGCATTATCTAGCTGCCATCCATACAGCCACCCTACAAGGTAAGATTGTATTCTTTTCATAAAGAGAGGGTCACATGCAGCCATAAGAAAAATACCACGGGGGGGGGAGAAGACATCTGTATAGAATACCTTTCCCAACTAGTGGGCCACCAGATGTTGTTGGACCACAACTCCCATCAGCCTCAGCCAGCATTGCCAATGGTCAGGAAAGATGGAAACTGTGATCCAACAACAGCTGGTGGCCCCTAGTTGGGAAACGCTGGCTACAGATGGATATGGTTACCTTAAAGAGGAAACTCTTTATCAAGGAGAAATTTATCTTAAAAATACAAAATGATACACTCTAAAAAGACAAGCAGCCGCTATAATAAACTACATTAAACAAACAATACAGTATCGAGTCATAGAATACACACATTGCAATCCAATGGTCTCTGGGAGGGCGACCAAAGGACGGGTTGGATCTATTCTTCCGATGTTAGAGAGGAAGATCCAATGTCTGAGCCCCCCTCTCCAATGGCACTAGCTCCTTCAATGCCCTGGTCTAATTGACACTGGGGCTTAAATGTTGGAAGGTTCCAAGAAGGGGGTGTTTCAAGGGGCATGCCAGGAAGCAGCTGGAATCTGAAGGATTCTTAAGCTTTCCAGTTCTCTGCCATGTCCCCAAACCAGGGGACATGTTTAGGCATGTTTCTCCAGATATTGTGGACTACAACTCCCAACAGCCCCATCTGGCATGGCCAATGGTCAGGGATGATGGGAGGCATAGTCCACAATATCTGGAGGGCACTACTTTGGCTACCCATGGCTTGAAGGATGACAACATTGCGATGAGCCATATCCACCTGGGCAGCTGTCTGTTTTATCTTCAGTATTACCATCTCCCATAACTGCAGATGGGGAAATGAGGCTGAGAGAGAGAAGAGAGAGAGAGAGTGGCTTGCCTGGGGCCACCTAGTGAATTCATGGCAGAGGTGACATCTGAACCAAGGACTTCCTGATTCATTGCTCAGATTCATTGCTACACTACACCAGCCTCCACAGAAAAAAAAGAGCAAATGGAAGGATTTTTCCAAGCATTCAAATTACAGGAGGTCAAAGGGAAACTACCTCTCCACCCCTTACATTGTGTGATGGCCTATAGAAAGCTACCGTGTGTGAGAGAGCATGATTTAGCTAAAACTGGAGAGAGTCAAGGGGAAGGGCTGTGGATTTCATCAAGGGCCCCTGCACCTTTCCCACATAATTTCAGCACTGTGGGGCATGCTTCTCTTCGCCGTCTTTTTTTTTTTGTCCCTAGCTACAGATTGATATGTTATTGTGACCCCCCCTTGAGGTAAGCTGTTCTCTTTGCTTTCTTTTGGACATTTTCTGCATGTTTGCAAGCTTGTTTGGTGCTTTACTATTATTTTTTTAAGGTTTCCCCTCCATCCTTTTACACAATTTGGCATTTGTTCCAATATATGATAGGGAGATAGCTTTGTGACTGGCACAAGGGCCAGCCAATCAGCACTCCGCACCGCCTTGACCTGTGAAGGGCAGAAGTTGTTTCATTCATAGCACAAGGGCCAGCCAACTGGTGATGTGAAAATCCATCTTCTGCTCGGATGGGAAAAACTGGGCCCAGTCTTGGGGAGAAAGCTTTGCATTTGTCAGAAATGCAGCGAGTGTGCTTCCACAATGAAACACACTGCTGAAAGTATGAGTGTCTGGGGACACACCCTAAGTTAATGGCTATGCTAAGGTTTGAAGCAACGTCTCCATCTAACACCCAGGGGTGGGGAACCTCAGGCCTTGGGGCAAAATGTGGCCCTCTGACCCTTGCTGTCTGGCCCTTGGTATCTCCCGAGTTCATGCCTCTTCTCACCAGCCCAAGTGCTTTCCTTGGTTGAAATACCTTCTTGAACTGTGGTAATGCCTCTTGGACGAAACATGGAGAGGTGTGTGTAGAAGCTTTTGACTTCTGTGTGGCTAGTATGGTGTGGCATTTTCCATGCAAATGTAAGAGCCTTTGTTGCTCTACCCCCTCTTGCCTCCAGCCCTTCTCACTGCCGGCAAGCAGCTCCCATTGCCCATGAGAGGAGGCATCCCTCAGGCTGGAAAAAGGTTCCCCATCCCTACTTTATTTTTTAATTTATTTTCTGACATTTATATCCCGCCTTTCATCCATCAAGAAACCCAAGGCGGCATACATGCGGTTCCTAGGTGGTCTCTCATCCAGGCACTGACCAGGCCCAGACCTGCTTAGCTTCAACAAGGTGGCTGCCCCATGTACCTTCAGACCATACCCGGGGACCTCAGACCATATCCTGGAACAACGGATCAAAATGGCATTGAACTAACACATCCCATCAGTGCAAGGATTTCCGCTTGTGCAATGGGACTTCACCCCATGCATGCCTCATGCGCTCCCCAAATCTGCTCTGGAGGGTTGCGGGAACCCCTAGAACAGATGCAGAGGGCGTGGGGGGGAGAGAAAGGGGGAAGTCCTGCGGTAAGGAGAAATCCTTGTGCTGATGAGACTGCGTCTTAGCTCTGCTTTGGATACAACCCCAGATTGCTGATTAATGACAGTGTGTCGGACTCCCTGTTCTGCCTCTTTCCAGTCTATTTGCAGAACGCAGCAGATCAAGTGAAAGAGAAGAGGCTGCAAAAGGAAGGAACTCTCAGGGGCACAAAAGTAGAGAGCCTCTTCATGATCCATTTTATGCACACCCCAGGGGCTTTCCTGTGTCTGTCACTTCTCTAACCATCCTTTTGCCCTCTGTGGAACTAATGGTTTCCAAAGGAGACAGTGAATCAGCAAGGTAACCACATTTGCGCTTGCAACCCTGCCTGTCACAACACAAGCTGTTCAATGTGCACAATAGGGAGGATGTAAAGATGCAACAGACTACATGCATCAAAGTACTGTGATCAGGGATTTCTTAGCCAGTGTAGCCTTGCATCTGAGTCAAGGAAGAGATGTAACCTTTTGCTATCCCTGGGATCCCCAATCTGTATGTATGGGCAAGTGCTTCCCTAATTATACACCTGAGATGGGGATGGAGCTAGTCTAGAGAAGTTTAATTATTTGAGCAGTACAACCCAGAAACACCTCCTCATCTGCTGTTCATAAACAATAAAAAAAAATTCCCTGCCCTTTACACATAGAAACCTAGCCTCACAGGATGAAGGTGAACCCTTCTTCCTACATCTAGTTTTCTGTGTGCAGCAGGGCCAGCCCAAGACATTTTGCTGCTTTAGGCAAAGGACGATATGCCTCCCATTCCACATACAGAAGCCAACCATATATAGCAGCTGAATCCTTCTTCAGCACTGGCAACAGGATAGCACTCTCCATTGCACTTGAGGTTAGCAGACTAGCAGAGCGGACGGCTCTGTTCTCAAATGTCCTGCCACCCCTCCCCAACTCTTCCCTCATCTGCAAAATGGTAGGGCCAGTCCTGCTAGGGATCTCTCTCTCTCTCCTTCTATGCAGGAGCATTCTGTGTCTATTCGGCCCTTGCTTCCTCCTTCCCTACACTGGTGAGTTTGCCTTAACTCTCTCTAGACTCTGAGAAGCTAGAGCTTCCATGTCTCCTCTGTTTGAAGGACCATCTGGTCCAAATACACTTTAAAACTAATGACCTATAAGAAGGGAGAGCAGGTGAGGCCTTGAAGGTACCAATCAACAGTGACCAGCACCTGGACAGCACACAGGTCATCTAATCAAAGCTATGGCACGATTCATGCAGTGTTAGCTGGTGGCTCCATGTCACTATGGCTGTGGAATCTACTGTTTTAGGCTGAACGGTCAAGAAGCTGTCTGAAAGCTATCAGATGCCACCAAGGTATGGTATTTTCAATTTAAATTGTAGTAATCTTTTCATAAATCTGCATCTGAGCATATGAATTGGCACATGCAAATTTTATGTAAATATGGCCCTCTTTTTTCACGATGGAGTTCCCCTTTTATTGGTGTTTCATAAGTGACCACCCCAAGAGTCACTGAGCCAGAAATTCTCAACAATAAATCCTTATTATAGCATTGCGGCAGCTCAGTCAACTCAGTCAATTGCTGCTAGAGGCTTTGCCATCACATCTCATCGTCCTGCTCCCCCACCCCACCCCCAGTGTCTGGAAGCAGCAGCAAGAAGCAACTGAGTAAAATATTATTATTATTATTAAATTTATTTATACCCTGCTTTTTGGCCAAAGGCCCTCAAGGCAGCTTACAAAGAAAAAACACAAGTATAAAAATACATCAATAAAAGCAATACAATTTACAAAAGTTAAACTAAATAAATAAATATTAAGAAAATAATGTCCTTTTTGTTCCATGCAAGCCTCAAAAGGGTCTGTCCCTTTGTAATAATTCTTTTACAATCAAAAAGAAAAGAAAGAATAAATGTGAAAAAGAAGGGTAAGAAAAGAAAAAAGAGAATATAAGAACATAATGATAGCCTACTATATTAACAAGAAATAATTATATGGAGAAATGTTGTCCCTCACTTTTTCATTCCAATATGGAATAAAGAAGGACTGTCTCTCAAATCTTTCTTGCCAGGTGTCATTTATAGCTTTTTTATATATGTCAACTTTGTCAGTAACACCATCTCCCAAATGGTTCACTTTGTTCAATAGTGTATGGTGTTCTACACATTAGAACCCTCCTTCACTTTTTTTTTAAACTAATCTTACTCATCTGAGGATGCAATCCATAAAGCACTTTATCTCCTGCAAGAATTCGATTTAAATCAATCATTTGGATCCTCCAGATTAAGTGGTTGGTAAACTGTCGCCAGGACAAGTAGCTAGCTGGAACATTTTGACAGCACTTCCAGGAAAGGGATAGTTTTGTGGGGTTTGACTTCTTTGTAAATGTGGCCGCTTGACAATGTACCTTTCTAAGTCCTCATGGGTGATGAATGCCACTAGGAGCTTCAAAGAGCTTCTGCTGTTTTATTGCTCACAAAATCAATAGCATCAGTTGAACTCTTCAGTGTGCAGTTGCCTGGAGTAAACTTGTTCACCGGGCTGAACAAAACTGGAACAATTTGTGTTACTCTCAGTAAATTTTGAAACGGTGTTTTGTTTAGGTGCAGCTGGAGATGTTGATGATTGTTACCCTGTTTTCCAGCTGAGGATTATTCATTCTCTCCCTTGCACTGTGCAAGGTTGGGGCAAATCCATCTGACAAAAAGACGCTTCTTGTCTGTCAGAAGAGGCGTTTTGTCCACGCAGGTGTCCTATGGGTCCTTCCCACCATTGCTCCTTAGGTGTAAATGACATGTTATGTTGCGGTCAGATGTATTGAGGCCTGATGTCCCCTTTTTCTTTGCAAAGTGTCCACTGGAGGAGAGGTGCTTTGAAATGGAGAGGAAAGGGATTGCATGACCCTTTCCACTCGAATCAATTTCTTTTTAAATTCTGCCCCCCCCATTGCTTTTATCTATGGGTCTGGAACACTGGTAGGAGTAGAAGCAGCCAGGAGAAATAAAAAGGCTAGCAGGGAAAGGGTGAAGTACTCTCTTTTCCCCTCTGCTTCTTTTCCACTTCAAAGTGTCGCTCCTGCAGTCGCTTTGCACAACAGAGTGAATGCTTCATTCCTCAGGCCACAGCATGGCATTCACTTTGCCTCCTTAGTTGCGGGAACTTGCAAGGCACATTTCACACACCCCTCCCATCTCAGAATCATAACTGTCAAGTTAACGGCATTGTTTAGAGACCAAAGAAAATATAAATGTGTGTGTGTGTGAGAGAGACAGACAGACAGACAGAGAGAGCAGAAGAAGGTGAAGGGGGCAAGTGTAATACAGTACAGCTCTCAGTGAGCTGCAGGCCCCATAGATCTTACTCAAGCAGGACTCACAACCAAAAGGGGTGCATACAGACAGAAACAAAGGTGATGGTGCATTCTAAGGGGAGGCAGCGGAGCCGGCAAGCAGGCACCATTTGCTGGACCACTTCAGGCCCAAAATGCCTGGGGCTGATCCTGGGTGGTGAGCTGTTGGGAGGGCCGAGACGTGTGTGCCATGTGGCCTGGCCCGGACTTGGGATGGGCAAATATGCCAGTTTTGGGTTCTCCTTTTTTCCCACCTTAAGTTCAGTTCTCCACATTTTCATGTCAATTGGCAGGGCTTTTTTTTAAGTCTTCAAGAAAATTGTTCACCATTTTGGGACAAGTTTCTCCGAATATACGTATTTTTATGCAATTTCCCCTCCTACACACATTTTTGCAAGGCGTTTCCCCCTAATATACTGCAAATGTGTAGGATAGTTTCACTAATCTATGCGTTTTTGTGTGCACTGTACCCCAGTATATGCATTTGTGTACACCATACCTGGCTGGAGAACTGCACTGCAAAAGCCGGATAAGTGTGCATTTCAAACGGATGGCTGTGTTTCTGCTGGCATAATATTTCAAAACGTGAATTAGGGAAGTTCACTTTTAAATGGGAACTGAATCAAATTGCTCCCCCTTCCCTACCTGCACTCCCTCGGCTGGCCTGCTACCTTCACGTGTGGTGGTGGACACTGACTGGCGCTGAAGATGCAACTGGCCAGCCCAGTTGGCTATTGTACTGGAGGGAAGGGACACAGCATATCCTTTGCCTCAAGCAATGGACTGTATTGGATCAATCCTGATTACTAAAAACAAAACATCTAACTCCATGGAAATGAGCTCATCTGCATATTGCATCACAAAGAAAAGGAGGGGGTGAGCCCAATCTACCTGCTGAGGAGAACATCAGCTCCTGCTTTCTGGACATGGCCAAAGCTGTCTCTTTTATTATAACACAAGTGTTCCATATACTGGCTTTACTCTTCGAAACTGAATAAAGATTGGGAAATGCTGCGTCCACCCATTGAGTTTAGCATCCATGGGCTTCATACTCGCACACACACCCTGAATTCGTAGCCTATCTGGCCTAGACATCCTAGAGCACTACACTTCGGCCTTGGGTCCTCAGACGATCTTGGCCTACAACGTCATTCCCAACCAGTTTAGCCACTGGTCAAGGGATTATGGGAGTTGTAGTCCAACAACATCTGGGGACGTAAAGTTGAAGAACCCTAGAGGTTAGACGCATCTGAACACTTGTAGCATAGCTACTGTCCTCTTGAATTCTTCCACCCTATTCACATAGCTATGCCACAGTCACATGTTGTTAGGGTCTGGTCCCTTCAGACAGATATGCACCGGAATTAACAACCACCTATACACTAAAGGAAGAGAAGGGATCAGGGCATGTAATCCATGAGAAATAAATTGAAATATAGCTTCTCGTTTATTTTATAAACCTTGTTGGGGTGGGAAAGCTCCAGCTCTATGGTTGGCCTGGCAAATGTCCCAAGTTTGATTATATGTCTTTTTTCTTACTAGGGATGGACAGATGCACATGAGTCCATGCTGTGTCAGTTTTGCTGGCACTCAGTCATAGGTCCATTCCATCCTTTTGTGTGCGTGTGAACTTTCCTAATGAAAGTATTAAAAATCTGCATGTAATTTCTACGCATTCTATATATGTTTTGTATGCACTCTTCCCATAAAATATACAGTTTTCAATACTTTTCAATGCATTTCCCCCTAAAATATACATTTTGCATGTATTATTTTGACATAAAATGCCTACTTTTTATGTGCATTTTTTTGGATTGAAACTGTGCCATAAAATCCAGAGAAGTACTTAATCTAACCAATATTTGTGTTTTGATCTGCAAGCAAATTGATCTGCAAGGAACGTCAAATTGGGTTGGTCTGCTGCAAAAAGCAGACTGAACAACTTCATCTCCCCTCCCTTATGGTTATAGGCACCCAGCTTCCCCAAGCAGTAAGCATATTCAGAGGTAGCACTTACCTGAGTTCAGCTTCTTTTGGCTGGAGAGATCACTAGAGGCTTATTGAGGTTTTTTTTTTTTAATATTTGGGTTTTATTTACAAATATACAAGTTGAGCATAGATGGAGGCAAATAATGTAGCACTCCTACAAGCATCAAATTAGAGGCCATCACAGGCACTCCAGCACTGACGCTTTGAGCTCAAAAAACTTTCCATCTCACTCTCAAGCTACAGTTTCTCTATATTTCCCACGGTCTCCAAACCTGCTTGTTTTGTTCTCTTGGTGCACATAGATCTCACTTGCATCATCCTTAGAGTGCACAAAAAAACCCAGTCACTGTCCAATAGTGGACAGTGGTTCTAATTTGCAGAACATCATACTAATTAGTCCATCCAATATCACCACAATGACACGTGAGATGGAGCTACGGGGAATGCATTATACCAGTAACGTAAAGGGTCCTAATGTTAGCTACTTGTTTGTAATCCTGTTTGTTTCCTTTTCCAGTTTTTTTTTCCTGCAGGAATTGTGCTGCCATCTGTTGGTCAGAAAATAAGTGAAGTATAAACCAGGTTTAAAATATCCTAGGAAGACACATAGACACACACAACTCCAGCATCATTGGATGCATCAGTTTTTGTCTCTTCTCACTCTCATTGAATCTAGGTCAGTACCTGTCAGAACACACACAATGTGAAGCAGAAAGATGCTGGCTGCCCTTTCCATATCTGTATCTCATAAGTAGGAGCCAGTTTATCTGTAAATGGTTGTGCTACAAATTCATTTAGGATTCATCGCCATGGATGGATGGGGCTGCTCTGGAGAAAGTGGGTTTGACTTGCAACTGCTCCTGATAGGCAAATCCAATAATGCCTCACCTCTAAATGACCTTGTGTGTGTGTATGTTAGATGAATGATATTGAAATTATGCCTATATTTAGGACACCCACCCATCCTAAGGAAAAGATTGACATCTATTTTCCTCCTCCTCCTCTTTATTCTTATCCTCACTTCTAGAGTCAGGGAAGAATGACACCTAAAGAAATTGCAGTGCAAAAATGTGTATATATTGCAGGCAGATTAACCCATTTAAAAGCCATTCCCTTTCATCCTCAGGGAAGCCAAGTAGTTCTACAAAGAGTGGTTAGGTAGATCTAGCAGAGAATATTAATCATCCTCAGAAAACTACAATTGCCAGGATTGCTTGAGGGAAATCAATGAAGTTATAGAACCATCATAGTGTAGATCAGGGGTAGCCAATGTGGTAACCTCCAGATATTGCTGGACTACTACTCCCATCATCCTTGACCACTGGCTATACTAGCTAGGGCTGATATTTTATTTATTTATTACATTTGTATACCGCCCCATAGCCGAAGCTCTCTGGGCGATTTACAACAATTAAAACATAAAAACAAATATACAAATTTAAAAACACATATTTAAAAGCCAATTAAAACACATGCTAAAATGCCTGGGAGAAGAGGCATTGACCTGGCGCTGAAAAGGTAACAGTGTTGGTGCCAGGCACACCTCGTCAGGGAGATCATTCCATAATTTGGGGGCCACCATTGAAAGGCCCTCTCCCTTCTTGCCAGCCTCCCAGCTTCCCTCCGAGTAGCCACCCGGAGGAGGGCCTTGGATGTTGAGCGTAGTGTACGGGTGGGTTCTTGTCGGGAGAGGCATTCCAACAGGTGTTGTGGTCCCAAGCCGTGTAAGGCTTTATAGTTTAAAACCAGCACCTTGAATCAAGCTCGGAAACATACAGGTAGCCTGTCATGGCCCCCTCAGAGGACTCCTCCGATGAGGATGACTCGGGAGTAACAGCAGCAGACGCAGGAGCAGCAGACCCAGAAGGAGACACGGAAGAGACTCCTGAGAATCCAGCTCCTTCTCCCCCTCAGCTGCAGAGCACCCCAGATACAGCAGAGGCCCTGCAGCCAGACGCAGACAGTGAACAGGATACTCCCCCCTCACCTGCAGAACGTAGACAGCAGAAAGTCAGGCAGAAGAGAGGCAGGCCTGTCGCCTTAAGGCCCAAACGCTGAGGGCTCACACCTGCTGTCAACCCTGCTCTTTATAAGGCACACCTTGGCTGCAGCTTGTTGCTGACTGCAATGTCAGGCGTGGCTTCGTGTATTCCCAGTTTCCCTGCAGCATCTCTTGGACTGACCCCTTGGCAATTGATCCCGGACCTCTACTGACCTCGCTTCTGGACTTGTGACTTGGCAAGTAAGCTTCAGACAGGTCTGGCCCTTATCAGGTTCCCTCCTCGTTGGCCTGGCAGATTTACAACCAGTCTGCCGGCTAAGGACTTCCCTTCCCTGCTAACGACCCAGGAATTTCCAACCCCCACTGCTGTCTCAGTGCAGAGCTGACATAGCCAATGCAAGAGGGCCAGAATTGGTTTAATATGTTCAAACCATCTGGTCCCTGAGAGATCAAGGAGAATCAACAGAGCCACACTCCCCCTGTCTTTCTCCTGACAGAGGTCATCATACAGGGCGACCAAGGCTGTTTCCTGCCAAAACCAGGCCTGAAACCTGACTGAAATGGATCCAAATCGGTCTCATCCAAGAGTGTGTGGAGCTGGCCTGCAACCACTTGTTCAAGGACCTTGCCCAGGAATGGAACATTTGCCACCGGCCTGTAATTATTAAGATTTTCTGGGTCCAGGGAGGGTCTCTTCCGGAGTGGTCTCACTACCACCTCTTTCAGGTAGCCAGGGATGGGAGTTGGAATTCAATGTCATCTGGAAGGCACTACATAGGCTATCCAAGAGCACATCCTCTTCTGGCAGCCTTCATGGACTATGTCTGAATCCCTCAAAATGGGACATGGTGTCTGATGCTGTTTGTATTTATGTAAATAGAAGTGCTTTGGACTTGCATTTATGTTGTGGCAGGGAGCAGCACACATGCGTGCACTAGGGAAGAACAGATCTGTCAATTTCAATTCTCTGTTTCTCATTTTTCAGTATACCCAAAGACCCAGACTTATTAAACAACCATCCAAGCTGTTGTGAAAAAAAGATCTTGCAAAGATTTACAGATCATGTAACTGCAAAACCCCAAACACTGCCAATGTATTTATGCAAATAAATCATTCACTTTTTGTATGATTTATTTTAATGCAATTTATTTGTTTCCTTTCTAGTGTAGTGGTTAAGGTGTTGGACTATTGCCTGGGAGACCAGGGTTCGAATCCCCACACAGCCATGAAGCTCACTGGGTGACCGTGAGCCAGTCACTGCCTCTCAGGCTCAGAGGAGGGCAATGGTAAACCCCCTCTGAATACCACTTACCATGAAAACCCTATTCATAGGGTTGTCCTAAGTTGGGATCGACTTAAAGGCAGTCCATTTCCATTTTTTGTTGGAGGTACCAAGTGAGGAAGGAACTGCATTTGTAAGGCTTTTGGCTTTGATGACTGAATTCTCCACCTGATTAACAGAACTGCTGTTAGGCTGGTAAAGTTGCAGGTGCAGCTATGTGGAATGGACCTAATTGATCAAAAATGGTAGGGGGGCTTTCCAAAGCCATCTATTAAAAGAAATGTTTGTTAGGAGACCCAGGGTTTCCTTAAGCCCGTTCCTCTGCTTGATTCTTGTAGGATAAAACTCATCACACTACATAGGAACCTCATACCAAGTCAGATGATTGTGCCATCTAGCAAAGTATGGTACATGCTGACTGGCAGCATCTCTCTTGGGTTTCAGACAAGGAAAATTCCCAGATCTATCTGGAGATGCTGCAGATTAAATCTAGTACCTCTTGCACGCAAAGCAAATACTCGACCATTGGCCTTGGCTTCATGGGACTGCACACACAGCCCAAATTGACTATGGATTTAAATGAAACCTAGACAAAATATTGAATTTATAAACTAAAGTAGAACACACTATTGTCAAGGCACCAAGGACAAATTTTAATGGAGGATTCCTTACAAGTCCAGCCAATTACTGCTTGCTTAGCTCAATCTCTGAAAATTGGGGTCATCTTAACAAATGCTAATGTTTAAACAGGGCAGTGAATTGTTAAGGTAATAGAACCAAGGCATTAAGAGTAAATTGCCTTACTGGCAGACTGTTTCAGCTGGATCTTCAGGGTATCTGACTGCAATCAGCTATATGGACGAATAAAGTTTAGCAAGAAGAGTACACAAATCCCACTCTTGGGGGGGGGAGGAAAAAAGAGGTGGAAATAGCAAAGTATACGTTGCTATGATAAATTTGGTGCAGTGAAATGGCTTTGATTTCTCATGGCATGCTCAGTTGCTCTAATTATCTATAATTTTCTGCTTTACAGACTACATGAGCATCTTAACAGTTCTGAGAAGAGTTTCTGTACATCATGATTTGCTTGCTGCTAGGAATTGTACACAAAAGTCTGGGCCTTACAGAAACATGACCCCAAAGTCACATTTCATAAGTATAACAATGTAGTGCAGAAGGCAAGAAAGAGTACGACTTTTGAGCCATTAGTCCCCGCATATTCATATTTTCTCACCCTTAGTCCAGTTTTTGTAATAAGGACAAAACAGGCCTACCTCACAAGGTTAACATATGCGATAAAATGTGCTTTGAACTCTATATAAATGCCACGTAAAGCTGTTGATTGTATTCAGAGCTTGGAAGTAACTCGTTATTTTTAACGAGTTACTTGTAATTAGTTACAATTTTAAATAATGAGTGGGTAATTCCATTACATTTGGCAAGTAACGGAACGACTAGTAATTTCCCTACTTTTCAGCTGCAACTTTAATGTTTCCACGTTAGGTTGGACGTTACTTGGGGGCGGGAACAAGGGGAAATCAGCTCCTGGCTGTGATTGGTTAACACAAGACATGTGCCTCACACTGATTGGACCTCTGCGCAGACTGTCTCTTCCCTCGTGATCTGTGTTAGGAGGCATGAGGGAAGAGGTGAATAGGCAGGGCCTGCTAGCGTCTGAGAGGAAAAAATGGACGCCGGAGGAAAAAGCCAGGGCAAGGACAACGGAGAAGGCAGCAGCAGAATGGCGAAGAGCTGTGGAGGTGAGTGACAATGATTTTTGTGTGTGTGTGTGTGTCCTCGTGGCCCCTTCTGCCCCCTGTGGCATTTTTGCCCCCCCACCCCACCCCGTGGCCCGTTCTGCCCCCCCCACTGCCTCTCCTTGCCTAGGTATGCATGGGAACAAGGGGGAGAGTTCAAAAAGGGGGGGAAGGAAGAGAAGTAGCTTCTCTTCCTTCCCCACCTTTTTGAACTCTCCCCCTTGTTCCCATGCATACCTGTGTGCTGTATTTATCCAGACAGAGTACTCCTGCCTTTTAAAATGCCGGCTAGCTTTTTATTGTATATTTATTTGAACTCCATCTTTCTTTTTATTTGTCCTGTTTAATCACAAGACTGAATTGTATGTGGGACAAAAACTGTCTCAGTAATAATAATAATAATAATAAAAATAAAAAATCATTAGGCGTATAATAAATGGCTCAAGGCTGATTTTTTTGTTCTTGGCAGAGATGAGGTGAGAAGTAGGGTCCTTGCAGCTCCTCCTCTCAGTCCCCCAGCTCTCAAACTCATGTTCTGTGGGAAAGAGAGAGATTCCCAGTCCCAGAGAGAGATAGACTGTTGACAATCTCTGCTAATATCTATACAAATGTACATAACATGCATCACCTGAACTCACATGATCTAGAGTTACCTTAGATCTTGCAAGATTTGCAAATGAGAAGCAATAGGGTTTTATATTAGTTCTGATTGTCTATTGGGCTATTTCATTTTCTATGGCAAAAACTCCAACTTCAGTGGAATTTATGTGATGTGTTCTAATCATTTGAATTTGGCTAATGAATGCTTTATTCTTTCATCAGAACTTTAGCAGTAGTACTAAATATTAATAAAAAAGAAAAGGGAAAGAAAAAATACTTTACATACATCATTCAGCTGTATTGCTAATTATAGATATAGATATAAAAGATAAATGGCATTTTGTCAAAAGTATTTTTGTCTACATTTTATACCTCATACTTGGTTTTCCAAGCTTGGCATGGAATGCTTCTCTTACAGAATTAATTTGAAATGCTGCATATTTATTATCATAATCATCATATTCAAAATAAAAAATATATGTACTGCCTTCAAGTTGATTCCAACTTATGGTGACCCTATGAATAGGGTTTTCATGAGGCTGAGAGGCAGTGACTGGCCCAAGGTCACTCAGTGAGCTTCATGGCTATGTGGGGATTTGCACCCTAGTCTCATTTTGTTCTCACAACAACCCTGTGAGATAGTAGGTTAGACTGGCCCAGGCAGGGTTATTCAGTGAGCAAAAATGAGGCAAATAGGATCTCTTTTAATTGTGCTATCGACCTGCTTACTTCCACTCTGACTGGGGGATCTTGCAGCATGGGGAAGAGATGGGGGCACATCACAGCTGAAGTTCACCCATATAGGAGCATTATCTCTTGTTTATTACACAGACGCCTGTTGCAGGTTTTGCTGCTGAGAGCAGCAGTCAGTTAGTGCGGCCACTTGAGTCACAGCTTGTTGATCCTGAGGAGGCAAAACTAGAAAGTGAGGTTCAGAAAGGAGGCCCTGTGCATGAGGAGGAGGAGGGCATGAAGCAGTGCCAGTTGCCCACAGCCACATCTGCAGAACAGCAAGTACCATGGTTTGGCTTTGAGAAAGCTTGTACATTTGTGAGCCAGAGTGGGGGAAATGTTGTTGTACGATGCAATTACTGCCTTCCAAGGATCAAAAATCTGAGATCAGCTGTTTCCTCCTCATCCAATGTGAAGAAACATTTTGAGGTAAGCCTTTGTCATGCTGGTCCTCAAAGAGTGTCCATTGTCTATTGATGTTTAAATTGTGAAGTTCCTCTTCCATTTTTTCTTGGATTCATGCTTTGTTCTTCTTCCTCAGAGGGCACACCCTGAGAAGCTGAGAGCAATTGAAGAAGCAATAAAGGCAAGGAGACGTGGCCTTCCTGAACCAATGCATGACACCCCTCCTCCCAAAATGCTGAAGCAGCAGCAGACAACCCTTGAGAGGTGGGGATCTGGCAGGGACTCTGTCACCCAGAGCAATCTCGACAGGAGAATCATTGATTTCATTGTAGAGGAGACATTACCACTTCAGACTGTGGACAAACCATCATTCATTAATCTGGTTCGCATTGGACTCCCCAAAGATCTCACCATCATATGTGCCAAGACTCTGAGAGACAGAATTGAGAAGAGAGCATGCCACATGAGAGAAACTCTTGCAAACCGAATGGGTGCTGTGGCATATATAGCAACCACTGCAGATTGTTGGACCAATGGCAAGAAGAGTTACTTTGGGGTAACAGCCCACTGGATCAACCCAACTACCCTGAAACGTGAGGTCGGGGCCTTGGCTTGTAAGCGTCTGAAGGGGCGCCATACATACAATGTCCTTTCAAAAGCACTGCATGATGTACATGTGCAGTACAGGATCCACAACAAAGTTATGTGCACTACTACAGACAATGGCTCCAACTTTGTGAAAGCGTTCAGAGTTTTCATGGCCAAAGAACCAGTGGAAGCTGCAGGCACCAGTGACGATGATGGTGATAACCAGGAGGAGGAGGAGGCTGAGGTGGAGTTTGTGCCTATCTGTGAGATCCTGGACACAGGACCTGAGGCAGAGGAAGAAGCTGCAGACTCAGGAGAGGATTTTGTTTTACCACCACACCAGAGATGTGCTAGCCACACCCTCAACCTTGTGGCAACACAAGACATAGAGGCCATGCTTTCTGACTCCTCCAAAAGTAGTCTTCTTGGTCCTTTCAAGAAACAGTTTCGTTCCTTGATGGGAAAGTGCAGCAAGTTGTGGTCCAAGCAGAACCAGTCAGCCCAGATTGTTGAGTATATCCGTGCGCAATGTGGTGTGTATCTGAAGGTACCGAATAAGACCAGGTGGAATTCCACCTTTGATGTGTTGAAGCAACTACATGAGCTCCTGTCAACTGTGCCACTAAAAATGCATGCCATAATGGACCGCTGCTTCTTGTCCAGGATCACAGCTGCCGAGATTGAAGTGGTACAGGAATACACAGAGATTATGGAGCCACTAGCCCAGTCCCTAGATATCCTGCAACGGGACAACGGCATGTTCATGGGGTATTTGCTACCAACGCTCTGCAATCTGGATCGCAAGTTAGAAGGACTGGAAAACAAACCTGAGAGGTACACATACTGTTTTCAGCTGCTGAGAGGTGTGTGCGAAGCCCTAAGAAAGCGGTTTGCAGCTATCTGGGAGGACAAGAGGCTTCTTCTGGCAGCCTGCCTACACCCTCGCTTCAAACTAGATTGGCTGGAATCGTGTCAGGCCGCCACCCATACCAACAAGTAAGAACATTAGGGAAGCCCTTTGGGTGGATTACTCCAAGGGAAATGTTGTCTCAAGGGAGGCATCAGAGGGCTTAAGGTGGTAGGCAGGGGCTGGGCCTTTTCTTCCTGGGGCTCCTCATCACAACCTTGGGTTGCTGCAGGTAATCCTTAAGGGTCTGCTGTGCTGCCCCATGAGTGTGGTGACTTGGTCACCTTCCTACCTTCCATGTCATCATCCACAGGCTCAGGCTGGACCCTGAACCAGGGGACATGACAAGCATCAGGAAATGAAGAGCAGATGATGGTTTCCTAACATATATGTGTTAACATATCCTCTCTCTTTCTTACACAATGGAAGCCTTGTTGAAAGCCGAAATGAAGATGGGTGTACTTAATGAGGACAGTGATCAGTCTTCAGATAAAGACCAGGAAGGAGATGACTTAGAAGATGACTTCTTTAACTTTCTGCCCCAGGGCAAGAAGTCAGCAGTGGACACTGCTGAGGAGGAACTGGTGAGGTACCTGAGGTCTCCCAGCAGGGAAGTGTCATCACTCCATGGCTTTCCACGTGTGCTGCGGTGTTTTTTGCAGCACAACACAGGCATGCCTTCAAGCGCCGCAGTAGAACGCCTGTTCAGTACTGGTGGCAACGTAATGACTGTAAAAAGACATTCCTTGTCTGACATGCTCTTTGAGCATCTTGTTCTTTTGAGACATAACAGAAACATATTATAAAAGCATTTCAAGTGTAAAATTTGATTTCAAGAGTTGGGGTATCTTCATTGCTTGGGGGGATGTGAGATTCTGTTATGCCATTATGTTAATCTTATGGATAAAATTTTTTATTCTACTACCCCCTGTGTGTGTGTGTTTATTTTTAATATTGTTTTAGGCTTCTTAGATGCGCAGCAGCCAAGGCCAGCACCTTGTAGGAGTTTTTTAAAAAAAGTAACAAATGTAATTGTAGCGATTACTTTTGAGAAAAAGTAAAGCAATCAGTTACTTTCAGAGCAATTGTAATTGTAACGGTAATTACTACTTTTTGGGCCAAGTAATTGTAACTGTAATTTATTACTTTTTGAAAGTAATCTTCCAAGCTCTGCTTTTTTTAAAAAGGCAAAATAAGTCTTGCAGTTGGGAAAAAATCCCCCAAACCTCCCAGTGATATGTTCCATAGGCATGCAATGTTGAATGAGTGTGTGGTAGGGACAGAAAACTGAGGCGGGGGTGGAACGGAGTATCCTTAAAGTGGGCATGGCTAGCTGGCTGGCAGGCGCTCTAATTGGAGCACTCCACAGTGCAACAAGTGGGACCTGCAGTTGCTGCATGAAGTGCTCCTATTTACAGTGCCAGCCAGCCATGCCCATTTCCAGGACACTTCATTTCATTCATAGAATCATAGAGTTGGAAGAGCCAACCCCCTGCTCACAGCAGGAAATCCACAGCTAGAGCATCTCCCGCAGATAGCTGTCCAGCCTCTGCTTGAAGACATCCAGCGAAGGGGATCCCACCACCTCCCTAGGCAGTCGGTTCCAGTGCCGAACTGCCCTTACTGTCAAGAAGTTCCTTCTAATGTCCAATCTGAATCTACGCTCCTGCAACTTAAAACCATTAGGCCTAGTCCTACCCTCTGGGGCAGCAGTGAACAAATCTGTACCCTCCTCTATGTGACAGCCCTTCAGGTACTTAAAGAGTGTAATCATGTCGCCCCTCAGCCTTCTCTTCACCAGACTGAACATGCCAAGTTCCTTCAACCTTTCCTCATAAGACTTGTTCTCCATACCGGCTATCATCCTCGTCGCCCTCTTCTGAACCCGCTCTAACTTGTCTATATCTTTCTTAAAATGAGGCGCCCAGAACTGAACGCAGTATTCCAGATGAGGCCTGACCAATGCAGAATATCGTGGGACTATTACTTCCCTTGACCTGGAAACTAGAGCTCTGTTTATGCAGCCCAAAACCGCATTTGCCTTTTTTGCCGCAGCATCACACTGCTGGGTCATGTTCAACTTGCGATCCACTACAATTCCAAGGTCCTTCTCACACGCACTACTGCTAAGCCGGGTATTTCCCATCCTGTACCCGTGCATTTTGTTTTTGTGGCCTAAATGCAGAATCCTGCATTGTCTTTATTGAATGTCATTTTATTAATTTCAGTCCAATTTTCTAGTCTATCCAGGTCCCTTTAGATTTTATTCCTGTCTTCCATTGTGTTAGCTATCCCTCCCAGTTTTGTATCATCCGCAAACTTCATAAGGCTTCCCTCCACCCCATCATCGAAGTCATTGATTTAAAAAAAAAAAAAACCCCGTCCCCAGGTTTTGCCCTCTTCCCCAAGTGCACAACCTGACTGAAGGTTCCTTTCTGCCTTTGACAAACAGATGATTTCTAGGTTGGATTCTCTTTTTATCCCAATAGATGACCAGAGGAGATGCGAGAAGGAAAGACATCAGCTGGAAAATCTGGGGGAAGCTGAGCTGCACTGGATGCTGTTGGGAAGTAAGGAGCAGATGGTGTCTCACCCTCCTGACCAGGGAGAAGCCCAAGAGCTGGCAAGGTAATTGCCCATGGAAGGAAGAGAATAAAGCATGTAGAAAACTCAGCTCTAAAAATCTACCTGTTGTTGTTGTTTTGTGCCTTCAAGTCGACTACGATTTATGGCGACCCTATGAATCAGCAACCTCCAACAGCATCTATCGTAAACCACCCTGTTCAGATCTTGTAAGTTCAGGTCTGTGGCTTCCTTGATGGAATCAATCCATCTCTTGTTTGGCCTTCCTCTTTTTCTACTCCCTTGTTTTTCCCAGAATTATTGTCTTTTCTAGTGGATCATGTCTTCTCATGATGTGTCCCAAGTATGATAACCTCAGTTTCATCATATTAGGTTCTAGTGATAGTTCTGGTTTAATTTGTTCTAACACCCAATTATTGGTCTTTTTCGCAGTCCATGGTATCCTCAAAGCTCTCCTCCAACACCACATTTCAAATGAGTTGATGTTTCTTTTATGCGCTTTTTTAATTGTCCAAAACCTACCTGTAAAAACCGGTAAAATTACTATGAGCAGCAAGAATGAAATCTAATACCACAGTTTTTCTCTGAAAAGTTACACCACCAAAAGACATCAGGAGGGGAAAAACATGCAAGGACACCATGTATATATGCATGTATGTATCAACGGGTGAAGAATGCAGTGGCTAGGCTGCTGACTGGAGCAACCCATAGTCAACCTGCAACTCCCCTGTTAAGAAGCCTCTGTGTAAGATTTGTGCAAGCAAATGGGGATAAAAGCAAATGAATTAATCCTTTGTAGGAGGGTCTAGGCATGCCCAAGATTGTAGCTGTTTTAGTTGGTTGAAATTGTACCATTGAGTTATTGTTTTGTATCATTTCTCTATCTCAATAGGTTTGATACCTTTGGGAAACATTTTTCACATGTGCTAGTCCACTGTGCGCTTGTGCCATGGAAGCCCCTGAGCACTGTAGAGAATTTGGAGTGAGGTTCTAGGACCGAGAAAGTCAACGTGGGGCCCTCGTGATGTAGCTGTACAACTCCCATCATCCCTGATCGTTGGCTGGGGCTGCTGGGAGTTGGAATCCAACCACATTATTACCTCTGGACATGGGCAGAGAAACTTTTATGTGCACACACTCTTTGCTATGAGATTATGCATGGCATGGAGAAAGTGGACAGAGGAAAGTCCCCCCCCCCCTCTCTCATAACACTAGAACTCAGGGACATGCAAGGAAGCTGAATGGTGGGAGATTCAGGCCAGAGAAAGGAAGTTCTTCACACAAGTGTAGTTAAACTATGGAAATCGCTGGTGCCGTCTGTGAGGCGTCCTTCCCTGGCTCTCCCTGTCAGGTTCCTACCTGCTCATGGTTACTGCCTGTCTCTAGGCACCACCAGGGACTCCACCAGTCCGGACCGCTCTCTCTTATGATTTCTCTCCCCGCTCTAGCACAGATCTCAACAGATCCCCCTGCTAGGCAACCACCAGTAACGTCCCAATACTAGTATTCCCAGAGACTCTGAATACTGGTATTGTTATTCTCTTCACCGCTGCCACCATTTGTTACAGTTCCCCTTCAGCCTTGGTCATTACCTTACCCTCCCTTCTGGTCTGTGAAACCCCAGCCAAGGATCAGGCCTTAGGTAAACCAAATTAAGTATTTATTACAGATAACAAAGCTAACAAGATTAACAAGATTTCTTCTTAAGGCACATAAGCATATGGTTTTACTCAATACTAATCCGAACTCCACCTCCCTCCTGGTAAACAACTCTCTAAACCCCACCAAGCAATCCACTCTTTCTCTTCTCCCCCCAGATTCCACAATTCATCACCTCACATTCCCCCAGATTTACCTGTCATCCTTTCATTTATACTGTCAGCCATTTTAATCATTCAGCCAATCATCAAGCATTCTATTGCCCATTCACTCCCCCTCCTCTTTCACTACTTACCATGTATACTCTAAACAACCAGCACTTACCATATATACACTAATATATAGGAACATCACATTTTCCCCCCCCCTTAAACAACGGCAGAGTATTATTCCTGTTCCAGGATTTATACGTCGCGTTAACAAATAAAAGTCTCTATGGGGAAAATGTCTTTCTTTGTTCCTCTGTCTGGTCACGTCACTGCAGTCCCAGCCACTTGCCTGGAAAGTCCATCGGCCAGTACATTGTCCTTGCCTTTGATGAACTGGAAGTCCACTTGATAGTCCTGTAGGGCCCAGGACCACCTCTGCAGCATAGTGTTATGGTTTTTCATAGTCTGCAACCATAACAAGGCCCGATGATCCGTAGTCACTGTGAATCTTCGTCCCCACACGTATGGGCGCAACTTGTTCAGTCCCCACACGACCGCTAGACACTCCTTCTGGACCAACGAATAGTTTTTCTCCCTCGGCATCAGCTGGCGACTCAGATACGCCACTGGATGTCTGGTGCCTTCTCTCTCCTGCAGCAAGACGACTCCCAGCGCGAGGTCTGACGCATCTGTAGCCACGATGAATGGTTGCTCATAGTCTGGTGCTATTAATATGGGTCCTTGGCACAAGGCTTGCTTCAGCAGATCAAAGGCCTCTGACATTCATCCGTCCATACCACACGCTCAGAACACTTCTTCTTGGTCAATTCAGGCAAGGGGGTTGCTATTTCCCCAAAATTTCTCACAAACTTCCTGTAAAAACCAGCCACACCCAGAAATGCCCTTACTTGTTTTTTGGTTAAGGGGATCGGCCACGCTTGTATTGCCTCCACCTTGCTCCATAAGGGGGTGATTTTCCCACTCCCCACCTTATGTCCTAAATAGATTACTTCCTTTAGTCCAAACTGGCATTTCTTAGCTTTTATTGTGAGGCCTGCTTTTCTTAAGGCCTCCAATACTGTTGTCAGGTGTTGGACATGCTCAGGCACTGACTTGCTAAAAATGGCCACGTCATCGATATAGGCCACTGCAAAATCTGACATGCCTCGCAACACAGTATTGATTAGCCTCTGAAATGAACTTGGTGAGTTCCTTATTCCCATGGGTAAGGTCACAAACTCATATAACCCATCTGGTGTACTGAAGGCAGTTTTGGCTCTGGATTGCTCGTCTAGTTCCATTTGCCAAAATCCTTTACAGAGATCTAGCGTAGAGATAATGGTTGCTGCCCCCAATAACTCTAACATAGCGTCTACCCTAGGCATAGGATACGCATCTGGGACAGTAATTTTATTGATTAGCCGATAATCAATGCAAAACCTTGTCGTTCCATCTTTTTTCGGAACCAGGACAATACTTGAGGCCCAGGGACTGATGGATTCCCTGATCACTCCTAATTCCAGCATCTCTTCCACCTCCTTTTTGATCTCATTCAAAACTTTCCCATTTGCACGGTACGGAACAGATCTGATTGGGGCATGATCTCCAGTATCAATGGAATGTATAACTATACTGGTTCGGCCAGGTTTGTTGCTAAAGAGATTCCTATAGGTTTTCAAAACTCTCAGAATCTCTTCTTTTACTTCCTCCTCTACCTCCTCTGACCATTCCACTTGATCTACCCCTCCTTTGTCTTTGCTTTCCTGTACCAAATCTGGAAGTTCAGGCCCACTTCCCTCAGGGAATAAGGTAACTTGCAACACCTGTGCATCCCTGGTATGGTAAGGCTTCAACATATTTACATGAACCACTTTGCTTTTGTTTAATTGGTCTGTGGTGCTTACATATGTCACTGTGTCAAGCCTTTCTCTGATGGTATATGGTCCTTCCCAGTTAGCCTGTAATTTGTCATGTTTCCTGGGCATGAACGCCATAACCATATCTCCCACATTATACACACGTTCTCTGGCTGTTCTGTCATACCAGTAACTTTGCTTCTGCTGAGCTTGACTCAAATTCTCTTTCACCACTTCCATCATTTGTTTCACTGGTTCACATTCACCCCCTCTCTCAGCAGGCATCCACAGTCCACATAAAATCCCATTCTCACACACAACTTGACTCAGTTTGTCAGTGAAAGGAATCTGCTGGGTCAGGGCTTGTTCCTTTACCTGCTTCAAACTGATATCTTTATGCAGCTCTTCCCTAAATTGCTCTGCTTCTTCCCCAGAGACCACTTGATACAGTTTGTCTTCTTCAGCAGGCCTTCTAGTGGTTGCTATGGTGACCTGAGGCTGGTTAACAGATTCCACCCTGTTTGTTTCAGCCCCCCTTAATATGGCTTCTTTTTCTCTGCCAATTTGCTGTCTGGTCACTACATAGATCTTTCCTTGGGCGCCCATTACATCCCTTCCCAGTATTACTGGTTCTTGTTGCTGGGCATTAATGCCTACTTTATATCGGCCCTCTCGGCCTCTCCAAGTCATTTCCACCAGGGCCACAGGCAAACTTTCTGGTTGACCCCTCACTCCTTGGATAGTCACAGTTTCCTGAGGTAATATTACCTCAGATTTTATTAAATCTGGCCTCAGTAATGTCTGAGCGGCACCAGTATCAAGCAATGCCCAATAATTTGCCCCTTGTACACTCACTTCCTCTCTCAGACTTGAATCAAGGTCTGTTACTTCTGTCCAGTTTATCTGGCAAAACTGAACCTTTTTCGCTGTTTCTAAAGCCTTGGGCTCTGTTTTCACTGCCCTTGTCTGAGCAGGATTACTAATGGGGTTGGCAACCTCACATTGAAAACGTAGGTGCCCCGGTCTACCACATTTGTAGCATAATTTCTCCTCACTTTTAGGGTACACAGATCCACTCTGGGGTGTCCTGTGCCCTTCAGATTTTAATGGAGGACTCACTCGCTGTGGTACCACATCCCTTCTGCCAGCACTATATGGTCTGGGTTTAAAATCTCTTGATGTTTTCCCCACCCAGCCAGTTCTATTGGAGGCGAAGTGATCTGCCAACTCTGCGGCCTCCTGCACAGATGTAGGGGAACGGTCTTTGACCAGGAGCCTTATTTCTGGTGGTAACTGATGGTATAATTGATCCAGTATCATGAGGCTTTTCACCTCTTCCACTGACTGAGCTTTGGCACTACTCATCCACTTTCCAAATATATCCATCAACTTTGCTCCCAGTTCCACAAAAGACCTCCCTGTCTGTATCTGGCAATTTCTGAAAAGCTTTCTAAAATAATCAGGCCCCAGTCTGAATCTTTTAAACACTGCTTCTTTGAATTCAGCATAGGTGACGGGCTTGTCTGAGGGGAAATATTGGTATACCTCAGCCAATTCCCCTTTAATCAGGTTTGATAAATACTGCATGTATTTATCTTCAGGTAGCCCCCACAACTGAGCTGCTTTTTCAAAGGTGCTGAGGTAAATTTGAGGATCTTGACCAGGCTCATAGACAGCAAAGTCCTTTGGAGTAATTTTTATTTTTGCTCCATCTCTCTCTTTCCTTGTCTCCTCAGAGTGAAATTTCTCTCTATCAAATTTTAACTTTTCTACTTGTAATTCAGCATCCAATGCTCGTTGCTTCTCCCTCTCCTCAAACCCCAATCTCATTCTCTCAATTTCCAACTCCCTCTGTTTTTCCTTCTCTGCACCTTCCATCCTCAATCTCTCAGCTTCCAACTCCCGCTGTTTATCTTTTTCCTCAGCCTCCATCCTCAATCTCTCAGCTTCCAACTCTCTCTGCTTGTCTTTTTCCTCAGCCTCCATCCTCAATCTCTCAGCTTCCAACTCTCTCTGTTTTTCCTTCTCTGCACCTTCCATCCTCAACTTCTCTCTCAAGTACTCTATATAAGCGGGATTGCTTAAATATCCTTCTGGGGTCTCTTCTCTGACAGGTTGTTTTTGCTGGGCAGTTGCAAATCCTATAAGTGCTACCCTCAATTCATCTACCCCTTTACCCTCATGAGGTAAATTGAATGTTATGCACTTCTCCACCAGCTCCTCTCTTTTCATTTTTATGTATTCAGCCATGGTGTTTGAGTTCACTCACTCTTTGCCACACACTCTTTGCCAGTCACTCTCACAAGAAATCTTGTTTTGTTATTTCTGTTTGCCACACAACTATTAGGGATTGTCTAGTATTCGTATCTCACTGCTACAGCCAACACCTGTGACGTAGTCTCCTTTGTCACCACGTGTCTTTGGGACTCTCTTTGGTTCGTATCTGGATTCTCTGTTGTTCGTATCCCACCGCTACTGACACCACATGTGATGCGTCCTTCCCTGGCTCTCCCTGTCAGGTTCCTACCTGCTCGTGGTTACTGCCTGTCTCTAGGCACCACCAGGGACTCCACCAGTCCGGACCGCTCTCTCTTATGATTTCTCTCCCCGCTCTAGCACAGATCTCAACAGATCCCCCTGCTAGGCAACCACCAGTAACGTCCCAATACTAGTATTCCCAGAGACTCTGAATACTGGTATTGTTATTCTCTTCACCGCTGCCACCATTTGTTACAGTTCCCCTTCAGCCTTGGTCATTACCTTACCCTCCCTTCTGGTCTGTGAAACCCCAGCCAAGGATCAGGCCTTTGGTAAACCAAATTAAGTATTTATTACAGATAACAAAGCTAATAAGATTAACAAGATTTCTTCTTAAGGCACATAAGCATATGGTTTTACTCAATACTAATCCGAACTCCACCTCCCTCCTGGTAAACAACTCTCTAAACCCCACCAAGCAATCCACTCTTTCTCTTCTCCCCCGATTCCACAATTCACCACCTCACATTCCCCCAGATTTACCTGTCATCCTTTCATTTATACTGTCAGCCATTTTAAACATTCAGCCAATCATCAAGCATTCTATTGCCCATTCACTCCCTCTCCTCTTTCACTACTTACCATGTATACTCTAAACAACCAGCACTTACCATATATACACTAATATATAGGAACATCACACCGTCCCTTCCATGTTCATTCAGGGTTTAGCCCTTAAGCCCGGAAGGCCTTTGGAGCATAACAAACCTGACACTTTTTGTATGATGCAATGTTGATTATCATGGTGAGTTGAATTTTGGATTGTGGTTCCGCTTTTTTTTGAAAAAAATATATTGCTAGCCTCCATGGACTTTCCTAAGAGGAAGGATGGGATAAATAATAGTACTAAATAATCATAGTAATGCCCGAGCACTACTCTGCCACAACCATCATCATAATCAAATGTCTAGTGTGAAAGAAGCACCCTGCAAACCAGAAATCCCAGTAAAGCAGTACCTACCCTGTGGAATTTCCTACCCTCAAATACTAGACAGGCACCACCTTTTGGCGCCTATTGAAGAACTTCCTCTTTCAACAACTTTTAAGTTGAGACATTGTCCCAGTCTGCTTCTGTGTTGGAATTGCTTTTTAATATGTTTTTAAACCTTTTTTAAAAACATGTTTAACCTTTTTTTTGGAAGATGTCTTCAAAGCTTTTTTAAAACAGTTTTTAAAGTTGTTTTGTTTTAATGTTTTAAAGTCTGTTTCTATGATGTTATGAAGTGTTTTTACTGCTTTTGTTTGCAGCCCAGGGCTCCTGCTGGGGGGAAGGGCGGGATATAAATAAAATAATAAAGAAATTGCAGTTGTCCCATGGCCTCAGCAGGCAGCCTTAGCTGGCCTCCTCTCCTTCAGCCTCAGCTCCAGCCTGCAAAATGGGGATAATTATACCAAACAGACCAAAAGGGCAGCACCAAGCTGCTGGGGCGGGCGGGCAGGAGAACCACACACACACACAAACCATTTTGTCAATGTATGGGGCAGGGAGGGAGAAGGGGAAGCTGAGAAAATAACATCTCCCCCTTCCTCGCAGGCATGATTTGAACCCAGGTCCTCTTCAAAGCCTAGATGCTGAGCTCTTAGATTGCACTGAGGCTCTTCAAAGTTGTCATTGATGGATCCTGAAGCAAGTTCCTCACCAGCCCCAGCAGGCATATTACAAATAAAAGAGCTTTCCAAACCCATGAGATCCTGCTAAGGTGTTTATTGGTGTGTATGGAGGCAAGGAGAATCTTCAGTTACATTCCTTTTTTGACAGCAGTGCAGGTGAGACAGGCACAGGAGCTCTGAGGGAGCAAAATGTTGGCAACTCAAATATACAGGAGGGAGCCAGCCCAGCTTCTCCAGTTTCTAGATTCACTTCCCCTCAGCCTCCCCCTCCTCCTGGGCTCCTTCCCTCCATTTGTCCCCCACCCCCCACGGCATCCTTCTTCCCCTCAGCCACCATGTCCTTTCGTGACATCACAGGCAGTCCCTTGCCCACAGTAACAGCACAACCTCCCTCAGCCTGACAATGGTAAGGACACCTCAGCAGTGATGTATTCATTTATTATTAAAATATTTCTAGCCTCATGTATAGCTATGGCTTCATGTATACTGATACCAGGGAGAGGCACACCATAACGCTCTGGGATTTGATCTCCCATTACCTGTTTTTGAATAAAGCAAGGGACTCCACAGGAGATGAATACAAAAAACCATTTTATTTAGAAATAAAAGCTGGCTTCTTTAAGCCTTGCAGTCCTCTTTGTTGCTCTCACAGGTAGTCTCTTCCAAAACCTCACCAGCTCAGAGACATCCCTGAAAGGAAGGAAAAAAACACAGACAATGAGGGGGATGGCAACTATCCAACAGCCTCACCCAGGCACCTCCACCAGCATCCGCCTGGCAACTTCATCCTCTAGCTTCCACCTGCCAACATTCACTGGTGTCATTTAGTCATGGTATAACCACCGGTGGGGGGTAGGGATGGCATTTGCCAGGGAGAATTGGCAGCAAGTGCATGTGTGCTGTTAACCAGCTTCTGATGTGGTGGGGTTTAAAAAAAAATATTCCCCATACCCCAAGAGCTTGAAATAGAGTTCAGATTTCTTCCGCCCTTCGTTGAGCAGTTAGAAAGCTGGTGTTTTGCCTTCATGTGAATGGCAATAATGTGTATGTAACTAGCACTGCATTGTTCATGCGAGTTGCATTTTCAATGTCCTTTCTGCTCATCAGGGCAAATGGCTCAACTGGGACCTTTCATCCAAAGAGGTAGGAAGTATTTATTTCATCACTCAGCACTTCTAAACTGTGTTGTTGGTACTCAGGGTAAGATTAGCGGTGCTAGACCTTAGGTGCTAGCACAGGGCTCTTAGGTGAAAACCAACAGTGAATTTCTTATACAGGAGTTTTAATAATTTAAGAAAGGTTTAAAATGTTTTTATTTCATTAAAGGTGTATTCCTAAGGCTCTTGTTTATTAAAAACCCAAAGTGTGGCCATCCTGTGCTATGTGTAAAACAACTGGCTCAGGCAGAGGGCGTTTCTGTGGCATTTTTGAAAAGAAGCAAGTGGTGCCTGCAGGGTTATGGCTTAGAGCAGCTTTCCCCAACTTGCTCCTCTCCAGATGTTCTGGACTACAACTCCCATCAACCCTGGCCAGCATAGCCTGTGGTCAGAGACTGCAATGGAAGTTGTCATCCAAAATGTCTGGAGGATACCAGATTGGGGAAGGCTGGCTTAGAATCATGCTTGTTCTCTTGTCTTGCCTCTCTAGTGTTGTACTGCTGCTAGCTCCTCCGCTGAGCAGACTTGAGACAAAATCCCTCCAATGGGTAGAGTGCACAGATGGCCACATATATATTGTGGCACACCTTTGAGTCTCATATCTGACATTGCATAACTTGCCAAAAATGGCTAACCAGTACAAGCAAATTATATATATATATATGTCTTAACGTATGGAAATACTAAACAATATTTGGGAATATAAAGCAGCCCATTCCTTTGATCAGCTGTGCAAGAACCCATACACCATAAGCTGTGGCATTGCACCAGTAGAGCTAAAACCTGGGAGAATGGTTTTCAGGTGGTGCTTCCGGAAACCTGGCAAATTGTGGAAGTCTGTTAGGGATTCCTCAACGAGAAGATGGTAGACAACTTCCCTGAAAGAGGACTTCCCTGCCACTACTGATTTTCCCCTGCAATGCACAGCTGCAAGGGAGTGCTGCTGAGTGTCTTTTTTAGCGCTGGGATGGGCAGAAGGTAATTTCTGGCCCACTTCAATGGCCAATTTTTGGTGTGCTGCTTGGTGCCTGCTGGTTGCAAAGTGTGCTGAGCTTTGATTTGATCCAGGAAAGAACTTGTGTCCTTAAGCAAGAATGCATACTCAGGATCATGTAATACAGATTGGAAGTTATGCCTTAGCTGTTAAAAGACATCCTGGGTATGGACTTTTGCTTTATAAATTTAAAATACACTTTAAAAAACAGTATACACACCATGTAAGCCTGAAGTCAACCAACACCTGTTCTAAGGTGTTCTCTTACTTCACATGAAGTGACAATGATACCCAACAAGTTGACCAATGCTCTGCATGGAATTATAGTGTACATCCTTGAACACTTCCCAGAATCCTCTGCAGTAGGCAGGAGTCCCTCAAAGAGGGAAGAGTTGCCTGAAGTTTGCAAGTATAAAAACCACTGACCTAGGCCGATATTAAATTTATAAACAGCCTTACTTTTTTCCTTTTTTAACTTTGCTGATAGGGAAGTTAAGATCATGGGAACAAGCCTAACTCTGCCTCTTTGGATTTTTAAAATGCTGACAGGTTATGACAGCAAGACAAGCCTGTAATGGGGTATGAAGTATAAAACAAGAAGTGATGAGGGGCCAAGGGGCTTTCATGATCAGTTTCAAGCTCCCTACATCTTTGTTGTCTCACGGGATGTCACTCTCCTTGAGGATTTCGTTTAGGGATCGCATGATGCCTTCATTGATGCCATTCTCCGCATGCAGTTGATCCTTCTCCTTTTCACGGCCTTGGATTTGCTCTTTGAGCAACTTGTGGGACTTCCTTGAGATGAAAAATGGATACAATGTAAATATTAAAAATTGTTCACTTGTCCAGGGAACACCCAGTTCCTTAATTGGCTACAGCGCAGCTGTTATCAAAGAGAGGGAAAAATCAGCACAGATTTGTGGATTAGGCTTTATCCAGATGATCATTCTAAGAGTTAATTTCAACATATTGATAAGCCACATGGTGCCAAGTTCCTACTAAGCATATCTGACCACGCAATCCTGTATATATCTACCCCGACATAAGCCCCGTCTAGTTCAATGGGGTTTACACCCAGGTATAACATTTCAACCTTAATTATTATTATGTTAAACCTGAAGTATCCACAGAGAGAATGTTGTCCTGTTGTTTCTGATCAGCCTAGTCTCCGGCCTAGGGATCCACCCAGAAGGCACCAACAGGGAGTAATGCTCAGCCTAGTGACTGTTGCATTTAAGAAGAATTCCTGTCTAAAAATTCTTCTTACCACAATGATTTCAGCTGAGCGTCATGCAGTTGTGCCAGCTCCTATAAAAAACAGATACATCCCAACATTAATAATTACTAGATGGGCCTTTTGTTATTCTTTTAGGGGACGTTTGCTGCCTACCTAATCTGCTAGGTCTGTGATTGGTAGCAGGTAAATTATATTGTAGGATTGTTGATGAGGTAGATTAAATGGTGGAGAGTTACCTTCTGAGGAAGAAGCTTCTGCAAGAGGCAATTCTGGTAGAGAAGTAGCTTCTGCGAGATACCTTCTGAGAGAGAGATAGGTAAAAAAGGAGTGTTGTCCTCTGGTGCTACTAGGCCTGCTGCTAGCTTCACTGATGACTGAAACAAACTGAGGCAGGTTTTTGGAGGGAAAAAATAACTAACCAATTAAAGAGAGGGGTGATATCACCTGACAGGAAGTTACTATGAGGCTAAGGGAGCATAGAGACAGCCCACGAGAGTTCCATAACTTAACCTAATAAATGCCTTATTTAACACAACAGAAGGAATATCTCTATATACAATTCTAACCCTGGGGAGGCAGCACACCCACCAGGGGGGAAAAAGCACACCCTCAACTTAAAAAAAATAGAATGGGAGGGACAGAGCAACAATTTATTTATTAATTAAATGTATATCCCACCCTTCCTCCCAGAGCAAATGGGATGTTGAAGGGTAGAATCATAGAATCATAGAGTTGCAAGGGGCCTTGTAGGCCATCGAGTCCAACCCCCTGCTCACAGCAGGAAATCCACAGCTAGAGCATCTCCCGCAGATAGCTGTCCAGCCTCTGCTTGAAGACATCCAGCGAAGGGGATCCCACCACCTCCCTGGCAGTCGGTTCCATTGCCGAACTGCCCTTACTGTCAAGGGCACCCTTACTGTCAAGGTACCCACATGCACCACATGCGGGGGACCCCAGATATAGATGTCATATGCACTAATCTGCTAGCTTTAGTTGACATCCCGACTGCCACATCCTGAACCAATTAAAATTTAAAAATTGTCTTCAAAGGCAGTCCCACATAAAACACATAAATGGCAGATCCACACCATACATTTAAAGCACATCCCATGCACTTTTACAGCACATGGCTTTCCTCAAAGAATCCTGGGAACTGTGGTTTTTCTCCTCCAGAGCTACACATTCTCAGCACACTTAACAAACTACAGTTCCCATTATTCTTGGGGGCGGGAGGGAAATCATGTGCTTTAAATGTGTGCTGGATGTGCTTTAAATGTATGAGGGTAACACAGAATTTTCAAAGTCATTATAATGCCATTTCCCCCCATGCTAATGGGACAGGTACTTACTGTTATGCTCAGAGGCCTGGGACTCTTAGAAATAAGAACTTGGACAGAAACTGTACTTACTTATCCTTCACCTTTTCATAACTGACAGTGGGGGATGGGGGAAACACACAGTGTAATGATGTCACATCTAGGGTTGCCAGGTCGGAACCATCCAAAAACCTGAGAAAATGGGGGCGGGCCCTAGTGACATCATGGGGCGGGCCCTAGTGACATCACGGGGCAGGCCCTAGTGACATCATGGGGCGGGCCCTAGTGACATCACGGGGTGGCCCTAGTGACATCACGGGGCGGCCCTAGTGACATCACGGGGCGGCCCTAGTGATGTCATGGGGCGGGCCCTAGTGACGTCATTAAACATGATACATTGTATCAACCACAGTTGCTTGGAGCATACCATTAAAAAAAAATTATCTGGAGATTAAAATAGAAATCTTACCTAAAATAGGGTGTTCCTAGGTCCATCTGAAGTGACAAGGTCATTCTTTCTCACAAGCTTAGGGTGATGCAAAATGGAAATGGACTGCCTTCAAGTTGATCCCAGATAGGGTCTTCATGGTAAGCAGTATTTAGACAGAGGTGGTTTACTATTGCCTTCCTCTGAGTCTGAGAGGCAGTGACTGGCCCAAGGTCACCCAGTGAGCTTCATGGCTGTGTGGGGATTCGAACCCTGGTCTGCCAGTTCACAGTTCAATGCCTTTAGGGAACATTTAATCTAGCTTACTTGCTTCTGGCAAGAAGGGTTTACGTGCCCTCAGGCCAGGCCATTATTGGAAGAAAGGAGCTTAGTGTTGCAGAGATGTTAGATGGGAGCACAGATGGATGCCCCTGAAGGCAGCAACTGTAAACATGCTTATTAAGGAACTAAGCCCCATAGAACTCAACAGGGCTTACTTCTGAGTAGATATAGTTTGGATTGTGCTGTTAGTAAAGCTTGACTAGGGATCCTCTGCAAAGACATCCATATCCATGCAGGGTTGGCAACCCCCTGCATGGAATGCCCTGCCCTTATCTTTTAACGTGGCTGCTCCAAACTTCTTTACAGATTTGACCCTTCACTTCAGAAAGAGGTCTGAGAAATGAGTAAGAGAAAGAAGATTCTCTACCCCTGTGGGGTGCTATAAACTCACTTTGACAGCCAATCCAATTCCAGTGAGTAATAATTGACAGAGAGAAAACACACATGGTTTGGTCTACCTTCACAGGCAGCAGCTTGGGAACAACAACTGCAGCCACACTTTCAAATATGTGAATTCTCTTTTACCATTAGTGGGCAAAAAACAAACCATCATCCAACCAACAAGGCACATCATCAATGGGTTTTAGGGGGTTGAGCTGACCACATGGAACCACTGTTGTTGCTTCTATGGATGTAAGGGAGGAGGGTCAAAGGTACATGAAATGCAAACAGAAAATGAAAAAACAAGACAGTGATGCTTTCCTAAATGCAATACCATACCAACCACAACAAGATTTCAGAGCAGAGGTATCATGTGCTGATAGGATCTCACTCATGTCAGAAATCGTGCTGCAGCATTCTACATTAACTGACAGGTTGCCAGGATTTTTTTAGTTTTGGTTTTTGGTTATGAATCCTGACTAGTTGTGGGATGCTGAGTTGTCTGCCTTACTCATAGGAATCTTGTTGTGGTTGGTATGGTATTGCGTTGACATCTGCATTGGTTGCTGATTTGCTAACAGGCCAAGTTCAAAGTGTGCTTTCCATGTTATGGGTGCCATAGCAGTACTACAGTGTAACATTTATTACCCGAATTCAACCACAGCAACACAGACCAAAGGGCCAGCGTAACCCTTCAACTTGTGGGTAGAACTCTTACTAGGACATTAGGGACATTTCTTGGGAGGTGCAGTTCTGATGCCTTCAGAAAAGAAGTGTCTCAGTCTTTCCTGGCCCATGGAGGGTTCTTGCCGTCTTGGGCACCGCAGAGGAAGAGGAAATTTTAAGAGAACGGCGAAAGATGTTATCTGGAAGTAGGGACTGAATCAACCAACCTTGGCTTCCTCTGCGTCATTCAGCTTTCCTCCACTTGCTAAGACTCAGGCCACATTCACACCAGACATTTAATCCACTATTATTCCACTTTAAACAGCCATGGCTTCCCTCAACAAATCCTGGAAAGTGTAGTTTGCAAAGGGTGCTGAAAGCTGTTAGAGGACTCCTGTTGCCCTAACAGAGCTACAATCACAGAAATCTCTGGGAAGAGAGGCTGTCTGTTGAATCACTATGGCAAACTAGCTCTGTGAGAACAGGGGTCTCCTACGTTGCTGTAACTTGAGCCCATTATTTCGTGTCCTGCACTCTGGGATAACCGAGAAGAGATCATGTACTGAGAATGCTTCATGGCTATCTTGGCTTGTGCTCCTCTATTGTGATCTTTGATTTTGCTAACAACAACAGCTGCAAAGTGAGTTTTTAATCTACATTTACTTAAGACATATGTTTGTTGTTCATTGGGTCAAGGCTGAGTAAACTGCTACATCAGACAATAATTTGCATTAATTAACTTATTTTGTAGAACCCAAACTTTCTTGTAGGCCTGTAGGAGTTTCATAGGCACTAATGCAGGGGCCTAGTGGGTAATCCAGCCCTGCACACAAGTATGCCACAATGCTGCTGGAGGAGCCCTGTTGGATCAGAGTAAAGGCCCTTCATATCACAAGCTATATGGCTCTGTGTAACATTTGCTGGGAATCACAAGTGGGGACAGCGCTGCTGCACTGGGTTCCTGCTTGTGGGCTTCCCACAGGCATCTAGGTGGTCACTGTGCAAACAAGACGCTGGACTAAATGGGCCTTTGGCTGATCCAGCAGGGCTGTCCTTACGTTCTTCAAACCTAGCATCCAACCCTGGCCAGTCAAATGCATCCTGTAAGCTCACAACCAGACAGCAAGGCGATAGACCAGGGATTTGCAAACTCATCACCACCACTACTTGAACATTACTGATGACTGAAACAAACTGAGGCAGACCACTTAATGACTTTTTTGCCTGCTGAAGCAATTGAATGGTTTTTAATTGCATCAAGATGAAACGTCTTATAAAAGATTATAGAAAATAAAAATAATGTTTTATAATGCTTGGGAAAATAGCAGGGAGTAGAAAAATAGGAAGGCCAAACAAGACATGGATTGATTCCATAAAGGAAGCCATATGATTCCATAAAGTCATGCCTACCAAGATCCTGCTGTGCGTGCTTCTTGGATGTTCTGGACCTCGTCCCGGCTATCTACAGCAAGATAAAGGTGGAGTGACAGGCACATCAGCGCTGAGAATTGTTCAGCCCACAGCAGCCCCCCCTCTCTCTGAGGTTATGCAGCCCATTGCTCTCTCTGCCCCCCCCTCTGAGGTTATGCAGCCCTCTCCCTGAGGTTCTTCAGCCCCTCTCTGAGGTTATGCAGCCCTCTCCCTGAGGTTGCAGCCATGTTAAGGACAAGGGAGGGCATTCTAGGCAAAACAGACAAATAATTGGGTGTCAGAACAATTAAACCAGAACTAACACTAGAAGCTAAAATGATGAAACTGAGGTTATCATACTTCAGACACATCACGAGAAGACATGATTCACTAGAAAAGACAATAATGCTGTGAAAAACAGAAGGGAATAGAAAAAGAGGAAGGCCAAACAAGAGATGGATTGATTCCATAAAGGAAGCCACAGACTGACCTTACAAGATCTGAACAGGGTGGTTCATGACAGATGCTCTTGGAGGTCACTGATTCATAGGGTCGCCATAAGTTATAATCGACTTGAAGGCACGTAACAACAACAACATTTCAATTAAGGAAACTCCTGTTGAGATTATGATGGTGATGATGATCTAACATTTTAACAGTGAAATCCTGTATATGTCTACTTTTCTGGTGCCAGGATTGTTCTTGGTCATTTTTTGTCAGGACAATTGCATTATTTTCTGTTTAAACGTACCCCTTGGTATTTGATAACCAGTTTTGAGATAGGGTCAGCTTCCTACTGCAGTGCAGCTACCACATGTTGAGACTGTTCTATGAATGCCAGCACTGTGCATATTCCCAGTTTGAATTAGCTATTTGCATGCTACTCATGCAGGGTTAAAAAAAATCATTGCACAAAAAGCGGTATGCAATACTGGAATTTAGACAACTGCCTTAGCAGACAGATGTGCAGCTTAACATGTGGAAGTCAACACTCATATCAAAAGTTAAAGGCTGCAGGCTTTGGACCAGGGGATGGGGAACCTGTGGCCCTCCAGAAGTTGGCTATACGGGCTGGAACTGATGGGAATTAGAGTCCAGCACTATCTGGAGGGCTACAGGTTCTCCACCCTTGCTACATCTTGTTACAACCCTCCGAGCTTCCCTATGAGTCGGAACTCGGAGGAGGGATGAAGAAAAGGTTTGATTCAAGTGCAAAGAAAGTGCAGAGTAGTCAGGTTTGGACTACAAGCGGACGGTTCCAATAAAGAAAATGTGGGTTTTCAGTATGGTCTGGATGAGCCCAAAGATAAAAATTACATCCATTGCTTCAGCCACTTTTGTCTCTGGCCATGCCCACCACTGGATGCCGTTGCCAGAAGATTGCCCAGGACAGAATCTGGTCCTCAAGCTGAAAAATGTTTCCTGATCTAAACCAATGAATCTCCAGTAAATTGGATATAAAGGAAGGTTTGATGCCACCAAAAATTGGCCATTGAAGTGGGCCAAAAATTACCTTCTGCCCATCCCAGCCCTAAAAAAGACACTCAGCAGCACTCCCTTGCAGCTGTGCATTGCAGGGGAAAATCAGTAGTGGCAGGGAAGTCCTCTTTCAGGGAAGTTGTCTACCATCTTCTCGTTGAGGAATCCCTAACAGACTTCCACAATTTGCCAGGTTTCCGGGAGCACCACCTGAAAACCATTCTCCCAGGTTTTAGCTCTACTGGTGCAATGCCACAGCTTATGGTGTATGGGTTCTTGCACAGCTGATCAAAGGAATGGGCTGCTTTATATTCCCAAATATTGCTTAGTATTTCCATATAATTTGCTTGTACTGGTTAGCCATTTTTGGCAAGTTATGCAATGTCAGATATGAGACTCAAAGGTGTGCCACAATATATATGTGGCCATCTGTGCACTCTACCCATTGGAGGGATTTTGTCTCAAGTCTGCTCAGCGGAGGAGCTAGCAGCAGTACAACACTAGAGAGGCAAGACAAGAGAACAAGCATGATTCTAAGCCAGCCTTCCCCAATCTGGTATCCTCCAGACATTTTGGATGACAACTTCCATTGCAGTTTCTGACCACAGGCTATGCTGGCCAGGGTTGATGGGAGTTGTAGTCCAGAACATCTGGAGAGGAGCAAGTTGGGGAAAGCTGCTCTAAGCCATAACCCTGCAGGCACCACTTGCTTCTTTTCAAAAATGCCACAGAAACGCCCTCTGCCTGAGCCAGTTGTTTTACACATAGCACAGGATGGCCACACTTTGGGTTTTTAATAAACAAGAGCCTTAGGAATACACCTTTAATGAAATAAAAACATTTTTAAACCTTTCTTAAATTATTAAAACTCCTGTATAAGAAACTCACTGTTGGTTTTCACCTAAGAGCTCTGTGCTAGCACCTAAGGTCTAGCACCGCTAATCTTACCCTGAGTACCAACAACACAGTTTAGAAGTGCTGAGTGATGAAATAAATACTTCCTACCTCTTTGGATGAAAGGTCCCAGTTGAGCCATTTGCCCTGATGAGCAGAAAGGACATTGAAAATGCAACTCGCATGAACAATGCAGTGCTAGTTACATACACATTATTGCCATTCACATGAAGGCAAAACACCAGCTTTCTAACTGCTCAACGAAGGGCGGAAGAAATCTGAACTCTATTTCAAGCTCTTGGGGTATGGGGAATATTTTTTTTTAAACCCCACCACATCAGAAGCTGGTTAACAGCACACATGCACTTGCTGCCAATTCTCCCTGGCAAATGCCATCCCTACCCCCCAGTATTGCTCCTTCTACCAGGGCAGTTGCTAGTGAATCAACCTTCATAAGACAACTTGCATTTGTAAGCAATCATGCTCACTCCCTGAAACACTGTTTCAAAAGATGTCCACTGATTTTCTTAGCTTGTGAAGCAGGGCTATGCCTCAGCCATAAGCTAGCTGACAACTCGCACTTTGTGCCAAGATAGCATTGCTAGAAGGATGCAGATGAATCAGCCACGGAACTTTAGTAATGGACCTCTGCAAGAAACCGTGTTTGCTGAATGTTGTTCATTACAGAAGAAATATCTTTGAGGCACAACACTTTTTCCTGACCTTGCATCAATAAATATAGAACAGGGCATTGAGACACTGGCAGCATGTACACTCAAAAGTACATCCCTCTGGGTTCAATAAGGCTCATTTCCTTCTAAGCAGCATTAGATGTGCAGCTTTAGAGTGCCTATAAAGGCAGAAAACCTATAATCCTCCAATTGACACTAGCAGGAGTATTCATCTGCCTTTGCATTGTAAGGTTCAATACCAGTTTTCTGTAACTTGGAAGATAAGACTTGTCACCTTCTGCTTTTCATTCACTGTCCTTCTGGTTTCTTCCAATTGATATTTGTCATGTTATCCATCTTCTTTCTGAATTCTATCTTCCTCACGTGTCATGCTTTGCTAGATTGCAAACCTGCAGACAGAGCTATGTCTCTTCACTTTTGTATGACGCATGGTATAGTGATAGACACCATATAGAGAATAAATGATTGTTGTAACACAAGAGGAATCAAATGTTAACATTTTAACTGCTGGAACTACAGACCGAGCCTCATATTTCAGCAGTATTTGAAACCTAGTCATTCGTATGAAACTGACTCAACCAAAAATTTAAAAGATTTGGCCATTTTGATGCATTTTGTGATGTCTTCCTTATGTTTATACTATCGTATCTGACCTTGTTAAGCCTATCAGGCATGTTTCCCTTAAATAGTGCTGTATTCCAGAGCGAGCGTGTTAAAAAACAGCTGTCAACAGTATTGGGAGTGGCTTCTTAGCTCCTATATAAGGTCTCGGCTAAATCTTAGATACTTAGGCAGTATCTGAATTTATCTTTTGTGAAATTTTCACCTCTGGATTTGTAGTAATCCATTATTATAATTTTTAATATAGTTTTAATATAGTAATATAGTTTAATATAGTATAATTTTAATATAGTTTAATATATTACCTGATTTGTCATTTTAGTACAGTCATTTATGTTAAAATCATTGAAGTTATCCCCTTATATTTGTATGACAGATGCAGATTTGCAACAGGCAAATTAATTGTATTATTGATATTTTTCCACACACAAATTTAGTTTTTGGGTGAATATTTACATATTTTCAGGATTTAGTCTTGGGACATATCCCTAAAGAAAGAAAGGCATTAGACAAGAATTTAAGAAAACCGCCATCCCTGTACAGTTTCCATTTTCCATCTGAGGAAGTATGAAACTAGATATAATCCAGGAGATCTCATTAACAACTGGAACATTTGGAGTACTTTATTTATGTTTATTTGACAGGTAATTAATGACTGAATAACTTATCAACTGGAATATTTGGAGTGTCTTATGCATGTCTATGTGGATGTTTATTAATGATTTGTGATCCTTTCACGGCTTGGCTCTTCCTTGCCTGTGTGATCTGTACTTGTTCATATTAACAGCATTTTATTCTTGCCTAATTGGTCCCTATAGTTTCTTCCTTTTTGTCCTTAAATAAAACAGAATCATTAACAGGGATACAAAACTTTAAGGAACACACCATTACATGATCTTATTGAAAGTTAGAAGCCATTTTCTTAACAAATTTATTTTGTGAAGAGGAGAAAAATATCAGAGAGGGTTGCTACAGTGGTATTTTAATCCCTGATTAATCATCCCATTGTCCCTTTAACCTGCTGTTTTTTAAGTTTGATAAACTTGCATTCAGATGCCAATCAAGGCAATTGCACTCATTATACAAAATGGACTTACAACTTAATTTCTGAACATATGAAACCAGTTAGGTTTTTGGTTCTTTTGATAAAAAAACAAAAACCATTTCAAATACAATACATTGCAAAGATCATTGTCCAACAAGGCTAACTGCTCGGGGCAGGGAGAGACAGAAAATATGGAGGAGCAAGACTTTGTTAAAATTCTTCTTCAGCATTTTTGCAGCGAGAGTTCTTCAACTGCAGCAGCCTCTCTACTGTTTCAGCCACGGTGCGTTCACCGTGAACTTTGTTGTCTCTGGTGCGGATGTTAACTGTCCCACTTGCCTTCTCTTTTTCACCAACAACTAAAAGGCAGAAAAGAGACATACAGGTTTGGAAGGAGCTCTTATTACTTTTGACCATTAAATAGAAAAAAAAAAGAGAGAGCCAATTTATTATACTACTTAACACTCAAGAACAGCCAATAGTTAAACTATGGAACCCACACCCACAGGCAGCAGTGATGGCCACCACCTTGGATGGCTTTAAAAGAGAATTAAGGAAAATAATGGAGGACAAGGCTATCACTGGCCATGATGGCTATGCTATGCCTATACGGTCAGAGGCATATGCTTCTGAATACCAGTTGCTGGAAACTGCAGGAGGGAAGGGTGCTGATGCGCTCAGGTCCTGCTTGAAGGCTTCTCCCAAGCATCGGGTTGGTCACTGTGAGAATAGGATGCTGGACTAGACAGGCCATTGGCCTGATCCAGCAGGCTCTTCTTATGTTCTTAAGAACCAGCATGAAACAATTATGCCACTCTGTCCAGCATTTAAAACGTCTGGAGGATGGGTTAGTGTTTTGGGCAACAAAGTTAAAGGATGCAGACAAACCGGGAAGGATTCAGAGAATCATACACAAGCGTAACAAGGCAATTCATACAATAAAAGGAACTGAATATGTATGCGTAAGCCTGAAGGAATAGAGATTAAGAAATAAATACGCTGATAATGGCAAAAATATTTTTTAAAAGGCATTAGAAAGTTGTTATAGAATGTAAACAAGAACTAAAAAAGCACGTTGCCCCAGGGGAATGAAACACATTGTACCATACAAAAACTGGTGTTGTTACCTAAAATAAAGTTGTACTGTGCAAGCTGAGCATTTCTTATCTTCTTGTTCAGTGTACAACCAGCATCCACATCAACATCTGCCATTAAGCCAGCATCATGGAACTGCTGCTTCACCTAGGAGAGCATCAACATGACAGTATTTAGGTTATGGGTAGGTTAGGTTCCTGGAGAAAGATGTCTATCCTCGCTGTAAAGTTTGAGTAGCAGCAAAAATAGATATCCACGTGTTCTTCCACAAGGATAAAGTTTAAGAAGCCACACAGTTTGCAATCAAATTAATGTCCAGAAGTTAGGCACTATAACTATATGTATTTGGTTTTAAAAAATCTTAAATACATTAAAGATGAAGACAAATTTATGATAGGTGTAGAAATATTTTCAGGACCATGCGGTATTAATAATAATGGTATTATTCTTTGGCACATTTACACACACTCACTAACACTGGGACACTAGACCTGCGTATTGCTTTCAACAATACACTTTATGTGTACATACAATGAAAGCTAAGCGAGAGATTGGCATATCTGCTGTCTGCACAAAAGTGCTTCCACTGAGAGAAAATTGTAGCAAAGACAGCAGCTGGGGTCCTCTTAAATTCAAATAGACATCATGTATGTATCTTTGCAGCTAGAGTAGTTATGGAGAACCATTGGCCCTCCAGAGGTTGAACTACAATCCCATCAGGCCCAGCAAAAAAATGGCCAATGGCCAAGGGTGATGGGAACTGTAGTTCAGCAATATCTGGAGGGCCAAAGGTTTCCCACACCTGAGCTAGAGTATCATACTCCTTCCACAATTGAAACACTGTTTCTCCTTCCACTAGAAGGAGAGTCAAGACTCCAATTGCACATATGTAAACCACTGGATGCACCTAAGAGGGATCTTTATGACTCTTGGCTAAATGTGCAAAATTGGCTGACAGACAGCACAGCACCACATATCACTTACTTGCTAGTGCATCAGTTCATAGGATTTGCCTGCAAGTTTGGGACTAAAGAAAATAAGTCCTTACCTTTTGGGCATATTCATCAACTGTTGGTCCAACTGGTACCACCATCACCTGCTGAGGAGATAACCAGAGCGGCCTTGTGCAAGAAGAGAAACAAAGTAGGAGTAGGTCATCATTTTGCCAATTGAAAGACAACACTGTGCTCAGAACAGCAAATTAAGTTGTTTAAAGGGCTTATTTACCAGCTAATCAGCTTCTGCAATCCCATCACTAATTCATTAGAAAATGAAAATGAAGCGGGGTTAGATAGCTGTTTATTTCCTAATTCAGACTGGATCAAATCCTGGTTTCATAAACTAGTAAACCTAAATTAAACCACAGTTTCCCAGGTTGGATGCAACAGGAAAATGTGATTTCAACAACCATGAAAGAAGTACCAAAGCCAATGTGGCAGGGGAAGCATGTGGGCCTCACACTAATTCTCAATTTAATAAACTAAGATTAATGAAGCCCAGATTGTTTGAGTACTTCTCATACAAATTATTGTAATTATTTTAATATACTTTCCTATGGGGTGAAATGATGAATCTATCCCTGATTAGAACAGAGGAGAAACTGCTAAACAGACTGTATGATGGCTGTTTAGATGTACCAACATGGCAGATTTGCAGCCCCAAACACAAGGCAGAGTACTGGCCTTTGGCCATGATGGCCAAGTATTTCTGTTCTGTTACAAGTATTTGGAAATCTAAGCAAAGGTTAGGGGAGGGGAGGCTGCACACAATGCCAGAAGCTAAAGACTATGAGCCACTCTACATCAGCCTTTCCCAAGATGTTGCTGGACTACAGTTCCCATAATTCCAACATCTGGGGACCCAACGATTTCGAAAGACTCATCCTGCTCATGGAGGAAAGGGGATTTCACAGAGCTGTCTGTCTGCACCATCCAATGCACTTAAAAAAAATACAACCAGGCAGAATGGAGCCTGGAACAAACATGTACGCCTCATTGGATGAGCTAAAAGCCCTGTGGACCCACTGTGAAACTGGGCAAAACAAGAAAGAAAAGAAAATATATGTTTAGTACCATTTGCCTCCATAGTTTTCTGTCAGGATAGCAATCATCCTCTCCACAGATCCCAAGATGGCACGGTGTACAATTACTGGCCGTTTCTTGTCGTTACCATCATGACTAGAAGAAAAAATTTGCTTTTGTCAAATCCAAGCCCTCATGAAACAGGAAATGTTTAGTAGCAAAAAAACACAGTGCACTTACTTCACATATGTCAGATTAAATCTTATGGGAAGCTGGAAATCCAACTGGATTGTAGCACACTGATGGTACCGGCCAATGGCATCTTTAATCTGAATGTCAATCTTTTGGGGTTGGTGGGTGGGAGTGTGATGAGATGAGACAAAAGTTAATTCAATTCTTAGGTTCAGCAACATTTGAAAGCAAAGCCCATTTTCCCATTCTGACAATTAATTTTAACAACGGACCACCTGGAGGAAGAACCATCCCTGGGTGAGCACCTGAGTGCAATGGCACCTGACTGCACTCCCACCTCTGCTATATTCCTCTGATAACATATATATAGATATACATAGAGACAGACAGTGGTGTAGTGGTTAGAGAACCGGACTAGGACCTGGGTGACCAGGGTTCAGATCCCCACTCAGCCATGAAACTTGCTGAATGACTTCGGGCCAGTCACAGTCTCTTAGCCTAACCTACCTCACAGGGTTGTTGCGAGGATAAAATGGAGAGGGAGAACCATGTACGCCACTTTGAGCTCCTGGGAGGGAAGGTGGGATATAAATGATATAATAAAATATTTTGCAGTGGCACCTACGGCTCACTTTCTCCGAATATTTTGTGCACTACAATGCAGCCACCACAACCTTCTGCCTTGGTGTTCAGCAGTGGAAGAATGGTGCAGTACTGAGGAGATTTTGCATCCTTCTCTTGTCTTCACCCCCACTTAGCAGTGGAATAGTTAAGTAACCTGGTGGGCAAGCGGGCCATGGGGCTCCCTGGCAACTAACCCAAGGTTTGTTTGCAAGGCCATTTTCCTGTCCTCATCACATTTTGACTCTCCCCTTCATTTCTCTTTTCCCGGCAGATTATAAACAACCTTAGGAAGTTGCCTTATACAGACCAACCATCTAATTCAGTACTGTCTACACTGATTGGCAGCATCTCTGCAGGGGTTCAGACAAGGGTCTCTGCCAGCCTCATCTGGAGATACCGAGACTAAACCCGGGACCTTCTGCACTCAAGGCAGATGCTCTATCCCTGAACTATGCCCTTTCCCCAAATTTTTGTTTTACAAACACGATTATGCTGGATGGCTCCTCCCCCACCCCACACACAGCCAGGGAAAAATGTTTTGCTCAGTACCAAACTGGACCTAGCCTTATTTTCGTGCCTAGTTTATACACTGTATAGGGCTGCCAATTCCCTCTGTGTTAGAGAAGTGGATGTGTAACCCTTCTCTCTGCTCCGTGAAGATGCTCACCGGTGTGGGGGTGAACCAGGTTAATGTCTTATGATGCAAATAGCTTGAAATATAAAAATTATACATAATTCTGTCTATACAGTGCAGAGACCACCACCGATTCATCCTTCAGCTGTACTTAACTTGCCCCCCTCCCACAAATGGGTAGACACACGTGGGAATTAAGTAGAACTAAAATGAAGATTCTGACGCACATTTTCTCTACAGTGAATAGTTGTGGAACAAGGTACAAAAACCGCAACTTGTTGGGAAGTGTGGCAACTTTTAAAATTCACTCAGGAGATTATTTACTAACCTTTGGCCCATAGAAAGCTCCATCCCCAGGGTTCAGTTCCCACTTCTCACCAAATTCAATCAGGCTATTTTCAAGTTGCTAATGAAAGAGAATATACACGTCAGTGACTTTGCTTTGCAAGATTAATTTGCTGTTTTCTCTTCCTTACAGCTCAGTGTAGACACTGAACTGCTGTAGAGGCATGGAACATTCGCTACCTAGCCTCCCTGGCCACTCTATGGAGAGCAGAAAGTTACAACTTCAATTTCATAAATATATATCTGAATCTTGTCCAGTTGCCTAGAATATCCCTTAATTTTATTCTTACAATCAGTTAAGGATGGCTAGAAACACCACCTTGTGCATGAACTTTTATGGAATAAGCAAGGATGTACTTGTTACTGCTTGAGCAACTTAAAACTCACCTAATCACCTTGGAAATGTCGTTAGGCCCCAATCTTAAGCCACTTACTTGTAAATATAGCCCACTGAAGTTAGTGTAGTCTCCTTACTCAAGCCATCAGTCCCACTTATGCTAGAACTGCCCTGGTTTTGCTTGGCATATGAGTTGTTGTGAGCAGACTTTAGGCTTGCACAATCTAGTACTATTTTGTTTTTTACTAAAACTCCAAGATCCCTCAACTGGAGCCAGCTGCAGAAACCATGCACTTTGAATTAGAGAATTCTGCGCCCCGGGATTTTTTTTGAGTACCAGAATTGAACAGAATTCAGTGTCCTTCCACACAAAAATCCAGTCTTGTTTACCTCCAATTCTCTTCATTTCAGAAATATAATTTGGGGCAGGGAAGGAGAAGAGTAATTTTGTTGCTGCTATTGTTAAATAATTGGGAGACAGAAGCCTTGCTGATATACTGAAGATCTCCTGGAGATCTCACTGTAGATCCAGATCTACTTTCTGCCCACCCCTGCTTTTGACAGAGAGGACAACCTCTCTGGAGCACAGTGAATGGGATCTGGCTCCGGGATGGTGGTCTGGATTTCACTGGACTCTTAGCCATGAAAACCAACACACTGGGAAGCTTTACTTATAAAAGAGATAAAAAGTAATAAGCTATTCCACAAACCTCAGAACCACTAGTGAAATTTTCTGGTTTTATACTGTTGTTTTCTGATTTGTGCAGCCACACTGGAAATGTTTTTATATTCAAGCGCAGGGTATATATTTATAAAATGAAATAAATGAGCAGATAAAATTAGAACTCAAAACTAATTTTAACAGCAGCTCCAGGTCAAGAAGGTATCAGTTACCTTTTCAGCTTGATTCCACACTTCAATGTCTCCAAGATACTTTTCAGGACGGGTGGAGAGATGGAGTTTGAAGGAAAAACCAAACACATCGTATACTGTACGCAAGAACTCCAGACAGCTCTTTATCTCCCCTTCAATCTGTACATACAACAAAAACAGATGCAGTCAGACATGAACTTACAAGATCTGAACAGGGTGGTTTATAACAGTTGCTATTGGAGGTCGCTGATTCATAGGGTCACCATAAGTCGTAATCGACTTGAAGGCACGTAAGAACTCCTCCCTCCCCCAACTGTGCATCATCTCGTACCTGCTCCATAGCACAGAATATGTGAGCATCATCCTGCTGGAACCGCCTCACTCTGGTGAGACCTGTAAGGGTCCCTGACAGCTCATTACGGTGGAGAACTCCAAAGTCAGCCAGTCGAAGTGGCAGCTCCCTCCAGGATCTTGGCCGGTGATCAAACATAAGGCTGAAGGAAACAGGGCGCATGCTTGAAACCAAAGACGTCCAGGGCTACTGCTAAGAGAATGTCTTTCAAAGGCTGCCTTGAACAACTGATGCTGACAATCCCAGCAGTGCAGATTTAGTGTTTATTGTATAGTATTCTTATTCCAACATATTAAAAAAAATGTCAAAATATTTTAAGAGGATTGTTTTCCTATTTACCAGAAAGGTATTTCAGCACCCCTTTCTGCCAATATCTGAAAAAAATCCTTTTCTTTCCTGAATATTTTGAACAGTATCCCCATTAGTCTTACAGCAAGGACTATTAATAAACACCAAACTGCTTTCTGCCCCTCTCCAGAAAGTGTGACGCATGTGGCAGAGCATCTGAGCATCTGTACTGCAACAGGCCCTTGTGATAAATTATTGAGATGGTTTGTCAAGAACATCAGGCAAAGTGAAAGTTACTGGCCAGGTGCAGCACACGTGTGTAAATTGGCCCAGACAAAGAAACAGAGACCCACTAACATATATCACGGTCAAATCTGGGTAAACCAGTTACAAACCTATTCCCAGATTGATCAAGGCCAAAGAAGTATGCCACTAGCAGCTTTTGGAAGGCAAAATATTATCACCAATTTATTAGATCACAAGCCACAATTTGATGAATTTTAAGTTCAAGAAATGTAAATGGAAAAGAGGTGGCATGCCAAACAAGAGGGCAAAGAGGATACACGAGAAGTAGGAGCCAGAGCCATAGTCTCAGGCACAAGCCATCGGCACACAGGTGGGTATAGAGCAGCAGCATTTTCAATCCAACTCATGAGAAGCCGGTGGAAGGGGTGCTGGCGGGTTCAAGGCATCCAATTGCCATGCGGGAGCCTCCACACCAGCTGAATGGAAAGTAAAAGCTGGCTCCCACCAATACTCCTACCAGGGAGTAAGTTCTCTCATAGACTTCCATTGTAATTATTTTCTTAGACCGACTTTTTTCTTGGCATAACTTTAGCCTGGATTGGGACCCGCAGGAGCGCTCCAAACAGGAGTTGAATGTTGCATAAGTGCCCCCCGGCCCCTCCTCTGACACGCTCCCAGAATGCCCCTTTCTCGGGCCTTCCACCGGCTTCCCTTCCTTTGGGCTGGGCTTCCCTGGCAGGGTCTCAGCTCTGCCACCGCTGAGCCAGGGCGAGGGGCTTCTGCCAGCAGAGCTCAGCTGGGGGTCCGCCATATCCAACTCCTCTCAACCTGGTGTAAATACGAGTTGGATTGCACCCTAAGTAGGAATCTGGGTAAATGAAGTCTAAGGAACAGAAATGGGGGTGAGGGTGGTAGTAGTAATTATAAAGTGATGCGGGGTGGGTTTTTTGCCTCTGCCACATGAAGACTTGATATGCTCAACGCAGAATCTTTCCTTGTGCAGCCCAAGGTCATAGCATAAACAGCAAATTTAACTGTGCAAGCATGTTTCTGCAGTGATTGAGCACAACATATAAGTTCACTAGGAAAGACAAAAGTGATCTAAAAGCTGGCCCCATCTCAGTCAGTACCAATGTCCAGGGCAGTTCATTGGCTTCAGAGCAAAGATCTCTTTTTCCACCTCAAAGGAAAACATGTTGTCACTGTAATGCTGCCAGTGCCCTGAGGTCACCCAAAGCTTGCTGTTGTAGATGTTTGGAGACACAACTTCCTGGAATCCTCGCTTTCGATATTCACTCTGAAAGTAAAGATTTGAAAATCAGAGACGCCCAAAGGAAGGCAGCCCACGAGAATCTGATCAGTGACTCAGTGACTGAAGCCCTCTCCTCTTTCAACAAGCCTTTTAAGTAGAGACCTCATCCCAGTCTGCATCTGTGTTGGCATTGCTTTTTAAGATGTTTTAAAAGCTTTTTAAAAAAAGATGTTTTAGAGATGTTTTGTTTTAATATGTTTTATGTTTTGTTTTAATATATTTTAAAGTCTCTTTTTAAGATTTTAGAGTGTTTGGATTGCTGCCTTGGGCACCTTTAGTGAGAAAGGGTGGGATATATGTTTAATAAATAAAATACCAATAAAATAAATGCCCATACAGATGTCAAATCCATGTCAAAAGTGAACAAAGCACTCTTTTCCTGACTACTGCCTGGCATTTAATATGGCAACCTATTAACTTGCTTTCCTCCTAATTTTTATACAAAAGTAAGGGGGTGTGGGCTAGAGTGTGACCAAAGAGGATGTTGCAATTACAATGTACCTTTCAATGCCAGTGCACTAACATAGTACATATTTATGATGACATGATGCCGTATCTGAAACAAACTTATAGTGCTTGTCATCACTGTAACTCTCAGCAGCCCAATTCTTTAATCTTCAGATCAACAAAACTGGGAATTGACAAGCTAGAGGTCAGACCCCCCCTCCGCAATCAACAGAAATGCATTAAACCAATGAGTGACTTGTACATTCACTCAACCTGTGAATAATACAAGATGCTGGTTAGCTGTACTCTATTTCTGCTGCTATACTTTGCTGTAGAACAGGCATTTGTGACCACTAAGCCAAATGTCACATTGTGACCCAGCTGAGGCATGATAAGTGTTCTGGGTTTTTTTTTTTTTTTTGCAGATCTGGAAAGGCAGCAAAATGGTTAACATATTGAGCTCCTGCCGGATCACTGTACTGGCAGGCTGTGGTGCAAGTCAGAAGTTGGGTAGGCCTGTTCTAGAAATATGTGGGTCAATGCAGGCCTACTGGCAAGCAGCTGTCCTATTAAATCGTTTGTGTGGATCAGCACCTCCACACCGAAAACTGATATGCACCCAATGAGGTGTCCTCCTACACTGTCTCTGTGTAAATGTGACTCACTGTCCCATGCACTACCAGAGGTTCAGAGACAGCCTGTTGTCTAAGGTGAAATTGACCTTCCCCACTTACCCTAATAAATTCTATCAGCATATTATAGATGTAAGCTCCCTTTGGTAAGAAAAAACAGCTGCCAGGACTGAGTTCATGGAAGAAAAATAGTTCTTGATCCTGTTGAGGAAAATAAACAAAAAGCAGTTTTCCTTTTTAGTTGGTGACCATGCGCTACAGCTGTAATTATTTTAGACTGAGATTCTTAGGCAATAATGAAATGAGCGATCACATGAAAAGGAGCCCAGTCTTCAGAACACATACAGGAACACAGTAAGAAAGTGTGAATATCCTCCAGGAGAAGGAGCAGAAAATAAGTAGGGAAAAAATTCTATTCCACCATAGTGTGAAGAAAAAACAAATGTTCAGAGCAATTATGATGAAGGGGAGATACCTAACTGATAAATTAAGCGACTGTTATGTACATCTTCTTTTCTTTCTGAAACGGTCACAGTACATAATGTTTTTGTGGCGTTTGCCTTGAGATACTTATTTTTCACCCCCTGTGCCATCTGTTTCCATGCAGCTTTAGAGGTAGGCCTTTCTCTGAGTACTGCAAGGAAAAGTACCACACTGGACTTCATGGAAGGGAGCGGTCTCCTCTAGCATCACCAGCTCACCATGTTTTCCCTCTGTGACCTAAGAAAGGGGCTCCCCTTTCTCAATGTACAGAGAGGAAGCCAAGCTGAGAAATGGGAAATACAGTGGGCTTAGCAGTATAGGAAGAGACGGGGCTGGTGAATCAGGGAGAGTGTACTCTGCTTCATCAGCCTGAGATAGCTGGCCAGGGACAAAGTCAACAGCAGAAGGTGGCAAGCATCCAAAAGCAGAAGAAAGGAACAAAAGGGGGGAACCCCAAAATGCCTGAAAAAATATTATTTATTATAACAAAAGCCCAACGTGTTTCGGCCACTCCGCAGTTTGGCCTTTGTCGGGGGATGAACTGGTCTAAAATATTTTTCTCTAGCAAATCTGCTCAAAATAATAATGACCACTGCGGAGTGGCTGAAATCCGTTGGGCTTTTGTTATAATAAATAATATTTTTTCAAGCATTTTGGGTTTTCCCCTCCCTTTTTTTCTTTTCTTCAGGGACAAAGTCACTCTGTTCCTCCATGGCCAGCTCGCTGCAACGGTGGAGGGAGCAGAACAAGACCAGGTAGGGTGAGTCAGTGCCTAGGGAAAGTACTGGGAGCCTGATTCACATGCTTGGAGAGCCAGGTTCCTCATCCCTGCAGTTAAAATGCATTCAGCATTTTAAGTAATAAAGAAATATGAAAAAGTGTGTTTAAAATTCATGCATATCACAACACATTTAAATATAACATTCATTTTATTAAATATTAAGAGAGAGTGTGTTTCAAAGTTCTTGAAAAGAATTTGGAAGCAGGCATAAGGCTGTTTTACAAACTGAAATAGCCTCAGGAGCAATTTCGCCCTCCTCATATAATGAACTCGATCAATACTACTCAGAATCTCACCCGTCCAATTTTCCTGTGATCTCTGTTCTTCGCCTCCTCTTGGAACTTCTCCCATTCTTTTAGCATTTTTGCATCTGGGAATGAAATTCCATAAATCCTCTGCAGGCTTTCCATATCAGACTTCCCTTCCCAATATGTGGAGGAATTCTGGAATTGTAGAAACAGTTGAAGAACACAAAGTGTTGTTACAGAAAGAACAACTATGAATTTCAGAGGAAGGCTTCATTATCCACATGACCTGTGTTTTAAAGTTACATACTTGTTATGCTCACAGATAATTCAAGATTTCTTATGCTGTGAGAAATTCAATTGTAGCCAAGAGATATGTTTTTTGGGGGGAGTATTGGGATATTAAAAAAGAAATGTAAACATACACGGTCTAAAGCAGCATCTAAAAAAAGCAGCCTCATCCTGTGATGGCTGTGCACAGTACACAAAAGTTAAGACAATGGACAAAAAGCAGAGAAATAGTAGAGCTTGTCAATCTCACTGAAAATCAGTGGGACTTACCAGTGTTTTACTGGGCACAAGAGTCACACTGACTTCAATGGGGCCAAAGCGTTCTTTTGTTGCTACACTGAATTCAATGGCTAGCATGAGAACATAGCTTTTGTTGGAACTCTTTAAGAATCTTTGGGCATGAATGCTCACTTGAGTAAAGGATTCAAAGGGTTACTTTAACATAACTGAATTCAATGATAGTAAGCTAAACAGGTATATTGATTTCTTGTCTCCCTAACTGCACTGCAGCACAGTCAAAGGGGAATGAATTGAAGATCCCCCTAACATTGGCTCAAAACTACTGCTGAATCATTTAAAACCCCACCACATTCCCAAAAGATTCCACCACTGAGGATTAGTTGCCTGACACATCTAACTTTTGCTGTAGTTGTACTATAGTTTAATTTCTTACCTTATGTATTTTTAACGCCTTTATTTTACCAGTATGTCTGACATGAGGTCCCCTGCAAAGATCAATCAAAGGGCCACACCTAAAAAACAAGGATAATATTCAGATTCCTGAAATGCTCACATCATTTGTCTTCAGGCGATTTGGGTTTTGTATTATTATTACCATTACCTGTATACAGTAGTAGTTGGAGTAGTGACCTTTTCATTCAAGATCCGACACTTGAACTTATTGTACTTTGGAAAAGATAGAAGAACTGGAGTTAATTCTTTGCCACTCTAAGATCTAAATCTTATCTCCACATATGCCTACAATCTGTGGCTGCAGCATACAAAAGGCAACAGTAAATACAATTAAGTCATTCCAAGAATTTTATTTCTCTATCCCACCAATATTATTTTATTTTTCTATCCCACCAATTTCTCTATCCCATTTTAAGAGATGGCCCAAGGAAAATGTGGTTTGCTCTACAACTGCATGATCTAATTTACAGCAAATGTTCAACCCTTGTTGAAATATCCATTCTGTCTCACCTTAGGGAAAACAGAGGCCTAAGGTTGTAGCCAATGTTATTCCAAATCAGAGTAGATCCATTGAAGTTAATGACCATGACCAACTTAAGTTCATTAATTTCAATGGGTCTACTCTGTGTAGAACTTGGTTGGCTACAACCCTTGGTGTCTACAGAATCTCACACTTGCCTTTGAATGTCATAATCCAATAGTTACACATTAGCCCATCCCAGTGGCTGCAAAATTCATAACACAGCAAAAAATGGTTGTCTGAAGCCACCTATATGCTCATACCATAACAAATCAATAACGGAACAGCACAACGTAAGGGAGCATACTTTGCTGATATGAGATCCCATATTCAATCTGCAGTATCTCTGATTAAGAAGTCTGCAGTACCAAGGCAGAAAAAGGAACTTTCCCTTAAGACTGTTTGAAATGACATCTGCCAACCATCAAAGCTGGAAGATCCAAGCGGGGTCGCCAGAGAACATTTTGCATATCACAAAGGCGACACACAATTAATGCTACCATACCAGCTATAGACAACATGAACCACACGTTTTGGAATCTACCTTAAACATTTCAAGTAAGGTTTCCTTCTTAACTTCCAGTCGCTCAAAAAGTTGCTTCTCTTTCATGATTTTCTTGCACAATGCCTCTAGGGCAGGGAAGTCGTTGCTAGAGACACCCCTATAGCAGACAAAGAAACGTTGATAAAGACTGTCCAGGTTGTTTCCTTGAGCTCCACTTTCTTCCACTCCCATGCGTTCATCACAAAAAAGCAATTTGTTATAGCTAGAGGGTTGCCCTCTAGGCAAAAAGGAAGTAGAAACCAGATACCAGCTGGCAGAGTCTGAGAATATACACCAACCATCATTCAGATGGCATCATACAGGAAAACAGTCTTATGATTTAAAGTCAGAGTCTTATTCAGCCCATGTTCTGGGGGGATTTGTCTTTTTCTTCCCCTTAGGCTAGGCTGCAAGATAAATTTCCAGACACTTTTACTTTAAGGAGGAAAAAAACAACCTTACCCATCATCAAGGAACATATCATAATAAAATCCATTCTCTATTGGTGGGCCATAACACAAGCAGCCACCATATACTCTCTCCATGGCTTCACCCATTATGTGGGCACTTGAATGCCAGTACACCTAGCAAGAGGGAAGAGAAAGAGAAGGAGATCAGGCTGATACACCTGGGCTGCAATTACCTAACATCTTCTTTCTCCATAGTAGTCAAAGAACTGCAATTGTACATAAGCATTCATATCTTCTGATTACTTAGTATAATTATTTCTTCCTAACTCAGTGCTAAGATCCATCCTAATAAACAGTCATAAAAACTTATTTACTAATATTTATTTACTCCGTGGCGCAGAGTGGTAAGCGGCGGTAACGCAGCCGAAGCTCTGCTCACGGCCGGAGTTCGATTCCAACGGAAGAAGGAAGTCAAATCTCCGGTAAAAGGGGTCGAGGTCCACTCAGCCTTCCATCCATCCGTGGTCGGTAAAATGAGTACTCGGCATATGCTGGGGGGCAAAGAAAGGCCGGGGAAGGAACTGGCAATCCCATCCCATATATACGGTCTGCCTAGGAAACGTCGCAAGATGTCACCCTAAGAGTCGGAAACAACTCGCACTATAAGTGCGGGGACACCTTTATCTTTTTAATAAAGCAAAAATGGTTTGATTGATGGCAATATCGAATATTAATTATACTCAGAGTAGGGTCTGTTGATTTCAATGGGTCTACTTCAAGTAGGATTTAGCTGGATATCACCTCGATTCTTTTTCCTGCTCACCAAATACGCTTGTTCCAATCTTAAAAGCCCCTTTATACGTGCCCAAAACATGGCGCCCTAAACTCTGTTGCAAACAGAACCTCCGCCGAAGAGCATTGCAAGTGATTTTTAAGCTCAGAGGAACTAAATAGCAGCTAGTGATGTGGCACAAGATGGTGCTGCTCACTGAAAGTTTTAGAAAGCTGTGTTGTGAATGCAATCTCCCATTCATACTTCTTAGGATCAGATTCATTGCGTGTACAACTACCATGGTAGTATTAGTGAGGGTGGGGCAGGTGGTCTATGGAATGTAAGCTATGCTGATATTCTCAAAGCTGTTGTGCATATTAAATTGACCATCTTCTTTAAAACATTTCTGCTGTTTCCACGTTGAGAGCAAAACTGTAGTGACTCGATGCTTGGAAGGTTGCAATCCTTTATGCACACTAACCTGGAAGTGAGCTATTGAACTAAGGGGGGCATGCACCTGAGTAGACATGCCTAGGATTGCACTGTAACCCTCACAACCACTTCTTGTCATTTCTACAAATTCAAAATGAAATGGACTGCCTTCAAGTCGATTCCGACTTATGGCGACCCTATGAATAGGGTTTTCATGGTAAGCGGTGTTCAGAGGGGGTTTACCATTGCCTCCCTCTGAGGCTGAGAGGCAGTGACTGGCCCAAGGTCACCCAGTGAGCTTCACGGCTGTGTGGGGATTCGAACCCTGGTCTCCCAGGTCGTAGTCCAACACCTTAACCACTACACCACACTCAGACTTTAAATCTGGAAAGTATACTATTTACCCCATTATTTTTATAGTTAAAAGCATAGCTTGAATAATTTATTTGGAAAGGCATGTCTACCCTACTTTTTGTGTTGAAAAGTTGCTCTGTCAACATTTCAATAAAAATATAGACATTTTAAGAAGCTTTTCTATTTTGCTGTAAACATTTTTTGTTTTTCCAAAACAACTAACCTTGTATGTTGGCTGTAAGCATGGCTGCAATAGGCTTATTGGTAGATCAAGAAGTGTGTATTTATGGATTCTGTAGTACTATTCAGAGTAGCTGCTATTTTATGTTTTGCATACAAGCTCCCATCCACAAACTTTTTACACTAGTACAACCCAACAAGCCAGTGTGGTATTTGAAACTACTCTGGAGTCAGGAACTTATGGTTCCTAGTCACTTCCTCAAAAACATTTACACCAAAGTATTAGGAATTATGCAGACTTAGGCATACTTAAGTGAACTGTGGCTCACTGCGTTTGCAAGCCCATATGCTAGTAAGCCAACACTCTTGAACTTAAATAGGCTTGAGCCCACTGATTGCATTGAAATTGAACAGATATGAGGATCTGTATACAGTACTGTCAAATGGCTGGTGACCATTGGGGCTGGTAGGGTGGAAGGCAGGGAGACCAACAGTAGGTGGAGCCAGAGCCAACAAGTGGCAGAGCCAACTCATTCTAGTTTTGTCCACATCCTCCTCTCTGCTGAGTGCTACAATGGCAACACTGTGACTAAGATGGGGGCTGGCTGAGGATAAACTGAGGATGGTGGGCAATGCCCCACTTGCCCTAACTGACCAGCCTCCACTGCTGTCAAATTTCTCTCAAAACATTCTGTGTGTAAACAAAGAAAGAGTGGTCAATACATCCAATACCTGTCCAAAATTTAATCTCAATAATAATACTGAAGGGAATTAAACAATCTTATATGTACTATAAGGATTAATGGTTAACTCAACAACTATTACAAATCACAGGACTAAATACAATTAGGAACACATTGCAGCACAAGTTTAAATAGCTGCTAGCCCATTGCTTCCTACAGATATACTACAGCATATATTACACACACACCCTTTCATCGAAGACTGGCTCCCAACCCAGCTTATAATTAAAATCTATCCAAACATGCAATATAAGTAAATGGATGTGTGTGTATGATGGAGAGGAGGGATGATGTTTGCACCTCACTATTCTAGCTTCATGTTCTTCTTTCTTGAGTTTCGAGTTGCTTTTTGCCATAGCCTACTGGGCTAGCTTATTCCTTGTGTACAGTTTTAACTACAGCCAATTGCTGAACCTTCAAGTAAAGCATAATCAGTATTCTGATGTGCTGTCTGCAGAGAGATGATCTACATGATGAAAGAAACTTCAACAATAACAAGAAAATCGTACCATCAGTCATGGGACACAATGGTGCGGGGAGTGTCTTAGATGCTAGTCCATAGCTGTCACCCCCAATCTCCCATCTATTGGTGTCTATAAGTTGCTGGGGCCCCTGGTGTCACTGTCTGATAATGGCTTTCCTTCCAGAGACACGTACTAACAAAAACAAACTAAACAGCACAGATGACTTTCCTCAGTAGATAACCCCACACATAATAGACATAGAACAGTGTGGTACTACTTATTGCTGATCTGAAACATCAGTATCCTCAAATATTGAGGAAATCCAGTGCACGTTTTCTATTTTAAAATCTTGCTTCCTTATTAGGTAGTTTATAAATAACTTAAACTGCATTTGTAAATTACCACTTGTGCTTCTTCATCATCAAATTTCAGCAGTTCCAAGGAACAGTCTGCTTCCAAAGGACGATCTAGATCCCAAACCACTTTGTTCACTCGAGCAATAACGGTGTTGTCAGCCAAACCTTGACTAAAAATACGGGCCTAATGAGCTGTTTGTATACAGTAAGAAACAATAGATTTATCTCTTATGTAACATACAAATTGCAATTGGTTGTTCACCCTGAACGAATTTCCTAATCCCACCAGAGCTATTCAAAGATTATTTTTCAAGGTACAACACCTAGATATCAGAGAAGTGTGTGTGTATTGGGGGGCGCTTTTTTATGGGCTTTATTTTCTGATAAAGATTGAATTTCAGAACTAGTTTGCAACCAAAAGAATTCCCATCTTGTAAAAAATGTGTTTTTCCTGCTCGTGCTGAATGGTTATTATATTCTTTGGAATTTGCCTGAATAGATTTACCCCACATGGTTGACACAAATATAGTTTGTGATGGAAGATGGCCAGTGACCACCAACAAATGCCACCCAAGCAATGCATTAAAGAGCACAATGGGAGGACTGAAAACAGCAAAGAATGCTCTTTCCTATGGAAAATGTTAGAAAACACTATAAAACTCCTGGAAAAGCAAGATCATTTTGGAGCTTCCCCTTACCATGAAAATGGGTAACTGGTTCCATTAACTATTCACTGTAGTTAAAAAGGGGAATTTCAAAATCTGTTCTTAGGGCAGTTCTTTTTTTTAGGGCAAGCAAAGTGTTACAAAATAACATGTAAGCTTTCAAGTTCTCCAGAGCTCTTCATCAGGCTAGAAGTTAAACAGAATGTGTGTCGGGGAGTGGGGAGTTGGCTGGTGGTGAAACCATGGAGCCTGCATCTGGTCAGTCTTAGAAAGATGGAATGTGGGAAGAAGCAGCAGAAATTCAAATGAAACCATGGTAGGTGCCATGCAGGTTTCAGGAGGTGAAAGTTTCCCCCCTATTTTGTAGCATTTTGGTTGGCCTAATAAAAGGTATCTTAGATGTCAAACATGGCTACCTTTGCTTCCTAGTTTAAGGAGCTTTAAAGAGCTTCTTAAAAACCAATGCATTCCTAAAGCCCATTTTATATGCCTATTCAGAAGTAAGTCCCATTGAGTTCAATGGGACAACCCCAGGCGAGTGAGTAGGTTGATGAAGGCTGAGGATTGCAGCCCAAGTGGAGCAATAGCTCTAACTGATGTCAGTGAAAGAATGACACAATGAGTGAAAGAAAGTTTGAGCTGTGAGAAAGATCTATTTTGAGGGATGGAGCAGACATAATGCTGTCATTCTCTTAACCACACCCTTTGATATAGCAGCCATGATGTCAAAAATACCATATCCCTGATTCCATGACACACAAGATGACTCATAGCCATGAAGTTGACCATCCCTGCAGGATGCATCACACAGCAACTGCTCTTTGTATCCCCCAAGCCAGGATTTTTGAATTTAATCTGTCTTATCCCTATCAGCTCCAGTGGTTTGTGGATCAAGCTCTTTTGTCAGTTCCAGAGAAGGTTTTTGTAAGATACAAAATTCTGACTTTAATTCAAAATTATTCTACACCTACTGACATCTAGCCAATTCAAGTAGCACAGAACTGCTGCCAACTTTTTTTTAACTTTAATACAACAAACAAACATCTTAACGGTAAGATTATTCCTGTAATAATGTGCTTTTGAAAATGGTAACAAAAATTGCCCACTGAATTTTAGAGAAACAAAGAACAGGAGGAGTGGGGGAAGAGAGCAGTTAGAACACTAGTAAGGATTAAATGCACACATCCGTAGAAGCAACAGAGGTCTCCAAGAGGAACTTTACCTGATTCCACAGGCAATCTGATATGGCGTTGTTTTCCATGATTCAGCATCAACTTGCTTGCCATCAGGTAAGGTAACTTTAATGGGCTGGCTTTCTTTAGCTGCTCGTTCTGCTAGAAGTGCATCATGTTCTGCTTTAAGTTTATGATATATTTCTAGTCTCTGGTTAATGTATTCAGGCCATTGACTCAGCTGCATACAACAGGAAAGGGAGCGAAAAATGACATTTTTGTGGAACATAGTCTTATCAATTACTTCAAGCTTCATCACAATATTATATCTAAAATATTTTATGTATGTTGGTTCCACAGGAACCATGCCATAAATAAAAAAACACAGAGTGGCTGCATGAAACCTTCCTAGCCTTCTTCTATTAAGAGTCTCAGAAGTCATCCAAAGCAGTTATGAGAGAGGGAAACATGTGGGTCTCTGGTTCTATGATCATGTTATTTTACTATTACTTGTTATAACAAAGTGGAACCTTCATATTCAACAGCAGTATACCTCTGAGTACCAAATTATTTTGGGGGGGAAGTAAAATGGAAAGGCTCTTGTCTCCATGAGCTGCCTGAATGCTTCCCAGAGGCATCTGGCCAGCTACTGATGAAAACAAAGTTCTGGACTAGGTGGACCTTTGGGTCTGATCCAGACAGGTTATTTTTATGCTCTTTCTCAACTGCTCTTGAACCAGCTCAGACATCCCTTCATGCCTCTCTGCAACCTCCAGCACATCTCAGCTAAGCCCCTATAATGCTTCCACTTCACAGGGTGATGCTCAGATGTATAGCTGAATCATTGCGCAGATAGGCTTGCAGAAGTTGAGCCACAAGGACCAAATTCTCTACAGGCACCTTCTTGCAGTGTGATATAGAGAGGTCTGTATCAGTAGAGGTCGATTTGAGGGAAGGGGCAAGACAGCTGGTGTGTGGACCGGCGCTGAACTCAAACTGTGATGAAATCATGGAGAGAATGTTTAAGAGCACACCCAGCTGGAAATAAATTGCATAAAAAATCCAGGCAATCTTACTTCCCAGTATATGTGTTCCAGGTCAGCGTTTAATAATTTAAGTACAGGGGCATGCAACCTGTGGGTCTCCAGATGTTGTTGGACTCCAGCTCCCATTGGCCCCAGTCACCACGGCCAATGGTCAGGGATGAAGGGAGTTGCAGTCCAGCAAGATCTGGAGGATCAGCTGTTGCCCACCCTGTGTTAAATGAAGTAGAGATTTACCTCTGAGCGGCCACCATCACCAGTCCCTTCCTTGGTTTTCTTCTTTCCTGGTTCTTTCTTCTTCTCTTTCCCAGCAACAATCTAGAAGAATAAAAGACGACCAAGCCACTTGACTCAAAAAGTGTCATCATGAACAGTGCTAGCTAAATCAGTATTATGAATTTCAGAGGAATGTTGATTTTAACAATTGAATCATTTGTGACCTTAGTATGAGTACATTCTGGATAATTAAACATTTTAGCTGCACAAAAATCCCAGACCATCTTAACAGCCATCTTAATAAACTAAAAGAAAAATTAGATCTTCTATAACAACAACAACACTAATAAACCCAACCAGGGCTGTCGAGTGGGAGTCGTGGGAGTCGGGAGCAATTTTGGGTGGAGTGGGAAGAAATGTACCGACTCTGACTTCAAAATAAATTTTGATTGACAAATTTTTTAAAATATAAATTCAAAATGTCAAAGAAGTTTCCCATGAAGTCAGCTATAGTTGAGCATTTCACCATAACTCAAGATGGAAAACATTTTGTGTGTCAGTGTATGACACAGGACCCAGATGAAGACAAATGCTGTGATGCCAAGATCAGCGCATACTGAGGCAGCGATAAAAACGCTCTGAGAGCTTCCAATTTAAAAAGACATTTACAGCACTTTCGAGGGCTGTGGAGTCAGAAGCAATTTTGGGTGGAGTCGGACAGTAGACAAATAGGAGTCAGAGTGGGATTTGGAGTCGAAGGTTTGGCGTACAGACTCTACAGCCCTGAACCCAACTACCAATTTCTGGGAGATTCTGGGGGTGAGCTGTGTTTGGGTCCTGGGTGAGAGCCAGGAGCCTGAGAGGGTGTGTATGTTAGAAATAGGAGGAACTGATATGGGTTTTATTTATTAGTAATTTGTATTGGTGCAACACTTGTATATGCAATATTATGTATTTTTGTAACATTTGTTTAGGGTTTTTTTTGTATTTTGTAGCATTATATGATAAAAGTATGATTATTTCTGTATATTTTTGACATTTCTATGATTGTAAACTGCCTTGGGTGCAGTGATGTAGAAAGGCGGTATACAAATTAAAAATGAAATGAAATGAAATTTGAGGATGTTAAACCAGAACTATCATTAGAAGCTAAAATGATGAAACTGAGGTTATCATACTTTGGACACATCATGAGGACACAGGATTCACTAGAAAATACAATAATGCTGGGAAAAACAGAAGGAAGTAGAAAAAGAGGAAGGCCAAACAAGAGATGGATTGATTCCGTAAAGGAAGCCACAGACCTGAACTTACAAAATCTGAACAGGGTGGTCCATGACAGATGCTCTTGGAGGTCACTGATTCATAGGGTCGCCATAAGTCGTAGTCGACTTGAAGGCACATAACAACAACAAAATGCTGAAGGTGACTATAGCTAAGCAGCTACAGATAGGCTGTCAAGATGGGCACTGCATTTCAGGAGACCCTCAGCGTAGCCTGCAAGCTTCTCTTTGAAGAAGAGGGCTGAAATACTGCAGTTCCCCGCCCCCTTTCCCAGAAACACAGGTCATGCAAATGTATAAACCATTAGCCAGGAGCCTTATATTGCCAAACATGAAAATGTTGAGGACTACTGACTTGATGATTCAAATCTGTCTGGTTAAAAGCAGGAATCTCAAAACAATTTGTGGCTGTAGGCCACTGGCACTAGGCCACTGGCTATCTCTCACGAGCAAATGTACTACGGGGATTTCAATGTACGTCTGTTGTACTTCAATGCATTTTTATCTTCTTTTTATACACTTGATTTAGGATTACGGATCAATTAATTAGAAACTGTCACCATGCCAGGATGTTCTGCGCTCAGAATTGCTAATAAATCTGCAACTGAGACCACTTAGTCCAGCATTCTGTCTCCAGCAGAAGCCAACCAAAATGCCTCAAGGAAACACAAAGATGGAGGCAGAGTTGCCCTCAGCATCGGGTGATCAAACAGGTATATTGCCTTTAAACATGGCACATGAAGCTTGTGGCTAATTTTTAATTTATTAGATACCTAGGCTGCTCTACAGAAGAGACAGCAGTTCACAATCTACAACTAAAACAAGAAAACTTTGAGCACCTCAAAAAAGAAATACAAGAGCAAGGATTTTTTTTAAAAAAAATCCAGCTTTAAAAAAGCTAAATTGAATGAAAGCACTGTTTTTAAAAAGAGGCTTTAAAAGAAAGAGCTGTGGGAGAGCATCATTTTGCACAGAAGGTCCCAGGTTCAATCCCTGGCATCTCCAGATTGGACTGGGAACATCCCCTGCCAGAAACCCTGGATTGCTGCCAGTCTGTGTCAGCAATAGTGAGCTAGATGACCCAATGGTCTGACTCAGTCTAAGGTTGTTCCTGTTTCACCTGGCTGCCATACAGGAAGGTTTGCCACGCAAGTCCTCTCGGACTGAAAGTTCCACAGTTGCCACCAGCAGCCAATTCTCCATAAGCAACCCCATCTACACGCCACCCTGAGCTCCTTGGAGAAATACAATACGATATTTTTTTTAAATGGAGGAAAGAATTTTAAATAACTGCCATGGAAGAAAAGAAAAGCAAGACTGGGAACAAGGGTGGTGCGGTGGCTAGGACTGGAAGAGAGCGATTAATTGGACTTCAAATTGGACTTCAAATGACAACATCATGCTTCACTTTTATAGTGCCACTTTTTAGCGTGGAAAAGATGTCCACACACTCCATACAGCCCACGTGCACGCATTCCAGGGGTCAGGTCCCTGCCCCGAAGGGCTTGTAAGTCTACATTCAAACACTAGTGGTTGGGAGGAAAGCAGGGAAAGAAAACGAGTTCTTTCATTTCTATGTGTTTGCGGTCAGCTCCAGCCGGACCTGGGAGGCGCGCCGAAGGTTCACAGCAAAAGGTGGGCTGCATGAGAGCAGCCTTCTCGCGCTTCAAACCCAAGCAGGGTTGCCGCGGAAGCCTCTCTGAAAGCGGACGTGTGTGTCAAACTGAGAGAGCCCCAAGGAGGCCTCGTTCCTTTGGAGGGCCCGAAGAGCCGCCGCCGCCGCCCCACACGTTGAAAGGGGAGAGCCGGCAGCAAGTGGAGCCCCCTTACCTGCTCCTCTGCCGCCGCCACCGCCGCCATCCTCCTTTCCTTCTCCTTTCCCCCACAAGTGGAGCAGGTCCGGCTTGGCGATGAAGCGCCGATGACAGGAACAAGCCGCGAACTCTCCCGGGTGGCGTCAACCGCGCAGGCCCGGGCAGCTGATGCAACGCCCGCAACGTGGTTTCCCGGCCCTCCCAGGCCGGCCGCGAGGGGCAGGCCGGTGGGCGGAGCGTATAGACTCTGGCCCGGGTGGCGGAACTAGAGGTTGCTGGCTCGTTGGGACGAAGACGAGACTAACCCGTGTGTGGGTCTCCCTCGCGCAAGAGCTTCCATTTCAGAGAGGGGACAAGCCTGGGGACCAAATAGCGTTTGAGCTGCTCCGCTGTTGCGTTTTTCCCTATACCTAGGAAAGCCCCTCACAAGGCAGAGTTCCTATATGGTCAGCAACAATTATTAGCAAGGTGGCAGTGATCTTATTTGGAAATTATTTAAAATCGGACCTTCAGTATTGCGGCACTGACCCTTTGGAATTCCCTCCCCTTAAATCAGGGGTGTAGTCATCCAGGGTCTCAGGGGGCTTTGTTGTTGTTGTTATGTGCCTTCAAGTCGATTACGACTTATGGCGACCCTATGAATCAGTGACCTCCAAGAGCAACTGTCATGAACCACCCTGTTCAGATCTTGTAAGTTCAGGTCTGTGGCTCCCTTTATGGAATCAATCCATCTCTTGTTTGGTCTTCCTCTTTTTCTGCTCCCTTCTGTTTTTCCCAGCATTATTGTCTTTTCTAGTAATGCTGGGAAAAACAAGGGAGTAGAAAAAGAGGAAGACCAAACAAAAGATGGATTGACTCCATAAGGAAGCCACAGACCTGAATTTACAAGATCTGAACAGGGTGGTTTATAACAGATGCTACTGGAGGTCGTTGATTCATAGGGTCGCTAGAAGTCGAAATCAACATTAAAGCACATAACACACAGTTTTTGGGGAGTGGGGTCCCAGCAGGGTCACTATGTCTTCAGCATCCTACGACCTGATCAGCATGAAAGGGGAGTATGTTAGTCACTGAGAAGAGTCTTTTAACATGCTTCTTTGTCCTTTCCTGCTGATGGGAACCAATAACAGTGAAAGGGGGTGGGTCAGACTCTTCTCAGTAGCTAACACTCTCCCCTTTCATGCTTAGTGGCTCCTGAGGATCTCTGTTTTTGTGGGAAAAGGCATTAACAAGGATCTTATTCTCAACCCAGCAGCAAAAAAGGGGGGGGGCGTGGCTTTGACTATTATGAAAGGACCCTGTTTTGCGTTTGCCACTACATTACTGCCTTAAATACTAAACAGGTGCCTTCTCTGTTATCTTTTCGGCATATACTGAAGACCTTCCTCTTGCAACAAACCTTTTAAGTCCCAGTCTGTGCCTGTGCTGGAAATGCTTTTTAAGATGTTTTTTAAAATTGTTTTTTAAAGATGCCTTGTTTTAATATGTTTTAAACTCTTTTGTTTTTAATACGTTTTAAAGTGCTTTCAGTGTTTTTGTTTGCCACCCTGGGCTCCTTCTGGAAGGAAGAGTGGGATACAAATTTAATAATTAAACAATAAATAAACCAATGATGGAGAAACATGTGGCCCTCCCAATGTTTTTGGATTCTAATTCCCATCAGCCCCAGCCAGCATAGCCAGTGATCAGAGATGACAGGCATTGTAGTTCAGCAACATCTGGAAGGTCACTGGCTTCCCCTGCCTTAGCTTTAAATGATTTTTATGCTGCTTTTCAGGACTGTGTGTCCTCCTAAAGTAAGGAGTCATAGACAACCAGCACCACAATTGGAATCCACAGATAAATTAAAACTCTTGGAATGTAAAACTAGGATACAAAAGAAGCAGAAGGCAAAACATGTAAATTCAGTTTAATAACTGCTCCAGCTTATCTTAACCAAAAGCTGATTGGAAAAGAAAAGGCTTTAAGGGCGCTTTCCAGACCCTTGCTGTTTTGCAGATGGGATTCAATGGCATATGTTTATAACCTGTTTATTTGCAGGAAATGTATATGTTCCCTTCCAGATAATGTTGGATGACACTGCTCATTCGTTGAGTATACATTCTGATTTGTTTGCAGGGATGTTATATGACATTGTGTCAAACAATTGCTATCCCACACTTTCCAGTGCATTTCCTAACCTCCCTGTGAGCCTTGTGCAAACAATTCAAGATGAATGCTCAGTAGGCCATTGGGAAGCAACAGGTTGTATAGCTTCCCTGCAAAAAAATTGTTCTGAATGCTCAATAAATAGGCCATCTGGAAGGGATCGTTATATAACTCCCTGCAAATAAATCACAATGAATGCTGAGTAAGCAGCCCATAAACTTTGAGCAAACAAATCAGGATGAATGTTCAATAAGCAGGTTGTCTGGAAGCAATCTAAAGTTCCTTTAAAAGATATTGGAGTGGACAGTCCTGCCTGTTCTGCCAAACTGCCTCTATTTCCTTTTCAGCCTGAGGGCTGCATTCCCTCATGAGCAACTTCTGGATGGAGGGGCACAAGTCAGTGAGGAAGAGACGAGAAGAACCTCACGTGAGTGAGGGCCAAGACAAAGGTGGGTGGGCAATGCATGGATGTGACTCTTACCATTTTATTATTATTATTATTATTATTATTGTCATCGTTATTGTTATTTTATATCCTGCCTTTTCCCCAGAACTGGGACTCAAGGTGGTTTACAAAATTTAAAACAAATACAACATGTAAGTAACAACCAGGGCTGGCTCCAGGCATGCCGGGGCTCTTGGGCACCAGCCTGCCCCGGGCCCCACCGCTCCCCTTCTGTGATCTGCGGCAGGAACTGTGGGTTGCAGGATGGGAGCTTCTGAGCCGCCCACCATCCCCCCACTTCACCTACCTTTCTCAGCTGTTTTTTGCAGCTGCGTGCGCAGGGTTGCCATCAGTCAAGATGGCAGCCGAGGTTTCCATAAGGGGCTGAAGCCTCTGCCGCCATCTTGGTTGATGGCATGCACGCACGCGCATTGCTGCCATCAGCCAAGATGGTAGCAGTGGCTTTAGCCCCTTACGGAAACCTCGGCAGCCATCTTGAGTGATGGCAGCCCTGCACGCACTGCAAAAAACAGCAGAGAGAAAGGTAGGTGAAGCACGGGGATGGCGGGTGGCTCAGATCGCAGAAGGGGAGCGGAGGGGCCCCTCAGGGGCCCCTGTAGCTCCAGGGGCCCTCGGGCCAGTGCCCCACCTGGCAGCCCTTTAGAACCGGTCCTTGTAACAATATGTAAGTAAAACATACAGAAAGTTATAATTAAAATGTAATTAAGCTATCTATAGAATTAACACCATTTAAAACAGTGGTTTTTTTAAAAAACCCACAAAATAATAAATAAATACAACAGCACCCTGTTCATAGCCCTACAGTCAGTTCCCAAAAGCCTGTGGGAACAGAAATGTCTTCACCTGCTGACAGAAGGACAACAGGGAGGGAGCTAGTCTAAGCACTCTAGGAAGGGAGTTCCAGAGCCTGGGGGCAGTCACCAAGAAAGCCCTTTCCCATGTTCTTACCAGACGTGTCTGTGAGGGTGGCGAGACGGAGAGCCGGGCCTCCCCTGATGATCTTAGATTTCTGATAGGCTCAAATGGAAGATACAGTCCTTCAGATACCTTTGTACAGTAGATTATATTCCAGCCAGGCAAAAGTCAGAAGCTTACATATCACATATGCCCTCCATCTTCCTTCTAGATGAGCAAGTGGCATTATCACAGTTCAAGGCTATTACTGGCTACTAGCTGTGATGCTACTGTCAGAGGCAGCATGCTTCCAAATGCCAGTTGCTGGAAACCGCAAGAGGGGACAGCGCTCTTGCACTTGGGTCCTGCTTGTGGGCTTCCCAAAGGCATCAGGTTGGCCACTGTGAGAATGGGATGATGGATTAGATGGGCCTGATCCAGCAGTCTCTTAGGTTCTTAAGGACACCTTCCAGCTAGGCAAAAGCACTGAAACAAGGTGAGATGCATCATCTAGCGAAGGCACATAGCCCAGGAAAGTCCTGAGGACCAGAAAGCGAGGTCTGGAGGGCTGCATTTGGCCCTAGGCCTGATGTTCCTGTTGGGAGTAGGGTTGCTAGGTCTCTGGTTTTTGCCCAAACACTCTGGTTTTGGGGGGTCCTCTCTGGGTCTGTCGGGAGTCACCTTAATCTCTGGACTCTTAGCTTTCATTTTTTTAAAAAAAAATAATTTTCTAGGTGGTCTGGTTCAAAATTAGGGTTGCTAGGTTCATGGCCTGAGACTGATCCTGTATCTTTAGGAGAAGAGAAAGTCAGCCAAGTGTAGGTGTTTTTGCAACCCTGTAATGGGAAAAACCACAAGGTGGAATTCTCCCTTCCCCCTGCACAACTTTTAAAGATACAAAAGATCTCTTGGTTGCCAGGCCCAGACTCCAAGAGGTCTTCTGTATCTTTAAAGGGTGTGCAGGGGGAAGGGAGAATTCCACCTTGTGGTTTTTCCCATTACAGTGTTGCCAGAACACCTGCACTTGGCTGAATTTACTCTTCTCTTAAAGATACAGAATCATTCTCAGGCCCTGAGCCTGGCAACCCTAATACTCAGAGAAATTCACACTGAAATGCTGATGAATTTTCATGAGGACTGTAAAAAAAAAGAAATCGCAGACAGGAAAAATAAGAAACAGAGAAACCAGAACCAACAGATTAGCCCACCCCTCAGATTACCTGAGGCACCTGTCAGGGAAGGTGAGTTGGTCTGCCAGAATATGTATTTTATGACATGTTTATAGATTCCCTCCTCTTTTTGCCCCACAACCCAAAGTAAAAGAAAAATGCGAAATAAACCAGTTATTTGATGGCTGCTTTACATTTCTCAATTTTACTTCATACAAATATATAGGTAGGTAGATTATACAGCCACAAGAGTGGCTGTATACTATAGCCAGCGGGGATTTTTCACATTCCACAATGTTAAATTGAAAATACCCCCCATGCCATTCTGATGCTTCCCATAAGCTCATTTCAAAACAAAACCTTACATAACTTATAGTCCTGAACTCAGAAACGCTTGCTTAACAACCCTGTCAATTTTCATGGCGATACACAAAACAGTCAGAGAGAATAGACAGTTCAAAGTGTAAAAAGAGAGAGAAAAACCTCAGAGCCCTTTTGGACTTTTTTCTCTGAGAGTTCTCATAATCTGTTGAAATTCATTAAAAATCAGCCATGTTCACAGAGTACCTGTAATCCTAATACTGATGTTGCCCCATACTATGACCTTCATCTGCTGCAGTTTAAAAGTTTAAAAAATGCCTGGCTGATTTTTAATTAATTTAATAAATTTTGGCTGGGACCCAATGATAACGCGGAACATGCTCAGTAAGAACCAAAGCCTCACAGCTGCTGGGCTTGCCTAATTGGGGCCACAGAATTTGATTTCATGTGAGACAGTCATGGCTTCCCTCAAAGAATCCTGGGAAGTGTAGTTTGTGAAGGGTGCTAAGAGACTCCTAGTCCCCTGAGAGAATGGTTTAACAGTCAGCCACTCTGATTGAAGGTCTGTGAGGGGAACAGGGCGTCTCCTAGCAACTCTCAGCACCCTTCACTAACTACACTTCCCAGGATTCTTTGAGAGAAGCCATGACTCTCCAAAGTGAAATAAAGGCCTGGTGTGGATGTGGCCAGGGAAAGCTTTGGTTTAAATTTGGGTGGGAGGCCACATGTGTCTGCTGAAGAATAAAAAGGTGGGGGAAAGGCTGAAAAAGAATGATTCTGTTTACAATGTTTTCCTTTTGAAAAGGAAATGGGCTTCCCTTCTGCCCAGTGCCCACCCACCCAATCTCTTCTCCTCCCACTCCCTGCCCCTTCCCTGGGTCAGTGTTGGACTACAACCTGGGAGACCAGGGTTCGAATCCCCACACAGCCATCAAGCTGACTGGGTGACCTTGGGCCAGTCACTGCCTCTTAGCCTCAGAGGAAGGCAATGGTGAAATCACCTCTGAATACCGTTTACCATGAAAACCCTATTCAAAGGGTTGCAATTGGTGGGGATTGACTTGAAGGCAGTCCATTTTCAAACATGGTTGCATAGAAATAAATCCCATTGAACTAAAAAAATATGCAAACGATCAAACCCACCCTCCCTTCTCCTTCCTCTTATCCCCTCCTCTTGCCCCTTCCCTCCCTCTTTCTTTGCCCCTCCCTCCCCATCCCCTTCCAATCCCCTCTTTCCCCTCCCCTTCCTCCTCCCCTCCCCATGGTCAGTTTTACCTATCTTAAACATGATTGCATGGAAGTAAATACCATTGAACTCTATAAGCATGCAAATGACCAAACCTGCCCTTTCCTCCACCTTCCTTTGCCCCCTCCAATACGCTCCTTCCCACCCCCCCTCCTCCTCCCCCATGGTCAGTGTTTCCTATCCTAACCAAGATTGCATAGGAGTAAATCCCATTGAAAATAAGCATGCAAATGATCAGACCTGCTTTTCCCCTCTCCTCTCCTCTCCCTTCCTCCTCCCCTGCCCACTCCCCCCCTCCCCCCCTCGGTCAGTTTTACCTATCCTAAGAATGATTGCACGGGAGTAAATCGCACTGAATTTAATAAATATGCAAATGATCAAACCTGTCCTTCTCCTCCCCTCCCCATCCTGCCTGCTCCCCTCCCAGTCCTCCCCTCTGCATTTTCTCCCCTCCCTCCTCCTCCCCTCCCCATCCTCTGTGGTCAGTTTCACCTATCCTAAGCATGATTGCAGGGGAATAAATCCCATTGAATTCAATAAGCATGCAAATGATCCAAACTTGGACAGGATCCCATTTCTTACCTCCCGGATTAAAAAGCAGGGAAATTCACTAAGAGGCAAAAAACCTTGTGGTTTAAGAACATACCTATAGCCCACAGCTATTCTATTAAACTTTAAAAAGCAGGGAAATTGGGCAGCTATAGTGAATACACCAGGGGAGCAGGAGACCTGAACTCCTCTCTGAGATATTGTACTGCCCTACAAATTGGTCAAAATGCAAACACCATTTGGGTTGGTCTTTCACAGTCCAATCCACTTCCTGTGTAGCTTGGAAGAATTTGGTAAAATGTGCCTCTGAGCATATGATGAGTGGTGGCAACACCTGCAATCAGCCCAAATAACAGAAACAAGACATGTGCTGTGCTGATCTTGTTTTAGCAGGGAGGAAGCAACATTATTAAGACAGTTGATATAGTTCAGATGGTCACTTTGAATATGTCTGATTTCCTTTGCAATTTTAGTGAAGTTTCCTATAGGAAATCATTTTCTTTTGTTTCTATTTCTGTGAATATGTGAAGTACAGCAACTCTTTGCAAAATTTATACTAAAAAAACTCCAAACATAATTGTGGAATAATGGCACTGACTTCTGCAGAATAGTCTCCAGTGGACCTCAGGAGTGTCTCAATTTGCACAAGATAAAACAGTGGGAGGTGAAATATATTCTAGCAAAATGCTAGGTGTGCTCTATGTTTTTAATTGACCGTGCCCACCTGGCCTTAAATAAAGTGGTTTAAACACAGCAGACTGAAAACATGCATCCTCTTTTTTCCAACAGCTAGAGTCATTGCTGAAGTAGCAACATATTGAAATCAGTCTGATTTTTCATCAAACTGCAGGTCCAAATTCCACTGTTAATGCACCCAAAATAGAACTAGAACATAACCTGCAATTTGAAACACAAAAGGCTGTCTTCACCATCATATGACACTGACCAATAAAAAGGCTTTGAAATTAATAAAAATAAATTTGACACAGATTTCTGGGATGAATAATGAGGGAAATAAAATTTTCTAGTGTAGATTCTCTGTTGAAACATTAATAACACAGGAAAGAAGCAAAGTAAGAAGAACACTAGCAAACATACAAAAATATAATTCTCCATCTTTGGAGATGGCAGGTGTTGCCACCACTCACCATATGCTCAGAGGCACGTTACCAAATTCTTCCAAGCTACACAGGAAGTGGATTGAACTGTGAAAGACCAACCCAACTGGTGTTTGCATTTTGACAACTTTGTAGGGCAGTCCAATATCTCAGAGAGGAGTTCAGGTCTCCTGCTCCCCTGGTGTATTCACTATAGCTGCCCAATTTCCCTGCTTTTTAAAGTTTGATAGAATAGCTGTGGGCTATAGGTATGTTCTTAAACCACAAGGTTTTTTGCCTCTTAGTGAATATAGGATAAAGACAAAATGAGGGGGGGGGAGACTTTTGGCAGTCTCATTGGATATCCCCCAAGGGTGGGAGGAAATGACTTCGAGAGAACTTAATTTTTTTGGGGGACAGGAAATAATGTTATTTAAAAGAGAAATGAAAAGCTCCAAAACCACCAGTGGTTTCTGGAAAGCGGCACAATGTTAATACTATGTAATAAATATAGCCAGGAGATGGCAGTAAAGGTACACATTTTAGGGTAAAATTCTTTGTGACCTTGATTCTGGTTACATTCATTTAACCTTTTTTTCCATTGTGAGGTTTTTTGTTTGTTTGTTCTGTTTTGCAATCTTATTGCACTGGTAATTCATGTGAAATTAGCTCTTGGGATCCAACACAAAGTGGCATTGTAGGTCAACCAGGACCAGTTCCAGGTTTGAGAGAGACATGGGCAAAGTTCACTTGGATTGAGGCACTTCCCCTGTTGGTGGGTCCTGGCAAGCTTACCTGGCACTAGTGGTAGCCAGTGTTAGTGTTGGGTTGCTGAAGGCCCCCATTTAAATTTCCCACAATACATCAGAGCAACCATATATCAATAACTTTGTGGGAAATTTAAAAAGCAGCTAAACCCAGCTGCCTGGTGCAGCTCAAAACACTGGGCCGAGGAGGAAATAATTAAAGGGGGCTCAGGGCAGGCGTCAGTGGTGGGCTGGTCCTTCCATGATGCTGGGGCCCTGACAGCTGCCCAAGGATGCCAGGTGTTTATGGTGGCCTGAGGGCCAACACATGTTTAAAAAATGTTGAACAAATCAGGTTTGTTAAACTTAGGTCTGGAGACACAGTTGTGGTTTTACTGGTTTCAGCACATCTCCACCTCTGTTTTCTGAAAGCAGTGGTGCACGACATTACTCAAACTCTGCCCCTTTTTACTTCAAAACCTGGGAAATTTGTGACTGCGCATTTTAACTTGAAGTCAGCTTCCCACAAACTTCAAAACTGGTTGGCCATCAACCCTTTGCCACTCCAGGTGTGTCCAGTGGAAAAGCTTTGCTGTAGAGACAGTGATTGGTCCAATCCTTTGCTGTGGGTGGTCCTAAAAAGTCTGACATCAGCAGTGGGGAAGGGAGGTGTGTCCAGCCATGGGCAAATACGTTTCAAACTGCAGCCAGATGAAATGGTCTTGCTACTTTTGAAACAACCAGTGTGTACATAGCCTTAAAACCAAAGTAGATGTGATATTGTGTGAATGCAATTCACATGGGAATTTTAAAATGTAAATAGCAGCTGTGGCGCAGCCTGAGCAGAATTGGGACCATGGGGGTAAGAGGAGGAAGTTTTTTTTTTTCAATAGTTTTTATTCAGATTTTCATAAAACATACAAGACAAAATCATAAAACATTCAAGTTAACCCTTTCTCCTCTGCTGTGGTACCAGTGAAAATCCCCCTCCCTTCAGCTGTCATTTGCATTGGGAGGGAAACTGATTAATGTGTATTAAATCTGCCTGTAACCTGCAGTCTAATCATAGGCATGCTTACTCATAAGTACATTAAGTCCCACTGAGTTCACTTTCTCCCAGGGAAAGTGTTGTTATTGCAACTTACTATTTCATTGATTCCTATTATAATCAGACCACAAAACATCTCCAAAGTATAAAAAATGAAAAGGAAAAAACAGTTGTGTGAATGGATTCTACTTAGTAACATGAGACAAAAAATGGATTCCATTTATTAGCTTCTGAAATGCACACAAAAGTCCATCTGTGCTGATTTCTATGCATGGCCCTGGTATTTACACAATCTGCCTTGCGTGTGTCACCTTGGGTGAACAAAATGAGCACAGTCTATCCCGTAAAAACCACAGCTACCAAGCACAGAAAGGGCAATGCTTTGTATAGGTGAAACGTCATGGGTCAAATCCTAAGTGGGTGAAGACTGGTGTAAATATTGAGCTGTATACATTTCCATCGAGTATCATGTTAAATTTACTTAAAAATTGTGGTTAGAAGGATTGAGTGGAATTGGAATGTTATTGAGTTCACATTCTTCTTAAAACAGGCTGTAAAGAAAGTACCCAGGAAAATACAATCCAAGGAAATAACAGTGTGGAAAATGGAAGCTGATGCTAATGCTGGAGGCTTGAAATGGGACAATAAGGCCTTCTACAAATGGGGTAAGAAGTCACTATTAAAATCAATATGATGCATTCAGTTTTGAAGGCCCTTGGGTATACATCAGCTTCTTTTGAAGCTAAGGTCTACTTCAACCATCCTAGGAAAAGTTCCCTTTTAGCTAGGCTAGGACATAAAGCAGATTTTAATGTTTTCTATTAACATTTTCTTTTGAGGAGTGGAGAGTGAGACCTCATCAGGAAATTCAAAAATGAAGCTTCTTGATCTCAAACTGACTTTTCAAACCCAAGAAATAGTTGGGAAGTTTGCAAGATTTCTAACGCGATGAATTTCATTGCCTGTGTCTACCTAGTGTTATAAAAATGTAATCGGAGACTCATATTTCCTTTTGTTCTCTGGAAAGCACATCAAGGGGTATTTTTGGGTAAAATTAGGCTCCATGTGTACAGTCTAAAATGGGAGTCACAGGGTGCTTGCAGACAGTTGCTATTTTGGGATGGGATTCAATCACATACTGGCAATTCAGATTGTGCTATTACAGTTATTTTGGAGGTCTTTTGAAACAAACCTTCTTCCTCCAAAGATTGGACTTTTGTGATAGGGAAAATTTTGAGGGGACGACGACTGGAAAGTGTATTTGCTTCACACAATGTAATTGAACTTCCCCATGAACCAATTGGAATGAATGCTCAATAAATAGCCATTGTCGCCTAATCTCCCTGCAAACAAATCGGAATGATTTGCTCAAGAATCTGGAATCGCCCGCAGTGGATTTTTCTCCCTGGAATGAGCCCAGCTTTTTCATTCACCTTCATAATGTATGACAATGTATATTCTAATGAATAGAATGACAGTACTCTTGGATGAAACAGATTATCTTGACCCATCCCAGTCTGGGTTCAGGCCTGGTATGGGACTGAATTGGCCTTGGTCGCCCTGATGGATTACCTTTATCGGGAGAAGGACAGGGGGAGTGTGACCCTGTCATTCTTACTTGATCTCTCAGCGGCTTTTGATACCATTGACCATGGTATCCTTCCGGGCCGACTTGGTGAAATGGGTATTGGAGGCATTGTTTTACAGTGGTTCCGATCCTATCTCCAGAGTCGTTCTCAGAGAATAGCATTGGGTGACTGTCTTTCGGCCCCCTGGCAGTTGTGCTGTGGGGTGCTGCAGGGTACCATCTAGTCCCCCATGCTGTTTAGCATCTATATGAAGCCCTTGGGAGCAGTCATCAGGAGATTTGGGGCGAGGTGTCAGCAGTATGCTGATGATATGCAGCTCTATTTCTCCGTAACATCTGAATCTGGAGAGGCTGTGCAAGCCCTGGACCGCTGCCTGGACTCAGTGGTGGGCTGGATGAGGGCCAATAAACTGAGTCTGAATCCTAGCAAGACGGAGGCGCTGTGGGTTGGTGGTTCCCGAGTTCAGATAATTGGTCAGTTGCCTGCTTTGGATGGGGTCGTAGTCCCTCTGAAAGAGCAGGTCCGTAGCCTGAGGGTGCTCCTGGATCCATCTTTGTCACTAGAGGCCCAGGTGACCTCAGTGGCTAGGAGTGCCTTTTACCAGCTTCGGCTGGTGAGACAGCTGCAGCCATTTCTGGACTGGGATAGCCTGACCACTGTTGTCTACACACTGGTAACCTCCAGGCTGGATTACCGTAATGCACTCTATGTGGGGCTGCCCTTGAGGTTTGTCCGGAAGCTGCAGCTGGTGCAAAATGCGGCGGCAAGACTGCTCACTGGAGCAGGGTATCGCCAACATGTCACCCCGCTACTGAAAGAATTGCACTGGCTGCCCATTTGCTGCTGGGCCAAGTTCAAGGTTCTAGTTTTGGTGTACAAATCCCTATGCAGCTCAGGACCAGGATACCTGAAAGACCATCTTACCCCTTATATACCCAGTCGATCACTGCGCTCTGCAGGTGAGGGCCTCCTGCAGATACCATCTTATCAGGAGGTTTGTTCTGTACAATATTGGAAATGGACCTTTAGTGTGGTGGCACCTACCCTGTGGAATTCCCTCCCTTTGAATATTAGGCAGGCGCCATCTCTGATATCTTTTCGGCGCCTTTTGAAGACTTTTCTTTTTCAACAAGCCTTTTAAGTTGAGAGCTATCCCAGTCTGTGTCTGTGTCAGAATTGCTTAATATGTTTCTTAATAATGTTTTAACCCTTTCTTTAAAAGTTTTTTTAAAATGTTTTTAACGCTGTTTTGTCTTAATGTATTTTAAGATTTGTTTTTATGATGTTTTAAAGTGTTTTTAGTGCCTTGTTTGCTGCCCTGGGCTCCTGCTGGGAGGAATAGTGGGATACAAATTAAATATATAATAATAATAATAATAATAATAATAATGTATATTTCTGCTTTTCCTGTTCGCTATCACCTGCAGCTTGAATTTAGGAACTTTAAGTGATGCCCTGGGCTCCTACTGGGAGAAAGTGTAATAAATATATAATAAACATATGATTACATAATATGCTGTTTCAGTTAACATCTCCATAAACAAGCTTGCATGCAGTGCTGATCAACATAATCCTGAGTGTTAAAGTGGTTGCCTCAAAAGCTTAACATTCTGATTGGAATCATGATTATTCTTTAAACATTCATTCATAATCTCCCCCCCCCAAAAAAACATATATATCAATTTTAAAAAGAGTTGCAGAATTGCTATCTGGATTGGGGAGGGGTAGTTTGATGCATAACAGAACACCCACCCACCCCAATTAGTACTGTGCGGTCTATGCAAAACTCAAGGAACTGACCTCAATGCTGGTGAGAAAGTGCTTTCTTGGAACAAAACACAGTGAGCAGGCTTCCAGAGTAGTCCTACTACTCAAATAATATTCCATCAGTACACACACTTAGTGGTCTAAGTTCCTAGAAACCTAGTTTCTCCGAAATATATACTTCACTGCACATATTTTCCAAGTTGCTAGATGTGCAGCTGGTTGGATTTCTCACATGGTTGTCCCAAATGTGCTTAGCAATTTTACATAAATCATGCAAAAGTGAGACAGAAGCTTTTCTAGAAGATGATGGGTGCATAGTTTCAAAGACTGTTTATTTCCTTAATTGGAGACTGTCAGGTGTACTCCTCGGGCAGAAGCTTCCATTTATAGTCAGACAAGTCCCTACAAGCCAGTGATTCTAGGTTTTGATCAAACAATGACTCCTCTTGTAACTTGGATTTATATCCACCTAAAAGAAATATTTTAGAACAATCCTAATTGAGGAGAGGGGGAGTGCAAGGGCATGAGGTGGGGATGTTTTTCTTCTTCTTCCATGGTTTCTTTAAAAATCCCCTCTGATTTCTAGGGGAGGGAAGTAACTAGGCCAGCACCAGGCTGGTGTTGTTGAGATCAAACCTATGTACTGTGTTTTAAATTTTTTTAAAAAAAATCTGCTGCCAGATTAATCACGGACACATTTTTAGCTGATCAAAAAATATTTAAATCAATTACTTTTACTAATTAATTGACTGAACATTGCAACCCTACAAGTAACAGATCCAAAGCTGCACCAATAATATTCAGTTCAAGGCCTGCTCAAGGGAGCCCAGCCAGAATTCAATCAATATAATTAAATTATTATTTTTTAAAAAATGCATCTCTTTCAAAGAGTTAGTAGTAATAGTAAAGATTATGTGGAATGAATGAATCACATCATTTTTTTAAAAATCACTAAACTGGGGTGGGAGTAGAGATGGGGAGTGTTTCTGTTAAGGATCACATTGCCGTGGAGGGGTAATCTGTTAGGGGTGGCATGCCAGTGATGGGCAGGCTGAAGCTACCAGTGGGCAGGACCAAAGGCAAAAGTGTGAGGGCCACATATTCTTTCTCTCCCTCTCTCTCTGACACTCCCTTTCCCTCCCTCTCTTTTTGATACCCTCCTCCCCCCACATCTCCAACTTTCCCACTCACTGCTGGGGGTGGGCCAGAATTTCTCTTGTTAGAGGTCTGAAATGATTGCCCTACCTAGCAATGCCTGTATGACTGTTTTCCCACAGAACACGAGCTCAGCCTTTACTATTCGCCTAGCAAGGCCTCTGGATCTACCAGGGGCTTGGGAAGTCAGGTTAGTTGAGATACAATACCCACGTAGCTGGAACAATATATCATCTGATGGCCGCTTTGAAATTTCTAATGAAAGAACAGTATGGACCTGCTATCTGCGATGTGGCTATTACTCAAGCATCCCTGAACTGGTGGAAAACATGAACAGCGTTATACGAAGCCAGAGCAGCAAACGCCCCGCTGCGGTCCTGCACTACGACCAAGTGACTAGAAAGGTTAGCCTTAAATCAGATGATGGTTATGCTGTTAAAGCCGGCAAAGAACTAGTATACCTATTAGGGATGATACCCAACACCCTAGCGCTACAGATGCCCTATACAGCAGACATTACAGGAGGGTTCAACACTCTGTACATATACACAGACATTGTAGAGCATCAGGTAGTTGGGGATTTCTATGTACCCTTATTGCGGTCCGCACTGGTGCGTGGTCAGAATAACGACTGTGTCAACATTGTTTATGACAAGCCACACTACATTCCTGTGAGTAAGCATGATATTGACACCATTAATGTTGAGATAAAGACGGACCAGAACAAAAATGTGTCATTTCGTTATGGAAAGGTGATTGTGAAGCTACACTTTTGCTCGGGCAGAGCTCTGTTGGTTTAAAAAAAAAATGGTGATACTGAAAACTTATGGAGACCCAACCCTTTACCGGAATTATTACAGGGCCCAGGCAGGAAACGCTCTTCCGGGTTACCATGGCGCCCCGGTTATGTATGGGGCAGGAATAGGGGGAATATTCAGGAGCCTTTTTTGAAAAGCCATGCCACTTTTGAGAAGAGGCCTAGAGATTCTTAAACCACATGCTAAGACAGCTGTTTGGAATATTGCTAACGATGTGCTTGGCCAGGTTACTCAGGCATTTTTGAAAAGAGTTAATCCACAAGAGGGATCAGGGCTGATGTATATTAAAAGGAGAAAAGCCCCGAAAAGCATCACGGGTACAACTAACAGGCCCTCCCAGACCTTTTAAAAGAACATCACTGATGAGGAAAAAAACTCAGAAGCAGAAAGCCGCAAGAAAGAAGAGGCATACAGCACCAGCTCAAAAAGGAGATATATTTTAAACCATCATGGCTTTCATCCATGGCAGTTCTGAGGAATGCACTAAATCTGAATTAGACCTATTCCAGATTGGACCTATGCAGACCTGTATTGAGAGAAGCCTGTTTATCAAAGTGCCACCCTTGGCAGCGTTGACGGAAACTGCACCGCTAGAATTTTACATTGCTGGAAATGGCAAAGATTATATGGACTTAAACAATACATTGCTATATGTGAGTTGCAAAATTATGAATCAGGATGGGACAAACCTGGCCAGAGGTGCTAATGTGGGTCTGGTGAATTATCCATTGGCATCCATCTTTAGCCAGTTGGATGTGACTCTGGGAGACCAACTCATCAGTCAGAGCAACAACTGCTACCCTTATAGAGCCTTCTTAGAATCTGTGCTGAATTACAGCGAAGACACCCTAGCCCACAATTTCCTGCAGGGTTATTTGACAAAGACACAGCTGGACATCATGAGGCAGCAACCCTGGATGGGGAAAATTTAGGCTTTGTTAGAAGTGCTGCTCTGACAGCTGAAAGCCAAAAAATAGACCTCCTAGGTCATCTCCATGCTGATCTGTTTTTTCAAGAAAAATTGCTTCTGAACGGAGTGGATGTGAAAATTAAATTGACACGCAACAAAGACACTTTCTGTTTGATGGCAGATGATGCAAACAGCTGATACAAATTACAAATTGTGTCGGCCTCACTTTTTGTAAAGAAGGTGAGAGTGGCACCAGGTGTCCGGTTAGGACATGCAGAAGCATTGTTGACATCCAATGCCAAATACCCTGTGGATCGTGTCAGCATGAAAGTGTTTAGTATCCCCCGAGGAAGCCGCGTCAGCAATCAGGAGAATCTGTTTTTGGGTCAGCTACCCAAGCAAGTGGTTATAGGGCTGGTCGATAACGATTCCTTCAGCGGGGTTTACAATAAAAACCCCTTCAACTTTAAGCATTATGACATCAGTTTTGTATCTCTGTATGTCGACAGTTTCCAAATTCCCACAAAACCTCTTCAGCCTGAATTTGAAACAAGAAACTGCATTCGAGAATACATGAATCTGGTGCAGACATCCGGCAAGGACATGAAAGATAGGGCTCTGTTAATTAACCGTGAGGAGTTCGCAAGAGGATACACTCTTTTTGCTTTTGACCTGTCTCCAGACCAGGAATGCGAGGAGCACTATTCTTTGATCAAAACAGGGAATCTGAGAGCAGAAGTTCGATTTGCAAGGGCTCTTCCAGCCACAGTCAACATGAAAGTGTATGGAGTTTTTGACAACGTGATAGAGATAAATCATACAAGAAATGTTTTGTATGACTATATGTAAACATGGACAGCATACAGTTAACCTGCATCCTCTCTTCAAACCCCTACACGTGAAAGACTTTCTACGGTGTGTTTCCCTGTGACAGACTCCCCAAACAGAGATTACTGCAAAGACCAGTGGGGTTAGTAGTCAATACCCATCCACATAACTTACCTGGAGAACACTGGCTAGCCATCTACCTGGCAGAAGATAAGAGTGGAGAATTTTTTGATTCCTACGGTCATCCTCCAGACCATCCGAGGATTCCCAAGGCCATTATGAAATTTCTAAGAAAAAATACCAGCAGGATTGCTTTTCAACCCAGACAATTACAAACCCCAGACTCTGACTCCTGTGGCTACCATTCGGTTTTTTTTCTACAGCAGCATTGTAAGGGTCTAACATTTAAACAGGTTCAAGAATTGTGTTCTCATGATTTAGAGAGAAATGACCGGATGGTGGAAGAAATTGTAAACAACAAGAGACACATGTCCAGGGCTTCCTCAGTTGTGTTTCATCCAACCTAAAGCTGTATATCCTGCAATGATTTTCATAGACGTGTTTACCAATAAAGCACCCCTAGGGGCTTAATTAATTTACAGTGTTGTTTTTTTCTTTTATACCTGTAAAACAATCAATCACAGACTGCATATAAGGTTAAGTACACTTTTGTAAAAATTTATTGCTGTATAAAATATACATCAGAGATACTAGAAGTCAAGCCATGCAGCGGTCTTTTTCTTTTTTTTCTTTTCTTTTCTTTGGAAGAGATAGGGGGGTTCTTTAGGTTGTCTAAAGCTTCTCTATTGATAGGATTGCCCACAACAGATGTAAGTACGTTTAGTTAAGCTAGGGCAGCCAGAAAAGCATCCCAGCCTTTAGGATATGTTTGGTGGAAAGGGCCTGGGTTTGATTCCCTTAATCAAGTCCAGCATATTCGAGCCATCTATAGCATCACCCTTATACACAAAAGCGCCTTTTTCATTCCAGGAAGAAACACTTCTGTTCTGCATCATTTTGTTTAACAGCACCCTTGCATGATTCCTATATCTATCAGGAAGATTGTCCGGTATTTCCTGAACGAGCGCATCAGAATTTACAGAGGCTTCTGCAGAGGTCTGGGGCAGAATCAGGTTTAGTTTTTCTTTCTCCGCCTCCCTATGTCTTACATGAATGAGATACTTTTGAAGAAGAGCATCATAAAGTTTGACTTTTTCAAATTCCATTAAGTCAGTCCTGTGAAGAATCCCCAGCATTTCAGTATCGAGGGTGTTGATGGCAGCTTTCCTGATGTTTTCCTCCTTAGGAGGTGATCCCTTCAATTGCTCTAACTGATGGCTGACATGATCGTTTTTTTAAATTTTTGATATGACAGACAATGACAACCTCTACTTAAAGAAAGGCAGCTTGTTTTAAGAACAGGAGCAATTTAAGAAGAGGATCCTCTGAAAAATTAAGTGAACAAGGCAGGGTGAGTGCACAACAAAAGCCTTATCTAGAAGAGCCCCCTAAAGTTTGCTCACTCAAGACTTTCCCTGATTGAGGGTGGCTTTTTAATTATCACAATCCCCCTATAATTACTTAAGTAACCTGAAAAAACCAGCCTGTCTGCTAACATGACCCTTGAAGAGTTAAACATTAGAACTTGGTGTTATGGGCAAGAGTTAGACTTCACCCCTTGAACTTTCCTTTGCTCTGCTTTTCAGTTTCAGTTGTGTTCTCTACCTAGCCAGCAATATAGAAGCATATTTGTTTGCCTGCAGTAAGGATAAGGATTTATTTGTTCTGCAGTTACCATGAGTGGCTTATTGCTAAAGGGTGAAATAAAGATATGAAGTGCTCGGAAAAGAATGGCTACCGTAAGTTACCCTGTACTTTTTTAAAACACTCACTATACTCACAGTTATAGTGGCTAATTTTTCTTCATTTTCTTGAGCACTTGAAAACAGACCTAGAGGAATAGAAATACAGACCTAGAAGAATAGAAATATTGCTATGTGTGCTACAGTTAGCTAGCACACTGGCTGCCTACCTAGGCTATAGTTGAGGCCTAATTTCTGATTTCCCCAATATATGCAGTCTGCATATTTCTGGACAAAAAAAATCAACCCCGCAACCACTAAAAAAATTAAAGGTCAGGAACAAGACTAGAAGGAGGAACTCTCAAGGTGGAGTTAACAAACACACCCTAAAGTATTTTTCCCCGCCCTTCCGTAAACGTGTAGTACGGACAAGTTGTTTTTTGGGTGGAATCTAAAACCGAGATACCTGTTGCAACATCAGAGCCAAGCTCAGGAGCTCATTGTTATTACAAAAGTAGTTCAGTTCAGAATTAGAACACAGGGACACACTAGAGGTGAAAAGAGGACTGTAGGCACAGGCAAGTTTTTGAGTCTGGTATTTCTGGGATTCTCTCAAAAATGGGTGAGACAGTTCAAAAGATTAAACATAATTAACTAAGTTAACACATTCTCTGGATGGAGGAGGAGTGAGAGAGAAGGTCATTGCCTTCCCCTGGCCCGGCACTCACATCCTCTTCACCAGAGGTGGGGAGGATTGTCTGGCGCTATGTGCCTCCCCCCCAATGCCCCATCTAGAAATGTGGCTGCCCCACCTAACAAGGAATGCTGGATACAGGTCTGCACTATGTTACTGATTTATTGGTTGTTGGGGAGAACTCTCTACTGGTGTACTTAGCTTGGATCCTATTGACACACTCCCATGATCATCATGTAGTGGGATGCATCAAGTCTGGAGGTGGTAGGATGTTGGCAGATCATAACACTAGGCAATACCAGGGAATACTACAGTGTTAATCTGTGTTTCTCTGTCTTCCTTTGTCAACCTGGATCTGATGTGTCCACAACTGGAGGGCTCCTAAAAGAAAGAATGCCAGTCTAAGGATGGCCACAAATCACCTTCCCATTTCTCCTCTTCTGACACACACCTGAGCTCAACTGATCAGAATGCCTATCTAGGATCCTTAGCCTACAACTGTGTGGGATACAATTTAAAAAAAAATCCAGGCAAAAACCTGCTTTAAAGACAGAAGTCAGGGACGTATAATACACAAAAAAGCCTGTTCTGAGGTATATTCTCAGAAATTCTGTTTCATGATGTTGGGAACCGTGTCTAAAAAGAAATTCAGCAAGAACCACAATCAACCCTTGGTTCAGAGTTTGCTGCTGTTTACAGAGGATAGTCCTCCGTTTGAAGGGTTGTTCAGTCCAAGTCCGGTCAAAAGATAAAGTACCATAAGAAGGAAGAGCAGGAGAGGTCCTGAAGTTGTCCATCAACTGTAAGCACCTGGACAGAAGACTGAGCAGGCACACAGGTTACCTGGGCACAGTCACCATCTTCCCCATTATGGTGAGATATATTGTATTTTTATTTAAATGTTAGTAAATTATTTCTGAATTTGCATCTATATACATAAATGAACATATGTAAATTTTATGCAAACCTGTGGTCCCTCTTGTTCTTTTTTTTCTGGTGGTGTTTTCTCTTTTTTGGCAATGTGTCAGTAGCCAAAATGTATGATATTTCTATTTAAATTATAGTAATGATTTCTCAGTTTGCATCTATAAGCATAAATGAACATATGCACATTTTGTGCAAATCTGTGGTCCCTTTTGTCCTTTTTTTCTGGTGGTGCTTTTCTCTTGTTTGGCAATGCATAAGTGGCTGCCTTACTGAAGGGCAGGGCTAACCTCTTTATAGTTTCTAGAGCTCTCTTAGAATGTTCTGGAGTGCTAGCATGGAAGGTGCAGTCCCGTAGGTGGGATTGCACAGAGACATTCCAGTACCCTTTTTTTCCCCTTTCACAATTAAGAAATAAATAAAAAGAAAGATAGCAGAATTTAAATTCACATTGGTAGTTATGTAATCGTTTTCCTCTCCTTTGCATCTGCTTGATGTAGAAATGATTGACCTATACTCTCAAAAATAAGAATGTGGGAACATCTGTGAACTTCGTAAATTATGCTGGCAAAGTCATGCTGTTTTTTCGCCATAGGAAGGCCTCGTTGATATTGGAAGAATAGGTGAAAGAGCAGAGGCAGATACCAAGTAACATCCAAATCTGATCTGACCTTTTTACCACTTCCAGAATCAGAACTTTGGCCCACAACAAAGTCTTCCCGTTGCAAACCTGCCCCTCCATTGCTCCCTGTGACTGGAGATCATAAGGCTCCCTACTGGAAACATTCTTAACAGAGATTTCAGCAAAGTTATCCAATTCACCTTGTTTTGCTACCCTTGTTTTGCTACCCTTGTTTCCAAAACAGACGACATCTGAAGAAAACCTTAGGCCAAAAGAAAGAAATTAACAGCCTGGCTCTGTGTCCAGAGCATACACAGCTATCTACTAAGGCTGCAAGATTTATTGCTCCCGTACCAAAATTAAAACTGGCAATGCACTTTGCAACCAAGTATAAACACTGTGTCAAGAAGGTTGCCAGTCAACAAGGAGAAGGAGAAGAAGAAAAGCTTGTTAGGCCTTTTTTGCTTTTGGGCCAGTTGCCATGGGGCAAGACCCCCCCTTCTCCAATTTATTTTAGCTGTGTACTCAGCCCTGTAGTGGAGGGGGGGAGGGGGGCACCCCCTGAACTGTGATTTGGCCCCCTTAAGATTTTTTGGGGAAATAGCTGTCTATTTAATTTGTGACATGACAGGCAATGACAGTCGCCATTTAAAGAAAGGCAGCTTGTCTCAAGAACAGGAGCAATTTAAGAATAGGACCCTCTGAAAAATTCAGTGAATCAGGCAGGGCGAGTGCATAACAAAAGCCTCTTCTAGAAGAGCCCCCAAAAGTCTGTTCACTCAAGACTTTCCCTGAGTGAGAGCGGATTTTTCATGAACACAGTCACCCCATAATAACTTAAGTGATCCTGAAAAACTAGCCTGTCTGCTAACATGACCCTTAAAGAGTTAAGTATTAGAACTTATATTAGGAATCTAATATGTATATTAGTACTAAATATTAGGAATCTGTTACAGCCTTCTTTGAAGGATATGGACTGTTATACAATGATGGGGTTTTACTGTATATTTGTTTATTCTCTCTCTCTCTTTTGCTGACTAGCGATTTCAGTCTGTTTTGTGATATTTTGTAAAGGCGGGCCCTGCTTATGCGGCAGGTTCTGTTCCGGACTGCTGCTGAAAAGCGGAAACTGCCGAAAAGCGGACCCCATTGAAGATAATGGTGTGCATCGTGTGAAAATGACGCGAAAATGGCGCGCGACAAGCAAGAACTGCCGTAAAAGCGGAACAAGCACCTTAAAGCAGGGACTTTCCCTAATTGAAAGCTGCCGCATTAGCGTAACGCTGAAAGGCGAAGCGCCATAAAGCAGGGCCCACCTCTAGTGTTATTTATTTATACTGTTGTAGTTTTTAAAATTATTATTATGTTCTGAATTGTTTTTATTATGTTGTTTTGTTCTTGCTATGGAAGCTGCTGAGGTCACAGCAGCATACAAATATACTAAATAAATGAACTTTGTGTTATGGTCTAGAGTTAGACTCCACCCCTTGAACTTTCCTGTGCTCTGCTTTTCAGTTTCAGCTTCAGTTGTGTTCTCTGCCCAGCCAGCAATATAGAAGTATGTTTGTTTGACTGCAGTAAGAAGTAAGGGTTTCTTTATTCTGCAGTTATGATAATGAATAGAGCACATTTGGGTGGTTATTGCTAAAGGGCAAAATAAAAAGATAACTTAAAGTGATCTGAAAAAATACCTACCCTAAGTTGCCCTTTATTCTTTTGAAGCACTAACTATATTCTCAATTATAGTGGCTAATTTTTCTTCATTTTCACCCACCAGCATCTTCATCTACCAGGTCCAACCTCAGATGTCACCCAGAATATTTGGTTGAAAGAATTGGCAACCCTGTGGGCTATGGGCTTTTGCCATGATCTGTGCAATTACCTCTTATGGACAGCTAATGAACACGGTGTAGAGAAAACACATGTATCAAAAGTGGGGGGAGGGGCTATTCACAAGCTAGGAGCATTCCAGGACTCTGCTTTGTCTTCTAGAAGGACTAATCATATGCAAACATATGTAATGAAGCACCAACTGATACTTCTTTCCTGAAAATCAGCTTTGTGCAATTCCTTCTGAGTACAAGGGTGCTTTGGGGCAAACATAACCTTTTTCCCAGTGACTGTTTTTCTGCTCAAAATGGCCCTTCAGCTGCAAGTTCTCCAGGGTTCCAGAACAGTGTTCACCGTGACAGATCTCCACCTGGAACCTCAAAAAGTAACCAGAAGGGGGGTTTGAATTGAAAAACAGCTGTTGAGGAAAAGGTTTAAGCACCCCATCCGGCCCACGCTTGTACTGTCCCAAGGCTGTGTTTCATTAAAAAAAAAAAAATACTGGCACTTCATTATATACACATGTGTGCATTATGTACTTTGATCTTTCTTCATAGCCCAGTCTTCCTTCTCTAACTGAGCCATTATCTGGCTTTCCAAGGACACTTGGGGAATCCTCTCAGCCCAGCCACCTCTACACCAACTGCACCTCATGCTTTTCTCCTTTCTTCCAATTTCTTATTGGCAGCCTGCCAAGTCAGTAGTATCCTTTCCCTCTGCAACAGGCTTCCTTTCCACTCCCAGCTATAGGTCCATGCTGAATCCACTGCTGAGGCCTGCCTTGGCTCCCCTTTATGCCCCCCCCACTAGAGAACTGACTTTTTAATTACCCAAATTGCCTCTGATATAGAATCACTTTAATTATGGGAAATTAAATTGGTGACTTACCAGAGTGCTGCTGCCACCACTAGCAGCTAGGCCTCATGGGGGTCCACCAGTGTAGAAGATGGGCAGCACAGAGCACTTTTCCTGAGGATTCCCCTCAAGTCTGGGGCTGGCCCTATTTCTCTCTTTCTAGAGTCACATGTAATGGTAGCAGCCACACCAGGAAAGCACAGCACTCCTTCCCGAAACTCTCCTGATAGTTGTTTGAGTCATATCCTCAAACATTTCTCAGACAAGAATGGGAACAAGCTTGTAATATCCATAGTCTCATACCAGAGTTCCTGTGGAGGCTGGTCCATTAGGGTGAATGGGGTACTGCTTCACCAACCTCACTCCGACCTCAGTCAGGACCCAATCTCCCTGCCTTCTTTCTTGCAACCTTTTAGGGCACTGTTCTTCAATCTTGGGTCCCCAGATGTTGTTGGACTACAACTCCCATCATCCTTGGCCTTCGGCAAGCTAGCTGGGGTTGATGGGACTTTTAGTTTAGCAATATCTGGAGACCCAAGGTTGAAGAACAGTGCTTTAGGGGCTGATTCTGTTTATCATTGGCTCTGGCTCCACCTACTGTTGATCTCCTTACCTTATGCCTTTGCAGTCTCAGTGAACACCAGGCACCACTGCGACAGAGTTCACTACCTCACACCTCCCTCTCCCCACACTCATTATGCATAGCTGAAGCAGAACTTCAGAGGCAGAGGCCACTACTCAGATCTTTGCATGTCAAACCAAGTGCAACCGCCCCCACTCAGCCAGCAAGCATAATCTCTCGCACGTAACCAGCTCCTGGACCCTGCCCTGCCACCAACCAAGGGACACTCACCCAAGCAAACATTTTTCCCTGAGATGCAAAAAAGTTAAAATACTGCAAATGCAGCACAGTAGTCAGAGAGGGTGGTGGAGGCCACTTTGTGTGCCAAATGCAAACACAGTGTGTATGTGTACGTATATATATATATATATATATATATACACACACACACACGTCATCATCTTTCACCTCCACAGTTCTTTAACTCCATTCTGCTGCTGCCTCCTTCTCCTCCTTTATCCATGTTCTTGCCCTCCAGCTCCTTTCCCCCTCCACTCCATTCTTCACCACCACCATCCTTTTTAAAAAACAATTGTTTTCTCCACTCCACCCCGTCTCACTCTCCACTTCCCCCCTTCGTCGCCTCCTACCCACCCACAGAGTATGAGGGAAGAGCAACGCTGTGCAGAAGTCCAGTTTGAGGCACATGATTTTCATCCACAAATCAGAGGCGCAGAAGACTTCTCCCCCCCCCAAAGTAATGCCCAAAAGTAATGCTGGAAACATTACAATTACTCCACAAAAGTAATAAAATCACTCCTAGTTCTATTACAATCAAAATGTAAAGGAATTACCCACTCGTTCCTCAAAAAAGTAATCAATTACAAGTAATGTGTTCCTTGTAACGAATTACTTCCAAGCTGTGGGGTGAAGGATTCAACAGGTGAGTGGTGAGGTCAGGCAAGCCTGAGTCTAATCAGTGCCTTGAGTGGAGACCACCCTAGGAAAACATGCATGCTGCCTTGAGTTCAACAGAAGGAGGCATGATATAAATGTCATAATAAATATGCTAACACAATTCAAAATATACCCGTGTTTGTAGTGAGTGAAATGTGAGGCTGTAGACCACATGTAGGGAGAGCTCTGTGGAACTCATAAGGTGATGCATTTTCACCAACACAAGCTGTTCTGGTTAAAAAAGCTCAACCCTCCATACTTTGTAATTAATACTATATTTCACAGTTCTCTTGTGAGACAAACTAGCTATAAATTCTTCCCCTCTCCTTCCTTCGGGTATAGTACCTCATCTCCACATAGTTCTTTTAATATATTTGGTTTTCTGACCAGAAGCTCTTAGGAATTCTTCTGTTCCAGCCCGGCTCCAATAACGTTTAAAATTAAGAAACAAACAATAAAAGAAAGTGAATGGGAAGAAAACAATTGTTTATCGGAAAACATCTGTTTGCCTTTTAAAAATGTAAAAATGTACAGAGGAGCACTAAGCAATGCCTTCTGTATTTATCACGGATTCCGTGACAAGCACTGCAAATTGTGTTTGTAGATGGTTTTCACTCTGACCTGGATTTAAGTAAGAATTAAAAAAAAAAAACCATATACAGAATGGCACATCTGTTGAGGCTGCCTGAGGACAAGTAGCTTGATAAATGTCTACATTTTTTCAGACGTGGGAACTCTTGAGTGGAGTGGGATGCCTGGTATGGCTATCTGCATGCCAGGACCGAGTGTGCTTTCTCAGCTCACAGCAATTTGATTGTTTTGTCTCAATTCTGAGGATAAAGCAAAAAGTTCAGGCTTGTTTGTGCAGTGCTGGGCACACAGAATGCTTTTCAAAAGTGCAGCCTTTTAAACAATTTCTTATGTGGTCACCTTCTTGGAGTGCTGCTCTGAAACTAGTCGTGTGATTTCAAAATCTATTTTCCTGGGTAAACTACCTGAAAAATCAGCAGAAGTCTGGAGGTGTGATGAGACTTTCACGGGATCTGCTGCCTTCTTCTAACCAATTCCATGTGAATCAAGTCACTCCAGAGCATCATGTCCTGCTGGGCAACATAGGATTTGTAATTTCCTCTGGCTCCTGATTGCATTCAGGAAGTAGAGGAACCTCAAAGCCCTGTTTCTCAACAGGAAATCATACTTCTGTCATGCTCAGAAACAGCATGCCTAGTTTAGAATGAAGACTTCTCCTTTCTCTAGTGAGCCCTCCCCATGCCAGTTATCCTCTCTCCTTTCTTAAGTGTTTTCTGTTGTTGTTGTTATTTTTGATTGAGAAAGTGTTGGGGTGACCAACAGTGAGGGCCAGCTGGGAGTGGGGACAAGCCTCATTACTAATGGCCATTTGTCCATGTGGGCATAGCAATCAATGGTAAGGCTAAAGAAATTCAAACTCTTAGGTTCTCCCATAAACTGTCTAGGAGCCTTAGCCACCAGATATCTGAATTTTTCTTGTAGTTTTTCCCATACTTGAGTCAGCAGCTATTTGGTCCACCTTTGTCCTATCCTTAATGCTTTATGATTTATACGCAGGCAAAGTTCATGAAGTAGTGCAGATCCACATAATACATTTAAAGCACATCTAACTCGCATTTAAAGTGCATAACTTCCCCCAAAGAATCCTGGGAAGTGTAGTTTCCCCTCACAGTTGTAATTCCCATCACCCTTAACAAGCCACAGTTCCCATGATTCTGTGATGGGATTCATGTGCTTCAAATGTATGTTGAATGTGCTTTAAATGCATGGTGTGGATCTGCCTTAGGTATATTGTGCATTCATTAGTGAACTGAAAAGAGCAATTTTAAAAGATAATTTTTAAACGGGAAGGGCTGTAGCTCAGTGGTAGGGCACATGCTTTACATGCAGAGGTCCAAAATCCAATCTCTGGAAAAGACTATTGCCTGGAATCCTGAAGATCCAATGCTAGTTCATGTCATCAGTACTGAGCTAGATAGCACCAAGTGGCCTGTGTCTGTATAAGGCAGATTCCTTTGTTCCTAAAAGAGGAAAGAGACCCAAGGGCCACAGTGTCTCTGAAAGTTATTTACATATTTTGTTTACAACATTTTTATATCACTTTATTGTAAAAAAAACCCCTCAAAGCGGTTTACAGAAGGAATAAAAAGAATAAAATTATTGCCAAAACAGTTAAAAACTATTTAAAAACATTCAAAATAATAAAACCAGCAATGAGTTAAAAACAGATAAAAAGCATAATAGATTCTACATGACTGGGTAGGCTTGCCTAAACAAAAAATCTTTTTAGCAAGTGTCGAAAAGAGTATAATGAGCGTGCCTGCCTAATGTCAATAGGCAGGGAGTTCCAAAGTATAGGTGCTGCCACACTAAAGGATCCACTTCTTATAAGAGCTGAACAAGAACTATGCGTAACGCGTAACATAGAAAGCACACCTTGAACTTGGCCTGGTAGCAAATCGACATCCAGTGCAGATTTCAGAGCAGAGATATTGTGCTGTCAGGGTCTCACTCATGTCAGCAATCGTGCCGCAGCATTCTGCATTAACTGCAGCCCCCAGATCAGGTTGTGCTGCATGGGGATTTCTTTGACCTTGGCTGACTGGCTGCCAGGATTTTTTATTTTTGGTTTTCAGTTAGGAACCCTGACTGGTTGCGGGATGATGAATTTCCTGCCTTACTCATAGAAATCTTGTTGTGGTTGGTATGGTACTGCATTTAGGGAATCATCACTGTCTTTTGATTTTCTTTTCTATTTGCATTTCATTTACCTCTGACCTCACTCCCTTACATCCATAAAAGCAATAACAGTGGTTCCATATGCTCAGCTCAACCCCCTTAAACCCACTGATGATGCACCTTGTTGTTTGCATAATGGTTTGTTTCTTGCTCAATAGTGGCAACCCTACTGTGGACAAGTGTTTGTCTGTTGACAAATCCAGTATCCTAGCTGATGGGAGAGTGGCATATTCCAAATTATGTTCATATGAGCATTTTGATGTATACTAATTGAGGGGTCCTGCCAGATTTTCCAAGGAGGCATAATTAGCTGATGAGAGGCAGTGCTGTTCTTTGGGGCAAAAATAAAAATCAAGTATTTTGGGGATGGTCTCAGAGTAATAATAGATCCCAGTTCTTCCATCCAGGATAAATGGAAAACAAGTTTCACATAGTCTCATATGTGTTACTTACGATCTAAAACTCATGATATGAAACTCAGAATGAACCTCAAACATGCACTGAAACATTTGGTTTGGCTTAGCTTTGACATGACATCTGTACACTGTTAGCATTTCAAGTTGACCAACTTTTGTGCAACAGCCTGATCCTGCATAGACTGTATAGGTGGCTAGAGAGATAAAAAACTATTTGATCGAAGCCCTCACCATCTGAAACCATTTTTATAACCCACATACAATGTTTTGCTAAGCCAGGCTGTCATTCCTAAGGCTCTTCTTGTGAACGGCTTATACTATACAAATGATACAAAGCAGCGCAGTTTGCAATGGAAATTACCTTCTTTCTAGTAGTCCATGCTTTGTGTTCCTGTCCTGTCTTCTATTTAAGTGAACAATTCTGGCAGTTTATATCAGGTTCGTTTTGTTGTGGCATTGCAGACTGAATACACACACATCACATCCAAATTCATTGTGCCAACACTGCATAAGAATTCTTGAATATAGGCCTGTTTAAATGAGCATTCCCCTGACCTGAACCTAATTGCTTTAACTCTTTTAATTGTTTTAACTGTTATAATTATTGTGCTGTTTTAATGGGCTTTTAAAACACGTTAATTGTGGGTGTTTATGTTGATGCTTTGATGGAATGGTCTTACTGTGTATTTTGATATGTATTTACATGTTGTTGTAATTGGTTTTATGCTTGTAAACTGCTTAGAAGCCACAATTAGGCGGCATATAAATAAATAAATAATTCATGGATCAGTGCAGGGTGGTGCCTATGGTGAGGCTGAGCTATCCCAACATCTGTACCCACATCGCCAGCGCTGTAGTTCTTCCATATTTCAGCGGATAATACTTGTGGTGACCTCCTTGGAAGAACTGAGCAGCTTGTACTCTCCCCTGCCCCTTGCCAGCTGGGCAGTGCCAGTGCAGAGTCATCTCTTGCCGAGAAAACCACAGTATTGAGGTAGAAATAGATTAACAATGTACAGAATGTTTAGAAACATGAACTGCTCCTCTTGTGCCATGTAGCACCATACTGTGTAACATCATTATAGAACACATGCAGAATCCTGCACTGGTCTGATAATAAGTTGCCTAGCCTTGTTGGTTATTGTCCAATGAGCTATGTGAACTGGCCTGGAGTGTTTGCACCTTGTGTTGGGCCAGAGGGACAGGCTGGGAATCCTTTTGGTGTACCGCCCACCTTGCTGCCCAATGGCTTCCCTAACTGAGCTGGCGGAAGTGGTCTCGGATATATTGTTGAGGTCCCCCAGACTAATAGTACTGGGGGATTTCAACATTCATGCCGAGACCACTTTGTCTGGCGCGGCTCAGGACTTCATGGCTTCCATGACAGCCATGGGGCTGTCTCAATATGTTAGTGGTCCAACACATGTATCGGGGCACACTCTAGACCTTGTTTTTGCTACTGAGCATGGGGAAAGTGATCTGGATGTGGGGAGTTTTACAACACTCCCTTTGTCATGGACAGACCACTGCTTGCTGAAGTTTAGACTTTCAGTAACCTCTTCCCTCTGCAAGGGTGGGGGACCTATTAAAATGGTCCGCCCCCGGAGACTAATGGATCCTGAAGGTTTTCAAAGGGCTCTGGGGGATTTTCCGGCTGATAGGACTGGCGCTCCTGCTGAAGCCCTGGTCGCTCTGTGGAATACGGAGATGACCTGGGCTGTAAACACGATCGCTCCTGCACGCCCTCTCCTGTGTAGAGCTCATACAGCTCCATGGTATACTCCGGAGCTGAGAGCGATGAAGCAAGATAGGAGGAGGCTTGAGCGGAAATGGAGACGAACTCCCGACGGATACAATTATGCGCTGGTTAGTGCTTCGACTAAGCTCTATGTAGGAGCAGTGAAGGCAGCTAAAAAACATCATTTTGCTGCCATTATTAAATCATCTCTTTGCCGCCCAGCGGAGCTCTTTCGAGTTGTCCGGGGGCTTCTCCTTTCAAACCCTCCGGACACGGTGGAATCATTGGAGGCCCGCTGTAATCAGTTTGCTGATCACTTCCAGAATAAGGTCTCATGTATCCGCCAGGACCTAGACTCTCAAGTTATAGCAGTAGATCCTAGTGAGATGTCCGGAGCACACTCTTGTCCTGTTTTGTTGGATGAGCTTCAGTTGGTTCAACTCGAGGACGTGAACAAGGTGCTTGGACAGGTACGTGCAACCACTTCGGTACTGGATCCTTGCCCCTCCTGGCTGATAAAAACTAGTAGGAATGGAACAGGTAGCTGGGCCAAGGAAGTGATAAATGCCTCTTTACGAGAGGGAGTGGTCCCGGGCTGTCTGAAAGAGGCAGTGGTGAGACCACTCCTGAAAAAGCCTTCCTTGGACCCAGACAATTTTAACAGCTACAGGCCAGTGGCGAATGTTCCATTCCTGGGCAAGGTCTTGGAACGGGTGGTTGCTGGCCAGCTCCAGGCGCTATTGGATGAAACTGATTATCTAGATCCATTTCAATCGGGTTTTAGGCCCGGTTTTGGCACTGAGACAGCCTTGGTCGCCCTGTACGATGACCTATGTCGGGAAAGAGACAGAGGGAGTGTAACTCTGTTGATTCTCCTTGATCTCTCAGCGGCTTTTGATACCATCGACCATGGTATCCTTCTGGAGAGGCTCGCGGAGTTGGGAGTTGGAGGTACTGCTTGGCAGTGGTTCCGCTCCTACTTGGCGGGTCGTCTCCAGAAGGTAGTGCTTGGGGAACATTGCTCGACACCGCGGGCTCTCCAATATGGGGTCCCGCAGGGGTCAGTTTTGTCCCCCCTGCTTTTTAATATCTACATGAAGCCGTTGGGAGAGGTCATCAGGAGTTTTGGAGTGCGTTGTCACTTCCGGGAAGGGTGAGACTTCCGGGAAGGGTGACTTAGCCTGTGCCTGCTTTTGAGACGGGCTCCTGCCTCAAAAGAAGCTTATTCAGATATATCAGTCAGATTTTTTTTTTTTTGACTGATTAAACTTCTCCCGGGTAGGGAGAAACGAAGAGATTAACCTCAAAGCCTATTTTTGTTGGGACGACCAGATCTCATTAATTTATGGGACGAGGTCCAGCCGACGAAGGTGGGACGGATTTTCAACAACAAGCTCTATCTGATAAAGCGAACATTCATCTTATCTTCTAAGAGAGAACGCACTAACAGGCAAGCACCCTTCTTTCTATATTTTTCTTTTACTTGACTTAAATTGTTGCTGTTTAAAAGAGATTTGCCAGATTGATCGGTTTTTGACATCTCACTGGGGAGCCATAACTTCTCTCTGCTACTCACTAATTAATAGCTTATCTCTGTTTTTGTTGCAAAAAGCTGTCCTGGATTTGCATTCTAAAGATATACACAGAAGAGGGATTTCTATTCTAGATTTTTATTTTGAAGAATATTATATTGTCTGAGACTACTCTCTTTTTGGTCTATTTTATTTTGACGAATCTGTTTCCTGACGACCGCCATTAATTGTTTCGATCCTGGGAACTGCATTTTGTTTACTTAAGCATGGAGAGATAAGGCTGTCTGCTCTGTTTATACTGTGATGTCACCAAGTTTGGAGTATTAACCCAATTGTTGCTGAAATAAGAAGTGGTTTTCCTATATTTTTCTTTTAAAATGGCAATTAAGAAAGTGGCTGAGAAGCTGGAAATAACTATGTTTCAGAAAATAATGGATGAGATTGAGATAACGAAACAAAACCTGCGACAGGGTTGTAAGGAGCTGAAAATTGAATTGAGTAAAATGAAGCAGGAGATTAAAGATATAGGGGTCCCTGTGAGAGAGGTGACCCTGGAAGGGGTCCCTGTGAGAGAGGAGACCCCGGAGATTGGAACAAACGTGGAACAGGAAAAAGATTTGGAGTCTATGGACTTTAGAAACAAAATCTATTGTTTGGAGACACAGGAGATTAAAGACATAGGGGTCCTTGTGAGAGAGGAGACCCTGGAGACTGGAACAGGGGTCCCTGTGAGAGAGGAGACCCTGGAGACTGGAATAGGGGTCCCTGTGAGAGAGGAGATCCCGGAGATTGGAACAAACGTGGAACAGGAACAAGATTTGGAGTCTATGGACTTTAGAAATAAAATCTATTGTTTGGAACTCAATGTTATCTCTGAAGAAATTAATGAAGATTCTAGAGATAAAGTTATCAATGGCATGGATAATCTTCTGGACTGGAATGATGTGATGGAGCCCAATATAGAGAAAATCTATGGAATTAACTGCAGCCATGTGACAATGGAAAAACTTTCAAGAGATGACCCAGTGTATTTTGAAAAAAAGAACAGAGATATGATTTTACAGCAGTATTTCAGCAACCTATTCAGAATGGATGGCAAGAAAATATTTGGGATAGAGGTAATTCCCATCAGACTCTTACTATATGACTATGGCTTTGACAGCAAGATTATTATGGAATACTGATAATGGAAGATTGGATACTGAAATTACTGGACTTAACAAGACTACTGAAGATGGAAGATGGAAAATGGAACTAATAGGGATAATAGAACAATGGCTACTGAAATTACTGAACCTAACAGATTCTGATGTGATGGATTAATTGAAATGTTTATTTTGACTATGGTTATGACAATAAGATTATCATAATTAGTAATGAGATGGATTAATCGATATGCTTATCTGGAAAAAAAATTGATAGATATATTTCTTAAAGAATTGAAACCTCTCTTTGACTTTTTGTGGAAAGAATAAAGTAATGTTTATGAGATTTGATGATTAAGTAAGATAACTACTGGAGGAAAGTGATTTTATAATATGACTTAAGAGACAGGATTGTTATATATTATAGACTTATAACTGATTTGATCTTTGACAAATGGGAAGTCAATATTTTACTCTTTATTTTTTATTTTTTTTTTTTATTTTTTTCTTTTTGTTTAACTATTTTTGATTTTGTTTTTTGTCTTTGAATGTTTTATGATTTTGTCTTGTATGTTTTATGAAAATCTGAATAAAAATTATTGAAAAAAAAAAAAAGGAGTTTTGGAGTGCGTTGTCATCAGTATGCTGATGACACGCAGCTCTACTTCTCCTTTTCATCTTCTTCAGGTGAGGCTGCCGATTTGCTGAACCGTTGCCTGGCCTCGACAATGGACTGGATGAGAGTTAACAAACTGAAGCTCAATCCAGACAAGACTGAGATGCTGTTGGTGGACGGGTTCTCTGATCGGATGGTGGATATATACCCTGTCCTGGACAGGGTTACACTCCCCCTAAAGGACCGGGTTCGTAGTCTGGGAGTCTTTTTAGACTCTTCCCTCTCACTTGAGGCTCAAGTAGCCTCGGTGGTTAGGAATGCGTTTTACCAACTTCGGTTGGTAGCCCAGCTACGTCCCTATTTGAGTAAAGAGGACCTTACATCAGTGGTACATGCTCTGGTAACCTCACGTTTGGATTACTGTAATGCGCTTTACGTAGGGCTACCTTTGAAGACAGTTCGGAAGCTACAACTAGTGCAAAATGCGGCGGCCAGATTGCTGACAAGGACCAAGCGGTCCGAGCATATAACACCTGTTCTGGCCAGCTTGCACTGGTTGCCAATATGTTTCCGGGCTAGATTCAAAGTGTTGGTATTAACCTATAAAGCCTTATACGGTGCGGGACCACGATACCTTGCGGAACGCCTCTTCCGATATGAACCGGCCCGTGCACTACGTTCTGCTACGAAGGCCCTCCTCCGGGTTCCAACTCACAGGGAGGCCCGGAGGGTGATGACAAGATCTAGGGCCTTCTCAGTGGTGGCCCCCGAACTATAGAACAGTCTCCCTGAGGAAGTACGCCTGGCGCCGACTCTGCTCTCCTTCCGGCGCCAGGTCAAAACCTTCCTATTCTCTGAAGCATTTTAAGTTACACTGATTTAATTTTAAAAATGTTTATTGTATTGGATTGCTGATTGTATTTTAGTATTATTTTGTTATTCATTGTATTTTTATGCTATTTTATGTTCACCGCCCAGAGAGCTATTGCTAGTCGGGCGGTATATAAATTTAATAAATAAATAAATAAATAGATGTCAAACAGGAGTTATGGGAGACTACGGTTGTAAAATAAGCGGCTGGAGAAGGGGAGAACCTGCAGCCCTTGGCCTAATTTCATGTGGTATCAAGGAGAGGGGAAAGGGGGAGGAAAGGGGGTGGTAGAATGAGGGGGGAAGTGGCAGCAGAAAGAGAGGGTGGCAGACAGACAGAAGAAGCAGAAGAAGTGGTAGCATTGAAAGGGATGCTCAGCCCAATTTTAGATCTGGCCTTGCCCATTGTCAACTCCAGCACTGCCCCTCTCCTCCCACGTCTGGTATGCAGACCTTACAGATTATCTCCAACGGAATGAATTCCTTGGCAGAAAACGGTTCCCCATTTCTGTTTTTATTTATTTATTTATTATTATTACTATTATTGTTGTTGTTGTTATTTCCATTTATAGACCTCTTACTATCTAAAAGATCTCAGATCGGTTTACAATTGAATACACAAGGTACAATAAAAAAATCAAATTAATTTACAAAGCAAAATACATAAACAATATCCATAAACATATACATAAAAATCAGAATTCACCAAGGGAAGCCCGTAATCCGCCCTCCCCAGTCAAGTGTCAGAAAACTGAAATTATGTTGACCATGGAGGAGGGTGACCAGTGGCGTCACTAGGGTTGGTGTCACCCGGTGCGGTAACTCATGGTGTCACCCCCATGGACGTCCTCCTGTACCAGACCATACAGAATCCTTAGTAGTGTTTTTTGTACTAATGTTACTCGTAAATCGTGATTCCCGTATATCACTGAATGTAATGGCAATAGTAGTGACATAAACAACTAGCAAAATTAAAATTACACCTTTAAATTACAATATCATATGCACAGCTCAAATTCTTGCTCTTATTACTAATGGGAGTTAATTATCTTGCATATGCCCATAGTAAATTTTCAGATACTTTCAGACCCTCAGCAATTTTCAAGTGGTCTATGTAGAAGAAAGGTTTGGGAACCCCTCATCTAAGACATCTGCTTATGTCCCTATGCTGCTCCCACCCCTCATTTAGGTGCCTGGGATGCATGTGTGTGGACACACCTCCTTACAATTATGGAAAGTGATTCTTAATAATAAGTCTCCAGACACAAAGTTACATAGGTATTTATCAGTTGTTTAGTAGAAAATTCAGAGCTGCAGGGTCCCTTCATGATAGTTACAGCCACGTACACCCTTTTTTTGCTCCTGGATTAAGAATGAGATCTTTGTTAATGCATTCTCTCACAACAACAAACATCTCTAGGAGCCAATCAGCATGAAAATGGAGAGTGTTAGTAACTGAGAAGAGTCTTCTCAGTGGCTGACTCACCTCCTTTCACTCTGATTGGCTCCAATCAGCAGGAAAGGCAAGGAAGCCTATTAGAAGACTCTTCTCAGTGACTAACACACTCCCTTTTCATGCTGACTGTAGGATGCTTGGAGACATAGGGACCCTGCTCCCAAAAATGCAGAGGAACTAAGATCCCCTGGGCGACTACCCTCCTGGTGCTTATGGACACGACCGTAATATATTTCGTGACGTGCAAGTTCGATATTATTTATTAAGTGTGTTTAGGATTACACTGATGGCATTCCCAAATATGTACTTTCACACAGGCTTTGGTTTTCCATAACACAATGTTTGTCCAAGCCTCCACACTTGGGGAGGGGGCACTACTTGCACACCCCTTCCATAAGCACATCAAAGTTGGACACACACCTGAACCAAGACCCAGACAAAAGGGCACTCAAAACAAAAAGGTAATTACAGTGGCTGAGTAGATCTTGTACAGTGGTTATACTGACTGGGCAGCCACTGTCCTTCACATTTTACAAAATACTTTTTCCTATACAAAGATTAAATTTCTGTGTATGAAAAAGTAATATATGAAGTGGTCTCAATAGTGAGAAAAGTAAACAAGTGAATGGTGATCCAAATGTTTTTCATTCTCACGTTATGAAGCTAGCTGCCAGATGATGTATCACCTTCGCTACGCATGCAGCATAGACTGAAAAAACAGCACCCAAGCCACCATTCAATACGTGCACGTGTTCTTTCCACATGAATCTACAGGTCTCAAAAAGTAATGTGTGACAAAGTCCTCAAACACCTTATAACATGCCTCAAACATGGTCTCTTGTTCTACCAGCATGCCTTCACACCATCACTTTGCCAAAACATAAGGATAGGTAAATTGCTTTTAGGGAGGTTCACAATTATGATTTCCTATTTATTTAATCTAAAAATATTTAAAATACATAAAAACAGCCAGGGGAAGATATTGGAGAAATATAAAATAAATACAAATTAAAAAGGGGGGGAGGTGAAGAGACCTTAAATGTGCTACTCACCATCTCTCAGCCTATCCTCCCCTCAGGATGAAAACAATGGAGAACCATGACCACCCCCAGGAAGAAGGGCACACTTAAAATGTAGAGAAAAAAATCATCTACAACCATAGTGTGAAATCAAATACTTATTGGGACACAGTATGAACAAATATTTATATAAACATGACTCTCAAATATGTTTATGAATTACACAATCTTTAAATATATTTATAGTGCAATCCGATATTTGTTTACTCAGAAGCAAATCCCAATGTATTCAACGGGGCTTACTCAAACTGGGAAGTGTGCAGAGAACTGCAGCCTCAGGTGATAAGGAACTTGTTCTTTCAACTTGTTATTTTAAGTTGAGACCTTATCCAAGTCTGAGTCTGTGTTGAGATTGCTTTTTAATGTTTTTAAGCCTTTTTTTTAAAAAAAATGTTTTTTTAAAGCTTTTAAAAATATTTTCAAAGATGTTTTAATATATTTTAAAGTCTGTTTTTATGATGTTTTAAAGTGCTTTTAGTGCTTTTGTTTGCCGCCCTGGGCTCCTACTGGGAGGAAGGGCGGGATATAAATCAAATAATAAATAAATAAACTTCATTCACCCAACCCAAAATTCAGAATCATGCCTCTTTAGGCTATTTTCCAACTGTTTATTCTTGCTTTATGGTTATTGGATTTTAAATGGCTTTATTTCTTGTTGTGAGCTGCCTTGGTTTCCAACCCTACCTCACAGGGTTGTTGGAAAGACTACACACACACACACTGCAGATGTATGCATTGTAATCCCTGAAGTTTCTTACTGCCCAGAGACTGGGTATGCGCAACACTGTGTTGACAATGTAGGTGGAGTAGATCCACCTGTAATGAAGCTATTGTGTGATTCACCATGTGCCCAGTTTGTGATTCATGTGCTACATGTGTGTAAAGTTACAAACAAGGTTCATGGTAAAGCAGCCACATGACTGTTTCACTCTACATGAACCTACCAAAACTCATATTTCTCAGTATGTCTGTTTGATTGTGTAAACTGACTCTTAATAACGGATCCTCTTGACATACTTCTCTTTCACACAATACTTTCTTACCTTCTTTTCCAAGTGTATGCTTCCAGAAGGGGGCCTTATATTGCAAAAAGGTAAGTCAGATTTGATTTTTCTGTGTGCACAGTTGGCACACCAGCTTCTGCACATTCCTGTTTTTTAGGGAGCAATCCAACTGCTGGGCAGCTAGCAGAGGAGGGACAGGCAGAGGAAGAGCCATCAGAAAGCTCTGCGGGATCGTCCTCCTGTTTGGGAACCGCTGGCCTAGCTGAACGCCAGTTCTGTCGGGAGCTGTGGGTACAAGCCATCTGGAAGGTGCTGGCTTTGGCCAACAGGCTTCCCGGGGAATAAGCACTCCCCGTAGGCCTGAATGGGATTTAAAGAACTTTTGTTTTTACTCTGCCAACAATATTCTCCTCACGGAGATACAATCCCCAGAGGAGGGGCTGACTTTTAAACCACTATGGCCACTGGAGCTCTGTCAGGGTAATAGGAGTCTCCTCTCAGCACCCTTCACAAACTACATTTCCCAGAATTATGTGGGAGAAGTCATGACTGTTTAAAGTGGAGTAAATGCTTGGTGTGGGTGTGACCACCTAATTAGCCAAGCCAAACAGCTGTGAGTCTGGCTTTTAGAACACTGACAGTTGGTTCTTACTGAGCATGCCCAGGCTTATCACTGACTCCAATGTTAAATTTCTTAAATTAATTTGAAATCAGCCAGGCATTTTTTTTTACATTTAAACTGCAGAAGATGAAGGTCAGAGTATGGGGCAAGGTCAGTAATAGGATTACAAGTATGCTGTGAACATGGCTGATTTTTAATTTAATTTCAATAAGACCACTTACAGAAAAAAGTCTGGTTTCCCCCCCTCTTTTTACACTTTGAACTCTCAATTCTCTCCGGGTGTTTTGTGTATCACCATGAAAATGCAGAGGGTTGTTAAGCAAGTGTTTCTGAGTTCAGGACCGTAGGTTTTGTAAGGTTTTGTTTTGAAACAAGCTTCTTAGAAGCAGCAGAATGGCATGGAGGGTATTTTCCATTTAACACTGAGGCATGCGAAAAATCCATGCTGGCTACAGTATACGGCCACTCTCATGGCTGTATAATCATATTTCTACAAATGTTTATGAGTTGTTACTCTGCTGGATTTTATTATGTTGTATATACAGGGAAATAATAGCATCTTCAGTATTTGATTTGGAGTTCCATTAAAATAAATTTTCCTTTGGTTTCAATGCTTGTTTTCAGCTTAATCTTTTGATTTTGATTGGAATTGGAGCCTAGTAACCACATATTATGCCTTCACAGCTTGAAAAGGCTCAGGGCCGTAGCTCAGTGGTAGAGCATCTGCCTTGCATGCAGGTCGTCCCAGGTTCGATCCCCGGCATCTCCAGGTAGGACTCGAAGAGACCCTTGCCTGCAACCCTGGAGAGCTGCTGCCAATCAGCTGGATGGACCAACGGTCTAGTTCAGTATATGGCAGTTTCCTATGTTCTTTAAAGAAAAATAAAGCGTCAAGGAGAGGTTGATGCCTTTCATTCTGTGATCTGCCCTCAGTTAAGAAGACCTTTAATTTAATAGGCCTGATGGGCTTAAACAGCTATACTAGGCCTGTATCTAACTTTTCTTGTTGGGGTACTATATCTGAGTGGGGAATTCCAGCAATTCTTGGAGGATGTGGATTTTCTATACCCATATCAGTTAGGTAAGAACTGAACTGCCTAGCTGAGGATCTTTGTATAGAATTGGGCAGGAAAAGTGTGACTGCTCATATTTAAAGAAGAAGAAAAAAGTATCCCCTTTCTGGGTGTTCGCGCGCCAGCCCCCGTGGGCCGGGTTTCAAACCACGTTTTTCAGGACTCCCCTTTCTGCAGTAATAATATGGACTGCGGGCTTTCGGATAGAGTAAGAATGAAGGACAGGGTGCTGATCAAAAGAAGGAGGAAGCTATTCCCTCGGAGGGGGAGAAACCTCCTGAGGCTGAAAACAACAACAATAAGAAAAGCAAAAGTGGAGCCTCTCAAGATTCTCAGCCTTCTCCTCTGGCTTTGCTGGCAGCAACTTGCAGCAAAATAGGGACTCCTGGTGAGAATCAAGCAACTGGACAACAGATTATTATAGATCCAGGTCAAGGTTTGAAACAGCTTCAGAATCAGCCACAACAGTTAGAATTAGTAACAACCCATCTTGCTGGAAATGCTTGGCAGCTTGTTGCCCCTGCTGCTGCTCCTACTTCAAAAGAAAACAACATCCAGCAAGCATCTTCTGCTGCTTCAAGCGCAGCAAGTCCCTCCAAGTAGCAACAATGGAAATGCATCCCCTTCAAAAACAAAATCAAGTAATTCTTCTGGAGTAACTCCAGGACAGTTTCAAGTCATTCAAGTGCAGAATCCAGGGGGTAATGTTCAGTACCAAGTGATTCCACAGATTCAGACAATAGAAGGTCAACAAATTCAGATCAATCCTGGTAATACCACAGCTCTGCCAGATTTACAGGGTCCAATTCAGCTCATCCCTGCAGGGAATAATCAAGCTATTATTACAACCACAAATAGGACAGCTTCTGGGAACATTATTGCTCAGAATTTGGCAAATCAAACAGTGCCAGTCCAGATTAGGCCTGGTGTTTCTATTCCATTGCAGCTGCCCATTGCTGGCACTCAGACACAAGTTGTAACTTCACTGCTTACTGCTTATTGCTTACTGCTGGTAGTACTTCTGGACAGGTCCCCCTGCTCACTGATAGTGGAGTGTCCAATGGAAATCAGCTACTATCCATACCTGTCACAACAGCTTCTGTTAGTACAATGCCAGATTCTCCTCCTTCCTCTTCCACTTGCACAACTACTGCCTCCACATTGCTAACAAGCAGTGAAACTTTAGTAAGTACAGCAGAAACAGGCCAGTATGCAAGCACAACAAGCAGTTCTGAGCCTAGTACCAAAGAACCTCAAACAACCACATCAGAAACAGAAGCTCAGAGTTCTAGTCAGCTTCAGTATAATGGACTCCAAAATGTGCAGTATCAAACAAATTCATTGCAGCAAGTGCAAATAGTAGGTCAGCCAATTCTGCAGCAGATACAGATCCAACAGCCACAACAGCAAATCATTCAGGCTATTTCTCCACAATCTTTTCAGCTTCAGTCAGGACAAACTATTCAGACAATTCAGCAGCAGCCTTTGCAAAATGTTCAGCTACAAGCAATGAGTCCAACTCAAGTGCTCATAAGAGCACCAACATTAACTCCATCAGGACAAATCAGCTGGCAGACAGTACAGGTCCAGAATCGTCAAAGCCTTTCAAATCTTCAACTTCAAAATGCTGGATTACCCCAGCAACTAACCATTACCCCTGTATCTTCAAGTGGTGGTACTATAGCTCAAATTGCACCAGTAGCTGTTGCTGGAACACCAATAACGCTAAATGCTGCCCAGATTGCATCAGTGCCTAATCTTCAAACAGTAAGTGTAGCCAACTTGGGTGCTGCAGGTGTTCAAGTTCAAGGAGTTCCAGTCACCATTACAAGTGTTGCAGGAGCCTGGAAAACACTGTGCAAACTGACTGCTTATTTGATTCTCCGAGGAAAAGTTACAGACCTTTCTATTAAACCAGCAGAACAGGAACATAAATTATATTAGGTTAGGTTTTATTATTCTGGTTTGAGATTTTAAATGTTTTAATGTATTTGGATGTTTTATTTTGTACATCGCCCAGAGTGGCTGGATAACCAGCCAGATGGGCGACTAATAAATTCAATAAATAAATAAATAAAGAGATGACTGAAATTTGGGGACACTGCTTTGACGCAATCAGCTGGCTACCAGAAGGTAGCATTGAGTGGCTGCTGCTCTGTTTTGACCTGTGGAGTGTCTTGTGGCCCCAACATGTCCCTGTTGCTTTTTAAGACCTATATGCAACTGCAGAGAGAGATAATTCAGTATGGAGTATGGTGTCAACAACAGGGTTATTCTAATGTGTGGCTAGATATATTTTGTGCAGTGTCAAAAAAATGTGCAGTGTGAAGTAAGTTTCTGTGAAGTTGGGCATATGGAATTTCATAAGGAGCTAAGGAGCTTCTAAAAAAGAAATAGAAAAGATAAAAGGAAATAGAAAATGAGTTAAATATTGGTTCCTTTAAAAATCATAATCTTATATTAATAGTACATCATTGGACTAATTACTTTATTTATTTATTTATTATTTATTTAAATATTTCTATCCTGCCCTTCTACCCTATAATAGGGCACTTAGGGCGGCTTACAAAAATAAAATCAAACATGTACATAATAAAATTGTAAATGCTTTAAAAGAAATGGGGGTGCCACAGCATCTGGTTGTCATGATGTGCAACCTATACTCTGCACAAGAGGCTACTGTAAGGACAGAATATGGAGAAACCGATTGGTTCCCCATTGGAAAGGGTGTGAGACGGGGGTGTATTTTTTCACCCTGTTTATTTAATCTGTACGCAGAACATATCATACGGAAAGCAGGATTGGACCAAGATGAAGGAGGTGTGAAAATTGGAGGGAGAAATATCAGTAATTTAAGATATGCAGACGATACCATACTACTAGCAGAAACCAGTAATGATTTGAAACGAATGCTGATGAAAGTTAAAGAAGAAAGCACAAAGGACTACAGCTGAACGTCAAAAAGACTAAGACAACAGAAGATTTATGCAACTTTAGAGTTGACAATGAGGACATTGAACTTGTCAAGGATTATCAATACCTCGGCACAATCATTAACCAAAATGGAGACAATAGTCAAGAAATCAGAAGAAGGCTATTTTATTTATTTATTTATTTATTAAATTTATATACCGCCCGACTAGCAATAGCTCTCTGGGCGGTGAACATACCGCTAGGACTGGGGAGGGCAACTGTGAGAGAACTAGAAAAGTTCCTCAACTGTAAAGATGTATCACTGAACACTATAGTCAGGATCATTCAGACCATGGTATTTCCGATCTCTATGTATGGATGTGAAAGTTGGACAGTGAAAAAAGCTGATAAGAGAAAAATCAACTCATTTGAAATGTGGTGTTGGAGGAGAGCTTTGAGCGTACCATGGACAGCGAAAAAGACCAATAATTGGGTGTTAGAACAAATTAAACTAGAACTGTCACTAGAAGCTAAAATGATGAAACTGAGGTTATCATACTTTGGACACATAATGAGAAGACATGATTCATTAGAAAAGATAACAATGCTTGGAAAAACAGAAGGAAGTAGAAAAAGAGGAAGGCCAAACAAGAGATGGATTGATTCCATAAAGGAAGCCACAGACCTGAACTTACAAGATCTGAACAGGGTGGTTCATGACAGATGCTGTTGCAGGTCACTGATTCATACGGTCGCCATAAGTCGTAGTCAACTTGGAGGCACATAACAACAACAAAATCACAAAAACATTAAAATAAATTAAAATACAATTAAAATACATAAAGTACAACACACACATATATAGGGGGTGGTACTAAAGGGACTACAAAGGTAAAATTTAATGTAGAAGGCATAAAATCAGTGTCAGGTTCTTGACTAGTTTGGTGTTGGGCAGCGTGCTGGCTGCTTGTGCTGCAGGGAAGGAAGGCTTAAAATAAACCTTGGGCAGGTGTATTTTACTAAACCAGGGGTTTCCAAGCTGTGGTCTGTGGACCACCAGTGGTCCGCAAGCTTCATTCAGGTGGTCCGTGGCATGTCTGTGGATTTGCAGGTGAAGACGGGATATGGCACATCCATTGCATGAAATAGTTGTATTGGTTTTAACTGTGTTTTAATCACTTTTTTATTTCATATATTGTATTTTATTGTATTACAATTTGCTTTCTGTGGAATACAATAAAATACAGTATATAGGAAATCACACAGCATCTAGTTCAGTGCATTAGAATTGCTACAACAGGCAGAAAAGTAATTGAATGCTCTGCCAAGGCTCTTAGCAATTTTCATGTGCCCCATGAGACAAAAAAGTTTAGGAACCACTCTAGTAATTGATATACAGGTCTAAAGAAAACACTAGCTTTTGTTCCTTTTCAAATTCTTATTAGAAGCAACGAGACATTCTCTGAGGATATGGAGGATTTTAGGGATGAGCTGCGTGAGAACAAAAAAGCCCAGCAGCTTAATCAGACAAGACGGAGCTGATTATGGTGGGCCACCTTGAAGCTGGCAGAGCTGTAGAGTTGTATCCATTGGTGTCTCTCCGCTGACATATGGCACTTTGCTCCTGTAGAGGCTTCAATCAGTGGAACGAGGAGGAAATCCATTTTTGTATTATCCCCTTCCTCTCAGGAGTGCTCCCCCCAACCACCTTCCACGCTACACCAGAGTCCCCCAACACTCTGGAGCAGATTAAGCGCTGCAGGTAGAAATTGGCAAACATCAATTCCTTGTTCCATCTTCAAATCTTCTTAAGACCACCAGAGACTGTTGAAATTTGGGGGCACTGCTTTGCAGTAGTCAGTTTACCAGAAGGTAGCTCTTAGTTCCATCATCCTGATCCTCCGCAGGATTTGTGTCTTCTGTAAGCGGACAAACAACATTGGATCCAACCCCAAGATTTTGCTGCCATTGATGTGATTAAATTTGTTTGGTTTTGATTTGGTATTTGTATGCAGCTTTTCCAACAACCAAGTTGAGCTCAAATAATACATAATATGGTAATTTATTTGTATTTCTGCACTTCTACTGAAAGTACTCAGAGCCGTGTACGACATAATCATAAAACCATGTAATATAATACGTATAAATAAAACACAATTTCTAAAGCAGTAACAAATAACATACAATAGCAGAATATATACATTTAATCTGGCAGCAATAAAACTGGGTGCTACATTAAAAGCCTGTGAAGATAAGCGTCCCCAGTTTTTGACAAAAGGCACAGAATGAATTTCCTTTGGGAGAGCATTCCAGAACTGCAGCACCAGCAAAGGCCCTGTCCCTTGTGGTTCCTCACTACAAAACACTGTGGCTAGACTGTTGATGAGGACAGACTATCTCAGCTCATAACTCTGGTGCTCAAAAGCTTAAACTGGCTGCCCATACACTACCAGACCTGGTTCAAGGTTCATTTACAGGGTCTTCAACAACTTGGGTCCAGGATACCTCAGGGGCTGCCTGATCCCTTATATCCCTGACCAATCACTGAGGTCTTTCTGGAGTCACTGTTAGTGGTCCCCCAGGGCTCAGATGCATGGCTCGTATCCACCAGAAGCCATGCATTCAGTATTGTGGGCCCAATTTTATGGACCAATTTTTGTATTCAGTATTGTGGGCCCAGTTTTATGGATGTATCACACACTCAACCACCGTACAAAGGTTGATACAGAGCAATACTTATTACTAGCCTGACTGCTGTTGTACATGCACTGGTAATCTCCAAACTGGATTACTGTAATGAGCTCTATGTGGGGCTGCCCTTGAAGTTGGTCTAGAAACTGTAGCTGGTGCAAAATGTGGCAACGTGACTGCTCACTGGGGCAGGATATTGCCAACACATTGCCCTGCTGCTGAAAGAATTGCACTGGCACCTATTAGCTACCGGGTTCAGTTCAAGGTTCTAGTTTTGGTATACAAAGCCCTATACAGCTTGGGATGAGAATACCTGAAAGACCGTCTTACCCCTTATATACCCAGTCAATCACTGTGCTCTCCAAGTGAGGGCCTCTTGCAAATACCATCTTATCAGGAGGTCTGTTCTGCACAACACAGGAAACGAACCTTTAGTGCGATGGCACCTATCCTTTGGAATTCCCTCCTCTTAAATATTAGACAGGTGCCATCTCTGTTATCTTTTCGGTACCTACTAAAGACCTTCCTCTTTCAACAAGCCTTTTAAGGAGACCTTATCCCAGTCTGTGTTTGTGTTGAAATTGCTTTTTAATATGTTTTAAAGCTTTTTAAAAATGTTTTTGAAGAAGTTTTGTTTTAATATATTTTAAAGTCTGTTTTTATGATGTTTTCAAGTGCTTTTAGTGCTGTCTGTCTACATCCTCAGGGTCAATAATGTGAAAGATATCCATGAAAGCTTGACTGAATGCTACCACAGCATGCTCTGCCTCTGATCTTGTTTCAAAAATGGAGTCCAGGTTGGAGAAGATGTGAGTGATTTTATCAGCAAAGTGATAGTTCTGTTGTTTTTCCATCTTGGCCAGATTACAAAATATCTTTCACCACCTGGAAGAGCTCTGCTGGATGACACCGGGCAAGCACAATGGTGGCAGAGAATTAAGATTCCTTTGCCATGATCATTGCCATAGAGTAGGCTCTAATATGTGTGGGTTCAGACTTCCACCATATGTACTTTAATTGTCTTCCCTTTCATTTCATAGTTCCCAGCTCCTCAGAAAACCAAGGAGGCAGATGAATGTTACAAATAGGGAAATGAGATTTAGGAGCAATTGTGTCAATAGCCTTCGACATTTCCCTATTCCAAAGTTCAACCAGGGCTGTGACAGAACTGCCAGATGTATCGGTAGGAAAATCCCCAAGAGACAACAGGAATCCATTCAGATCCACAAGCCTTTTGGGGGTGGATCAACTTAATGGGTCCTCTACACCTGTGGAGCATATTAGGAGTCACCAACAGCCCAAACCTGACCAGGTAAAGATTCGACCACAACAAAGCCAAGTTAAGGTATCTCCATCCGCAGACCATCCTGACCTGAACCCCAAATCTAGTCTATGAACAACTGAATTCATTGGGCCAGAAATAATTTGACAAGGCCATCAAGACTAGAGGTAGCTATGTGATGTCATCCAGTGTTGATGGACTCCAGCTCTGATCAGCCCCAGCCACCATGGCCAACGGCCAGCAATGCCATTATGTAGTCCAGCAACATTCGAAGGGCATAATGTTTGCTACCTGTGCCCATGAGTATAAGTCATGGAGTCTTCAACACCCCCTCCATCAGTTCTGATGGGGGGGGGTTTACAGGCAGCAGATTGGGCAGTAATTAGCAGAATCCCTCTCCTGTCTCAAGAACCCAACACTACATATAGCCTCTCATATCTAGTGTAGTGTTGATCAGTGCACCTTGTTTCAATTAAGCATGACAACCTGCTCCATCTATCAAGTTGACACATGCTGGCTGTTGATGTTAGTTGGAGTAAAACATCTCGAGGACCACAGGTTCCTCATTCCTGCTCCAGAGCCTGTTTATCTTTGGGCACACGCCTCTCTCTGTTCCACTGGAGGTGTCTTTAATTCTCAGAGATGACGGGTTTTGAGGCTGTGATGGCACCAATGCTATCCAACACCCTTCTTAGGGAGGCTCTTCTAATCCCAACACTGTTGGCTTTTGCACTAAGTGAAGAACTGGGTATTTCAGAAGACATTCCCTGCTGGAGAACTATGGCTTGTTTAATTTGGTAGTGAAGTTTTGATCCGCCATTAAAATCTCTCGTGTCTCATCAATTATTTGAATTATTTTAATGAATCTGGGGTGTTTTAGACTTTTGTACACCACACTAAGTGCTATCTTTTGACAGAAAACACAACTTAAATGATGTTGAAATAAATATATTATATGCACACAGTGCAAATGAACCACAATTTCTGAACTATCCCATTCAGAAATCACCCCAAAGCTGCTACCCTTTCAGAAGATTCCAAATGCACGAATGACTGTTGATCCCATCATTTGATGAATTGTAGCAGAATGTGTAACCTGGTTTATTTGAAAAGAATTGGTTTTGAGGTGAGGTGGTAAGAAAGCTGTCTATGGTGTTTAATCTGTGACAGCTTGTTTTACATTTTCAAGTCATCACTTGACATTGTATTCTCAGTGTGATTGTAAACCTTTCAAAGCAACTAGCCAAACCAAACTCCCCTTTCTCTGCCTAGCAAACTTAGATGGTTAACTTTCACCATGTTCCAAATATTTACATGTGCGGGGACTCATCTGCCTGAGTTACACAAACAGAAGATGGAAAATTGGTCCTCTCATTTATTGGCCACATTGCATACTTATATTTTCCCTTCAATTTTAGTCAAGCTGCTACTAATATAGCAAATTAGCATGTTAATAATGTGGGAGGAATGGATCCATATAGAATTCAGCATGGTAAATCTTACAGCATGCACAGTCCTCTGTTTCTTGCATTTAGAAAGCTTTTTCAGAGCTGATTATCTTTGGCACTCCCTCTGCCATCTGAAAGCATACAGACAGATGAAATCATTTCTGCAAGGATTCTTGGGCTGTTGCAATGGAGATCTGGAAGAGAACCCAGCATATTGGATAATGAACAAATAAATAAAATAGTCCAACAAACTTCAGAGATTTCCCCTGCAACACACAGCTGACTTCAGTATAACTGGCAAATTATCATGGTGCCCGATTGTTCTGCCTTGTAAGAAAACAGCAAACCATCAAAAGGTGGATGATTTTAATTTATGAAGCATATCTTCTTACCCAAATGTTCTAAAAGCGCAATCCAATATCTCACTGAGTAAATCTCACCCAGTGCAAAGGGCTTAGTCCCAGCTAAATTGGTATAGGGTTGCTATGGCTTTGGTACAGAGTAGTAGTCAAGCAATTTACTCTGGAGTAGCTCTCTTAATTCCAATGGACTCTCGTCATTTTTTATATTTGTGGAGTGCTTTGGGCATTTTGTACAAACTGGACACTTGGCACTGCAACTTAATGTCCTACTGAAGTCACCAAATAGTTCCCAGTGTTTTCAATAAATTAGAATAGAATATACAGTTTGAGAATTGTCACTTAGAGAACATCATTCTAAATGTACTCAAAACCAAATGTTTTCCCTCTATGGAAAATATTGATTTAAAAATAAAACACAAGCTCTTTCAACTGGGAAAGGAAACACGTGAAGACTCACTTTCTTGCTGCTTTTCATTAGATACTTGCTGAAAATAAATGCAGAAAATGTCATTCCTGTACAATAAATACTGAAACTGTCAAAAACGTCATTCACCCTTCCTGTTTTTTACAGCTGTAAACTATTTGTTCTGTAAAGTGTGGAGCTGTTCAGACTTCTCACATACATACACCCTCTCTGTGGACTAGATCTGCTAAGAGGTGCATCTTGGAAGCAAGTGCTATGCATCGGCTTTCCATAGTGGCTGAATTCTCTTGCTAGCTCCTTCCTCTGCCCATCTGTATCTTATCGTCCCCATCTCCTTATAACATTTGGAACCCATAACGTGGGATTTGCAACAGTGTGGCATACTTGGCACTCACTGCCTGAACATTGGAAACAGAGGGAATTATTGTTTCAGATGTGCTTTCCTTAATGGAGTGCCCACCTCATGTACAGTGAGGTGTGGGTTACAACTGAGCCCACTTTCAGTTCAATTGCTTATCTTGTCCTTGAACTTAATCCTTGATTCCATCTTGCGTTGGTTTTTGTTGCATGTTACAGTTCAGCACTCCAGGTAGTGACTCCCCATGTGAACACTCAAAGGAAACCACAAGTACAATCACCTCATGTGATAAATCTAGAAAGGGGTAAATAAATAAGCATTTATCTTTAAGAACATAAGAAAAGCCTGCTGGAACAGCCCAGTGGCCCATTTAATCCAGCATCCTGTTCTCACAGTGGCCAACCCCCTGGGAAGCCCACAAGCAGGATCTGAGCGCAAGAGCACTCTCCCATCTTGCACTTTCCAGCAACTAGTTTTCCAAAGCATACTGCCTCTGACTATGGTGGCAAAGCACAGCCATCATGGCTAGTAGCCACTGATAGCCTCCATGAATTTGTCTGATCTTCTTTATTTTGTGTTAAATTGTGTATGATTTTATGTACGCTGCCCTGAAATCTAATAGGATGAAAAGTGGTACAAATGTTTAATAAAATGAAATACAATTGCTATCACATATAGATATTTTGTAATATTTCCAAATAAGATTCCAAAGTCACTGAAATTAAGAACATAAAAAGAGCCTGCTGGATCAGGCCAGTGGCCCATTTAATCCAGCATCCTGTTTTCACAGTGGCCATCCAGATGCTTATGGGAAGCCCCCAACCAGGACCTGAGTGCTTAAATTAATCCAGAACTTTCCTGAATGCAAAGGACTGAAGTGTGTACGTATCTCCAGCACAAACATTCATGTGTTGCATGCTCTTGATGCAAAGATTACATTCTTGAAAGAAGAGCAAGTTTCTAGCCCTCATGTCCCAGCTGTAATGTATAGCTCTGGAGTCTTAGCTTTCCATACCTCTGCGAGCTCTTTGGGTACTTCCTCGCCAGCCCTGCGCGTTGGCCGTTTGTTCCTCGGTTAGAGACTTACATACATCTCCAGGCTGTATGCCTGCCCTTTTTGCACAGCCGATAAACAGGCCAGCAACCAGCCCCGGCAGTGTGTGAAGCAGGAGACAGTTCAAAGGGGGGGGGGGCGACGAAAGAGAGAGAAACCTCCTTGCGTGAGCAGATCCCTCTTTAAAACCCAGACTTTTGCATACAACGCCGCATGTAAGCCTGGCACACACCCCCCAATGCATCCATGCCGCTGAGCAAAGCGCCACTTGTTCAAGCATTCGCTCGTTCAGTCTAGCGCCCATGCCTGCGCACGGAAGCAAAGTCCTACTGGGTCCAGTGGGGCCGCCGCCTTGATTCCAAGCGAGCGCGCCCAGGATCGCAACATCTTGAATCTGCAGGCCCTCGGGACACCCAGGAAGGCTGCACCACCCACCCGCACCCTTCCTGGGGAAAAGGGGGCTCGCGGCTGCCTTTTTTCTTGACATTTGCCCACAGGGACTCTCGCGTTCCAGGAGTCCCAAGCGGAAGAGCGAGAGGGCGTGTGGCTGCGGAAGCGACCCGGGGGGGAGGAGGAGGAGCCACCAGCGGGCAAGGGGCGTTAGTGAGTGTCTCCTCCCACCCATCCACCCCCCCCCACCTCCAGCACAACCCCGGCCTCGCAGCGCCATGTGTGCGGCGACCAGGCGCGCGGGCTGCCGCCACACTATTTAAGCGGAGGCTATGCGACCAGGAGGATCAACGGAGGTCCACCTAGAAGATCACTCGGGAGGCAGAGAAGCTGGGGACGGGGGCGGCGGAGGAGGACGAGGAGGGGGAGGAGGACGAAGAACGAGGAGGCGGCGGCGGAGGAGGCGGAGATGCCGCTTTCGCCCCCATCACCACCGCCGCACCAGGGACAAGTCGCGGGAGAGTTGGAGTTGAGTTGCAAAACATCCCTCCCCCACCTTTAAAAATAAAAAAGCGACATATTCACTACTAGACCTCAAGAAGAGTGAAAACGGGGGAGGGGGGAGTAAAGACGAGCCGCCCCCTTTTCTTGGATCCATACAAACTTTGCCGAGCTTGATTGCGCTTTACTCTCGGCACCTTTTTGGACGCAGTTACATTTCCCGCGCAGGGCACATCCAGGCGCCCTTTCCCCCTCGTCGCACCGCAGCCATGCCCTCCTTTCTCTTCCTGAGTTTCTTTGCTTGCAGCCTGCTGGCTTGGCTGCTCCTCGCAGGCGGGAGTAACAGCAGCAGCAGCCGCCGCCGCCCGGGCGTGGAACAGCAGGAGGAAGCGCGCGAGGATCAAGCGCTGCGGGTGCTGGTGCTGCTCCCCAAGGACAACGCGTACCCGTTTTCCCTGGCGCGGGTCCGGCCGGCCATCGAGTACGCGGTGCGGAGCCTGGAGGCGAACGCGACGCTTCTGCCAGCGGGCCACACTTTCCGGCTCTTCTACCACGACTCGGATTGCGGCAATGGGGCGTTGTTCAGCCTGGTGGATATGGTCGCCTTGAGCGGGCAGTGGCCGGACCTGCTGCTGGGGCCCGTCTGCGAATACGCGGCCGCGCCGGTAGCGCGCCTGGCCTCCCACTGGAACCTGCCCATGATCTCGGCCGGCGCGTTGGCTGCCGGCTTCAGCACGAAGACGGGCGAATACTCGCACCTGACCCGGGTCGCTCCGGGCTACGCCAAGATGGGCGAGATGTTCCTGGCGCTCTTCCGGCACCACAAGTGGAATCGGGTCATGCTGGTCTACCACGAAGACAAGGAGCAGCGCAGCTGCTTCTTCGCCGCCGAGGGCGTCCACGTGGTATTCCGAGAAGCTGGCCTCCACATGGACGACTTCGCCTTCGACGAGAGCGGCAAGTACACGGACGACGTGGTGCGCGCCATCCAGGGCGGCGAGAGAGGTGAGGAGGGCGCGCGGGGCCGGGAGGACACCCCGGGCAGGGAATCATCTCGAGGGGGAAAGAACCTCGTGCCTCCCGCTAGTCAGAGACCCTTCCAGGCGCAGGCGAGGCTCCTCCCGCGGAAGAAGCGACGCCTGGACGGACTAAGCAGCGCGCAACTCCAGCGGTGCGTCCCAATGCCTCTTTGAAAGGTTCTTGGGACGCGCCTCTCTGCGCTCTGTGGCGTAGCGGGTTAGGGAAAAGGGGGAACGGCGGAGGTTTTGAGCAAGCCGCTCTTCCGGAGAAAGGGCGTGGGGGCTGAAGATGCGCGCCGCCATCCGCGCGGGATTGTGTCCGAATGGGCTACCAAATCGGGATCCACTCATAAGTTAGAAGCTGTTGCTTGGAGCCTTTGTGTCATTTGGCATCTCTGCCTCATCCCTATTTCTAACCTTAGAGTTTTAAAAAACCCGGGGGGGGCACTTGCAGACTATTGTCATTTTCTGGTGGGATTCAATCCCCTACGGACAAATTCAGATTGCTCCATTTTAGACGATTGGGTGGTCTTTTGCAAAAAGATCAGACTTTTTGCAGTAAGGAACATGAAGGGAAGTGTGAGATAACAGGTACTTTGACACAGCCTTGTCTAACCTCCCCACAGTCAAATCAGAATGAGTACTCATTACCTAGCCAATGTTGCCTAATGTCCCGGCAAACAAATTGGGAGGAAGGCTCCATAAACAGGTCTTCTGGAAGTAGCCAGAGACTGCCATCTAGACATAGCCTTGTTTGCAGGGTGCTTTCAAGTACACCTCTGTGCACCTTGAGTGTGCATAGGGATTGCAGTGCATTTGTGTGACTTGGCCTCACAATAGCCCTCTGGTTTGGGCTATAGTTGTTCCTGTTTTATGGAAGGGAACCTGAAGCTGAGAGAGAACAACTTCCCCAAGGCCAAACAGGCAGTCATTAGCAGGAATGCAACTTGAATCCAGGGCTCCAGCATCCCAATCAAACCCATTCCAGTTCCTTGTAGAATTCGGTTACTCTTTTCATTCCACTCCCTGCTACAACTGTTTGGCATTATTGTTTCCTTTCTCAGGTTGCTGCCTTGATAGATGAGGATCCTCTCCTTTGCATATGTTAAAAGTTAAACCTAACCCATTGATTTGCATTGCGTTGGGGCCTGTATGTTCAATGCCTGGAGAACTATGTGTTAAAAAGACAGAGGATGCATGGAAATTATGGCGGAGGGGATAGCTATGCAGGTGTTTATCAGCTTTCCCCTACTTGAGCTCTACGACTGCAGTGGTACGCTAGGAAGCACTCAGGCTATGAACACATATATACGCAATAAAGAAGTAAAGATTATTTCAAAAGAACTATTTTTTAAAAGGATGCTGAAAAGATGAGGACATGAGAAGAATGTATTGTCATCAGTGATGCCACAAGCACTAGCCAGTAGGTGTTCATGACACTCTTGAAAGCATAATATGCCTAGCACCACATACAGCAGTAGATGCACTGGGAAAAATGTGATTTCTCTAGTAGGCACATGGGTTTGGTATCCTCCAGCAAATGTGTATTTTATTCTTCAGTAATACATACATCTTTTTCGCTTCAGTGTCACCAAACTGCACAGTGCCAGTAATCTTTGAAATCCTGGTTTATCCCCTTCCAGTTTTGCTCTTCTCTGAACTAAGGACTCACCTCAATCTCTCACTTTGTTTCGTCTGTGACAGATTTATTTATTTAATAAATTTGTACCCTCCCTTTCAGGGCAAAAAAAACAACAACGAAAAAAATCCTTCCCAAGGTAGTTCACAAAAAATTTAAAAACAAAAGGGGTTGTATCTGACTAGATCAGAGTAGACTTAAGTTAGTCCAATAGGTCTACTCTTGAGTGTGGCTTAAGTGGCTACAACTCAGGTTTTGCTTTTTTTTCATATGCTGTTAGGGAGTCTGCTATGCACCTTTTCTGTTCTCAGTATTACATAATGGAAAGTGGTATGAAATGAGAATGGCTTTCTATGCAGTCTGTGAATGACTGTGTTACGTTGCTGTGAATGACTGAATAGTGGAAATCTGGACTGCAGAGTTTTAATGTACTGTAGACCAGCCTTTCCCAACCTTTGGGTCCCCAGACTTTGCTGGACTACAGTTCCCATAATTCCTGACCATTGGCCATGCTGGCTGGGGCTGATGGGAGTTGTAATCCAGCAACATCTGGGGACCCAAAAGTTGGGGAAGGCTTCCTTGGACTGTTTTGTATAGATGTATGCATACGCAGACCAGGTACAGTGTAGCAGCTTTAGAGTCCGAGCCAATCAGGAAGTGCGATTCTCACCTCTGCCATGATCTCAGTAGGGGGCTTTAAGGAAGCCATTAATCCCTTTGCCTCAGTCTTCCATCTATAGCATGGCGATAATAATGCTGACCTTCCTTTCAGGATTGTTGTAACAACCAGCTATTCAACACAAGCTGTTGCTGTGACAGAAAGTTAACATATTTATATGAAGCATTCTGAAGGCTCGTTTTTCTTCAGAGTTTGGCTCTCTCTTTCAACATTTCCTCCTGTTGCTGCTCAAGAAAGCAACTGGAACAGATAATTTTTAGAAGATGATTTAGAAAGGATTGAGGTCCCTCATTTTTTCGAAGCATTTTTGTTGCTATGGTCCTTTCCATGTGATCATAGCACAGGGTTGATTGTGGGTGAGCTGTATACAGAGGCGGTAAGTCGGAACCCTCATTTCCAGAGCTATGCTCTGAATGCAACACATCCCAGTGCTCCTTTGACTGTATTCATCTTATTGTGATCAGTATTAGCAAAGCTTACTAGTGCTTTATAACACAGGCAACGATCCCTCCACTGATACGTGTGGCATGCTCTTTTCCTCCCATTTATCACATGCCTGCATGCATGCGTGCTTGTAGTTCCAGGTCATTGCCCCTGGACTGTGTGAGGCAGGCTAGTGTCCATTATGCGATTGCTAAGAATAGACAGCCAACTATTCAACACAAGCTGTTGCTGTGATGCAGATAACTGTAGTAGCTGTCTCTTGGGAATACTAAAGTGGCCTATATGATCAGGTGACAAGGCAATATACTCAAAGGAATGTCTTTCAGCATGCCTCATTTAAGAGGGTTTTTTTAAAAATAAAAGGGAATTCCCATACAAGAAATGCTGCAGATAATACAACAAGAAAGAGTTAACTCCAGAGTTTCCTGTCTTCCTGTGCTACTGATTCAGAAATTAATGTTCCCGCCTCTGAGAGCCCCTCTCATTTCCATTTTCTGCTTCTTTGTTTAGCTTTGCCAGTGAAGGAACTTACTAGGATTTTCCTCCATTCCTCCCCCTCCTTGTATTTTCTTCAAAAACTGGCTCATTCAAAATTTTATTACCTGTCCATATAGATGATGAATGCGTTAACATTTTCTGTGCCTCTTTTTACTAGTTTTCCCTCCGTTACAAGTAGTTCTTGTTTGGAGCTTTTGTCACAATATCAGCAAGACTCTAATCTTTTGTGGTGTTTCCTGTTTTTATTCAGCATAGGAAGTTGTTCTCTGGTAGGTCATAGCCTGATGGCTTTTGGACTCCTTTGAGTTCAGCAGGGGTAGAAGGACGTGGAGCCAGATTTACAATGAATGGGGGTTGGGATATTCTCCAGAATGAAACTTCAGATACCTCTGGGTTGTTCATTACCTGTGCATGTCATCTGTTATACGAGAGACACCACAAAGGCTGACTGCACAGCTGCCTTGGCGATACTTATTTAAAAAATACCCTGGCTCATAGTTATTCCTGATCATGTACACATCTAGCATTTGATGGATTCCATCCACATCTCCTTTAAAAAAATGCAAGCACTGCAATGCAACAAATGCCCGTAGAGAGTAAAATGAATGCCCTAAATCACAGGAGTACCGGAAACTAACTCGGTTTTCTGTCACATATCTTACCCTAACAGTGTCACACAGTCAATTTCCTGTAGTTTCAGAGCAAGATATCTGAATGACCTTGGAGGGAGCCTTCCCACAAATAACGTGTGATAGAATCCACAGTCATTACCATCAGTAAAAGTGTTGCCCATAAAATACAATGGGATTTAGATGATGTCTATAAATGTGTGCTTCTTTTGAAGCTACAGTTGAACATTTATGCTTTAAGTTGGATTCCTGCATTGAGCGGGGGGTTGGACTCGATGGCCTTATAGGCCCCTACCAACTCTACTGTTCTATGATTTAAATATTCTGATATTACACTGTTGTACAGCAGACAGAAATTTGCTTCTCTGTCACTGTAGAAAAACCAGCTTGCAGGATGCAGTGAGGGCAAATGCTGAGATAACCCTCCTGCACCATTTTGGGAGTGAGGTAGAGTAAGCAATAGAGATGTTAGCAGCTGTGTGTTTCCCTGCACCCAACCCCTAAATCATGAATGTCTGAATGAAAGGTTTCCGTTTGTGCAGATGTTTACAAGGTCACTAAAGCTCCATCACAGGGGACAAGACACACATTAGTGCTCCACCAATTCTTACCCCAAGAAGAAACCACAATGCTAGCACGGGTAGCCTAGGCAGGAACTCTGCCTGCATTAAACTCTTGTTCAAGTGGTATCTTGATTGATTAATAAATAAATATAGATAGCACAGTCCGCTCCTCAAATGCAGGGATATATCACTGAACACTAAAGTCAGGATCATTCAGACCATGGTATTCCCGATCTCCATGTATGGATGTGAAAGTTGGACAGTGAAAAAAGTGGATAAGAGAAAAATCAACTCATTTGAAATGTGGTGTTGGAGGAGAGCTTTGCGCATACCATGAACTGCGAAAAAGACCAATAATTGGGTTTTAGAACAAATTAAACCACAACTATCATTAGAAGCTAAAATGATGGAACTGAGGTTATCATACTTTGGACATATAAAGAGGAGACATGATTCACTAGAAAAGACAGTGATGCTGGGAAAAACAGAAGGGAGTAGAAGAAGAGGAAGGGCAAACGGGAGATGGATTGATTCCATAAAGGAAGCCACAGACCTGAACTTACAAGATCTGAACAGGGTGGCTCATGACAGATGCTGTTGGAGGTCGCTGATTCATAGGGTCACCATAAATCGTAGTCAACTTGAAGGCACATAACAACAAACAGTCCTCTCTACTTATGCGATACTTTAACACAGGCAGACACTTATATTGGGTTAAAAAGTTGGCAACACTTTGCTATGCATGACAATGACTAAGGCTGCTTCGTTTATAGTCCACTGCTTATACTGGACAAACTGTCTTCGTTCCATTAGCATTTTCAAAGTGCACTGTGCACCAGAAATTGCTAACTAAAGCTGGGACTAGATGTTTGGCAGCAAGCATGCTATTTCCACCGGTCTGTTTGATGTCAAAACATGACACAAGAGAGGGGCATTTGCAGCAGAGAAGTGGCAGATGCAGGGTGGGTGTTTCACTTTTCCCTCCTTCTCCTAGCTTTTTTCTTGCAATATCTCTCCCCCCAGCAGGACATCTGAGGACATGTTTTCCTGGCAAGTGGGGAAAAGCAGAGGCAACTAGAAGCTGCAGGGATAGGCTAGAGAAGGGCTAAACACCCCTTCCAATCTCTCCTGCACGTCACCCCTATCTCTGAATTGCACATCAAGAGCCACGAGAGTTCCCTACACACTGTGTGAATCACACCCACTGGGCTCCCCTTCCCCTGCTCCTCCCAGTTCATGCATTTTGTCAAAACCAGTGATCATGGTTTGTTCTGCTCCCAACAAATCATGATCTGTACCTAAGGTGTGTTCTGATCATTTTTTGTTGGAAGCAAAAGAACATAGAATCATTGGATCAGACATAACCCTGAACCAGGAATTGCGGTTTGTTCTTGCGTGCATGAATAGGGAGGAGTCACACAGCCCAGAAAGCTGTGTTTACAGTAAACCATTAAGTATGGTGGTCAATGAAGTGAAGAAATGTAACTTTTTGTTCAAGCCAAGGACATCTCTTGTTCTACTTAAGCCTCCCCTGTTGTTATTGTTGTATTACATAATTAGAAATTGGCCTCCTTTTCAGGATACTTCATTTTAAGAATGCAAAGACACCATGAGCATACCCAAAAGGAAATGGTGAATGGAGAGCCACAAATCTTATGCCTAACCTTTCATTTTTTCATAGTGACTCTGCATATGTTAGGAGTATAAGGGATGTTTTCTTTTGGTCCTGCTGAATAGAGAGGCTCTTCCCCCTCAACCTTGGCGAGATCCCATTGAGTATTCCATAAATAACAAAGACATTTTGTGGAAGTAGCTATGGGGAGGGCAGAGCACATGGATTCCTGACTCTTGTATTTGTTCAGTAATATGCTCATCAATTTAGCAAAAACAAGCAAGTGGGAGACAAGCAGCTTGTAAAACATGTTTATGAAAAATTAGAGTAAATACACGGATTTCAGAATCACTTGTTAGTGTGATGTTTAGTTATATACATTCAGCGGTGGGAGGAGGTCTCCTACATTAATATAATTAAGATTAGATTAATTACAAAATCTGGGGCTCGCGCTATAAGTGATGGTGGCAGATCCATTGAATTATATCTGGATCTGCCCCAGTCACTTATAAGGACTGGGTTGGGGGTTGATTTTTCAAGTGAAAGAGGTGTGCAGGTGAGGGGAGCTCAGCCTTCGCCATGCCTGCTGCTTACTTCCTCATAGCCCAGGGGGTGAGGAACCTTTTTCAGCCCAAGGGCCACATTCCATCATGGGCAACCTTCCAGGGTCCAGTAGTGGGACAGATCTGGCTCTTATCTTTGCCCAGTAGGCTACAGTCTAGCCATGCAAAAGTCAGCGGTTTCAACACAAACATCTCTCTATCCAGGCAGGGAAATGGCATTATCACAATTCAAGGACACGTTCCAGCCAGGCAGAAGAAATGGAGGAGGCTGTGGAGCAAGGCTAGTGAGGGGTGTGGCCTGAGGAGAGTTCCAAGGGCCAGAGAGAGAGGCCTGGAGGGCCGCATTTGACCCTTGGGCCTGACATTCCCATTCTTGCCATAGTGTCTCCCCGCAGTTGCTCCCCACCTGCCTGAAGCTTACTTCTGATGCCGGAGCTCAGATGAGAAAAGCTGGAGAAACATATTTATTTATTTATTTTATATCCCACTCTTCTTCCCAGAAGGAGCCCAGGGCAGCAAAGAAAAACACTAAAAACACTCTAAAACATCTTAAAAACAGACTTTAGAATATTACAACAAAACATCTATAAAAACATATTTTTTAAAAAAAGCTTTACAAACATGCTAAAAAGCAGTTCCAACACAGATGCAGCCTGGGATAAGGTCTCTACTTAAAAGGCTTGTTGAAAGAAGAAGGGCATCAGTAGGCGCCAAAAAGATAACACAGATGGCTCCTGTCTAATATTTAAGGGGAGGGAATTCCAAAGGATATGCTATGCTAAAGGTCCACTTCCTATGTTGTGCAGAACGGACCTCCTGATAAGATGGTATCTGCAGGAGTCCTCACCTGCAGAACGCAGTGATCAACTGGGTATATAAGGGATAAGACAGTCTTTCAGGTATCCTGGTCCCAAACTGTATAAGGCTTCTGTGTAAACCAGAATTGGTGGGTAGTAAATCACACATGGGGGGGATTAGCGCCCCACCAGGACCACCACATGTCCTTTTGATTTGAAAATAGAACCTTTATCCCCATGACCCCATATGATTGGGGCAGACACTGAGTTTAGACAAATACATCTACTATTAAGTGTAGTGTGAGCCTGACTACTCATAAACTGGCTTGCTTATATGCCTGTAAGAAATAGGCAAGTGCTATAATTTGTTAGACCTCGTTGTATGAATGTAGGATCAAGCAAGCTTCCCAAGTTGTGTCACATATCCAACTGTGTTCTCTAGGCCATTCACACCATTCTAAAACCAGCAGTGGATGGCACAGGCAGGGTGGCATTGCTCACCCACCTTCCCAACACCAAGCATTGCTGCCAGTTCCTGAGAGGGAGAGAGGTGAGGTCACACTTAAGCACCTTGGTCAGTTCCTTGAAAGTTCAAACTAAAACCCAGAGCAGATTCCACTGCCTCACAGACATGGAGCCACCCACTGCCACTGGCTGGCCAAAAGCTTACTGTGTGGTGCACATCTGTGGCGTCTTATTTGTAATTGTCATCTGGAGTCATCCCACATTAATGAGTGTTGTGGGAAAACTACAGTTTTGACTGGAGATAATTATTGTGCGTCTCAAAGGGAACAGTCTGCCAGTCATGGAGATACATGGTAAAGGCTATTGCACCTTATTGAAATGGATTGCCTTCAAGTCGATTCCGACTTATAGTGACCCTATGAATAGGGTTTTCATGGTAAGCAGTGTTCAGAGGGGGTTTACCATTGCCTCCCTCTGAGGCTGAGAGGCATTGACTGGCCCAAGGTCACTCAGTGAGCTTTGTGGCTTTGTTTGGATTCGAACCCAGGTTGTAGTCCAACACCTTAACCACTATGCCACACTGGCTCTCATTGCACCTTATTATGTTTACTGATTGAGTTCTGTTTTGAACTTTCAGGCAATTAAGGAACTGGGAATGAGTAACCAGTTGTATGACGCTGAGCCTCTTCCTTCTAGCCTCTTTGAACAGAAAGAGAGACTCAACAATTGAACAGGACAGGCTCTCTGACCAAGGTGCAGGATAGTTAGGTGACTGTACTAGTTTGCTGCAAGCAGCTAATAAAAGTTGGGCTTCCACCTTTCCTCTGAGGACCTTGAGGCAGCACACATTTGATTCTCCTCCCATTTTATCCTCAGAACACCCTCTGAGGAGCTTAGGATGAAAGAGAGAGTGATGTGACCCAAAATCACCTATTGAGCTTTACAGCTCAGTGGGGATTTGAACCCAGATCTCCCCAGTCCTAGTCTGACACCCTAACCACTACTCCAGGAGTAGGGAATCTTTTTCAATCCAAGGGCCACATTCCCTTCTGGGTCAGCTTCTGGGGGTAACTTGCTGGTGGTGGACAGGGTATGAAGCAAAATTAGACAGAGCAATTAATGTGAATGTTACCTTCGTATGGCAGTCTAGTTTCTACACACACTCACACACCACTCGCTGTTGTGGAGGAATTCACTCAGAGGCTTTTATAACTGAAGTAGATTCCAAGTTTATTCCAAGCATGCAGTGCTGGAGAGCCAAGCAGAAATTGCGACTGACTCTCTACAAAATGGTACAGGCCTTTATAGTTTTTCAAAGAAGAAAGACTTCAGCAGATGAAACTCACATTTCAAGCATGTGTAACACACATGAAATTCTTTTAATTAATTTATTTATTTATTACATTTATATACCGCCCCATAGCCAAAGCTCTCTGGGCGGTTTACAAAAATTAAAAACATTGAACATTAAAACAAATATACAATTTTAAAACCATACAAAATTTAAAACCATAAAGCACAGATAAACAAGTTAAAAGTCCTGGGGTCAGAGCTGACCACATGTTGTTACAATGCCTGGGAGAAAATGAAAGTCTTGATCTGGCACCAAAAAGATAACAATGTTGGCTCCAGGTGAACTTCATCAGGGAGATCATTCCATAATTTGGGGGCCACCACTGAGAAGGCCCTCTCCCTTGTTGCCATCCTCCGAGCTTCCCTTGGAGTAGGCACCCGGAGGAGGACCTTTGATGTTGAGTGTAGTGTACGGGTGGGTTCGTGTTGGGAGAGGCGTTTTGTCAGGTATTGACAACTGACCCCTGTGGAACTCCATACTTGAGAATCCACAGGGCCGAGCAGTGTTCCCCAAGCACCACCTTTTGGAATCGACCCACCAGTGGAGAGGAACCACTGCCATGCAGTCCCACTCCCAACTCAGCCAGTCTTCCCAGAAGGATACCATGGTCAATGGTATCGACAGCCACTGAGAGATCAAGGAGAATCAACAGAGTCACACTCCCCTGTCTTTCTCCCGACAAAGGTCATTGTACAGGATGACCAAGGCTGTTTCCATGCCAAAACCAGGCCTGAAACCCAATTGAAATGGATCCAGATAATCGGTCTTATCCAAGAGTGTCTGGAGCTGGCTTGCCACCACTCATTCAAGGACCTTGCCCAGAAATGAAACATTTGCTACCGGCCTATAGTTATTAAGATTTTCCGGGTCCAGGGAAAATTTCTTCAGGAGTGGTCTCACTACCGCCTCTTTCAGGGGCCCCGGGACCACCCCCTCTCGCAAAGAGGCATTAATCACTTCTCTGGCCCAGCTGGCTGTTCTATCCCTGCTAGCTTTTATTAGCCAAGAAGGGCAAGGATCCAGCACAGAAGTGGTTGCATTAACCTGTCCAAGCACCTTATCAATGTCCTTAAGCTGTACCCGCTGAAACTCATCCAAGCAACCAGGACAAGGCTGTGCTCTGGATACCTCGCGTGATTCACCTGCTATAACACTGGAGTCTAAGTCCTGGCGGATGCCTAAATTTTATCCTGGAAGTGCCTAGCAAATTCATTACAGCGAGTCTCAAAGGGTTCTACCAAATCCTCGGGGCCAGCATGTAATAGCCCCTGACAACTCTGAAAAGCTCCGCTGGGCGGCAAATTGATGATTTAATAGTGGCAGCAAAATATTTTTTTGCTGCCCTCGCTTCCCCTGAATACAGCTTACCGTAGGCCAGTGGTTCTCAAACTGTTTTGGTTTGTGGCACACTGTAAAACATATAAAAATTTTATGGCGCACTTCGTGTACAAAATTAAAAATATATTAATATATTTTAAACTATGAATAAAAATAACAAACTATAGAAAACTATTACTTACCCTATACAAATGGGTTTCTTCTCATTTTTAAAATATACTTTCATAATATTTGAGGCACACCTAGCCACCTCTCAGGGCGCACCAGTGTGCCTGGGCGCACCGTTTGAGAATCACTGCCGTAGACACTTATTAGTGTTTGATTGCATCCACCAGGAGTTTGTCTCCATCGGCACTCAAGGCTTCTCCTATATTGTTTCATCACTCTCAGCTCTGGGATATACCATGGAACCGTACGAGCTCTACACAGGAGAGGGAGCTCAGGAGCAATAATGTCAACTGCTCGGGTCATTTCTGTATTCCACAGATCAACGAGGGTTTCAACAGGAGCGCCAGCCCTATCAGCCGCAAAACTCCCCAGAGCCCTTTGGAAACCATCTGGATCCATTAGTCTCTGGGGGCGGACCATCTTAATAGGTCCCCCACCCTTGCAGAGGAGAAAAACTACTGTAAGTCTAAACTTCAGCAAGCAGTGATCTGTCCATGACAGAGGGACTCATGTAAGGCTCCCCACATTCAGATCACCATCTCCATGTCCAGTTGCAAAAACCAAGTCTAGAGTATGCCCTGCTACATGTATTGGGCCGATGGCATGTTGGGACAGTCCCATGGCCGTCATGGAGACCATGAAATCCAGAGCTGCCCCAGTTACGGTGGCTTTGGCATGAATGTTGACATCCCCCAGAAGCAACAGAGTGGAGGATCATAGCAGTACACCTGAGACCACCTCCGTCAGCTCAGCTAGGGAGTCTGTTGGGTAACGGGGTGGGCGGTACACCAACAGAATCCCCAGTCTGTCCTGCTGACCCAACACAAGGTGCAAACACTCCAGACCAGTAGTCACATGGACAGGGTGCTTGCAGAGGGAGATGGAGCTCCTATAGACCACAGCAACCCCCCCTCCCCGACCCTCAGGTCTACCCTCAATTCAGAGCATTCTGATTATCTGTAAATTGCTTGGACAGGTTGTTAGGGAGTACCGGGCCATGTTGCTAAGGGAGTACTTGCCTAACTAGAGTTGTAACACTTTGAAGCTGGTTATACTGTCGTAAAGAGTGCGCTTCAAGGACATACAAGAAAACACAAAGGCATGTTTGCTCAGCCATCTGGTCTATCAGTTGTTTTCCCATGCTCAGCAGTTTTTTACACTTCCCAGACACAGGCAGAACCAATATTTTCAGATACCCAAAATCCTCTACATCCCAGTTATTTTACTTCCACACTGTCCTCCATCCAGACAAACAAGAGGCATTGCCAGAGTTCAAGGACATATTCCAGCCAGGCAAAGATACTGAAGAAGGGTGTGAAGCAGGGCTGGTGAGGGGTTGCCCTGGGAAGGGGGTGTGGCATGGGGGAGTCCTGAAGACCAAATGGAGATCTGGAGGATCATATTTGGCCCCTGGCTCTGAGGTTCATCATCCCTACACTATACCTTACTGGCTCTAAATACATCCAACCTAATTTTAGCGTCCCATTGGCTTACAACTCCCTCCCCCTCCAAAAGCATAGTAAACCAATCCAAAGAGAATTGAAACTAAATGAAACCCATAAAAGATGTAGTCAGATGGCTAATAGGTGAATGTTTTGGACAGTGTCATAGGTATAAACTGGCAGTTTGGCAGAAGTTGTTATGGTTATTGACTTGGTGCAATGGGCTGCAGAACTTCAGGGAGCAAGACTGTACCTTCAAGGACAAGTTTGCCAACTTGGCAACAAGGGAGAGGGCTTTCTCAGTGGTGGCCCCCAAATTATGGAATGATCTCCCTGACGAGGTGCGCCTGGCACCAACACTGTTATCTTTTCGGCGCCAGGTCACGACTTTCCTCTTCTTCCAGGCATTTTAACGTGTTTTTTTAAAAAGTGTTTTTAAATTTGTATATTTGTTGTAAACCGCCCATAGAGCCCATAGAGCAGTGGTTCCCAACCTTTATAAGCACGGGACCCCCTTTATAACCTGAAAAAAAATTGTGACCCCCTCCCCCCAGGGAGGCAGGCTGGCTGCCAGGAAGCAAGGGGGAAAGCAGCCTTTCTTTGCAGGCTTGCTTCTTTTTGCTTCACAAGAAGCCCTCTCCTCTCATTCTAAGTAAGGGTGTTGCCAGTAGCGGCAGTGCAAGGAGATCAGAATCAGTGATAGTAATCCCCTCTTCTTCCTGGTAGCTCCACCCTCAGCCTCCTTTGGCATCTGCCATGTATTTTATAGGCAGATGCCTGCCCTTAGTGCGCCTGAAAGAAGCTCTGGCGCTTCAGAAAAGGCCTCCCCTCTTGTTTGGAGCAAGGGGGAGGTGCCATCTGCAGCGGCAGTGGAAAGCAGACAGTGTAGAGGGAGTGAAGATTTTTTTTAAAAATTAATAAATAATTCATTTCTTTACTGCTCACGGCCCCCTCTGGATTACTTCGCGGCCTCCCTGTGGGTCCTGGCCCCCAGGTTGGGAACCACTGCCATAGAGCTTCGGCTATGGGGCGGTATACAAATGTAAATAATAATAATAATAATAATAATAATAATAATAATAATTGTTTGTTGTTATGTGCCTCCAAGTCGATTACGACTTATGGCGACCCTATGAATCAGTGACCTCCAAGAGCATCTGTCATGAACCACCCTGTTCAGATCTTGTAAGTTCAGGTCTGTGGCTTCCTTTATGGAATCAATCCATCTCTTGTTTGGCCTTCCTTTTTTTCTACTTCCTTCTGTTTTTCCAAGCATTATTATCTTTTCTAATGAATCGTGTCTTCTTGTTATGTTTCCAAAGTATGATAACCTCAGTTTCATCATTTTAGCTTCTAATGATAGTTCTGGTTTAATTTGTTCTAACACCCAATTATTGGTCTTTTTTGCAGTCCATGGTATCCGCAAAGCTCTTCTCCAACACCACATTTCAAATGCATTGATTTTTCTCTTATCAGCTTTTTTCACTGTCCAACTTTCACATCCATACATAGAGATCGGAAATACCATGGTCTGAATGATCCTGACTATAGTGTTCAGTGATACATCTTTACAGTTGAGGACCTTTTCTAGTTCTCTCACAGCTGCCCTCCCCAGTCCTAGCCTTCTTCTGATTTCTTGACTATTGTCTCCATTTTGGTTAATGATTGTGCCAAGATATTGACAATCCTTGACTTCAGTGTCCTCATTGTCAACTGTAAAGTTTCATAAATCTTCTGTTGTCATTACTTTAGTCTTTTTGACATTCAGCTGTAGTCCTGCTTTTGTGCTTTCCTGTTTAACTTTCATCAGCATTCATTTCAAATCATTACTGGTTTCTGCTAGTAGTATGGTATCGTCTGCATATCTTAAATTATTGAAATTTCTCCCTCCAATTTTCACACCTCCTTCTTCTTGGTCCAATCCTGCGTACAGATTAAATAAATAGGGTGATAAAATACACCCTTGTCTCACACCCTTTCCGATGGGGAACCAATTGGTTTCTCCATATTCTGTCCTTACAGTAGCCTCTTGTGCAGAGTATAGGTTGCGCATCAGGACAATCAGATGCGGTGGCACCCCCATTTCTTTTAAAGCATTCCATAGTTTTCCATGATCTACACAGTCAAAGGCTTTGCTGTAATCTATAAAGGACAGGGTGATTTTCTTCTGAAATTCCTTGTTCCGTTCCATTATCCAACATATGTTTGTGATGATCTCTTGTACCTCTTCCCTTTCTCAATCCAGCTTGGACGTCTGGCATTTCTCGGTCCATATATGGCAAGAGCCTTTGTTGTAGAATCTTGAGCATTACTTTACTTGCAGATATTAAGGCAATAGTCCGATAATTACTGCATTCCCTGGAATCCCCTTTCTTTAGAATTAGGATGTATATGAAACGCTTCCAGTCTGTGGGCCATTGTTTAGTTTTCCATATTTCTTGACAGATTTTAGTCAAAATGTGGGCTGATTCAGTCTCAGTAGCTTGTAGCAACTCTATTGGTATGCCATCTATTCCTGGTGATTTGTTTCTTCCAAGTGTTTTAAGAGCAGTTTTCACCTTGCATTCTAAAATTTCTGGTTCTTCATCATATGGTTCCTCCGTGAATGAATCTGTCATCCTGGTATCTCTTTTATAGAGTTCTTCAGTGTATTGCTTCCATCTTCCTTTTATTTCATCTCAGTCATTCAGTGTGTTCCCCTGTTGATTATTCAACATCCCTACTCTTGGTTTAAATTTCCCTTTCATTTCTCTAATCTTTTGGAGCAGGGCTCTTGTTCTACCCTTTTTGTTGTCTTCTATTTCTATAAAGTAACTATTGTAATAGTTCTCTTTGTCCCTACGTACTAGTTGCTGTATTGTTGCGTTTAGGGTTCTGACTGTGTTTCTATCTCCTTTTGCTTTTGCTTTCCTTCTCTCTTTAACCATTTGAAGAGTTTCTTCAGTCATCCATTGGGGTCTTTCTTTTTAACTAGAGGTATTGTCTTTTTGCATTCTTCTCTGATAACATCTCTGAGTTCATTCCATAGTTCTGTTGAGCCCAGGGGTGTTGAGCCCAGCCTGCCTCCTGAGGATCAAGGAGGGGGAAGGCATGAGTTGCAGGCGCCTCAGCCGTCACTGGGTATGGACGATCCAGCTGTTGTTCAGCCTAGCCCAGACCTTGAGGAAGAGATCGAGCTAGCTGCCCCGCCAGTTCCCACGGATGGCCCTGCCCCTCAATGGGACAGTGCTCAGCCATCAAGCACCCCCACGGAGCCATTAGGGGAGGATTCCGAAAGAGCAGTAACTCCTCCTGTGCCAAGCAGTATCCTGGAGATGCCCGATGCTTCCCAGCCCTCTGCTTCCCTGCCTGCAGAAGAGAACGCTGTTTTGTCATTTGAGCCCATAGAGACTCGCCCCCCTTCACCATGCTCATGACGTAGAGAGAAGCGGACAGGGCAGAGGGCGTGTGTGCGAAGGAGTGAGAGGTTATGCTCCAAGACCTCTCCTATTTAAGACTGCCGCGCTGTGAATGGGGCGCTGAGTCAACTTTCATCACACGTTGCAGAGCATGTCTGGAGGGTAGTTAGGGACTTGTAGTGAGTTAGCATAGAGTCTTTTCTATGAGGCACTCAGCCTTTGATGTATCCATTACATTAATAAATTAGCAAGAGTTCCTTGCACCCTCGTCACCGACTCGTGGTTCCCACTCTGAACCAGACAAGTTCTTCTGGTTCTCTGTCAACTAAGTTTAAAGCCTCAAACCTGTTCCTTATTTGATCTTTATATGCTTCTGGGATGTTATTTAAATTGTATTTTGGCGTTATGATTGCTTTGTTGGTCTTCTTTAGCTTTACTCTGATTTTTGATATGACCAGTTCATGATCTGTACTGCAGTCTGCTCCTGGTCTTGTTTTTGAAGAAAGTATGGAACTTCTCCACCTTCTGCTACCAATTATATAATCAATTTGATTCCTATATTGACCATTTGGTGATGTCCACGTGTACAGTCGTCTTTTCAGTTGTTCAAAAAATGTGTTTGCAAGAAACAAATTATTGGCTTCACAGAATTCAATAAGTCTTTCTCCTGCTTTGTTTCTGTCTCCTAGGCCCCATTTCCCCACAATTCCTAATTCTTCTCTGTTCCCTACTTTTGCATTCCAATCCCCCCTGATTATCAGCACATCTTGTTTTGGTGTCTGATCAATTTCTTCCTGTACTTCTGCATAAAATCTCTCCAATTTTTCTTCTTCTGCGTTTGCTGTTGGAGCATAGACTTGGATGATGGTTATGTTGATAGGTTTCCCATTTAATCTCATTGATATCACTCGCTCAGACCTTGCGTTGTAGCTCGTAATTGCTCTTGCTACATCACTTCTCAGTATTAAAGCAACCCCATTTCTTCTTAATTTCTCATTTCCTGCATAAAATATTTTTTAGTTGCCTGATAGGAAATGTCCCATTCCCATCCATTTTAGTTCGCTCACACCAAGTATTGTAATGTTGATGCGTTCCATTTCTTGCTTGACAATTTCTAACTTTCCCTAGTTCATGCTTCTCACATTCCATGTTCCTATTGTGTGCGTCGTACAACTCCGGACTCTCCTTTCGCATCTGTACACATTAGCCTCTGGGCTTCCTTTCGGCTTTGACCCAGCTGCGTCATTAGTCACAGCGCTACTCGTACTTGTCCTTTGTTCTTCCCCAGTAGCTCAGTGAGTGCCTTCTGACCTGGGGGTCTCATCTTCTAGCACTATCTCGTGTTGCATTTTGGATACTCTGTTCATAGGGTTTTCGTGGTAAGAAATATTCACAGGTGGTTTACCATTGCCTTCCTCTGAGTCTGGATGCATCTTAGTCTAGTGTTTCAGCTTTGACCATTCCGCCTTGGGTGCCCCTGCTAGGAGTCTAGCCTCTTGGTCGAGACTCCTGACTGCTTTGCTCTCAGCTTCTTCAACACACTCAAACCCCCTCACCACGTTAAGGTGTGCATCCGAAGAGGAATAATAATAATAATAATAATAATAATAATAATAAATTAATTAATAACTTGAAGAAGCTGAGAGAGTCAGAGAGGTACCTAAACGTGATCTTCAGGGATTTGGTAAAGAGATTTAATTCACATCCAAAGAGCTCTGGCGCTGCTGTTGTGGTAAGAGTTTTAGTGCTAAAGAACATAAGAGCCCTGCTGGACCGGGCCAAAGGCCCATCTAGTCCAGCATCCTGTTCTCATGGTGGCCAGCCAGATGCCCCTGGGAAGCCTGCAAGAGGGATTGCCCTGTACAAATTATCCCATTTGCAATTCAGAGTTTTCTGGAAAACCCACAAAACTGCCAAGAACCTTGGTGTGTGGGATAAGCCTTCTGTGACATGAGAGATCTTTATGCCAGCTGACATCCTTGTAATTAGATCTGCATTGATTTTATGTATGTGCTGTTTTTGTTTTAAGCTGCATATATATTTGGGGATGCTCCTCATGGGAAGTGATTCTTAAATGAAATAAATAAATAAAAATAAATGAGAGACTCAAGTATTAGAAACTCAGATAGATGGAACAAAGAGTCTTGTGGCACCTCAAAGAGGTGGCACAAGACTCTGTTGTTGTTGCTACAACAGACTAACTTGGAAGCGAGATGAATGGGTTCATGATGTGCATGTGATAGTGTAGTCATTTGCCTGCCTCCTTGGAAAAGCTGTGGATATCCTGTGATGCCTGGATAAGCTTCTATAGAGTGGCTGGAGGGGAAATCAGTTGGCCTGGTATGTGTGGATGCCAGAGACATTTGGAACTATAGGCAAGTGTTCCTGGACGCCAAATTTAGGTTTCTTTCAGGCACTGGGAACGTTAAACAAGGAGAGCACTAGGGGATACACTTGAACGTTAAATGAAAAATCCACCCAGTCAGAAAAGTAATACGCTGCTAGGGACATATTGTTACCCCTAAGACCGAACCTCTCGTTAACAGTCTGGAGCTTGAAAAGGGATTTAGAGAAGAAACAGTATTATGCAAAAACTGCATAATTTATTCGACTTTATGTGCCAAAATAAACCATTGCAGGCGTTGTCTGTTCATGGCCTTGAGATTTTGTGAAAATTCCATTGTAGAACACTGTCAGTGATAACTGGCCATATACCCTCTATATCTATAACGAATAACTGGCATATGAAGTGGGAACATGTAATTGTAGAGATGATAGACTGTTGATATAATGATGTCTTCTGTGGTTTTGGACCAGCATCTCAAGATACGTCACAGAATTAAAATGCATAACTTACTTGCATATGATTTATCGATATACTTAAAACAAAAATTCCTTCACAAGTCTTCAATGCTGTTTAAGCTTGCTAATTGGCACTTGAGGAATGACTTTGATTCTACTTAGAGAAGACTTATTTTATGGGAGCAGGCCCAGCGCCAGCAGGCGGCCAGATCAGGCAATGGCCCGAGGGCCCCTGCTGCTCAGAAGAGCCCATACCTAAATCTAGAGCAGCCTTTCCCAACCATTGTGCCTCCAGATGTTGTTGGACCACAATTCCCATCTTTCCTGACCATTGGCAATGCTGGCTGAGGCTGATGGGAGTTGTGGTCCAACAACATCTGGAGGCACACTGGTTGGGGAAAGGCTGATCTAGAGGCTTGGGCTGGGAGGGTAGAGCTCCGTGATCTATGCCAACTTTGGGTCATGGGGCCTGATTTGCAGCCTGGGCTATTTGCAGCCTTAACATGTGCTGCAAATCATGCTCCGTGACCCAATGCTGGCACAGATTGTGGAGCAGGTGCTCCACCCTCCCAGACAACAGCCCCCTGCCCCCATGCTGCCAGTGCGGTCTGAAATAGGCCTGGCCTCTCCACCTCCCGCTTTGCCATGTGAGTGTGTGTACATGCAGCATGCTAACGCACTGAAGTGATGATGCAGGAGGCAGGGAGGCCAGGCCTATTTAAGCCAGCACCTGCCCTGCATGGAAGAGTAAAGATATATAGATGAGAACAGAGCGGGTATTTTTGAAAGAAATCCAGCAGAACTTTTTTTTATAGCTATAAAGTGATAAGACATCCCAGTTATACCTGCCCCCCGAAGTTCAAGCACTGAATTTTACTTGTGTAAGATGTTATGTGGGTATCTAAAACTGGCAGCCAATCCCAAGCACCCTACTCCCTTCACCGCTATGGTAGCTTGTCAGGTGGTTAAACTACAGGCCTGCATCAAGGACTAGATGGCCTACAAAGCATTCTCGACTCTGTGATCCTGTGAGATTATCAGCTATGCCACCAATGCATCTTTCCAAGATGAGATGCTACATCTACTGATTCAACTTTTGTTAGCTAACACAAGGCACCTGGCCTTGTGACACTTCAAAGACTTGGGTCTGGCCCTCAATCTGAGCAGTTTGTCTTTCGTACAGGGATGGGCAATTTGTGGCCCTCCAGATGTTGCTGGATTCCAGTCCCTGCCAACATGGCCAATGGTCAGGGATGAAGGGGGTTTCCATTGAGCAACATCTAGAGAGCCACAGATTCCCCATCCCATACTTTGGTATGTGGACCAAGCTGCTAACAGGAGGCCTCTGCTTGCTTTCTTCAGTATATCAGCTTTCATCAATGTATCCTCTCTGCTTCCGTACCTTACTTTGTCCGCCTGCCAGTTAATGATTAGCTTGCTGCCTGCCCAACTCAGTTGCGACTCCAGACCACCAGCCCTGTTGAGCGATTCTGTGATCTGTACAATCTGGGATACGACATGCATGGTTAAATTAATAAATTTATTCAAAGTAAGAGAGGGTACCCAGCAAGATAATTCTTTCATTTCATATTGGGATAGCGAGTTGCAAGATTCAGCAAATCCATATTTTTTATTGGGAGAAATTTAAGAGCCAGTGGTGAGGTGAATAAAAGAAGCAATCAGCTGGGGAAAGATTATTGTGAGTTAATTTTTTTTAGGAATGTAGTATTATTTAACTCTAGTTAATGATTAATTGATGATGTGATTGGTGATAGGATTGATGATGTGATTATTACCATATAAACTGCATTTAAGTATTGATATAATTATATTCTTTAGATATTAAAACTGTATTTATGATCGATATTTTAGTGATTGGATAGAACTATTGCAGTTATGTTGTATAAACATTTCTTTAATAAACATATATTTAATTATTAATTAAAAATTAGAAATGCCATGTGCATAGCTGGTGCTATAGAAGTAAAGAAATAATATTTTTTAAAAAATAAATGAATACAGAGACTAAATTAATTGATAGGTAAAATATGAAGCCAATTTTTATTTATTATTTTGACAGTTATGTTCCATGTGCATCCATTTTAGGGTTTCAGCACAGATAGATTGCAGTCATGATCTCTGTTTGTGGTTTAAAGCATCTGGCTAAAGCAGACTGGTTTTCTCATATAATCTAATATACTTTGCTTATCAGGATGCAAGCTTTTGAGAATGCTCCACCTCTCCTGATTTAGTTCTGTTGGAGATTTAACGATTAAACTTCTATGACTCAATCATTCCATAGAATGCCTGGATTTGTTATCACTGATTTATTTAGCTTCGGCTATGGGGCGGTATACAAATGTAATAAATAAATAAATAAATAAATAAAATAGATTGATGCAGCTTTCCCCAACCTGGTGCCCTTCAGATGTTTTGGACTGCAGTTCCCATCAGCCCTAGTCAGCACAGTAACACTGGAGTTGTAGTCCAAAACATCTGGAGGGAACCGTTGCAGAATGCTGGATTAAAGTAGCCGAAAATTGTAGCAGTATGATCTAGGAATGCCTAGATAATAATGCTTAGGAATGAACATACAGCTGTGCATACAATAGAATGGATTCCTAGGACTATTATCATTTCTTAATATTATGTCATGATAGTGAACCACAGTTAAATGAGATGGGGGCTGAACACAATTCACTGGTCATGTTAGCATGTCCCTCTAAACCATGTTGTAGTGCACTGTGCATGAGTGACTGTGGTTTGTAACAAATTCTGGTTAGTTTCAAAACAAGCCAGCTTCAACCATGAGTTATGAAGCTGGCTTGTGAAACTGATGAAATTTTGTTACAAAGTACAACCCCTGGTCCAGATGACAGGACAAGGCAAGATTCGGGTAAAGTGCAACTGAACACTAACAAGGGTATTTCCAAAGAAGCTTAGGGAATTAGGAAGTGGGCTACTGCAGAATGTCAGTGAAATTTGTCCCTCTGATTGCTATATTTTCTTTCCTTGTTGTTGGCCTTTATATCCATGAGTTTAAAAAGCAGCTACAGCTGGTATAGCACAGTGGGGAGGACAACCTCGCTGGGAGTCCAGAGTCTGTGAGTTCAAATCCCCGCTCGTGTCTCCTGGGTGTAAAGGGCCAGCTAAAGATCACCCCCACAGGGAGTGGCTCAGGGGTTACATGCCCTGCCACCTGTGCAGCCATGGGCAAGCTGCATAGTCCCAAGGAGCCCAGTTGCCCCCCAGCTGGCAGTTGCGGACAAGGAAGGGGCTGGCTTGTGCAGCTGTGGCAAGCTGAGCAGGCCCTGGCCAGCTGCGGAGGACTAGCCTCAGAGGGAGGCAATGGTAAACCCCCTCTGCATACCGCTTACCATGAAAACCCTATTCATAGGGTAGCCATAAGTCGGGATCGACTTGAAGGCAGTCCATTTCCATTTTTCAAAAAGCAGCTGAAGACAGTTTATGTCATTGTCTCCAGCTGTGCATAAAGTGTGACACTCTTTTCCCGGTAGTTTGAGGAATGGCTTTTTATCTGTGCTTTCCATTTATTTTCACCAGTTGTGATCATGTGTGCCAGCAGTGACGCAATAAGGAGCATCATGTTGGCTGTGCATCGGCAAGGAATGACCAATGGAGACTATGCTTTCTTCAATATTGAACTCTTCAACAGTTCATCATACGGTAATGTGGTTTCTTTCCTCTGGTGGGTTCTAGACCTTATATAAATACAGTAACATTTTAAAGATGACTTTAGTCTGTAAGCAGGCCCCTATACATCTTAAAATAATGCCGTTGTCTCTCCCCATGCTTAGCATCCATTTAGATTTTGAAATTAAAAGAAGAAAAATCTAATGGCTTTTTTAAAAAGTCATTATAGGAATATAAAGAGAAATATATGACAAAAAAGAACTATAGGCAGAATCAAATAAACATTATATAAATCAGCAGCCATCTCTGTATTTACATTCAAAATACTGTGAATCCAAAATCTATGTTTGAGATACATTTCCTGATCCTGTTACGTTTAATAAGTTTATCTATTTCCTCATAAAAATATCTTGTCCCTGTTGTGTGTTTTTTTACTCCTCAGATAATGTTATTTTTACCAATGCAGCAAATTCTCAAACCTTCTCATACCTTTCTTTGATAGAAGGTATACTCACTTGCCTCTGCTTCCCCCCCCATATGTTATCCTAGGATACTAACAGCAGCTAGAATAATATATGCAAAACGATATATAATAGATGGCCTTTTATTTATTTGTTACATTTGTTTCCCACTGTCTTCAAAGAGTTCAGAGCAGAATTTGAGCCCCACAACAACCCTGTGAGATAGCTTACTTTGAGAGAGAGAAACTTGTCTGGGACCACGAGTGCGTTTCATAAGCCAAGCCAGTATAGATTTGAATATGTATCCCCCATGTTTAAACTTGTCATTCTAGCCACCTTCACAGTATAATGAAACAAGTAGGACAGCCAAGCTATATCATGGGCAATTTGATCCATATGCTAGCAGATGTTGGAGCAGCCGTTGAAAATAGCACAGGCTACTCATGAACAGCAAGGATTTTTTTTCAGAACTGACAAGCTGTGGGAGAAAATCACTACCGTTTATACCATATATACTGGCCTTTTCTGTAGTAACTCCCAGTCTGTGGAATGCTTTCCCCAGGGAACCCCACCTGGCACAAACTGTGATACCACTTTGGTACGTGTTTGTTTTCCTGAGCGTTAGCGCAGCACTAACGATTGGCTGTTTTTATTGTGATTATGTGTTTAATATGTTTTTGCATTTTTACCCTTGCATTTTATTCTTGTTGTAAATCGCTTTGAGAAACCCAGTGTGGTGTAGTGGTTAAGGTGCTGGACTACGACTTGGGAGACCAGGGTTCGAATCCCCACACAGCCATGAAGCTGACTGGGTGACCTTGAGCCAGTCACTGCCTCTCAGCCTCAGAGGGAGGCAATGGTAAACCCCCTCTGAATACCGCTTACCATGAAAACCCTATTCATAGGGTCACCATAAGTCGGGATTGACTGGGAGGCAGTCCATTTCCATTTCAAATTGCTTTGGGATTTTTCGCTGTGAGAAGCAATACGTAACCTAACCTCAGGCTCAGACTTCAACTATTCTGTCGGCCACTTTCTTGCTTTGGGCCGTACTCTTTACTATGGTCACCTTGCACCATGATGCCTGAGCAGAGTGTGGCATGAGAAAGGGGTCAGAAAACCCTTTTCTTTTAGTCATGTCGTTCAGTGTTATGATACCACAATGCAATTTGAGTTGGGATTTAGGCAGATAACAAGCTCAGCTGCAATAGCAGAACATCTTGCAAAGGTACTCTTAGACTAGCATGCTTGAATGTAGGAGAGAGGGCCAGCTAAGCAAGCGTGTGTGAGGTTTGTGGCTCTTGCAAGCTAATTTTAATGTACAGTTTTCAAGGCTTGACTTCAGTGCTTAGTCTCATTTGAGATTATTCCAAGGAAGCAAGTTGAACTATATCAGTTGATTTTTCTCAGCCTAATTGACTGGTGAATCACAGCCAAAATGATAAAAAAAAATCTCTTTGTGTGTGTGTGTGTGGGGGGGAGAATTGTGCAAGATTATCCAGCGTTCGCTGTGCCAATTTGTTCCATAGACCTTCTCTCATATTGTACGTGCTGTAAAACATAACACACATGTTGGATTCTCTGTGTGTCTGTGATTAAAAAGTCTTGCAATCTCTCAACACGCTCATTACCGGGTGACTGAATGCACAAAACTAAATAGGATTAGTGGCGTCACACACAAACAGGATGAAAGCCTGAGACAGATATTATTATTGTTCAGCAATTGCAACACTATTAGCCACAAAACGTTGAACACACCAGTGTTTGTACGTATGCCTGTAGCTAGAAACTACCAGTCTAATGAGGATGGGTGGCACAGATTTCAACAGAGTCACACTAGTGTGTTTTACTGTTTGTTTATGTAGGAGAATACTTGTATACTGTCCTTTGTAACACATATCTCAGGGCAATTCACAATAAAAAGTCACAAAGTACAATGAAGGAAACACAAAAAGCACAAAAAAGGCAAAGTGAGTTATAGAGTACTATTGCATTGGGTTAATTGCTGCAGAACAAGAAATTAACCCAACTTCAAATTATAGTTTTAATTCTTGTCCTCTCTAGCTCCTGAGGGCAAGACTAGAACTTATGAATGAAAATTGTAGGTCAGCAGAGTTTGGCTAGAAATGAGGAGAAGCGTTTGAACAAGAAGAGCTATTTAAGAATGGAACAGCCTGCCTCAGATGGTGATGCTTCTCTTTTAGTGGAGATTCCTTAAGCAGAGGCTGGATAGCCATCTTTTTGGATGTGGTGGTTGCATTCTGCCTTGCACATACTGCATTGTGCAAGGGGTTGGTCTCCTTGACCTCCAAGGTTCCTTCCACCCCTATGATTTTAAGGGCCTGGTTTGTTATGAAGCTGTTAACCATAGTTTCTATTTTGAACAAAAAAGAAAACTTGTTAATTGAAGATCTCCTGGTTTGTTTGCTGGCTCACATTAAGAGAGCAGGGGCTATGTGTACAGGCAGAAGACTCATTCATTTCTTGACTGATTAAACAAAGATACGTTCATTCAAACACAGTCGTAGACTCCCATTAGATTGGAGGCAGAGAGATGATGCAGAGGCTTTTCTTAGTTTATTCATCGCCACGTACTGGAGCTTCAAGGTGACTTACAATAAAAACTATCAATGGATTTCAATAACAATTAATTAAACATAAGCTTTTTTTTAAAAAAAAGACACTATCGTCCAAATTGTGAAAAGTAATCACCACAATAATCAGAGCCACCACCACTCCCCCACCCCACTCCCTGCCTCTGTCCAATGGGTAGAAACAGAGTTGTTTCTTTTCTGTTTTCCTCTCTTTTTTTCCGCTGATTTTTTCATATTAATTGGTGCTAATTTCCAAATGTAAAAATTTGGTTGCTAGGGAGGAGATTGTAGCAGTTGTGCCCTGGCACTCTGATGTCTGTAATGCCAGTGTGGGCTGTTATTGCTTTTGGTAAAATCCTTTTCCTTTTCCTCCCCCCCCTTTTTTTTGTCCCAAGAGATATGCTTGTTTTCATTTCATTTTTGTCCTGACCTTCCTGCAAAGAGTGTCAGGCTTTTGTCACACATCTCACCCACCAAAACAGTGTGCTACCCTTCCTGTAGTACAGTGTGTAGCCATTTGTTTTTTAAAATCCTTGTTAATCCACCCACAGTTAAGCAGTTTCAAGACCTTTTCATTTCAGCAGGAGTGACTGGGTCATGTGCTTAATGCTCCCATAGATATCAGTATGATTTAAAAGTACTTAGATATGGATGGATTGTGCTCATAGAGTGTCCACACTGTGTTAGCAGGATAACATTTCAAATTTCTGGCTATCCCCAACAACAAATGGGGAACACAGCAGCAGGAAAGGGGAAAATGAGCTCTTTATGGTAACTGGCTTGGAATTGTAAATATTTTTATTTCTCCCTTAGGAAATGGCTCATGGAAGAGAGGAGACAAATATGACCTTGAAGCAAAGCAAGCGTACTCATCCCTCCATACAGTCACACTACTGAGGACAGTGAAACCCGAATTTGAGAAGTTTGCCATGGAGGTGAAAAGTTCTGTTCAGAAACAAGGAATAAGTGATGATGATTATGTAAGTGCCTGATTATGAGACTAGAGCTTGTACCATCATGAAAACATTCTTCTAATTAAATCAGAGGTGACAATGTGGCCTTTTCTGAATTGGACCAAATTGTCTGAGTGTTCACAGTTGGTTTTTCAGAACTCTTTTTCTGGTAGACTTAAAAAAAAAACTTTGCAAAAGAAAATTGTTCCTTCTGTTTGTTCACAGTCACCTGAAACAGATTTCTTTTTGTCTTTCTCTCTCTTGTTCATCATGGAGCTTTTAATTGATGAAGTAGTGGAGGAATAAATTCCGTAACACTTAATGCTTTTCTGTACCAAGCCTTTCTTCATTTTCCTTTTATCTCCATGTTTCCCTGAGTTATCTCAAAAGCCACTCCGGTAGTGAACCAATTTATCCTCTTGCTCCCTGTCCTGTCCTCACTTTATCAAACAATGTATTGCAGTCAATCAACAAACCGCATTCTTTCCCACTTGTGTTGATGGCTGATGCTGGAGAACTTAACCCATGCCATGAATCCCTCCCTCTGCTTGAGACTCTTGCTCACTACTTTCTCTATAGATCTGTCTGGATCCTGTTGCAAAGGATCAGAGTGAACTTATTCTGTTATCTTGGACAGGCTCTCTGACCAAATCGGAGACGTCCTATTTTGCCAGTATAATTTTATTTCCCCTTCTTTCCTAATGGCCTCTGTATTTTCCTGTCTCTCCCTTTATATTAGTTAAGGTGTGCTTAAGGTATATTTATGTCTGCTCATGTAAGGGCGCAATGGGAAAATGCAGGACCTGTCAAAACTGAAGAAGTTACATCACCTGAAAAAACACAACAGGGTCTCCCAGATATAATTTCTGGGATTTGCATTTTACTTCCTTCACTGTGTTACAGAAACATCTTGCAGTTTACCAAAATATCCCAGAGAAAGAGCTCTTTTGCCCTCATGACTATTTTGAACCCAGAAATATCAGCATTAGGGCTTAAGTATCTAATACTGCTGCCATGGCCCATGATCCAGACTCAGGCGCAGTTAGTGCTGCATCAGAGGAGGGCATAACAAACCTGAGGAAATCTCTCTCTGCGTGTGGATACTGCGTCCAGTTCTGGTCTCTGCACTTCAAGAAGGATGCAGACAAACTGGAACAGGTTCAGAGGAGGGCAACAAGGATGATCAGGGGACTGGAAACAAAGCCTTATGAGGAGAGACTAAAAGAACTGGATATGTTTAGCCTGGAGAAGAGGACTGAGGGGAGATATGATAGCACTCTTCAAGTACATGAAAGGTTGTCACATAGAGGAGGGCCGGGATCTCTTCTCGGTCGTCCCAGAGTGCAGGACACGGAATAATGGGCTCAAGTTGCAGGAAGCCAGATTTCGACTGAACATCAGGAAAAACTTCCTAACTATTAGAGCCATACGTCAATGGAACCAATTACCTAGAGAGGTAGAGGGCTCTCTGACACTGGAGGCATTAAAGGGGCAGCTGGGCAGCTATCTGTTGGGAATGCTTTGATTTGGATTCCTGCATTGTGCAGGGGGTTGGACTTGCTGGCCTTATAGGCCCCTTCCAGCTCTACTATTCTATGATTCTATGGAGCATCTCAGGAAGCAGCCACTGAGGCAACCCCTCTGGCAGAGCCTTCCTCAGATGAAGGGAAGACACAGCTCTCTGCCCCCAGTCCCTGGGGACTGTGCTCCTTTCACCCTCTGGCTCCCAAGAGTGTTTTCTTACCAATGTTATTATTTGATAGTGATGATTCCTCTCCAGAACCTCCCTCTGCTTTGTGCCTTCCACTTTCACCACCATGCCAATCCCAGGGACAGTAGGAAACATGCCCCTTCGTTCAAGGGCAAGCTGCAAAAACAAAGCATCCCTTTAACTGAGGATTGATGTCCCCCAGGGAGGCAGGGCCTAGAACACAGACCGCCCTGCAGGAGTACTTCCACTCTCACTAGAGTTCATGTCAGTGCCGGAGTAATATACTAGATCAGTGGTTCCCAAACTTCCCCCCCACACAGACCACTTGAAAATTGCTGACGGTCTTGGTGGACCCCTTGACAATTGTTCTGCCTATTCTAGCAATTGTAATGCACTGTGCTAGATGTTGCATGATTTTTAATTGTATTTCTTTATTTCCTATCTTGTGTTTTATTGTATTATGATTTGCATTCCACAGAATGCAAATTGTAATACAATAAAGTACAATATAAAAAATTAAAGAAGCAATACAAATACAGGTAAAATCAACACAAATATTTAATGTGGACATGCCATAGACCACCTGAATGAAGCTTACAGACCACTGGTGGTCTGTGGACCACAGTTTGGGAGCCCCTCTACTAGGCTATCTGCTCTTTGTCCTAGGCTCTCCTGATTCGCCCTAGCCTGACCCCAGCTTCCATAGTCGCTGTCCCAGGTTCTGACACCAAACTGTGTGCTCTTCTCTATTACTTCTGTATTTATTTTATTCCGTTTGTGAGTCACCTGATGAAAAATATCTATATATACTTTAGGCAACTGAGCTTGCCTGGCTGGCTCTGCAACCCATCTATAGCTGTGGCTGCAGGTGTTCCTTTCCTGTGCTCTATGCAGGCTTCAGTTTATTTATTTATTTAAAATATTTCTATCCCGCCCTTCTACCCTATAATAGGGTACTCAGGGTGGCTTACAACAAAACTGAGCCTGTACATAATAAAATTGTACACAACAAAAATTACAAAAACATTAAAATAAATTAAAATACATAAAATGCAATTAAAATAAATAAAATAATATACACACACATACACACATATATGCATATATAGGGAGTGGTACTGAAGGGACTACTGAGGTAAAAATTAACATAGAAAGCATAAAATCAGTGTCAGGCTCTACCTTCAGTCCCTCCCAAAGGCTCTCCGGAACAAGATCTTTTTCAGAAGTCTCCGGAAAACCATCAGGGATGGAGCAGAGCGGGCTTCTTGGGGTAGGGTATTCCAAAGCTTGGGGGCCACAGCTATATAAAAAGTTATAAACAGGACTTGAGCAAAAATAATAGTGCTCCAGTGGTGGGCGAGACCTGCTAGATTTATGGAGATGAATACTGATTGGGGCTCTGTACAAACCATACCTTTAAGGCACATTTACCCTTTCCCCAAAGAATCCTTGGAACTTTAGTTTCTTAATCATGCTGGGAATTGTAGCTCTGTGAGGATAAAACTACAGTTTCCAGGATTCTTTGTGGGGGTGCTTTAAGTATATGTTGTACACATAGCCTAGCTCATCAGAGTGTAAGTAACAGGCTCTGTGGATGCAACACAAATGATTCAAAGGGAAATAATTCCAAGTTAAAGATTCAAAATGGTGAGTCCAGAACAAGGAATAATAATTTGGTAGTAACATCCATTGCTGCAGTTTTTTGCTCTAAATTATATAACTTTGTTTCAACTATGAGGCTACAAAAATTCTCCTTAGTCTCAAAAGTAAAGTGAAATGTATACTTTTTGGTGGTATCCATTTGCCATCCTCTGCTAACAGAAAGCATCCAGAGCAAGAAAAGGGAGAGAGGCCATTTTCAGCTGTGCCCACCGCAGTCCCCTCAAATCTGCTATTTAGGATTGGGGGACCCCCAAGGTAGATTTTATTGGTGCTGTGGAGGAGGAAGAGTTGCAGAAAATTGTCCACCTCTCCCTTCCACTGCCCAATGCCTTCTGAATTCCTGGGAAAAAATTCAAGTGTTTTATCTTGTGAAGATTTTAGGCATGAAATGTAAAGAAATGTAACACTAAGGACAAATGTACGCTTCTCTAATAAATCCTTGGTAGAAATGCGCAGGTCCTTGATAACCAAAGTGAAACGTTGTACTGCAAGTCAGTGACTGAAGGGCTCTTACTTAGATGTTTTAGAGACTCCTGCTGGGAGGAAGGGCGGGATATAAATAAAATAACAAATAAATAAATAAATTTAGAGACACTTTCAGTAAATAAGAGATTTCCAATATCCTGTGTTGAAGCCAGTCAGTTTCCCTAGTTTACGGGTACAAGACATTTGCACTACTGCATTTGGCGTTCTCTACACTGACAGCATATTAAAGCTGCTGAAGGCACCATTTGACAGACAGGGTGTCAAAGATTTGTTTTTTGAAAACACCCTCACCAGAGCTTTTGCCTGTTCAGAGGCACTGAACTGTAATCTCTGCTGTTTCACCTTCTTTTTCCCCATGAGAACACCCTCTATGGAGCTGTGTTAGGAATAAAAGTGTTGTGTCTGCTGTGGCACAGCCCTCATTGAAACTTGAACAAGTCCTTGCAGTAGCAGATAGTGGAAGCAGTCATTTGGAACTAAACCCCATTTTATACGGACCGTCACAAAAGGTTAATGGGACACAGTATGTCTAGTAATTTCTAATGCCCCCTCGAATGCAAATCATTTTTGGTAGCAACCTTTGAAATCTGTTTTATACAGCAGCAAGATTTGGGCTTAAAGTAGCACTATAATCAAAAAGCAATCTAAGGACTACCACAGGAGTTGAGTTTCTTTTCCCCTTTCTTTTTTTGGATGAAAAAGAAAATAACTTTTTTTTCCCTTGGCTGGAAGCCATACGTAGCATGGTCTGTGTGGGAACATCACAAACCATTCAGGAGAGGTATATGATGCAATCTTTTGCTAAGAAGTCTAAAAATGTAGCTTTGATCAGTAGCTGTCCTCCTAGCATTTAGGAGTTCATGCATAGAGTTGAAAAAGGAGAGAGAGCACAAGAGAGCAGAAAGGGAAAGTGGCATTTTGGAGTTCCACAGGCAATACACCCAACTGAAGGGACCTCTAGATACCTCCCTAGAACTGTGCTGGAATTTTATATTAGGAAGCTGCCAATGAAATATAAATACCAATATAGTATTGCAGCATTAGGGTTGCAGGGCAGAGATGACCAGATCAGTCTGTTTCTGGTCTGTTTCATTGCAAATCTGTTGGCTGAGTCTGTTCTGTATAAATCGTAATTTATGATTATTATTTTTTTTAAAAAAAACCATTTTGTGAATTTTTAAACAACACACCCACATTTTTGCATTTAAACATGAGCATCTTATTCAATGCTGACATTAACAAGGTGGTCCCTCTTTGAACACAAGAGTTGGTGGCAGATTTGTTTTGTTCTTTTCCCTGCGTTTGTCTAGGAGAAGCAGATCAAGTCAGACCCATAGATATCAATCTGTTTTAATTTTTTTTTAGTTAGTAACTGTTTTCATTGTTTTAAGTATGGTTTTAATTACTTGTTTTAACTGTTGATATTTTTTTTTAAAAAATTGTAAAGCGCTTACAGTTCTTTTCATTCAAGTGGCATATAAATTTTGTTAAATAAAATAAATTTGCTTTAATAACGAAGCAAATGGATTCCACAGGCATCCTATCCTGGGCCACGAGGCTAGGAAAGAGGGAAGGATTTTGGTTTGCTTTACAATTTGGTGCAAACCTCCCTGGTTCACGTCCGACAGACCATGTTTGGCTCAGAATGTAGACATGCCAATTAGATTACATGTCTAGAAACCTTCCAGGGCATGTTGTGTTCCAACTTACATACAGTAGGGCCCCACTCATACGGCGGGTTACGTTCTGGACCCCCGCTGTAAAGCGAAAACTGCTGTAAAGTGGAACCCATTGAATAGAATGGCACGTGATGCCTGAAAAACGCCATAAAAGTGGAACAAGCGCTGCATGAGTGGGGCTTTAGTCTAATTGCGTCTAATTGAGACCGCTGTATTAGCAAATCATTGTAAAGCGAAGCGCTGTGAAGCGGGACCCTACTGTATATACAAGGTGCTCCTATGAGGGTAGCATATTTTTCTTTGTGCAGATACCTAGGAAAGGGTGGCACATCATAATTTATCACTGCTTCCAGGGTCTTTTCATTCAGACATTTTGAACAAGCATGGCAAAAGTTTTCAGCAAACACTTTCTAGCTGCTGGAAGCTAGAAAATGTTCTTTAAAAGAAAAAAATGACAGAAGCCCTTGGACTACCTTGTAAGTTCTTCCAAAATATTTGAAATCTGCTGAAAGTCTGCAGAGTTTTTAGGATTTTTCCTTCAAAAAAACCTGCACAGACTTGGAATAGAATGGACTTGCTGGTCTACTCATGTACAAGGGACATGGAATGGATCTAGACTGTTTTGCCTGTCCCAAAGAAGCAAGCAACACCTTTGCTGAAGCTGTTCCTCAGTGGAGAACTGGAACCACCTGGAACTGAGCTCCTGAAAGAAAGCAGGAAATAAATAAATTAGGATAGCGTGCACAAATAGCAGCCTCCATTTTCTTTTCTGCTATCCTAGTTCTAAAAGTAGACTCAGTGGAGGCCAGTGGCTTTGATGTCAATGGGGCAGTGAATCTGCTCCGGGCTTTAGTCCAAACTTTCAAGGCGGCAGCACTTTGGACAGCTCCTTGAAAGTTTAGAGTAAAACCCAGAGCAGATTCACTGCCCCATTGACAACGAAGCCACCAGCCTCTACTGAAAGTAGTTCCTCAGAAGCAACTGATTTCAGTGAAATGCACTTGTTGCAAGTAAGTGCTCTTAGGATTTCTGATGTTAGGTTGAATCTGTTCAGAATATTTGATTCTGAGAGTGCTGAAGGGTGCGCTCTTGAGGCGCATAGTAGCCCTTTCTAAACTTAAGTCAGTTTTCTCCCAGTTACAGCCATTTTGCCATGATCTTACTGTTAGGCTCTCATCAGGCTATAACTTCTTGTGCAGACAAATCTTGATACAGAAAAGGTCGCAATGTTTTTCTCAACTGTATAGCTTCCAGAAACAGAATGCTGTGTTGGTATAAAGCTAATGTAATGTAAGGTTGACCTCTTCTGCAAATGTAGTTTACCTATTTCCAGGACCTTTTAAGTGACCTATGCAAATACATTGGTTTTCTTATGTTACCCCTGTTCTACTGCTGTCTTGTCAGTAACAAGGCAGTGGATCAGTACTTTGTGATACCATATAAACCTGAACTCTTTTTACACAGGTTGCAGGCTTTTTTTTTAAAAAAAAGCATAACTTTTTCAAAAGCAAAATTGAACAGGTCCTGAATTTATGCCTTATTGGGAAACCCAACAATATAAAGTCCAGACAGTGTTCTCCACTGCAAGAATCAGCTTTATTATGGCTCTTGAATTTTAGATGACCAGATGGTTGCAAGTGCCTCACAATAAAGAAACTTCTGTGTATGATTTCCAGTTCTGATAATGTCATAACAGGAAATATATTGCGACAAAACCTTGTGGCTGCATTTGGTCATAACTGTGTGTGTTACCTCATGTCCGGATAAAAAAGCCACTGACAGTTGGTTTATTGTTCTTCAGCCTGCCTTGGTGCAAAAGAATACAACCTTGGCCTTAAAGTGGAACTCTGCTCAGAAGGACAGAGAGTTAATTGTTAACAGTTCTCCAGAACCATCTGCACGGACTCTTCCAAGCATCACAGTGGAAACTACAGTACATTCTCTTAATTGCAAAAACCTATAGCGGTAGCAGAGACAATCCCAACAGCAGGAGGCCAGCAGCAAAAATACACCATCACTTTTGACTGCATTGATTCAATGAGCCAAACCAGTAAGAAAATGCCACAGATGAAAGACAGGGCTTTTGAAAGAATACAGCAAGTCAGAGCTGACACTTGCCTGTTCACATTTGCGTAACAGGTGATGATGCTAAAAAAAAGAAAAGAAGGTAATATATACAATCTTTCTGAGATTCCATAGAGATAGGAAACAATGCATGCCTTCTGATTCTGATGGAAGTTTTCTGATCTATTATACGGTCCCATTATTCATGACACATTTTCCCCAGGAGTGTAAGGAATTAACCCATGTTGGGGAAGGGCCATAGCTCATCGGTTAGAGCATCTGCTTTGCATGTAGAAGGTCCCAGGTTCAATCTCTGGCATCTCCAGGCAGGGCTGGCTGATTTCCTGGCTGAAAACCTGGAGAGCCGCTGCCAGTCAGTGTAGACCATACTGAGCTAGATGAATTCTCAAGTAAGTGGGTTAGGATTGCAGCTTAATTCACTCATTAAAAAGCATAATGTACATGAGAAGAGCCCTGCTGGATCAGGCCAGTTGCCCACCTAGCCAGCATCCCGTTCTCCCAGTGGCCAACCAGTTGCCGATAGGAAATGTGCAAGCAGGACCTGAGTGCAAGAGCACTCTCCCCTCCTACAGTTTCCAGCAACTGGTATTTGGAAGCATACCGGCTTTGACTATGGAAGCAGAGCATAGCCATCATGGCTAGTAGCCATTAATAGCCTTATCCTTCATGGATTTGTCTAATCCTCTTCTAAAGACATCGGAGTCGGTGGTCGTCACTGCCTCCTCTGGGAGTGAGTTCCATAGCTTAACTATGTACTGTGTGGAGAAGTACTTTCTTTTGTCTGTCCAGAATCATTCAGCTTTCTTGGATGTCCATGAATTCTAGTGTTATGAGAGAGGGAGAAAAACCTCTCTCTATCCACTCTGTCCATGCCATGCATAATTTTATACATTTCTATCATGTCGCCTCTGACTTGCTTTTTCTCTCAACTAAAAAGCCCCAAATGCTGCAACCTTTCCTTGTAGAGGAGTCATTCCATCCCCTTGATCATTTTGGTTGCCCTTTTCTGAATTACAATTAGGTTACTATCAGATGGCAGCAGCCAGGTCTAGCCACATCCATATATTCCTCAGAGGGTGGTAAAATTGCAAATCGTCATTTTATGACTCTAGCCTCAAGCCCTGAAGCAGCTATTGTTAAAGTCAACAGCAGTGCTATGCAACCCTGTGGCACAGGAGTTCATTCCCAAGTATATCTTCTTAATATAGACTCTGCTTACTTAAAGCCTACTGAATCTGGCCCTGAGCATAAGAAACATCTTCTCAATAGTCTGTTGTTTTGCTGTAGAAGGGGACAGTATCGTAAATGACTGCCTAAATCTGGTTCCCTCTAGATTACTAGTACTGAACTTTTCATAACAGGGCTTAAGCACCCATAAGAGTTTTTTCAATCCATGGATTAGATAGGGTGTATGAATAGAAGATTAATTGATGATATGTCTACTTCAAATGTAAATATTCAACTGTTTCATTTTCTTATCCATAAGAGGCTATGCAAGTTTCCCAAGCCAGGAGTTGGTTCTGTTTTTCTTAGGTAACAGAAACTATGAGCCTTTTAGAAGCAGATGAGATGCATCTGATTCTGGTTCTTGTTTCTTTGAGATGTTGCTGTTGCTGCTGCTGTTGTTTAGATTTTTTGCCTTGCCCCTCCTCCCAAAAGGAGCCAAGGGTGGCCATACAACATCACTACATAAAACAACACAGAATTTAAAACAACGTGAAATACGTTTTGAAGCCACCATGACAACACTTTCAAAGCTGCTGAAACCAACTGTTTTTCAGCTACCAAATGCCTGAGTGAACAAAAAAATATATTTTCAGTCTCTTGTTGAATGATGATAATGATGAGGACAGATAAATATTATTAGGGAGTCAGTTCCATAATCAGGGGACTGCCAGTGAGAATGCCCTGTCACTGGTCACTGCTTCATTGGAGGCACCACCAGCAGGCCTTTGACACCTGAGAAGTAAATTTTTAGGACCCACCCTATTTTGGGATGTTAGGTTGTTTTTAAATTGTATTTAAAGTCATCTTTTAAATTGTTGGAACCCACCGTGAGACTGGTCCTACACCATGTTCAGCCTGTCCTGATTCAGATGGAATGGAGAGTGAGATCTGCTTGTCATTATCATACTGATGACGCTATGTTCCAGATCCCTAGATGACAGCTTTCAATGGTTTCATAGCATAGGGGATAGATAGACCCCCAAGGGACCCTACAACCTAACAGTCATGGGGTTGAGCAAAAGCCCCCCAGTGCTACTCTCTGAAGGTAGGAGCAGGACCACTGCAACACATTACCTCCAGCTCCCAGCCCCCTAAGTCACTGTAGAAGGACACTATAGTCAATGTTGTTGAAAGCCACTGAGAAATGGAGGAGAACAAGCAGGGTCACACTCCCACCATCTCTTTCCCAATGAAGGTCATCATTCATGGATGTTTCAGGCTGGAACTGGGCCTGAAGCCAGAATGAAATGGGCCCAGATAATCTACTTCCTCCAGGCACACCTGCACTTGGCTGGATATTAGGAAAGATGCCCATGTCTATTGCTGGCAAAGTGCAATGTCCTTGCCAAGGAGGCAGCAGATGTGGGAAGACATGCACTCCCCCCCCAAACACATGCACATTGGACATACTGGCTGGAGAACAATTTTCTTGCAACAAATGAATAAAGGTTGTCCATTCTTCATGCTATAAAACCACCATTTGGAGCATAAAACCCCCAGACCCTAAATATCGTAATGTATGAATGAGAGCCAGTGTGGTGTAGTGGTTAAGGTGTTGGATTACGACCTGGGAGACCAGGGTTCGAATCCCCACACAGCCATGAAGCTCCCTGGGTGACCTTGGGCCAGTCACTGCCTCTCAGCCTCAGAGGGAGGCAATGGTAAACCCCCTCTGAATACCGCTTACCATGAAAACCCTACTCATAGGGTCGCCATAAGTCGGGATCGACTTGAAGGCAGTCCATCATCATCACCTTGAATGCTGAAGAGGGGTATGATTTGAATATGCATGACAAAATTAATGCTTGACTAAGTTTGTACACATTATAGTGTTACAATGCCTGTAAAAAGTAAGGACAACCCTAGAGTAAAAATAGATCCAGACATACCTAGTTTACTAAAAAATTGTTTTCCAGTTAAAGTTCAGGCACAGTCCACTTTTGATTCTGCTCTCTTGCAGGAAATTGGCTTAGGCTTTGCTTTTCAAATTATTAATGCTACCTCTGTTACTGGTTTGGGGGTAAAATTTAATACAAGCTGCTTTTATTTCTGATCCAGTATTCTGAGCTGGGATGATTTTATAACCTTGGCTATTTAGCCTTTTGAGGTTAGCAAGGCCACCCGTAGCTTGTTTTTTCTTCTCATTTAAAGCAAGGGGGAAATTAACTAATTTAACAAACATTCCAATAAGGTTGGTTGGACAGAGGGGGTTGCACTGTTTGGTGGGATCAGAGTTTTGTCGCCCTAAGAGGCATTTCCTCAGCACTCAACAATAGTGATGGAGAGAATGAAGAACAGGCCTTGTTTGGTGTATAACTTCTCTTGCCCAAAGAATGTGAAACAACGTTTTAAATGAATTATATTTATCAGGTATTCTGACTCTCTTAGATAGCATTTGTTAATGCGAGCTGAAGGCATCAGCAGCCCTCTGAAGCAACCCTTTAGTATTGTGTTGATTGTCTACAAAAGCTACATGGGAGGCAGCAGAAAACAGAATGGTCATCAGCTGATCCATAATTTCTATGCCAAATTTTTCAATATGTTCTGTCTTCCAGTTTCCCTAACTTCTGTCTCTCATGCACATACACATGTGTGTGTACACAAAAACATTATCCATTAATTGGGACTCCACAGTTACAGAGAGCAGAGGCGACAGAAGATTGCTAAGTGCTTCAGTAAAATATCTGAAAAAGAAAAATGTAGCATATTCAATGGTGTGTGTACCACTTGCCTTTCCCCCCAACCAGCCAAGTAGGATTAATGACAGGCAGGCTTTTGTGACCTTTCTGAAATTCACCAGAAGAGAATGGAGAGGAAATAAGTAGGGTGCTGCCAGGGAATAATTTGTACAAATGAATAGACCTATTCAGTATCTGGAGTGCTTTGCTAATTGTCTTTCAAAGACTAAAAGCAAACCAGCAGTTTGCTTTTGGTGACCAGAAAAACTGCATTCACATGGCAGCTTACTTTTTGCTGATAGAATCAATCCACTATTAATCAGAAGTTTGTGGCGCGACATTGTGGAGCTTTCCCACTAGCCCTTGTTAGAAAGATTAAGCCCGAGCTATCTGATGTTTGCCGATATTGAAGAAAATAATTTCCTCCTTTGTTTTCTTTATGCCCCAGTGCTACGGGCTCTTACTGCATTTTTGTCTCCAAATTACATGGACATTTTGAAACAAACAATATCTGCCCTGTCCAGGCCCATTCTTAGGTCAGTTTAGTGTTGCATGTAGTCATTTAGCAACCCACTAACTTTCCTTAGATCCATCAGTATTATTTATGGGTTTTTTAAGCATATTATCCCCAGTTGGAATTTTTATTTTATTTATTAAATTCATTTGTCGCTTTTCTTCATATAAATGAACCCAAAGCGACATACGATAAAAAGAGTAAAACCAATATAGAACTAACACAAATAAAAAGTTTTTAAAAAAACAGTACATGAATAAGGTGGTGGAACAACCCACCCCCTAAAAGAGGCTACAATGTCAAAAACCCTCCAAAAATTAAGACCCAAATGCCTGGGAGAAGTGGCATGTTTTTGCCTGGCACCTAAAGATAGATAATGATGGTGCCAGGTGTGCAGAAAGCGTTCCAAAAGCGGGGGGCCACCAGTGAGAAGGACCATTCTTGTGTCACCATCCTCCACACCTTGACATATTTTCCTGTGAATGCAACACTTGGAGATATTTAGAGCAAGCCTTAGGAAGGAAATTTCATAGAATCACAGAATAATAGAGTTGGAAGGGGCTATAAGGCCATAGAGTCCAATCCCCTGCTCAGTGCAGGAATCTGGCTTAAAGCATACCCGATAGGTATATAGGTATATAGGTCCAGCTGCCTCTTAAATGTCTCCAGTGTTGGAGAGCCCACCACCTCCCTAGGTCATTGGCTCCATTGTCACACGACCCTGACAGTTAATAATGAGTAAAGAAACTAACCTGGTAGTATATACAACACATTGGTATAGGTCAGGGATGGGAAACCTGTGGCCCTGTGGATCTTGTTGGACTGCAAGTCCCATCAGCCCCAGCCAGCATGGCCAACCATCTGGGATTATGGGAGTTGTACTCCAGGAACATCTGGAGGGCCACAGGTTCCCCGTTCCTGCTATAAGGTATTGCTGAGGCTTAGAATTAATTTTATAATAAGATTGCTTTAATGCTGGGGTGTAGATTAAGCTGTAACTGAAGGATTTCTAATAGTCATTAAAAAAATCACAGTTCATAAAATTAAAATGAAGCTAACAATAAAATAACACAACACAAAATAAATCCCCCCAAATAAAAGATCAGTGGCAGCATTAAAAAAAATCCTCCAGTAAAACAATGCAGATCAAAAACATAGTAGCTGTCAGTTCTTAATCCTCAGTTCTCAAGCTCCCCCCCCCCCCCGAAACAAGAAAGTGTCGACATGCTTTTGGAAAGCCAGTAAGGAGGCAGCTGTGTGAACCTCTCAAAAGGCAGTTCCAAAGCGACAGGGCTAAGAAGCGTAAGAAGACCCCTGCTGATCAGGCCAAAGGCCCCATCTAGTCCATCATTCTGTTCTCACAGTGGCCAGCTAGGTGCCTAAAGGAAGCCTAACAGCCAATAGGTGTGACAGAAGAAGCCCTGCCCATGAAATGGAATCCAAAGTATGACTTCAGCAGTCGATTTTAAATGACAACGAAGGACACATATGGAAAGAGACTTTCCCTGTGTTAATCAAAAAAACAAAGCTGTTTTAGATAGGGGTCTCAACAGGTTTGGGGGTTTTGCATTAATCATGGGCATTTGAGCATTTACCCCCAGAATACAAAACCTTTTATCTGGGGAACAACAGGATTATTTTTTCCCCTCCCAGTGGGAATCCTTTTATTGTGACTAGGTGCCAAAACAGGAAGTTTTAGGAGCAATGTGCTCACCACCAAAAGCAAGAGCCCATTGGGTAGTCTTCCTCTCCTGTTAACGCCTTGTAGTATAAAACATGCAACAGCACATCATCATGATGTGAGTTTCCCAACTTCCACTCCACTGCACGTACTACTACCTGTGGATGAGTAACGTCAGCTCATGTGTCGTGTAGTACCTGATGTTATGGAGGAGAGAGGAAGGAATGCAAAGCTGCTGCTTCTGGCGGGAGCTACACAGTTCCTACTACGTTTACATTGTTAACAAGGATAATGATCATTGTAATGTTTCAGTTCTTGGAAGAAAGCCCTGTGGCTAGTCCTTCAAGGAATTTGCTCACAGCCCCCTGAAAAAATGCCTGTAATGAGGGAGCTGCAGAAAGTATAGCACAAGTGTTTCCTGTCGGGATTTGTGAAATAGTTTACTGGAATGCTTTATTGCATGTAGACAGGGCCAAAAGAATAGATCTGATTTTTCATAAAATCATAGGACTATAATCCCCAGTGTTCTTACGTCCCATGTGTTAGAAGAGTGAAATCAACCTATGTAACCTTTAAAGGGATAGTTATAAAAAGAGGCTTAAGTGAAAGTTGGAAACATAGGCCAGGATGCAGAGATGACTGTGCAAATATATGTGTATTTTTACTTCTAGTGCCATTCTCTTTGCTTAGTAAAATGTTGCTTCAGGAGGTCCTCTAACCTTGGCAGAGAGCTGGAAAAGCCATCATAATACATGCATAGACATGCCCCTCCCAATCATTTTCATGTAGGCCGCCTTTCTGCATGCTTAAGTGAATGTGTGTGTATCAACTCAATTCACTGAACTTATTGTGGAACCCTCAGAAAGCACTGCAAATGCTATGGTACAAAATAGATAAAATTCAGTAGTAGGCAACAAATGGATCCTACTTGAGATGTATTTTTGCGACATGTGGGGTCCAAATCTATTAAAATCAGTGGTCTTTAGCTTTAATAAAATGTGGATTGCATCATAGGCTTATAGCCCTTATGTTTGAAATTGTACGTTTGAAAACTATGATGGCAAAAAGAAGCTCAATTTGTTTTGATGAAGTCGTATTATGGACCCATGTATTGTTCCTGTTTGAAGTTAAAAGTTTTGGCAAGGGATGGTGTTTTGGCATCTGCTTCATTCATGAAAATGTAGTACAAGCAACGCAACATATGAAATAAAAAATATGCAAAGTAGAAGTGGTTCTGTCATATACAGTATATTTCAGATGTAGCCCACGGTACTGAACATCTGTTGTACTCCAAATGAAGGGACCTGTATTGATATTTGAGTCCATTCTGTGGTTTGGTTCTCTGTAATGAAAAGCTGTGTGTTTTGAGCTCCCTGTTTCCATTAGATGCTAAGAAAGTCTGTTCCAGTGAAAACTCTCCTGAGGGCAATGAGAGCTTCTGAGCACTGTGAACCTTTACAGCCCGGCCTCCAAGAGGTCTTCTGTATCTTTCAAAGTTGTGCAGGGGGAAGGGAGAATTCCACCTTGTGGTTTTTCCCATTACAGAGTTGCAAGAACACCTGCGCTTGGCTGACTTTCTCTTCTCCTAAAGATACAGGATCAGTCTCAGGCCATGGACCTGGGAACCCTATCTAGCATATGGTTTTCAGCTGTGATCAGTCACATGCTTCTAGGAAGCACAAAAGTAGGGTAGAAAGGCCATCTGCTGTTGCCATTTCCCCCAGCAACTGGTATTCAGAGATAGGGTGCCTCTCAACACAGAGGTTTCATTTAGCTACCATGTCTAATAGCTGTTGATTGGCCTATCCTCTATGACTGTGTCTAATCCTTTTTAAAGCAATATAAATCTCCTTTAAATCACACATATTTGCAAAGCTAGGTCCAACTCAGTTTTTGTGGCTTTGAATCCTGGGCTCCTAATAAAATTGAGATTATTAATTTGGGCAGGGTTTTGAATTAATCCAGTCCTGCCCCAAAGTCACAGTGTTGGCTAAACAAAATTAACAATTAAAAGTACACCCCGCCCGGCGCCCCCAAGCTGACAAACTCCAAGTCTTTCATTTGAATATCAGTTTTTAGTCCCCATCTACTAAAAGCCAGTCCAAACTAGTTTGATTATATTTGCATCCTGTTTTTTCTCCAAGAAGCGCATAAATGCTGTTCCCAGCAAGTGTAATGGAACATCCTTGGCACCTTCAGACCATTACCTTGGTCTCATGTAAGACTTTATAAATAACTTTTCTATGCTCCCAAACTTCTGATCATCTGTATTTCAGATGCAATTGGTAGCTTTTGCACTGCAGCCTCAAACTGGAAGGATAACACATAAGCAATCGTGCCGATACGCTTTGAGTCAGGATGGAACAATCCATCTACTTTCCTTCCATATCAGATTCACAAGTGTTCATTCATAAATCCATTTTGCCCTGATTCTGCATGACTCTGATTTTTTAAGAGTGTGAAATGCATATTTAAAGATTTAATCACAAGATACATGTTAAATACATATTTTATGTCAGTGTACACTTTTCTAAACAAACTTTAGCCTTAAAGTACACATTTTAATGCATTTTGATACATTTTTAGAATTGTGTCTCAAAATTCAGTGGAGCTTGAAATCCAAAGATAATCATGTTCCAGGAGGTGCAAATTAAGTCAGTTTGCTTTAAAATGCAGAAAGTAATTGTCGTCCACCCATCGTTTTTAATTACTTGAAGCACTTACATTATCAGATCTATTTTAATCAGTGCATACTTCCTGTGCTCTGGCTTTTGGAATTCTTAGGGCCAGTTTACAGAGAAGGCAGCTGCCGCACAATCACATCAGGAGTGTGTGATGCCACCATTAGAGTTGCATGGAGGAGACATTGGTATGAAGTAGTGTGGGTGCTGTGTATGTGATTTCTGCGTGGTAGTGACTCATAAACTGTCCCTGTCCACTGGGTGACCTTGGGCCAGTCACTGCCTCTCATCCTCAGAGGAAGGCAATGGTAAACCCCCTCTGAAGACCACTTACCATGAAAACCCTATTCATAGGGTCGCTATAAGTCAGAATCGACTTGAAGGCAGTCCATTTCCATTCCATTAGCCATAGTGGTGTGTTTTTAAGATGCGTGTTTTCTGTGTGCACCATTACACACAGAAAAGGAAGCAAACTGGCCCATGACGTTGAACAGGATATGGCTAAAGCTTTCCCACCACATCTCTTTCTGCCTTTGAAGCTCCACGTCCTGCAATTTGCTGGTGTAGCACCTTGAAGGCCCCATCTGTTTGGTTCAAGTATTTTTGGGTGCTTCCCTCCATGCTTTCCTGTTATATTGGCCTACCACAGCTTCTTGTTTGGTGCACCACTTGACTAAAAACCCAGTGGTCCAAGATCTGTCATAGACCCTTGTTAGATGTGCAGAGAATCTTGAAGTGCATATGTGTTTCAGGACCATGTTGGTGCACATTTGTGTTTTCCAAGATAGCCGACATGTGGATGTGTGATAACTCATGAACAAATTATGTAGAAAGCTCATTTTGGGTACAGAATATAGGGGGGTTTAGTCAAAGAAAAGCAGAACTATTACTATTACCACCACTAGTTCCTAGTGGATAGACAGAATCAGGAGAACCTGTGTTCAAATCTCTGCACAGCTATGACACTCACTGGGTGACTTTGATCAGTCACCGCCTCTTAGCCAAGGTTGGGGAACTGTGGCCTCCCAGATGATGCCAGCCTACAATTCCCATCAAACCTAACCAATGGACCATGGGCGTTGGAGTCCAACAACATCTAGAGGGCTACAGGCTCCTCAGCTGTGCCTTAGCCTAACCTAACTTAATCTCCTTTTCACTATACATCTGATTGACAAGGGTTTGGAATGAACAAGAGGTGAATACCACTAACATTCCTTGCTTGTGAACTTTGCTGGGTATGACTGGCTTCAATCAGAATAAATAGAACAAACCTGGGTTTCCTTTGCACTTCCTTACAAAAAGTGAGGTCAGCTTAATTGTGGAAGGAATGAGATGTCTGATGCAGAGCCAAGGGGCTTGTCTCTCCTAGAGCTAGATTCACAGCCTATTTAATTCCGTCTTTTTTTAAACACTCCCATTGGCTTTGTATGTGGTCCTAAATCCAGTGAAGCGGTAATTTGGTTTTCAATAGCAGAGAAGACAATATGAGAAACTTTTGGTGTGTGTGTTTGTGGGGTTATATTTATGGGTTTTATTGTGAGCTGGCAAGCAAACATTGCTAGGAGCTTACAGCCATTTATTTTATGGCTCATCACTTCAAAAAGAGTTTGGTAAAAAAAGGATACAATGGAGAACCCTAATAAGATATCCTGTTCGTGGAGAAGGGAATTTGCTTCCTTGTTTGTAAGACATTTGCCATTGTGATATATAGCCCCTGTTTTTACTGTAGTGCTCTTCTACAGATGTATACTGCATCAAAAGAACAGACTGTGGCTGTAGGAAATTGAGTAAATGTTGAACTCCCCCCCCCATTTTCGCCCTTGTGTGTCACAGCCCAGTGCCTGAAGGTTAGTAGTTTATATCTGAAAAAGTACAAGTACAAATGCATATTGTAGCTGCAATTAAGATTGTTTTTGAAGTTCTGAGCAGTTTGTAGCTGTAATTTGGCCATTCCCCTCAAATGTAATCTTTCATATGTCTTTAAATGTAATGCTGTAGTATTGGTGTGTTCTGTGGTCAAGTGGTAGCCCTTTCAGGAAACCGTAATACCAGTATGCATGACTTAACCACCATAATGTTTCATTAGAGTTTATTTAAATTCACTGTAGTTTTTTTATGGGGATTTCATACAAGTATGGGGGAGGCCAAAAGCAATAAGCAGTAATGTGACTATACGCTTTTTCTTTTTTCAAATAAGATTTGATACTTCCAAAGGCTTTTTGTTATGCCCTGCAATGTGACGTGAGGGAGCTGAGCTGAAGTGAGTGGTAAAAACGGCTTTGCCAAAATGAGCATTACTCCTTTGCAGCTATTGTTTTTTTGCTGAGTAGGGTTGCCAGCTCCATGGCCTGAGACTGATCCTGTATCTTTAGGAGAAGAGAAGGTCAGCCAAGTGCAGGTTGTTCTTGCAACTCTGTAATGGGAAAAAACACAAGGTGGAATTCTCCCTTCCCCCTGCACAACTTTGAAAGATACAGAAGACCTCTTGGAGGCCGGGCTGTAAAGGTTCACAGTGCTCAGAAGCTCTCATTGCCCTCAGGAGAGTTTTCACTGGAACAGACTTTCTTAGCATCTAATGGAAACAGGGAGCCTGGCAACCAAGAGGTCTTTTGTATCTTTAAAAGTTGTGGAGGGGGGAGGGAGAATTCCACCTTGTGGTGTTTCCCATTACGGTGTTGCAAGAACACCTGCACTTGGCTGACTTTCTCTTCTCCTAAAGATACAGGATCAGTCCCAGGCCATGAACCTGGCAACCCTATTGCTGAGTATCATCTACATTGCATATGGGCATCTTCAAAGCGGCCTAATACTAGCCCTCTTTGGGAGTTATAGCCACAAATGGGCAGTGCGCGTAGAAAATGGTGATAGGGCCATGTCTTTAGTCCTGCCCCTTTCATTGCATCCCCACTCAGCCATAAAGCTCACTGAGTGTCCTTGGGCCAGTCCTAAGTTTAACCTTCCTCATAGCATTGCAGTGAGGATAAAATGGGAAGGGGGAAGAATCATACAGTATATACCACCTTGACCTCCTTGGAGTAAATATGTGGCCTTTCCAAATGTTCCTTTCATTGTGCATTCATGACGGTTTATGCTCATGATGGTGTTGGGGTGGTTATCTGTGACCCCACTTCCAATACTGTTTGTGCCTGCAAAATTTTGGGGTGGGGATATACTCCATTGCCAATTGGCGCATGTCCCATAGTTTCCTGCTGAAATCCCATGAACTCTTGTCCCACTTTTGTTCCACTGCAGCACAAGAGTGCCCCTCCGGATGGCAACAATATGGTAACATGCAGAAAGCATTGCAGAACAACTAATAAAGTGGAAATGTGTGTGGACAGTGCAGTATAACTCCACCACTAATGCACCATTATTGCCTCAGTGAAATCTTGCAGTCTGGAGGGGCCCATTAATGTGACAAATAAATAAATAGTGTTGTGGGGGCCCTTTCTACTTGAGCGATTAAGAACCCTGGGTTTTTATGATGCAGGAAGCCTCCATGTCTAGGAAAGGCCCCCACTGCAGAAGTTACACTAGAACATGAGGGAAGCCAGCATGAGCTGTGTGATGACATGGAACCACACCCCTGCAGCCCTTTTCTACTGGTGCTTCTCCTTCCTATGTGTAGTGCCTGAAGAGGGCTATAGAGTCAGACCATTGGCTCATCTAGTCCAGGACAGCTTACTATTCCGATTTGCAGAAACTTTCCTGGTTTTCAGGCAAAAGTTTATTCTCCCTCACCTCCATGTGCAATGAGCATGCAGGCCTGTCCTTAGCATGTGTGGGGCCCAGGGCAAAAGCATAGTTGGGGGCCACCCACATTCTTTCTCACTTTCAAACCTCCCGCCCAGAATAAGCCGGCAAGCGCTGCCTGTAAACGTGCTGCACAGCTGATGAGCGGGTGGCAGGCAGCACAAGGAAGCCACTCAGGCAGGGGATTCAAACCTCCCGCCTAAAATTAGCTAGCTAAGCGCCGCACTCACACCCGCTTCACAGCTGATGAGCGGAGAGGGGAAAAACCGCTCAGGCACACAGCCAAAGAGCGGGAGATTCCCCAAGAGCGGGAAGCGGATGGCAAGACTGCACGGCTGAAGAGAAGAAACCCTGCCACAGCCCAGCTTCTCATCGCCAAGCACGGGGGCCCCCAAAGCGCGGGGCCCGGGGCAACTGCCCCGCTTCTCAGTGCCTAGTAGCGGCTCTGCAAACATGTGTAGGGGCTGCAGACTTGCACACTTCCTTCCTGCTCCTGTTGCCAGTGCTACCCATGGTGGCCTCATCTCACCCTTTGGAAATCTTTAGAATACACTGCTAAAGGAAATGCCATTGACCTTAGGAGGAGATAAGAACTCATCAGCAGGCACAAATATTGCAGAATCATCTTAAGTGTTCACAGTGTACAGAAGTTGTGTAATTTTATAATGGATTGCACTCTCTTTGGGGTCTCATCATACCGTTTATTTTAACTGTGCCCAACTCTTGCAATGTAAAATGAAAGCTGAATTTCAAGGGCTCAGTGCCCAAAATCTAGGCCAGTTTTTTTTTAAGGAACCAGAAGCTCCTACTGAGCTTACTGCGGTGCTAAACCTATGTGTAAACTGTACCATCTCAGACTGCAGGTTGGGGCTTGCATGACTGAATGCTTCCCCAACCAATCCAGACAAGACTGAGATGCTGCTAGCGGGTGGTTCTTCTGACTGGATGGTGGATGTCCAACCTGTCCTAGATGGGGTTGCACTCCCCTTGAAGGAGCAGGTTCGTAGCTTAGGGGTTCTCCTAGAACCATCTCTGTCACTTGAGGCTCAGGTAGCCTCAGTGGCCTGGTGCCTGGCGCCAACACTGTTATCTTTTCGGTGCCAGGTCAAGACTTTCCTCTTCTCCCAGGCATTTTAGCATGTGTTTTTAAATTGTTTTTTTAAGTGTTTTTACATTTGTATATTTGTTTTTAATGTTTTTAATTGTTGTAAACCACCCAGAGAGCTTCGGCTGTGGGGTGGTATACAAATGTTGTAGTAGTAGTAGTAGTAGTAGTAGTAGTAGTAGTAGTAGTAGTAATAATAATAATAATAATAATAATAATAATAATAATAATCCTCTCCATACAGAAAATGTCATGGAAGTGTGTTGTGGCTTAGTCTTCTTTCGTTCATGCTAGTTTTCTTTGTGTAGAGTTATTTTTTTCTTAAAGCATGTAAGGGAGAAGGTAGGCTGATGTGCTAGGTTGTTATACAAAGGGATTCCACCCCCCCAACAGAGAAGCAGTCAAATGAAGTGGTACAGTCTTAACTGCAGGTCTTCCACCTCAGTGAGCAAGACACTGTTTTTCATATGAAAACCACCCAGAATGTCTGATAAATAAAATGCTAAAATTCCAGTGATGTAACTGCCATCCTCAAGTGCCAAAAGATAACACTGTTCCTTCTTGTTAGTTCAGTAAACATCTAAGGCCTGGGGAGTGGACAGTTAAGATCATCATTCCTCTAATAATTTTGGGAAGAACCAGGAGCTGCAGACTATCTAGCTGCCCAGGAAGAGATGCCAACCCACAGAAATGAAAACAGCTGGTGCTACCTAATCTTCTTAGCTAGGTAGCTCACTGCCAGGTTGGCGGGGGGTGCTGTTTCCTGTGCCTCCTTGTCTAAATGGCAGCTTATCTTATTTTAATAATTTATTTTGCATCTTATGGCCCTTCAATAAGCAGTGGTAGAAGTGAAGACTCGTGTAGCTCATCCCATTTAACGAAAGAGACATACAAGTTGGGAGACTTTTATTTATTATTTTACCCCCAGGGCCCTCTCTTCCTTGGCCTTGCCTTCTCCTCCATCTTGCCCATGCTAACTTGGCAGGGAGAGGAAAGAAATGCTACAGAACAGGGTAATTCTGTAGTTCATGTTCCAGCAGAGGAGGAGTCTATTGAGCAAAGTCCAGAACCGGTGGAAGTGGAAGGCAGGCTGAGAGCTGGGGGAGGGCAGTCATTACGCAAACCAATTAATCTGTGGAGTCCAAAAAAGGCCTCTCTCCAAAACATTATAATGGAGAGAGAGTATTTCCATATTCAGTGAAGTGTGCTGTGTAGAGCTTTGACTGAAGGATTTCTGCTGTTGGCGCAATGACAATTATACTGCTATCCTCACAAGAGAAACTAGAGTTACAGTGTGATCCTGTACATGTCTACTCAGAAGTAGGACACACTGTTTAATGGGGCTTATTACTCCCAGGTAAGTAGGTGTGGTCAGTGCTTTTTTGTGACGGTACTCACCAGTATAGAGTACCGGCACCTCTTTATTTGTTGCCCACGGCAACCATTTTGTGCTGGCACCCACTACTTTTATCAAGGCATGAGTACTGGCACCTCATTTTTTTACAAAAAGAAGAAGAGCAGCACTGGGTATAATAGCCTTAATGGATTATGTGTATAAGCACATTGTTGTAGACTCAAGAGTGTGTCCAGGAGAGGGTTTTAATGGCTCAGTTTTGTATAAAGCAAAAGCAGCCATCATGCTGACCTCCACATGTCTCTGGACTACTGTTTCCGTTGTCCGTGAATGCTGGCCATATTGGCTGGGACTGATGGGAGTTGTATTTCAATGACATTTGGCGGGCACCATGTTGGCTACCCATGGGGCAAAGCATGCCGTCAGGAGGAGACCTCATGTCTGCCTACTCTTTCATAACTGATTCCTAAAGGCAGTCTGCAATTCATCCTGCTGCGCCCAGTTAAGTTTTTACAAGCATGTTGACTGAACTAGCAGACTAAAAAGCTGGCCTGTCCTCACTCTCTGCTGTGTGAGCTTTGTGCTTAAGAAAAAAATACAATAAAAGTGGAAGAAATTGCAGGGGACAAAAAACTTTTTAACATCACGGCATCACAGCAGGGGACCCATAGGAGCAGTCATTTTTTAAAATATATATGTAAAAAACAACTTTAAAAAATGACCAAAAAACATATTTCAGGCCTCACAAAAAACCTCTTGTCAGAGGATGCAGCCCATGGGGCACAAGTTAGCCACCCTGTATGTAATTTAAATGAAATGTGTTTAATTCTTTTTAGTATTTTATTTTAGATTTTGTAACCTGCCCTAGGACCTATTGGTAAAGGGTGGGCAATTAATAATAATAATAGTAGCAGTAACAGTAAAAATACATTAAGCTTAGAGAAGTTCCCAGCCCATTTAAATGTTAGGATTCTATGAAGAATGACATGCACCAGAATTTACCTACCTGAATCTATGTGGTGTTACAGTATTGTTTGAATGTAGATTTTCCATCAATAAGCCGAAATTATTGGAAATTTTGTTTTATCACAATCTCAGACATACTTCTATTTTTTGCAATGGCTGGCTGATCTTCATTAGCATGTATGAACTGTGATTTTGCTGCACTTTGCAAACAGCCCTTTTGTTATGGCTCAGTATATTAATGAAACTTTGTTTTGCCCGTAGGTTAACATGTTTGTGGAAGGATTCCATGATGCTGTTATCCTCTATGTTCTGGCCTTACGTGAGGTTCTGAAGAATGGTTTCACTAAGAAAGATGGAGACAAGATTGTCCATCAGACATGGAACAGGACGTATGAAGGTGAGAACAATCAAGTGCTTAATAGGATTTTGTTATACTCCAGTCTTGGCAAAATCTGTGACTTTTTTGCTTTTGGAGACATAATAAATACATTTAGTTCCTACATGTTACTGGTCACATCTTCTAGCTTCTTAAAATTAAAATCTGCTGATACCATTCTATGAGATGAAAAATAAGGGAGTGTCCATACCTTTCCCATAATTAAAATTGCTCTTTGTGTTTATTGAAGGGATGGGGAAACTCTGTCCCCCGCCGCCGCCAACTGGATGTGGGGCTCTTGGAGGCTTCCTACCTACCCCAGGGCCTCTCTTCCTTGGTCTTGCCTTCTCCATCTCATCCATGCTAATTTGGCAGGGAGGGGGAAAGCAGCAAATTACAGATGCTGGGAGCCTAATCTGAATGAGAACCCTGGCATGGGGGACGGGGACATTAACCCTTTGCTCCTTGCTGTGGTCCTGATCCCAGGAGCCCTTGCCTGCAATTTGCATGCCCCCCCAAAAGGATCCATTAAAGCGAATGAATCATTTTTTGCCAGTGCAAATTGCGGATGTAGAGGATCCTGATGCAGATTAGGCCCATAATGCTACGTATTTGCATTGGGGCAGAAACTCCAGGTGGTGTGAATGGGAGATTTTTCTCCAATGCAGATTGCAGTGAGGGAGTGGTGTGAGGAGATGGATGGATGGCAGGAGGGTATGTGTGTGTGAGAGAGTGAATGGATGAATGGGGCATGCGTGTGAGAGAGTGTAGTGTTTGTATTTCTGAGAGAGTGTGAGGTTGCCACTCCCACTTTTTGCATAGGCAATGCCCACTGCTGTCACGTGGCCCTTGACACATTACTCCCAAGGGAAGGTGGCCCTCTAGAGCAAAAGATTCCCACCCCTGGCGTATACTATTTACAGCAAGAAGGAAGAGTAAGGGGAAAAAAACAAAAATAAAGTGGTCCTTGAAAGGATGAAGTATAAATGAATCACTCCTGGTAGATAATTCTTGGTACAAAAAAAGAAGTGGTCAGTTGCAATAAGGAGGTAAGAAGATCTCTCTTTCCATCCACAGATGTAATAGGAGCTTTTTTATCATTCCTTAACATACCACCTTATGCTTCTTGTGTTGTGCTTGGAACACTTCCTGCTGCCTCTGGCTATCTACACAGATTAACAGGGACAACATACACTAAAATGGAAGACTGTGAGATGGTTAGTTTCAACAGGGTGTATAGATAAGATGCACATACACTGCATCTTAAGGAACTACATGAAATAGCCCCATTTGGTACATATTCATAGTATCGCTCTCAGTAATTTTCTATACAAAGAAAGCCCTTATAATAGTAACTTAGCAGCTATCATTAAGGTTCTTGGCTCTTTCCTTTTTGAAGATTGCAATTCTTTGAGTCTTTCATGTGCATATATTAGCTTGCTTCCTCACAGTGCTTCATCTTTTCCATTTAGCTTTTTTTTTTAATCTTAAAAGCCTGGTTTGATAAAAATGCACAAATGCCAATTCTCTTTCCTTTTTGGTGTTGTGTTGGATTTTGAACTGTGTTTTTTTCTGCGTGGGTGTATGTGCATCCAGAGATGTTTCAGTGTCACCATTTGCTGTTTCAGATTGTGTGTGCCAAACATGGCCAAGGTTTTCAGTGCCCAAACGTTTGGACCCCCTCCCCTACCCCCATCCTGAAAATCTTAGAATCTATGAATAACCTCAAATTCTGGAGCTAACACCCCCCCGTATATTAAACTTCGTAAGGTCATAGGGACTTCACTGGTAAGAGCAAGCTGCTCTTGCCAGATGCATCTGTCATTTCTTACAATGTAAGATTACCACAATTTCCAGTGGAAGTACTTAAACTAAAGGAAATATTTCCTTTAGATAAGAACCCAGCAGTGAGTTCAGAAATTGGAACAGCTCTGAAAAACATAATGGCTCACTTTCTCAGCTTCAGCAAGTTTTTCTTCCTTACGATAGTCGGGAGGCATTGGGTTGGAAGGGACAAGAAAACTATCCTCTCCAAGCCTTTCTTCATAGCCAGGCCCTCAATAAATTCACCACCACCACCAATTAATCCACATAATCTAGACCTCAGAAATTAATAATAATGATAAGAAAGTAATAGTAGGCAGAAGCTGAAGGGCAGCCATAAAGAAGACCAAGGGGGAGGGCAGGAAATGCCGCCTGAATAATCCTAGTACTTTAGGGGCACCATGTTATTTATGTTCCTGATACCACCAGACTAGAATAAAATTTGTGATATGCCAATTTGAGAGCCTTTGGGGGCTATAAAGGAGAATAAGAACATAAGAACAGCCTGCTGGATCAAGCCAGTGGCCCATCTAGTCCAGTATCCTGTTCTCCCAATGGCCAACCATATGCCCATGGGAAGCCTGCAAGCAGGACCTAAGCACAAGAGCTCTCTCCCCTCCTGAGGTTTCCAGCAACTGGTATTTGGAAGTATACTGCCTTCAACCATGGAGACATAGCATAGCCATTGTGGCTGGTAGCCTCTGATAGCCTTATCCTCTGTGAATTTGTCTAAGCCTCTTTTAAAGTTGGTGGCCATTACTGCCTCTTGTGGGAGCAAATTCCATAGTTTAACTTTGCTCTGTGTAAAGAAGTACTTTGTTTTGTCTATCCTGAATCTTCCAACATTCAGCTTCATTGGATGTCCACAAGTTCTAGCATTATGAGAAAGGGAGAAAAACTTTTGTGTATTCACTTCCTCCATGCTATGCATAATTTTATACATTTCTATCATGTTATATCTTATTGCCTTTTCTCTAAACTAAAAAACCTCAAATGCTGCAACCTTTCCTCAAAGGGGAGTTGCTCCATCCCCTTGATCATTTTGGTTGCCTTTTTGGGGAGCTTTTCCAACTCTGCAGTATCCTTCTTGAGTTGGGGCAACCAGAACTACGCAGTATTCCAAATGCAGTTGTACCATAGATTTGTATACAGCTTTGTGATATTTGCAGTTTTATTTTCAATTCCTTTCCTAATGATCCCTAGCATGGAGTTTGTCTTTTTCACAGCTGTCATACACTGGGTTCACATCTTCGAGCTACACACTATGACCCCAAGGTCTCTTTCCTGGTCAGTCACTGCCAGTTCAGACCCCATGAACTGAATGTGCAGTTAAGATTTACTTGCTCCAATACGTATAACTTTATTTATTTTTATTTATTTATTTATTACATTTAAACCCCTCCTTTTCATGATAGAAACCTGTATCGGCCCGTGGGCAAATTCAGCAGCTATATCAGTAGGATAGCTGTCTGTAGGCAAGGGGGGCTTGTATCCCCCCCCAGCTTTGGTTCTTTCTAGTTTAGCATTTAAGTATGCAGTTAGATGGGTTAAGGAACGGTTAATGTAAACATCATTAGCAAGCACAGGTGTATCAGTTGCTTCTAAGCTTGAGGCAAGTGTGAGGTAAGCACATAGCTTGCCAAAAGATGGGTAAAGGTGCCAGGACGTGTTGGTTATCTGCATCAGCATGATGTAGCCTTTTCTAGCAATTAGTGCTTATTTGAAGTTGAATAATCAATCAGATAACTGACAGTAGCTATTCTACTGATATAGCTGCTGAACTTGCCCACGGGCCGATACATACCACCCCCAGATGGCCAAGGGACATCAGTGTGCATGCCCCGAGGGCCAGTGCCCTATCCTTCGACCATGAGGGGTATCAATCATTACACATTACATACTAATAATACACCAACAATATAAGCACATGATACATAGGCAGAAAACCACATAAGACAGTGATCCCAATTGCAACAACTGGTAACTGACCACCCCCTGATCCCCTGAAAACCAGGCTGGACTCAGGTTACAGCTTGGGTCCAATTGCTGGTACACCACACCACCCCCACAATTGAACAAACACAGCATGATACATCTTAAACATTGAAACTTTATTGCAAAAAGCCATCAGCATAATTCCTAAAGGGGAAAAATAATCAAACAGCTCATATCCCCCACCGATATGCCAACAGCACAATTTAACAGCATTTCAAAAGGCAATATTGAAATCATCAGAAATCTTACAGCAAATCAGTAACAGCATTTCAAAAGGCAGTATTGAAATCATACACAGTCAACAGGCACTATTCATACACAGTCAACAGGCAGTATTGAACACAAGTTACAGCATTTTCCAAAGGCAGTATTGAGCACATCAGAAGAATTCTTACAGCAAATCAGTACACAGTTCCATATGCATAACCGCCACCCCCAGGCCAAGCTGAGAACTGGTCATGCTCTGTGCAAGACTTGCAGTCTGTTCTACGTTGGGTGTGCCTGAGGGCTGAAAGTTACCCAATAAACTTTCTCCTTTTAAGTAAACCTGCTAAGTCTGCCTTCTTCATCTCTCTGGTACCTCGGAAACCTGAATGCCCATTGGCCAGGGCATACAAAACCCAAGGCGGCTTACATATGGTTCCCAAGCAGTCTCTCATCCAGACACTGACCAGACCTGACCCTGCTTAGCTTCAGCAGGGAGCTGGCCTTATGTGCCTTCAGACCATAGCCTGGGACCATTTGTTTACATTGTTTACAATGTTTACATTGAATTGCACTTGTCATTTTCCTGCCCTTTCACTCAGTTTCAAGAGGTCTTTTTGGAGCTCTTCATAATCCCCCCCTTTTTTTGCAGCCCTGAACAATTTAATATCATCAGCAAACTTGGCCACCTCACTGCTCACCCCTAACTCTGGATTGTTTATGAACATGTTAAAAAGCACAGATCCCAGTACTGTTCCTTGGGGGACTCCATATTCTAAATCCCTCCATTAGGAGAACTGTCCATTTATTCCTGCTCTGTGTTTCCTGTTTACTAGCCAGACCCTGGTCCATAAGGGGACCTCTCCTCTTATTCCATAACTTAAGCTTGCTCAGGAATCTTTGGGGAGGTACCTTGTCAAAAACTTTTTGGAAAGTCCAAGTATACTATGTCAGCTGGGTCACTTCTATCAATATGCTTATTGAACTCTTAAAGAACTCTAGTAGGTTAGTGAGACAGGACTTACCCTTGCAGAAACCATACTATTTCTGCTTCAGCAAGGCTTGTTCTTATATATGCTTGGTTATTTTATCTTTAATTATACTTTCCACCAGTTTTGCCAGAAGAGACATTAAACTAATTGGCCTGTCATTTCCAGATACCCCCTGAATTCCTTTTAAAAAATTGGTGTTACATTGGCCAGATCTTAAGGACAAGTTGCATGTTTTTGTTAGAAGATCAGCAATTTCACATTCGAGTTCTTTGAGAACTCATGGGTGGATGCCATCCAGACCCAGTGATTTGTCAGTTTTTATTTTGTCTATTAAACTCAGAACTTCATCTTTCATCAGCACTATTTGCCTCAATTCCTCAGGCTCCTTCCTGCAAAAGTTAGTTCAGGCACAGGGATCTGCCCTATATCCTCCACTGTGAAGACAGACACAAATAATTCATTTAGCTTCTCTGCAATCTCCTTATCGTGCTTTAGCACACATTTGACACCCTTGTCATCCAAGGGTCAAACCACTTCTCTTGACAGTCTCCTAATACTAATGCATTTAAATAATTTTATGTTGCTGGTCTTTAGGTTTTTAACAATGTGCTCCTTAAATTCCTTTTTAGCACTCCTTATTGTCTCCTTGCATTTCTGTTGCCAAAGTTTGTGTTCCTTTTTGATCTCCTCATTTGAACAAGACTTCCATTTTTTGAAGGAAGCTTTCTTGCCACTAATAGGATCTTTGACTCTGCTTGTTAACCACACTTGGACCTGGTGGTACTTGGCATCCTCTTGGACCTGGAGGTACATTTCCTGGTCTATGGTATACACTCCAGTTGAGCTTCAAACATTGTGTTTTTAAACTACTCCCAAGCATCTTGGAGTGATTTTACTCTCTTGACTTTGCCTTTCAACTTCCTTTTTACCAATCCCCTCAGTTTGGGGAAGTTTCCTCTTTTGAAGTCAAATGTGGTCATGTTGGATTCTCTTGGCAATTGACAGTTTACATGTATGCTTAATTTAATAGCACTATGGTCACTGCTCCCAAGTAGTTCGACAACACTTATGTCTCACACCAGGACCTGGTGCAATTTTCCTAAATAAATCAGTAATATTGATTTCACTTAAAAAGAAAGTTTTAGTGCAGTATCACATGCATTATACCAATATGAGGAGAACTGCCTAGGAAGTTGACTACTCTAGTCACTATGGCCAGTGTGGTGTAGTGACTTGAGTGTTGGATTTAGGCTGGGGAGATCAGTTTCCTTTTCACTCACAAAGCCTTCAGCCAGTTGCTATCATTCATCTTAACCTACTTCATATAATTGCTGTGAGGCTGGAAGGGGAAGGGATGAGCCATGTATGCTCTTCAGGAATTGCTGTTTCACAGTTGACATTTATAATTGAAGACCTTCCTCTTTCAACAAGCCTTTTAAGTTGAGACCTATCCCAGTTTTCGTCTGTGCTGGAATTGCTTTTTAATATATTGTTTTAAAAAAACCTTTTTTTATTCCCTCCCCTAAACAATATGTTTTTTAACCCTTTTTATTTAATATGTTTTTAAAGCGTTGTTTTGTTTTAATGTATTTTAAGGTCTGTTTTTACGATGTTTTAAAGTGTTTTTAGTGCTTTTGTTTGCTGCTCTGGGCTCCTGCTGGGAGGAAGGGCGGGATATACATCAAATAATAATAATAATAGATATAAATATCAGTATTGATATTGAATGCATTTATATCCCACCCATCCTCCCAAAGGAGCGCAGGCCAGCTACTAAGCTATGCCAGCTCAAAAGTGTGAATGTATTAGAATTCTTTTTTTGCCTTTTGACTTCAGGCAAGCACATGTCTTAAAATATGAGCTTCCTCAGATCTTCCAGGATGCTGTCTTCTCTGTGTAAAATAATTTCCCCCTTAATGGCTTTAAAATATATATATATTTCAGCACAGCAGGGGTTCTGGAATAGGACTTCATTTTTATTTTTTCCACTTATACTAATTTCCACAAGCTGGGATTACTATATTTATGTTAGGAATTTTAGGAATGCAGACCCAGAGGTGAAATTACAATTTCTTTTGGAATGCCAACAAAAATACTGGAAGACTGATGAGGTTTCCTGCCATATCAGGCTATAATAATTCTGCCCTTTGTTTTTCTTGGAAGAATTATATATAGTCAACTGATTAATTTTTAAATTTGTCACCTGCTATTCACTAGGCATTGCAGGGCCAGTATCCATAGATGCCAATGGAGAAAGATATGGGGATTTCTCTGTGATTGCAATGACTGACCCAGAAACTGGAATGCAGCAGGTAAGTGCAGGAATAAATGTAATTGTAAATGCTGGACTGGAACAAGGAGCAGGAGGAAAAATGTTTTTTGACTCTTGCATGGTCAAGATAGATTATATTTCTTGCAAATCTCCATTTCTACTGAACCAATTCAGGAACGAATTTAGATGGATCTGGTATGAAAGATGGTACAGGTACTTTTTACAAAGCCCTGCAGCAGAACTTCATAAGAAAGCTTGATGCACAAGAGTTGGAAGAAACTGCCATTAAAATGCACACACACATTATTGCTGGATTATTAGTGGATAAACATCATCCTGAGAAAAGTGACATGGTATGTGTCAGGTCAGAGATTATGTGGTACCCCTTATTGGGGATCCAAAACTGAGGGACTGCAAACATTTTAGAAGATACTCTGAAAAGTAACCATGGCCTTGTTAGGTGGGCTGGTCAACAAAAACATGAGATACAATGAGGACAAAGGAGAATGCCTTGAGGATTAGTATTGTGAAATGACGGAACACTACAGTTGCATAATAGGAATACAAGGTCCTTGTTTTACAAATGTCATGGTCTTCGTCTGCAGAAATATAAGGCAGCATTCAACCTAATATTACATGCTAGAATGAAAAAACCAAATGCATATATATCAGAGGGATAATGTTTTAGACAATGGCATTGTTCAGAGGCATTTAGTTGTTACAGTGAGCAAGAGTATGAAGCAGAAGATGTGAAATTTCTGGAAATTTCAAAGCCATGGGGGGAAATCTTTCCAGGGGAGAATGGGGGAAACAGAAATGTTGTAAAATGAATATACATGCAATCCTTAATTTCTTATCAATACTAAATTTGTTTTAGCCTTTAACGACCTAAAATGGATAATTTATAACACAGCTAGCATATAAATTGAACTATTCACCATATTCATGAAATATACAGAGCAATCCTATGCAAGTTTACTCATACATAATATACACTGTTTAGTTGAGCTTACTTCCAGTTATATAGAACTGCAACCTCAAAAGTAGGCTGAAGTCCTGTAGACGTGTAACCTGGAGTAAGTTGCATTGAAACTAAATAGGACTTGCTTCCAGTAGCGAATAGCATGGTGGAGTAGAGGCACTTGCATGACCTCCCAGCAGGTGAGAGGGGCGATGCAGCAGAAAGGGTGGCACAGTGTCAGTGCACCAGTAGAAGCACCAGATTGGTTCAGCTGGTGCGTTTACATCTTACCGCTGTCTTGCCCCTCTTCCACCTGGTAAGCAGCAGCAACTCTCTTGCTGGGAGGTCAGGTAAGCATCTCCGCCCTACCATGCCATCTGCTACTGCTTACTTCTGAATAGCCATGGATAGGATTGTGTTGTTTTGTAGCAGAGTGTCCGTGTAGTATTGTGTCTCAGTCATTGGAGGGGAGAGGAGAAAATCTTGACCACAAGGGAGGGGCCAGGTCAAAAGGACAGCAGATGCAGGATACTTTCATCTAGTATCTCCAAATTAGATCAGTGATCAGAAGGAGGCAATCAGGAATTCACAAGAAAACAAAGCCCCTCTTTGCTTTTGTCATGAAGATGACAGCACCGCCAGGTGCAGGAATGATTTTTCAAAGTGAGCTTTGTATATTTCTACAGTATAATTACAAGTGATCATTCTCTAATGTTACAGATCCATTCTGCACATTCAGAGTGAGTAAAATCTTGTCTTAATTTTTTTTTCACAAGAGAAAATATTTCATAGGATTTTTTCAATGTTCCCCCAAATTTCCCATTTTTATGTTGGAAAACATTCTCCCCCTACCTTATTTTTCCAATTTTTTCCCCAGTCTTCACATCTGTGAGAAGGTGGTGATGTTGAATAGGAGCTCAGTGCCTTAGCCTGTAGCCTGTGTGCCCTGCAAGGTTCCATTCTGTCCCCTGTGCTGTTTAACATGTACATGAAACTGCTGAAGGAGACTATCTGCAGAATTCATTTTCATCAACATAATGATTGCCCTCAACTCTGTTTCTCCCTTCACAGTCCAGGGTGGCTTTGTACTGATGTCTAAAATCAGTGATGAACTGGATATAAGCTAACAAGCTGAACAAGACAGAGTAGTCTTTGGCTGTGGGCACACTAATCGCTTCAAAAGCAGCCAGAATGGTTTTTCTGGCTGTGTTTTGAAGCGACTCTGCCCTCTGCTGGCCACACTTTCCTCCCCCATTGATGACTTCAGATATTTCAGGACCGCCCACAGCAAAGTGTTGGGCCAATCAGTGTCTCTGCCTGAGCCTACAGAAAAGCATTTCCATTGGACACACCTGGAAGACCATTAGGTTAATCTACCAGTCAGTTGCGAAATCTGCCTGAAGCTGCATTTAAAAAAAAATGCACTCAAGCTGATCCGACTAGGGTTTTAGAGTAAAAAGGGGTGGAGTTTGTCTAGCGTTATGTGTCCCTGCTTTCAGAAAAAAGATGTGGAGATGCACTGGATCTAGCACAACAGTAAGTGTGTCTGTACCCTATGTCACAAGGACTTCTGATTCAGTGATAGAGGTACAGCTTGTTCGAGACAGGGTTGCACTTCCTTTAAAACACCAGGTTTGCAGGTTAGGGGTGCTCTTGGACCTAGATTTGCTCTTGGACTCCCAGATGGGAGTTGTGGCCAGAGCCCTTTTGCTCATCTTAGACTGGTGTGCCAGCTGTGCCCACTTCTGAACAGGGCAGCTCTGACCATAGTCATGCATGTCTTAGTTTCATCTAGTCTGAATTGCTGTAAAACACCCTACAGTGGGACTGCTTTCTTAGACTGCTCAGAAACTTCAGCTGCTGCAAAATGCAGTGACAAAAGTTCTGACCAGTGCCAGATTGCTGGTGCAGTTTTTACTCTACTTCTATACCAACTTCATTTCTGAGTACAATTCAAAGTGCTGGTCATTACTGTTAAAGCCCTAAATAGCTTAGGATCAGGGTAGCTAAAGGCCCATCTCCTCGTGCAAGTTTGCCCATCCACTGAGATCAGCTATGGAGTCCTTCTGTGCACCCCATTTCTGATGTCCAGCTGGTGGGAATATATGAGAAGACTTCCTCTGCTGTAGCTCCCACAATATGGAGCTCTTTCCACAAGGAGGTGCATCTGCCCTCAGCTTTATTGGTGTTCTGCTGCTGGTTGAAGACATTTTTCTTTCAGCAGGTCTGTGGTCTGTCTGTTGTCTGAATTTATTTCTATTAGTTTCTTCTCGTTTGATGGCCTTTGCCTGCTGATTTTTTGTGTCTTGTTGAATTGTTTTATGGTTTGATTTTTCACATTTGTGCCTACTGCTTTTGTTACTGATGATAGCCATCTTCAGCATTTCATATGAACTGGAGAAGAGGGATAAATCACCCACCAAGTAAATAAGGTCATGTGGCAAAAGAAATAAAATCTAGGGACTGGTTCTGATTTTACGATCCTGGTTTTATGAACCACAAACTGATAAGAAACACCAGGATTGTAAGTTCTTCCCTTGCCCCTCTCCTCACGCTCTCACATTTCAGTCCTGGTTAAAGCAAACCACAGTTTCTGATTTCCTGTTGGTTTCTTTAAACCAGGATTGAAGCTGGGAATGATGAGGAAAGAATGTGCAGGCTACGGTTTATGAAGCTTGGATCATTAAGTTTGAACTCATCCTATGGCTTTGTTTCAGTTTGGATTGGGTAGCATTCTGTTCAGCTCTGGTTTGGCATATTAGACAAGGGGAAAGAGGGCAGTGACTCACTGACAGCAGCCAGTCCCCCCCGCATCAGCCCTTGTGCCCCTCCCCCACTTAACCCCAGAGCTTGAGCCCACTCTCCCTCTCCCCTTCTCCCACATTACAGCAATTCACACTTGGCCTGTCTTCCTGCTTGGAATCTGCATTGCTGTGGTCTGGCCCCACCCCTCTCCAGAAGGAGAGCAAGAAAAATATTTTTTTCCCCACCAAGCAATTTCTTATAGAAAACTGGTGTTGAGGCAAGATCCCCCATAGGTCCCCCAAATAGGTTTCTTTCCTGAGACAGGAAACCTTTAGTCAGTCAGGATGCTGTTATTTGCAGCAATGTGCACAAAGTGGTTTGTTCCCAAGCAGTGCCCACACCCAACCCACTGCAAGCACCTCGGAATATCCCCCACTCCCATTTTACTTGGATTGGTGTCCTTGGACCAATCAAAATTCATTCAGGCAGGGTGCATTCAACCAATTAAATTGCTGCTGCTGAGCAAAGGAGCTTAGATGAGGAGGAGCAGATTTGATGCTGCTTCCCATCATCTGCGGAAGGAGCTGGCAGGTTGTGTAGCCTTCGGATTAATCTGGAACCATGAAAAGATGTATGCTGTACTGGAAAAAAATGGCTTCCTTTATCCCAGCACTTCACAGAAAAATGTTCCCCATCACCCCTTAGCCTGTTTCTGCCCTTTGGCCTCACCGTTTCTGCCCCTCTCGGTCTTTCACCTTCTTCCCCCTCCAGCCTCTTAGCCTTGCTTTTTCTGCCCCATCCCTGCCTCTGCCCCACCACCACCACTTAAACTGTGTGTGTCTGCGTGTCTCAGTGTCAAATGCGGGTTAGCCTATTGTGACCTCTGGCTTTGCCTTCCATAGCTCTGCCCTCTGCCTAGTCCTTTGCCTCAACACCAGCCCCAGTGGTACCACTGGTTGGAGAAGAACATTGTCAAAATAGAAGTTATGGCTGATAGTATAATTTGCTGTAAGATTAGGTGGGAAATTGTACCTTTCAACCTGTTAACTGTAAGGACAGCAAATCGGTTTGATCTGGTGTGAACTGTTTGTACTGCTGCTTTGTTGCTTTTAACTGATTGTGTGTGTAATATTGTGATGACGTTGGCCACACACTAAAAGCGGATCAAATGGAAGATGTTAGAAGAGAACTATAAAGATGATAAAAGGTCCAGAAGTCATCTGAGGAAAGGCTGAAGGACACTGCATGTTAAGCCAAAGCCTGGGGGTGGGGGGGAGTGAGTGCACTTGGGAAGGATAATATTGACCCCAGTTTCTGCAGATGTTCATGCGCAACTCTCATCTTGGACAGGAAATCCAACAGTTGCATGATTAGACTTTTTGTATATTTACTACAATCTTTCTGTTTCCCTTTAGAAGCCTCTCTCATGTCATCTTGTTTTTTTTGCATTTGTTGACATCATTCATTTTGCTGGGATTGCCCCATCCTGATTTATAATGCTACTTCTCTTTGATGATGTTGGTGGCAGTGTTTGTTTATTTGGTAGGTTCCTTCCCACTGGTCATGAAAACCTTAGTTTCTAAGTGGAATGCGGCCAAACCCATGTAGGCTTGACCAGCAAATCTTTATCTGATAACTCGGTGTTTAGAATATGATAAATAAAACTAAACTGAATGAAACAAACATACATTTTAGAAGAATTTCAAAAAGAGCTGCAGGAAAAACAACAGTAGTTTGAGTCCACAAAAAATGGAGGGCAGGGGAAGAGCCAAAGCACATAGCACCCAGAGAGCTCTGATAGCCACACACAAATGAGAGCGATGATTCACACCACCAGTCACTGATAGACCCTGCACCATAGCATCAGGAAGCAGCTTCATGTTTGACTTCACAGACGTTAAAGACTCATCTACATGGGAGCATTTCTTTGTAGGAAATATACTTCATAATAGATTTACACTGTCCGCAGTTCCTGCTCAATGTTAGCTGCTAATTGCCTTTTCCCATTCACAAAAGTAGGTGTTCCTTTGGGAAGGATTAGTCTCACTGTTTCCTTGTGGCCCCGCCTTCTATAAATTTCCACTCCATCCGGTTGCTAGGTGACTAAGCATGCTTACTCTGTTCTACCAGCTGTAGTAGGTTCCTTAAAAAAAAACCCAGAAGTGTGAACATCTGTGTTTTCCATGCCTATGGTTGGTAGGATACAGCTGAAATGCATATCTTTGTTTGAGCAGTGTTATGCTTTTGCACGAAAGTTAGGGGGAAAAGAAAATAAAGGCACCACTTGCAGCAACATAAAAAAGGCCAGCAGAATGGAGGAGAGCAACCAGAAGTTCCTTATCAGCCTACAGGAGACGAAATGAAAGAAGGGAGGAGGAGATAGTGGACATGGAGAGGGGAACAATTGACACACACACCTAAAAGCATCGGAGCAAAGTGACTACATGGTGAGGGAAGCAAAGCCCACACATATTTTTCTCCCCTTTTTGTATTATCAGCGGATTGGGTTAGTATGGATTTACAGAGTGGAAACTGTGTGATGGCTTCTGTTTGCTGGTAACGTCATGTGAACCATGCACATTTAAAGAAGATTTGAGTAGCACCAAACATATAATAAACCACTGTGTAGATGAGCCCTGAGAGTTGATGACCTGGGGATGTGATTCACTCTCAATATATTTTCCTATCTCCACATTTTTTTTCAGTGATGCTGGTTTTCCCCAAAGCAAAATAGATGTTTGGGACTAAGCTGATAGATGGTTGTTGTTGTTGTCATCGTGGTCATCTCCCATCCTTCCTTCAAAGTGCTCAGAGGGACACCTTGACATGTTTCTTTTCTCCAGATTTCAGAACAAGGCAAGGAGGGATTTATGATACAACAATTCTGTGTCCAGCAATTATCTCTTTTAATTGATGGCTTGTTTAATAAAATTCTGATAATTGTATGTTATGTATTATATGCAGCAGAGACCAAACCAGCTGATATAACCCAATTTTCTCCCTTTTTCAGCTGTAAGTTGGTTGGAAATATGTTGTCATTTTTCTATATTTTTTTTCTATAAAGGTTGTTGGGAACTATTATGGAAAGCAGGGACAGCTTGAAATGCTTCCAAATGTTAATTACCCCTGGGAACACAAACTGAGACTAGATGACAGCCGTGGTTTGGAGCACCCAAGCAATATACCCTGCAAATCATGTAAGTTTACTGAGGTTACCTTCTGCTTTCCAAATCTGTAACAGACAGCAATCCGTGCTGGGGAATTGTGCTTGTTCTTAGATATACTTCTATATCTTGATGGTAATATTACACTACAACCTGATCATAGGAAATCTACTGAGGCTAGCTTTATATATAATTAATGTTCATGGGAACATTTGGATCACCAGCAAAGTGGATTTGTGCACAGTTTGGTATGTTAGATTGGCTATAGCATCAAGGTTCCCCAAGCAGAGGGTTGTAGTCTTGCTGAAACCACTGAAAGAGAGCAACAGGGTTATAGGCCTCTGGATGCTGAGTGTCCACTGATCTGGGGTTGCCAGTGGAACTGAGCAAGATAAAGGTATGAATAGAAGAAGATGCAGAGGCGCAAGAACAAATCAGGCCACGCGTTTATTAAATTACAGCTTTGAAACATCCAAGGGAGCCCAAACATCCTGACAGCCTGCCTGGTTTCAATGGTACCCCTTCGCCTGACTGATGCAGAGAGGAAAGCCAACTTAGTGCTACAACATAGATTGTTCTTCTGACAAATCAGAGGATGTAGCCAGTACCAAGGCCCCCAATATAGTCCAGAAGTGAGTCGTTCCCCCCCAGCCCTTAATGGCTCCCCCAAGGGGGACATGCAGAGAAACCACACCCACCTGCCCTCAGCCTATGGTCCTTGCCCAGTGCTCCAGCATTACAGCAAGTTATGGAACCGAGAGCATGAAAGCACTGTGAAAGAAAATATGCTTGCTATGAGGAATGCAATGAAGCCTGGAATCAAATGGTTGATCGGGAATGCAGGTAAAATTCCTTCCTAGCTCCATCACCCAGTGCCCGGCAATCAGCCTGTAACAAAGAAAGAAAGCAGTCAAAACAAACAACCAAGAATTAAGGAGAGTGAGAGGGACTGAGTCCAGGATGGGGGCCTGAATGTATAGCCCAGGAGTGCACCAGAGGAATGGAGTTCCCCTAGTAATGCATAGGAAGCTGCCTTAAATCAAGACAGACCACTGGCCCATCTAGCTTCATACTGTTGACACTGGTGGCAGTGGTTCTCTAGGATTTCACAGAAAGATCTTTCCCCATCTATTGTGCCTGGGACTGAGTCTGGGACCTTTTGCGCACAAAGCATATGCTTTACCACCAAGCTGCATTTCCTTTCCAGTCTGCTCCAAGGCTGCACCCATCCAAGGCCAACTGGTATGTATTAAGTAGCCAAGGAGCAGGCCTCACAGTGCTGCCAAGAGGACAGGCATGCTGTTGGCTGCACTGGATAACCTGTGCTGGATAATTTCACTCCCAACCCCCCAGCATCAAGTTCAATAGAGCACCCCTGGCTGAAGTGGGGGCCAGGTTGCCATAAAATTGAGAAACACGATCTAGCAGCAAATTGGATGGATGACTCATTGTGAGAAATTTTCATATGTATGCACCCTTGAAAAGTACTGCAAAAAGCAGCCTATAGATTCAAAAACGTATATTGCAACCCATCCTAAAGTAAATTATTACTGACTGAGAGTTATGCATCGCCACATTCACACCATACATGTATCCCACTATTATTCCACTTTAAATAGTCATGGCTTCCCCCAAAGAATCCTGGGAACTGTAGTTTGTCAAGGGAGCTGAGAGTTCTAAGAGAGGCCCCTATTCCCCTCACAGAGCTACTATTTTGCAGAGAACTCTGAGAATTGCACCCTTCTAAAACTACCCTTCCCAGAATTCCTTGTGGGAAGCCATGGCTGATTAAAGTGGAATTAATGTGTGGTGTGATTGTAGCCATAGAAGTTGGAGGGAATAGGCATGCCTTTTCCTTAAAAGATTCAGTTCAGCTCTTTCAGTTCAGATTTCTAAAAAAGTTTTGAAATCTCATCTGTTTTCCTTGGCTTTAAATTGAAAGGTGTTATTTCAACATAGGAAACTGCCTTATTGCAAGTCAGACCATTGGTCCATCATCTTTGGTGGAGTTTCTGTTGATATTTGTTGAATTCTATTAACTGGTTGTTTTATTGTGATTGGAGCTGTACAATTGAATGGAATTGTGTATTTGTTTTGAGCAAGGGATTGAACTCAGTGGCCTTATAAGCCCCTTCCAACTCTACTATTCTATGAAAGCCACCTTGGGAAGGCTTTAGTCTTGAAATGTGGTTTAGAAATATCTGAAATAAATAAAAAGCACTTCAGAATGGGGCATCAGTGGTACAATTGTGAACAAGTTTCACTGATTTTGGAGAAGTTTTGTGTGTTTTTAAACAACAAACTCCAAACTAAGCATAAAACATACAGGAAGATGATAAAAGCAGTTGAAACTATAGGAAAATGTTTGACACCTAACTAAAATGGATTTTGAACTGATTTGTTTATAATATTACATTGATCATTTATTCAGAGGTTCTGTGAGCTTGAATATATTTCTTTGTGAATTGCTACTGGCTACTTCCTTTTTGATTTTTCAAGCAGGTGGCCTAGGAGAGTCAGCAGTTACAGGAATTGTTGTGGGTGCCTTGCTAGGAGCAGGACTGTTGATGGCCTTCTACTTTTTCAGGTTCGTTCCGGTTTTGGGGGGGGAGGAAAAGAGGGGAATATTACCTGCATGTATCTCATTGTGAATTGCTGTGGGATATATTTGAAGGGCGGCTACCGTATTTTAAAATCATGTTGTTTAGTGCTGCAAAGTAAAATATATGGAAAAGCCAGGTATTAGAAATAAGAACTCAAACTGTATTTTCATGTGTTACTGTAATACACAGCATGTAATCCCACCCCAGACACTCACCAAACTACAGTGACACAAGAGAAGAGCAGCTAGAAAACAAACCAATCATTAGACGATTTTGATGATCTGTTTGAACATCTATGGGATAGGTTGTGGTTAAATTTTAAATAAACCATGACTTAAAACAAACCATGGCTTAACATTATGAGCAATATTCTACTAACTTGTTCTGTCAGTTCAAGGATTACCGCTAGTGCAGTGGGACCTTTCACCCCACTCCTCCCTCTGTGCACACCCTGCACCTGTCCCAAATCCACTCTGGAGGGTTGGGGAAACTCCTAGAAAAGATTTAGGGGGTGCGTAGGGGAAGGAGGAGGAAGTCCCATTGCACTAGCAGTAATCCTTGTGCTGATGGGATTGACTGGTGAATACACCTCTATGTGTGACCCATACCAGTAGCATCTGGCATTATAAAGTCCTTAATGTACACTTCCCTTTTCTAAGATGCCAGCCAGAATCAGTAAGTAAATGAAGAAAAACATTTTAGATCCCATCACCATTTATTTCTCTCAGCCACGGCAACTGCTTTGGTCCTGAGCTAATTCTTATTATAAGCAACTACTTTAGACATTTCCAATCTAAATTACATTTATTGGTTTGTTTTACAGCAACTAACAATTGATTTTTGTGATGAAAGCTATTTACAAAAGTATATGGTTTGGATTCGTATAGGACTTTTCATTAGTCCTTACTGTTAAAAACGGGCCATGAGGAAAACATATTGCTGCTTATAAACAACAAGCTTACAGGCTTAAAACAAAGCATTCTTTTATACGGTCAGAGGAAATACTTAGTGTCCCTATATGTGGGAGGTTTGTGACTGTGTGTTATGAATTAAAAAATGATCAAGTTGGTTTTTATATTGCACTTTGTCTCCTGGTATATCACAATCTTTTATATCTGTCACTTCCACTACCTGAGCTTAGCTTCTTTTTTCTAAATGTAAAGACTGGATTATTTAACAGATTAATACAATTGTTCCTTCCTTTGACATCTGGGACCTTTTTTTCTGATCCTTTAGTGCTTGGGGCATGGTGTTAATCTCAAAGTGAACCGCAAGCTATGAGTGCATAATACACATGCTTGTGGAATCATACTGTTAAAAAATAGCCAAAGGGAAACATATTTTTAAAAGTTGTATACGGAACTCATAACGAAATGACAGCCCTAGTGAAAATCTGACTGTTGCTGAAAAGAAACATTATAATTCTTCCTAAAAATAACACCCCAAACTAATTCTCTTTATGAATGTGCAGCTTCTGTTTAAAGCATGTGTGTGAAAAAGCACAGCCTAACAATTATTAAGCATGATTGAGACCTGCAACAAAAATATTGCAGTGCGGAGTTCTCCTGTTCAGTGTTCCAGCCAGCCTGACATGCCTCCTTTCAGGATAATCCATTCCATTCCCCTATCCCCAATCCCAAACAACAGTCATTCAACATTTGTGGCTACTGAGCATGCTCAGTTCTCATTGGGGTGTATGAAGGGGAAGTTGCCCCTTTAGGGTTTTTTCACCCAAGTATGTATTTATTTGTTGGTTGATTTATTTCTATAAACTTTGGGATTCTCAGTTTCTCAATTGCGCTATTTTGGCTACATAGCCAAAATTTCTTTCTTTCTGTATACTGCCTTGTGCAGGTAATATGCCTCAAAATATTAGTATTACTACTACTACTACTACTACTACTACTACTACTACTACTAATTATTATTATTATTATTATTATTATAACAACAACAACAACTCAACCTGAGTTCACTATTAGCATATATGACATAGTGGGTGACTCCCTAGACTAGATAGAGGGAATGTGGCCTGCTCTTGATGGGGTTACACTCCTGCTGAAGGAGCAGGTATGTAGCTTGGGGGTACTTCTGGATCCATTACTGTAGCTTGAGGCTCAAGTGGCCCCAGTAGCAAGGAGTGCCTTCCATCATCTTTGGCTAGAGGACCAGATACAACCCTACCTGGACAGAGATAGCCTGACTTCTGTTGTCTACACTCTGGTAACTCTAGGTCAGATTACTGCAATGCGTTATATGTGGAAGACAGTTTGAAAACTGCAGCTGATGCACAGGGCTGGCTCCAGACATGCCAGGGCCCTTGGGTACCAGCCTGCCCTGGGCCCCTGCACGATCTGCGGAACTTAAGCATCTGCGGACTGCAAGACAGGAGCATCCGTGCCGGCCAGCTGCCATCCTCCCGCTTCACCTACCTTTCCATTGTTTTTTGCGGCGCGTGTAGGTTTGCCATCAATCAAGTTTGTGGCCGACGTTTCCCTAAGGGGCTGAAGCCTCTGCTGCCAATTTTGTTGACGGCAGCAACACGCGCGTAGCACGCATGCGTGCCATCAGCCAAGATGGCAGCAGAAACTTCAGCCCCTTAAGGAAACCTCGGCTGCCATCTTGATTGATGGAAAATCTGCGTGCCGCAAAAAACAACAGGAAGGTAGGTAAAGCGGGGAGATGGCGGTCCACGGATGCTTCCGCTGATTGCGGAAGGAGAGCGGAGGGCCCCCTGTAGCTCCAGGGGCCCTCGGGCCAGTGCCCCACCTGGCCACTCTTTAGAACCGGCCCTGCTGATGCAGAATGCAGCAGCCAGATTGCTCATCAGGGCAAGACAGTCTGAGCACATAATACCAATTCTGGCACAACTACACTGGCTCTCAGTTAGTTTCCAGGCTCAATTCAAAGTTCTGGTTTTGACCTATAAAGCTTTATATGGCTCAGGATCCCAGTACCTCAAAGACCACCTCTCCCCATATGAGCCAACCCAGATCCTGCATTCAGCATCTGAGGCCCTTCTTTGTGTGCCACCTCCAAAGGAGGCACTGAGGATGGTGACATGAGAATGGACCTTCTCAGTGGTGGTCCCCTCGCTTATGGAATGCTATCCCCAGAGAGGCACACATGGCACCACCATTATCAATCTTTGGGCCTGGAAAAAAAATTCCTCTTCTTCCAGGCATTCAGCTCTTAATTTTTGGAGGGCTTTTGACATTGTAGCCCGGTAGGTTGTTCCATCATCTTATCCATGTGTTATGTTTTTTAACTTTTTGTTTGTGTTAGTTTTATATTGGTTTTGATCTTTTTACTGTATGTCACTTTGGGTCCATTTTTATGAAGAAAAGCAACTAATAAATTTAATAAATAAAAAATAATAAATAAAATAATAATTCTCTATGCTGCTATTGAGTTCTTTTGGGTTGGTGGTTTAGGGATACATGTGCTTTTTATTTAGTGGCTGGATGTGTATTTAACATTGCTGATTTTATTAATGTTGTGACTCTTATGGGTGGTTTTGTATTGCACTTTATTCTATCTTATTATAGTTGGAATTGTTTTTTAATCTGTTATTGTAAACCAGCTTGAGTGTGTATTTCTCATAAAAGATGCCTATAAATATTTTTAGTAATAATGACAACAACAATACATAAGAATTTACTCAGACGAACAATTAATTAGCCAATTAAATATGGCTCAAAATTTAGATTTAACTGGATTGTGGATTGGACTTTAATGGGGCAGTCCCATAGAGATAAAGAATACAGGATACAAATTTTATTTAACAGTGTGAGGCAGCAAGCTATCATCAATTTAACAATAGGAAGTCATATGCTGCAACCTCAAAGAAATTCCATTTAAATGTCTGAGAGAACTAACTATTAAATGGTTTCACTATTTTGCAGCCATAACTTCAAAGCAACAGTTGCATTTATATTGGCTTCCTGATCACTTAGTTTTGGATTTGTGGAAGAAGAGGCAATTTGTCTGAAATCTTTGAATATGACTTAACTTTTAGACTAGGCAAAAATGCTCCAAGGCACACCTCTTTAATCTTTTGGCAGTGCTATTCGTTCATCTCATTTATCATTAGAAGCACATTTGTCCTTCATAGACATTCTTTTGTGAAGGGAGTTCTATTCCTACTTATCTTAAACTGGAGGAGGAGGTTTTCTTACTCTGTGCTACCCATTTCTTTTATGCAGAAAAAAATACAAAATAACTATTGAGAGGCGAAGTCAACTGGAAGAATACAACATTGGCAAGCACTGGCAATTACGAGAAGACTCTATAAGGTCTCACTTTTCTGCTGCATGAAGGAAACAAGTTGATGTTTTTGTGTGTGTGGAAGAAATCTGTAGACAAACGGACACTACCAAAGACAGCAACAGAAAAGAAGAAGCTCATTAAGAACTCAGCATTTTAAAAGTAGAGTAACTCTGTCTTAATTCCTTTCAGAAACTCAGGAATGATTTACTAGCCACATTATGCCACATGGCCTTTTTATCTTGTGGAAAGGAAAATGGCAAAAGAAAGGGTGCATTTTTTCCTCTGCAAGATGGTTTTAACACTTGGTGTATATCCAAGACAGGTTGCTTTGGTCAGCCATTTTGTTTCTTGGAAATGTGAATGGTTCGTTGGATGGACCTTTGTTAGCTGCGCCTCACACCAGATTATAAAAGGAATGTGATCTCAGAGACACAGATGCTGCTTTTTAGCAGGAACAGAAATATGTTCAGTATTGAACAGTGGGGATAAGGAAGGAAGGGTGTTTGGAGGTAGTACAAGACAATATAATTTATGGGAAAAGGCAGACATGTCTTTGTTTGTGGAACATAAAGAATCCCAAAGCTGAGGAAAAGCAGGATTTGGTTAGAAGGACCTATTTACACAACATATTAGTTTGGAAGATCATTCCCTGTGAAAGACTTCCCTCACAAATTGGTTGGGGATTGATGTAAACAGGACAACTGCTTGCCTGTGTTCCTAGGGAAGGAATCTGGGGTTTAAGAGAATTCCCATTTACATGGAATTTTTATTTTCAGGAAGCTCCCTCCTCTACATAATTTCCATGGCTTGTTTATAGGAATCCTGTCATAGAGATCACTGCAGGATTATGCATTCCCTGGTTACATGTCTCCTGCTTTTAAATCTGTTGGGTGTTCCTTGTGTAAGAGAAACACAAAAGAGTTCCAGAAAAGAGGCGGAGATGTAGGCCTAATCTGCACATAATGATGACATGATGTGAAAGAATCCTGAGATTATAGCCTTACTACTTCAGAGTACAAATGTGTGGGAGAGGGTACCATTTCTGAATTCTCTCCTAAGTAAAAAAGCAACAACTGTGCAAATAGAATAAAAACCTAGTGAATTGGAGAAGATTCTAGGCTGCCCCTTTAATGATGTACTAAGTTTCTACTTAAAGACTGGTTTTTACACAGGGGAGCATTCAAAAATACAATTACCTTTACCTGCTTGCTGAAGTGATATAGTCTATTCTGCCAGCTCATTGTCACCTCATTCTGTTTTATGTGTAGACCAAGCTTTACTATTGCCAATGACAGTAAATGAGATCTGCCTCGGGCAAAGCACCTTACGATGATCTCTCTATGTACATACAGATATGTACACATACACACACAACAACTGGAAGTTCAGATGAAGTTCTGGCGCCCTCCGTTTTTTTTCCTGAAGTTGCCCTACTGATTCTTCAGCATTTTGGTTCCCACTGCTGAAATGAAAACTGGTGAACAAGGCGAGAACTATGATCTGTGTAGGGTTGTGTGTGTGCCATGCAGACGGGAGGTTCTTGGGGACTGCATAAAGAAGCTTTTTTAAAAAACAAACAAATAGGCCATTACTCAGCAGTATGTTCCATTGAAACCTGTGGTACTTACTTCCAAGTGAAATGAGTATAGAGTCAGGATGCAATATGCCATCCCCACTCTGAATTCTTCAACCGGAAGTAAACACCCCATGGCCACTGTCAAGACCTGAGTGTGGCTCAAACTATGTAAATATTAAGTATCAGAGAGGTTTTGTACAGTAAAGGCAACTCAAAATGTTTTTGTTGTATAAAAGATGGCACTCTGGGTTAACATTTTATTTTTAGGTATTCTTATATTTTTCTATTAAGGAAAAGATTTAGAAAGTAAAGATGAGAATGTGGTTGAAGAGCTATTTTTCTTTTTGAAAGTGTGAACAACATTGAGCACAAAACATCTTAGCTGTAAATAAAACTTGTATCTTTTGCCTTTGCATATTGGGCTAGTCCTCCCCCTCCCCTTCTTCCTTTACCCAGACATAGATCTCTCATTCAGTGGCAAGATTCCTTTGATTATCTAGAATGGAGCTGTGGAACCTGTGGCCTCCAGATGTTCCTGGACTATGCCTTCCATCATCTTGACCATTGGCCATGGGGCTCATTGGAACTGGAGTCCAACAACACCTGGAAGGCCACAGTTTCCCCATCCCATAGAGGAGAGACTTCATGCTAATAATCCCAGGCTTTCTCTAACAGGAATTGTATAACCATCTCTTTTATTTGAAGGATAAATGAATCACAAGGTTTTAGCAACCTTTCTGATCTATGCTAGTTTTTAAAATACGTTTAGATCAGCTTTTTTTTTTAAAGTCAGTCTTCGGCTATTTCTTTCTACATTGACTCATGAACAGTACAGAAGCGATAGAAACCAGCTAGTGGTTACCAGAAAGGTAATGTGTGCTCTGGTTACTCCTGGCCATTCACAGCAGCCACACACCTGCAAGGTGTTACCTCTTGCAACCCCCTTCCTCTACCATGATCTCATGTCTCCTGCTGGTAAGAATGTCAGCTGTGCCTCGTGTGTGTCCTCATTTGCCATTCAGGAGAGGTGGCACACCACCACACCGGCCCACAAACCGAGCACATTGTAGATTATTCTGGAGTATGAACTGAATGCATACCCTAAAACATGCTCACAGCTACTCTGCATGAAAAGTGGAGTGTGTAACTCAAGAGCTACAATACACTCAACCTTGAACTGTGGCTGCACATTGCAGGGGAAGATGGCAGTCTAGCTGTGTTTCAGGGAAGTTTGTCAATTCTTGCTTACCTTCTTACTGAAGAAGCCCTGATAACTTCCAGGGCACACCAGAGTTCCTTGGCATACAATTTGAAAACCACTGGTTTAGATTGTAAGTAATCCATTTTTTCAACAGTATTCTGCTCTTTTCCTAAGTCAGTGTATGCTATTTTTTTCAGTCCTTTAGCTTTCACAGCTGGTTCTCCAGTGCTAATACTATTCTTAGGTTTCACACTTTTTAAGGAAGTAAAAACAAAACACCACCAAAACCTGCTTCATTAAAATGAATCATACATGCATACATGCACAAACCAGACAAATAGGCCAGTAGACATGCTTAAGTACAACTGAAATGAAAGCAAATTGCTTTGTCCAGTTAAAATCAAGGTAACTATGCGCTGGATTGTTGCCAAAACTTACAAATACTACACAGAAGGATGTGATGATATTTAATTTAAGGATTGTACACCAATCTAAGTGCTCACACTGAGCCAACTGAAAGAAAGACAGTAAATTAGGTTGGATACACATTTTATTGAACCAGCAGCTGTTAGTGGGAGTGTCATGTTTTTCAACTTGATACAGACCTTCAGCAGGTTCAAACATTCACATTTGCCAACAGAAATTGCACCAATAGGAAGAATTGGCTTATCGATTTCCTCTTTTCCCCCTGAGTTCTTTGAAAATTGGCACAAGCATAATCCAGAAAACAACATTACAGCTGCTATCCTTTATCATTCACACTAGTGGACTGATAGAAATTTTGTTTGCAAATAGGAATGTTATGAGAAATCAGGCTCCTAAATGTTTTTTTAAAAATTGTTTTACTTATTTTGGTACTATAGTAACATGCACCACCTTAAATTTGGTCAAGCTTATTCAATGAATATTCAGCCTAAATAGAGAAACACCCCCAACATTGGCTTCAGTGATGTGATCTAGTCTTGCAGGAACATTCACGTTTTATCATGTAAAAAACAAAGGAACATTTTGGTTACCTCCATGCCATTCATTTACAGCACATTTAAAGCACACTGCTTTCCCCAAAGAATCCCGGGAACTAGTTTGTTAAGGGTGCTCAGAATGTAGTTTACCCCTCACAGCACTACAATTCCCAATGCCCTTAACAAACTACAGTTCCCAGAATTCTTTGGGAGAAGCCATGTGCTGTAAATGTGTGGTGTGAATGTGACCATAGTTTCATTTTACATTTCCAGAAGTAGTTACTTACTGCAAGTTGGCCTAAGACTTATTTTTGAATCCCTCATTTTTAAAGTACTTGCAAAATTTAATGAGTTAATACAACCAATGCCAAATCACTAGTAGGATGCATCTAGATCAAGAGATCTAAGAAACACATAAACTTTTTATTGTCATTGTTTGGCAGTGATTCTTTTTCATAGTTTTTCTAGGTGTTCTTCCTTGAAAAATGACATATTGAGGAAATTTGAACATGTTAATGACAATTCTGCAAATGATTAAGATGTCATTTCCTCTAAAGACTTAACTTTTGTAAATCTAGATTAAGGGTTTTAATCCCTGTGGATTTAACTCTAATGAGCAACCAGGCTAATTAGTAATCCTTCCTGTTCTACATAAAGGTTCCTTGCATTTAGTCTTGAAAATAAAGTCAAAATGAGGCTTTCTAAAGTGAACTGTTACGTAGATACCTTGTTTTTGAATACAAAATTATTTCTTAAAAGCACTTTCCTACTGGTGCACACAGACATTTAGAGCATATAAACAGTCTCTGAAAGGTGCTCCTTTAAAGCTGTACACTGTAAAATTTACAGTAACCACTAATGCTAATGTTCTACATCAAAGGCTTAAATATCTTAGTGATTTTGATACTGCTGAGATTCATAAGTTAAGCTACAGTACTTACATTGTGGGGATTTACTAGGTGCTGTAATATAGTAAAGAAATAAAATGCTTGTTTAGTGTTCCCATGATATACTTTTCCTAAAAGACACTTGAGCAAACAAAGGAAATGTATCCAGTAGGGCATTTTTAAAGAGAATTTTAAGAAAATGTAAGCTGGAATTCACAAGGGCAGGAACAAGAGAACAGGATGCTGGACTAGATGGGCCACTGGCCTGATCCAGCAGGCTCTTCTTATGTTCTTAAACCATGGAGAGTATCATTAATCCACATATCCTTAAATCATGCTACTTCCTTTAATATGTCGTACAGACAGCAGATCACGACTTAAATTTTTGTTTATATCAGGATGACCAGTTTGTAACTTATACATGCTAGAATATTACTTTCACTATCTAAATTTTTCCTCTGACTTAAGCAGAAGAAGAATCATACTACATATTCCAGTTTCAGTGGCCTTCCAAGAGCCTTGTCTCACAATGGTCACAATCAAGAGAAGACAAGTTCATATGCTTGTATGATTCACTTTTGTACCTCTGGGCTTTCTCTTGGATTTCCATGGATGAAACCACTACATTCCTTTTGCCTACTTCTCCAAGTATGAAAAGAGATTTGGAAAGCCAAATAGAAGTTGTCGCTTCCAAAGAAAACAAAGAAGAAAATCCAAGTGCATAATTCTGTGATTACATCCGTTGTTATTTTCTCTCACAGGTGTGTTCCCAATGTGTGCAAAGAGTGCATACCCAAAAGTCAGATAGGGATAGAGTACTGGGAGTAACGATGCCAGCAGAGTTCTCTGAGCCATGCTCAGAAACAAACTTTGGGGGCCCAGAAAATGCATGTCAAAAGAAGAGGTGAATTTTTACAAATTCAAACGTCCTCTCCTCTCCGGATCAAAATCCAAGAAGGAATGGACTTTGCAGCTTCCCCAGCCTGTCTCTACTGCCTTTCCTGCATCCTCCAAAATTGCCCTCCATTGCCCAAACACACTACCCCTTTTCTCTTCCCTTCCATTGTCAGCAATTGTATGAATCCTTGAAAGAACACCGGTCCCCATAGCCCACCACATCCTATTACTCTGTAAGGGCAATACTATCAACCTCTCCTGCTGCTGCCACCGTTGCTCCTCTGTCAAACATTGAGGGAAGACTGGGGGAGGAAGTATCTGGGGAAGTGGGGTGGCATTTTTTTGAACCCTTAATTTGGTTTAGGAAATTGTTTTTGAGCCAAACTGAGAGAACCACAGAAAGCATGTATATCTCTATTGGGAGCAGCTTCACATAATGTGCCTTACTCCTAAGTTGATAGGTGCGCAAATCTTTGCCGTGTTTCAGCTGTACTTGTGGGAGAGTTTTTGTGAATGAGAATTGTAATACTAGATGTGTTGGAATGCTTTTGTTCATTATACCACCTTAAATATGGTAAGACTTAATGAAACAAAAGAAAAGCATTAAGTGGAATGTATTCACATCAAATATCCAATGTCCTAGGCAGACCAACCAGGAGCAAACTTGACAACTGCCCTCACAACAGATCTCTGTTTGGATTTTAGAAAACATTCTTTCAAAATGGCTACTCAGAGGTGAAGTTTGTCAGCACATCTAATTCTTTCTTGATAACAATACTGGCTTAAAATGTTCTTTTTAAAAATCATTTGTGAAATATTAACAGGCTTGATTGTCCATTGGATTTGGTTGTTTCCTTGCGCAAAACATGTAGTATCACAAAATTAAAAGGACTCAGGATAGAGATTGTGGAGGTTTGACTTTGTCTCTATCTCCCCTTTTATTGTAGTCAGTGTTGTATGATTGTAAAAAAATATACTGGATACTCTAGAAGTGTAATATTGGTTTGGTCAAAATAATAATGGAAAGCTGCACAGCATATTGTACTGATGTAAGTAGAACTATTTGCATATAATGTGATTTTATTTATTGCATTTCTGTAGAGACAGAATTCATGACTGTGGATATAACCTCTGTGTGATGTATTTTTATTTCTTTCACAAGTTGCTCGTTTATTATTGGTGTCCATTGACTATTCAATGCGTATATTTTCTTGTAAACATTTCAAGTAGTACAGATTGTCATATTCCCAATTTATAACAAAAGGCTCCCATTAAAGAGGCAAATCTATACATTCACCTATTAATGTGGTCTAATGATCTGTTAAGAGATTCCTTGCTCTACAACACCGTTCTCCAGCTTTGGGTCCCCAGATGTTGGCAGACTACAACTCCCATCAACCACTGTCAATTTAGCCAATGGCCAAGGATGATGGGGGTTGTAGTCCAGCAACATCTGGGGGCCCAAGGTTGAACATACAATTGTACACTAGCAAACCTGTTTTAAAGGGCCAGAGGGAGATCTTTCAACTGGAAGACAGTCACTTTTCTAGCACCACCCAAGAAATCCACATCTGTGTCACGAACTGAACCCAGACCCAACCAAACATGTTATCCTTTAGACGAGGGTTTGAGAACCTGGCTTCCCCTCGATGTCTGCCGTGAATGAAAATCTTGTACTGCATAGAATATTTAAGGACAATCCATTCCATTGTATAGCAACAAGAGTACACTGTTCACAATATACTTTCCTCCTCAGTTCTTCCTGTAGCAAAGACCTACAACACCCAATAACCTCATAATTCCAAATATATGCTGGTCTCAGATGGGACAGCCAAATGTTTGCATTCAGACTTCATAGCAAATTGGTACAGAATACAAAGTGCTGTGGCTATAAGCCAGGGCAAGGTCATGTGCCCAGCAATTTGATGTTAGTACCAAACAAAAAGAAGACAAAACCAAGCAAAAATGTGGGCACATACATTGTGCCCTTATTTTCTCATCTGGTTAAAAGCATTTTCCACACATGCCTAGTAGCTTTAGTTTGAATAGTTCTGTTATTCTATCCCTTGCAGGGCTCTAGCCAATACCAAAACCAGCAGCTCTCCCAAAATGCTTGTTTGTTTCCTGAAAACATTCTGGTGTATTGCATATATACAGAACGATTTCTGTCAAAAGAGTTATTAAAAAACAACAACACCCTCAGCCAATTTGTACAAATAAGGTGAGATTTAAAAGCCCATTGTGTGCTGCTACAGAAGACTTTCCAAAGGGGTCACCATGTCAGTCTGTTGCCCCTTAAGGTCTTGTGGCTGACAAATTTTATTATGGCATAAACCTTTGTGGACTAGAGGTGAATTGCTGTTAACTGCCCATCTTTCACGAGCAGGTCCCAGGGTGGATTATGGAAATGGACTGCCTTCAAGTCAATCCCAATTTATGGCTACCCTATGAATAGGGTTTTCATTGTAAGCGGTATTCAGAGGGGATTTACCATTGTCTTTCTCTGAGGCTAGTCCTCCCCAGCTGGCACAGTGGCCCTTTGAGGATTTTTTAAAAAATTCCTGCTGCTGTTTTAAGTGTTTATAATAATACAGCCACAGAAGTGGCTATATACTATAACCAGTGTGGATTTTTCACATTCCGCAGTGTTAAATTGAAAATACCCCCATGCCATTCTGATGTTTCCCATAAGCTCATTTCAAAACAAAACCTTATAAAATGTATAGTCCTGAACTCAGAAATGCTTGCTTAACAACACTCTAAATTTTCATGGCGATACACAAAAGAGAGAATAGAGAGTTCAAAGTCTAAAAAGAGAGGGCAAAAACCCAGATCCCGTTTGGACTTTTTTCTGTCAGAGTTCTCATAATCTGTTGAAATTCATTAAAAATCAGCCATCTTCACAGAGTACCTGTAATCCTAATACTGACCTTGCCCCATACTCTGACCTTCATCTTCTGCAGTTTAAAAGTTAAAAATTGCCTGGCTGATTTTTAATTAATTAAAGAAATTTTGCATTGAACTGAGTCAGAGCTTGAAAAATTACTTTTAAAAAGTAATAAATTACAGTTACATGCAGAGCTTGCAAGTAACTAGTTACAAGTAACGAATTACTTGTAATTTATTATTTTTTTGAGTAACGAGTGGGTAACTTCATTACATTTTGCTGGTAATAGAACGAGTAGTAACTTCATTACTTTTGAGGAGTAATTGTAATGTTTCCAGCATTATGTTTGCGCATTACTTGGGGGGGGGGAGCAGGGGAAGTCTTCTTCTCCTCTGATTTGTGAATAAAAATCATGTGCTTCAAATTGGGCTTTTGTGCAGCGTTGTTCTTCCTTCATGCTCTATGGGTGCTTAGGAGGTGACGAGGGAGGAGGTGGAGAGCAGACGGGGTGGAGAAAACAATTGTTTAAAAATTGACAGGAGTGGAAGGAGAAAAGAGCTGGAGACAATATATATATACAAAAAATATGTGTGTTGGGGTATCTTGCTGGGGGTGGGGTGAGGGGATGTGAGATTCTGTTATGCCATTCTGTTAATCTTATGGATAAAAAAAAAATTCTACTGCCCTCTGTGTGCGCGCGCTTACTTTTAATGGTGTTTTAGGCTACTTAGATGTGCAGCAGCCAAGGCCAGCACCTTGTAGGCAATTTCTTTTTTTAAAAGTAACTAAAATGTAATTGTAGCAATTACTTTTGAGTAAAAGTAAAGCAATTAGTTACTTTCAGAGCAATTGTAACAGTAATTATTATTATAATAAATGTTATTTGTTAGTCGCCCATCTGTCCGAATTAACGGACACTCTGGGCGACGTACAACAATATAAAATACAATAAAAACACATACAATCAACAGTCACAATATTAACATCAATTTATCTAAGACCAACCTTTCAATAATACAATATAAAAACCTAACCCACCCCAGAAATCCCATAGGCCTGCCTGAATAGCCAGGTCTTTAAGGCTCGGCGAAAAACCATCAGGGAGGAGGCATGTCGGAGGTCAAATGGAAGCAAGTTCCAGAGGGTGGGGGCCATGATCGAAAAAGCCCTCTCTCTGGTCCGCACCAGCCTAGCTGTTTTCATCGGTGGGACCGAGAGAAGGTCTTGTGAGGCTGATCTTGTTTGGTGGCATATTTGGTGATACTGGAGGCGTTCCTTCAGATAAACTGGGCCGAGACCGTACCGTATAGGGTTTTAAAGGTTAGTACCAACACCTTGAATTGGGCCCTGTACACAACTTTTTGGGGGCCATGTAACTGTAACTGTAATTTATTACTTTTTAAAAGTAATCTTCCAAGCTCTGGTTACATGGCCCAAAAAGGCAGTAATTACCATTACAATTACAATTCCTCTGAAAGTAACTGATTACTTTTACTCAAAAGTAATCACTACAATTACATTTTAGTTACTTTTTAAAAAAAATTGCCTACAAGGTGTTGGCCTTGGCTGCTGCACATCTAAGTAGACTGAAGCAACATTAAAAATAAGAACACACACACAGAGGGTAGTAGAATATTTTTTTTATCTGTAAGATTAACAGAATAGCATAACAGAATCTCACATCCCCCACCCCACCCCCAGCAATGATGATACCCCAACACACATATAATTCACTTGAGGATTAGACAAATTCATAGAGGATAAAGCTATCAATGGTACCTAGCAATGATGGCTGTGTTCTACTTCCACTGTCAGAGACCGTATGCTTCTGAATATCAGTTGCTGGAAGTACAAGTGAGGAGAGTGCTGCTTGTGCACTCAGGTCCTGCTTATGGGCATCCCTTTAGGGCATCTGAATGGCCATTGTGAGAACAGGATGCTAGGCTAGATGGGACACTGGTTGGATCCAGCAGGCTCTTCTTATCAGAGCCGGCCCCAAGCATGCCGGGGCCCTTGGGCACCAGCCTGCCCCAGGCCCCGGCACTCCCCTTCTGCGATTCGCAGCAGGATTGGTACCTCAGATCGCAGGGCGGGAGATCCCAAGCCACCTGCCATTCCCCTGCTCTACTTACCTTCCTCTGTGCTGTTTTTTTGGCTGCACGCACTGCGCGTGCAGGTTTGCCATCAGTCAAGATGGCAGCCCAGGATTCCCTAACGGGCTGAAGCCTCTGCCATCATCTTGGTTGATGGCACGCATGCGTGCTACACAGCACGCACAGCCACAAAAAACAGCAAAGAGAAAGGTAGGTGAAGCGGGGTCATGGCGGGTGGCTCTGAAGCTCCTGTTCTGCATTGTGGAAGGGGAGCGCAGGGGCCCTCGGCCCACCTGGCTGCCCTTTAGAACCAGCCCTGCTTCTTATGTTCTTGTATGTATTGCAACAAACAACAAAAGTTACTTGTGGGGCCTTACAGATCAGAGATAGCCAACATGGTGCCCTCTAGATGTTGTAGGACTACAATTTCCATCGTCCCTGATTATGTTGTCACGAAGTTGGTTCCTAGTTCCTTATTTGCTTGAAAGTTCAAAACACAAAAAACAAAAGTTCACAGCTTCAGCAACTCCATAGGAAAGTTAGCATGTCCCTGAACCCTAATATATATGTTGGGGTACCCCACATCATATACAATAGGGCCCCTCTCATACGGTGGGTTACATTCCAGACCCCCGCCGAAAAGTGAAAACTGCTGAACTCATTAAAAAGAATGGTGTGCGGTGCCCGAAAACCGCCGTAAAAGCGGAACCAGCGCCGTATGAGTGGGGCTTTAGTCTAATTGTGTCTAATTGAGACTGCCGCATTAGCGAAGCACTGTAAAACAAAGTGCTGTAAAACGGGGCCCTACTGTATCGCTGTGATCTGGGGATGCTCCCTGTCAAGAATAACAACAAATTTATTCAATAAAAATTATCAGGCTTCTGAAATGCTCATAAATGCATAATGATGTCATAAAATCATAAAAAATAAGTAACTGAGGGTGCCTACCCCAAAATCTGCTCTGGGCTGGGACAAATCATACACCCCAGGAAAGGGGAGGGTGTCCTCTACGAGATGCCAGTGTGTCCCACCTGGCCCAGAGCTTTTGCTGGGCGCAGGGCGAGGATAAAGGCATCTATGCACAACCAAAACGGACAAAAAGATGCAGAAAAAAATTAACTGATGGTGCCCATCTGCTGTGGGCCAGGACAAATCATACACCCAAGGAAAGGGGAGGATATATTCTACAAGATGCCAGTGTTTCCCACCTGACCCAGAGTTTCTCTTGGATTCAGGGCATGTATAAGTGCATCTATGGACAACCAAAAGATACAAAAAGCAAAGAATAAATATATTGGAATGTTCACCACAAAATCTTCTCTGGGCCAAGACAAATCAGACACCCCAGAAAATGATAGGGTGTCCTCTATGCTACACCAGTGCTTAAGGCCATTGCTTATGATCTATTTGGATTTTTTAAAAAAATGTATTGGCCTTCCCTGTTACTTATTTTCTTATAGCTCAATTGTTATTTTTTAAAGCCATTGATGTTGGTGACAGAAGGACTTGTGGCAGGGTCAACAAATAATGATTTGTTGAAGAAGATGTAATTTCCTAGATGACACTCTAAAGTATGCATGGATGGCATCTCATGGAACACACTCTCCTAGATGCATGGAAGTATATCTGGTGCCCCAAACCATCTTTTAGGATGGGCACTCCAGTTTCTGATTTTCTTTCCTCTACATATTCACTATTTTTCTAATACATATATGCCCTTGTCTGTACCATACATACAAAAGAAGTTCTAAACTGGGTGGGAACCCTCTCCTGCATGCATGGATGTATGACTTGTAGTGCCCAAAGCATGTTTTGGGGTGGGAACCAGCAGTTCCTTATATACGTTCTACATTGCTTGTTGTGCATAGATGCTCATATCTGTTTCGTGTGTCCACAAGAAAATCCATTCCAGGCAGGATGCAGTGGCATCTCATTGAGGACATTCTCCCCTTTGCTCAGGTGAATGATGTTTCATGGCCCACAGCAGATTTTGGAGTAGTCACCCCAAATTACATATTTTTCTCTACTTTTCATAATTTTAGTTCTGCACAGATGACTTTATGAGTGCCCTGCACCCAGCAGAAACTATAGGCCAGGTGGGAAGTACTGGCATCTTGTATAAAGGCCATCCTCCCTCTTCCTGGGATGTATGATTTGTCCTGGCAGCAGGGGTGGAGTTGTCCAGGGGCTCAGGGAGTCATAGACCCCTTACTTTTTTGAGACCAGGGTCCCTATGTCTCCAGCATCATATGAGCTGATCATCATGAAAGGGGAGTGTGTTAGCCACTGAGAAGAGTTTTCTAATATGCTTCCTTGTCCTCTCCTGCTGATTGGAGGCAATCAGAGTGAAAGGAGGTGAGTGATCCACTGAGGAGACTCTTTTCAGTAGCTAATACTCTCCACTTTCATACTGATTGTCTCCTGGGGACATCAGTTGTTGTGGGAGAAGGCATTAACAAGGATCTTATTCTCAACACAGGAGCAAAATAAGGAGGGAGGGGGGTCTGGCTGTGGCTGAGACTATCCTGAAGGGACCCTGCATGTCTGAATTTGCCACTACACTACTGTCTGGCACAGTGCAGATTTTTGGGTAGGCACCCCCAGTTTCTTATTGTTTTCTGCATATTTCTGTTGCTTTGGGTTGTGCATAGATGCCCTTATCCCTGCCCTGCACCCAGCAAAAGCTTTGGGCCTGGCAAAATTTTCTAGATTAGATTCTCAGTAGAAACAGTAGTGCAGGAAAGAAGCAAAGTAAGAAGAAAACCAACAAACATACAGAAATATAATTCTCCATCTTTGGAGATGGCAGGTGTTGCCACCACTCACCATATGCTCAGAGGCACATGTTACCAAATTCTTCCAAGCTACACAGCAAGTGGATTGGACTGTGAAAGACCAACCCAAATTGTGTTTGCATTTTGACAACTTTGTAGGGCAGTCCAATGTCTCAGAGAGGAGGTCAGGTCTCCTGCTCCCCTGGTGCATTCACTACAGCTGCCCAATTTCCCTGCTTTTTAAAGTTTGATAGATATATCTGTGGGCTATAGGTACATTTTTAAACCGCAACGTTTTTTGCCTATTAGTGATTAAAAACATCCTTTACAATTTATAGCTTACTTTTGTTAGCTACATTGAGCTCTCTAGAGGAAAAGTGGGATATAAATAATCAAACAAGTAAAAAGTTACTCAAAAGTTCTCAGGATTCTTATTCAAGTTCAAGTAGCTTCAATAATGACTGTCTATATCAGGGATCCCCTGCTGTCAGCCTCAGCCTCTGTACAGCCGGGTGTGGGGCAAGGGAAAGGCAAAGAGAAAGAAAAGCAAGTTTGCAAGATCCAGTCCTTTTGTTGCATAGGCTGCTGAACAAGTCTGATAAAGAAATTCTGAAATGGGTCAGTGAATGTTGCCTTCCAAGCCTGGCCTGTCAGTTCAAGGAGCTCTCCTTGGCTGGTGTGGCTTGTTCCCACATTTATCTTCTTCACTTTGGTGACAGCTTAACTTGTAAATGCCACTGTTCGGATGGTTTTCAAAAGAGAGAGACACAGATTTATGGAGGAGAGGAGGTCTATCCATGGCTAAAAGCCAGAGAACCAAATGAAGCATCCGGGTTCAGAAGCAATGTGTTTCCGAATGTTAGTCACTGAGGGAGGAGTGACAGCAGGGTAGAGCTGCTTCTTTCATTCTCTGCTTGTAGACTTCTCAAAAGCTTCTGGCTGGCCACTTGGAGAAATGTGATACTGGTCACCTATTTGATGTGAAGATTTATATTTCGCATTCCAATCAAGTCTTTAGTCAACTGGCTAGTGGATGAGGCCAGAGCATGCTCTACTTCCGGACTGCAGTCCAAAGACAGCCAGCCGGTGGAGCTGAACATTGCCTGTGGCAGAAAAGGAAAGCAAGCACTTGCTCTTTCTATGGGCGATGGGTGGGGCCAGGCTAGCCTTCCCTTTGCTGTGATGTTTTCCAGAGAGGCAGCAGGTGTGACTGTGGTGCCCATGTGTCTTAATTTACAGAGGATGGTGTCTGTCTAAAGAGCCATCATGTCCAAGTCTGGATAAGAAGGGAGAGGAGGGGGCATGAATTTGCCTATCAACAGTTAGCCCCTGGATAGCAGACTGAGCAGGCACACAGGTCTCCTGTTTACAGTCTTCCCCTTTGTGATGAGATGTATTTCTATGACAATTAAATATCTCAAAGGCTTCATTAATAATCATCTCTACATTCAGAGACTGGCAGTGGAAAGACATATAGAAGCACTGACACCTCCAGGGCAAAGCCGAGACACACAGAAACACTGAAACTCTTTGCCAACTCAAGGGATGAGCTAAAATGTCCAGTTGCAGCAGGGGTGAGATGCGGGATTATCTGGAGAGCAGCTGTTAAAAAAATCTGTGATTTCCCCCTCATTCTTGCTCGCCTGTGCTGCTAAAAAAGCAAAATGCTAAAAACAAACCAAAGCAAGATTATTATATGTAAAAACAGAAAATGAATCAAACTAACCTCTTTCTTAGAAGAAACTATTGCAAAAGTTATGGGAACAGATTGAAATTACTAAATTGACAGCTATGTCCAAGGGCATTTTGTTGTTATGTGTCTTCAAGTTGGTTACGACTTATGGCGACCCTATGAATCAGCAACCTCCAATAACATCTGTCGTAAACCACCCTGTTCAGATCTTATAAGTTCAGGTCTGTGGCTTCCTTTATGGAATCAATCCATCTCTTGTTTGGCCTTCCTCTTTTTCTACTCCCTTCTGTTTTTTCAGCATTATTGCCTTCTAGTGAATCAGGTCTTCTCATTATGTGTCCAAAGTATAACCTCAGATTCATCTACCCTGGAGGTTACCAGTGCATGGACAATAGTGGCCAGGTGATCCTGGTCCAAAAACGGCCGCTCCTGTCTTAACCATCCAAAGATGGTAAAAAGCACTCCTAGCCACTGAGGTCACCTGAGCCTCTAGCAACAAAGATGGATCCAGGAGCACCCCCAGACTACCAACCTGCTCTTTCAGAGGGAGTACGATCCCATCCAAAGCAGGCAACTGACCAATACCCAAACTCGGGAACCACCAACCCACAGTGTCTCTGTCTTGCTAGGATTCAGACTCAGTTTATTGGCCCTCATCCAGCCCATCACCGAGTCCAGACAGCAGTCCAGATTTCCACAGCCTCTCCCAATTCAGATGTTACAGAGAAATAGTGTTTAGTGTTTTTGTTTGCTGCCCTAGGCTTGGGGGAAGGGCAGATATAAATTTAATAAATAATAATAATATTTATTAGAATATTAAATATGAGCTAAGATATGCAAGTATTAGTAATTCTATCATGTAAGCAGTTTTTCTTATTATGCACATATTTTTTTAAAAAAATACATGAACAAGCAGGACAGAGCTTGCTTGCATGTTTATTTTTTCCATTTTTTAATTTCCCCCTAATTCTTCCACTATGTACTATATCTTCTGTGGTCTTATTTGCTTCATATAATATTATTGCATAAGAGCTAGTTCATATGATCACTGGGGGTGGGGACTTTATTTTTTCTATTCTGTGCAGAACATGCCTGAGCCAGACAGTTATGTGAATCTGCCCTCAGCTATGAGCAGAAGCTGTTGGCATGGCTGTGGAGGGCAATACAAAAAAAGCAACAGACCCCATCACAGGCACTCCTATGTGCATTAGCCTTATGCCATCTTGTTTGTTTATTTATTTATTTATTACATTTATATACTGCCCAATAGCTGAAGCTCTCTGGGCAGTTTACAGCTGTTTACTAGGTATGCCAGCAAGATTCTTCCAAGCCATGCTCAGAAACAAACTATTTTAAAAATATTTAAAATATTGGCATATGCTGATTTATATTCAGAAATAATTACTATAATTATTACATTTCACGATAGTGGGGAAGACTGTTATCAGGTGACCTGTAAGCCTGCTTAGCCTAGGTGCTAACTGTAGCCAGGCAACTTCAAGGCCCCTCCTGTCCTTTCTTATGAGAGTTGGACATGGCGGCCCTCCAAATAGTGGACTGATCTCTGTCAAGTAGGGTACTTGGCAGTCCTTACCCATAGTTTTCTCTCTCATTATTCTCTCAGATCAGCCTCCCCATCCCCAGGAAATGGGGGGGGGTTGGGGAAAAAAAGGGGGGACCTGGCTCCAAAGTGATCAAACTGGCACCTGCAATGGACAAGTCTAAGAATGAGTATTAGCCGCAACAGCTGTAAGTTTAGAGAGTCTATATGCCTCTGGCCACCCGCCAGTGACTACCAGGTGCTGAGGAAGAGCCTGCAAAATGTTGTCACAAGACTACTCTATATCCAGCTTAGAACATGCTTGACCAGAACTGGCATCTGCAACAGAATCCTATGATCCCAGAGGAATGAAAGCAGCTATATACATGCAAGCACTCAGATTGCCGTCAGTAAAGTTCTTACTACCTTATGACTATAAATTCTGCCGTCACACCCTAATTATTTGTTTTTATTATTACTTGAATTGCAACTTTACACTAATTTAAAAAATACATTGCAAATTGTGCTAATAAAGGAAAACATTTCAGGATGTCAATAGCACACAGTCGTGTACTGTACAATCACTTCTAGTTGGCTGCTGTAAAGGGCAACCAAAACATTTGGATTCATCACACTTTTGGGGAACAGTCATTTATGCAAAGATTCCCTAGTCTGACAGTTTCTGGACTTTTGATCCTATCCCTTTCTACAGCACCATCAATCAGGATGTTCCTCCCACAGACATACGGAGAACGGGAGAGAGGAGAAGCACCTCTTGAAGTTACTGCATATCTTTTGTCATGGAAATAAAGTTTTATTGCCCTGCATTGCCCACTAAGTTCATCCTATGGACAAGAAACAAGTTCACTAACAGTAAAACTGATACTTAAAGTTCTCGTGCTTGCTAACTACTCCGTTTCACTCATGGTACAATCCCTCATTTAAAATTCTTCCAAAAACCCACAAGCAAGCAAAACAAAGATAACCTTTGGCCAAACACAACAATACACAGCCCAAGCAATCCCCAAGATGAGAAAGAAAAATGCCATCATCATTTGACAGATGTTAGCGATAATACTGCTTCATGAATTACTGGAAGGGGGTAAAATAAAAATAGCAACAGTAGGTCATCATAAATGACCTGAATAGAAATTATTAATAACAGAAAAAAAATACAGTTGGAGTTTTTAATATTTTAAATTGTCCTGTTTCATTTTTTTCCAGAGAAAGAGCTTAAGTAAGTTATTATTTTGTGACATTGGGGGGGGGGAGAGGAATGCAACAGGACAATCTCCTTCTTCGGGAGAATTAGCTTGTTTTCAGTTAGTTACCTAACAGTTGCACTTTGGACTAACTGGGACCTGCCAAAGAACAGATCTCTTCTTGCCAGTTGTGGTGCTGACTGCCAGTCTGCTTCCAGGAAAAATTCAAAGTGCTGATGCTCTTCTTTAAAGCCCTAAATGACCCAGGACCTGGGCATCTAAAGGGCCTCCCAGTCCCACATGGGCTTTAAAAGAAGATTAGACAAATTCATGGAGGACAGGGCTATCAATGGCTACTAGCCGTGATGGCTGTGCTCTGCCACCCTAGTCAGAGGCAGCATGCTTCTTAAAACCAGTTGCCGGAAGCCTCAGGAGGGGAGAGTGTTCTTGCACTCGGGTCCTGCTTGCGGGCTTCCCCCAGGCACCTGGTTGGCCACTGTGAGAACAGGATGCTGGACTAGATGGGCCACTGGCCTGATCCAGCAGGCTCTTCTTATGTTCTTATGTTCACATGAGCCTGATCAACTCTTACACTAATCTTCAATAAGGATGTTGCAATAGGGTGTTCAAAGCAAGTATCCCTGCTTGATTATTTGTGAACAGGTGTAGGCTGAGTGCTGTGAGGAGGCAGCAGGAGTGGTCCACTCAACCAGCACCTCAACTGCCCAGCTGCCTTCTCTGCCACTGTCTCCTTCTTCCCTTGACTATTCAGGGCTCCCAAACTTTCCTGGAGCAGGAGGTAAGAACATAAGAAGAGCCTGCTGGATCAGGACAAATGGCCCATCTAGTCCAGCATCCTGTTTTCACAGTGGCCAACCAGATGCCCATGGGAAGCCCGCAAGCAGGACATGAGCACAAGAGCACTCTCCACCCACCCCTGCAGCTTCCAGCAACTTGTATTCAGAAGCATACTGCTTCCGATTGTGGAGGGACAGAACAGTCATTGTGGCTAGTAGACTTTGATAGCCTTATCCTCCATGAATTTGTCTAATCCTATTTTAAAGCAGTCCAAGTTGATGGCCATCACTGCCTCCTCTGGGAGCGAGTTCCATAGCCTAACTATGCGCTGTGTGAGGAAGTATTTTCTTTTCTCTGTCCTAAATCTTCCGGCATTCAGCTTAGGTGGTTTAGGTAGCAGCAGCTCTGCAGACACTGATGTAAACAATGGGCTTGTTCACACGAGAGCTAAAATCTGTTTTGAAAATGAAGCTTTTCCCATCACGAATTGCGATAGAATTGCAATGTTCACACGTGTTTTCCACAACCTTTGAACCCGCTGTTTCCCATTCAGACTCCCTCCGGAGTATTGCTAATAAAGGAGGGGAGTGGGGGGGTTGCTTCATTTCTTGTCAATTGCATGCAGCCCAGAGAGCCTGGGGGTGAAATTGACATAAAACGGGGGGGGGGGAGTGAGTGAAAGCAAAGTAGGGCAGCTTTTGCCATGGCAGAGACAAGGAGCCTTCTCAGCAGGAAGCAGAGATGCTTTTTCCTTACGTTTTGGATTATCAGCAGGTTGGATTGATTCACATTTAAAGGGAAATGCAGCAACATGCCTTCCCTTTCCAAAAAACATGTGAACGCTGTGAATTAAACAGAGATGCAGGGAGGCTCGATCTCAAATTCTGAAATTACAGAATGTTATTTAGTTTTTTATATAACAGACAGCTTCTTTATATAGTAATCAGCTCTAGATATATTAAATGTTAAATGTTTTTGTTCTGCTGCTGCTTTTGTGTTTTATGAGCATGAATATTGGCCTGAGAGGTCTAGGTGTTTTTTGTTTTTTTTAAAAAAAAAACACCCAAAAAGTCTGCTTGTAAATATTTTAAACAAATTAATCGACAAAAATTTTAAACGTACAAAAATGCTATTAACACAGGGGATTGAAAACCAGATAGATGGGGGAAGGGTTGGTTTCAGAGGCTTCTTTGTTGTGGAGAGATGTCAGTTCAACTGTGTTTTACACTGTGCAGATCTGTGTATCCAAGGCAAGTTTATAGCGAAAAATCCATCCCCCCTGGGGGCTTAGAGCAACTTGTACATCCATGCAGAATTTTTCAGTAAGGCGCCACATCTTCATTTATTCTCTGCTTTCATTTGTAGGAGCAGATTCTTTCTAATGCACTCTATAAACAAACTTTGCAAAATAGAAGCATCTTTTTCATGCTTTGCTTGACAACGATCTCATAGTCTTTGTGCTCAAGGATATCAAATTACCTACTTTGTTAGATTAGAAAAGTTTTCTAGGAAACCTTTTGGAATTCCTGAGCCCATGAAAATGACATTGAGGGACAATGGTGTGCATTTCCTTAGTGTGCTTGGCCCATCTAACCTTGACTTCTGTTTTGATTTAGACTTTGGTATTCATTGCTTTGGAAAGGCTTATACCTCAATAGGATTGCCATATAGATATTGGACTTGATTTCCATTTCATAACAGAGTTTGGGACAACATTTATCCTAAGATTTTGGTATGAGGAATAGAGGTGAGCGATAAAATTTTACCCTGTGCCCTGTACACTCATACCCATCACCACCACTGTCATAAAGAGTATCAACATTGGCTCTCTTTTTGCAACCGTATATCCATACTAGGTGGTCCAAGTTATCCACCTCCCTTTTAGTGACCCTGGAATGCAGAGTGACGTTTGTCTTTCTCTGTTCCCTCTACACCACTGTATCGTTGTGCTTCCTTGCAACCATGGCTGAATTCCTTTTGAACTGTCTTGGCTTTCTTATACCTGATGAGAGGGATAGGAAAAGTGGACATGGTTTGGCCAAAACATCCTACTGTGCCAACTTCAGAAGCCTGGAAGGCCTAATTAGGCTCACAGGGCAGAAGTTCCCCATTACTGCCCTAAGGAGTAAATCCCCTTGATGAACCTACTTCTAAATATGCAGGCAGATGCTCAGCTGGAAGCTTTCCCTCACCATTGATATGGCTTCCCCTTTTTATTTCTGCATGTCAGGCTGCTGTGGAAAGATGCAAGACCGGGACCAGCAGAAAAAGGAAGGAGGGAGAGGCTATGCCTACCATTGGCTCCATCTTTTGTGACTCCTGCTCCACCTGCTGTTCACTGCCCTACCTTCTTTCCCAAAAGGCCCAGTGGGCACCAGCTGTTATATGCCTTCAAGTCGATCACAACTTATGGTGACCCTATGATAAGCGACCTCCAATAGCATCTGTCATGAACCACCCTTCCTTTATGGAATCAATCCATCTCTTGTTTGGTCTTCCTCTTTTTCTATTCCCTTACTGCATTACTGTCTTTTCTAGTGAATCATGTCTTCTCATTATGTGTCCAAAGTATGATAATACAAAAATGGATTTCCTCCTCGTTCCACTGATTGAAGCCTCTACAGGAGCAAAGTGCCATCTGTCAGCGGAGAGACACCAATGGATACAACTCTACAGCTCTGCCAGCTTCAAGGTGGCCCACCATAATCAGCTCCGTCTTGTCTGATTAAGCTGCTGGGCTTTTTTGTTCTCACGCAGCTCATCCCTAAAATCCTCCATATCCTCAGAGAATGTCTCGTTGCTTCTAATAAGAATTTGAAAAGGAACAAAAGCTAGTGTTTTCTTTAGACCTGTGTATCGATTACTAGAGTGGTTCCTAAACTTTTTTGTCTCATGGGGCACATGAAAATTGCCAAGAGCCTTGGCAGAGCATTCAATTACTTTTCTGCCTGTTGTAGCAATTCTAATGCGCTGAACTAGATGCTGTGGAATTTCCTATATATTGTACTTTATTGTATTCCACAGAAAGCAAATTGTAATACAATAAAATACAATATATGAAATAAAAAATGATTAAAATACAGTTAAAACCAATACAACTATTTCATGCAATGGATGTGCCATATCCCGTCTTCACCTGCAAATTTATTTATTTATTTATTTATTTATTTATTTTCATTTCTAAACCGCCCATAGCTAATAGCTCTCTGGGCGGTGTACAAAACAAGATTAAAATACAATATTAGAATAAAATCAGTAACAAAGAGCAACAAAATTAAACTAAAACATTAAACATAAAAACATTGAACATTAAAATGCCTGGGTGTCCACAGACCACAGCCTGGAAACCCCTGGTTTAGTAAAATACACCTGCCCAAGGTTTATTTTAAGCTTTTTTCCCCTGCAGCACAAGCAGCCAGCACGCTGGCCAACACCAAACTAGTCAAGAACCTGACACTGATTTTATGCATATGAATCAGTGACCTCCAAGAGCATCTGTCATGGACCACCCTGTTCAGATCTTGTAAGTTCAGGTCTGTGGCTTCCTTTATGGAATGAATCCATCTCTTGTTTGGTCTTCCTCTTTTTCTACTTCCTTCTGTTTTTCCAAGCATTGTTATCTTTTCTAATGAATCATGTCTTCTCATTATGTGTCCAAAGTATGATAACCTCAGTTTCATCATTTTACCTTCTAGTGATAGTTCTGGTTTAATTTGTTCTAACACCCAATTATTTGTTTTTTTCGCAATCCATGGTATGCACAAAGCTCTCCTCCAACATCACATTTCAAATGAGTTGATTTTTCTCTTATCAGCTTTTTTCACTGTCCAACTTTCACATCCATACATAGAGATCAGGAATACCATGGTCTGAATGATCCTGAATTTAGTGTTCAGTGATACATCTTTGCATTCGAGGACCTTTTCTAGTTCTCTCATAGCTGCCCTCTCCAGTCCTAGCCTTCTTTTGATTTCTTGACTATTGTCTCCATTTTGGTTAATGCCTGTGCCAAGGTATTGATAATCCTTGACAAGTTCAATGTCCTTGTTGTCAACTTTAAAGTTACATAAATCTTCTGTTATCTTTACTGTAGTCTTTTTGACGTTCAGCTGTAGTCCTGCTTTTGTGCTTTCCTGTTTAACTTTCATCAGCATTCGTTTCAAATCATTACTGGTCTCTACTAGTAATATGGTATCATCTGCATATCTTAAATTATTGATATTTCTCCCTCTAATTTTCACCTTGGTCCAATCCCGCTTTCCGTATATGTTCTGCATATAGATTAAACAAATAGGGTGATAAAATACACCCCTGTCTCACACCCTTTCTGATTGGGAACCAATCTGTCTCTCCATATTCTGTCCTTACAGTAGCCTCTTGTCCAGAGTGTAGGTTGCACATCAGGACAATCAGATGCGGTGACACCCCCATTTCTTTTAAAGCATTCCATAGTTTTTCATGATCTACACAGTCAAAAGATTTGCTATAATCTATAAAGCACAGGGTGATTTACTTCTGAAATTCCTTGTTCCGTTCCATTATTCAACGTATGTTTGCAATGATCTCTTGTACCTCTTCCCTTTCTAAATCCAGCTTGGACATCTGGCACTTCTCACTCCACATATGGTAAGAGCCTTTTCTGTAGAATCTTGAGCATTACTTTATTTGCAAGGGATATTAAGGCAATAGTTTGATAATTACTGCATTCCCTGGGATCCCCTTTCTTTGGAATTGGGATGTATATTCAATGCTTCCAGTCTGTGGGCCATTGCTTTCTTTTCCAAATTTCTTGACAGATTTTTGTCAAACTTTGGACAGATTTAGTCTCAGTAGCTTGTAGCAACTCTATTGGTATGCCATCTGTTCCTGGTGATTTGTTTCTTCCAAGTATTTTAAGAGCAGCGTTCACCTCACATTCTAAAATTTCTGGTTCGTCATCATGCGGTTCCTCTGTGAATGAATCTGTCATCCTTGCATCTCTTTTATAGAGTTCCTCAGTGTATTACTTCCATCTTCCTTTTATTTTATCTCGGTCAGTCAGTGTGTTTCCCTGTTGATTGTTCAACATCCCTACTTGTGGTTTAAATTTCCCTTTCATTTCTCTAATTTTTTGGAATAGGGCTCTTGTTCTACCCTTTTTGTTGTCCTCTTCTATTTCTATACAGTAACCAGGGCCAGTTCTAAAGGGCAGCCAGGTTGGGCACTGGCCAAACAGCCCCTGGAGCTACAGGGGGCCCCTCAGCCGCCCCTCTGCTCCCCTTCTGTGATCTGTGGCCCCCGCACATCCCCCCACATCTCCCCACTTACTTGTCTGCTGTCTTTTACCGTTGCCCTTAACAAAGATGGCGGTCGTGGTTTCCCTAAGGTACTGAAGCCCCTGCATGCGTGCCATCAACAAAGATGGCAGCGGAGGCTTCATCCCCTTAGGGAAACCGCGGCCGCCATCTTGGTTTATGGCAATAGTAAAAGACAGGAGACAGGTAGGTGGGGTGGGCTGCATGCGAACGCAAATGCGAATGTGAACGTGCACATGCACATGCACACACGCCGGGGCCCAGGGCAAGCTGATGCCCAAGGGCCCCTGCATTCCTGGAGCCGGCCCTGACAGTAACTATTGTAATAGTTCTCTTTGTCCCTACATACTAGTCACTGTAGAGTTGCATTTAGGGTTCTAACCATGTTTCTATCTCCTTTTGCTTTCGTTCTTTCTTTAACCATTTTAAGAGTTTCTTCAGTTATCCATTGTGGTTTTTCTGTTTTTAACATGAGGTATTGTCTTTTTGCATTCTTCCCTGATAATGTCTCTGACTTTGCTCTGTAGTTCTTCTGGTTCTCTGTCAACTACGTTTAAAGCCTCAAATCTGTTCCTTATTTGATCTTTATATTCTTCTGGGACGTTATTTAAATTGTATTTTGGCATTATGATTGCTTTGTTGTTCTTTAGCTTTACTCTGATTTTCGATATTACCAGTTCATGATGTGTACCGCAGTCTGCTCCTGGTCTTGTTTTCGCAGAAAATATGGAAGTTCTCCTTCTGCTGCTACCAATTATATAATCAATTTGATTTCTATACTGACCATTTGATGATGTCCATGTGTACAGTCATCTTTTTCGTTGCTCAAAAAATGTGTTTGCAAGAAACAAATTAATGGCTTCACAGAATTCAAGATGTCTCTCTCCTGTTTCATTTCTATCTCCTAAGCCCCACTTCCCCACAATTCCTAGTTCTTCTCTGTTTCCTACTTTTGTATTCCAGTCCCCCATGATTATTATCATATCTTGTTTTGGTGTGTGATCAATTTCTTCCTGTACTTCTGCATAAAATCTTTATGCTCCAATGTTTCAAGCACAGACAAGCTCGTATAAGTAAAAAAGAAGAAGGGAGGGAGAGACTTTAGGAATGTTTTTAAAAGGTGAAAGTGACGCAAACAGTGGCTTAAACCTTAGGTTTTAGCACATATACTTGGAAATTCTATTGCCATCAAAGGAACTTGGTTTCAAGTAAATATGTTAAAGAATGGGGTGTAAATGCTGAAAGACAAGGCCAGAAAAGTTATGAACTCTCTCAAAATCAAACCACAAAGAACAAACAAGCAAAGCAGTGATGTAGTGCTACTGCTGAGACCTCACTCTATTTCCCTCTTCAGGTTTCTGCAGCTGTCCTGGATACAAATTTCTCTTGTTGCCAGTGGGAATTTCTTGTTTAAAGACATTTTGACAAGTAGTACTTAGGGACTTTGCTTTGGTTAATTTGTCTGCCCCTTCCCCAAAAAATAACACAGCAGCTTCATTTTACCAACTAGTTAATCAATGTTATGAGAACCTAAACTATTTTAAAATGAGTCAACTACCTTTTATGTATTGATTGATATTTTCTTTGACAGAAAAGGAGACAAAGACATATTGCTAATTGTACATTATTATGAAATGGAGGCTGTTTCTTAAGGAGTCACAGGAGGGATATAGATCAGGTCCTCATTACCATCTTTTTCAGATAAACTGGATCTGGTAATGCTGCCAAAAATCTGACTTCAGAAGAAATAACTAAAAGCCAATAACTATGAGCCAAAATATATTATTTTACAGTGCAATCCTATACATGTTTACTGAGAAGTAATCCCCACTGAGTTCAATAAGATTACTCCTAGGTAAGCATTATAGGATTGCATTCTAAACCACTGTATCACCTTTAGCCCTAGGCCAATTCTAGCTATGCATTGTTGCACATGACTAGTAATGCTGGATGTGGACACATATTTTTGATGGCATCAAATGATCATAGAATCATAGAATTGTAGAGTTGGAAGGGGCCTATAAGGCCATCAAGTCCAACCCCCTGCTCAATGCAGGAATCCAAATTAAAGCATACCCTACAGGTGGCTGTCCAGCTGCCTCTTGAATGCCTCCAGTGATAGAGAACCCACCATCTCCCTAGGTAATTAGGAAGCTTTTCCTGATGTTCAATGGAAATCTGCCTTCCTGTAACTTGAGCTCATTATTCCATGTCTTGCACTCTGGGACGATTGAGAAGAGATCCTCGCCCTCATCTGTGTGGCAACCTTTCAAGTACTTGAAGAGAGCTATCATATCTCCCCTCAGTCTTCTCTTCTCAAGGCTAAACATGTCCAGTTCTTTCAGTCTCTCCTCATAGAGCTTTGTTTCCAGTCCCCTCAGCATCCTTGTTGCCCTCTTCTGAACCCATTCCAGTTTGTCTGCATCCTTCTTAAAGTGTGGTGTTCAGAACTGGATGCAGTACTCAGGATGAGGCTTAACCACTGCTGAACAGAGGGGAACTAATACTTCATGCAATTTGGAAACTATACTTCTGTTAATGCAGCCTAAAGTAGCATTTGCCTTTTTTGCAGCCACATCACACTGTTGGCTCATATTCAGCTTGTGATCAACGACAATCCCAAGATCCTTCTTGCATGCAGTATTGCTGAGCCAAGTATCCCCTACTCTACTTTCGGTTTCTTTTTCCTAGGTGTAGAACTTTGCACTTATCCCTGTTATATTTCATTCTGTTGTTTTCAGTCCAATGCTCCAGCCTATCAAGATCCCTTTGAATTTTGTTTCTGTCTTCCAGGGTATTAACTATCCCTCCCAATTTTGTATAATCTGCAAATTTGATAAGCATTCCCTTCACCTCCCTGCATCTATTAAGTTCATTGGAAAACAAATGAGCATTGCCATGCACATCCACATCAGTTACACAAGATCTCTGTCACTGGATTAGGATGATACACTAAAATATAGTAATTGCTGATATTATATTGAAGATTCACTCACAGCCCATTTCTTTTTTTAAATGTGTACAAATGTTTAAATACAGAGCAAATTGTACAGAATGGCCAAATTTGAGCAATGTTAACAGTCCATGCCACAAGTTGGTTAAGTTGAATGTCTGGAATTTAAACCAATACAATCCAGTGAACTTCCGCTACTGCACTGGCAGAGCTGAAATGAGATTCTTCTTACTTCCATTAATTTCAAGGAAAAATTTAACAGTTGATACAGCCAGCAGGAAATCAGCAGAAAACCAAGTAGCTGACTGGTATGAGCTATGGATTTGGCTGAACAGCTTTTATGTAAGAATTTGTTAGGTTTTAAGTTATATGTTACAGAGGTTAAACAGATATGCCTGTGTGTGGCAGTGCTGGCATAAATCAGTGCCAGAGCAGATGTGTGACAAGTTTAAACTTAAATGGAATAACAATCCTGTTACCGCAAACAGACAGTGAATTACTGGGCAATATCTAGGCATGTCTTGCTCTTCCACATTAATCCAACTTCCATTGGAAAAGGGTTCTCCTGGGGTGCACAAAATACATCAAAGTTATAGGTGGATTATCTCACAGCTTTAAGGCTGTAGCAAAAATAAAATGTATTGGTGGAAGAAATAATTGACCGCAGACAGTTTAAAAGGAATGAAATGAGCCATGCAAAAAAATGCACATATAATACTGCATTGCTAATTTGAGCATGAAATTGCCATGACTGGCTTCTCAAATTAGAGATGCCAGTGTGAGACCTTCAGAAGACCAGCTTGCCAAATGTTTTGTAATTTTCAATTTTCAGCAGGCTTAAAGGAGATTTGATTATCAAGCATGATTGTGTTTGTATAACAGGAGCAGGGAGAGAGAAAGTTTTCAAAGCCAAACTGTCATCGTAGTTTTAGCCACTTTCAGTTTATACGTTAATTGTCAACATATTACACCTTTCTTGCACTGTCTGCCTCTAAGCTACCAGGCCAAGTTCAAAGTGTTGCTACTGGTTTACAAAGCCGTAAACGATTTAGGATTAGGCTACTTGAGAGACTGCCTCCTCCCTGCCCAGCACTATGTTCCGTGGCAGAGGACCCCCTAGTGGTAGTAGGGCTTTCAGTGTTGTGGCTCCTTTAACGTGGAATTTATTACCATTTGAGATAAGGCAACCTCCAACTATCTATTCTTTCAGATGCATGCTGAAAACCTTTTTATTTGTCCATCTCTTTTCTGAATGACATTTTTTAATTTATCTGCTGATGTTGTACTGTTATTTTAACTATATTATTTTTGCTGTATATTTTATACTTATACTGAGAGGGGGAGGGTCGAGGTGGGAGGAGTGAGGTGGGCTGCAGGCACAGCAGCAGGAGCATTGGATGGGCTCCACCACCGCACCCACACTGTGCTGAACTGCCCATGCCTCTCCTTCTTGGTAAGTGGCAACAACCCTCAGTGTTGGGAAGCCAGGTGCACAGCGCCACCCCCCGTGTCACCCTGCCAACTGCTGCAGTGTTGGGAAGACAGGTGCACAATGCCACCCCACCTCTGCTCTGTCACCCTGCCAACCGCTGCTGGATGGTGTTTGCCTTTAAAGGCCTGAATGGCTTGGGTCCAGGTTAACTGAAGGACTGTCTCCTCCTGTAATATTCTGCCTGCCCCCCGCCAGGCCTAACTGCATGTTATGTTAGCAACATGATTAACAATGCTGGTGGGCCTATTCAGTTGTTTAAACTTTTTAAAGATGAGCCAGTCATGTTAATTATTATTCTGTATTATTTTTATGGTTTGTTGTTGTTATGTGCCTTGAAGTCGACTACGACGTATGGCGACCCTATGAATCAGCGACCTCCAAGAACATCATGTTGTATTTTGGATACTCTGTTCATAGGGTTTTCATGGTAAGAGATATTCCGAGGTGGTTTACCATTGCCTTCCTCTGAGTTTGGATGCGTCTTAGTCTGGTGTCTCAGCTTTGACCATTCCGCCTTGAGTGCCCCTGCTAGGAGTCTAGCCTCTTGGTCTAGACTCCTGACGGCATTGCTCTCAGCTTCTTCAGCACTCTCAAACCCCCTCACCACGTTAAGGTATGCATCCTAGAGGAGGATGGTATTTTATGCTTTTTGCACTTGCACATTTTATTGTACGCTGTCCTGATATTCCATATGAAGGGCAGTCTATAAACATTTTTGTACGTAAATAACAAATTAAGTAATGTGTTTTTTTAAATTAAGTACCAGGTGTGTGCAGGGTTTCCCCCCCTCAAAAACCAAGATCACATGTGGAAAAGGGAAGTTTAACCGTCTAAGCTGAAATCCCTGTGACCCATCCACCTATCTACCTACGGCAGTTAAAATGAGGGAGGGGAAATCTCCCATTGGGGCCAATAGCTAGTCATATAGTTAGCATCACATATGAGGCCCATTTGACCTCCATTCTGGGTGCTTTCACACTGCACTTTATTCCGTTATTCTGACGATTTATTTCCTGTTAAATTGCGCATAAAATTTGAGCTTTCACACGAAATAATGGGTAGCTCCGGAATTCCGGTGGAATGTAGTGGAAATTTAGCACTAATTTCCGCAATAAATGATACCACAAAAATTCCGATAGCAGGCTGGGAACCAGGAAGATTGCGGGAGTTTTGTGCTAGCTACCGCTGCTCATGTGACAGCCATCCCAGCATGCAGTGCATTCCCTCCCTTACCAACAGCCGTCCCAGCATGCAGCCTTCGCGCACTGCTGCGCTGCCACCGCAGCGCCTCCCAGCGGATCCTAGCTGCTCCTGAGAGCAGCCTGTGCTGCTGCTGCTTGTGCTCAGCCAGAGCCTCTGCTGCTGCGCTACCGCACCTCTCAGCTGATCGCAATCGCGCCTCTTTCAACCCCCCCCCAAGCAGAGCTTTTGAATAGAAAAGGCAGGGAAAGAAGCAGTCTTCTAATGGCCGTGGTAGGTGAGAGTGCTGCGTGAAAGACCATTGTGCGAAATGCCGCTAAATTGGTACTGCAGTGTGAAAGGGATTTTTGAAATCCGGAACAAAGCGCTAGATTTTTAATCCATTAAACTAGCGCTATTAGCCCCATGTGTGAAAGCAGCCTCTGTCTGAGAGTATCCTTATTCTTTCGGACAATATTTTAATTTGCCTGAGTAGGTGTTAATGGCTGACACAATGGTACTCTTATCTGTTGCTGTTGTTTTTAAACTTTTATATTATTATCTGTTGTGGTTTTTAACTTGTTTCCTTATTATAGCAGGCTTTTTTAAATGATGTAAGACAAGCTGCATGCTGCACTTTGTTGTTTTTACTGTGAAAAGGCAAGATGTACATGTTCAATAATTAAAGAATAAAATGATTTGCCAGGCACTTTTCTTTTTAGAAACATTAACTTCACAAAACATGTTCATATATAAGGATCTGAAAATGGTTGAATATTCAAAAATTAAAGATGGTAATAATAATAAAAAAGCAATGTCAACTCACATTAAGCATACCATAACAATCAGCACATCCATGTTAAGTTAAACAGATAAGTCAATATAAGCCCTCCAGATGTCCAAAAAGGCATCCACACAAGAAATATGTTCAAATGTGAACAGGGCAGTGAGGTCTTCAGACCATTGTGTGATAGATGGTGGTTTTTTATCCTTCCAGCCACAGCCTCTTGGAAATAGAAATGGACTGCCTTCAAGTTGGTTCTGACTTATGGCGACCCTATGAATAGGGTTTTCATGGTAAGCGGTATTCAGAGGGGGCTACCATTGCCTTCCTCTGAGGTTGAGAGGCAGTGACTGGCCCAAGGTCACCCACTGAGCTTCATGGCTCTGTGGGGGTTCAAACCCTGGTCTCTCAGGGTGTAGTCCAACACCTTAACCACTACACCACACTTTAGCAGCCATAAATCCACTTTTGTTGTCCTGTTGGTAATCCCCACACAACAAAAATATATTTTAAAAGTACATGAGCACCTGCAGATGTCAACGATTTCACCAATAAAAAACTGATACAGACAACAACTTCAGACCAAAAAGAATATATCACTGGGCAAGCCCACACCATCTGCCTGAATGAGGCATTTTCAGCATTATACCTCCAACATCTTTCTATATTGGACAGTACCTTCCTATACAGCTGTTGAAGACTCCAATATACCCCAAATATTATTTTTTGTTGAATCGATCTCAATTTCAAATCTAAAAAAACATTCTGTGTAGATTCTAGAGCAATTTTCCATTGTTAGGCTGTATGATACATCCTAATTCTTTATTCCACACATCTCTAAATTTTATGTATCTATTTTATTTATTTAGTCCATTTATATACCACTTATATTTAAATAAAACTCTAAGCGGTGTACAATAAGTAAATTCCTGAACTTCTATCTTACAAATATTCATTAAGAATTTATTAACAACAGTTTAGGGTTCAACTTTCTGTAAGGATCCAATAATTTCTTCTAACAATTTAGGAGATTTGAGTATTTTTGTAAAAATGAGGTGTCAGTATTCATACCTTGATAAAAGTGCTGTGGGTGCCAGCACAAAATGGTTGTCATGGGCACTATAGAGTGTCAGTACTATATACTGGTGAGTACCGTAATCTTTTTTCCTTCTTACCCCTCTTGTTAAATTTGCAAAGAAAAAATTAATTGTAAAATCAAATATGGTCTAAATCAAGAAAATATGAATATTTTCAAATAAGATCTTTAATAAACAACTATTTCAGAGTTAAATGATGATTCATGAGTTGTTTCTCAGATTCCATTAAATCACTCAAGTGGCAAAAAAATAAAGATAGCTGTTCTCAAAGATATATATGTTGCCCCTAAAATTTGACACATAGGCTGAACAAATGAAAGAATGTATGGCACAATGTGGGCAAAAAATACAGGAGGAAAGCACAAATATTAATGACTGGAGAGAACCAAAAAGAAAAATGCTGTGAGACAATAGCAATATATAGCACCAGTGATAATAAACAGAAATTATCCAAGTAAATGTTGAAGAGGCCCAAAAGAGGGAGGTCGCCTATACAGTTTTTTCTGTATATTTGTTTAACCAAACAATTATACCTTCCTTTCTATTCAATATAAGCAATGGTGTGTAATCCTTTTGTTTTCTTATCTTGTGGTTGTAATATAAACAACAAAAAGGTGACTTCAACATTAGTCATACTCAGGGTATGAGTGATCACTCCTTAATTTAATATTAGACAGGAGGCCATCTCTGTTATCTTTTCAGCACCTATTGAAGACCTTCCTCTTTCAACAAGCCTTTTGAGATCTTATCCCAGTCTGTGTCTGTGTTGGAATTGCTTTTTAATATGTTTTTAAACCTTTTAAAAAAACAAACAATATGTTTTTAACTTTTTTTAAAGATGTCTTGAAAGCTTTTTTTTTAAAAAAAAGATTTTAAAGATGTTTTGTTTTAATGCATTTTAAAGTCTGTTTTTATGATGTTTTAAAGTGTTTTTAGTGCTTTTGTTTGCCGCCCTGGGCTCCTGCTGGGAGGAAGGGTGGGATATAAATCAAATAATAAATAAATAAATTCCACAACCTACACTTTGCATACAATCTAGAAAATGCGTGTTTATTGTCATGCAATACTTTACTTTCCCACAGCTTTCTTGTCCCTCTTCTCTAGTCTCTGCCTCAGTAGGAAGTCTCCCTGGAGGAAAGCAGGCAGGACAAGTAGACAGAGAAGTCGCAAAGGCTTGGAACAAAGGAGGAAGCAAGGTTGCACATGTTTGGAAAGTGGAAGGAAGCAGGGAAGATGTCAGGTGAGATAGGGAGGGAAGGCTAAAGCAGAAGAGAGTGCAGATATTGGGAACATGAGTTTTCAGAGTAAAACTGAGCTCAGATGCTGTTTTTGTTCAAATATTATCCAATCCCTCTGAGATCCCTTCCACCTTACAAATGAAAACATTGAATATGATACACAGTGACCTTCCCTCTCTCACCACATTTCTGAATAGAGTTGCTTTACGCAGCAGAGTTCATTGGAGAAATAAAAGAATATGAGAGTGGTGTTTATCTTAAACAAAATAAACTCATTTTATTAAGAAAGTACATGTGGATAGGAAAGCCTAATCATCTACACTAGCTGAATTCAAAAGGTAGGGAAAGAGAGAATTGTGGGAAGATGGAGGAGGAACTGGGAGTGATGATAGCCCCGAGAATACCAGTCTAACCAATCAGATGCATGCTTAAACTTGAGGGAAGTAACAATGAGAGAATTCAAGCAGGGGCCCTTTCAACTGACTAACTATATCTGTTGCTCCTGATGGTCAATAGATTCAGAGCATGCAGCGAGACAATGCATTGATTGAAGTGAAACTTCCAGCATTCCTTCTTATTGTCTCGCACTCCAGCTCACAACCCCCACCACTTCATGAAGATCCTGAAAATGCTGTCTGGGCAATGGCTTGGTAAGAACATCTGCCACCGTTTCTTCTGTCAGGCAATACTTCAGCTCGATGAGCCCTTTCTGTTGCACATCTCTCACGCAGTGGTAGATGTGCTTTGTTTGCAGTGTCAGCCTTTCTGATTGGGAGAGCAACTTATAGCTCTTGTTGTCTTCATGCATTGTGGTTGGCTTTGGTTCATTGATACTAAAGTCTAAGAGTAGTTAGCATAACCAGGTTGCTTCTTGACATGCTTGTGCTGCAGATATGTATTCTGCTTCTGTAGAGGAGAGGGCTACAACTGACTGTTTCTTATTGGTCCAACTCATGACTCCTCCCCCATGATAGAACAGATTCCCACTGGTGGACTTTAGGTCTTCTCTGTCTTCAGCCCAGTTTGCATCCATATGGCCCACCAGTCTGAGATTACTGTTTGCAGTTGGCATCAACTTCAGATCAGCAGTTCCCTTTAGATATCTTCCTATCCTCTTGACTGCACTCCAGTCTTTCTTTGTTGGTGCATTAACTTTTCTGCGCAGTATCCCAACAGCTGCTGCAATGTCCGGTCTTGTTACAGTTGATATGTACAGGAGCTTTCCAATTGCTGTCCTGTACTGACTGTTATCATGCAGTGGTTCCTTGGTCTCATAGTCTTTAAAGAAGCCTATTGGTGTTTCTGTCACTTCTGTCAGCCTAAGGTGCTCTATCAGGTCCATTATCTTCTGTTTCTGGTTAATGAAGAAGCTTCCATTTTCTCCCCTTTCCATCTGGATTCCAAGATAGTAAGAGATGTCTCCCAGCTCTTTCATTTCTATTTCCTTGTTAAGATTTCTCATAATTTCATCATTATCTTCCTTGTCGTGGTGACACAAGACCAAATCATCCACATAGGTCAAGACGAATGTCCATTTGTTATTCTTGAACCTTGAGTATAGGCAGAGGTCAGCCTTTCCTTGTGTGAACCCCTCCTTAAGTAGTAGTTGGTTTAGTTTGTCATTCCAGGCCCTAGCGGTTTGCTTCAGGCTATAAATGCTTTGCTGAAGCTTGCACACCAGTCCTTTCCCAGGTTCTTCAAACCCTGGTGGTTGCTGCAGATATGTATCTTCAGAGCTTGGAAAAGTTACTTTTTTGAACTACAACTCCCATCAGCCCAATCCAGTGGCCATGCTGGCTGGGGCTGATGGGTGTTATAGTTCAAAAAAGTAACTTTTCCAAGCTCTGTGTATCTTCCTGAATGTCTCCATATAGGAAGGCTATCTTTACAACCAGATGTTGAACCTGTATCTTCCTTGAGGCAGCAATACTGAGGAGTGACCTTATAGAAGTGTGTTTGACCACAGGTGCAAAAGTTTCATAATAACCTTCACCATACTTTTGGGAGTATCCCTTAGCACAGTGATTCTCAAATGGTGCACCCAGGCACACTGGTGCGCCCTAAGAGGGGCTAGGTGTGCCTCAAATATTATGAAAGTATATTTTAAAAATGAGAAGAAACCCATTTGTATAGGGTAAGTAATAGTTTTCTATAGCTTGTTATTTTTATTCATAGTTTAAAATATATTAATATATTTTTAATTTTGTACACAAAGTGTGCCAGAAAATTTGTATGTTTTACAGTGCGCCGCAACCAAAAAAGTTTGAGAACCACTGCCTTAGCAACTAGCCTACCTTTGTAGCGTTGGATATCCCCTTCTGCACTTCGTTTGGTTGTAACAACCCATTCACATCCAACGGTCTTTCTCCCTTCTGGTAGCTCTGTAAGAGTCCATGTTTTGTTTTTGTGAAGAGATTCTATTTCTTTTCTAGCAGCTTGCAGCCATTTGTCTGTCTCAATGTATGTAATCCCTTCAATGTCTCGCCAGTTGGAGGGCTTTGATGTCTCCTCCAATCTGGTTAGAAGAGACAGCCTATTAGGCGGCATCCCTTTGTTGGGTCTGCTTGAGTGTCTCACCTCTTGATCAGCTCTTGCACCCTCTTTTTACTCGGGTTCACTTAAAGTTTCAAAGGTCACAGCCTCTTGTTGCTGCTGCACTGGTTTTTCTTCTGTTGGTGTGTCTCATTTGATTTCTGACATTTTACTGGTATTTGATCTTTGTTTCTCATTGAAGTATGCAATACTACGCACCTTGATTGTTTCTATGGTAGGATCAAATATTCTATAGCCTTGGCATAGCCAACAAATATGTCTTCTTCACGTTTGCAGTCTAGTTTGCCTCTCTTTTCTTTGGGCATGTAAGCACACACCTTAAATCCAAACACTCTAATATGCCTTACATTTGGTTTGGTTTCATTTCACAGTTCAAATGGTGTTGCTTCTCTGCCTTTAGTGGGTAACCTGTTTTGCAAGTAAGTGGCTGTCATGATTGCTTCCCCCCATTTTTGTTTTGCAATCCAGCATCAAGAAGCCTACTTCTTGTCATTTCTAACAGTGTTCTGTTTTTCCTTTCTGACACTCCATTTTGTTCTGTGGTATAAGGAATTGTTTTTTCATGTTTAATGCCTTGTTTTGGTAGGTATTCTTCAATATATTTCCTTGTGCATTCACTACCATTGTCAGTGTGCAGTGTCTTGGGCTTTCTCCCAAATTTATTGCTCACTCTGACCCCATACTCTTTAAACTTTTGTAACACTTCATTTTTCTCTTTAAATAGGTAAGTGACATATCTTGAAAAATTGTCTATAAATGTAAGGAAATAAACATTCCTTCCTGGTGTCATTACAGGTAAGGGTCCATAGATGTCACTGTGGATTAAATCCAGGGGGTTTTCTGATTGCACTTCAGCAGGTGGTCTGTAGGTGACTCTAGTTGCATTTGCTTGAACACAATCAACACACTTGAACTCAGATTTGCACATTTTTGTGTCTAAACTCTGTTAAATTGTCTTTCACAAGTTTTGAAATGCTTTCAACATCTCTGTGGCCAAATCTGCAATGCCACAACTCCATGCAGTCTTTATGAAGACATCCTTTATTAGCATTAGCTTGCTGTCTCACACAGTTTACTTTGTAAAGGTCTTCATTACTTAAAAGTCCTCTCATAAGTAGTTCTCTGCCTTCAAACACAAAACAACAATCTCTCCTAAACAAAACTCAGCACCCTCACCTTGTAGCTGTTTTTACACTCATTAAACTGTTCTGTAGAGATGGCACATAGTAAGCTCCAGGAATGCACACCTCACTGGTGCTCTGTTCACCCAGTTTACATTTTAAATGAACTGTCCCTTTTCCTTGTGTATTAATACATTGTCCATCAGCAAGATAAATTGGGATTTCACAATCCATATCTATATCTGAGAAAACATCCAATTTGTTGAAGAAATGTGTTGTCCCACTGTCTATGTAAACCTTGTTGTGGGCTTAGTTTGAATCAACTCTACAAATTATTTCTTTTGCAGTATATATTTTATTTCCTTTTCCAAAATTATTTCCTCGATAGACATTCCCCCTTACTCCTTTGTCTTTTCGTCTTGCTGGCTCATTCCCTTGGAATTTGCCCTTAAGGAGTTTTCTCAGTTGAGGGCAAGTGCTTTTCCAATGCTGATTACTTCCACAAAAGAAACAATGCTTGCCTTGAGTCAGTGTAGACTTGGCTTTTAGTTTCCTCATTTTGTTTCTTTGATTAAATCCTTGCAAACGTTCCTGGACAAAACTCAAAGTTACATTTTCCTTAGCTTGAAATAAATTAATTATTCCTTCATATTCTGGAGGCAAAGTATTGAGCAAAAGGCCCATCTTAGCTGCCTCAGATAAATTTATCTCCTGTTGCTGCACTTCTCTTACTAGTCTCAAGAAAGAGTTCATATGTTCTGATAGAATATTTGGATCTTTAAGCCTCTTGTTACAGAGTTTTAGCATCTAGGAAACTTGAGTATTCATTGTGTTTTGTTGAAAAACTTGTTTCAGCCTTTCCCACATTTCACTTGCAGTTTGCTTATCTTCAATATGGTAAATTAAATTATCACTTACAGCTAGAGATATGTATCCAAGTGAAACTTCCAACAATTTCAGTTGAGGAACTAGTCACTTTCCAAAGAACCTGAAAGTTCCAATACCGTGTATTTCCATCATATTTTCATAAACATTGCCTGCTTCAATAGGTCTGGGGTTTAAGGGGTAGAGCCTCCAGCCAGAGGGCATTATTTCTATGCTGGCTTGAGTTTCCTGCTCTGCACTTCTGTTTTGTAGAAATTAATCACTGACCACTTTGACAGTGTCAGGGAGGCCAGTGGGAATGGTTTAGAAACAGAGTTAAAAGAGGGGAAGGCATACAAGAGACCAATTGGGTGCTCAGTAGGGGAGGAGGCTGTGTGCGTGTACATTAGGAATGGGGGAGAAATTTGATTCCAAATTTATCAAATTTACACTTTCTGAAACAATATGAGAACCGACACACAGCCATCCTTTGAAATTTGTACTTATTTGAATTTTGCAATGCTGTTCTTCAACCAAGCAATGCAAAAATGCATGTATTGGGGAAAGTGTGCACAAAATGAATATGTTGATGAAGATAACATCCTAAAATGCATTAGAATAAATTGCTTGCAAAAATATGTACATTAATCAAAACTGCATAGAAAAATGTATTTATTAGAAGTTCATATTAAAATGTTGAAGAATTTTCATGAGGATTTTTCTAAAAAAATCAGAAATTGCTGCAAAAAATTAAAGAACAGTTTAAGATTAGAAAAATTAGGAACTGAGAGAATCAAAATTGACAGAACCTTCCATCCCTAGTGCATATGAGAACTGCAAAAGCATGGGCCATTTTCATTGAGCCCTGATTCTAGCTTAGTTCTGCTGTAATATGTAGAAAATTTATCTCCTTTTTTCCTTCATGAAGATATGTCAGTTTTGTTAAATAAAAAGGGATTTTAAGAAAAAAGCTGCATGGTATTTTTAATAAACAACGATGTATTCTTCTTTGATTAAAATGTCAATTATTGCTCTAGGAAAAAAAGAAATTCTTACAGACAAAACAGATTGCAAACAGACAAAGCTAATTACTGGAAGTAAAACTGTATGTGTCTGTGGCACAATGCCATGTTTCTTTTGATTAGGAAGCTTAAATCTGGAATACATTCTGAAAACAGGAAGGCATGACAAAAACTCTCTTTCAATTAAGCAGTTCCCATATAAACACAGGAATTCCATTACCATCAATCTCAGGAGTCTCAGGCAGGGCAAACTGTCTGGGTAACAAGATTTGCTTTGCTATAAGCAAAAAATAAAAAGCACCCCACCCTAAACCCATACAGGCTTTTGTTCTGCCTTTTCATGCTGCTGCCTTCTGCCTTCTCTTTGCAGTGAAGAGAATTACCCACCTTTAATGCTACACTGGTGCCTACTTAAAATGAACTATGATACAGAACCAGTATATCACAGATACAAGGATAAGAATGAACATCAGTCTAGATGGGACACCATTCACAGAATTAGCAGTTGCATGAATGGCTTTTTAAAAGAAGGGGAGCATGAGCCAGATCAAGATCCTGATGGCAGCTAGGAGGGCTTTAATACATTGCTCCCCTTTGTAGTCTTGACCCAGATTGGAGCCTGCACACCTATCTGCAATGGGGAAAAGTTCAGTTGGAGCGAATGGGAGCTTTCCTTCCAGTGCAAATAGTAGGCATAGACCTATAAGGTGGCAAAGCCAAAACTAGTACCTTTGCACTCTGCCTTGTACTGAATCTTGTGGGAACATTATCCCAATTATGTCTTTTCCTTCTCTTCCTGTTTCATCCCTCCCTCCTCACCTGGCTGCTATATTTTCTTATACCAAGAAAATGCTCTTGTTTTTAGTTTTAGCATTCAAGGCAATTAATTTCAACGTTTAGAAGAACTCAGATTCTGATGCCAGGACTTGTTTGTTAACCACAAAAGGGGTACCAGAAAAATCTGTCAATTTCAGTTTCTCATTTTTCCAGTTTTAAATTCAGGTTTCCACATCCCCGCAGTAGTTTTACACAAAAAAACTTGTGAAAATCCACCAGCATTTTAGTGCAAATTTTTCCTAATATATACATTTTGTCACATCTGACTTCAAAAGAGGAAATTTATCTAAAAATGAGGGGATAGAGAAAGGAAAAGTCAGGAGGGTCTGCTCTTAGAGGTTACTGAAAGCCACAATGTTAGAAGCTCAGGTGGAATGTACACTGCAGGCTGATTACAGGTGTTGCCACCACTCACCATATGCTCAGAGGCACATGTTACCAAATTCTTCCAAGCTACACAGGAAGTAGATTGGACTGTGAGAGACCAACCCAAATTGTGTTTGCATTTTGACGAATTTGTAGGGCAGTACAATATCTCAGAGAGGAGGTCAGGTCTCCTGCTCCTCTGGTGCATTCACTATAGCTGCCCAATTTCCCTGCTTTTTAAAGTTTGATAGAAATATCTGTGGGCTATAGGTACATTCTTAAATCACAAGGTTTTTTGCCTATTAGTGAATATGTATTTAAATAGAAATTTGTATATGGATTTTTTTTGTTAAAAATGCAGATTAAAGCAATGAGCTTATAAGATAACATGTGCAAAAGAGAGGCTGACCAAAAATAGACTGATTCACCCATCCCTAGCTATAAAGGCTTCCTGCTTGAGCTAGAGGACATATCCACAGTGGGCTGTACTGTGAGATGGAGTTGTTTGAGTCCACCTTTTCAAGGCATCATGCACATGATGTTGCCCTCTAGCAGCATCCAACTCATTTTTTTTCCCCTGGGAAAATCCAAAAAGAATAAAACAATGAAACACCAATCCTCAATACCTGGTTCCTGGTCGCACTCCTGCAGTTTGCTTTTCCTTCCCTAATTAAATGCAGCTCCCCAACCACGTCCTCTGATCCTCTATCTTCTCCATGGCGCTCATTCCCCTTCCACCCACTGACATGTTAACTTCCAGCTGTCATTGTTTTCTCCCTCCCCTTAACATCATTTCCATAGAATTGTCAAAATGCATGCCTTAATTTTACATACCTATATTCCACTTCCCATTTAATTTCATTTCATGAACACATCCCTCCCCCTCCCCCTTAGGGGATTTGATAAGTAGTTTCGTTATCCATTTAATATATCCATTTAAATATATGGAATAGGGACCAGTGGTTTGTGACCTAAGGGAGTGAGCTCATATTTGCTTAGATATACACTGTTTTGCACCAAATTGAAATGAGATTTGGCCCTGGTGTACACTTTAACTCTGGCTTTCTGGTTTGATCCACTGGTGCTGACTCATGGCTTCATCCCTAAGCTCCGATTCTTGTGCTCTGACACTGACACAACTCCTGGTTCCTCAATTCATCCCCTCTGTCACCTGCTGTGGTGCAGCCTTGATGAATCCTAATCCCTGACAGTTGACATCATTGTACAGGTTCCACATTCTCCCCTCCAAAAGGAGGGGTGTGGGAAACTATAAAAGGACTCCAGGGATGGATGCCTGGAAAAAGATGCCACTCCATGGAAGCAGCCCTTCCAATGATCTTCAATATTCCACCTAGAAATTAAGTTTGGTTAATTAATCTGCCTAGGAGGTGATTTACATGTTAAACAGGAGAGAAAACAAGACAGACTCATACATGAATCATAGGGTTGCCAGGTTCAGGGCCTGAGACTGATCCTGTATCTTTAGGAGAAGAGAAAGTCAGCCAAGTGCAGGTGTTCTTGAAACCCTGTAATGAGAAAAACCACAAGGTGGAATTCTTCCTTCCCCCTGCACAACTTTTAAAGATACAGAGGACCTCTTGGTTGCCAGGCCAGGCCTCCAAGAGGTCTTCTGTATCTTTAAAAGTTGTGCAGGGGGAAGGGAGAATTCCACCTTGTGGTTTTTCCCATTACAATGTTGCAAGAACACCTGCACTTGGCTGACTTTCTCTTCTCCTAAAGATACAGGATCAGTCTCAGGCCCTGAACCTGGCAACCCTAATCATGTTACCTATTGTCTCCATTTTGTTTGTTGTTGGAGAGGGGAAACTTTTTTCAGAATTGTGATATGAAAATTTCAATATTGAACTAAATAGGTTATATTGGCCATGCTAGGAATGTCCCCAATCACTAGAACAACAATTACACAGAGGAACCAAACATCTTCTTTTATAAACAGTGTTGGAAAAGGAGCATGCATGATTGATTAGTTGTTATGGCTTCCTCCGCCTCATCTTTGATGTCATGAAACTTTTAAGAGCTAGCCTTTCCTGTGACAGAATAAACAAACCCAATATTCCCATCAATGTAATTGGCGTCAGTGAATCCTGTTAACATTAACACATTTCTCTTTTGTAATGTGAAAAAAGAATTTAAGGTATCAAAATGATCTTGAGATAGTAAGCGGATATATCTTCAGCATCAACATGTGTATGGGAAGGTCACTCTATAGAAGAAGCTTGAAAAAACAGCATTGCCTGTCTGCCTATACCCAGGTCATAAGAAATAACCCTGTCAGAAATGGCCGTACTTATTTCTGTATAGAAGAACCTTCCATTTTCATGATGTTTTATCTTTGTGAGAGAATAAATATAAAACCACTCCTTCAGGAAACTAAAATATTGCTATGCGCATCCCAGTTTCTGAGTATAAAAGGTTTCAGAGGTCCAAGTGCTTACCTTGGGTTTGATTTCCATGGAATGAAAGCCATCACACACTCAGTAGCGTAGTAGCAAATTGAGAAGTGCAGGGTCCTTTATAAGTCATGCCACACCTCCTACTGCCACCCCTTCTAAGGTTATACCACTGACACTATTGGGGCCTGCATAATTGACTTGGAAAGCTATAGCATAAAGAAAAAAACCCCATGATGTTGTATGGAAGCTTCACCCTCTCATCTCAGTCCTCAAGAATGAATCCCTTCCCATTTGATTCACCAGCAGTCATAGATTAACCAACCCCCTTGCACACTTCCCTTAGCCCCAAAATTACTCATCGGGCTTCCACAATATAATCATCTCTCCCCGCCCCAAAACAACGCTCACCAATCAAGTACTGTGGCCTGCAAGTACTTCACAACCTGCATTTTTGTAATTTCATATAAACAACAAATAGGAGTTTTGTCAAGTCTCTGACAAACCACCCTGCATGGCTGATAGGCTTTTTCAGTCATAGGCTTCATAGACCAGCCGGCCTTTGTCAGATGAGACTACTACAGGTAACTTTTCTTTTTCTGGAAACAATTCTTTCTCCATATATTAAAGAAAGAAGTTAAGCAAGTCTAGGAAGATAGATAAGAAAACAGGAAACTGCCTTATCCCGAGTCCATCTTGCTCAGTATTGTCTACACTGACTGGCAGCAGCAATCCAGGATTTCAGGCAAGAGTCCCTTCCAGACCTACCTGAACATGCCACGAATCCAACCTGGGATTTTCTGCATAGAAACCAGATGCTCTGCCTCTAAGCTACAGCCCTTCCCCATTTAAAGCCTATTTCCATCAATTAATTTTTTAAAAAGCATATTGTGGTTTTAGAAGCTTATTTGTTGAAAGATCCTTCCGTGCCTTCTCCACCCCAAGGTTATGTCCCTAGAATAATAAAATGACCTTAACTCACATGAATTCTTTAACTATCATTCTTCTTTTCTCTAATCTTGTCATACAATCCAACCAAAGAAAGAAATTAACAACCTATTTTATCAATCTGCTATAGTATCATGCAACCCAATTATATGCATGTTAACTCATCAGCAAGCCCTGCTGTGATCAATGAAGCTTACTCTCAAGGAAACCGAGTTAGCTGCCTTCCTTGCTGAGAAAATTGCTTCCTCGTTCACTCCTCCCACAGCAGCAGCATCCATTCCCCACAGGGAGCAGATTAAGGCTGCAATCCAATACATGTCTACTCAGAAGTAAGCTCCATTGGAAATTACTTCCAGGTAAGTGTGTATTGGATTGCAGCCTAAGTTTGTTAAGGAGAGAGAGAGAGAGAGAGAGAGAGAGAGAGAGATTTTTTCTGGGCAGAGTTTGACAGAGAAGGGAAGACATTGCTTTGAATAATCTGCTGCTCATATAACAAACGAAGGCAACAAGCACCCATTTTCCTTCTGCATTTGCAAATGATAATGCTTTGTATCAGGAATACTTTCAGATGCATTGAGGGGAAAGGGAATTGGAGGGGGAAGAAGACGGGAAGATCTCACAAACTTCTAAAGCCTCTTTTTTTAAGAGAGAGAAAAGGCACAATTCTTCATCCCTTTTGGATGCTTTGCAACTAATGTGCACCTCCTCCCCTTCTGAAACCTGAACTGATCCTTCACCTGTGGGAGGGGGTAAAAAACCCAAGAAGCAAGCACAACTTCCAATTCCTTCCTAGGCTAGGTGATTTGACATCAAAATAGTCATTCCGGGGGTTGCAACTGCCTTCTACCCTCCCCCTGTACAAACCCCTTCTCTCACCCTCTGTCATCCTCGCCACTGTTCTCCTGTGTAAACGTCTCTCAAGTGCAGAGTACCTTCACACCACCTCCCTCACATGCACACACTCACACTGCACCACTACAGATTTGCTACCCCCCATGCCTCCATTGAGCAGAGGCCGCAGTAATACCTTCCCAGGGAAGAGGAAGGCGAAGAGCCACACTGCGGGGCAAGAGACAGGTTGTAGGCTGGGGTGGGCAAATATCTGCTTAATTCAGAATTAAGCAGATTTTTCACCAGCTTCTGCTGGCAGCCTGTCTCTTGCTCCGCGCGGTGTTGCACCTCTTCTTCCTTTTCCTCCTCCACCTGCTCAGAGAAGCTTTGCAGAAGCCTCTGCTGTATGGTTTTGCTGGGCAGCCCCCTCCCCTCCAGCTTCCTCCTTCACCCTGGTGTGTGTGTGTGCAGATTGGAGGGGGCCAGCAAGGGGCTGGCTGTGGGAAAAGTAATGGGACAAAGTCCTGACACATCCCCTCTTCAAAACTGCCCTGGGCTCCTGCTGGGAGGAAGGGTGGGATATAAATCAAATAAATAAATAATAAATAATAAATAAAACATACCTGCACAGACTTATGCTGTTTCTGTGATATGTTTATTTACACACCTACACAGGCTGAGCATAAGATGGAAGGCTCACAGAAGATTCTGCTCCCTCATTAGGTTTCCAGGGGCTCCCCAAAGCCATAGGACTGGATTAATTTTATTTATTTATTTCAGCTTTTTTTGTTATGTGCCTTCAAGTCAATTACGACTTATGGCGACCCTATGAATCAGTGACCTCCAATAGCATCTGTCATGAACCACCCTGTTCAGAGCTTGTTTCGTGGTTCATGCTTCTCACGTTCCATGTTCCTATTGTGTGTCTCGTACAACTCCGGACTCTTCTTTTGCATCTCTGCTCATCAGCCTCTGGGCTTCCTTTTGGCTTTGACCCAGCTGCATCATTAGTCACAGCACCACTCGTACTTGTCCTTTGTCCTTTGTCCTTCCCCAGTAGCTTGGTGAGTGCCTTCTGACCTGGGGGTCTCATCTTCCAGCACTATTTCGTGTTGCATTTTGGATACTCTGTTCATAGGGTTTTTGTGGTAAGAGGTATTCAGAGGTGGTTTACCATTGCCTTCCCTTTGTATACTGCTTGATTACTGAAGTTGCTAAGTGGGGTTCATAAAAATTACATAAAGCATATAATAGATAAAATCAATTAAAATGAATAATAAAACCTGTAGACTTTCTTAAAATGCCTGCTGGAAAAAAAAGTCTTTGTCAAACACCAGAAGTTCAAACAGGGATGGAGCCTGTCCGATCTCAACCAAGAGGGAGTTCCACAGAATCTGGCCCACAATACTAAATGCACATCTTCAGGTGAATATGAGCCATGCATCTGAGCCCCTGAAGATCTCAGTAGTAGATCACCTAGTAAACACATTTTTGTATGCAGTTTTAGTAATGTAGACATTTTGCCAGGACTTTTCTCTAATATAATGATTTTTTTTATGTTACTTTCACCAATATATTCATTTTTATGCTCATTTCCCCACATTTTCATAAAAATCAGTTGGTTGGAGAACCACATCCCAAAATTTGGATAACTGCAAATTTTGAAGGATAACTGTGTTTCAGTTCTCATATTGTTTCAGAAAATGAAAATTTGATAGATTTTCCTTTAAATGCAAACTGAACCAAATTTCTCCTTCTTTCCTACTTAAAGGTAAAGGTATATAAAGAAATTAGAAGAAATTGTGATTTGCAAAATTTACTAAGCTTGCTATGAAGTTGCATGATTTGGCTTTCTTCATTATGGTAAAGAGGTGATTAGGGCAGGTGGCCATCTAATCAATCATTTCTATTACAGGGAAAGGTTTGACCAGGTGAATGTTTGGGTATTCAGGTGCCATTGCCATGAAAAATATGTTGCTGCCTTGACTACAGCATGAAGAAGGGCTGGTGACCAGCATCTGTATCATGATACAAGCTTTACAAAAATGAAAAAGTATTTTGTGGAAAGAATAAAGTAATGTTTATGAGATTTGATGATTAAGTAAGATAACTACTGGAGGAAAGTGATTTTATAATATGACTTAAGAGACAGGATTGTTATATATTATAGACTTATAACTGATTTGATCTTTGACAAATGGGAAGTCAATATTTTACTCTTTATTTTTTATTTTTGTTTTTTTTTCTTTTTCTTTTTTTTTTTGTTTAGCTACTTTTGATTTTGTTTTTTGTCTTTGAATGTTTTATGATTTTGTCTTGTATGTTTTATGAAAATCTGAATAAAAATTATTGAAAAAAAAAAAATGAAAAAGTATCTCTTTTGCACAGACTCACACTGTGGGATATCCGACAAAAGTGCCTTTAAATTAAGGCAGTATAACCAATGACAGCTGGTATAGCACAGTGGGGAGGAGAGCCTGGCTGAGAGTCCAGAGTCTGTGAGTTCAAATCCCCACTCGTGTCTCCTGGGTGTCAAGGGCCAGCTAAAGATCACCCCCACAGTGAGTGGCTCTGAGGTTACGGTGCCCTGCCACCTGTGCAGCCGTGGGCAAGCTGCATAGTCCCAAGGCACCCAGTTGTCCCCCAGCTGGCAGTTGCGGGCAAGGAAGGGGCTGGCTTGTGCAGCTGTCGCAAGCTGAGCAGGCCCTACCTAGCCCGCTGGGGAGGACTAGCCTCAGAGGGAGGCAATGGTAAACTCCCTCTGAATACCGCTTACCATGAAATCCCCATTCATAGGGTCGCCATAAGTCGGGATTGACTTGAAGGCAGTCCCAGAAGAGAGAGAAAATCAATACAATGTCCAATCTATTATCTGCAGGCTTAATTTCAAATTTGGTATAGCCGGAGAATATGATGGCACATACCAATCATGTAACATTTCAGATTTGTTTCTGATTGCCCTTTTCAGTCTTTCTCCCCCACACACAGTTATTAACTGTTATATGCTTTTAAAAATACCAACCAGAGAGTTTCCATTTGTTTGCATTTTAGATGTGGTATTTTTAACCACTGTTAAGTGTAAAAGTAAAACCAAATGCATTGAGTTGCTTATTTGCAATTGCCTCTGTAGCTGACTTGTCTTTCATAGTTACTGCCCAATGGTTTCCTTCAACCAGTGCTAGAAACCCAACACATGATCTTATGAAAACCCAGCTTTCTTTTTTTTCCATTTTTTGCACCAACTGTCACATTAAAAAAATCATAGCATTTTTATTTCTCCCAGCAAATGGATGAATTGAACGCGTCTTGTAGCTCAGGCAGTTACCAAAGACCTCACACAGTTTAGGAGAAAAGATATGCCACCCACATGATCTTGGGTCATGACCATGGCAATGATCTTAACTTTTCTTCATGCATAAGGTCATGGGAAACTATTGCAAATCAAATTCCTGGACTTCAGGCTAGGACCCCAAATATAGTTGATCACAGCTATTTCTTTGTTAATCAGTAGATGCCTTTCAGTTACCATAGCTGGAGTGCAGGGATGTTCTAAGTAATTTTTCCATTTTCATTTTGTATGTTCAGTTATCTTTGTCTAGGACTAGGCTGCTTTCCCTCACCAAAATATTGATTATGTAAGGCTCATATTAGTGGACAGTGAAAAAAGCGGATAAGAGAAAAATCAACTCATTTGAAATGTGGTGTTGGAGGAGAACTTTGTGGATACCATGGACCGTGAAAAAGACAAATAATTGGGTGTTAGAACAAATTAAACCAGAACTATCACTAGAAGCTAAAATGATGAAACTGAGGTTATCATACTTTGGACACATAAGGAGAAGACATGATTCACTAGAAAAGACAACAATGCTGGGAAAAACAGAAGGGAGTAGAGAAAGAGGAGGGCCAAACAAGAGATGGATTGATTCCATAAAGGAAGCCAACCTTTATAGAAATGATATTACGCATGAAGTTCTTGACCCCTCTTTTTTTCCCCCTGCCGTTGGGAAACAGAAGATCCCAGTTCTGCTTTATGCAGATGATATGGCTGTCATCTCTTTAACCTATGTGGGACTAAGAAGACTGCTTACTAAATTTGTAACATATTGCAAGCACGAAGGATTATCCATCAATTTTAACAAGACTAAAATTATTGTTTTTGCTAAGAGGCATGAGCAGCATAAATGGACCTTGGATGGACACAGTATAGAAAAATGCCGCTCATTCAAATACCTAGGGCTCTATTTCTCTGAAAACACCTTGTGGCGCACCCATCTCGAGGCAATTACATCTTCACCCGCCCGTTTATTGGGGCCATAAAGAAGCTTTACCATACCAAGGGTTATCGATTAGTAGAACCAACGTTAAAAGTTTTTGTGGCCAAGATTGTGACCTATCTTTTATATGGAGCAGCAATTTGGGGTGAGCATTGTAAGGACCAACTGGACATATTCCAAAATAAGTTCCTGCACCTGCTTCTGTCTGTAGCACATAGTACACCCAGCACATTGTTAAGGAGTGAAGTAGGTCTCCCTTCTTTAAAAGCACATATACATAAATACATCATATTGTATTGGAAAAAGTTATCAATGATGCCAGAACACCATTTAGCAAAAATATGCTTCCTGCAACTACAGAACTGGGAAGGTTGGGTACAATGTAGTAGACATTTGCTGCTCAGTTATTCGATCTCCTCAGCCATGATAAAGCAGGATATAGCCAAAAGTAAGATCAGGGACTTAGTTTATGGCAAAGATGCTCAAAAAGATCTTGAATATATAAAAAACTGTAAGTCTGCCCTTTGGTACGGCAAAATCAAACTACACCATGAAAGGGCCTCCTATTTGCAGGAGTTAACCTTTCCCCCTATAAGATGCACTTTTACTCGGCTCAGATTTCAGCTGATGCCCACTGAATATCTGGCCGGTAGATACACAAAAAAACCTCCAGAAGACCGCTTGTGTATATGCGTCTCAGGGCAAATTGAAGGAATAGAGCACTATATTCTATATTGCCCTCTATATAATTCACCAAGGGCCAAGTTCATTCTTCCCTTCCAGGCTCTCCTAGAAAGCCAATCAGACAAGATTAAGGTCAAATGGCTGCTGGCAGACACGGATAAGTCTGTTACTTACAGGGTAGCCCTGTTTGCACTAGCAGCAGCGAAGATCAGAACGGCCTTCCTGAAATATACTAGCCTTAAAAACGAAGGGGAGTCCATCTGAGTGTGTTCTTATTTTAAATAGATGTAGCAAATTCTTCTTATTATTATTTTCTTTTAAAGTTCAGGGTTTTAGCTATCTATTTTTAGATTGAAATTCAATGTTTTTCAAATGTTTTATAAATATGTCCTGATGTATGTCCCTTATATTGTAATGGCCATTGGCTAAAAACAATAACAATAAAGAGAAATCCTCTATAGGAAGCCACAGACTTGAACTTACAAGATCTGAACAGGGTGGTTCATGACAGTTGCTCTTGGAGGTCACTGATTCATAGGGTCGCCATAAGTCGTAATCGACTTGAAGGCACATAACAACAACAAGGCTGATATTTATCCCTTTGGTATTTTAAAACTGTTTATTACATAAGCTTGAAACCAGCATTATTAAGTAGTTGATATCCAAATTACTTACTCCAGAGTAGTCTTACTAATATCCTAGGGGATTACTGAAAACTAATCTGGAAAAATGAACTGCTCTGAGGCATGCAACTTTCAAAACCCAGTGTTTCCGACTAATTCTCATTCTAACATGAGGAAAGTATTAAGCCTAGTGAGATTAGTTCAAAAGACGAATCGCAGATCCTTTTAAACAAAGAATTTTGAATCAACACACTGAATTCTGAACTAAGCTTTGTAGGCTGAGCAGGCTGGTTACTGCTATAATCAAAGAATCCATGATTGAGACCTGCTTGTCTGACAGTGGGAACAAATGACGGAATCCAAATACTCAGAACTAACTGGAATATAATGTTTGACTTGATGGGAATGTTTATGAAGGAATGCAGCTGGAAAATGTTGTTCTAGAGCTGGTCATTTATGTGGATTTTTAAGGAAAGACTCATGGAGAGGTTACAAGATTTTTGGCTGGCTCCTGCCCAATGATCTTTTCTAAACTGTCTACAGTATGCAAGTTATAAATTCCAGTGCAATGTTTGCCATATACCTTTCTTACCATAGAAATAATTGAAAAGCATTTGTCAGAAACGTAATGTCAGAAATAGGGATGGAAAGATCTGTCAGTTTCAGTTCTCTCAGTTTAAGTTTTTCCAATCTTAAATTCAGTTCTCCTAATTTCTGCAGCCATTTGCATTTTTTTTAAAAAAATCCTCATGAAAATTCCCCAAAATTTTAGTGCGATTTCTTCTAATAAACACATTTTTCTAAGCAGTTTTAACAAAGGTACACATTTTTGCAAGTCACTTCTTGTTATTTAACACATTTTGCATGTTATTTTCACTCATATATTCATTTTTATGCACATTTTCCCCTCATATATGCATTTTTGTAAATATTGTTTAGTTGGCGAACTGCATCATGAAATTCTAATGAATGCGAATTTCTAAGGATGGCTGTGTTTCAGTTCTCATACTGATTAGGAAAGCACAAATTTGATAAATTCTGCTTAAAATGCGAACTGTATCGAAATTCTCACCCATCCCTAATCAGAAAGCACTACTTTACGGAGAACCAGTGCTGTTTGAAAGGCTGTGTGAACCTGGGACGAAAAAAACCCCAAGATCTCAACAAAAGAGCTTAATAAGATCTGTTAACACTTGGTTGACTATCAGTCCCTTACATAAAAGTATACTATGAAGCTGTAACCCTAGAACAAATTAATATCTCCACAGAATTTAAAAAAATGTTTTGGTATCATAACATTTTTTGATAAGAACATACTTAAAGCCAATCCATGAACAAGAAATTTATTTAATATCTGGATTACATTTAAGAGGAAATTGTGTCCACGACTGTCACTTCTAACTGCAATTGCTTATAATGAGGAGTTGGATGATGAACTATTATTAGAAGATCTTTGCTTTAGAAAATATATGAACTGATAGAACTTCAAAAATCATTTAATGAAGGAGTTAAAAAATGAAATCTGGCAAATGCAGCCCTCATTTTTACAGTTCAAGGATATAGCGTTTACACTTTTAGAGAATTAAGGTGCAATCCAAGTCATATGTACACAGGGCTGAGGGGAGTTGGATATCATGGATCCCTGGTGGAGCTGTCTGGGTCCCAGCTCAGCCAGGCTATCCCAGCAGAAGCCCCCCCTCCTGGCACAGCTGTGGCACAGTCACAGGGCAGCCAGCCCAGCCTGACTCAGGGATCTGCCAGAGAAATGTGCCTCAATTAGCATAAAGTATAAATCTGAAAAAAAAATAAATTTATATTTCACTGATATCTGACTCTGACACAGCTATCCTGTGTATATACTCCAAGTAACTGTTGGAGATGCCACATGTTAAATGCAGGCATGTTGCATAATCTGGTCTTTACCCCATGTAAGAGAATTTTGGGAATATGTGATTAACAAAATAGAAATCATAACTGGATATTGATTACCACTAGAACCAGTCATTATATTATTGGGTTTTGTTAAGGACATGGTTCTTCCTGAAGTTTGGGAAATGGTAATTCATTTTCTTACAGCTGCCAGAATGACAATTTCAGCTAACTGGAAAAAAGTTAGATCCCCTAAAATCAATGGCTTCGTAGGACATAGTTTACATGGTGAAGCTGACAAATCTAATCAGAGCTAGAGAAGGAAGGGTGTCAGACAACTTGTTTGTAGAAAAATTGTGTTAATTTATTGTACACTGGAATAACAAGATTCAGGACAGAGCTCAACCACATATTTTATTAGACTTGATATAAATATGAGAAATACTAGAATATTAGAAATTGTGAGTTCATAATGACGTTAATTATGAATCCCACAGAGCTGAAGTATGATAAAAATTTGTTTTTGTAATGTGTATTTTATCTCAAAGGGATATATAACTATTTTTGGATCTTTGGACTTCATTTATTTATTTTACTTTGTGTTTGTTATGGAAACTGTATATGGCATTATATAATTTTTTCCTTTATAATTATGCAATAAATGTTGATAAAATAAATAAATTATTATTGTTATTTAAATAAATAAATAAATTATTAAATATATATAAAGAAGCATAAGTGGAAAGTGCAAGCAGGGGCCTTGAAGCCACCCATCAACAGCACTAGGGTTGCCAGTCTCCAGTTTTTGCCTGGAGACTCTGGATTTTGGGGTCCTCCAGGTGAGTCAACTTAATCCTAGGACTCTCAGCTTTCATTTTTTGAAAAAAATAAGTTTCTATGTGGTCTGGTTCACGAGATATACACCAAAATGTCAGCCCCCCCAATTTCTGTTAAATGAACTCGTAGCTGGCTGCTGTAACCCTGCCCTTTCAGGTTTGTAGCCAATAGGTGAAGTCAGGGTTGTGATTTGTTGACCTCCAGGCAGCAGCTAGACCCCATTGCAAGGCCAGAAAACTGTTGTTTTTTCATGCTTATCTGAAAATCTCATAAACTGAGTAAGTATATAGCTTTCAGCCGTTTTCTCTCATGTGTGCAGGCAGGGCTGGTGTCAGGCATGCTGGGGCCCATGGGCACCAGTCTGCCCTGGGCCCTGCACCCACACGCATGCATGCACACATGCTCCACCTACCTACCTACCGAGCAGATGGGGAGGGACAGAGCGGAGCAGGGGAGCAGGGGAAGGGAGAGACTGAGCAGGGGGAAGAGTGGGTGCAGGAGAGTGAGTGAGTGGGCAGGTGGGTTGGGCAAGTGGGTGGGAGGGTGAGTGGGTGGTGGGAGGGCAAGCGAGTGAGCGAGCCAGCTGGAGGGTGGGTGAGTGAGCGAGCAAGCGAGCAAGCAAGTGGGACGGTGAGTGAGAAGGAGGGTAGGGGCAAGCAAGAAGGGAGAGCAGGGGGAGGGAGGGTATGCAAGTGAGCAGGCGCTGGCAGGGGGTAGGGAGGGCGAGTGATCGAGCAGGCACGGGAGGGCCGGCAAGCAAGCGGGTAGGCAGGCAGCTCCCTCCCTGTGTTCTGCAGCAGGGACCCTGCCTTGGATTGCGGAAGGGGAGCACTACTCCCCCATCCTAACAAGGGGCCCTTCAGGGCCCCCTGTGGACTGCGGGACTCTTGGCCAGGGCCCAACCTGGCCACCCTTTGGTGCTGGCTCTGTGTGCAGGAGTCAAACAAGTTTAAATTTTCCTGGGCTATTGAACAGGGCAGTGTTTTGAAAAAGTTTATAAAGCTTTAATCCAATACTTGTTTTTCTGGGAGTAAAGCTGCAATGCTAATCCCACATACCTGGAGTAAACCCCATTGAATTCAATAGGATTTACTTTTGAGTAGACATGGTTAGGATTGTGCTGTAAATTAATGGGACTTTTGAGTGAACATAGCAAAGAATTGTGTTTGTGTTGTAAATTCTTTTCTCCCCCTCCAATCCTATTTTTAAAGCAATTAGGCAGAGCTTACATAGGTATCACTGCTTTTATTATGTAGGAAACTAATGCTGATTTTATTTTTATTTTTTAAAAATGTTCTGCAATGACCAACTGGTTTTAACAATAAACTATTAAATGAAGTGTATGCAACAAGAAATAAATCCCTTTAAAATCCAATAACCATAAAAACAAGTATAAACAGTTGCAAAAAAGGTTAAAGTGGCATGATTCTGACTTTTGGATTGGGTGAATGAAGTTCCTTATCACTTGAGGTTGCAGTTCTGTGCATGTTTCCTTATTTGAGTAAGCCCCATTGAATACATTGGAACTTGCTTCTGAGTAAACAAGCATAGGATTGCATTATAAATATCTTTACAAGTTGCGTAAATAATAAACATCCTTGACAGTCATGCTTACATAAATATTTCTTCATACTATGTCCCAATAAGTATCTGGTTTCACACTATGGTTTTACATTATTATTTCCTCTGCATTCTAAGTGTGCCCTTCTTCCTTGAGGTGGTCATGGTTCTCCTCTGTTGTTTTTATCCTGAGGGGCAGATTAGGCTGAGAGATGGTGAGTAGCCCATGGTCACTCAGTAAACCTGATAGCTGATTTCCATTTTTAAACAAATAATTAAAATGATTTACATGCAGGCAAAATTTATTAAGATCCACACAATACATTTAAAGCACATGTAACTCACATTTAAAGCACATGACTTCCCCTAAAGAATCCTAGGAAGTGTAGTTTCCCCTCACAGTTATAGTTCCCCTCACAGTTATAGTTCTCATCACCCTTACCGCCCTACACTTCCCATGATTCTGTGGTGGGATTCATGTGCTTCAAATGGGTGTTGAATGTGTTTTAAATGAATGGTGTGGATCTGCCCTAGGTATGATGTGCATTCATTAGTGAATTGAAAAGAACAATGTTAAAAGATACTTTTTTAAATGGGAAGGGTAGCTAAATGGTAGGGCATATGCTTTGCATGCAAAGGTCCAAAATTCAATTTCTGAAAAAGACTAGTGCTTGCAATCCTGGAGAGCCAATTCTAGTCCATGTTATCGTACATGGTACCAAATGGCCTAAGTCGGTATAAGGCAGATCCCTTTGTTCCTAAATGTGGGAAGAGATTCAAGGGCCACAGTGACTATTTATTTATGTATTTTATTTACAATATTTACATACCACTTTATTGTAAAAAAATTTTAAGTGGTTTACAGAAGGAATTAAAACAATAAAATAAATGGCAAAAACAGTTAAAGACAGATATTTTAAAACATTCAAAATAATAAAACCAACAATGAGTTAAATACAGATAAAAAACACAATAGCTTCTACATGCCTGGGCTGTTGTTCTTATGTGCCTTCAAGTCAATCATGACTTATGGTAACCCTATGAATCAGCGACCTCCAGTAGCATCTGTCATGAACCACCCTGTTCAGATCTTGTAAGTTCAGGTCTGTGGCTTCCTTTGTGGAATCAACCCATCTCTTGTGTGGTTTTCCTCTTTTTCTACTCCACTCTGTTTTTCCCAGAATTATTGTCTTTTCTAGTGAATTGTGTCTTCTCATTATGTGTCCAAAGTATGGTAACATCAGTTTCATTATTTTAGCTTCTAGTGATAGTTCTGGTTTAATTTATTCTAACACCCAATTATTTGTCTTTTTTGTAGTTCATGGTATGCGCAAAGCTCTCCTCCAACACCACATTGCAAAGGAGTTGATTTTTCTCTTATCCACTTTTTTTACTGTCCAACTACATGCCTGGGTAGGCTTGTCTAAACAGAATTTGCTTTTAGCAGATGCTGAAAAGAGTACAATGAAGGCGTCTGCCTAATGTCAATAGGTAGGAAGTTCCAAAGCACAGGTGCGGCAACACTAAAGAACTGATTTCTTACAAGAGCAGAACAAGTACTATGTGGAAACTGTAACATGGAAAGCACACCTTGAACTTGGCCTGGTAGCAAATCAGCAACCAATGCAGATTTCAGAGCAGAGGTATTATGTGCTCAAAGGGTCTCATTCATTTCAGCAATCGTGTCACAGCATTCTGCATGAACTGCAGCCCCCTGGGTCAGGTTGTGCTGCATAGGGATTTCTGCCAGAATTTCCCCCCCAGTTTTGGTTAGGAACCCTGACTGGTTGTGGGATGCTGAGTTTTCTGTCTTACACATAGGAATCTTGTTGTGGTTGGTATGGTATTGCATTTAGGAAATCAACACTGTCTTTTCTTTTTCTGTTTGCAATTCAGTTACCACTGACTTTTCTCCCTTACATCTATAGAAGCAACAACAGTGGTTCCATGTGGTCAGCTCAACCCCCTTAAACGCACTGATAATGCACCTTGTTATTTGCATGATGTTTTGTTTCTTGCCCAATAGTGGTAAAAGAGAATTCACATACTGGGAAGTGCGGCTTCAATTGCTGTTGTTCCCAATCTACTGCCTGTGAAGGTAGACCAAACCATGTGTGTTTTCTCTCTTTTAATTATTACTCACTGGAATTGGGTTGGCTGTCAAAGTGAGTTTATAGCAGCCTTCAGGGTAGACAGAAAAGGATAGAGAATCTTCTTACTCTTACTCATTTCTCAAACCTCTTTCTGCAGTGAAAGGTCAAGGCGAAGGTCTTCAGATTCCTGACTACCAGTATTGCTAGTCATTCATCTGTCTTTTGTCTTTTTACAGCATTCGCTCAAGCAAAGAAATTCTCTGCGGAATATAGTGTGACTGTAATAAGAAATAATGTTAGCTGAGTTGGTTTCACTGTCAGTTGAGCTGTTACACTCCAAACTATATCAACGTAGTGTTAGAAAAACCTGTCTGAGGAACAAATGAAACACTCGGAAAAAGAGAGGTCTGCAGACAGATCACAAATCCTGCTGGGTGATCAACAAGAATGCACTCCACCCTTTGGAAACCAGCAGAACGTTGAACACACAGAATTAGAACATTCCCTACCATTTTACATTCTTTCCTTCAGTGCTCCCACAACTCATTTACTTCCATTACAGGACATATACACTCACTTTTGGTCCCTGGGCAATACCATTCCCAAAATAACTTGGAAACACGAACAGACTGTGTGAAGAAATATATAAACCATGCAATGGTAATCCTGGACATGAGATTTGCTTTAACTTTAGACATGTTTTTAACTCATCGGAACTGAAACATGGGAAAAAAGAATCGGTTTTGGCCAAACCAATATACGTATGAAATCAATATTACTATTTAATAGTGACCAGATATATTACAACAGTATTTTTTTAATTAAAAGTATTTAAAGATCCAGTTTCTGCCTGTCCAAGTTTTTGCCTCCATTCACATTATTCTAAAAATCCTCAGTCCTAGTGATAGTGGTATAGTGGGAAAGCATAGCAAGGCAGGACAAAGGTGTAGATTTTAAGATATATAGTATCTTAAAGTTGACACTGTGGGCTTAGCTAAGAAGACATGTGTACCAGATCCACACATACCAAGCATTTTTCTTTGACTGTTTTGGTGCATGCATGTAAGAAGTAGTTTAAAGGCCAGTGTAGCCATGGTATGCCAACATCAATAATTAACTTCACCCACAGTTCTCTGGGGATTGTGTACATATGTGCAGCAGGGTAGACTTCTCTGTGTGTGATTTCTGGGTAAAGATGGACATCACTAACTTTAGTTAATCCTCAGTCATTCCATTCTACAATATTTCCATCTGGATACAACTAAAAGATATTCTATAACACCGAGAAGGGCCATGATCATCATACTGCACTTCTAATTTATACTTGATACACTGAAGTGCACTTGCTTTGTCCTGTATCAGCAATATCCTTCAAAAGACTTCATTCCCACCTATATTTAGCATAATGAAAGTTTTGGAGATAATCTTTTAAAAATCGGGATCTAAAACTGCACTGCACTGTTTAATGAGGACCACTATATATTCTACGGAAAATATTATTGCATAGCATTTGCTGTTACAAGATCAACATATTGAATAGTTTTTCTTTTGATAACTTGAAAGAAAAATATTGAGGATAAATACAACAAATGTCAACAAAAATCCATTTTCCTTTCACCACAGGATTTAGGTTCAAGTGTTATGGGACCCTAAAAGTCTGTTTCATTATTAAAACAATTATTCCAAACAAAACAAACCCACTCTTCAAGGCTTCTCTGTTTTGGAAGTATTGTTCTTTGGTACAAAAAATGTAGGAATTGGTCCAACTTTGACATTTTTGGATTTATTTACTTCCACAGGATCCAGTTAAAAATTACACATGACATATTCCATATGTGATGGTTCCAAAAAATTAGCAAATCCTTCCAAATATGGGGGCTTGGGGAATGCCTGTTGTTTCCACCAGCAAATGGAAACAAAAACTCTTTCTGATACTTGCTGAAGAATATTAAACATTGTTTATCTCTTACTAGTGGTATAGGTTGCAAACCACATTGACATCACTATATTTACACAAAGCAGTATTTAATATAAAACAATCTAAAAAGAAAAACAAAGGAACAATGCAATTCGCTGCTTAGTTAAACTGATGCTCTTGGATTTAAACTGATTGGCAACAAAGGCAAATTTACCATGGAAAATAGCACCACAAAAATCAATGGTATTTGTAGCCATGTAATATATCCCTGGTCAGGGATCGTCAGGATGTTGAATTGCAGCCAATGGGATTAACATCATGATGTCAAATTCATTAATCTGGAGGTCATAGTACTGAAACATATAATCATGTGTTAGATTTAGATGTCTTGGTCACATTCAGTTTTCTGTAAGTCATATAGACAAAGTAAATATAATTCAGAAATTAGAATTTAGTGTTGTGCAGAACGTTTCTCTCCCATTTTCTCCCCAACCAGTCTCTGTCAATTAATGAGCAAAGAAACTGCATACAAAAATTATCAAAGCAGAGAGAAAATTTCACCAAAATTCTCTTGAGCAGGATGCAGGGATTTTTTATGTGAGGTGACCGAGGGGTGTTTGAGTGTGCTTTCATTCTACAAATCTCTCTGGTGGTCTGTACTCTGCAGCAGAGGTGTCACTAGGTGGGTGAGGGAGGTGCGGACCGCACCCGGGTGACACCTTGAGAAGGGTGACACCCAGAGCTGCTGCGGGAGCTCCCATCTGGCTGGTGCAGAAATGTTGAAGAATATCAGCCCCAGGACAGAACCCTGTGGCACTCCACTCGAAACCTCCTTCCAGTCTGAAGCAGAGCCACCGACGACCACTCTTTGAGTATGGTTTTCCAATCAGTTGTGAATTCACCTGACAGTATTTCCATGTAGTCCGCATTTGACGAGTTTGCTAATCAAAAGGTCGTGGGGGACTTTGTCAAACGCTTTGCTGAAATCTAGATAGATGACATCTACAGCATTTCCACCATCTACTAAGCTAGTGACCCGATCAAAAAAAGAGATGAGATTAGTTTGACAGGATTTTTTCTTGACAAACCCATGCTGGCTCCTACTAATCACAGCACTGTCATCTAGATAGTTGCCAATGGACTCTTTTATTATCTGTTCTAATATCTTTCCCGGTATTGAAGTCAGACTGACCGGCCTGTAATTCCCCGGATCTTCTTTTTTACCCTTTTTAAAGAGCGGGACGACGTTTGCCCATCTCCAATCCTCCGGCACCTCTCCCGTTCTCCAGGATTTCTCGAAGATGATGGCAAGAGGTTCCGAGAGTACATCAGCAAGTTCCTTCAATACTCTGGGATGCAGTTCATCAGGCCCTGGAGATTTGAACTCATTTAGGTTAACTAGGTATTTCCTGACAATCTCCTTATCAATCTTGAACTGCAATCCCGACCCCTTACTGAGATTGCTACCGATGCAAGGTTGCACACTGTTCCCTTTTTGGGAGAAAATGGAGGCAAAATAGGCGTTGAGCAGTTCTGCCTTTTCCTTGTTATCTGTCAACATTTTGCCATCCTCATTGAGCAGCAGTCCCACCATTTCCTTGGTCTTTCTCTTGCTTCGAACATATCTGAAAAACCCCTTTTTGTTGTTCCTCGCTTCCCTTGCCAGCCTCAGCTCATTCTGGGTTTTAGCTTTCCTTACGCTATTCCTGCAAGCCCGAGCCGCTCATCGGTACTCTTCCTTGTTGATGCGTCCTTCCTTCCATTCTTTATACATGCTCTTTTTTATTTTTACCTCCTCCACCAGTCTTCCGTGTAGCCACATTGGCTTTTTCCAATGTCTTCCGTTTTTCTTCCTCTTTGGAATTGTTTGCGATTGCGCTTTTTGTAATACGTTCTTCATGAACTCCCACACTTCTTGGGCTCCTTTTTTCTTTAGTCTATCTAGCCACGGGATCCTACCCATCATTTCCCTGAGCTTGCTAAAATCGGCTTTCCTGAAATCCAAGGTCCATATTTGACTATATCCTTCTTTGGCTTTCCCCAGAATCACGAATTCCAGCATTACATGGTCACTTTCCCCCAAGGTACCGACCGCTTTAATTCCCGTGACCAATTTGTCCCTGTTAGTTAAGATCAGGTCCAGGATTGCCGATCCCCTTGTTCCTTCTTCTACTTTTTGAAAGAGGAAATTATCAGCAAGGCCCATCAGGAATTTGTTGGAGGCTTTGTGCTTCGCAGAGTTTGTCTCCCAGCAGATATCCATGTCTGGAAGGACCCTATAACTCAGAGTTTCTCAATGTGACACTGTCCCACTGTCCCCTATTCCCTCTAAACACTTTCAGAATCTTGTAGTACCTTGCCATAGTAGACTTAGGCATGAGATTTATACCAGCACTGGAGAGACAGAATGAACTATTAACTAAAATTGTATATTAAAGGGATATTTTTAAGGATAGGTGAGAATTTTGATTCAGTTCGCATTTCAAGCAGAATTTATCAAATGTGCACTTTCCGAAACAATATGAGAACAGAAACACAGCCACCCTTAAATATTTGCTTAGAAATTTGTGATGCAGTTTGCCAATATTTTGTAAACAATATTTACAAAAATGCATGTATTGGGGAAAGTTTGCATAAAAATGAATATATGTGTGAAAGTAGCATGCAAAATGCTATATGCAAAATGCAAAATGCAATATGACAAGAAATGCCTTGCAAAAATGTGTAACTTTATTAAAACAGCCTTCCAAAATGTGTACATTAGGGGATATTCACACTAAAATGGAGGAAAATGTTCATCAGCATTTTTTTTTAAAAAAAACCCACAGATTGCTGCAGAAATGTAGAGAACTTAATTTAACATTGGAAAAATGAGAAACTGAGAGAACCAAAATTAACAGATATTTCCATCCCTAGATATTTTATACATGAAGGAATATTGATATATACATTGGGGCTGATGACAGTTTCTAAGCACTCAAGAGACACTGTAGCTGACACCAGCATCTAAGAGGTTTTTTTTACCTCAGGCAAAATTCTCTGGACTTCCATCCCAGTTAAATTCTCTCACAACCTGGTCCCGCTACTGGGTACAATTTGCCTCTGACCTCAAAGCTCCTCCAGTTGTATTTCTGGCTGCTTGGATAGTTCGCCACTCTGAATTCTAAGAACTAGGGCGGGATATAAAATGTTTAAATAAATAAATAAATAAATAAAATAGTTTAGCTAATTTTTAAAGCCTGCTTGTGTAACCTTCTTCTGGTAAGATCTTTGACACAAAGCATCCTCCTAGCCTAACACAGTAACTGGTTCCCTTCTTCTGACCATCACCAGCAAAGTGAAAATCTGGGAAGTATATCTTAATATTCCTGCCTCGGCTGTCTACTTTCACCTCAGTTTTCACTAGTCTTTTCCTCACATCTCCAACATCAACTGACTTTCCCGACTGTCTCCCCACTGACAGTTAACTGCCCATTCTAAACTGGCCAGAACCTCCAGCCAATCAGAGTCTATTGCTTCCCAGTCTAATTAAAATGAATTTACCTGATCCAGACCCTGTATATAAATATTTTAAAATTTAAATCTCTCTCTGTCATCAAGCAGCTACTGCTCAACTGGCATGCAAAATAACAGGAGCACAAGGTCTCAAACTTTGACTGTTACACTCAGACATCAACAGAGATCACAGAAATCTTTTTCAAAACAGACATACACACAGCATTTCTTCATAGTAGTCATGTGTCATGACTATATCTTGTAGGAGCAAATTGCAAAGTTTCTGTGCACTGTGTGAAGAAGTACTTCCTTTTATCTGCCCTGAATCTTCCAACAGTCAGCTTCACTGGATGGGCCCAGGTTCCAGGATTATGGGAGAGGAACAAAAATTTCTCTCTCATCTACTTTCTCCATATCATGCATAATCTTATACACTACGTCATAACCTTTCCTGATAGGGAAGATGCTCCAGCCCCATGATCATTTTGGTCAATCAGCCTCTTCTTGAACCTTTTCAAGCTCTACAATGTCCTTTCTGAGGTGAGGCAGTCACTGTATACAGTATTCTAAGTGTGGTTGCACCATAGAATTATTTATTTATTAAATGTATATCCCACCCTTCCTCCCAGAAGGAGCCCAGGGTGGCAAACAAAAACATTAAAAGCACTTTAAAGCATCTTAAAAACAAAAGACTTTCAAATATATTAAAACAAACATCTTTAAAACCATCTGCTCTGTGTTCCATTCACTCTGTGATGGTCACCTAAGGGCCTTCATGGTTGTTGTGACACCTAAACTTTGGAAGGGCCTCACTTGAAAGACTTGTTTAGTTCTCTACCTGCTCACCTTGTTGGCTATTTCTACATCTACAGGCTTACTCCTATCTGATTTTTTGTGGGGAGAGGGGAGTATGTTGGCTGCTGATCAAGGAGCTGGAGCAACTCCCCTACGAGGAAAGGTTATAAAGTTTGGGGCTTTTTAGTGTCAAAAAAAGGCAAGTTGTGGGGGGGGATATGATAGAGGTGTACAAGATTATGCATGGTGTGAAGAAAGTGGATTGAGAGAAGTTTTTTCCCTTTCTTGTAAATACTAGAATCCAGGCCCATCCAGTTAAGTTGAATGTTGAAAGATCCAGGACAGACAAAAGAAAATACTTCTTCATATAGTACATAGTTAAACTATGGAATTTGCTCCCACAAGAGACAGTGATGGCCATCAACTTGGATGGCTTGAAAAGAGGATTAGACAAATTCATGGAGGATACGGCTATCAATGGCTACTAGCCATGATGACTAGGTTCTACCTACACTGTTGGAGGCAGTATGTGTCTGAATATCAGTTGCTGAGAATCGTGTGGGGAGGCTGCTGTTGCACTCAGGTTCTGTTTCTGGCTCAGTTGGCCATTGTGGAAACAGGATACTGGACTAGATGGGGCCTTTGTTCTGGTCTAGTGGGCTCTTCATATGTTCTTAACTATTAGTAATTTGGGGTTGCATTCAACAGAACATTCTCTCCCTCTCCACCCCCATGTTCTGAGGTTCCCTCCAATCCTCCAGAGCAGATTTGGGGACAGTACTGGGCACATGGAGGGAAGAGAGGGGGGAAATCCTATTACATTAGTGCTAATCTTTGCACTAGCACAGTGGTTTAGTTGAATACAACCTTTGTTTATGAATTCACACAATTTATAAGAACATAAAAAGATTCTGCTGCATGAGACCAAAGGAACATCTGTTCCAGTATCCTGTTCTCACAGTGGCCAACCAGATATCCATGGAAACCTGCACACAGGATATGAGTACAACAGTGTTCTCCTGCAATTCCCAGCAACTAGTATTCCAAGGCATACTGCTCCTTTAAAAGAGGATTAGAAGTGGTATAATTAAAAGTGGTCCATCAAATTTGTAACAGCAGGTTTCCAATGGGGCAATCTTCTCCATCTAGATCCTACCAGGCCTTTTACCACATGGTGAAAATGGAAATGGACTGCCTTCAAGTCAATCCTGACTTATGGCTACCCAATGAAGAGGGTTTTCATGGTAAGCAGTATTCAGAAGGGGATTACCATTTCCTTCCTCTGAGGTGGAGAGGCGGTGACTGGCCCAAGGTCACCCAGTGAGCTTCATGGCTATGTGGGGATTCAAACTCTGGTCTCTCAGGTCGTAGTCCACCACTTTAACCACTACACTACACTGGCTTGAAAATAACCTCATACCTGTGTTTGGTCAGATTCATTCTGGAATTTTTGCCATCTGCATTGTAGCCTTTGCCATTGCTTCTTAGCCCAAAGTTCCCCAATACTTTAAGGAAACATCTGGGTTCCAAAATGTTGGAGAGGTCAGTTAGGAGCTCCCAAGGGTCCTCTCCAATGTCACGGAGATTGCATTGCTCCTGGGTATTTGTAGTTGATGAAGTGGGCTGGACAAAGACTGGAGCACAAGTGGCAGAAATTTTGCTCTGAGGCCCACCAAACATGTGTTAGTATGCATAATTTCGCTTACCACATGGTGGTGAATGCAGCAAAGAAGTTCTTACTTTATTGTACCCATCACGTCCTCAAGGAGTCAACTAGCAGAGTAGTGCCGTGTGGTCCAGAGATTAGTTAACCCTGGATTTGGGAGATGGGCCTCTGGAACACAGTGACTAGCTGTATGTAGCTTGCAAGACACTTTGAGGACATAGTTGTTGACTTCATAGTGACTTAGATGCCACTATTGCAGTTAGGTCAGTTGAGTTTTCCAATACATCTGGCCCAGTGTTATGGGATCATTTCCAGTTGATGTGACCTGATTTTGTGGACAGGATACTTTCTACAATGCATCTGACTACTTGCCCTCTGGACCCCTGCCCTGCCTGGCTGATTAACACTAGCAGGAACAGAGTGGCCTGGTGGGTCCAGGGTATTATGGACGCATCATTGCATGATGGGGGAGGTGTCTGCTGTCTTTAAAGAGACAATGGTGCTGCAGCTTCTTAAAAAGCCCACTCTGAACCCAATGGTGTGTAACAACTACTGGCCAGTTACCAATTTCCTGTTTTTGGGGAAAGTGGTGGAGAGGGTGGCAGTGGAGCAACTGCTGATGTTTCTGGTGACACCAAGCAACTGGTTCCACTTCAAACTGAGTTTAAGCCTGGTTTTGCAATTGAATCAGCTTTGACTGCCCTGATGGATGACCTGTATCAGGAGAGGAACAGGGGGAATGTGCCCTGTTACTTTTACTCAGTTTCTCAGTGGCTTTTCATACCATGGATCATGGTATCCTCCTGGATGCAGCTGTTTAAAATGTATTTTGAGTAGCCAGTCATTTTAATGATTGTTTTGTATTGCCTTTGAATGTTGTATGCTGCTGTATACCACCCTGATGTTTTGTGAGAGGGTGGTGAATTATTATTATAATAAAAAGGGAATAGCATCTACTGGGCAGAAGCTATCTAACACTTTTGGGTCCAGGGAGGTCATCTTGAGGAAAGGCCATACCACCATTTTCTCAAGGCTCATCAAGACTTCTCTCCATCTCACTGTTCCACAATGAGATGAGAGACTTGGCAGAAATGTTGATCATGATAGTTGGAAAATCCCCTAGAGCATTCAGGAAACCACTGGATTCCATAAGTCTCTGTGGGAACTTAATGGGTCTCTCACCCCTGCAGAGGGGCACTGCCACTGCCAGACAAAGCCTCACCAGGTCTGTCCATGACAACAGGGTCACGCATGCACACACACATCAACAGTACAGAGTCTTCACATCCTGTTGCAAAGACCAGATTAAGAGTATGGATTGGTCCTTTGATGTATTGAAACAGCCCCAGCCCGTGGTTGTCATGGAGGCCATAAAATCCCAAGCCAGAACCATGGTTGTTCAAGTCCCCCAACACTACAGTGGGGGACCACTATCTCTGAGATCACCTTCATCAGCTCAGATAGGGAAGTTGTTGGACAAAAGGGCGGGTGGTACACCAACAGGATTCCTGTTCTGTCTCTCAGTGCCAGTACCATGAACAGGCCATCAACTCCAGTCACAGGGCAGACTAACTTCCTGGTGAATATGTTGGAACTCTTATGAATGACAGTGACTGCCCCCACCCTTTCCTCCAGTCATGGATGGTGCAGGACTAAATATCTGGGTGGGCAGAGCTGGGTTAGAGCTCACCCACCCAGCTCACCCACCCAAGTTTCAGTGATATAAACCAGGTCAGCCATTTCCTACATGTTTAAATCACAGAGCATCGTTTCAGGACCAACCTGGAATTAATCAACAGATTAGAGGGGTAACTGGCATGCTCACCCAAATTCTGCAAATTGGGAGGCAGCTGAGAAGGCGTGATAATGTTAAGCCCAGGGGTGTAGTCATCCAGGAACTCAGGGTTTTTTAGACCCCTTAGTTGTTTGAGAGCAAGATCCCAGCAGGTCCCTATGTCTCCAGCATCATAAGATCAGCATGAAATGAGAGTGCGTTTGCCACTGAGAAGAGTCTTCTAACATGCTACCTTGTCCTTTCTTGTTGATTTGGAGTCAATCAGAGTGAAAGGAGGTGAGTCAACCACTGAGAAGACTGTTCTCAGAGGCTAACACTCTCCCCTTTCATGCTTATTGGCTCCTAGGGATGTCTGCATTAACAAGGATCTCATTCTCAACCCACAAAAAAAAGATGGGAGAGGGCGTGACTATGACTATCATGAAGGGACCCTGCACTTCTGAATTTGCCACTATACTACTGGTTAAGCTGAACATTGTCCCTTCTGTTAGAACGAATTGGTTGCCTCCCAATGCCATATCAATCCCTTCCCATAACTACCAGGATGGCAGCTACCTGTCCCCTCTCCTCCCCACATACATTCACAAAATGCATTATATATATAATGGGGAAAGCTCCTGGCCAAGATATGATCCCTCCAGATCTTTACCAGGCTTTCTCATTTTGGTGGTGTCCTATTCTTGCAACCCTTTTTACTAAAATAAATGAATCTGGATGTATTCCAACTTGTTGGAAAACAAGTATAGTGGTTCCCATATTCAAAAAAGGTGATCCAGCTATTCCCATAAATTATAGACCCATCAGTCTGCTGGATGTTGCAGCTAAGTTATATGGACGTTACCTTTTAAATAAACTGTCAGACTGGGAAAAGGAACATCCTATTATAGCTGATGTCCAGGCGGGCTTTAGGGAAGGATCTAGTACAATCGATCAAGTGTTTATCCTGCAACATCTTATTAGGAAAGTTAAAAAAGGACCGCTCACATCACTTTATCTAGCTTTCATCGATTTCACAGCCGCATTTGATTCGATAGACCGTTCCCTACTATAGACGAAATTAGATAAAGCTGGTATCGACAAACGATTGCTGTGGCTCATTCAATCACTCCATCACGACACTTTTATCAGAATCCGCCTTGGTCTAAATGGTTCCCTTTCCCACAAGATTCCCGTTTCGAAAGGAGTCAAGCAGGGATGCATCTTGGCCCCTTTTTTATTTAACTTTTTTATTAATGACATCGTTTCAACAATGACTTCCCCAGCTTTTTTCCCACCTTCGGTTAAGGAGAGGAAAATCCCAGTTCTTTTGTACGCAGATGATTTAGTTCTTCTGTCTCAAAACAGGATAGGCCTTAAGCGTATGCTACTTTCCCTCCTAGAATTTAGTGATGCACATTTGTTACATATTAATTATTCTAAGTCCAAAATAATGGTGTGTGGAAAAAATAGTAGATCTAAATACACTTGGCACCTAAATGGTCGTCATTTAGAACAGGTAAATACCTTCAAATATTTGGGTATCCACATTAATAACAACTTGACATGGTCCCACCATTTAGCATACATTAAGTTGCTTGCAATTAAGACTCTAGGACAACTGAAAAAAAAATTTATTCCAGAGGTGGCCAATTGGTAAGACCATTCTTCAATCTATATGTGGTAAAATTTCTCCCAATGATCTTATATGGTTCCGAAATCTGGGGCCCCGTCTTACGCCTTGCCCTAGAGAAAATCCAAAATACCATATTTAAACAAATCCTGGGCTTACCGAAAGGCACCTCTGCAACCCACGTTAGAGCTGAACTCAAGTTACCCACTTTAAAGGCCAGAATAGATCTGGCGTCCCTACGCTATTGGCGGAAATTATCAACAATTAACTCACGTTCCTTTATCAGGCTTTGCTGGGAGGAACAGTTGCAAAATGGGGGTTGGGCAACTCATTCTTCCATCCTAGCTACTTATTATGATTTAACAGATAATCTCCTTAATAATCTTAATTGCAGGGCACTCCGTAACCAGATCTTTGATTTTGAGGCTCAACAAGACAGTGCAGTTATTTCTACAGCACGCTTTTCTCCCTGGTTCCCACTCTTTAAAACCAACTATGAGTGGGCTCCTTACCTTGATATTCTAACAAAGGCCTCTCTTCGTAGAGCCTATACGGAATTAAGATTCCAGGTTATGCCCTCTGCGAATTTGCAGAGTAGATACCTTGGAACCCCATATGCCGAACGCCTATGTGTTTCAGGATGTAAGGTACCGGAAGATTTAATGCATTACATGCTAATCTGTCCTTTATTCAGTGCCCCAAGAGGCAAATTCCTAGCCCTGTTGCTTCACAGGAATAAAGACTTAACCGAGTCTCAGAGCGTGGTTTTTCTCTTATCCTTGGATCAACCACACATAATAATTGCTACTGCAAATTTTGCTCTGGTGGCAAAGAAACTTAGAGCCAGTTATGTTAAAAATTTATGATTAATATATGTATTAAAATTTTAATTTGAGTCATTCTTATGCTGAGTTTTATGTATCATACTATACACTGTTTATGCATTTTTATGTTTGTGACTCTTCTGTAACAGCCTATGGCTATATACAGTTTCAATAAACTAAAACTATAATAATACTAATAATACTAATACTAATATGAATAATAATAATAAATTAAACATGCAAATGGACATTGGCTATATATGTAATAACTTAATATTTCCCAATTAGGCAAAAAAACCTACCAAGGCAAAACACTTACCAATTCACCAAATGAAAATTCTCAATACTTCTAGAGAATAGGAATAACCAAATGCCTCTACCCACATAAACAGAAACCTTAAAATACAAGAACTTCATTATACTTTATGAAAAATCAGTACAATACAGATATAATACAGTCTTTTTTTACTCCTGCTTGGAAGTACTGTGAAAAATAGTATAAAGACTGACAAAGTGCATAATAATCAGTAGAGGTAAACAGTTAAAGTGCATACCGTTCCTAGCAGTTTGATGGTATTATACAGTCACAAGAGTGGCTGTATACTATGGCCAGCATGGATTTTTTGCATTCCGCAATGTTAAATTAAAAATACCCTCCATGCCATTCTGATGCTTCTCATAAACTCATTTCAAAACAAAACCTGAACTCAGAACAACTTGCTTAACAACCCTCTAAATTTTCATGGCGATATATAAAACAGTCAGAGAGAATTGAGAGTTCAAAATGTAAAAAGAGAGGGGGGAAAACCCAGAACCCTCTTGGACTTTTTCTGTCAGAGTTCTCATAATTTGTTGAAATTAATTAAAAATCAGCCATGTTCACTGAATTCCTGTATTCCTATTACTGACCTTGTCCCATACTCTGACCTTCATCTTCTGCAGTTTAAAAGTTAAAAAAATACCTGGCTGATTTTTAATTAATTTAAGAAATTTTACATTAAACTCAATGATAGCATTGGGCATGCTCCGTAAAAACCAACTGTCAGTGTGTTCTAAAAGCCAGACTCACAGCTGCTTGGCTTGGCTAAACAGGGGGCCACACCCACACCAGACCTTTATTTCACTTGAGATAGTCATGGCTTCCCCCAAAGAATCCTGATAAATGCAGTTTCTGAAGGGTGCTGAGAGGAGAATTGAGAGTTCAAAGTGTAAAAAGAGAGAAAAAAACCCTAGACCTCTGTTGGATTTTTTGTCAGTGGACTTATAATTTGTTGAAATTAATTAAAAATCAGCCATGCTCACAGAGTACCTGTACTCCTATTACTGACCTTGCCCCATACTCTGACCTTCATCTTCTGCAGATTAAAAGTTTTTTAAAAGCATGGCTGATTTTTAATTAATTTAAGAAATGTAACATTGAAGTCTATTATAATGTTGGGCATGCTCAGTAAGAACCAGCCGTCAGTGTTCTAAAAGTCAGACTCACAGCTGCTTGGCTTGGCTAATCAGGTGGCCACACCCACACCAGACCTTTATTTCACTTTAGACAGACATGGCTTCCCCCAAAGAATCCTGGGAAGTGTAGTTTGTGAAGGGTGCTGAGAGTTGTTAGGAGACTCCTATTCCCCTGACAGAGTTCCAGTGGCCAGTGGTTTAACAGTCAGCCCCTCTTGTAGCTTTGTGAGGGGTATAGGGCATCTCCTAGCAGCACCCTTCAAAAACTACACTTTCCAGGATTCTCTGGGGGAACCCATGATTGTCTAAAGTGAAATAAAGGTCTGGTGTGGATGTGACCAGGGACAGCTTTGGTTTAAATTTGGGTGGGAGGCTACATGTGCCTGCCGTAGAACAAAAGAGGAGGGTGCCAACCTGGCATGTATAACCGAGACCTGGGTGGCTGATCAGGGAGGAGTTGCTCTTTCCCAGCTTTGCCCACCCGGGTATTTGGTTCAGCACTGTGGTAGATCTGAGGGCTGGGGAGGGGGGGTCGCTGTGGTGTATAGGAGTTCTTTTCCTCTCACCAAGCACCCTGTCCAGACGGTGACTGGTTTGGAATGTCTCCACCTTGTGTTGGGCCAGGGAGACAGACTAGGAATACTGTTGGTGTACCGTCCACCTTGCTGCCCAACAGCTTCCTTAGCTGAGCTGACAGAGATAGTCTCAGAGGTCCTTTTGAGGTCCCCTAGACTTTTGGTACTGGGGGATTTCAACGTCCATGCCGAGGCTGTCTTATCTGGTGCAGCTCAGGACTTCATTGCCTCCATGACAACAATGGGGCTGTCTCAATTTTCTACTGGCCCAACACATGTGTCGGGACATACTCTCGATTTGATCTTCGCCACTGGACATGGAGATGGTGATCTGATGGTGGGGTGTTTTTCATCTACCCCATTGTCATGGACAGATCACCGCTTGCTGAGATTTAGACTTACAGTGGCTCTTTCCCTCTGCAAAGGTGGAGGATCTATTAAGTTGATCCGCTCCCGGAGCCGGATGGATCCTGTAGGTTTTCAGAGGGCTCTGGGAGATTTTCCGGGTGATAGGACTGGTGCTCCTGTCGAGGCCCTGGTCGCACTGTGGAATACAGAAATGACCCGGGCTATTGACACGATCGCTCCCGCGCGCCCCCTTCGCTGTAGAGCTCATACAGCTCCGTGGTATACCCCGGAGCTGAGAGCGATGAAACATGAGAGGAGGAGGCTGGAGTGCAGATGGAGGAAAACTCCCAGTGGATACAATCATGCCTTGGTAAGTGCCACCAATAAGTTGTATACAAAAGCGGTAAGGACAGCAAAGAAGCTCTATTTTGCTGCCTCTATTAGATCATCTTTAAGCTGCCCAGCGGAGCTTTTTAAAGTCGTGTGAGGGCTCTTACACTCTGGCCCCCATGATACTATGGAAACATCTGAGACCCGCTGTAATGAAATTGCTGGACACTTTCAAGATAAGATTGCATGTATCCGCAGGGACCTTGACTCTGATGTTGTGACAGATGAATCCATTGAAGTGTCCGTAGCACGGCCTTGTCTTTCTTTATTGGATGAGTTTCAGTTGGTGCAGCTCGAGGAAGTGGACAAGGTGCTTGGAATGGTTCGGGCGACCACATCTGTTCTGGATCCTTGCCCATCTTGGCTAGTGAAAGCTGGCAGGGCTGGAACCACCGGTTGGGCCAAGGAGGTGGTTAATGCCTCCTTGAGGGAGGGAGTGGTCCCTGGTAGCCTCAAGGAGGCAGTAGTGAGACCTCTTTTAAAGAAACCCTCCTTGGACCCAGATAATTTAAACAACTATAGACCGGTGGCGAATGTCCCTTTTTTGGGCAAGGTTTTGGAGCGGGTGGTTGCCAGCCAACTCCAGGCGCTCTTGGATGAAACCGATTATCTAGATCCGTTTCAATCTGGTTTCAGGCCCGGTTTTGGCACCGAAACAGCCTTGGTCGCCCTGTATGATAACCTGTGTCGGGAGAGGGACAGGGGGAGTGTGACTCTGTTGATTCTCCTTGATCTCTCAGCGGCGTTTGATACCATCGACCATGGTATCCTTCTGAGGAGACTCGCGGAGTTGGGTGTCGGGGGCACTGCTTGGCAGTGGTTCCGCTCCTACTTCGCGGATCGTCACCAGATGGTAGTGCTTGGGGAACATCAGTCGACACCATGGACTCTCCATTGCGGAGTCCCTCAGGGGTCGGTTTTGTCCCCCATGCTTTTCAACATCTACATGCAGCCGCTGGGTGCAGTCATCAGGAGTTTTGGAGTGCGTTGCCATCAGTATGCTGATGACACGCAGCTCTATTTCTCCTTTTCATCTTCTTCAGGTGAGTCTGTTGATGTGCTGAACCGTTGCCTGACCACGATAATGGACTGGATGAGAGCTAATAAACTGAGACTCAATCCAGACAAGACCGAGACATTGTTGGTGAATGCCTTCCCTGCTCAGATGGTGGATGTTAACCCTGTTCTGGATGGGGTTACACTCCCCCTGAAGGAACAGGTACGTAGTTTGGGGGTTCTTCTCGACTCTTCCCTGTCTCTCGAGGCCCAAGTGGCCTCGGTGGCACGGAATGCGTTTTACCATCTTCGTCTGGTAGCCCAACTACGCCCCTATCTAGACAGGGACGACCTCGCCTCCGTTGTTCACGCTCTGGTAACTTCAAGATTGGATTACTGTAATGCGCTCTACGTAGGGCTGCCCCTGAAGACAATTCGGAAGCTTCAGCTGGTGCAGAACGCAGCTGCCAGACTACTGACGGGGACCAGTCGGTCTTCGCATATAACACCTGTCTTGGCGCATCTGGACTGGCTTCCTATTTGCTTCCGGATGAGATTCAAGGTGCTGGTTCTTACCTATAAAGCCTTACACAGCGTGGGACCTCAATACCTTGTGGAACGCCTCTCTCGATATGAACCTACCCGTTCACTTCGTTCAGAATCTAAGGCCCTCCTCCGGGTACCAACCCATCGGGAAGCCCGGAGGGTGGTTACTAGATTTAGGGCCTTTTCTGTGGTGGCCCCTGAGTTGTGGAACAGCCTCCCCGAAGAGGTACGCCTGGCGCCTACACTTCTATCTTTTCGGCGCCAGGTAAAGACCTTTTTATGCTCCCAGGCATTTTAATTTTCTTAACCATTTTAATCTTTTAATCCGTATTTTTAATTTTTGTCGTATTGTGTTTTTGTAGTGTTTTTTTGTTGTTTGTTTGTATGTTTTTATGATTTTTATTATGATATATTGTATTTTATCTTGTTTGTTCACCGCCCTGAGAGCTATTCTGCTAAGGGCGGTATATAAATTGAAATAATAAATAAAATAAATAAATAAAAGGTGAGGAAAACCCTGAAAAACAATGATACTACTTACCGTGTTTTCCTTTTGGAAAGGAAAGGGGCTTCCCCTCTGCCCAATGCCCACCCACCCTACCTCCTCCCCTCCCCCTGTCCTCCCCCTTCTCCCCTTCTCTCCCCCTTATCTCAGAGAGAAGGTCAGGTCTCCTGCTCCCCTGGTGCATTCACTATAGCTGCCCAATTTCCCTGCTTTTTAAAGTTTGATAGAAATATCTGTTGGCTATAGGTACGTTCTTATACCGCAAGGTGTTTTTTTGCCTACTAGTGAATATTATTGCAGAAAGTGCATATTTGATAGATCCTTTAAAACTGAATTGAATCAAATTTCTTCTTCATCCGTAGTTGCTGTGGTGCTAAATTTTGGGAGCTGACTGCATAAGCTGAAAGTTTCTTCCAAGATCTGATAGTCAATTGCATGAGTGAGACGTGACAAGTCCCCTGTTCTCTAACTTGAGGCCAGTGTACTCTTGCCAAAGTTCAATAGCATTCTGCCTCGTATTAGTGTAAATGAAAACTCTTATTACACTAAATCCATGTCTAAGAAATCACGAGGCTAATACTAAACTGACTGCAGTTTTGCTGAGATATGTACGACTCTGTGTGCTTCATAAACATGAACATTCCCTCTCTTTTTTATTAAAATGTTGCTCTGGATGCTAATTGCAGTGATGTTTATGGACTAGTTGACCTCTGTGTTTTCCAAGAGTTACCATGAAATTAAAAAAAAAATCCTTTGAAAAATGTTATAGGAGGGGAAAGGCAAAACAGTTCTGAAGAGTTTAATTGAAGACAGGGCCAGTTCACAAATGGGCCAGGCATTTAGATTCCGCATGCAGCAGTCTGTGAAAATGAACCTTAGGCCCATCATGCATATAACCTTTAATGAGAACCATATGCACATAAATGCCGACTCCTCAGTTACTTTAAAGTATCATTCCAAGCTAATAGTAAATTCCAAGCTAATAGTAAATACATGCAAACAAGAGAGAATCGGGGGGTCCTGTGATGTCCTTATATGTTAAAACCTGTAAATATGGTAAGTGCGGGTTTATTAAGGGATATATGGTAAGTGAATTGAATGAGAAGGGGAAAGCATGGGTTGGAAGGCTGGAGGATGCTGGATGATGATTGGCTGAGTGTTTGAATGGCTGAAGGTATAAAAGGGAGGATGACAGTTGAGAGGGGGTCGGTTGGTGAGAGTCGTTAGTGGAGAGTTATTTGGATGGGTTGGTTGGCAGAGTTCTGAGGGAGGGTTGGATTACATTTGGCTGATATTTAGACAGTATATATATGACCAGAAACATAAAGAGTGACATTATATGAAACCATACGCTTGTTAAACATTCCTAAAGTAATCTTGTTATTTCCTGGTGTTATCAAATAAATACTTGTATTGGTTTACCAAAAGCCTGATCCTTGGCTGAGAATACCCAGACCAGAAGGGAGGGCAGGGTAATTACCAAGGCTGAAGGGAAACTGTATCATATGGTGGCAGCGGTGAAGGGAGATATTGTAACAACGTCAAGTATCCAGAGCAACCCAGGATTGTATGCTTTATAGACAAAGATACAAGGGGGTTGTGGACAGCAAGGGCACCCAGACACAAAGTAACAAGCTAAAGAGAGACTGAGGCAAAGTCTCTAGCAGTATTATTTACAGGGAGTGGCTGGTGGTGCTGCCTAGCAGTGGGATCTTGAGAGATCTGTGCTAGAGTGGAGTGAGAAAAAATAAAAATGACAATCCTGACTGGTGGTGTCCTGAGGTGGTGCCTAGTGAAAGGCTGTAGCCACAAGCAGGTGGGAACCTGACAGGTGGAGCCAAAGGTGGGAACGTCACAGGTCCATCCACATGATCAGCGATGGCAGCCCTGTAGCCAGCCTTCTTTTTTAGGTGGGGCAGCCACATTTCTAGGTGGGGCACAGGTGGTAGAGGGGAGAGCTGCATAGTACCAGCTATTCTCCTCCCCCCATCGGTGGAGAGGATATGAGGATCAGGCCAGGGAAATCATAGAATCACAGAATAGTAGAATTGGAAGGGGCTCATAAGGCCATTGGATCCAACCCCCTGCTCAGCGCAAGAATCCAAATTAAAGCATACCCGAGAGGTGCCTGTCCAGCTGCCTCTTGAAGGCCTCCAGTGTTGGAGATCCCATCAGCCCCCTACGGAATTGGTTCCATTGTCATACCACTCTAACAGTTAGGAAGTTTTTCCTGATGTTCAGTCGAAATCTGGCTTCCTGCAACTTGAGCCCATTATTCCATGTCCTGCACTCTGGAGTGACTGAGAAGAGATCCTGGCCCTTCTTATGTGACAATCTTTCAACCACTTGAAGAGTGCTATCAGTCTTCTCTTCTCAAGGCTAAATATGCCCAGTTCTTTCAGTCTCTCCTCATAGGAGAAGGGAACCTTCCCCCTCACTCCTCCATGCAGAGTGTGTTAACGTACATAATGGACTATATAAAGGTCAAGTTAACAGACAATTTAATATTAAATGACTGGCATATTTTTCATTTTATAAGAAAAACAAATGTTGAGGGTTGTGACGTCCTTCTCTGGTTCTCCCTGTCAGGTTCCCACCTGCTTGTGGCTACTGCCTTTTACTAGGCACCACCAGGGATACCACCAGTCCGGACCGTCCTTTATATGGTTTCTCACTCCGCTCTAGCACAGATCTCACTAGATCCCCCTGCTAGGCAACACCACCAGTCACGTCCTATAACCAATACTCCCAGAGACTTTGCCTGAGTCTCTCTCTAGCTGGTTACTTTTGTGACTGCGTGCTTATGCTGTTCCCAACCCCCTTGTATCTTTGTAGATAACACATACAACTCTGGGTTGCTCTGGATACTTGAATTGTTATTATTCCTCCCTTCACCGCTGCCACCATTAGATACTGTTTCTGTTCAGCCTTGGTAATTACCTTGCCCTCCCTTCTGGTATGTATATCCCCCAGCCAAGGATCAGGCCTTTGGTAAACCAAATAAGTATTTATTAAATATCAGAAATAACAAAATTAGTTTTAGAATGTTTCACAAGTGTATGGTTTCATCTATTCCTGTTTTGTACTTGACTTATTATTAATCAGAACTCCAACTCCCTCTTTCTCCACACTCCTGACCTCCACCCTCAAACACCTCTTTCTCCACACTCCCAACATCCACCCAGATTCAACTGTCATTCTTCCATTTATACTCCCAGCCATTCAAACATCCAGCATTCTACTGCTCATGTACTCCCCCTCCTCTTTAACTCCACTTACCATATGTCTTCTATATAAACTGCACTTACCATATTTACACTATAAGCAGGAACATCACAAGGGTACAGTGAACAAGGGGATACCAAAAACAAACAAAACAGTTTATGCTATAACTAAGAAGTTAAAAACGAGTGTCAAGTTTGTTTTTCTCAAAAATTCAGTTTTAATCTTGTATCACGACAACACTAATACAATAAATCAGGTTGAACATTACAATGCAACCATAGTCAAGCATTTAAGGAGAGTGGTATCGAGCACAATGTGCATAACTTTCATATTGAAGCCAATGAGACTGAGTTCCTAACTTTGCAAAATATTTACTGGATAATAAACGTTCGTAAACTTGTAAAAATGCTGGATAAACATGCAAGAAAGCTTTCTGAATGGTGTTTCACAATACAGTACACCTTTTCAGAGAGAGTAAACAACATGCATAGCACTTAAAAATCATACTTTAGAACAGTGGCAGCTTTCAATTTTTCCTGGAAGCAAAGTAAGGTAAAAATTTACCAAAATTACAGTTAGCTGTCCTTTCTTCTTCAAATGTAAGAAAAACCAAATTTGCTAAACACTTGTAAGTCACTGGAAGTCTCTGCGTCTGACTGATCTGAGTTAGAACTGAAAATGTTGATTTACAGATGGCTGTGATACAGACAAAAGTGAAAAGGCATCATGCTGAGCTACATTTATTGGGAAAAGCAGAAATTAGGCCTGAGTTATAGCCTAGATGGCTGGCCAGCCAGCCAGCTAGCTAATTATAGTGTACACAGCAATATTTCTGTTCCTCTAGAGCTGTTTTTGTCCTTTGCCATCAAGTACTCAAGGAAAAGAAGAAAAAATAGTCACTATGATTGTGAATATAGTAAGTGCTTTAAAAGGGTGACTTAAAGTAGCCATTTTTTCAGATCACTTTATCTCTTTATTTTACCCTGTAGCAATAAGAACCCAATCCTGCTCCATTAATTATAATAACTTCAGAATAAAGAAACAGTTCTTACTGCAGGCAAACAAACACCTTTATCGCTGTCTGGGTAGAGAACACAACTGAAACTGAAACTGAAAAGGAGAGCAAAGGAAAGTTCAAGGGATGAAGTCTATCTCTAGCCCATAATACAAACTGTCTGCCATGTCATGAAAGATGAAAAAATGAGAAACAGAGAGAACCAAAAAGTGACAGATCTTTCTGTCTCTAAGAACTCAAAGTACAAAATGTTTAGAAACAAGCAGACCTAACTTTACTTAAAATAAAAAAGAGAAAAAGAACAAACACCAAAATACTTTCATACAATGGGCTTTCACCTACTAGTAGTTTTTAAAATATTTATTTTTCACACTATCCTTCTCCTCTGTGTATTGTATTATTGAGCCCACCCAGCCCATTCCCATCCCTTGCTTCAAGCAGTAGATCATTCTTCCACTTAGACCTCTTCCATACATCAAGCAAGCATTCGCCCATTATAGTACGACTGGACTTTTCTGAAATGGCTGTGGAAGGGTCAGGATTAAGAACTAACCTACTAAGATGGAAATATCAAGATAGGCCTACAGTTTTGCAGCAATGAAAATGCGATATGCTGGCAATGATTGTTGTGATACATGCATTCTCTGGAAACTTTAAAGCTGTGAATAGTCATGATGGTATTTATTTACTTGCTCTGAATTTTAAGCTGCCTTTTAAGTATTTTGGGTGAGATCAAGTAGTATGAGTGAGCATTCACTCATGCAACAGGGCTCCTCTGTCCATTCTTTTCTGCGGCAGACTGCTCTCCATCCCCCCCCCAATCTGCTCCAGAGAGATGAGGGACCCTCTGGTGCAGATTTTGTGGGTATGAATGGGGAACGAGAAAAACCTGAAGTACAGTTGGATAAGTGGTTTTCCTTTTCACAAACACAGACAACACTGGACATCACCCTGTAATTTTAATTTTAATGTTTGCATTTTTGAAGTGGCTGTTTGCTGCCTCATGACTTGGTGAAAGGTGGTACAGAAATCTCTTAATTAAAAAATAAATATTTGAGGGATTTATACCCCACCCTACAACAAAATTTGCAGAGTACAACTAGATGGTAGAATAAGATGGCTACTGGGCCAAGTTCAAGGTTCTAGTTTTGGTATAAAAACCCTAAGCAGCTTGGGACCGGGATACCTGAAAGATCATCTTACCCCTTATATACCCAGTCAATCATTGCGCTCTGCAGGTGAGGACCTACTGCAGATATCATCTTATCAGGAGGTCCACTCCGCACAACATAGAAAACGGACCTTTAGTGTAGTGGCACTACCCTTTGGAATTCCCTCCCCTTAAATATTAGACAGGCACTATCTCTGTTATCTTTTCAACACATATTGAAGACTTTCCTCTTTCAACAAGCCTTTTAAGTAGAGACCTTATCCCAGTCTGCATCTGTGCTGGAGTTCTTTTTAAGATGTTTTTAAAGTTTTTTTTAAAAAAGATGCTTTGTTTTATTGTGTTTTAAATATGTTTTGTTTTAATATGTTTTAAAGTCTTTTGTTTTTAAGATGTTTTAAAGTACTTTTAGTGTTTTTGTTGGCCCCCCTGGACTCCTTCTGGGAGGAAGGGTGGGATATAAATTTAATAACTAATTAACTAAATAAATAATATGGCTTTACATTCAAGCATGATTTAAGCATTATTTGAAAATGCAGATACATTTTTATCAGACATCACACATGCCCCCACATTAGCTAAATGCAAAACATATCTAAAATATTTTTAATACAAGTATATATAAACTTTCTATAAGATTTTTTTAAAGAAATTAACAGGCTAAACAGAAGGACAAGAAAGAGAGAAATAAGCTAACTAGGCAATTAGAATTGTACATATTTTCTTACTGTTTATATTCAAAAATATACGTATCATTTATATTACTCTAATATAATATAACCTATATTAGATTCTAATATTATTTATATTATATTATCTTTCATTTGTTAGTGGTGTGTTGATATTATTTAGTCTGGCTGATTAATTAATGATTATTTATTTATTTAACAGTATTTCTATGCTGCTTTTCTGGGCAAGCCCATCCAAAGTGGCCTACAACAGTTTAAAAACCCACAATGGGTGAACAACAAACAAATTATTAATAAACAAGCAAATAAAAACAAAGTAAAGCCGCATCATCAGTAACAGCCAGTGTGCCAATGGCCAGGAATGATGGGAGCTGTAGTCCAGCAACATCTGGAGTGCACCACTTTGGCTACCCTTGATTTATAGTGTATTGAATGTTTTATTACTATTGAATTATAGTTTGCCTTGATGCTTCAGTGTAAGGCAATAATAAATGCATTTGAAATAACAATTAATTGTAGCAAAATAAACTAGCCATGCAGCTCACAATTAAAAGAGCAATCCTATGCTACTTTGGATAAAATTAAAGCCAATTGGGAAGGAAAAGAAGCCAGATTTCAACTGAACAGGGAAAAAATCCTAACTGTTAGAGTGATACAACAATGAAAGCTGTGGGCTCTCCAACAATGGAGGCCTTCAAGAGGCAGCTGGACAGCTGTCTGTCGGGTATGCTTTAAGTTGGATTCCTGCATTGAGCAGGCATTTGGACTCAATGGCCTTATAGGCCCCTTCCAATTCTACTATTCTAGATTCTATTTTTTTTTAAAAAAGAAACTAGCAAGAAGAAAGGGGGGGCAAAAAGTTGCCCATACCTTCTGACGTGGCTGGTGTGAACCCAGAGGGCTAGGAAGTGGTGGTACCTCTGCCACAAACTCTCCCTCCTGCTTCAACCTCTGTAGATTGCTCTATCCTGTATCTTAGGCAACATAGGATTGCAGCTGAGCAACCAGATCCTATGCATATTTAAATCCCTTTAAATTAAATGTAGCTTACTCCCAAGTCAGTGTGTATAGGAATGCAGCCATATTAGCATATCAATGAAGAAATCCACTTCTGGCTCAAAATACATTGGGATAAATTATCTTCTTCATAGCATTAAATATTTGTGCACCTTTGTGATTTGACACTTGTCTTGTTTGTCTTACCACATGAAATTAATATAGAGTTAGCAATATCTAGGTCTATACTAATCATATGAACAGACCCTTGTTGCCCTTTCTGTGGCTTACTGCCAGGGAAACAGTAGATCTCACTCCCTGAAGACTTTGACTTTACGCTGTGCACACTGAATGCGACTGCACATTGCTCCTTTGGTGGCATGTTCCATTACTCTGCAGGGGCTTAAGGCAAAGGGATATCAGGTCTGGAAGGTCACATTATTGAAGTACTTACATCTGTGTTACCCCACAGAGTGTGTAGGAGTAACACAACAACAAATACATCCTTTGTCTTTCTCCAAAGATACGTGCAGTCAGTCTCGCATGTAACTTTCCCTTCATATACAACTCATTATTTACATTCTCTTTCTCCATTGTTTTCCACAATGCTGTCTTTTCTCTTTATAACACAAACTGTCAGTAACATGAGAAAAGCTCCAGAAGGCATTTGTTGCTTACAATGCAACCTATACTGCAGAAGTAGAACATTTGCTTAATTTTACTGTGTTTGCCTTGGGGAAGCATAAACAAACTACACACCATGAATTCATGAAACGTGATCCAGAACTTTAAGAGAATGTGGAGACCGCGCTATGAAGCTGCAGAATGCATACTATTATGCCATTATTTAGCCAAAGGCAAGTTACTCTAGTACAGCATTTCCCAAATGTCTGATGGCTGAGGCACACTATTCTGAATAGTGTATATTCATATGTATAGCTGAAAAGGTTTTCACAACACACACTGGAAAATGCAGCTTTAACAAGGTCCTCAGTTTTTCTTAATACTGCCCATTAGCCTGAGGCTGAGTACACACCGTACATTTATAGCACAAAATGTTCCCCAAATAATCCTGGGAACTGTAGTTTGTGAAGGGTGTGGTGAACTGTAGCTCTGTGAGGGGTAAACTGCAATTCCCAGGATTCTTTGGGAGAAGTCGAATGCTTCAGATGTGCTTAAAATATATGGTGTGTACTAGGGATGGAAAGATCTGTCAGTTTTGATTCTCTCAGTTTCTCATTTTTCCAATCTTAAATCCCATTCTCCACATTTAAAAAAAATTCTCCAACATTTTAGTGCAAATTTCTCCTAATAAACACATTTTCATAGGCAGTTTTGACTAACGTACACATTTTTGCAAGCAATTTCTCATCATATAACACATTTTTGTATGCTATTTTCACTTGTATATTCATTTTTATGCACACTTTCCCCTAACATATGCATTTTTATAAACATTGGCTGGTTGGTGAACCACATCGCAAAATTCAAATAACTGCAAATTTTGAAGGATGGCTGCGTTTCGGTTCTCATATTGTTTCAAAAAGTGTGAATTTGGTAGATTTGGCTTGAAATGCAAACTAAATTGAATTTCTCACCCATTCCTAATGCGTACACAGCATTACATTCATAGGATATATACTAATCAAGTCTGAATCAGAGAGGTCATATATGCTAGACAACATTTGGCCCAACAATCTTGCAGTCTGCCACAGAGGAAAGGAATAATGAAAAAAATAGGTCCTCTCACTTTGAGCATATTGCATTTCTTCTGAACTCATCTCTGAACAAATAACAAGATTCAGCTATTTATAGTTAAAGGTATCACTTTAGTACAGGGATGGACAAATGTTGCCCCAGGAGCTGGAGCTCGTCCTTTGCTAAAATGCATCTGACACATCTCTGAGGAGATGTTTGAAGACAGAGATTAGGCTAGCTGACACCTGCCTGATCTGCATCTTCAGAGTTCTCCCTTCTCAGGTGGAAGGCTGTCTAGCGTAGGGATGATGAGCAAGTCAGTCAATTTTGGTTTCCCTCAGTTTCTCATTTTTCCAGTCTCAAGTTCAATTCTCCAGATTTTCACATCAATTTGCATTTTTTTAAAAAAAAGTCTGCAAGAAAACTCACCAGCATTTTAATGTGAATATCTCCTAATATACACATTTTGCAAAGCAATTTTCCCCAGTGTAACACATTTTTATATGTTATTTGCACTAATATGTGCATTTGTATGTATACTTTGCACTAGTATATGCATTTTTGTACACATTACTTAAATGGAGAACTGCATTGCAAAATTCAAAGTAGTGCAAATTTCAAAGGATGGTTGTGTTTTCGTCCACTTATTGTTTCAGAAAGTGTGAAAAAGATAGGCTTACCATTAAAGGCAAACTAAATCATATTTCTCCTCCATACTTAGTCTAGCACTGGGCGGCCTCCCAACTGAGTAAGGATTATGCTTAGCTTCTGATTCTTCTTTTGGGTTTGCTGCCCAACATTCTTCCCATTACCAAATGATGTCACCTCTCATTGAACACCAATTCTTCTCCGTCCTCTCTGTAACATTTTGGTTCGTAGGCAGGTCATCTTGTGTCTTGATTACTGCAACATTTCTCTAGTTACTCCTTAGTCCTCTCAGGTCTGCCCAGTACTTCACTGCCAAGCTCAGTTATCATCAATGTCATCAGTCAGACCATGCAACAGCCCTTCTCAAAGCCCTTCACAGCTCCTTCCACCACAACCACAAATTATCTGTATTAACCTTTAAAATCCCTACAGGCTTGTCCCTACCCTATCTTTCAGCACTTATTTCTTCTTGTATTCTGCCTATGACCTCAGTTCTTCCTACCACCTGCAGCTGACAAAAGTTCTCTTGCTCTTGAACACACCTCTACCCATACTTTCTTGCATGGAACCCACTTGTTGAATATGTCACACTTCTTTTTCAAATCCGAGGCATTTTAATTTTTTTGTTAATGATGGTAATGTTTGTAATTTGATCTTAGTTATGCAGTTTTTAGATTGTGAAATTTGATTTTAGATTGTGATGCTTTTGTATTTTCTTGTATTTTCTTGTATTTATGTTCACCGCCCAGAGAGCTATTGCTAGTCGGGCGGTATATAAGTTTTAAAAATAAATAAATAAATAAATAAAAATCTTCAAAATCTGTAAAATTATCAACTGATTATCATCCAGTTACTCTATCATGAACATTAAATATATGTAAAGACATTTGCTCATATTCATCCCTTGCCTCATAAGTCCTTGTCATGATCTCTTTTGGATTGTAAGCTTTTGGAGGGCACAGGTCTATGAGCTATCTCAGGCCCTACAATCAGCAGGAGAGCCCCAGTTTGGTGCTACTGTCAGGCTGGCATTGATACAGGGCCTTCTCAGTGATGCTTCCCCATTTGTGGAATGTCATCCCTAGTGACGTGGGTCTGTCTCCCTCATTATTAACAGGAGGAATTTTAAAACATTCCTGTTCACCCAAGCATTTGATTCTTGAAAGATCAACAGGGTTCTGGCACCCTTGAAATTATTAGATGTGAGGGTATATAACTGTTCTGAAGTGCTTTTAAATGTTCTCAATGGTTTTAGCTGCTTTTAATGTCTTTAAATGTTTCCAAAATGTTTATTTTATTTCAAAGGGTATTGTTTTGCAAATTTGTCATTTGCAGCTCTAAGCTCCTTTTGGAAAAAGGGCAGGAAAGACATTTCATCAATGAATAACTATTTTTTGTGTTTTTGAAACTCTAGAAAGTACCATGTATCATGATTACACATCACTATTGTTTATTATTATTATTATTATTACTGACAACAATAGCAACAATCACTTGTGGTGGTTGAAAGGCTCATTTGCAGGGCAAGTTAAGGTAAGACAATAAAAACATTATACAACAACAAGATGTAAACAGAGATGGTATTTCCTTCTGTCAAGAGAAAACATCAAGCTGCTAAGAAAAAGCAAGAGTAAAATATTAACTTAACACTCCAAAATGAATCTGAATAGGACAATTCAATCATATTAAGGCTTGCCACTTTTTATCTTTGTAGGTCTTAATGAAATACCACATGCATAAACACTACTTCTTTAGGAAGCTGTCATAAGCTCCTGGGGAGGGTGGCTAGGGGTCCATTGTATGCTGTGGACTCCTTCACAGCCATTCCTTTCCACCTGCAAAGAAGGACATCCAGCACCAGAAGTCTCTACCTTCTGGCGACAGAAAGTTCTACTGCCATTGGTGTTCTGATAGACGTAGAGGAGAAAAGGAAGCCATGTAGGGGCAGATGAGGGAGGCCTTGGGTTCATTGGATCCATAGCCCCCTTTTTTCTCCTGACATGTTCCCAGAAAGGGAGAAAAAGTGACATACTTACTTTGGTTGCTTTCACACTGCACTTTCTTCTGTTATTCTGATAATTTCGGACCTGGTAATTTATACATTTTATTTTATCTTTCTTTCATGATGTAACAGCTAGTTCCGGAAATCTAGTGGAATATAGTGGAAGTTTAGTGCACATTGCCATAATAAATGATTCCAGAAACAATCCGTTTGCAAGCTTGGGAACCCAGAGAATTGCAGGGGGTTCGCACTAGCTGCAGCTGCTCACATGATAGGCATCCCGGCATGCCATTTGTTCCTGCACTTTGGACATGGGTCAAATTTTTTCTGCCTGATGAAAATTGTACCAGTATTTCGGTGTAGGCATGGGTACCAGTTTCCCCTTCCTGCTTTTCTCACACACCCCTGTGTCTCACATAGTGAATTATGGGGTAACTACAGTATATCTGTATAACGGGTGAGGGATGAAACAAGATGTTATTCATTGTGAAAGACATTTGCGCGAAATGCTGGTATATCAACCAAAAAAAGCCACGGTTCCTAACGCAACAGGTACTGGAGTGTGAAAGGAATTTTAGAAATCAGGACAGAAGTGCTACCATTTTAATCCACAAAGCTGACTCAATAAGCCCCATGTGTGAAAGCAACCTTGCCTTCTCACTGAAACCATTGTGAGAGAAAATTCTATAAAGGAACAAAGGGAGTCCAAAACAAAAAAGAGGGGAGAAGGGGAAAAAACCAAATATTCCCACTTCCTTCTGCACTGACTGGCATGAGCGTGACAGGGCTTAGGAAGTGGTAGTTCCTCCTCTACAAGGGATTTATCTAGCCATCTGGTCTTGATCTTGGTTAAACAGAGTTTATTGCACCTGTCAGTATGTTAAGTGCATTTTACATTTTAGTTTTATTTATTTATTTATTTATTTATTTATTAGCTTTATATTCTGCCCTTCCTCCGAGTAGGAGCCCAGGGCGGCAAACAAAAGCACTAAAAACACTCTAAAACATCATAAAAACAGACTTTAAAATATATTAAAACAAAACATCTTTAAAAACATTCTTGTTTAAAAAAAGCTTTGAAAACATATTTTTTAAAAAAGAAATAAAAAGTTTTAAAAACATATTAAAAAGAAATTCCAACACAGATGCAGACTGGGATAAGGTCTCTACTTAAAAGGCTTATTGAAAGAGGAAGGTCTTTAGTAGGTGGCGAAAAGATAACAGAGATGGTGCATGTCTAATATTTAAGGGGAGGGAATTCCACAGGGTAGGTGCCACAACACTAAAGGTCCATTTCCTATGTTGTGCAAAATGGACCTCCTGATAAGATGGTATCTGCAGGAGGCCCTCACCTGCAGCGAGCAGTGATCGACTGGGTATATAAGGGGTAAAACGGTCTTTCAGGTATCCCCAAGCTGTATAGGGCTTTGTACACCAAAATTAGAACCTTGAACTTATGGAGAACAAATTTTGACAGCTAAAAATCTGGGAGAAAGAAGTGCATGCCTTAACCATCAGATAGTCAGGGAAATCATAGTTTTTAACAATATCAAAATACAGAAAATTCATCATTGAAACATTTTATATATAGCCACCTCATTTATAAAAACTTCATGCAGGCATTCCATCTTAACAGATAGTTTTGAAATGCCATAAGGTTATCAAATGCACATAAGAGAAAAATAGAGTCTGTATGCATGAGCTAAAATATGAGTAATGCAATAGGACCAACATATATGAAGATGTAATAAACCAACTGCATGAACAAGGATATCAATAAATAATCACAATGATTAAAATCTATTTAAGCAGTAAAATTCCAGATGGAAAATCCTTAAGGTCTGATAGCAGTAATTATATCAAATCTATGATGTGCCCACTACAAACATTGAAATTCATTCTGCTGTCAACTCAAGAAGATGGATTCATACATAACCATGACTATAGTTACACTGAATTCATAATACTACTAACATAAACTATACACACTACTGGGTCCTGATCAATATTCTGTTCAGCAATATGCATTATTAATAAACTTCATAATAGTACATTAAAAACATAATAGATATTTTATAGGCATTCTGCTTCATCAGACCTGGTGACAGACAGCACTCCCATAACCAGTTTCTTATTTATTATAAGAAAGGATGTTCATGTCCAATGGGTGCTTTCCGTAAAAATACAGCATTTCTTTGATGTTGCAGGTGCCTAATGCAAAATTCACCAATGTTTTTCTCTCAACAGGCACAGCCAAAAATTAGAGGGGGAAAAAGAGGAAGCAGGTAGATGGGACAAGAAATACTGGCAACCTGTCTTGCTACCAACTTATCATCTCAATCACCTCTCTTGGAGGGATGTTGAAAGTGGAGTCTTCCAAGGATCAGTATTGGAACCTTTTTTAAAATTTGTTCATGAATGATCTACAGTTAAAGGTGAGCAGTGAGGCAGCCAGGTTTGCTGATGATACCACCATCAGGGACAGCAAGGAGCTCCAAAAGAATCTCTCCAAACTGGATAAATGAGCAGTAAAATAGTTAATGAGCAGTGGGTAAATGAGCAGTAAAATAGCAAATGCAATTCAGTGTTAGCAAGTGTAAAGTGATGCACACTAACGCAAAAAATTCCTAATTTCACATATACTTTTGCTAATGGGGACTGAAGTGGTAGTGACTGACCAAGCTGGAGTCATAGCAGATAGATCGATGAAGATGTTGAAAATGGATATGGACTGCCTTCAAGTCGATTCCAACTTATGGTGACCTATGAATAGGGTTTTCATGATAAGCAGTATTCAGAGGTGGTTTACCATTGCCTTCCTCTGAGGCCGAGAGGCAGTGACTGGCCGAAGGTCACCCAGTGAGCTTCATGACTATGTGGGGATTCGAACTCTGGTCTCCCAGGTCGGAACCCAACACACTAACCGCTATGCCACACTGGCTCTCGATGAAGATGTTTACTCAGGGCTTATCCACATGGGAGCATTACTTTGTACTGCTGTTTTTACCTCCATTTTCTATTTGCACTCTCCACAGTAAGGGCTGAATGCCAGCTGCAAACATGGTGTTTTCTATTCACACTGAGGGGAAGGATAAATCACAAAGTTCCTTAATGACTACGCCCTCTAATTTAACATTTCCACTCCCTCTGGTTGCCTAGCAATCAAGCATGCTCAGTTTGATCTACCAGTTAGTTTCATTAAAAAAAACACAACAGCCTGGAAGTGCAATTATTTGTATTTTCACTGGTACAATACAGCTGGTATAGCACAGTGGGGAGGAGAGTCCAGAGTCTGTGAGTTCAAATCCCCGCTCATGTTTCCTGGGTATAAAGGGCCAGCTAAAGATCATCCCCACAGGGAGTGGCTCAGGGGTTACATGCCCTGCCACCTGTGCAGCAGTGGGCAAGCTGCATGGTCCCAAGGAGCCCAGTTGCCCCCCAGCTGGCAGTTGTGGGCAAGGAAGGGGCTGGCTTGTGCAGCTGTGGCAAGCTGAGCAGGCCCTAGCCAGCTGGGGAGGACTAGCCTCAGAGAGAGGCAATGGTAAACCTCCTCTGAATACCGCTTACCATGAAAACTCTATTCATAGGGTAGCCATAAGTCGGCAGGGCCAGTTCCAAAGGGCGGCCAGGTGGAGCAGTGGCCCAAGGGCCCCAGAGCTACAGGAACCCCTGAGGGGCCCTCCGCTCCCCTACCATGATCCGCTGCACCATCCGCGGATCGCAGGGCAGGAGCTTCCGCCTGCCCACCATTCCCTTGCCCCACCTACCTGTCTCCTGCCTTTTAGCATTGCCCTTAATGAAGATGGTGGCTGCGGCTTCCCTAAGGTACTGAAGCTGCTGCCGCCATCTTTGTTGATGGCAGAGATGCGCGCTTGTAGCACGCACATGTGCCATCAACAAAGATGGCAGCAGAGGCTTCATCCCCTTAGGGAAACCGTGGCCGCCATCTTCATTAAGGGCAATGGTAAAAGACAGGAGACAGGTGGGGGGGGCTACACGCATGCGCACACCCGCACATGCCAGGGCTCAGGGCAAGCTATAAAAAAAATAGTAAACCACTGTGTAGATGAGCTCCCAGTGTGTGGCAGTTGTGAAAAATGCAAACTCCATGTTCGGTTAGGGATCATTAGAAAAGGAACTTAAAATAAAACTGCCAATATCATAATGTTATTATAAAACTCTATGTTGAGACGACAACTGGAATACTGAATAAATGTCTGATTCCCTCATCTCTAAAAGGTTATTGTAAAGCTGGAAATGGTTCAGAAAAGGGCAAACAAAATGTTTAAGGGGTTGGAGCAACTCCCCTATGAGGAAAGGTTAAAATCTTTGTGGCTTTTTAGTTTAGAAAAAAGGCAAGTAAGAGGTGACATGATAAAGGTATATAAAATTATAAATTGTGTGGAGATAGTGGATAGAGAAAAGTTTCTATCCTTCTCTCATAATACAAGAATTCAGGGAGCATCCAGTGAAGCTGAATACTGGAAGATTCAGGACAGACAAAAGAAAATACTTCATCACACAGTGCATACTTAAACTATGGCATTTGTTCCCACTAGATATAGTGGTGGCCACCAACTTGGATGGCTTTGAAAGCGGATCAGGCAATAATGGAGGCTTTAAATGGCTACCAGCCATGATGGCAATGTTCTACCTCCATACTGTCAGATACCTCCAAATACCAGTTGCTGGTATTATAAATGCAGACAGTCCTTCCTTTAGGCACTCAGTTGGCCCTTAGTTGGCCACTGTGAGAACAGGATGCTGGACTGGATAGGCCTTTGGTCCAATCCAGCACATCTCTCCTTATGTTGCTAATTAAAAATGGTTGCCTGCTTCTTTTCCTCTTCTCCCAGCAATGCTGCTATTTTGGCAAAATAATAGCCTGATTCCCAACACTGGAGCAATCAGATGAATAAGTTCTGCCAAAGGGCAGAAGTAGAATCTGGTGGCTTTTGTTTGGAATATGGAAGACCTGGGCTTTTCCTTCATGGACTCAACTGGGGCACTTGCACAAGATGCCAAGTGGATGACAATCAGTGACTTAAAGCACTCCTGCAACCCAGCTGCCATTTTTCTAAAATCGCAAGTAGATTTTGTGTAATCTCTTTTCTTGAAGACTTTCATGAAAGGGCTTGTTGAGATACTTTTGACAGAGAAAGAATATGCTGTCTGGGACCCCAGGTAGGATTAGATAGGTCATCTCAAACCTATTTCACAAAATTCATTCCAGCTGTAAAATCTGAGAGTAATTTTTTCATTAAAAAAAAGAATTTCCAAACAGTATTTTGTCGACTATGATTTGAAGATTATACTAGCACAAATTGAAAACTGGGAATTCAAGCTACAACTGTGAGAGAAGCAGATGGCGGTGCTGAGATAAATCTGTGCAGGTCTAAAGCAAAACTCTGTAGTTACTAAAGAAATAAAGCATGTGAGTTCACACTCCTGATCTATATATAAAATAAAAAGTCGGCTTATCCATGATATAAAATGATGGATTTCCTGTATATCTGGGAAACTTTTTCTTAGGTCATTAAATAGCTTTCTGCTACATCTTTCAATATGATAATAATGTCCCATACCCAAGTGAACAATGTATTTGACTAGAAATATACTTTATGTTCATCAGAAGACTAAGCAAAGGGATTGTAGCCAAGAATACTCATTCAAATTCTGATTATATCCACCTTTTTGTTATGTTGCCTCAAACAAGCCAGTTAACCAGCAGCTCCAGAGAATGAATAGTTTTGCAAAAGTTCTTATCTCTCTAGCTAACCTACCTCACAGGGGCAACTTGTTTTGAGCCTTTTAAACCTTGCTAGTCACCTGCCCTTGTTATGGCTTGACTGACCATTAAATCAGCTGATATTTTAAAAAGAGCAAAACAGAAGCCTGCCCACCCAAATATATGCAAAGTAGAGATGGACAAATTTGTAAATTCCAGATTCACATTTTTTCAAGTTCAGATTGACACACAGCCTCATCACTTTGAGGTTATATATATCACAAAAAAATTGTATCACAAAATTCATAGAAGTGTGAATTCCAGTAGATAGCTGCATTTTGGCTCACATACTGTTTTGGGAAGGTTGAATTAGGTAGGTTCACAGTGAAATGCAAACCAAAATGAATTTCTCCCCCTTCCTTAATGCAAGGAGGACTTTTGCTAGATGACCCCCAAAGCCAATCATAAAATGTTTTTGGGTGTGCCTTGACTGATAATGTGGAAAATCTCTAAGTTTTAACTCTCTTTACTGGGGGCAAAGCTGCACAACTTGGGAGATTCTCTCCCAATGGTTCCTATTTTTCTTTACAGCTATGAGGGTTCCACTTTTCAAAAATCTCAGCAGGGTCTGAGGAGATTAATTATTTATCCTTTGCCATTTTCTGGGTCTAAATGCTCCCCAAGTTGCACCCCAGTACCACTGCTTAAATAGAAATGTGAGGTCTGATTGATTGTGTAAATTGGCCATGTCACCGCTTCAATCACATCCATTGGGATTTTGATTTTCATTCTTTTCATCTTGAAGATAGCTTAATATCTTCCTTAAGTTCAGACTGTTATTCCTTATTCTCCCATCTTAACTGGCTGAATTAATTCTAATGTTTAATGTATGCTAATATTTCATACCTAATGCAGAGAAAGTCAAGCAGAAATTTAATGTCCTACTCCATCTCTTTAAATATGGAATTGCGCCCAGACACAATACATCTCTAAGTGTCCGTGCAGGACTTCTGTGACCTCTGATTCATCCTTGAAAACCACAGTGCATTACATTTTCTTTCCACAAGCTGAACAAGCAGTCCATCAGAAAAATGCAAAACTGTTCCATGATTCTGCAGACTATTTAAAATGCTACCACCTACAGCTACACATAACAACAGGCCCTGAATGCCAGGAATATTATACCCACTATCCAATGCTGGCTCCAGGCTTTGTAGAGCCATTGGGCATGACACCCTTCATGGGCACCTCTCCCACAGTGAGTCTTGCTCCTTAGCTTCATTATCACCAGGTGCTGGTGCTCTTCCTCTTCCTTATCACTGGTACCTCTCATTTGCTTGTCAGGCAGAGAACCAATAGGCAAGGACATCTACTGATCCTCCTTTGTCTACTGATCCTCCTTTGTCTACTGATCCACCTTTGTCTGGAACAGGGTGAGAGGCAGATGAATAAGTAGGTTGCAGTGGTGACAAGGAGAAGCAGGTGCAGGGGGTTCTTCTCAATGGGCCCTCAGCAGATACCTGCTAGGGTAGCTGGCCTTACCATTCAATTAGAGCATAAAGGTCTAATATTATGTCCTGTTTCCATTTGATTTTATGCTTCTTTCTCTCTGAAAGTTAACTGATGAGCACAAAGGACCACAGAGAATGGATTCCTGATATTATTTCCGAAAACAAACAGAAACTGCTTACAGAGGGCTAATGAAATATCTGCTCAAGCTATCAAGTGCTCTTTAGAGACCATGAAATCAGTTCAGCTGTTCCATGTTTAGTGTGAAACAGCTAGCTTGGACTGCTCTTGTGATGTTTTAAAAGTGGATCTTATGAAAAATGTGCCATGTATAAAGAGACACAAAGTCTGGATGCATTTAGGAATGGTCAGGCCAAATGGAATATCCAGAGGAACAAATTTTGAAGCTGATGGGATGCTCTTTGCCTTGTGCACATTAGCCTACTGATGTGTTCCTTACTTTAACATTATGTGAACAAGGAAGTCAGCATGTGAATTCTATGACTTGCACACTTCCTACCTAGATGCTGTATTACCTTAGTTTTCAATTAATAAATTTACAAATATTTATAAAACTGAGGAACATGGATTAAAAATTAAACATTGTTCACTGGGGGAAGTTTCTCCTTATCTGAACTTCAGGATATTATTAATGAATAAACCAAAATAGAATCAGGCCCAGCCTCCAAGAGTATCTTTAAAAGTTGTGCAGGGGGAAGGGAGAATTCCACCTTGTAGTTTTTCCCATTACAATGTTGCAAGAACACCTGCACTTGGCTGACTTTCTCTTCTCCTAAAGATACAGGATCAGTCTCAGGCCCTGAACCCGGCAACCCTAATCAGGATACATAGTTCTGAGCTTTGTGGAGAGAGCCTGATTCCAGTTTTTAAAATGGACCAAAGGCTCTGATCACCTACAGTGTTCCTCTAGCAGGGCATAGGGTTTTTTTTTAAAAAAAACAGTGTAATGGCAGAAAGTATATAAGAAATTTCAGACTGCTTCTCTAAAGGATACTATTTTTTTTTAAGTATTCATTTTTATATTACGAATAAACTCAACAAAGATATCAAATAAACTGAACTACATAGCTGTTTGGGGATTCTTATTGTGCCATTTCTTGTTTTCCTTCAGTACTTGCTAAAACTACTTAGAGTTTTGTATCAAAATGTTTCTTAAAATCAGCAAATAATAAAAATCCATTGAACACACACACTTTCCCCGCCCCGCCCCGCCCCCCTTGACTTTACATCATCCTGTTTGAGGCTGCTATGCTGACAGAAGGGGAAAAGTCTGACTGGGCCAGTAAAATTCACTGTTTGGGGTACAATCTAAAACACAATTACTGGGGAACAGGAATGGGGGAGGATTTTGGTTTGCATTGAATGGATCATGCTCAGATCAGAACGTAGATTAGATTGCATGTCTATGCTATGAACCTTTCGAAGCATGGTTTTCTCCAACATATGGGGCGTTTTTTCTATGAGGTGAACTGAGGGTTTCCTGGTTATGAGTGGCACCCCTCATGCATTCAGGAGCCATCTTTTCTCCAATTACTCAGGAAGGGGTGGCACATTAAAACGTACTGCTGCTTCCAGGGGTTTTTACTCAAAAGGTTTTCAACAAGTGCAGGTGTAACACTTTCTTCCAACTGCAAGCAGCTACAAACAGTTTGAAAGAAAGAACTAGGGAACCCCTCAGTCCACATTGTAAGCACTTACAAAACAATCCACATCAACTGACAGCATGCAGATTTTTAAAAGAATGGACTTCCTGTGGGAATGGACTACTCCTGTGCAAAGGACACAGACTGCTTGATTCATCCCTACTAGACAGCAAGCACCACTTGGCAACTGAATTTATTTATGATATAACATGCATAGAACTATGTGGCTAATATGCTGGAAGAGCTAATGCAGTGCAGGGGCTAGAGTGCTAGACATACTAGAGGTCTGGGTTCAAAATCTGACCTAAGGGCCAAGCTAAATATGACATGCAATTGCATGCTATTTTCACTTGTTTTTGTAGTTCAGAAAACAAATTAAACAAAGACAATCTGCAGAAACTGTGGGTTTATGTGAGGAATAATAGACAGTAGGAATTATTGTTATTAATAATAATAATCATTACCTGCCCTTCACCCTGAGATTTGAGGGTGGGTTACAACAGCTAAAAATATATCCTTAAAACTCATATAAAACAACTTAAAATCATAAACATCACAAAAATAGGGTGGATACTTAACCCTGTCTTGCTATTTTCCCACTCATATCTACTCCCCCCAGCTGCTTTATCCCAAGTGGAGGGTGGGATGATTTTGAGAAGAAAAACAAATGAAGTTGCAACTGGTTAGGCAAACTGTCTCTTGTGTCATTTTTTATGTTTAGATTTGCAGTATCCCAAAGCTGCCACAAATGAAAGGCTGGATGCATATCTGACAAGTAAGTTTGTTTTTGCATTTAATCTAAACCATATATAGATATATCATATTAAATTGCTGTGTTTGAAGGGCTCTGATCAGGAGTAAAGAAGTCATCATGATTCTGAATGCAATGTTATTTAGCTGGGTTTAGTATACATACTTCAGTAAACTGCTTTCTAGTTTCTGTGGTTTAGAATGAACTCCGAAAACCGCTATGTAAACTTACCTAATGGCTGCCTAAAGTTACCGCTGGTACAATGTCACTTTCTTCCTCTTACATTCACATCTGGAAGTAACACACAAAGTTGAAACATTCCAGACATACTTCCAGTCACTGTATTCATGCACAAGGAAATATTTTTTAAAAACCTTTGTGCCCATACAATCCCATTTTAAATAACAAGGGTACTATTTTTATTCCATCCTTCATGATTTTCGCACAAGTGACATGAATATAAAAAGAGGACATCAAAGAGAAAAGATTATTTACAGCTACTATACTCATTTTTAAAGGTTTCAATTTTCTTATTTATACTTTTAAAAATCTAACAGAAGTGTTCTTGCACTCAGGTCTTGCTTGCGGGCTTCCCCCAGGCACCTGGTTGGCCACTGTGAGAACAGGATGCTGGACTAGATGGGCCACTGGCCTGATCCAGCAGGCTTTTCTTATGTTCTTATGTTCTTAATAGCAATGACTATTAATTAGTCTGCTCTCTCCTCGCTGGATCGTCACCTTGTAGTGGTGAGTGGGCTTGCGTGTTGCAATGAACTCTGTGAGAGATGCCGTCGGGAGTCATGTGCTCCCAGCAGGGTCACTCATGGCGGTAAGGTCGAGGGAGAGGAACCAGACAAAGAAAGATCCAAGAAAGTCCTTAACGGCAGAACAGGTGGAGGATAACAATGTGTATGTTACAAAGGCTGTGAAGGCAGATGAAGGCTGCAACAGATAAAAGACTTCCAATCGTCGTGGTACCCATGCCATTGGATCAAAGTCTTTTTCTGTCAAGATTGTGTGTTGATCATCGTGTGCCAATCTCCCCACATAAAACAAATTCACGCACAGGCGTCTTCCAACCAAATTATCTTGGAAGACAATCTTACTCGGCCACGAGTGATCGCCAGCCCAAGTCTGCTCTGCCTTTCCATTAAAAAAAGGGAAAAAAAGAAAAAGCTCAGAGGCAGCCATACCTCCAATAGGCAACTAAGAAGACAAATAACTTCAGAACTTAATGAAGTCTTACCTACACATTACACACAACTGTGGCAACACCTACACTTTTGAACTATTGACACTAGGCAAGCACCTTCACTGTACTCTTATCAGCGCCTGCTAAAAACATTTTTGTTTAGACAAGTATATCCAGACATATAGAAGCTGACATGTGTTTTAACCTGTTTTTAACTTGGCTGTTGATTTTAATTATATTCTGAATTTTTAAAAATACTTGTTTTTAACTTTGTCTTTTATTGTCATTCCTAATGTTTATTTTATTTTTTTGTAAATTGCTTAGAAATTCTATTTACATAAGTTTATTTATATACATTTTGTTAAATAAATGAACATAAATAATGAAAGTCATTTCTGGTGGGAATAAACAGGATCAGACAAGCTGCAGGGGAAGGAGCCTAAACCTTTCCACGCCCACCATTTTCCTGCTCCAAATTACTCACTACAAGCAGCCTTTCCCAAACTTTGCGTCCTCAGATGTTGCTGGACTACAATTCCCATCATTCCTGACCATTGGCCATGCTGGTTGGGGCTGATGAGAGTTGCAGTTGAACAACATCTGGGGACCCAATGGCAGACTACAGCTTTTCTCCCAGGGGAAGGAACAATCCACCAGGGAGATTTAAATTAAATTAACAGGCAGGGAAAGACCTGAGCATCTCAGTCTTATCTTTGCTGTTCCAGATTGTCCCCCCCCCAGAAGTGGCTTTTTCTCTTCTGAAATGGATTCATGCTTCCCTCTTTTGTGAAGACTATTTTCCTCCATTTTTATTTTTTAATGCAAAGCAGGACTGCTGTTTGATTAAAGGAATCCTAATCAATTGATTTTATGAGGTTTAATTGATTAAATTGGCATGTTTGCATTTGAATAATTCCAAAGTAAAATCCCCCCTCTAACTGAGGTCAAGTCTCCAAAAGAGGTATAGCTGTGGAGTGAAATAAGGGGGCACCATTGCTTCATCTTATGGGCCCTGCCATTCCTGGGGTGTGTATGGCACTGGGGATGTTACTTGGATGCTGCAGCTCAGAGGGGATGGAGAGGGGTGGGATAATCTCACAATAGCCAGGAAATCCCAGCTCTCATGAGAAGAGACAGAGCAAAGCTCACAAGAGGAAATTTACAAAGAAATACACAAGTGTTACATCAGGCACCACCCAAGAAAAGCATCCTCTCCTATAATAGAGAAAAGAAGGAATGCCTCTTGTAAGATGGTACTTGCCATCCACATTTTTTGTTAATACTTGTATTCGATTTTTTAAAACATTGCAGCCTGGTTAATTATAGGCCCCTTTCTAACAGCTGAAAATGTTTATAATCTATCCATCTAGCCAAATCAACTAACTTTGGCATCCCTTATAAAAAGTAAATATTACTCTGAATAAAAAAATAGTTTCCCCTACAAGTGCATCCCTTGGATACTACATGATAATTCTGATGTGCTGGAATTCCAGGTATTCTTGGCTTCCAGAGAGTGAATGGGGGCAAAAAAGGAATGCAGTTAGCAAAGAGCGCTTTGTTGCTGTAAAATCTGCCAAACTTCACCATGAATTTCACAGCTTTAAACTTCACTTTGTAAAAATTATCTTTTTACAGGGAGGAAAGTGATGGGGAAATGCACTGGAAAGTATGGAATAACAATTGCTTGGTGTGACATTATAAAACCTCACAAACAGAATGAATGCTCAATAAACAGATAATCTAGAAGCAACTCATCCATTTACCAGTTTTCAGTGCTATCTTAAAAGAACTGCCCCCATCCTTCCTTTGTTGTACATTCTGAGAGATCCCTACACCAATACCCATCTCACTGCTCAGATAATCTAGGTCCAGCCTAGGGCACACTTTTCTGCTTGGTGTAGACAGTAGTTCCAATTTTTTAAGCAAGTTGTGTATCGCAGTGTATGCAGTAAGAGGTAAAGAAAATGCTGTGACAATAGAGCTGTGAAAAGGAGGACAACGAGCATGAAAAGGAGATTTTGCCTGGGCTTGGGGATAAAAACAACAATGAGTTTTGTGGAACCCTAAAGATGGTCAGATTTACTGTATTTTGGCTTAAGTTTTTGGGGACTAGAGCAAATTTCTATGCAGAAAGTGCTACCCTCAACAGATAAATGTGCACATATGGGTACAGGAGGCATATAAGAGTTAGACCAGAAGATCATGAGATACAAGAGGCAGCAGTATGCCCATAGAGTCCACAGATAACAGCAGTGACCAATTCACAGCATTAGTCATTGATGATACTATCTGCTAGCTGTAGTGACGGATTCCAAGGGAATACTTGTTTTAATCTGTTGCAGGAAACACATACACTTTCATCTAATAAATTGGGTTCTAGTCAGTGATTTCCACAATAAATCTGAAAGTCTTCAAGGTGCCACAAGACACCTTCTGTAGTATATTTATTTGTTAATAATTTGTATTACGTATGAGTTTATTTGTATTATGGCTTCATCCGAATTATGGAACAGCTTACCGGAGGAAATACGCCTGGCGCCTACGGTTCTTTCTTTTAGGCGTCAGGTTAAGACCTGGCTATACTCCCAGGCATTTTAATGTTTAATGCTTTATGTTTATGTTTTTAGTTTAATGTGTTCCTTTGTTACTGATTTTATTCTGTATTGTATTTTAATCTCGTTTTGTACACCGCCCAGAGAGCTATTAGCTATGGGCGGTCTAGAAATGAAAATAAATAAATAAGTAATAAATAACATTATGTTTCACTTTTTTCCTAGACTTCTATTTAATTGGCCCCTACAAGTGCATCCCTTGGATACTACATGATAATTCTGATGTGCTGGAATTCCAGGTATTCTTGGCTTCCAGAGAGTGAATGGGGGCAAAAAAGGAATGCAGTTAGCAAAGAGTGCTTTGTTGCTGTAAAATCTGCCAAACTTCACCATGAATTTCACAGCTTTAAACTTAACTTTGTAAAAGCCTGAAAGCGCACATACTAAATTATGTGTTTATTGTTTGTGGTTTATCTCTTTACTTGATGACCCACTTATCAGGGCAAAAGCCTTGAGAGACAAGTCATTAAAATGGAGAATTCCTAAAGCCAGCATCTTCAGAAAGCCCAGCTGAATGCCTGGAGTTTATCTTTCAGTCTCCTGCCAAGCAGTTCAGCACAAAACAGAGAAGCACAGGACCCATAGTCTAGTAGAGAGCAACCAGCTGCTGTCTATCCTTTGCAGAGCCCAATGTGCCAGGTGAGTGAGGATAAGGCACAGGAGGAGGGCTGGCTGGAAGCTGAAGAGATGGAAGTACACAAGCACTGACTTGCTTAGGGCCATGATGTTGGAAGTGGGGCAAGAGCAACTCCTGTTTTGTTCTTTTGTTTAAGCTCCAGAAGGGATGGATAGGCTTGTTTACCTTTTACCTGTGATGCTCTGACTGACTTCCTTCTGTCGCTAGACTGTGACACCTTTAGGGAAGCTTACCTGCCCCTCCTCCTTCTGCCCTTTCCATTCCTTTGTCCTCCGGCTGACCAGGAGAGAGGAGACATCCCTTTGTCTCTCCTCTCTCTCCGAGCATGGGGCTGACTCCTACACCTGGGAGTTATGCCTCCAACTTAGCTAGTTAGTTAGAACTAGGTTCGCCTTTTCTATCTACTATGTATTTCTATAAATAAAGTAGCTTTTCTTATTTTACTAAGTCTCCAGTCTCAGTGATCCTGATGCAAGGTAAAAGCTTGCTTTCTTAGGCAAACACACACACATGCTGGCACACTCGCATTTCAACATCTGCGGTTACTCTCTGCTGCTGTGGTGCTGCTTTTAAACGAAATTAAGCAACACAACTACACACAGCGCAACACATGATGGTCAGGATCCTGGACTGGTCAATTTTTTTCTGATTTTTCTTTTTAGATATTTATTATTAGAAAAAAGTACAAACAACATTTTCTCAGATTCATCTGTCTAAAACATATGTCCAGACAGGGCAAAGATAAACCATTTGTTAATCCGCTACCTGACTGGGCCTTATGCGCACAAAAAAATGCTACTGCATCCAGAACATAAAGTACATGACTGATGAGTGCATTTGCTGAACAGGCCAACAGTGTTGTCACTCCTGATGGTGTTCACCACCTGCTTGGGGAGGTATTAATGAAAGGACTGAAATTCACCTCAGCCAATATCAGCAGTGTCAAAGCTGACAAGAGGCCTAATTCACTCCTCACTGTAAACCTTGGCTACAGCTCGTGGTGAGGAGAGAGCCCAGGTTTGGAGAATACACAAAGCAAACCTTAACTCAGTGTGGTACAGGAGTACAAAAGACCGTGGAGGAGCTAGGTGGTTAGGAGCATTTGTGCTGTCTCAGTTAGCCATAGTTTGGCTTACAGTGACATCAGAAGCTGCTCAATGGGGTGGCAGAGCCACTTTGCTAGCTTCCTGGCAGGTGGGTTTTTATTACTTACCAGTAGGGAGAAGGGGAAGGTGGCAGCAAGGTTGGTGTGGTGCAAACACACTTGGTGGAGCTAGAAGCTGCCCAAACCTTGAGATTTCAGGGGCGGGCCCCAGTGATGTCATGAGGAGGGCCCTAGTAACCAAAGGGGCAAGACCCTAGTGATGTCATTAAGCATGATACATTAAGCATCAACCACAGTTGCTCAGATGAGACAGGTGACCTGTGTGGCTGTTGAGTCACCTGACAAGGTACTACCAACTGTTGATGGGCAACATTAAGGCCTGTGCGCTCCCTTTTATGGTTATTTATCTTTAAACCAGACTAGGATTGGACAGCAGAGGATACCTTCAATAGAGGACTGTCCTCAGTGAGGTAGGATACCTGGCCCCTCTTCAACAGAACTGCGTAATAACAGAACACGTTTTTAAATATTACAAATCCTACATGATCTGTTTTCTTCTATAACACATATATTTTTAAATATGATCTATCATTTTTGCTGATATTTTGGAAGAAATCAGCCAATTTGTACCTTTATGGAAAGAGTAGCATTCTTCACATGCCTTGTTCTTTTCCTTTGGGCCCAGAAGGAGAGGATAAATAAATGGGCAGTAGAAACATCAATGAGGAGGAGAAGGGGGGGCACTGTGGTCTCTTGCCCAAGGAGCTATCACTAATTGTGTCAGTGATGTGAGCACAAACTATCTGAGTTGTTCATGTTCTTTCATTGCTGTTCACTAAGATGTGAATGTCCTAGTTTTAGGGTAGCCAGGTCAAAAGCATCCCAAACCCTCAGATTTCAGGGGCAGACCCTAGTGATGTCATGGGGGCATAGGGGTGGGCACTAGTGATATCATAGGGTGGACCCTAGTGGTGTCACAGGGTGGGCCCTAGTGATGTCATTAAGCATGATGTATTTAGTATCAACCACAGTAGCTTGGAGCATACCATTCAAACAAAGACATTTCTCTGATTCGAATTTAAGATAGAAATCTTAGCTACATGAGGGTGTTCCCAGGTCTAGCTAAACAGATGGGATCATTCCTTCTCACCAGCTTGTAGAGCCTGGGTAGGAAACATTTAATCTAGCCTATTTGCTTCTGACAAGAAGGGTTTGAGTGCCCAGAAGGTCATTGTAGGAAGAAGGGAGCCTAGTGTTGTGGAGATGTTAGATGGGAGCACTCAGGAGTAAAGATGGTTGCCCCTGAAGGCTGCAATTCTAAACATGCTTCCTAAGGGACTAAGCCCCATAGAACTCAATAGGACTTACTTCTGAGTAGATATGGTTAGGATTGTGCTGTAGGTAAGGCTTTACTAGGAATCCTCTGCAAAGATATCCATATCCCAGCAGGGTTGGCAACCCCCAGCCTGGAATGCCCTATCCCTGCCTTTTAACATGGCTACCCCAAACTTCTTTACAGATTTGACCCTTCAATTCAGAAATAGATTTGAGAAATGAGTAAGAGTAAGATGATTGTCTACCCTTTTCTGTCTACTCTGTGGGCTGCTATAAACTCTGACAGCCAACCCAATTCTAGTGAGTAATAATTGACAGAGAGAAAACACACATGGTTTGGTCTACCTTCACAGGCTGTAGCTTGGGAACAGCAGCAATTGCAGCCAGTATGTGAATTCTCTTTTAACGCTATTGGGCAAGAAAAAAACTGTCATGCAACCAACAAGGTGCATCATTAGTGGGCTTAAGAGGATTGAGCTGACCACATGAAACCACTGTTGCTGCTTCTATAGATGCAAGGGAGTGAGGTTAAAGGTAAATGACATGCAAATAGAAAAAGAAAAAGAAAAGACAGTGATGATTTCCTCAATGTAATACCATACCAACCACAACAAGATTCCTATGAGTAAGGCAGAAAACTCCACATCTCACAACGTCAGGATTCCTAACCAAAACCCAAAACTAAAAAAAATCCTGGCAGCCACTCAGCCAAGGTCACAGAAATCCCCATGCAACACAGCCTGACCCAGGAGCTGCAGTTAGTGCAGAATGCTGTGGCACAATTGGTGACATGAGTGACAGCCTATCAGCACATACTTCCTCTGCTCTGAAATTTGCACTGGTTCCCAATTTGTTAACAGGCCAAGTTCAAGGTGTGCTTTCCATGTTACAGATGGCACATAGCACTTGTTCTGCTCTTGTAAGAAATTGATCCTTTAGTATTGCAGCACCTACACTTTGGAACTCCCTGCATATTGACATTAGGCAGGTGCCTTCATTGTACTGTTTTTGGCACCTGTTAAAAACATTTTTGTTTAGGCAAGCGTATCCAGGCATGTAGAAGCTATTATGTTTTTAACTCATTGTTGGTTTTATAATTTTGAATGTTTTTAAATACCTGTCTTTAATTGTTTTTGCCAATAATTTTACTGTTTTAATTCTTCTGTAAACCACTTTGAGGCTTTTTTTACAATAAAGCATTATATAAACATTGTAAATAAAATACATAAATATATTTCAGAGTCATTGTGGTCCTTGGGTCTCTTTCATCTTTTAGGAACAAAGGAATATGCTTTATACCGGGCCATTTGGTACTATTTATCTCAGTACTAATGACAAAGACTAGCATTGGCTCTCTAGGATTCCAGGCAATAGTCTTTTCCAGAAATTGAATTTTGGACCTTTGCATGCAAAGCATATGCCCTACCACTGAGCTACAGACCTTCCCCTGGTTAAAAAAGTATCTTTTAAAATTGTTCTGTTCAGTTCACTAATGAATGCACAGCATATGTAGGGCAAATCCACACTATGCATTTAAAGCACATTCCACACCCATTTGAAGCACATGAATCACACCACAGAATCATGGAAACTATAGTTTGTTAAGGGTGGTGGGAACTATAACTGAGGGGGAAACAACACTTCCCATGATTCTTTGAGGAAAGTCATGTACTTTAAATGCAAGTTGGAAGTGCTTTAAATGTATTATGTGGATCTACTTCATAAACTTTACCTGCATGTAAATCATTTAAATCAATTTTAAAAATGCAAAACAGCTATAAAGTTTACTGGGTGACGGACTTCCCGGAAGGATTGCTCCGCCTGTGGCTGCCTCTGAGATGAGCTCTGTCTCAGAGGAAGCTTTTTTCAGTTTAAAATCAGTCAAAAGGGAACTTTGACTGGTATAAATGTTCCCCCAGGCAAGGGTGAACCGAAGATTATCCACAGAAACTTCGTTAGGCTGTCGGTGGCTGGAATCGATCAGGAATTCCCTGGGAAAAGAAGGCATACCTAGCAGCCGAGGACGGAGTTAGGACTTCCAGCAAGCTGGGCTGAAAAAAGCGAGACGTTTTTTCTTGTAAACGATCCACAACGGGCAAGCTTTATTCTGTCTAATCTTATCATTTGGCTTAAATTACTACAGTAAAAGAGATTTGTTTAAGAATCAGAAATCAAGATACCTGGGTGAGTTACACTTCTCTCTTTTATACAAGGAATTAAGGAGGAGGAAAGAAAATTTAAAAAGCTTATCTTATTTTTTATGGCATAAAGCTGGCCTGAATTTGGAAACTATAAAGATTAAAACGGATGAGGGGCAACTTACCCGAAGAGAAAATCTGATCTAGATGATTATTTGATTGATATATGTCTGGGACTACTTTTTCTTGGACTACTTTCTTTAGACGAATCTGCTGTTTGTGTATGTTACTAATTGTTCGGCGTTGTGAACCAAATTTGTTTTGCATTCTTGGACGTGCGGGAGATAAGAACTGTGCTGGCCAGATGATGTCAACAGGCCTGGAATATTAACCCCCTTATTGCAGATAAAATACGTAGTCTTTACACAAAGATTTACAGAACATTATTTCTGCCCTTGAAAATAAGATTAGTATATATCATGTCTTGACATAGCATTTATTCTTCACTGATACTTTTTACAAAGACCTTTAGTTTACAGGTTTACATAGGGAATTGCATATAAAAAAAGAAAAGTGGTGATCATTGTCCCCGCCCAATGTATTTACTTCAAAGTAATTTCCCATTGCCTTTAGTGGAGTTACTGCCAAATAACTCTGATTAGGATGTCAGATGATCATGTACAAATTCTTTATTGTTCTGGTGGGAAACAATCTAGAGACCAGATAAAACAATTTCTGAAAAGCTATCTAGGAAAGAAATCAGAGATCTACATGACCCTCCTAGAAAAATAAATTCTACAGCTCAGCATCTGGTTCTTGCAGTTGTCAGCTGCTAGAGCTCAGACTGATTAGGGTCTTGTCTCTTGCATTATAAAAAGAAAGGGAGGGGTGGAAGATGGCATTATCAAAGGAATGCTTACTAATAATTATATAGTCTAGGATGTCAGAAATGGGGAATCTATAGATCTCCAGATGTCTTTGGACTCCAACTCCCATCATCCCCAGCCAGCACAACCCAGCCAGGGATTATGAGAGTTGTAATCCAACAACATCTGGAGGGCCACAGGTTCCCCAACCCTTGTCTAGGTGAAATGAAAAACCTTGACAACTATTTGAGATTTATATATTTATTGCGCTTTATGATCCCTGTATATATATTAAATAAAAATTGGGTAGAAATATTAAGTTACAGTGGAACAAATATACCTTCATTTGGATTTTATTTCATGTTTGAAATTAGTGCCATGCATGGAAAAGTTCACTATATTGTAATCATATCATCCAACATTTGGCTTAGGAAAATTGATGTACCTCTTTCACATTAAATAAACTAAGAGTTAATAATGGAGCACTTCTAGATGGTTGTGGTGGCATGCCCTTCAAAATAATATTTGAAATCTTCACATCTCTGGATGAATATTTTCATATTGATATGTGATTTCACTTCATCAGTATATATTTTTTCAGTTCATTTTAGTAAAGTTTTGAAAAAGTTGACTCATAATATGTAAATAGAAATTACAGATAGGCAATCTCTAAGATGAAAAGTAAAATATTACAAAAATTATACTGCTAAGAGAAAGGCTGTATGCTATAGTCATCTCTAAAATAATTATATTAACAATAGTAATTTTATTGATATTTCTCTTCATTTATCAATTTCAAGTGCTGGACCTTAATAAAGCTAAAACTAATTTGCTCCTCAAAATTCTTCTCAGAATTATCCACTGCCAAATTTGATGTTGAAAATTCATTTGATAGTCCTTGAATATCCAAATATTTTCCAAATATTCACTGAATATTTGATGTTATTATTTGATATTTGAATATATTATGACAGGTAAGTTAACAAGCAATGGCATTTAGTGTGTTTTTCACTGCAATTGACAGTTTAAGAAAAATCTAAAAGCAAAATCACCCAGAGATGCCAAGTGTAAGGCCCTTATATTTTGAACTGAGAAAAAGATAAAACATTCAGAATTCAGATTTTGAATTTCATATTTGTAAGGCAAAATTTGAAATCTTGCTAGATTTCATATTCAGTAATAGGCAAAAAAACAACAACCCTTGTGGTTGTGCTATGTACCTATAGCCAAACAGATATTTCTATCAAACTTTTTTAAAAAAGGGAAATTGGGCAGCTATAATGAATGCACCAGGGGAGCAGGAGACCTGACCACTTCTCTGAGACATTGTACTGTCCTACAGATTTGTAAAGATGCAAACACAATTTGGGTTGATAGGGGAGGAGGGGGAGTGGGGGCAAGAGGAGGGAAGGAAGGGGTTAGGAGAGCACAGGAGGGAGGGCATAGGAGGGAGGAGGAGGGAAGGGCAGTTTGTTCATTTGCATGCTTATTGGGTTAAATGGGTGTTACTCCTGTGCAATCATGGTTAGGATAGGTGAAACTGACTATGGGGTCAAGGGGAGGGAGGGGAGGAGGAGACTCATGTAGTCTCCTACCCAAATTTAAATGAAAGCTGTCCCTGGCCACATACACACCAGATTTATTCCACTTTAAGCAATCATGGCTTCCCCGAAATAATTCAGAAAAGTGTACTTTGTGAAGGGTGCTGAGTGTTGCTAGGGGATTCTCTATTCCCCTCACAAAGCTACAATCTCCAGAATTCTCTGGAAAGAGAGGCTGACTGTTAAACCAGTCTGGCCACTGGAGCTTTGTCAGGGGAATAGAAGTCCCCTAACAATTCTCAGCACTTTTCACAAACTACACTTCCCAGGATTCTTTGGGAGAAGCCATGACTGTTTAAAGTGGAATAAATATCTGGTGTGGGTGTGGCCACCTTATTAGCCAAGTCAAACAGCTGTGAGTCTGGCTTTTAGAACACTGAGGGTTCTTACTGAGCATGCCCAATGTTATAATAGACTTCAGTGTTAAATTTCTTACATTAATTAAAAATCAATCGTGCATTTTTTTAATGTTTAAACTGCAGAAGATGAACGTCAGAGTATGGGGCAAGGTCAGTAATAGGATTGCACATACTCTGTGAACATGACTGATTTTTAATTAATTTTGACTGCACCTGAGGGCACCAAGCTTTCCCCCCCCATTAAGTCCAAATAATAAAAATTATACTCCCTTGTGAACCTTCCATCCTATACTCATCCTATACTTCTCCCTTCTGTGGAAAGTACACTTTGTTTTCTTTTGAATATGTGAAATTGGCTCCAAATATATGTTTTATACTGTATATGCAAAAACAAGCCTCACACTTTGCAGTTATATAGCTCTAGACAACGTCTGTCTCACAGCAATTTACTTAAAATCACCAGGATTAATGACCTTAAGCTCTGTAGGCTAAATTCCGACCTCAATTACATACTAATGACGTCAATGGAGCTATTTAGAGTAACTGAGGGCAGAATGTGGCCCCGGCTCTTACTCTCTTTAAAGGGATTAGAGACATCATTATTATCTTTTCACCTTCTGCAGCCCTGAAACTATTCATAATGAGGATCCTTCAGTATTTAGAAATTATGTACGGTTCTCTAGGAAGAAGAAAGAATCTGCAGCTTACTTAGAGCAGAGCAACTGGGGGAGGGGGAAGCTGATTCATGACTTCAGTGACTTTTTTCAAAATGGAAAGCAGCATACAGAATATAAAACAGACCCTTGGAAAAGTCAAAATCCATGTGGAAGTACCACAGGGCCTTCTAAATATTATTCTGCCCAAATGAAAACAGAATAATACCTTCACAAAAATTGATTAATCATTCGATTGGTTGGAATTCATAGAATTTCTGACATTTGATGTTTTTTCACATCTTCAGCTAGACAATAAAAACTGGGGTCTAGGGGGAAAATATGACTTACAGAAACACTGACCTCATTTGCACGTAACTTTAAACCACAGTTAAGCTTAGCTATGGTTTAAAGGTGAACATACAGCATATTGGCACATGGAGATAAAATCACATCCGCTTCACTCCTACCCTGCTGCTGCCATGTTATAGTGGGAGCCAAGCCATGGTTTGGCTTACATCTAAGGCCAGGTTCATGGTCTACCTCCCCCAAACAAACCATGAGCAGTAAAACAAGAACAAATCTTGGTTATAGCACATGTTTTGTTTGGAGAGAGACAAACCACAAGACCAGGTTGAGATCTGGTCTTAGCTCCTGGTAGTGCAACAGAAGCTGGGAAGGAGCAAAGCAGCCACGATATTCTACCTATGCACAGCATGCGCTGCATTCACTTTCAGACTGTAGTTAAACTTAACTGTGGTTTAAAGTGATGTGCAAACTGTGCCAGTGTCTTGTCTGAGAGTTCAGCATACAGCCTCCTGCTCAATTAAAATGTCTCAGCAAAACAAGTACATACCACTTCATCCAACAAAGTATCTATGTGTGTTGCTGCATGTACTATTTTTAAAGTGATTTTGTTTCCTACATCTATTCTGCATTTAGCAGAATGTCAATATGACATATGGAGAACTTCTAGAAGACTGAACTGTAAAACATGGTTTAATGCGGAAAAACATTTCTGTCTCAGTTCAAACTATCCATTTCTGCTTAAAGATATGGTTCACCTTCTTTACTCATTCAAGGATGAGTCGCTACAGAAATAACTATGGGGCTGGAATGAAATGGAATTATTCCAGATGAGAGCTAGCATTATATGAACAGGGCCTTGTTCTTACACTTTATTTTCACTGGGTTTAGATGTATAATGGCTTTGCATGGCAGAAACCAATGTCTGGATTAATGAATCAAGTATAATCACTCTACATGGCATTGAGAAAGTGGATAGAGAAAAGTTCTTCTCCCTCTCTCATAATACTAGAACTCGTGGACATTCAAAGAAGCTGAATGTTGGAAGATTCAGGACAGACAAAAGGAAGTACTTCTTTACTCAGCGCATAGTTAAACTATGGAATTTGCTCCCACAAGATGCAGTAATGGCCACCAGCTTGGATGGCTTTAAAAGAAGATTAGACAAATTCATAGAGGACAGGGCTATCAATGGCTACTAGCCATGATGCCTATGCTGTGCCACCCTAGTCAGAGGCAGCATGCTTCTGAAAACCAGTTGCCGGAAGCCTCAGGAGGGGAGAGTGTTCTTGCACTTGGGTCCTGCTTGCAGGCTTCCCCCAGGCACTTGGTTGGCCGCTGTGAGAACAGGATGCTGGACTGGATGGGCCACTGGGCTGATCCAGCAGGCTCTTCTTATGTTCTTACAAACAAAAGAAGAAGAAATAGTAAGTTCTCTCTTCTTCAGAATTCTCATCTCAGGTAATGTCAACCCAGAACGGATTGTATGAAGTGAAAAGTCAGGTTGCGGTGATCTTGGCTGGTATCTTCATCAAGCTGCAAACACAGATAGTTCTGAATGTTCTGTGTTCTTATACCAGAATGTTCAGCATTCCTCCTCTCAGTCATCAAGCTCTAGTCACAGCCCATGTTAGATGACATCCAATGTTCATTGAATGTGTAGTGTGGAGTGGGATTGTACAAACTGGTCCCAGTTCCAACATCAGATCCAGATAGTCAGCTGAAGGTCAGGGCAGAGCCTACATGCACGTAACTGAATACACACAGAGCTCTTTCCACACAATTGGAAACTCTGGGGGGGAAATATGCTTCCTGATTCCCTAGTTTTGTGCATCAAACCTCACATGTGTATCTTTTACTTTAACCTTCACATACATGCATGTAGGTCAGGGAGAGGGTCTGATGCCCCAATCCTCATCCCATCACCATCCACATTCATGGAACTATGGATGTTGTCAGTAAAGAGCTTGTGTGTCTTTGATTTCATGCTGCTTCATTAGCATTCTTGCCAACATGTGAAAATCCTTGAAATCCCCAACCCCACCCAAGGCACCACTGCTTCAGGAATAATGAAAATAAAGACAAGATAAGAGAAGCCAATACACTGTCATTTAGATTGCTGTGGTGTCATAAAGGCGCAGCAGGAGAAGGACTAGAGAATACTTTGCTAGGCAGCATCCTAAAGGCATTTCTGCCCTCTGGGGCCATTTCTGTTGATCAGTGTTGTGAAAAGCCAAGTACGAACATTAGAATATAAGAAGAGCCTACTCAATCACGCCAGTGGCCCATCTGGTTAAGCATCTGGTTTTCACAGGGAAAGCCCAGGGAAGCCCATGGCACACTCCCCTGCCCCTGCAGGTCCCAGCAACTTAAAGCATACTGCCTCTGATTGTGGAGGCAGAGCATAGTCACCGTGGGTTTGATACCATTTTCTGCCATGAATTTGTCTAATCCTCTTTTAAAGCCATCCAGGTTGGTGGCCATCACTGCCTCCTCTGGGAGCAAGTTCCATAGTTTAACTATGTGCTGTGTGAAGAAGAACTTTCTTTTGTCTGTCCTGAATCTTCCAGCATTCAGCTTCATTGGATGTCCATGAGTTCTAGTGTTATGAAAGAGGGAGGAAAATTTTCTCTTTCCACTCTCTCCATGCCATGCATAATTTTATAAACTTCTACCATGTCACCTTACTCACCTTTTCTCTAAACTAAAAAGCCCCAAGTGAAGCAATTTTTCCTCATAGGGGAGTCATAGAATCATAAAATCATAGAGTTGGAAGGGGACTATAAGGCCATCAAGGCCAACCCCCTGCTTAATGCAAGAATCCAGCTGCCTCTTGAATGCCTCCAGTGTTGGAGAGCCCACCACCTCCCTAGGTAATTGGTTCCATTGTCTTACCTCTCTAACAGTTAGGAAGTTTTTCCTGATGTTCTGTTGAAATCTGGCTTCCTGTAACTTGAGCCCTTTACTCTGTGTCCTGCACTCTGGGACGATCAAGAAAAGATCCTGGCCCTCCTCGGTGTGACAACCTTTCAAGTACTTGAACAGTGCTGTCATACCTCCCCTCAGTCTAGAGTCACTCCATCTCCTTGATCATCTTGGTTGTCCTTTCTTGAACGTTTTCCAGTGCTACAATATCTTGTGCTTCTAGGCACTTCTAGATGACCCGGCAAGGATTATTGGTGGAGACTTGGTATTTCGTTAAGGATGAAAGGATCTGCCAATTTCAGTTCTCTCGGTTTCCCATTTTCCCCATCTTAAATTAATTTTTCCACATTTCTGCAGCAATTTGCAATTTTTAAAAAAAATCATGACCATTCTTCAGCATTTTAGTGTGATTTTCTCCTATTAAACACATGTTTGTATGCAGTTTTGACTAATGTACACATTTTGCTATCATTTTCTCCTAATATAGTGCATTTTTGTATGTTATGTTTACTAATATACTCATATTTATGCACCTTTCCCTGAATATATACCTTTTAAAAACATTTTTTGGTTTGAGAATTGCATCGCAAAATTTGGATGCGTGAATTTTGAAGGGTGGGTGTGTTCCAGGTCTCGTATTGTTTTGGGAAGTGTGAATTTGATAGATTCAGCTTTAAATGAGAACTGAATTTTCCTGCTATACCTCACTCTCTCAGGCTGTTGGATGTAGCATATGTGACTTACATTTTCTGTGTGTGAGTAGGCAGGCATGCTAGTAAAATTTACATCAGCCAATAAAGTTTCAGAACATTTTTGAAAAACTGCTGTTGTTACAAACCTGCATACTTAGGATGCAGTTGTAAGCTCTTACAATGTAAGTGTGACATAGCAGAGCAGAATCTGAGCTAGCATTGGACATTTCTGAACTTGAACCAAAGGGTCAATACAACACACACACACAGAGACTTCATTGTGTCATGAAAAAAAAGATGAAGGCAAGAAAATGGCACCCTGGTGGAATCTGCCCCTAGAAAGAACTATTTTGCATTGCTTCATGATAAGATTAGCATGGAACAGAATGTGTAATTTTCACTACGATAATGTCAGGGCTATGTTATCCATTATGTTGTGGCAACATATTTTGTTAGGGCTGACATGTTATGGCTACGATCCCCAAACCATGTGCTCCTGAGTGGCAAAAATGGCTTTTTTCCAAAGTGCCTTTTCTAAGTGGGTGGACTGAGATCTGCAGACTTAGCAGGGTGTCATTCTCTAAACATTTCCATAACCTCCAGATTGCAGCAGTAGGGCATTTAATTTGAGATATTAAATAAATAGGTAATAAAAACGTCACATAACATTTACTTATTTTTTAAAACCTGCCATAAAAAGGATTTATAGATAGAACAAAATGTAAAAGGTAAATATTATTGTAGCTGAAACCTTCCATAAATGTAAAGTGTTTGCATTTGCTGTGGTACATGAGATTTTGAAAATGACAGGTCATTTAGAACTGTTTACGCCCCAAGGAGGAAAGACCAGGAGGTGTCAAGTGATCCTAACAAGAAGTCCATACGTTTAAGAGCTCAGAGCTCGTTCTGGAAAATAACTCATCAGATCAATGGAATAAAACATCCAGCTCATCTCTTTCCACAGGGTTGGGCTCAGGATTCTGTAGAGTTTGCCTAAGTTAAAACACTTTGTTTAGGGCCAAACTTAAAACTTCATTTTACCTGGAGTTTTGTGTAACTTTCCCCCAATGCTTTGGGAGTTTAACAAAGAACCATATGCTGCAATCAAGACTGGAGACCCAGTGCCTGCAGGAAGAGGAGAACATCGCCACCCAGGGAAGGAGAGCTTGCTGCTGCTGCTGCTGTTGGATCACCACCTCCACCACCCTTCCCTGTGGGATTTCTGCCTGGCAGACGTGCATCTTGTAGGACCAGGCCCCAGGTACCCAGCCAGCTGTGACTGATTTCCACCACCTGTCCCTCTTTGGAGGGATACATAAGCCGGCTGGCTGAGGTGGCCTGGGTTCTTTTGTGTGCTGGTTGTGGATCATCCTTTTTTTTTTCTTTTTTCTTTTGGGGGGGTTGTTTTAAGGTTGGGTGCCTGCCTGAGTGGTGGAAGCCTACATCGGAGCATGTGTCAATCACAGGGGAGTGATGGGGGAAGGGTGGAAGGCCAATGTATACCAAGGCTGGGCGGCAGATGCTGGTGGAAAGCTAGGGGCAGGTCACGTCAGGTAAGAGGAACTAGGGAGAGATGCATAATATCTGTCCCCTGTTCCGGGCCTGTCCAGAGCCAACAGACAGCTGGGGGATGCTTGACTCCATACTCTGGCCTTCGACTGCTGCTGTGCAATGTCAGGTCTGTTGCCCAAAAAACATCCCTCATCCATGATATGATATTGGATGAGGGTGCGGACCTGGCATGTATTACGGAAACCTGGCTGGATGAGACTGCTGCTCCTATCCTTGCGGCCATGTGTCCAGCTGGGTTCTCGTATGCACAGCAGCCGAGGGTCGGTAGTCGGGGAGGGGGAGTGGCGGTTATTTACCGAAGGTCCCTGGTTCTCACCAGACCTTCTCTCTGTGAGACCAAGGTGGCAGACTGCATGTACTGGAGGTTGGGCCCAAAGGGCAGTCTAGGGATTCTGCTCGTGTACCGTCCACCCCGCTGCATGACGGACTCCCTGGCCAAGGTGCTGGAGGTGGTCTCGGCTGTGCGTGTACAGTCCCCAAACCTGCTGGTATTGGGGGACTTCAATGTACATTCAGAGGCCATCCTTACTGGGGCGCCTCGGGACTTCATGGAAACTATGGCTTCCTGGGAGCTGCACCTTATTACAATGGGGCCCACCCATGTAGCCGGTCATGCACTCGACCTTGTGTTTGTCTCGGGAGAGGAGGGGAGTGATCTGAAAATTGGGGGTACATCCATCACCCCCTTGTCATGGTCAGACCACTACTTGGTAAGGATGGACTTTTCGGTGCCACAAACCCTCCGTGGGGGTGGAGGACCTATTAAGATGGTCCGCCCCAGGCGTCTGATGGATCCTGATGGATTCCTGAATGCGCTTGGGGACTCTCTGGAGCATGCACACAGCCACTCGGCTGAGACCCTGGTGGAGGGGTGGAATGCCGCAATCGCCGGGGCATTAGACTGGGTGGCTCCGAAACGCCCTCTCCACCTGAATAGAGCTCAGACGGCACCGTGGTTCACCCCACGGTTGCGAATTCTGAGGCGGGAGGTGAGACGGCTAGAGCGCCGGTGGCGGAAATCTCGCTCTGACGACGATCGGACACATGTTAGAGCGGCTGCGGCAGCCTATCTTGTGGCAATAAGGGCAGCAAAAAAAGATTTTTATGCTGCCTCTATTGCATCTGCAGAGTGCTGTCCCAGGAGACTGTTCCAAGTGGTCTGGAGTCTGGTCGGTCCAGTTGCTCCGGAACCAATGGAACATGCTAAGGCCTCCTGTGACGAGTTTGCTAAACACTTTGCGGAGAAAATCGATCGTATTAAGAGTGTTATTCCGTGCGCTGTGGACACAGTGAGCGAGCCAGAGGTGACCAGTGGTGCTCTGGTGGTGTGGGATCGGTTCCAGCTTCTTCCATCTGATGAAGTGGACAAGGTGCTTTCAACCTTAAAGCCAACCACTTGCTTACTCGATCCTTGCCCATCGTGGCTCATTATGAGCTGCAAAGATAGACTGGGTGAGGGGATCAAGATGGTGGTAAATACATCTCTCAAAGAGGGAGTAATGCCATCAGCGCTCAAGGAGGCAGTAATAAAACCAATCTTAAAGAAGCCCTCCTTGGATCCCCAAGATCTGAACAACTTTCGCCCAGTCTCAAATTTGCCATTCTTAGGCAAGGCGGTTGAGCGGGTGGTGGCAAACCAGTTGCAAGCGCACTTGGAGGAAGTGGATTATCTGGATCCATTTCAATCGGGCTTCAGGCCTGGACATGGGACTGAAACAGCCTTGGTCGCCTCGGTAGATGATATGAGGAGGGCGTGGGATAGGGGCGAATGCACCTTCCTTGTCCTCCTTGATCTCTCAGCGGCTTTCGATACCGTTGACCACGTTATCCTCCTGGACCGCCTGAAGAGGTTAGGCATGGGGGGCACTGTATTGCAGTGGTGCCATTCCTTCCTCTCTGGTAGGTACCAAAGAGTGGCATTGGAGGATGAGGTCTCGGATCCTTGGCCTCTCACTTGTGGGGTGCCACAGGGTTCCATCCTCTCCCCGATGCTGTTCAACATCTATATAAAGCCGCTGGGGGCAATCATCAGGAGATTTGGGCTGCAATGTCATCAGTATGCGGATGACACACAGCTCTATCTCTCATTTAAATCTTCACCGAGGTTGGCGGTAGAAACCCTGTCCAAGTGCCTGGAGTCGGTGAGTGGCTGGATGGGAAGGAATAAGCTGAAGCTGAACCCTGACAAAACCGAAGTACTGTTTGTGGGAGACAAGGGAAGGCTGGGGGATGTGGACCTAGTGCTCAATGGGGTACGATTGCCCCTCAAAGACCAGGTCCGCAGCCTGGGGGTCATTCTTGACTCCCAGCTGTCCATGGAGGCTCAAGTCTCGGCTGTGAGCCGGGCGGCGCTGTATCAACTCCATCTGATACGGAGGCTGCGCCCCTACCTTCCCAACCATCTGCTCCCACCGGTGGTACATGCCCTGGTCACCTCTCGCCTAGACTACTGTAATGCGGTCTACGTGGGGTTACCCTTGAAAACGGTCCGGAAGCTGCGACTGGTACAGAATGCGGTGGCTCGTCTGATTAAAGGCAGCCACCGGCAAGATCACATCACTCCAGTGCTGAAGGAGTTGCACTGGCTACCGGTTGTTTACCGGGCCCAATTCAAGGTGTTGGTTTTGACCTTTAAAACCCTATACGGTTTTAGCCCAGTCTATCTGAAGGAGCGTCTCCAGCATCGTCAGGGATGCCGCTCAAAAAGATCAGCCTCAGAAGACCTTCTCTCGATCCCACCGGTTAAAACAGCTAGACTGGTGAGGACTAGAGAGAGGGCTTTTTCAATAGTGCCCCCCACCCTGTGGAACTCTCTCCCAAATGATCTCCGCCATGCCCCTTCTATGATAAGCTTTCGCCGGGCCTTGAAGGCTCTTCAGGCAGGCTTTTGGGGTGGGTTAGGTTTTTACTGTTATGGTTTTAAATTTTAATGTTTTAATGTATTGTTTTTTATCTTGTACATCGCCCAGAGTGGCTGGACAACCAGCCAGATGGGCAACTAATAAATCTAATAAATAATAATAATAATAATGGAGGAAGGGCAAATAAGGAATGGGGGTGGGGATTTAACCTTTTTCCTGCCAGCCACTGGGAAAAAACAAAAGACACAACCCTGTATTGTGTTCTCTGTGGGGATTAAAGAAGCTTGAGGAATTTGTTGATTTATTTATTTTAATTTAAAATATTTCTAGGCCACTTTCCAGGCAATACCCATCCAAAGCGGCTCACAGCAATAAAAACAAAATAATAAAAAGTACATTTTTAAAAAACACACAAAAGAATAAGACCACACCCCATTCATTAGAAGAAAGCCAACTGAAACAGGCCTTGAAGGCTGTTCAAAATCCCTGTATAGCTATCGGGAGGGAGTTCCAAAACCATGGGGCTACCACGGACAAGGCCCTCTGTATCGTGGTCCCTAGAGTGTCTTCCTTTACAGAGGATAGTCCTCTGTTTAAAGACCTGTCAGATGACAGTACTCTAAAAGTGTCTTCTATTTGAAGGGCTCTCCAGTTCAAGTCTGGTTTAAAGATAAAGAACCATAAAAGGGAAAAACTGGGGCCTTGAAGTTGATGATCAACAGCTAGCACCTGACAGACTACCTAGTTATATCCATCCACGTTCACCTGTTTTCTGGGGCAGACCATAACATGGATGCAGTTCTCAGAGGAAAAAAACATGCTGTTAGGGAAAGTTTAAACATCCCTTCCTTACATCTAAAAGCTGCAACTTCAGAAGAATGTTACATACACATAACATGTATGTGTATGTAGTTTGGTGCTAAGCGATGACTGTTTGCAAGCCATCTGATCATTGGTTCCCATGAGAAATTCCTTTGGCCTTAGGAAATGTAACATGAGGATGCTCAAGGATTTGCATTTGGTTTGCATTTTTAAGCAAACAGACCTGATCCTCTCTGGATCAGATTGCAGTTACCATTCTGTTTTCTCCAAACATGTACCTAACACTAGTCGAATGAGAGGTTGAGCAACTTCACATCCCTCCAAAAATTTGATTCAGTTCTTGGCTCAAAAAACATTGCAAAATGTGTATAAAAATGTGTTGCAACGTTTTTTGAGCCAAGAACTGGTTAAAATGGGTACTTCAGACTTAAATGCCTACAAAATGTGTATTTTATCCCAGTCTGCATCTGTGTTGGAATTGTTTTTAAGCTGCTTTTAAAGATATTTTTTAAAAATATATGTTTTTAAAATGTTTTAAGATGTTTTTGAAGATGCTTTTAGTGTTTTATTGATATTAACAAGATGGCAGCATAGAAGGATGCTATGCTCGGAGCTCCGCAGCCTAATTTTTAACATCTAACTAACATCTATTTTTTAAACATCTTTTTTGGGGGCTCATGCATGACTGTATGAGAGTGCAGAGCAGAGCAAAGCTAAGTAGCCTTTACCCCCCTCTTCAATTGATGCGGCTTACCTTCTCTACTCTGGCCCGGTGTGTGGCGTTGTGGCGAGAACGACGGCGGCGGCAGCGAGAACGACGGCGAGAACGACGGTGGCGGCGGGGAAACGCCGTGGAGAACGCCGTGGAGAACGGCATTTCCCTGGTAGCTCCGGGGTGCCTCCCCCTGGGTGTGGGAGCTGGCGAGCTGAGGGCGTGGAGTGGCAGGCCGGGGCACTGCTCGCACGGCCTGCTTTGTCCCTCTGCGGCTTGTGCATGGGGGAAAGGAGAAGAGAGACCGTGGAGCCGTTGGCGCGACGCAGCGCGCCCTTTGCCGGCCGCCCGGCTGCTCTGGAAGAATAGGACCTATGCGGGGAGGAGGACGACGAAACATTTCGACCTTGAAGAGGAGAGGGACTCATTGGACATACTGGGAGGGCGACAAAGGCCAGAAGCCGTGCTGGAGGCCCAGGAGCGACAGGAGACGAGCGGCCTATTGGCTGCAAATGAGCTGACTGCAGCAAGAAAGGCGTGAATAACTTTACGCGGACTTGTTGGGGGTGGGGGGACCTGCTTAAGTGTCAGGCGGAGAGGGGGACATGTGCATATCGGAGAGGGTTATGGTGGGGAGGGTGGGAAGCCACAATATTAAGAGGCTAGGCGGCAGAGGCTGGAGAGGTGCGGGTGGCAGGCCACGCCAGTTTAGGGGAACAAGGGATAGATGCGTAATATCCATACCTTGTTCCAGGCCTGTTCATAGCCAGAAGACAACTGGGGGATGCATGACTCCATCCAACCTTCGACTGCTGTTGTGTAATGCCAGGTCTGTGGTACAGAAAACATCACTCATCCATGACATGATCGTGGATGAGAACGCAGACCTGATGTGTATCACGGAAACCTGGCTGGATGAGGCCTCAGCCCCTGTGCTTGAGACCATGTGTCCAGCCGGTTTCCAGTATGCGCAGCAGCCGAGGGTTGGTAGGCGGGGAGGGGGAGTGGCAGTCATCTATCGGGAGTCTTTGATCTTTGCCAGACCCCCTCTCCACGAGACCAAGTTTGTTGATTGCATGTGCTGGAGGTTTGGCCCAAAGGGCAGTTTAGGGATTCTGCTTGTGTACCGCCCGCCCCGCTGCACAGCAGACTCGCTGACCAAGGTGCTCAAGATTGTCTCGGGCGTGCGGGTCCTTTCCCCCAACCTATTGGTTTTGGGGGACTTCAACCTGCACGCCGAGGCAGCACTCATAGGAGCGCCTCGGGATTTCATGGAAACCATGACTTCCTGGGAACTGCACCTTAGTAATACTGAGCCCACCCATGTAGCCGGTCATGCTCTTGACCTTGTGTTTGTCTCGGGAGGGGGAGGAAGTGCTCTGAAAATGGGGGCTGTTTTTTCTAACCCCGTGTCATGGTCAGATCACTATCTGGTAAATGTAGACTTCTTAATGCCACACACCCTCCGTAGGGGACAGGGACCTATTAGGATGGTCCGCCCCAGGCGCCTGATGGAACCTAAGGGATTCCTGAATGCGCTGGGAGATTTGGAGCTGTCTGAAGGTCGCCCAGTCGAAACCCTGGTGATGGAGTGGAATAGGGAGATCTCTGGGGCAATAGACCGGGTGGCTCCGAAACGTCCTCTCCCACTGAAGAGAACTCAGACTGCACCCTGGTATACACCACGGTTGAGGGGTCTGAGACAGGAGGTGAGACGACTAGAGAGCTGGTGGCGGAAATCTCGCTCCGAAGACGATCGGACACTGGTTAGAGCAGCAATAGCTGCCTACCAAGGGGAGACAAAGGCAACAAAGAGAGATTTCTTTGCTGCCTCTATTGCGTCCACAGAGTGTTGTCCCAGGAGGTTGTTCCAAGTGGTCCGTAGCCTGGTCGGTCCAGCTGCACAGGAACCCATGGAACTTTCTAAAGCCTCCTGTGACATATTTGCCAAACACTTTGCTGATAAAATTGAGAGCCTGAAGAGCACGATTCCATACGCTGTGAATACAGGAAGTGGGCCAGAGTTGGCCAGTTGCATTCCGGTCCGGTGGGATCGGTTTCAGCCTCTTCCCTCTGAGGAAGTGGACAAGGTGCTCTCTACTGTGAGGCCGACCACCTGTCTGGTTGATCCTTGCCCCACGTGGCTCATTATGGGCTGCAAAGAGAGACTGAGCGAAGGGATCAAGGTAGTCATGAATGCTTCCTTGGAAGAAGGTGCTATGCCATCAGCCCTCAAGGAGGCGGTAATAAAGCCTATTCTGAAAAAGCCCTCCTTGGATCCCCAAGAGTTGAACAACTTTCGCCCAGTCTCTAATTTACCATTCTTGGGCAAGGTGATTGAGTGGTGGCCAAACAGTTACAGACACACTTGGATGAAGCAGATTATTTAGATCCATTCCAATCGGGCTTCAGGACTGGACATGGAACTGAAACAGCCTTGGTCGCTCTGGTGGATGATTTAAGGAGGGCGTTGGATAGGGGAGAATATGCTTTCCTCGTCCTCCTGGATCTCTCAGCGGCTTTCGATACCGTCGACCACGGTATCCTTTTAGATTGCCTGGAGGGAATGGGAATAGGGGGGACTGTTTTACGGTGGTTCCGTTCCTATCTCTCAGACAGGCATCAACGGGTAGCATTGGGAGATGAGGTTTCAGACCCTTGGCCTCTCAATTGTGGTGTGCCACAGGGTTCTATTCTCTCTCCCATGCTATTTAACATCTATGTAAAGCCGCTGGGAGCCATCATCAGGAGATTTGGGTTGCAGTGTCATCAATATGCGGATGACACTCAGCTCTATCTCTCGTTCAAGTCCTCACCAGAGTTGGCTGTGGATACCATTTCCAAGTGCCTGGAGTCCGTAAGTGAATGGATGGGAGGTAATAGGCTGAAACTGAACCCTGACAAGACCGAGGTGCTGCTCGTGGGAGACAAGAGAAGGTTAGGAGATATAGACCTGGTGTTTAATGGGGTAAGATTGCCCCTGAAGGACCAGGTCCGCAGCCTTGGGGTCATCCTTGACTCCCAGCTGTCCATGGAGGCTCAGGTCTTGGCAGTGAGCCGGGCAGCTTGGTATCAATTACATCTAATACAGAGGCTGCAACCCTACCTTCCTGTCCATCTGCTCCCATGGGTGGTACATGCCCTGGTCTCCTCTCGCTTAGACTACTGCAATGCGCTCTACGTTGGGTTACCCTTGAAAACGGTCCTGAAACTACAGCTGGTACAGAATGTGGCGGCACGTTTAATTAAGAACAGCCATCGCCGTGATCACATCACTCCGGTGTTAGAAGACCTACACTGGTTACCAGTTGTTTACCGGGCCCAATTCAAGGTGTTGGTATTAACCTTTAAAGCCCTATACGGTTTCGGCCCAGTTTTTCTGAAGGAGCGCCTCCAGCATCACCAATTATGCCGCCCGACGAGATCAGCCTCACAAGACCTTCTCTCGGTCCCACCAGTTAGAACAGCTAGGCTGGTGCGGCCCAGAGAGAAGGCGTTTTCGATTGTGGCCCCCACCCTCTGGAACTCTTTGCCCTATGATCTTCGCCATGCCCCCTCCCTGCCAAGTTTCCGCCAAGCCTTGAAAACCTGGCTATTTAGGCGGGCATACAATCTTCCTGGGGTGGACTAGTCCTATCTTGTTATAGTTGTGGGTGGTTTTAGCTTAATTAAATTTTAGCTTAATTATAGTTGAGGTTCCTGGTTTATATGTTGTATTTTATCTTATTATGTACGTCGCCTAGAGTGGCCGCTGACCCGGCCAGATAGGCGACTCAGAAATAAAATTTTATTATTTTTATTATTATTATTATAGTTTTGCTGCCCTGAGCTACTTCTGAGAGGAAGGGCAGGATATAAATTTAATAAACAAACAATATTTTAAAATAAAAGTATGCATTTTTTCATTTTTAAAAATGGAACAGTTTTAGACCCTTTGGAAGTCCACTGTGACTTATTTGCAAGCTATCTTGAGGGCAAAGTCACTCCTTCATAACAATCTTGACACCACATTTACTACAGTCTCCAGTGAAATTCCAGTGCAATATCTGCTGTTACATCCCTGGATCAGTTTCAGCTGATGCGACTTGATTTCATGCACAAGGCGCTTGCAACTATGTGCTTAATCAGAGCTTGTGCCAGGCATGGCTGGGCTCTTGGGCACCAGCCTGCCCTGGACCTGCAGTGCCGAATGCCCCAATACCCCCTTCCAATGCAGGAGGCACAGGCTTAAATAGGCCTGCCTGCGCAACCTACCTCTTGGATCAGTGTACACGCCTTGTGTACATTGCGTGCATGTCTCTTGTCACCCAAGATAGTGGTGGGGGCATCAACCCCTTAGGGACACCCCCATCACCATCTTGGGTGATGGCAGGCACGCATGCACAGCATGTGGGGTGTGCACACGGCGACAAATAGGTGATGCGGTCACCCGCATGGATTGTATCAGGGGGGTGCCTGGGAGCTTCCACTCTGCGATCTGTAGAAGCATTCAGTCACATGACTCAATGCTGCCCTGATCAAGGAGTGGGAGCTACACTCTTTCACCTTAAGGAGGGCCCCCTCTAAGCTGCAAGGGCCCTCGGCCAGGGCCCAACCTGGCCACCCATAGGCATCGGGCCTGTGCCTAACTACATGTTTCTTCAACCCTTGCCCTCCTGGCTTATTAAAGCATGCTGAAGGGGTATGGTCATGCACATCCAACTTGTGTTCAATGCCTTTGTGCAGGGAGTGGCCCTCACCATCTTGAAAGAGGCAGTGATTCAAAAAAGCCCACCCTGGGCCCATTGGCTTACAAATACTCCCTTTTGGGGTAAGGTGATCAGGAGGGGCATGGCAGGACAATTGCAAGCACTCCTGGATAAAACCAGTTATTTTGACCCATTTCAGTTTGGGTTCAGACCTAGCTATGATGCGCTTATTGTTAAATAGCTTCAGGGATTTAACCACATCAGCTGATTGGTGGTAAGAGCAAGCCTCCCTTGCCAATGCATCTCCACCTGCCCCTCATCTGACATCACATATTAGGTGGACATGACTTGGGGAAAATGGCCTTGTGAGAAACTGGGCCTAATTAGACCCATGGCCAGGGCTGGTTCTAAAGGGCAGCCAGGTGGGGCACTAACCCGAGGGCCCCTGGGGCTACTGCTCCCCTTCCGTGATTCTTGGTAGGATTGTTGCTGCGGATCGCACGGCGAGAGCTTCGGGGCTCCGCCATTCCCTTGCTTAACCTACCTTGTTTTGTGGTTGCACACGCAGCGCCTGCCCTTAACAAAGATGGCTGCTGAGGTTTCCTTAAGGGGCTGAAGCCTCTGCCGCCATCTTGGCTGATGGTACACATGCATGCTGCGTGTGCACACCCCTGCCATGAACCAAGATGGCAGCAGAGGCTTCAGCCCCTTAGGGAAACCTCAGCCTCCATCTTTGTTAAGGGCAGCACTGTGTGTGCGATCGCAGAACAACTGAGAAAGGTAGGTTAAGGAAGGGAATGGCGGGGCGTGCAATTCGCGGCAGCGATCCTGCCATGAATCACAAAAGGGGAGTGCTGGGGCCTGGGGCAGGCTTGTGCCCAAGGGCTCCAGCATGTCTGGGGCTGGCCCTGCCCATGGCCCAGAGGTTCTCCATCTCTGATCTAAGCTGATGAACAGTACTGGAGAGCTCAAACATTTGCAATCTTTTTTGTGATATTTTGGGTGGCCTATAAAAAGGTTGGCCTAATAGTGCATTCTGTCACCACATGACCTCAAAGCAGTTTCCATAATAACGTTAAAAGTCACATAACATAATAAAGCATCAGCAATAAAACATTCAGTAATAAAGCCACAAAACAAAGCAATACTAGAATACAAATAGGCTCAGTGCTCAAAAACAATATAAACATTGCTTCCAAAAGCTGGAGAAAATAAGAACGTTTCCACCAAACAGCAGAGCCCAATGAAACTTATGGCCACCCGTGCCGTCACAGGGAGGGAGATCCACTGCTGGAACACCACTACAGAAAAGACCCTACTCAGTTTCCTGTACAAGAAGCTACAAACATTGGAGGAACCCCAAACAGCCCCCACTACCGATTGCAGGGCTTGGCTGGCATGGAGAGAGGCGCCCTATTACATAAATACCTTCAAGGCCTTATATCAGTGGCAATGCTTTGAATCAGGCTTGGTAACACAGAGGCAGCCAGTGCAGATCCTGCACTGCAGAAAAGGTGTAGTAAGAGGTGTTAACAATTTATCTACAAGGGTGTCTACAGCATTAATGTATCATATGCACTGCAAAACTCCAGTGTGATTTGAAAAAGAACTGTGCTTCTCAAGCATGTGGGCAAGATCGCAATATTTACACATGTAATTCTACTTTACTCCATTCACAGTTTAAACATGCCACTTAAAAGAACCAGGGTGTTCAACACTTGGTAAGATGAAGTCCCTCTGCTGGTTCCTTCTCTCCTTTACAAGGTTGCTTACTTGCTGTTCTTATAAGCATAGTTATAGAGTCCTCTGCCTGGGACAGGGCTGGAAGCAGTGCAGAAATACAGAAAAGGCAATGGGACTCTGAATACGTTGGAACATTTCTGCTGTGCCTTCCTCAGTGTCCTGCTACTGGGTAACACACTAGGGAGTTGATCCAGAGAGAAAAAAGCCCCCCAAAGCCTCCAGGAAAGCTTGTGCAAAGAAATACAGGCATTGAAAGAAAAATGGCAAAGCAAGAACTGGGTCTAAAAGCTCTGTATGGATTATTCAGGCATAAAGCACATTAAAATTGGACTCGTTATATAATTTTAAAATAAATACTTTTATAATATTTTTATGAACTGGTAAGCAACTGCTAGCCTAAAATTTGTGATCAAATTCAGACTCCTCAAATCTATTCATGCCTATAGATATTTTTGTTACCCATGTCTCTATTTTCATATGAACATAATTCATGAAAGGAAAATGCAAAACAGTAACAAGAAGAAACACAGCTGAGGGCAAGTGTTTCTTGCCGTATCAAAAACAAACTCAGAGGATCTTTCCAAATGCTGCAACACCCAGTGTAATGAATCAGAGATCCAAAGTGGTTCAAACACTATTTGGTTTTTGCTGACCCATTCCTTGTTGTTGTTGTTATGTGCCTTCAAGTCGATTACGACTTATGGCGACCCTATGAATCAGTGACTTCCAAAAGCATCTGTCGTGAACCACCCTGTTCAGATCTTGTAAGTTCAGGTCTGTGGCTGCCTTTATGGAATCAATCCATCTCTTGTTTGGTCTTCCTCTGTTTCTGCTCCCTTCTGTTTTTCCCAGCATTATTGTCTTCTCTAGTGAATCATGTCTTCTCATGATGTGTCCAAAGTATGATAACCTCAGTTTCATCATTTTGGCTTTTGTGACTGTTCTGGTTTAATTTGTTCTAACACCCAATTATTTGTTTTTTTCGCAGTCCATGGTATCCGCAAAGCTCTCCTCCAACACCACATTTCAAAGGAGTTTATTTTCCTCTTATCTGCTTTTTTCACTGTCCAACTTTCACAGCCATACTTAGAGATCGGGAATACCATGGTCAGAATGATCCTGACTTTAGTGTTCAGTGATACATCTTTGCATTTAAGGACCTTATCTAGTTCTCTCATAGCGGCCCTCCCCAGTCCTAGCCTTCTTCTGATTTCTTGACTGTTGTCTCTATTTTGGTTAATGACTGTGCTGAGGTATTGATAATCCTTGACAAGTTCAATGTCCTCATTGTCAACTTTGAAGTTACATATATGATTCTGCCTGACAGTAAAAATTATTAATTAATTAATTAATTAATTAATATCCCACCCTTCCTCCCAGAAGGAGACTAGGACAGCAAACACTAAAAACACTCAAAAATATCATAAAAACAGACTTTAAAATATATTAAAACAAAACATCTTTAAAAACATTTTTTAAAAAAAGCTTTAAAAACATCTTAAAAAGCAATTCCAGCACAGATGCAGACTGGGATAAGGTCTCTACTTAAAAGGCTTGTTGAAAGATGAAGGTCTTCAGTAGGCACAGAAAAGATAACAGAGATGGCGCCTGTCTAATATTTAAGGGGAGGGAATTCCAAAGGGTAGGTGCCACTACACTAACGGAACGGACCTCCTGATAAGATGGTATCTGCAGGAGGCCCTCACCTGCAGAGCGCAGTGATCGACTGGGTATATAAAGGGTAAGACAATATTTCATGTATCTTGATCCCAGGCTCTATAGGGCTTTGTACACCAAAACCAGAACCTTGAACTTAGTCTGTTAGCTAATAGGCAGCCAGTGCAATTCTTTCAGCAGCAGGGTGTCATGTTGGTGACACCCTGCCCCAGTGAGCAGCCGCACTGCTGCATTTTGCACCAGCCCCACACAGAGTGCACTACAGTAATCTACCCTGGAGGTTACCAGTGCATGGACAACAGTGGTCAGGCATTCTTGGTCCAGAAACGGCTGCAGCTGTCTTACCAGCTAAAGCTGGTAAAAAGCACTCCTAGCCACTCCTAGTGGGGCTGCCCTTGAGGTTGGTCCGGAAGCTGCAGCTAGTGCAAAATGCAGCGGCGAGACTGCTCACTGGGGCAGGGTATCGCCAACATGTCACCCCACTGCTGAAAGAACTGCACTGGCTGCCCATTTGCTACCAAGTTCAAGGTTCTAGTTTTGGTGTACAAAGCCCTATACAGCTTGGGACCAGGATACCTGAAATACCATCTTACCCCTTATATACCCAGCCAATCACTGCACTCTGCAGGTGAGGGCCTCCTGCAGATACTATCTTATCAGGAGGTTTGTTCTGCTCAATATAGGAAATGGACCTTTAGTGTGGCAGCACCTACCCTGTGGAATTCCCTCCCCTTAAATATTAGGCAGACGCCATCGCTGCTATCTTTTTGGCACCTTTTGAAGACTTTCCTCTTCCAACAAGCCTTTTAAGTTGAGACCTATCCCAGTCTGTGTCTGTGTTAGAATTGCTTTTAATATGTCTTTTAATATGTCTTTAACCTTTGTTTTAAAGATGTTTTTAAAGTTTTTTAATATTAATGTTGTTTTGTTTTTAATGTATTTTAAGGTCTTTTTATGATGTTTTAAAGTGTTTTTAGTGTTTCTGTTTGCCGCCCTGGGCTCCTGCTGGAAGGAAGGGTGGGGTATAAATAAAATAATAAATAATAAATAAATAATCAGGGCATCCAGTTTTCAGAAGGATGGTCCAGAGAGTGGTTCGATTCACAGTATCAAAGGCCTTAGTCAGATCAATAAACACCATATATAAATGTCGATTCTGTTCCTGGCATTTTTCTTGAAGCTGTCATGCAGTGAAGATCATGTCCACTGTCCCCCTGGAAGGGCGGAAACCATTTTGAGATTTGGGGTGTGATGCAACAGCAGCAGAAACAGGAATAGTGACACAGGAACCTTTGAACATTGATATTAACCCATAGTCTATTTTAAGGCTTCCAAATTCTGGTGGAGAGAGAATCCTATGTGCTTATCACACTGGTTCCTGGGAGTCTGTGGAAATGACTGCATAGCTGTTTAAGGCATGCACCAAAGCAGACTTACTTTTTTCCATGACATGCTGGTTGAAGGTGTAAAACTTAAAGGCAACACAATTAGGTACCCTTTCCTTTTCAATTCTTATGTCAAAAACTGAAGGGAAGGCAATGAAAGAAGTTTTGGAATCCCAAGGAAACCCTAATCCCCCTTAGATTCTCCTTCATCCATCCTCATGATAGTTCTTGCACTTCTAGAACCTGAGAACTGAGAAGCCATGGAAACAAATGGGGGGGGGATGCTGTTCTTGATCTGCGGTCTCTCTCGTTTCATTTTCTGACAGAGTCATCAGAATCTGCTCAGATTCTGAATCAGTGATAGGCCTGTGAGAAGAGAGTAGATTCCCCTGAGGAAGAAAACAGGTCTCTGATGGCAATGGGATCGTTTCTCCTTCTTGCCAGAAACATGCCTGGAGACAGACAATCCCTGTTTAAATAAACATGAGTTTAAATAATATTATTTATTTGCACATACATTTCCATACTGCTAAATCAAGAAAAAAAATCTTCTCAAAGCGGTGTACATAATAAATTCAACATAACATAATATAATCAAAGGTAAACACACAAAAACATTCTGGCATACATCAGGAGAGTGAGACCTTTTTATGTCCTGAGGTTTGTCCTGATGATCGGGAACCAGGTCTGCTGTGGAGCTGTGCCTGGTAGATGAGTGAGATCATTTTGAATTACTCCTCTTGTTTCTTATGTCCTTTGCCTTCAAGGTCCAGGACACTTCCCCCAATTTTTCCCCTTTTAGTAAGACTGAAATCTGTTTTACAATGACTTTTCCTGGCCCTTTCCAGAAAATTAACCAGTCAGCTCTCCCCACCAAGACTGCCTCACCTTTTGCAGTTATGATGAAATTAGAGGCCCTGTCTAGGCAACATTGGTGGGAAAAGCTGGCCATGCAGCGTCGAGTTTTGACTCTTTTGCCCTTCAGCCCATCTCTGCTCCTGGTCCAGTTTTGGATGGGGGGGAGAGAGAAAAACTCCATTCCAGCCGACCTGGACCACTGCATTTGGTAGAAATTACCCTTTTCACTGTCATCCGTGAGAAGATGGAGGAACGGCTCTAGTCAGCAGCTGTGCTGGGAAGCATTGAGGCATTGTTTGAGGGATGGAGGTGGCCCTCTTCCTTGTCCCTCCACCTCTCTTCATGTAGGGAATTTCCAACATAAAGATTGGCCTCTTGCTTTGGCCACTCTAATCTTAGGGGAGAGTGTTACAGGCACAGTGGGAAGTTTCTGCAGGTACTGGTGCACCCAAGGGCATGGGGAGGAAAGGTCTGTTTGTCCTGGCTGATCACTCACAGCATTTAATCTGATTAGCAGTATTACCAGTAGTTAAGTTACTAACACAAACAGTAATGGCATTTGGGGGAAAAATGGTAACAGTGTAGCTACTGGTACTCAAAATAATTTGGGCACCCAACCCTGTTGGGGGTGGGATAGCTACACACCTTGTGGGCCTGTTCAGGAATGCCAGCTGCCTTGGTGCATGTTCTGTTCTCAACATTCAATGGGATGGGCAGATACTATTTTTTTCCTAATCCAACACATGTACATAATCAAGTTATTTTAAAAAGAACATTTTACTGAAATAAACTGTTCCATTATTTGCTTTTAAGGGGAAAATATTAAAATATTCAGAACCTCCCTATGACACATTCCCTTGTCAGTTTTGGAACTGCAGCTGCCCTCTCAGGTTATGTAACCTGGACTGGTGCCACATGGTCATCTCTGAATGAAACTAAACATTTTATTTATCATGTCACTCACTGATTACTTTAGCAAAATACCTCCAGCAAGATACGACAGATGGAAAAGTGAGCAAATGTAGCCTTGGTGCAAAAGCAAATTCTTTCTCATAGCAGTTTCTGAGTGGAGGGAGATCTTAGCTCAGATTTAGGTGCAGGACAATTATATTCTTTTACATCCAGCAGTTTCGGTTCAGAATGACATATTAATAGGGCCCAGGGCAAAATATAAATGTGGTCCAGAGCCTGTCAAAAACAAAGGCAGCCCACCCTCACACACCCTCAAGCATTGTGGTTGGGACCATGGAAATAAGCCTGGATAAACTGGGACAATAAGTGCCTAGTTAGAGTGCTGAGACAACATATGAGAAAACAAAGAAAGAGCACTGCTGGGTAAGGTCTCGTCCTCCACTTTGCTCTCAGAGTGGCCAACCAGATGCCCATGGGAAGCCCACAAGCAGAACCTCAGCACAATAGCACTCTCCCTACCTGCAATTCCCAGCAACTAGTATTCAAAGGCATACTGCCTCCAACAGTGAAGTTAGAAAATAGCCTTCATGGCTAGTAACCCTTGATACCTTGATCCTCCATGAATTTGTCTAATCCTCTTTTAAAGCCATTCTCTACATGTCATCTCTACATGTTGCAGGAGTGGATTCCATTGTTTAAGTGCTAGAACTAGAAGTTAAAGTCTTTGGTCCCAAGTTCTTATCAGCTGAAGCTCTAATGATCTCTGCAAAGGGCTGCTAGAAAGGAGAGATTCCCTTGCATCTACCTTCTAGATAGCTCGTGCAAGGCTTGGCCCGGTTAACGCAAACATAAGCACAGTGGAACACGTGGCACTGTCTGCTGCACTCATGGATCACCATGCTCAATCAAGGTACCACCTGACTCCCACACAGCAGGAGGTTATCCATTAGGTGTGAGAAGCAGTCTCGATTGTGCAGATCAAGACATAATGTACGGAATCAAGGACAGAATTTCTGGCAGCCTACAGTTATTGGATGGCATATTCCTTACACATATAGTCCTTGCTATGACACTGTGGCCAAACAGTCAGCCTTGTCACTCACATTTTATTGAATATGGTTTGGGTGGGCATGTGAACCTGAAAGTCTAAATTTAAACTTAAATTTAGTTCTTGTTTTGAATATTGAATTTCCATCAGATCATAAATGTCAAGGTTACAAACTCTGAAATCCTAGTTTGCTGCACTCAGTCAACATTTAAAAAATAGAAAACATTTGAGTTGTTTTTTAGTTTGAAATGTTTCAGAAGACTAATTATTAAAACTTTCCAATACTTTGAAACAATAGCTTGCACTTCATAATGTTTGTTTTCACAAGTTCCAGGAACTGACTTACACCTGAATTCACGTGTAGTTTCACAACTTGAAAGATCAAATTAATTTTAAATTTGATTCAGATAGTTACTTGAGCTTTATCAGAACGTGACCTACTGTATAATGAGTTGTGTTTCAATATATGTTTGTGTTTTTCCTATGGAAGGCACACTTGCCTTCCCCATGAAAACTGGTAAGTTCAGCTGGAAAATATATAGAACACTATAAAGAATGCAGATTTATCCTTCCACCACCCAAGGGGTTCTTGAAAGACTGCATTTAAGGACATTTGTGAATATGAGCTGCAATCAACAACCAAATTATAGCAGAACTATTTTGGAGACATTTTATTTTGTGCTAGTTTCACAGGTGCTGTTGCAGAGGAAGTAAGTTGTGAGCTACAATTTAAAGGATGCCTCTTGCAGTTCTTACATGTATGGGTTGGCCCTTCTGATTTGACAAGGAGTCTCTCACTGTCATCTGTGAAAGGATGATATTTGCAGTAGAGGATTGCTCTGTAATAATAAGCAGATTAAGTATTAGTGGGTGAGAAAGATTCCAGGAACTGTTCCACTGTTAGCAGAGTTTTGGGATGTGTGAAAAAAGAGAATTCAAAGGAATGTGCCCATAAAACCTTGCCAGATTTGAACTTTTGTTGTACAGTGTGTATTTACTTTAGAAAATGACTAATTAGAAGCCAGCAGTGAAAAAATGTACCCATTTCTTAATGTTATTCTGAAAACTTCCTACAACAAAAGGACTATGGGGAAGGAGGGTGGTGAAAGGAGGGAATGTGAGCGACCTCTTGCCGACTCCCAGCAGGTATCATCAATTATTAAAGTCTAAGATGCAATATGACATCACCAGGGAGCGTGACTTAGGTCAAGAGCTTGGCAGGAGGGTTTGGCAACTGCTAAATCAACAGCAATCAGAACTGGAAAACCAACATGCTTGCCACCATAAAATTTAAAAGAGAGCATATTGTGCCTCAAACACAGCAGCAGGTTTAACAGAAAAGCAGACATGTTTATAACCCCAGATTTACAGCATGACTTATAAACACCTTATTACTTAGAATCCAGTCTGCTGCCCTAGAAACTAAGAATGTTACTTTGTTGAGAAGAGGGATTTGTTGACATAAATGCCTTGACTAAGTTTGCCATTGTGGTTAACCAAAATGCATTTACTATGAAGAAAGTAAATAAAAGCAAACAAGATGTCTCTTATACGACAATACAAAACGGTTCAGACCTGACCAAGGTTAATGCTATGACATAAATATGCTTAATGTTTATGCCTTTTTAAAGGGATAATATGCCAGGTTTGGCTTCAAGTCTCCCAACCACTAAATGATAATGTGTTTTGTAGACAGGGTCACAAGCAGTTTCAGGGGGTCCTGGACAAAGAGCTGCCTGAGAAACCCCCTGCAGCACCCTCGTGCCCCTGCATATGCTTATCAGGCAGCAGCGGGCAAAGGTTCCTTTTTTTCTTATTTCCTGGGGTTTTTTTTGCATGTTCTAGAGTTCTGGTGAACCTTTTGACCCAGCTTTATTCATCCGTTTACAGACGGAGGGGTAAAAATGAAATGTTCCCAAAGACTGGAGGTGAGCAAATTTACCAAAGGTTTTCAGGGGAGGGGATTGGCTTACCTTCGCCTTAAAAAAAAAGATGGCAGAGGTTTCTTTTCTTTTTTACACTTGAAAAATTGCCTTATGGCCAATAGTAGACTGCAAGGTGCTCTGCACTCTTCTTAACCATGTATCCTGGATAAAAACACCTTGAAGACAATACAAGGCTATTTTTAAATCTTAACAAAGCAGGGGAGGGCTGGCTTCAGCCATCTTGTCAGTTTAAACTCTGTTAAGCCAGCCTATTACCCCCCCAAATATAACAGCTTCATAGAAATCCTCTCTCACTCACTCACACACACACAGCACAAAACAAAATTAGCCCCAAATGCCCCACTGTTGTGGAGGACAATAGTCCCATGAAAATGGGGGTGGGAGTGGGGGTTCAACACACAGTTAGGGTTAGTGGGCATGTTACAAAGCACAGAGCAGGGCTGCCACCACCCACCATCTCAGAGAATGTCTCTGGGCTCTGACTTAGCAGGGCTCAGAAGCATTCCAGGGAAATGAAGATGGTCAACATTTGCAGCCTCATTTGGTGCTTTGCTTTATAGTGCTTCTGTCACTCTGGTAAAAAGGGGGGAGAGAAGGGTTGTCAGAAGCCAGCATCCTGGGCCCTGGCATTTTCTCAATTCATCTTTCCCTGGATCCCTTCATTTTGCCTCAGCAATCAATCCCACTATTCTTCAGTCAGTTACCATTGGAATCAAGTTTCACCGAAAGCAATATATCAAGGCAAAGTTTTAGGTCCTTTCATAGGTAAAAATTCAAAGGAAATTTGAGGGAAGCAGAAAGAGTTTTAGTAAGACAACTGGGGCCTACAGCAAATTCTCACAGTATAGTTTGGGTGCAAATGCTGTATTTTGGGTCAACATGGAATTTTGGTGTACCAAACATGTTATCATTGTTTTCATATCTCCTTTGCATGTAGCAGTCAAAATCAGTCAATGCCACTCTGTAACCTTTAGGCAATCTGAGATATTTGGCTCCAATGCTTTAGTAACTTAGAAAGCTGGAAATGTTTAAGCCATAAGTATTATTGCCCCCCCCCCAAAAAAACTATTCAAGCAACAATAAATTGGTGAATGACTAGGATTTCAAGGAAATGACAGTTACATTTGATGAGCAGGATTTATATTTGTTGGGATACAACTGGAACTAAACCTTTTTGTTTTTTCTTCACATGTCCAACCAAAATTAGTTGGATCCAGCGATGATAGATCAGTTTACAGCTGAATATCACATCATGGCTTGAAAGTGGGTGTGCTTGTCATTTCCCTTTAATGATTCTGTAGTGGGTGTTAGTGAAGCTAGCTTGGAGCACATGGTCATACCTTTGCAGTGGCTACACTTTAAGTCTTGTTGTAGACATATCTTACATTTATGTGGCCATAGTCTGGAACGTTCTTGTTCAGTGTTTCAGCCAGCAAGTCTTCTTTGGGCTGTTTGGCGGGGGTGTGGGGGTGGGATCGATCCCTTTTCCCTAAAGATTATTTGCAAAGAAACCCTGGGATTCCTCCAGCCTGATGATACCTCCTTATTGTGCATGGCTGATGCTGTTTGGTTCACATAAGGACCAATCCCAGCTCTGAACTTTGGAACAAATGGGACGTGCAACAAAATGTTATAGTGCTCCCTGTTCAGATTCCAGACACCCTATTCCAGTGGTCTCCCAATGGACCCCTTGAAAATTGCCAAAGATCTTAGTGGACCACTTAAAGATTTTGCTGCCTGTTGTAGCAGTTATAATGCACTGTGCTAGATGCTGCATAGTTTTTAATCAATGTGTGTATTTAATGCAGTAGTGCCATGGACCACCTTAATGAAGCTCTCAGACCACTGGTTTGAGAACCTCTGCTGTATTCCATCCACACCATCACCACCCTGTTTTCCACCTCACCCCACCGCCGCACAACAGCCAGCGAGCATTCTATGGCCACTTAGCATATTTAGTCCTCAGTCAGCTGTTTTGAGGGTGCCCAAGGGTGGAATTCTAACCAAGGAAGATAGGCCGCCATAGATGACCATGACTATGGTTCCTTCCAGGACATCATTCAATATTAAGCACCCAGGTCAAAAAGCAAACCAAATAAAAGTACATTTAAAAATCTGTGGAGTTCTATTTATTTATTGCATTTATATACTGCCTCATAGCCGAAGCTCTCTGAGTGGTTTACAACAATCTAGGGCTGCTATAATTCTAAGGCTGCTACAATCTATTTAATGGTGTGTATACACACTAGTGTGGAATCGTCTCCTTTTTTACATTTCATTTTTAAGTGTGGCCCCCTGGTGGTCATTAACAATCTGATTCCTTTTTCCTCTGATATCTTTCATTTTTCTGATCTCCATTTTTTTTTTTGCTTTGCAGAGAATTATCGATATTATAATTCCTATTTATTCATGAGTCTCCACTGGTATCAATCTTTATTCTGAACTCTGCAATGATTGTTGATGGTGGCGGTTCTTGCGTGACACAGCATACGTTACTTTGGAGTTAAGTTGAGCAAGAAACTTCTCAGATGCATTAGATCAGGTTAAGAGTCTTTATTAAGACATTAGGGCCAACAGGCTTAAGAGTAAATACATGTAGATCTTCTTCAGTCACCCCCCCCTTCTGGTACATCTCTCTCCAAAGGTAAACACAGAAGACAACCTCTCAGTTCAGAGGCAATATACAGAAGACACAACTTACAGACTCTGTTAGAACTTTCCCAGTTGCTATCTCACGTTACCATGACAACCGCTGGCCTTGGATGTCTGCTCTCTCTCAGGCGAGGAGATAACAGTTACTTCTCCAAACTTGCAGGCTTTATGGAAAACTACTGGAGACAGTAATGCCTATGGGTCACAGCCCAACATATCCCCCTTTTTCCATTAAGACTGCAAAACTTTCCATTGCATCTATAACTTTTCCATTTCAGCAATACATTTCTACAATACAAAGGCAATACATTTCAATACATTGCATCATACAGATCCATATTACATCTCAGTACATTGCAGTACATTTCAGAACATCTCTGTACATTTAGCTAGAACTTTATTAAATCAAATTTCGGCTGAATACAAGTCAAATACAGTGTCTCAGGATCCATTTCAACTTGTTTATGCATACCTGGGCTGGTAATTACCCCCACAGTAAATCTTTCAGGCGGTTTCCCTATGTTTGATCTTGTAGAACGTCTTAAAGGCACTAGGGCTTCTGCTCTCTCTGCCCCCCCATTTGTGCTTGTGCTTGGCACAGATTGATCAGATTCCATTTCTTCAGCCTTGCGTTTCTTATTTCTACGTTTCCCGCAAATGAGTTCATTTAACGCATCCCTGAGAGGAATTTGTGTGCCTTCCACTTTTATTTCAAGATCTGGTTTAAATGTTTGAGCTTTTGTTTGTGCTTGTGTGTCACTTGACCCTGTGAGAATGACTGTTTGCCTTTGATCCCAAGGCTTCTCTGCAACTTTAATGCTTCTGCTCAGGATTAACTGCTGTGTTTCTGGCATCCAAACAAATCCTTGTGGTGCTCTGGGTGCACGTTTGCCACGTCTCTTACCCTGTAGCTTGTAAACTCGGCTGCGATGCACTCTTTCAGGCATCAGCCTGACTGCATTACATGAATATTGTGGCTGTGAGCTTTTAACAGCTGTCTTCTTACAGCTCTGACCGTCATTCTCTTTCCGCCCCATTAAACTCAAGGCATCAGCACACTTCACACCCATGGTCATTTTAAACTGCCCTTGTGTCATGAAACCCTGACAGACAACTTTGCCTCTTCTTTGCACAAAACATTTCCCTCTGTCAAACGTCACACAATACCCAGAATTCACCAGTTTTCTGACTGACAATACGTTATGAGCCAATTCTGGTACAAACAAACAATCTGACAGTATTCCAAGTTTATCAAATCTCACCAGTCCTCGAGCCTCCACATTCTTCTGCGATCCATCCGCAAGTAAAACAAAGTCCTGCACATCTTCTGAAGTGTAAAACAAACTCCTGTCTGTGATTAATATATGGCTCGCACCGCTGTCAAGAATCCAGTTAACAAGGAAAAAAACCAAGAGTTAAATTTAAATTACTTCAAGACGCTAAAGAAAGAGGAGGACTGGGATTACCAAATTTGAGACTTTATTTTGCTGCCTGCTGTTTAGTCTGGATAAAGGAATGGATCTTATTGAGGAATAAAAGACTATTGGATTTGGAGGGCCACAATCTGAAGTGGGGATGGCATGGATATCTATGGTATGACAAAGTAAAAGTAAACGTAGACTTTAACAATCATTTTATAAGACGTTCTCTGTTGAAAATATGGAATAGATACAAACCAAGGTTTTATTCGAAAATACCATTATGTGTCTCAAGTCAAGAAGCGTTTTATAGAAGAGAAATGTCTGGAAAAGAGAAATGGTTAACTTATCAAGAACTATTAGAAAATGTACATGGAGAATACACAATGAAAGAGAGAGAACAATTGATAAAGGAAGGATATAGTTTTCATTGGTTTGCCTATTTACAATTGTTAGAAAGATATAAAATGGACAAGAAAATGTATGGGTTTGAAATAAGTAAATCTGATTTTGAAATAGGTTTGTATACAAATGATGAAAACATAATTGCAAAAATGTATAAACTTTTATTGAAAATGGATATGGAGGAAGAACAAGTAAAAGAGTGCATGGTAAAGTGGGCAAAAAATTTTGGTCATAACATACAAATGGATCAATGGGAAAATATGTGGAAAAAAGGCTTGAAATTTACATTATGTTATAATCTTAAAGAAAATTTTTATAAAATGATGTACCGTTGGTACATGACTCCAGAAAAGCTGTCAAAAATGTATAGTAATGTCTCTAATGTTTGTTGGAAATGTAAACAACAAGAAGGATCTTTTTATCATATGTGGTGGTCATGTAAAAAGGCGAAATTATTCTGGGCACAGATAGGTAGGAAGATGCAAAAAATTTTAAAGATAAATATTCAGTCAAAACCAGAATTTTTTTTACTGGGTTTTATGGATAAACAAATAGAAAAGAAATATGGAAGAATATTATTATATATGATTACGGCAGCAAGATTATTATATGCACAAAAGTGGAAAATGGAATCAATACCAACAATGGAAGAATGGCTACTGAAATTAATGGACTTAGTAGAAATGGATAAATTGACGTGTTTACTTAGAGAAAAATCGACAGATACATTCCTTAAGGATTGGAAGCCTCTCTTAGACTTTTTGTCGAAAGATCAAAATAAAATGATGATACTGGGATTTGATGATTAATTAAGACAGCTTATGGAGAAAAGGGATTCTGTATGTACATATTAAGGGACAGGTTTGATGTATATTATATACTTATAGCTGATCTGTGACAAATCGGAAGTCAACCATTTTATTTTTATTTTTTGTTGTAGTATTGTTATGTTTTTTCTTACTTTGTTTTGTTTGTTTTTTGGAAAAATTTGAATAAAAACTATATAAAAAAAAAAAAAAAAGAATCCAGTTAACAGGTCCTACATCTTGAGACTTCTGTTTACAAACAAAGTTCACACTTCCCTGTTTCCAGCCTCCGTCCCTGGAGTTTCGCTTGACTGCACAGTCTCTCTGGAGATGTCCACGAGCTCCGCAAACATAACAAGCCTTTAGCCGCTGTTCCTGCTTGCTTCCGACTGCCTCCTTCGGCACGGCACTTTTCGCCTCCTTGCTTCTGACAGCTTCCATCAGCTCGGCTCTCTGCGCTTTCTGCCTCCGCTGCCATTCCTGGGACAAATCCTGCAACGCGTCCCACATCTGTTTAGCCGACGGCTCATCTCTTACACACATCAGTTGAGAATCCGATAGAGCCAAGATTATAAACGCCTGTGCCCTCTGGTCTCAACGCTTCCAGGCCTTGGTTGGTACCGCCGGGGGGTTTCCTTCTATAACTTCCCATAAATCCTCCTTTACTAGGAAAGCACGCATCCTTGGCTTCCAGCTTCCATAATTCTTTTCATTAAGTCGTTCCATCGGCAAGCCTCCAGACATGTTTACTCATCCTGCTCACCTCTGTCTGGCACAATCAATCAAGCTGCCCTCTCTGGAACTCCGTCTGCCGTTCAGACCAGCAACTTACTCTTGTGTAACGCGCTATGGATCTGGGTCCATAACCCTGTTGATGGTGGCGGTTCTTGTGTGACACAGCATACGTTACTTTGGAGTTAAGTTGAGCAAGAAACTTCTCAGATGCATTAGATCAGGTTAAGAGTCTTTATTAAGACATTAGGGCCAACAGGCTTAAGAGTAAATACATGTAGATCTTCTTCAGTCACCCCCCCCTTCTGGTACATCTCTCTCCAAAGGTAAACACAGAAGACAACCTCTCAGTTCAGAGGCAATATACAGAAGACACAACTTACAGACTCTGTTAGAACTTTCCCAGTTGCTATCTCACGTTACCATGACAACCGCTGGCCTTGGATGTCTGCTCTCTCTCAGGCCAGGAGATAACAGTTACTTCTCCAAACTTGCAGGCTTTATGGAAAACTACTAGAGACAGTAATGCCTATGGGTCACAGCCCAACAATGATTGCTGTCAAGAATGCTCTAAATGGCTCAGAAGCAAAGAATTGTGGGGATTTCATCTTTTCTGAAATGGGGCCTCTGTGAAGGCAATGACTTGCAGTTTTCACAGCTGAAGCTAGTTAATTAGGCCCAAGCAAGAACACCTGCTTATCAGTAGAGCCTGGTATATCAAGGCCATAGGCATGGGAAGGTTTGGGGAGTATGTGACCATCAGGCAGGAAAACTCCAGAAGCATTTCATCACCTGAAAGCCCCCTGATTGGCTAATTAATTTCTGGCTATTGCTGGGCATTTCCCCATAAGTATAGGATTCAAACCTTAGCCTTTGTTCCTCAATGTGATGGTGTTACCTGATGTTGAGGTTTCATCTTACTACCTGCTATCCAGGCTATACGTCTCTGGGGAGATGTGGAATCATGAAGTTATTTTGCTGTTTACCTCTATGTAAGTATAGACTAGGCTAGACAGTTTTGTTATTTTTTGTCTGTGACTGTAACTCTCTGTATTTTTACCTGGCCCTCAGGGGTGTGGGTTTTAAGAAACCAATTTGCTGCTATATTTGTGCACTTATATTTTATTTAATAAAGCTACTTCTTATTTACCTGTGTGTGTTCATTGCAGGAGTAGTGTGGCCCTGAATCTGGTACCTTGGCTACTGACCACGGACTACCATATATTGGGTATTTTGCCTAAGGCTCCAGGACAAGGAGTGCTCTTTTGGCTCTTGTCTGTTGGAATCCTTGGCAGGTCTATTTCTGGCACTTTGGGTTTCCCCTTGGCCCACAGTGGTTGACCAGGTTAAGGGGTGGTGGCAGTCAGTCTATCTTGCAGGGTTTACACACAAGTCTGTGCCTTGCCAGGTCAATTGCCCTGGGCTTGGGAACTGAGTCCTGGGACTGAGCCAGAGCTGGTTCATGACAATTGCTTGTTTACATTCCTTTTCAAGTGCACTGCAGAGCATATCAAGGCAGATAATCAAGTCAGTGTCTTCCCTCCTGCTGCTTACAATCAACACCTCATTCTCCCCTGCTGCTTTCTGTCTGTCAGTTACAATCAAAACTTCATTGACATCAGTGAAGTGTTTACATAGAAAGAAAATTGATAAAAGTATTGCTCACACTATCCATGATTTCAAAGCAAATTCTTAAAAAATCAGAAAAAAAGAATGAATCAGAAACCAGGTGCAGAGAGTTGCTACTTTAAAATTCTCTCCACAAAGATAGAAAATATCAGAAATAATCTGATAGCAAATTCAATTATTTCAGAAATGGAGCCGATTACTAATACACACATATGCATCTTCTGATTTAAATAAAATAAACAATAAACCTAACAGAAATATTGAAGCCCTAAGTCAGCCTTTCCCAGCTAGTGGGCCACCAGGTGTTGTTGGACCACAACTCCCATCAGCCTCAGCCAGCATTGCCAATGGTCAGGAAAGATGGGAATTGTGGTCCAACAACATCTGGTGAACCACTAGTTGAGAAAGGCTGCCCTAAGTAGACTGGGCTCACCATTTAAAGTAGCTAACTATGCCAGGACCACTCTGAATTCTACTCTCCCCACCCTTTATAAAGATTTTTTCTAAACTGCTTTTGTACTTCTGCAAACCTTGGAGTTCCCTGCCAACACCTTCTTCTTGTGGGTGGGTGGTGCCATTTTGGCTACATAAGCAATGGCCCTCAAAGCTTGAACACTGGAAATACAGTAAATGATTATGATTAGCAACACATCCTCCTTTGCCACCAAGTTTTGTTCAAAGCAAGCCTACCCAAATTGTGACCACCAAGTGAAATGGGACACCAACCATGTGTACTTTGGGTAATGAATTGTGAGGTGTTGGACAACTCTGCCCCCATCTCCTCTGTTTTTGCAGTCACAGGCAAGCACCAAAGAAGGAAGTGTACTGAGTTGAGGAATGGACAAATCTGTTAATTATGGTCTCTCATCCTCCCAGTCTAAAGTTCAATTCTCCACATTTCCACATAACTTTTTTAAAAAATAGCACAGTTCTCATGAAAATTTGCCAGCACTTTAGAATGTCTTTCTTCTAGTAAACATATTTTATATGCCATTTTGTATAATATACACATTCTTGCTAGCAATCCCCCTAATGTATTGCATTTGTGTGTTATTTTCACTCACGTGCATTTTTATTTATTTATTTATTTAATTAGTTAGTTAATTAATTAATATGTATCCCGCCCTTCCTCCCAGCAGGAGCCCAGGGCGGCAAACAAAGCACTAAAACACTTTAAAACATCATAAAAACAGATCTTAAAATACATTAAAACAAAACAGCATTAAAAACATTTTTTTAAAAATGCACACCAAACAAAATATGCACACCATCCCCTAATATACACCTTTTTGTACTCATTATTTGGTTGGAAAATGTATCGCAAAATTCAGAGAAGTGCCTTTTTTTTTTTAAGGATAGCTGTGTTTTGGTTCATGTATTGTTTCAACATGTGAGTTAAGGAGGTTCATATTAACATGCAAACTGAATAAAATTTCTCCCCCATCCCTACTTGAACTCCTGGTGGGCCAGATGGGTTGCGCTCAGTTTGCAGGATCAGAAGTTGTGAAGTCTCTGCTTAAAGTGATATATCATGATGAATTGAGGCTCCTCTCTGTCAAGGGAAACAGAAAGCTTCAGAAAGGTTAGCAAAATGTCACATTGATGGGGTGAAGTCCATTGCAACACTCAGTGCTCACTTTCAATTTCCTCACATCGTTTACTTTTCAATCCCCTTAAAAAGGGTTTCAGAATTTCTGCAGATACCTTTGTGCTGAGGAAGCCAGATGAAAACATATTGTTTGGGTGCTATGAGTAGGGTTGCCAGATTCAGGGCCTGATCCTGTATCTTTAGGAGAAGAGAAAGTCAGTCAAGTGCAGGTGTTCTTGCAACACTGTAATGGGAAAAACCACAAGGTGGAATTTTCCCTTCCCCCTGCACAACTGTTAAAGATACAGAAGACATCTTGGTTGCCAAGCCCGGCCTTTCTCTTCTCCTAAAGATACAGGATCAGTCTCAGGCCCTGAGCCTGGCAACCCTAGCTATGAGGTACTGCTGACTGCACCAGATGCTCTACGGAGACACTCTAGTACAGAAGCAAATGTGGATAAGCAGATGAACACTATGTACTATTCCCTATTTGCACAGAAGGTGAGCCAGAGGGAATTCAGTAGCACTCAAATAGTGGGCACACACTGACTGTCAATAAAATGGGGGAGCAACAGATGGCAAGTCTCCTGGAATTTGCATTGGTATAATAGAATATCACTTTTTAAAAAGAGAGATACATACAGGTGGCAAGAAAATTCAGAAATACAGATATATTTAAGAGAGAGACATGTTGTACAGCCAACACCTCCAATTATTATTATTAATGTTATTATTATCATCGTCATCATCATTATTATTATCATTATCATCATTAACATCATTATCATCATTAACATCATTATCATTATTATTATTAATGTATTACCCGTCCTTCTCCAGAAGGTCCCAGAGTGGGTTACAACAGTTTAAATTCAATATTAAAAACAACAAAAACAAATTAAAATCACAGGAGTAGTATGGGCACTGAAACCATACATCTCAGGTGTCAGAGACCAGGGTAAAAAGAAAAAATACTGTTCTGAACACAGCCTAATATAACGTTTCAGAAGAGAATTTTACAAAATGACAAAGAAAATGAATCTGGAGTTCAACTCTGAAAGATAGATACCCAAATGTTATATTCAGAAAGCCAGAAGTTTAAACACAAATGGCAATTTTTGCACTCTGAAACAAAGTGACCAGCAAAGTGACCCTGTCCTGATGTGAAAGGCAGACCTGGATTAATAGTTCCCAGTGTCAGTGATTTGTTTCGCAGGTATGTGCAATTCAGGGTGCAAGTTTCCTCCTACATACATATGGAGAAGGAGGTCCAGAAGTGTGATCCTTGCGTAGAAAGATGATTAGCACAAATGAAAACCCTCAGAGCATAAGAAACCTAATGAACACACAATTGTACAACATAACTGAAAGAAATTAAGCCCCACTTCTAGGAACTTTGGATTGTGCCCTAATTCCTTGCTGGAGCTGGAGCCCTTCTGCTCTGAGCATCTGCAGAAGTAAGTAGAGGATCAGGACGATTGCACTCTGTCCCATAGTACCAGTTCCAGGCTGGCACAGTGATCAGGTCCAGATTGGGGCCAATGCTGGCCAGTGAGGGCTGGGAGACTGGCTCGGAATAGAGTAGATCCTGGGCCAGCTAGCCCCGCTCCTCCATGTCCTCAAAACACCTCATTTCAGGACTTTCTGCTGAGGTCTACTGGTGGGGATACCACCAATGGGCCTCCTGCCCACTCATTTAGCAAGGGAAAGGGGAAGTCTGCAGTGGTCAGCAAGAGGCCAGCTCACCCAGTAGAGCTGAGCAAAGAGATGCCCCCACTCAGTCCAAGCCCTCCCACAGCTCGACTTCAGGGGGAGCTGGATTGCTCTGTTAGACAGAAGACATGGTATCAAATATGCAACAAAATAATTCTGTAATGTTCAGGAATGGGGAGAAAGAATAACAGTTAGATTCATAGTTGCATCAGTGTGGAGTGATACTGGCCTAGCATGTTGACATTTAATTTTTCAAATATATTTAGTATTAAAATTTAATCAATATGATTAGACATTTTTTCTTAGAACATACTGCAGAAAAACAAACGATTTGGAGAACCATACATCTGAGCCAGGTTGATTTTTGTTGACAATAAGAGGAATTATGCAAGCAAATCCCCACACACCAGTGTGAAAATTTGCCCTTTATAACGATTCATAACTTAAATATGTATTTACAGTCTTGTTTTTCCTGTTTACATCAGTCCAGAAATAACCTCAGCTCACATGTCTTCCTGTTCCATTACTTACAAACATTACAACATGTAAAAGTAGAAAGCCTCTAATATATTGCAAATCTTCAAAACAAATAATATATCTTTTTTGTGTTGCACCACCTCTGACTTTTCTGCGGATGTTTACTGGGAAATAAAAACAATTAATTTCAACAAGATTTACTTCCAAGGATTTCAATGTGTCTTGCTTCCAAGGTCTGCTTAGGATTGTAGCAGGGATCACAAAATGTCTGTGTTGGAATTGCTTTTTAAGATGTTTTTAAAGCTTTTTTTAAAGAAAATGTTTTGTTTAAATGTGTTTCTAAAGATGTTTTGTTTTAATATAAAGTCTGTTTTTAAGATGTCTTATAGTGTTTTTAGTGTTTTTGTTTGCCATCCTGGGCTCCTAATGGGAAGAAGGGCAGGATATAAATAAATAAATAAATAAATAAATGTATTCTATTAAGATGAGCATGATAAAAATCAAACCAGATACAGTAGTGGACATAGTATGCTATTCTGAAATATTCTTCTTCTGGTTTGTAATATCAAGTTAGAAAGGGCTTGAGTGAACCCATCAACATTTTTGCACACTTAAAAAGCATGAAATTTGAAAATAAATAAAGCTTCGACTGCCTCCCTCTTTTTGAACCTTTATCATATGGACTCATCCTGTTTTGAAACCAGCTGCTGTTGCAAGAGCCAGGAACTAATTGTTGGTGATGAGGGATTCTCTCAAAACCAACAGGTTGTGCCATTCATTGTCTGCCATTTATACAAGATTAATTAACCTGACAATTCACATTTTGAGATCCTAACTAAACATTAAATGCAGAATGGTGAAACGAAACCTCAGCAGACTTTTTTTCAAAATAGAAAACTGCTTTCAGAGGGAGCGACGGAGTAGAGAAGCAACGGAGGGAGGACATGTTTAATTCATGTTTGACTCATTCCCTGCTCCAGATCTCTTGCCAGTCATAAGTAGAGCCACATTCACATTCTATGTCTACTGGTCTCCAATATATACGCCACTTTTGGGGGCCTTCTACCGGTTCCACTTGCACCTGTCTCAGCTGAGTCAACTAGGCCCCAGAGGAGTCTGGGTGGTGGCAGAATTCCCTGGCGGCACTGTAGCAGTGCCCAGGGGGAACTTCTGCCAGCAGAGCCCAGCAGCACCAACGCCCTTCCTTCTCCACAGTAACGCCGCATCCAGCAGCCCTTCAGCCCAGTGTACATAGCAGTTGGATTGCAGCCTACTCTGGCAATTGCAGCTCTGTGAAGAAAACAGGAGTTTCCTTACAGCTGTCAGCACCCTTCACAAACTACACTTCCCAGGATGCTTTGGGGGAAGCCATGTCTATTTAAAGTGGAATAAATGTATGGTGTAAATATGGCCTAGAGAGGGGGAGACCTTAGGCCCATTCTCACTTTCCAAAACAATATGAGAATAGAAACACAGCAATCCTTTAAAATTTACACTTCTCTGAATTTTGCAATGCAGTGCTCCAGTCAAGTCATGTGTACACAAATGCAGAGTAAAGTGTGCATATATAAATGCATCTGTCAGGGAAAATAACATAAAAATGCATTATAGGGAAAATTGCTTTGCAAAAACACTAGGAGACTGGGGGCTACTGCCCCTGCTTGCTTCAATTGCCAGCCCCTCCTACTGTCGCAAAAGCTCCCCACTCTCCCCACAAGTCATCAACGCTCCTACCTCCCCCTCACAGGTCACCAAAGTTGCCCCTCCCCCATGGGTCACCAAAATTGCCCCCCTCTTTCAGGGTCATGAAAGCCCCCCATCTCTCATGGGTCATTAAAGACTTCCTTCCCACACACACACAGGTCACCAAAGTCCTCCCCCCACTGGTTCAAATGTGTCTTTCTGACGGCATGGGAGCAATTGTGATGTAATTTGGAGCAGAGAAACAGCAGGCAGGAAAGAGATTAAGCATCTTCCACTTCCCTGCTCTAAATTGTTCCCTCCTGTAGTGGCTTTTCTCTTTTTAAAAGGCTAGTCGGGTTTTGTTACATGATCTGTGTGTACTGTTTATTCCTGCCTGGAGTATTATGGGTCCACATTATGAAAATATGTCAGCATTCCTTTATGAAACCTTTGACCCAGAATCTGTAAACTGAAACAAATTGGACAAGCCCAAGCCAGAAAAGTTCCAGAATATCTCTACAACTCTTTCTGTGCAGTGCAGCCAGTAGAGGTCTCTTTACCAGCTTCACCCTGCGAATCTCAGCAAGCTCACTTTGAAGGTGGAAAAGGGAACTTGAAAGAGCCCAGCATTTGCTGCAACCTCTCCAAACAAAAAGCTTCTTGAAGGAAATCATGACCTGAATTCAGGCTTGTGTTAATTAAAGAATGTAAGGCAGAAGAGATCCTAGTTAAGGAGCCAATTTTGGCAAGAAATATCCAGCAAGCTTTCATTCTATGTGGTGTTGATAAACCGATGCTTTGGACACTGTGTGCTAATTCAGCAGAGGGTACCGGCTCGAGACCAACACATTCAAACAAGGTGGTGGGAGTCCTGGAATGCTGAGTTTTGAAAAGAAAAACAATAACTGGGGGATTAAATGTCACTATTAACTCAATGCACTTTGAAACAGATTGAGGCAGAAATGTCGTTAGCATGCAAATTCCATTCTCCCAAAGAGCGCATACTGCCAAAGTGTTAATTTGTCTTGAAGAGATTGACACTTCAGTCAACAAGGGGTTTCTATCACTGAGAAAGGCCTTCTCCCATCCTGTAGAACCATCCCTCAATGTCCACACAAAGCAGTGTGGTTTAATTATAATATATTGTGTTAAAAATTCTTCTGGTTTCCTGTTATGCTGCTGTACACATTTTTATGGGTGTGTGTGATGATTTATGTCTCATCTTTTAATCAAATGATTCTCAAGGTGGCTTATGGAAAATGGGTATCTCTCTCTCTCACACACACACACATACACACACACACCATACACATATTTCTCCAGTTTATGAATCAGGCCAGTCTGCTCCCCTTCAGTTCTGCACTCCTAGTTCACCTCATCCAAGCATTATTTTTGGCAGAAAGGAGAGAAGCAAGCTCTTTGCAGCTGTTCCTTCTTCTCTGGCTGATGGATGGGGCCAAGCTAGTTTTCCTCTTGCCATGATGTTCTTTCTGGGAAGCAGTAGGTACAGCCTTTCAGGGGCCCTCGGTCACCTGGCCAGTGGTACAGTCCACAGCAGACTTTCCTTCTGCTTTCCTGTACCAATTGGCAACTGGCAGTTGGAATTGGAAACAAAGTTGGTAAGGAAGCAACCTCCCTACAGGTGTTCTTTCTCTGGATGATGGATGGAACCAGTCTAGTCTTCCTCTTGCCATGTACGATACTCTTCCCAGTGCTCAGAATGAACTAGTTCACTTTAACAAAGATCGCTAAACTCTAGTTTAAAAAAATCTCTGAACTACACTGGAAAGTAGTTCCCATAATTGCCAGGGGAACCAAAGGTGAATTCAGTTCATTTTGGGAAAGAACTTTGAATGATTTCTACTTCATAGATTTCGTTGGTCTGTATAAAGAATTTGCTTCTAGTTAACTTTTACAACATTACAACAGCTCTGTCTAAAAAATTGTCTTGGCATGTATTTACATTTCTTTCTTATACATAGATTACTCAAAGGCCCAGCTTCAAGGTTTTGAATTTAAGGGTGCATACAGATATCCATAATTTTTGCAATAAATCCATTCTGGAAGTACACTCACTGCTGTTTGGACATCTGCACAATATTCTCCATGGGATCAAAGGAAATATCTCTTTTCTGTTTGTAGCAAAAACTGAATTTCTCAGACATTTCCCCCCAAATTTCTTAGACCATTTTTTCAAGTAAAAAATACATTAAAAACTTTTACGTCTGCAACAGCTGCCGGTTAGATAAATGTACAAGGCACTTCAGAGAAGAAGAAGAAGAGAAAAAGTTGCCTGAAGATCAGGGGCACAAAGGAAGAGGTGGCCAATCTATATTAGGTTTGGAAGTTGCATGAATGTTATTTCATTAATGTGAATTGTATGTTTTATGTTGTGCATCGCCCAGAGTGGCTGGAGAACCAGCCAGATGGGCGACTAATAAATTTAATAAATAAATAATAATTATTATTATTTCACGAGCAACCTGGCTACATATCTGTAAAACAGGAGCAGATGCTGTGCATGAACTCTACTTGCCTACACTTCCCAGCTTCAAAGAAACAGAATACAGTAATACCTCAGTTAATGAATCCTCCAGGAACCAAACTCCTTTTGTTGTTGTTGTTATGTGCCTTCGAGTCGACTGCAACTTATGGCGACCCTATGAATCAGTGACTCCTTTTAAGGGCTGCTTTTTTAAAAAAAGGTGAAACTGACCAGATTTGCTTTGCTATGGATAAACTTTCAAGCCTGTCCCTTTGCTTTAGGGTGAAACTGACCGACCTGTGGGTTTGCTTTGTGTTAAATAGATCTCTTGCTTTCTCCCAGGGCTGGGGAGGGAAGGATCCAATACAATTCAGAGGAGTAGGAGGGGAAGAGGGTGGGTGCCAGGTAGGCACCTTTTAAAGCCCCTGTTGAGCTGCCCTCACCATCTATGAGTGGGTGTAGGAACCTATCCCTGTTCTTTCCATGCTATTACTACCTCTAGTACCAAAGCTTTTGTTAAAGAAGTGATGTCCAGGAATGCATCTACTTTGTTAACTGAGGTGTTACTTAAAGGCCAGCTGGTTTGACCTAAGGCCCATCTAGTCCAGCACCCTGTTTCCTATAGTGGCCAACTACATAGATGCCTCTTTGGAAGCCCACAAACAATATGTGGCCCACTGGGTCCCAAATGTCCCGCCTTCCACCCTCCTTTTTAACTTTGTCTACACAGGATGGGGTGGACTGTATGTAAAACAACATGCTGGTGAGACACCAACCCAAAGGGAAATTTGTGAGCCTGTGTCCAAAGTCCTTTAAGTACTTTGCAACATCCTTACTGTTATGACTGCTCAGCTAACCGATTTTGGTTCAAATGGAACCCAGGAGGTGCAAGGCCCTGGAGCCTGCCAACTAAAATTCCCACCCCACACACCCCTTGTATGGTTGGTTATGCGTTCCTGAGGGTACTGTGTAACAAGGTCATTCTGTGAGCAACAAAAATAACCAAGAGCAATTGGAATATATGTTATCTCCTCCTTGGCAGATTTCCCTCACGCCTAGCAGAATAATCCCATTGTTCATTAGAAAGTAGCCTGAGTTTCTCAGTGTCAGCTAGAAACACACACACACAAACACACACACACACACACACAAAATCACCTCATACCCAAACCCCTCCTTTGCAGGGTGGTGAGAGAGAAAAAGTCTTTTAAAAAGAGCCTTGAAGCTAGGAAGAGGGAGAGTTGCTAATGGCGATCTGAGCTCCAACACATGTAACAACGCTGTCAACACAGGACTGCAGGAATGGAACCAGAAGGGAGTCTAAGCCTCAGCCCAAGCTTGAGGCAAACAGATTCCTTCCTGACTTCGGGTCAGAGCTCTTACACATCACTCCAGCTGTATTCAACTGCCCACTCCTGGGTGTAGGAAAGCTAATCTCTCCTACCTGTCACTCTATAGTAATAGGGTCCTTTGATCTCTTTAGTTTAAAGTTAGGAATGGGTTAGGATATTAATGATTAATGCTGCCGCACACCCAGTAATTTTGTAATGCTATTCTTCTCTTTCTCTCAATAAAAGAAAGTTTTGCTTTATTCTGGTTTGGATCTGCATTTCTTGGGTTATACACGTACCATTTAAGCACATTTCAGGACAAAGCGCTTGTTTTATCCCTAGCAAGAGATCCCCCTCCTCTCAAGGAGGTGTGTTTCATGGGACATGTGGGTGGCAAGTCCACACACTCAGGTTCCCAAGAGCACACAATCACCTTCTCCTACTGTTATTCCCCAGCAACTGGGAATGCTACCTGTGATCCTGAAGGCAGCATACAGCCACAATAACTAATCTCCTTTTAAAGTCATATGTTAGTGGCAATCACCACATATTGTGGTAGCAAATTCCATGGGTTAACTATTCAATGTATGAAGAAATTACATTTGTCTATCCCAGATCTCACTCCAGGTAAAACAATCCTTTTAACACTTGGCATTGCAACTAGGGATGGGGGAGGAATTTTATTCACTTTATATTTAAAGCCAAATTTATCAAATTTGCACTTTCCCAGACAACATGAGAACTGCAACACAGCCATCCTTCAAAGTTTGCACTTATCTGAATTTTGTAATGCAGTTCTCCAGCTAAGCAATGTTTATAAAAATGCATATACTAGGGGAAAGTGTGCATAAAAATGAATATATTCGTGAAAGTAGCATACGAAATGAACAATGTTAGGAGAAATTGTTTGCAAAATGTGTACATTAGTCAAAACTGCATACAAAAATTTGTTTAGTAAGAAATTCTCAGTAAAATGCTGGAAAATTTTCACAAGGATTTTTTTTTAAAAAAAATCACAAATTGCTGCAGAAATGTGGATAACCAAATTTTAAGACTAGAAAAATGAGAAACCAAAAAAACCAAAATTTACAGAGCCTTCCATCCATAATTACAACACAATATGAAAAGGAATGTTGTTTTTCAGGCATGCCCAAAAACTGTCCCTGAGATACCAACTTGCTTACTGTAAAATATTTATTAAAAAAATGTAAGGGTGCAATCCAACTCACCTTTCTGCTGGGCTAGGGTGAGTTGGATGCCACAGATCCCTGGTGGCACTGACAGACTTCTGGCTGTGCCAGGCTCTACCAGGCTCTGCCGGCAGCAGCCCTCCACTACAGCTGAGCTGTGGCACTGCCAGGGATCCACCAGGGCAGCCAGCCTGGCAGACAGAGGGCCGGTGGAAGCTGGCAGAAGCCCTAAAAATGGGGCATCCAGGGAGGCATGGCAGGGAAGGAGCTGTGGGGGAACTTACGCAAGATCCTATTCCCATTCAGACTCCTCCTCTGGTCCCCAGCAAACTCTGCCTACCAAAAGGCTGGCACAGTAAGATAATTTTCTTAAATTCCCATTGTGGCCTAGAGGGAGCTCTTACTCCCCAGGAGGCCTGTTCGTCGGAGCTGATGCTTTCTGGCCAGCTCATGCATGCAGCTCCTGATGGGGCTGGCTTTCAGCCAGGCCAGCAGCTCCTGAGTGGGTGAAAGATCCTGCAGAGCTTTCCACCTGCTCCTCCTTCACCAGCCCCCCCCAGCTCTCCAGCATTTGGATTGCTCTTTAAAGCTAGGTTTCAAATGTTCTGGTCTTGAGCATTGTTTATTATGGAATTTGCATACTGAGTTTCAAAACAAAGTTTTCTCGAAGCATCTTATAGTTAATATAATAACATTTAAAACCAGTATCTAAAAAAATAATAATTTGAAAAACCCAGCAGCATACAACAATTTCCAATCAGACTAGTTTACAAGCCATATTACTGTTTAAAACAGAGATAAATGAATGTCAGTTTAAAATCCATCTTGTCATTTCAAGCCCAAAAAGATGAAATTTGTTCAGCCACACAATTCTGCCTTTTTACTGTACCTCTGACAATTGTGTAGAAGGAGGACTTTTGGCAGGGACAGCTTGCCACAATGAAAAAAGCAGCATTTCCTAAAATCCTCTCTTCTGCACAACTGTTAAAAGGCACAGGACAAGGTGCTTGTTGGAAATGGTATAAAAAGAGATCATGCTTCCATATGTTTATATACAAAGCAAAAGGATTCAATGTTGAAATGAGTATTACTTTTCATGAATAAATGAATACTGACTTATATGGGCCCAGGGGCATCACAACTGGGGTGTGGAGGGTGCAGACCGCACCCGGGTGACACCCTGAGGGAGGTGACACCCAGAGCCGCCCCACCCTGCGCCATTGCCCGGCAAGGCTGCACCAACTCCTCCTCGGAGGCCGGTGGGTGAGACCGGGAGCAGCGTCAGTGGGGAGAGGGAGGCGCGCCGGCATTCCCAGGCCTTCTCTGGTTGGGTGCCCCTCCGGCGCGCGCCCTCCCAGGGGCATGGACAGAGGTGGCTGGCCTCGAGCGCGCGCACGCACACAAACCCAGCCACCTCGTCCATGCCCCTGGGAGGGCACGCGCCGGAGGTCCGCACCCCCCCCGCACTCCTGCTAGTGATGCCGCTGTATGGGCCCTTTCTGAGATCCAACAGCAGAAGGTGGCAAGCATCCAAAAGCAAAAGGAGAAAAAAAAGGGGGGACCCCAAAATGCTTGAAAAAATGTTTATTTTAATAAAAACCCAATGCGTTTTGGCCACTCAGTAGTTTGGCCTTCGTTAGGGGTTGTAAACAAAATCATAAGAACACACAACATTAATGTACATAAATTTCATACAGCATAAAACCATATATACATAATTTTTTCAAGCATTTCCCTAATACAATGCATTTTAATGTTACTTTTATGAATAAAATGCATTTTATGTACACGTCTCCTATACATATTATTTGGTTGGAGAACTACATCACAAAATTCAGAGAAGCGTGAATTCCAGAGGATGGCTGTGTTTCAGTTCTCATATTGTTTCAGAAAGTGCAAATGTAGGTAGTTTCGCATTAAAATCTTGCATGAAAACACCTTCAGATTTTTGCACTGGAGAAGGAGCACAACAAAACTAGCTCCTATAAGGAAAAAGCAGGTTTCCCCTTCTTCCACTCACTGTTTCTACCTCCTATACACAGCACCATTTGAGTTAGCAAACTCATTCCATTACAGCGTTTGTGATCTTTCTTATTCTCTTTTTACAATGCTATCCTGGTCCCATCCATATATACGGCGTTCTCATGCAAGTCCTAAACCTCCCGCCCCCCGCATCCTTTTGGAATATACACACAAAGTACAAAAATGTAAAACCTGCAGTTCTGAGTATGTTACCAAAGGAAACAGTTTTACTTAAAATCTTGTTTTTGCCAGCATATTTTCAAAGTATCTGGACTGAAGTCAAACCACAGTGGCTCTCAGCTGTGTTTCCTTTTACTGTTTCCCCTGGTACTCCCAGCACAGCACTCCGTAACTGGATATTCTTTGAGGGAGTTTTAAAAAAAAAAGACTGCACAAGACAGTTTGTAGCTTTATCAATTACCCCTCAGGGGCATTGAGCCATGAATACAAGAATGCTTAGCTGCCAATCCTAAACTCCCAGTGACTGCAAGTTGTTCCCAGAAGCAGGAACCTTAATAAGACATGATGCATTCAGTACAATCATGTGAGATTAAACACATTATTAAAATGTACTTTATCTCGCTATCTTATCAACTATCAAATCTTTTAATTAAGGATAACACTAAGGTACAGCTTGATTTTCTCTTGCTCAGCATTCATTTGGGTAAATTGCAATTAAACTTCCGTCTAAATGCAATGACCAAACCTAGGTGTCTCCATAAAGCAGCAATAAAATTAGCTAAAAAGGGAACACTTTTGGTGTGGTTGATCGTATTATGAAATTGTCACCAGCATTTAGTTTTATAAGAAATTAAGATATACAGTATATCATCACATTCCACACTTTGGCTTGTTTGCAAAATGCAGCTGCCACTCCTTGTAGTGAACCAGGTACATTTCCTTTTTGTCTACAGTCTATAGTTTTTGAAATTTTGATTAATACTCTCAAGCCATCTGTGGTTTATCCAATAGGATCTCCAGAAGAGGCATTCCCCATTCTGAATTTTAAGATCTTGAGGACATGAACAACGTAGCTCTGGCATTGGGAAATTTCAGTTGAGCAAATCATTGCTTATGAAATGACCACAAAGAAAAGGTGGCTGTGATCTACTCTCCAGGAGCCCGTGCATTTGCGCTAAGCCATAGTTTGGCTTAGCGTGATTTACAAACTAAAGAAGTGGTTTTTATTTTTATTTATATGTGCAGAAATTGTGGTTTTTATGTGTGCAGAAACAGGCTTTAATAATGAACGTCACTGAATTTCACCAGGGATTATAAACATAATCCCCTGAGCCATTCTGTCTCCCATTCTGTTCCTGCTATAGAGGCAATGGCTTGTATTTCACCAAGCCATTTCATTTAGGAGACATTTGAGTGTTGCTTCTTGTTTGGAGGACAGGTTTAGACAAATTAGCATCTATTTTCTCCAGTGAGTACACCAAGTAAAATACTACTTTTTACCTATGAAAATTGTTGTTTTGTCTCATAGCCCCTACAATATTTCCTCGGCATGTTTTAGTATCATTAGGGCAGGAATATAAGTCAGTGACTCTCGGATCATCCATTTCACCCACTTATGTAGGGGACTAGGGCACACAGTAAATAAAGTGTCAACTATTTCAAATAAACTGAAACTACATCTGCCATTTACCACCCACAGTTGAGAGCCTTTTCAAAATGAAATCACAGGCTATCTAAAACAGATTAAAAGACTTGAGTATAGCACACTCACAAAAAAGAATGTTCAACCTTTACCAGCTGCTCCAAAAAGTGATGTATTATGAAGTGTTGACTTAAAGGGAGCAACTGTTATCTACAGATAAAAGTGTATGTGTTCAGGGATTTTTAAAAAAGATTCAGGGTTGCATTAAACTTTGCTCATAAGAGAAGCAGTCCTGCTATTATATTTAAGGGCATTATTATGCTTCTATTTTCTTATTCTTTAAAACACCACAAACAAACAACACTTCCTGCAATACGTTTGAAGGTACCATATGATTACCCTATGATTATGGGGTGGATGCCATTGCCATTCTTTATAAGAATCTGGTTCTTGTTGCTGCTACAGCTGTTGGCAAAAAGATTACATTTCGAGGCTTTGTGTGGGATTCCCCCCGGGTAGTTCCTCTTGCATCCACATGACTGTATCATGATCAACATAGCTGCAGGTAAAACAACCGTGCAGATGAAGATGGAAGGATATGTATAAGGAGCAGACAGGGAGTCAGGATGGGGGAAAATTTGATTCAGTTTGCATTTCAAGCTGAATCTATCAAATTTGCACTTTCTGAAATAATAGAAGCAAAGCACAGCCTTCCTTCAAAATTCACACTTAATTGAATTTTGTGATGCAGCTCTCCAACCAAGCTAAGTTTACAAAAAAAATGCATATATTAAGGGAAAGCCAGTGTGGTGTAGCGGTCAGAGTGTTGGACTGAGACCAGGGTTCAAGTCCCCACCAGCCATGAAGCTCACTGGGTGACCTTGGGCCGGTCACTGCCTCTCAACCTCAGAGAAAGGCAATGGTAAACCACCTCTGAATACCCCTTACCATGAAAACCCTATTCACAGGGTCGCCATAAACTGGGATCGACTTGAAGGCAGGCCAGGGTGCACAAAATGGATATAACGGTGAAAATAACATACAAAAATGCATTACATTAGGATAGATTGCTTGCAAGAACATGTACATTAATCAAAACTGCATACAAAACTGTGTTTATTAGGAGCAAATTGCACTAAAATGCTGGCGAATTTTCATGGGAATTTTTTTTAAAATTGCAAATTGCTGCAGAAATGTGGAGAACCTAAATTAAGATTAGAAAAATGAAAAACTGAGAGAACCAAAATTGGCAGATCATTTCATTCCTAATGGGAAGAGAAGGGAACAGGAAGGAAATAGACAGAGCCTCCAGAAAACTAGCAGCCTTTGATATATTTTTATATATCACATAGAGATTTAAAATATTGAGCAGTTTAGAAATATTTTTTAAAAATCTAATTCCAGCATTTCATTTGTAACATATTACTTTGAAAATATTTATATAGTCGTTTTTCTATATAAGTGGCTAGATATCTAAAGACAACTTAATGGAACTAAATGGACTGCCTTCAAGTTAATTCCAATTTATGGCAACCCTATGAATAGGGTTTTCATGGTAAGCGGTATTCAGAGGGGGTTTACCATTGCCTTCCTCTGGGGCTGAGAGGCAGCGACTGGCCCAAGGTTGCCCAGTGAGCTTCATGGTTGGGGGGGGATTCAAACCCTGGTCTCCCAAGGTTGTAGTCCAACACTCTAACCACTACGCCACACTGGCTTTCATTTTCTTCCCAAAGGTTTCACAAAACTACCAATATACTTTAAGGTACTTTAATTCTGTGTCCTATGTATGTTTCTTCCTTCTTTCCTTAAATTATTTCTCTGGCACAGATAGAAACAGACAGCCCTGTGACATGCAGAGCCATGTGCTGATATTAACTGTCTAGCCAAAGTATGAAGACAAATTTAAGTTCTCTAGAGGATTTCTGGGTCCCCAAGAAGCACTAGCATAGGATGATGAAGGGATAAGGAAATTAATTGCTTCTTGTTGAATAGCATGGGATCTGGGCAGCCTGCACATCTCTCTACTGTGAATCTCATTGCATGGCAGAAGCATTAAAGGTTGTGCTCATTACATCTCTGTGGGAGATGTGGGAGAAGTGCATAGTTCTTTTTTTTTTTTACAATAATTTTTATTCAAATTTTCATAAAACATACAAAACAAAATCATAAAACATTCAAAGACAAAAAACAAAACAAAACAAAAATGATTAAACAAAAAAATAAAATGTTGACTTCCCATTTGTCACAGATCAAATCAGTTATAGGTCTACAATATATAACAATCCTGTCTCTTAAATTATATTATAAAATCACTTTCCTCCAGTAGTTATCTTAATTAATCATCAAATCTCATAAACATTACTTTATTCTTTCCACAAAAAGTCAAAGAGAGGTTTCAATTCTTTAAGAAATATATCTATCAATTTTTCTCCAAATAAACATGTCGATTAATCCATCTCGTTAATAATAATAATAATCTTATTGTCATAACCATAGTCCAAATAAACATATTGATTAATCCATCTCATCAAAATCTGTTAGGTCCAATAATTTCAATAGCCATTATTCCATTATCCATATTAATTCCATCTTCCATCTTCAATAGTCCTGTTAAGTCCAGTAATTTCAGTGTCCAATCTTCCATTATCAGTATTCCATAATAATCTTGCTGTCATAGCCACAGTCATATAATAAGAGTCTGATGGGAATTTCCTCTATCCCAAATATTTTCTTGCCATCAATTCTGAATAAGTTGCTGAAATATTGTTGTAAAGTCATATCTCTGTTCTTCTTTTTTACAGAATGCACTGGCTCATCTCTTGAGAGTTTTTCCATTGTCACATGGCTGCAGTTAATTCCATAGATTTTCTCTATATCAAGCTCCATCACATCATTCCAGTCCAGAAGATTATCCAAGCCATTGATAACTTTATCTCTAATATCTTCATTAATTTCTTCAGAGATAACGTTAAATTCCAAACAGTAGATTTTATTTCTAATATCCATAAACTCCAGATCTTTTTCCAATTCCACATTTGTTCCAATCTTCCCTTTATTTTTTCTTTTCTCATCTCTGATCTCATTCTCCTCTCTCACAGGATCCCCTATTTCTTTAAGCTCCTGCGTCATTTTGCTCAGTTCCATTTTCAGCTCCTTACTGCCCTGTCGCAGGGTTTGTTTCATTATCTCAATCTCATCCATTATTTTCTGAAACATAATTACTTCCAGATTCTCAGCCACTTTCTTGATTGCCATTTTTAAAACCACGAAAACAAAACAAAACAAAAATAAAGAAGAACCACTTCTTATTTCAGCAACAATTGGGTTAATATTCCAGGCTTGATGACATCACAGTATAAACAGAGCAGCCTGCCTTATCTCTCTATGTTCAAGAATACAAAACAAATTTAGTTCCCAGCATCAAAACAGTTAGTGGCGTCGTGAAGAAGCAGATTCGTCAAAATAAAATAGACCAAAAAGAGAATAGTCCCAGACAATATAATGTTCCTTGGAATAGAAATCCCTCTTCTGTTTATATCTTTAGAATGCACTTCCAGGACAGCTTTTTGCAATAGAAACAGAGATAAGCTGTTAATTTCGTGAATAACAGAGAAGAGTTATAGCTCACCCAGAAGTTCTTTAAAGCTGATTGATTTGACAAATCTCTTTTTGCTGCAACAATTTAAACCAAGTAAAAAAAATAATAGAAAGAAGGGTGCTTGCCTGTTAGTCCGTTTTCTCTTTGAAGAAAAGATAAACGTATCGCATTAATCAGATAGAGTTTGTTCGGAAGTCCGTCCGGCATTGCTGGCTGGACCTTTTCTCATAAATTAATGAAATCCAGTCCTCCCAACAAAAACAGGCTTTTGAGGTTGATCTCTACGTTTCTCCCTGCCCGGGAGAAATTTCATCAGTCAAAAAAAAAATGTTCTGACTGATTTATATCTGAATAAGCTTCTTCTGCGGCGGGAGCCCATCTCAAAAGCAGGCACAAGTGAAGTCACCCTTCCCGGAAGTCCGAGAAGTGCATAGTTCTTAATTGTAGTAAGTCACCAGCAATTATGACCCTGTAGGTTTATACATGGATCTACACTCACAGAATTCCACAGACCAGTAGGAATGGGATCTCTTGGCCGGTGCCAGTTTGAAAGAATTCCATTGACCTAACAGGCTAGCATCAATTCGAGTTTGTTCTGTCTCTGCTATCCCCTGCTTCTACTTATCCATGCTCTTTCTTTGCTCGGAAAAAATGTAGGTATTAATATAGATATTTCTAAAGAATATTTTGAAGGAAATATTGATAAATTATAAATCTTACAATCGATGTTTCAGAGGCGGATTTTTTTTAAAAAAGACCATTTTCAAATATAGCTGTGGAAATTGAGAAGAAGCGAATTAATGGAAAATGCGGTACCAAATCTGAATTGGGCAGAATTCTAGCACATCCCTCCAGACCAGTGATACTTAACTATGAACATGAGTGCAAAGAGGGTGTGGGCTTCCACACATTAAAACAGTGCTATAAATGAAAGGCTATTTAAAAAAGCATTAGAAATATGTAGTTACAAAAAAATAGCCAGACAAACTCATGTCAAGCAGATCTTCACCAACACATACTCCACTGTTCTGATCAGGAGGAATGTGCTATTTTCATAGTTATTTGAGTTTCTGGGGCAAGAGTGTTTTTAATTATTTTATCATACACTCTCCAGTAATACAAAGCTCCACACTACTTTCTGCTAAAACAGTCTCGACAAAGTCTGATTTATATATATATATATATATATATATATATTTCTGAGTAGGAGAATTCCATTCATTCCAGCTGTGGGATTCCAAGACTGTGGGAGAAAGTTACAAAGAGAAAACTCTCTTTTCTACCTTTCCTAGGACAAATATTTAATAAGTACAGTAGATGGGAATGGAAGGTGAAAGTAAGAAGATAATACTGCCATAGAACTGAAAACACAAGCAAGCTAGTACCATCAGTGTTCTACAAAATTGTGTTTAAATATTGTTTTTATCATTCTTGTTGGCTCTGCTTTCAGATCAATACTTTTCTGATTTTCTGGTGAAGTGAAAATATTGACTAGGATTTTTGGTTGTAGAAATTCATAACATACAATGAATCACTAAACAATGCCATAACAATGTGGGTCATCATTAACATCCCCCAGAAAAAAGGAAAAGAGGGGGAGAAATAAATGTTTATCATCACTAATCTGAAATAAACATTTATAATACTTCTGTATTCTTCACAATCTTCCCATAATTCTTGCTCTGAAATGGAAATGGATTGCCTTCAAGTCGATTTTGACTTATGGCAACCCTATGAATAGGGTTTTCATGGTAAGCGGTATTCAGAGGGGGTTTACCATTGCTTTCCTCTGCGGCTGAGAGGCAATGACTGGCCCAAGGTCACCCAGTGAACTTCATGGCTGTGTGGGGATTCGAACCCTGGTCTCCCAGGTCATAGTCCAACACTCTAACCACTACACCACACTGGTCTACAAACTCACAAATTTAATTCTTATCATACATATAAAATAGGGTGGCCATTTGCTTTGCTTTATAGAGCACAGCCTCTCTATTTGAAGGCATTCACTGTATGAAGTGCTGTCAGGTCTGAGTCTGATTTAAAGATAAAGAAGTATCAGAAGGGAAAGCCATGAAGGTGCCTGTCAACAGTTTGCAGCAGGACAACAGACTGAGCAGGCACACAGCTCACCTGGCCATAGTCTTCCCCACTAGGGTGATATGTATTGAATTTCTATTATTTCTAATCAGCATATATGAATATATGAATTTGCATACTCAAGGATTATACCATTTTGTGCCCTTTTTTGGGTAATATAGTTCCTTTTCGTTGTCAATGTGTAAGCAGCCACCCTAATATAAAAGCTACCATGATATTAAATCAAATGAGTGATCTACCTAATCCAGTCCTGCCAACTCTGAGCGGTTAAGTCTCAGATATTTTTCATTTTGGAGAGAATGCTGGAGATTAAGCCAGGGACCTCATACATGCAAAACATGGTATTACCTTTGCATGCATATGCCCTACCAATGAGCTACAGACCTTCCCCTGGTTAAAAAAGTATCTTTTAAAATTGTTCTTTTTAAGTCACTCTTAAATGCACATCATGCCTAGGGCAGATCCACACCATTCATTTAAAGCACATTCAACACCCATTTGAAGCACATGAATCCCACCACAGAATCATGGGAACTGTGGTTTGTTAAGGGTGGTGGGAACTATAACTGTGAAGGGGAAACTACATTTCCCAGGATTCTTTATGCAAAGCCATGTTCTTTAAATGCTAGTTGGATGTGCTTTAAATGTATTGTGTGGATCTTCTTAATAAATTTTGCCTACATGTAAATTGTTTTCATTAATTTTTCAAATGGAAATGAGCTATAAAGTGTAGTGGGTGACCATGGGCTACTCACCCTCTCTCAGCCTATCTGCCCCTCAGGATGAAAACAACGGAGAACCATGACCACCCCAAGGAAGAAGGGCACACTTAAAATGTAGAGGAAACAATAATCTACAACCATAGTGTGTGTGTGTGTGTGTGTATATATATATATATATATATATATATATAATATATATTTGTTTATTGCTTAGTCCAAAGACCATTGCAAGAATACAACCATAGTGTGAAATCAAATACTTATTGGGACACAGTATGAAGAAATAGTTATATAAGTATGACTATGAAATATGTTTATTATTTACACAACCTGTAAAGATACTTATAGTGCAATCCTATGTTTGTTTACTCAGAAGCAAGTCTCAATGTATTCAATGGGGCTTACTCAAACAGGGAAATGTCCAGAGACCTGCAACCTCAAGTGATAAAGAACTTGTTCTTTTAACAAGCCTTTTAAGTTGAGACCTTATCGCAGTCTGTGTCTGTGTTGGAATTGCTTTTTAATATGTTTTTAAACCTTTTCTTTTTTAAAAAAGATGTTTTTATAGCTTTTAAAAAATGTTTTCAAAGATGTTTTCATATATTTTAAAGTCTGTTTTTACGATGTTTTTAAAGTGTTTTTAGTGTTTTTGTTTGCTGCCCTGGGCTCTTACTGGGAGGAAGGGCAGGATATAAATCAAATAATAAATAAATAGTAAACTTCATTCACCCAACACAAAATTCAGAATCATGCCGCTTTAAGCTGTTTTGCAACTGTTTATACTTGTTTTGTGGTTATTGGATTTTAAAAGGATTTATTTCTTATTGTGGTTGGTCACAATCACCAACCCTACCTCACAGGGTTGTTGGAAAGACTCCACCCCCCACCTCCCACCTCCCCACCCCCACACACTGCAGATGTAAAAATACACCCCATATAATAGTTTATTGTCAAACCAGTTGGTCATTGCAGAACATTTTTTTAAAAAATCAGTATTAGTTTCCTCTGTAATAAAAACTGTGATACCTAGGTAACCCTTGCCTAATTGCTTTAAAAAATAAGATTAGAGGAGGAAAGATTTACAACATAAACCCAATTCTTTGCTATGTTCACTCAAAAGTCCTATTAATTTACAGCACAATCCTAACCATGTCTACTCAAAAGTAAGTCCTGTTGAATTCAATGGGGTTTACTCCAGGTATGTGGGATTAGCATTGCTTTACTCCCAGAAAAGCAAGTATTGGATTAAAACTTAGATATTGGGAAGGTTTTCAAAGCACTGCCCTCTTCAACAGCCCAGGGTTTGACTCTTGCACACAAAAGAAAAAAACCCTGAAAGCTACTTACCCAATTTATGAGATTTTCAGATAAACAGGGGGGAAACCACCACTTTCTAGTGTTGCAATGAGGTGTAGGCACTGCCTGGAGGTCAACAAATCCAGAGCTTGGAAGTAACTCATTAAAAATAACGAGTTACTTGTAATTTATTGTTTTTCTAACTAACGAATGGGTAATTCCATTACATTTTGCAAGTAATAGAATGACTAGTAATTTCCCTACTTTTCAACCACCATTTTAACGTTTCCAGCATTAGGTTTGGACGTTACTTGGGGGTGGGATCAACCCCATGTCTTCAGCTCCTGTGACTGGTGGACACAAGACATGTGCCTCACACTGAGCTTTTGCGCAGCCTCACTCTTCCCTCATGCTCTGTGTTAGGAGGCACGAGGGAGGAAGTGAAGAGGCAGGGAATCGTGGAGCTCTGGAGAGAAAAAATGGACGGTGGAGGAGAGGCAGCAGCAGAATGCAGGTGAAGAGCTGTGGAGGTAAGTGATGATGGTGTGTGTGTGTGAGGGTGTGCCTCCCGCGTGTCCTGCCGCCCCCTGCTCGTCAGCCCCTCGTGCTCCCTGCACCTCCTGCCGTCCCCCTCACGTGTCCTGCTGGCCCTCATTGCCGCCCCTGCCCATCCCCCCGCCGCTGCCGATTGCAGCCACCCATCCCCCCCGCTGCCCATCCTCCTGCCACCACTGTCGATCGCTACCGCCGCCCATCCCCCCTGCCACTGCCGATTGCCGCCTCCTCCTATCCCCCCTGCACCTCCGATCGCTGATGCCGCCCATCCCCCCGGCACCTCCGATTGCTGACACCGCCCATCATCGTCACCGACGCCGATCCCCTATGACTGTGGCTCAATGACTGTTGGATGACTTATGCCCTCTGTTCTGGTAGCAGTGGGCACCCTGTCCTGCTTGCGTGATGACCGCATTTTCTAGCTCTGTCCTGCAAAAGTGGCTGGTCCGGTGCAGCAAAGCTGCACTCTCATTAAAAAAAAAAAAGTTTCTTGAACACAGTATTCCTAGTTGTGCCTACTAAATTCACATCCCACTGAGTTCAGTGGGGCTTACTCCTTCATAAGTGTGTAGGCGCAATTCTTTGGGTGCACGAGCTTTATTCAGAGGAAGCTCCACTTCATCCAGCGCGGCCTTAAAACGTGCTTCTTCATCGTCCTCCATCCCTGCCCCCCCCACCAGCTTCGGTCCCACCACCAGTACTGAATCCATTTGCTTCGTGCTTCCCAGTGGCTCAGAAATGCTAGTCTGAAACCAGCTGGGCACTGACTTGGATGTTATTCCTACCAGCTTCAGTTCCACATGCCCTCCTTCCACTGGCACACATGACCACACCGTCCCCAGTTCTCTGTTAAACTTGCACACCTGCCAGGCTTGCCCAAGAAAATGACCCAGTTCTGGACAGCCTACTTGTATTTCACCACCAGCTTCTGCCCCTTCAGGGACTTCCTTCAAGCACTCTCTCGAATCTCTCCCCTTTTGCCTCTGACACTTGCCAGGCTATCCCTCGCATCCTCCAGAATCAGGCTTAGCTTGTGTACTGTCTATTTTTTTATGTTAGGCATTGCTGCCTTAAAAGTGTAGTGTGAACCAGAGCTTAGGTTTAAAAATTTTGGTTTTTGTGCCCGCATTGGGGCATGTGAATTTTAAGGTCTGGGCTTTCTTAAAAAAATAGAAAAGCTGTAAAAGATCGGTTTTGAGTTTAATTTAATTGCTTCATCTTGGCTGCACTGTTTTTCATACTGTAATTAATTTTTATTGCTAATTTTGTTTATGAACAATTTTTGTATACACTATCCAGATAACTCTAATTTATGGGGCAGCATAGTATTACAGTTAATAAACAATGTTAAGGGAGTATCTTTGAGCATGTGCAGATTACCTCTCGGTAACGGTAACTAACTTTTCACCTACTTAGGATTCTGAGGAAAGGTTTCCAGTTAAGTTTGGACTCCTGAGCTGGCTTCGTGCCTTCACTCAGTCCAAAAGCCACATCTAAAGCCTTCCCTAGTTTTAATAAAAAATATCTACCTTTTTTACATTCAGTGGCAAGACCTTGAATGCTCAAGGACTTGGTCTTGGATGCAATACCAAGGGACAGTTTTTCTTACTACTGAGTTGCCTTTTATTTTCACTTCATTCCTTCTCTTCAGCAATGGTCTCCAGTTATTTTCACCGCTCCCCACTCCAACAAACCTTTGTAGCTTGAACACATACAGTATTCCTGCAGGTATCTCCTGCAACTTTGGCAATAACATCATGATTTCAAGGTTTTTCAGAATAAACTCTACCTTGCTTTATAGCCCTAAAATAGCTTCCAAAACATCCTCACAATGAAATCACAATAATGTCTGTGTTACGGTGCAATCCTGTACTTGTCAACTCAGAAGTAAGTCACGTTGAGTCCAGTGGGTCTTACTTCCCACAAAGTGCTGCCTTCAGAGGCAGTGTTAAGGCAAGGGGTCAAAGGGGCCTCTGCTCTCTTTGATTCTCTCCCTCTAGCCCTTGGTGAGGAACTTTAATCACAAATCACCATCCCTTGTCATTTCCCTTGCTGCAAATTCCTTTGGAAAAATCTATTCCTTCTCTCATAACGGTCCACTCTTTAGAGCCTCTCTTCCTGTTAGGGTGGTGGGGAGAAACCATTTATATAGCGACTAAACATAGCAATGTGTATCTGTTGTATGATGAATCACTCAGAGCTCTTGATTGATGGCAAGCTTTCCCTATCTCTCTCTCTCATGCCTTTAAGTGGTAGTTGGTACTACATATTCTTGCATTTAAACAGTAGATTCGAAATAAATGATAGCACAGCGATTGTAAAGACAAAGAAACAGAACTTGAGTTACTTCAATTCTGTCATTCTATATGACCACTTAGAGGTTTTTTTGTGTTTAAAATTTAAGACAATGAAACAGTGCGAACTGGTAAATGCACAGTTTAGTTCATATATGAAATACTTTACTGAATTTGGATAATAAATACGGTTTTAGCCCAGTCTATCTGAAGGAGCGCCTCCAGCATCGTCAGGGATGCCGCTCAACAAGATCAGCCTCAGAAGACCTTCTCTCGATCCCACCGGTTAAAACAGCTAGACTGGTGAGGATGAGAGAGGGCTTTTTCAATAGTGGCCCCCACCCTGTGGAACTCTCTCCCAAATGATCTCCGCCATGCCCCTTCTATGATAAGCTTCCGCCGGGCCTTGAAGACCTGGCTCTTCAGGCAGGCTTTTGGGGTGGGTTAGGTTTTTACTGTTATGGTTTTAAATTTTAATGTTTTAATGTATTGTTTTATCTTGTACGTCGCCCAGAGTGGCTGGACAACCAGCCAGATGGGCGACTAATAAATTAAATAAATAATAATAATATCTTTAAAACTTAAATTTATTCTTCTTTTTTAATTGTTAATTGTTTTTTTAAAAAACTAAAGAACAAATCAAGAAAATAAAACATTGCATCAGTGGTATGATTTAGTAGTTGCCTAAATTGTACCTTTTGCAGATGTTTCAGTTTTATTAAAATTCACTTATTAGTTACTGGACAATTATTTACATAAAATATCATTATATCAGACTGTAACCAAAGGATCAAAGTTCAGACTGTTGAATAATGAGAGAAAGCACTGCCTTCAAGTCGATACTATTGAATAAATGGTTGTGCTTTTTTCTGCAGGAACTTGGAGGAAGTTCTTGTCGTATAGAGGAGGGGAGTGTTAAAAAATGATCCGCTCTGGGTGTCAAATACACTAGGTACGCCACTGCTTGTGTTTACGTGCTTTTTCTCTCTTGCTGGCTCTTTAAAACCAGAGCTTGGAAAAGTTACTTTTTAAAACTACAACTCCCATCGGCTCCAGCCAGCATGGCCACTGGATTTGGCTGATGGGAGTTGTAGTTCAAAAAGTTTTTTAAAAAGTAACTTTTCCAAGCTCTGTTTTAAAACCAAATTCCTAAGTGTTCATTTGCATTTAGATCTCTGGTTCCTTCTCATCTGAAGACAAATCCTCACAAAGGCTGCTTAATTAGACCAAATTAGATTTCAAAATGTCTTTAAAGTCTCTAACATCACTTTCTGCCTTCACCTATCCCTCTTCATAGTGCCATCTGTAGCAGATTGATTTTCCTATTTCACCTTTCCCTAGACACCATCTACCCAGTTACTAAGCTATATAGGCTGAGATATGTAGAAAGCTCCCCCCCCATGGTGAACCTACGCAATCTTTTAATTTCAAGAAAAAAAACACGTTCTCCCCTTCAGCCAGGCTCTCAGAGTGGCTTAAATAAAAATCTCTCTCTCTCTCTCTCTCTCTCTCTCTCTCTCTCTCTCTCACTCACTCACTCACTCACTCACTCACACACACACACACACACACACACACACACACACACAAAGAGAGAGAGAGAGAGAGAGAGAGAGAGAGAGAGAGACTCAGCATTCCATAACAGAGTATGCTCAGTACTTTGGGCTGTTTTGGGAGTCATCCCGTTTCTGTTTTTTCTCTCACTTTTTTTTGTATTCCCTCTTGCCCACTAATACTCATTATGTGTGGTATGGATGGTGATACCATGGCTACATAAGCGACAACACTTCCAGCCTGAGCTTCAGAAATAGAGGGAATCACACTCTGACCAGTTTAAGTGGCTAAAGTGTTTAAATCTGATTGGAGACTATCTGTTCAATTTGATACAAGGTGGCTGTTAAGCATGACCTAAAAGCTGCAATCCCAAGCATACTTACTTGGGAGTAATTCCCACAGGAGTCAGTAAGATTTACTTCTGGGAGTATAGGATCAGTCCGTAAGAGTCTCCCTGTAGACACCATACATGTAAGCACATGGCTTTTCCTGAAGAATCTTGGTAACTGTAGTTTACGCCTCACAGAGCTACAATTCCCAGCACCCTTAACAAACTACAGTTCCCAGGATTCTTCTTTGGGGGGGTGGAAATGTGCTTTAAATCTATCATGTGTTTGCAGCTTTGGTGAGATAATAGCTGAAGGTAATCAGCCCAAAATGATAACAAATAATCAGTAGGCATTCTAAAATACTAAAAAAAAGAAAAGGGAAAGAGAAAAAATACTTTACATACATCATTCAGCTGTATTGTTAATTATAGATATAAAGGATAAACAGCATTTTGTCAAAAGTATTTTTGTCTACATTTTATACCTCCTCCTTAGTTTTCCAAGGTTGGCATGGAATGCTTCTTAGAAATACAGTAAATTCTCAGTTATCAACACTTCAGAGATGTACATCTCTAGATTATCAGAATCAGGAGCACTTCCAGACAACCTGTTTATTGAGAATTCATCCTGATTTGTTTGCAGGGAAATTAGACAATGTTCATTCCTGTTTATTTGCAGGAGAGTTGGATAATGTTCTGTCAAAGCAAATGTTTTCCCAAACATTTTCAAGTGCATTTCCCCATAACTTTCATCAAAATTTCTGATTTTTTTGGATGGGGGGCATGTTTGTTGCGCCAGACCTCCCAATCAATTATAATTATGCAACATGAATTTGCTGGTTTTGTTTGTTGTTATGCGCCTTGAAGTCGATTACAACTTATGGCCACCCTATGAATCAGTGACCTGCAAGAGCGTTTGTCATGAACTACCCTGTTCAGATCTTGTAAGTTCAAGTCTATGGCTTCCTTTGTGGAATCAATCCATCTCTTGTTTGGTCTTCCTCTTTTCCCACTCCCTTCTGTTTTTCCCAGCATTATGGTCTTTTCTAGTGAATCATGATGTGTCCAAAGTATGATAACCTCAGTTTCATCATTTTAGTTTCCAGTGACAGTTCTGGTTTAATTTGTTCTAACCCAATTATTTGTCTTTTTCACACTCCATGGTATGTGCAAAGCTCTCCTCCAACACCACATTTCAAATGAGTTGATGTTTCTCTTACCCTCTTTTTTCACTGTCCAACTTTCACATCCATACCTAGAGATTGGGAATACCATGGTCTGAATGATCCTGACTTTTGTGTTCAGTGATGCATCTTTGCGTTTGAGGATATTTTCTAGTTCTCTCATAGCTGCCCTCCTAGCCTTCTTCTGATTTCTTGACTATTATATCCAGTTTGGTTAATGCCTGTGCCGAGGTATTGATAATAATCCTTGACAAGTTCAATGTCCTCATTGTCAACTTTAAAGTTACATAAATCTTCTGTTGTCATTATTTTAGTCTTCTTGACGTTGAGCTGTAGTCCTGCTTTTGTGCTTTACTCTTTAACTTTAATTCTCCTTGATCTCTCAGCGGCTTTTGATACCATCGACCATGGTATCCTTCTGGAGAGGCTCGGGGAGTTGGGAGTTGGAGGTACTGCTTGGCAGTGGTTCCGCTCCTACTTGGCGGGCTGTCTCCAGAAGGTAGTGCTCGGGGAACATTGCTCGACACCGTGGGTTCTCCAATATGGGGTCCCGCAGGGGTCAGTTCTGTCCCCCTTGCTTTTTAATATCTACATGAAGCCGTTGGGTGAGGTCATCAGGAGCTTTGGAGTGCGTTGTCATCAGTATGCTGATGACACGCAGCTCTACTTCTCCTTTTCATCTTCTTCAGGTGAGGCTGTCGATGTGCTGAACCGCTGCCTGGCCGCGATAATGGACTGGATGAGAGTTAACAAACTGAAGCTCAATCCAGATAAGACTGAGATGCTGTTGGTGGACGGGTTCTCTGATCGGATGGTGGATATATGCCCTGTCCTGGATGGGGTTACACTCCCCCTAAAGGAACGGGTTCGTAGTCTGGGAGTCCTCCTAGACTCTTCCCTTTCACTTGAGGCTCAAGTAGCCTCGGTGGCAAGGAATGCGTTCTACCAACTTCGGTTGGTAGCCCAGCTACGTCCCTATTTGAGTAAAGAGGACCTTACATCAGTGGTACATGCTCTGGTAACCTCGCGTTTGGATTACTGCAATGCGCTCTACGTAGGGCTACCTCTGAAGACAGTTTGGAAACTACAGCTAGTGCAAAATGCGGCAGCCAGACTGCTAACAAGAACAAAGCGGTCTGAGCATATAACACCTGTCCTGGCCCGCCTGCACTGGCTGCCAATATGTTTCCGGGCTAGATTCAAAGTGTTGGTATTAACCTATAAAGCCTTATACGGTGCGGGACCACGTTACCTTGCGGAACGCCTCTTCCGATATGAACCCGCCCGTACTCTATGTTCAGCTACGAAGGCCTTCCTCCGGGTTCCAACCCATAGGGATGCCCGGAAGGTGATGACAAGATCTAGGGCCTTCTCGGTGGTGGCCCCCGACCTGTGGAACGGTCTCCCCGAGGAAGTGCGCCTGGCGCCGACGCTGCTTTCCTTTCGGCGCCAGGTTAAAACCTTTTTATTCTCCAAAGCATTTTAATCTAAATTGATTTAAATTTAAAATGTTACTGCATTGATTTAGATTGTGTTATTTTGTATCATATTGTGTTATTTATTGTATTTTTTTTAATAATTTTTATTCAAATTTTTCCAAAAACAAACAAAACAAAGTCAAAAAGACATAACAATACAACAACAAAAAATAAAAATAAAATAGTTGACTTCCGATTTGTCGCAGATCAGCTATAAGTATATAATATACATCAAACCTGTCCCTTAATGTATACATACAGAATCCCTTTTCTCCATAAGCTGTCTTAATTAATCGTCAAATCCCAGTATCATCATTTTATTTTGATCTTTCAACAAAAAGTCTAAGAGAGGCTTCCATTCCTTAAGGAATGTATCTGTCGATTTTTCTCTAAGTAAACATGTCAATTTATCCATTTCTACTAAGTCCATTAATTTCAATAGCCATTCTTCCATTGTTGGTGTTGATTCCATTTTCCACTTTTGTGCATATAATAATCTTGCTGCCGTAATCATATACAATATTATTCTTCCATATTTCTTTTCTATTTGTTTATCCATAAAACCCAATAAAAAAAATTCTGGTTTTGACTGAATATTTATCTTTAGAATTTTTTGCATCTTCCTACCTATCTGTGCCCAAAATGATTTTGCCTTTTTACACAACCACCACATATGATAAAATGATCCTTCTTGTTGTTTACATTTCCAACAAACATTAGAAACATTACTATACATTTTTGACAACTTTTCTGGAGTCATGTACCAACGGTACATCATTTTATAAAAATTTTCTTTAAGATTATAACATAGTGTAAATTTCAAACCTTTTTTCCACATATTTTCCCATTGATCCATTTGTATGTTATAACCAAAATTTTTTGCCCACATTACCATACACTCTTTTACTTGTTCTTCCTCCATATCCATTTTCAATAAGAGTTTATACATTTTCGCAATTATATTTTCATCATTTGTACACAATCCTATTTCAAAATCAGATTTACTTATTTCAAACCCATACATTTTCTTGTCCATTTTATATCTTTCTAACAATTGTAAATAGGCCAACCATTGAAAACTATATCCTTCCTTTGTCAGTTGTTCTCTCTCTTTCATTATATATTCTCCATGTACATTTTCTAATAGTTCTTGATAAGTTAACCATTTCTCTTTTCCAGCCATTTCTCTTCTATAAAACGCTTCTTGGCTTGAGACACATAATGGTATTTTCGAATAAAACCTTGGTTTATATCTATTCCATATTTTCAACAGAGGACGTCTTATAAAATGATTGTTAAAGTCTACATTTACTTTTACTTTGTCATACCATAGATATCCATGCCATCCCCACTTCAAATTATGACCCTCCAAATCCAATAGTCTTTTATTCCTCAATAAGATCCATTCCTTTATCCAGACTAGACAGCAGGCAGCAAAATAAAGTCTCAGATTTGGTAATCCCAGTCCTCCTCTTTCTTTGGCATCTTGTAGTAGTTTAAATTTAACTCTTGGTTTTTTTCCTTGCCATACAAATTTAGAGATATCTTTTTGCCATTGTTTAAAAGGTAAATCAGAGGATATTACAGGTATTGTTTGAAACAAAAACATCATTCTCGGTAATACATTCATTTTTATCACAGATATTCTACCCATTAATGACAGTTGTAGTTTATCCCATTTTAGCAAGTCTTTCTTAATCTCTGTCCATAATTTTTCATAATTATTATGAAACAACTTTGAATTTTTATTTGTCATAATGATACCTAAATATTTCAACTTTTTCTCTATTGTAAAATCTGTCTTGTCCATTAACACTTTCTGTTCCCTTAAAGTTAAATTTTTCACCAACATCTTTGTTTTTTGATTGTTAATCTTAAATCCTGCTAACGGTCCAAATTCTTTTAATTTGTCCATCAATACATTAATTCCTTCCAAAGGATTTTCTAGTACAATTATCAAATCATCAGCAAATGCTCTCAATTTATATTCTTCTTTTTTTATCTTTAATCCCGAAATTCTTTTATCTTGCCTTATATCTCTAAGCAGCACTTCTAAGACCAGAATAAATAAAAGGGGAGATAAAGGACATCCCTGTCTTGTACCCTTTTGTATTTCACATGAATCCGTTAAATCTCCGTTAACAATTATCTGAGCCTTCTGAGATGTATAAATCGATCTAATCCATTTTATAAAATTGTCTCCAAAATCCATTTGCTCCAAAACCTGAAACATAAATTTCCAATTCAAATTATCAAATGCTTTTTCAGCATCTAAAAAAATCAAAGCTGCTTGTTTATCATTTCGTTGTTCTAAATATTCCAAAACATTCAAGACATTCCTGACGTTGTCACGTAATTGTCTTTTAGGTAAAAACCCTGATTGATCTTCCTGAATAAATTGTTGCAATATTATTTTCAATCTTTCTGCCAAGATCATTGTAAAAATTTTATAGTCATTATTCAATAGAGATATTGGTCGATAATTTTTTGTTTTAGTTAAATCTTGCTCCTCTTTAGGTATTAATGTTATATTAGCATTTTTCCAACTATCCGGTATCTTTCCCTCTTGCAGAATAAGATTCATTGTAGACTGTAAAGGTAGTAAGAGTTCTTCCTCCAAACATTTATAATACGTTGCAGATAACCCATCTGGTCCTGGTGCCTTTCCTAATTTAATTTTGTTTATAGCTTCAGATATCTCTCTTGACGTAATAGGGCCATTAATAGCTTGTCTCTGAAAGTCTGTAATTTTAGGCAAATTCTGTTTAGATATATACTCTTCTATTTTTTCAGATGGAATTTCCTGACATTTGTACAATGTTGAATAATATTGATGAAAAATCTTTTTGATTTTTACATTATCTGTCAACGTCTCATCTCCTTCTTGTATCGTTAAAATAATATTTTTTTGATGTTCTTTTCTTAATTTATATGCTAACCATTTCCCAGGTTTATTTGCAAATTCAAAAGTCCTTTGTTTAGCAAAATTTAGTTTTCTTTCAATTTCTCTAACTGTCAGCATTGATACTTGCTTCTGTAACATTTTAATTTGATTTACAATAGAAACTTTAGTTGGATTCTTTTTCAATTCTTCCTCTTTTTGTTTTATTTCTTCCAAAATTAATTGCATTTTCTGTTGTTTCTTTTTTTTTAATTCAGAGTTACATTTAATAAAATATCCCCTCATAAATGCCTTACTTGTATCCCAAACGATATTTTCACTTGTTCCTTTATGTAAATTATGTTCAAAAAACTCTTTTAATTTCTTCTTACATTCTTGTACTACTTTGTCATTCTGTAATAAAGATTCATTTAGTCTCCATCTAAATCCAAGATTTTTCTTTTTTAAAGTTAATATCACAGGGTTATGATCCGAAAAAGTTTTTGGTAATATATCCATTTTAAAAGTATCCTTCGCTAAAATTTTAGACATCCAAATCATATCAATCCTCGAGAATGTTTTGTGTCTTTCTGAGAAATAAGTAAATTCCTTTGCATTATCATTTATATATCTCCAGGTATCCACCAATTCTAAATTTTCCATCAGTTCAAAGCAAATCTTCGGTAATTTACCCTGTGTCTCTTTGATATTTTTTTCAGAAAGCCTATCAATTTTTGGTGAGATTACCCCATTCCAATCACCCATAACACACCAATGGTCATATGAAAACTCTGACAATTTTTCCATAAATCCTGTGTAAAACCTTGTTTTATCTTCATTGGGGGCATAGATACCCACTATCAAAATGTTTGTACCCTGTAGAGTAATTTACAATATTTATTGTATTTTTTATGCTTTGTATTTCTATGTTCACCGCCCAGAGAGCTATTGCTAGTCGGGCGGTATATAAATTTAATACATAAATAAATAAATAAATAAATAAATTATCATCATGGTCTGTGGGTGGGTAGGAGGCGACAGGGGAGGAGGTGCAGAATGAGACAGGGTGGAGTGGAGAAAACAATTGTTTAAAGAAATGGAGTGGAGGGGAAAAGGAGCCAGAGGGCAAGAACATGGATAAAGGAGGAGAAGGAGGCAGCAGCAGAGTGGAGATAAAGAACTGTGGAAGTGAAAGATGACATGTGTGTGTTTGCACTTGGTACACAAAGTGGCCTCCACCACCCTCTCTGGCTACTGTGCTGCATTTGCAGTATTTTAACATTTTTGCATCTCAGGGGAAATGTTTGCTTGTGTAAGTTTCCCTTAGTTGGTGGCAGGGCAGGGTCCAGGAGGTGGCTAAGTGAGAGAGATTATGCTTGCTGGCTGAGAGGGGGGGTTGCACTTGGTTTGATGTGCAAAGATCTGAGTAGTGGCCTCTGCCTCCCTCCCCACCTCCCTTACCAGCGGAGAGACCACTATTGCTATCATGGATAAAAAGAATTATTCTACTACCTCTGTATGTGTGTGTTTATTTTTAATGTTGTTTTAGGCTACTTAGATGTGCAGCAGCCAAGGCCAGCACCTTGTAGGCATTGTTTTTTAAAAAGTAACTGAAATGTAATTGTAGTGATTACTTTTGAGGAAAAGTAAAGTAATTAGTTACTTTCAGAGCAATTGTAATTGTAACGGTAATTACTACTTTTTGCCATGTAATTGTAACTGTAATTTATTACTTCTTAAAAGTAATCTTCCAAGCTCTGAACAAATCACAACCCTGGCTTACTTATTAGCTACAATCCTGAAAGGGCGGTTAGATTTAAGAGCTGCTATAACAGATGTTAAACAGATTTAACAGTTGGGGGGATGATCTTTTGTTGTATATCTTGGGAACTATACCACCTCGAAACTTATTTTTTTTCTAAAATTGAAGCTGAGAGTCTGGAGATTAAGGTGAGTCACCTGGAAACCTGGAGATGACCCCCAAAAGCCAGAGTATCTGCTCAAAAAACAGACACCTGGTAACCCTATAACTGAGTTACCTCTATCTATATGCTTGTTGACACTCTCAGAGAACTCTAATAGGTTAGTGAGACAGGACATAGGTTTGCAGAAGCAATGCTGATTCTGCTTCAACAAGGCTTGCTCTTCTATACGCTTAGTCATTTTAACAGGGCTATCCACCAGTTTTCCCAGAACAGATATTAAATCTTCCAGGAGGAAGATTTGTTCCAAACAAGACCCTCCTCAGTTTCCATTGGCTCCCCCCTCCTGTGCAATCAGTTCAAAAGCTGCTCTGCCACATTTTTGCTTTTAAGTGCCAGCAATCTCGTTCCATCCTGGTTCAAGTGTAACGGCCTGGCTTGTTCCAAAGAGATTTCACAACTGATCAACAGATCAGCCCATTTCCCCTCCAGGTGTGGCTAATGGCTGCAATTGCTGTGCTGCAATTGCTTTTTGAGATGCTTTTAATGTTTTTTTAAAAGACATTTAAAGATGTTTTGTTTAATATGTTTTTAAATATGTTTTGTTTTATTTTTATTTTATTTATTTATTTGTTTATTATTTAATTTATATCCCACCCTTCTTCCCAGCATGAGCCCAGGGTGGCAAACAAAAGCAGTAAAAACACTGTAAAACATCATAAAAACAGACTTTAAAATACATTGAAACAAAACAACTTTAGAAACATTCTTTAAAAAAGCTTTAAAAACATCTTAAATAAAAAGGGTTAAAAACATTGTTTTTTTAAAAAGGTATTAATTTAATATGTTTTAAATATGTTTTAAAGAGTGTTTAGTGTTTTTGTTTGCTGCCCTGGGCTCCTTATCATAGAATCATAGAATAGTAGAGTTGGAAGGGGCTTATAAGGCCATCAAGTCCAACCCCCTGCACAATGCAGGAATCCAAATCAAAGCATTCCCGACAGATGGCTGTGCAGCTGCCTCTTGAATGCCTCCAGTGTCGGAGAGCCCACTACCTCTCTAGGTAATTGGTTCCATTGTCGTATGGCTCTAACAGTTAGGAAGTTTTTCCTGATGTTCAGTCGAAATCTGGCTTCCTGCAACTTGAGCCCATTATTCCATGTCCTGCTAGGGGGAAGGGCGGGATATAAACAAAGAAAGAAATTCAGCTACTGGGGAGCAAGTGGAGCAGTATGAGTCACATTTTTCAGAATTTATCAGATTATCCCTGGATCAGGAAAATTTGAATTTACAAGGGAAACCAGCAAGACAAGAGCTGTTTGAGGGTGGTATTGAATGGATGACACTACTTACATGGGAACACAAACAACTTCAAATACACTTTAAACTCAAGTGTGGACAAGCCCCAAGTATGCTCAGTGGCCACAGAATGCGGTGTGTCTGTGGCAGGAAATGGAATAGAGCAGTGGTTCCCAACCTTTATGAGTATGGGACCCCCTTTGGAACCTCAAAAAATATGAAACATGTTAATTGTTGCTCCTGCTGCTGCTGGTACTCTGGCCCTCATCACTATTTGCATGCAGGTAGAGAAACAGAGGCAGAAGAGAGAGAGAAATCTGTCTGGCAGGAAATTAAAACCCATTAAACATACAATAAATTTAAACACACAGTGCACACAAGCCTATAGGCAAAATCAATATAGGAGCACTGGGGGTGGGGACAGCGAGTGTAAATGAGCAGAGAGTGAAGAAAAAGAGAAATAGACATAATGCGAAGGAAAGGGGCCGGGTTAGAGGGAGGAAAGACATGTCAAGTTGTGGGTGGGGGAGAGGCTCAGTGGGTCAAAAGAAGGCAGTAAGAGGTGGTGGCAGCTGCAAGTGAAGAGAACCAGCCACCCGGTGGGAGGGAGGGCACTCAGGGCAGGAGAAGAAGGGGGAGGGAGGGTTGAAGTAAAGTGGGCTGTCTGTCCATTCTAGGTGCTTTCTTTTTCGGACTGACCTGTGGTGGCAGAGAGACCTCAAAACAATGCACATGATCCCACTCCTCTTTCCCTGACTCCCCCCTCCTGTCCCCTTACACCAAAGGGAGGGTGTCCCGCAGGAGTGAGAAGAGGGGAGTAGACAGTGAGCACAAGGGTGGAATCCTTCTCAAACATTACCTCTTTCTCTCCCCCTCTTTCTGAGACAAAGGGATGACGAGTGACCTCCCCTTCTTTTCTCTCCCTCACCCCCCTCCCTCACCACCACCTTCCCCTTAGCCTGGTAATGGCCTGTGTGGGACTACAGGAACATGCACAGAGAAGGGAGAGTGGGCTTCCACTGCTGCATGCCTCTTTCTGTGTCATTCACATTGCAGGAGCCTTGTGAGTTGTGGGAAGGGGTTGCAAGAAGGCCAGAGGACTCCCCTCCTCTACACACACACACACCCTACTCAGTACATGTTTGCCACCAAGTCTGCGCTCTCCTTCTGCTATTGCTGCTGCCACTAGCAGTCCAAGCAGCATACAAAGGCTGGAGCTACCTTTCTCTATAACGGGTTAAAGGAGCTCAGGAACAGCAATCAGCAGCTGGTCTCCTTGCGGCCGAGGTGAGGAGCTGGGAATGAAAGTCACTCACACTTGTTCAGTTTGTTTCAGCCGTGCTGGAGACTTTTTTAAAAAATTCCTTTCTTGGCTCTTTGCAGCCCCCCAAGATGACTTCTCGGCTCCTCTGGGGGTCACAGACCCCAGGCTAGGAACCACTGGAATAGAGTATCCTGAAAAAAGGCATGGCTGGCTCACCACAGCCCTGAAAAGGAGCACTCCACCCAGCAATATTTTTTGTTTCTGATAGCTAATCTTGCTTGATTAAAAAATAGCTTCTGTCCCATTTACCTGCTGTCCTACAAGCAACACTGCAATTGCAATACCTCTGGAAGGCTATGTTTGCCCCTTAGCTGACCACGGAATGTAACCTGGAAGGAAGGCTTGGAATGTTAATGGAGAAAGAAATGGTGGAATATAGTTAACAGTTGTCAGTGGAGCTGGGATACAGCATTAGAAGTCTGAGTACTCAGACCATGAAACCAGAATATAATAGGAACAGAGAAGAAACTGTACTATGCACAATAACACAGTTTGTGAAGAAACTTGGGGTAGTTTACCGTCATGAGGTGAGCTATTCCTGCTTCTATTCCTGAAAAAAATGATTGTTTGGATCGAAAGGAGGGCTCTTTGAATGTAGGGGCTGGAGCCAGGGCTGACTGGTCCATTAGGCACAGTAGGCACAGTGCCTAGGGCCCACGATACTTTTAGGGGCCCACAAAAATGTTTTAATTTCTTTTAAAATCAGAAGAAAAAAATGAACTTTTAGGGTCGAAGAAAATGTTTTAATTTTTTCCCCAGATCAGAAAAAAATGAAACTTTTAAGGGCCCACGAAAATCTATTAAATTTTGCCTAAAACAGAAAAAAATAAAATTTTGAAGTATTTAAAGTTATATCAAAAATAATTTTTAATATTGATATTATTATGGTGGGAGGGGCCCACGAAGGCAAAAATGCCTAGGGCCCACAAAAGTCATAATGCGGCCCTGGCTGGATCAACTCTCCAATAAGGAAATGTTACAGCATCTGGGGCTTTTTAGATTAGAAAAAAGATGAGTGATAAGGGTGGATATGATAAAGGGTTATAAAATAATGCATGGTCTGGAGAAAGTGGATAGGGAGACGTTTTTTTCCCTCTCATAATACTAGAATCCAGAGCCACCCAATTAATCTCAGTGTTGAATGATTCAGGTTAGACAAAAGGAAGTACTTCTTTACACAACACATGGTTAAATTATGGAATCCATTACCACATGAGACAGCAATGGCCATCTACTTGGATGGCTTTGAAAGGAGGTTAGACAACTTCGTAGAGGACAAGGCTGCCAATGACCCAGATGGCTGTGTTCTCCCTCCACTGTCATAGGCAGTATGCCTATGAATACCAGTTGGTGGGAATCACAAGTGGGGAGAGTATGGTTGCACTCAGGTCCTGCTTGTGGGCTTCCCATCGGCATCTCGCTGGCTCCTGTGAGGACAGGATGCTGGACTACATGGGTCTTTGGCCTAAGCCAGCAAGGGGCTTCTTGTGTTTTTTACCTGCTTCCTTTTCTGTCGGCTGGATATGATGTAACCCCTTCCATCCTTTGACTGATGCAGTATTGTGGCAACTGAGTATTAAGCAACCATGCCAGATCCTAGAATCTAGGCAAAGAACAAAGCAAACATGAGTATAATAACCCCTTGTAAGAATTAAAAGCAAATAAAGCAAAATAAGCTAGGAATTAGTTTTAAAGTTCCTATTTCCTAAACTCTTATGCTTTTTTGCTTCTGGTAGATTTTTTTTACAGAACAAATATTTTAACCTACCGTTTTTTCTTCTGGAGATGCTATTAACCTTGCCTGAGTAGCAGCATGCTAAGAAGCTGAAAGAGTATCTGAGGAGTGGCAGACTGGGTGGCCCCCAAGGCTCAAAGAACAACTAAGAGCACCATCTTCAAAATAACTTCCACAAAAGTCAGTGGAACTCATTTTCTACTCTAGTAAATGGATTTAGGATGAGCCTTACAGAAGTACACCCCAATGACTTCAATAAGATTTGCTCCCAGGTTGCATCCTAAAATACAGATTTGTCTAGCTGCTGTAATTACACCATTGCACCTTCATGTATGCATTCCTATGTACCTCTGGATGGATTGGGAGCAGCAAAATTCCTTATTTCCGTATCCGCCAGGACCTAGACTCTCAAGTTATAGCAGTAGATCCTAGTGAGATGTCCGGAGCACAGTCTTGTCCTGTTTTGTTGGATGAGCTTCAGTTGGTTCAACTCGAGGACGTGGACAAGGTGCTTGGACAGGTACGTGCAACCACTTCGGTACTGGATCCTTGCCCCTCCTGGCTGATAAAAACTAGTAGGAATGGAACAGGTAGCTGGGCCAAGGAAGTGATAAATGCCTCTTTAGGAGAGGGAGTGGTCCCGGGCTGTCTGAAAGAGGCAGTGGTGAGACCACTCCTGAAAAAGCCTTCCTTGGACCCAGACAATTTTAACAGCTACAGGCCAGTGGCGAATGTTCCATTCCTGGGCAAGGTCTTGGAACGGGTGGTTGCTGGCCAGCTCCAGGCGCTATTGGATGAAACTGATTATCTAGATCCATTTCAATCGGGTTTTAGGCCCGGTTTTGGCACTGAGACAGCCTTGGTCGCCCTGTACGATGACCTATGTAGGGAAAGAGACAGAGGGAGTGTAACTCTGTTGATTCTCCTTGATCTCTCAGCGGCTTTTGATACCATCGACCATGGTATCCTTCTGGAGAGGCTCACGGAGTTGGGAGTTGGAGGTACTGCTTGGCAGTGGTTCCGCTCCTACTTGGCGGGTCGTCTCCAGAAGGTAGTGCTTGGGGAACATTGCTCGACACAGCGGGCTCTCCAATATGGGGTCCCGCAGGGGTCAGTTTTGTCCCCCCTGCTTTTTAATATCTACATGAAGCCGTTGGGAGAGGTCATCAGGAGTTTTGGAGTGCATTGTCATCAGTATGCTGATGACACGCAGCTCTACTTCTCCTTTTCATCTTCTTCAGGTGAGGCTGTCGATTTGCTGAACCGTTGCCTGGCCTCGACAATGGACTGGATGAGAGTTAACAAACTGAAGCTCAATCCAGACAAGACTGAGATGCTGTTGGTGGACGGGTTCTCTGATCGGATGGTGGATATATACCCTGTCCTGGACGGGGTTACACTCCCCCTAAAGGACCGGGTTCGTAGTCTGGGAGTCTTTTTAGACTCTTCCCTCTCACTTGAGGCTCAAGTAGCCTCGGTGGTTAGGAATGCGTTTTACCAACTTCGGTTGGTAGCCCAGCTACGTCCCTATTTGAGTAAAGAGGACCTTACATCAGTGGTACATGCTCTGGTAACCTCACGTTTGGATTACTGTAATGCGCTTTACGTAGGGCTACCTTTGAAGACAGTTCGGAAGCTACAACTAGTGCAAAATGCGGCGGCCAGATTGCTGACAAGGACCAAGCGGTCCGAGCATATAACACCTGTTCTGGCCAGCTTGCACTGGTTGCCAATATGTTTCCGGGCTAGATTCAAAGTGTTGGTATTAACCTATAAAGCCTTATACGGTGCGGGACCACAATACCTTGCGGAACGCCTCTTCCGATATGAACCGGCCCGTGCACTACGTTCTGCTACGAAGGCCCTCCTCCGGGTTCCAACTTACAGGGAGGCCCGGAGGGTGATGACAAGATCTAGGGCCTTCTCAGTGGGCCCCCGAACTATGGAACAGTCTCCCCGAGGAAGTACGCCTGGCGCCGACTCTGCTCTCCTTCCGGCGCCAGGTCAAAACCTTCCTATTCTCTGAAGCATTTTAAGTTACACTGATTTAATTTTAAAAATGTTTATTGTATTGGATTGTTGATTGTATTTTAGTATTATTTTGTTATTCATTGTATTTTTATGCTATTTTATGTTCACCGCCCAGAGAGCTATTGCTAGTCGGGCGGTATATAAATTTAATAAATAATAATAATAATAATAATATTTTGAATGAGACTAATTTCTGCATTTCTCTCCCCATTCCATGACAGGGAATGATATGAAACAACTAGCATCTTGAGATGCATAAAACTAACTTTCTTCAACTTAAGATATATGAATGAAGAGAACAATGTAAACAGTGGGATCTAATAGACATGAGGTAATGTACAATTTACAATCAGTGACAATTCTTTGTAAACCTTAAGATAAGCAAAGTTTGTTTTTTAGAAAATGTAACTAAGGGCTCATCTACACAGGGTTTTACTGTGCTCCTGGTTCTACTCACATCCCCTTTTAATTTGCATGGTTCACATGATGTTACTGGCAAACAGAAGCTATCACACAGTTTTTCCCCTGTAAATCCGTACTAACTCAATCCTCTGATAATCGGAAAAGGGAAGGAAAAAAGTCTTCATTCTGTATCTCTAGAGCTTGCAGATGCTGTACTCTGATGCTTTTAAGTGGGTGTGTCAATCGTTCCCCTCTCCCTTCTTTCATTTCATTTCATTTCCTGTGGGATGAGAAACTTTCGCTGCTCTCTCCTGTTCTGCAAGCCTCTTTTATGTTGCTGCAAACAGTGCCTTATTTTTCTTTTACCCCTAACCTGTGCACAAAAGCATAACACTGCTCAAACAAAAAATTGTATTTCATCTGTATTGTACCAGTGAAAATATAAATAATTGCACTTCCGGGATGTTGTTTTTTGTAAAATGAAATTTACTGGTAGAACAAACTGAGCATGCTTGGTTGCCAGGTAACCAGAGGGAGTGGAAATGTTAAATTAGAGGGTGTGGTCTTTAGGAAACTGCATGATTGATGCTTCCCCTCAAGTGTGACTAGAAAACACCAAGTTTGCAGCTGGCATTGAGCCCTTACTGTGGACAGCGCAAACAGAAAATGGAGGTAAAAGCAGTGTCCTTAGCACGAAGTTATGCTCCCATGTGGATAAGCCCTAATACATCATGATACTTTAGGAAGCCAAGGAAATAAACCATCAGAGTTGATCTTGCAAGATAGATAGCTTTTCACATTCCTCCTATGCACCAGTTAAGAGGCATAAATTGCTTATAAATGCTGCTAGTAAACTCCAAGGCTACCTGCTCAGTACTGGAAAAAATGTATATCCCTGTCTTGTGAGATCATTTAGGACTGGCTGAGACAGGGGTATATACAATAGGAACTCCACCACAATAAGAACCCCAGGAGTATAAAAGAGACTGAACAATTATAATTTCTGCCAAAGACAACTGTTAGTTTAAACAGAAGTATGGCAACAGCACACTTCACTCCGCATTAGGGCCAGATGTGAGGCCCAGAATCTTCAAGGGGAGGACAGAACAGACCCACCGTGTACTAGATCATGAGCTGTTATTGAAAAATGCTGTGGTTTTCCACCTGCTATTTCCCAGGCAAAAGAAAGAAAGACGTGTGCATCAGTTTAATTATCATCCATTTTAGTTTATTGGGATTACATAATCTAGTCTGTCCAGTCCTGAGGGATCAAAGTAGGATAGAAACAGGAGAATTCAAAGCCAGAATTTCTATGCATCATAAAATAACCAAACACAGGTAAATCCATAAATTTTCTACATGTGGTGAGATGCATGGGCACACAGCATGTCTAAAATAATGTGTGATAAAAACATATGTGAATACTTCTGTCTAAATCATACACTAAATCCCCATGATCCATCCATATAAATATCACAGAAATTGAGCATATTGCATGCACCCAAGTCACACTATACACATTGGGGAAGGGACTTGCACCACATCAACAAAACAACAATGTACAGGAAATTGCTGTATTTATCAGTGTGAAAGCCTCTTCTTAATCCCTCTGCTCCAATAGCTAATGTCTCCTCTAGCCATTGTCCCCTCTAATATATCCATATCTAATATGGGATTACTTCTGTTGGGTGACTACATCTGACAAGGGATAAAGTTGTTCTAAATCTATTACCTGTCCTTCACCAGTAGGTCCCAGGGCAGGTGACAACAATATAAAATACTTTGGTTTTAAAAATGGTTTAAAACAAAGTACATTTGCCACTAGAGAGGGTCCTAAAAATATCTCTTTCAAATATCAAAAGCCAAGGTGAAGAAGTGTGTCTTCTACATATGATGAAAGCTGTACAGTGAAGGTGCCAGATGCACCTCTGTGGGAAGGGAATTAGGGAATTAATGCCCTCTCCTGAGGGTGGTGGAACTACACCAAGAGGGCCCCTTCTGCCAATCTCAACACCTTAGAGCAGCCTTTCCCAACCAGTGTGCCTCCAGATGTTGTTGGACCACAACTCCCATCTTCCTGACCATTGGCAATGCTGGCTAAGGCTGATGGGAGTTGTGGTCCAACAACATCTGGAGGCACACTAGTTGGGAAAGGCTGCCTTAGAGAGTATGTAGGAAAGGAGGCGGTCTTTCAGACAGTTTGGGCCTAAGTTGTTTAGAACTTTAAACACTAGTGTGAACAACTTGAATTAAGCCCAAGAACAAACTGGCAAACAATGCAGCATTTTTATGAGATCTCAATGGAACCTCAGCCAATAATCTGGCCACTGCATTTTGGACCAATTGAAGTTTCCAATTAGTCTTCAAGGACAGCCCCACGTAGAGTGCACTGCAATAATCCACTCTGGAAGTTACCAGAACACGGAGTACTGTGGCCATGTCATCTCTGTCCACAAGGGACTGTAGCTGGTGAACCACTCCTAGCCACCAAGACTACCTGAGCCTCCAGTGACAGGGTGATTCCAGAAGCACCCCCAGGTTATGGACCTGATCCTTCCAGGAGAGTACAACCCCGTCCAGAACAGGCTGTCTCCCCACCTCCCAGACTTGAGAACTCGGGACACATAACCTTTCTTGTCAGGATTCACCTTCAATTTATTGGCCCACACCCAGCCCATCACCACCTCTGAGCAGCAGTCTAACACCTCAACTGCTTCTCTCTACTCAGATGGAACAGAAAGATAGAGCTGGATGTCATCCTCATATTGGTGATATCTCACTCCAAATCTCCCAATTACAGCTCCCACTGGCTTCATATAGATGTTAAATAGTAAGGGGGACCAGATGGAACCCAGAGAGCACCAAACCTCCCATAGCCTCCCACAACACAGTGCCCTCAGCTTCCAGCTCCCTGAGACACTCCAGGATACCATGGCCAACAGTATTGAAAGCCACTGAGAGATCAAGGAGAAGGAGGAGGGTTATGCTCCCCCTATCTCTTTCCCGACAAATCTTATCAACAAGGGCAACCAAGGCACTTTCTGTGCCATGACTGGACCTGAAGCCCGACTGGAATGGATATAAATAATCAGTTTCCTCCAAGCATGCCTCAAGCTGGACTGCCACCACCTTCTCAAGTGTCTTGCCCAAGAAGAGGGTATTTGCCACTAGTTGTTGTAACACTTTTAGGTTCAGGGAGGTCTTCTTAAGGAGGGGGCATACCACCACCTCCTTCAAGGAGGATGATATTTCCCCCTTCTCTACTGAAGCATTGATCACTCCCTGGAATCACTCAGTCTATGGCTAGCTCTAAGAAGCCAAGATGGGCAAGGGTTAAAGGGGCAGGTGACTGATCACGCTTCTTGAAGCAGTTTGTCCATTGCGACGTCCCCACCCACCTATCCCTGCCTTACTGCAGCAGATGAGGGGGATGTCAGCCTCTATACAATGTATTATCTACACATGTGCAGAGTCTAGTCAATGTTTCCCAACCTCTGTGTGCAATATTTTCACTCACAGCCTGGGCACTCCACAGTATCACACCCATTTCTCTTGGTGATTCTGGATACCCCAGGATCCTGGATACTGTGGATATAGTTATTCTAGGTTGTGTGTGGTGCAGTGGTTAAGGTGTTGGACTGTGACCTGGGAGACCAGGGTTCAAATCCCCACATAGCCATGAAGCTCACTGGATGACCTTGGGCCAGTCAGCCTCATGAAAACCCTAGTCATAGGGTCGCCATAAGTCGGAATCAACTTGAAGGCAGTACATTTACATTTACATGTATGTGAGGCAATCCTTTCCTTCAAGGGATACCCTTGGGTATAATGCTGCCACCAGTTTCAGAATGAAACACCTTTATAGTATTTGCCAAGAGATACTGTAAATTAAGAGTTTTAGTTTCAGTACCATTTATTTGCCTCCCTGACTGATATTTGCTTATGGTATACAGTAACCAAGCATAGGCATGAGTATGGAACAGTAAAAAACCAAAATAATACTTTTATTATTTTCAGATGATAATTTTTAAACCTTACAGAAAGAAATAAGCTCTGACACAATATCAGTACACTACACTAACTGTATCTTAATCCTACCCAGACCAACCACCCCCTCTATCCTAATTCCTAATATATCTATCCAAACCCGAGAATAAAACCAACTGACTCCCTAAATGACAAAATCTCCAGTATGTTTTAAACACAAGTCCTCACTCATTCCCTCCTCCCAACCAGAGTATCCAACACCCAATCAGAGACATTCATGCTGAACACTCACTCCCTAACATTCCATTTTACCCCTCCCCTCTCTGCTTACCAAATAAACACATACGTTAGCAAACAAACATCAACAGAACTAGGATTACATATTTACATAGTGTCGTGATATCACATCCACATCCTCAGGCCACAATGATAGAAACTGCTCCAGTATAGATGGATCAGACAGCGCTCTGGATGCCTCAACTGGACTTGCTCTAACTGTGGCATCCAACTCTTTCTGAATCTGAGCAACTTTGTCCCTCAAGTGCCTCGCAAAGTAGTTACAGCAGGATGCAGAGAAACAAAGCCCTATGAGGAGAGACTGAAAGAACTGGGCACATTTAGCCATAAGAAGAGAAGACTGAGGGGAGATATGATAGTACTCTTCAAATACTTGAAAGATTATCACACAGAGGAGGTCCTCTTCTTGATCATCCCAGAGTGCAGGACGCAAAATAAAAGGCTCAAGTTACAGGAAGCCAGAAAAACTTCCTGACTGTTAGAGTGGTATGACAATGGAACAAATGACCTAGGAAGGTGGTGGGCTCTCCAACACTGGAGGCATTCAAGAGGCAACTGGACGGCCACCTGTTGGGTATGCTTTAATTTGGATTCCTACATCCAAGGGTTGGACTCGATGGCCTTATAGGCCCCTTTCAACTCTACTGTTCTATCATTCTAAGATTCTATGACCAGTAAATACCAATCAGAGTAAACTGGACTAGAAGGACCAATGCATCAGTATGAGGCAGCTAGATACATTCAAAAGTTGTAAACTTTAAGAATGCAAATTACATTTTTCTGCATATTTGTTTCAGTTGTGATGCTGGTTCAGCATGAACAAGGTATGATAGGGAAAATCCCCTAACGGCCAAATGACTCAGAGCTCTAGAAAATGTTCAAGTCTCACTCACTGAAAAATACAGTGTTTTTAAATTGTGTCAAACATTTGTTTTTTGGAAAAGTTATGTATCAAAATTTCAAGGTGGGTGTTCTCTGCCCACACAACTATGGTTTAAATTCCTCTCTCTTCCCAACATACATACATATATACGTGCATGCATACACACACTCTCTCTCACACACACACATGAAAACCTCCGTCCTCCCTGCTGCAAAAATAAAGCAAGATACTTGCATAACTTTGTATCAAATCTATGGTGTGTGGAAACATGCTAATAGACATGGAAACCATCATCATCATCAGAATCATTATACAGCCACGAGAGTGGCTGTATACTATAGTCAGCATGGATTTTTCACATTCCGCAAAGTTAAATGGAAAATACCCCCATGCCATTCTGATCCTTCCCATAAGCTCATTTCAAAACAAAATCTTACAAAACTTATAGTCCTGAACTCAGAAACACTTGCTCAAAAACCCTCTAAACTTTCATGGTGATACGCAAAATAGTCAGAGAGAATCGAGAGTTCAAATTGTAAAAAGAAAGTGAAAAAAAACAGACCCCTGTTGGACTTATTTCTGTCAGAGTTCTCATATTCTGTTGAAATTAATTAGAAATCAGCCATGTTCACAGAGTGCCTGTAATTCTATTACTGACCTTGCCCCATACTCTGACATTCATCTTCTGCAGTTTCAAAGTTTAAAAAATGCCTGGCTGATTTTTAATTAATTTAAGAAATTTAGCATTGAACTCAATGATAAGGCTGGGCATGCTCAGTAAAAACCAACTGTCAGTGTTCTAAAAGTCACTCACAGCTGCTGGGCTTGCCTAATCAGGGGGCCACACTCACACTAGACCTTTATTCCACTTTAGGCAGTCATGGCTTCCCCCAAAGAATCCTGGGAAGTGTAGTTTGTGAAGGGTGCTGAGAGGAGACTCCTATTCCCCTGAGAGAGCCCCAGTGGCCAGAGTGGCTGAACAGTCATCCACTCTGATTGAAGGTCTGTGAGGGAAACAGGGCATCTCCTAGCAACTCTCAGGACCCTTCACTAACTACACTTCCCAGGATTCTTTGGGAGAAGCCATGACTGTCTAAAGTGAAATAAATGTCTGGCATGGATGTAGCCAGGGACAGCTTTGGTTTAAATTTGAGTGGGAGGCTACATGTGCCTGCTGTAGAATAAAAAGTTTTGGAAATCCCTGAAAAAGAATGATACTGTTCACAATGATTCCTTTGGGAAAGGAGCCTCCCCTCTGCCCACGGCACATCCATCCAATCTCATCTCCTCCCCCTTCCTCCCTCCCCCTCCCCTTCCTGCCTTCCTCCTCCCCCACGTCAGTTTCACCTATCATAAGCATGATTGCATGGGAGTAAATCCCATTGAACTCAATAAGTATGCAAATGGTTAAACCTGCCCTCCCCTCCTCCTGCTCCCTCCTATCCCCTCCCTTTTGCCCCTTCCTTCCCCCTTCCTTCCCCCCTCCCCTTCCAATCCCCTCCTTACCCCTCCCCCTCCTTCTGCTCCCCTCTCTCTCCCTCCCTCCTTCCTCTACTCTCCCCCCCCCTCCTTCATGGTCAGTTTTACCTATCCTAACCATGACTGCATGGGAGTAAATCCCACTGAACTCAATAAGCATGCAGATGATCAGACCTGATTTTCCCCTCCTTCCCCTCTCCATTCCTCCTCCCTTCTTGCTTCTTCCTCCTCCCTTGCCCACTCCAGGCCTCCCTCTCCATGGTCAATTTTACCTATCCTAAGCATGATTGCACAGGAGTAAATCCCACTGAACTCAATAAACATGCAAGCGATCAAACTTCCCCTCCTCCTCCCCCTCCTTCCTGCTCCCCTCCCCCTGCTCTCCTCCCCATCCCCTGTGGTCACTTTCACCTATCCTAAGCATGATTGAAGGGGAATAAATCCCACTGAACTCAAGCAGCATGCAAATGATCCATCCATTCTCAGCAAGTTTGCACAGGATCCCATTTCTTACATCCCAGAATAAAAAGCAGAGAAATTCACTAATAGGCAAAAAACCTTGCGGTTTAAGAACATACCTACAGCCAACATATATTTCTATCAAACTTTAAAAAGCAGGGAAATTGGGCGGCTATAGTGAATGCACCAGGGGAGCAGGAGATCTAACCTCCTCTCTGAGATATTGTACTGCCCTACAAATTTGTCAAAATGGAAACACAATTTGGGTTGGTCTCTCACAGTACAATCCACTTCCTGTGTAGCTTAGAAGAATTTGGTAACATGTGCCTCTGAGCATATGGTGAGGTACATAGGTATAGGTACATTCTTAAACCACAAGGTTTTTTTTGCCTATTAGTGAATATGTATAAGATTGTGTGCTACTTATTCTAACCTCAGTAAAAACTGCACTTGATCAGGCTGCAAGTCTCACAAACAGTTATGGAACTGCACTCTCCAATATACTACTTTAAAAAGAATAAATTATTATAGCATATGCTAATACAGTAAACTGTTTCCATTCCTAAAGAAATGGATCAAGAGAAAGATTTGACAAATAATACTGGTTTGATTTGGAAGTCACCACTGTGTTCAGTACAAATGTCCCAGACTATGGTCTGAAGGCACATGAGGCCAGCATCCTGCTGAAGCTAAGCAGGGCCAGGTCTGGTCAATGCCTGGATGGGAGACCGCCTGGGAACCATATGGAAGCCGCCTTGGGTTTCTATCATGAAAGAAAGGCATGGTATAAGTGTAATAAATAAATAAATAAATAAAATGCCAAATTTATACTCTTATTCTCCAATAAGACCTTTGCCAATATCAATGGTGGATGTTCAACCTGTCCTGGGTGGGGTTGCACTCCCCCTGAAGGAGCAGGTTCATAGCTTGGGGGTTCTCCTAGAACCGTCTCTGTCATTTGAGGCTCAGGTAGCCTCGGTGGCACGTAGTGCCTTCTACCAACTATGGTTGGTGGCTCAGATCCGCCCCTATGTGGACAGGGATAACCTGGCTTCAGTTGTCCATGCTCTGGTAACCTCCAAGCAAGATTACTGCAATGCGCTCTACGTTGGGCTGCCTTTGAAGATGGTTCGGAAGCTGCAGCTTGTGCAAAATGCAGCGGCCAGATTGGTAACAGGAACCAGACAGTTCAAACATATAAAACCAATTCTGGCACGCTTGCATTGGCTGCCTGTATGTTTCCGAACCTGATTCAAGGTGCTGGTTTTAACCTATAAAGCCTTACACGGCTTTGGACCACAATACCTGATGGACCGCCTTTCCTGACATGAACCCACCCATACACTACGCTCAACATCTAAGGCCCTCCTCCGGGTGCCTAGTCGGAGGGAAGCTGGGAGTCTGGCAACAAGGGAGAGGGCCTTCTCAGTGGTGGCCCCCAAATTATGGAATGATGCTATTGACGAGGTGCACCTGGCGCCAACACTGTTGTCTTTCCGGCACCAGGTCAAGACTTTCCTTTTCTCCCAGGCATTTTGGCATGTGTTTTTAAATTGTTTTTAAAAAAATTTTAATTGTGTTTTTAAATTGTTTTTTGTGTTTTAAAATTTGCATATTTGTTTATATTGTTTTTCATTGCTGTAAACCGCCCAGAGAGCTTCAGCTATGGGGCGGTATATAAATGTAATAAATAACAACAACAATAATAATAATGAAAAGGCTATGCTTATCTACTAGGTGGAAAGCAGAGATAAGTTAGGGAGGGACAAACTGGCTGCACTCATTCTAAATGAGGAACATTTGTGCCAAGGGCTGCGGAAGAGCATTTGTAATTCAGCATGACTTGTAACGTGGTGACTTCTTCCCACCAGTCTCCAGCCTCTTGCACAGGTGTAAAGCCTCTTTGCCAGATTCTTTGCAAGTGGCTGTGCAATAGCCAACACAGGCTTGATTTCAACAAGACTGAAATGCACGTTAAAAAAACCCATTTAACCAGTCTGTGGATTGGACTTTAGAAGGCATTATGTCTGAAAGTAACGTGGCAGACAGTGTAAGCTCCCATGTGCCAATAATGTGGTTTCATCTCTGGAAATTATGCTGGGGGAAAGCAATTCCGGGAATAATAGCTATGTAGCTGGCAGTGATCACTGGAACTGGGTGCACCTTCTAGGCTTCTGTTCGCTCCTTCTATTTTCAGATAAAAAAATTTGCATTGCAGGAATTCATACTTGTGTTGTGCATAGTATAAATTTTCTTTTAATGTCTTCATTTAGTCACGATAGAGAAGGGGAGCCTCTATGCTCAAAAGCAGTATTCCTCTGAACATTAGATGCTAGTGATCCGGGAGGGCTGCCATCACCTTAATGTCTGGCTTGTGAGCATTGTAGCACATTTTTACTGTTCCAAGTGTTTCCCATTCAGACAATAATCTTTTCAAGATAATAGTTCAGTATTATATGATCCCCATACAAGGAAGTTGAGGCTGAGATAAAGGTAGCCTGTGACTGAAGTCAGATTTGACCAAGCACTTCCTGACTTCAGTGCATATGCTTAGCTTCCTCCAAAAAATACTTCCCAAAAAACATTACCAGGAGTTCACAATTTCAGTATCCATGTTTCCCATGGTAAATGTCCCACCACTTCTGTCCCACTTCTCTTCTTGAGCTTGGAGCTGGAGAGAGAGCAGGATATCGTGCTGTGCTTCTGAGGCACTCTTAGCATATCAAGCACAATATGAGCAGCATAATTCCCAGCCCTCCTCTCAAGCTTTGAGCTCAGGAAGAGGAGCAGAGAATCATTGCAGCAGTTTTGCTTCACAGGTGCCTAAGCGCAAGAGGAAGGAGACTGTGTGCTCCTTGCAGTGACCTGGCAGGCCATGGGCCGGCTGGCTTGCTCCCCACCCACCCACGCCCGGATGGAAAGATCTGTCCATTTTGGTTCTCTCAATTCCTCCTCTCTCCAATCTTAAATTCAGCTGTCCACATTTGTGCAATAATTTGTGGGTTTTTCCTTAAATTCTCCGGCATTTTAGTGCAAATTTCTCTTAATCAGCACATTTTTTGTAGGGAGTTTTAACTATTGTACACATTTTTACAAGCAATTTATCATCATTTTTGTATATTACTTTCACTCATATATTCCTCTTTATGCACACTTTCCCCTAACATATGCATTTTTGTAAACATTTTTGGTTGGCAAACCCATTGCAAAATTCAAATAAGTGCACATTTTGAAGGATGGCTGTGTTTCGGTCCTCATATTGTTTTGGAAAGTCCAGATTTTATAGATTCAGCTTGAAACATGAACTGAATCGAATTTCTTGCCCATCCCTAGTTTCATAGCTACCTCAGGTGGTGGCAACTCCAAGGTCTACTTCCTTGGGCTGCCTTTCCATATGAGAAGATAGGGAGCCACAATAGGAGGTACTGTAGCTCCTCTATCTCTAGTCACCTTGAACTTCAGTGTCACCATGTAAGTGCCACAGGATATATGACACTCCCTAAAGAAATCTCAGTAATGAAGAATTATGGTTTTGCTACTCAGTGGGAAATCCCAGTTATCCATGCCAAGGGGAATGAAAGAGAATGTAGGGCATGAGACAGCTTGGAGATTCACAAAGAAAAAAATCATTTACCACACAAGCAGCTTTTGTAATTCCCACCCCTAGTATGTATTCATAATTCAAAACTAACATGATCTTAATGCCAAGATCTACATTGTTTTCTTCGCTGATTTATATTGTGGTCAAAAGTGGAGAGAGTGTGCCTGCATTTTCATACAAAATAATGTATTCACACAAGCTCCACTTTCTTCTCATTCTAGGTAAGATCTTTTTTGAGCTGCCCAAGGAACATAACTGAAAGACATCGCAATTCATACTTCAAAATTCTTTCTACAAGACTAAGGACTAAACAGATTAGCAGAAAGGATAAGATTTTACCATTTTGCCTATAGACAACTATTACAGCACTTTGGCAGGAAGCAGAGCTGTCGACGCTCTCTCTGATAAGGCTTTCTATATGCCAGGAACAACCAGATGTGAAAGGACCTAAGAGAGGATTTGCAGACTTTCTCTCACCCTTGTATGAGAAGCTGCGGCTGCCAAAATTCCCTTGTCCTCCTTTGCATCTGGTCAACCTACTTGCACCTTTAACAGCGAATTGGTATGAAGACATTTAGCAAAGGAAGGTTTTCCTAGCTTGGAATGAAGGTTATAGGGAAAGCTTTGCTTGCTATATGTCTTCATGTCAGGCAGCTCTAAAAAGCTCAGGAACTCTGATCCCCCTCCCCAAAAGTTGGCAATCCTCATAAATTTTCTGAGATAAAGCCACACTATCTACCCACCTTAAACTCTCAAAAGGTCTAGCACAATGCATAGGAAAATGAGAAGCAGACTATTAAACCCTTGGAGAGACACTACTAACCAGTGTGAGCAATACTGAGCTAGATGGACCAACGGATCTGAGTATAAGTCAGCTTCCTACATATCCAATGTGTTTCTAATAATCTTTAGCCTTTTTCATTCCAAAAATGTTTATCATTCAGTATCAAGACTCACAAGATATTAAATATTACTTTATAAAAACCACAACTTTTTCTCAGAATGGGAGGAATCTGCAAAGAAGACTTGGAGTTTACCATTTAAGTTTTGCATTTGTCAACTCAGTTAAAGCCAGATAACGGTAGCCTATTTCCAATCTGATTTATGATTTTGGGAAGATGAGCAATAGGGTTATCCAAAGTATATGTAGATCAAACATCAGGATTATTTTAAAGCTAAACTGGAAATCTCATTTAACATTAAAACAAATCCTGTAACTTAAATGGAATATGCGTATTGTTACGGGCTGATTGTTCCCTATAACAGATGGTAAAAGATGAGGTGAAAAGACAATGCAAAGCCAGGACCTCCAGGTTGCAACTCCAAGTGGTAGAGAACAAGGCCAGGAGGGAGCTCTTCTTCTCAGCAGACCTAGCCTAACAGGATTAGATGCACTCCATAGGAACAACCAATCAATGCACAGTAATAGATACAAGAGTTCGATCAGTTGCTAACACATTAGCTACCAGGCTAAGTTAAAGGTTCTAGTTTTGGTGTACAAAGCTCTATACAGCTTGGGACCAGGATACCTAAAAGACTGTCTTATCCCTTATATATCCAGTCGATCACTGCTCTCTGCAGATGATGGCCTCCTGCAGATACCATCTTATCAGGAGGTCTGTTCCACACAACATAAGAACCGGACCTCTAGTGTACCTACCCTTTGGAATTTCCTCCCCTTAAACATTAGATAGGCACCATCTCTGTTATCTTTTTGGTGCCTACTGAAGACCTTGCTCTTTCAACAAGCCTTTTAAGTTGAGATCTTATCCCAGTCTGTGTCTGTGTTGGAATTGCTTTTTAATATGTTTTTAAACCTTTTCTTTTTTAAAAAAAAGGTTTTACAGATTTTTAAAAAAAATGTTTTTAAAGATGTTTTGTTTTAATATATTTTAAAGTCTGTTTTTATGATGTTTTAAAGTGTTTTTAGTGCTTTTGTTTGCTGCCCTGGGCTCCTAATGGGAGGAAGGGCAGGATAATACATCTAATAAATAAATAAATAATACATGAAAATTACAGAGGGAAAATTAAAGCAGTTCTAAATGCATGGAACAAGGGGCAATGTGACAAATAACACAAAGCCTAGTTGAGGCAGAACAGTATGCCATTGTCGTCCTGCAGACATGTATTGGCCATCTTTTATTCTGTCAGGGGTCCTATGACTTTAAATGTTGCATGGCATATGACAGTCCACAAGTGCAGCTTGTTTATGCACGGTAAGGCTGCATTCACAGAGGTTTCACCTCTCATGGAGCAAATACTTAGGGCTTGTGCATACGGGACCATAACTTTGTACTAAAGATGCTGTTTTTACCTCTGTTTTCTATGTTCACCATCTACAGTGAGTGCTCGGTGCTAGCTGCAAATATGGTCTTTTCCATTCACACAAGCAGTCCTTCCTCTGTGCAGTTTCCTAATGAGCACACCCTCTAATTTTACATGTCCATTCCTTCTGGTTGCTGGGGAACTGAGCATGCTCAGTTTATTTTACCAGCTGCAGCAGATTCCTTAAAAAGGGGGGGACACCCAAAAATGATGAGCAAAAGGGGGTGGAGAAAGAACACACCACCCTCGGCTTATACCCCATGGATGGAGGGCCTAAAATTAGTGTAAACACTCTAGATCAGGAATTCTGAAACTTTGTCTGCTTCTGTACCTTGTTCGAATTGCCAATGGTCTTTGTGGGCAAATGAATTGAGTTTATTCTTGTCTTAGCAATTGTAATATGCTGTGTCAGATTGTCTATGACTTTTAAATTTATTTGTACTACTGCTATTATTTCTGCTTTGAGCTGTTATGTATTGATACTTTTTCAACTTTCATCTACACAAAAGCTACTTAAGCACCCCAGCAAGCTGAGGTTGAAAGGCTAGTCTCCTAATGCATCACCAGATAATCATCTGCCTTTAGATATGTTAAATCAGGTCCCCAGCAAGGATTGGGGAGAAATTCAATTCAGTTTACATTTAAAGCCAAATGTATCAAATTCGCACTTTCTGAAACAATATAAGAACCAAAACACAGCAATCTTTCCAAATTTTCACTTATCTGAATTTTGTGATGCAGTTCCCCACTAAGCAATGTTGCAAAAATGCATATATCAGGGGGAAGTGTGAACAAAATGAGTATATTGGTAAAAATAACATATACAAATGCATTATATTAGGATACGTTGCTTGCAAAAAATGGTTACATTAGTCTGCATAACAATGTGTTTATTAGGAGAAATTTGCACTAAAATGCTGAAGAATTTTCATGAGGATTTTTTTTTAAAAAAAATCACAAATTGCTGCAGAACTGAATCTAAGACTGGAAAAATGAGAAACAGAGAAGACTGAAATTGACAGATCATTCCATCCCTAGTACCCAGCATGGCAATTACAAAGAAACTAGCTGGACAAGTTTATTTTGAGTTGATACAGCTGAAAGTACAAACCTTTGTTTGAGCAGTATTACACTTTTGCACACAAGTTAAAGGGGAAAAAATAAAGGCACTCTTTATCTGCCAAGAGGCTGGGCTGCTAGTTGCAGTAAATAGTTGTAGAACACTGTCAGTAGTCTGCCCCCGTGGCTGTTTGAAGCAACATTAGAAGACCAGCAGAACTGAGGAGGGCAGCCAGAAGTTGCTTGTCAATCCACAGGAAACAAATGAAAGAAGGGAGGAAATAGTGGGCATGGAAAGGGGTGTATGAAAAAATAACAATTGACACACCCACATAAAAACATTGAAGCAAAGCTTCTGCAACCTCTCGTGAAGTGGAGATGTATTTTTCTCCACTTTTCATGTTATCAGCATCAGGGTTAGTAGTTTTTACAGGGAGGAAATTGTGTGATAGCTTCTGTTTGTCACTAACATCATGTGAATGATGCAAATTAAGAGGAAATGTGAGTAGCAGCAAACACACAGCAATCCACTGTGTAGATAAACCCTTGGTATCTGAACAGCAGGCCTGGAGTTGATTCAAGCAAAGATCTATTATGAGAAAATAAAAGCCATGATCACTAGTAAAGGTCTTACAATTTGCAACCTATTGAATTACTCAGCATCTTTAGGTACCATTGGGTCTGGGAAAGGGCCATAGCTTAGTGGAAGAGCAACTGCTTGGCATGCAGAAAATTCCAGGTCCAATGCCCAGGGTCTCCAGTTAGGTTTGAGAAAGACTTCCTGTCTGAAACCCTTGGAGAGACACTACTAACCAGTGTGAGCAATACTGAGCTAGATGGACCAACGGATCTGAGTATAAGTCAGCTTCCTACATATCCAATGTGTTTCTAATAATCTTTAGCCTTTTTCATTCCAAAAATGTTTATCATTCAGTATCAAGACTCACAAGATATTAAATATTACTTTATAAAAACCACAACTTTTTCTCAGAATGGGAGGAATCTGCAAAGAAGACTTGGAGTTTACCATTTAAGTTTTGCATTTGTCAACTCAGTTAAAGCCAGATAACGGTAGCCTATTTCCAATCTGATTTATGATTTTGGGAAGATGAGCAATAGGGTTATCCAAAGTATATGTAGATCAAACATCAGGATTATTTTAAAGCTAAACTGGAAATCTCATTTAACATTAAAACAAATCCTGTAACTTAAATGGAATATGCGTATTGTTACGGGCTGATTGTTCCCTATAACAGAAAAGCACTTGGGATGGAACAGAGTGAAGAAGAATAGACCTATAAGCATCCTTTTTCTCTCTGCTGTTTTCTCCACTGGTTCCACTGGAAAAGTAAAGGAATGATCTGTGTAACCCATACATAGGCCAAATTGATCCCAAAAGATACTTGAGTGGCTAAGGCCACCCACCCTTGAGTGGCTAAGGCCACCCACCCAGAAGTTCTGTGTTTTTGCACTGACTCATCGTGTCCTGTACATAATCCGTACCTCTCCCCCTCCCATACTACTTGGTATTCATCTCCTATGAAGAATTAAAGGACCACAGTTTCCCTAGAAACATAATTTGGAGACATGTAGTCCAAGTAACTAATGCTTATGAAAAAGAATATAATCACTGTTCTGCAAAGGCCACTTCACACATGACAGAAGAAACAGGTACACATTAACAATGTGGTGCTGGGATAGTTAACATGGTGACCTCCAAATCTTTTGGATGACAATTCCCATCAGCCCCAGCCAGCATGACCAATAGTTAAGGGTGATGAGAATTGTAGCCCACAACAACTGGAGGGTACCATGTTGGCTACCCCTGATAAAGTGTACACTCACTTCTGCCCTGTAATGTGCAAAATGGCTCTATGACTTTCTTCCCTCATGTGCACATCACAGAAACACACGTTGGGTAGTCATAGCTTCCCATAACACACTTTCTGTGTATCTGTTCCACAAAATACAAGCACGTTGCCCACTAATTAAGCTACAATAACCGCAATGCATTAAGGTAGCCTTCCCTGACAGACGCCCCTCTCCAGCTATCTCATTCTGACCATCTCCAGCATAGGAGGTGGGTGGGGGAGTAGCAGGGCAGAGTCACAAGACCTCAAAAGATCCAGTTGAACAGCTTGCTCCAATAATGTATTGAGCTCAACTGCACCTTTGTGTACTTCTTCTGGGTCCTAACCTCAGAGCAGTGGTGGCTGGTGGCTCCATGTCAGTGGGGCAGTGGAATCTGCCCTGGGTTTTAGTCTGCACTTTCAATGAGCTGTCCAAGGTGCTTCAGCCACCACTAGTGGAGAGAACTCTGAAGAGCCTAGAGCAATACGCTGAAGCAGACCCTCCTCCTCTCTGGTGCTATATGACCACTGTTTCTAGGAAAAATAGGGTTTTTTTAGATGCAGCTGATTAGGACTGAAAACACTAGTGAACTAGTGTGAAAGGGGTAAGCAATGGGGAAATGGGGAATGTCATTGACTCCTTTTGTGCCTAAAATGTTCACAGTTGAACACTTGTCCTCATTACAAAATATACAAAAGAAAAAGGGCCTACTTTTGGAGAGTATTAGATAGAAAATTGTCTACTTAACCTTGATCCATGTTACAGTTATGTCAGTTTTTTGGCCTGTCTTTCTTCTAGAGTCAGGCCCGGCACCAGCGGGTAGCCAGGTTGGGCACTGGCCAAGGACACTGGCACTGAGAGGGGCCCCTGCTGCTGGGGCTGGACTCCCACTCCATGATCTGTGCTAGCATTGGGTTGCACAACATGTGCCCCACACCCCAATGCTGCCACAGATGGCAGAGCAGCAGCCATCCTCCCAGGCAACACCCCACCACTGCCAGCACAGGCTGGCAGTGAACTTCCTGTGGTGCCACATCAGTCTGGTGCTGCCCTGTCTAGAGTTGTCAATAAACATAACAGCCAAGTGGGAGATCTCCCTGAACCTGCAGTGTTGCAAACAAAAAGCCCTGCTTTCTATTGCCAATGTACGCACCCCAGCACCCTTAAAAGCTGTTTGACAATGAAACGTAGTAAATGAGGCATTTTATTTATTTATTTTATTTTATTGGGTTTGTATACCGCCCTTAGCAAAATAGCTCTCAGGGCGGTTGACAACATGAGATAAAATACATAGATCATAACAATAAATCACTAAACATATACAATACAAAAGAAGAAAAGTACAATGAAACAAAATAGGAGATAATTAGGATTAGTGTAACACGATTCAAACGATACGATTAAAATGATTAAAAATGATTAAAATGCCTGGGAGCATAAAAAGGTCTTTACCTGGCACCGAAAAGATAATAATGTAGGTGCCAGGTGGACCTCTTCGGGGACGCTATTCCACAACTCGGGGGCCACCACAGAGAAGGCCCTAGATCTAGTAGCCACCCTCCGAGCCTCACAATGAGTTGGAACCCGGAGGAGGGCCTTCGATGTCGAACGTAGTGAACGGGTAGGTTCATAGCGGGAGAGGCGTTCCATCAGGTATTGCAGTCCCACGCCATGTAAGGCTTTATAGGTCATAACCAGCACCTTGAATCTCACCCGGAAGCAAATAGGTAGCCAGTGCAGGCGAGCCAGAACAGGAGTTATGTGCGACGACCGACTGGTCCCCGTCAATAGTCTGGCTGCCGCATTCTGCACTAGCTGCAGCTTCCGAACTGTCTTCAAGGGCAGCCCTATGTAGAGCGCATTACAGTAATCCAATCTTGACGTTACCAGGGCATGGACAACTGAGGCAAGGTCATCGCCATCCAGATAGGGGCGTAGTTGGGCTACCAAGCGAAGATGGTAAAACGCATTCCGTGCCACCGAGGCCACTTGAGCCTCAAGAGACAAGGAAGGGTCGAAAAGAACCCCCAAACTACGAACCTGTTCCTTCAGGGGGAGTGTAACCCCATCCAGGACAGGGTGCACATCCACCATCTGAGCGGGGAAGGCATTCACCAACAGTGTCTCGGTCTTGTCTGGATTAAGTCTCAGTTTATTAGCTCTCATCCAGTCCATTATCGCGGTCAGACAACGGTTCAGCACATCAACAGACTCACCTGAAGAAGATGAAAAGGAGAAATAGAGCTGCGTGTCATCAGCATACTGATGGCAACGCACTCCAAAACTCCTGATGACCGCACCCAGAGGCTGCATGTAGATGTTGAAAAGCATGGGGGACAAAACTGACCCCTGAGGGACTCCACAATGGAGAGTCCAGGGTGTCGAGTAATGTTCCCCAAGCACTACCTTCTGGCAACAATCCGCGAAGTAGGAGCGGAACCACTGCCAAGCAGTACCCCCAACTCCCATCTCCGCAAGTCTCCCCAGAAGGATACCATGGTCGATGGTATCAAATGCCGCTGAGAGATCAAGGAGAACCAACAGAGTCATACTCCCCCTGTCCCTCTCCCGACAGAGGTCATCATACAGGGCGACCAAGGCTGTTTCAGTGCCAAAACCAGGTCTAAAACCGGATTGAAACGGATCCAGATAATCGGTTTCATCCAAGAGCACCTGGAGCTGGCTGGCCACCACCAGGCATGTTCTGGTATAGAGACTGGTGGGGAAAGCATCGGCTCCCTTATTTCTGTGTATCTGAAGGTTGTTAAAGACAAAGGAGCAGGAGCAGGAAAAAACAGTGGCAACCCTGTTATGAACATACATTTTTATGGATATTTACCCATTTGCTTATTTAATTCTGTTTATGAATCACTTCCTATAAAACATCTTGGAGTGATTTAACAATAAAACCATCAATAATATAAACATATACAAAGCAATTGCATGGATAAAAACCATTAAAATCCAATACAGATATAGACTGTATGAGAGAGAGATTGGAAAACTAGAACTGTGCATATCTACATCATAAAAATGTAGGGTTTGCCCTACCACATTGAGCAATCGCACTGAGTATTCAGCCTCCAGCAGTGCCCATTCCTATTGCTTCCAAAGAAAATGAACCTCCTTCCCCTACAATGTGCATGGCCAACTATGCAAAGTATTAAGTGGGGAAAAATAAGCTCCCTCATAAACCTAGTGGAATCTGCTGATGTCCCAAAAGCACAAAAATTAAGTTTAAAAAATTGGCACACAAGAGCTAATAATGCCAGCAAACACGCAAATGCAATTGTGCATTTATTAAAGTGCAAAAGAGTTCTTCTTTCCTTTAATCACATGAGCCTTACTAGGATTCAGGTTTGCAAAGGTAATATGTGGGCAGCATTTGCTATTTGTGCAGTTCTCTTGTGAGAACTGTAGGATTCTACTTTGCTAAGAAATGGGATTGCCCCAACCTTTTAAAAAAGGGAAGTACTATAATCAAAATTTCTATTTCTCCTATTCTGTAATAATAATATTTTTCACACTATTTCTGCACTCAGCTGTTGTTTATTGGCTCAATGTGGTTCACCATATTTTGAGCACAATTTACAAGGACATTATCTTGTAAAAGCACTACTGAATGAATGGCAAATGAAAACCAAGATCACTATATGCTCAATATACCATACTCCCCCTCTAGGATGCACACCTTAACGTGGTGAGGGGGTTTGAGAATGCTGAAGAAGCTGAGAGCAATGCCATCAGGAGTCTAGACCAAGAGGCTGGACTCCTAGCCAGGGCACCCAAGGCAGAACAGTCAAAACTGAGACATCAGACTAAGATGCATCCAAACTCAGAGGAAGACAATGATAAATCACCTCTGAATACCTCTTACCACGAAAACCCTATGAACAGAGTATCAAAATACAACACAAGATAGTACTGGAAGATGACACCCCCAGGTCAGAAGGCACTCACAGAGCTACTGGGGAAGAACAACAGACAAGTATGAGTAGCTCTGTGACTAATGACACACCTGGATCAAAGCTGAAAGGAAGCCCAGAGTCTGATGCGCACAGATGCGACAGGAGAGTCTGGAGTTGCACAAAGTGCACAATAGGAACATGGAATGTGTGAAGCATGAACCAGGGAAAATTAGAAATTGTCAAGCAAGAAATGGAACATATCAACATTACAATACTTGGCATGAGTGAATTTAAAATGGACTGCACATTTTCAATCTGGCAACTACAAAATATTTTATGCAGGAAATGAGAAATTAAGAAGAAATGGGGTTCCTTTAATAGTGAGCCAGTGTGGTGTAGTGGTTAAGGTGTTGGACTATGACCTGGGAGACCAGGGTTCGAATCCCCACACAGCCATGAAGCTCACTGGGTGACCTTGGGCCAGTCCCTGCCTCTCAGCCTCAGAGGAAGGCAATGGTAAACCCCCTCTGAATACCACTTACCATGAAAACCCTGTGGTCGCCATAAGTCGGGATCAACTTGAAGACAGTCCATTTCCGTTTTTTTTAAATAGTGAGAAGTGATGTAGCAACAGCAATCAGGAGCTATAATGCAAGCTCTGAGCGAGTTATATCAATGAGATTTAATGCGAAACTTATTAACATAACCATCATTCAAGTCTATGCTCCGACGGCAAACGCAGAAGAAGAGGAATTGGAGAGATTTTACGAAGAAGTAGAGGAAGAAATTGATCACACAGCAGAACAAGATGTGCTGATAATCATGAGGGACTGGAATGCAAAAGTAGTGAGCAGAGAAGAATTAGGAATTGTGGGGAAATGGGGCTTAGGAGATAGAAATGAAGTAGGAGAAAGATTTATTGAATTCTGTGAAGCCAATAATTTGTTTCTTGCAAACACATTTTTCGAGCAACTGAAAAGACGGCTGTACACGTGGACATCACCAAATGGTCAATATAGGAATCAAATTGATTATATCAGTAGCAGAAGACGGAGAAGTACTATACTTTCTGCAAAAACAAGACCAGGGGCAGACTGCGGTACAGATCATGAACTGGTAATATTGAAAATCAGAGTAAAGCTAAAGAAAAACAACAAAGCAATCATAACGCTAAAATACAATTTAAATAACATCCCAGAAGAATATAAAGATCAAATAAGGAACAGATTTGAGGCTTTAAACTAGTTGACAGAGAACCAGAAAAACTATGGATTGAAATCAGAGACATGATCAGGGAAGAATGCAAAAAGACAATACCTCTAGTTAAAAAGAGAGAAAGACTTCAATGGATGACTGAAGAAACTCTTAAAATGGTTAAAGAGAGAAGGAAAGCAAAAGCAAAAAGAGTAGAAACATGGTCAGAACCCGAAATGCAACAATACGACGACTAGTACGTTATTGTATAGAAATAGAAGACAACAAAAAGGGTAGAACAAGCGTCCTATTCCAAAAGGTCAGAGAAATGAAAGGGAAATTTAAACCAAGAGCTGGGAAGTTGAATAATCAACAAGGGAACACACTGACTGGCCAAGATGAAATGAAAGGAATATGGAAGCAATTCACTGAAGAACTCTATAAAAGAGATGCAAGGATGACAGTTTCATTCATGGAGGAACCGTATGATGAAGAACCAAAAATTTTAGAATGCAAGGTGAAATCTGCTCTTAAAATACTTGGAAGAAACAAATCACCAGGAACAGATGACATACCAAGAGTTGCTACAAGCTACTGAGACTGAATCTGTCCAAATTTTGACAAAAATTTGTCAACAAATGTGGAAAACTAAACAATGGCCCACAGACTGGAAACGTTCAATATACGTTCAACAGCATCATGCTCATTGCTCACAGCAAAGCTAAAACAGACACCTAGTTCTGGGGCATGTCCAGAGTTTCAGCTGAACCAAGCTTCTCAATAACAGGAGGGAGCTAATCTATTTATGGCATCCTCACCCATTTCCTGGTGCAGTTTTTGACAGCTAGTTGCCTTTCCACCCTGCTAGGCCACACCATATTGAAATTCCTTAGGAAATTCTAATAAGTTATAAAGTCCCATGTATTTCCACTATCACAGAAATCTGGTTCTACAGTACTTTGAACTGTGGTATGTATACAAGACTAAAGCAGTTTCACATGAGTTTTAATAAACCATGTTTTTCATAGTCAACTTGGTTTTACACCAACACAAACATTCAAGTGGAGCCCCCAAACCTATTAAAAACAGCAGGCTTTACCCCCACGCTATGGTGAAATGATAAATTTTACATTTAGAATGATTATTTTCACAACCTTTCAAATATGAATATAGAAGGCAGTCATAATCTGTCAAGAGCATAGGCTGTGTATATTTTCCAAAGTGCGTTTCATGGCAATCTTGGTATGAGTTTGACTGGTTAACCCAAAACCACAAGACAATCACAGTTTGTTGTAAAGAGAGTTCATGGATATATGTGATCTTCTCAATGAACTGGGCATACATTTGGCATTCTGAAACCCTGTGCCTTAACTTAATAGTTCCTTTGGCCATTTCTCATTTAAAAATTTGTTAATAGAAAAGCTTTTATTATACTCTAATTTTTTTAAAATAATTAGACCGTCTTCCTTTTGTTCTCCCACTATTTTGACTCTCCTACAGACATGAGCAAAAGTGGTCCAATAGATATAGCACTGGATTTAGAGCTGGGAGACATGGGAACAATCCATACATAATCATAAAATCCCCGTTTTCACTAATTGATTTGTGACCTTGGTGTCCACACCTGAGCTGTCTGCACTCTGGTTTTTAAAAAAAAATCTGGAGTTTTCTGTATCCATACCTGTGGATGTAAAAGATTTTATACTAAATTGCTTTTTGTGTAGCTCTGCCTCTCCATCCACCTTTTCAAGTGAACTGGTCAATTTTCTCTCACATTTTTTAGTTTCCTCTCCCCCCCCCCAAGGAAGTGCACAAAAGTACATTTTCAAATTGTGGATTTCACACATATGCTCAGTTTGAGTTTTGTGGAAACGTTCCTTCACTGATTGGAGTGTGTGAAATTTAAATTTAATGCTGAAGGAAACAAGTCAGCTGAAACAAACCTTGGTAATTCTCCTTTCTTCCACTGCCACCATTTTTGGTACATTTCCACATTCAGTCCGCAATGGAGCACACAAACTTTCTCCAGCTCCGCCAACTTTATTTACAGTTGCTGCTATCCTGCCTTTTACAGCTAAATGACCTTTGTCAAAATGATCTTCCAGCTGTAACAGAAGGCGACAGAGATTAGAAATATGGCAGAAACTTGTACTGACAGTACTAGTTGTTGAGTTCATTCTGATTAACAAGTTAACGGGGGAAATGTAACATACATGTTTGTTTGTTTATTACATTTACTGTATATCCTGCCTTTCTTTCATCAGAGAACCAAGTCAGCATACAGGTGGTTCTCAAGTGGTCTCCTATCCAGGCACTGACCAGACCCAGACCTGCTTAGCTCCAGCAAGGTGGTGATCTCATGTGCCGTCAGACCATACCCTGGGCAATATTGTTTTTGTGTTACTCAAAGAGAACATATTCACTAATAGGCAAAAAACCCGTAGCGAAACCAAGAAAAAACCTTTTTCTGCTATGATCCTAGCAAGTTCATATCTTGAGCTGTTTCCTCGTAACTTCAGGAGTATTTCTCACAATTATTGCTAAATTTAGACACTACTTTAAAATAAAAAACAGAAATGCCACCTGTTGCTCTGTCTGGCTAATTTATGAGCAGTTTGGCCTCTGAACCATTAACTAGTTTTCATTTCCTTGCTTCTGGAAAATTATTAGATAATTATATCTCCCTTATATATTGCACAGTAGAAGAAATTATAATTGGGTAAATTCTACCAGCGTAGAGCATAAATGTTCTTTAGCATAACTGTAAAATTAATACAAAAGGAAATCCAACTGGATTTTGTTGGCATGTACTGTAATGTTTCCATTCTACCCGGTAATTATAAGAACACTATGTAACTCTAAGACTTATTTTCCTCTTCCCTCCTCATCTTTTTTTCCTTTTTCATAATGTCATTTAGACTATAAACCTGCAGGCAAGGACAGTCTTGTTTTTATTCATCATGTGTATGCCGCTCTGACATCCTTTTGGGCTGACATGTCGGGTAAAAATGCAATTAAAACCACCCAGCAGTTTCTTAATTGTTTAGGATCAGTTAATATGACCCCTGTACAGGGGCTTACACAATAAATGTTACAGCTGGGGTTATCTGAGCAGGGTTGGAACTCATTAATCAGCTTAAGTTAAATTTCTTAACATCTTCAGTGGTGACACTACATTTTAGCATTTAAAAGTTGCTGAATATTTTATAATGGCTTCATTCAGATTAAAGTTGTTTAAAGAAACTTAACTATGGTTTGAAATGATGTCTTAATTCAAATTGATAAACCATGGTTTGAGATTAGGCAGCATAGCAAAATAAAAAAATCATGGTTTGCAAATCATGACTTGTGTACTAACTATGGTTTGATATTATACAGCCACAAGAGTGGCTGTATACTATAGCCAGCGTGGATTTTTCACATTCTGCAATGTTAAATTGAAAAAAAACCCATGCCATTCTGATGATTCCCATAAGCTCATTTCAAAACAAAACCTTACAAAACTTATAGTCCTGAACTCAGAAATGCTTGCTTAACAACCCTCTCAATTTTCATGGTGATACACAAAACAGAAAAAATTATTGCGAGTTCAAAGTCTAGAGAGAGAGGGAAAAAACCCAGAGCCCTTTTGGACTTTTTTCTCAGAGTTCTCATAATCGAAATTAATTAAAAATCAGCCACGTTCACAGAGGACCCCTACTCCTGTTACTGACCTTGCCCCCATACTCTGACCTTCACCTTCTGCAGTTTAAAAGTTTTTAAAAAATGCCTGGCTGATTTTTAATTAATTTAATACATTTTGCATTGAACTGAATGATAATGTTAGGCATACTGAGTAAGAACCAACTGTCAGTGTTCTAAAAGCCAGACTCACAGCTGCTGGGCTTGGCTAATCAGGGGGCCACACCCACACCAGACTTTGATTTCACTTGAGACAATCATGGCTTCCCTCAGAGAATCCTGGGAAGTGTAGTTTGTGAAGGGTGCTGAGAGGAGACTGCTATTCTCCTGACAGAGGTCCAGTGGCCAGACTGGTTTAACAGTCAGCCACTCTGACTGAAGCTCTGTGAGGGGAACAGGGTGTCTCCTAGCAACTCTCAGCACCCTTCACTAACTACACTTCCCAGGATTCTTTGGGAGAAGCCATGACTGTCCAAAGTGAAATAAAGGCTTAGCGTGGATGTGGCCAGGGACAGCTTTGGTTTAAATTTGGGTGTGAGACTACATGTGCCTGCTGTAGAATAAAAAGGCGGGGGAAACGCTGAAAAACAATCTTACTGTTCACATTGTTTTCCTTTTGGAAAGGAAAGGGGCTTTCCCTCTGCCCACCCACCCAATCTCTTCCTCTCCCCCTCCCCTTCCTGCCCTCCTCCTCCCCCCTCATTGCCCCTCCCCCAGGACAGTTTCACCTATCCTAAGCATGACTGCCCAGGAGTAAATCCCACTGAACTCAAAAAGCATGCAAATGATCAAACCTGCCCTCCCCTCCTCCTCCCTCCTATCCCCTCCCTCTTGCCCTGGGGCTCACGTATGGTCAGCCAGTGAAGAAAGTAAATATATATATAAAAAGGTCCAGCTGGCATTTCTACCAAGGAACAGGGTTCCAGCAGAGCTCCATTCCTTTGCCACCTTCAGTGCCCCCAGGTCAACCAAGCTGCTGCTGTCCTTCCCACTTCTCCATTCACTGATTTCTGGGGTCCAGCTATTGCCTGGCTTCTGGACTTCAACCTTGTCATTTCCCTAGTATGTGTTCTCTCTTGATCCAGAAGTGATGTATTTTAACATTGTGCTTGGTCCTTCAACCATTTTTTCTTGTATGGTTATAATTATGGTTTACACTGATCCAAACAGGCTCATTAGTAGGCATCTTAGCTGGTTCAGAGAACTAGGCTATACAAATGATTAAATTATATTGTTTTCACTCAGGCTAGCTTCTTCTTTAACATTATCATTTTTCCCTCTGTTTATAAGAATGAGGTCTAAAATAGCTTTTCAGGTTAGCCTGCAACTTTTTAGATTAAAAAGTTGTTCCAGTGCATTCTAGCAATCTGCATGGCTAGCAGAACAGATGTAATTGCAATTCACCACCACCACCAGAGTTTTGGTGATGGGCTATCCCTGTACTGAGGTGGATGTTCACCTGGCTTCCTTCTTTTTTTACTTTAACTCAGGTATATTTAACTAAAGTACTTTAGTTAAAATACTTAGGCTTTGGTACTCTTGTACCCTGTGTACAGTATACTGTGCAAACTACCATCTTGCATGCCAGGAGACTGCAAAAAACCATACAGAGAATTGGAATGCGTGCCATAACAGCCACTGTAAAAATCCTGATCCATCCACTTGTACCGGGATGGAATAAACACACAATGTAACTGCTAAAAGACACTACTATCGAAGAAGACATATTTTCATAAGTTATACCAAGTTTTATGACACTTTAGGACAAAACATGTATTTCTCTAAAGTTTATAGTTTGTTAATATACCCTTTTCGCTAGTTAAGTTTCTGTGATCAACACCTACATTTTAGTAAAAGGATCATTCATGTCCAAGGTAAAACCGTCATTTTAACTGGATGGAATCCTATGTATACACTCATCTCCTGGAACTAAACATTTACCCCTCAAAAAAAGATATCTTTATCTTCCTTTTAAAACTGGACTGACGGCAGCACTGACGTGGGTAAGAGGCGCGGGGCTGGAAGGCAGCTGTTAGATGGACAAAATTAAATCAATGAAAGCCGTTTATAAAGTCTCACAACCCACTGCTGTTTCCTCCAGTGACGACAAAGTCATATGAAGCCTGTTTCCAGCTAGCAAAAGAATGGCGTTTGTGGACACAAAGTACCATTAGAAGAAAGAAGAAGAAGAAACGCCAGTGTTTTGCTCTTATGGTGGCCAGACTGTTTTCCCAGCAAGGATGTGACATTAGTACAAACGATACTGTGAACCAGAAAGGAAAAGTGATAATGTTTTAAACCTTTCTTTCCTCATTAGAATAATAAAAAAATTAAATCAGAACATTTATGCTCAAGGGGCAAAAATAGAAGATCAATAGTCATCAGGGCTACAATCCTGGAGGAGTTAGGCTGATTATCTCCAATTCATTTCTGTGCCTTTGACCTATACCTTTTGCCTAAACCTGTATACTGTCCTGTAAACGTGTTCAAATCTTATCATTGCATTTATTTGTTCCATGTTTATTCCACCCTTCTTATGTGCAAGACTTATCAAAGTCTTGGCTTTAACAACGTTTCTGAAATCATAATTATTTTATTAACACTTAAATGGAAATAAGGTTCACCATGGATATTTTCCCCACTTATGCCTGCCACACTGATATGAAATAACATGTTTTTGCTTTCCCTTAGAGAATTCAACTATCAGACATATTTGCCACCCCTTGTACCTCTATGAATATTCATAAAGAACGAAAGGTTAATGGACAGTTGTCTATATAATGCTGACTTTGGCCCTTTGCTCAGACTTCACTATCAAGTTGCCTACACTTTATTTATTTCCTTAAATGCGGGGATGAGCCTGTCTATTAGTTAAGAACAAAAAAAAACCTATTGAAGTCTGCTGATCAATCATAGTAGAAAACCAAGAAAGCAATGTGAAAGTTCTCTTTGACCTGAACATTTCAAACACAGGATTGGGAGGGGGGGAGAGAAAAGAGGACCAAAAAGGAAAAACATTCTTTCCTATAAACATTAAGCTTACAATACCGATTACTTTCTGCTCTCAAATTAAACTGGAGCCTGCTTTTCAAATGTAATGTTTTTAAATCATCTGCAATAATACTACCTCCCTAGTTTTTGAGGAAAACATACAGAAGATAAAACAACTAGGATTGCACTGTTTGTTTTTGTTTTAACATGAAGATAATCCAACCTGGGAAATAAGAGTATTTGACTCATGGCATTTGCACTGAAATGATGTCTTTGTCTAGCAGTTGCTAAAATAAAAACCATACCTGAATGAAAGAAAAGATTTTATGGGAAACAAACCATACAAAGCCATTTGGACAGAAAGAGAAGCAACGTAATACAGCTAAAAAAATTTGTGAGTTGGGGTAGGATAACTGTTTGTGAAAAGAATTATCTTCCATGTTCTCAGTAGCCTGTTTCAGTTTCTGCATTGACTGGATTGCTGGAATGGACTGTGCTTTTATTATTTTCTGTTTATTATTATTTTATGATATATTATTGGAATATTGTTTAATAGTAGTAGTATTTCTTAAATGTATACCCTGCCCTTCCTCTCGAAGGAGCCCAGGGAAGCAAACCAGAAGCAATAAAACAATTAAAACATCTTTAAAACATCTTAAAAAGCAATTCCCAAACAGATGCAGACTGGGATAATGTCTTGACTTAAAAGGCTTGTTGGAAGAGGAAGGTTCTAAAAAGACAGCAGAGACAGTGCCTGTCTAATATTTAAGGGGAGCGAATTCGAAAGGGTAGATGCCACAACACTAAAAGCCCAATTCCTATATTGTGTGGAACAGGCCTCCTGACAAGACGGTGTTTATAGGAAGCCCTCACCTGCAGAGCACAATGAACGACTGGGTATATAAGGGGCGACAATAGGGATGGGATCCGTTGGCTGGTTCTCGTTCGAAAGCATTCCATTAACCTAACAGGCTGGTATTGAGTCGAGTTCGTTCTTTGTCCTCTAGCTCCTGCTTTTACCAATCCATTTTTCCCCCACAAAAAAATATTGATATTAATATTGATGTTTTAAAAGGAAACATTGATATTTTGAAAGGAAATATCACTGTTGAGAAAGGAAAATGTCAATAAATGAAAGGAAATATCAATAAAATTATCAATATCATTATTTTAGAGGCAGATTTTTTTTAAAAAAATCCATTTTTGGAAATAGCTGCAGAAAATCGCTACATAAAAATCCAATCCACAAAGAGAATAAGCAAATTAATGGAAAATTCAGTACTAAATCCGAATTGGGCAGAATTTTAGTACATTCCTAGCGAGACAGTGTTTCAGGTATCCTGGTCCCAAGCTATATAGGGCTTTACACACCAACATAGTATATGTTTTTAGCTGGCTTTTATCAGTTTATATGCCACCTTGTGAACATATGGCTTGAACAGTGGCTAATAAATTTATTAAATAAAATCAATAAATAAAATAAGGAGCAAGGGATATTTATTTATCTTAAAATGATTTTATCTGCTTTCACTTATTTTAAATATTTTTGCCCCAAGCAACTGTCATTAAAAACACAAACAAAACATCAAAGTTACATTTGACCAGTAGCAGTCTTACGGCAACAGAAAGTAAAACGCAGTAAGCTAGTCATATAAACTACAGAAATAAAATGTTCGCCTAAATAGAAATATTTTAACTAGCCACATGAAGACAGACAAGGTTGCTAGTTAGGAACAAAGAGCTCCACAACCTGAGAGCCAGTGCTGACCAAGCCACAGCCCCATACATCTTACCTTAAAACAGCAGAGAGGGTAAAAACTTTGAGATATCCAGACCCCAAACGTTTAGGTTCCCCAAACCATTTAGGGTATTTAAGGTCAATGCCAGTTGCGAGTGAAGGGGTGAAATAAGACAAGGACACATCAGCTTGGGTTGAACAAGGGCCACTTTACTAAACTATACAAAAACACCTTTTAAAGTGACCTGCAGAGGGAAACCTAGGTGCGGAACTATCTATAAGCAAGCATCTTGCCATACAGCTCACGCGCGACCAGCCCCTGCTTGGGACAAGGGCAAGCCCCATCTGCTTACCCCTTCCGCCAGCCACACCCAGTAGGTGAGTAGGGGGGCCTTCTCAGGTCACCACCCCCTGGGGCCGCACAACCCTCTGGTGGATGAGTTAAGTTGGCCCCAAAAGTAGCCCATATCCTGCCCTCAAGCTGCAAAGCTCTGACAGACAGGCCTCTGGAACCGCCAATCACCTCCAAAGGTGCCTAAGGGGGCCACCAAGCTGTCCTTACCTATTTCCCTTTCCATACCTTCCCGCCACAAAAAGGGGACAAATCTCTATTTAGTCCCCTTTTACCCACTGCCGAGAAGCACCTCTCACAGACACCTCTGCAGGTCTGCCAAAAAGATGTTACCTGCGTCAGACAGGTGAACGCCATCGGCCCTGTACAGTTCACCCATCCAATGCTGAATGCAGGGTGTGAAATAGCCAACCCCCCCTGCCCCAGAGTAGCCAACCGAATTTGCCGGTTGACCTTCTTTCGCGCTTGGTCCATCCCTATCGGGCTCCAGACACCACGCCAAACCCTTCGCGGGAGTATGTCTGACCAAAGCAGACGTACCCAAGGCCAACATTGCCTTATTAACTGCATGCCATGCATGCCTGCCAAACTGAGGGCCATGCCCTTTCATTGCAACTGAGGGCCATGCCCTTAAGTAACCAAGGCCATCATTGCCTCCTGAACTGCATGTCCACACATGCCTGCCAAACTGAGGGCCATGCCCTTCCGTTGCCTCCTGAACTGCATGTCCGCACATGCCTGCCAAACTGAGGGCCATGCCCTTCCGTTGCCTCCTGAACTGCATGTCCGCACATGCCTGCCAAACTGAGGGCCATGCCCTTAAGTAACCAAGGCCATTGTTGCCTCCTGAACTGCATGTCCGCACATGCCTGCCAAACTGAGGCCCGTGCCCTTAAGTAACCGAGGCCATCGTTGCCTCCTGAACTGCATGTCCGCACATGCCTGCCAAACTGAGGGCCATGCCCTTCCGTTGCCTCCTGAACTGCATGTCCGCACATGCCTGCCAAACTGAGGGCCATGCCCTTCCGTTGCCTCCTGAACTGCATGTCCGCACATGCCTGCCAAACTGAGGGCCATGCCCTTCCGTTGCCTCCTGAACTGCATGTCCGCACATGCCTGCCAAACTGAGGGCCATGCCCTTAAGTAACCAAGGCCATTGTTGCCTCCTGAACTGCATGTCCGCACATGCCTGCCAAACTGAGGCCCGTGCCCTTAAGTAACCAAGGCCATCATTGCCTCCTGAACTGCATGTCCACACATGCCTGCCAAACTGAGGGCCATGCCCTTCCGTTGCCTCCTGAACTGCATGTCCGCACATGCCTGCCAAACTGAGGGCCATGCCCTTCCGTTGCCTCCTGAACTGCATGTCTGCACATGCCTGCCAAACTGAGGGCCATGCCCTTAAGTAACCAAGGCCATTGTTGCCTCCTGAACTGCATGTCTGCACATGCCTGCCAAACTGAGGCCCGTGCCCTTAAGTAACCAAGGCCATCATTGCCTCCTGAATTGCATGTCCACACATGCCTGCCAAACTGAGGGCCATGCCCTTCCGTTGCCTCCTGAACTGCATGTCCGCACATGCCTGCCAAACTGAGGGCCATGCCCTTCCGTTGCCTCCTGAACTGCATGTCTGCACATGCCTGCCAAACTGAGGGCCATGCCCTTAAGTAACCAAGGCCATTGTTGCCTCCTGAACTGCATGTCCGCACATGCCTGCCAAACTGAGGCCCGTGCCCTTAAGTAACCGAGGCCATCGTTGCCTCCTGAACTGCATGTCCGCACATGCCTGCCAAACTGAGGGCCATGCCCTTCCGTTGCCTCCTGAACTGCATGTCCGCACATGCCTGCCAAACTGAGGGCCATGCCCTTCCGTTGCCTCCCGAACTGCATGTCCGCACATGCCTGCCAAACTGAGGGCCATGCCCTTCCGTTGCCTCCCGAACTGCATGTCCGCACATGCCTGCCAAACTGAGGGCCATGCCCTTCCGTTGCCTCCTGAACTGCATGTCCGCACATGCCTGCCAAACTGAGGGTCATGTCCTTCCGTTGCCTCGCCAACTGCATGTCCGCACATGCCTGCCAAACTGAGGGCCATGCCCTTCCGTTGCCTCCCGAACTGCATGTCCGCACATGCCTGCCAAACTGAGGGCCATGCCCTTCCGTTGCCTCCCGAACTGCATGTCCGCACATGCCTGCCAAACTGAGGGCCATGCCCTTCCGTTGCCTCCTGAACTGCATGTCCGCACATGCCTGCCAAACTGAGGGTCATGTCCTTCCGTTGCCTCGCCAACTGCATGTCCGCACATGTCTGCCAAACTGAGGACCATGCTCTTAGGTAACCGAGGCCATCGTTGCGTCCCGAACTGCAAGTCTGCACATGCCCGCCACCTGAGGGCCTTGCCTCAAATACTGAGTTGGGAATGACCACCACATGCGGAGATGTCTGCACTGAACCAAGCTGGGACAAAGTGGGTAGGAGCCCATCCCAAAGTATTCCTCGCCAGCCAAGCCACCACACTGCAGCCCATTGACTGAGGCCTAACTGTAAGCCCAGGATAGGGTGCACAGCTGCTCCATCCCTGTCCAGCAACATTGCCGGTCCATCAATGTTATACAGGTACAACTCCCTTCCATGGAGAAATCTGATTGCTGGAGGGCCTGTCGAGACAAATCTCCCTTGGATCAGGCCACCACCTCACCTATCCTAAAAGCTCCAAAAACCAGCATAAGGGCTGCCGCCTGGAATAGTCTGGCTTCATAGCTTGAGGAGCATACTGTTTTTCACTGGCCCACCATACTCAATAAAATGTCCCGTGAGAAAGGACAACGGAGATCGAGGGTGGCAGGGTGTTCTCTAGCCCACCCAGCTAACATATGGCGGACTCTGAAGTCCCTGGAATAAGTGGGAAAATCATCAGCCTTTACCTCGAAGTGCTTGGACTGAGAGGCCCAGTCTCCAGCCATTCACTAGGCAATCCCAGCAGGGGACTCACTGAATAGGCCACTCTGGTGCATAGCCCTTGCCGGCCCAGAAGTCCTGGGAAAAACCCCTCCTGCATTCTGATAGCTGTTGAGCATGCTGGGGCGACAGACCGGCTTATGGCCATCTTTGACTCTGCTCCCCAATCTCCCAGTGTGCAGTTGCACAGCACAGCTGAACCGCTCCACCTGAGTCTACCTTACCATGCCCCAAAAGAAAACATTAAAATCTGGGCACTAGAGAACAAAGGAACAGACAAGGGCCATAACCCTACCTAAAATGGATGGGAGAGTTCCCAAGCCTCACTGCCTATAAGTCCAAGCCTGCAGCCAGCACAAAAACCCCGATGCATCCACGGACTTCCAGTTCTACCTCCCAGCCCTACCTAGAGATGCTATGGACCTTCAGCCTGCAGTTCAGAGGCTCTAGCCCTGAGCTATGTCACGTAATTCTACAACAAGTTAGTTAGTTCTTCCCCAGGAGTGTGGGAAAACTAGACCAAATGATTTGGGCAAGAATATAAAATGTAACCTGCAGTTTGGCTCTAATTTCTTGATCAATATTTGATCACAACAAGCATTAAATTATTATACAGCCACAAACCTGAACCTGTAGTAAGGCTGTGGGAGCCCTGCTACGACCTCATAAACCACCGGAAAAGACCTCTAATACCTGGAGGGCAGACAAGAAACACTTTCTTGGCCTAACTGTCATGAAACCCTTACTGACTGACCACATGAGTATGATTGGTGGTGAATTAGGTGGTATGCCCAGGAAGGTTAACACCAGGCAGGATGGTCCATTGACACAGCCATTAAGATGAACCAGTTAGATAGCCATTCCATAATCTGTGACATCAGGGGTTAACATGCATCCAATTTTTTTAATTTTATTTTTACCCCCTCATCCCAACAGCCCCTAAAAGGAAGGAGCTGAAGCTCTCCATGCGAGAATAGAGCAGCCTATATGTAATGCTCTACCTCATAGAATTGACTGAAAAGGCAACAACCAGCAGCTATAAATCCCCTTGTATCCCCACAGTAGATGAAAAAACAGATTAGATGTCATATTTTCCCATAGGCAGTGCATTAACTAACTGGTAGGAAGCCATTACTGATTGCCATTGCGTCTATGCCCAAGACAAATTTAAGAGTGCAGTCCCTTAAGGCAAGCCCTGAGACTACAATATGGGATCCAGAAACTGAAAGAAAACCCCATAACAAAACAAACCTCCCCAGGAACTGGGCAGTCTGCAAGCAAGGTCCCAGTACCTCGAGCTTAACAGGGGAGGAACGCTTTCCTTGAGCAGCTACTGCTGGGTGCTTCTCCTCACTGCTGTGAGGCCCACTGGCCTCATATTTCCCTGTTTCACATAAAGAAAGGAAATAATTTGAGTAAGCACACTTTCCCAGCCACCATTTTAGTGCAGCTAACCCAGTTCCCCAAAGCACAGATACTGGAGATATGGCGCTGCCACCCATATTTGGCCGACTGCAGCGGCCTCCCCCTTGTAGGCTTCCAAACACCTATCATAATAGATGTCCAAAATGCAAAATTAACATCCTATATCCCTTTCTAGTAAATGATATCATAAATCCAAGAGCAGCAGATGCTGAAGATGTGTTGCTGTCACCAATATGTGGCTGCACTATAGCAGGTTTTCCAACATATATCTAAATAGATGAGCCAATGCAACAGTTGCACGCTATATGTAATTCCAGGTAATGATATCAGAAGTCCTAACTAAAATGTAATTTCAGGTAATGATGTTTCGTTGTTGGTGCCACAATCCTCAGTAAAGGGGGGAAGAGTCTGCCTGGACCTTAAAAGGTCTATGTCAATAAGAGTCTAAGATCTTGTAATATGACGGATCTCTATTAGGCAAATCGGGCTTTCCTCTTTATTCCTATTCCCCAATCAATATGATTACCATCTGCTAAACTTTCCATTCCTAACTAAATTCAGGTAAATGCCTCTTCTGTCTCAGAGTGAACAAATAGCCTGAAATTAACACTTGGAATGCAAAAGGACCACTCACTTAAGATACAGCAATTTAGACATTTTCTAGCAAACTGTTATCTCCGCCCTTATTATCATATAACTATGAAAGGCCCAAAGGCTAAAAAGGCTCACTAGGCCCCACCAATATACTAGTATGTAGTATAATAATCATATAATTAAGTACTTCAAACCTCATACATGCCCGGGCCTAGCAAGAAGTTGTACCTATGCCTGGGCCTAGCAAGAAGTCATAAGCCTCATGAAAGGGCTCTGCCATCACATCATGCATCCACCCTATAATAATATAATAAAGAACCAACCTGTGTATATCATCAGGGGGGGCTAAGCTGAACCTGTTGGGGGGAGAGTGCTCAGAGGGAACTTAAACTAGAAGGATTAGACACAATTTCTTTTGTTCGTCCCTTTTATTCTGATTTATTTTTAATTTCCCTTTATGTGCATGAATCTGTCTTTAACCAGTGTATTAGCATGACTATATTTAATTTTGTTTGTATATTCAGTATAGTCTTATTTATTTTTAAACTTCCTGTGTCTTTCTTCTAACCAGCAGCAGCACTAACGTGGCGCTGCTCAATAAAAAGCCTCAATCAACCCCTCCACAACTGCTAGGTGGGGGGGGTATCGGACGTGCCGCTGCTAGGCCCCCCTTCGAGGCCCACTGGTCAGGCCCCTTTATGAGGCCTGCCCCAGTCGCAGCCACGCCGCAATGCTACCACCCACAGCTGTTGGGGCTCCCAAAACCCCCTCTGGGGGTAACCAATTAGGCCTAACAGGTCCAACCAACGCCGACTGTCCTGCAGCTTTCTCTGCTATGTCCCTCATCGTCCTCTCGTCGCTCGTTGAAAGAGGAGGTAGGAGGGGCGGCCTGGCCTTAAATAGGCCCATGGCTCCTCCCCTCCCTGCCGCACGTCACGCACACATAACGCAGCGACACACGACGTTGCCCTTAACGAAGATGGCCGCGGCAGCATCCCTCCCTCCTCGCAACTATGCCCGCTTATCCATGCTGTGCAGGTAAGTGGGGCTTCATTAGTTTGAAATTATTACAAAAGAGAGTACTAATTAACTTGCTCCAGTAATGGTATTGCATGATCTGAAACATCGGCTCCCATCAGCTGAGCATCTTGCACCAATTAAATTCTCCAGACAATTTTTGAAGGCAGCCCCATCTCAACATAGACCACATTATGGTATTACAATCTACCAAGTTACCAGGGCATACTGTATATGACTGTGGCAACTTTCCCCAGATTTCAGGAATGATTGCAGTTGGCATAACAGCCTAAGCTATGCAAAAGTGTCCCTAGCCTGCAGCAATCTGGCCGTTCAGAAGCAATGGCAGCAGGTTGAGTAGCACTTGCCCAGCTGGGGACCTGATCATTAAGGGGGAGCACAAACCCATCCAGAGCAAGCTACTCCCCATTTGGCAGCCCCCCTAACTAATCTCCATCTGGTCTAGATTAAGCAGCTTCAGTTTGTAGCCCATATTCAATCCCTCACTGATTTTAGGCACTAATTCAGGGCATCCATAGCTTTCCCAAATTCAAATGGAAAGGACAAAGTTGGGTATCATCAGAATGTTGAACATTTGGCTCAGATTGGGATGGGGGAGCATGGGGACTCTTGCCATCATATCACAGACTCTTGCTATGAATATTTTTTGCCTTAGTTCTCTGCAACAAACTTTTTTTAAATATGTGGGCGTTACACATAAATAGATATGTAAATTGCTTTGCATTATACATTGTTTAAATAGTCGTTTCCTAAATCTTTGTTTTAAAATCTTTGTCTTCAGTGTGTTCTTGCCCCACTCCAAGCCAAATCTGAATAAGTCGTTCGTATAATCTAGGATGCAAAGAACACATTATCAGCAAGTTGCTTAAGTACCCTTCCCTGGTGCCTGCGTGAGGGAAATGTGATAGGATGATAACTTTCTACTGAACTGTGAAATCAAGCTAGCAAGATAGGCTGCAATTCTAACCCCATTTATCTGGGTATAACCCGAAATGAATTCAAAAGGACTTACTTCTGAGTAGACAATGGTTAAAATTGCAGCCATACATGGCTTTGGGATGGGCCTTTAGCCACTTCATTAACTTTGTCTTTAAGTTACCGCAAGACTCTTGATTGGTTTTGCTACAAAAGACTAACAGAGGTACTCTTCTGGAAATTCATTAACTTTGAAAGGTAACACACAAGGAAAGTTATTTATAAATATCTGTTTGTGGCTGAGATATGTATGACTATTGTGTGTTATATGCATTAAAATATGTCTATTTCTGCATCGGGAGACAATGAAACTGAATAAAGAGTTGTACAAAATAAACCAATTGTAGTGGAATGGAAAATACCAGATGAAAGAGCGAATGAATGTCAACACGGATTGAGGCACATTTGTGCATTGGGTCACAGCCCAAAGGGCTACTGTTTTGTGCTGCTGGGCCAGAATACATTTCTCTCCCTGAAGTATTTCCTGAAATGAGCCTTCTGTTGCATCAAAATAAACTAGAAGGTTAAAAAAAACCCCACTTAAACTACTTTTGTGATTTTAATAAAATTTTGATATTTAAACCCCCATGCAAACCAAATCTCCTTATGTTTCCTGTCCAAGCTGGGTGGCATATGCTGATGTCACCAGAGCAGTATGTATATAAAACTTCTAGGGTAGATTCCATCCTGCTGTGCTGTGTGTTATTGCTTATACATACCATCGTATCTTCTTTATACAACATGTCCGGTACTTAGGTTTATGCTGATGTATATGGAATCCTGGTGGAATACATTCAGGCTTAGTTTGGCTGAAGTTGATGCAAACACCAACAGGAGCCAATAAGATTTCAGGAATGGGCCTATGTGGTTGCAGCAAAGACAGAGAAAAATGGGAGATAAAGAAGGTATAATGGATTTTGTAGTGGGTATTACAAAAGGAATAAATGTAAGTTATAGCAGAATTCGTGGTTGCGTAGAACTTGTTCTTAGCTTAGCCTAGCCGCATAATTGCTGCATATATGTGCTATTTCTCATGTCATGTGATAGGAGTGCATTGTTATATGATTGCTCCCAGCATCCCATTGTTATATGATTGCTCCCAGATACACCAGGGTCATAAGGGTACTTCCATTACATGTATTACTTAAGCAGCAAGCAAAGCAGCCATGTGGAAGGCAACAATCCCACCCAGATAATGTAAAAATCAGCCCTTAAATGTTGAAGGACAAGGACAGAGAAGAATCAAAGATGATTTCAAGAATGTGTGCCTGAGGAGTGTAGAGACATTGGCTTGGGAGCATGTAATGCTAAACCAGGGATGGTTAAGCTGTGGCAAGCCTCAGGCTCATGCCCTCCCCTCTCTTCCAGCACAGCCAGAAGAAGAGTGGAAGCTTCCACTTCCATTTTAGATTAACCACAGTTTTGTATTACATACAGACCCTGAACTGTGGTTAATGGTAACTATGGCTAATGAGAACAAGTCAACTTTCTAAAGTATGGTTTGAAGGTGGCCTTTTTTCACTAACCATAGTTAAAATTTATCACTTTTTGTTTGGGTTTGGATGACCAGGAAAGTTGAGGTTAATCTAAAACAGAAGAGAAAGCTTCCAAACGCCTCCTCATGGCTGAGCCGGAGGAGGGGAGGGGAGGAGTCCATGCGAGCCTGAGGCTTGCCTAGGCTTATTTGCTATTGTTAAACTATGGTTTTGTGTTATTTCCAGAGCTTGGAAAAGTTACTTTTTTGAACTACAACTCCCATCAGCCCCAGCCAGCATGGCCACTGGATTGGGCTGATGGGAGTTGTAGTTCAAAAAAGTAACTTTTCCAAGCTCTGGTTATTTCTGAACTAGCCCTATCTCTCCTAAGGATTTATCTGCTTTCACTGCAAATATTTAGGATCAGGCCTTAAGATTTTATTCTTTCACCATGATCGTAATCCCGTTTGCTTGGGAGCAATATCTAAAAATGTAAATGTACTGCCTTCAAGTCGATTTCAACTTATGGCGACCCTATGAATAGGGTTTTCATGAGGCTGAGAGGCAGTGACTGGCCCAAGGTCACCCAGTGAGCTTCATTTAAGTGTGCTTAGGGTGTGTATGATTGACTCAGCACACAAGTCACTCAGTGGCCAGCAAAGTTCTTTCCTCTCCAAAAATAATGTTTATAACAGGAAAATAAAGTGCATTGACAAAACTGATAAATAATCAGAACAACACACACCACAGGCTCCACCTAAATATGCATCACAAATTGTCTGCTTCTCTTCTTCCTATGCATTAGAAGAAGAAATTAATCTCAACCTAGTGCTGACAGTATTCTTCCACCTTTGACCTGCACAAATAATTAAATTTAGGTTATTGAACTATAGCCCACAGTCAGTACAATTGACTACAATTCAGTACACCTAGTTTTAAGGAGGTCACTACAAATACTCTGCTACCCACAACAGTGGGTCAGGAATCAGCATCTTTAGCCTCAGTGGCATCACTAGGGGCTGTGGGGGGTGCAAACTGCACCAGGTGACACCATCAGAGGGGGGTGACTCTCAGCTTTAATTTTAAAAAAAATAAAGTTTCTAGGTGGTCCAGTTCTCGAGATATACATAAAAACATCAGCCGCCCCCCAGCAGCGTCACTAGGGGGGTGCCGGGGGTGCGGACCACACCATGTGACACCATCAGAGGAGGTGATTCTCAGCTTTAATTTAAAAAAAAAAGTTTCTAGGTGGTCCGGTTCTCGAGATATACATAAAAACGTCAGCCGCCCCCGTTAAATCTTTTTTTAAACTACTGTATAGCACTTCGTAGCTTTAACCCCACCCGTTCAGGATTGCAGCCAATCAGTGAAGTGTTTGTTTGACCTGTGGCAGTGTCTAGTAAACCTCATTGCAAGGCCAGAAAATAGTGGTTTCCCCCCCCCCCGTTTATCTGAAAATCTCATAAATTGGGTAAGTATATATATTTCAGTTTTTTCCCCTCTTGTGTGTAGGAGTCAGATCCTGGGCAGTGTTTTGAAAACCTTCCCAATACTTGCTTTTGTGGGGGTAAAAGCATTGCTAATCCCATATCTCCAGAGTAAATCCCATTGAATTCAATAGGATTTACTTTTGAGTAGACATGGTTATGAACATGCTGAAAATCAATGGGACTTTGGAGTGAATGTAAAAAAGAATTGTGTTTGTGTTGTCTTTCTGTCCCCCCCTCCTCCAGTCCTATTTTAAAGCAAGTAGGCAGGGCTTACTTAGGTATTACAGTTTTTATTCTGTAGGAAAGTAATACTGATTTTTCTGCAATGACCAACTGGTTTGACAATAAACTATTATATGGGCTGTATGTATTTATACATCTGCAGTGTGTGTGTGTGTAGTCTTTCCAACAACCCTGTGAGGTAGGGTTGGAAACCAAGGCAGCTCACAACAAGAAATAAAGCCATTTAAAATCCAATAACCATAAAGCAAGAATAAACAGTTGGAAAACAGCCTAAAGAGGCATGATTCTGAATTTTGGGTTGGGTGAATGAAGTTTATTTATTTATTATTTGATTTATATCCCGCCCTTCCTCCCAGTAGGAGCCCAGGGCGGCAAACAAAAGCATCAAAACACTTTAAAACATCATAAAAACAGACTTTAAAATATATTAAAACATCTTTGAAAGTATTTTTAAAAGCTTTAAAAAAAATTAAAAAAAAAAGAAAAGAAAAGGCTTAAAAACATATTAAAAAGCAATTCCAACACAGACTCAGACTTGGATAAGGTCTCAACTTAAAAGAACAAGTTGAAAGAACAAGTTCCTTATCACTTGAGGCTGTAGTTCTCTGCACACTTCCCAGTTTGAGTAAGCCCCATTGAATACATTGGGACTTGCTTCTGAGTAAACAAACATCGGATTGCACTATAAATATATTTAAAGATTGTGTAATTCATAAACATATTTGATAGTCATGTTTATATAAATATTTCTTCATACTGTGTCCCAATAAGTATTTGATTTCACACTATGGTTGTAGATGATTTTTTCCTCTACATTTTAAGTGTGCCCTTCTTCCTGGGGGTGGTCATGGTTCTCTGTTGTTTTCATCCTGAGGGAAGGATAGGCTGAGAGATGGTGAGTAGCACATTTAAGGTCTTTTCACCTCCCCCCCTTTTTTATTTGTATTTATTTTATATTTCTCCAATATCTTCCCCTGGCTGTTTTTATGTATTTTAAATATTTTTAGATTAAATAAATAGGAAATCATAATTGTGAACCTCCCTAAAAGCAATTTACCTATCCTTATGTTTTGGCAAAGTGATGGTGTGAAGGCATGCTGGTAGAACAAGAGACCATGTTTGAGGCATGTTATAAGGTGTTTGAGGACTTTGTCACACATTACTTTTTGAGACCTGTAGATTCATGTTGGAAAGAACACATGTACGTATTGAATGGTGGCTTGGGTGCTGTTTTTTCAGTCTACGTTGCATGCGTAGCGAAGGTGATACATCATCTGGCAGCTAGCTTCATAACGTGAGAATGAAAAACATTTGGATCACCATTCATTTGTTTACTTTTCTCACTATTGAGACCACTTCATATATTACTTTTTCATACACAGAAATTTAATCTTTGTATAGGAAAAAGTATTTTGTAAAATGTGAAGGGCAGTGGCTGCCCAGTCAGTATAACCACTGTACAAGATCTACTCAGCCACTGTAATTACCTTTTTGTTTTGAGTGCCCTTTTGGCTGGGTCTTGGTTCAGGTGTGTATCCAACTTTGATGTGCTTATGGAAGGGGTGTGCAAGTAGTGCCCCCCCCAAGTGTGGAGGCTTGGACAAACATTGTGTTATGGAAAACCAAAGTCTGTGTGAAAGTACATATTTGGGAATGCCATCAGTGTAATCCTAAACACACTTAATAAATAATGTCGAACTTGCACGTCACAAAATATATTACGGTCATGTCCATAAGCACCAGGAGGGTAGTCGCCCAGGGGATCTTAGTCCCTCTGCTTTTTTGGGAGCAGGGTCCCTATGTCTCCAAGCATCCTACAGTCAGCATGAAAAGGGAGTGTGTCACTGAGAAGAGTCTTCTAATATGCTTCCTTGCCTTTTCTGCAGATTGGAGCCAATCAGAGTGAAAGGAGGTGAGTCAGCCACTGAGAAGACTCTTCTCAGTTGCTAACACTCTTCACTTTCATGCTGATTGGCTCCTAGAGATGTTTGTTGTTGTGAGAGAATGCATTAACAAAGATCTCATTCTTAATCCAGGACCAAAAAAGGGTGTACGTGGCTGTAACTATCATGAAGGGACCCTGCAGCTCTGAATTTTCTACTAAACAACTGATAAATACCTATGTAACTTTGTGTCTGGAGACTTATTATTAAGAATCACTTTCCATAATTGTAAGGAGGTGTGTCCACACGCAAGCATCCCAGGCACCTAAATGAGGGGAGAGAGCAGCATAGGGACATAAGCAGGTGTCTTATTCCAGGGGTTCCCAAACCTTTCTTCTACATAGACCACTTGAAAATTGCTGAGGGTCTGAAAGTATCTGAAAATTTACTATGGGGATATGCAAGATAATTAACTCCCATTGTTACAAACAAAACGCCCTAGCCCCTTTTAGGGGTTCTAGTGGCTGGGGTCCGCTCCCAGTACTCACCCAATAGAGTCTCAAGAACGATGAAACAAAGATAGAGAAGGAGTATCTTTATTGCTAACACGTGCACGTGGAGAAGAGGCCAGGCCAGTTCTGGCAAAACTATGCATTGCTGGCCTTTTTATCAGCTTTGTTATGTTAATTACATTAGCATCATTTTCATCATAACTACATCACTTTCATTTTCTATACATCACTTTAACCATGCCCACTGGTACCTTCCCCTCTGTTCCTAGTCCATATTGGGAGTTGTTATTCACAACTTGTTTTGCTCATTTCAACCTTGAACATTAGAAACATAGTTCGATACTTTCTTCAGCACAGCTGCATATTGCAACAAAAGCCTGAGACCTTATTTTTGCAAACGCAGCTTTAAACAAACAATACCAGTCAGCAAATTAGCATTTCTCTTTACACACACACAAGTAAATTAACTTGTCAGCAGATTAACACACAAACAAGTTAACTGTCAGTTTACTGTGCTACAATTCCAAACAGGCCTAGCACTTTTTACTTTAAGCAACAAATAAGCAAAATACATTTTTATTTCAAACAAATGAAGTCCAGTGTCACACCATTAGTAATAAGAGCAAGAATTTGAGCTGTGCATATGATATTGTAATTTAAAGGTGTAATTTTAATTTTGCTAGTTGTTTATGTCACTACTATTGCCATTACATTCAGTGATATACGGGAATTACAATTTACGAGTAACATTAGCACAAAAAAAATTACTAAGGATTCTGTATGTGATACGGGAGGAGGTCCATGGGGGTGACACCATGAGTTACCGCACCGGGTGACACCAACCCTAGTGACGCCACTGTTTAGCCTTCATGTTAATTTCTTCTTTAATAACTGGCTCATAAGAAGGGAGAAATTCAATTCAATTCAGTTTGCATTTGAAGTTCAACATACCTACTGTAATTCGTACTTTCAAAAACAATATGGGAACTTGGTCAAACTTTGTAATACAGTTCTTCAGCCAAGCAATATGTACAAAAATGCATATGATATTAATTTTTTTATTAAATTTATATTCTGCCCTGCCTCCCAGATGGAGCCCAGGATGGCAACAAAAACACTAAAAGCACTTTAAAACATCTTAAGAACAAAATACTTTAAAACAAATTAAAACAAAACATCTTTAAAAGCATGTTAAAACAAAACATCTTAAAAACATCTTTAAAAAAACAACTTCAAAAACATCTTAAAAAGCAATTCCACACAGATTGGGATAAGGTCTCAACTTAAAAGGCTTGTTGAAAAAGAAAAGTCTTCAGTAAGTGCTGAAAAGATAACAGAGATGGTGCCTGTCTAATATTTAAGGGGAGGGAATTCCAAAGGGTAGGTGCCACTACACTAAAGGCCTGTTTCCTGTGTTGTGCAGAACAGACCTCCTGATAAGATGGTATCTGCAGGAGGCCATCATCTGCAGAGCGCAGTGATCGTGTATAATGGATAAGACGATCTTTCAGGTATCCTGGTCCCAAGCTGTATAAAACCAGAACCTTGAACTTATCCCAGTAGCTAATAAGTAGCCAGTGCAATTCTTTCAGCAGTGGGGTGACATGTTGGTGATACCCTGCCTCAGTGAGCAGTTGCACTACTGCAGTTTGCACCAGCTGCAGCTTCCGGACCAACCTCAAGGGCAGCCCCAAATATACTAGTGTAAAGTGTGCATATAAATGCATATATTAGTGAAAATAACACACAAAAATGCATTATATTTGGGGATTTTTACAAAAATGTGTGTATTAGGCAAAATTGCTTACAAAAAGGTGTTTATTAGAATAAATTACACTAAAATGCCAATGAATTTTCGTGAGGGCTTTTATTTTTTTTAAAAATCACAAATTAATATGGAAATGTGGAGAAATGTGAAGTTTAGACTTGACAAATAATTAACTGAGAGAAACCAGAATGGACATATTTGCCCATCCTACTCATGAGTTTGAAGACGATGGCCTTACACTTTGTACTGGCCAATTATTGTAAGAAAGCCCAAAAAGATATTTTTCAAATAAAAGGGGATATTTACGCTTTACAAAAAGGCTCATTGATTTCCTATGGTCATTTGTAACAAACCTCGGTATTAATGTTTATTCACTCATAGGCAAAAAAACCTTGCGGTTTAAGAATGTACCTATAGCCCACAGATATTTCTATCAAACTTTAAAAAGCAGGGATATTGGGCAGCTATAGTGAATGCACCAGGGGAGCAGGAGACCTGACCTCCTCTCTGAGATATTGTACTACCCTACAAATTGGTCAAAATCCAAACACCATTTGGGTTGGTCTTTCACAGTCCAATCCACTTTCTGTGTAGCTTGGAAGAATTTGGTAACATTTGCCTCTGAGCATATGGGTTCACCTATCCTAGGCATCATTTTACAGGAGTAAATCCCACTGAACTCAAAAAGTTGGAGAGCTAGATCTGGGAGGGGAGTCAGATGAGGACGAGGCTCCTTGGGGAGCTGGTGGAAGGGAGTCAAGCGGGGAGGATTTTGGCAGCCCTCAAACTCCTATGCCCAGCACTTCCACTGATGCAGCTCCTGCCCTGCCTGCGAGTCCAACACCCAAGCAGTTGGGAAGCGACTCTCCAATTGCACATCTACTCCCATGCAGAAATCCCCGCCAGACACTTTGAACGCCTCCCAGCCGATCAGCATCCCTCTTCCCAAGGCCACGCTGTCACCTAGTGAAGCCCCACTGTCTGATGGGCCGGCGGAGACACCCCCCCAGTGGCCCAGCAAAAGGAGGCGCAAAAAGAGAGACTTTCAAAGGGTGAAACTCAGGCAGAACCACCACTTGCGTGCAAAAACCTTCCTTACTTAAGCCAGTGTCTTCCAAGGCACAAGTGCTGAGTCAACTCTCCCCAAATGTTGCAGAGACTGTTTAGTTAGGACAGTTGGGGAAAGTAGTGAGTCAGAGTAGACAGGTGAATACACTTTGGATAAAACCATAATTCTAATAAAAAGAGAAAAAGACATCACCTCGCCTCAGTCTGAATCCCCCATCTCTGGGCAGGACAAAAAGCATGCAAATGATCAAACCTACCCTACCATCCTCCTCCCTCCTATCCCCTCCCTCTTGCCCCTTCCCTCCCCCTTCCTTCCCCCCTCCCTTCTCCTCCCCATCCCCTACCAATCCCTTCCTTCCCCCTCCTGCTCCTCCCCCCTCCACCCTCTGCCCTTCCCCTCCTCCTCCCCCATGCTCAGTTTTACCTATCCTAGCCATGATTGCATGGGAGTAAATCCCACTGAACTCAATAAGCATGCAAATGATCAGACCTGCCTTCCACTCTCCTCTTCCTTCCTCCTCTCTTCTTTCTCCCATCACTTCTTCCTCCTCCCCTGCCCACTCCAGGCCTCCCTCCCTCCCGGTCAGTTTTACATATTCAAAGCATGATTGCATGGGAGTAAATCCCATTAAAATCAATAAGCATGCAAATTATCAGACCTGCCTTTGTCCTCCTTCCCCTCTCCTCTCCCTTCCTCCTCCCTTCTTCCTCCCCTCCCCTCTTCCTTCTTCCTTCTTTCCTGCCCACTCCAGACCTCCCCATCGTCAGTTTTACCTATCCTAAGCATGATTGCACAGGAGTAAATCCCACTAGACTCAATAAACATGCAAATGATAAAATTTCCCTTCCTCCTCCCCTTTCTGAATGCTCCCCTCCCCATCACCTGTGGTCAGTTTCACCTATCCTAAGCATGATTGCAGGGGAGTAAATCCCACTGAACTCAATAAGCATGCAAATGATCAATCCATTCTCAGCAAATTTGCACAGGATCCCATTTCTTACCTCCTGGATTAAAAAGCAGAGAAATTCACTAATAGGCAAAAAACCTTGCAGTTTAAGAATGTACCTATAGCCCACACATATTTCTGTCAAACTATAAAAAGTAGGGAAATTGGACAGCTATAGTGAATGCACCAGGGGAGCAGGAGACCTGACCTCCACTCTGAGATATTGTACTACCCTACAAATTTGTCAAAATGCAAACACAATTTGGGTTGGTCTTTCACAGTCCAATCCACTTCCTGTGTAGCTTGGAAGAATTTGGTAACATGTGCCTCTGAGCAGTTACACTTTATGAAATAGTGTTTTGTCTCTATATTACCATAATGTTCTTGCCACTAGTCAAATGAGAATCCCTGTTCTTTCTCTTCCTCACACACAAGGAAGGAACAAGGAGGCTTCAGTTCAACCAGCAAGTGCACTTCCTCAGTCTGAGATCCTCTAAAGTGCACATCCTTGATAAAAAAATCCTAGAACTCTAGTTTATCAACATTTTCCCCCCACAGCATTCTCAGAAAACTACTTTATGGAGGACAACTGGAAAAGGAAAAACTGAGGAAACACCTAGGGATGTGACAGATGTCATAAAACAAAGTGTGTGTGTGTTCATGCGTGTGTGCGGATGCTGGAGGTGTTTCTTTACTCTTAGAAACACTGGAAAGTTTAGTTCAGGGATTCTGTTTCTTGTGGTCCTTCAGGGACCCCAGCAATGAGGTGTCAAAGGAATTTCATTCTTTCCCTTATAAGTCAAACACACACCCAACCCTGGTTGATCATTTTTGTAAGGAGCAGGGTTCCCAACTGCTTCCCATTTGATGTTTTGTCTCCAGTTTGATATCAGGAATTGTATTGAATATATAAAATACTTTAAGCAGGAGTGAAGTATTGAACCTTACCCCCATCTTGATCCTCTGAACCACCAAAATTCTCCAGGCTCCATCCTTAACCTCCTAAAAATTCATTCTACTTCACATACTGAATAGTCAAAAAGTGCCTTTTGCCCAATCCCTTACTCAGTCCGGACTCTGCTCATGGATTTTTATAATCACAGGTTGACAACTCCAGTCATGAAACTTGTAGGGGACTCCTGTCCAAAGAACAAGCCAAGCCTAGCAGAAAACACCACATCCTGGCTTCCAGGGTTGCCTCTGTATAGCCCCCAATATGAACATTGCAATCCAACTGCCAAGAAGTCAGCAGTGGGGTGGCCAGCAAAGGAGGACCCATGGAAAGTTCTGCAGGATCCTCCTCCAGCTTGGGAGCTGCCGGCCCAGCTGAATGCCAATTCTGTTGAGAGCTGCATGCGTGAGCCAGCCAGGAAGCACCAGCTCTGGTACGCAGGCCTCCCAAGGAGCAAGTGCTCCCCATAGGCCATAATGGGGCAAATTTAAAATTACTTTACTCCACCAGCCTTTTGGCCAGCAGAGTTTGCAGGGGGGATCAGGACCCAGGGGTGAGGTCTGGATGTGAAGAGGAGCTCGCATAATGCCCCTCCCCGCTGCTCCTGGGCAACTCTTTCTTTCCAGCTTTCCCATTTAGAGGCATGAGTTCCTTTCTGCTTTGTTGTCTGTTGAACCTTGGTTGCTCATTCAGGCTCTCCACAGGTGTTGTTAATGTAACAGGTTTATTAAACGATGTTTTGAAGCCTGGGGTATAAACACACTTAACTGTTCTGTGGGCTCCACCTCTCTCTTCTGAAAACAGGGCACAGTGACATGACACAAATCAAACCCTGCCCCTTTTTACTGTAAAACCTGGTGGGAGTCACTAGACTGTGGGATTTTTTTAAAAAAAAAATCAGCTTCAAATATATTTTGCAACTTATTGGTAGATCAACTCTTTCCCCCTCCAGGTGTGGCTAATGGAAACTGTTTGATCTGGCGACTAGTGTGGTTACAGCTCTGGTCTGCAGCAGTGTTTACTTAGAATCATAGAATCATAGAGTTGGAAGGGGCCTTGTAGGCCATCGAGTCCAACCCCCTGCTCACAGCAGGAAATCCACAGCTAAAGCATCTCCCGCAGATAGCTGTCCAGCCTCTGCTTGAAGACATCCAGCGAAGGGGATCCCACCACCTCCCTAGGCAGTCGGTTCCATTGCCGAACTGCCCTTACTGTCAAGGGCACCCTTACTGTCAAGGTACCCACATGCACCACATGCGGGGGACCCCAGATATAGATGTCATATGCACTAATCTGCTAGCTTTAGTTGACATCCCGACTGCCACATCCTGGACCAATTAAAATTTAAAAATTGTCTTCAAAGGCAGTCCCACATAAAACACATAAATGGCAGATCCACACCATACATTTAAAGCACATCCCATGCACTTTTACAGCACATGGCTTTCCTCAAAGAATCCTGGGAACTGTGGTTTTCTCCTCCAGAGCTACACATTCTCAGCACACTTAACAAACTACAGTTCCCATTATTCTTGGGGGGGAGGGAAATCATGTGCTTTAAATGTGTGCTGGATGTGCTTTAAATGTATGAGGGCAACACAGAATTTTCAAAGTCATTATAATGCCATTTCCCCCCATGCTAATGGGACAGGTACTTACTGTTATGCTCAGAGGCCTGGGACTCTTAGAAATAAGAACCTGGACAGAAACTGTACTTACTTATCCTTCACCTTTTCATAACTGACAGTGGGGGATGGGGGAAACACACAGTGTAATGATGTCACATCATACATTGTCTTACACTAGACATTACAAGGAAGAGAAACATGAAGTAGCAGCAGCTCTTGTAATGTTTAGTGAATGATCAGGGATGCTTTATGTTTCTTACACTGCTGGTCAGTCAGCAACCACTCCTTTAGGGGGAAGAGCCAGCAATGCCACAGGGTCCCTTACACTACAGTCAAGATTCCTTCTATAGTCATTGCTGGATCACATCAGTTGCCTCATGAGTATCAACGTTTTGATAACATAGCCTTGTTTCTTCTCCAGAGATGAAATCGCTATGATGAACTTCAAGAACGCTCTAAAGTTCTTGTCAATAGCAGTCCCAATCGTTTGTGGTGAGTATTCATCACATTCCATTCTTGATTTAAGAGACAAACAAATGTGTGCTGCTACATTCACTCACCTGCTATATTGACTCCGAACGAATGAAGTCAAAACTGTGCTTAGTTTTGTATAGTTTGGTTGCCTTTTTTGGAGAGAGGCTATTGGAGACCTGCAACATATATGTAATACTTCACTCTATTTACAAATGTTCAAAAATATTAAGATTGGGAGTCAAAACACCAATACCATCTTCAGGACTTATTCAAAGAGGGCAATCCTTTGACTAGAGAACAAACTGTTGCTCATAGCAATGTGAGGGCCAGTAATATAGTGGCAGATTCAGAAGTGCAGGGTCTCTTCATGATAGCCACACCACGTCCCCTCACAGCCACATCCCCTCAAAGCCATGCCTCCTTTTCCACTTTCCCTCATATCCCTTACTCTCTGTGTCATCTCTGAATCAACTTGGGAATAGAACTGGAAGAGATGGAAGGTGGTGTTGATATTTAAGCTGCATTAAGTTTATTCTGTTTTCCTGATGTTTCCTTATCTGATAATTTCCTCATTTTATTTGATCTTTCACATGATGTAAAAGTCACTTCTGGAAATCTAGCAGAATATAGTGGAAGTTTAGTGTTCATTTTTGTGTTAATTGCTTCCAGAAAAAATCCATTTTCAACCCCATTAACACAGAAAATCATGGGAGTAAAGTGACAAAATTTGGTACAGTACAAGGGCATACAGTTCTTTCCTGCCATTTTCATGGGTGAAAATGAGGGAACAGAAATGTGCATGTGTCGAAAGGGTGTGGAAGTTGTGACGTGTCCAATGATGTTCATTGTTATGTCACACCTTCCTACTAGTGTGAATAACATTTAGCATGACATGGTGGCATATTGGTCCAAAAGCCATAAGGCAACAGGTGTTGCAGCGTGAAAGGAATGTTAGAAATTGGGACAGAAGCACTACCATTATAATAAGTAAAACAACACAATAAACCCTACATCTGAATACAGCCTTAGCGTGATGGGTTTGCTTATATTGTTAGAGGCAAGGGAGCTCCCTTGTGAGAGAATGAACAGAACCGAATTATTTTGCTTAATTGTGACATTGGTATTCTCCCTGAACCCCCAGTGTAAGGTGAGCTATAAATCTAAACCTGTAGTGAGGAGCCTCAGGCCTTGGGGCCAAATGCAACCCTCAAGCCCTCTCTCTGGCCCTCAGAACTCTCCTCAGGCCATGGCTCTCATTATCCCTGCTCTGCACCCACCTTGGGTGCTTTTTCCTAGCTGAAATGTATCCTTGAACTGTGCTAATTCCTCTTGCTTGACTGGATGGAGGACGAAGTGATGGTGTGTGTAGAAACCTCTGGATTCTGCATGGCTGGAATGTAGCCTACTGAGCAAAGATAAAAATCACATCCACTGCTTCTCCCACTTTGTACAAAGGGCTCATCCATACTTCTGTTTAATCTGCAAGGGAAGCCCCTGTGTCTCCATGAATTCTCCCTCTTCCACATGAAGGTTGGCCTCTAATCACTGCCTTCCCACACGTTTCCCTCTCTTAATCCGCAGTTTCTCATACAAGTTATACTGTGAAAATGAGAGATTATAAGGAAGGATGCCGGTTGCATTTTCTCGCATTTTCACCTCCCTCCCCATTTCCTGCTTCTTTGGGGTACCCTCATCCCTCTCCCTTCTGATCTGAGCAAATCAGCAACACAACAAGATGAGAAGGAGGGAGGGGGAGTTTGTCAAGAAAAAAGGGCATGCCTATAAGTATGGATGAAGAAAAGGTTTGATTCAAGTGCAAAGAAAGTGCAGAGCAGTCAGGTTTGGACTACAAGCGGACAGTTCCAATAAAGAAAATGTGGGTTTTCAGTATGGTCTGGATGAGCCCAAAGATAAAAATTACATCCATTGCTTCAGCCACTTTTGTCTCTGGCCATGCCCACCACTGGATGCCGTTGCCAGAAGATTGCCCATGACAGAATCTGGTCCTCAAGCTGAAAAATGTTCCCTGATCTAAACCAATGAATCTCCAGTAAATTGGATATAAAGGAAGGTTTGATGCCAACTTGAACATATTAAGAATGCATTTTAGGGTCACTTTGTGAGAAGATGCTTCATGTTTAATTGGAGGTGGATATACATCACGGAATATCCCAGTATTATTTTTCTGCAAGAAACACCTGGCTCTATTGAGATTATAGCTCCCAATTATCAATAACAGGATTTTTTTCTTATTTCTCATAGCTGCTATTTACTGCTGCTCATGCGTATGGATGAAATGTTCAGACGGTCTGTCATCAAAGGTGAGCACCTTTCTGGGCTGGAATGAAGCTGAAGTCAGTCGAAGTGAGGCATGGCTATTGTAGATGTTCTTCTAGGCAAAGGTGTAAGAACACTGTTGGTGAATTATGCATATGGTCGAAAAGTGCATCTTCCAGTGCATCTAGCAACTGCGGCAAAAGGAAAGCTTGGTGGGCGGGTAGGATGCCTAAACTAGCTTATATTAGTGTGATCTAAGGTAGAACGTTGCCACATTGGCTTCATATACATTTTGACATCTAAAGTTAAATACCTCCGAGAATGTGCAGAGTTTCACTTAGAACAGGAGTTCCCAAACTAGCCCGTAGACCACCAGTGGTCTGCAAGCTTCATTCAGGCAGTCCATGGTATGTACGCATTAAATATTCATATGGATTTTTAATTATATGTTTATTGCTTTTTAATTCTTATATTGTATTTTATTGTATTACACTTTGAATTCTATGCAGTTCAGACAGTGATAATAAAAGCAATAACATTACACTTTTACACAGTTATACAGGGCCTAGCATAGCGCATTATAAACTGTTACAACAAGCAGAAAAATCATGAAGTGGTCTGCCAAGACCCAAGGCAATTTTCAAGTGGCCTGTGGGGGGACAGTTTGGGAATCACAGACCTAGCAGATTAGGTAGGCAGCAAACGTCCCCTAAAAGAATAACAAAAGGCCCATCTATTCATTATTAATGTATCTGTTTTTAATAGGAGCTGGCACAACTGTATGAAACTGAACTGAAATCATTGTGGTAAGAAGAATTTTTAGACAGGAATTCTTCTTAAAAGCAACAGTCACTAGGCTGAGCATTACTCCCTGTTGATGCCTTCTGGGTGGATCCCTAGGCCGGAGACTAGGCTGATCAGAAACAACAGGACAACATTCTCTCTGTGGATACTTCAGGTTTAACATAATAATTAAGGTTGAAATGTTATACCTGGGTGTAAACCCCACTGAACTAGACGGGGCTTATGTCGGGGTAGATATATACAGGATTGCGTGGTCAGATATGCTTAGTAGGAACTTGGCACCATGTGGCTTATCAATATGTTGAAATTAACTCTTAGAATGATCATCTGGATAAAGCCTAATCCACAAATCTGTGCTGATTTTTCCCTCTCTTTGATGACAGCTGCGCTGTAGCCAATTAAGGAACTGGGTGTTCCCTGGACAAGTGAACAATTTTTAATATTTACATTGTACCCATTTTTCATCTCAAGGAAGTCCCACAAGTTGCTCAAAGGGCAAATCCAAGGCTGTGAAAAGGAGAAGGATCAACTGTATGCTGAGGTCAATGGCATAGAGGAAGTCATCATGCGCACTGTCAAGGAAATCCTCAAGCAGAGTGACATCCCGGGAGAGAATGAACATGTAGGGAGCTTGAAACTGATCATGAAAGCCCCTTGGCCCCTCATCACTTCTTGTTTTATACTTCATACCTCATTACAGGCTTGTCTTGCTGTCATAACCTGTCAACATTTTAAAAATCCAAAGAGGCAGAGTTAGGCTTGTTCCCATGATCTTAACTTCCCTATCAGCAAAGTTAAAAAAGGAAAAAAGTAAGGCTGTTTATAAATTTAATATCGGCCTAGGTCAGTGGTTTTCATACTTGCAAACTTCAGGCAACTCTTTCCTCTTTGAGGGACTCCTGCCTACTGCAGAGGATTCTGGGAAGTGTTCAAGGATGTACACTATAATTCCATGCAGAGCATTGGTCAACTTGTTGGGTATCATTGTCACTTCATGTGAAGTAAGAGAACACCTTAGAACAGGTGTCGGTTGACTTCAGGCTTACATGGTGTGTATACTGTTTTTTAAAGTGTATTTTAAATTTATAAAGCAAAAGTCCATACCCAGGATGTCTTTTAACAGCTAAGGCATAACTTCCAATCTGTATTACATGATCCTGAGTATGCATTCTTGCTTAAGGACACAAGTTCTTTCCTGGATCAAATCAAAGCTCAGCACACTTTGCAACCAGCAGGCACCAAGCAGCACACCAAAAATTGGCCATTGAAGTGGGCCAAAAATTACCTTCTGCCCATCCCAGCCCTAAAAAAGACACTCAGCAGCACTCCCTTGCAGCTGTGCATTGCAGGGGAAAATCAGTAGTGGCAGGGAAGTCCTCTTTCAGGGAAGTTGTCTACCATCTTCTCATTGAGGAATCCCTAACAGACTTCCACAATTTGCCAGGTTTCCGGGAGCACCACCTGAAAACCATTCTCCCAGGTTTTAGCTCTACTGGTGCAATGCCACAGCTTAAGGTGTATGGGTTCTTGCACAGCTGATCAAAGGAATGGGCTGCTTTATATTCCCAAATATTGCTTAGTATTTCCATACGTTAAGACATATATATATATATAATTTGCTTGTACTGGTTAGCCATTTTTGGCAAGTTATGCAATGTCAGATATGAGACTCAAAGGTGTGCCACAATATATATGTGGCCATCTGTGCACTCTACACATTGGAGGGATTTTGTCTCAAGTCTGCTCAGCGGAGGAGCTAGCAGCAGTACAACACTAGAGAGGCTACAACAGCACTATTCTCTATTGTCTACGTGACCCCCTGTCTGATGAAAATGGCAGTCAGACTTGTTCAGTATTAATCGAAATCCACCTCACAGGCATACTCTGGTCTGTGGCTGGGCTCACACTTTATGGACTCAAACAGTGAAGTTGTCTGGTCTGATATGTATTCTGATATGCGCTGAGCATAGTCCACCTCTTCCAGCTTCTCAGGATGGAAATCTGTCTCTTCCCTTTTCAGCGCTGTTTTCAGGGCCTTGGCCCGTGCAGTGGCCTGGGCAGCTACCTTTTCTTCTTCAAGAAGAGCCAATTCCCCTTCCATCTTTGCCTTCCCCAGAGCTGCTGCTACACGCAGAATAGCCTCTCTCCTGGCAAATTCTGTGCGCTCTTTTGCTGCTGCAGCTTCAGCATCTGCCTCGGCTGCGGCAAGGGTTAGGGCAATTATGGCTGACTTCCCAGAACTACTGGTTAACTTGGAAGAAGCTTTGGAGCTTCCCGAGGCTCAATCCCTTTGACTTTGTCACCAGATGATGCAGGTGTTAACCCAACTTGCATTTCTAGTTCCCTTGAGGCTAGGATGCGCTGCTCCAGGTCCTCCTGAACCTCATCAACTAGTTTATGTCGCTGTTTGTTTACCTGTGTCTCACTCAAACTTGTTTCTGAATTCAGTCTGTCTAGGATGCTGTAGTGGTTTTGTGTCAGGCCAAGCCAGGCGATGCAGTGCTTTGCCAGGTTTTTGTGGACTTTCTGCATGTCTTCCAGGATGACAGCTGTTCTGGATACTTCCAGGTTACTCTCTACCTTTTCCCAGGCTCTGCTGCACTTCATGGCAAGTTGAGCCTCTTGCGCTTCTAGAAACTCCCTCATCTTAGACGTTAGTTTCATTTTTCTTTTGTCTGATAGGGATGTAGCACTTTCAGCCTTATCCTGACTGCCTTCATTGCAGTTTGCTTCATTGGGAAATGGCATTGTGGAAACCTGCATTTTGCAGTTTGCAGAAGCTTTCTAAAATGGCTGCAACTTCTAATGTGGGTAGCTGGACTGCAGTTATGATTGGAGTCCAGCAGGTGGCGCTCTGGTGCTCACTCAATGTGGGCAAACAACAGGGCTGGCTCCTTGTAGGCCGATCTGCGTTTTGCACCCAGAGCTTGAGTTTGGAACTGAGTACAAGGTGGTCTGAGGGCTTGCCTTGAGCAATAGGCCTTGTGAATAGCTGGTGGGCTACTGCCTTCAGCGTGTTTGGAATACCCGTGTGCTTTGTTCTGTCTCCCGCTTGGCTTGGTCTGCGCCGTCTGGGGGTTGAAGAACTCTGTGTATGAGTTTCCAGTCTGCTTTGGAGTAACACACAGCCAAACACAGTCTCCTGATAACTCTGAATGGGCCCAGCTACTTTGTAAGACAAGCAGGCTAGAAACTTGTAAGAGAAGCTGAGTGGATTTTTTAGCAGGAGGGTTACATCCTAATTCACTTGCTTTCAAGACTTCAGAGGAAGTGTAAATCACTCCTTTTTTACTGTTCTGAGCCCGTGGTTCTGAAACTCACTTTGCCAGACAGTCAACTCAATCTCTGTCTTTTAATCAGAACTATTTATTAAACCAGGAAACACAAAGGTATACAAAAACGTAAAAGAAAGCATATAGTCTCTGGGGATGATGAACTGAGGACAGTGATGATGATGAAGAAGATTGGTAGCAGGTAAATTATATCGTAGGATTGTTGATGAGGTAGATTAAATGGTGGAGAGTTACCTTCTGAGGAAGAAGCTTCTGCAAGAGGCAATTCTGGTAGAGAAGTAGCTTCTGCAAGAGAGAGAGCTTCTGCGAGATAGCTTCTGAGAGAGAGATAGGTAAAAAAGGAGTGTTGTCCTCTGGTGCTACTAGGCCTGCTGCTAGCTTCACTGATGACTGAAACAAACTGAGGCAGGTTTTTGGAGGGAAAAAATAACTAACCAATTAAAGACAGGGGTGATATCACCTGACAGGAAGTTACTATGAGGCTAAGGGAGCATAGAGACAGCCCGCTAGAGTTCCATAACTTAACCTAATAAATGCCTTATTTAACACAACAGAAGGAATATCTCGATATACAATTCTAACCCTGCAGAGGCAGCACACCCACCAGGGGGGGAAAAGCACACCCTCAACTTAAAAAAAATAGAATGGGAGGGACAGAGCAACAATTTATTTATTAATTAAATGTATATCCCACCCTTCCTCCCAGAGCAAATGGGATGTTGAAGGGTAGAATCATAGAATCATAGAGTTGCAAGGGGCCTTGTAGGCCATCGAGTCCAACCCCCTGCTCACAGCAGGAAATCCACAGCTAGAGCATCTCCCGCAGATAGCTGTCCAGCCTCTGCTTGAAGACATCCAGCGAAGGGGATCCCACCACCTCCCTAGGCAGTCGGTTCCATTGCCGAACTGCCCTTACTGTCAAGAAGTTCCTTCTAATGTCCTTCTAATGTCCTTCAGCTAGAGGCACCCCTCCTAATGTCAGCTAGGCAGCCCAGGCAACCCTAAGGGACAGAGCTCAGGGGCAGAGCATCTGCTATGCATGCACAAAGTCCCTAGAAAGCTCCTGCCAGTCAGTGCGGATGATACCGAGCTAGATGGACCAATGGTCTGACTCAGTATAAGAGAGCTTCCTATGTTCCTAATCGCCCAGCTCACCCACACCTAAGGCCAGCCCTGATGAAAGTTGTCCATTTGCTTCCATGGTTTTTAAAAATCAGTTAATAAGGGAACGTCCCATCCTATTCTCCCATGACTGCTAAATCTGCTTATTCTTAATTTGCTATAGATACTAGTTGAGGGTCAGAAGGAAAGCAATGAACTAGGGGGAATCCACATCTTCCCTGCTGGGCTTTTTGTCAGGAAGCCCTGAGGTGAATGAAACATAATGAACATTCTAGCTAAAAAATGATTGCCTCTCCACATACCAGAAAAACCTTGGCTGTAACTAGCGGACAAAGAAATACAATAATGACTACAGTCTGAAACATGTCAAGGAGTCAAACAAATTGCATCCATGAACAGCCATCCAGCAGAGCTTTTCAGAGTGGTTAAGAGATTGGTGATCTGTGGGTCACAGTCTGTAACACCTGAATCCTCTATAGCCTGCTGTGACAAGTTTGCAAGGCAACAAGGATAACATTGTTAGCCTCTGCTTCAACTTTAATGCTGCAATTAGTACGGTCTCAGAGGAGATGTCCAGAGGACTGTCTGGTCCTGATACTTAGGATCATTTTCAGTTGGGCATCATCTGTATGTTGATGACACTGAGCCCCCAACGCTGATCACAGCAAACAACAGCTCCATATATATATGTTAGATAGAATGGAACCCTGCAGGACTGCAGCTCATCTGCCATGTACAGGGTCAAACCGGGGGCCACACAAATTGGAAACTGCTTTGTGACTACATAGTGGTGAAAAAGTGTTGGAAATCAATCAGTCTTTAATGTGACTTGCTTGCATCTGTGCCACAGGACTCTTTGAGTCATGAGTTGGTAGCTCCTGACTCAATCAGACCAAGTATTTGAAGAATAAATAAGCCTAAAGGCCAGTACCCATACATTCTCTAGGTCAAAAAAAAGGTTCAGAAAAGGACAAGCCAAAATGATCAATGGGCTGGAGCAAATTTCCTATGAGGAAAGGTTACAGCATTGGGGGCTTTTCAGTTTAGAGAAAAGGGATGTAAGATGTGGCACGATAGAAGTGAATAAAATTATGCAAAAGGCATGGAGAGAGTGGATAGTTATCCTCTCTCTCTCATAACACTTGAACTTGTAGGCATCCAACAAAGCTGAATGTTGGAATATTCAGGACAGATGAAAGAAAGCACTTCTTCACACAGCGTATAGTTAACTATGGGATTCATTCCCACAAGAGGCCACTAACTTGGATGTTTTTAAAAGAGGATTAGACAAATTCATGGAGGATAAGGCTATCAGCGGCTACTAACTCTGATGGCCATGTTCTATTTCCACTGTCGGAGACAGTATCCCTCTGAATGCCAGATGCTGGAAACCACAGGAGGGGAGAGTGCTGTGGTGCTCAGGTCCTGCTCGCGGGCTTCCCACAGGCATCAGGTTGGCCACCCCGAAAACAGGAGACAGTTCTTTGCATCAAGGAACTTGCAGCCTATTGTGGAACTGATGCAGGGAAAGGATCAATGGAGCTACCAAGACTGTCCACTTCAAATACTATTATCTATGGTAATTATTTCTTTCCTCAAGGCTGAATAGTACCATTTTCAGGTGCACTCAGAGGCAGTGTAAGAGGGTGATCCAGAAGGCCCCATTCCCAAGCCTTTGGGGGCCAGAGTCCAGGTCTCCTGTCCTGATTCTTTGCTTATGGAATGGCAGGTCACACTGCAAAGCATAGAACGAGTGAAATGCCAGCAACCTGCCACCTTAACTGAGCGAAATGTCAATTAAATTTCATTTGTAGCCTCAACTTGCATCCCAAGTCTTTTAGGTACCTAGCAACACCCTCGATTAAAGTTGTTGCCTCGAATGGGGTGGTGTTTTTTTAAATTAGTTTTTTTTATTATTATAAGAACAATACAAAAGCAAATCATAATGAGAACAGGGAAACCAAGATCTGAGAAAGCTATAAAATGCTACCCTAGCTTATAAGCATCAGCATACATCAAGTGACAGGCAGTAGAAAATATCCAGTATGTCACATTTTTAAGAATTCCAAACTTCATCTTCTGGTGTGGGTGGTACTTTTAAGGAAGGAGTCTAAGGTAAGATGGGGGTAGATCATGAGCCACCTACTAAGATCTAAAGCTGTCAGGATCAGGAGTTCAGCAAAGGGCTGTAAGGATGTCCCAAAGAATCCCAGTTCTTTGGGAGCTGTCAAGGGTTTATGGACATGGTATATTATTGTGAGGCAAACTAAGCTACTATGGGAAGTAACTGAGCTACGGGGATAGCATGGGAGATGAATGTTAAATATTAAATGTTTTAGAGGTCAGCAACTCTTGGCATAACTTGGCCCAACCACCCTTCTTCCATTGTTCTTCAAGCAAAGTTCAGGAATGCAGTTTTCTGTCATATCCAGAACCCTCTTATAATACAGAAGTGCTGCCTTCTGAGCCTTAGTATTAACCAATTCCACACCTGTCTCTCTCCTAAGAAATGGGGCTGGGGTCCCTGGAAGTATTGCCAATAAGTATTTCAGAAACCTGTTTTGGCAGACCTCCAACTCCTTCAAGTTGTTCTGCCTTATCCCCCAGATCTCAATACCATATTGAGCAACCACTTTCCCAAGGAACATATTCAGTGTTGGAATTACCTACCAACCTCCCCTAGAATAATTTAAAAAAAAAATAGTTTGGGTTGTTTTCTGTGCTGTTATCTTAATATTCTGCAGGTGAATGTTCCAAGAATTTTTCTTGTCAAAATATATTCCAAGGTACTTAAAGGAGGAGACCTGTTCTATCTTGTTTCCATCTAGACTCCAATTATTCGGGGGGGGGGGGATCTGCCAAAAACCATCACCTTAGATTTAGTGTAATTAATTACAAGCTGTTCTATTTGACAATAACCATAAAGTTTGTTCAAACTTCTCTTCAACCCAATTTTGTTCATAGTACCAAATCATCTGAATATATTAATACAGCAATTTTATATTTACCTACTGAAGGAGGGGAATGCTCTGGGCGACTTAACTCAGTTACAATGTGCTAAATTGAACTGTCTCTCTATTTCGTTACTGTAATATATATTTCTCATTTGGTTTGTAATTACTATTAGTCAAATACAATAAAATGATGACTAAAATATTAAATGTAGAAAGACCAAGGAGCTTCCAGACAACCTGTTTCTGAGCATTAATCCTGATTTGTTTCCAAGGAGATTAGACAATGTTAGCTTTTTAATGAGCATTCATTCTGGTTTGTTTGCGCGGATGTTAGAAGACATTGCATCAAAACAAATGTTATCCCGCACTTTCCAGTGCATTTTCCCATGGCTTTCTTCATCACAAAATGTCCAGTCTTTAGGGAAATAGGTTTCTTCTGCAGGACCTCCCAATCAACTATAATTGCACAACCTGAATTTGCTGGTATGTGATTGAACCCCACCTAAAAATAGCAACAGTCTGGAAGCACCCCAAGATACCAAAGAACACCACTCTTTTAAGGGAAAATAAACAATGGTGAACTAACAGTCCACAGAGAAGTGTTAAATGTTGCCTCATTATACTTGAGGTTAAGAGCCTACAGCAGTTCGGCAAATGCATGAAGAGATATGCTGCAGAGTTTCTCTAAATCTTTCTGAATGCGTAAGTGACATGTAAAAGTGAATTTTTATTGCACTTGGCATACTGCCTGAGGTCATAAGACATTGCTTCCCTAGTAAATGTCTTCCCCCCCCAACCACAAAGATATACTTCAGACCTACCAAAAACCCCATAGGGAATAAGAACTGGGATTTCCCATTAAACGGACAGTGGTCACTTCATAATGGATTGCTGGCAAGTGACCAAGTATACAGGATGACTTGCAAATGATTTCTCCAACAACTACCTTTTTTGGAGCAGAAGAATCACTGTTTTGCCATCCAAAGTTATTCACAACAGCAGCAGCAAACCCAGTCAACAGTAGAGCATCCAGGGTCTGAGGGCGAGCAAGAAGAAGGAATGCTAGTTGTTGGGGAGAGGCATATCCAAAGATGGTGACTCATTAGGAGCTGCTGTTAAAAGAGTCAAAACTGTACACCCAAATTTGCTGTGTCCCCCCCAAAATGTTTTAAATCCTACATAGATGGAAGCTAGCTGTAATTACTTGGTGAAGTTGGAAAGGCACCTTATACATGCTTCAGAGTCACTCTAATAACTAGCAAAATGGCTGTAATAATGATGGGCAAGTAGTGGTAGAAAGAAGGCTTCTATATTAGGAAGACCTTGGCAGTGGGGGGTGGGGAGGGAGCAATGTGTCAGTTCCATACTCCATGGGGTTACTTTCATGTGGGGTGGGGCAGGACATCCATCATCAGGGGTTACTCCAGTGCAATGGTGCTCTCAAACACGTTCCTTTAATGATTACTCCAGGAAATAATGGCAGCCATTCACTTACATGGGAGAAAGTGAATAGGTGTACTAAAGCAGCGTTCTTCAACCTTGGATCTACCTTGGACTACAACTCCCATTAACCCCAGCTAGCTTAGCCAATGGCCAAGGATGATGAAAGTTGTAGTCCAACCCACGGTTAAAGAACAGTGTCCTGAAGCACACAACCTTGGGAGGAAGCACAATTAAAGCAGTAGCCTTCACTTGTTGGTTCCTGTATTTTTGAGAGAGTGCAGCTTTTGCCTCCCCCACTAGGGATGAGCGACAAAATTCAATTCAGTTCATACTTCAAGATGAATCTACCAAATTCACACTTTCCAAAACAATATAAGAACCAATAGCACAGACGTCCTTTGAAATTCACACTTACTGGAATTTTGCAATGCAGTTCAATGCCATTTGGTTTCCAAAAATGTGTATGTTAGAGGAAAGTGTGCATAAAAATGGATATTTGAGTGAAAATAACATACAAAACTGCATTACATGATGAGAAATTGCTTGCAAAAATGTGTACATTAGTCAAAACTGCCTACAAAATTGTGTTCATTAGAAATCTGCACTAAAAAGCTGGAGAATTTTCATGAGGATTTTTCCTCCCCAAAAAACCCACAAAGTGCTGCAGAAATGTGGAGAACCGAATTTAAGGTCGGAAAAAAATGAGAAACTGAGAGAACTGAAATTGACAGAGCTTTCCATCCCCGCCTCCACATTTGTGCTAATTACAGACCATTTACTTTGTTGTATATACAGGTAGAGTGTTAAGATCAGCAGAAGGGGCCCTCTTGATGCCTCCCTGTGCTCCTACTGGGAGAAAGGGCGGGATATAAATCTAATATTTATTTAAAATATTTCTATCCCACCCTTCTAGTCTAAAATAGGGCACTCAGGGCGGCTTTCAATAAAATCGAGCATGTACATAATAAAATTGTACACAATAAAAATCACAAAAGCATTAAAATAAATTAAAATACATAAAATGCAATTAAAATACATACAATAATATATATACATATACCCACACATACAGACACATATGCATATATAGGGAGTGGAACTGAAGGGACTACTGAGGTAAAAATTAACACAGAAGGCATAAAATCAGTGTCAGGCTCTACCTTCAGTCCCTCACAAAGGCTCTCCGGAACAAGATCGTTTTTAGAAGTCTCTGGTAAACCATCAGGGAGAGAGCAGAGCCGGCTTCTTGGGGTAGGGTATTCCAAAGCTTTGGGGCCACTGCTGAAAAGGCTCTCCCTAAATAATAAATAGTTGCACAACCCTCAGGGGGTTGGGGAGGAGGCCTGGAAGATGGCATTCTTTGTAGCAGCTCCTAAGTCATGGAATTCTATCCCACAGAGGTGTGTCTGGCACTTTCATTATAACTTCTGCCTGAAAGCTGTGTGTGCACATGATGCTGAATCAAATGGCACACTCCTTCCTGGTACACTTTTTGAGATGCAGGTAGGAGAATCAAATGTTTGAATGTTTGTTTAGAAAAAAAGCAGACTCCCTGCACATCATAAACTAACATTTCCAGGGGAAAGCATGGAAATTAATGTCTTGATGTGGTTGTTTTCTGCGCGAAGGGAAATTGTATTTGTTAGAGAGTATTCAACCTTGCAGCCTCTTTCACCTGCAATAGCGACCTGTGTAGGTGGGTGGAGGCGGAGCCACCCTTCTGACACCAGTGTCACTGCCACTTACCTGGATGAGCTGGAACAGAGCAGCACAGCAACAAGGTCAGGGCTGTGTGAGCACATCAACAGAAACAGTCTGGCACTGCTACCCTATTCTGCCCAGCCAAGCTGCAGTGGTGCTGGTTATTAGAGGGTGGTTCCACAGTATTACCTCACCAATATTGCCGAATGTTACAATCTAGGAAAATTTGTTGCACAGGGTGTCCATGTGTCCTGTTTTACTGACAATCCTCTATTTGAGTCCAGTTTAAAAATAAAGACCCCTAAGAAAGGAGAACATGAGTCTTGACAAAAGATGCCCTTCGACAATATGCACCCCGACAGCAGACTGAGGAAGCACATGGATCATCTGACCAGAGTCTTCTCCACTATGGAGAAAGATATTGGCTGCGTTCACATATAATGCTAAGCCAAAGTTTGTTGTTGGCTGAAAGCTGAACCACAATCCAGGAATCAGATGGCACGCTGGCTGAGGCAGAGCAAAGCTGGTATGAGCTCTTCTCCACGAGTCAGCACAAGTCTGAGGTCCCAATAAGTCATTGTTTGACTTATCATGATGTGCAAACCAGGCTACTGTATTTCTATTTATTTTGGAGTAATTTATTTCTAAAGTTGTGTTAACACATATAAATCTTAATACATATGCAAATTCATATGTGCAAATATAGGCAAACCTTAATACATGTGCAAATTTTACACAAAGCGGTGTCTTTTGTCTTCTTTTTTGGTGATGCATTTCTTCTTTTTTGGCAATACAAAAATGGCCATGTAGGGATGGCAAAATTTGTCATTTTCAGTTTTGTCTCAATTCCTTATTTTTTCCAATCTCAAGTTCATTCTCCACATTTCCACATCAGTATGTGAATTTGTTTTTAAATCCTCATGAAAATTCATCAGTGTTTTAATACAAATTTATCCTAATATACAGGTGTATGCAATTTTGCCTAACATACACATTTTTGCAAAGCAATTTTCCCTAATACGATGTGGTTCTGTATGTTATTTTCAATAATATATGGCATTTGCATACACACTTTACCTTATATGCATTTTTGGACACATTACTTGGTGGGAAAATTGCTTTGCAAAATTTGGACTAGTGTGAATTTTGAAGGATGGTTGCGTTTTCGTTCCTGTATTGTTTCAGAAAGTACAAATTAGGTAGGCTCACCTTTAAATGCAAACTGAATCAAATTTCTCCCCTATTCCTCTGGCTGTATGATAAAAGCTGTATTGCTCTAGTAAATGATGGATATGTATGTGAACTTTGGTCAAAGGCAGGTGGTCAGACTTGAGATTTACCAGTAGATGTCAGATATTGCTTTCCCCAGTGGGCAAAGGCAGATGCTAGATTAAGCAATGTACCGCAGGCAGACAGCTCAAGGAATCCTTGGGTAGTAGCTGGGGTCCCTGTATCCTGGCAGGGCCCACTATTGTACTGATGCCTGCCCCCTCAAATTTGGATCTGCTACCTATGGCCCCTGCACTCCTATCCCACACTTGATGACTTAGGAAGCTGCCCTTTTAACTTTCCATAAAGCTCCCATCATATCATCGTTCTGGGGTATTATAGGAAATTAAAATCACAGCTCCTGTCCTCTGGAAGTCACCATTATATTTTCCACAATGTCACAGAGTGACATGGCCACATTGAGGGCATTGTGGGAAATTAAAGTGATGGTTGCACGCTGCCTAGCCAGTCACAGCACTGCTGCTTGCCACCACCAGCCAGATAAGTCTTCCAGGGCCCACTGAGTAGGCATAGCAGAGAGCACTTTGCCCAGAGATCCCTTAAACCCAGGGCTGGCTCTTACTACAGCTTTAAAGAAATGAGCCTGCTACTGTTGCCTTGACCTCCTTCATAGCATCAAAGTCTTCCTTCTCTAGCTTTCCAGAACAAGTAGAGGCAAATCCAAACACATCAGTTTTGTCTTTAGGTGGTTAACACATGAACCAGCCCGTGGTCAGGCATTATCAAGGGCAATCCTGCTATTTATTTATCTAAATCATTTACATGCCACAATGTGTACAAAGTCCTGAACAACATAGGCCCAAGACATTTTACCCCTTGTGTAGTAATCGTAATGGGTAGAGTTAAATGTTGTCTCCATCCTGCCTTATATTAAATAAGAACTTAACACTCTTTGTCTGAAGCCAAATGTGGAGATCATCTGGGGGAGTGCAATTAGTGATCCCTCAAGGACCAGAAGCACAAATCAAGTCAATTAGGAGTCATACCTTCAGTGTAGTCGCAGTGGTTCTTAACCTTTTCCACTGCCAGCACCCCTTGGATTTCCAAAATATGCTCTCGCACCCCCTGAAAAAATACCATTCATTTTTTAAATTTTATTTTAATGTGTGTTTTAGCCTAACTTAGCTAATATTAGATGAATTTTTAAAATCTCTTGAACAATGTCTCGCACCCCTAGAAAAAGTGTCTTTCACCCCCGGGGGTGCGTGCACCCCAGGTTAAGAACCACTGTGGGTCCAACTCTATCGAACTCTCTCCCATTAGAAATCAGGCAGGCACTGATCCTGCTAAATTTCAGATGCCACAATGTTGTTCTAATGTTTCTATTTTCTGATGTTTTGATCTATGTTTTAAATTTTATATTGTATGATTTTTTCCTGTAAGCTGCTTTCAAAAATACAGTGAAAAGTGGGGTATACAGGCAGGTTCATATGGTACAGTGATTAAATGCTAAAGTCCAAGTCTAAAGGGACTTAATCAGTCCTGTAAAACAGGGACAAGGAAACTGTGGCCCTCCAGATGTTGTTGGATTATAACCTGCAACATCCCCAACAGTTGGCCATGCTGTCTGGGGAGTCCAACAATGTCTAGGGGCTCATAGTTTCCCCATACCTGTCATGATCTTCTTGATGTGGTTAATTTTTTCTGTGAGCAGGGTTATACTGCTGCTAAGGGATTTGACTTTTTGCAAGGATTTGAAGACTCTTGAAATGTTATGGGATCTACTTTTAGAACGTTATTTTTATCCTTCTCATCTTTTATATTTGTTTGCACCCACCCTGAGCCATCAAAATAAAACAGGATAGAACTGCAAATAAATAAATGCATCAAATAGACCCAAACTCTTCTGCTGGGACTGATTATCTGATGTTTGAAAGTACCTCTAAAGACAATGACCACACACATCTTTATTTACATAGTGCTGGTTACCCTCTGTGGCTTCATATCCTGAATTGCTTTGAGACAGTCAAACTTAAAAGCAGCTGAGTATTGGTTGGTTTAAGCGGAATGCTTTTGTGGTCCACCAGAATCCGAATCTGGCAGTTTTATGACATAATGCTAGCTGTATCTGTCTAATCTGGCTTTTTGTGGGTCTGCAGCAATATCTGGGTGGTCATTTTAGCCCAAACAACATGATCAAATATTTTTCAGTGCTATGAGATTCCATTTTTTCTTATGGGCATGTAAACACTCAGGTTGCTTTCAGACATCTACTAAAATAACATTCTCATCTACCATAGCAGCTTGACAATACAATCATTTTTGTAGATGGTGGAGTGAATGCAGTTTAGGATTGTCATAATATAGGTGAGTGGCAGAGAACAGAAAAACAAAACAAAAGCCTCCTAGATCATGCCAGTGGCCCATCTAGTCCAGCATCCTGTTCTCACAATGGCCAACCAGATGCCCATGGGAAGTCTGCCAGTAGGACCTGAGTGCAAGATCACTCTCCTCCCCCCCCCCGAAGGTTTCCAGCAACTGGTACGTGGAAGCATACTTCCTTTGATTCTGGAGGCCGAGCATAGCCATAATGGCTAGTAGCCACTGATAGCCTTATCCTCCACGAATTTATCCAATCATTTTTTAAAGCCATCCAAGTTGGTGGCCATCACTGCTTCTTGTGGGAATAAATTCCAGAGTTTAATGATGTGCTGTGGGAAGAAGTACTTTCTTTTGTCTGTCCTGAATCTTCCAGCATTCAGCTTCTTTAGATGTCCATGAGTGCTATTGTTATGAGAGAGGGAGAACATTTTTTCTCTATCCCCTTTCTCCATGTCATGCCTAATTTTATACACTTCTGTCATATCACCTCTCACTCACCTTTCCTCTAAGCTAAAAAGCCCTAAATGCTGCAACCTTTCCTCACAGGGATCCATCTCCTTAATCATCTTGGTTGGCCTTTTCTGAATCTTTTCCAACTCTACAATATCCTTTTTGAGGTGAGGTTACCAGAACTGTATACAGTACTCCATGTGGCTGCACAATAGATTTGTATTTACTAATAAGCAAAAAACCTTGGGGTTTAAGAACGTACCTATAGCCAACAGATATTTCTATCAAACTTTAAAAAGCAGGGAAATTGGGCAGCTAAGGTGAATGGACCAGGGGAGCAGGAGACCTGACCTCTCTGAGATATTGGACTGCCCTACAAATTTGTCAAAATGCAAGCAGAATTTGGGTTGGTCTTTCACAGTCCAATCTACTTCCTGTGTAGCTTGGAAGAATTTGGTAACATGTGCCTCTGAGCATATGGTGAGTGGTGGCAACTCCTGCCATCTCAAAAGATGGAGAATTACATTTTTGTATGTTTGTTGGTGTTCTTCTTACTTTGCTTCTTTTCTTTGTTACTATTGTTTCTACAGAGAATCTAATCTAGACAAGTTTATTTCCCTCATTATTCATCCTAGAAACCTGTATCAAATTTATTTTTATTAATTTCAAAGATTTTTTACTGATCAATGTCATATGATGGTGAAGACAGCCTTTTGTGTTTCAAATTGGAGGTTATGTTCTGTTTCTATTTTGAGTGCATTAACAGTTGAATCTGAAACTGCAGTTTGATGTACAATCAGAGTGATTACAATATGTTGCTACTTAAGCAATGACTCTAGCAGTTGGAAAAAAACAAACTTGGCCTACCCAAGATGCATGTTTTCAGCCTGCTATGTTTAAACCACTTCATTTAAGGAAAGGTGGGCATGGTCAATTAAAAACATAGAGCACACCTAGAAATTTGCTAGAATACATTTCACCTCCCACTGTTTTATCTTGTGCAAACTGAGACACTCCGGATGTCCACTGGAGACTATTCCACAGAATAGTGAGTGCTATTATTCCACAATTGTTTTTGGAGTTTTTAGTGTATATTTTGCAATGTGTTGTTATGCTTCACATATTAACAGAAACAGAAGCAAAAGAAAATGATTTCCTATAGGAAACTTCACTAAAATTGCAAAGTAAATCAGACATATTTAAAGTGACTATCTGAACTATATCAACTGTATCTTAATATTGTTGCTTCCTGCCTGCTAAAACAAGATCAGCACAGCACATGTCTTGTTTCTATTACTTGGGCTGATTGCAGGTGTTGTCGCCAAAGATCAACCCAAATTGTGTTTGTATTTTGACAAATTTGTAGGGCAGTACAATATCTCAGAGGAGGTCAGGTCTCCTGCTCCCCTGATGCACTATAGCTGCCCAATTTCCCTGCTTTTTAAAGTTTGATAGAAATATCTGTGGGCTACAGGTACGTTCTTAAACCACAAGGTTTTTTGCCTATTAGTGAATTTCTCTGCTTTTTAATCCAGGAGGTAAGAAATGGGATCCTGTGCAAGTTTGCTGAGAATGATCATGTGCATGCTTATTGAGTTCAGTGGAATTTACTCCCCTGCAATCATGCTTAGGATAGATGAAAGTGACCAGAGGGGATGGGGAGGGGAGGGGGAGGGAGGGGTTGAAGGGCAGAGGGGGTGGAGGGGGATGGGAGCAGGGAGCAGGGAGAGGGGAGAAGGGCAGGCTTGATCATTTGCATGTTCATTGAGTTCAATGGGATTTACTCCCGTGCAATCATGCTTAGGATAGGTAAAACTGACCATGGGGAGAGAGGCCTGGAGTGGGCAGGGGAGGAGGAAGAAGGAAGAGGGGAGGGGAGGAAGAAGGGAGGAGGAACCGAGAGGAGAGGAGAAGGAGGGGAAAGGCAGGTCCGATCATTTGCATGCTTATTGAGTTCAATGGGATTTACTCCCATGCAATCATGCTTTGCATATGTAAAACTGACTGGCGGGAGGGGGAGGAGAAGAAGGAGGGAGGGAGGGTTGGAGTGGGCAGGGGAGGAGGAAGAAGGAACTCATGCTTATTGGGTTCAGTGGGATTTACTCCCATGCAATCATGGCTAGGATAGGTAAAACTGAGCATGGGGGAGGAGGAGGGGGAGGGAGGAGGGGGAGGGAAGGGAAGGAGGGGGAGGGGTGAAGGAAGGGGGAGGGAAGGGGCAAGAGGGAGGGGATAGGAGGGAGGAGGAGGGGAGGGCAGGTTTGGTCATTTGCATGCTTTTTGTCCTGCCCAGAGACGATGGATTCAGACTGAGGCAAGGTGATTTTTTTTCTCTTTTTATTAGAGTTATGGTTACATCCAAAGCTGTGTGCTTCATATACCTGTCTGCTCTGACCCACTACTTTCCCTAACTATCCTAACTAAGCAGTCTCTGCAGCATTTGGGGAGAGTTGACTCAGCACTTGTGCCTTGGAAGACACTGGCTTAAGTAGGGAAGGTTTTTGTGCGTAAGCAGTGGTTCCAGAGAAGGGCAGCTTCCTCTTTTGAAATCAAGTTTACATGCATGTTTATTTTAATAGCACTATGGTCACTGGTCCCAATTGGTTCGACGACATTTACATCTTGCACCAGGTCCTGGGTGCCACTTAAGATGAAGTTTAGGGTCGCCACCCATCTGAATGCAGCTAATGTAATGGAATCAGAATTATGTAGCACACTCACAATTGTAATAGCCATGATTGCTGCATTATCTTGAGAAAATAGTCTCTCATTCCTCAGTAAGTGTGAAACAACTGCATTTTTCTTTGCTTGAAAAGAAAATGTCATGTCAGAAGGTCCTATCTCTTCTTTTGTAGCCTGCAGCACAGTAGCTGGACACCACCCTAACACTTCCCCAATAGCCAAGGTGTTTAGGAGGTGGAATTCCCTACCTGCTCTGAGTTACTGTTCTAGCCCCCACTGACTTCCAGTAACTAACCCCGGCTTCAACACATCTGATTGTGTCCTTAAACACACATTCAAGTCCCTACAGTCTTGATTCTCTAAGAGCAACTATGAGCAAGGCAACATCATTTCCTCGAAATCGCCAATGCATGTTTTAATAAATTAACAAATTCTGGACCAAATATAAAGTCAACGGCACTTTTTCCAGGCTCTTGAAATACAAGGGTGTTTGAAAGATTCCAGTTTAGCACATAAATATAATCTAGAAAATCAACAAGCTCTTTTCAGACAACACAAACAAACTATGGTTTTTAAGTACAAGAAATATTTAATGCCACTAAATTGCTGTCTTGGGAAAAGAAAGGGTTGGCCAACCATTTTTGTACAATCAGTCTTTATTCTATAGTCAAGTGGTTCAACTTCTTTGAAATGTTGCTTGTTAGATCAGGTGTTCCACAGCTGATTCCTCAACAGTGACTCATAGCAGCAGTAAAAAGACTGTTTCCACAAAGCACACATCTAAAGCCACAGAAGGTTACATCTGCACCAGACCGCTATCCTTAAAAATTTACCACTGTTGCTACAACTGATTCTGCTCAATTGGGTGGATCATGAGAGTTTTTTTAAAAAAATGTTTCTGGTTCTATCACTGGCTAGTTATACAAGGTCAAAAACAAGCAATTTATCCTGACATTGTTCCAAAATTGTCTTTAATTTGAGTCATGTCCCAGCTTGTTGAGATGTTCTGGAACTCATCTTTATTAGGGCAGAAAACTCAACTGTGGCTGAAGTCCATTGGGCAACAACATGTGTGTACTACAATATCAGGAAACAGCCAAGGAGGTAGGGAGGAACTGGGCTCATGCATTCATCTGCTGCCATCACCAGATGGCAACTGGAATGAGGGGCAGATCCTGGGTCTGCAACCTGGGAATAGAAGAATGTGAATTTGGCAGAGTTCTCCATCAGGTTCCCATGGGGTTGGTGGATTCAGGTTTTGCTTGTTTGTTTCTTAAATGGGGTTCATGAGTTTCAACAGCTGAGGTCACCAACCATTTTAGGCCTATGGGCACATTTCAATTTTTGAGTGATTGCTGTGGGCACAACGTCTGGTTGCAGTTCACTCCCTCCCCTGGATCAGCCCCCCCCCGACAGATAGAAAGAGCTGGTACACACAGAAACACTTGCCTTTTCTGGATACAGTTGGGTCCAATAGAATTAATTTGAGCTTTCAACAGCACATACAGCTGAAAGAAGTGGGAAAGAGTGTCACCCTTCCAACTTCCTTCTTCAGCTTGATGTACTTTTCAAAGCAGAAAAAGACAACCACTTTCTCCACCTCATCACCAAGGGGGCAGTGAGTGGGGAGATCAGAGGCTATGTGGGCACCAGGAGAAGACCTCAAGGGTGCCATTGTGCCCATAGGTGCTATGTTGGCAACCCTGCTCAACAGGCTCTGGTTTATTGGGGCACCTCACCCATAATAATACTCTCAGCACAGTACCCACAATAATCTTTACATGTATTTCCCTGCATTATACATGTCTACCAACAAATATTTACTTTGATTTTGGATTTCCCCAGGACTTATATGTTCTTCACTCTCTCGGTATTTACATTGACTCTAGTTGTGGGCCTCTTTGCCTCAAACGTGACAGATTTACAGCCTGCCTGCTGGACGTTATCTGTTAATTACGTTACTGTAGCCATAGACTATTCCCCTCAGTTAACAGAGACTGACAGTGCGTGCGGAGGATATAGAGAGCCTGGAAACAGCGGTGGTGAGAGCTCCGCGGAAGGAGACCAGGCTCGGGGCGCAGAAGACACCGCGCAGAGTGGCACTGGAGGAACGGGAGGAACGGGACGGCCGGGGTGTGGAGAACAACGCGGGAGCCCGAGTGAATGTCCAGGGGCCGCAGAACAACCCGGTGGTGGTGAGAGCACTGATGAGGTCGGCTAAGTTTTGGGCGTGGCCAGGTGCAGCTCAGCGCGGAGTAACGGCGGCAGGAGAGCACTACACGGAGCGGCTGAGTGTGAAGGGCCGTGGGAAACACCCTGGCCCAGCGGTGGTGAGAGCACCGCGGGAGGAGGCCAGGTTGTCGGTGCAGCCCGGTTGTCAGCGGCGGCAGTGGTGGCGGCAGGAGAACACTGCGGAGGGTTAGAACGCCACAAGGAGTAATCAGAGCATGGGTGCGACTCGGAGCAGCGGGAGAACGCCGTGGAGAATGATCAGAGACTGGATGTGATTTGTTTCCCTGTCCCCCCTCCCTTTTTTTCTTTTTTTTCGGAATACGGTTTATATTGGGGGTGGTAAATATAACGGCGCTTTACAACATCTAGCGGCTGGCAGTTTTTATTACTTAATTGGGGGAGTGATTGGCCGCCATTTTATAAGTGGTCAGATTGTATCTGTTTAGGTGTGAATGAGTGTGTGAGTGTGTGTGTATGTGTGCTTTTTATCATGTGCCTGGGAAAGAGGACTTTGCACTGAGTGGGGAGACTTGCGGGGGGCCCAATTAGCGTAGTGACGGGTAGCGGGAGGTATGGTGGTGGGAGAAGGACATGCCAGGTAAGGGGAACTCGGCCCAGACAATTAGTGGCTGTGCCCTGTTCTGGTCCTTCTCACATCCACAGGGTTGCTGGATGTCCTCTCAGCCAGCTCTCGGATCTCCAAGTGCTGCTTTTAAATGCTAGATCGGTACATAATAAAACCTCCCTTGTCCATGATTTAATTGTGGAGGAGGGGGCCGGTCTGGCATGTATAACCGAGACTTGGGTGGGTGAGCAGGGAGGAGTTACTCTCACCCAGCTCTGCCCACCTGGGTATATGGTTCAGCACTATGGTAGATCCGAGGGTTGGGGAGGTGGGGTTGCTGTGGTCTATAGGAGTTCTTTCTCTCTCGTCAAGCACCCTGTCCATGTGACTACTGGTCTGGAGTGTCTTCACCTTGTCTTGGGCCATAGGGACAGACTGGGAATTTTGTTCATTCAAAGAAGCTGAATGTTGGAAGATTCAGGACAGACAAAAGGAAGTACTTCTTTACTCAGCGCATAGTTAAACTATGGAATTTGCTCCCACAAGATGCAGTAATGGCCACCAGCTTGGACAGCTTTAAAAGAAGATTAGACAAATTCATGGAGGACAGGGCTATCAATGGCTACTAGCCGTGATGGCTGTGCTGTGCCACCCTAGTCAGAGGCAGCATGCTTCTGAAAACCAGTTGCCGGAAGCCTCAGGAGGGGAGAGTGTTCTTGCACTCGGGTCCGGCTTGCGGGCTTCCCCCAGGCACCTGGTTGGCCACTGTGAGAACAGGATGCTGGACTAGATGGGCCACTGGCCTGATCCAGCAGGCTCTTCTTATGTTCTTATGTTTGTTGGTGTACCGCCCACCCTGCTGCCCAATGGCTTCCCTAACTGAGCTGACAGTACTGGTCTCGGAGGCATTGTTGAGATCCCTTAGACTATCGGTACTGGGGGATGTCAATATCCACACCGAGGCTGCTTTATCAGGGGCGGCTCAGGACTTCATGGCCTCCATGACAACCATGGGGCTGTCCCAATTTGTTACAGGCCCAACACATGTGTCGGGACATACTCTAGATCTGATTTTTGCCACTGGACATGGAGAAGGTGATCTGGAGCTGGGGAATTTTTCATCTATTCCTTTGTCATGGACAGATCACCGCTTGTTGAAGTTTAGACTCACAGTGGCCTTTCCCCTCTGCAAGGGTGGGGGACCCATTAAGTTGGTCCGCCCCCGGAGACTGATGGATCCTGAAGGTTTTCAAAAGGCTCTGGGGATTTTTCCGGCTGAGAAGACTGGCGCTCCTGTCGAGGCCCTGGTCGAACTGTGGAACACGGAAATGACCCGGGCCATTGACACGATCGCTCCTGCGTGCCTCCTCCTATGTAGAGCTCATACAGCTCCGTGGTATACCCCGGAGCTGAGAGTGATGAAACAAGAGAGGAGGCGGCTTGAGTGCAGATGGAGACGAACTCCTGACGAATACAATCTTGCACTGGTGAGGGCCTTCACTAAGCGGTACTCAGAAGCGGTGAGAGCAGCAAAGAAGCGATATTTTGCTGCTACTATCAAGTCATCTCTCTGCCGCCCGGCAGAGCTTTTTAAGGTTGTCCGAGGGCTATTACATTCTGGTCCTCGGGACATTATAGAGTCATTGGAAGCTCGCTGCAATGAGTTTGCTAGACACTTCCAGGACAAGATCTTATGCATCCACCAGGACTTAGACTCCAATATTACAGCAGTTGAACTTAATGAGGCATCCAGAACACAGTCTTGTCCTCATTTATTGGATGAGTTCCAATTGGTGCAGCTTGAGGAAGTTGACAAGGTGCTTGGACAGGTGCGTGCGACCACTTCTGCTCTGGATCCTTGCCCCTCTTGGCTGGTAAAATCTAGGAGGGATGGAACAGCCGGCTGGGCCAGGGAAGTGATAAATGCCTCTTTACGAGAGGGAGTGGTCCCCAGCTGCCTGAAAGAGGCCGCTGTTAGACCACTTCTAAAGAAGTCTTCCCTGGATCCAGAAAACCTAAATAACTATAGGCGGGTAGCGAATGTTCCATTCCTGGGCAAGGTCTTAGAGCGGGTGGTTGCTAACCAGCTCCAGACACTCTTGGATGAAACCGATTATCTAGATCCATTTCAATCCGGTTTCAGGCCCGGTTTTGGTACTGAGACAGCCTTGGTCGCCCTGTATGATGACCTATGTCAGGAGAGGGACGAGGGGAGTGTAACCCTGTTGATTCTCCTTGATCTCTCAGCTGCTTTTGATACCATCGACCATGGTATCCTTCTGGAGCGACTTATGGAGTTGGGAGTTGGAGGTACTGCCTGGCAGTGGCTCCGCTCCTACTTGGTAGGTCGGCTCCAGAAGGTGGTGCTTGGGGAGCATTGCTCGATACCCTGGGTTCTCCAGTATGGGGTCCCGCAGGGGTCAGTTCTGTCCCCCATGCTCTTTAACATCTACATGAAGCCGCTGGGGGCGGTCATCAGGAGTTTTGGAGTGCGTAGTCATCAGTATGCTGGTGACACGCAGCTCTACTTCTCCTTTTCAACTTCTTCAGGTGAGGCTGTCAATGTATTGAACCATTGCCTGGCCACAATAATGGACTGGATGAGAGCTAATAAATTGAAACTCAATCCAGACAAGACTGAGATGCTGTTAGTGAGCGGTTTCTCTGATCAGATGGTGGATACTCAACCTGTCCTGGACGGGGTTACACTCCCCCTGAAGGAGCAGGTTCGTAGTCTGGGAGTTCTTTTAGATCCTTCATTGTCACTTGAGGCCCAGGTAGCCTCGGTGGCACGAAGTGCGTTCTACCAACTTCGGTTGGTAGCTCAGCTACGTCCCTATCTGGGCAGCAACGACCTCGCTTCAGTTATCCACGCTCTGGTAACCTCAAGACTGGACTACTGCAATGCGCTCTATGTGGGGCTACCTTTGAAGATGGTTTGGAAACTGCAGCTCATGCAAAACGCTGCGGCCCGATTGTTGACTAGGACCAAACGATCCGAACATATAACACCTGTTCTGGCCCGTTTGCACTGGCTGCCTATATGTTTCCGGGCCAGATTCAAAGTGTTGGTCTTGACCTATAAAGCCTTACATGGCGCGGGTCCGCAATACCTGATGGAACGCCTCTCCCGATATGAACCTACCCGTACACTGCGTGCAACATCGAAGGCCCTCCTCCGGGTCCCAACTCATAGAGAGGCTCGGAGGATGACAACAAGATCTAGGGCCTTCTCAGTGGTGGCCCCCGAACTATGGAACAGTCCCCTTGACGAGGTGCGCCTGGCGCCAACATTGCTTTCTTTTCGGCGCCGGGTTAAAATGTACCTCTTTTCCCAGGCATTTTAATATATTTTAGTATATTTATAACACTCTGGTATACTAAATTAATTGTGTAATATGTTTTTAGCTTTGAGAATTGTTATTATGTGTGTGGTAATTATTATGTGATTTTATCTTATTGTATTTTTATATTTATGTTGTTCACCGCCCAGAGAGCCATTGGCTGTGGGCGGTATAGAAACTGAATAAATAATAATAATAATAATACTTGTGTGGAAAAGATTTTTTTAAAGTACTGCTTGGACACAATTCCTTACATGGTCACTTGTAAGCAGGGATGGGTGGATATGTCAGTTTCAGTTTCTCCTTTTTCCAGTCTTCAGTTCAGTTCTCCACATTTCCATATCAGTTGTGATTTTTTTTATTATAAAAAAATGTTCTTATGAAAAACTCAGGAGTATTTTAGTGCAAATATCTCCTAAAATAAAATAATTTTTTTGTATGCAATTTTGCCTAATACACACATTTTTGCAAAGACGTTTTTCTTAATATAGTATGCATTTTTGTACTCATTCCTTGGTTGAAGAACTGCACTGCAGAATTCTGAGAAGTGTGAATTTCAAAGGATGGCTATGTTTCGATCCACTTATTATTTCAGAAAGTGCAAATTAGGTAAGTTTACCTTTAAATGTGAACTGAACTGAATTTTCTCCCCATCCCTATTTGCAAGCTTGATTATAATGTCTAATTGTAAGCTTGATGAACATACACACACATACAATTTACTGGACAAGAAAAAAAGGACTAGTAAAATTCTACTCTCTCACACAGCACAGGAAAAAGGGGGATACAATTTAGTAGGGATTCACACATCTCTAGTTACAAGCACTGTGATGCTGCACTTCAGGCTGCACCAGGAATGGGCAGAAGCCAGGGCTAAGAGCAGTTAAAGCAGGGACAAGCAACCCTTCCTCTTGGTAGGGCTGAATTTCCTTAGGGATAAGCTGTTATGGGGACTGTATGCTGGTGGTGGATGGGGCTGAAGTTGGGAGGGTCACCCCACTTTCCCTCTTTTTTCCCCACCCAGCAGGAGTCTTGTCCGCAGTCTGAACTATCACTTGTAGAAATTAGGTGAAGGACCCCGGGTTGCCCACCCTATGTTAAGGGGCCAAGAACAAGCATTGTCAGTCTTGTTTTCTCTTGATATGCATTCCAGCTTGGTGGGAAACACTTTCTGCTGCCTCTTTCCTGACCATCTCATCTACTTTGCCATGTGATAATCCACATCAGAATCCTGTGTGGTAATGGCACAGGACTCTAGAGTGTTCTGTAATTTCCATTCACCCTCCCCCTCACTGGCCAGCCCTTCACTTTCTTCCTAAACCAAGTTGCAGGAGATCTCTGCAGAAGCTCAAACTGGCCTCCTAAAGAAAGGTCTCAAGTGATTGCAATCAAACCACTGATGTCCAATTAGTCCAATGGCAGAGCCAGTGCTGACTGCAATTGAACTCTTAGCCCATTCATAGGGTTGTTGTTAATAATAATAATAATAATAATAATAACAACAACAACAACAACAACAATAATAATAGGGTAGCAAACAAAAACACTAAAAGCACTATAAAACATCATAAAAACAGACATTAAAATATAATAAAACAAAACATCTTTAAAAACATATTAAAACATCTTTTTAAAAAGCTTTTTTAAAAAGCTTTTAAAATATCTTAAAAAGCAATTTCATCACAGGCTCAGACTGGAATAAGGTCTCTACTTAAAAGGCTTGTTGACAGAGGAAGGTCTTCAGTAGGCACCAAAAAGATAACAGAGATGGTGCCTGTGTAATATTTAAGTGGAGGGAATTACAAAGTGTTGGTGCCATAACACTAAAGGTCTACTTCCTAGGTTGTGTGGAATGGACCTCCTGATAAGATGGTATCTGCAGGAGGCCCTCACCTGCAGAGTGTAGTGATCGACTGGGTATATAAGAGGTTTTACTTGTGCTAGACTGAACTTTCTATGTTGTTCAATAAATCTGTGGAAAAGGAGGTGCTCATCTAGTTGCCACATTTTATCTATGTGTGCTTCTTAGGAAAAGAAACCTCAGGCACAGCAGCATTCTCCAGTGGGAGGGCACATTGATCATGAGACCAGGGGCAAAATGTTTAGTATTTTTTTAGCACCTCATTCTTCTAGCAGAAAAACCACTTACACTGCAAAAAGGTACCTTAGCCCAAAGCCCTTAATGAATCAGTACAAGAATAGAGCACTGGGTTCCCATTATTATCAGTTAAAAGCAATGACACAGTGTGGAAAAACCATCCAGAACAGAGTCACAGAGCTTATCATGATTGCTTCCTGATGGGAAGCTGGTATAAACACAACAGAACCCAAGGCCAATCAAAGACTTTCTTGGAAGCTCCACCCCCCCTTTGTTGCTGGAGGTATCAAAATAGGAAGTAAACAGCTTAGAAACAGTACTGAGAATCGCTCTGAGGAAGTGCCGTTTCCTTTTAGTGCACTTGCTAAATCTGCCTATCCCACCCCCAATGAAGCCTGCTAAATCTCCAGCAAATCCACCTTTGTAGAAGTGATTTTTCTTTCTTTCACTCCCTGCTCCCAGCCTATGACCCAAAACCATCAATTTATTCCTTTGAAGTGTTAAAATGTAAGTTCCACATTGCATATTGCAGCCCCTTGTGTTTCCTAGGCAGCGCTGTACTGATTTTTTTTTTTTTTAAAGAAACACTTGCTGATCATAGGACACACACCATGGAATGCCCAGATTTGTTCATGCATAAATGCACATTCAGCCATGCATAAACAGTGGGTGTCTCTAACAAGCATGCGTACACATACACAGAAATGCATTTGAGGTCCCTTTAGGTGAATTAGGGCTTGTGTGACAGCTCTATAGTAATGGCCATTGGGGCTACCTTTATCACCATTTGTCCCCAGTCAGTGAGCAGTATCCAGTCTGCATCTGGCTCCAGCCCCAACAAACCTGAGCGGGACTCCCAGCTAGGAATGGAAAGATCTGTCAAGTTTGGGTCTTTGTTTCTTATTTTTCCAATCTTAAATTCAGTTCTCCACATTTCTGCAGCAATTTGCAATTTTTTTCTGAAAAATATCCTCATGAAAATACTCCAGCATTTTAGTATGAATTTCTCCTCATGTACACATTTTTTTGTTTTGACTGATGTACACATTTTTGCAAGCCACTTCTCATCATATAATGCATTTTTGCTAGTTATTTTCATTTATATATTTGTGCACACTTTCCCCTAATATATGCATTGTTGTAAACGTTGTTTGGTTGGCGAACTGCATCACAAAAATTTGAATAAGTGTGAATTTAAGGATGGCTGTGTTTCGGTTCTCATATTGTTACGGAAAGTGCAAATTTGATAGATTCAGCTTAAAATGTGACCTGAATCCAATTTCTCCCTCATCCCTACTCCCAACCCCAGCCAAGGTGCACAATGTGAACTTCCAAAGGAAGGCAGTTCCCATAATGGAACTGAGATGGCCACAGGAGAGTTGGGGGTGGTGTGTGTGTGTGTGTGCATGTGTATGGGACCAGGGGTGTAGTCATCCAGGGACTCAGGGGGTCTTAGACCAGTTACTTTTTTTAGAGCGGGGTCCCAGCAGGGTCCCTATGTCTCCAGCATCCTATGAGCCAATGAGCATGAAAGGAGAGTGTGTTAGCCACTGAGAAGAGTCTTCTAACATGCTACCTGGTCCTTTCCTGCTGATTTGGCACCAATCAGAGTGAAAAGAGATGAGTCAGCCACTGAAAAGACTCTTGTCAGCAGCTAACACTCTGCATTAACAAGAGTCTCATTCTCAACCCAGCATGAAAAAAAGGATAGGAGTGGGCATGGCTGTGACTATCATGAAATGACCCTGCACTTCTGAATTTGCCACTACACTACTATATGGGACAGAGACTGTAGTAAAGGCAGAAGCAGCCAGCTGTCAGAGACGTTTTAGCACTTCCTTCACAAGTACTGTTCCACATACTCCCCCCACCCCTGCCATTGCTGATCCTCCACCTCCCAGTGTGTGTTGAAATGTCTCTCCCCACATATTTATGCTTAAGTTCCTCTTTCCTGTGCCACCCCCAGCAGGTGAGCAGTTATTACTTGCACACTCTCCAATAGTGCGGGTTTCTTGGGTTGTTTGTTTGTTTTAACCATTTTCCACCAATTGATGAGAAAAAGACCTTGAATTTGAAAAATCAAAGGAAAGAGAACATTTCAGTAAATGTCTCATGGGAGAGGTATGGTGCTTTTGTTTCATTTGTGGGATGATGGGAGCTGTAGTCCAACAGTATCTGGAGGGCTACAAGTCTCCTATCCTTCATATATCCCACGGGTTATATTTTTTTCTTTAAACCTTTTCCGCTTGGTCTGTGGCCATGTGCCAATGTCACCCTTGAACTGGTCATCTGAAGGGAATAAGACTTGGTGACATGGATAGAGTGTATAGAACTTGCTACCTACCCCCGCTGTGTAGAACCATTGATGCAAGGTCACACGCACCCACAAATTTAGATGTTTACTGTGATACATTCCTTGCCTTTCTGTTTGACTGGGAGCTATAAACACAACATTCATTTTCTTGAAGAAATGCTATGACAATGCTACATTGTAAAGCACCTGCTTTTTCAGACTCTAGAGATGCACATGACCATATATTAGAAGGCTGCAGCATGAAATTATTGTCTGTTGTGATGTCATCTCTTTTGAAGTTGAGTTCAAGAGTGGGACTTATTCAGATTACACTAAGATTTATGAATAAAGCAACTGCAAAACAATTATTTATTGTTCATGAATGACACAAACGTATGACAAAATTTATTACAGGCAGATCCGCACCTGCCCTAGATACACCAGTTATCTGCTGTACATATCGTTGGCAGACTAAAAATAACAACAGTGAATGCTGATTGTAGTCTCTGGATTGATTTCTGTTCTGGGCATGGGATGAATAAGCAAACATAGGCAATTTCTGCTTTCATTTCCATCTGAATTCTCTGGCATCCCTGGCCATAGGAACGCTGCTGCTGGGAGGCTATTGCTGAAGGGCCGCTTCACCGGGTAAGCCACTCCTGCCCACATGATCCAAATCTTGTTCCTCCAACCACTCCTGCACTGTATACTTTCCAGCCTGGTGTTAACAGACAGTAGCTAGGGGCAGCCCTATTGTTAGTGAAGTGGCTGCCTCAGGCAGCTGATTTGGGGTATGGTGAAAGAGCAGCAAATGTTTAAGTTAACTTACTATTGTACTGTATTTTTACTGCCAGCAGTAGTGTAGTGCCAAATTCAGAAGTGCCGGGTCCCTTCACAATAGTCGCACCATGCTCCCTCACAGCCATGCCTCTTTCCCAGGTTCCCTCTTCTCGCTTGCCCTCCATGCCACCTCAGAGTCCACACTCCGCTACAACAGATGTTCCTAGGAGTCAATTGGCATGAAAGGGAAGGCTGTGGGTTAGCTACTGAGAAAAGTCTTTTCAATAGCTGACTCACTCATCTCCTTTCACTGTGATTGGCTCCAATCAGCATGAAAGGACCAATAACAGTGGCTAACATGCTTCTCTTTCATGCTGATTGGCACAAACATAGGGACCTGGCTGGGACCCTGCTCCCAAAACAGTAATGGCTCTATGACCCCCAGTGGCGTCACTAGGGTTGGTGTCACCCGGTGCGATAACTCATGGTGTCACCCAGGGCCGGCTCCAGGCATGCGGGGGCCTTTGGGCATCAGCTTGCCCTGGCCTCCCAGTGGGTGGGTGGGTGTGCGTGTGTGCACCCCCCCCACCTCTCTTCAGTAGTATTTAGCATTGCCCTTAATTAAGATGGCGGCCGCAGTTTCCCTAAGGGGAATGAAGCCTCCACCACCATCTTTGTTGATGGCACAAGTGCATGCTGCACATGCACATCTCTGCCATCAACTAAGATGGCGGCAGCGGCTTCAGTACAATAGGGAAACTGTGCCACCATCTTAATTAAGGGCAATGGTAAAGACTACTGTAGACAGGTAGGGGGGCCGTGCGGGGGTGCGGGGGATGAGCGGATCATGGAAGGGGAGCGAAGGGCCCCTCAGGGGCTCCTGTAGGTCCGGGGATCTCGGGCCAGTGCCCAACCTGGCTGTCCTTTAAAACCGGCCTTGGTGGTGGGCACTGCCAGCAAAAGGAGAGCTAGGGGCGGCTCTGGGTGTCACCCCCCTCTTGGTGTCACCCGGGTGTGATACGCACCCCCCGCACCTGTGTAGTGACACCCCTGATGACCCCCTACAATCCCAGATGACTACACCCCTGACTGCCAGGCAGGGGAGAGGTGCGTGTGGGATTTTCTGCCTCAGGTGCCAAAACAACTTGGCTTGCCTTGAATTCTATGTACCCTGACCAGGCTGGAGTAGAAAACCATTTGCTGTTCCACCTCAGGAAAACAAAGAATGTCTTGGGCCAGACCTAGCAGTACGTTCTTTTCTCAGCCTAGCAATATTCAAGATCTCTTCAGCTGGTGATGGCAATTTTTAATTGAGATGATTTCACCTTGTCAGTTTCTGTTTGTATGATGAATATTTCTTGTGAATACATCCCCGCAGACACTTTGTGGCCTGCTACAAATTCTGCTACAAAATCAGATGGTACAATTGTTCCTAGATTGTAACATTTCAGAATGCTAAAATCTAACTAAATGGGACCCATCTGAGCTTTGAGGGGGAAATAGGCAAGGGAAAGGAAACTCAACAGAGAAAGACACAAATTTCTTTCTCCATACCTCCCCCCAGCCTTTTTTTTAAAAAAATAACAATCACTACCATTTTTCTCTGAACGTTTCAGTCACAGAAAGGAAGCAACAAAAGCCTTGGTCAAGGCTCAAGAACAACTCAAAGCAGCCTGTTGCCACATTTTTTTCAAAATGGAAGAATCCACCCTTTGTCTGTGTTGAATACATAAAGACAGTATTTGCTTTTGTTCCTCGCTCCAGCCGCAATTGCCAATAACATAAAAAAACCAAATGAAAGGCAGGAATCTTTTATGGACAAAGACTGCATATATGCAGTCTCTGAGAGACGTCATAACAATTTTATGATGTGGCTAAAGAGAATCCCTGGCTTGTTTTGGTTAGGATGCAGAAATTCCTTGCATAACACAGTGATTATCCAACTTGGCAAAGAATTACTCAACACAAACCCCAACCCACATGTGTGAGAAATAAGCATTCCATGGCACCTTCACATCATTAATTGTTTTCTTTTCTTTCCATACTGGACAGCATTAACCCCTTCAAATTTCCAAATTAAAGTGCTTTACACACAAAAGAGGTTGCATACCCATGTTTCTTCTTTGAAAAGGAGACAACTTAAAATGTACATGTTTTCAAGTGTATGGTAAACCCCACATTTCACTGATTATCTTAAAAGGAGACCCTGTTCAAGGCCCTTCCTTGGAACACAGGAGAACCTTCATGGTTGTGGCCCTGCTGCTACAAGGTGAGCAGAGCCTTCTTGGTTATGGTCCTGCTGCTGCAAGGTGAGCAGGGTCATCTGTGTATGACCTTCAGGCTTGAAGAAAACATGGTAAGACTCATATTTAGACTGGCTTTCAAACACTGGTGGTTTTGATACTAGCAATTTTTTATCTTTATGATTTGATATTCTTTAAATTGGAATATTAGATGGGGTTGTATTCTGACAACGAGTGCAAAGAAGATCTTGGATAATTGCCCTCCCCAAGCAACCTTTATGCCCCATCCTGCGCCAATCCAGAAGGTCCCTTCTGGGGGTTTTCAGGAGTGCACAAGGTGGCATGAAATATCCTTTTCACATGTTTCCTTCAGCTCATGATTCTCAGGATCTATCCCACAATTGATATCTCACCTTTCGCCATGGAACAGCCTCAAGGCAGCCTACAGCAGTACATACAGTAACAGACAATTCTAAGACAGCAAGATTAAAAAAGAAACACCTGCAAAGAGAAGGCTAAAAGATAAACAGCAGCTAAAAGACAATTACGAGTATCTCAAATGCCTCTAAAAGACTTGGTGAATGAGACAGACTTTTACTTGGCACCTTAAAAATAACAAAGTCGGTTCCAGACAAACATAATTGGGGAAACAGCTTTCAGTGCCAACACTGAGAAGGCTTGTCTCTTTTAGTGGGCCCCTGAGTTCAGAAGGTGGAGGCACCCAAAGAAGGATGTCTGAAGTAGTAATTAATGAGGCAGGTTCATGTAGGAAGGTCAGGTTTGGGCCATGGGAAGCAGTCTGAGGTGAATCAAGAGCCAGAAACCATGAATCAGGCCAGTGGTCAGAACCAATGAGCAAGGCAGGACCAACGACACAACAACCAGGATCAAGGAACCAGCCAAGAGTTAGGACTGAAGAGCAAGTGAATGCTTTATTGAATTTGCAGATGACACAAAATTAGGAGCAATAGCTAATATCTTGGAAGACAGAAAAAAACCCAAAGTGATCTTGATAGGCTGGAGCACTGGGCTGAAACCAACAGAACAAAATTTGTATAAGTACAAAGTTCTACATTTAGGAAAAAGAAACTAAGTGCCCAGATATAAGATGGAGAATTGGTTCTGCAATACTACATGTGAGAAGGATTGGGATTGTTGTTCCCAACAATCTTGGGATTGTTGTTGATCACAAGCTGAATATGAGCCAACAGTGTGATGTGGCTGCAAAAAAGGCAAATGCTATATTAGGCTGCATTAACAGAAGTATAGTTTCCAAATTGCGTGAAGTACTAGTTCCCCTCTATTCGGCATTGGTTAAGCCTCATTTGAGTACTGTGTCCAGTTCTGGACACCACATTTTAAGAAGGATGCAGACAAACTGGAACGAGTTCAGAGGATGGCAATGAGGATGATCAGGGGACTAGAAACAAAACCCTATGAGAAGAGACTGAAAGGACTGGGCATGTTTAGTCTTGAGAAGAGAAGACTGAGGGGAGATATGATAACACTCTTCAAGGACTTGAAAGGTTGTCACACGGAGGAGGGCCAGGATCTCTTCTCAATCGTCCCAGAGTGCAGGACATGGAATAATGGGCTCAAGTTGCAGGAAGCCAGATTTCACCTGAACATCAGAAAAAACTTCCTAACTGCTAGAGGTGTATGACAATGGAACCAATTTCCTAGGGAGATGGGGGACTCTCCAACACTGGAGGCATTCAAGAGGCAGCTGGACAGCTACCTGTCAGGAATGCTTTAACTTGGATTTCTGTATTGAGCAGGGGGTTGGATTCAATTGCCTTATAGGCTCCTTCCAACTCTACCATTCTATTATTCCTAGTCCAGAAAAGAAGAAGCAGGAACAAGTGAGAACCTAGTCAGAGCTCAGGAAGATCTTGCTCCTCAAACAAGGTGGTGGTGCTCTTGAATGATGATGATGATGAAACTACCACATCTTCTCACAGAAGAAGCCCGGTTACCCAAAGCATTTCTAGAAAAGGAAGCCTTTATACTCCTTTCTGCCCACAAAGATCCAATGGTGAGCCTCAGCGGGCAGAATTAGGTCACATTCACACCATACATTTAAAACACATGGCTTCCCCCTGTAGTTTGTTCAATGTGGTGGGAAATATAACTCTGTGAGCAGTAAGCTACAGTTCCCAGGACTCTTTCGGGATAACAATGTGCCTTAAAGGTATGGTGTAAATGGGAATCACAGAGTAAGCAGGGAAGATTCTCCTGGCAGGAAGAAGGCATTATTGTGCAAAATGCTAGTTATTTAGTTCTATAGTTGTAAATTAGTTGTAGGTTTTTAATTTTGTTGGCATGGAAAGATATGTACAAAGATGTTTGGTTCTTACTTAGTATTTACTTAGCAAGTAAGAGTGAGGAAGGAAAGATGTAAGTAGGAAATAAGAGTTGCCATCTGCCCTGGTTGCTGCTTTAACAGCAGGTTGATCCCAGAAATTAGCAGGCAAAGCATTTCACCGCATAGAGATTGTGCTACCTGTTAATGTTTACAGGTCAAACTTTTATATTGTATAGAAGCAGGAATCAGTAAAAAAAAGTTGACAGCCTTATGTATTGCAGCATTTTCCTTGATTTGGAATTTAATGCCAGGTTGCTGGGCAAAAGAGAATATGTTCAAGAACTGTGCTTTACAAAGGTGGTTCAGTACCAAGTGGAATCAGTAGACCCAAGTGGGAACAAAGAAGAGGAATGGCACCATGGAGCAGCATAGGAATGAATGGGTGTGTACCAAACATATGGAGGGGTTTGCTGTGCTTTTAGTAGTGCTGGAGTTATAGGGCTCTCTACTTAGCGAAATCCATCTGTAATTAGCTTCAGGCGCCAACTGAAGACTTGGTTGTTTCAGCAAGCGTCCTTATGGGCACTATTTCTTATTTTTACACCCTTGTCAAATGACCAATTTTTGTATTTATTGTATTTCTGTTTCTTTAATGTATTCTGCTTGGTTTTATTTGTTATGCTGTTCTGGTTTTAACTGAGACACTGCAATAGATATATTGCATATGGTGTATGTGGGATAGAAATGAAAAAATCGTCACCATCATTATCTCAAGAGCATCCAATGTTGGATTCTAGCAGCTGCTTCTGAATGTTCAATATCATTGAATAGAAGTTTTATCAAGTAATTCCAGGGCAGCCAGGTCCAGGGCCGAAGTATAAAATCAAGTGGATCTAATCGTACTGATTTTATCATGGGTCGGCTACATATACTTTGCCAACAACATATCACCAAAAAAGAGGATTAAATAGAACACAGATCTGCATAAAATGCACAAACTAATTTATATGTATATATGCAAATTTAGAAAAAACATCATTGAAACACAAATGGAGTACATCTCACCATAGCAGAGAAGACTGGCCAGATGACCTGTGTTCCTGCTCAGTCTGTTGTCCAGATGCCAACTGCTGATGGACATCAGGGCCTCTCCTCTCCCTTGCGATGGTTGTCTTTACATTGGACTTTGTAAAGGGCTTCCCTTCAAATAAAGGATGCTCCTCTGTGAAGCAGGAAATATAGCTACCTCATTTCAGCAAGCACTAAACAGATTCCAGCAAACCACTTTAGTCTTAACTACATCAGGGAATGGGACCCTCCAGCCCTCCAGATGTTGGTGGACTTCAGCTCTCATCAGGTCCAGCCAGCACCACTGATTGTCAGGCATGATGACAGCTGAAGTCCACCAACATTTGGGGGGGCAGTGTCCTCATCCCTGAACTAGAACTGGATTTTGCTGAAGCGGTATAGCGGTTGGGAACTCGCAGAAACCCTTGCTGGAAACCAAAGAGAGAAGTAAACGAGGCCTGGCAACTGGAGGGTGCAATTTCATGCTTGAGTTCCTTAGCTCTGCTCTGTGCAAGTAGCTGTACAGCTTTACTGGGTGTCTCCTGGGTTCTCCTGAGAGGTAGGCAGGGCTGAATAACCACTTTTCTTTCTGGCTTTTCAATTTGGCCCATTTGTTTCTGCTCCTGAAGTGTTCAGGAAGGGATGTTCTGCTCCATTTAATACAAACTAGGTGAAAAGAAAAATCAGGCAGGGAAGCTTTAAAAATGGAAAATATCTCTTCACATACAGAGAATGTGTCTTCGCATTGCTACAACTATTGTTCTCCTCTGTGGGTGTGCTTGTATTTAAATTTTCCTGATTCAATGTCATTAGCTGCTGAAGAAGTTGATTTTTTAAAATTAATGGTAGATTTATTATCTGCCGGCATGATGTGAGGGTTAAGGTATTGAGTTTAGACCTGGGAAACCAAGTTAAGAAGCTCACTGGGTGGCCTTGGGCAAATCACTCGGTCTCTCTCTCAGCTGAACCTACTTCACAGAGTTGTCATCAGGCTCAAATGCCACCCTGAACTTCTTGAAGGAGGGTGGGGTGGAAACACAACTGTAATAAACAGCATGTGCTGAGCTAGAGGCCCCAGACTGGTGGTTGCTTGTGTTGACAGTAGGGTTGCCAGGTTCATGGCCTGAGACTGATCCTGAATCTTTAGGAGAAGAGAAAGTCAGCCAAGTGCAGGTGTTCTTGCAACACTGTAATGCGAAAAACCACAAGGTAGAATTCTCCCTTCCCCCTGCACAATTTTTAAAGATACAGAAGACCTCTTGGAGGCCGGGCCTGGCAACCAAGAGATCTTTTGTATCTTCAAAAGTTGTGCAGGGGGAAGGGAGAATTCCACCTTGTGGTTTTTCCCATTACAGAATTGCAAGAACACCTGCACTTTGGCTGACTTTCTCTTATCCTAAAGGTACAGGATCAGTCCCAGGCCATGAACCTGGCAACCCTAGTTGACAGGTGTCTATAGTCAGGGCTGCATACTCTGTATGGAGGGGAGAAAATAGCCAAAAGATTCTGTCTCAAGGGAAGCTGAAGTCTGCCAGCTGTAGAAATTGAGTAAATGAACATCATTTGTTTATTTTCCATAATTGTTTCTTTAATGAATGAAGAGGGGCTAAGATATCTTCTGATCTTGCATTCTGCTAGGCATCAACCAAACACTTTCAAATTCACCTTCATAAAAGCAGAGAGAGCTACACCATGGAAACACTTGCATAATTATTTTGCATTTGGAACTGTTATGTTTTTAAAAAGGTATCCCCTGAACCAGAAGTTCAACATTATTTGTTTGTTTCTGGAATGTTATTAGCCACTGTTGCAACCAACAAGGCAAACAAACAAAAAAGTCAGCCAGAAGACACAAGGGCAGAACAATCTTATTGAGGTCAAGGGGTGGGGAGATTCCTTGATAGGCAAACCACCAATTTGTAAGCCCTGCCAGCTTGCGCCGGTCAGGATAGAAGGAAGGGAGTGGTTTGTTACTCTTTTTCCTGCTGTGGATGGGTGCTTCCTAATTTTCCTCCCATCAACTGCAATGAGGAAGAAACTGAAGGGCCAGAATATTATTTTTCATCCAGTGTGAAATCCTATTAGGGGAACAGGAGGTTTTGGATCCTACAAATCCAAGTTCTCCTCCAATCTTCCCCAACATGCCCTTTCTCAGCCCCTATCACTGTGCAGCTCCAATGGCAGAAGAGGAATGGCAAGTTGTCTATAGCTATAGTGAGGAGGTCTGTGACCCTGGATCTCCTTCTTTGACTACAGACCTCCATCCAACCATAGAGAGAGAGTTCCGCAGCATCTTACAGCCCTTCAACCAAACTCCTAGGGACCATAGGATTGCTCCATAAAACAGTCATACATTGAAACAGTCAAGCCATGAAAGACACAATAACTGGAAACGCTCCTTTTAAAAAACAAAATGTTGATGGTCTTTCACTTTTCTTTTTCAATTACAATTCATCCCGCATCAGTGATAAACTGATAAGAAAACAAATTTCCTTTAGGTTTCTAAGTAGTAATCTCAAACTCATGGTCTTCATGTCACTCTAAAGCTATTGCCTTGGGCAAGCTGAGAAAACTGAGCAGGAAAGTTCTCCAAACAAGCATTGATTACACCAAAAATTAAACTGAAACTATTATAGCAGCTGGTGCCATCTAGCTGCCACATAAGCAATTGGTTATATTTAAGCAGAGAAAGATTATGACAGAAAGACAGTAACATTCTTATTAGATACAGAAATGTATATTGTAATGTGCTAATATTGTAATGTTTGTAGTGAAGATGGCAGCAGTGTAGACTCTGGCAGTGAGTGGCTGACCTGTCATGATGTCCTACTAACTGTTGAAAGACTGATGCTCTGAATAACAGAATGTTCACAAACAGGTGATTTTCTGTGACGGAAGTGAACAGTCAGTTTGGTTGGACAAAGAAAGGATGGTAGGGACTGGAGGAGCTGTGTTGACATCTAGGTAATATGGACAGGTAAGACTTAGAAAGTTGATGAGGCCAAGAATCATTGGAGCATTGAAAAGACCAAGAATCAGTGTGTTGATTAAAGCAATGGAACAAAGTAGAAAACAGAAATGCAGAAGCATGGGCCTGAGTGAATGTGATGGGATGTTTACCTGTAGAAAAGCAAGATGAAGGAGAAAGTGAGACTGGGAATAAACAAAATATAAGGCTGTGTGCCACTGACTGAATGGAGGTAGACATGCGGAGGAGCCTTGGAGACTGTGGGCAAGGGAAAAAAAGAGTGATTGCATTTATATAGTTCTTCAGACCTTGAATTCTGCCATGTGTGGTTTCTGTTGTTATCGCAGTATTCAGACTGGGCAGCCATAAGGAAATGAGAATGCCAAAGTATTAGACAACAAATTCACAACTAAAATGGCTGGATTGGCAAAACTGCAATATACAAGTAGCCAAAATACCAGGGAGAAATTAAGCTGGCACCAGTACATTCATTCGTTTCAGTCATTAACTAATTGACCTCACTGTCACCCGTGGTCATTTCTTGTTCTTACTCATGCATCCTAAGCCCAACATGTAAGCAACAGTGGCAGTTTTTCTTGTCTGATCTAGTCCAAATGTCCACCACCATACAGGCAGTACATGCAGGGGAAATGTGCTGATGTTTATAGCACAGCACAGCATTTACTAGTAGCTCCCAGGTGGACAATGTGGCTCGGCCGAGTGGGTGGAAAATTAACATAGGAATGTCTGAAAATTCCAGGCATTGCTGACATTCATATCTGTCTCCATCCTTAACACCAGAATGTAGACTGGCCAAGGCACGGCTTAGAAATGTGTCAGAAAACAGAGAGATGTGAGAAAAAGCCCTGTTAGAAATGTTTCACTTTGGGCTCATCCAGAAGGGTCAGGGTTGAGACTCACAGAGTGGAGATCAGTAACGCTGTTTCAGATTTAACATATATTGAAGTAAAAGTTCTCAATGTATGTATTGTTTTGTGTGGCCCCACCCCCTGTGGAGGAAAGAGTACCGAAGGCTGCAATCCTAACAATGTCTCCTCAGAAGTCCCACTGAATTCAATAAGGCTTATTCCCAAGTAAGTGAGGTTATAACTACAGCCTTGTTTATGATTTGTATTTTATGTATTGCAGTTATTTTATTTTATGCCACCTTAAGTACACATAAGTGTAAAACGCTGGGAAAGATATTACTGAAATTACTAATATTGGTGATTTTTGGTAATTACAGGCCATGATTAGGGTTGAACTGCCATGCCTCAGAGAAGAATATTTAGAGAAATTATCTGGCAATATCCTTTTTCAAGCTGTTGGAGAATTCCAGGTTTCCCTGGAGAATATTTGACAGAACAACCCTTCCAACTTCACTACCCACACACAGAGTCAGGATCCAGTCAGATATATTTTAATATTGTTGAAGGAAGCAATGGGCTTGGCCCCCTCCTCCATCCAGTCCTCCTCTCTTCATCCAACAATATGAACTCACTATAGAGTTTCATTCAATGTGGATAAGAAAGCCAAAATTTCTCTCTTTTCTGAGTTTTCTCCCTGCCCAAAATGTCAGAGAATTCTACCTCTCTGCAGAGAATATTTGGCAAATGCCCCCTCTTCCAGATTTTTCCACTTATAAATAGCACGGGGAAATTTGGGAGGCTACTTTTCAGTGAGCCCTAGCCACCATAAAGCACAACATTAAATGTGCTTAAGCTCATTCAGATCAGTAGTCTAAAGAGCACCCTTAGCTGTGTACTAGATTTTGAGCTAAGGGCTTTTGTAACATCTGTTATGTATAAATACAGAAGTAGAGAGTAGGTAGGCACATAAGCATGTAGCGCTAGCCCCATAGAAGCATTAGTGCGAAAGCAATAAAAGACCCCAAGACCACTTCTGTCAGCTTCCTCCAAAAATTCCCTGTGTATTTGTGGGCTCCTGCTGGGAAGAAGGGCAGGATATAAATAAAATAATAAATAGATAAATAAATAATTTCATCCATGGGCACTTCCATACTGTCATGATTTTGGGGTGAGATACAATCATATACCAACAAATTTAGGTTGCACAATTCAAGTTGATTTGGAGCTCTTGCACAACACTCCTGCTCTCCCTGCCCCCTCCCAAAAAGGAAACCCTTTTGCAATAAGGAAACTAATAGGGAAATGAACTGGAAAATGTGGGATAATATTTGCTTGGTGCAAGGTTGCCTAATCTCTCCACAAACCAATCAGAACGAATGCTCAATAAATATGTATTTAATGAGCCAATGTGGCATAGTGGTTAGAGTGTTGGATTGGGATCTGAGAGACCAGGATTCAAATCTGCACTTGGCCATGACGCTCACTGGGTGATCTTGAGCTAGTCACTGTCTCTCAGCCTAACCTACCTCACAGGGTTGTTGTGAGGATAAAATTGGGAGGGGGAGAACCATGTTTGTGAGACATCTTGAGTTCCTGTGAGGAAAGGTGGGATATCAATGTAAAAATAAAATAAAATAAAAATAGGTCACCTGGAAACAAACTATGATTCCCTCCAGCTTTCTTTGCGTGTTTCTTTGGCGTGTTTCAGAATTCTCCGCAGTCCAAGCCTTGTTTACTACACTTAGCAACTTTCCATGTTGTTAGTGTAGGCACAGGAGTCACACACAGGTTGCTGTACTCCCCCTATGGAACTCCATTCACCTGAGTGCCACCCTTTCCATTGCTTACAGGATTATTCCCAAGGTGGAAGAGACATTGAGTGAAGATGCCCTGATTTTGCCAGGGTGACTGACTCACTCTCAACCTCCGATTCTTTCCTTGAATATAAAACTTACTGGAGATTGTTCAGGGACTGTTATCCTGGAATAATATAATCATGTAATCCTGTTCTGTGCAACTCAGGTTTAAAGCTCTGCCAACTTATTATGTGCACTACACAGCTCTAGGCAAGTTGCTCTCTCCTCTTGCCTCCAGCCTACTTCACAAACTTATTTGGGGGATGAACACTATTAGCAAGGGGAAAGTGAGTCTGGCCCAGCCATTGTCCAAAGCACACTGGGACACTCTTTCTCCTCCATTGCTCTGCAGCAATGGCATGGCTTACCCTATGGTTGCAGAGGCAAACACAACAGTCACTAATCAGATGAAAAACAGCTGGGGCAGGGCCGGTCTTACCATTGGGCAGGGTGAGGCAACCAACGAGAGGGGGGGAGCAGCAGTGACCGCTTCCTGGCCATTTCTCCTCTGTTGGGAGACAGAGCTGTGTGTGCCAGACCGCTTGCCCTGTGCCCCGTAAGTAGCCTGCTACTCTCAAGTGTGGTGGAGGGTCCCCTCCTGTCACCAGCATTGAAGTAACATTCAACTGCTAGTCCAGTTGGCTTCTGTATATGGAAGGGGGTGGGTTGGCAGACACCATCTTGTGCTTCACTTCAGGCAGCAAAATGTCTTGGGCCAGCCCTGGGTGAGAGATTGTATACCCTTCCTCCCAAAAACAGAGCTATCAATAAGGGAATTCCTGTTTTATATAATCTTTAAATATTTTTGTATGTTGCTCAGAATCTTTGAGATGGAGCAGGATAAGAATGAAATGTAATGAATAAAAAGGTAACATTATATTGAAACCACACTGAGAGAGGAATGGGGAAAAGATCTGAATGAATGATAGCAAAGAATAAAAGGCTCCAACCCCCAAAAGACCACATTTAATTACAAGAGAAAGAGAGAGAGAGAGAGAGAGAGAGAAAACACCAACCGGGTGGCAACCTTATTTGTTCAGTAGAAATAGCTACAAAGAAGCAATAAATGGCTTTACTTCCTTTCTTGTGGCAGAGTCAGAAATGGATTTCAAAGCATTGGGGGGGGAATGTCAAAGTGCAGGAAGTAACAGAAAACAAGCTATAACAAGTTGCACCACCAGTCTGGACTCTGGGTTCACTTTAGGCACTCAAAGTGCTGGTGTTTCTCAAAAGTTACTTGAAGTAGCCAAACTTCCTGGATTTATAAAACTGGGCAGAATATTTTATGGGAGTAGGGTTCCACATTACTAGCATTTCCTTTCCTTATTACCAGACAACCACAAGGCAATCATGTCTTATTTGCTACCACCTCTAAAGCCTGGGCAGAGGAAAGGTATCATTACTGCAGACACAGGTAGCACTTGAATCATTAAGGCTTTGATCCAAAGTACATTTGGGTTGGCATCAAGAGCCATGAGAACCAATAGGAGATACTTCCAAGTCAGTGTGTTTATTGTGGAGTTGCATAGTTCTAATGGGACTATGATATCTCAATAAAGCTGGTTATGTCTTTATAAGGTTCCTAGTCGCCATGAAATATGGTGGGATGATGGGTCATTTTTGTAAAGAATTTAGGCTTACAGCTCTCAAATATTATTTAGTTGATTTATTAGATTTATATACCACCTTTCTTCCATGGAACTGAAGGTGGTATCCATTGGTTTTTCAGGTATTTTCCAATCCAGGTACTGAGAAAGCCTAGACCTCTTTTGCTTCAACAAATCTATCAGAAATGGAAACAGTGCCTTTATTACATGTTACCTATTTGCCAATGGTGTTTCTCTGCCACACAATAACAGAGGTTCTTTGAGCAGTGTACATTTAAAGAGTTAAAATATAGTAAGAACCATTTTAAAATGCAATATAAAACACAGCACAGCAGAAATGAAGCAATAAAATAAATATTAACAGCTTTGCCTCTGTCAGGTTTGCTATTTCATTTCCAGAGGGCTGATGTGAGAACAAGCAACAATGCACCTGACTACCTGTCAATTGTTGGCACTTGACTCTGACAATGGCTTACAAGGGCATAGTGTCTAAACTGCATGATGCACTATTTGGTATCACCACCACCAGCCTTTTGGAAATTAAAACCCAGGGGCACTAGGACCTGGGAAACACTGGAGTGCTGTGCAACGCAGGATACCCTTTTAAAGATACAAAGGACCTCTTGGTTGCCAGGCCCGGCCTCCAAGAGCTCTTCTGTATCTTTAAAAGTTGTGCAGGGGGAAGGCAGAATTCCACCTTGTGGTTTTTCTCATTACAGTGTTGCAAGAACACCTGCACTTGACTGACTTTCTCTTCTCCTAAAGATACAGGATCAGTCTCAGGCCAGAAACCTGGCAACCCTATGCGGATAGGTCTTTTTTGTGGTTCAGCAAGAAGAATACAATAATAGCTTCCAGAAGACTCTTATCAGCAAACACACTCCCCTTTCATGTTGATTGGTCCGTAGGACCCTGGGGAAATAGGGACCCTGCTGGGACCCTGTTCCCAAAAAAGTAAGGGTTATATGACCCCCCTTGCCCCCAGCTGACTTCACCCCTGTTTAAGCCCTCCAGAGTGCAACCCCCTCCAGAACAGGCTACAAACCACCAACTAAGATTATCTCCCTCTTGTCTGGATGTTAAGCAGACATTTTCTGAAAGACATGTACCATAATTTGGAACCCATTTTGATACTGCTTGAGGTATTCTTGGTGGGTTTGAGCATTTCTTGTTATTAACTCGCAGAGAGAGCCGTTATGGTATAGTGCAGCCTTTCCCAACCTTTGGGTCCCCAGATGCTGCTGGACTACAGTTCCCATAATTCCTGACCGTTGGCCATGCTGACTGGGACTGATGGGAGTTGTAGTCCAGCAACATCTGAGGACCCAAAAGTTGGGAAAGGCTGGTACAATTGAACAAAATTTCCAACTTGGACTGTAGACACTTTGGGAAGGGTTGTGGTTCAGTGGTAGAGCACATGCTTTGCATACAAATGGTCGTAGGTTCAATCCCTGGCATCTCTAGGTAGGGCTAAAAAAGAAACCCTGGAGAGCCATTGCCAGTCAGTGTAGACAGTACTGAGCCTGATGGACCAATGGTCTGACTTGGCTGTAAGACAGCTTTCTATGTTCTTAAATTCCTGTTCAGTGATAGAGTTCACTGGGTGACCATTCGCCATTTCTTAGCATTTTATTTATTTATTTATTGCATTTGTATACCGCCCCATAGCCGAAGCTCTGTGGGAGGTTTACAACAATTAAAAACATTTAAAACAAATATACAAATTTAAAAACACATTTTTAAAAAACAATTTAAAAGCACATGCTAAAATGCCTAGGAGAAGAGGAAAGTCTTGACCTGGCATCGAAAAGATGACAGTGTTGGTGCCAGGTGCACCTCATCATGGAGATTATTCCATAATTTGGGGGCCACCACTGAGAAGGCCCTCTCTCTTGTTGCCAGACTCCCAGCTTCCCTCGCAGTAGGCACCTGGAGGAGGGCCTTGGATGTTGAGCGTAGTGTACAGGTAGGTTCGTGTCAGGAGAGGCGTTCCATCAGGTATTGTGGTCCCAAGCCATGTAAGGATTTATAGGTTAAAACCAGCACCTTGAATCGAGCTTGGAAACATACAGGCAGCCAATGCAAGCAGGCCGGAATCGGTTTTATATGTTCGAACTCTCTGGTCCCTGTTACCAATCTGGCCGCTGCATTTTGCACAAGCTGCAGCTTCCAAACCATCTTCAAAGGCAGCCCCACATAGAGTGCATTGCAGTAATCTAACTTTGAGGTTACTAGAGCATGGACAACTGAAGCCAGGTTATCCCTGTCCAGAATAAAGCACTGCTCAGGGTTACTCTGTGGGTAAAACCAATGTATGCTGCCCTAAGCTCCTTACAGAAAGGGTCTAATACGAATGTGACTGTGCCTCCCATAGTCATTAAATGCCACCATTCAAACCGTTTATTTGGTGGCACAGCAAGTCATAGGACATGCTCACACAATCTGAATCCCGTGCATCCAGTGAGTGCTTTGACCACAGCACAGCTCATCACAGCAGAAGTGGAGAGGGACCCTGGCTCTATGGCAGTCTGGCAGAGCACATGCTTTGCAAGCAGAAAAGCCCAGTCCTCAGCATCTCCAGGTACCATGATCTCAGGTAGCTGGTGATAGGAAAGAATCTCTGCCTGAGATCCTGCACAGCCACTGCCAGTCAGACAAAACAATAACAGACCAGTTGGCCAAATAGTCTGAGATGGCACAAGGCAACTTCATATGTTAGCCATGTACAGGTTTTGCAGCTGCTTTCCTCATAGCTACCATATACCCAATGACACTGTAAACAGACCCTAAAATCAGTAGCAAATGGCTCTGGTCAGCTGCGTTGCTGCTGCTTACTGGGAGGTAGAGAGTGAGGGATGAGGTGGTTAGGTTGGTGAGGTGCAAATGCAGCAGCGGGAACACCGAATTGTCTCTGACAGTGTGCTTGCACAATGACAACCTCACTGTCATGTCGCACCCTCCCCCACCACAGCCCAGTACGCAGCAGCAACACAACCATCCGAAGGTCAGGTGAGTGGTGCCACACCGTCACATTGTCCTCTACTGCTTAAAATTAAAACACGTGCATATAAGTGATGATGTAGACTGCCACCTGAACAAGCATGGCACCAAAGAAACATTTCATTGGGCAGTTAGCTCCTATCTCCTGCAACCTTGAGGATCTCTTAATTAATATCGGAGATTTCAAGTTCATGGGTAAAAGAGAATTAACATTTTAGTGTTGCTTCAGCAATCTGTTTGGCAGCAGAGAATGTCTTCAAATGAGTCACTGTCTTTGCTTCTATTCCCTTCAAATAAATTATTCACTTTAACATATTCATAAAGCCTGTAATTATTCTTTAAAAGGTTGCCCTCAAGTGACTTCCACAAGGGTTCAAAGCTGTTTGGAGAGATGAGACAGACAGAGAGAGAGAGAGAGAGAGAGAGAGGCTCAGTCTGCATTCCAAGCCACTCTCCCTTGGTTTCAAAGGGCAATCTTTCTTTTTGAAGTGGAGAATATGCAATTGGCTATCTGTTCTTGTCAAGCTTCATATTAAACGTCTTCCCTGCAGTGGATTGATCGTCCAGGTCTCCCCTTTGGAAACACATCAGCCTAATGTATTTTTCATTGGTTTGTGTTACCAAGAATCTGTTTCACATCACTACTGTTTAAAATTGCACTGGCATTTTTATTGCAGGCTCTTCTTCAAATTGCTGTCAGCAAAACTAAAAGTGTTTACCACTGTGCCATGAAGCATCTATTAAACTTTGCTCTGAGAGAGAGACTCTGACAGCACCAATCAGCTAAAGAATGGGCCCATCAGAGATGAATAGTGTTGCTTTTCTCCCTGTGGTTGCAGCACATAACCACGTAGGCTTCAAGAGAACATTGCGGCATATGTTATTTCCAGTTTGTAGAAGCATACTAAAGAAAATACTATTTTCTCTCTCCTTAAGTTCTACACAAAAAGAAAATTAATTAGGGATGCTCTAACACCACATTAAATAAGAGTGTTTTCTCTGTCCTCAAATGACTCCCAAGAAACCTGAACAGTACCTGTGTTAGTTTTGACCTATAACATCTTAAGTGGCCAGGCCATTCCATGCTAATCTAGAAATTGTTTCCCCTTATCTTCCCATCATAATCTTGAAGATCAGCCAAGAATGGAATGGAATGCACCCCTCCATGTCTCCATAGAATGGGGGGGGAGGATTCTCTCTCGCTACCCCAGAAGCTGGCTTTCAGAACATTTGGTTTCCAGAGACTGTTGAGGCTTGGATGTTTCCCAAGGATATCACCCCAGAATTATGCTTTATTATAGTACAACCAGATGCAAAGGAGAACAGGACAGCGTGTTTAATACTGGTATAGAAAGAGTTTTAATAGCTGCATCACACTCCACCCGAGAGAACTCTTTTGGTTCTTCTGTCACAGAAATAGGATGCCCACATTCAAAGGAGGACCAGTCCTCTGTAACTTTAATGGATATCTAAAACAGGGATAGCCAAAATTTCCTCTTCTGAACAGCTATTAAAGCTGCAGAGGCCCAGTTTTCCTTTCGGTGTAGTCATCCTGTTTTTATGGGTCCCTACAGACTGCTGTTTTATTCTACAACCTGTTCTTAACACAATGATAGTGTGCTAGTGGTGGGTTTACTCTACTTTAGTTTGTTCTGCGATGCTTTCCCCAATGCTGCCACATTATTGCTGTCCAGAAGGGCTACAGTACAACAAAAGAGGAGTAAAATAAACCAGAATGCATGTGGCATAAGAAGTTATGGGATTTCAGCAGGAAGTTACAGAATATGCACTGATTGGAAATGAAACAGTGTGACCACCTCAAACCTTTTGCAGGTGCAAACAGTTTTGAGAGTGGGATTGCGTATGACCACTGTGGTAGCATCATGAGCCCAAATTATCATGAATGTGCTATAAAAAGGGCATCAGATAAAATCACCCTGGGAAGGGGTGAAGAGTAGTCTGATCTCTGTTAATATTCGCATGAATGTATAATTCAGGAATAGAGCCACATCCTCCTATTTAAAGGTGAAGCCATGTTTTCTTCTCTCACCTCACTTTAATGCCTGAGGACTCCTGAGAGCTGCTATAAATCACTCCACATGACAAGTTGATGCTATGAAATAAATGGGGAATTTCTTACTATATCATTGCAATTTGATTTAAAAAAAGATCTTAGTTATCTTATCCTATCTATCCTATCTTATATCCAGTAGCGCAGAGGCAAATTCAGAAGTGTTGGGTCCTTTCATGATAGTTACATCCACGCCCCCTCCCATCCCCCCTTTTTTGTTGCTGGGTTGAGAGTTAAGAACATAAGAACATAAGAAGAGCCTGCTGGATCAGGCCAGTGGCCTATCTAGTCCAGCATCCTGTTCTCACAGTGGCCAACCAGGTGCCTGGGGGAAACCCGCAAGCAGGACCTGAGTGCAAGAACACTCTCCCCTCCTGAGGCTTCCGGCAACTGGTTTTCAGAAGCATGCTGCCTCTGACTAGGGTGGCACAGCACAGCCATCACGGCTAGTAGCCATTGATAGCCCTGTCCTCCATGAATTTGTCTAATCTTCTTTTAAAGCCATCCAAGCTGGTGGCCATTACTGCATCTTGTGGGAGCAAATTCCATAGTTTAACTATGCGCTGAGTAAAGAAGTACTTCCTTTTGTCTGTCCTGAATCTTCCAACATTCAGCTTCTTTGAATGTCCACGAGTTCTAGTATTATGAGAGAGGGAGAAGAGCTTTTCTCTATCCACTTTCTCAATGCCATGCATAATTTTATACACTTCTATCATGTCTCCTCTGTTCCGCCTTTTCTCTAAACTAAAAAGCCCCAAATGCTGCAACCTTTCCTCATAAGGGAGTAGCTCCATCCCCTTGATCATTCTGGTTGCCCTCTTCTGAACCTTTTCCAACTCTATAATATCCTTTTTGAGATGAGGCGACCAGAAATGTACACAGTATTCCAAATGCGGCCGCACCATAGATTTATACAATGGCATTATGATATCGGCTGTTTTATTTTCAATACCTTTCCTAATTATCCCTAGCATGGAATTTGCCTTTTTCACAGCTGCCGCACACTGGGTCGACATTTTCATCGTGCTGTCCACTACAACCCCGAGGTCTCTCTCCTGGTCAGTCACCACCAGTTCAGACCCCATGAGTGTATATGTGAAATTAAGGTTTTTTGCTCCAATATGCATAATTTTACACTTGTTTATATTGAATTGCATTTGCCATTTTTCCACCCATTCACTCAGTTTGGAGAGGTCTTTTTGGAGCTCTTCACAATCCCTTTTTGTTTTAACAACCCTGAACAATTTAGTGTCGTCAGCAAACTTGGCCACTTCACTGCTCACTCCTAATTCTAGGTCATTAACGAACAAGTTGAAAAGTACGGGTTGATTCTTTTCCTACAACAACAGATGTCCCTAGCAGCCAATCAGCATGAAAGGGAAGAGTGTTAGCTACTAAGAAGAGTCTTCTCAATGGCTGACTCACGTTCACTCTGATTGGCGCCAATCAGCAGAAAAGGCTAACAAAGCATGTTAGAAAATACTTCTCAGTGGCTAACACACTCCCCTTTCATGATGATTGGCTCATAGGATGCTGGAAACATAGGGATCCTGCTGGGACCCTACTTCCCCAAAAGTAAGGGATCTAAGACCCCCCACTGAGTCCCTGGACACCTACACCCTTGCTTATATCTTATAGTTGCAACATAGAGCTATTTGCAGCATCCTCCACAAGGTGGTTTTGACATACAAAAAGGCTCCCAGGGAGAACAGTACGGGAGTTAGATCAGGTTAAGCATGTGTTCATGCAAACATGGCCTGTATAGCTTGAGAAGGTCAATGGATTTTAGCCTTGGCTTCCCGGCTGAAAATCGGGAATCACAGTGACCTACCCTCAGATCTCTTCATCTTAAGTGGTAAAATTCTTTGCATGCTACAGATACAGCCTTATGCAGTCTTTTGCCTTTGGATGCAATCCCATGCAGCTCGATGGGTTTTCCTTTTGAGTAAGCTTGCATCTGATTGTGCTGCCCAAGTAACTATAAATTCACTAATACACAAAAAACCTTAAAAATCAGCCAGGCATTTTTTTAACTTTTAAACTGCAGAAGATGAAGGTCAGACTATGGGACAAGGTCAGTAATAGGATCACAGGTACTCTGTGAACATGTGAGTGTTAGGTGACATTTTTATTCTCCTGCTTATTATTCTCAGTGTAAGCTTTTTGGAGAAGATGAGGCTGTTTCTTCCTTTGTTTTGAGACAAGCACATGGAACGTCTCACTGTCTGGCGGTAAATGATGAGGGCTTGGCATAAACTGACTTAACTGTGCTCACAAACATCTCTAGAAGGAATCATTTTGGCCAAGAACTGACAGGTGACACAGATTTCAAATGGTAGAATTTTAAAAAGCATGTTTAAGGTTCTCAAGAAGAAAGATACTTATTTAAAGTTTTTTCCTTTCTCCTTTATGCCATTGCAGCATCAACCAGAGAATTAGTGATTTATATCCTTGACCTTGAGGGCTAAACTAGATGTGACATTTGTCAAGTCCAAGCTTTGAATGGATTTTTTTAAAAAAAACATGCAGCTGGTGTTGGAACATGGAAGAGCCTGATCAGGACTGTGGTGGAGGGGAGGGGGGCTTTAACCCTTTGCTACCACTGTGCTCCTGATTAGAATTGAACACACATAACCAGTTTCTATTTGCAATGGGAGAAAAGCTCCCATTAGCACCATTGGGAGCTGTCCTCTCTTTGCAAATAGTGAGCTGTCCTCCCCTTGCAAATAATAAACAAAAAAAATTCCAATTAGGACTATGGCAAGGCTAAAGGGTTAAGAAACCTCCTTCCCCATTCCATGGTCCCAGCCCTGCTCTGATGTTAAGATAAATAGCCATGCAAGGTCAAATCATGTGACAACTGTCACATCTTTTTAGAGAAGATGAAGTCTTTCTTCCTTTGGCCTCTATGAGCTATATATTATACAGCCATGAGAGTGGCTGTATACTATAGCCAGCATGGATTTTTCACCTTCCGCAATGTTAAATTGAAAATACCCCCCATGCCATTCTGATGCTTCCCATCCCGAGTGCGTGAAAAATCTGCTTGGCCAGAAACAATAGTGTGACTAAAGAAAGGTGTACAATGCAGGCAGCAATGCCACCATCTTACCATCTTTAATTCTCCCCAAAACTTTGTCTGTTTCCATCCAAACATATCCTCATGCTGCTGCTGGACTTTATATGAGAACGTGTAAAAGAACAAGAGGGGAAATATTTGCTTAGTCTAATATCTGTGGAAGGCGTGTCTGGGGCCTCCAAATTCAGATGCTTGGCATTCCTTTCAGACTGTAAGAAACAATAGTGGCTAATGGCATTTCACAGCCCCACATTACTTTGTCAGGTATTCTGCTGGCTTTTTATGTAGGTTAAGAAAATGAGCATATTTCCCTGCTATATTCTCCATTTCCATACAACAAGTAGATCAAACCATTAAGAAATGGATCAATCTCAAATCCTTTTCTAAGAATTACCTAGATTCTAATTACCCTCAGATAAACTTGACAAGAAAAATGACAATACAATGGTGCTGTACAAAGCAATTCATATTAAAAGCTGAGGAGAATGCAGTGTTTTCAGTCTCTTTCCATCAGCAGGAACAGAGATTTGTGAGTAGATAAGAGCAGGATTGGCACCAGCAGGCAGCCAGGTTGGGCCCTGGCTGAGGGCACCTGTGGTCCAGAGGGGCCCCTGAAAGGGCCCTCCTTAGGGTGAAAGGGTTGAGCTCCTGCTCCGCGATCTGTAGCAGTATCAGGTCATGTGGATTGTGGAGTAGGAGCTCCCAGGCATCCCCAGATACAGGTGGTGTGGGCTTAAATAAACCTGCCTACCTCACCTACCTCTTGTGTTAGTGAGTTAGTGTGCACACCCTATGCGCTGTGCATGCATTCCTGATGTTACCCAAGATAGTGGGGGAGGCATCCCTAAGGGATTAATGTTTTTGCCGCCATCTTGGTTGATGGCGGGTGTCCTGGCTGGAAAGTGTTCCATTGACCTAACAGGCCGGTAGAGTTCATTCTTTGTCCGCTAGCTGCTGCTTTTACCATTTTAATATCTATATTCTGAAAAGAAATATTGATAAATGAAAGGAAATCTCTATAAAAGTGTCATTCTTAATATCAATATTTTAGAGGAAGTTGAAAGTAGCTGTTGAAAATCGCTACATAAAATCCAATCTGCAACAATCGAGAACAAGCAAATGAATGGAAAATTCAGAAGCAAATCCGAATTGGGCAGAATTCTAGTACATCCCTACTAGAGCATGGCCTTTTTCTGGCCTGGCTATAAGGTATGGAAGGGATTTTGTTTTTGTTTTTTTCAGAGGAAATCCAGGAGGGAGTTCGTGAAGGTATTCAGAGAAGAATCATGTGGGGGAATGAGTCAGAGGAGATGGCAGAGTTAGGGATTAAGAGAACTATCCAAAGGAGACAGTGGAAGAGAGAAGAGCAGCCTTTTCCCCTTACACAGCGGCCATCCCACAGTAGCTCCATCACCTGGGCCTAGGGTTGCCATATTGCCCGGTTAGCTGGGTTTTACCCGGATTCTATGCATGCCACCCGGCGCCTGGCTAGCCCTTTAAGTGGCCCGGATTCTCAGCTTTAATTTTTTAAAAAATTAAGTTTCTAGGTGGTCCAGTTCTCGAGATATACATAAAAACGTCAGCCGCCCCACGACTGTTAAATCTTTCTTTAAACAGTACTGTATAGCACTTCGTAGCTTTAACCCCGCCCGTTCAGGATTGCAGCCAATCAGGGATTGTGTTTCAGTTTCATTGACCTTAGGCAGTGTCTAGAAAACAAAATGGTGGTTTCACCCCGTTTATCTGAAAATCTCATAAATTGGATAAGTATATACATTTCAGTTTTTTTTCCTCTTGTGTGCAGGAGTCAGGTCTTGGGCAGTGTTTTGAAAACCTTCCCAATGCTTGCTTTTTGTAAAAGCAATGCTAATCCCATATGCCCAGAGTAAATCCCATTGAATTCAATAGAACTTACTTTTGAGTAGACATGGTTATGAATGTGCTGAAAATCAATGGGACTTTGGAGTGAATGTAAAAAAGAATTGTGTTTGTGCCCTCCAGTCCTATTGTAAAGCAAGTAGGCAGGGCTTACTTAGGTATTACAGTTTTTATTCTGTAGGAAAGTAATACTGATTTTTTTAAAACTAATACTGATTTTTCTGCAATGACCAACTGGTTTGACAATAAACTATTATATGGGCTGTATGTATTTATACATCTGCAGTGTGTGCGTGTGCGTGTGCGTGTATGGAGTCTTTCCTACACCCCTGTGAGGTAGGGTTGGAAAGCAAGGCAGCTCACAACAAGAAATAAAGCCATTTAAAATCCAATGACCATAAAAACAAGTATAAACAGTTGCAAAACAATGTAAAGTGGCATGATTCGGGATTTTGGGATGTGTGAATGAAGTTGCTTATCACTTGAAGTTGCATTTCTGTCCCTGTTTGAGTAAGCCCCACTGAATACGCTGGGACTTGCTTCTGAATAAATAAACCTAGGTTTGCACTATAAATATCTTTACAGTTTGTGTAAATAATAAATATATTTGATAGTCATGCTTTTATATAAATATTTCTTCATTTATCATATTTTTGGTTGTGAGATGCTTAGTTTTCTGCCTTACTCATAGGAATCTTGTTGTGGTTGGTATGGTATTACATTTAGGAAAGTGTTACTGCCTTTTGTGTTGTTTTTTTCCTATTTGCATTTCACTTATCTTTAACCTCACTCCGTTACAGCCATAGAAGCAACAGCAGCATATGCAAGATAATTAACTCCCATTAGTGATAAGAACAAGAATTTATAATTATTATTTCAATTAAAACAAGAGGCTTATCAATACTTTGAAGAGGACCAGATATTTATTTTCTTTCTGAGCCCAGGACTGGGTCTTTCATGATGCCCGAGGGGGGGGGAGCAGGAGAGTAGTCGATAAGACAGACATCCTGGCATTGGTAATCTAATTAGCAAGGTATGTGTGGGGTTGTTGCACACTTCCAGGCCCAGTTTCATTTTGAGTATGGAGGTGGAACCTGTGTAGATGTGGTTGATCAAAGGGAGAAGAAATTTTGAGTTAAGCAAAGCTCTGCATTTATAAAACCTAAGAAACATACAGATACTTTGAATGTCTGAGTGCCTGCACCAGTGGAATACTGGAGGAACTTGTAAAGCTTGCTGCAACAGTATTTACAACTGAGCATGTGGTGTGAAAGACTCCTTTTCCTAACATTTTGGCTTCTTGTTTTTCTCCACCCACCACATCTTTGAAATGTATCGTATATGGTTAACCGTACTGTTGCCCTGACTTACTTTATGTTTGTTGCTATTTTGTGTTTTTATTATGTTTTTATATTGATTGTGTATTTTTATTGTTTTTATTATATTTGTAAGCTGTGCTGAGCTCTGTTTTTAACAGCAAAGGGGCAGGATATAAATTCTCTTAATCAATCAATAAATACTCCATAGTGTTGGAAACTAGAGTCTAGGCATTTAAGGCTAAAAATGTTGCTTTTAAAAAAAAGATTTCTCACATCTTTCCCCAGTTTTTGGTGGTAATTCCTAGGCACAAAAACAAAACAACTGGACAATCCACGTATTAATATGCAAATATTTGCATAATATGCAAATACTTTACATAATATGCAAATTAACCTGCCCAGATTTGTGGAACTGGAATATGGCAACCCTACCTGGGCCTGACAGAGACTGAAGCCTACAGCCACATTCCAGCCCGGGACTGTAAAACACCAGGCAGGCCAGAGAGACCCCCGACTCACCTGTAAATATCTAAGGTTTCCTTTAGAACCTACATCAGTATGTGTGTGTGTTTTTAAATTTAGCATCAGGCATGCAAGTCGTGATTTTCATCTGGACGTTTTCATGGGGAGGGGACATCTAACTCCTCCCTCCCAGTAGGGATTCATTTGATTCAGTTTGCATTTAAAGGGGAACTTAACTAATTCATACTTTCCAAAATAATACACAGACTGAAACACTGCCATCCTTCAAAATTCACACTTCCGCGAGTTTTGTGATGCAGTCCTCCAGCAAAGTAGTGTACACAAAAATGCATATACTAGGGTAAAGTGTGCCTAGAAATGCATATAAAATAAAAAATAGCATACAAACATCCAGTATATGAGGCAAAATTGCTTTGCAAAAATGTGTATATTGGGGGAAATTGCACACATAAATGTATTAGGAGAAATTTGTACCATACGCTGATGAATTTTTATGTCTTTTTCAGAAGCTTATTTGGAAATATGGAGAACTGAACTCACAAGTGGAAAAATCAGAAACACAGAAACAGAAATAGTCAGATTCACCTGTCCCTCCTCCCCATCCATGATCCTGATAACCCTTCCCCCATGCAGCCATTAGCCTGAGAAAGGTTAGTCACTGCTTGGGGATGGGGGACACCATTTTCATTAGGACCGTGGCTGTAGAGGGAAGGGTTATGTCTGCTCTCCTCATTAAAATCCTGTCATGGTTTAGAATAACATCCTCCTCTCTGGTTTTGTCTTAATTTATCAGTCTCCACCCACTCTTTCTTCTTTTATTTTAGAGACTTGCCTTAAATTTATCAGGCTTGTTCTTCTTGCTTTCTCTCCTTTCCCTCAAATAAATAAATCCTAGTTACTTTCCATCCTTGTTCTATTAAGCTGGCTGCTATTTCCCCCCAACATCCTGTCAGGAAATGTTGGACTTGTGAGCTGGGGCTGGGGGCCATGCACACTATTTAGGACTCTGGCATTCTTCCCCATCTGTCCTGCTACAGTTTTGACCCCAGGTCCCTTAGTTCCCACCCTTATGAGAGGGGTTGCTTTTAAGGAAAGTGGGGATACAGTAACAACATGTGAGAATGGGCCGTTACAGTCACAAAATCAACAGAACTTTCCTGTCTCCTCACATTTTCTCAGAAACACTGTGTTGAATCCAGACTTGCCCTTCCACTTGCAGAAGGGACCAATATCCAGAACAGAGGCTTCCATTAGAGGAAGCAAAGTGGTGCTTTTCACTGATTTACAAGTGAAATTCACCAGGGTTATAACACATACGGTATTGTGGTGTGTCAGGTGAAGGGGTGACCATCTTACATTCAGTTTGTTTGCTGGATAAGCTTACTTACTGCTTATATCTTGTAGAAGGTCAGCCATACCATTCAATGTCAGTTTCAGTTTTCAAGAATAACCCTACAGAGGGTGACTGGTGCACCATTTATCCTTCCCATAGGTGGTTTCACCTGTTGCTATTATTTATTTATTTATTTGCAGCTAGATCTGTCCACATGGTCTTACAAAGGCCCTCAGGTCAGCCTCACACTTTACCATTTGGGATAGGTATGTATGTATGTATGTAGAACTGCATTTCATTTCGTTCTTGTCTGGTTCCAAATATTATTTGGAGGTCTTCCCCTTTTGTTATGCCATTTATGATGCCTATTGTTTAATTGAGGTTACAGGGATCTCCAACCTTGCATCCACAATAATCGTAAATCTCCCCTTCTGTGTACACTACCCAGAATGAATTGTTAGAGACCTCCTGAAAAGTCTGAGAACTGGACCAGAACAGGAAATGTTTATTCAGATAAGAGATCATGCAAGGAGGGGTAGACTAGTTACATGATTCATGTGGGATTTTAATCTCTCTGATAGCAAATGAGATAACAAGTGTATAATCAGAAGAGAGCATATAGCACATGGTCACTTCATTTCACATTTTGGCTTACTCCACACCAAACAGTTTAAACTTAGGCTGCATTGCGTGCCCTTTATAATCCGTTAAGCAACTGACATTTTGGCCCCCTTCAATGGTAGCCCAAATCTGCTACCTTGGGCAGTCACTTCCCACTGCCTCATGCTACAGCCAGGCCTTTAAGATGCCATGGTCAATCACATATTATAATAATCAGCATATTATTATTGTCTGATTATCTATATACAAAAAAATGGGAAGGAAAGGAATCTTTAGTGGTAAACTAGCAGTACATTGTTATCTTTATTTATTACATTATTATCCCATCCTTCCTCCAACAAGCTGAGATTGTTATCTATCTGTCCTCTATCTTATCTACCTCACAACAGCTTTGTGGGGTAGGTTTGCCTAGAAGATAATGACTGGCTCAGAGTTGGCTAGTGATCTTCAAAGCTAAATAGGAAATTTACTTGTGTCTTCCCAGTCCTAGTTCAACACACTAAAGAATGCAGAAGGGTGGCTTTCTGAAGTGAGTATACCGCACTGTCTCTCACAGTGCTAGTGCAATCATGATTTTCTGCTGCAAAATCTAGCAGTAAATAGTTCCAATTCTCATTTTTGATTTCTCAGTAAATATCACTGCTTCCTACGATATGGATCTCTTGGATGCAACATTAAAAACTTGGCTATCAGAGATGATTTGGTGGATGAAGTGACAGTTATGGGAACTCTGGGGGAAAGTGACCACACCATCCTTGAATTCTTGATTTTAACAAAAGCAAAAGCTTAGAGCAGCCATATGCGCACCCTGGACTTCAGGTAAGCTGATTTTAATAAACTTGTAAGAGACCCTAATGAGAATAGGAGTCCAGGATGGGTGGGAGTTTCTAAAAAAGGAAATTCTAAAAGTGCAATGGCAAGCAATTCCAACAAGGAAAAAAGGTGGAAAACAGCAGAAGAAGCCAATGTGGCTTCACAAAAAGCTTAGAGATGCCCTGAAAACAAAAAAGGACACATACAAGAAGTGGAAAGAAAGCCAGGCCACAAAGGAAGAGTACAGGCAGGTATCACGGAATTGCAGGGATGGTGTCCAGAAGGTTAAAGCTGAGAATGAGCTGAGGTGTAGCGAGAGATGCTAAAAGCAAGAAAAAAGCTTTCTTCAGGTACGTCTATAGTAACAGACAGAGAAAAGAAATAGTGGCACAGCTTCTCAATCAGGATGGCAAAATGACAACAGAAGACAAAGAAAAGGCAGATGTGCTCAATTCCTACTTTGGCTCAGTCTTCTCCCAAAAAAGGGTTTATGACCCTCCCGGGAAACATGAAGTAGAAAGGGCAGGATTGGAGCTTAAGACTGATAGATAAACGGTCAAGGAATACCTAATCACTTTGAACAAGTTCAAATCGGCAGGGCCCAATGAATTGCATCCTAGAGTATTGAAGGAACTGGCTGAAGAACTCTCAGAACCACTGTATATTATCTTTGAGAAATCATGGAGGTCTGGTGAAGTGCTGGAGGACTAGAGGAGAGCTAATGTTGTCCCTATCTTCAAAAAGGGCAAAAAGGAGGAACCAGAGAACTACAGACCAGTCAGCCTAACATCAATCCCTGGAAAAACTCTGGAGCAGATTATAAAGCAGTCAATCTGTAAGCACCTTGAAAAAAATTCAGTGATTACTAGGAGCCAACGTGGATTTATGAAGAACAAATCCTGCCAAACTAATCTTATCTCGTTTTTTGATCAGGTAACCTCCCTTGTAGAGCCAGTGTGGTGTAGTGGTTAATGTGTTGGAATATGACCTGGGAGACCAGGGTTCGAATCCCCACACAGCCATGAAGCTCACTGGGTGACCTTGGGCCAGTCACTGCCTCTCAGCCTCAGAGGAACGCAATGGTAAACCCCCTCTGAATACCGCTTACCATGAAAACCCTATTCATTGGGTCACCATAGGTCGGAATCGATTTGAAGGCAGTCCATTTCCATTTTTCAACCTCCCTTGTAGACTGTGGGAATGCTGTGGACATAATATATCTCGACTTCAGCAAAGCTTTTGACAAAGTGCCCCATGATATTCTGATTAGCAAGATAGCTAAATGTGGGCTGGATGGAACAACTATCAGGTGGATCCACAGTTGGCTCCAAAATCGTACTCAAAGAGTGCTTATCAGTGGTTCCTTCTCAAACTGGGCAGAAGTAACGAGTGGGGTACCACAGGGCTCAGTCCTGGGCCCAGTGCTCTTCAACATTTTTATTAATGACTTGGATGAGGAGGTACAGAGCATGCTTATCAAATTTGCAGATGATACAAAATTGGGGGGCACAGCAAATACGGTGAAAGACAGAAACAAAATTCAAAAGGACCTTGATAGGCTGGAGCATTGGTCTGAAAACAACAGAATGAAATTCAACAGGGATAAATGCAAAGTTCTACACTTAGGGAAAAGAAACCAAATGCACAGTTATAAGATGGGGGATACTTGGCTCAACAATGCGACATGTGAGAAGGATCTTGGAATTGTCATTGATCACAAGCTGAATATGAGCCAACAGTGTGATGTGGCTGCAAAAAAGGCAAATGCTATACTAAGCTGCATTAACAGAAATATAGTTTCCAAATTGTGTGAAGTATTAGTTCCCCTCTGTTCAGCACTGGTTAGGCCTCATCTTGAGTACTGCGTCTCCGCATTTCAAGAAGGATGCAGACAAACTGGAACAGGTTCAGAGGAGGGCAACAAGGATGAGATGATCAGGGGACTGGAAACAAAGTCCTGTGAGGAGAGACTGAAAGAACTGGGCATGTTTAGCCTGGAGAAGAGAAGACTGAGGGGAGAGATGATAGCACTCTTCAAGTACATGAAAAGTTGTCACACAGATGAGGGCCGGGATAACTACTCGATCGTCCCAGAGTGCAGGACACGGAATAATGGACTCAAGTTGTAGGAAGCCAGATTTCAAGTGGACATCAGGAGAAACTTCCTAACTGTTAGAGCCATACGACAATGGAATCAATTACCTAGAGAGGTAGTGGGCTGTCCGACACTGGAGGCATTCAGGAGGCAGCTGGACAGCCATCTGTCGGGAATGCTTTGATTTGGATTCCTGCATTGAGCAGAGGGTTGGACTTGATGGCCTAATAGGCCCCTTCCAACTCTACGATTCTATGATTGCTAGCCCGTTTCAAAACTAAGTTCATTTAACAAGGTTCTGAGTTCTGATCTTAAATAAGGGTTATCTCAAAATTTAAAATACTTTATCATCCTGCCAAGTTATGTGATGGAAATGAAGTCCTCTTTTAATTTATACACTGTTTATTTCACCAGAGTTCACACAAGGAGGTTAAAACCAATGTTGTATTTAATAATATCTGAATTGAAGATAGGGTTGCCAAATGCCCAGGGAAAAATGCCTGTCTGACCTAATCCGGTGTGCCTTTAACAGCAGTTTGATATGCAAAAATCAACAGGTGAAGTTTTTCATAACATGGAGCTATTAGTACAGGATAAATGTCTATTAAAGAGACAACTACAGAGGTCAGTTCAAAAGTAGACAACCCTTGTTCAAGGAGAGGAAACCAGACTTCACACTGAAAGAGCACTCCTAAAATGAGCAGGATATTGAATGGTCAGCTTGCAGAGTAAAGCTTCCAAGTTTTCAAGTCAGACTCAGCAAGATTTCAGCAAAGCTACATTCAAACTTTAAAGGATGTAGAGCATATAAATATGTAGACTCAGTAGCAGCTAAGAAATGTAGTCCAGAACATTCAACTAGGGGACTATAAGTCTAGAAGTAAAGATGCACAAGAGGGGGAAAGTGTTTAAAGTGCAGGTGCTACATATACCAGACTGGACACACATAGTGAGTGATTAGGGGGTGGGTGGGGGTGGAATCCTTAAGTCAGGCCACAGCTGCACAAATGCATCATACTTCCTTGCACGTATGCCTGAAAGGAGAGCGTAACATAACTGATGATTTTTTAATTTGTCTCCAAAGTATTTTAACTCCCGTAATCCCTCATGCAGGCAGCCCTAACAGAGCTCAATCTGTTTGCTTGGCTGTGATATTATGGTAGCCTAGTTTAAATTGGTGGGTGTTGATCATAATACATGAAATTCAATAGGGCAGCATTCGTTGCTTTTTTATCCTACATAATGCAGAAGTCTCTGAAATCAGTAAGATTAAGAGTGTTTCTATATGTCTCCAACAGAATCGCAACAGAAACTGGTATGCAGTGTGAGAATTAAACCAGTGCAATTGGATCATATGCAGTACATATGATAGTACTGCTGAACTGAGAAATGGTGTTAATACCGACAGCTCTATCTACAGTAGAGAGCTTCTTATTAATATGATTACATTCACGGTTTGGGTGGGAAATGGAGGATGCCCATGTTCAGCTTCTTTTTTATACTGAAGTTGACTTCTTCAGGTGGCGAGGCAGTCCTAGGATTGTTTGAACACATTTCTAAAGCACAACGCATCAAAATCATTGAACTTTTATTAAGCACGGAGGGAACTGTGATTCAGATGTGAGCTTACTTCATGGTAAAGTCAACATGGGTATACATCCTTATATTAAATTCAAGCTGGAGCTGGTTCTACATCTCAAGCAAGGTAGTCTATAAGAAAAATTCCACAACTACTCTAAAATAATGATTTGCACACTGAAGCTTTATTTATTATTTATTTATTACATCTTGTTGGTGTACCGCCCACCTTGCTGCCCAACGGCTTCCCTAACTGAGCTGACGGAGGTGGTCTCTGAGGTATTGCTGAGATCCCCCAGACTATTGGTACTGGGGGATGTCAACATCCATGCTGAGGCTACTTTATCCGGGGCGGCTCAGGACTTCATGGCATCCATGACAACCATGGGGCTGTCCCAATATGTTAGTGGCCCAACACATGAAAAAACCTTCCTTGGACCCAGAAAATTGCAACAGCTACAGACCAGTGGCGAATGTTCCATTCCTGGGCAAGATCTTGGAACGAGTGGTTGCTGGCCAGCTCCAGGCGCTATTGGATGAAACCGATTATCTAGATCCATTTCAATCGGGTTTTAGGCCTGGTTTCGGCACCGAGACAGCCTTGGTCGCCCTGTATGATGACCTATGTCGGGAGAGGGACGGAGGGAGTGTAACTCTGTTGATTCTCCTTAATCTCTCAGTGGCTTTTGATACCATCGACCATGGTATCCTTCTGGAGAGGCTCGCGGAGTTGGGAGTTGGAGGTACTGCTTGGCAGTGGTTCCGCTCCTACTTGGCGGATCGTCTCCAGAAGGTAGTGCTTGGAGAACATTGCTCGGCACCGTGGGTTCTCCAATGTGGAGTCCCGCAGGGGTCAGTTCTGTCCCCCATGCTTTTTAACATCTATATGAAGCCGCTGGGGGTCATCAGGAGATTTGGAGTGCGTTGTCATCAGTACACTGATGACACGCAGCTCTATTTCTCCTTTTCATCTTCTTCAGGTGAGGCTGTCAATGTGTTGAACCATTGCCTGGCTGCGATAATGGACTGGATGGGAGCTAACAAACTGAGGCTCAATCCGGACAAGACTGAGATGCTGCTGGTGGGCAGTTTCTCTGACCGGATAGTGGATATACACCCTGTTCTGGACGGGGTTACACTCCCCCTAAAGGAACAGGTTCATAGTCTGGGAGTTGTTTTAGATCCTTCCCTGTCACTTGAGGCTCAAGTAGCCTCGGTGGCATGGAATGCGTTCTACCAACTTTGGTTGGTAGCCCAGCTACGTCCCTATCTGAGCAAGGAGGACCTAACATCAGTGGTACATGCTCTGGTAACCTCGCGATTGGACTACTGCAATACGCTCTACGTAGGGCTACCTTTGAAGACAGTTTGGAAGCTGCAGCTCATGCAAAACGCGGCGGCCAGACTGATAACGAAGACCAAGCGGTCTGAACACATAACACCTGTTCTGGCTCGCTTGCACTGGCTGCCAATATGCTTCCGGGCCAGATTCAAAGTGTTGGTTTTGACTTATAAAGCCTTACATGGCGTGGGACCACAATATCTGCTGGAACGCCTCTCCCGATATGAACCTGCCCGTACACTGCGTTCTACATCGAAGGCCCTCCTCCGAGTTCCGACTCAGAGAGAGGCTCGGAGGGTGGTAACAAGAACTAGGGCCTTCTCGGTGGTGGCCCCTGAACTGTGGAATAGTCTTCCCGATGAGGTGCGCTTGGCGCCGACTTTGCTATCTTTTCGGCGCCAAGTTAAAACCTTCCTCTTTTCTAAGGCATTTTAATCTAATTTTAATTTTAATTTAGTTTTAAATTTGCTATAATTGATTTTAGACTTTTCATTTTCTTATATGTACTCTTGTAGTATTATTATGGGTTCTTATTGTATGTATCTGTATTTTGCTGTAAACCGCCCAGACAGCTATGCTAGTCGGGCGGTATAAAAATCTAACAAATAAATAAATAAATAATAAAATTTATACCCCACCTTTCTTTTACCATGGAACCCAAGGTGACATACATGTGGTTCCCAGGCGGTGTCCCATCCAGACACTGACCAGACCCAGACCTGCTTAGTTTCAGCAAGGTGGTGGCCTCATGTGCCTTCAGACCATAGCCTGGGACTGGGTCAGGATGGAATGGGGAATCATAGAATAGTAGAGTTGGAAGGGGCCTGTAAGGCCATCAAGTCCACTCCCCTGCTAAGTATAGGGATCCAGCTTGAAACATACCCAACAAGTGGCTGTCCAGCTGCTTCTTGAATTCCTCCAGTGTTGGAGAGCCCACCACCACCCTAGGCTGTTGGTTTCATTGTTGTACCGCTCTAACAGTTAGGAAGTTTTTCCTGATGTTCAGTCAAAATCTGGATTCCTGTACCTTGAGCCCATTATTCCATGTCCTGCACTCTAAGATGATTGAGAAGAGATTCTGGCCCTCCTCTGTGTGACAGCTTTTCAGATACATGAAGAGTGGTATCATATCTTTCCTCACTCTTCTCTTCTCCAGGCTAAACATGCACAGTTCTTTCAGTCTCTCCTCACAGGACTTTGTTTCCAGTCCCCTGATCATCCTTGTTGCATCTTTCTTAAAATGTGGTGTCCAGAACTGGACACAGTACTCAAGATAAGGCCTAACCAGTGCTGAATACAGGGGAACTAATACTTCATGCAATTTGGAAACTATAATTCTGTTAATGCAGCCTAAAATAGTATTTGCCTTTTTTGCAGTCAGATTGCACTGTTGGCTCATATTCAGCTTGTGATCAACAACTGCAAAATCCTTCTTGCTAGTAGTATTACTGAGCCAAGTATCCCCCATCTTATAACTGGTTTCTTTTTCCTAGCTGTAGAACGTTGACTTATCCCTGTTCAATTTCATTCTGCTGTTTTCAGCAGTAGTGTAGTAGCAAATTCAGAAGTGCAGGGTCGTTTCATGTTAGTTCACAGCCATGCCCCCTCTGTTTTTTGCTGCTGGGTTGAGAAAGAGATCATTGTTAGTACCTTCTCCCACCACAATAAATGTCCCTAGGAGCCAATAAGCATAAAAGGGGAGACTGTTAGCTATTGAGAAGGGTCTTCTCAGTAGCTAACTTACCTCCTTTCTCTCTGATTGGCTCCAATCAGCAGGAAAGGACAAGGAAGAATGTTAGAAGACTCTTCTTAGTGGCTAACACACTCCCCTTTCATACTGATTAGCTTGTAAGATCCTGGAGATATAGGGACCCTGCTGGGACCCTGCTCCCCAAAATGTAATGGGTCTTAGACCACCCCAAAGAACCTGGATGGCTACACCACTGACTTTCAGTCTGATGCTCCAGCCTATCAATATCACTTTGAATGTTGTTTCTGTCCTCCAGGGTATTAGCTATCCCCTCCAATTTGTTTCACCTGCAAATTTGATATCATCTGGATCTCCTTATCCAAATCATTAGTAAAAATATTGAAGAGCACTGGGCCCAGGACCAAGCCCTGCATTACTCTCCTTGCTACCTCCCCCCCAGTTTGAGAAAGAACCATCAATGGAACAACTATCAGGTGGATCCCTAGCTGGCTAAAGAATCATATTCAAAGAGTGCTTATCAATTATTCTGTAGCCAACTGTGGATCCACCTGATAGTTGCTACATCCAGCCCACATTTAGCTAGTTTGCTAATCAAAATATAATGGGGCACTTTGTCAAACGCTTTGCTGAAGTTGAGATATATTATATCCACAGCATTTCCACAGTCTACCAGGGAGTTTACCTGATCAAAAAATGAGATAAGATTAGTCTGGCAGGATTTGTTCTTAACTCCATGTTGTCTTCTGGTAATCACTGCATTGTTTTCAAGGTGCTTACAGATTGATTGCTTTATAATCTGCTCCAGAATTTTCCCAGGGATTGATGTCAGAAGCTGCAGCCCTCCAGATGTCATTGGGCTCCAATTCCCATGAGCCCCAGCCAGCATGGCCAATGATTAGGCCTGATGGGAGTTGTGGCCCTGCAGTTGCTGTTGGACTACAAATCCCTCATCCTTGCTTTAGGGAAATAATTTGTTGCAAGCTTTAAACAGATAATAGTCTTTGGATGGAGCCTGAAACATAATATGGTAAAACCAATGTGGCCTACGGTTAGGGCAGCCAGATGCAAAAGAGGACAGGGCTCCTTTACCTTGGCTGTTTGTGCACTATGCAGCTGAGAGTCTTCTGTAGATACCATCTTATCAGGAGGTCCATTCTGCACAAAATAGGAAGTGGACCTTTAGTACTGTGGCACCAACACTTTGGAATTCCCTCCCCTTAAATTTTAGACAGGTGCCATCTCTGTTATCTTTTGGTACCTACTGAAGACCTTCCTCTTTCAACAAGCCTTTTAAATTGAGACCTTATCCAAGTGTGCTGCAATTGTTTTTTAAGATGTTTTTAAAGTTGTCTTTAAGATCTTACTTTTCATATATTTTTAATGGTTTGTTTTCATATGTTTTAAAGTCTCTTGTTTTAAAGTGTTTTTAGCATTTTTGTTTGCAGCCCTCGGCTCCTTCTGGGAGGAAGGGTGGGATATAAATTTAATAAATAAATAAATAAGAAGGGATTTCAGCAGATGTAGCTTGCATGACATCTATTAAACCATGATATATGCATTTATTCCTTTTGTCTTGCTGTGCTTTCTGCTCAAACAGGCTTCTTAAATACTACAAAATCCTGCAGACCATATTTAACCAAGATAATCACTATGAGACAGAAAATGAATGTTTGTGCCCATGGACAACAATAGCTATATCATATAGTTTTCAGGTTTTATATATATATATATATATATATATATATATATATATATATATATATATATACACACACACACACACACACACACATATATATACTGCCCCATAGCCAAAGCTCTCTGGGCCGTTTACAAAAATTATATCCAAAAAGCAGAGATAAACCAGGTAAAAGACTTGTCTGTACACAGTCTAAGAGATGTTCCTTTATGTTACTCAACTAAATCCTTGGCAACCTATATCAACATGACCAATACCACCCAGGTTTCAGCCTGATGCTGTGAGCTCAGGGGAGAAAAAAAAATTTTTTTTTTACACAGAGTGCTCTCTCAGCAAGTTGAGTTCTTCAGTCCTGTGGTCACAGCTGTGTCTGCTGATTTCTACAGTGATAGAAAAGCAACATGGTTGGAACCTATTCCATTCTTGATGAACTGGAAATGATTGGGATCAGGATCATTATAGGCTGTCCATCTCCCTCCCCTTTACCCCTTCTCCACAGTCTGAAACAATATGACCTTATGTCACCTTCATTTTTATTTTTTTTAAACTGGGTACATATAAAAATGCCCCATGTCTGACATGTGAACCTAGTAAAGCAATGTTTTTTGCTTGTGTGCCAAAAAAGAATTCATCTCCCAAATCCTGGTAGAGCATGCCTCCAACCTCTGCCATTAATACTCATCCCTCCCCCCCCCACAGATGAGTGTGTTCATTGGCATGCATGCCTGTTTATTTAGGTGCGTGACAGGCTTCCGTTGTTATTTGGACCAAAACCTCTCATTCTATCCATTCCAAGGGCTATTTGCATGCTGTTTTGTAGACATCTCCTAGACATCTTGGGCACCAGGGGGATTAATAACATTCATCCAAGTGTTTTCCCAGAGGTTGGTGTGTGTGAGAAAAGTATTTGTATTATGTGACTTGAGACAAAGATGAGATGATGAGCTGAATTCAAAACATGGAGGGAGTTAGGATTCACTGTAAGTAAAAGGGCTTGCTACACTGTAGTCCATGATTTTAAGATTTGTACAGTTCACCTTCTCCTCACCACCACCCCGTCACCCCCAAGAACCTCCAAGCAATTTCTCTTCCTGCAAGCAGGCTGGCCATAGAGAACATACCGCACAATGCAATTCAGGCACATGCTTCAGTTTCTGAAGTCCAGGAACTCCCATAACAACCACTTGCGTAGAATTAGCAATACTAACCAGGAATGATCAAACTCATCTCTGTTCCCTGCAAATTAAGGCTTTCATTGATTTTATAGGCCATCTGTCTTCCTTCCTTCCTTCCTTCCTCTTTTCTCTTTCCATACATATACAGAGAATTGGTTCATACATATTTAAATCTGCTTGCCCGTACACTAAGATCAACGTCAGAAATCCTGCACCATGTCATCCTGCTATCTGACCCTAAAAAGCAGCTTATAAATATTTTCAGTAACAACATGCCACATAGCACATTCTGAGCAGATGGATTAAAAACCGTCCTTAATACAGTAGGGCCCCGCTCATACAGCGGGTTACGTTCCGGACCCCTGCTGTAAAGCGAAAACCGCTGTAAAGCGGATCCCATTGACTTACATTGACCAAAATGGCGCCCGGCGGCAAAAAAACGCTGTAAAAGCGGAACAAGCGGTGTAAAGCGGGGCCTTTCTACAATTCACAACTGCTGTATTAGCGGAACGCTGTAAAGCGAAGCGCTGTAAAGCAGGGCCCTACTGTACTAAAATTAAGGATATGGTCAAAACTAATCTGGAACAACTCTAATATATGGATTTGCTTTCACCTTTAGTAAACCCAGATTCTGGCTGTTATATAACTTCAGTATTACTCTAGGCTTTATTAATAACCATCCCTAAATGAATGTGGACAGAAATAATTACTTGCATGATAGATCTTGATATTTAGAATTGGGGAGGGGGGGAAGCCAGAATGCAGAATCACTAAGCCTTGGAGAGATATTTACCAACATCTGACCAAGGACTTGGAAATCAGACAGTTGCATGTGCCAAAATGGGCATGGGAGTTGAGCTTTACCACACAAAGCAATTTCACCAGTCAAAAACATGTTTATGACCCAATTCATAAGTCCTTAAAAACTGTTGTTAGGGTTGGATTCTAACCAAAGATTCTGGAAGAAGGCAGACACTAGACAAAGTTTAACATTTTAAAAAGCATAAAAGGCACCAAACAAAGGTTAGAAGTAATACCTTTGGACACTTCTTAAACAGAACATTCCAAAACAAGGCCATGCTTTGACATTCCAAAACAACTTAATGGCTATGGAAAGTGGTGGCATGCTGCCTGCTTCACTCTGGTTCAGATAATTCTCCCCAGTTACTCCCATTCCTCAAAACAGAATGACTGGAGACAGAAGATGGATCAAACCAATACCTGTATAGTGTTTTGCTTTTAAGCAGAGGCGTGAGGAAGGGGGTCTAATTTGTATTAGAACAGCAATGCCAAGCAGAAGTGGGTGTTTAATCCTGCCTTCTATACCATTTTCACCATGTATATAATATTTGGAGAAATATGCACTAAAATGTTGATTACATTTTCATGAAGTCTTCTTAAAAAACAAAATAGTGAACTGATGCAGAAATGTGGCATACTGAATTTAAGATTAGAAAAACAAGAAACCAAGAGAGACAGAGATTGACAGGCTAGTCCGTTCCAATAGTAGGTGCTGTCCAGCCCTATCCTTAACTAGATCAAGGCCAACACCTGCCAAGAAGTCTGTTTCTTATAATGGGCATCCCTCAGGAGGAGGGGCCAGAGGGTCAGATAGAGAGGCCTGGTCCCAGGCCTGACGTTCCCCATCCCTGGTGTACCTGAAGGTCATGGTGAAATTCAGGTCAGGACGCCACTCCTCTTTTCTGGCCTTTCCTTGGGTCAGGTACTTGTCTTGCTCTCCCTTTTACCTTCACCTTTCTCATTTCCTTAATTGTATTGTCTCAGAACCCTGGCAATAATCTAAACCCCAGTGCCTCTCCCCAATGCTCCAGTGCATTTAGGCCTCCACTGCTATTTTTGATTGATTCCCTAGCACCCACCCTCACTCCTTCTGGACACCGCACTTTAAGAAGGCTGCAGACAAACTGGAACAGGTTCGGAAGAGGGCAACAAGGACTGGAAACAAAGCCCAGTGAGGAGACTGAAAGAACTGGGCATGTTTATCCCTGCGAAGAGAAGAGTGAGGGGAGATGTGATAGCACTCTTCAAGTACTTGAAAGGTTGTCACATAGAGGAGGGCCAGAATCTCTTCTCAGTCACTCCAAAGTACAAGAATAATGGGCTCAAGTTACAGGAAGCCAGATTTTAACTGAACATCAGGAAAAACTCCTGTTAGAGAGGCACAACAATGGAGCCAATTGCCTAGGGAGGTGGTGGGCTCTCCAACACTGAAGGCATTCAAGAGGCAGCGGGACAGCCACCTGTCAGGTATCTTTTAAGCTGGATTCCTGCAGGGGGTTGGACTTGATGCTCCTTCCAGCTCTCCTATTCTATGATTCTATGATGTAAGGCCATCTCATACCTTTGCAATAGTAGTTTTATGGTGCAGGCTGTTACGTCAACAATACCCTTTCCTTGAAAAGGATAGCTTAGCCACTGCAATTTATGTACTGGTGACTTCAAATTTAGATTATTGTAATGCACTCTTATGCAGGTGTATAGTCATCCAAGGTCCTGGGTGGTCTTAGACACCTTACTTTTTTGGGAACCAGGTCCCAGCAGGTTCCCTCCATCTCCAGCATCCTACAAGCCAATCAGCATAAAAGATGAGTGTGTTAGCCACTGAGAATAATCCCAATGAGTGTCAATTGCAAGCAAGCCTTTATGAGTTCCTACTTGAAAAAACCAAGACAAGTTGTGGGGAGTGAGAATTCTGTAACTGCAGAAGAGGAGACGACGAATCCTGATGATAGCATCCCATCTACATCATCAAGCAGTTTGGTAGCAGCAGGAGATAAATGTCTACAATGATGACCGTGATAAAGAAGCAAAAAGCAGTATTCAAGCCTGGCCAGATAATTTTAAAATTTTAGAAGATTGTATAGTCTTAGAAGGGGGCATCGCTGTGAATATTATAAGGGGACCCTGCACTTCTGAACTTGCCACTACGCTACTGTTCTTATGTGGAATTTCCCTTAGGGCTGGTTCAAATGCTGAAGCTGGTGCAGAATGCTGCCACCTTAGTGGTGAGTAGTGCCTCTTACTGGGTATATCACACCAAGACTGAGAGACCTGTAATGGCTTCCTATTTGCCCCTAAGGACTGGCTTCTCCTCCACTGCCTGGAAAGGGCATTAAGAACAACAAATGGAACACGATTAGCCTTGCCATGGCATGATAATTATTGGCATGCAGTAACGTGGAGGCAGGATTTTTCACTGGTAGCATTGGCGTTATGGAATGCATTTCCAGCTGAAATTCAAGAAGACCCATCAGGCCTTCTCAGAGGTCCAGAAAGGCCCAGGCCATTTCCAGCTGTTGAGGCTCTTAGCCATAATAAAAATAAACATAATGAGGCACCACAAATAGATACATAATTTGATTTTTGTTTAATTTAACAAATGGTTTTCTAGCTGAGATAGTATGTCACATTTTAGTCTGATATGCCTAAAAATAAGTTGTCAAAAAATGAAAAAGTGTCTAAATTTGAGGGCCCCTTAAGCTTCAGGCCCCAGGCCAAATAGCCCTCCTGACCTCCCCTCTGATTGGCCCTGAGCCCCATCTGTAGTCCTCTGGACCTCCCCTCTGATTGGCCCTGGGCACCATCTGTAGTCCTCTGGACCTCCCCTCTGATTGGCCCTGAGCCCCATCTGTAGTCCTCTGGACCTCCCCTCTGATTGGCCCTGAGCCCCATCTGTAGTCCTCTGGACCTCCCCTCTGATTGGCCCTGGGCACCATCTGTAGTCCTCTGAACCTCCCCTGTGATTGGCCCTGAACTGCATCTGTAGTAGGGTTGCCAGGTTCAGGGCCTGAGACTGATCCTGTATCTTTAGGAGAAGAGAAAGTCAGCCAAGTGCAGGTGTTCTTGCAACACTATAATGGGAAAAACCACAAGGTGGAATTCTCCCTTCCCCCTGCACAACTTTTAAAGATACAGAAGACTTCTTGGTTGCCAGGCCCGGTAGCCTGTGTAGTTTGTCACAACTAACCATCTTGCCATTTTACCTTTCTGTACTGGGTTGGATTCAGTCTACTTAGCTGAACTGAGGTCATTTGAAATCAATCAGACTTCACTTAATTCCCATTTATTCCAATGGGAACCAAGCGCAATTAACTTAAACCTGGATCCAACCCACTGAACTCAAATGCTACAAACTAGCAGTAAAACTGCTGGAACTTCGTAGTGCAGGAATGAGGCATCCTGCCATAAAGTACTGCTGCTAGGAAATGTAGCAAGACACAGCACTGCCAACATCTACAAACCAAGAAAAGAAGATTCCACAAGCAGACAGAAGAATAGGCCAGAACAAGTGGATTTGGAACAATTCAGAGCAATCCCGTCTGTAACTGCATTTCAGCAACCCTCTCCCAGGCTGCAGTGTCTGCAGTAGCCAGAATTCAGCTTTCCATCTGTTTGGCCCCTTTTTATGCTTTATTAGTAATAAACATGTTACATATTCTTGGCTCCCTGGCAAATGTGTTATAACAAAAAGCCACGAAAACCAAAACAGCCAAGGAATTGGGGTGCTGGGTTCAACAGTTCTAAAATGTATAGTAATGGCATTTTTGGCAGAACCTTGCCTTATGCATGTGAATAATATTCTGCTCAGACACTGGCAGCAGAATATACTGTTCATGGTCTAGAGTTGCACCTAGAGTTGCACCTGGAGGATTCCCCAAGCTATTGCTCTGCACTTAGGAACAGCCACAACAAAGATAAGGCTAGAAATACAGGTGCAGCATGAGAGATTGACAAGGCAGTCTACTGCAAGCATGTCACGCAAAGAATACACACCGGGAATGCAGATGCCCCTTCCCTTTCTCTGTTACTAAATGTCAGTTCCAGCTTTCTAAGTCAATCTAGTCTCGGAGCAAGCATTTCCCAGTGATGAGAAATTAAGCATCCCCAAAAAATATAATAGTAAGAGGGGGAGAAGGCTTGCAAATAAGTACGGTAACTTGGTTTGTTTTTATTTACGTACCGTCGTTTTATCTGGCTTTTCAGACAACGATTGCCTGCCAAAGTGGCTCACATCGATGAGATTTGGCTTACAAACTAAAAAAAGCTAGGCACACAAGGTGCAGGGATTTGGAGAGAAAGGGTAGAGGTTGGAGATGATATCTTTGAGAATTAGGTGGTGAGCTGTAAATGGGCATTTATATACACTTTGGGCCAGGCTGCTCTTCTCAAAGGCCCATCTGCAGTATACATTTAAAGCAGTATCATACTTTAAATAGTCATGGCTTCCCCCATTGGATTCTGGAAACTGTAGTTTGTTAAGGATGCTGAAAGTTGTTAGGAGACCCCTTACATCCCTCACAAAGCTGCAATTCTCAGAGTGGTTTAACACTCAGTCCCTCTTCCCAGGGAATTCTGTGAATTGTAGCTCTGTGATGGGAATCTCCTAACAGCTCTCAGCACCCTCAACAAACTACAGTTCCCAGATTCTTTGGGGGAAATCATGTCTGATTAAAGTAGTACCATACTGCTTTAAATGTATAGTATAGATGGGGCCAAAGTTAAAGTAACCATACTCTCTTAAAGTAACTTTATCCCCCACCCCCCCCAAAAAAATTAAACAGCTTTTATCTGTAGTGGCAAACCACAGTGGCAATGGGGGTATTCTCCTGGCCACTGCATCCAGAATGCCCCACTCTGAGGAAGGCACCCCTTGGCCATTCCTGAAAGCAAGGCACTGAGGAGGAGGAGGAGGAGAGGATGGCAGGGAAACCACCACCATTACTGCTGCTCCTAAAAAGGGGGGAAAGGAAGCACAGAGAATAAAGAGGACATTGCTGCTGCCACCACAAAGAGGAGGTTGAAGCCTGCATCACCCACCTCGGGTGGCCTAATCCATTGTGCTGGCCCAGCCCATGTGAACCTGGAATAAAGCCTTTATGTCCAGTGGCAGAGTGCCTCTGTATTCCAGCTGCAGGGGAACAAATCTCCTTCCTTGTGGGCTTCTCACACAAGGCCACTGTTGGAAACAAGATGATGGAGTTAAAATTGATGTTTTGGAGCTGGGCAAAAATGGAAATTATCAGGGATTTATTTATTTATGCTGCCCCATAGCCGAAGCTCTCTGGGCAGTTTATTGCAATTAAAAACATTAAGTACAAATGTACAAATTTTAAAACACAAAAACAATTTAAAACACATGCTAAAATGCCTGGGACAAGAGGAAAGTCTTGACCTGGCGCCGAAAAGATAACAGTGTTGGCACTAGGCACATCTCATCCGGGATATTATTCCATAATTTGGGGGCCACCACTGAGAAGGCCCTCTCCCTTGTTGCCATCCTCCCTGCTTCCCTCGGAGTAAGCACCTGGAGGAGGGCCTTAGATGTTGAACGTAGTGTACGGGTGGGTTCATGTCGGGAGAGGCGTTCCACATTTTAAAATACATTAAAGCAGGACTGGGGGTACCTGTGGTAATCCAGATGTTGTTAGACCCCCATTAGCCCCAGCCAGCCTGGTCAATGGTCAAAGATGATGGGAATTGTAATCCAACAGCATGTGGTGGGTGCATTAAATTGAGATCCCCCCCACTTATCTCTCCTATCTCCTTTTTAAAATTGCTCTTCCTCTCCCCTATTTCCATTCAGACCCCACAAGTCTTTCCCTCTCCCTCTTTCTAAACAGCCATTCAGTAGTTCAAAAAGACTTCGTGAAGGGAGCTTCTTCCCCCTCTTCAATCTGCAGGCTTATAGGTCTTATCTGTACAGTCTAGTTCCGGGTGACAGACTCCAGAGTTGAAGGCTAATCTTCAGATATCCCACTGTGAAAAGCAAAGTCAACATAGCCATTGGCACAGATGAAAACTCCCTTTGACCTTGGGTAAAAATAGGAATGGAGGCACAGACAGACAGCGTCAACCAGGCGCACAACTTGCTGAGATGCTCCAAAAGGTGCATGATTTACTGGGGCGAAAACAACACTGTGGTCTGTTGAGAATTTATAGTTAAGCCATCCAAATAAGAAATCATTCACTAATGATTGAAAAACCTTTCACAAATGCTTTCTCAGCCCTCAGAAGACTCCAGAACCTAGTCAGGAATTCTTTATGGAGATTATATATAATTAAATGCTGATGCAATTGAGGAAACGAGTTCACATGATTCATGTTCTTGGGTCAAAAAAAAAATCTGGCAAATAATCCCACAGTCTAGATCCAATTTTATCTGATTTTATTTAAACAATGCTCAGTAATTGCAGTCATTTTTGAGGCATTCAGCAAGGCACCTGCGGCTGCCAGAAGATGAACAATGATTTTGGCCCCAGAGTGATAGTAAAAAAAAATCAATCCTTTGGGGGTGGCAGAGAAAGGTGGCTGGAAAATAATCAAGTGACTACACAGTGGGATTTCATGTTCAAAATATCAAAATAGCCCCATGTGCCAAAATTGTGGATTATTTTGTTTTTAAACAGAGTTCATAATATTAACAACAGGAGGTCAAAGGTTGGAAGACTGACCCCTCTATGACAGAGAAAGCAGCTCTGATAGCGCCGGCTTTCACAGTCTGGAAACTTTAAAATAAAATAATTGCGCTTCTCAACAGAGCAATCATTGCAGGGATAATAAGCTCTTGCAGTGGGACGTTAGTGGTGCTTGCTAGCAAAACAGCTGCTTGGGATTATTCCCTTCCATATGCAAGGAAAACACGTTTCAACATTCAGCATGTAACATGCCTCAGGCCCTTCTTGGAACCAACTCAGTTACATCTACACACACCACACAGAGTGCATTCCCTAACTGTGTGTTGCGGTGCATTAGGGGTGCCAGGAGAACAGAGCCCATAGCTCAGTGGTAGAATGCATGCGTTCCATGCACTTTCGGTCTCCAGCTGAAAACAAACAAGTAACAGGTGATGGCAAAGGTATTTTTTTCTACAGCTGTTTTTTGATCCTCTCTTGTGTGTGGAAGACCTTTCTTTGCCTGAGCCCCTGGTGTGCTGGGGCCTGTCAGAGCAGACAATATTGAGCTGGACAGTCTATAGTCTGACCTGGTATAAAGTAGCGTCCTATGAGAAGACGATTTGGCCAAGGAGAATAGGCTAAAGCATAGGTCTTCATCCGGTGGGCTGGAATCTACAGGTGGGTCACAATCTTTGAAGTCTAGGTGGGTCACAGTAAAGCTGTTGCCACTATGTTGGGACTCCAACACAGACTGATCAGACCAAAGGAGCACTACATGCCGTGCCTGGGCTAGAATGCATTATTCTGATGAGACACTCGTTGTATCAATTTCCATGAGTGACATAATGTGGTGGGAGAAAGGCGTAAGACTTTTTCAGTAAGATACATATTACTGGCCAACTGTATGCCCCACCTTCCTATAGCTATGCCTAGCGAGGAAGCTCTATATGGAGCAAGGGCGCTCTATTCACTTTGTAATCTATCTATCTATCTATCTATCTATCTATCTATCTATCTATCTATCTATCTATATCTATCTATCTAACTATCTGAAATGGAAGTCGATCCTGACTTATGGCAACCCTATGAATAGGGTCTTCATGGTAAGCTGTATTCAGAGGGGGTTTACCATTGCCTTCCTCTGAGGCTGAGAGGCAGTGACTGGCCCAAGGTCACCCAGTGAGCTTCATGGCTGTGTGGGGATTCGAACCCTGGTCTCCCAGGTCCTAGTCTAACACCTTAACCACTACACCACACTAGATCTATCTATCTTTTAAAGGTACATCTCACCCTCCCAGTCTGTGGCTGTCTAGACTCCTCCCAGAACAGAAGTGTGCTGGGAACTAGAGCCCTAAAGTGTCAGCTGCAGTGGGATAGCTCAGTTGCCACCATGGCAGCGGCTGGAGCCCCAGGCAGTGACAGCAGGAGCCTGATGGCTGCCAGAAGTGAGAGCAAGAGTGAGCAGGGATGCCACATCATCTTAACCCCATTCCCTGCAACCTGAAATAAGGCTGGATCAGGGGGAAAGTCCCTTGCTGGTCATAGAGGGGGATCCATTTATGGGTCTCTCTGTACAGTTGTCAAGTTCCTCAAGTAGCTCTGCTCCCATTTCCCTCTCCCCAGCTTCACATATTGCCTCCTCCCATTTCAGAATATCTATTCAGGCCATGTGCCCACTTCAGCCAGCCACACAACAGCAGTTTGCTTTCCAGTTCATGTTCTGGTGAGCTACAAGGGAAGAAAGCTGTTCTGAGCTGTGTGTGTGTGGAGGGGGGACAGGGTAGAATTTAGTGCATGAAGGAAAGTGGAGAGGGGACCGTCGCTGTTTCTGTTCTAAACCTGGAGGTGTGATGGAATGGCTCTGAATGCCTACTGGAAAGGCAACAGTGGCAGGTGAAAGAAAGTAGAGGAAGGTGAGAGAAAGGAATGAAAGGTGTGACGGTAAAGAGAAGGTGGAAGAAGATGTCAGCAGAGAGGAAAGGGCAAAGGGCAGACAGCTGGTACAAGGCAACAGAGAAAGGACTAAGAAAGTGCAAGAAGGAAGCAAAGATAAGGCAGCAAATGAGACGAGAGAAAAACAAAGGGAAGGCAGGTGACAGAGGACAAGCAAGTGCAAGAAGGTGGGGAGAGAAAAAGGCACCAGCAGGTGACAGAAAGAAAGGAGGTGGCGAAAGTCATAGAAAGCAAGAGGAGATACAGAAGAAAAGGGAGAGTTGGATCCTTCTGGATGCCATGCATGCTTTTTTGGTAAGAAAACACAAATGTAATGGTGATGATAGCTTGTCCTCTTACTCACTATCAAATACAGGCTTCACTGCCGAGAAAACCCCCAGAAAGCAAGAAGACACAACTACCAAAAGGGCCTGAAGGTTTGACCAACAACACATGAAATACAAGTTCACTTGTAAGGGAGGAAAAAAGAGCATACCAATACCTCAGTGTGTGAAATTTGACAAGATGCTAGCACGTAAATGTTTGAAACCATCAACGCTGGTGAGGCTTGTAGAAACAAGGCATGACAGTTTTAAAAACAAGCCACTTGACTTGGATTCACTGCTGTCTCCACAGAGAAGCACTAGCTTCTAAACATATGGGTGACGTTCTGCATTATGTTCTAGAAAAAAGTTTGAGAATTGCTCGTTTCATCAAAGCCAGTACAGGTCCTCTGCAAAGAAATGGGTTCTGAAAACAAAAATACACACAGAAGTACAGTGATTGTCACAAGGAAAAGTGCTCACAAGGCTATTTTGGAGTTTTTGAGAAATAAATCATCAATATATGCCGTCCACTTCGTTCAGCATCTAAGGCCCTCCTCCGGGTACCAAATCATCAAGATGCCCGGAGGATTATTACTAGATCTAGGGCCTTTTCTGTAGTGGCCCCCGAATTGTGGAACAGCTTACCAGAGGAGATACACCTGGCACCTACGGTACTTTCTTTCAGGCGCCAGGTTAAGACCTGGTTATGCTCCCAGGCATTTTAATCTTTAATGTTAACGTTTAATGTTTCATGTTTAATGTTCTAGTTTTAAAATCTTGCTGCTATTTGTTATTGATTTTATTGTAATATTGTATTTTAACCTTGTACACCTCCCAGAGAGCTATTAGCTACGGGCGGTTTATAAATGAAATAAATAAATAAATAAATATGCGTCTTTATTTCACAACTCATTATTTATTGTGTTTATTTATTTATTTATTTATTGTATTTTGGCTTTTAAGGTTGGCATACCTTATAGATGCTTTCAGCTGCTTGACATAAGACATTTTACAATGTTTAATTCTGTTTTTAAATAGAGACATTCAAAAAACACTGAAACTCTAGTTGAGACATTAATCAGAAAATTCCACTGATATGCTTCCAACTGTTGCAGTTTTTTGAGGAAGAATTTGTTCCATTCTAGGTTTACTGGCCCACGCATACAGAATTTGCTCTAACAAGATATAATGATGATGACCAACAACTTAAATGGCTTTAAAACATTTCATAGAGGACAAAACTATCAATAGCTATTGGCTATATGCTATATGGTACCTCCAGGATCAGAGGTAGCATGTGTCTCTGAATATCACCTCATGGGGGACAACAGCTAAGGAATGGTGTTGCCCCCATGCCCTGCTTGAGTTTTCCAGAGATATCTGGTTGGTCACTGTGGGAAACAGGATGTTGGACTAGATAGGCCTTTGGTCTGTTCCAACAGGGCGGCAGCTCTTCTTTATGCTCTTATACATATGCAGGCTGATGTGTTGATTTTAAGCAGAAGTGACAGCTAATCAGGTTTAGTAGATAGGTCCTTGGAAACTTTGACCTTGATAATATTCAGCTGTATCCAAATCAAAGTGGAGAAGATTCTTGTACTTTCCTAGCACTAATAGTCTATATTTTTACTCTGTGCCCCTCAGGCAGAGCTATATACTTAAATATTACCTAAATGCATTCCATATGTTGAACCTTGTGATCCTGTGATCTCCACCATAGCTGCAAGAAAAGAAAAGAAAGCTTAATCGTTATTTTTAAAACATTCCTGACTACACTCAAAACATTGCCTTAAGAGCAAAACGAAGGGAACAAGAATAATTATCCATCGTAGATGGCGAGGGTCAAACTGGTTGATTATGTTTGGGAGAATTTCTTTCTTTCCTACAGAGCAGGGGTGAAGAACCTCAGGCCCAGGGGCCAAATATGGCCCCCAGGCCTCTCTGCTTTGCCCTTGGAACTTTCTCTAAGCCACACCCCTCACTGGCCCCGCTTCATACCCTAAGTGTGTTTGCTTGGTTGCAATATGTCCTTGAACGTTGACAATGGCTCTTGCTTGCCTCAGTGGAGGAAAGAGAGGGTGTGTGCGTGTAGAAACTGGCTTGCTGTACAAAGGTAAAATTACATTCATTGCTCCACCCACTTTTGCCTCTGAGCCCACCCACCTCTAGCATGTGGTTCTCAGGAGGTTGCCCAGAATGGAATGCGGCCCTCAGGCTGAAAAACGTTCCTCACCCCTGCTAGAGAAATGATGCAAGTTCTGAGCTTTGGCTTAGATAGATCGATAGGAGTAGACATTGGGCAATATCCAACAAGGTGCTTTTGCTAGTGCAAGGATTTGCAGTTGTGCAATGGAACTTCCTCTCCTCATACACTCTTCCATATGCCCTCCTGCCCAAATCTGCAGGGTTGGAGAAACACTCAGAACAGATTTAGGGAGTACACAGGGAGAAGTGAGGGAGGGAAGTTCATTACACGGCCCAAAGCCCTTGCTGGATGACACCCATTGTAGCCATCATAACAATTCTAGCTATAGCTTTATGGGCTGTTTTCAGCTAAGTCCTACTTGAAGTATACCCATTGAAATTAATAGACCTAACTCAATCATGTCTATTAACTTCAACGGGTCTACTCTGTGTAGGACAAACATTGAATACTACCCTATATCTAGAATTCTGCACCCTGGAAGGAAATCTCCCAAGAGGAAATTTCCCAGGTACTATCATATGACTCCTTTCCTTTGCAAGGTGTCTCTAGCTACTCATTTTTGCATCTTCCCAGGCCACATTCAGCCTACACATGTTGACGAGTAATTTCAGTACTGCCCAGAAGTGGATCTCAGGTTCATTTTGACCAGTTATTAAGTGGGTGGGTGTCTCGAGTGGGTGGCAAGATTAGATTTTACTAGGCCACTAAAATAGCAAAGGATTCAAACAATGCTACCATACTCATTGCACAAAGGACTTCAAGAGACCTGGAGCCATGCAAAAGAATTCTGCTTTTGCATATCTTACCTTTTCCAGCTTCAGTGGGCAGGCATGCCTTGCCCAAATTCCAAAGCCAGCATTACTGATGCCAAAAGAGGGTGAGCCCTGATGTATTTTCCTCCCCCCCTTCCTTTCCAAGCATCATCTGTCTTCCGCTAGACCAGAACTAAAATTTCTAAAATAGCCCCAAATATTGGATAATCTTCCTCACTCCAGTGGTGCTTCTGTATCCCTACCAACCTCTTTGCCTTAAAAATTAATGGGGGGAAAATTGCCCAGGTTAGACAATTCAGGTACTTGGGGGTCTTGTTCCACTCCTCCCTATCCTGGTCCCCCCATATATATTAGGCGATGCAAACTGCCAGGAATACAATGAAAGCTATCTCACGTTTCTTTTATACTAGAGGTGGACAGTACATTCCCGCCACTTCTCAGGTTTTTAAATCAAAGATTTTTCCTCAACTTTTGTATGGTGCCCCCCTATGGGCCCCAAGTTTTAATCTTAAAATCCAATCAATCCTGTCAACTTTTTAAGACTAATTTTTGGAGTCCCTCGTTGTGTTCCGGCCGCAGCCCTCAGGCTGGAGGCTGGTTTACCTTCCCTTGAATTCCATGCTTGGGTATTAACTTTTAGATATTGGGTCAAACTAGCCTATATGAACCTTCCCCCTGGCTACTTACATTTTCTTTGGCGTGATCCCTTCTCAGGTTTGTGGTCCAAAGCCCTCCTTGTTAAACTGGCTTTATTAGGCTTCTCAGTGGATTATTTATCCTCATTGGATCCTGAGACAGCCAGATGGACCATAGAGACTTGATTAAAGGACACTTACCTTCAAAGCTCCTTGACAAATGCGACTAAAACTTGTTCTCCCTTATACTCCAATTTAAGTTTCCCCTTCCCCAATTCAGCCCCCTATCTGGAATACCTGACTACACCTAAATTCCTCCATGCCTTCTCCAGGGCGCGGTTTAACTGTATTTTTTCCTCGCTCATTGTGGGTCGATATCAGGGTACCCCCTTTGATCTCCATTTTTGTCCCTGTAATACCGTAGACATTGAGTCCTTGTCTCATGTCCTTTTTGTTTGCCCTTATTATCGCATGGCACATTCCAGATACTTAAATCCTGTTTTAATAAAGCTTCCTGGCAGGTCCAGGATAGTTTTATTGCAATATCTTCGGACGGCAAGGACAAATCAATAACCTTATCCGTCACAAAGTTTATTTTTACTGCCCAACGGATTCAAAGGAAGATCCCCCCTCCCTCCTAGTCAACCAGGCTATTGTAAATATATATATAATTCTTGGTTTTCTATTATGAGTAAAGTCAACTATATATTGTATTTCGGGTCTTTGAGCGCAAATAAACTTGATTGATTGATTGAAATTTCTAAAATAGCCTCAGATATTGGATAATCTTCCTCACTCCAGTGGTGCTTCTGTATCCCTACCAACCTCTGCCTTAAAAAAAAAGAAAAAGACTAGACCCATAAAATTAAGGCAGGAAGACCTTTTGCAATGGAACAATGAGCCCAGACAAACACATTCTCTGTGTTCCACAGTCAAGACATTGCTGGCCCGTTGAGAAGGAGTGTAAAGAGGAAGGTTACCATCTAGTGGCCAGCTTGTTTTTTTATGACTCCTAACGCCTTCTCTCCCTTTCTTTGAGAGAGATGATGAACCAAATGACAAAGAAATAACAGTATTTGGAAAATACAGAAATGTCACACAGATGGTCACCTGGAGCCCTCAGGTCATAGATTACTCAGATGCTGCATGTGTCACTATTGTCATAGCAGGGATATGATAGAACCAGTACTCATTTAAATAATTCATCTTAAAGCTGCAAAGAGAAGAAACTCAGAAGAGCATGGTCCAGGACTTTCCCCCCCTCCCAGAGCAGGAGCTATGACATCATAACCGGGAGCACCAGGGTAATTGACAAATCCTGTAAGCTGGCAAGTGAATGTAGCAATAATGAGGCTTTCAAATTTGCCAGATTAGCAAACAAATTTGATTCCCAACCTCCTTCCCCCCACACCACTTGAAAATTGCTGAGGGTCTTGGTGGACTGCTTAATCATTTTTCCGCCTGTTGTTTAGGAATTGTAATGCGTTGTGCATGCACTCTGTCAGCCTCTTCCCCTCTTCCTTACTGCTTTGTTTCCATGTATTGACTCTCCACTTAAGTGCCTTATCAGCCTCTTTCCCCCTACTTGGGGCCTTCCCCTGTCTTGCTGCCAGCCCCAGCTTTATTCCTCCCCATTACTTCCATGGAGCATCTGGAAGAAGGTGATGAACCTCTGGTGGTTTGAGTACCAAACTTTGGGAACTCCTGGCACAGAGAAAGTCACCAAATGAGAAAAATAATGAGGCTAAATATGTATTTCCTTTTCTTTGATAGCTTTCCTACTTGATGCTAGCAGTTTAAATGGTAACACCTCTTTGTAAGATTGCTGCATTTCTAATTAAAAACTAAAGTGGAAGTGAACTGCCTTCAAGTCGATCCCAACTTATGGCGACCCTATGAATAGGGTTTTCACGGTAAGCAGTATTCAGAGATGGTTTATCATTGCCTTCCTCTAAGAGGCAGTGACTGGCCCAAGGTCACCCAGTGAGCTTCATGGCTGTGTGGGGATTGCCCAGTTATTAGATTGATAATTTAGTACAATAACCATCCAACATCTCCATGGATGAGAAGCGGGGGCTGTCTGCCTCTGTTTATGTATGTGTGTGTGTGTGTGTACCCACACACATGGAAGGGTAAGGAGTGACAATACCCACCACAGGGTCTATGACAGATGTGTACTTAGGAACAAAACTGGGACAAGTGCTGAATTACTGCCTACTTCAGTTGACCTCAGTGGTTAAGATTTGAGGCTCTTTAGTTTAGAGAAAAGGCAAGCAAGAGGTGGTGTGATAGAAGTGTATAAAATTATGTGTGGCATGGAGAATGTAGATAGAGAGAAGTTTTTCTCCCTCATTACACTAGCATTTGTGGACATCCAATGAAGCTGAATGTTGGAAGATTTAGGAGACAAGAGAATGCACTTCTCAGTGTCTAGTTTAGCTATGGAATTCGCTCCCACAGTTAAGAACGTAAGAACAGCCTGCTGGATCAGGCCAGTTATCTAGTCCAGCATCGTATTCTCACAGTGGCCAATCAGACGCCTGTGGGAAGCCTGCAAGCAGGACCTGAGTGCAAGAGCACTCTCCACTCCTGCGACTTCTGGCAACTGGTTTTCAGAAGCATGCTGCCTCTGACTATGGCGGCAGAGCACAGCCATCATGGCTAGTAGCTGCTGATAAGCCTTATCCTCCATTAATTTGTCTAATCCTCATCTAAAGCCATACAAGCTGATGGCCATCACTGCCTCTTGTGTGAGCAAATTCGTTAAAACTATGCACTGCGTGAAGAAGTGCTTTCTTTTGTCTGCCCTGAATCTTTCAACATTCATCTTCACTGAATGTCCACGAATTCTGGTGTTATGAGGGAGAAAAACTTTTCTCTATCCACTTTCACCATGCTATGCATAATTTTACACACTTCTATCATGTCACCTCTAACTTGCCTTTTCTCTAAGCAAAAAGCCCCAAATGTGGCAACCTTTCTTCATAGAGAAGTTGTTCCATCCCCCTTGATCATTCTAGTTGCCCTTTTTTGCAACATTTGTAACTCTACAATATCTTTTTTGAGGTGAGTTGACCAGAACTGTACATAGTGTTCCAAATGCAGCCGCACCATAGATTTATACATCATTGTATCAGTTTTATTTTCAGTACAGCAGGGCCCACCCAGCTTTACGGCGCTTCGCTTTACAGCGATTCGCTAATACAGCAGTCTCAATTAGACGCAATTAGACTAAAGCCCCACTCATATGGCGTTTGTTCCACTTTTACAGAGGTTTTCGGGCATCATGCGCCATTCGATTCAATGGTTTCTGCTTTACAGCAGAGGTCTGGAACAGAACCTGCCGTATGAGCAGGGCCCTACTGTATAGAACAGTAGTTTCAGCTTCAGCTTATCAAGAGTTGGGAACCTCCTGGAACACCTAACCTGCAACATGGAATCTATGCTATTCTACTCAGGAAGTAGAGCCAATGCACCAGGGTGGCTTCTAGACATTTACAGAATGCCATGTTCTGGCCTGTGATTTGCATTTGGCAGCTATGTAAAGCACAGCTGAAACTCAGTCCCTGAACACAAGTGCAGAGCTCCATTTTAAGTCAGCATACAGCTGCCACATCACTTTTCTTCTGAATATTAGCTGCTCTATTGGTTTTTTCGGTCACTTTTATGATACCTGGAATCCATACAGCAGTATATTTTTAACAAATAAAATTGCTACAGCCCACCTCTTCCTTACCTTGCAGGGCAATAGGAGACAATAAAGGAGTGCTCAATATTCATGTTAGAAGGGGGGATCCTCCACAGAAGACAAAATGGCAGTGAAAGCATTACTGTGAGTCCTAACATACAATACCATAGTTCTATGTAAATATTTTTAGTTTTTAAACAAGTCGTCTCCCTAGGAATGAGGGCATGAAAAAAAACTTAAAAAGTAAATTCTGCATTGCCTCATTTTGAAATAAGCACATGCTGATTTTTACAATGGCCACAAAAGATGTAGGACACTACTTTTATAGAGAAGCTAACAGAGCAAGTGTAAATATCCATACCTCTACAAAACAAAAATATCTGGAAACAGAAAAGGCACATGGAGAAGAAACAAAAATGGACTACACCTAACCCATACCAAATCATAAATTTTAGCTGTGATACTGGTTTTAAAAGACTGTATATTTATTGTAAGCTGCCTTGATGAAACCTTTGAAAGGCAACATATAAATTCCTCAATTAATTAAAAAAAATATATACATGGAATATATGGGAAAAATCCATGTATATTCTGCTCAAGCACAGACAGCATAACATGGTACAACCCTGCGTTATGGGCTGGGTGCATTTTCCAATTCCATGAAAATGCAGAACATACCCCTATATTGAATACAACCCTAAGGCAAATGTCCCGTCAGTGTAAGGATTTCTCCTTGTGCAATGGAATGTTCCCCCCAACGCAACCCCTACATCTGTTCTGCTGGCTCCCCCAACCCTCTGGAACAGATTTAGGGATGATGCAGGGAGAGTTGTGCTCACCCAATTATATAGTTGAGTATCACCCTAGTGTTAAGTGCACAATGCATCTTCCTAATAAATTTGAAAAATGAAATCTGATATTTAGGTTTCTAGCTTGGTGCAAAAATGGGACTGAAAACATGTAGCAGTCTCAAAGTCAGCAACAATGTACCTGGATCTTACTTTTCTAACTTGCATAGTATATACAGTGCATATTCTGAGATTTTTACTCAACACACAACTTTATTTACTGGCATTCAGAGGAAGTTATATAAACCTTATAAAAATTGACTTAAAACATAAAAAAATACATCAAGGCGATGTACACTTAAGACATAACGAGTGTGTTGGATATCGCCATTAGCACAAGGACTTTTGGCTGTGCAACCAGCTTTCTCCTCCTGTCTCCTCTCCCTGTGCATTCCCCCAATCTGCTCCAGAAGTTTTGGGGAACTCCCAGAACAGACAGGGGGACTACAGAGAGAAGAGAGAAAGGGGAAGTCTCATTGTGAAGCCAAAAGTCCTTGCACTAATGGAATGAGTTTATTGGATGCCACACGCAGATGGTACACTAGAAGAACAGTAATTGAATCATATCTTCAAAGCAACACAATAGGTTATATTTACTGGAAAAATCAACAAAAAAGTTTAAGATATGATAAACGTGTGTCAAAACTTGTAAGCTTTAAGCCTGCTCTATGTTGGGGGGAAAAACCCAGACATTGTGCATTACATATGTAAAAATGGCTTGTCCTCTGGATCTGACTCACAGGGCCATAAAAATCTGTACATCAGCAAAATAGATATAAAGCTGTGATGTGCTACACATGTAGTCCAAAGACATGCCTTACTAGAATAGTCCAACGGGATATTTTTCTGTCTTGTTATCAAAGCAAACAAAACGTTTCCCTCGTGTTAGATTTGAGTCAAGAAGGCCACCGACAACTGTAACTTACTCCGAGAATTAATTGAATGTTTTATTTTACACCATGATGTGAGAACATAACACCTGTTTAATAAAAGTATACACATTTGTAACTTCACTCAGAATACACTTTTAATGCACATTAAAAAAAGCGTTCATCTTACAAATTGTTTTGCAATCCAAATATACAATAGCTTGGAAAACAAATAGTTTAGAAAATGAATGCCAATGTAAAAAGACTACTTAAACCTCTAACAGTAGAGTTTCTGTATGGCTTGTCTTTACAGTTTTCTTACAGCTTCATCAATATCAGTAATCTGTTCCTTCAACTGGCTCCACTGTTCTGGATTTAGAGAGATGCCTAAAGTAAACCAAAACAAATTAAGATTACTTTAGACTCACATCCATGCCATGAATACACTTACGCAATTGCAGGATTCACTTATACTTCTGGAGAACCTCAATTTTCATATTAAAAAAAAATGCTGATTTAAGGACAAGAAATGAGACAGGACCTCAGAAGAACAGGGGTCAGAGACAAGTTGGAATCAGATACCCAGGGGCAGCAACCTGCATAGTTCTTTAACTCTCTTCGTGGCTAATAGACTTATTACAAGTTAAGCCAGTGTAAATAAATTGGACTCTTTGTATGGCTTTTCTTGAAGTAGAATTCATGTTACTTTGGAGCACAATTCTTCAAAACAGAGGCTTGGATCCAGAGAAGCACCAGTGGAAGGCTTCTTTCCCATCTCCACCCCTCATCCCTGAGAAACCCTCTTCCTGAAAAAGCCTCTCCTGAGAGTTGGGGGACCCTCCTGAATGGGATGTGCTATGGCACTGTATTTCAACCTTGGGTCCTCGGTTGATGTTGGACCACAACTCCCATCAACTCTAGCCAGTTTAGCCAACAGCCAAGGATGATGGAAGTTGTGGTTCCAGCTAGCGTCCATAGGCAGGAAAAACAGTGGAATTGTGGGAGTAGGTCAGCTCACACATGTGACCTCCCCAGTCTTTTCATGACGAGACAAACACCGTGGTCCCAGCTGCATGGCAGCTCCAACAGTTGATGACCTACGCCCTTGAAGAATGTAAATAATGGCACTCGGAAAACAACACCACACAACTGAGAAACAAGAATAAACTGTATTGCTGAAAAACAATCAATACCAATAAAGGGCAAGTATAGAGGTCCTGGCCCACATGAATAGGTTATCAACAGTCATGACCCCCACATCAAGGGCCAAAGGCCTAGGAAAGTGGTACAGTAACATAGCCAAGGTATTGTCACAAATCAGCAGTATTGAGAAGCAAACTAAAAAACGCTAGTTAACTTATTTCAAACCATCCTCCTTTCTGTTGCATTTATTTATTTATTCAAACGAAAGAACAAGGTGATGCGAAGGGTCTCATTGTTTAACTGACCTGAGGAAAAACATTCAGTGAGCCACATAGAGGTGAGCCTTGATGGACTAGCATACAGGAGAAATTTATTTCAGGTGAGTACCAAAGTCCTCTTCTCCCTGGATGATAGTCCATCAAGTGGGATATACCAAAGCAGTCCCACCAAGAATAGGGAGGGTAATGTGGCTCAGCCTTTATGAACATGCTGGCAACTACCGTGACTCAGACGTTATGAGCATACTGTAGAATGTGTCTGCCAAAGTTAGCCTCAGCTGAGGTGTGTGAGTCCATTTTATAATGGGAAGCAAAAGTACTGGAAAGAGGACCAAGCAGCTGCCTGGCAAATCTCCAATAGAACAGCACTGACCGAAAAAGCCACAGAAGTTGAGGCTGAACGCATCAAGTATGCTGTTCTAGTTTTTGGAATGTTCCAGTGCTGACCTATTGCTTGGAAGGGTACATAAATGTTCAATTATCTTTTAGCACCTGCTGAACAACCTGCCTCCCGAAACTGCCTCAGCCAATGCATAAATGTCTATCCTATAACATTTAGTAAAAGTATTTGGGCTTGTCCAGGTGGCAGCCCGACAAATCTCTTGTAGAGGTGCACATGTTGAATAAGCTGCAATAGCGGCTGCTGCTCTTGTTGAATGAGCAACTATACCTGGTAGCAATGGTATATTTAGTGAACTGTAAACTAAAGCAATGCAAGCCTTAATCCATCTTGCTAAAGTAGAAGAGGACACCTTTTTACCCAGAGTAGTTGGGTGGTAAGAAACAAACAACAAGTTGGTGTGCCTTATCAGCCTTGTCCTATTTATATAGACCTTAAGGGCTCTCCTTACATCTAATGAATGTCAAACTCTAAAGGATGGCCTCAGCAGAAGACCTGGTAGCCTTAATTTCCAGTGAATTAAAGACTGAATAAGAAGCATGTGTTTGTCTTCGAACTGTTGCTCACATGCTCAAAAAACTATATAAAAATTATCTACCCGTTGAAGACAAGGAATAAAGACAAGGTAACTTAGTTAAACATGCATAAAATTTGCTACTGATCTTTCTTGGAGGAAATGAAACAGAACTGCACATGTGTGGACCTTAGCCAAGTTACCAAGTTGTGCAGAGTAGTAATCCCTATCAAAGGTTACTTCGATCCAACAAATAATTTAATCTATAAACTAATATTTGTAATATTGATATTAATCTATAAACTGTTTATGCTGCCCTGGGACCAGGTGGTGAAGGGCAAGCAATAAACTGAACATCAGTACCATTCCAACAGATCCTTAGCTAATGAATTGAATCCTCTAGTAAAATAATAGTGAGTATGTCATTTTAGAAGAGAATACTGAATATTGTTGTTGCAGAGGATATGGCTGAAGCCTCCTGGAAAACTTGTGAAACAAAGCAATCTATATTCTCTTTATGTGTTGTTATTTAATCATTATTGTTAAGGTCATCCTATAGGGGACCCTTGAGCTCCTCAAGAATTGATAAGATATATATAATTATCCATTCCTTCAACTGTTAAAGACTGCAGCTCTCCAGGAGGACAAACTTGTGCTATGTGCTGCTTACTCTTGGAAAACACTTCCAAACAAAGCTTTTCCAGGGCTATCTGCTAGAAATAACTTTCACCTACTCATGATGCTCATGAGGTAACTGATATTTACTTGTGTATATCCCCCTGGCGCTCTAGAGGAACCAGCAGACTCTTCCCAGGGAGCAAATGTTCTGGTGTGGTGAGGGGAAAAACCAGTTTCTGAGATGGAGGTGGAACAGAAATAGCCCATCCTCGTATCAGGAGCAGCAAACACCGCTGAGAAGTAGAAGGAATGGACTTCACACCTGGTGCATTGTGTCCGTGGCCTTAAATACAGCTGTGGGCCATAATTTATTAGAGGCCATTTTGGCACTTCTTTCTGCATTCTTTCTACATTCAGAACATACCATATTTGACCCCAACTGATCTAATGTTTTACTGAGCCAGCAAAAGCTGCTCTGATAATAAAGAAATGGACTGTCCAGTATGGGACATTATGGAAAACTACTACGCACATTACAATAGCGTGCAGTTTGAAAGGCTGACCGAAGCTTCTGTTTACTGAATGTGGAGGCTGGAACCCAATAACTCTTCACCTCCTGATATGGACTCACCCAGAGTGGCCCCATATACAGTACTTGGCAACTGTGACCATGTAGTGGAATGGTGAGTGGTAAGATGTTGCTGTGGAATAGCATGAGGCTCAAAACAGAATTGAACACTGTTACTGAGCAGTAGGATGCACTTCATGCACCCAAGCTATTCTTCTAACAGTCGTGTCTAATAGAAGTACTATCTCTTTTAGTAGATTAGCTTTGGCCACTAACACAAGCACTGGCAGATTAATTGCTAATAGTTTATACATAAAATCTTAGTCTGTAGAATAGTATCTATTTGCCAAAATCATTAGTTTTTTAGTCTGAAGAAGTATTACCCCTTCAATCTAAGTCTTTTACTTAGGAGCTGGTCTGAAACACCTTGTGATTAGTACTAGGTTCTTTTGAAACCTCTGTGCTTTGGATCAGTTGGTTTGTCAGGATGATCCAATGCTGCTAACATTCTACAAAAACAAATGAATAAAATATTCATCCTTAACAGAGTGTGAAATACTTTCTTTTCAATCTGTACCAGGAAATTACTTTCCCTCCTCAGTATCTGGCATCACCTGAGGATCAAGGGAATCAGTGTTCCTAGCAGCATCTGGCTGTCTAGCCACCTGTGACATCACTCTGAACTTTGGCCCATGGCCTGCTGGAATAGCACGCAAGCCTGGGAACTTAACACCCTCCTCGTCTGAAGAGGAAGTGTGCCCATGATATGGCTTTCTCGCAATCTGACTGTGGATCAGACTTATTTATTTTATTTATTCATTTTTTAATCATCCTCATTGTTTTTGCATGACTTGGCAGCAACAATTTGTTGATAACCAGGCTGATCAGCCTGTCTGTGGCTGGACTGAGGAACTACACACACTGTCAATCAGACAACTGCAGTGCACCCAGTGTGCCACTATATGGCCCTGTTGAGTGCACTTGAGCCACTGTATCTCAGCAAATGAGAGATTTTGCATCTTCCGGCTTGTCATATCTGCTGCCAAAACAGATGCAGATCAGATAACCGCATGTACTAAGTGTCCTGCTCAGATGATCTGAATGTAGGCATATAAGCACATATACACCCTGTTTTCCTTGTGGAGCTCTTAGTTGTGCCCACAAATTCATCACTTGATGCAGGTAACGCACATGAAGCAGCCCCTAGTACTTGCGTTTGAGGTGGGCGCTGCGCATTTCACAGCTCATCTGCATGTTTGATTGCCGTTTGCCAAGCTGAATTAATGCACTTCAACTGACCAGAGCATCCAGGCCACACTTCCCTCATATAGCGTGTCTTCCTGCTCTCCAGCCATTCAGCTGCCCTTGTAATGGCCATTAGTTGCTACCGATCATTGCCACGGGACTACCCAAGACTATTGAGGGAATACAGCAGGATTATTCAGACCAAACAGTTATTTACAATTCCATAGACATCAGGAATTGACTCTGTCATTCTTTATGGAAAGGCATCAAGGTGGACTGCTCTTCCACCTGTGAACCATCTATATCCTTCTGCAGGGAGACAACTGAACCATCGTACACATTCCGTTGCATCTCAGCGGGTTGTTTGCCAGACCTCTGCACAATCAGTCTCGGTGCTCTACCTCTGGACACCTCATGTGGGTCTGGTGAAGCGCTGTCATATGATCTCTGTTGCTGCTCATTAACCACATTTGTGCAATGTTATTTTGAGCTGCTCATGAGGTTGTGAACTACCACTCCATTCATATGTTTCCTCCTCCACAGCAACAACTGAATCATCGTGCATAAACTGTTGCCTAGCAGAATTTGATCTGTCAGGTCTGTAAGCTTAGATGCTATGAGGCTGGTGTCGGTGGCAAATTCATCCTCCAAACTTGACTCCTCAGCGTGTCTAGCTACAGGGCTGTGTAGGCTCTTGGTGGGAACAACAGAGGCTCTGTGATGGAGCTAAGAGTTTACAGTGCACTGATTGCAGCTGCTAGTGCTGAGCGCTGGCTTAGAACTGGGCTGTGGAATAGTCCCTAGCCCCCCTGAGGGCAGAGAAGGCACTGGCTCGTTTGAGGAAACAGCCTTCTCTGAGGGAGCAGTGGCAGCAGTCTTCACTTTCTTTTCAGAGGGGCCGCCAAGAGAACTGCTTCCAAAATGGCGGCAGCTCTCTTTTTGGCGGGAACTAACAGGACGGTGGTGACATCTGGAACCTCTGCTAGTGTCCCTGCTAAGTGCTTGGATTTTTGAGAGCCTTACGAGGCACTGACTGAGATAATCCGCTACAGTGCGCACTGGCAATACTCTGAGGCGAGATGTTGCAAGCCGCCATCGTTCACTCTTCTACACACACGCCTTGCTGGGGTGTGGAGGGAGCCTCTTTACGGAGCACCTCACACGCACACACACCTTGCTGGGGTGCGGGGGTGTAACGGGTGGCTCTGAATCGGCTAGGTTATGCCCTTGAGACAAGCCCCTATTCCTGCTCCAACCAGCCGAGGGAGGGAAGGAACGAAAGCGGGAGGGGGGAAACAGAACGAACGGTAAGACTTCCGAGACACTGACAAACTTTTTAAAAAAACAGATACTGACGATGATGAACACACTCACCAAGTGGGAAAACAAAGAAAGAACAGAGTAAAAATCAAAAGGTAAGATTAACTAATGAACGGAGAGAGAAGAAAATTCAACTGCCTAGGACAACGAGGCAGGAAAAGACTGGGGAGGTCATGTGTGTGAGCCGACCTACTCCCAGCAATTCCACTGTTTTTTCTGCCTATGGGTGGAGCCCATAACCCACTTGATAGACTATCATTCAGGGAGAAAAACCAAGAGCGAGGAAACAAAGGAATACTTGATTCTATTCAGGTTAGCCACTTCACACAAGCAGGTTAAACATAGTGTGACCAAATGTGAAAGAGGACAGGATCCTTATGCCTTTAGTAGTTGTGTAGAAGACGGAATTTTGGTAAATGCCTCGTTATGTCCAGCCTGGTATACATACATGGAATGGGTGATGTGGTAGAATGGACTGTACTACTTCAGTCTGCAGGTAGATTGAATATTTAAATACTTTTTTATCCTATTGTTCAGCCAAATAAGGTTCCCAGAGTGGTGTATGAATCACTATAAAACAAGACAGTCCATGCCCTCAAACAAATCAAATCAATGCCCTCAGACCTACAATTTAAAAAAAGACATGACACACACACGGAAAAGGAATTGGGAGGGAGAAGGAAATAAGCAAGCTGAGGGCAAAGTTCTTAGCCACAGGTTCTTCTAAAGACCAGTTGAAGTGGAAAAGAGGAGGAGACGAGCTGCTCTTGGCTGCATGGATGTAGTGGCTCTGCATCCCCTTCTTTCCCCTCCTCTGTTACAGCCTGATATAATGTACATTGCTGAATGGTAGCCCATGTAAAATGCCACCTGCAATTAAGAACAAACACAAAAGCCTAGCCTCACAGAGAAAGATCACGGACCACTACTTGTTATACTAGTTTTCCATTATTAGGGTATTTTTTAATATAGGGGAACATTCAATTAAGTATTATTCCCCATCTGTGGACTGAAGTAGTACAGTCTATTTTACCACCACACCACATTCTGTTGGATGTGTAGAATAGGCCTTGGTGCTGCAGCAGTGAGAGAAGAGATACCAGCCAGAACTCTTCCTATTCAACTACTAAAAGATACCTTTATCCTTTATTCCACCTAGTAACGTAGTTACAATGCCACAGATATTTAGGTATGAAGCCCAAGAACCCAATATAGTGAACAAAGCATTATCTAAAACTGTAAAGTCACCATGCAGACGACATATGAATTACCTTTTCTGCCAGGTTTCATTTCACCTTCTTGATCCATCCAGTATTCCCTAATATCAATTAGGACTTTACCTTTAAAATCACGAACACTGACATATCTCATTTTACCAATCTGCCAACAAATTAGAGAACTCAATCATTATTTTACCTAACGCATGTAGTAATTCTCTTCAAAATAAGATCTTGCATACAACACAAGACTATAGCTTATTTTAGAGATCATGTAATCAAGTGTTGCTTCTCTGTGAAATCTCTTTCAAATTAACAAGCAATGACAGCTCAGAGAGGTTGGAGAATCCATTTCTTTCAGCAGAAACTATTTGTAAACCAAATGGACTTATTAGCTTTTTTGTCAGAAGCATGTTTCCTTTTTGTAGAATTATCATCAAGGAATATAAAAAAAGTAAACAAGGGGAATCTACTCAGATACCTTTAGCACTTGACTGATGAGGACAACATAATCATCTTAGCCTCTGGCTTTCAAAAATATGTACACACACACAAATTCAAAAAAAGGGTAGATATACACAAGTTTGGTAAATGTTGGTAAACCTCCTACGTTGTCTGATGCCGGAATATGAACTAATCAAGGATGAATTTAAAGACATAAAATTACTTATGCATTATTAGTTTTCTGGCAATGCAACAAGCTACAGTGGTAGTCTCAAGGTTAACATTAGCACCTGAAAGTAGCATTAAATGAAAGGCTATCAAGCAGACTTGTTTATTAAGAGTAACTAGGGATATAAAATTTCCACAAATTTTGAAGCCATGGGGGAAAAAAAACAGGTCCCCCCCCGGGGGTTTTGCAGAAAAAAACGGAAATTTTCAGAAAAAATGCAGTGTTAGCACTTTTTACAGATTGAAAGTCACTTTGTTACTTCCGGAACATCAAATGTAATTATGTACAAGTTGGTTTGGCATAAAATTATCACATTTGGTATATTAAAAGTACATTTTATTCAAACAATTATTACAAATTGAACTTACTTTTTAAAATTTTTACTTTTTTTTGTAACAAATGGATCTACAAGATCCTGAACTGTAAGGAACACCTGAACTGTAAGGAACCTCTTTCATTTTGCCAGTTTATGAGGAGCAGGCAAAAAAGTTTTAAATACAACAAAAGAAACCATCAACATTAATAACAAAGAAAATTATTTATGTCTCTGCTAGTCCTCTACAGTGTCAAGCAGACATAAAGCATCCATTCCCATAAAAAGAACTGAGGGGGGAAAAAAAGGGGGGGGGAACCAAGATTCAATGAAACATTTTATTCATCATGCTAAAATAAAACATTCCATAATCCATTTTTTCTTCATTTTTTCAGAAAAAAAACAAAAACGGCTTGGGGAAAAAACCAGTTTTTTCCAGAATTTTCTGGGCCTTCACATCTCTAAGAGCAACTAGGTATAAAAAAGGCAAACATAAAAATTATTAGAAAGATGATAAAGTGTAGTGACAACTGGCATTAACATTTTCATAGAAAATGTGCTAGTCACCAGCTAGCGACCTATATTTAGGTTAGGGTACCAAACCAAAATGCAAACACAGTTTAGAGATTACTGTTCAGGAAGCCCCAGAAAGAGAACAAACATCCTGAAGTCATTAATGCAGGAAACTGAAGCCTTCAGAATGCTAATGTTAGAAAAGTTGATAGCCGATACTCTCAGATGCCTAGCTTATAAGAAGGGGTGGATAATGATGTAATAGGATGAGTTGGGGGCATTATACTAATTGCACCGAGACTTTATAAACTTTTATAAAAAGCACCTTCCGTTAATTCTATAATTTCTAAATTGTCTGAAGACCCATTAAAACCCCACACATACTTGCAGGATTGAATATAAGGGAGAATAGCTTCAATATCTGTTGTATATCAAAGGACTCCAAATATCTCTACCACTGCAGATGTCAAGAACAGCTTGGACATGTATTGGCTATCAGTAGCTTAATCTTAATATATCCTGTAATGCAAGGAATGAGTTATAACTTCTGAAATGCTTTTAAAATGTTGACTCATATGTACTTAGAATTTCAATAAACTGACAAGCTACACAATTATAGTTTACACTAGCTCAGATCTCCTCACTTGTTAAGCTTGCCTTTTCTGTATGCAGCAATAAATCCCACCCCCAAGCAAACTGCCATGACCACGGCCATGGCTTTGAAACACACGATTCCTGCCCATAGGCAAACCTTTGTACACTCCGCCCATCACCTCTGCTTCTGATGTCCCCAATCTCTGCTCCTTTTTTGCCATCTTCACCAGTACCTTTGGCCTCTAAAAGCTCCAATTACTTTCCAGTCCCACAGCGAACATTTAGTGCCAATTGAACAAACGTCATGTAAAATGTTGTTATAATAGTTAAAAAGTAAAAAGTATAGTGCGAGTCGTTTACACTTCGAGAAATTAAGGGCATAAAGCACAATCATGGTATCACATAAAGGTTTTATGTTTGGAACTTTTGCCATTCTCCCAGGAATTCTTACACAACCCAGTAGGGTAAACTAGGATTACCCTTATTTCACAGTAAGAGCTGAAACTGACAATAACTTGGTTAAGGTCACTGGTGAGTTGATAGTTGTACTGCAATTTGAACCAAAGACTTCCTAGCTTGTGCTCTTAAGCATGATGCTGTTTGCTAATGGAAAATGAAACTGCTAGTTACAAAATCAACCTTTCTAAATTTGTCATTATCTCATATGCATACATTTAATTAAGAAAACGTCAATCCTTACGCTGCATAAGCAAATACCTGCCCATACATCAATTGTTTTAACATAGCACAGGCAGTCTGATCTCCAGTAATCTTCACCCAATTTGGCAGCAAGTCAGAAATGCTATTCAAGTACATTTTTTCAGTCACTTGAACACACTTCCCTCTAGATCAGTTCAATATAGATTTCCTTTGTATGAACATCACACAGGCACAGACTAACTCCTTAGTGAAGGAGAATTTAGTGTGCTTTGTAGGAATGTCATTCAGAGACAAACTAAGATGATTTGACATATTTGTGCCAGGCTAATAACAAATTACTCCCATTTTTTAGTTCAGTAGCTCTCAGCATACAAGGCCACTAAATCCAGTGACAGGAAAATACCATTGCTTTTGGAAGTTCAGTTTCCTTCCTGAACTACCCGCTGTTGATTGGAACTACATGCAGCAGCAATACTTCCAAAGCTCTCCCACTCTGTACCACCCTTTTTGTGTTACTGACACTTACTAGTACTGGAGTGTTAGTACCATTTTCAAAAGAACATAAAGCGTTCATAGCCTTTCTTCAATAACCATAACAATGCTTAGGAAAACTACAATTAAGTATGAGAACCAGTGTGCTAGCTGCTTGTAAATTTATTTAACTCATTGTTCTCTTGGCAGTACAAACTTTCTAAGTTAACAAAACAACAAATAGATTTATTTATTCCCCAATGATGATAGGTCTTCCACTCTGTAAAATTCAAGCACAACACCACAATACAGTAACCGAAGATCCAACTAACAGTTCAATGTAAGAGCCACTAGTTACCTGAAACATATTCTCATCTCTGTTGCTACTTTGCTTGGAGGCAGCAGCACCTTTGGAACTTTCACCAGTCTTCTGTTTCTTTACAGGCTTTTCTGGCGCTGCTGTTTTTTTCCTTTTTGCCTTGACATTCAAAAAGAAAAGTCAATTAAGAACTTATTGGAAAGTAGTAGTTTCAAGTTCTCCTCCCTCCCCCACAAAAATGTAGGAAGAGTGTTCAAATGTGGTCAATGTTAGCATCTCTACTCCTACTGCAAGTAGAATACAAAGTACAAAGGGTCATTTTTGTGTGATTGCCAAGGGTTTTTGCTTACTTCCTGCTACATTTGAAGGCAGAAAATGAGTTAAAGAAAAACTTCATGTTTTGCCTTTTTCTTCCAAGATCAGAGTATAATAAGGCCCCAGAAAACCACAGGAAGACACACTATTTACCAGAACCAATTTTATTAAATAAAAGCCATATTTTGCTATTATGCAAAAAGACCCTTTTTCATCAGGATTTGATGAAGGTCTTAAAAAAAAGCCTTATTTGCATTACTGCATATTTAAATTATAATCACATTCAAGTTGTGTCTACAGAACACCGGAAAGAAACAATGTGTAATTATAGCAAACTCTCCCAGAACAGCCATGAATGAGGCCTCACTTTGCATTGCAGAATTTCAGCTGAGTCTGTTTACTCACCAACAGTGCCATTCCAGTCACTCTAGATAGCTAGACATCAACTTGGGCTTTTTATCTCCAACAGAAACTGTGTAAATCAGGAAATGCCCTATTTGTTCAGCAAATTGTATTAACAAACAGTGGGGACCTCCGCCCCACCCCCTGCCCCAAGTATTAGACGTTCTAAGTGCTGTCTGTATTTATTTATTATTTGATTTATATCCCGCCCTTCCTCCTAGGAAGCCCAGGGTAGCAAACAAAAGCACTAAAAACACTTTAAAACATCATAAAAACAGACTTTAAAATACATTAAAACAAAATATATTTTAAAACATTTTTAAAAAGCTTTCAAGACATATTAAAAAAGGTTAAAAACATTGTTTTTTTAAAAAAGATTTTAAAACATATTAAAAAGCAATTCCAACACAGAGGCAGACTGGGGTAAGGTCTCAACTTCAAAGGCTTGTTGAAAGAGGAAAGTCTTCAATAGGTGCCGAAAAGATAACAGAGATGGCGCCCGTCTAATATTTAAAGGGAGGGAATTTCACAGGGTAAGTGATGCCACACTTGTACCAGGAACTAGGACATCAACATACAAAAGAAAATGTAGACTCGTTTAAGATTAAATGGATCACAGAGAGATGCAGAATGATGCTCTTAAACATTTATGCAACTTTCTACAAAGTAGCTTATAAAAGACTGAGGACTGGCAATATCAGACCCAAAAGCACTTAAAACCACCGCTCAAAAATGTCTCCCAACCTACCCCCAAAAAGTTGCTCCTGTTGTCCTGTCTTCAGTTAGAAGGGCCAGGCCAGGTACACAATTCCATTTAATGCATGCTCAAAAGTTCCTCAAACAAGCTATTTTGACCCTTCATTTAAAGCAATATTCATGAGAGTCCTGGTCTCAGAGTTGCCAATCCTGAATACTTCATCTAGTTGACTGAAATTGGGTCATTAACCAAAGAATATAAGTCAGATGTGCTTAGGGGACCATTTAAAAATGATTTAGATGAAAATCAAATTAATAGTTCCGAATTATCCAGGAATGGGGGTGCTGAAAGCACAGCCTGATGCACTTAAGTTATATTGGTTCAACAAGATACCTGTGTGAAATTCTACCAAGAAGCTGGGGGAAGAATCAGTCCATGGATGGGATAGAATCCTGCCTAGAGATGACTCTTCAGGGTCAAAGTAGATGTTATCCTTTGAACATTTTACTAAGCAAACTCAGGCTCACAATTTGCTGTTCATGGCATTGACAGGTTTCCATAAAGTGCAAGCTAGAGGGTTTTATTCTTCCCAAGATTCAATGGCAAACATTTCTACACCAGTTACAGATTCCTGTTTCTCCCTTGTATATGCATACAACTGTGAAAAGCATCACAAATTCATAATGATGCAATTAGTGAAAGTTAAAGAAATGTGAAGTAGAAATATATCAGTATTTTGCAATTTAGTATACATTGACATTTGGATGAAGAACTGGACTTAGTACTTACCCCCAGAGTTTTTTCCTCTCAAAAAGCATTCTATTACAACAGATCTCTGGCTGCAGTCTTCTCTATGCCTACAAGCCAGTGGGACTTAACAAGTACATGTGCCCAGAATGGAGGTACACTTGAAATGAATGATCTTAATGTGTCATGGCCTTCAAATTGATTGGTGTATCTTTGTTTAAACCAATGATCCAAAGGACTTAAGACTTTGACTAGAGATATGAATGAAAACTGAACAAGCTGAATAATTTTAAAATATTTTATATCTTAAAATTGAAATAAAAAATAATAGTATGCAGCACAAGTATGCTCAGGAAGACTTTATTCTGCTAACTAAATCCAAGATAAGTGCATTTTAATTACTATTTTATGAACAGAGGAAACGGAATCACCTCCCCCCAAACCCTTATGATTTTTAGGCGCCTATGCAAGGCTCTGCCATTTATAAATGCCTTTAGATAAAAATGAGTCTCTGGGTGGCTTATGCCACTGTTTTATTTTTTGTTGTTTGTATTTTGGTGATATTGTTGGTATATATGTTTTACCAATGTTGTGAGCAACTGTGCAAATAAAGGCATGCAAAATGTTTTAAATAAAATAAATCACCTTTTTATCAACTTCACTGTCTGAATCGCTGGCAGATGAGCTTGAAGACACAAGTTCTTTTGATTTAGGCATTCTAGGAAGAACAAAATGCTGTGAAAAAAAGCATTCTACAATAAGGGATTCTCACAATTTCACACCCCCTCCCATTATGCAATCTTTTCTATCACTGCAATTCCACGCACACGTTTACTCTGAAGTTACACTGAAATTTATGGGGCTTCAAAGTAATATTTAAGAAATAGGATACCAGGCACTTAGGGAAAAAGTGGCAGTAGGGGTACAGATTAAATAAGTGACTGAGGGAAGAAACATAAAATGCTTTGTCTTAAGGTCCTTTTGATTTTCTTAAACAATATTCCCTTAACTGATGTCCTCTTCGCTTACAAAACCAGGATTGAAACACATATAGGATGTTATTTTATGTTAAATCAACACTATTAAGACATTGCAACTTTAAGCACAGTCTGACAGAGCTGATTGTTAGAACAAAGCATGATAGATAGGTGTTGCATAGAGAAACAGCATGGATTAGCTTTCTTTGGACTTTCAGAAACAAGCAAGAAACAGCAGTAAGTAAAAATGGAATTGTTTTAGAATAAGAACAGCCAACTCCAGCATTTTCAAGGGTTGTGACCAGATATCCAAGTTGATTCCAGTCATAAGTGGTCAGTATTGCAACAGCAATATGAACTTCACTATTATGCACTCTGGTGTAGTTGGGGTAGCATGTACAAATCCCAAAGAGACATATAAAAAGATGTAGCAGGGTACAGAACGTATCACAACTTTGGAAGACATGATTTTCTTATAAGCAAAGCAGAACAAATGTTCCACAAAATCTATATAATTTGCAAGTGGCCTGACAGAACTGACAGATATATTCCCTGGGATATCAATTAGCTATTCTAACTTTAGAATAAAGCAAGATGGCTAAGTTCTATTTTCACTGTTAGAGGCAGCATGCATCTGAATACCAGCTGCTGGGAATGAATCTCAAGTGGGGAGAATGCTGTTGCACTTAGGTCCTGCTTGTGGGCTTCCCACAGATATGTGGTTGGCCACTGTGAAAACAGGATTCTGGACTAGATGGGCCATTGGCCTGATCCCACAGGCCTTATGTTGCCCAATATATATTAATAATCAAGAATTCTTCCCACTTGACCTTGGCTCATTCACTCTCTTCTGTTGATTCAAGCTCAAAAAGATGATAGATGAAAGAAAACGACACAGCAGCTAAGTAAGTAGTTTCATCCAAGATCATACAGCTTTTCTCCAGATGGGAAAGTATATTATCATGACATGTCCATACCACTGAAGACACATTTTGACTTCTCAAAATGTTAGAAGCTACCTTCAGATGCTTCACTAAGATGGTGAGAGGGAAAAAAGGCATTTATTTATTATATTTATATCCCACCTTTTTTCCATCATGAAATCATGGTGGTGTAATTTAAGTATGAGTAAAGTGAGAAATGGCAGATGGGATACAGAGTACAGCAGTAGTCAGAGTCAGCAGTTTAGATGTGAATGGGGAAATCTTATCAAGAGAGTTAAAACGATGGATTAAAGAATGGGAAGAGAGGACTGGAAACAAACCACGGAGCACAGAATAAAGAACATATGTGGATCCCCTGAGATTATAAGGAAGATATCAAGCATATACTGGGAGTAGGCTGATTAACAGGACAGGCATACTGAGGGATGAGTAGCAAGACTGTCAGTATGCAATTAGTATACCTAGACCAAATTCACACCATGCATTTATTCCACTTTAAACAGTCATGGCTTCCCACAAAGAATCCTGGGAACTGCAGTTTGTGAAGGGTGCTGAGAGTTGTTAGGAGATACCTATTCCTCTCGCATAGCTACAATTTACAAAGTTCTCTGGGAAGAGGAACTGACTGTTAAACCTCTCTAGGAATTGTAGCTCTGGGAGGGGAAATATGAGGTCTAACAACACTGACCAATCTTCACAAACTACACTTCCCATGATTCTTTGAGGGAAGCCATGACAGTTTAAAGTGGAATAATAGTAGAATAAATGTATGGTGTGAATGTGGCCTTGGAGAAAAGGAGATGCAGAGCATAGGGACACGTCTGACAGCAACCTGCCCACCATGTTTGGGATGGCACAGCCTTAGCATTCATATATACATCTTGTTTATCCACCTGTGTTGCACCACCAGACCTGCACAAAAACCTATGGGCCAAGTGCAACTCTTCCCTGACCGCTTAGTCTCCTGGAGAAATTCAAAGTGCTCATTAGTTGTGGCCTTTACCATCTCTTTGTTAGAACATCCATGTGGGGATGGGAGAGTGCATGCATCAATACAACATCTGTATTACTTCTCCTGTTTTTGGATCCAGAGGCATACACTACGACTGGCACCAGGACTTCCAGCTTGTTGCAGCCAGACTTGCAAGTGCCCATATGCAAGTCAATGGAATATAGAATGGGAGCTAATGGAGAAAGTAGTGCAGACACACATGTGGAAGTGTAGATATTAAAGGAATGAACCTAGATTGGGTTAATATGTATCTGAAATACTTGTCCATGGTTAACAAAGCAATTTAGTTAAAAAAGAATGTAAAAGTGACCCTCAAGAGTGATGCATCGAGCACCCCTGCACCAGTGTAACGTGTCTTGCCATTAGAAGAGGGATAGGTATTAGAGCAGCTATTATAAAGTGTTCTGGAACACAAGCTCACAGCGTAAGACTGAAAACACATGACATTAATCAGTAATATGCCCCCCCCCATGTTTGTGGTACTGCTCCAGCATGGGAATAGCAAACAAGAATGCAGGCCTAACTCTGTCATAACAAGCCTTTGCTCCTCTCTTGCTACTACCCAAGAATGTCTCACGTCCTGTGCCACATGTGACACCCAGGAGACAAGATGGCCACCCATGAGGCAGAGGACGGGACAGAAAGTGAAGATGCAACGCATAAAAACGTCTGGGCGGGTCACTCAAAACGGAGAGGTCACTGAGGGGACCAGTGTAGCCTAGAAAGGCACCACGGGCTTGTTGCTTTTTGAGCGGTGGGGAGGAAGAGGGCGATGCTTCTAAGCAAGAGAGGCTGCAAGGACAGCCGTGTAGGAGTGAGTGGGAAGGCAATGCGGGAGGGGAGCGGATTGCTAGGAAAACCCCAAATGTAGGAGGAACCGTTACAAAAAGGGGGGGAGAGAGAAGACGAGACCACAATACAATTTTCTGTATAGAAGATGGGAGACGATAGTGATAAGAGAGGAAGATGACCGTGTGAATGCAGCCAGGGGGAAAGGAAACTGGGGCAAAGGCGACACTTTTGCCTAAGGAAGTGGTGAGGTGGAAATTCCCGAGACCAAGGGGAGGGAGGCGGTTCCCAGCCGCCATTTTCTCCCTTCCTCGGATGCTTCCTCTGCCCCCTTCCTTCCCCAACATGGCAGCCTCTGGGCTACCGCGCCTCCTCCTCCTCTCCCCCCACACCACTCCCAGTTCGACCCCCACCCTTAGAAACGGGGCAAGGCGGGTCCGAATGTACCCTCCACCCATGGGAAACAGATGTCCCTCCTCCCTCGCTTCGCCGGGCCGGGCCGGGCACCCCCCTTCCTTCCGCCCCCCTTCCTTGGGGACTCTGGCCCCGAAGAGCACAACATGGCGGCTTCAACCGTGCCGTCGCGTGCGCAACCGAGGAAAAGGCAGGCGTTCTGTTCCCCCCTCCCTTACAGAACGAGCCACGAGAAGAGAGGAGCTTGGGGGCGGCGGGGGGAGGCTAATGGAAAGGGCTGCACTCACGTTCTGCTCAGCGCCTGGTGCTCTAACTGTCTTCCCTTCTGCCTGCCTCTCAGCCTATTCCCCACGCCACAGGAAAAGCGGAAGCGACGTCCGCTCCAAGGCCCACCCACTCGAGCAATCACGTGAAAGCGCCCGCACGCTCGCGTGAGCTGCACGCTGTGAGGCGGAGGCGGTCTACGCGGAAAAGCTGGCGTTTCTGAGCGTTAGGACGAGGGCGCACGCAATTTTCGCCCCAGGAATGCATCATCATTTTCTTTTTTTAAACAAAGATGCATGTGATGAAGTCAGTAAGGCTTTCATAGTCTACGGAAATTAATGCCGTAACATGTTTTCTTTTTGAGGCGCTACAACCCTCCGGTCCTTGTTTTTGCTGCAACAGACAAATCCGGCTATCACTCCGGAACAGACCTTCAGACTGTACAAGTGTTTTGTTGTCATGCCCCTGCATAACCCCAGCCGGCTGCTTCCACAACCCCGAATTATCCGAGATAACAGAAAGAGGCTCCAATACAGATTTAAGTCAAAGCCTCTCTCATTTCAAAAATGTATTGCTTGTACTGGACGCTTACATAGGTTCTATTACTACCCAAGGTTGTTCCTAGGTTAAATAGTGCCCTGGGAGGGGGGTGCTTTAGGCACACGCAGAGCTTGGAAAAGTTACTTTTTTGAACTACAACTCCCATCAGCCCTAGGCAACATGGCCAAGCAGAGGGCAAAGACGGGTTGCATGCAAGAAGTGTCACATGTAGTCCATGCATGCAATAATTGTTGCATGTGGCACCCAGATTTCTACACAAATGTATGGCTCCTTGTAGCGGGCAGTGTGATGTTCCTGTATGTAAATATAATAAGTGCAGGTTTATTATAGGAAATATGGTAAGTGGAGTGCATGAGAAGGGGGAGTACACGGGCTGTAGAATGCTGGATGATGATTGGCTGTGTGAATGGCTGAAGGTATATATGACAGGATGACAGTTGAGTCGGGGTGGTTGTTGGATGGGGGGTGTTGGACAGGGTGGTTGATGTGGAGAGTAAGAGGTGGTTGTTGAGAGATTGGATTGGGAGTTCTGAGGCAAATAGTAGGAATTAGGAACATAAGAGAAACATATATGAAACCATATGCTTGTCAATGAAATCTATAAGTAATCTTGTTATTCTTAGTATTATCAATAAATATTTTCTTGGTTTACTTAAAGCCTGATTCTTCAGCTGGGGGGGCACAGACCGGGGGGAGGCAGAGTAACCAAGGCTGAAGAAGAAATAGTATCGAATGGTGGCAGCGGTGAAGGAAGAGATATTGTATCTACATCCAATACCACAGAGCAACACAGAGCTGTGAGCTTCATAGGCAAGAGGCTTCAGGGGGGTTGGGAATTACCTATACACACAGACACAAGGTATCAAAATAACCAGGAAGAGACTAAGGCACAGTCTAGAGGTTATATTAGATACACAGAGTGTTGGGTAGTGTGGCCTAGCAGGGGGATCTTTTGAGATCTGTGCTAGAGCAGAGAGAGGTAAAAATAAACACGACAATTCTGACTGCTGTTAGCCACGAGTGAGAGCAACACAGGTGGTGCCAGGTAAGGACGTCACAGGCAGCAGCAGGGCCCTCAGCATCACACCTGCACCTGACCAAATGACTCCTTGCCTGGAAATTTTAGTGGCTTTCACTCACGATTTGAACGTTTTCCAGTGGGTCTGGAGTTCTTCCTATGCCAAGAACAGGCCACCTACTCCGCTACAGAATCCCTCCTTCCCTGTTCCTCCTTTCATTACAACAAACTATATAACTAGGCCTGCTTGGCCTGGGCCAATCATAAACTGACCTGACCACTCTTATCTCTACTGCTGTGCAGACATAAAGATTTTATCATACCATATTTGGTTTCAACTCCCTTACAGTTGGGCTGCAGGCCTTCTTCCTTCCTTTCAGACTCCTAATGATACATTTTACAGCCAGCGTATGCCTCAAATTAGTATGTATTCTGTTTCATACACAGCTATGTAAAATATTTACTTCATCGCCAGGGAGATGTCCCATTATGTCACAAGTTGGGAATCTGTTAAGTTCTACCACTTTCTCTTTCTTATGAAAACTAAACAAAATAACAAGAATTCTAGTGAACAAGGTGGCAGGGCCAGGTCAAGTCAGGGCAGGGGCCAATAGTATAGACAGGAACTGAGGCAGGGGGGGCCTTTTTGTGGGACCCTGGAGCAAATTACCACAGTTGCCTCCACCTCTGGGCAGCCCTGCAGTTTTATGAAGTTGTGTGTCTTTTGTAGGACTGCAGAACATAGCAGTGTAGCAGGCTCTGCTACTCCCATACATTTTCCCAGCAATGTCTGTGAAACGGACCCAAGTGAGCTACTTCTTATTTGCTGCTCTGCTTTCAGTGCAATTTTCAGTTCCTCCCTGAGCCCCAAGGCTTCCTCCTCAGCTTGAAAAAGTAGGCCTTCTGTTGGAATGTCTTACAGGGACATTATCACCATATACTACATTCTGAAGTAGAAGCTTGAAAAAAAAGTTACAGACACTTGCTTTTTGCCACCCTAGCGCACTGCAGACAGTACATTAAAAAACCCCACAGCCATTGAGTTCATCTTGATGTCCCTCTCAGCTCAGTGCCCTGGGTGACCATCCAGCTCATGTAAGGCCAGCCCCTCCAGCTACACATCAAAGCATGGCAAATGCAGACAAAACATTACACCAAAGATTCCTGTTGCTGGTGCTCATGTGAAATTGTGCTAGATGAGCCAATGTGTATCTAGCAGCAGCAAAGATGGCAGTAGTAGGGAGGTTAGTGGTTGTATGTAGCAAATACACAACTCCCTGCTGCTTGCACCAACTTTGTTAGAAGTCCTAATGTCTTCCGTGGAGCTTACTCACAGATAAATGGTGCAAAGGATTACCACCCTCAAGATTCAATCCTAGCATGTCTGGTTAAAGCTGGCATGGTTGGGAAAGACAGAAAGGCCTCACTTTGTGACACTGGAGAACAGCTGATACTTGGAGAAACTGATACTGGACCAATGTCTACTCAACATCATCTACATCATCACAGTCTGCGTCTGTGTTGGAATTGCTTTTAATATTTTTTTTGAAAAAACCTTTCCCCACCCCTAAACAATATGTTTTTTTAACCCTTTTTATTTAAGATGTTTTTAAAGCTTTTTTAAACAATATTTTTTAAAGTTGTTTTGTTTTAATGTATTTTAAGGTCTGTTTTTATGATGTTTTAAAGTGTTTTTACTGTTTTTGTTTGCCACCCTGGGCTCCTGCTGGGAGGAAGGGAGGGATATAAATAAAATAAATAAATAAAATAAATACTTATGACCTCTTGTTCCCCCTTTATTCAACCTATCTTTTGAAGAGTGCCTAGTCATTTCAAACATTTTCTATCTGCTACATTCCTGCATTTTTTAAAATTTGCACCATCCATACTTGCCATATGCTAGTAGCAATAGTGGATGTCCCACATCCATGGAATGGATAGAAGATGAGATAACCTTAATGAGAATATATTACAGTGGTATTTCTCACTCTCTCGCACAGACAGATAGAGGTGCAGCAAGACAGGGGAGATGGTTAAATTTAAGCAATTAAAAAGGGAGAGTCAGTGGGAATAGACTACTCCGCCACTTTTAAAATTAAGGTCTGTAGGAGTACTTGAGAAGCAGAGCAGGAGAGGCATTTACTTCTAGAGCATTAAAGCCAATAAAATACAGCTTCTAAAATGTCCAAAAAATGAGAGAGGAATTGGGTCATTCACCACCATTAATGCAATGGATACTATCCAATAGGTGCTAGTACTTCCCATTTCCAACCTTGTTGTGTAGCTCTGATTTCCCATCTTATCAGCAAGGCCAGAGGGCTGTCCAGCAGGTTTTTGACAAGGTTCATGAGCACTCTTGGGTCAAATTCCACTCTGGACTGTCTCTGTATAATTTTACTTACGATAATGCTTGGTGGAAAACACAACTGTTTGTAAAAGGTGAGCTTTATGTTCTACACCAAACCTCACAAATGTACCAATGCTGCTAGATATTTATTTTCCCCATATTTATATTACACATTTTATCCAAGTAGAAAGTTCACAGTGGATTACAAGCTAAAACCATGCACATACAATAAAAAGCAGAGCAACTGTAATAGGAATCCAAAGACCTTATAGAAATGCCAGTGATAGCCATTTGTATGGTTTGACCTGCTTATATGAGTATGATCCTGTCAGTTCAAAAAGATCTGCAATGGGGATCCTGCTCTCATATCCATCAGTAAGATTGATTTGGTTGCCAGATATGAGAGATGCAGCCGTTTTGGTGGTGAGCCCATAGCTGTAGAACTCCCTTCCAATGGAACCTTGCACGGCTCCTACAATGCAGGCTTTCAAATGTGCTTTTAAAACTTATCTCTTCCAGTTTGCTTTTCTTTAAGTGGGTCCCTTCAGTGATGTATTTTCTTTTTTTTGCTTCATCTTACTTAAACGTATCTCGCCTTGTAAGTTTGTGTCCTGGCCTAATCATCAGATAACTATTGCCACCTGGGACTTTTAACAACTTAATAAAAGACAGAAATGGATTGGTGCAGCTTTTACTGATGAGGGGAGAAAATGGGAAAAGTTAGACCTGTTGATTTCTGCCTGCAACTGCAGCTGTTAAAAAGAAAGCTTCTGTCTCTATAACAGAGAGCACTGTTCTAGTAAGAGGAACCAGAGAACCCCAGAAACTCTCCATGCACGCTGAGGCTCTTTATTTTCTCTGGGTATGGCAGTGCCTGGTAAGGTCTTGATAAGCTGCACTGCGGTTTTGCAAGGTCCACTTTCCCCACACAAACCCATTCCTTTCTCCTTTATGAGTCACTGATTTACACTTTGTTGGTAATACAACACTCTGAAGAAATCCAATCCCAGTGCTTTCCCAGTTTAATCTCTCCTCTGGAGGAAAGAAAGGGGTGGAGGGGCTTTACCTTTATATAAAACTACGTTTCCCTAAAGTGTCCGCTCATTCAACGCGCAAGCGCCAAGCCGCCACCCACATGACATTCCTGCCTTGCCCCGAACCAAGGGAACCTCAGCAGAAGGAATGAACTACATTTCCCGTCGTTCCCATCCTTTTAACCTCCGCGAGTCGCGCATGCGCACCGTCGGGGCCTGACTTCTTAGTTCGCCGTTGAATCTTTGTCGGTGGGTGGTTGTGGGAGGGGAAGGGAAAGAGAGGAGACGGACGAGTTAGCGGTAGCGCGCGTGCGACGGCAGTAGGAGCAGCGAAGGGGAACGAGTGAGCACGTCAGGGAGTGTTTTAACCGCCGCCATTTCTGTCAGCCCGGACTCATGATTCCCATATGCCCAGTAGTCTCTTTCACCTATGGTGAGTAACGGCCATTGCCGGAACCGGTAGGAGTGGGGGAGGGGCGGAATATTGCCTCAGGTCCAGGTTCTGACCGGGCCTTTTCTCGCCCCTCGTTTTCTCTCTTCTTTTACCATGTCGCTGCTGCAGTGCCCAGCCGGCTGGGGGAAGATGCCAAAATGGCCACCGGCAACTACTTCGGATTCACCCACACCGGGGCTGCTGCCCAGTATAGGTAAATGGGGGCTTGGGCGAGGGTGCCGCGTTGTGAAATTTCCCGACTCCTCTTCTTCGCCGGCTTAGTGGGGGACCTTGTGGAGAAGAAGGGCTTGTTCTTTCCCTTCCCCGCCCGTACTTGTATGTATGTATGTACGTTAAGTGTGTTTGTGCGGACATATTTATACATGTGTGGCTGTGCCACTCCGGCCCAGGGAGAGGGCGGAGCCTGCAGCGCCAGGCCTACTTCTTGTATTAAATTAAGGGCTCTCGGCCAAAGAGTTGGATCCGCCCCTTCCCTATCGTAATACTTTTCAGTCCTATCCTATGGATGCTTCCTCAGAACGCCCCCCCCGCCGTGGTCAGTGAGGCAAATATGCCTCGGATTGCAGCTTTACCTCTCTTTCTCTCCCTTTCGAAACCACATCCCTCTTCCTTTTCTCACTAGGCCTAGAAGCTATGTATTTTCTGACTTATTTCTCCCATTGTGCTTTGATTTTGTTTTCTACATAAATTCAGTAAAGTCTAAATGGATTTGCCATTGCTCCTATCCTGTGAAAATAGCCGCTTTGCAAAGTCTTCTAGAAGTTGCAACAAAGGCAGAGTTCTGCGGTATTTTAGACTAACTTTTAAAATGAATTAAATATCTATTGGTAGGCGATCTGTAAGGTCTGATGGCTTATCACCCAGGGCTTGGGATCCTGAATTAAGGCTGTAATCCAGTATCTGTCAACACAGAAGTAAACTCTGTTGGGTTCCATGGGACTTATTCCCAGGTAAATGTATGCTGGATTGCAGCCCAAGTTGAGTTAACGAAGTTCCTGCAAGAATAGGTTCTTGCCCTGCCTCAAAAGCCTCCAAAGGAGGGGGAGTGCTGCTCCGTTTTCGCATTAATTTTTTTCCCTAGCAGTCTCCTGTGCCTCAGCTGCATTATTCAGGACGACCCCCTGATCCTCTGAAGACCCTTTAGCTCTTTGGGGTGGGGTACACAGATGGCTTCAAGCGGAAGGAAGGAATAAGAAACTTTCTTTCCATGAACTTCTTGATATTAATCTTAGCATCCAAGCCCAGATGAATGCTTGGTGACCTGCTGCAAAAATAGAAATTTACAAAGAGTGAGGCCATAGTTTAATGTACTTATTATTTGGAATTGACAAATGTTTCTCTTGTGTAGTCCCTTCAGTATAGACTTTAAGAGAATTCATGAATGTTGTGATTTAGAGCAGCTTTCTCATAGTAAACGTACAATCTGATGTGCCTAATTTTTTTTAAAAAGTGTAGCTTTGTGACTTCTTGGCACTAAAACAGCCTATAAATGTTTATAATAAATAATTTTTTGTTGTACTTAAACTAATATGTCAGTGTTAAATGTGGTGTGGGTGTGCAGTTATTTTTTATCATTGTAGGAAGAGGCATATTCAAATGAAACTTGAAATAGAATGACTTTGAAAGATAGGAGAATTACCTTCTACACACACATTTGGCATGTCTGAAATTATCTTATCCACAGTGAAAGGAAAAGCATCTGTGGATGCCAGACAGTCTCTTTTCCCCCCTGTAAGAATTTTATTAAATTAGGTTGTTTACTATGGGAGCATCTCTACTATATAAAATCCTTTTCATTTTTGTCAGATCAAAGCTTTAAGACTTTGGCATAGTAGAGATAAGCATAATGACAATGCTGCTAATTAGTGTTCTTTTACATATAAATTCACTAGATTAACTTTATGAGTTCTTGTAAAATTAGTATGCCTTATAGGTAAACCTTGATCTTGAAAGCTTGTGAATTGAAGGAAATTGTCTAGTAATTTTATTACTTCAGATGAATCTCTAAATATAATACTTTTATTGTTTTCGGCTCAGTTACAGCTGCTTAGTCAGATGAGAAATGAAATTGTTACATTTGTAGGATTTTAACAATTGGGAGTGTATTTTATTTGTTTGAAACAATTGCTTATTTTCACAGTAAACATTTGCATATTTCACTCGGTTTTAAAAGTGTGTTGTTGTTGTTATCTGCCTCCAAGTCGACTGCGACTTATGGCGACCCTATGAATCAGTGACCTCCACGAGCATCTGTCATGAACCACCCTGTTCAGATCTTGTAAGTTCAGGTCTGTGGCTTCCTTTATGGAATCAGTCCATCTCTTCTTTGGCCTTCCTCTTTTTCTACTTCCTTCTGTTTTTCCAAGCATTATTATATTTTCTAATGAATCATGTCTTCTCATGATGTGTCCAAAGTATGATAACCTCAGTTTCATCATTTTAGCTTCTAGTGACAGTTCTGGTTTAATTTATTCCAACACCCAATTAGTGGTCTTTTTTGCAGTCCATGGTATCCGCAAAGCTCTTCTCCAACACCACATTTCAAATGAGTCGATTTTTCTCTTATCAGCTTTTTTCAATGTCCAACTTTCACATCCATACATAGAGATCGGAAATACCATGGTCTGAATGATCCTGACTTTTGATCCTGATATTAGAGGACCTTTTCTCATTCTCTCATAGCTGCCCTCCCCAGTCCTAGCCTTCTTCTGATTTCTTGACTATTGTCTCCATTTTGGTTAATGATTATGCCAAGGTATTGATAATCCTTGACAAGTTCAATATCCTCATTGTCAACTGTAAAGTTGCATAAATCTTCTGTTGTCATTACTTTAGTCTTTGATGTTCAGCTGTAGTCCTGCTTTTGTGCTTTCTTCTTTAACTTTCATCAGCATTCGTTTCAAATCGTTACTGGTTTCTGCTAATAGTATGGTATTGTCTGCGTATCTTAAATTATTGATATTTCTCCCTCCAATTTTCACACTTCCTTCATCTTGGTCCAGTCCTGCTTTCCTTATGATATGTTCTGCGTACAGATTAAATAAACAGGGTGATAAAATACACCCCTGTCTCACACCCTTTCCGATTGGGAACCAATCGATTTCTCCATATTCTGTCTTTACAGTAGCCTCTTGTCCAGAGTATAGGTTGTGCATCAGGACAATCAGATGCTGTGGCACCCCAATTTCTTTTAAAGCATTCCATAGTTTTTCATGATCTACACAATCAAAGGCTTTTCTGTAATCTATAAAGCACAGGGTGATTTTCTTCTGAAATTCCTTGGTCCGTTCCATTATCCAACGTATGTTTGCGATATGATCTCTGGTGCCTCTTCCCTTTCTAAATCCAGCTTGGACATTTGGCATTTCTCGCTCCATATATGGCAAGAGCCTTTGTTGTAGAATCTTGAGCATTACTTTACTTGCATGGGATATTAAGGCAATAGTTCAATAATTACTGCATTCCCTGGGATCCCCTTTCTTTGGAATTGGGATATATATTGAACGCTTCCAGTCTGTGGGCCATTGTTTAGTTTTCCATATTTGTTGACAGATTTTACTCAAAATTTGGACTGATTCAGTCTCAGTAGCTTGTAGCAACTCTATTGGTATGCCATCTATTCCTGATGATTTGTTTCTTCCAAGTATTTTAAGAGCAGCTTTCACCTCACATTCTAAAATTTCTGGTTCTTCATCATATGGTTCCTCCGTGAATGAATCTGTCATCCAGGCATCTCTTTTATAGAGTTCTTCAGTGTATTGCTTCCATCTTCCTTTTATTTCATCTCAGTCAGTCAGTGTGTTCCCCTGTTGATTATTCAACATCCCTACTCTTGGTTTAAATTTCCCTTTCATTTCTCTAATCTTTTGGAACAGGGTTCTTGTTTTACCCTTTTTGTTGTCCTCTTCTATTTCTATACAGTAACTATTGTAATAGTCGCTGTATTGTTGCATTTAGGGTTCTGACTGTGTTTCTGTCGCCTTTTGCTTTCCTTCTCTCTTTAACCATTTGAAGAGTTTCTTCAGTCATCCATTGGGGTCTTTCTCTCTTTAGCTAGAGGTACTGTTTTTTTGCATTCTTCTCTGATAACGTCTCTGACTTCATTCCATAGTTCTTCTGGTTCTCTTGTCAACTAAGTTTAAAGCCTCAAACTTTATTTGATCTTTATATGCTTCTGGGATGTTATTTAAATTGTATTTTGGCAGTATATTCCTGAAATAAATAAACAAGAGGCTGGGATCCAAAGAACTACATGCGCAAATTGCGTTTAAGGGTATTATTGTTGGAAGAGGGGAACTGAAAAGTCCCTGTATATGTGTTATGGTAAGAATTGCCAATGGTCTATCTAGTCCAGCATCCTATCCTCAGAATTGCCAACCAGATGCCTATGGGAAAGCCAGTAAGCCGGACATGAGCATGAGAGCATTCTCCGCTCCTGCGGTTTCCAGTAACTGGTATTCCAAAACATACTGAATCCAGTTGTGGAGGGAGAACATAGCCATCATGGCCAGTAGCCATTGATAGTCTCATCCATGAATTTGTCTAATCCTCTTTTAAAGCCATTCAAGTTGATGCCCATCACTGTCTCCTGTAGGAGTGAATTCCATAGTTTAACTATGCACTGCATGAAGAAATACTTTTTTCTGTCTGTCCTGAATCTTCCAAAATGCAGCTTCATTGGATGTCAATGAGTTCTAGTGTTATGAGATAGCGATTTTTTTCTCTATCCATGTTCTCCATGCCATGCATAATTTTATATGCTTCTCTCATGTCACCTCTTACTTGCCTTTTCTGTAAAGTAAAAAGCCCCAAATGCTGCATCCTTTCCTCATAGGGGAGACACTCCATCCCCCTGATAATTTTGGTTGCCCTTTTTTTGAAAGCTTTTCCAATTCTACAGTATCCTTTTTGAGGTGAGGTAGACAGAACTCTACATGGTATTCCAAATGCATTCCGCACCATAGATTTGTATAATAGCGTTATACCTGTATTTTTTTTTTCAATTCCTTTCCTAATGTTCCATAGCATGGAATTTGCCTTTTTTTCACAGCTGCTGTGCACTGAGCTGGAATCTTCATCCAGCTATTCACTATGAACCCAAGGTCTCGTTCCTGGTTAGTCACTGCCAGTTCAGATCCTAAGGGTGCATATGTAAATTAAGATATTGCATGCATCATTTTACATTTGTTTACATTGAATTGCATTTGCATTTTACTGCCCATTCACTTATTTATTTATTTATTCAACTTTTATACCGCCCGACTAGCAATAGCTCTCTGGGCGGTGAACACAAGTACAATAAAATCACAAGTACAATAAAATCACACAGTACAATACAACAGAGCATATAAAAACAACAGAAACTAAAATCAATTACAACATATTTAAAATTGAATTAACTTAAATTGAAATTAACTTAAATTGAGATTAAAATGCCTCAGAGAACTTGGTTTGGAGAGGTCCTTTTGGAGCTCCTTGCGATCCCTTTTTGTTTTAACAACCCTGAAGAATTAAGTATCATCATCGCTCATCTTTAACTCTAAATCATTTATGAACGAGTTTATAAGCATTGGTCCCAATACTGTTCCTTGGGGGTCTCTCTTTTCTACTTTGGGAGAACTGTCAGTTTATTTTTACTTTCTGCTTCATAGGCAGTTCCTGATCCATAAGAGGACCTCACCTCTTATTCCATGATTGCTAAGCTTCCTCAGGAGTCTTTGGTGAGGTACCTTGTCGAATGCTTTTTTGAAAGTCCAAATACACTAATCAGTTAGTGAGAATTAACCTTTGCGGAAGCCATGTTGTTTCTGCTTCAGCAAGCTCATTCTTCTATATGCTTGGCTGTTTTATCTTTAACAGTGCTTTCCACCATTTTTCCTGGAACAGATAAGGCAACTGGCCTGTAATCTCTAGGATCCTCCCAGGATTCCTTTTTAAAAATTGGTGTTACATTGGCCACTTCCCAGTCCTCAGGTATGGAGGTGGATCTAAAGGACAAGTTCCTTATTTTTGTTAGAAGATCTGCAGTTTTACATACGAGCTTTGAGAACTTGTGGGTGAATGCCATCCAAACCTGGCAATTTGTCAGTTTTTATTTTGTCTGTTAGGCCTCAAAATTCATTTCTCATCACCACTGGCTGCCTTAGTTCCTCAGACTCCTTTCTTGCAAAAGTTAGTTCAGGCACAGGAATCTGCCTATATCCTCTGTTGTGAAGATGAATGCAAAGAATTCATTTAGCTTCTCTGCAATATCCTTATCCTGCTTTAGTACACCTTTGACTGCCTGGTCATCCAAGGGTCCAATTGCCTCCCTAGATGGTCTCCTGCTCTTAATGTATTTTAAAGACTTTTTTTGTTGCTGGTCTTTTTTTAGCAATGCACTCTACAAATTTTTTTAGCATCCCTTATTGTCTGCTTGCATTTCTTTTGTCTAAGTTTGTGTTCCTTTTTGTTCTCCTTATTTGGATAAGACTTCCATTTTTTGAAGGAAGCTTTCTTGTAGCATTTTGATTCTGAGGGTGGGGGGACGATAGCACATCCTCAATAATAAATTGAAGGAATCTTGTTGCTAATAGCATCTTTGGCTCTGCTCATTAACCATGCTGGAATCCTTGTGGCCCAGTCAGATGTGACATTGTTGGAATTTCTTGGCAATTGGCACTATGGTCACTGTTTCCAGTAGGTTTGACAATACTTAAATTTTGCACCAATTCAGATTAAGTCCAGGGTTGCAATTCCTTTGGTAAGTTCCATGACCAACTGTTCTAGGACACAGTCATTTAGGGTTTCTAGAAATTTTACCTCTTTTTGATAACTAGAATACATGTATAGCCAGTCTGTGTTAGGGTAGTTAAAGTCACCCATTACTGCAACATTTCCTCTTTTGGTTTTCTTGACTTCATTCTTCATCTCAAGATCTCCCTGAGCATTTTGGTTAGGGGAAAGATAGAATGTCCCCAGTAATAAATTGCTCTTGGAGCCCATTATCACCACCAACTATTCTGTGAAGAAGTCTGTCCCTTTTGGGATTTCTAGCTTGATGGACTCAATGGCCTTTTGGACATACAGAATGACAACACCTCCAATATGCCCCCTGTCCTTTCTACAGAGCTTATATCCAGAGATAACCGTGTCCCATAGGTTCTCTGCATCTACCAGGTCTCTGTTATACCCACTATATCAATGCTGTCAAATAAGACCAAGCACTCCAATTCTGCCATCTTGGCTCGGAGGCTTCTAACATTAGTATATAAACACATGTATACAGCATCTCTCTCCAAGTGTCTTTGGCAGCTGTGCTTTGGCCTCTGAATAGCTATCCTGTGCCCCCTGCGCTCACATTCTATGCTCTCCCATTTAATTTATTATGATCAAAACCCTCCTCAGTTCCTGAGGGCTCCCACCCCCATTAGTCTGAAAGCTGCTATGCCACCTGTTGTTTTTGAGCACTAGCAATCGGGTTCCATCCCAGTTCAAGTGGAGCTTGCCCCTTCTGTACAGGACCGATTGACCCAAAATGTTCCCCAGTCCCTAAAAAAATCAGATCCCTCTTTCTGACACCATAGTCTCATCCATACATTGGGACTTAACCCAAAATGTTTCCCAGTCCCTAAGAAAATCAGATCCCTATTTCTAACACCATAGTCTCATCCATACATTGGAACTACAAAGCTGTGCCTGTCTAGCTGGCCCTGTGTGTGAAATCATAATGTTTAAGAGAGAGCTACCTTGGATGTCCTGGCTTTCAGCGTACTCTCTAGCAACCTAAATTTTGCTTCTAGGACCTCACACCTACATTTCCCAATGATGTTGGTGCCAAAGTACACAATGACCACTGACTCCTCCACAGCAGTATCTAGATGGGCAACATCTGCAACCTTTGCACTGGGCAGGCAATCCTGCGATCTGTACACCCATCATACACCCAACTATATATGTTCCTATTGATCTAATCATTCACTACCAGGATTCCTCCACCACCCCCGATAAATATCCTCGGCATGAGAGGATCCCTGTTTGCCAAGGAATGGGTCCCTTCTAAGGGATCATTTTCCTCTTATTCAGAATGATGCTCTCCTTCCTGGAGACCTTCATTTTGCATGACAGTGGGGGAGCTCTCATCCTGAGAGTGGGACACAGCTATAATGTCCCTGAAGGCCTCATCCACCAACCTCTCTGCCTCTCATCTTTTCCAGATCAGCCACCTTGGCCCTAACAGAACAAACTTGTTCCTGTAGAGCTAGGAGCTCATCACAACGAGGACCTTGCTGGTTTCCTATCTGCATTATTGTTTTGTAGTTTGAGTTACTATGTAGAGTACCTATAGAACTTTGGTTTTCTTTAGGTCAAGGAACTGACAGGCAGAGTGATGCACCCTGGCCTCCTTGCCCTCCTGTCAAACTCACTCTGCTGCTCAACTTTACCTTAATGCTTTGTCAGGTGGGTCTCACTCTAGCTCGAGGAGCTAGCGCTTTAGATCCTGGCCATAGTGTTGGAAATTATATTTTTGAAAGGTAATACAGTCAACAGTTAGCTGAGTTCTCTTGATTTGGAGCTTTTCATAATACAGCAGAAACATATTTTATAGAGTTCTCAGTTTTTTGGTCTTGAGTCATAATAATGTGTGGCTATTCTGTCCCTGTGTAAGATTTCAAAATTGATGGGGTTTTCTCTGATCATAGGGTAACAGTTGTACTTGCAGACTGACAAATCTGCCTTCAAAATCTCCCATTGAAGTACATCTCTGAATTGTGGAAAAACCAAAATAGTGTTTCCAGTTCTATAATTACTGGAATATTATTATGCCATCTGTTTGGTGATTCCCCTGATCATTTCTTGTATTATGTTGGCTTTATAGTCTATTCCATTAATTGCTATGTCTTCAGATTTGTAACACAAGCCAGTTTTAGAACTGGAAAATATAATATTAGTGTTATTTATCACCACAACTAGGCAACTTACATAAACAATTAACCCCCCCATCACGTTTAACAACACCGCCACCCAAAAATACTTAGTTTTTATTTATAAAAGTACTTATACCACTCACTCACATAACAAGGTGGTGTGCAACATAAAATAATGTAAAACTATACTAAATAGTCACAAGAATGACTTGCTCATCTAAAAAAGAAAATTAAATAACTGAATAGTCCTGTCGGCATAAAGTCTTAAAGAGATGTCTGAAGGTCAACAGTGAGGATGCTTGCCAAATCTCTGCTGGAAGAGTATTCCACAGCATGAGACTGGTGATGCTAAATGCCCAACTTCCAGTTGAGTCTGTTGGTGCTTCTGATACATGAGGGAGAACTGACAGCACCCCTGTGGATGCTCTCAGCTGTTAAGCTGGGACATAGACTCAGATAGTCTTTAAGGTATCTTGGACCCAAATAGTTCAGGACTTTGTGTATTAATACAAAAACTTTGAACCTGGCCCAGTAATACATAAGAAGCCACTGCAGATGTTTTAGCGCAGCTGTCACATGCTGTCAGGCGTCTTCCCCATCAGCAGTGTAGCTGCTCAATTCCACATAGAGTGTATTACATTAATCCAGTCTCAAAGCTACCAATACAGGGAGTTTGAGTCAATGGCCTTATAGGCCCCTTCCAGCTAATATATGATTCTATAAATGCATGGACTACAATGGCCAGGCTATAACTCCCATCAACCATACTGGGGCTGATGGAAGAGGTAGCCTGGCTACGTGGTGTGCTTGTGTATGTGTGCTGTAACTGGCCCTCTGCATCCATATCCCAACCTGGCCCCTGCGTTGGGCTTTGGCCCTCACTAGGGTTGGTAGAACTAGTTTCTACCTTGGGTCCCCTTCTAGACGGCTCACCACCGACCCGTGCGTCTGAGTCAGACAATAACCCCGATGAGGTCCCAGCATCCAGAGGGCTTGGAGGTGGCGGGGCAAAGATGATTGTGGTGCGGCCAATAGGCTGCCATCTGGGGGGTCATTAACAAAATAGCCAGGAGGGGGATGGTTGTCAGTTATGTTCCTACCCATCATCATTATTCTAGCAGCAGCCCAGTTCTGCGCCCCTACTTCCCATAAGGACCAGAAAACCAGCTGCGCTGGACTATCCTTTTCTAGCCGCTTTTTTTACCTCAAGTAAACAAGCGGCGTCAAAGGACCCAGTCTGAGGCCCCCTTTTCTCCGGGGCCCCAACTGCAGTTACCTTTGTCCATTAATCTTAACACATAATCTTACCATGGTTTTCTTTTGCATACCTACCTTGACAGGGAAATGTCCTGCATCCCAATACCTACACATCAGACTTAATGGGGTTACAGCATCAATAGGACATACAACACATGATATCTGGCAGGCACCACTTTACTTCAATTTACTCCAGCAGTTCCGTTGCCCAGTCTTTCAAAACACCGTTTGAGAGAAAGACTCTCTAGGCGCCTGTGGGTGTTTTGCAAAACCTGGCACAGAATCTCTGTGGAGTCCCATCTGGGTCGCCATATTGTTGGGTCCAAAGCTCCCCCTTCTTCCTAGAAGGGCAAGCTAACGCACCCCTCAGCCCTGAATAGGGGTGCAAGCCTTAGCAAGTTAATTTACCTGTCAGTGGTCCAGCCAGATACCAAACATAAAATAGACACACACACACTGCTTGATCAAGAAGGGGTCTCTACACAGACATCAGTCTGCCAGAATAGAGAGCATCGTTTATTAATTGAAGCCTGATTTATATAGATTTCATAAGCAAAACAAGGTATAATATCATAACAAAGGAATACAGTATTACAGAGATAAAGCAAGTGCAGTTTCTTATCTTGTTATATTTCTTATAATTCTGAAGAAGCGAGGAAGTGATAAAGAACTTATACACCTGTCAATTTCAGAAAGCTTAATTTGAGATAAGAACTGCTAAAGGCAAGGAAGTGTCCTAGATTGACAGTATTAAAAGATAAAGATATGACTAAGAAGCCTATTGAAAGTTACCCACACAGCAGTATGACGTAAAACTATGGATACATTCACACAAAGTGTTTTGAGAATACTTCTCTCTTTTGTGCTGAGTTGCAACAATGCACAGGATGGGTAAAGTGAGGCAAGATAAGGGAAATATCAACAATCCAGAATGGGATGACTTCCGGGAAGGGTGACTTAGCCTGTGCCTGCTTTTGAGACGGGCTCCTGCCTCAAAAGAAGCTTATTCAGATATATCAGTCAGTTTTTTCTTTTTTTTTTGACTGATTAAACTTCTCCCGGGTAGGGAGAAACGAAGAGATTAACCTCAAAGCCTATTTTTGTTGGGACGACCAGATCTCATTAATTTATGGGACGAGGTCCAGCCGACGAAGGTGGGACGGATTTTCAACAGCAAGCTCTATCTGTTAAAGCGAACGTTCATCTTATCTTCTAAGAGAGAACGCACTAACAGGCAAGCACCCTTCTTTCTATATTTTTCTTTTACTTGACTTAAATTGTTGCTGTTTAAAAGAGATTTGCCAGATTGATCAGTTTTTGACATCTCACTGGGGAGCCATAACTTCTCTCTGCTACGCACTAATTAATAGCTTATCTCTGTTTTTGTTGCAAAAAGCTGTCCTGGATTTGCATTCTAAAGATATACACAGAAGAGGGATTTCTATTCCAGATTTTTATTTTGAAAAATATTATACTGTTTTGAGACTACTCTCTTTTTGGTCTATTTTATTTTGACGAATCTGTTTCTTGACGATTGCCATTAATTGTTTCGATCCTGGGAACTGCATTTTGTTTACTTAACTATTGGAGAGATAAGGCTGTCTGCTCTGTTTATACTGTGATGTCACCAAGTTTGGAGAATTAACCCAATTGTTGCTGAAATAAGAAGTGGTTTTCCTATATTTTTCTTTTAAAATGGCAATTAAGAAAGTGGCTGAAAATCTGGAAATAACTATGTTTCAGAAAATAATGGATGAGATTGAGATAATGAAAATTGAATTGAGTAAAATGAAGCAGGAGATTAAAGATATAAGGGTCCCTGTGAGAGAGGTGACCCTGGAAGGGGTCCCTGTGAGAGAGGAGACCCCGGAGATTGGAACAGGGGTCCCTGTGAGAGAGGAGACCCTGGAGACTGGAATAGGGGTCCCTGTGAGAGAGGAGATCCCGGAGATTGGAACCAACGTGGAACAGGAACAAGATTTGGAGTCTATGGACTTTAGAAATAAAATCTATTGTTTGGAACTCAATGTTATCTCTGAAGAAATGAATGAAGATTCTAGAGATAAAGTTATCAATGGCATGGATAATCTTCTGGACTGGAATGATGTGATGGAGCCCAATATAGAGAAAATCTATGGAATTAACTGCAGCCATGTGACAATGGAAAAACTTTTAAGAGATGACCCAGTGTATTTTGAAAAAAAGAACAGAGATATGATTTTACAGCAGTATTTCAGCAACCTATTCAGAATGGATGGCAAGAAAATATTTGGGATAGAGGTAATTCCCATCAGACTCTTACTATATGACTATGGCTTTGACAGCAAGATTATTATGGAATACTGATAATGGAAGATTGGATATTGAAATTACTGGACTTAACAAGACTACTGAAGATGGAAGATGGAAAATGGAACTAATAGAGATAATAGAACAATGGCTACTGAAATTATTGAACCTAACAGATTCTGATGTGATGGATTAATTGAAATGTTTATTTTGACTATGGTTATGACAATAAGATTATCATAATTAGTAATGAGATGGATTAATCGATATGCTTATCTGGAAAAAAAAATTGATAGATATATTTCTTAAAGAATTGAAACCTCTCTTTGACTTTTTGTGGAAAGAATAAAGTAATGTTTATGAGATTTGATGATTAAGTAAGATAACTACTGGAGGAAAGTGATTTTATAATATGACTTAAGAGACAGGATTGTTATATATTATAGACTTATAACTGATTTGATCTTTGACAAATGGGAAGTCAATATTTTACTCTTTATTTTTTCTTTTTGTTTTTTTTTTCTTTTTTTCTTTTTGTTTAACTATTTTTGATTTTGTTTTTTGTCTTTGAATGTTTTATGATTTTGTCTTGTATGTTTTATGAAAATCTGAATAAAAATTATTGAAAAAAAAAAAACAATCCAGAATGGGATACATTTTATCTCTTTTCCAGGAGATTACAGTCAGTAAGGCGCCTCTGGGCGTTCTTTCTCACAAGAGAAGAAACGAAACTTAGAGCCTTCTGTTCCCCACCCACTCTAAGTTCCATGATTCATTGCATCACTAGCTTTTGGCAATAATGTAGCGTTCCTTGACAACTCTTGGGGCCTAGGAAATAAAATATTCCTAACATTAGAACTCTAGTAAAAACCTCATGGAAAGGGATGGAATCAGTTTGAAATGTTAAATATTAGGTAGATTTTTTAAAGAAAAATATTTTCTCATGGATGAGACTAATTTCTATGGGTTATATCCAACAAAGTAAATGAACCCAAGTTATGGCTAACATTGGATTCAACCCTATGTTTTGTAGAGTTCTACAAAAAATGCCTCATTCAGCGTCAGGCTGTTTCCACCAGGTATGCTGTGTTTGTATCAGAACTTTGCTGGGAGGAACGGTGGGATATAAATCAAATAATAAATAAATAAACTAAATAAACATTAGGACCAATGTGAAAGACACTCAGATTATTCATTTTTGACTCTTTACCAGTTGTTTTTAAATCTAGAATTCTAAGGTACTGGCAAAACGTGATAAATAGTTTCAGTAAGCAGGGGTCACCAACCTTTTTGGATAAGAAGGCACATTTCAAATTTGGAGAGAGTGCTTGGGGCACCAGTCACAAAATGGCTGCCACAGGGGGTGTGGCATGATAAAATTAGAGAGTATTCATGGTAAAGCTTTTCCTTTAATTGTATTTCCAGACTAGAAAAGGCTTGACATTGAATTTGTACCTGCCATATAGCTATTAAAGGCACAAGAACCCTGTTTTTCTCCAATGCCAACTCTAAACCAAACCCCAGGCTACCGTTCTGCATCCACTTGCCTAGAAGTAAGCCCATTTCACAAAGGCACTTACTTCTGAGTAAATATGTATTCCATTGTACTGTTAAGCTAATTGCACATTGAATTCTTAATGAGAAATGCCAAAGCAAAAGACATGTCAGCCTCTTTGCAAAGTTTTCACAGTTGCCTTTTTGGAGGGAAGGGGATACTTTAACATTCACCCACACTTATGGCTTAGTAGCATTTGCAGAAAATAATTTATAGAGACTACCTGATCTCAGAAAATCCCACCATTGTAACGATGCATCCTGGTTGCTAGGGGAAAAGGAAGGGCAAACTATGGCCCAAGGACTAGAAAAAAAGACAAAAGCCGGGAAAGTGCACTAAAAGGGAGGGCGGAACAGCACTCTTCAGGACCCCAAGGATTCCTGTTGCCTGGTGTCCAAACAACTCACTAATCAGCCAAAGCTCTGACTTCATTCATTGACTAAAAACACTGACAATCAGGAGCAGCCCGGCTACCTTGTTTCACAGAAATCGCTTAGAAGGGTACCTGCACATTTTGCTCCATAACTTTCTTTCTAGGAGAGCTAGACACTTATTTCTTCAAAAAATGAAAGCTCAGATTGTGGGCCACCTGCTGGGGGCACCTATGAAAGTCTTCGTGGGTGACAGGTTGGTGACCTCCGCATTAAAGCCTTGAATTTTTGGGACTTAGATTCATATGTGTGAAGATGGGCCTTAAGTAGCTAGTTAGATCAGCATACGAAGCCCATCTGAAATATGACAGATGAATATGTGGGGAGGGCCTTTTCAACAATAACACTAACTGGAATGAAGTCCTGAAAGACATTTGGTTCGGTTGCTGTGGCTTTCCAGTGTGTTGTAGAGATGTATCATGGACCACCCCCTCTCTCTGCGAGAGAGAATGTACATTTGTGTTTTTAAAAAAATTAAATCGGAACACTTCAGATTGGTATAGAATAGTAAAATCATACACTGAAACATTAAAAAGAGTAATATGTACTCTATCATTCACAATGCAACTAGAGTAGCTGGCAGTATGCAAAAACCAATAATAGTGGCGAGGAACCACTTAGGTAAACAAGTCAGTTTTCAGTGTGCATAATGTATCATAAGAACATAAGAAGAGCCTGCTGGATCAGGCCAGTGGCCCATCTAGTCCAGCATCCTGTTCTCACAGTGGCCAACCAGGTGCCTGGGGGAAGCGTAACCCGCTGTATGAGTGGGGCCCTACTATATATGTATCCTGACTGTTGTCAACTCAAAATCTATTTCAGGATTTGTAAGGATTTGTTAGTTTTCTTTTTCTTTATTAGTTTTCTTTTTTCTTTATTAAAGTAAGGTCTTAGTTAGGGATTTAGAAGATTAAGAGCAGTATTTAAGATTATTTATTTATTTATTTATTTTATTTAACAATATATACCGCTATCAAAAACAAACCTCTAAGCAGTTTATGTAAAATAATATAAATATTCATAAGAAAATACTAATAAAAGCAACAGATTTTAAAAAATAAGTAGGCACAATAATATTATCAAGATATAGAAAAAGCATGCATAATAAAATTGCATGTCTGTAGGCTTCCTTAAACAATTTTTTTTAGTAGGCATTGAAATAATACAAAGAAGGCATCTCCCTAATATTAATAGGAAAGTTGTTATCAATAAATAGTGGGAATACATATTATATCTGTACTATATTATTTACTGATATCTGTTTGTGTACTTACAGAACTTAAGATGCTGATACAGTAAGGCCTCACATTTTGGTGGCCCGCTAATACAGCAGCTAAAATTAGAGTAAGGCCTCACTCATACAGCGCTTGTTCTGCTTTTACGGTGTTTTTGGGGTGTCGGGCGCCATTTTATTGAAGGAGTTCCACTTTTAGGCGGGTTTCGCTTTTAGGCGGGGGTCTGGAACGTAACCCGCTGTATGAGTGGGGCCCTACTATATATGTAATTTCATGATGTTAATGTACATATATTGATGAGTCCAGCATGATAACATGCATGGATCTAATTATGTAAATACTGAAAATTTTATTAATGTATATTCATTACTTTAAATGGAAGATTTATTAACATACACTCCCACTTCCTCTTTTTCCTTGGACTTTCACAGGAGAGACGTTAAAAACCAAAACAAAGGCAGTTCTTAGTGGAATACTAAGGCTGCAGTCCTCACTCCACTTACTTGGGAGTAAGCTCCATTGACTTCAGTAGGGCTTACTTCTAAGTAGACATGGTTAGGATTGTGCTGTAAGCTCACATAGGTTACTTCTCTCATCAGTGATTCACCATACTGAATACTGCTTTAGGAGAGCTTCACGATAAAGATCTAGGTGTGACTACTCACTGGGCCAGGACATCTCTAGCATGTTACTCTGCTGCTGCAAGAATTGTACTGGCTGCCCATCAGCTACCTGGCTAAGTTCAAGGTGCTGGTTTTGGTGTATAAAGCCCTAAACAGCTTGGCACCAGGATTCCTGAAAGATTGCCTTATCCCTTACATACCCAGTCAGTCACTGCACTCTGCAGGTATGGGCCTCTTGCAAATACCATCTGATCAGGTGTTCCACTCCACACAACATAGAAAGTGGATCTTTAGTGTTGTGGCATCTACGCTTTGGAATTCCCTCCCCGTCAGTAGTAGGACCCCTCTTTGTTGTCTTTCCAGTGCCTATTAAAAGACCTTTCTCTTTCAACAAGCCTTTTAAATAGAGGCTTTATCCCAGTCTGCATCTGTGTTGCAATTGTTTTAAAGAAGTTTTTATTGTTTTTAAGGTGTTTTGTTTTTAAGATTTTTTTAAGAGGCTTTGTTTTTAAGACATTTTATAGATGTTGATAGTGTTTTGTTGCTTGTTTGCCATCCTGGGCTCCTTCTGGGAGGAAGGGTGGGATATAAATTTAATAATAAACAAATAAATAGAATAAAGAAACTTTTTAGCAGAATATTAAGTTTTATGTAGAGAATGGAATTGTTTCATAAATCGTGATTAGAACAGAATACTTGCCTCCATTCTGTGAATATTTATTTATTTATTTATTTATTTTATTACATTTCTAGACCGCCCTATAGCAATAAGCTCCCAGGGCGGTGAACAGCATAATAAAACAGATTAAAATACAAACGGATGTAAATACAATACAGTACACAATAAAACATAATTAAAATTCCAAATTTAAATTCAATTTTAAAATTTTTAAAATGCCTGGGCAAAGAGGTAGGTCTTTACCTGGCGCCGAAAAGATAACAGAGAAGGCGCCAGGCGTATCTCGTCAGGGAGGGCGTTCCATAGTTCGGGGGCCACCACCGAGAAGGCCCTAGCTCTAGTTTGTCGTTCTCCGTGCCTCCATATGCGTTGGGACACGGAGAAGGGCCTTCGACGTTGAGCGCAGTGACCGGGTAGGTACATAGCGGGAGAGGCGTTCCGCCAGGTATTGCGGTCCGATGCCGTTAAGGGCTTTATAGGTAAGAACCAACACTTTGAATCTGGCCCGGAAACATATTGGTAGCCAGTGCAGCTCGGCCAGAACAGGTGTTATATGATCAAATTTTTTAGTCCCAGTAAGGACTCTGGCCGCAGCATTCTGCACCAGCTGAAGTTTCCAAACCGTCTTCAGAGGTAACCCTACGTAGAGTGCATTACAGTAGTCCAATCTAGAGGTTACCAGAGCATGGATAACTGTGGCGAGGTTCTCCCTCTCCAGATAGGGTTGTAGTTGGGCTACCAGCCGAAGCTGGTAGAACGCATTCCGTGCCACCGAGGCTACTTGAGCCTCCAGTGACAGGAGCGGATCTAATAAGACCCCCAAACTACAGACCTGCTCCTTTAGGGGGAGTGTAACCCCATCTAGGGCAGGTCGGACATCATCCATCTGGGCAGAGAGCCCCCCCACCAACAGCATCTCAGTCTTGTCAGGATTGAGTCTCAGTTTGTTAGCTCTCATCCAGTCCATTATCGCGGCCAGGCAGCGGTTTAGTACATTAACAGCCTCACCTGAGGAAGATGAAAAGGAGAAGTAGAGCTGTGTATCATCAGCATATTGCTGGAAACACACTCCAAATCTCCTAATGACCTCACCCAGCGGCTTCATATAGATATTAAAGAGCATGGGGGACAGAACTGAACCCTGTGGGACCCCATATTGGAGTATCCAGGGACTCTAGTAATGCTCCCCAAGCATCAACTTCTGGAGACGATTCTCGAGGTAGGAGGACAGCCACTGCCAAGCAGTGCCTCCAACTCCTAAGTCCGCAAGACGTCCCAGAAGGATACCATGGTCGATGGTATCAAAAGCCGCTGAGAGATCAAGGAGAACCAACAGAGTTACACTCCCTCTGTCTTTCTCCCGACAGAGGTCATCATACAGGGCGACCAAGGCTGTTTCTGTACCAAACCCCGGCCGAAAGCCCGATTGACATGGATCCAGATAATCAGTTTCATCCAAGAGAGCCTGGAGCTGGCGAGCGACCACACGCTCTAAGACCTTGCCCAAGAACGGAACATTTGCTACCGGTCTATAGTTGTCAAAATTTTCAGGGTCCAAGGAGGGTTTCTTTAGGAACGGTCTCACCACTGCCTGTTTCAGGCAGGGTGGTACCACTCCCTCTCGTAGGGAGGCATTGATCACCTCCTTGGCCCATCTGGCTGTTCCGTTCCTGCTAGCTTTTATTAGCCACGAGGGGCAAGGATCCAGAGCAGAAGTGGTCGCCCGCACCTGTCCAAGCACCTTGTCCACATCCTCGAGCTGTACCAACTGAAACTCATCCAATAAAACAGGACAAGACTGTGCTCTGGACACCTCATTAGGCTCAACTGCTACAATATTGGAGTCAAGGTCCCGGCGGATGTTCGTGATCTTATATTGGAAGTGTCTCGCAAACTCATTACAGCGGGCTGTTGATGGTATTATTGCGTTCTGAGGCCCAGAGTGTAAAAGTCCTTTATAAAAAGTCCTTTATAAAGTTCCGCTGGGCGGTTAGAAGATGACTGAATGGAGGCAGCAAAGTACTGCTTCTTCGCTGCCCTCACCGCCTTCATATAGAGCTTGGTAGAGACCTTCACAAGTGCAAGACCACAGCCGTCGGGAGTTCGTCTCCATTTGCACTCAAGCCTTCTCCTTTCTTGCTTCATCACTCTTAGCTCCGGGGTGAACCACGGAGCCACTTGAGCTCTGCAGAGGAGAGGGTGCACCGGGGCGATCGTGTCAACTGCCCGGGTCATTTCCGTATTCCACAAATTGACCAGGGTTTCGACAGGAGCGTCAGTTTTATCAGCCGGAAAACTTCCCAGAGCCTTCTGAAAGCCTTCAGGATTCATTAGTCTCCGGGGACGGACCATCTTTTTAACCCAGGAAAATCTTCTCAAAAGTTGGGGGTCGTCTTATACGCCCAGTCGTCTTATACGCCGGAATATATGGTATTTCTCCTGCTCGCAGCCTGGCCCGGCCTCCCCTCCCCTGAGGGGAATCCCCATTGCTCCTACGTCCCGCCATCTCCGCCTCCTCCACCGCAGCGAAGGCGGCGCCCTGCGCGGCCTCCTCCGCCTCCTCCTCTGTTGCAAAATGGCGGCCGGGGTGGGGAGCAGCAGCAGCAGCAGCCTCCCCGCGTCCTTCTCCTCCGTGGCGGCCTCGCCTGTGCCGCCTCCCGCCGCTGCTGCTGCTCCTCCGCCCGCGGCTGCTCAGGCGAGCGACGGGGCCGCAGTGGCGGCGGCTGCTCCTTCTCGGGCGGCCAACGGCGAGCCGCTGTCGCTGCTCTCGCTGCCGCAGGCCGCGCCGGCGCCTCTGCTGACGCACAACCACCGGGCGGCGGCAGCAGCGGGAGGCGGCGGAAGCGGGAACCCGCTGCCGACTGCTGCCCCTGCGGCTTCCTCCTCGGCGCCCTCCGCCGCCGCCTCCGGCCCGCTGGCGCCGCGGGAGCCGGCCTACAACTGGCAGGCGACGAAGCCGACGGTGCAGGAGTGCTTCGCCTTCCTCTTCAACAATGAGGTTCTCAGCGACGTCCACTTCTTGGTGGCCAAAGGCCGCGCCGGGGCGCAGCGCATCCCCGCCCACAGGTCGGTGCGGGCTATGGGGCGAGGGGGCGCTGGCCACGCAGGGAAGAAAGGGGAGAGGGACGCTGGCTTTTTAAACGGGGATCAGGGTCAAAAGTTGGGGGGTCCTCTTATACGCCCAGTCGTCTTATACGCCGGAATATACGGTACTTATAGTTTAGGCATTTTCTAACACTGCTACAGAGAAAAAAGTATCAGAACTTCTTTTATGAATTATTATTTACTATGGTATTATAGTGATTTAGAACGTTTTTGTGACAATGATATCTTATTGTTAATATAAATGATAGAATCACTGATTCCCAATAGAGAAAAAGTGGGAAAAACATGTAAGTTCTTAGGCATAACCACAAATGAAAAGAACTTTTAAAAGCTACAACTAGTGCAAAATGCGGCGGCCAGATTGCTGACAAGGACCAAGCGGTCCGAGCATATAACACCTGTTCTGGCCAGCTTGCACTGGTCGCCAGTATGTTTCCGGGCTAGATTCAAAGTGTTGGTATTAACCTATAAAGCCTTATACGGTGCGGGACCACGATACCTTGCGGAACGCCTCTTCCGATATGAACCGGCCCGTGCACTACGTTCTGCTACAAAGGCCCTCCTCCGGGTTCCAACTCACAGGGAGGCCCGGAGGGTGATGACAAGATCTAGGGCCTTCTCAGTGGTGGCCCCCGAACTATGGAACAGTCTCCCCGAGGAAGTACGCCTGGCGCCGACTCTGCTCTCCTTCCGGCGCCAGGTCAAAACCTTCCTATTCTCTGAAGCATTTTAAGTTACACTGATTTACTTTTTAAAATGTTTATTGTGTTGGATTGATGATTGTATTTTAGTATTATTTTGTTATTCATTGTATTTTTATGCTATTTTATGTTCACCGCCCAGAGAGCTATTGCTAGTCGGGCGGTATATAAATTTAATAAATAAATAAATAAATAAAATGTTGATCCACTACTGAACTCATGTATGTGTGTGTGTGTTTCTGCTTATGGAGGATTAGCAAAAGTTACTAGTTCTTGCCAATGTGCCTCATACAGCACAAGGTTGAAGGAGGCTTTTCTCTGACCCAGGAGTAGGAGGTCAAGTCCCATAATGTGTGAAATCTTGCAAACTCGATCACTGGCTCTGCATGAAGTGGCAGAAGCAAGGGGAACAGGTTTGCTAAAGTAAATATGGTAACAGAACCATACTGTCCTTAGAAAGAATAATACTAAGGCTGTTTATTCTGTACCATAACAAAGCACATTTTCTTCAAATAAAGCATTTCAAATATTTCTCAAATGTTCTGTTGATTTGCTGCTTAATAATCCTAATGAATGATACTTCCCTGTCATTCTTCTCACAAAAACAAACAGATTTTACTTGCCTAACATCACTTTTTTTCTTGAACATTATATAGACATGCTTATTGCTGGAATCATTTAAGCATTATAAAAGAAACGTAAACTTGCAGAATGTGAATTGGAGTAATAAGCTTATTTCATTTTGTAGGGAGAGTGTATGTACAATTTTTGTTACTACTTTGAAACATTTTTGTCCAAAATATATATCGTTTTCAAAAGAAATTCCTTTTTTTGGGGGGGGGGCAATTGTTGCAAGAAATCAGTTGTCATTGAAAGCTGCTAGGATTGTGTCTGATAACATGAAGAGGATATTATTTTTATCTTTGTTTCTCTGTAGATTCAGTTGAACCTTCCTTTTTCCTAATCACTGCCCTGGGCTCCTGCCGGGAGGAAGGGCAGGATATGATTGATTGATTGATTGACTGATTGATTGATTAATTACACGGAGAGGAAGGCATAGAGGAATGATTCTCCCAGTGAACCTTCCCCCACATTGGATTCCAAAAAACTGTTTGATGGGCTGGGGAGAGCACGATTTCCAGTGCCAATCAGCTGAGCAGCATGGGGGTGACGCATGATGGAATCTTTGTTTAATCATCCCCCCCCCCGGCTGTCTGTCTCTGTTCATGGACCTCCACTGAATGTGGCCCTTGCAGTTATAGGGGTTGCTGACCCATGATCTAAAGGCTTGCAATTCAATGAATATAGTGCCTGTGTGATTTTTCTCTGCAGGTGTTGGGAAAGGAGATGAAAATGCAGGTATTTGGAAAGCTGCAAATACATCTTCATTTTAAAAAAATCTCATTTCCCAGGGGCATTCTAGGAATCCATTTCTGACTTTCTATGCTTTTATTGCATTGCAGACAACTCATTAAGAAGCATTCACATACAGTAGTCAATTTATATGGGAATGTCAAATATTACTATAGTATTTCTCTTAGACATACTATTCCTACATCACCTAGTAACTGACACTGATCGTTGGTTTAAACTAAAGCAATGCTCATTTACATCAAAAGACCCTCTCAGAATTGTATTTTGTTAAAAATGATTGTTATCAGTTAAGGTTTCAATCTTGCCTCATTGAACTCAATGGGACTTACATTTGAGTATATATTTCCTCTTAAGTTATTCTGCATGTGGGTGAAATGAATGTGTTTAGTGAATTTGGCAGTCATCTTGAGACATGTATCAGGAGTCCTGTATGCCCACCTGGGCTTTTTCAAGACCGTAGAACTGAGCCTCATTAAAAGGCTGTAATGAAAGATGAATTCTCTTACTTTAAACTGCAGATCAATGCGATTGCATTTGTAATTTGATTTAGTCTTTTCCAGGCACATTTAAACTTAGACAATTGAAGGAGCTTAGCAATTAGGTGTCAGGCTTCATTGTATCATCGTCATACTTCTTGTCTTTGTCTTCTTATTGCAGCCAGCAGCCAGCTTCAGGTGTAGCCTATTCTCATCCAACCACAGTTGCAAGCTACACTGTCCATCAGGCTCCTGTAGCAGCGCACACAGTTACTGCTGCCTATGCCCCAGCAGCAGCAACAGTTGCAGTAGCAAGACCTGCTCCAGTGGCTGTTGCAGCTGCTGCAACAGCGGCAGCCTATGGAGGTTACCCTACAGCACATACAGCAACAGACTATGGTTACACACAGAGACAACAAGAAGCTCCCCCTCCACCACCTCCAGTCACTACACAAAATTACCAGGTAAGTGTACTTAATGGAGAAACTATAAGTCATTTCCTACTTTCCCTCATACTGAATTTGGTCTTTTTTCCTTTTAAAAAGTGATGGGTGATAGGATAAGTTAGATATAGAATAAGAGTGTACATGTATAATCCTCTCAAGTTTAAACTGTTGTAATTTAGTTTAGGTCAGTGACTCACAGGACAGTCCAGACCCCAGCTGGACAGGTGATGGAGCAGCAGAGCTGTCTCCACATCTGCAACACCGTTGCTCATGCTGGCAGAAGGGCAAGCAAATTGCTGTGTCAGTTTGGAGCTGGTGCAAGGATTGGGCTCGAAACAGGTCTGGTGACAACATTGAGGCTGGTTTAGGATGCAGCAGACTTCAGGCTGGCTCAGCCCCTTCCTGCCCCAGAGTACCCCATTTGGTGGCTTTCTGTGGGCTGCTACCAGCTGAGCTCCCTCCAGTGGTACTTCTGCCTGCCCACAGGTTTGGCAGAATGACTGGTGAGCTCTATGGCAGCAGAGTCCAGCAGGGTTGGGTGGAGGGAGACTGCCAGTTTGCTGCAGAGGCGTTTTTGATTGCAGCCTAAATCCTGGAAAACCGTTGGGGCCAAGATGTGGAATTTGTTCAAGTATTTATGACTGCATAAGATTTTTTTTGTTCATGTATATTGAGTCATTTATCAGCCCCAAGTCCTGTTTTGAATACCAGTGTTGAGCTATACCATAGAACGTATAAAGTAGGAGTGCCTGTGAATACACATTAAATACCTTTTCCAAATCATTGAGTAATGAGAGAGGCTTGAGCTCCATACTTCTTTTTAAATTAACACTGCCCTGAGGTCTCAAGATACCCATTCATCAGAATGTATGAAATCATCCATGTTGAATAGCTATAACTGTGTTACCAAACTTCTCAGTTTCCCTCTAGAACACAAAATAATGCCTGAGTGGACACCCTTTTTAACGTAAAGTAGGGGTGGGGATCCTATCAGTTCCCACCTTACCCCCAACCACCTTGGATAGGTGGGTGGAAAAACCAACCTGTCAGTCAACTGGCATCATTATGCCATCAGATGATAGACAGGTGGGTTGTCCCACCCACATGGCAAATCCCTTGCACCAGCGCTTTCCCAGTGCCCGACAGCTGGCTGGTTGTTGGGTGTTTGGGAAGTGCAGTGCAAGTGGCTTTGCCAGCCTTATATTTGGGGATTCCCAAGCACTGAGTATAGGGCTGGAAAAGCTGATTTCTGCAGGAATTGGCTGCGCAATAGAGTTCTCCATGGAGGGCTCAGTTTCATAGCCAGTCCAGCTGATTCTCTGCCTCCCCAACAGCTAACATCACATATAACATCATAGAATCAGAAAATAATGCCTATAAGGCCATCACGTCCAATCTGCTGCTCAATGCAGGAATCCAAATCAAAGCATTCCTAACCAGAACTTGGAAAAGTTACTTTTTTTGAACTACAGCGCCCATCAGCCCCAGCCAGCATAGCTACTGGATTGGCCTGATGGAAGTTGTAGTTCAAAAAAAGTAACTTTTCCAAGCTCTGACATATGGCTGTCCAGCTGCCTCTTGAATGACTCCAGTGTTGGAGAGCCCACTACTTCTCTCGGTAATTGGTTCCATTTTCGTATGCCTCTAAAAGTCAGGAAGTTTTTTCTGATGTTCAGCCAAAATCTGGCTTCCTGCAGCTTGAACCCATTATTCCGTGTCCTGCACTCTGGGACAATCGATCAGGTGTGGGGCAGGTGGGTGTAGTTTTAAGAAAAAAGTCCTCATGGGCCATATTGAGGCCCTTGTCAGACTAAATTTGGCTCATGTGAGGAACCTGCCACCCCCTATTTTAGAGGTTTTGTAGGCGTAATGTTCTGTAGTGAAATCAATGGTAGTATGACTTTTTTTTGTAGGAGAAAAGGCTGCTTAAAGGTGCATTAACATCTGTTTATTTAATGCAAGATTAGACAATGCTGAATTAAGTTCAGTACTAATGTCACTTTATTTAGTAATGTCGGAGAAAAAATGCACAGTTTGGTCCTCGAAAGACCCCTTATCAGTTCTGTTAAATACTGGAACAATTAAATAATTCAGCAACAGTTTATATGTTCAAGGGAAAAACTAATGCGCTCAATTTTTCTCCCCCACTTACATGTTTTTTAAGGATTCTTATTCATATGTTAGATCTACTGCGCCAGCTGTGGCTTATGACAGCAAGCAATATTATCAGCAACCCACAGCCACTGCAGCTGCAGTTGCAGCTGCTGCCCAGCCACAGCCTTCTGTGGCAGAATCGTATTATCAAACAGGTGAGTTGCATTCATTGAAATGCTCTTAAATGTGTGTGTTGGTTTTTTAAAAGAAAACTCTAGCTTTGTTGTTGTGATATAATCACACAACTTTTTCTGCAGATTCTCAGAATCTAATAAATAATAGTTTGTAGTAGCCACCTTTTCAGTAGTTAACTCTTTAGTGGTTAACTTAATATTGGTAAAGCAGTTAGCATCCAGATCTGCATGTTCTATAATCGGCAAACTTGTGAGAGCCAGGGAAATTTAAAGCTTTACCTCTTAACTATGACTGCTTCATCCAGATGAAGATTCTGATATGGTTATGCTTAACAGAGTGTACACCATATTTTATAAAAATAACTTCCAGAAAGTGATAGGATCATTGTTAAGTCATTTCTCACCATCCAGGCTCAGGTGTGATGCTTAATAACACTACTGTTCATCTTTAAGTGTAGCACTGAATCTTTCTTAGTATTCTGCTGTCTACTATGAGCATGGTATGCCCTCCGGTAGCCCTCCCTTGATATACCCATGTGTAATGAAGGGGGGCTCTTACAGCACATGTTGCATTTTTGTTCTTAGATTGGCAAAGCACAACTCTGGGATAGCGCCCTTTACTATATATGTTATTCTTATAGAGGGGGCATGAATAATGAGAAAGTAGCAGCTAGGACAGAACTATTACTCGATTATAAGTAATATCACTAGGATCTAGGTTCGAATTGACATGTGAACTGGATTTAGGAGTCTTGGTTAAGATTGGGATGCTTTATTCTGTAGGCAGCAGTCATGAGGACACAATATGCAGGTAGTATCAATGCTACCCAGTATTCATGAGGTACACCTTAGCCACATATAACAGATTGGACCATTGGTCTCACCTGAAGGGTGATTTTCATAGGAGGAATGCCATCAAGCGGGTTATAGCTCCACCTATCGTCCGAAGGCAAGAATGTTTTTGAAGTCAAGACTAGGGGCGTCAGGCCCCTCCCACTCTCCAGTTCATTCGCAGCGAGTCCAAAGAGAGAAATCTAAAAATGCAGGAGAAAAAGGCCAACGGGCCTACCAGCAAAGACATAACATAATAGCAATATTCATAATAATATGACTCTAACATAGCGATATAACAGTAATAGCAGTCTTGACTTCACTAGTTAATCTAAATATAATAGCGTAACAGGAATATATGAAAACCCCCAAAAAATATCTAGGTATCCTCCAACTGGGAGGGTCGTGATGGCATTCCTCCTATGAAAATCACCCTTCAGGTGAGACCAATGGTCCATTTTCCATAGGAGGAATGCCATCAAGTGGGATGTACCAAAGCAGCCCATAACAGGGAGGGACCACCCACATCCTAATCATCATTAAGAACCTGTTGCAACACTCGTCTGCCAAAAGAGGCATCGGCAGAGGCATAACGGTCTATTTTGTAATGCCTTATAAACGAGTGTGGGGTAGACCAAACAGCAGCTCTGCAAATATCAGCAACAGGAGCGTTGGTAGCAAAAGCAGCCGTAGTGGCCACTGACCTAGTGGAATGAGCTGTTATACTAGCTGGAACTGGAAGCTTAAGGGACTCATAAGCTAAGGTAATACATGCGCGCAACCAGCGGGATAAGGTGGAATTAGCTGCTTTATGCCCCATAGACCTTGAATGAAAGGATACAAACAAAGACTCAGTTCGTCGTATCTGCTGGGTCCTAGACAGGTAGGTCTTGAGAGCCCTCCGAACATCCAATGAATGCCAAGCCTTCTGTAGAGGATGGGTAGGATTCGGACAAAATGAAGGAAGAACAATGTCCTGGTTGCAGTGGAAAATGGAATTGACCTTGGGACGGAAGGAAGGATCAGTTTTCAGCACAACAGAGTCCTTGTGAAAGACACAGAGATGGCGGGCGGAAGACAATGTGCCCAGTTCCGAAACTCGTCTGGCAGAAGTGATCGCGATCAGGAACAGGACCTTAAATGACAACAGACGTAAAGGCACAGTCCTGAGGGGCTCAAACGGAGGGCGTTGTAAAGCCTGTAGCACCTTCGACAAACTCCATGAGGGAAAACGGTGGACTACAGTAGGTGAGCGTAGAGCGGTTCCCCTCAGAAAACGTTTGATGAACGGATGTGAGGCAACAGGGGCAGCAGTGGAGGACACTGAGAGAATGGACAACAGAGTGGACGCATGTCGACGTAAGGTGTTGGGTCTGAGTCCCATCATGAGACCCCGATGAAGGTATTGTAGCACCTGTTGAATTGTGGCCTGAGAAGGATCAAGGTGTTGGGACTGACACCACCTGGAGAATGCCACCCAAGTATGTTGATATATACGAGTGGTGGATGGTCGTCTCGAGGCGTCAGACAGGCCAGCCAACCTTAAATGTCCCTGTTCAAAAGCCACGCTGTTAGCTTGAGCCAATTGGGATCCTGATGCAATATTGGGCCCTGGGATAAGAGGTCTGGTCTGACCGGGAGTGTCCAAGGGTCCGACACCGACATGGCAAGGAAATCCGAGAACCACGGTCGACGGGGCCAATATGGAGCTATCAGAACCAGTTTGGCCCTCTCGCGCCGTGCCTTCCTCAAGGTTCTGGCTAACAGTGGTACTGGAGGGAAGGCGTACAGTAGGCCATCCGGCCATGGTAGCGACAGGGCATCCACCACTTCTGCTGTCGTGTCCAGGTATCGAGCGAATTACCTGGGTAGCTGACAATTGCGACTGGAGGCAAATAGGTCGACTGAGAAGGCGCCGAACTGACACTAGAGAAGATGGAAAACGGTCGGATGAAGTTTCCATTCTCCCGGGAACACCTGTTGTTTGCTGAGCCAGTCTGCTGTCACATTCAAAATTCCTCTGAGATGTTCTGCTTTTAAGGATTGCAGATGTTGCTCTGCCCAGTCGAATATGAGGGAAGCTAGGTTCTGCAGAGGACGGGACCTGGTCCCCCCTTGTCTGTTTAAATGAGATTTGGCACACGTGTTGTCTGTTCGAATGAGAACATGGTCCAAGTGGAACAGAGACTGAAAATGGAGCAGAGCTAAGTGGACAGCCTTTAGTTCCAGCCAATTGATGCTCTGAGACTGCTCTGTTTTGGTCCAAACCCCCTGAACAAACTGGGAGTTGCAGTGGGCTCCCCAGCCAAGGAGATTGGCATCTGTGGTGATGACAGTCCTGCGGGGTTCTCTGAACGGAGTGCCCTGGGTGAGATGTTGCACCCTCGTCCACCAGCGGAATGACAGGCGCAGTGCGGGGCTCAAGGGAATTGCTCGATGGTTTGAGCTGGCAATGTCCTGTTGAAACGACAACAAGGCCCACTGTAGCTGGCGAGTATGAGCTCGAGCCCATGGAACAATATGGATGGTGGACACCAACATTCCGAGAGCCCTGGCTAGAAACATAACGTCTGCGGATGTTTTGTGCATCAGAGATCTTGCGATGTCTGTGATAGCAGTTATGCGATCTGGGGACAGGAACACTGTGGCCTGCAGAGTGTCCAACATCGCCCCTAGATGCTGTAGGCGTTGGGTTGGTTGGAGATGGCTTTTGTCGAAGTTGATTAGCCAGCCGTGGGCCTGTAAGACATGGAGCGTGAGCGTTAGATGGCGATGAGCCAGCTCCCTGGAACTCGCCCGTATTAGAAGATCGTCCAGATAGGGGTAGATATGGACCCCTTGAAGCCGGAGGTAAGCCACTAGTATGAGTAGCACCTTGGTAAATACTCTCGGGGCAGACGAGAGACCAAACGGCATCGCTCGATATTGAAAATGCTGGGAGCCAAAGGCAAACCGAAGGAATTTTCTGTGGGCTATGCAAATAGGCACATGGAGATACACTTCCTTTAGGTCGATAGAAGCCAGGAAGTCTCCTTCGTGCAGGCTTTCTGTAATGGAGTGGAGGGATTCCATTTTGAACCTTCAGTACTTTACGAAGTGGTTAATGAACTTGAGGTCCGGTACCGCCCTCCATGACAGATCTCGTTTGGGCACAGCAAATAGGAGGGAGTATACCCCTTCTGACCTCTCTGTAGTAGGGACTGGCTCTATCGCCGCTATGTCCAAGAGGTGATGTATGGCTGTTTGCATGATGTAGTGCCTGGCTGGTGCCCTGGGACAAGGGGAGGGATGAAATCTGTCTGGGGGTGTTGCCCAAAACTCAAATGCATATCCATAACAAAAAAGTTCTCTGATCCAGGAGACCTGAGTCAGACGCAGCCAATGTTCTCCAAACAGAAGCAGTCTGCCCCCAACCGGTATTGCTTTAGTACTGCCTGCACTGGCGAGACCCTCCCCTGTATGAGGATGTTGAGGAACCTCTGCGCCCCTGGTACTGACCTCTGCCTGGGAAGCGTCTGTTCCAGACTCCCCTGGAGGAGCGGAAATCATATGTTGGGAAATCGCGGCCTCGTTCCCCGGGCCGCGTTCCTCGAAAGGGCTGAGACGGGCGGTACGAGGCGAAATGTCTGAAAGGTCTGCGCTCAACGTTTCTGACAGTGGCCAAGACAGGCTTTCGAGCATCCTTGGGGTCAACAAGCACTGCCTTTAGGGCTTCCTTGCCGAAGAGTAATAAGGTGCCCGTGATAGATTAACTCTGGCTGTAGAGTCAGCTTGCCAGTGATGAAGCCAGAGGGTCCGTCGGGCAACAACCTGAGCTGCCATAGCGCGTGCTCCTAGCTGATTTGCGTCCAAGGTGGCATCAGCCACAAAGGCAGCTGTCTTGCGCAATTTTATCAGTGACCTTCGCAGAGAAACAGGATCTGGATTAGGATCCTCTAAGAGGTCATCCAACCACATCATCGCTGCCCTGGAAAATATAGAGGCTGATGTAGAGGCACGCATAGAGAAGGCGGTGGCCTCATGATTCTTGCGTAAGGCAAAGTCCAGCCTCCGCTCAGTGGCGTCCTTTAAATGAGAATCTCCTTCCCTTGGCAAAAGGGATCTGGAAACTAGGCTGGAAATCGTCCCGTCTATGCCAGGGACGGCCAGTCTGTTAGTAAAGTCCGGAGCCAAAGAATAAAGTCTGTCCGCAAGGGCATTAAAGCGACGTGCTTGTAAAGGGTGAGACCATTCGTCCATGGCCAGTTTAGCAATGGGATCTGGCACAGGAAGATAGTGCTCTGCTGGTGTGGGGAATTTCAACACCCTGGCCCCTTTTATAGCGGGAGTGGCAGCTGCAGGTTGCGTAGATTGAAGACCAAGGATATTTAATACTCTGCGCGCAAGGGGTTGATAATCTGAGGCATCAAAGAGATGATAAGATGTATCCTGCTCATGTTCCGAATGGTCACTCAATTCGTCTCCTTCGGCTTGCAGAGCGAATGGGGACTCTTCCCCGCAAGAAACGTCATCAACGAACCTGCCCCTGGCAATGTCAAAAGGATTTGGGGAGCATGATGGATTCGTCTCATTGTGTACAAAGTGGTCACCACTGTGCTGGGGAATAGCGGGGACTTGTGACGGTGACTGTCTCTGAGCGAAGAACAACAGCATGCCTTGAAGTTGTGATATGAACTCATGAGACAGCTGCAGCCCCGGTGATGTAGATGGTTGCTCTTGTAGAGTCGACAGTATAGACGGCCCCACAGGCAATGAAGATGAGTAAGCCCCAGGTTGGCTTACCGTTGGGTTTTTTTTATTTTATTTATTTGTTTCATTTATAGACCGCCCATAGCGAGTGGCTCTCTGGGCGGTGTACAAAAAGGTTAAAATACAAAATATCAACAATAAAATCAGACAACAAACAATAAACACAAGCAGCAACTAAAGAAAAAAATAAAAAATAAAAAAAATAAATTATAACATAAACGCTTAAAATGCCTGGGAGCATAGCCAGGTCTTAACCTGGCGCCGAAAAGATAGAAGCGTAGGCGCCAGGCGTACTTCTTCGGGGAGGCTGTTCCACAGTTCGGGGGCCACTACAGAAAAGGCCCTAGATCGAGTAACTGTCCTCCGGGCTTCTCGATGGGTTGGTACCCGGAGGAGGGCCTTAGATGCTGAGCGAAGTGACCGGGTAGGTTCATAGCGGGAGAGGCGTTCCACAAGATATTGCGGTCCCACGCCGCGTAAGGCTTTATAGGTCAAAACCAGCACCTTGAATCTGGCTCGGAAACAAATAGGTAGCCAGTGCAAACAGGCCAGAACCGGTGTTACATGTGCTGACCGGCTGGTCCTCGTCAGCAGTCTGGCTGCTGCGTTTTGCACTAGCTGAAGCTTCCGAACTGTCTTCAAGGGCAGCCCTACGTAGAGCGCATTACAGTAATCCAATCTAGAAGTTACCAGAGCATGAACAACTGAGGCGAGGTCATCCCTGTCCAGATAGGGGCGTAGCTGGGCTACCAACCGAAGGTGGTAGAACGCATTCCTTGCCACCGAGGCCACTTGCGCCTCAAGAGACAAGGAAGGATCGAAAAGAACTCCCAGACTACGAACCTGTTCCTTCAAGGGGAGTGTGACCCCATCTAGAACAGGGTGAACATCCACCATCTGGGTAGGGGAGGCACTCACCAACAGTGTCTCAGTCTTGTCTGGATTGAGTCTCAGTTTATTAGCTCTCATCCAGTCCATTATCTTTTTTTTTTACAATAATTTTTATTCAAATTTTCATAAAACATACAAAACAAAATCATAAAACATTCAAAGACAAAAAACAAAACAAAACAAAAATAATTAAACAAAAAAAATAAAATACTGACTTCCCATTTGTCACAGATCAAATAGTTATAGGTCTACAATATATAACAATCCTGTCTCTTAAATCATATTATAAAATCACTTTCCTCCAGTAGTTATCTTAATTAATCATCAAATCTCATAAACATTACTTTATTCTTTCCACAAAAAGTCAGAGAGGTTTCAATTCTTTAAGAAATATATCTATCAATTTTTCTCCAAATAAACATGTCAATTAATCCATCTCGTTAATAATTATAATAATCTTATTGTCATAACCATATTCCAAATAAACATTTCGATTAATCCATCTCATCAAAATCTGTTAGGTTCAATAATTTCAATAGCCATTATTCTATTATCCCTATTAGTTCCATCTTCCATCTTCAATAGTCCTGTTAAGTCCAGTAATTTCAGTGTCCAATCTTCCATTATCAGTATTCCATAATAATCTTGCTGTCGTAGCCATAGTCATATAATAAGAGTCTGATGGGAATTTCCTCTATCCCAAATATTTTCTTGCCATCCATTCTGAATAAGTTGCTGAAATACTGTTGTAAAGTCATATCTCTGTTCTTCTTTTTTACAAAATGCACTGGCTCATCTCTTGAGAGTTTTTCCATTGTCACATGGCTGCAGTTAATTCCATAGATTTTCTCTATATCAAACTCCATCACGTCATTCCAGTCCAAAAGATTATCCAAGCCATTGATAACTTTATCTCTAATATCTTCATTAATTTCTTCAGAGATAACGTTAAATTCCAAACAGTAGATTTTATTTCTAAAATCCATAAACTCCAGATCTTTTTCCAATTCCACATTTGTTCCAAACTCCAGGGCTTGTATCTTCCCTTTATTTTTTCTTTTCTCATCTCTGATCTCATTCTCCTCTCTCACAGGATCCCCTATTTCTTTAAGCTCCTGCGTCATTTTGCTCAGTTCCATTTTCAGCTCCTTACTGCGCTGTCGCAGGGTTTGTTTCGTTATCTCAATCTCATCCATTATTTTCTGAAACATAATTACTTCCAGATTCTCAGCCACTTTCTTGATTGCCATTTTTAAAACCACGAAAACAAAACAAAACAAAAATAAAGAAGAACCACTTCTTATTTCAGCAACAATTGGGTTAATATTCCAGGCTTGATGACATCACAGTATAAACAGAGCAGCCTGCCTTATCTCTCTATGTTCAAGAATGCAAAACAAATTTAGTTCCCAGCATCAAAACAGCTAGTGGCGTCGTGAAGAAGCAGATTCGTCAAAATAAAATAGACCAAAAAGAGGATAGTCCCAGACAATATAATATTCCTCGGAATAGAAATCAGGAATAGAAATCCCTCTTCTGTTTATATCTTTAGAATGCACTTCCAGGACAGCTTTTTGCGACAGAAACAGAGATAAGCTGTTAATTTCGTGAATAACAGAGAAGAGTTATAGCTCACCCAGAAGTTGTCCAAAGCCGATCAATCTGACAAATCTCCTTTGGCTGCAACAATTTAAACCAAGTAAAAAAAAGAATAGAAAGAAGGGTGCTTACCTGTTAGTCCGTTCTCTCTTTAAAGAAAATATAAACGTATTGCTTAAACAGATAGAGCTTGTTCGGAAGTCCGTCCAGCATTGTTGGCTGGACCTTTTCTCATAAATTAATGAAATCCAGTCCTCCCAACAAAAACAGGCTTTTGAGGTTGATCTCTACGTTTCTCCCTGCCCGGGAGAAATTTCATCAGTCAAAAAAAAAATGTTCTGACTGATTTATATCTGAATAAGCTTCTTTTGAGGTGGGAGCCCGTCCCAAAAGCAGGCACAAGTGAAGTCACCCTTCCCGGAAGTCCTCATCCAGTCCAGAAGTTACCAGAGCATGAACAACTGAGGCGAGGTCATCCCTGTCCAGATAGGGGCGTAGCTGGGCTACCAACCGAAGGTGGTAGAACGCATTCCTTGCCACCGAGGCCACTTGCGCCTCAAGAGACAAGGAAGGATCGAAAAGAACTCCCAGACTACGAACCTGTTCCTTCAAGGGGAGTGTGACCCCATCTAGAACAGGGTGAACATCCACCATCTGGGCAGGGGAGGCACTCACCAACAGTGTCTCAGTCTTGTCTGGATTGAGTCTCAGTTTATTAGCTCTCATCCAGTCCATTATCGCGGTCAGGCAATGATTCAGCACATCCACAGACTCACCTGTAGAAGATGAAAAGGAGAAATAGAGCTGCGTGTCATCAGCGTACTGGTGGCAACGCACTCCAAAGCTCCTGATGACGGCACTCAGAGGCTGCATGTAGATGTTAAAAAGCATGGGGGACAAAATCGACCCCTGAGGGACTCCACAATGGAGAGTCCAAGGTGTCGAGCAATGTTCCCCAAGTACTACCTTCTGGCGACGATCCGCCAAGTAGGAGCGGAACCACTGCCAAGCAGTGCCTCCAACTCCCAACTCTGCGAGTCTCCCCAGAAGGATACCATGGTCGATGGTATCAAACGCCGCTGAGAGATCAAGGAGAATCAACAGAGTCACACTCCCTCTGTCCCTCTTCCAACAGAGGTCATCGTACAGGGCGACCAAGGCTGTTTCAGTGCCAAAACCGGGCCTAAAACCGGATTGAATAATCGGTCTCATCCAAGAGCACCTGGAGCTGATTGGCAACCACCCGCTCCAGAACCTTGCCCAAAAAGGGGATATTTGCCACCAGTCTATAATTGTTCAAGTTATCTGGGTCTAAGGAAGGTTTCTTCAAAAGAGGTCTCACTACTGCCTCCTTGAGGCTACTAGGGACTACTCCCTCACTCAAGGAGGCATTTATCACTTCCTTGGCCCAGCCGGTGGTACCAGTCCTGCTAGCCTTGACCAGCCAAGATGGACAAGGATCTAGAGCAGACGTGGTCGCCCGCACCATTCCAAGCACCTTGTCAACTTCCTCAAGCTGCACCAACTGAAACTCATCCAATAATGAAAGACAAGACCGTGTTCTGGACACTTCAATGGAGTCATCTGTCGTAACATCAGAGTCTAGGTCCCTACGGATGCATGCGATTTTATTTTGGAAGTGCCCTGCAATGTCGTTACAGCGAGCTTCAGATGTTTCAATGGTATCTTGAGGACCAGAATGTAAGAGTCCTCGTACAACCCTAAAAAGCTCTGCTGGGCGGCAGAGAGATGTCTTGATAGAGGCAGCGAAGTAGGACTTCTTCGCTGCCCTTACCGCTTTTATGTACAACTTAGTAGAGGCACTTACCAAAGCATAATTGCATCCGTCTGGAGTTCGTCTCCATCTGCACTCCAGCCTCCTTCTCTCTTGCTTCATCACTCTCAGCTCCGCATTGAAGAGGGCGCGCGGGAGCGATCATGTCGATAGCCCGGGCCATCTCTGTATTCCACAGTTCGACCAAGGCCTCGACAGGAGTGCCAGTACTATCAGCTGGAAAAACTCCCAGAACCCTCTGAAAACCCAGAGGGTTGGTCAGGAAAACCAGCAAAGTCCTCCTCATCAGAGGAAACAGCAGGAGAATGAAATAGAGTCATTAACTGTTCATGGGTTGTCCCTCGGGAACTGGAACAGAGACCTAGCGTGGTCGCTTGGTTGTGCTGTGGCTGGAAAGACGTTTAGTTTTGGCAACCGCTTTGGAATGCTTATGCTTGACCGCCTTAGATTGTTTCGGCTTGGTTGCCTGGGTTGTCTCTGGCTGTTCCGCCATCATATACTTTTCAAGGGGTGTCAGTACACGGCCACGGATGGGGCAGAATGCACAGACCCGAACAGGCTCAGTACATGGCCACGGATGGGGCAGAATGCACCGGCTCAGATGGCTAAGTACACGGCCACGGATGGGGCAGAATGTACAATTAATACAGCGTTGGTACACAGCCATGGGTGGGGCAGAATGTACAGTATGAACAGTCTTAGTACACGGCCACGGATGGGGCAGAATGCACAGTTCAAACAGCTTTGCACAGTATCAACAGCCTTGGTACACGGCCACGGGTGGGGCAGAATGTACCATTCGAACAGCTTTGCACAGTATCAACGGCCTTGGTACACGGCCACGGGTGGGGCAGAATGTACCATTCGAACAGCTTTGCACAGTATCAACGGCCTTGGTACACAGCCACGGATGGGGCAGGATGTACAGTTCGAGCAGCGTTGCACAATAACCACAGTCTTAGTACACGGCCACGAGTGGGGCAGAATGTACAATTCAAACAGTCTGATTCACAGCCACAGCTTTGAGACAGTCAAATGAGAATGTGTAGATTCAATAGTTGTAGCAGTCGAATAGTTGCAAGAGGCAGCCAGATTTAGTAGGAAAGACCTGTTGGCACTATAGGATTCTATCTGCAGCACACACACACACTGCTAGCCACAGCTCCTTCAAGCTAGGCCCCCTGTTAGGACGGAATAGACTAAACAGTAAGGGCGGGAAAAAGGGAGCAAACAAAATGGTGCCCGTGAAAAAAGCGGGAAAATTTTAATCAAAAATGGCGGATACGTTGTACAGTAACAACGGTTAGAAAGGAAGGAGCAATGGCGGACACGGAGTAGCACTAGCGAGCTGAAAAAGGGGCTGTCCGAAAATTTAAATGCAGAAGGACGGCCGTAAATACATTCTACAGCCGCGGGGCTGAGAACGCAATCGCGGCTGTTAAAACAGGCAAGGGAGACTCAGTCAAGGAGGCAGAGCGGCCAGCAAAGTCCCCGTAACAGGAGAGGTAACGTAAAAGGGTAAGCCGCAGCCGCAGCCTGCAGAGACCGTCTCGGCGATGTATTAAACGCCGCGGAACGAGTCGAGGGAGGCAAGGCAGCCCAACTAACAGGAGCCGTTCAATGGGAAAGGCGGAGAGCAGCAGCCGCAGGCTCCTGGAGGGGGAGATTGAGAGCACCGCCTCGGAGAAAAAAGCCGAAAACAAAGGAAGCTGCAGCCACAGGCTCCTGGTTGAAAAAGAGGAGCGTAAGGGCACGAAAAAAGGCGAAAAAAGCGGCGGAGCAGTAGGAAACTGCAGCCGCGAGCTCCTGGTTAAGGCTGCGTCTGCCGCTGAGGAAGAGAGAACCACAGCCGCGGTCTCTCCAAAGCGCCGTTAAGCTTTGTCCTGGGAAGGAAAAACCACCCGGGGAAGGGAGAACCCCCCCAAGGAAATTCCCCAGGAATAGCACACAAACAGTTGTAAAAGACAAGACAGAGGGAAGGGAACAACGTGAAATACACACACAAAAACTCCACACTCTGTCACACAATACACAAACACTTATCTAGATGCTAGCTATATATATTGGATGGACGAAGGCAAGAATGAACTGGAGAGTGGGAGGGGCCTGACGCCCCTAGTCTTGACTTCAAAAACATTCTTGCCTTTGGACGATAGGTGGAGCTATAACTCACTTGATGGCATTCCTCCTATGGAAAATGTGAAGTCTGCACAGTTTTTGGAACAAACAATTGTACTGGAAATGTCCAGCTCCCTAAATTCTTTCCTTGGGACTAAGTGAATAGAAAAGCCCCTGCAGAGTCTCTTTGGTTTATTTCTTAAGGGTCACAGGTCAGTCTTTTAGCACAGACTCACAGCACAGTCATTAGCACAATCTATTAGCACTTACTTTCACTGAGCGGGAAAATTTCAGCAGACTTCAGTTCATTAATATAACTTTTAATAATCTCTGGTGCCGTAATCATAAGCAGAAGACATTTTAAGACAAAGTGAATAAATTGACAGAAATATTACTAAGCAGAAAAAAGAAAAAAAGAAATTATTGCAAGGCTCTCAAGTAGCACCCAATTTTATGCGGTGACAGGGTACTGCTGTTATAGCGAACAGTGCAGCCCCCTGTTGTTTTGTCCCCTTAGCACTTTGGGGGGCTGGTTGCTAAGTAAAATCATCAGCCATTCTAAACTTTAAATCACTGGAGACCAGTCTTTTTTGTGACTGTGCCACAAATGACTGTCAAAGCATGACATAGTGACACTCTATAATGTATGTCACTATGCCCCATATGCCTTGGTGCTGTTTTATTTTTAGTCTACTCAGATGGGGAGCAAACAGCCATGCCTTATGGAGTTAGATACGAGTAGCCTTATAGCCAGGTGCGTTAATGTTTTATTATAATGCAGTAGAGGGAAACAAAGTGCTTTAAGTTTTTATTACTCAGTGAAGAGAAACAAAGTTAAAATTGTTTTTATCTGGATTTTTTCTTTTAAAAAAATCTAATTGTTTTTCTACAACTCATACTAGTTAACTGATTTTTGGGACATATCTGTTCGGTCCTTTTTATGTTGGAGTTCAGTTATAATTGGAAGCTAGTTACCTCTTCTCATTAAACTAGGTGTTGGTGGGAAATTATGCCACATAAATATCAGTGTTATGGCTTGGATGTTGTGGCTGCACCAAGTGCATACTGGATGGATAGAATATTAGAAAGGAATTAGAAAGGAATATGGAATAAATCTATATTGCAATTAGTTTTTTTTATCACTCAAAGAATGAGTAAATATGCTAGTTTAAGACTATTTTAAGAAAATGTTCTGATCCCATTGGTGTAGCATTTGTGATAAGTACATAATATAGTAAGCTGCAGAAGTAAGTATGAAACTTAATAGGGCGGGATTTGTGCCTATACCGTCTGCCTTATTCAGTAATAAGACAAAGTGAACAATGAAATGAAATTGAATTTAAAGTGCAATTGTTTATATAATTATTGATGTCTTCAGCCTGTAATCTTGCTTTTTTGTCTTAATAGCTCCAAAAGCTGGCTATAGCCAAGGAGCAACTCAGTATACTCAAGCCCAGCAAACTCGACAAGTGACAGCCATAAAACCAGCCACTCCTAGCCCAGCTACCACTACATTCTCCATATATCCTGTATCTTCCACTGTGCAACCAGTTGCAGCTGCAGCTACCGTTGTTCCCTCATACACTCAAAGTGCTACATACAGTACAACAGCAGTTACTTACTCTGGTGAGTAATGCTTAAAGATCAAAGCTGTAGAAATACTGTGCCAAACACATGTCTGGGTTCTCAACAAGAAAAGCCAGATTCTGGACTCTTAATTACTATGTGGGCATTTTTGCTTTTTCTAATGTGCTGCCCAGTAGTATTGAAGTTTAATCAGAAGTAAGTCAGCAGAGGAGTGGAGCAGACAAGAATGGGTTAACTCCTGAAGACAGTCAACACTTGAAAAATAAAAAGATTAGTTGGTGGCCAGATGAAAGGGGAAGGGAACCTTCTTCACTTCTTGACTCACTTTCAGCAAGTGACAGAGTCAGTGTATTCCTCCTGGGTCCCCATAAGGGATTCAGGAATAGTTTTCTTCATTTGTTTTTACCCTCACAAGAGCGAATTCCCTTGAGTTGCAGATGACACAGACTCTACCTTTTTCCAGTTGCTGTCCCTGCCCTCCAGGGAATAGGCAGATCTGGGGGAGGAAGAGAGGGATTGCTTCTATGAGGCACAGGAAGCATTTGGATGCAGCAGCAGCCAGGATCTGTTCTGTGCCCCCTTGGTGTGGTCCTTTGTCAGAGTGCTCCTCTGCGATCTCAAGGAGAGAGGAATCCCTCCTGAAGAATTGCCACTGTGGAGCCAGGGAGGACCAGGGAGTGGTCCCTTGCTCTCCACGCCTCCCTTAGAGCTACAGGCACTCCAAGGCAATGTGTCTCTGCAACACAGAGTGTGGCGGCACCTACCCTGTGGAATTCCCTCCCCTTAAATATTAAGCAGGCTCTGTTGTCTTTTCGGTGCCTTTTGAAGACTTTCCTCTTTCAACAAGCCTTTTAAGTTGAGACCTATCCCAGTCTGCATCTGTGTTGGAATTGCTTTTTAATATGTTTCTCTTAAACTTTTAAAAAAAACAGTATGTTTTTAAAAACAATGTTTTTAACCCTTTTTAAAGATGTCTTTAAAGCTTTTTTAAAAAAGTTGTTTTAATGTATTTTAAGGTCTGTTGTTTTATGTTTTAAAGTGTTTTTAGTGCTTTTGTTTGCCACCCTGGGCTCCTGCTGGGAAGAAGGGCGGGATATAAATCAAATAATAAATAATAATAATGCTACCTCTGTAATGAGTTTCTGCCGGGCCCTGAACACCTGGCTCTTCAGGCAGGCTTTTGGGGTGGGCTAGATTTTATCGTGAATGTTTTCAGATTTTTAATGTCTATTATATTTGTATGCCTATTTTGTATGTCGCCCAGAGTGGCTGGATAGCCAGCCAGATGGGCAACTAAGAAATTCAATCAATCAATCAATAAAATAAAATAAACAAGTAGCTGCTGCCTTGCCACCTTTTCAGGCACAGCCACTTGCATTATTTACTTAGCAGAGGGGCATCGTCTTTCCCAGTTCCCCCTTTTTCTCATGGTCTCCAGGCTGGTAAAAGCGATGGCCAGTGGAGGGGGGCAGCCTGTCTCATGTCTCAGCCAAAGAAGATAGTGGTTCCTTGAGCGAGGGGGTATAACCCTTTCTTCAGTGGCAAGCACCCAAAGTAGTTATCACTCTCCTTCACCCAACGGGGGGGGGGGAGTTGGAGGAGGCCCAAGTGCCTCTAATAGGCAAAAAGTGTGCCAGATCCCGCCATCGTGAGAGGTCCTCTTCTTCTATAGCCATGTTGGCCTAGGAAGAAGGGCCCAAACATCCTAGGGCCTGCTGCCATGGCCATTTCAACAAGGCCATGGTGAAGGAGGCAAGTGCTTCCCTAGCCAAACGGTGGGCCTGCACACATAGGAAGGGCCTGAACACTCTAGGGCCCACTGCCATGCTTACTTTTCTTGCTTATTGTCCTCTTTCCCCACCCTTTCCTCCTCAGATACCAGCCCAGATAGAGGGAGGGCAGGACCAACAGAAAGGACTCCTTCCAGAAGTCTCATAAGGATAAATGGAAGAGGAGCTCCTGCTCCACGGACAACCTGACTGCTTCTCCCTTAGTCCACATTCCGTCGGGGAGGGTGCCCCCCTTCATCCACTGCCTCAGATTCAGAAAGGGAAGAGGGGGAGCTTTTGGGGAGAAGACTCTCCTCACCACCCCCTGTGCATAAGAGATTGTGTTCTCTTGACTCTTACTGTATATGCATGCTGAAATGCTCCTTAATTAAATGGTAGATTCTATATATTATCAACCTTTACACATAATTAACTTTTTTATCATTTAAAGGTACATCTTACTCTGGCTATGAGGCTGCAGTGTATTCAGCTGCATCATCTTACTATCAACAGCAGCAGCAGCAGCAGAAACAGGCAGCGGCAGCAGCTGCTGCTGCTGCTGCAACAGCCGCCTGGACAGGGACCACCTTTACTAAAAAGGCACCATTCCAAAATAAACAGTTGAAACCAAAACAACCTCCCAAACCACCCCAGATCCACTATTGTGATGTTTGTAAGATCAGCTGTGCTGGACCGCAGGTATTATTTTTTTCGCTGTGAACTTAATTCCTTTGTGAACGAAACAGTTTCTATATTCTAAACAATCAGGAAGGGTTCAAGAAGTGTTTGGCTTCAGGGTTATTTCAGTTAAAATATGTAGCAACTAAAAGTGGTTCTGTTAAGTACAAGTAGGTCTTGCATTCAATACGCTGGCCAGACGCTGCATTAGGCTTGCCTAAGGGCTTGTGTTCATCCAATAAAATTTAGATTTATATACCCAACATCGTATGTAACAAAGGATTTCTTGCAACTCCCTTTACTTTCAGAAGTATTTTGCAGTGCAGATGCAATGTAAGTCCAAAATTGGTGCGCATGGAGCAAGTTACAAGGGTTTTTGGAAGGTGACCATTGTTGTATGTAATATCTACCATTCTAGGCTTTGCTTTTGCCTGAGACCAAATATATTCTTTACAATTTGAGCTCTAATGTTTAAAAGTTTTTCTCTGTAAAGCATTTGAGCTCTTTGTCTAGCTTGGAAATGGTTGAATGTAATGTAAAGGACATAGAATCATAGAATAGTAGAGTTGGAAGGGGCCTATAAGGCCATCAAGTCCAACCCCCTGCACAATGCAGGAATCCAAATCAAAGCATTCCTGACAGATGGCTGTCCAGCTGCCTCTTGAATGCCTCCAGTGTCAAAGAGCCCACTACCTCTCTAGGTAATTGGTTTCATTGTCATATGGCTCTAACGGAGTTTTTCCTGATGTCCAGTCAAAAACTGGCTTCCTGCAACTTGAGCCCATTATTCCGTGTCCTGCACTCTGGGACGATCGAGAAGAGATCCTGGCCCTCCTGTGTGTGACAACCTTTCATGTACTTGAAGAGTGCTATCATATCTCCCCTCAGTCTTCTCCAGGTTAAACATGCCCAGTTCTTTCAGTCTCTCCTCATAGGGCTTTGTTTCCAGTCCCCTGATCATCCTTGTTGCTTTCCTCTAAACCTGTTCCAGTTTGTCTGCATCCTTCTTGAAGTGTGGAGACCAGAACTGGATGCAGTATTCAAGATGAGGCCTAACCAGTGCTGAATAAAGGGGAACTAATACTTCACGCTATTTGGAAACTATACTTCTGTTAATGCAGCCTAATATAGCATTTGCCTTTTTTGCAGCCACATCGCACTGTTGGCTCATATTCAGCTGTGGTCAACAACAATTCCAAGATCCTTCTCACACATACTGCTAAGCCAAGTATCCCCCATCTTATTACTGTGCATTTGGTTTCTTTTCCTAAGTGTAGAACTTTGTATTTAGAATAGGATTGCAATCTTCAGCTGAGCAGAATAAAATTTAAATTTAATGCCTTTATTTTCCTTAACTGTAAATCTGTTTACATCTTCTATGGCATTTTTCTTTGCTACTGGGTTTTCTAAACTGCTAACTATAATTATTTGGATGATTAGGAGAAAATTATTTTTGGATACATTTCAGCAGCCTTTTACTTCTGAAAGCTGCCCTGGACTCCTACTGGGAGGAAGGGGGGAATATAAATCAAATAATTAATAAATAAATAAAATAAAGTTGTGATGTATATGCCCCAGCAAAAGCAACCTAAACTAGCCATGTCTTACACTTTGCTTTTTAATGACAAGAATTATATAACAAATGAACTAATGTGTGTATTTTATTTTTGTGGCAATTTAAACAGACATACAAAGAACATTTGGAGGGACAGAAACATAAAAAAAAAGAAGCAGCATTGAAAGCATCACAGAACGCAACCAGCAACAGTTCATCTGCTCGTGGGACTCAGAACCAGCTGCGCTGTGAGCTCTGTGATGTGTCTTGCACAGGAGCTGATGCCTATGCTGCTCATATTCGTGGAGCTAAGCATCAAAAAGTTAGTCCTTCTTCTCATTCACCTGCCCCCCAGACTTTGGTTGTTTTCCTATCCTAAACAAGGGGAATTAGATCCTGCAGGCAGGCTGGATCCAGAATTGGCCACGTTAGGCAGGTGGATGGGAGTGCCCAACTTTCAGTGACTTGATGTCTTGTGACATTAGGTGATTCACTTTAAGAGGACGAATCAAGAGCACATCGTAAGTGCATTCTGGATTCTTCCTTTGCAGCCTTGGCTTGAATTCAAGCCTGGGCTGCAAAGATTCCTGCTGAGATGCCTGCCAATGAGACTTGCTGTTGGTGCCATCTTTTAATTTTTTTCTCTTACAACAAGCTATAATAACTTCACCAAACATTACAGTACTGATGTTCTTGTCACATTACCCATTTTTCCTCTTTGAGTTTACAGTTTCTGTGGATGCAGCTCTCTCCATAGTGTCTCATGTGCCAAAGGCCAAATCAGTGCCAGAGTACCTTTGCCAGTATACATTATGAAAGGCACCTGTGTATTTGCACATTTGTCCTTCTCATTAGGCCAGTAGTGGATGGCAGGATGGGGTGGTGGTGCACACCTGGCCTATGATTGTCTGTATTGCTGCTCCATACTGGCATGGTGAGGGGGAGGAGCAAGGTAGCAGTAAAGTCAGCGCAGTACAAATGCAGTGGCAAAGGAACAAGCTGAAGCTGAATCCTGATAAGACCGAGGTACTACTTGTGGGGGACAAAGGAAGGTTGGGCGATATTGACCTGAAGTTCAATGGGGTAAGTCTACCCCTGAAGGACCAGGTCCGCAGCCTTGGGGTTGTGCTTGATTCCAGGCTGTCCATGGAGGCTCAGATTTCGGCAGTGAGCCGGGCAGCCTGGTATCAACTACACCTCATACGAAGGCTGCAACCCTACCTTCCTGATCACCAGCTCCCACAAGTGGTACACGCCCTGGTCACCTCTCGTTTGGACTACTGTAATGCGCTCTACGTGGGGTTACCCTTGAAAACGGTTCGGAAATTACAACTTATACAAAATGCGGCGGCTTGATTACTTACGAATAGTCGCCGCCGGGATCACATCACACCAGTGTTGTTCGATCTACACTGGCTTCCAGTTGTTTTCCGAGCCCAATTCAAGGTGTTGGTATTGACCTTTAAATCCCTACACGGTTTCGGCCCAGTTTATCTCACGGAGCGCCTTCAACGCCACCAATTATGCCGCCCGACAAGATCGGCCACACAGGGCCTTCTCTCAATCCCGCCAACAAAAACAGCCAGATTGGCGGGTACTAGAGAGAGGGCATTCTCAGTGGCGGCCCCCACTCTTTGGAACTCCCTCCCACAAGATCTCCGGCACGCCTCTTCCCTAAATGTGTTTCGGAAAGCCTTAAAGACCTGGCTCTTTCAACAGGCCTTCGGGGTTTCTGGGGAGGGTTAACTGCTATAACTGTAATGCCTCCTGCCCTCTTTTAATACTGTTGTTGCAGATTTATTGATTTTACACTGTTTTATATTGTATCACTGTATTTTATTAATTGTATTTTAATGATTTTGTACGTCGCCTAGAGTAGCCATTGGCCAGATAGGCAACACAGAAATTAAATTTATTATTATTATTATTAATGTGGTGCTCCAACCAGTGCATTTGCACTGTGTCAGCCTTGCTGCTGCCTCACTCCTCCCCCTCTCTGTGTCAGTATGCAGCGGTGACACAGGTGACGGGAGGTCAGGTGAGTGCAGCTGTCTCACCCTGCTATTCACTACTTCTTTAAGGCTTCTGCTAGCTCTGATATTGTGAAAGCTCCTCATGTAAAGCAAGCTGTCAGATCTCGGAAGTTTAATCTTTAATGACAGGTTTGCTGTCTTTCTCTAGAATGCTATTTCTGCCTGAGCAGCTACCAACTTGAACAGAATTAGATCATTATACAAAAGATCCTTTTTACGTGTTTCTGAAAGCGACAACGGAGCCAGTGCCAGAATGGTGCCAAATGTAAAAGGTGCTGAATGCTAGCACTTTTTTCAAAGGAACATTTGGGAGCATGTCAGATGTGGGGTAGATGGCTAGGGTTCAGTTTCATGCAGGGCCATGTGTGTATTCAAATCCGTTAAGTGTCTCTCCCCCCCTCCCGGTAAATTAATGTTTATTGTGAATGTTTTTGAAGGTTCCTTTAAGCTTACATTTTTTATGCTCTTAGAAGTGCAAACAGGATTCTAAGTAGATGTTTAGCATTTTGTTAGATCCTGCTATTCACTTTCTTTATTGGTGGTTCTAGGTGGTTAAGCTGCATACTAAACTTGGCAAACCCATTCCTTCAACTGAACCAAACGTTGTTACCCAAGCTACATCTGCAACATCTGCTTCCAAACCAACTGCTGTCTCTTCAAATATTGCAACTAGCAACAGCACTGTGAATTCGTCTGTTACATCTTTGGCAGTGAAAATTCTTACTCCCTCTGCCAATGTGCTGCTTAGTACAACATCCAACAACAAAGCAACAGTAGTTCCAGCTAATGTTGCTGTGAAGAAAATATCTACACCCAAAATTAACTTTGTTGGCAAGTACTGAAGTCTTTTATTGTGAAGTTCAGCAATTATGTACATTGTAAATCTATTCTTTCATAATCGTATTTATTGTGTCAACTATAATTTTGACTACCACTTTGAATTAAGGATTTTTCTGGTTGGCTGCATTGTTTTAATATGATGCCTGTCAAACTGAACTATTTGCAGTTTTAAGCCTCCCCCCCCCCCGGACAATCTTCACAAATTGTCTCTCACAAGCAGAGTCCTCAAATGTAAGAAAATATTATATTCATGCTTCCTCTGCTGTAGTGCACCTTTTATTGGAGATAATGAAGATACTGAGGATGGGGTTACCATGTACCACAATTCCTAATGTTATTGAACAGTGCATTTTCAGTAGCTGTCATAGATATTCTGCTGATAAGATCTTATTTGGTCAGTGTTTAACAAGCACATGTCTTGCACCCAATTAACCAGTCCTCTTGAGGGTCCCACTGTCATGAATGCTGTTTGCAGTCCTGAAAAGTCTGTTGGGCTGTCTCTTATTAAACCATATGTTTGATTTCATATTTTATGATGGATTTGCAGAATATCCAGGTTTTTGAGCTCTAGGGCAGCCCCCTTCCTCCTGGTTATGGCAAGAAATGTTGTGGCTTGAAAATGTCATGAAAATGTTCACTTTAAAATATTTTACATTAGGTGGCAATAAGCTACAGACAACAGGAAGCAAAGTGGATGAATTAAAAACAATAGAAAATATCAAGACTACTTCTTCTATTGCTGCCGTGCAAACCCAGGAAATTAAACCAGATACGTCTACTGAATCTGTAACTACTACAGCTCTTGCTGCTTTGCAAAGTGAGGTCCAGCCAGTGGGTCATGACTATGTGGAAGAGGTATTCTTTTTTAAACTGTATTTATTAAATTCGGTTAAGCAAAACTACATACACATATGAGTTAAATTAGTTCATATGGCCTGGAAATATGAAATAATCAAATATGAATGATATTTGATTCCTGTCTCTATATGAGGAAGCTACTTAACTATTTTGTCTATGAAATAATTTACAGTGGAGGAACAATAGCATTGCCTCTGCCTTAAGAAAAATACAGTAATTACTAAGTCTGTTTTTGCAATTCTGATTGCTGAGGACATGGAGAATACTTCAAAGCCAATTGTTCCAAGCTTCAGCTTCAAAGGAACGGGTAGTGGGGCATATAGTAGGGTGGTAGAGGCTATAACTGTGGAGTTACAGGATTACTGAGTATCATGCAGTAGCCTTCCACTTCAGGAAGATTCCTAATTTTTCTAAGTAATGTATTTCTCTGCATCTGCTGTGAAAACGAGCACTTGGAGCATATCGAGGATTAGGGGATAAATAGATCCCTGTATTGCTTGGTAGCATAGTATTGAGTGCTTTGAAAAAATGGACTGCCTCCCAGTCGATTCCGACTTATGGCGACCCTATGAATAGGGTTTTTGTGGTAAGCGGTATTCAGAGGTGGTTTACCATTGCCTTCCTCTGAGGCTGAGAGGCAATAACTGGCCCAAGGTCACCCAGTGAGCTTCATGGCTGTGTGGGGATTCAAACCCTGGTCCCCCAGGTCATAGTCCAACACTCAAACCACTACACCACACTGGCTCTATTAAGTGCTTTACAGTACCAAAAAATCAAAATACAAATTCTGTAACATTACAAATTCAAATAGTCAAGAATTGAAACTAACAGTCTTCCAACTTAATTTTTTAATGAATTCAGATAAAATTTCTCTGGGAAAAAATGGTTTTCATCTGTCTCCTGAAAGCCATCAAGAAGAAAAAGGGAGTGAAACTCCTCTTCCAAGGAGTTCCACGCATGAGGGAACGTCCAAGCCGCCTTCAAAGGCAGCTCCATGCAAAACATGTTACAGTAGTCCAGTCTTAGCAGTTACCGTGCTTGCTCTAGTTTCCAGAAGTGGCTGTAACAGTGAAAGGGCACTTCAGAAAGCTATTTGGAGTACAAGGGTCTTCTTCAGAGCCAGAGAATAATTCTTCAATAAGGTTTCCTAACCTAGTAATGTTGCAAACACACACCTGCAAAAGCGATTTAGCAAGGGAGATTGAAGAGGCAGGATTAGTTTACATAAGGAATTGCTTTACCGCTGTGGGTGTAGGCTTTTGCTGCAACAACTAGGTGCTTTGTAAGCCATAAGAGGAAGAAAGTTTTGCACTCATCTTTTTCTTCCATCCAGATCTGGCAGCAGGAGATCTGGAACAAAGTAATATGACTGGAAAATAGTTGATTCAATGCTGATACTAAACAATAGCAAAGATGGGAATAAATTTCTGTCTCAAAAAGTTTTTGAACCTAATGAAATCTGCTATGGCTGGTTAATGCAGGTTTTCTATTGCAAGTATTGCGTAAATCTTCCACCAAAATTTGTGTTTGTGTGGAATATTAACAAGAATGATTTCAGCTTTTTATTAAAAACCAAGTTGTACTTGGTGAAAATTTTTACTGTGTGTTCTTTGTTTCAAAGGTACGGAATGATGAAGGGAAGGTTATTCGTTTTCATTGCAAACTTTGTGAATGCAGCTTTAATGATCCTAATGCCAAGGAGATGCATCTAAAGGGAAGGCGGCATAGATTACAATATAAGGTGAGTTGATTGTAGGACCATAAATGTTGTCATTATAGCTGTCTGTTCCAGTAAATTTGATGATGGTGGAGTTTTCTATTACTTGGTCTCCTCTGGTATGAAACCTAAGCAAGTAATTTGTGCATGTGTGTATCCTCTTTAGCAGCAAAGCCGGTACAGAACTGTTCTATGTTATAAATCTATGTATTTTAATAAACTGATACGAATTTGCCTAACCCATGTACATAATAACTGAATATCATGCATTCATCTTGCAAATTGGCAAATTCCTAATCCTTTTACTCATAGTTACAGGAATAAAAATAGTTCAATATAGAATCTGACGATTGCTTAACAAGGGTGATCTGTGTGGGTTTTTCATTTGTCAGGGTTGCCTTTTCACTGATTAGGTGGTGGGTGGGTGGGGTTAAGACTGAGGAGGCTCAGGACTCCTTGAGTAAATGCATGTTTGAATTGTGTTTTTAGTGCTTTTGTTGGCTGCCCTGGGCTCCTGCTGGGTGGGATATAAATCAAATAATGAATGAATGAATGAATGAATGAATGAATGAATGAATGAATGAATGAATGAATGAATGGTAGGACCACATCTCTGTTGTTGGTGACAGCCAGGAAATCCTGTGGCTCTCCAACTGTGTATCAAGGCTTTCCTTGTGTTCACTTTCCTTGTGTTTGAAGGAGACGAGCTTTTTGAGCAAATAAAGGGAAGATCTTTCCATATACAAGGAAGGTGCATTGTCAAGACTTCCTAGCTTGAGGGCTTCTCAATTGTCGCATTTAATCAACTGTTCTTTCTGCTCACCGGCAGACTCAAGCTACCCGAAGGGTCATTTTGCCCATCCATATCTCTGATATATCCTAGCCATCCTCTTCTTCTAGAGGAAAGTGTTCGAAAGGGTTATCTGACACCCTATCTTGGTGAAATGGTTCTTCACTCTTGCCAACAAAATGGGGAGAGGAGGATTGCTCTGTGCCAGTCTCACCAAAGCTCAGAGCTTTCCTTCTGTGGTGGCTATAGTACACATGCTTTGAGGATAGAGTTTCTTTGTTATCAGAATGGAGAGCCTGGTGCCACAATGCAATGGCTCTGAATTTTTGGATTCCCTCTTGAGACCAGCCTCGGCATCAGTGCTGTTCAGTTAAGAGCTCTTTGGATGGTGTGTGTTCATTTTCAGACATTACTCAAGGGAAAACATATCATGATTGATATCAACAACACTTCAGCTCTATCATACACCAAGAAGCAGGGCAATGCCAGGTTGCTAGCAGTTTGCAAACAGGCTACACTATTATTCAAATGTGCAGAATAGACGATCTGATCCATCTGGGCCCTGCATATTAGGGAAGAGGACAATTCAGGCAAGAGGTTTATGCTCACATCATTGAACAATCCACAACCCTAGCATGGGTTGTCAAACTTTCCAGTGCAAAGACCAGAAACCTTTTTTACCAAGACCAAGTCAATCACTGCTCTGAGGGCATCGATGTTCTTGCCCAGTCCTGGCCAAGAGGGCTTTGATACACTCTCCCTCCCCTTTCCATTCCTGTCCAGAATCTTTGGCCATTCTGCTGTCATCATAACTGTTATCATCCTAATTGTCTCTTACTGGTCGAGAGGTGGGGTTTGGCTAAACTTTATCAAGACTACTGATCTAAACAATATAGTCCCTTTCTGTAACCCAGCTGGACCTGCTTCAAGTCTCATGTGCAAGCTGAGAGGATAAGAGTTTGGGGTATTTTTCTAGAGTAATTTTATACTCTCTTTGCCATCTATAGGGACTTGCATCAGTAGCAGTACCATATTACCAGATGGTACTCTGCCCCCCCCCGATGCATGGGGGACTGCCTTATTGCACCCCAGTGTTTGGATCATTTGAGGGTGCCAAATAGAGAGAATGAAGAATGTTCCTTATATGTGAGCTCTCCCCTACTTGTTCGCTAGTTGGTGGTGCAGTTCCCATCCTGCAGGATGTCTGATCTTCATTTGCCACCAGAGTCTTGGTTTAGTCCATAATAAAGTAAGGATAATTGCTTGGATAGTAGTTTCTGGCCTTAGGGGGGAAGTGGGAGGTGCCTCTTAGCCCCTCAATCTTGTCCTCAATTTAAAAATCCTGCCTCCTACTTTTTCTTCCTGTTGCTTGCACTAAAATGGTAAAAGTACAGATTGTTATAATCAATAAAGTATGTCTATTTTGAGCACCAGCTGTTCCCTCCCCCTGCCAAACCATGGCTGCCATAAAGCACCATATCTGCCTATTAAGTTACTTATATGTATGGCAAGAGAAAGCATTATATGAGGAGGAATTGTACTGTAGCTTATTGTTTTCTCCTCATGTTTTAATATGGATTGTGTCTCTAAGTGCATTGCAGTTTTTGCTATCACTTGGTGCAAATAATTGGATCTGCCCAGAGAGAGTAAATCTTTCAAGAAAATAAAATAAAAATCCTTCTGCACAACAGAAAAAAGTAAACCCAGACTTGCAAGTAGAAGTGAAGCCTAGCATCCGGGCAAGGAAGATACAAGAAGAAAAGATGAGAAAGCAGATGCAGAAAGAGGAATATTGGAGAAGGCGTGAAGAAGAAGAGCGGTGGAGAATGGAAATGAGGTAACATGTTGGTTTAAATAAGTAATGACCAATGTATATTATGTTAAACTCAAGTAGTTTCCATCCCATGTGAATGGTATTCCTATGAGTGCTTACCTTAGAGAACTTGGATTAATTTTGCCTTTATTTAAATAATTGACAGCCAGCATAATAAATCTTTTAGGAGTAAGAATTCTTTTTCATCTGTGTAATCCTGTTGCTACTCTGAATTCTGTAGCAAAAGTCTCATTTATTTTAATAGAGAATTACTGAACCTGCAGCATCCAATTTCTTTTTTTAACATTTGTAGTTCCTAAAATTAATGTTGACAGTATTGAACATACCATCAATAAAAATATTTCAGTATCAACTTGAAAACAAATGTGATTTAATTCATATACTTAGACGCTATGAAGAGGACATGTACTGGAGGAGGATGGAAGAAGAACAACATCATTGGGATGACCGCCACAGAATACCTGATGGAGGATATCCTCATGGACCTCCAGGCCCGCTTGGACTACTTGGTGTACGACCAGGAATGCCGCCACAGCCCCAGGGACCAACAGTGAGTAATTAGAATGAGTTTAAAGCCTTGCTCATTGTCCAGAATGTAATTGGAGTCTGGTACTGAACTAAGGAGAATGTTTGGATGGACATATCTTTATAAGCCCAAGGTATGAATGAGCCTTATGTTCACAGCCCCTTTACTCCTTTCTTTATTGCAGGCCAGTAAATCAAGAAACCTTTGATTTGCTATAGTTGACCATTTTTGACCACACTAAGAAAATATGGTTAGCAGCTTAGGAACAAGCCAGGATATTAAACTAACTTCAGACCATGATTTAATACCCTGGCTTGTTCCAAAGCTGAAAACTATGTTTAACATAGTTCAGATGCAATGGGAAACTATAATTAATTGAAGGTTTCCTGGTTTGGTTGCTAGCTCACATAACTGGAGGAGTGAAAGGGCTGCGTGTGTGAGCAAAAGGTTTCTTTCTCAGCTTGTTAAGCTGAGACATGATTGTCTGAACATAGAATTGCTGTAGCTATAGTACATTTATTTTTGTATTATTCCCTACTTGAAACTCTTAAAGGGTTGATGAAGTACCTTTTTGAAAGCCCAAGTATGCTATATCAACTGGATCACTTTATCCATATGCTTGTTGACACTCTCAAAGAACTCTAAATAGTGAAGTGAGAAAGGACTTAAACTTAGAGAAGTCACACTACTTCTGCTTCAGCAAGACTTGTTTTCAGTTTTGTCTTTGACAATGCTTTCCACCAGTTCTGCTGGAATAGATGTTAAGCTGACCTCCTTTAGTTTCCCCAATCCCCTCAGATTCCCTTCTAAAAATGGTGTTCTGTTGGTCACTTTCTAGTCCTCAACTCATCTGGTCTGGATGGGTTGAAGAGTCCTGTTTGCAGCTTCAGAGTGTTCCTAGATCTGGCATTGCTCAGGTGATTGTTGTAGCCAGGAGTGCCTTTGCCCAGTTATACCTGTTGCATTTTCTGAATAAACAGAGGGTGGCTAGCATCCAAATGGGCAATCAAAAAGAGAAGGTCAAAAACGATGCTGGAGAGTGGGAACTTTTGTTTTTGATAAAACCCAACGCGTTTCAGCCTGTTATCTACAGGCCTTCATCAGGGGCTATAGTAAACCAAACATAGAGGACAAATTAGTTCTACACACATCTAAAATAATATATATATCCATAGTACATATAAATCTTTTGAACAGTCTTGTACTCACATAATAGCTTATAAGATTAAAAGACGAACAAATCGCTTTCTGTACTGTACCAATATCAAACATCTCAATGACTAATACAATGGATTGTCTGTACACAAGCAACCCAAAGCAAGGTGCAGGTGAATGCAGCTATGTTCCCTTTTGCATTAGGAACAGCCCCTGATGAAGGCCTGTAGATAACAGGCTGAAATGCGTTGGGTTTTATCAAAAATAAAAGTTCCCACTCTCCAGCATCTTGGTCTTTGACCTTCTCTTTTTGATTGCGCATTTCCTGAGAAAGGCAGATCTAACCTCCTGATTTGATAACAGCTTTACACTCTACATGGGGCTGCTCTTTAAAAGCCTTGCCACAGTGGTTTGTACATGGGTAATCTCACAATTAGACTACTGTAACATGCTGTTTGTGCAGTCACCCTTGTTCATTGTTCGGAAGCTGCAGCTAGTGCAAAATGCACATGGTAAGATGCTCAGTGGAACATCCACGTCTGCGCACATTACACCACCAGTGTTGAAAGATCTGCACTGGCTGCCTATTAACTAGTGAAGCAAGTTTAAGGTTTTAAAACCTTAAACAACTTGGGACCTCCCCCAAACTTTTAAGATCTTCCAAGGAGCTTGCTGATCATTCTATGATCAGTGGATTGTTACTTGATGACAGTGTAAAAGTGGGCATTCTTGGTGATAGCAGCCACCTTCTAGAATAGCCTCACTTGAGTAATTGTGAGGTGGAGACAGTTTAAACACCTCTTAAAAACTTAAATATTTATACAAGCTTTCCTGGACTCTTACTCTTCATTTTCATTTTTTGTTTTGTTCAATACTCAGTTTTATTTATGAGATATAGTTGTCTGTGTTTTTATCTCTCTTTTTATCTAGCTTTCAGGAAAACTTTTGCATTTTTTAGCGTTTTATTGCTTTTGTGTAAACTGGAGTGATTTTTTAAAAAAAAATTAAGCAGTATATAGTTTTTGTAAAATAAAGTGTTTAGAAACTGCAGCTGATTGAAAATACAGATTACTCTCTGATATATGCTTTTTAGATCTCGTTATACCAGCCTTGTCAATTGCACTGACTTCAGATTTCTTTCCAAGCCCAGTTCAAAGTACTGATACTTGCCTATAAAGACCTAAACAGCTTTGGTCCAGGATATCTGAAAGACTGCTGACTCTCATACAGGCCTGCCTGTAGGTTGCGATTGTCTTAAGAAACCGTGTTATATGTTCTACCACACAAAGAGGTTTAGTTGGTGGGAGTGCAAGACAGCCTTTTCTTTGGCAGCACTCCAGTTGTGGCATTCCCTGCCAAAGGAGACACTAGTGAATAACATTCATGTGGGCTGTGACAAAAATCTTACTCTCTGTGATTTTCAGTGGTTTTTAATATGTGATTGCAGATTATATTTTAGATTTTTAAGTTTTAGTTTTAATTTTTGTTAGTTGAAGTTATTGTTCTTGTATGTAAACTGCTTTGGAGCATTGTTAGGGCCAAAAAGCAGTATAAAAATGTTTCTTCAATAAATAAACAAATACTGAAAACAGGAACCTTAAACAAGATGGTTTCTGGACCCAGTTGTCAAAATCCAGGCATTCCAAGTAGATATGTGGACAGTGATGTTTACAAATGGCCGGATTGTATTCTGTTCTTGCACAAAATAACCTGCATCTGTCAAGCAGAACTTTTCATGCCATCTGAAGCCAAACATCTAGCCTACCGACTGCAGCCATTGGCTCCACCTGTCAATGCTTGGAGGAAGGTTCACCATATACAACAGGATATTGAATTTTGACCAGCAGGTCTATGTCAAATAATTCAACTGTTTGTTGCTAGCTTTGCCTCTCCTAAGACACTTTGATGTTCTTGAGGACAAAGTGCAGCAAAAGGGATAATGGAACTAGAGCTCATCCACAATAAACAGGATATTCTGCTTCAGGTATTTCAAGATTCCAAAAGAAGAGGGGACATTGTCTAATTCTTAGGGGACAAAACTCTAGTAACCCCTGAAAGTCAGGATCGCCCCTTCTTTACCTGTGGGGTTGGTTTGCACCTCTGGACCTTAAAGGTGCCCATGTTCACAACACAAATATAGCATGCCTCTCATACGTTTATTATGAAGGGTAGCCAATATGTGTATCTGGTGCTGCTGTATGTATTTTGAGTTCTGGCAATGCATGGGTATTCTGTTCGGTATGTAAGATTTCCAAGTTGATGAGGTTCTCTCTGGACACAATGTAACAGTTGTACTTTCAGACAGGTGAAACTGCCTACTAATTGTTCCATTTTATTTCTGGAAATATCATTGCCACTTTTTGAACATTATCCTGGCCAGTTTTTCTATTCAGTTGGCCTTCAGGAAGAACCACAAAGTACAACTATTCTGCAGCTAATTATGAAAAAGCTGGTGATGTAGGGGTGGGTGGGTTGCTTTTGTGGTCTCTTGCAGACTTAAGAAGAGAATCAAATTCCAATCCCCATTCACCCCCACCCTTGTTTTTAAGCTTAGATAAGATAACTGAATAAGCATTCTTCTATAGACTGGTTTAGATTCCTGTAACTTCATATCTTTTGAATTTGAGTTAATTTGTCACAAACAATAGTAGAACTTGAAAGCTTCTCTATGTCTGATCTTTATCACCTTATTCATTTGCCAGAGGAGAGAGGGCCTGTTGCCATATTGGCCCCGGTGAATTGTTTTTGTCGAAGGCTGATGTCAACCAATTCTTAATTTTCTTTTTTTTAAGATCTCGTGTTCTGTATATGAGCTGTCTTTATACACCTTGTGAAAAAAAACTGAGGTGATAATTTAAACAAGATAGCAAGGAACAGAAAGCAGTAAAATCTAAAATGTATTTGGGGACATATTTGAATTTAAAAATCCACTTTCTATATGCAGCCTCTGCGTCGACCAGATTCATCAGATGACCGTTACGTAATGACCAAACATGCTGCTATCTATCCAACTGAAGAAGAACTCCAGGCAGTACAAAAAATAGTTTCTATCACTGAGCGTGCACTAAAACTTGTATCTGATAATATGACCGACAATGAAAAAAACAAGAGCAAGGAAGGAGATGATAAAAAAGAGGGCAGTAAAGATAGGTATGTTTTATTGTCATTGTAACACATTTGTTTTGTATTGAAGAGAATTGCTTGCAATCATTGTGCTTGGACAGACACTAAGGCAAAATGGAGTCCTAATTTGCTCTGCTTCATGTACCCTCTTGAAGTTCCTATTTGTTTCGTCTGAGTCTGTGCTCAAGGCTCCAAATTCTGTGCCCAGAAAACCTGAATTCTGTGATCCCTCACTGTTTGCCAAAATAGGAGCTTTACTGGGCAAACATTCTGCAGAAGTAGCCAGGAACTGCATTCCCTGAGTAGTAGCTGTCGTTCTTTCTTGGAAGGTGAAAACACTTCAGGCTGCTTTTCTTTGGCTTGAGGTTTGTCCTCTTGCTGATGGTGGAGAAGAACTAGCCAAGATCCCCTTCCAGTGGGAGAAATACCAAACTTGTCACTGCACCTCTTTCTTGATTGGCTCTTTTTTCCAAAGCTATACGCTTTCTGTAGTAGGTTGGAATAGGGTGAAAATCTGCAGCGTAGTGTACATATAGAATCACAAAATACACATGGTCTTGAGAATGCTCTAGTTTAGGGTATTACATATGAAGGTCTTTCACTGCATTATTCTTGTTTTCTTACGAGTGATTTGGCTTTTGAAATAACTGCTTCTCACAGAAACTTAATTTTTGCACAGAGCTTTGAAAGGAGTCTTACGAGTAGGAGTGTTGGCTAAGGGTTTGCTTCTTCGAGGAGACCGAAATGTCAACCTTGTCTTACTATGTGCCGAGAAACCTACTAAGACATTGCTGAGTCGCATTGCTGAAAGTCTGCCCAAGCAACTTGCTGTATGTATGGTCTTGAACTTGGTTGGTACTTTTGAAAAAGATTAAACTGTTGCTCTGCTGGTCAAATTTCTTGAACATCCTAGTTTACTTCAACACTGGTAGTTTAGTAATGAGCTATTTTCCCAATATAAGTGGATGCTTCACTGCAATATTTTGTTGCATCTCCAGCCTGTAACAGGAGTGTTCCCCTTCAGGACTTTAGCCAGCCTGGAATAGAAGCCTTGTACTCTTTAAGGCTGGGCAGGAATGGAGGAAAAGGACGCCTCCCTTTCCCTCTCTCCATAAGCCTTCTCCCATTGTGTTTTACAGTGCTAAACAACTCTCATTGGAGATTGGCTGCCATCCCCAAACCTGATCATTTCATTACTGTATAGCAGGTGTGGGGGACCTCAGATGTGGGGGCCAAAGGTGGCCTTCCAGGCCTCTCTGTGTGGCCCTGGGGACTCACCTCAGCCACGCACCCTCTACCCCAGGCCATATACATCACTGGCCGTACTTCACAGAGACCTTGAATTTTTTTCCGCGTGGCTGTAACGTGCCCTTGACCTCCAATAATACTTGTTGTTTTGCCAGGATGTGGAGTGCGTGTAAAAACTAGTCTATGGTACAGAAGTAAAATTTCCATTTGTTGCTTCATCCACTTATGCCTCTCCCTTGGAAAGTTGTGGCCCTCGGGCTGAAAAAGGACCCCCTGCCATATGGCATGCACAGGCGGAGGTGGGGGTTTTATACAGTGGGAAAAGAAAATGTCCTTCCCCCCCCCCAAACCTTTCTATATACAGTGGGAAGAGAATTTTAAGCTCATAATGGGCATCTGGTCCTTCCCTCCAGCATACTGTAAATGTGTTAGGGACTCAAGTGGGCCAGTTATCCTTCACAGCCCATTTTCCTTCCATGAATGAATATGTAGTTTAGTCAGGGTAGAAATGTCCAACTCTACTTGAAGACAAGGGACATAACTTATGGGAAGTCTCCCAAGTATTTTGGATTAGTCCCTTTACCTTTCTTTTTTTGTGTGAAATCTTTTAGCGTCTTATTTTCCCTTCTTTAGGTAATAAGCCCTGAGAAATATGAAATAAAGTGTGCTGTACAAGAAGCAGCCATCATTTTGAATTCATGTGTGGAACCGAAAATGCAAGTGACCATCACATTGACATCGCCAGTGATTCGGGAAGAGAACATGAGGGATGGAGGTTCGGAATCTGTTAAAAGATGCTCTCTTTTAGTTGGATTATTCATTCTGTTATAAATGGCATCCTGGAAGGCAACATGCTGGCATGTGATACACATTTAATGGCAATTCATAAATCTATTAGTCTTGCTAGAGTGTTTTTTTCCCCCCAAAACTGAAGTTCTTATTTTAGACTTATTCACTGCAACCAACAACCTCAGATTTCTGGAAGAGGTAGTAATTTTCTTAATGTGCAAACCTGTCTTTCTTTGGAAAAGTAAATGTTCTGTAGCAAGAACCTACAAGTTGATCATCTGGAAGACTTCCTCCTTAAGGGAGAAATTGCATCAGGAAATTATATTGTATGTTTGAAACTGGATCGGTCTTGGCCATCACTTATACAGCTCTACTGTATAACAGTATAGTTGATTTTTGAGTTCAAAGTGATTCTGGCTTTGCTTGGAGCAAGATTTGTATTTTTTCCAGTTTTTTGAGGTTGGTTTCTGGTCTGGAGTGCAACATGTGGAGCTCCTAGTATTGAGATTGGAGTGTTTTAATTAATCAGTACATATGGTGTGTTGTTATAGTAGAGAGAGATGGTTGAGTTCACTTAAAGTAGAGGTTGGAGCTTTAAAACCCAATATGTATTTATGACCTGTGCAATCCTATTGGTGCCAGCAGTGTTGCTTTAGGGTCTCTTCCATAATTCTTTAAAAGCTACAGATGTTTTTAAGCCAGCAAGCATGATATTTTAATGTCTGCAATATGTTGGCTCTATGGGTCAGATAAAATGAACTTTGTTTTCTTTTGTCTTATGGTTGTGAAAATAAACTCTTTGTGAAGGCACAGTGGTATTGCTGGCTAAGAATATATAGGCATAGAATGTAAGGCTGTATTAAAGTTCTTGATAGTGTAGTGTGAGTGTGCACAGCCAGCCATGGAACGAATTCTCAGCATTATGGTTTCAGTATTTGAGTAATGGCTTAAGTTATTTTTAAAAGGTATAAGTATCCTAAAAGCAAGCTTTGTCAAAAAGCTTCTATTTAAAGAAAACAAAGCTTGAATATTAATGTATGTAAGATTTTTTCCCCTGTTATTTAATACACTAAATGCTTGAATTATACATAATACCTTTGGCATTTATGTTCTGAAATAACCACAAAAACCTTTGCTTAATTGCTATGAGTTCTGTTTGTTTATTTAGCTTTACCAAAGAATAGAATGCCAGAAATCACATTTGGTTATATGTGACTATAAAATTTGGCAAAAAAGGGAAACTTTGATGGAAAATCACACATTAATTATTTTGAACATGAGCTTGATGCTTTTTCACTGTGTCAAAACAAATTAATTTCGTCATCGCTGGAGTCTTTGATCTTTGTAAAAATTGGTTCTCTGACTTCAAAAGAAAACAAAGCTTTCTTTTTTTTGTCTGACCCAAACCTGAATTAGAGTTGCCATTCTAAGTTTGATAGTACTAAGTTTGATAATATTACTACAGGAAAGCAAAGCTTTTTAAAATTTATTTTGAATCATTTCTTTCAAGACACTGAGCAGCTTAAAATGAATATGTGAAAAAGTTTACCTCTGAAATGTGTGATATTTAACTGCAAATTTCCAGTAAACAAGACTTTATAAAGATTGTTCCTTATGTGCTGCAAAAAAATGGTACATTCTTAACTGCAGCTCTTAATGCTCGGTGTCTTAACATGGTTGATGGAATCTAGCTGGATTTTGGGAGTTGAATTCAGGTGGCAAGGAAGGCTTTGCTGGAAGAACCCAATTTTAAGTAAATGTATTGCATTTGCTGATAGAGTTTAATGACATAGTTCTCTTATGTAATCCTATTCAGTTACAAACTGAAAGGGAGGGAAAAGGAGAAGGTAAAAGCAAAACTGTTAACTTTGTAGGAATTTTTCTTTACAGTTTTGTGCATTTCACAGTTAAATTTACAGAATTTACTCCGGATATAAAGATGCTGTAACCTATGCTGCGGACTGTGTTTCTTCAGCAAAGTATATATGTTTATGTTTTTTTATCCTTAGCTTATTAGCCCCGGTCCAAAGCCTTCTAACAGAGACAATTAAACCCTGTCAGGGATTGCTGCCAAGACATCGGAAGGATTTTTGACCAAGGTTTTCTAAAGCTCAGTGTCACACCTGCCATATTTTTGAGGGGGTTTGGTTGCATAGTCCTAGCATTTACTGTTACTTTTGTGTTTTGTCTTTCTCCCCCTTCTTGTCTTTGTCTCTCTCTCCAGAATTAAGCAGTGTTCACACTAGCTTTGAAATAGTTGACTGGGTAATATTTAATTCACATCTGCAATTTAAGGAGCATGTCGTATCTGTTACCTTTTTAATAATGAAATAGTGTGGACACAGCATGTCTTATTGAAGATTAACCCCTTATTTTTAGAATACAAGAAAAATAATCACTTAAAAAAACTGGTTGAAGCTAACAGGGTGCTTGATTTCTGATTTATTTATTTTAGGAATAGTCTTTAAGGGGTTAATCCACTTGGAGTCTTTAAAGCAGATGCAAAAATCCACATATAGGAAAGTCTTTTTTTATGGATATCCAGCCCAGATATATTCCCAGTTTCTGTAGCTGTTTTGGCATCTTCTGATGGCTTCAAGGTTGATTCACAATGGGTACAATCCATCTCCCATTGAGGTCAATGGCAAATCTCAATTTTAATGCAGCTGAATTGTCCATAGTCTTGTTTGTCAATTATGTATGCATCTCTCTTGACTGTTGCTTCATTTTTTTTAAAGTAGCACTTTGAAATGCATGATTAATACCAATATTTTTTAAAAAATACATTCAAGACTTCAGTGACAAATAAACTGAGTCATTAACACTATATTCATGCAAGTATTTTTAGGAGAGTATAAATAATTGGTATGAAACAGAGCTTGCTCCCACAAGCTATATTAAATAGAATAAACTCTATTTTGTTATTGCTATTAACTGAACTTTAAATGCATCAATTATCAAATCATGCTGCTGACTTTGGCCTCAGTTGACTTTTTTCCTTTAATTTACCGTCCTTTCACTTGATATATATCTATAATCCTAATGTCTTCTTTCATTTTCTTTGAAATCTCTCATGGATGTAACTTATTCTTCACTTCATAATATCTGTATAGCCTATAGAATTCACCATATAAAAAATACATAAATCCCATTGGTAAAATATCCATAAAAGCATAAACAAATGAATTTCCTATGAAAGATGAACAATTTAGGCATAGCATACTTAATGAAATTGAAATAATTTCTGCACAGCTGAAGTGTCATTTATATAAATCCAGGCTTGTTGTACCCTCCTGACCTGTTTCTTTTCATGTATACATTGGTGGCTGACTTTCAAGCCTGATCTGTTAATTCCTTGGGTTATGTTCTTTTCCTAGTTGGTGTGTTTCGTGAGTCTTTGACTTGCTGTTACTAGTATGTTTGTTTAAATTAGACTACATTTTAATGTTCAGTCCCATCTGCTGAATAATCCAGGCAAAGTCTGGTTGCATTTAACATTAATTTTAACAGCAATTTTGCATTGGCAGAAAAATTGAAAACTAACTAAAAATGCGCTTTACTGATGATTAGCTGTTAAAAAACTGAAGGCAGTTAAAACAGTTATAAATGTTTAATCCACCCCATATTTAGACACTATCATTACAACTGACACAAAATCCGTGTTCAGAAATGAATTTACCAGATGCAGTGTTGTTCTCTCTACTGCGCTGCTGTTCTTTCTGCTCTTCACAGTTTTGATTTTTCCTTTATTTCTTCTCTTAAGACCTGTCTTTCTAGTTCTCTTTTGGTATTCTTCTGGATGAAATTGGGATGGATATACATGGCATGCACCTTGATGCAATAGCAGCCTAGAGGATTTAAGAAATATGAAGATGTACAGATGCTCTTGACTTTGAATTTTACACAGTATTTCACATTCCTTCAGACTCCATAAAACCAAATAATCTGGCTTGTTTCTGTAAATATATTTTTACCTTACCTTAAAGTGAGGTATCCTGGTACATCATGGGGCTTTAATGCCCAGGAAGAATTTTGACCCGTTAACTAGGACTATGTCTAAAGTTGCATATGGCCATTTTAAGTTGTCCCAACAAACAGGGCACAATCCACTGGGAAGTTCTTCTACACAAGTTTCATTAAAATGAATGGGAGCTTGAATACAAATGTCCATTCATTTCAGTGGGGCTTGTACAGAAGAACTTCACAATAGATTTTGCTCACAGTTTGTTGTCACTTTTGCTTCATTCAAGTGGATTTTTGTGTTCCTTTTGTCTTGTGTTTCCTGTGCTGGTGCACTGTGTCCAACCATTCTTCCTTCAGCATTTTAATTTTAGGGGGAATTCATTTTTCCAGAGGATTTTTTTCACAAATAGATGGGCATAAAAATAAGATTGAGAGCTAACCTTGTATTATGCTCTTGATTAATCTTTCATATTGGGCTCAATGACCATGTACAGATTATGGGATATAACTCAATACGAATACATTGGAGACAGGGATTACAATATAAATGGCACGTGTGACATGGAAGCTAATTTAAGAAAGTGTCTTGCTCACCTGGTCAAACACCCATTCCTCACTGCATTTTGCCAATTCAATCCATTTTAGATGTAACCTCGGGTATGGTGAAAGATCCACCGGACGTCTTGGACAGGCAAAAATGCCTTGACGCTCTGGCTGCTCTACGCCACGCTAAGTGGTTCCAGGTTCGGAACATAATTTTACTTTCTTCTTGTAGCCTTATGAGAGAGAGTAGTTCAGTTGTTCAGTTGGATGTTGAACTATGCGGAAAAATAAAGGTTGCCCGTAGTGAATATGTATATACATATATATATATGTACTCATATATAAAATCTAATGACCCGGGGGAAAACATAATTCATCTTGGAAGATCTGCATAGAAGAACTGCTTTATGCCGTTCTTGCCAATTTGACGTCAACTTGTTCTTCTGGCCATTGAGATAGCCAAGTTGAAAGATCGACATGCTTTGGGGGAATCGTATGTTTTGTATTTGTAATGTATTCCATAAGGCTGCAGAGTTAACTTTGCTTTAAATAACAGAATGTGTGTTTAAAGCTTTGTGTGTTAGATGTAAGACTTTTACCCTTTATTTCTTAAAGCTTATTAAGTGTAGGGAATGAAAGGTGAGAAACTATTTGGTTCAGTGACTTTGCACTAAAGCAAAGGTACAACAAAGAAACCAAACAGATTCCCATAGCCTTTCAGTCTCTCTACTTGTTAGCTCTTTACTCTTGTATGTCTATTATAGGAAGATAATTGTATTTGATGTTACAAATGAACCATAGGTCAAAGTGTGCAGGAATTCAAGGGATATTAGTCTTGTATAACCTGTGCACCTTGACTTGTTAAGTTACTAACCTTGGCATAAAATGCTTCTGTAAATGGCAGCTCCTGGAATGTTTCATGTGGCTTGTTTCTTTCCTGTATCTGAGCTTCCATTGAACAGTAGTGTTTTAGCTTTTCTAAGAGGCCTATTTTCTGTTGGTGATGGGATTGATTAACTTGATTTTATATTGCTCTCAAGGCTAGAGCTAATGGTCTGCAGTCGTGTGTCATAATCATACGTATTCTTCGTGATCTTTGTCAGAGAGTTCCCACTTGGTCTGACTTTCCAAGCTGGGTAAGTATTTTTGTTTGTTTCATTTATGAATCTCTTCCTGTGAAGCATTTCAAAGTGATTTCACAATACAGTAAAAACATACATATAACAATTGCAAATATGAAAACAGTTAAAATAATTACATATATGAATCAGTTAAAATAATTACATACACAATAAGAGTTAAAACATATATATCTAAAACCAATTTCAAATCCAGTATAGATAATGAATGGTATAAAACAATCTCCTCTTAGAAGGCTTGTTGAAAGAGAAAAGTTTGCAACAGACATAGAAAAGACAATAGAGATGGTGCCTGTCTGATACATAGCAGGAGATTTGATTCTCATTTCCTTCAAATGCTCCACTGTGAATTTACATAATTTCTTTGAAGTCATTAATTTGTTTTAGCAGTGATGGTAGCTCAGTGGTAGAGCCATCTGCTTTGCATGCAGAAGTCCCAGGTTCAATCCCTAATGGCTTCTCCAGGTAGGGCCAGGAGAGGCTCCTGCCTGGAATCCTGAGAGCCACTGCCAGTCTGTGTAGATAATACTAAGCTAGATGGACCCCAGGGTCTGACTCAGTATAAGGCAGAGCTTGGAAAAGTTACTTTTTTGAACTACAACTCGCATCAGCCCAATCCAGTGGCCATGCTGGCTGGGGCTGATGGGAGTTGTAATTCAAAAATAACTTTTCTAAGCTCTGGTTAAGGCAGCTTCCTATGTTTCTATCCATAACATCAGGCAAAGCTAAACATTTCTAAATAAGCTTTCCCCTAAAGACCCATGATATGGGGCTGGGCTGGGAGATGAGAGAGTGAGCTTCTGAACTAAAGGACCTTATATGTTGATTCTCTGTGTTCTCAAAATTATGCCTAAAATTTCCTGGAATATCCTTACAACATTGGAAATTTGTAACCTTGCAGCTACAATTGCTGCTGTTATGATGCCTCATAACTTATTAACAACATATTTTCTCCAAAGAACCTCTTAAGCTCACACAAGACATGCATGTTGATTACATTTCCAATAACTGCATTTCCAATAATTGTAGTTCTAACTTTTTAAGGCATGGGGCAAAATAAGTATATTTTCCTTTTTTATATATGGACCACCCACTGCTACAAGGTTCCTCTGCCTGATTTTGGGCGATTCACACCATCCCCACTGTCCCAGAGGGCCCCTTTTCCTCTGGATATGTTTTTTGAGAGGCTTAGCAAGAGTTGGTGAAGAACACTTTACCTTGTATATCCCTTTTCAGTCACTTTGATCCTCAGGAGTGACACTCTTAGTACTGCTATATGCTCCCGAAGGTTCATCTTAAGTCAGCTAAACCCAGGGCCTTTAGTGTAGTCTCATTAAACATCAGGCAGGCACCTACAGTATTGGTATTTAGGTGCCTGCTTAAAACTTATCTGTTCACCCAGATTTTCCTTGAGGGGTGATCCAGCTATTTTGATTTTGCATTTTTTTTGTGAATGTAATGTTGTTGTTGATTTTATGCGATTCATCACCGTGATATTTTTTCTTGATGTTGGCGGTATAAATTTTTTTGCAAGTAAATAAGATTGGTTGAGCAAGCTGTCTTTTGCTTACACAGCCATTGGCTACAACCCATGTATTTTAGATTTCTAACAGTGTCCTTCAGAGGTAATTACTTGTTAACAATACGCAAAAGAGATATTATTTCTGAAGAGCAAGGATTATCATGTACCTTTCTAATGATTCACTTTCCTTTTATTTGTTTATGGAAATGCACAGTGAATATGGGCTGTACATAAGTTGCTACTGTGAGCTTTGCCTGTAAGAATGTAAATCCTGCAAAACACAGGTCCTTCATCATACACTACAAAAACAATGTTACTGACAGGGTCCATAGATTCTTGCAAGCCTTGGATATGGCCATTATTTATGATTACTGCTGAGCCCATTTCAGTCCAAAGGTCCCTGACATGTGCAGAAGTCTCATGAGAGCAGGGGGCAAGTCCCTTATTTCACAATAACCTTTAGAGATGCTCTGAAGCAATGAGCCATCTCTCTTACTGCTTCAGGGTGTCTTCAAAGCCTACTATGAAGTGAGAGACTGACCTTTCTCCCCCCCCCCTGGCAAGTTCTCTGCACATACACCTAGTATAAGGTAAGAGGCTCCTCTGAGTTTGCATCAGTGTGCGGAAAGCTCTGGAAAGGGGGTGGATTTCTATTTTTGTGCTGGGCTACCAAGCACAGGTGATGTTACCTGAAATTTTATGTACATGTTGATTGGTTTTTCCTAAGGTATGTATTTGCTTTGGCTTAAATCCCAATTTCTTGTGAATGGAATTTTACTCATAGGATGCTCCTGCTGGCAGAAGAGAGGCAATTTTCACTGATTCTCCCTTTAGCCGCCTGTGCATCTGCTCTGGAGGGTCAGGGGATACTCAGGAACAGCATGAAGCACTGGCGAATATAGGAAGAAGGGAGAAATAGTGAAAATCTGCAGAGGGGTAACTCAGGATCCAAACCTTTTGATTTTCATGTCTTGTAGTACAACACTCTTCAACATTTTATGCAGCAGAATCCCATTTTCATGCCAAAATTGCATCTAATTCCAGCCTCCATTCATTTCTTTGTTTTGTTTCTAGGCTAAGCACATTTTTTTTAAATGAAAAAACAGACTTGATTATGGCCTCCATTGAGATAAACATGGTAGCGTGAATTGATATAGCAATGTGAACCTTTTCTCATGTGATTGGACTTTCTGCAGATGTTAACAGTTTATTGGTTTAAGCTTTCAAAGCCTCAAGCTAGAGCCCATAATGCTATCATGTGCTACCTATCAGCTCTTGATGTCCTACATTTTATGTTTTAAATAAATGTGTAGATGGTGGTTTATCTTTACATATCCTAATTTTATTTAGGCAATGGAATTATTAGTAGAGAAGGCAATTAGCAGTGCTACTGGACCACAAAGCCCTGGGGATGCCTTAAGAAGAGTGTTTGAGTGTATATCTTCAGGAATTATCCTTAAAGGCAAGTTGCATTCCTTGTCCATGCTTGCAATAATTTGTTTAAACTGTAACGTTTGTATACTTTACACATTCTTTGTTACAGTATAGTAAGAATGATTGTCTTCATACAATTTGTAAACAAATTTACTTCTTTGTTTGTAGGAGGTCCTGGCCTTTTGGACCCATGTGAAAAAGATCCTTTTGATACACTTGCTTTAATGACAGATCAGCAACGAGAAGACATTACTTCAAGTGCACAGGTGATTAGAAGTTCTCATAAAATGCTTAAATGTAGTGGACATCTGATACACAAACTTCAACAACAAACTTGAGCTGAAAAATGCCATCACATTCCACCCACCTGTCAAAGTTGGCCCATGGGGGTGGGGGAGAGATAGTGACCAAGCAGGATTGAATTCCCCATGCAACAGCTGATCTATGGAGAGTTCAGTCCTGCTTTCTGTAGGATTTGGGTGTCTCGGCATGTTCCCCACAGGAAACTGGCTTCTGCATCCAAACCAAGCAGGTTTGAACTTCCCGACTTCAATTCTGTGTGCTAGGTGCAGGATCCAGCCGTGTTTCTTCCTGTCCAATATGATGTCACATATGACATCAAGGGATGAAAATGGCCTGATGGGCCAACTTGGCCCATGGGCAGGTTTCCCACTCTGATAATGACAGCTTCACTTCTGAGGAGGAGGAAGATCTCTTCTGATCTATGTGTCTTGCAACACATTCTGCACAGGGGACCTCTTTGCTTTATTATGCAACTAATTTTTTTTCATGGAACATTCATAAGCTACATCATTAACTTGCATCATTAACTATCATTAACATAGAAAAGTTATGTGAGTTTTAAATACTTCTAAATGTGGTCTTGACTTTTTAAAATGAACATGCATCTGTTATTGGAAGTTGAAATCCAATAATTCTGATATCCTTTCCTCCCCTCCCCTTTCTACCAGTTTGCGTTGAGACTTCTTGCATTCCGTCAAATACACAAAGTTTTAGGAATGGATCCCTTGCCCCAGATGAACCAGCGCTTCAATATCCACAACAATCGTAAAAGAAGGAGGGACAGTGATGGAGTTGATGGATTTGAAGCCGAGGGGAAAAAAGACAAGAAAGACTATGATAACTTTTAAAAAACAAAAAGGTGTGTTCAGTGTTAACACAGGTGGTAATGGAGGCCATTTGTTCTCTAATTTTTTTAAATGTCTATTTAAATACATCCAAAAAAGTTAGGAAATTACTTTTTGTGTGGCATTCACACCATTTTTAAGGATGTGCAGACGAATTATGGTAGAAAGATCACAAATGGAAACTGTATTCTGACTTTTTTAGTCTATCCCTCATTGCTTAGTTTCTAATGTCTAACGTATAATTCTTATTTTCTCTTCTTTATGTTAACTAATATACTATGTACTTAAATCCCACTGTATTTAATACAGTGTTTTGTGCTTCAGTTGCTTTGTGTATTTTGCTGTTTTATTTAGACTTTTAAGTTACCTTTGACACTAGCTGTAAGTTGATTTGTATTAGAAAATGGTAAATACAGTTCCTCCTTTGCTTAATATTTTATAGCAGAACACTTTTTGTAAAGTGGGTCTGCAGGATTATTTCTCTTAAATGTGAAGTGTTAACACAGACTCTTCCCCTGCTATTTAAGTGCTTTCAATTAAATGTTTCTGCCAATTCCATGGCATTTGTCTCTTTAGTGATATAATGGTGTAATTAAGACAGATTTGTGTTACTCTAATCAGGTTTGTTGTTAGTTACACATTATCAGTATAAATGCTGACCATATACAGTATGGACTTGCTGCAATTTTAGCACTGCATAATTGATAAAAAAATTGCATGACTTTGTTTTTAATAGAAGGGCTTTTAAAAAATACCATTTTAGGTTTCATGCCTAGGTCTTTGTATGATTGACTTTGACATAGCAAGGCCAAAAAATAACTTTCTGAAATTTTGCTGAAAATGTAAGTAAGAGGGCATTTTTCTCTTTTGGAAAGAGTTGGCTAATTGTTTTCAGAGAGCTTTATTAGTATGGTACTAATGCCATTAGCTCTGAATTAAAATAATTGTTTGCTATATCAATGCCTGTGAGATTGCTACTTTCACTATTCTTGTACCAAATTATTCAATAACTTTCATTTAAATAAAACCTGAAGATAGATAACATTTCTGGTAATTTGAAGGTTGTAAAAGAAAATAGCAGAAAATTATTTGTGGCCATAGTGTATGCTTATGTCTCCTTTCAAACAGCTAAATATTATAGCAGTGGTGTAATTCAGGTCTACATCTGGCTGTTGATGTATGCTCTGGTACACAGGTGTGATTTGTTACAGCACTACAGTGGAATCTGCTAATAAAACTAAAAATTATTCAACGACTTAACATTCATTGTACACTGGGAACATATACCTTACTTGATCTGTCTTCAATGGATTATGCTAGTTTTCAGGACATTGATTTAACACTGTCATAATGGGTGGCAACCAGTAGTGTCCATCTGTCAGCAAAGTGGACTTCCCTTTCCTCCCCCCTGCATGCTCCTAAAATCTCCCCTGCAATCGGTGCTTAGGATAGGTGAAACTGACCACAGGATGGGGAGGGGAGGAGGAGGAAGAAGAGGAGGGAGGGGAGGAAAGGCAGAGGGGAGGACTGGGATGGGAGCAGGCAGGAGGGGGAGAGCAGGAGGAGAACAGGTTTGAACATTTGCATGTTTATTGAGTTCAGTGTGATTTACTCCCGTGCAATCATACTTAGGATAGGTAAAACTGACCGGGGGGAGGGAAGGAGGGCTGGAGTGGGCAGGGGAGAAGGAAGAAAGAAGAGGGGGGAGGAGGAAAGGAGAGGGAAAGCAGGTCTGATCATTTGCATGCTTATTGAGTTCAATAGGATTTACTCCTATGCAATCATGGTTAGGATAGGAAAAACTGACCATGCGGGAGGCAGAGGGGAAGGGGAAGGAGTGTATTGGAGGGGGGCAAAGGAAGGGGAAAGGGGAGGACAGGTTTGATCATTTGCATGCTTATAGAGTTCAATGGTATTTACTTCCATGCAATCATGCTTAAGACAGGTAAAACTGACCATGGGGAGGAGGAAGGGGGAGAGGGAGGAGGAGGAAGGGGAAGGAGGAAATTGGAAGGTCATGGGGAGGGAGGGGCAAACGAAGGGGGAAGGAAGGGGCAAGAGGCAGGGGATAGGAGGGAGAAGGGAGGGTGGGTTTGATCTAGGGTTGCCAGGCTCAGGGCCTGAGAATGATTCTGTATCTTTAAGAGAAGAGAAAATTCAGCCAAGAGCAGCATAACTGTATGGTGTGAATGTGGTCTTAAATAAATCGGTTTTAAGAGCTTTCCTGCTTGATAGCTAAAATTAAGTACATAACATTGATTACTAGAAAAGTCCTAAAGTTGGGTATTTTCACATCTAACGCTCAAAATCCAAGACAAAAATAGAACTAAACCAGATGAATAGCTGAAAATTGACACACATACAATCCTAGACACAATCCCTAGAAACATGTTTAAATGGGACACTTTTGCACTTGGGGGGGAGGAGGGGAAAACTTTGCTTACAAGGGGGCAAATGAGTCACTTTCTTTTAAACTTATTACAAGCATTATCATTTACACTAGCTCAGCATGTCCAACAATCCCTGTAAAAAGTTGTGAATTTTTTTTTAAAAAAACCCTCACCTGATAGTAGTGGCAAGAATGACAATAGTCATTGCAGTACTCTTACCTTTCTTTTTATGGACCATCTGCATTTCCCAAATTGCTTTTAGAAAATGAAGATGGCAGGTGAGTCTGGCTGAGCCTAGACAGTTGCACTCACTAGTTTGAAATTTGATCCATAGCAGCGTACCCATTCTCCGAAAAACTAAAAGGGAAGATGTGCTGACGGCTATTGTTATGGTACTGTTGTCCATAATGGTGGGCTAGGTTGTAGGCCCAAGACCTGCATTCTACAGTCTGGCATCAGTGCTTGTGTGTACCTCTAAAATTTCATCTACCCTATGCATTTAAAGCAGCATAATACCACTTTTAAAGAGTCATAGCTTCCCCCAAAGAATCCTATGAACTATAGTTTGTTAAGGGTGCTGAGAGTTGTTAGGAGACCCCTTTTCCCCTCGCAGAGCTACAATTTGCACCGTTCCCTGGCAAGAGGGATTGATTGTTAAACCACTCTCAAACTTGTAGAATTGGCACTGGGGGGAAAACAGCATCCTTGAATTTTTGTTTGCCATACAATTGTTGAACAGGTCAAGCCTTTTCTGGTATGGAAATACAATTATGGGAAAAGCTTCACTATGACTACTCAGATTTTGTGTTATGCCACACCTTTATGGCAGCAATTTTGTGTTATTTTGGTTGCTGTAAACCGCCCAGAGAGCTTCGGCTATGGGGCGGTATACAAGTGCAATAAATAAATAAATAAATTATGCCATGCTCCTGTGGTGGACTTTTTGTGACTGGTGCCCCAGTACTCACTCAAAATTTGAAATGTCCCCTCTGGCCCAAAAACGTTGGCAACCCCTGTATTAAAGGTACAAGAACCCTGATTTTCCCTAGTGCCAACCCTAAACCAAAGCCTTGGCTGCTATCCTGTACCCACTTATCTGGAAGTGATGATGATGGACTGCCTTCAAGTCAATTCCGACTTATGGCAACCCTATGAATAGGGTTTTCATTGTAAGTGGTATTCAGAGGAGGTTTACCATTGCCTTCCTCTTGAGGCTGAGAGGCAGTGACTGGCCCAAGGTCACCCAGTGAGCTTCATGGCTGTGTGGGGATTCAAACCCTGGTCTTCCAGGTCGTCGTCCCATTAAACACAAAGACAGTTCTGAGTAGACCATTGTACTGTAAATTAACTATACAGTGAATTCTTAATGAGTCCCTGGTCTTTAGCTCCTGCAAACAGACATGCCTAAGCCTCTTTGCAAAGTTTTCATAGATGATTTTGTGTGGTGGTGAGGATTCTTTAACATTCACTGGCATGTATTGTGTGGTAGCATTTGCAGAAAATAACTGCTAGGGACCACCCAATCTCAGACAAACTCACCATAGGAAAGACACATCCTGGTAGCTAGGGTAAAAGGAAAGGGGGGGAACAGAAGAAAAGTGCACTAAATGTTATTGTGTTATGCTTTCAAGTCGGTTACAACTTTTGGTGACCCCATGAATAAGTGATCTCCAATAGCATCTGTTATAAAACACCCAGTTCAGATCTTGTAAGTTCAGGTCTGTGCCTTGGGAGGGCAAACAGCAGGTCTTTAGGACCCGAGGGGTTCCTATTGCCTGGTGTCCATACACCTTATTTATCAATCACAGCTCTGACTTGACTCACTGGCTAAAAACACTGACTGGCAGGAACAGCCATATGGCTCCTTTCACAGAAACCCCTTAGAAGGGTATCTGCACATATTGCTCCATAACTTTCTAGGAGGGCTAGAGCGGGGTGGGGAACTTCTTCTGGCTGAAGGGCCAGATCTTCATCTCCCCAACCTCTGGCGGTCCAAAGGCGATTTTCAGAACTTCAAAGCAAACTGCAGGGCTTTCAAACATACAGGTGATTCAGAGCTTGAAAGTAACTCGTTATTTTTAACGAGTTACTTTTAATTCGTTACAATTTTAAATAACGAGTGGGTAATTCCATTACATTTGGCAAGTAACGGAACGAATAGTAATTTCCCTACTTTTCAGCTTCAACTTTAACGTTTCCACGTTAGGTTGGACGTTACTTGGGGGCGGGAACAAGGGGAAGTCAGCTCCTGGCTGTGATTGGTTAACACAAGACATGTGCCTCACACTGATTGGACCTCTGCGCAGACTGTCTCTTCCCTCTTGATCTGCGTTAGGAGGCACGAGGGAAGAGATGAATAGGCAGGGGGAGCCTGCTAGCGTCTGACTCTGAGAGGAAAAAATGGACGCCGGAGGAAAAAGCCAGGGCAAGGACAACAACGGAGGAGAAGGCTGCAGCAGAATGGCGGAGAGCTGTGGAGGTGAGTGACGATGATTTGTGTGTGTGTGTGCCCCGGTGTGTGTGTTTTCGGCTGGAGTCTCTGGTTTTGGGGGGGGGGCTCCGGCTCTCTGGCTACCACCCCTTACTCTCTGGACTCTCCGCTTCCATTTTAAAAAAAAATTAAGTTTCTAGGTGGTCTAATTCCCGAGATATACACCAAAACGTAAACCCCCCTGCACAACTTTTTTTTAAACATCATGCTCTAGCTACAACTCCCATCAGCCCAATCCAGTGGCCATGCTGGCTGGGGCTGATGGGAGTTGTAGTTTAAAGTAACTTTTCAAAGCTCTGGCTGCAACCCCGCCCTTTCATGATTGTGAGTAAAGTGCAGACTTGTGTTTGTGTTGTAAATCTCTCTCCCTCCAACCCTATTTTTAAAGAAATTAGGCAGGGTTTATCACAGTTTTTATTATGTAGGAAACTAATACTCATTTTTTAAAAAAATGAATGAAGTTTATTTATTTTTATTATTTTATTTATATCCCACCCTTCCTCCCAGTAAGAGCCCAGGGCAGCAAACAAAAGCACTAAAAACACTAAAAATCATAAAAACAGACTTTAAAATATATTAAAACACAACATCTTTAAAAACATTTTTAAAAGCAAAAATTTAAAAACATATTAAAAAGCAATTTCAACACAGACGCAGACTGGGATAAGCTCTCAACTTAAAGGACTTGTTAAAAGAACAAGTTCCTTATCACTTGAGGCTGCAGTTTTCCCTGGTTGAGTAAGCCCCATTGAATACATTGGGACTTGCTTCTGAGTAAACAAACATAGGATTGCACTATAAATATCTTTACAGGTTATATAAATAAACATATTTGATAGTCATGCTTATATAAATATTTTCATAGACTCATAGAATAGTAGAGTTGGAAGGGGCCTATAAGGCCATCAAGTCCAACCCCCTGCTCAATGCAGGAATCCAAATCAAAGCATTCCCGACAGATGGCTGTCCAGCTGCCTCTTGAATGCCTCCAGTGTCGGAGATCCCACTACCACTCTAGTAATTAGTTCCATTGTTGTATGGCTCTAACAGTTAGGAAGCTTTTCCTGATGTCCAGTCGAAATCTGGCTTCTTGCAACTAGAGCCCATTATTCTGTGTCCTGCACTCTGGGATCATTGAGAAGAGATCCCGGCCCTCCTCTGTGTGGCAACCTTTCAAGTACTTGAAGAGTGCTATCATATCTCCCCTCAGTCTTCTCTTCTCCAGGTTAAATATGACCAGTTCCTTCAGTCTCTCCTCATAGGGCGTTGTTTCCAGTCCCCTGATCATCCTTGTTGCCCTCTTTTGAACCTGTTCCAGTTTGTCTGCATCCTTCTTGAAGTGCAGAGACCAGAACTGGACACAGCACTCAAGATGAGGCCTAACCAGTGCTGAATAGAGGGGAACTAATACTTCACATGATTTGGAAACTATACTTCTGTTAATGCAGCCTGATATAGCATTTGCCTTTTTTGCAGCCACATCACACTGTTGGCTCATATTCAGCTTGTGATCAACAACAATTCCAAGATCCTTCTTGCATGTCGTACTGCTGAGCCAAGTATCCCCCATCTTATAACTGTGCATTTGGTTTCTTTTTCCTAAGTGTAGAACTTTTACTTCCACCCAGTTTTGTCATGCTGTGTCCCTGTAAGTATCCAATTGCATACTATGGTTGTACAATACTTCCTTTACATGTTAAGTATGCCTTGGGGTAGTCATGGTTCTCCATTGTTTTCATCCTGAGGGGCAGATAGGCTGAGAAATGGTGAGTAGCCCATGGTCACCCACTATACTTTATAGCTTATTTTCATTTTGAAAATTTAATTAAAACAATTTACATGCAGGCAAAATTTATTAAGCGGATTCACACAATATGTGTAAAGCACATCCAACTCGCATTTAAAGCGCATGACTTCCCCTAAAGAATTCTGGGAAGTGTCATTTCCCCCTCACAGTTATAGTTCTCACCACTCTTAACAAACTGCAGTTCCCATGATTCTGTGGTGGGATTCATGTGCTTCAAATGGGTGTTGAATGTGCTTTAAAGGAATGGTGTGGATCTGCCCTAGGTATGATGTTCATTCAAGAGTGAATTGAAAAGAACAATTTTAAAAGATACTTCTTACTCTTACTCATTTTTCAGACCTCTTTCTGAAGTAAAGGGTCAAATCTGTAAAAACATTTGGAGCAGCCACATTAAAAGATAAGGGCAGGGTATTCCAGGCAGGGGGTTGCCAACCCTGCTTGGATATGGATGTCTTTGCAGAAGAACCCTAGTCAAGGTTTACCAACAGCACAGTCCAAACTATATCTACTTAGAAGTCAGTCCTGTTGAGTTCTATGGGGCTTAATCCCTTAGTAAGTGTGTTTAGAATTGCAGCCTTCAGGAGCCTTCATCTTTACTCCCCAAAGCTCCCATCTAACATCTCCACAACACTAGACTCCTTTGTCTCTGCTGTGGCCTTCTGGTGACTGCCCTAGCCTGAAGGCACTTAACCCTTCTTGCTGAAAGCAAGTAGGCTAGATTAAATGTTCCCTACCCAGGCTTATATATATAAAAGATAAACGGCATTTTGTCAAAAGTATTTTTGTCTACATTTTATACCTCATCCTTGGTTTTCCAAGCTTGGCATGGAATGCTTCTCATACAGAATTAATTTGAAATGCTGCATATTTATTATCATAATCATCATATTCAAAATAAAAAATATATGTACCGCCTTCAAGTTGATTCCAACTTATGGTGACCCTATGAATAGGGTTTTCATGAGGCTGAGAGGCAGTGACTGGCCCAAGGTCACCCAGTGAGCTTCATGGCTATGTGGGGATTTGAACCCTAGTCTCATTTTGTTCTCACAACAACCCTGTGAGATAGTAGGTTAGACTGGCCCAGGCAGGGTTATTCAGTGAGCAAAAATGATGCAAATAGGATCTCTTTTAATTGTGCTATCGACCTGCTTACTTCCCCTCTGACTGGGGCATCTTTCAGCATGGGGAAGAGATGGGGGCACATCACAGCTGAAGTTCACCCACATAGGAGCATTATCTCTTGTTTATTACAGAGACGCCTGTTGCAGGTTTTGCTGCTGAGAGCAGCAGTCAGTTAGTGCGGCCACTTGCGTCACAGTTTGTTGATCCTGAGGAGGCAAAACTAGAAAGTGAGGTTCAGAAAGGAGGCCCTGTGCACGAGGAGGAGGAGGGCATGAAGCAGTGCCAGTTGCCCACAGCCACATCTGCAGAACAGCAAATACCATGGTTTGGCTTTGAGAAAGCTTGTACATTTGTGAGCCAGAGTGGGAAAAATGTTGTTGTACGATGCAATTACTGCCTTCCAAGGATCAAAAATCTGAGATCAGCTGTTTCCTCCTCATCCAATGTGAAGAAACATTTTGAGGTAAGCCTTTGTCATGCTGGTCCTCAAAGAGTGTCCATTGTCTATTGATGTTTAAATTGTGAAGTTCCTCTTCCATTTTTTCTTGGATTCATGCTTTGTTCTTCTTCCTCAGAGGGCACACCCTGAGAAGCTGAGAGCAATTGAAGAAGCAATAAAGGCAAGGAGACGTGGCCTTCCTGAACCAATGCATGACACCCCTCCTCCCAAAATGCTGAAGCAGCAGCAGACAACCCTTGAGAGGTGGGGATCTGGCAGGGATCTGCTTCTTCTGGCAGCCTGCGTACACCCTCACTTCAAACTAGATCGGCTGGAATCGTGTCAGGCCACCACCCATACCAACAAGTAAGAACATTAGGGAAGCCCTTTGGGTGGATTACTCCAAGGGAAATGTTGTCTCAAGGGAGGCATCAGAGGGCTTAAGGTGGTAGGCAGGGGCTGGGCCTTTTCTTCCTGGGGCTCCTCATCACAACCTTGGGTTGCTGCAGGTAATCCTTAAGGGTCTGCTGTGCTGCCCCATGAGTGTGGTGACTTGGTCACCTTCCTACCTTCCATGTCATCATCCACAGGCTCAGGCTGGACCCTGAACCAGGGGACATGACAAGCATCAGGAAATGAAGAGCAGATGATGGTTTCCTCACATATATGTGTTAACATATCCTCTCTCTTTCTTAGATACACAATGGAAGCCTTGTTGAAAGCTGAAATAAAGATGGGTGTACTTAATGAGGACAGTGATCAGTCTTCAGATAAAGACCAGGAAGGAGATGACTTAGAAGATGACTTCTTTAACTTTCTGCCCCAGGGCAAGAAGCCAGCAGTGGACACTGCTGAGGAGGAACTGGTGAGGTACCTGAGGTCTCCCAGCAGGGAAGTGTCATCACTCCATGGCTTTCCACGTGTGCTGCGGTGTTTTTTGCAGCACAACACAGGCATGCCTTCAAGCGCTGCAGTAGAACGCCTGTTTAGTACTGGTGGCAACGTAATGAGTGTAAAAAGACATTCCTTGTCTGACATGCTCTTTGAGCATCTTGTTCTTTTGAGACATAACAGAAACATATTATAAAAGCATTTCAAGTGTAAAATTTGATTTCAAGAGTTGGGGTATCTTCATTGCTTGGGGGGATGTGAGATTCTGTTATGCCATTATGTTAATCTTAAGGATAAAATTTTTTATTCTACTACCCCCTCTGTGTGTGTGTTTATTTTTAATATTGTTTTAGGCTTCTTAGATGTGCAGCAGCCAAGGCCAGCACCTTATAGGGTTTTTTTAAAAAAAGTAACTGAAATGTAATTGTAGTGATTGCTTTTGAGAAAAAGTAAAGTAATCAGTTACTTTCAGAGCAATTGTAACTGTAACGGTAATTACTACTTTTTGGGCCAAGTAATTGTAACTGTAATTTATTACTTTTTAAAAGTAATCTTCCAAGCTCTGAGGTGATTGAGGGTGCACACCGATTTGACCTATCAACTGATGGGAGGATGCTTTCAAGCGCCTCCCCTTTACGTTTCTATTTCAGACTGCAATATGAAGAGAAGGGTGGAGAGGGTTGAAGGTGCTCCCAGCGCCCTATCATATGATGGACGGATGGCAGTGCACCTTCAAACACCTGTCCTCACTAGTGATGTCAGCTGGAGGGCATGGTTTGGGGGATATGGCCTCATGGACCAAACTGGGGGATATGATTGGCCCCTGGCCTAGAGACTGTTTTTTTAAAAATAAAAGCTCACATTCTGGGCTACCTGCTGGGGGCACCACTGAAGGCCTTTGCGGGTGCCATGGCACCTGCAGGCGACAGGTTGGTGACTCCTACAGTGGGGCTTGTCTTTCGCTCTTAATGTATTAAACAAACTGCACTTATATAGCTTCTGAGGGTTATATTCTTTTTTTTTTAAATCAGAGAGCAAAATAAATTGAGATCTAAATCTACAGGCTTAATTTTCCCGTGGAGGATGGTTAATCCTCTACTGTGCAAAAAAAAAGGGGGGGGGAAATGCAGCTTTTAAAAATTCATAAAAAATCGTTTAAGACATGCTATTAAATGCAAAGACATCCTGCCTTTCCACTGAATGACGCCCGAGGCAGCTAACAATGAAAAGCAAATATATGTGTTTAAGGGAGGAGGACGGGGTATCAAAAAAACTCAACAGCCCCAGACATGAAGTTTAGGAAACACCGTTTTAGACCCGCACAATTCCTGAACCCCAGGTAACCCCGCCCACAGTCCCGCCAAACTGCTTTTATCTATTGTAATTTAAAACAAACGTTTTGTATGAGATTATTTTTATCGTGGGTTCGCGGAAATTGTGTACAGCTGAAACAACGCTTGCATTGTACAACAACGTATATTTGCGTTATGGAAAAAAAGTATGGGCGGCGGCACTACAGTAAATACGGACAATAGTCCATAGTTCCGGGGGGAGAAAAGAAAGCTCACCTTTTTTTAACTCAATCAATTTCTCGTTGATTGGGGAACGAAACTGTCCATCTGTCTTCGGACTGTGATTGGTTTGTTGACATGATCCCTCCCTCGAAACCCTCAGCCCTGTGAAAATGAAACCGTCATCTGCACCACGGTCATTCCCTGGAAAGAGACAGGGTTGGATGGGCGGGACGCCTCCTTTGATAGACCGCGCCGCACCCCAATGGCAGCACAGATTGTGCCGAGGCGTTTCTCCAGAAATAGAGGGCGGAGGGAGGGGCCAGCAATCGCGGGTACTGCCAGGACGCGGGTTAGGCCGCTCGTTGCAATGGGAGGGATTAACTACGTGAGACGGAATAGGGCGGTGTTGGAGGAGGTGGACGACGCGGAGTCCTCTTGGGAGGAGCTGCCGACGCCGCCGCTGTCGCCGCCCGCCGGCACCGGCTCGAGCCCTGGCAGCACCGCTGGGAGTTCGCGGGGGCCAGCCATGCTGGGCGCAGGAGGCGGCGCAGGGGCTAAGCCCTGCAAGCCCTCCTTCGTCTCCTACATCAGCCCTGAGGTAAGAGGGAGGGAAGGAAGGAAGGCGGTTGTTTTAAGGGGAAGAGAGGAAAGCGGGCGCGCGGGTGGGGCTGGCGTCGTGAGGGAGGCGGCGACGGCGGGCAGAAGAGTGAAGGTGGGAGAGAAGAAAAGGGAGGTGAGGGGCGCGGTGGCTGGGGTGGAAATAGGCTTGACCTCAGAGGGTCCCTTCAGGCTTGCCCACCTATTTATGTTGAGAGCCTCTGCTCCTGGTAAGTAAACTTTTTTTGGGGAAATAACCCGATTTTCCACAGTCACAAGCACCTCCTGGCTTGTAGCTGATTTTATATCCTTGTTCTCAGATCTTGTATACAAGTCTGACTTACTCAAAGTTGTTTCCAAGATTGCTGATAGTTGGCGTGAGCAAATTGTTCAGTCAGCCTAATTTTTCTTTGAATTTTGGACGTGTCCAAGAACATTGCAGTGGTATGCCTCTAATGTTCTAGTTCAACTCCATTTATGAAGCTGCCTTGTTTATGAAACATGGGCTACAACAAGCTACCTGGGCATAGATTTGTGTAATATTGTACAGAACTGTGTAAACAAATGTGAAGCATGGAGCAAGTGTGTGATATTCCATGAGTACACCAAATGAGCAGCTGCTAGCTGATGTGTTTGGAGGAGAAAAAAGTTGGATGTGTCATCTCCATGTAAGGCATTGTGGAACATTCAAAGCATAGCCTTATGCTCGTCTATCAGACAAAATGAGTTGACACTAATTCAAGGTTCTGGAAATCACAAATCCTGTTTTGAGAGATCCTTTGCTAGTGTTTTGTACTAGCAGCCTCTTCTTTTAGGCTTAGCTCTTATTTTTGCTGTTGCAATCAGTAATTAAGGGTGTTTTTTTTCCCAAAGTCAGTCAGGCAAGATAAAAACCTTGGCTCGACTGTTTTCATGTTTTCTGCTGTATAGGGAGGGCATAGATTACTGCAACACACTCAATCTGGGGCTGCCTTTGAAGACGGTTCGGGAACTGCAGCTTGTGCAAAATGCAGCAGCCGGATTGGTAACAGGGACCAGATGGTCTGAACATATAAAACCAATTCTGGCCCACTTGCATTGGCTGCCTGTAAGTTTCCGAGCTCAATTCAGGGTGCTGGCTTTGACCTATAAAGCCTTACACGGCTTGGGACCACAATACCTGATGGAACACCTCTCCCGATACGAACCCACCTGTACACTATGTTCAAGATCAAAGGCCCTCCTCCGGGTGTGTACTCCAAGGGAAGCTCGGAGGGTGGCAACAAGGGAGAGGGCCTTCTCAGTGGTGGCCCCCAAATTATGGGATGATCTCTCTGATGAGGTGCACCTGGCGCCAACACTGTTATCTTTTCGGTGCCAGGTCAAGACTTTTCTCTTCGCCCAGGCATTTTAGCTAGTGTTTTAAATTGTTTTTATATTGTTTTAAATTTTAAAATTGTGTTTTAAATTGTTTTTAAAATATGTGTTTTAAATTGTATATTTGTTTTAATGTTTTTGATTGCTGTAAACCACCCAGAGAGCTTCGGCTATGGGGCGGTATACAAGTGCAATAAATAAATAAATAAATAAATAATTTGTCATCGTTATTTATAAATAACTTATTAACTTATTTATAAATAATTTATTATAATTAACATTTATAAATAACTTACCATTATTTCTTCAAAACATTAGGCCATAATAAAGTAGTTAATATTCAAGATGTCACAAGACTGTTATTAATAACTGCGTTGCTGTGAAGGCAAGGTGGCGTACCTGATGTAAAGTTCAGTCAGTGGTGTGCCTTCCGTTTTCTTTTGGGGGAGGGGAGGGAAGTCATCAAGTATGCAAAAAAAATATTATTTAAAGGGCGTCATTGGTGTGCATGGTAGTTCACACAGTACAAGTCCCTACCCTGAGGAGCTTAAAAGCTAAAACTTGATTTAGGAATTGTGTGTGCGTGTTATGTGCCTTCAAGTCAATTATGACTTATGACTACCCTATGAAACGGCAGCCTCCAATAGCATCTGTGGTAAACCGCCCTGATCAGATCTTGTAAGTTCAGGTCTGTGGCTTCCTTGATGGAATCAATCCATCTCGTTTGGCTTTCCTCAGTTTCTACTCCCTTCTGTTTTTCTCAGCATTGTCTTTTCTAGCGAATCATGTCTTCTCATGATGTGTCTAAAGTATAACTTAAGTTTCATCATTTTAGCTTCTAGTGATAGTTGTGGTTTAATTTGTTCTAACACTCAATTATTTGTCTTTTTCGCAGTCCATGGTATGTGCAAAGCTCTCCTCCAACACCACATTTCAAATGATTTGATTTTTCTTCACTGTCCAACTTTCACATCCATAGATCAGGAATGTTGTTGTTACAGGCATACCCCGCTTAACGTCGCTTCACTTAATGTCGCCTCACTATAGCGTACATGTTCCATATGCCTGTATTTCTCCAGAAACACAGCTAACAAACCACTTACAGGGTTAGGGTTAGGGTGAGGCACGGCAGTGCTTTAGTATGTGGGGGTGGAAATAGACGTGACCGCGCCACTGCAAATCAGCTGGGAGGCGTGATAGCGATCAGCTGGGAAGCGCGGCAGTGCAGCAGCAGAGGCTTTAGTGTGGGGCTTTGAGGCTCTGCATGAAGGAGAGGGAAAAAAGTTTTAAAAGGTAGTGCTTCACTTTAAGGACATATTCGGTTCACGTACTCGCTCTGGTCCCATGGAGTACGTTAATGCGAGGTATTACTGTATGTGCCTCCAAGTCGACTACGACTTATGGCGACCCTATGAATCAGCGACCTCTAAGAGCATCTGTCATGAACCACCCTGTTCAGATCTTGTAAGTTCAGGTCTGTGGCTTCCTTTATGGTCAATCCATCTCTTGTTTGGCCTTCCTCTTTTTCTACTCCCTTCTGTTTTCCCCAACATTATTATTTTTTCTAATGAATCATGTCTTCTCATTATGTGTCCAAAGTGTGATAACCTCAGTTTCATCAGTTTAGCTTCTAGTGATAGTTTTGGTTTAATTTGTCCTCACCCAATTATTTGTCTCTTTCGCAGTCCATGGTATCTGCAAAGCTCTCCTCCAACACCACATTTCAAATGAGTTGATTTTTCTCTTACCCGCTTTTTTCACTGTCCAACTTTCACATCCATACATAGAGATCAGAAGTACCATGGTCTGAGTGAGCCTGGCTTTAGTGTTCAGTGATGCATCTTTGTATTTGAGGACCTTTTCTAGTTCTTTCATAGCTGCCCTGATCAGTCCTAGCTTCCTTCTGATTTCTTGACTATTGTCTCCATTTTGATTAATGACTGTGCCAAGGTATTGATAATCCTTGACAAGTTCAATATTCTCATTGTCGACTTTAAGGTTACATAAGTCTTCTGCTGTCATTGCTTTAGTCTTCTTGACGTTCAGCTGTAGTCCTGCTTTTGTGCTTTCCTCTTTAACGTTCATCAGCATTAATTTCAAATAATTACTGGTTTCTGTGAGTAGCATGGTATTGTCTGCATATCTTAAATTATTGATACTTCTTTCTCCAATTTTCACACCTCCTTCATCTTGGTCCAATCCTGCTTTTCGTATGATATGTTCTGTGCATAGATTAAGCAAATAGGGTGATAAAATAACCCCCGTCTCATCCCCTTTCCAATTGCGGACCAGTCAGTTTCTCCATATTCTGTCCTTACAGTAGCCTCTTGTCCAGAGTATAGGTTGCGCATCAGGACAATCAGATGCTGTGGCACCCCCATTTCTTTTAAAGCATTCCATAGCTTTTCGTGCTCTGCACAATCAAAGGCTTTTCTGTAATCTATAAAGCACAGGGTGATTTCCTTCTGAAATTCCTTGGTCTGTTCCATTATCTAATCTATGTTTGCGATATTATCTCTGGTACCTCTTCCCTTTCTAAATCCAGCTTGGACATTTAGCATTTGTTGTAGAATCTTGAGCATTACTTTACTTGCATGAGATATTAAGGTGATGGTTTGATAATTACTGCATTTCCTGGGATCCCCTTTCTTTGCAATTGGGATATATATGGAACTCTTCCAGTTTGTGGGCCATTGTTTTGTTTCCCAGATTTGTTGACAAATTTTTGTCACAATTTGGACAGATTCGGTCTCAGTAATGTAGCAATTCTATTCGTATGCCATCTATTCCTGGTGATTTGTTTCTTGCACATATTGTAAGAGCAGCTTCCACATCGCATTCTAAAATTTCTGGTTCTTCATCATACAGTTCCTCTGTGAATAAATATGTCATCCTTGCATCTTTTATATAATTCAGTGTATCGCTTCCATCTTCCTTTATTTTTTTTCAGTCAGTCACTGTGTTCAGCATCCCTACCCAAAGCATTCTTTCGTAGCTGGTAGGCTTCCCTACCCAAAGCATTCTTTCGTAGCTGGTAGGCTTTTTTCAAGCCTAATTGTGGCACAAGTTTAGGCTTTAAAAAAGCCTACCAGCTACAAAAGAATTTTTTGGGTAGGGATGCTGAATAATCAACAGGGGAACATAGTGACTGACTGAGATAAAATAAAAGGAAGATGGAAGCAATACACTGAAGAATTATATTAAAATTGTGGCATGTAGAGAGCCAGTGTGGCGTAGTGATTAGAGTGTGGACTACAACCTGGGAGACCGGGGTTTGGGCCAGTCTCGTGACTCTCAGCCTCAGAGGAAGGCAATGGTAAACCTCCTCTGAATACCACTTACCATTAAAACCCTATTCATAGGGTCACCATAAGTCAGAATCAACTTGAAGGCAGTACATTTACATTTAATTGTGCCATGGGGGGGGGAGGAGTTAAGCTGTGGAGGAAAGAGTTAACTCTTTTGTACCATTGCATGTTTGTGATCCCCCCTAAGCCAGCTGTGATCCCCTTGCCAAAAATGCCACCTGTGCCACAATTGGGCTTGAAAAAAGTATATTGGCTATATTGCCCCATCCTACTAAAACAAGGCTTGAAAATCTCTAATCCCTGACCATCACGGTACAAAAATTTACACTAATGCGGGCTAAGTGATGGGGGGGGGAGCATGAATAGCATAAGTTGGAAGACAACAAAATATACATGAACTGAGTAGAGGAAAGCCTGGAAGCCAAGAAGTTCATAAGGAAGAACTATTCTTTTGGAAAACTGGAATCCCTAGGATTGAGAGTAAGGTAGGACTCCCGTCTATTGAATGGAAAAATTGGATTTAGCTGACAGTAGTAAGGGGGGAAGTATTTGGTGGGAACCAAGGTAGACTTCTACATCCTTGCTTTCTAGACTACCTTTGTGCAGGGAGAAGTGAAATTGTGTGTATGTTATTGCTTTCTGAGTGGCCAGTCAGTGAACCAGCATGGATAACTCATGTTTGCACTTGGTGCTGGAGGTAGTATTCAGCAGTTGCTGGGTATCGTGGATTCCAATTTAATGGTTAACAACATGTGACAGGTACATAAAGTTGCTGTTCCATATGGTGCTGACACATACCATATGTGGTGAACTGAGCACTCAAGAAAATGTCCTTTATTTCTTGCCTGGATATCTTGCTGAATACATTCAAAACTGGGCTGTAAATTTTTCAGCAGAAATAGCATCAGCAATAAAGAAACATGACTTTTGAAGATGGCAGCATGATTACTGAGCCTAAATTTATTGAAGATATGAGATCTTTTAGCTACTTCTAAAAAAAAAAGTACTATATTTCCAATTTGACACAGGAGGAAAGCCGTAACAATTCTTTCCTGGTTGAAGCCTACTTGCCAAAGAAATGAAAGCAGATACCTGAACTTGCCCTTCAGGCCAGCTCCATACTGGTTATACTAGTTTTCTAGTTTCATTCTGCTTTGGTGTCAATTGAAGGGCACTAAAAGTTACTGGAATATCCCAAATAACAGTTTGATATAAAAATATCATGCATCAGTGCTCAACACTAAAATTTAGTGTGTGGGTTCATTGGTTTAAAGTTAGCTCCATGTAAACGTACATTGCAACAAAGACTAATATGTGAAACAAATTTGGATAAAGTACCACGTATCTAGTATAATGTCTTTTTGTCAGATCTTTCAGAGATAACTTGTATAAAACATACGCTAAGTCAAGTGAGGTCAAAATTATCCTGGGGTAACTCTATGATTTTCAACTTCGTATGTACTACAGGGAAAATTCTAGGGTTACGTTGCATTCACTAAATGGGAGCAAGGCAGTGCTTGGGGAAAATCCCAGGGATAAGAACGTTGTCAGACAGCTCTTGCTCAAGACACCATATGTTTCTACTTCTGGATCCGTTACTGTCACTTGAGGCTTAAGTGGCTTTGGTGGTGTGAAGTGCCTTCCATCGGCTTCTTCTCTGGCCCAGCTATATCACTGTCTGGAGAGAGACAGCCTAACTTCTGTTGCCTGTTCTCGGTAATTTATTTATTTATTTATTTATTAAATTTATATACCGCCCGACTAGCGATAGCTCTCTAGTTAGGTTACTGCAGTGTGTGGGACTGCCTTTGAAGATGGTTCAGATACTGCAGCTGGTGCAGAGTTCAGTGGCCATTTTGATGACGGGCAAGGTAGTCTGAATGCATAACCTCAATCCTGGCATGGCTGTATGTTGGCTATTAATTAGTTTGTGGACCCAATTCATAGTGCTGGTTTTGACCTATAAAGCCTTAAACAGCTCAGGACCGCAATATGTCAAAGGCCACCTTCCCACTTGAACCAACCTGGACCCTGCACTTGTCATCTGAGGCCCTTCTCCGTGTGCCCCTTCCATGGGATGTGCAGAGGGTGGTGACATGAGAACTGACCTCCTCAGTGGTGGCTCCCCATTCATGGAATGCTCTCCCCAAGGAAGTATGCCTGGAGCCATTGCTATTTGTTTTTAAGTGCCAGGCAAAAACATTCTTATTCACCCAGGCTTTGGGGCCTTAATTTTCTCTGTATGCTCATATTTATATGTATGCATGTTGGTGATCATTTTAGGATGTTTTTATGCTTGCTTTTGCACTTGTTTTTAATGTTAGTTTTTGTAAGTCACTTTGAGTTCATCTTTCAGAAAAAAGTGAAATAATAATAAAAAGCTAGCTGTGGAGGACTGCAAGCAGCATGGTAGCTCCATAGACTTTGGGATCACTTTAAGGTTATCTTATTCCATACTACTTGCATGAAGGAACCATATGGTCTGTCCACCTCCCATTTTATTTTCACAACAACCATATGAGATAGGTTAGGCTGAGAGAGAGGTTAGTCCCAAGACCACCAGTGAGCTTCAGGGCTGAACAGAGATCTAAATCCAGGTCTCCCTGTTCTAAGTCCAATACGATGGAACTTGTTCTGTGGAATCTCTGTGAAACCTTTCAGAGGAAACTTGCATTGCTGTTCTTACTGTCCCTCTTAAGTGTTCTCAATCTGTCCTTAAGTTTCAGTAATGGTGGGTGGTGAAAAATGTGTCATCAGTTTTGTATTTCGATGCTGTGTTTTTTTAAATTCTAGTTGCAAAAAGACTTGTATACTTACCATGGTAAAAACATAATGATCTTGAACTTAGCATTGTGTGTTGAAACTCAGCTATTTCTTGTGAAGTACTATTCTTTCATCTCCAAAGATAAATTAAGTTTAATTCTAAGGAATTGTTCTTCTGGAATATATACTAGTAAGTTTAATTTGTCACATTTTCCCACAATACACAGCTCACTGCTATGCGAAGGTTAGTGTTGGCTACATCTATATTTGGCTGATTTCCTGTTAGCTCACAACTTGGCAATTTCCAAGGAATGTTTTTCATGCGGAGTACAAAAATAACTTAAAAATCAATTGGCTTCTTCCTGCCAGGTAAAGAGAAACTTGATGATGCTGGCCAATATTGACTCCAATATATGCTGACTGTAATGAGCTTTCTTATATTCTATTTCCTATCTTTGAGGAGAATGCCCATGTTTATGTAGCCAAACCAGTAGCACCTATACACAAGAGGCAAGTATTAACAGGCTCTAGGGAACCCAAGGTTTGCAGAAGAACAAAAAAAGCTCTAGAAAACCTGAAGGGCAGGACCCTCTTCCCCAATGGCCCAATAATGCATAAACACATTTGGTGGGTACAGAATGCTTAGTGACTAGAGATGTGAAGGCCCAGAAAAAACCCAGAGAAATTTGAAAAAAAAACCCTTTTTTCCCGAAGCCTTTTTTGTTTTTTTTCTGAAAAATTGGAAAAAATTGAGAAATGAATTATGAAATGTTTCATTTTAGCATGATGAATAAAATGTTTCATTGAATCTTGGTCTCCCCTTTTTCTCAGTTCTTTTTATGGGAATGGATGCTTTATGTCTTCTTGACACTGTGGAGGACTAGTGGGGACATAAATAATTTTCTTAATGTTGATGGTTTCTTTTGTTTTGTTTTTTTAATTGTTTTTGCCTGCTCCTCATAAACTGGCAAAACGAAAGAGGTTCCTTACAGTTCAGGATCTTGTAGATCCATTTGTTACACAAGTAAAAATGTTAAAAAAATAAATTCAATTTGTAATAATTGTTTGAATAAAATGTACTTTTAATATACCAAATGTGATAATCTTATGCCAAACCAACTTGTACATAGTTACATTTGATGTTCCTGAAGTAACAACGTGAGTTTCAATCTGTAAAAAGTGCGAATACTGCATTTTTTCAATTTTTCTGAAAATTTCCATTTTTCTGAAAAAAAGTTTATTTCCATGGCTTCAAAATTTCTGGAAATTTTACATCTCTATTACTGACTGTTGCTGGGGTGGGTGGATATAGGGAAAAGAGACAGAAAACCAGGTGGGAGGGGGATGAGTGCCTGGAAGAGGAGAAAGAGACTTGAAACTATAAAGTAAAGAAAAAACATCTTCGTTTGGGTAGGTTATTTCCTGGTTCGCACTGCAGCTATTTTTAAATGCCCCCAAGGACAGAAGTGAGAGCTGTCCATAGAAATAACTGAGAAATCCAAGATTTTAAAGTGGCTGGGCTTGGGTCCCAATGTATCCATCCCCCCAAAAAACCCCAAGATGTAGCAGCAAAGAAGAGTTCTGCTCTTTCTAACTTCTTTTTTAGGGTTTGTCCATTATTGCTGGTTGGAAGGAGCTCTGCATAGGAGAGTAGTTATGATATAGGAAGCTACCTTATGACCTTTGGTCCATCTCAGTGTTGTCCATACTGACTGGCAGTGGCTCTCCAGAGTTTCAATCAGGCAGGAGGGGGAGGGTTGCTAGGAGATGCCCTGTTCCCCTCACAGACCTTCAATCAGAGTGGCTGACTGTTAAACCAGTCTGGCCACTGGAGCTCTTGTTAGTGGAATTGGAGTTTCCTCTCAGCACCCTTCACAAACTACACTTCCCAGGATTCTCTCTGAGGAAAGCCATGACGGTCTCATGTGAAATCAAAGTCTGGTGTGGGCGTGGCCCCCTGATTAGCCAAGCCCAGCCGCTGTGAGGCTTTTAGAACACTGACAGTTGGTTCTTACTGAGCATGCCCCGCGTTTCAGGGTTCCAGACAAAATTTCTTAAAAACCAGCCAGGCATTTTTTAAACTTGTCAACTGCAGAAGATGAAGGTCAGAGTATGGGGCAAGGTCAGTATTAAAATTACAGGTACTCTGTGAACATGGCTGATTTTTAATGAATTTCAGCGGACTATGAGAACTCTCACAGAAAAAAGTCCAAAAGGGCTCTGGGGTTCTCAGTGAGTGGGTCGTGGACCATACAGGAATGGGTTAACTCCTCCTGCCGGCAGGGTCAAACTGAAACAAAGTGTCAGTTGGTGGTCATCCGTAAGAGGGAGGGAACCACCCTCTAACTGCCAGTCTTGACTCTGCCTCTAGCAAGTTAACAGAGTCATCCTGAATGCTCCCGTGTCCTTCAGGGCCTCAGGGGTGACAAAGTGTTGTTCTAAAGAGTTCTTTTTTCTTCTAATTTTTTTTCTCTATTACTTACCCCGACGGTCAGTGTTTAGTCAGATGGGGGGGAGGAGAAAAGTTTTCTCCTTATCTTAATTTGAGGAAGAAGTTCACTGAGAGTCCTTGAGGCTCTCCACTACTTCTTAGAGGAGAAGGAGGTAGCTGGGATCTGTCCCAAGCCCCTCTGTCATCATCCAAACAGAGAGGGACAGCGGAAGCGGTGGACAACACACTCGGAGGCTGGAGGTAGCCGGGAGCCATCCCAGGCTCCTCCTTTGCCTCAGGGTGGCGGCGGTGGATTGCACGCGCCAGCCCTTCGCCTTCCCTCAGAGGCCGGAGGTAGCCGGGAACCGTCCCAGGCCTCTCCTTGGTCTCAAGGCAGCAGACATTCCCGCACAGAGGTGGGAAGCAGCCGGGAGAGCTCCCAGGTCCTTCTGTCGCCTCACGTCGCTGGTGAGTACTTTCGATCCCTTTCCAAGGTGGGTGGGGGATAGTACAGGCCTTGCCTGACTTGGAGAGCCCCCTGCTGCTTCCAGGCCGCAAACACGCACCCCCGCCAGCCTGTTCCCCCCCCCCAAGATCAAGGGAGGTAGCCAGGTATCACTCCAAATTCCCCAACCCCTCCCTGACAGCACGGGACCACAATCCACCCGGGGGGAGTATCTCTGCCGCCAAAGACTCACCTTAACACTAGACGCATGTTGTACAGGAGTCTCCCTGTTTAATTTTCCCACTCTTTTTTCCCGCCTTCGGCAGCCCAGCACGAACAATATTAACAATGGCTTTCGTGTTTTTTCCGACTCACTGATCACCTCAGCGCCTCATGGATTAGCCAGGGGCATTCGGGTAGGCCCTCCCCCCCCCAAAAAAAAGTAAGGAGCAGAGAGCCTGCAATGGCTAAACCATCTGATTATGAAGGGGAGCAACAGCATGACACTCCTCTCGATACTCTGGCTTCAGTGGCGGAAACCATGATACCTCCCACTGCCACTGGAGGTACACCATCTCATCTGGTGCTCAAGCGTCCAGTAGGGGGCGCTCACCATGAGAGGACTACGTGTCAGGAAGCTGAGGAAGGGTCCTCCGCCTACATGATGAGATGGATCAGTAAAACCATGATGAGGGAGGCGGGAACCTCACTGGCCAAACGTCTGGCTCGCTGTCATAGAAAAAAGCGACCCAGACATGGCCGCATGTACTCTCCTTCTCCTTCCTCGAGCTCAGACTCATGGTCCTCCTCTTCTAGTTCTGGGTGTAGCCCAGCGGCTATGAACAGCAGGACCAAACGCAAGAGCAACCACAGATCTAGGGGTTCTGGTAAACGGCACTATGCTCGATCTAGGAGTTCCCACAGAGGGAGGGGCCTTAGCCCAGATTCCCTAGAAGCCGAGGGATCTCTAGCTTCCAGTTCAGAGGAGTTGGAAAGGGAGGAGGGGGAGTTATCTGGAGATGAAGCTCCTCCTCCTCCTCCCTTGGTGCACAAGAGACTTTACTCGCCCGATACATATTCGGTGCTGGTTACCAAGGCTGTGGTGTGCCTGCAATTGGAGTTGCCTAAAGAAGCCCCTCCCAACGAAGAGGTGGGGGATGAAGGGCAGCAAGGCTCTTCTGATGTTTTCCCTAGATCAGGACAGACATTTATCGGCATTCCCTTACCTAAGCTATTCCAGGATATTGTCAAGGAGGAATGGGAACAGCCAGCCAAACCGAAGAAGGCTCGAATTTTGTCTAAAAAACTCTACAGTCTTCCTTCTGCGGTTATGGACAGCCTGAAAGTATCGGCCATAGACGAGCCTATATCGGCTGTCCCCGGGGAAAGGGATTCACTGTCTGTCCCCAGCGATAGACGTAATGATGCAGCTCTCCGCCACACTCATGCAGCAGCAGCTCTGGCCATGAGGGCGTCAGCAGCTAACTCCTTTCTGGCTCGTGCTGCAGTTAAATGGGTCAGAGCGCTCATGGAAGAGGTCCCTTCTGATGCCAGGCATGTCCGGTAGGGACTTAATAAGCTGGCCAGGACGGCGGAATTCTTGGCTGATTTCTCCATGGACAGTTTACAGTATTCAATCCGCACTCTAGGGCATGCGGTGGTTGTCAGAAGAAACATTTGGCTTAAGCAGTGGGAGGTGGATCACCATTCCAAAGCCAGCCTGTCTGCTCTTCCTTTTCGGGAAGCCCTTGGATCACCACCTAGTTGAGAAAAGGGATAAGAAGAAGGCTTTGCCCATGACTAAGAAAAAGAATGAGGGCAAGCAGTTCCGTAAGAAGCCAGGACAACCCTTTTGTCAAAGTCAAAGTCAAAGTCAAAGAAATGTTTATTGTGCTAGCCATAAGCCATGACAAATACTGTACAAAACTTTAATATTGAATATAAACAAAGACATAGAAAATATACATAATAAAAATTAACAAGCAGAGTCTCCCTGGCAGTTAATTGCTATGTAGTCTAATTCTTTTTTTCTGATCTTTTTTGCCGCAAGGGCAAAAAGAGCCACCTTGTGGGTCACGTAGCTGTTAACATCACTCAGGAGATATAAGGTCTCCTCCAGGGAGTTCCCATTTCCCTGGGACAACAAAGGTTTAATAAATCTCTCTCTTGGGTGATCGTAAAGAGGGCATCTTAACATGTAATGCACAATATCCTCCACCTCTCCTAGATCACAAATACACAGTCTTTTTTCAAATGGCACTTTCTGATAACGACCATCCAGTACCGCTGTAGGCATAACTTGGAACCGAAGTTCCATGAAAGCAATTCTTAAGGGGGCTAGCCTTAATTTAGTCAGATAACAAGCTCTAAAATGTTCTGTTTTCACTAATGCAAAATAAGTAGAAAATCTGGATTTTTTGATTAGACACAGATCTCTCTTAGCGTCTATCCAAAGGAGCCAGTCCCTTAGGTGTCTTTTTTTCTATGTCCACGAGATATTTTAGCTCGGGAAGATGGTAGCTGTTTAAGAGGTTATGGGACATTAACTTCCAGTTATGGTTATTTTCTAACTCCTTATAACACAAAGTTGGTAAACGTTCCGTTATCAAAGAAGCAATTCGCTTAAAATAATTCAAGCGGAGCCACACAGCTTTTATCTTTATAGATGGCCAGCCAGTTTCTGTTCTCAAGAAAGCTGCAGGTGTTCCTGGGGGTAAAGAGTATAGTTTTCTAAAGAATTTATTCTGCACTATTTCCAGGGTTGTGATCACATTCGTATCTGCTCCCCATACCTCTACCCCATAGAGCATTTGTGTGACTACTTTACTGCCAAAGATCTTTAAGGCAGGTTCAATCAATTGTCCACCCTTATTATAATAAAATTTCATTAAGGCTCCAATTGTTCTCTCTGCTTTCAGCTTGATCATCTCACTATGCCGTTTCCACGAAAGGGACTCGCTGAAAACTATCCCTAAATATCTGAATGAGCGGACTTGTTCTAAGACCTGTTGATCCAAACACCATTTATACCTTGGATTACGTTTGCCAAAGACCATAATTTTAGACTTAGAGTAGTTTATCAATAGATTCTCATTTTTACAGTAAGTGCTGAATGAGTCAAGGAGGTTTTTAAGGCCCAAACGAGAAAGGGAAATAAGTACCAAGTCATCTGCATACATTAAAATAAAAATCTTTCTATTGCTAATTGCTGGTGCAGGCGAATCTACTCAAGCTAACCATGGGACCAGATCATTGATATAAATATTAAAAAGAGTGGGAGCCAAAATGCATCCCTGCTTCACCCCTCGTGTAGTTTTCAAAGCTTCAGTTAATGCACCCTTTAAGCCAATTCTGATCCTCAGTTCTGTGTTGCTATACAACTCTTGAATCAACTGTAAAAGTCTACGATCCATCTCAGTACTTTGTAATTTCTCCCATAGTCTGGATCTGTTGATTGAGTCAAAAGCTGCAGTGAGGTCAATAAAGGCAGCATACAGATGTCTTCTGTTCTTAGTGTATTTCGCTATGATATGATTTAAGACAAAGCATTGGTCAATCGTGCTGTAACCTCTTCTAAACCCTGCTTGTTCTTCCTGGATAATCAAATTATCTTGCAGCCAATCAGTTAGTTTTTGCAGTAAATATCGAGCATATATTTTTGAGGGGATGTCTAACAAACTGATTGGACGATAGTTTTGTGGGTCATTTCTATCCCCTTTTTTATAGATTGGAAATATTATGCTAGTTTTCCATCCGAGAGGCATTTGACCAGAGCTGTTGATTGTGGTGAATAATCCAACCAGGATGGGTATCCACCAGTCTACATTTTCTGTAAAGAGTTCTGGGGGAAGCATATCTTCTCCTGGTGCTTTTTTAGTTTTCAAGGATGCAATAAGCGTCTTTATCTCATGTGTAGTTACTGGATGCCACTCAGGTAAGTTATCAAAGTTTTTAGGTATCTCAATCTCTGCACTATCATTAGGTTGACCACCAAATAAGTTAGTAAAGTGCTTAATCCAGGAAGAAGCAGGGACTGCAGCCTCCGAGGTAGATCTTATTTCCTTTAATCCTCGTGCAACCAGCTCCCAGAATTTACCTTCATTGTGTTCCCTTACTGTTTGTTCCAATTCTTGCCACTGGGTTTTTATATATACCCCTTTCTTATTTTTAAGTAAACTTTTATATTCCGTCCTACATTTAATTAACTCTTCCGTTTTCTCTTTTGAAGGTTTCTTACAGGATTCTCTGATTTTTTTTTTTAATACTTTCTTAGCCTTCCTACACTCTGCATCAAACCAGCCGTGTTGGAATATCTGTTTACTTTTATCTTTAGTTGTTATTAAACAAGGTCTAAGTTCAGTAACTATTTGCTGGAAAATATCTATATGATTCGCTGAGTTATCCCCAAATTGTTGTCGCCTGCTCATCAGAAAATTGTTTTGTAGTTTTTGCTGGATGTTACTACTTAATTTGTTAGACCATTTCAGTCTCCTTTCGCCCAGCATTTCCCCGGTAAGATTAGTTGTATCTGTTATTGGCATCCGTTCCAACAAGGGATTTAAAGTCACCACTAAGGGGAGATGATCGCTTTCTGTTCTTCCAAGGATTTCAAAAGCACTTACTAAAGGGAAAAGTGAGACTGAAACCATTATATGATCGATAACACTGGCACCCAGATTGCTCAGATAGGTATAATAACCTTCAGTTATGTCCAGTGGACTCCCATGCAGCGAATATAAATTTTGATGGTATATAAATTCTAAGAATTTAAGACCTTGTTGATTGTATTTGCTGTCCATCGAGGTATGGGGAGTTAGAAAGATCTCTTCCAGATCTAAACCGAAGGGATGAAAGAAACCTTCTGAAATTGCCCCAATTCGGGCATTAAAATCCCCGCAGATTAGAATATATGCTTGCAGGAACTTCTGATCTATCTGTTCCAGTAAAGATACTAAATCCGTCCATATCTTGGTAACGGTTACAGGGTTGTTAGACGGTGGAAAATATGTGTTTATGCAGAAGAAGGGGTCTCCAGTCTCTGTTTTTAATTGTACTGGGAGAAGATAGTTGTTTTGAGATTCCAATTTAACCAACTGGGATTCTTCGATTAATTCCAGCGATAAGAAGGACACCAGTCCACCACTACCTCTGCCCTTCTTGAATTTCTTTGTGGCTGGTAAGTAGAATGATTTGTAACCCCGCAGCAGTGGAGAATTGAGTTCATTAGTCCAAGTCTCCTGTAAGCAGACTATATCATATAGTTGGAGCGTCTCAATAAATTCTTTATCTGCCATCTTATTTTCCCAACCTGCCACGTTCCAGGAGATTATCTTTAACCCTTTATATTTTGTATCAAGTCATTTAGAGTAGTCCACAGAGGTTTTGGGAGAGTAATCTCTGGGCTTATTATTATCACCCTTGATCCAATATTTATCTTTAATATGGATCATGTGTTGTGTTCTCCAATTTTTCTGGTTGTGGGTATGTGTTTGCAGCCTGATGTTATTTGGGTACGTTACAAATTTGGGGAGCTCGTATCTCTGATTCCTCCAGCCTCTATTTTCCCCAGTGTTATATTCCAGCCATCTTTTACTTCCAGTCTTTGGAATCCAAGTGGAAATATTATGATGCCCTTGAGAGGACTTGTTTGGTGTTCTTATGAGTTCAAATAGTAGCCCTCTGTTGGAAAACCTATGTAATAGGGACCAGAAATTGTACCCTAACTCCGAACTCCGAAATGTGAGCTCGATGCTTCCCAATTGACCAAAAGAGGGTAGACATTTGCAAAAAACTCCTTTTCTTATGTCAAGGGCTGTTCCCAATATAGATTGAATATCAGTTAGGAGTTCTTTCCACGAACTTAATCTCCCTCCTGATTTTCTCACTAACCAGTTGTGGATGATCACTTGAAAGTCATTCGGTATTCTTTCCTTTGATCTAATCCTTTTCTTATAAAAAGGGTTGTATTTACTCCTTTTCCTTCTATTATCTTTATAGTTGTATTTTAGGGGATGTGATGGTTCACTGAGTTCCTCGGTTGCCTCCCATCTACGTTGCTGAACCATACGGGGAGACTGTTGGTGAAACTTGACTGAACCATCTTCTTCTGATGGAGTTTTCAGGGTTTGCTTAAAAATATTAGGTGGGCAGCTCATGTTTTCCACTATCAGTGGAGTAGAGGCCTTATCTGAATATTTATCAATTATTAAAAGTCTTGGGTCGGAGGGTGTGAGATTTAAAATGGAAACATCGTTATTGCTGAGAGCTTGCTCTTGGTTACCAACATAAGGGAATGTCTCTGAGTGCTTGTTCCAGTCTTCAAGTATATCTTTTAGTTGTTGAGTTGTTGTGTTTTGGTCGAAATCCTCCTTATGCCGAATATCTCTAACTGCTTGTTCTTTCTGTGGCACGGTGTCCTCCAAACCTTGAATAGTAAAATTTGTCTGAGGGGCTATCGTCAAAATTCCCAACTCTACGAGGGCAACTAAAGTTCCAATGGTAGCTTTCAGGCCAGAGACTTCCTGCTGCAGTTTATCCATGTTATGAAATTTTTTTTCCGTTGTCTGCTTAGTTAAAAAACATTGATCTCTTAAAATTTCCCATGGGGAAGGAGTTTCTTCCTCATTTTCTCCCAAAACTAAATTGCCTGAGTTTTCCTTTAAAGAATCTAGAGTTTCTTTACTTACTGTAAGTTGTGTTTGTCTACAAAATTGGAAAATGTCTTCTCTCAAATCAGGATCAGTGGGCCAGTTTGTTGGACTTTCGTTATAGGAATGCTTGTCTGAGTTTCTTCTATCTTCTAGATGATCACCTGTCTCAGTTATAAAACTGGTGCTGTCAAAGAAACCCAGACTCTCCATAGGTGTTAATTCTGGAGTTCTTTGGTCCAACTGCTGCTCTTTTACTTTTGCTGTAGGTTTATTACTTTTAATTATCCCACAATAGTCTAATATTGATTTTTGGATTAAATTAGGAGTTGAGCTGTTAATTATAGTACTACGGCTTTGAGCACGCGTGGTCACCATTTTGTGCCCGTCAGGTGAATTTCAAAGAGTGAAATATGCTTAAACAGCACTAATTTCTCTTCGCCTCCTAGCACTCTGTTCTGATTTCAATAAAAGATACTTTGGCAGCTGCAATGTTAAAGAAAGGAGTCAAGGCTTTGTAGGAGTGAGAGACTAATTAGTTTGTAATATGCAAGGGGGGTCGTGACGTCAAAGCTGTTAAAGGTCCATGTAGAATTACTCCTTCCAACTCACAAAAATGTTTCTACCCCCTTATATAGTTTATAATTCAGGTTTACTTCTGCTCTCGTGCTCCTACGAGTAAGAATTCAGTTTAGTGTTTTAGAACTCTTCTCTCTCCGTTGAAATTGCAGCTACATTGATGTTTATATTAATTAAGTGAGGTGCCGAGCCGCTGGGAAAAAGATAATAGAGAGTACCTGTGTATGTGCGCTGGAATTACGTCTATTCCACTACAGAGATGTACTTAAAAAGAAACTGAAGCTTCCTTGCTTCCTTGCGATACAATAAAGAAGCAGTCGATGTTTTCAGCTTGCTGTTCCTGTGTGTTCCCCTCCTCCAGGTCTCAACATAAACTGCTTTGTAGCTTATCTCTCCGGTTTCTCACTTTTCCTTTCAGATGTTTTCAAAAGCCCAGGGAAGATAGAGGAGTTGTCTTACTCCTATATTGAGTCCGTTCACTTTAGATAACTCACAATGGCCAAAGATATAAAATTAATATAGGAGCCGAGTAATCATTCAACCGACTCAGTCGCCATCTTGGCCCCTCCAACCCTTTTGTCCAAAAGCCTCCTTTTCCGCTTATGGGAACACCAGACAGAACAGGGGCTCATGGTGTGCTTCCTGGGGCGCTGCCCGACAGCAACACAGGAACTCTTCCACGGGAAGTAGATTCGGTAGGCACCACCAACCTAAGCCCAGCCCCAAGCCAGCTCAATCCTGACGCCAAGGGGTTACCAATCGGAGGCAGGCTACAGTTCTTCTGGAAGACATGGACAGCTTTCTCTACCGACCAGTGGGTGTTGGACACAGTAGAAAAGGGATACTCCCTGAACTTCTCCTGCATTCTCGCGGACAGGTGGTTGGCAGCCCCCATGGCGCGAGACCCCGAAAAGAGATAGAGAACCCTAGATGCCATAGCTCACCTCATCGACATAGGCGCTATAGAACAGGTGCCAATGAATCAGTGTGGGTCAGGGGTCTTCTCTGTCTTTTTTACTGTGCCCAAACGCAATGGCGATTTCAGGGCCATTTTTGACCTAAAATTCCTGAACCGGTTCATCCGGCCCAGGAAATTCAAAATGGAGACACTCAGGTCCATTGCGTAGGCAATTCAACCCGGGGACTTCCTTGCCTCAATAGACCTCACGGAAGCATATCTACATGTTCCGATTCTGCCCCAACATCGCCGCTTCCTGAGATTTGCCCACGGAGAACAGCAGTTTCAATACAAGGCTCTGCCGTTTGGCCTTTCCTCCGCTCCCAGAGTTTTCACAAAACTACTGGCAGCGGTGGTGGGGCACCTTCGCACTCAGGGGGTACACGTGTACCCCTATCTAGGCAATCTTCTCATCCGGGCCACCTCCCATCGGAGGGCGAGGCGGGGGGTGGAAGCACCATTGGCTTCTTGGAAAACCACGGTTTCATTATCAACTCGTCCAAGAGCCATCTATTGCCAACACAGAGGCTTCAACATCTAGGGGTGGTAATAGATACGGAGCAGGCCAAGTTGTTCCTGTCAGAAGACAGGATCTCCAAGCTCCAATGTCAACTGCTCACCTGCCTCACCAGCAGGCAGGTCCGGCTGAGCGATCTGGCCAAGCTCCAGGGCTCAATGGTAGCAGCGATGGACTCAGTACCCTGGGCGAGGTTTCACTCCAGAGCATTACAGTTGCTTCTCCTGCCCTTCCAGGACAAGATTGCTTGTCGGTGGAAGGGATTAATGCTTGTCCCCAAAGACAAGAGGGAATCCCTTCTGGTGGTGCCATCTACCCAACCTCCAGAAAGGTCTGCCCCTCAGGACTCCTTCAGTCACTGTTGTCACCACGGACGCCAGTCTCTCGGGATGGGTGGGCGACGTGTCGGACTCAGTTTGCACAAGGTACGTGGCTGGCACAGGAAAGGGTACACTCTATCAATTGGTTGGAGCTCCGGGCAGTCAGGCTGGCACTCCTACATTTGCTTCCTGTTCTACAACAAGCCCACATTTTGATACGCACCGACAACGTTTCTACGATGGCTCATTTGAACCGTCAGGGGGGAACGAAGTCGGGCTTCCTGCAAAGGGAAACCAGTCCCCTCTTCAGGTGGGCGGAAATGCATCTGGCATCCATTACAGCAGTTCACCTGAAGGGAACACTGAACATCCAAGTAGATTGGCTCAGCAGAGAGCAGGTACAGCAGAGCGAGTGGACTCTCCACAGGGAAGTTTTTCGGCAGTTGACTGAGAGATGGGGGACGCCATGCATGGATCTCTTTGCTTCCAAGGGGAATGCACAGGTCAACAGCTACATATCACGCTACTTGGAGTCCGGGGCTCAGGAGGCGCTTACCCTGGCCCCGGGGTCTGCTATATGCCTTCCCCCCCCCCACTCTTGACCAGGTTCTTGCGCCGGCTCAGGGCCCTCCGAGTGCAGGCAGTGGTGATAGCTCCCTACTGGCCCAGACGTCCGTGGTTCTCCGATCTGGTGGACCTCAGCTCTGAACCCCCTTGGAGGCTCCCTCGGAGACAGCACCTTCTCTCTCAGGGACCCCTGCTCCACCCCGATCCAGACTGGTTTCGACTCCATGTGTGGAGATTGAGCGGCAAGCTCTAAAGAGGGAAGGTCTCTCAGAGGCAGTGATAGGCACCATTTTGGCCTCATGCAGGCCCTCCATGTAGAGAATCTATGAGACCACATGGAAGGCTTTCAATTGGTGGTGCAGACGTAATCAACTATTGCACAGTGAATGCCACCTTGGGATTATCCTAGATTTCTTACAAGAGGGTCTGGATCAGGGGTTGGCCGCTAGCACGCTGAAATGCCAGGCGGTGCTCAGTACTGTGTTCTCCCCACCAGGGGGTGGCCTTTTATCATCTCACCCCAAAGTAAAACTTTTTTTGAGGGGAGTGTCGGCACTTTCTCCCCCCACTCTGCATAGGTTTTCCTCTTGGGACCTGCCATTGGTCCTTAGAGCTCTCTGCTCTCCACCATTTGAACCAGCTCGTACTTCGTCTATCAAGCTGCTCACCCTTAAGATGTTCTTGGTGGCTGTGATGTCTGCCCGACGGGTAGGAGGGCTCTATCAGCCCGGGAGGAGCTTTGCATGTTTCACACAGACAAAGTGGTGCTTCACCCAGATCCCACCTTTTTACCTAAGGTGAATTCTGTATTTCACAGAGGGCAGGAGATTTCCTTGCCCAACTTCTGTCCACACCCTGTTCATCCCAGAGAAAAGGAATGGCATAAACTAGATGTCAAGTGGATCCTCAGGATCTATCTAGACAGGACTGAATCCGTCCGGAGAATGGTCCCTCTTTGTTTCCTTCAAAAAGGGGGCACAGGGATGGAAGGTGTCACGTTCCATGATCAGCAGATGGGTAAGGGAGTGTGTGGCCATGGCCTATCGGGCGACCAACAGGTCTCCTCCCAGTGACATCACTGTTCACTCAGTCCGGGGAGCAGCTGCCATGGCTGCGCTCCACAGGGAGGCTTCCCTGGAGGACATCTGTAAGGCAGCTACATGGGCACAGCCTTCCACCTTCATAAGGCATTATAAGGTGGATAAGTTCGCCTCTGCTGATGCAGCTTTTAGCAGGAGGGTCCTTCAAAGAGTAGTGGCCTAGCCCTGCATCCCCCGCTAGGGATGTGGGGTTCACTGCTTCGGTACATCCCATTCCTGTATGCTCCACGACCCACTGACCGAGAACGGAAAGTTGGACTTACCGTGAAGTTCCTTCTGGTCAGTGGGGAGTGAAGCATACAGCCCCACCCTGCAGGGGTGGCTAGGCCAGGGGTGGGACGGATCTCCTCTCCGAGGTCCATAAGCGATTCACGTTTGTGCGGAAACCTGGATAGTGCAGAGAGGGCCTCCCATGACAATATCCTGCACTGTCTCCTAATGTTCCACGTTCTTTTACTGTCTATGTTTTGCATGTTGCGTAGTTTTTTCAAGATTTACAGGTGGTCAACCTCACCGGGTCAGCTTTTATCATGACTGGCAGTTAGAGGGTGGTTCCCTCCCCCTTATGGATGACCGCCAACTGACACTTTGTTTCCGTTTGACCCTGCCTGCAGGAGGAGTTAACCCATTCTTGTATGCTCCACTCCCCACTGACCAGAAGGACACTTCACGGTAGTCCAACTTTCTGTTTTTTTCTGTCTTTTTAGACTTTGAACTCTCTATTCTCTCTGACTGTTTTGTGTATCACCATAAAAATTGAGAGGGTTGTTAAGCAAGCGTTTCTGAGTTCAGGACTATAAGTTTTGTGAGGTTTTGTTTTGAAATGAGCTTATGGAAAGCATCAGAATGGCATGCGGGTATTTTCAATTTAACATTGCAGAATGTGAAAAATCCACACTGGCTATAATATACAGCCACTCTTGTGGCTATAATATACAGCCACTCTTGTGGCTGTATAATATACCCCGACAAATAAGGTGTTCTAGATCTCCACAAACAACCGGGGCATATCTGTTTATGGACACTTCTACTGAATACTATTGGCATTTTCAATTATTTGCTATGTGTAATACGGATGTCCTTGGTCAGAGTGGTGAGTAAGGTTTGGGATTTGGCAAAAGCTTTGAATTTTGCAGACCCATTAAACAAAATAAAATAATCAGGAAAACAGTTTCAGATATATTGTACAAAACAGCATTCTAACCACTGCCCCTAGATTTCAGATGGTAAATAAGAAATCATTCATATTTAAAGGTTTAACATCTTAGTTTCTGTAGACCTTGCCCTACCCTGCTTCTTTATCTTGTCCGGTGTTGGTAATTCCCAGCAAGAGTTAATCTGCAGATTTTGTTTGGTTTGTAGAAGGTTGCTGATTCATAGGGTTGCCATAAGTCGTAATCGACTGGAAGGCATATAACAACAACAACAGAAAAACATACTACGTTGTATCTAACAAGTATAGTAATTTTGCAATGAGTTGGCCAATTTAAAAAAGCAAATAATAATCTCCACTTGAGCCCAAAGCTGTAGGCTGATATTAATGTTGACTTATTTTCAACATCTGAAAACCAAACCATCAAGATTGCGTTCTTATTTAGTAAAACAAGGGGAATTGCTGTTCTCAAGTTAAGGTTTAACTTAGTTAACTAACAAAGGTTAGTTCTCTTTTAGGTAAGATGACAGAAATGGGTCACAGCATAACAAACTAGTACTAGCTATAAGGACATGAGTCCAGCTGGACTCATCCATCATCATGTTTCCCATAGAACCCAGCCAAATACTTTTGGGAAACCCACAAATAGTCATTAAGTCAGTGGCCATCCCCTACTGTTTCTTACCCTCTTGCCTAAATAATATTGAGGCAGCATTACTCTACATTAAAGCACTCTAATTTTTAAAGGTAAGTAGCTTATCAGATTGTTTATATGACTGCCTAAAGGAAACATTTGGGAATGCAGTTGTCTTTAAGTATTACTGGAGTTACTATGTCCTTGACATTCTCGATATTTGCCAGGAAGTAAAGAATGCCGATGAAACTCTGTTAATGGCAAACTGTGTCTACTAAGTGATTGAGACTTTTCTGTGTACCTGTTCAGTACAAGTTCATGGAAACTATTTAATCTCTGTGTTCCATTGATAACCGCCCGAAAATGTCCATTAAGAAAGCTGCAATCTAGATACATTGAAATCAGTAGGTTTGTTCTTCATTTCAGTTTTGATATGTACTTCATAGAATAGCGGAGTTGGAAGGGTCCTATAAGGCCATCAAGTCCAACCCCCTGCTCAATGCAGGAATCCAAATCAAAGCATTCCCGACAGATGGCTGTCCAGCTGCCTCTTGAATGCCTCCATTCACTTGTTGTGGCCTTACTGACACATTTCTGCATGTGGCTGTGTTGGCACTAGCTAATATGAAAACTTGTAAATATAAAATATCTTAGATAGTTTAGAACGCATTGACATGAACACATTGAAGGTTGTCCATAGTAAGAGTATTAAGGATATGTTCTTAAATTCCTATTTTATATTTATAAGATGTTAGAGTTTGAACTGTAAACTGGTTTACTAAATTATTACATAATCTAAATGTAGATCTTATTTAGGATAGCCTTGTATTTAATTTCATACATATTGCTGTGTTACCCACTTACCTCTAGCCTCATCCTAATCAAACATGCAACTTTATTTTTACTGCTACAAGTCCTAAGGGTAGCATTTTCATCTTGGTACTAGTTTGCTTACACAACACACAGACTGTGGTATTCTCCTCCTAGCTGAAACAGGTTGTGGAGAAGGATCTGGGCATACCTGACTGATTTGTTGAAGGGGGAGGAAGAAGCTGGGAATAGTGGTTCATGACGTAACTAATGCAAGATGAAGCACATATGGCTGGTCATTTGTTTTTCCCAGTGGAGTGGAGGAGAGAGCACAGAAAGGTAGTAGGGAGAAGTAAAGGGTGGACATTTGAGTGATAAGTAAAAAAAAACCCACAGCAGGAGAGAAGGATAACTAAATAACTGCAGATGCCTTGGTTTTAAAATAAATGGTATGTGACTTTACTGTTAAACTTAATATAGCATATTTTGCTGCTTGAAGCAGAGGTATTTTGTTGCTTATGAGTAGCAATATATTTGAGCCCTACAAGTACAATAGTTCTCTAGATAGCAGGTGTGGTCAGGAAGCTGGAAATGGCAGTGTAGTAGTGACCTCCCTTCTGAGTGGTTTATGTAACTTTATGGTTGGGACAACAAGAAGAAAAATCAGCATGTTAAGTTACATTTTGCAACCTTGAAACCAAATGAGGGCTGCTATTCAAAACATCTTCCTGTAAATATTAGATCAGTGGTTCTTAACCATCTAAATCATTGTGGTCAAAAGTAAAACCTGGATCCTTGTTAGAGGGATGAGGTTTTTGAAGGGCAAGCACCAGCATGCTAGCAACTGGGGTGTGTGCATTTCTATCTTGAGAGATAGGAACAGTTGAAGGGACTTTTTAGGAGGTAGAAGGATGGAAGATAAAAATGAAGATGGAGGTTGCCTTTTTATTGCATCATACCAGTGGTCTATCTTGGCCTAGAGTTGTAATATTTTGGGAAATGTTGAAGCCATGGAGAAACCCCTTCCTTCTTTTTAGTAGAAAAATGGAAATTTGGGAGGAAATTGAAAAATATGCAATACATTTTTAGCACTCTTTACAAATTGAAAGTCACCTTATTACTTTAGCAACATAAAATGTCTTAATGGCAAACCGTTGTACATAAATTATTGAATTTATTTGAAAGCAGTTTATTCAGATAACTATGAATTTAATTTACTTTTTGTTTTTTGTTAGAAATGGAGCTACAAGCTCCTGAACTATAAGGAACCTAGCATGTCTTTTGTTTGTTCAGTGTGTGAGCTGCAGGCAAAAAAATCCATAAAAACAGGAGAAACCTTTAATGTAGTCTTCCTATAGATATAGATATAGATATATATTTGTAAGTGTCACACTGTGCTCAAGCACGGGCGGGGGGTGCAGGAGGAAAATGAGATGGCAATGGTGAGTTGTAGCCCAGCCATGCTGGGCTCAAGGCAGGGGTAGGGGAGGACATCAGGGAAAGCAAGCGAGTGCATAGTAGTCCTACTGTGCTGGGCACATGGCTGTGGGGAAGGAAGGGCAACAAATGCAAGCACCAAAACCCAGTGGCAAATGGTGCACCCCGACCCAGCCACACTGGGCTCAAGGCTGATGGGGTGGAAAGGAAGAGCAAGGAAGCTAAGCAGTGCTCCACAGTCCAGCCAGAGTAGAGGGAAAGAAAGGGCAAGGAAGGCAAGTAGTGCACTGCCATCTAGCCACGCTGGGCTCAAGGCCAGGGGTGAAAAGAAAGGGCAAGGAAGGCAAGCAGCGAGCGATCCCTTGAACGACCCACAGAACTGCTGCATGGGAGGCCTTGGCAGTGTTACTGCGAGGCCTCCCATTTCTCAGCAGGTGAGATGGGGGGAGGTGCCTTGGCAACCGGGGAGGGGGTTGGCATGCAAAGCACAAAGGGGTGGAGCTCCTAATAATAAAAAAAGTATTCTGGAAAATATGTCTCCTTTAGGCCTCCACAGAGTCAACCAGACATAAAGCACTCATTTCCATAAAAAGGGCTGGAAGAAAACCAAGTCTCATTTAATACTACATGAAGTTTAATCATTCTCATTTTCTAAGCTATCACTATCCATTTCTGCTTCATATTTGTTGTCATATATATTGAGGATGCATTTATCAAGCAAGTCTTTAAAACTGAAGGCTTGCTCAGATTGAAAGAAACTTCTATACCTTTTCACATGTCATAAAAAGGTAAAGGTGTCCCCACACTTGTAGTATGAGTCGTTTCCGACTCTTAGGGTGACGTCTTGTGACATTTACTAGGCAGACCGTATATATGGGGTGGGATTGCCAGTTCCTTCCCCGGCCTTTCTTTACCCCCCAGCATATGCTGGGTACTCTACTCATTTTACTGACCATGGATGGATGGAAGGCTGAGTGGACCTTGACCCCTTTTACCAGAGATTCGACTTCCTCCTTCCGTTGGAATCGAACTCCGGCCGTGAGCAGAGCTTCTGCTGCGTTACCGCCGCTTACCACTCTGCGCCACATGTCATAGTACAACATTTTTCAGGGCTTTGGGGAAAATGGGGGGGGGAAGCTCCTGAATATTTCCCCTTTTTTCCAGGTCTTCACATCTCGCAGGTATCAGGGAGAGATCTTTCCAAGAATCTTTATCTAATCCTTCAAGTGAAGACTGCTTGAGACCTTGGGTTTGCAAGGAACGTGGTCAGCCACTGAGCTAGTAGATCAGGTGGTGAGGGCTATATTTAGAAATGAATACTTAGTTCTTCCAGTACCATCCACCATCTAAATGAGTGCTGTTTTTTTCCCAGTTATGGGTATGACTCCTGGGTGTCTAATAGCTGTGGTTGCCCATCATTTAAGTGAACTAATTCAGTGCTATAAAGAAATCAAATGCATCTCTAGTATTACTGACAAATAGTGTATAATGTTGTTTTCTGTCACTTAAAGCAATGTTTCCCAACTTGTGTGTCACAACTTGCAAATGGGTTACAGAGCCTGTGCCAGTGGGTCATGGGCTTTTTAAGTAAACCCAAATTAATTATTGCTTTTAATCCTAAACTGGTATGATGAATACATATTACAACTTCTTGTTTTGTTGGCATATTATAATGCTGTGTTGACACTTGTAGCTGAACATTGGAAAGGCTCAAGTCTTACATTTTAACACTTAGGAACTGCTCTCTGGTGGCTGGCCGTAAATCTGGCGATGGTTTGCCACAAGGTGATTGTGAAGGGAGTTGTTTTGAGTGACTATTACAGGTTGATGCTCAGGTGCCGACATGCCACATTAATAGGCATTAAGTAAAATTTTGCTTGGATGCCTCAAATAATGGTTATGAAATAGAAAAACGTGCAGTTAAAATTCATAAAGCTGACAGTTGCTGAAGACCTAAGGTCAAAAATTCATGTGACAATAAATCAATGGGTCACTACACCAATGTGAATTTGTACTTGTGGATTGTCATTCCAGAAAGGTTGGGAAACACTTATTCAAAGGAATGCTAAACTTTTCCCAGTTATTAGTCTCTTAAATTAACTGGGAGAAGTTGTGCATTCCTCCTTATCCTTCCACCTCCTTGCTAGTCAGCCACTTTTCTAGGGTCTTGTCTAGCTTATGGGCTTGTGTTTCATCCACCTAAAACAACAAATTTGTGTACTAAAAGCAACTTATGTAATTGTTTTCCTGTGTGATATATAAAGCAAATTTACAAAACATTTGCTAGACTACCTACTTCCTTGGCTGCTCTCTAGTTACTGTGTAACTTTAGTTGTCATAGTGTTTTTTTGCACAGCAATATAGTACTTTGAACCTCCTAAAGTTATGTATGTCAGAAAGTATTCTCTTATGAGTTGAAACACATAGCTTTTTTACTTCTCATCTGGGTTAATACAATGTCTCCCTTGTCTTCTAGGAGGTATATGTAAGGGAACCCATTGAAAAGGAAGTAGAGCCACACTTGTTGCCAGGTAATATTATGTAGATAATTCCGGAGAATCATATTAATTTTGTACTTGCTATATTTTATGCAACATATAATCAGCTCCAAATAAAACGTGTATCCAGAATTGTCCAACTGCATATTCTTTTTGAAGGATGCTTCCACAATTTCTATAACGGATTGAGAAATTGGAGAGAGGCAATACTGCTGTGAAAGGGACAGTTGCTTTCAGACACTCTCATCTTTCTTTTTTAAGAGATAAGGAAGACTGGCTTGATATATTCTCAAGTACTGGGAGGAGCTATAACCCTTTAATGCATGACGTCACAGGTGGGAAAGTTTAAACCTTTGTTGCGAAGGCATCTTCTGTGGCAATACAAACTCCTGCCAACCAAGAATAGCTTAGAAGTTTGCAGGATGATCTACAGCAGAGGTTGCCAACTTTTGTTTGGCCCGTGGGCACATATGGAATTGTGAGAGAGCCATGGGTTGCCATGGTGGGCATGGCTATTCCCAAAAACATCATTTCACATAGGGCAAACACTCTCTCTTTCTCAGGGCCCAGACCAAAACACAGAATGGCCTTAGAGATCAAACTGAGCCAGAGAGACAATCCCAGTGGGAAAATACAGATATGATCCATTACTTCCTCTCTGTTGGGTTGTTTCACTCTCTTCTCCCCCTGCCCTTTACATTGGGCCTGGCTGCTTCCACTTAATCATTTTCTGTCTATTTCAACATTGTTACAGGTGCTTTTCCTTCTTCCTGATCAGCTGCTCAGGTGCTGCAGTCAGTTTCAAAGTTCAGAGGTGAGAGAGGAAGTGGGAAAGAGCAACATGTGTCTTACTTTCCTCCCTCACCTCTATGTACTTTTCAAAGATGGGCAGGTCTAGTCCTGTTCTCAGCCTGGAAAAGCTCATAAAGTTGAAAAAGAGTCCTTTCCTTTTTCACTTCCTCCCTCATCTCCAAGTACTTACCAATGTTGTGATCACTCCCTTCTGAAGAGAGGGAAAGGTGGGACTACAGAAGCCTCATGGGTGCTGGGAAAGGCATTGTGGGTGCAGTTGTCCACATGGGTGATACAATAGCTAGGAGAACTCCTCCATGGCTGCAACGATTTCTTCAGGAACTGACTATAGAATCTGAGTGCAAGTGCTACTTTCTTTGTTTTGTTTTAGGAGAATGTCAGCAAGCGTGGGGGAGGAGTATGTAGAATGAAGATTGTTTCATAGGTCAGCTTCTCATTCCTGCATGAGGAGATGCATATGCTAGAAATCTCCTTCTGTGTAGCTATTAGGTGTAAGAACCCTGTTTGCTTGCATCTGGCCATCTTGCTTCTAGTGAGAAGAACATTTTTCAGTTTGGTAAAAACTTAAGTGGGTGTTGTAATTTGGATTTAAAGATGGGTCCCAGATGTAGAAAAGTTGATGACTGCTACATTGCCACTCATCTAAGGGCAGGTATGGGGGATCTATGACCATCCAGAAATTGTTGGACTCAAATTCCCATCAGCCCCAGCCAGCATGGCCAATGGTCAGGAATGATGGCGTTGTAGTCCATGAACATCTGAAGGGCCACAGGTTCCCCATTCCTATCAAAGGGAGTCCAATAAAAGGTCCATAGCATGGGAAGCTATTGGGAAATGGCTATATGTTGAACAAGCTTAAGGAATTAATATTCTTTAGCATCCTTACTGCTGTTTCTACAGGGCTGGTAACTTAATATTATCTCACATTTCCCAGTCATGTAATACAGTTGCGTAGTGCAGAGCATTCTTGGAATTTGTTTTTGCTTGCTTTCAGATAAGGTTAATTGTGCCATGGAATTTAGTCCTGAAAGTGAATTTAAAGGACACCAAGAGCTCTCCAGTTTCGAGCAATAATACTTAAAGCAGAAGTTAATGTAAATACCTTATATATGTAGTTCTTAATGTATTGCATTCTACAACAAAGTGTTCAAGTGAAAACATTTGAGAATCTTTGTGTTTAAGAACCTGAATAGTTCACTACACTATATTAAGCATGTTAATTTCCATCAGGTGAACTGCTGCTTTGTGAGGCAAACATGGTTTTGAAATACACACAAGATGATGGATCAAATCGTGGCACTTATGGGAAACTTATATGCACAAACTTCAAGATTTCATTCCTTGGTGAAGAATCTGCTTTGGAGGATGATGTAAGAAACCAAATTTAACCTTAGGCCATATTGTGAGTGTATGCTCTTCATTACACAGTGACAGGGTACTTCATTATCTGCTGATCTTTGTAATGTAAGGGGAAATGTTTAGAGTATCCAAATCAATGCAGGTATCCAAATCAAAGTATTCCCGACAGATGGCTGTCCAGCTGCCTCTTGAATGCCTCCAGTGTTAAAGAGCCCCCTACCTCTCTAGGTAATTGGTTTCATTGTCGTATGGCTCTAACAGTTAGGAGGTTTATCCTGATGTCCAGTCAAAATCTGGCTTCCTGCAACTTGAGCCCATTATTCTGTGTCCTGCACTCTGGGATCATTGAGAAGAGATCCCGGCCCTCCTCTGTGTGGCAACCTTTCATGTACTTGAAGAGTGCTATCATATCTCCCCTCAGTCTTCTCCAGGTTAAACATGCCCAGTTCTTTCAGTCTCTCCTCATAGGGCTTTGTTTCCAGTCCCCTAATCATCCTTGTTGCCCTCCTCTGAACCTGTTCCAGTTTGTCTGCATCCTTCTTGAATTGCGGAGACCAGAACTGGACGCAGTATTCAAGATGAGGCCTAACCAGTGCTGAATAGAGGGGAACTAGTACTTCATGCGATTTGGAAACTATACTTCTGTTAATGCAGCCTAATGTAACATTTGCCTTTTTTGCAGCCACATCACACTGTTGGCTCATATTCAACTTGTGATGCATAACAATTCCAAGATCCTTCTCGCATGTTTTATTGCTGAGCCAAGTACAGTAGGGCCCCGCTTATATGGCGGGTTCCGTTCCAGACCCCCGCCATAAAGTGGAACCCCATTGACTTTAATGGGCCGCGTCGTGCGAAAATGAAGCCAAAATGTTGCAAAAGAGAAAAAAATAGCTTTTAAATTAAAAACGAAAGCCGCCGCATCAGCGGAACACCTTAAAGTGGAATGCCGTAAAGCGGGGCCCTACTGTATTGTCCATCTTATAACTTTGCATTTATCCCTGTTGAATTTTATTGTTTTCAGCCCAGTGCTCCAGCCTATCAAGGTCCCTCGTCGTTTCTGTCTTCCACAGTATTAGCTGTGCCCCCCAGTTTTGTATCATCTGCAACTTTGATAAGCATGCTCTGTACCTCCTCATCCAAGTTGTTAATAAAAATGTTGAAGAGCACTGGGCCCAGGACCGATCCCTGTGGTACCCCAGTTTGAGAAGGAACCATTGATAAGCACCCTTTGAGTATGATCCTGGAGCCAACTGTGGATCCACCTGATAGTTGTTCCATCCAGCTGACATTTAGTTAGCTTGCTAATCAGAATATCATGGGGCACTTTGTCAAAAGCTTTGCTGAAGTCGAGATATATTATGTCCACAGCATTCCCACAGTCACAAGGGAGGTTACCCGATCAAAAAATGAGATAAGATTAGTTTGGCAGGATTTGTTCTTCATAAATCCATGTTGGCTCCTCGTAATCACTGCATTGTTTTCAAGGTGTTTACAGATTGACTGCTTTATAATCTGCTTCAGAGTTTCTTCAGGGATTGATGACCGGTCTGTAGTTCCCCGGTTCCTCCTTTTTGCCCTTTTTGAAGATAGGGACAACATTAGCTCTCCTCCAGTCATCTGGCACTTCACCAGTCCTCCATGATTTTGCAAAGATAATAGAGAGCGGTTCTGAGAGTTCTTCAGCCAGTTCCTTCAATACGCCAGGATGCAGTTTATCGGGCCCTGCCGATTTGAACTTGTTCAAAGTGATTAGGTATTCATTCCTTGACCGTTTGTCTATCAATCTCAAGCGCCAATCCTGCCCCTTCTACTTCATGTTTCCCCAGGAGGGTCATAGACCCTTTTTTGGGAGAAGACTGAGGCAAAGTAGGAATTGAGCACTTCTGCCTTTTCTTTGTCATCTGTTATCATTTTGCCATCCTCACTGAGTAGCTTTGCCACCATTTCTTTTCTCTGTCTTTTACTGCGGACGTACCTGAAGAAAGCTTTTTTGTTGCTTTTAGCATCCCTCACTAACCTCAGCTTATTCTCAGCTTTAGTCTTCTGGACGTCATCCCTGCAATTCCGTGATCCCTGCCTGTACTCTTCCTTTGTGTCCTGGCCTTCTTTCCACTTCCTGCATGCGTCCTTTTTTTTGTTTTCAGGTCATCTCTAAGCTTTTTGTGAAGCCACATTGATTTCTTCTGCTGTTTTCCTCTTTTTTTGCCTTGTTGGAATTGCTTGCCATTGCTCTTTTAGAATTTCCTTTTTTAGAATATATTTATATATATATATAGACACACAAGTAGACAGTGCCCTGGTTCACCTGTCACTTTGTAGTTAAACTAAACTGTAGTTTAAAGGTGAATATGTCGCATGCTGGTGCATGCTGCTGAAATCGCAGGTGCCTCGCTCCTTCTGGGAGCTGTGCCATGGCTTGGTTTAGCTTTCCAGACAAACCTGGGCTTATGATTTGTTTCTCTTTTTTCATAGCATAAGCTGTAACCTTGGCTTTTGGCTTACCACTCGTGATTAATTTAGGGAAAACAAACCACAAGCCCAGGTTTGGTAGGAGTAGAAGATGAGTAGAGCAGAGCACCTGTGATTTCAGCAGTTTTCACTAGCACACTGCTTGTTCACTCTTTAAGCCATATTCAGCTGTAGTTTAAAGTGAAGTATGAGTGAGGCTAGTGTTGGATTTTACCCAAAGAGTATTGAGTGCCGCTGTTCTTATTTATAAATGGTCACCTGAAAGGGGCAGAGCATTTGGTCACCAATCTGAGGGAAGAGTAAATATAGCAAAACAATGTACAAGGAGAATGGGATAGAAAAAATCCAGTTCCTAAGTTTGATTATTCTACTCTTAACAGTGCAGGGGTTTACAACTAAAGACAAAGTTGCCAATTATAAGCAAACTCAGAGTTAAATCAAATGATAAAAGAGAATTTTAAAAAGTTAAACGCTGATTATGGTGTTAGCAGTAGCTGGTCAGCAAATCTAACAGTTGGCTAGTAAAGACAGAGAATCTGCAACAGTTTGAAAACTTCTAGAAATAGAACATAAGGGGCTATAGGGATTTCTCTTGGAAGAGTTCCAGAGCATTGGAGCTGTTAGTGGAGATCTATCTATATGGAGGTTAGATTGGTAACTCTGAGTAGGGCCTTTTCAGACAGTTAACAATTGAGATCGAAGATGTATAGAACATTAAAGGTAAGAGACAGCACTTTGAATTGGGCGAAGAAACAAATTGGCAGGTATTGCAGATGCTTCAAAATAGGTCACACATGAGAATGTTGGTCCAACTTGATTTCAGGCAAAGGTTCAAGAACTTCACCTGTTTTTAATGAAAAGGAGAAACAGAACTTGCTGTAATTGGAACATGTTGACACAACACAGTCTTGTATCCCCTGACAACTTCTCCCAGCAATTTCGTGTAGATGTCAAATATCACGGGAGAAAATATTGAATCCTGAGGCATAACTCTCTTGAGAAGGAACAGATTTCCATGTACCACCTTCTGAAGGCTACCTTCCAGGAGGAAGAAGCAGAACCATTGCAAATGGTATCATCAATCTTGTAAAGCAGTCTAGAAGGATACTGTGGTGGCTGATACAGAAGCCACTGAGACGTCCAACAGAATCAAGAGGGACATACTCCCTCTGTCTTTCTACTAGCAAAAGTCATTCACCATGGAGACCCAAAGCAGTACCACAAACCAGGCCTGAAACTAGACTTGCTAGATAACATTTTGTCCGAGTGCCTGGGGCTGGTGGGCTGGCTCTGTATGTTATATTGGAATACTTTGTAAAGGCTCATTTAGGTTGGAGTCTGTAAGTAGAGATTGCCCTAAATAGACTGCAACTTTTGGAATATTGGAGGTAAAAATGAGGCTTAACGATTGTGTTCAAAGATGAAATGTGCATCTAGTTCTTTTAGAATTGACAAGCTGTTTGTGGACATTCAAATTATTCAAAGTGTCAAATCTGTAGTGATGTCAAAGCAGTCTCTATAAAAGTTTTTAAATAAGATTAGATTTTTCCATCGACCTTGCACGTTGACAGAAAATGTGACATAAAAAATAGATATTTTTAAACCTCAGTGGAGAATAATGAAGTGTTATGTCAGAGCTCTGGGAAGATTGAGGCTTTGAAAACAGGAAGAATTAAGTTAAAACTAGCTAAAATTCATTTATGGTTAGTAATCTCAGTATTTTAGACTGCAATCTTATCCCCACTTACCTGGAAGTAAACTCCATTGAATAAAATAAGACTTACTTCTGAGTAGACATGATTAGGATTGTGCTTCATTCAATTCTCAGAGCTACAATTGTGCAAAATTTTATTTACTACACTTATATCTTGCCTTTCCTTCGAGGAGTTCAAGGCACTGAACATGATTCTCACCCCTCCATTCTTATGTTTTTATTTTTTTGACAGTTTGTATACTGCTTAATTACTGTAATCTCTAAGTGGTGTACAGGAGACTTAATACAAGGAAACTAAAAATGAGTTAAAACTATAAAATCAGAATTCAATTAAAAACCCTGCTGGAAATCTTCAAAACTGCTCTGTTAGGTAGGCTAGGCTGAGAGACAGTGACTGGCCCAAGGTCACCCAGTGAGCTTCATGGTCGAGTGAGGATGTGAACCTTAGTCTTCTTGGGTCCTAGCATGAAGAAGAATTCAATGTATTTTTGTTTAACATGCATTTTACTTGGACACTGGCGCGCACACACACTCTACAGAGTAAATGAGAAAACTTACATTAAAGGAACTTAAAAGGTACTTTTCCTCTTTCAGGAACCACAATTTAAGAATAAAATCATTGGGGAAAATGACATCACTCTTCAGTGTGTGGACCAGCTTTGTGGAGGTAGACAACTTGTAACTACTTGGTGTTGACTAAATTACAGTGTCACTTGGTGATCCTAATCTAAATTTATTTTTATGCAAGTTATTGGAGATTTAACTTGTAAACTTCACAAAGTTAACTATATTGGAATTAGTGTGTCATATCTAATGTTCTCCCTTGCACATTAAGTAGTGTAATTGCCCTAAGGATGAAAGAAATGTAAAGGACCGATATTCTATTTCACCAGCCTCTATATCCAGTATATCTGGAACTGCAGACTGATGGTCTAGAACCCCGGGAAATGGGTAGCCAGTATGTCTCCTCCAGATCTTGTTGGACTACAACTACCATCAGCCCCAGCAAACATGGCCAACAATCAGGGATGGGAATTATAATCAAACACCACCCCCTGAAGGGTACTACATGGTTTCCCCCACTGTTCAAGGGAAGGTCACTATAGACTCAAAACTGAGGATGGTCTAGAATCAGGCTTTTGCTTTAAGGTAATCAGAGAGAGACAGGTATATAGTCTACATTAAATATTGCTGTAAACTGCTATGAAATGAGATTTTTATGGAGGGTGGTATACAAGTATCTAGATTCTACAAAAATGCTGATATTTTAGATGAAATCATGCAAATTCCTTATTTTTATTTTGAGGGTAGTGGGCCTTTTCCTTTGCACATTAACTGTGGGAGATTGGTGAAAACAGCATTCCCAGGAACAGAATTGGGGCTGATGTGGTGAAAAGTAATATACTAGAGAGGGCAGCATAGTTGGCAACACAGGCCAAGAATCTTCACACCTTTCCACAGAGGAATTTTTGACCATTCTGATGAACTAGTCACTTGTTATAAAGCCTATATTCCATCATATTGAACTCTCAAATGGCCTCCTTTGCAAGATCATTTAGTTTTCCATTCCTTATATCAAGATGATAGTATGATTCTTTTCAGCTCCCATTATGGTCACTAATCTTGAAGTATTAGGAGAGGAGGTAGATCTTCCTGTTTACACTGGAGAAGGGTAGGATTCCGTGTTCACACTGGTGTAATGCACAGCTTACTGGTTGGCTTAACTGTCTTGGATAATTCATGGCATGGAGAAATCTTAAAATTAACATTTCCCCCCCTTGTAGTTTATGATGAGAAGAAGAAATCCCTATATGGTCAACTGAGAAAATACCCAGAGACAATAATAATCTACTGCAAAGATCTCAGAGTGTTCCATTTCTGTTTTCGATATACCAAGGAGGAAGAAGTGAAACGGGTAACTGTAGCCTTGCTTAATTCCCTCTTTTAAAAAAAAATAAAAATCTGGTAGCGGACAGAACCTCAATTAATAGGGTGACTATTCTCTTTAGGATGAAACCCTGGCAGGCACTAAGCTGATGCAGGGTTACTGCAGAGCAGGTTCCTGTTGGGCATACGTAATCTAAACTTGAATTATGAAGGCTTTTGTGCACCATTTTTAGGGCTTTTTAAATAAAGTGTAGTGAAGTAAAGCTTTGTTTATCCACACTAAAACTTTCCAGCTTTAGTTAATGGAACTGTAGAGTTTCCCACTAAAATGCAATGTTTTTATATTTGGAGAATATTCTTGCTAAAGTTTCTATCAACATGATTCTCTACTAATTTACAATAAAAGTTGCATGCAGGTAATATTTGACTCACTGGGACCTATTTTGCATTACAGCTTTAGTGAGAAAATCCTTGGAATTAAGCCAGCTGTTATCGGTAGTAGCTCCCATCTTCAGCTGCCAGTGCAATTGACAGTGGCCTGATTCACATGTCACATTAAACCATAGCTAAAACAAGCATGGTACACCCTGCTGAAAACTACTCACTCCTGTTGCCATGCCACCAAGAAACAAGCCAGATTTGTCATGACATCTGAACCTGGGCATTTGGTTTTTCTTCAATGATAAACAATACCCAGTTCTTACTGTTTGTGGTTTGTTTGGCTAAACAAACCAGATTCTGGCTTGTTTCCCAATGGAAACAGAGTTGGTCCCCTACAAAGAGTTGCCGAACTGTTGGTAGACTATGTATGGAAAACATAATAATAATATCATGGTTTAGGTTTGTGCTACTTTTTAAGATTAAAAAGTGACATTAATATAGTTTGGCAGAATTGGTGGCAATCTTGTGAAGTTAAATGTTCATCTCTCATTTTTTCTCATTGTAACCTTGACTATTCATTCTAAACCCATAGATTGTTCATCTAGTTGCAGTAACTACAGCTTGCAGATTCTCCAATCTGGGAGCCTTGTTAGTAAAAAAAAAAAATCTATACAGATAAGTTTATCCTGTGCACAGATCCAACCTTCATCCAGAAAGTTAACTCACACTTTCATCAGATTTGAGCACTCAACTTTTCTTTTGCTCTAGCCCCTCTTGCCCTCTGAAGAGGACTTGGCATAAGCTGGACATTCACAGGGCCCTAACCCCCCCAACAAAACATGAACAATCACAAAAGTCTTCTAGCACTGCTGTTTCTAGGTGGCTGAAGGTTTGTATGTCCCTCAGCTCTGAGGCCTTCCTAAACAACAGGAAATCATGGCTTAGTCCACAAGAGCTGCAACCGCTTTAGTGGTGGTTTCCAGCAGTGCCCCTTTTGCTCAAATCTGTTGAGCGGCCACCTGGAAGTCACCACCTACCTTCATTAGATATTGCAAGATGCAGAGGTGTTATTTGGCAGGTGATTGCTCTAGCATGTTCTGCCATCGTCTTGATTTACCCACTGGTCCATTTGTTTCTCCCTCGGTTCAGGATAGCTTAGACGTATCCCATTCCTCCTTCACAGAAAGGAAAATTGGGCGTTAACCACAAATTGTTTCTTGTTTAGGGTGATCAAGGCATCCAGGCCTTGCCCTTATGAAACCTCCAGCTTTTGCTGGGTTCCCTCCTGCCGAGGGAGTAAATCCTTTTTTCCCTCTAGTTCTAGTCTGTCCTGCCTACGTGGTTATGGCTCAGTGTACTCAACCTTTAGTTTGGCCATGGACAGATCAAGGGAGGAGCCTTGAGGAGAGGATACAGCATAAAGAGCTAGTAGTATGTTTCTTGACTTCCTGAGAAGAAGTAGCAGGGTGTAACCCATTCCTTTATTAGCTTTGTTCACCCTGATCAAGAAGGAAGCTTCACAGTAAGTAATCAACCTTCCTTTTTGACTAACTTATAAATGTGTTGATTTGTTGGTCCTTTCTTAGATCGTCAGTGGCATAGTTCATCAAACACAGACTCCTAAGCTATTTAAGCGATTGTTTCTGTTCTCTTATGCAGCAGCTGCACCAAATCATGCAGGTAAGCATATGCCCTTATTGTTTGGTTCTTAATAAAATGGGTATTATCTGTTTCAGCAAGCTATGGATCCCAGCAGGTATTTGAAATATACAGTTTTTTAAGCAAATCTGCACAACTTCTTTATGTGCATCTCAACAGTTATAGTCAGCTGTCCTATTTTCACTTTTCAATTTTTTAAAAAACATTAAACTTGCTAAGCTATAAGCCCGATTTACCACTACTGAAATAAATGAGCAAAGGAAACCACCAAACACCTAAACTAATCGAACTTCATTATATCCCCAACAACTTCTCAAATAGGGTAGAGAAAAGAGCTTGGAGTTTGCTTGTATCAGAACTTCCATTTTTTCTGTGTGTAGTTAGACACAGTGAAGAGCATGGGATTAGATCTTGTTTTTTCATTACTTTCTACACATTCTTGGGGATATTAAAAATATATTACAAAGCACTGCAGGGATATCTTGGACCACAGACAAACTTTAATCTGGTGAGTTAATTCTTCTACAAGTTGGTTTTACCTTGACACAAAAATTACATTGTCTCATTGTGCAAACTTGAAACATTGGTTCCATTTTTTGTAATTGTTTGAGGGGGAACTATTAGGCTATTTGGGAACACTAGACCTCTTCCATTGTGAATCCAGTATTTTACCTGTGCATCACTTTTCTGCTACAGGGTTTGCTGATAAACTTAAATTCTTCTTGCTACTGACATTGTGGGGTCCAGTATTATAACAATATATGCATTTTTTTGGAATGCGATACCAGTAAAATCTTTCTTTGGTTATTCAGTTGAAGTAATGTTGAAATCGGTCATTAACTTTATTTCTGGCCTGGATTTTAAAGGGACCTGTTGAATCCCAATAGCAGGTTGATACTGTAAAAAAAGTGTGTGTGAGAGACTTTGTTTGTGGAGACTTATTCAAAAGGCTGTCAGCTCATACAGAAGATGAAACTACTTCAGGGTGAGGGTTGTCTTAAGTAGCTTGGTCATCCAAGTAGTAAGTGATTTATAATGAATCGTGCAAATGTGATAAAATGCCCATCTATATGGGTTCAAAGAGATGAGCTTCAGTAGATGTCAGTATAAGACTTCTCAATGGTCTTTGTTGAATTCTTTCACTAAGTGAAATAAAGGATTTGATCAAAAGATGCATTAGCAAGATAAGATGCTTGCTCTGCATACCTGAATTTTTGTCAAAAGTATTTTGAATTTAAGAGGGAAAACTGCATTTTCATTTCTTTATGCTTGGATAACTTATCTGGTGTATAAAATACACTGAGAACCTGAAGCAGCTGTGTTTAGCCTGAGAATAGCTCTGGGGAAAAGTCTGGGGAAAAGTTTGGTTCTGTTAGCTGCTTAGGTGATACAAGTGTGTAGTGCTGGAGAGGTGTTATTGTTTTTTATCAAGTGGTAGAAGCTGTGTTGAGACCATGCTACCCAGTATAAGGGGATAAAGATGCAAGCTCTTGGATACAAGTGTTAATATGTGGTGTTGCGGGAGCCAGAACAATAGTGCTGGGTGATTTCAATGTCCATGCTGAGGCTGACTCTAGTGTTCTGGCTTGGGGCTTCATGGCCTCCATGATGACCATGGGGCTGTCTCAAGTTGTCACTGGCCTGACACATAGGGCAGGGCACACCCTCGACTTGGTTTTTGCTCCAGATGGAGGAAAGGGTGGTCTGGAGATGGGGGGTGGGTAGATGTCACCCCATTGTCATGGTCAGACCACTTCCTGGTGAAGTTTAGACTTGTGGCTCCGATCCTTCCCTGCAGGGATGGTGGACAGATTAAGATGGTCCACCTCCGGAGACTAATGGAATCCACAGGATTCCTGAATGCTCTGGGGGAGTTCCCAGTAGATAGAACAGGTGACCCTGGTGAAGCCCTTGTCACGCTGTGGAACAGCAAGGTGCATCAGGCTCTTGACACAGTTGCCTCCGAGCACCCTCTCCAACATTGTGGAGCCCAATTTGCACCTTGGTACGGGCAGTGAAACAGGCAGGACAACAGCTAGAGTGCAAGTGGCGAAAGATGTGCTGTGAGGCTGATCGGGCACGAGTAAAACATCATAGCCATGCCTACTGTGTGGTGGTGAGGGCGGCAAAGAAGGCCCACTTCTCTGCCTCCATTGCATTCTCAAGTAGCCATCCAGTGGAGCTTCTCCATATTGTCAGGGGTCTGTTGACATCAACCCCAGGAAATGGAGTTTTAGACCCATCGGAGCCCCACTGTGAATTGTTTGCAAGGCACTTTGAGGGTAAAGTTGCTCGTCTCCGTAGCAGTCTTGATGCCCAATCCACATCTACTGTAATCTCCAATGAAGTGTCCAGTGCAACATCTGCTACAACTTCTTGGGAACGGTTTCAGTTGAGGCGGCCTGATGACGTAGACAAGGTGCTTGTTTTGATGCAACCAGCAACGTGTCCTCTCGACCCTTGCCCTTCTTGGCTTATTAAAACTTGATAAGGGGGTTTGACCGAGTGGATCCAGGGTGTGGTCAATGCATCATTGAAGGAGGGAGTGGTTCCAGCTGCCTTGAAAGAGGCGGTGATCCGACCACTCCTGGAAAAGCCCACCCTGGACCCATTGGTTTGTGCCAAATACCGACCGGTCACAAATACCTCCTTCTTAGGGAAGATGATTGAGAGGGTTGTGGCGCAGCAATTGCAAGTACTCTTGGATGAAACAGATTATCTTGACCCATTCCAGTCTGGGTTCATGCCTGGTTATGGGACTGAATCAGCCTTGGTCGCCCTGATGACCTTTATCGGGAGAAGGACAGGGGGAGTGCAACCCTGTTATTCTTACTTGATCTCTCAGCGGCTTTTGATACCATTGACCATGGTATCCTTCTGGGCTGACTTGGTGAGATGGGTATTGGAGGCACTGGTGTACAGTGGTTCCGATTCTATCTTCAATGTCGTTCTCAGAGAATAGCATTGAGTGACTGTCTTTTGGCCCCCTGGCAGTTGTGCTGTGGGGTGCTGCAGGGTACCATCTTGTTCCGCATGCTGTTTAACATTTATATGAAGCCCTTGGGAGCAGTCATCAGGAGCTTTGGGGCAAGGTGTCAGCAGTATGCTGACAATACCCAGCTCTATTTCTCCGTAACGTCTGAATCGGAAGAGGCCATGCAAGCCCTGGACTGCTGCCTGGACTTGGTGGTGGTCTGGATGCGGGCCAGTAAACTGAGTCTGAATCCTAGCAAGATGGAGGCGCTGTGGGTTGGTGGTTTCCTAGTTCGGATAATTGGTCAGTTTCCTGCTTTGGATGGGGTCATATTCCCTCTGAAAGAGTAGGTCTGGGGATGCACCTGGATCCACCTTTCTTCTTAGAGGCCCAGGTGACCTCAGTGGCTAGGAGTGCCTTTTACCAGGTTTGGCTGGTAAGACAGCTGTGGCAGTTTCTGGACCAGGATAGCCTGACCACTGTTGTTCACGCACTGGTAACCTCCAGGCTGGATTACTGTAATGCACTCTATGTGGGGCTGCCCTTGAGGCTGGTCTGGAATTTGCAGCTGGTGCAAAATGCGGCTGCAAGATTGCTTACTGGGGCAGGGTATCGCAAACATGTCACCCTGGTGCTGAAAGTATTGCACTTGCTGCCCGTTTGCTACCCGGCCAAGTTCAAGGTTCTAGTTTTGGTGTACAAAGCCCTATACAGCTTGGGACCAGGATACTTGAAAGATGGTCTTATCCCTTATATACCCAGACAGTCATAAGAACATAAGAAGAGCCTGCTGGATCAGGCCAGTGGCCCATCTAGTCCAGCATCCTGTTCTCACAGTGGCCAACCAGGTGCCTGGGGGAAGCCCGCAAGCAGGACCCGAGTGCAAGAACACTCTCCCCTCCTGAGGCTTCCGGCAACTGGTTTTCAGAAGCATGCTGCCTCTGACTAGGGTGGCACAGCACAGCCATCATGGCTAGTAGCCATTGATAGCCCTGTCCTCCATGAATTTGTCTAATCTTCTTTTAAAGCCGTCCAAGCTGGTGGCCATTACTGCATCTTGTGGGAGCAAATTCCAGAGTTTAACTATGCGCTGAGTAAAGAAGTACTTCCTTTTGTCTGTCCTGAATCTTCCAACATTCAGCTTCTTTGAATGTCCACGAGTTCTAGTATTATGAGAGAGGGAGAAGAACTTTTCTCTATCCACTTTCTCAATGCCATGCATAATTGTATACACTTCTATCATGTCTCCTCTGACCCGCCTTTTCTCTAAACTAAAAAGCCCCAAATGCTGCAACCTTTCCTTGTAAGGGAGTCGCTCCATCCCCTTGATCATTCTGGTTGCCCTCTTCTGAACCTTTTCCAACTCTATAATATCCTTTTTGAGATGAGGCGACCAGAACTGTACACAGTATTCCAAATGCGGCCGCACCATAGATTTATACAACGGCATTATGATATCGGCTGTTTTATTTTCAATACCTTTTCTAATTATCACTAGCATGGAATTTGCTTTTTTCACAGCTGCCGCACACTGGGTCGACATTTTCATTGTGCTGTCCACTACAACCCCGAGGTCTCTCTCCTGGTCGGTCACCGCCAGTTCAGACCCCATGAGCGTATATGTGAAATTAAGATTTTTTGCTCCAATATGCATAATTTTACACTTGTTTATGTTGAATTGCATTTGCCATTTTTCCGCCCATTCACTCAGTTTGGAGAGATCTTTTTGGAGCTCTTCACAATCCCTTTTTGTTTTAACAACCTTGAACAATTTAGTGTCGTCAGCAAACTTGGCCACTTCACTGCTCACTCCTAATTCTAGGTCATTAATGAACAAGTTGAAAAGTATAGGTCCCAATACCGATCCTTGAGGGACTCCACTTTCTACAGCCCTCCATTGGGAGAACTGTCCGTTTATTCCTACTCTCTGCTTTCTGCTTCTTAACCAATTCCTTATCCACAAGAGGACCTCTCCTCTTATTCCATGACTGCTAAGCTTCCTCAGAAGTCTTTGGTGAGGTACCTTGTCAAACGCTTTTTGAAAGTGTAAGTACACTATGTCCACTGGATCACCTCTATCTATATGCTTGTTGACACTCTCAAAGAATTCTAATAGGTTACTGAGACAGGACTTTCCCTTGCAGAAGCCATGCTGGCTCTGCTTCAGCAAGGCTTGTTCTTCTATGTGCTTAGTTAATCTAGCTTTAATAATACTTTCTACCAGTTTTCCAGGGACAGAAGTTAAGCTAACTGGCCTGTAATTTCCGGGATCCCCTCTGGATCCCTTTTTGAAGATTGGCGTTACATTTGCCACTTTCCAGTCCTCAGGCACGGAGGAGGACCCGAGGGACAAGTTACATGTTTTAGTTAGCAGATCAGCAATTTCACCTTTGAGTTCTTTGAGAACTCTCGGGTGGATGCCATCCGGGCCTGGTGATTTGTCAGTCACTGCGCTCTGCAGGTGAGGGCCTCCTGCAGATACCATCTTATCAGGAGGTCCATTCTGCACAACATAGGAAGCAGACCTTCAGTGTGGCGGCACCTATCCTGTGGAATTCCCTCCCTTTAAATGTTAGGCAGGCACCATCTCTGTTACCTTTTCAGCACCTACTGAAGACCTTCCTCTTTCAACAAGCCTTTTAAGTTGAGACCCATCCTAGTCTGCGTCTGTGCTGGAATTGCTTTTTAATATGTTCTTAAACCTTCGTTTTTAAAAAGTTTTTGATCTTAGAAGATGTTTTGAAAGCTTTTTTTTAAAAAAAACTTTTTAAAAGATATTTTTGTTTTAATGTGTTTGTTTTTATGATGTTTTAAAGTGTTTAGTGCTTTTGTTTGCTGCCCTGGGCTCCTGCTGGGAGGAAGGGTGGGATATAAATCAAATAATAATAACTAAGATCTTAAATTGCATATCCAAACACCTTTGGGTAAGAGCCAGAAAAGTACTAGGTTGTCTGTACAAGACTCTGTACATAAGCACTCAATAAATTTTATCGTAAAATAAAACAAGTGAAAACTATGCGGAAAATTTTTTCTACCTATGTGATACTTAGCGTTATGCCAAGTCTTTGTTCACAAATTTTTCAAGGTGAAAGAATTGATGCCTTGGGATTGAGAATTATACCTACTTTGATTTCTTTTTGTGCTGTTACTTAAGTTGCAGCTGTAGTGCAAGTTTTCTGCCTGAGGTGATCCTACACAGAGTTGGTTCCATGATGCTGTCACTGCCCTTAATGCTTCAGCTATGTGCTTCCTACCCTTGCTATGAGTAGATTAACATCTTGGCCTGTTTTGCAGACTGCACCAAATTGACAAGAGATGTTTTATGGTGGCATACAGCATTTTGTCAAATGCTTCCACCTCCTGGCTTCAGTTCAGTCCTAGCAATATTTTATTCCCATTTGCTACTTAGTATATCCTTCACATCTGTAAAAACACTGAGGATGAGAAGGCAGGACAAAAGACTAATCTGTTGGCAATCTAAGGGCATTTTCTCCCTTTTATAGAACAGTTTCCTACATGATATCTGAGCATTCCTATTATCGTAAAATCATAGTATAGTAGAGTTGGAAGGAGCCTATAAGGCCATCGTGTCCAACCCTCTGCTTTGTGCAGGAATCCAAGTTAAAGCATACCCAACAGGTGGCTGTTCAGCAGCCTCTTGAAGGCCTCCAGTGTTAGAGAGCCCACTATCTTCCTAAGTAATTGATTCAATTGTCGTACTGCTTTAACACGAAGGAAGTTTTTCCTGATGTTCAGCCTAAATCTGACTTCTGGATTGGTACATTATGTGAAAGCATAGTAGCTTCCTGATTTGTGTACTTATGACAGAATAAAATTCTGCACTTCATGAGTCACAGCATATATACACTTTCCCAGATAGGGATTATTTTGGTATAGGAAAAGGGTCTGATGTGAAGCAATAATGAGATATCCAGACTGTTGGCATACTAGGATCTGACTTTTGATACAGGCTTGTGTTTCCATGTAATTCTTATGATTAGGTTTACTTAATGCAGACTTGGTATAGTGTGTCAATTCAGTAAATTGGAGAAGAGATTCTTAAATGTGTGCTGGCCTATTTCTTATAAATTGGCATTGATTATGGTTGTGCTTAGAATTATTTGGCACAGCATTTTATACTTGCATTACTGTTTGTTTCCTCAAATGTTGATAAGTAGCCTTCTCCATATAACGTCAGTTGTCATGTGGAAAATCCATATTATGATATACGGGTATGAGTTTAGATTAGTTCTGTAAGTTGCATATTCAATACTTGCTTAAAAGCCTTTATTTTTAAGCTTGCAGTGTTACTCCAATTCCTGAAAATGTTAGGTTGTGAGCTAGAATAGTAATGCCTTTATAGGCCATGGCACAAAGGAGCACATGTGCAGCTCAACTTTTGGCAGCTTCCTTTTTTTACGATGCTGTTTCTGTGAAACCCCAAAACTATTCAGGTTGTTTTGAAATTGTTTTTAATGTTACCTTTTAAAATTGTTGCAATCCGCCCTAGGATCTTTGGGTGAAGGGTGAGTAATAGATGATGACGATGATAATAATATTCCTCAAGCTGCCCTGAATTCAAAAAGCAGTTTGGGGATATTGTAAGTAATTAAAATAGAAAAAGTGTTGCACATGTAGAAATAGCAGTTTGGGTGAAAGTGTCTCCCTTTAGGGTTGTGGCTGTTGACTGAATCAGTGGCTTTGTGTAAACATCTTGAAAAGCTAATTTCTATTTTTTAAATGGCAAATGTATGTCCTTGTATCAACCAAAATTTTGACAAGCTGCACACTTAAGGATGACTAACAAATTTATATTTTGACAGAAATAAAGAATCAAACTGTAAAGTTTGATTCTATTAAGGATTGGCGTCAAGAGTTGGAACGGACCAAAGGAAATCTGAAATTCAAAGCAGTGAGTTCCAATGAAGACTACAAGGTTTCTAAAAAGTAAGACTAGCTCACATTTCTACTAACACTGTTATGGATGCAGGCTGATTTCCATTTCTATGTTCTTTAAAGCTGTGACCAGATTTGTTTGAAAAGAAATATTTGGGAATTTACTATCTTAAGGTGTTCTCAGCTGGGCTGTTTGAACAGAAGCATTCATAAATACAGCATTTCCAAGGCTACTTTCTTGATTTAACATTTCATGCTTAGTATGCCCTTACATCAAGCAACTTAGAATAGTGTATGTATTCCAGGGGACAGGATTTACAGACTTAATAGTTACTATATAATACCTTTGATTAAAATTGTGAATTATCTTCAGTTCAAAACATACAAGCAAGTAGATATTGCTGAAATACTTGTAAAGCTTTGTGGTGTACAGCTAACTTTGGTCAAGCTGAAATGGGCCACCAGAGAGGATTCTGGGAGCCCATGATTACCTAGGACTCCCCACGGAGGGGGGGGACGCAGCTCAGGGTTAGACAAGCAATTTGCAACCTGGGCAGGGGGATGTAACTGATCCCTAGCTATTATTCCTTATCAGTTTCCTGGGATTAGAAGTTAGGAAGAAGGGGTAGGTAGATCAGAACCCCTGGGTGAGGCCAGATAAGTCCCTTACCTTCAAAGGAGTAGACCCTGCAGAGGTGGGAGATGACTGTTTGCTTTCCCCCCTCTTTGGTGAATGTTAAACTCCATAAAAAAGGAAGGAGAAACTTCCAAGGGAGTTCCCTATGTTCCATCTACTCAGCCTGCCTGAAATGCGACAGAGAAAGCCTTTTGCGGGAACGGGCTGATCTATGTAAGTATAGGACCTAGCTAGAAAGTCCTTTGTTTTATTCTGTTGTCTGTATTGAACCTCTCCCCTTTCGTCATGCCAATGTGCCTCATGTAACCCATCTGTGGGTGAATATCTTTAAGGAAACAAACCGCTGCTCTCTTTTGTAAATACCAACTCATTTACATTTAAATAAATTCTCTTTTATAAGTGTTGTGTTGGCTTGGAACTGAGGATTCTAAATCTAGTCCTTTGACTGCTGAACGCTACCTTTACTGTTAATTGACCAGGGTTAATCCCTTGGAATTCACACTGGGCTCTGAGGTCCCTTCCCTCAGAGAAAGAAACCTAGCCAGAAGGGTGGTGGCAGTTACTACGGAAGTAATTACTCCTGAAAGAGGGAGAGTTTGCCTGGGAAGCAGCGGCCCAAAGGAGTGGGACTGTTCTCAGAAGCAAAGACACACACCCCTCGGAGAACTAAGGACAAAGGACCCCAGGGGGACAAGTCTTTGACAGTATCCTGTTTCATTACAGAGGTTCAGATTGTATTGCCTGCATGACCAGGTCCCTTCCAGTTGGTTGAGTTTTGCTTGCCTGCTGTCTTGAACTGTGAGAATTATAGTCCCATTCCTGCTGAGGGGTGTCCACGCACTAAATAGCCTAAATCCCCTTTTCATACTTCTATCCACTAGAATTTTGTGCAGTTGGGGAAAGATGTCCAGGGCTATGAATTTAGGACAGGCTAATGAGAGAACCTGCTCTATGAATAAGAGTGAGCCCCACCTGATGAAGTGTCTTGGCTCCAGTGACAAAGAGTTAAGGTAACAATTTAGGCAGGTGTGAGTTCCACATGGCAAAGAGACCAGGTAGATTACGCTCCCTCTTTTTTATCTAACAAATCCCAAGCTTCCAAGTAAATTAATTAAATGCCCAACAATAATGGGTATGCAAATAACCCTCCGCATCCCTGCTGGCTTTCTATCTAGTGAGTTGTACAGAATGTCACGTGTACAACTATCTGCCTGCTGGACAGAAGTCATGGGTGAGTGTTTGGTGCAGTGAACTCCTTTCCCTCAGGGAACAATTTTATTCCCTTCAGACCAATGTAGCTGACCTGGAGAAGCTGAGAGAGCCAGAGAGGTTTGTGGAAGAGGCATTTGGGGGTAGCTGTGTCTCACTCCCAGAGTGATTGCTATTCTGCTATCACTATGATGGACTAGCTTTGAGGAAGAGGGAAGTGATCCTTTAGGAGGGCCCAATTTCTTGCAGCAGGGGAGAGAGAATCTTGCACAGAGGATATGGTGAGTTGTCTGCCTGGTGGGAAGGTTACAGATGTCATGCTTTATCTGAGAAGCAGTCAATGATCACAGTGCATGGTTCCAGTGGGGGATGTAATTGTGTGGTCCTGGCAACAAAACTTAGGTTGCTAGATTGGAGGTTAAAACTAGGATCTTCAAGGTAGCTCTTCTGAAATGCTCTGTTCTATGTGCAGGGCCAGCTAGACTAAGCACGGCTGAGTAGTCTCAATGTGTAGATTAGACAGAAGTGTTGGGAGAAGGTGATTCAATTTGTTAGGCTGTGGGGAACCTTTTGGGAAAAGCTGGACCTGTACAAAAGGAATGGGCTTCACTTGAACTAGAATGGAATCAGATTTGTTGCCACCTGAAATGAACAAGGTGGCAAAACAGATTTTAAACTGATCGCTGGAGTAAAAGTCAAAAGGACCCAAGGAGCATCTGGTTCATGATAAATAATTTCTAGAGGATGAAAATGCTGGTCCAAAAGGGGAGGGGTAGATATAGGCATTGGAAGCGCTGAAGCACATGATAGAAGTTCAAAGAGTCCAAACCACCACAAGTAAGTGCCAAAGTCATTTGGACAGCCTGTGTATAAATGTTTATATTCTAATGCTAGAATTCTCTGAGGCAATCTGGAGTGCTTGATTTCAAAGCAGAGTAGATGTATAGTGGACGTAAACCTGGTGGAATGCAGGGAAAGAGCACCAGAGGGTCACTTATCTCTGGATACAAACTCTATAGCCCAGGTAACCAACACAGCATCCTCAAAATGTTGTTGGACTCTAGATCCCATTTTGAGGATTTTAGGAAAAGTAAAGCTCCTGAGACATTCATTCTCATAAGTGTGCTGCTGTTGACTTTGAATTAATTACCTTTTTTAGGTTGCCAGCATATTTTGTTGTTCCCATGTCTGTCTCTGAAGAGAACATTTTGCAGTATCAAGGAAGAGGAATTCCAGTGAGTATATTTGCAGACAAGACTTGATAGACTCCTATTGGCACGTACTGAATTTTACATAGGGTGTGTTTAAGACTTGTTCTGGCACAGCTGAAGAATCTGAGTAACATATCAAAAGGGTGTAGTTTAAGAATAGAGGCTGAGCAAGATATGAGACAAGTTAAACAGAACTGAATATTGGGTATGTCTTCCTAATTTGTGTAAAATTAGTTTCTGGGTATCACTATAAGCATAAAGGTTGGTATCGCAAAATTTGAAAAGTGAGAGATCTGTACATTCAGTGAATCAAATCAGACAATCTTCCATGATTTGGAGAACTGAAAATGAGCCTCAGGCTTGCACACTCCCACTTGAATTATGTAAACCTGTAACTTTCTTAAAACCAGAACTGGAAACTGTTTCAGCCTTGAATTTGAAGTTCTGGATTGGAGGCAAACTGGCTTGTAGAAATGAGGAAGTGAGTGGGGAGGGAACATGTGAGGTAGAGGCTATCATACTATCAGCCAAACCACAGTTTGGAGGATCACCTGAACTGGCTCATTATGTTTAGAAACTATTGCAATTTGGTATCAGCTGTTCCAAAGAAAACTGAACTTAATGTCTAAATGCTGCAGTGATTTAATACTCACTCTGTTTTGCTGTGTGATGCATTTATTACCTAAGATAATATTGACTGATTCTGACTATAAATGTGTGTTGCAGATTTGGTGTTGGTCTTGCCACAGTGGTGCTGCTCTTCTCAAGATGTCTAATTTACCCAAAGAACAAGATGACAACACTTTACAAATGCAGAAAATCTTCTTAGAGGGGTCAGTAGTAGCTTTTCTATCAGTTAAAGTATTGGCGACGACCTTCTCACCAGGCTTTATTTCACTTCTGCTTTATATACATGGTTATTTTGAAAAGATTTGACTGGGATTCTGTTCATTGTACTGTTATCTTAAGGGTGCTGTAAACTTCACTTTCATTCCTAAAGACGAGTGACTTAGGCCAAATAAGCTACTGTCTGCCATACGTGGCTGTTGGTATTGTTTCTTTATATTTTTTAGTATGCATACTGGACAAAAAAAACCAATAGCCCAGGTGCCAATCAAATGCACAGTGGTGAGATTCCCTGGAGTATCTGATCGTTGACAGCTATAGGGCTTGCCTTGAAGAGGACATCTAAAAACATAAACTGTATCACTTTGCCTTTAGAATTTGTTTTGTAAGCTGCCTTGAACTTTGGAGGAAGAAGACTATAAACATATAAATCAGTGGTACAATTTGTTAAATGGAGTGAATTCATTATTTCATTCTAGCTATAGGCCATTATAAACAACAGAAGTACAGTTTTTACAATATAACTGGGATATTCAACAAAGGCACCATGAACCCAAGTATATCTAGCTTAGTTCTTCCTATATAGATCAGGAATAGGCAATCTGGGGCCCTCCAGAAGCTGTTGGAGTAGAACACCCATCAGCCCCAGCCAACATGGCTGTCATGGTCAGTCAGGGATGATGGAAGTTGTAATACAACTTCACTTTTTATTCCTTACCTAAAAGGGGAAAGCCTTGTTTTTCTCTGCAATAATTGCATAGAAGGGTATTCTAATTAAGCTTCTATTGTCTTTCATTTCATATCAGCTCTTATACTTGGTACTCCGGGAAACTGTTTATTCAGTATAAGGCAAGCTTTTCCTATATATAAAAAGTTGTAGTAACAGGTAGCTTAGAAAACATGACTTATATGAATGGATTAGCACTTAACAGAAATGGACTTTGGCAGTATAAAGGCTAAAAACCTGTTCAGATGTTCATATCTTCAGGATGCCACAGCAGCTGTTGAAATATGCATTGAGAGGCAGTAAACTGAGTTCATAGGGCAAATACGTTGCCCCATGACTGAGCCCCCATGACTACCCCCCCCCAAAAAAACAATGTCTAGTACAGGGGTGAGCAGACATCAGGCTTGCAGGGTGTACTTTGCTTTTTTACAAGAATCCTGTGGTTCGTCAACTAGAGCCAGGTATGAAAGAATGGCTCAGCTGGATAGACCTATGCTAAGAATTAAGGAACTGAATTTCTCTGAGCCTACGTATCTGATCTGTACCAGAGCCAAGCTAACAAATCATTTCACTCAAAAACTTCCACCTGGTTTTGCCCCAAGTGTTCTTTTCAGAGGGGGAAAAGCTTTTTAGTTGCTCTTTTTGGATAATTGGGAGTTAGAAACATTCTTCCAAACCTACTAAAAATCACAGATCTTGGGTAGCCAATCTGGTGTCCTCCATATGGTGTTGGTCTGCAATTTACATAATCCCTGGTCATTGACAGCATTGTCTGGGGCTGATGGGAGTTGTGGTGCCCCTCCAGATATTGGACTACATTGGTTAGCCCTGCCCTATATCTACCATTGGTTCCTGATCTTCCTTTGGCCCACCACTGATCTAATACAGTGCCTGAAACTGGTTCTTGCTATAAGAGATGAAGGCATATTCATGAAGTTGAGGTGGCTTCTATCCAGAATCTACCTGACAACCATCCTTTAAGACATGGAGATTACAAGTCTGTACATTGGCTTAGTTCTCATGTAACAAACTAGTTAGTTTAAATTGTTGTTTACAGAAACAAATGATGATCAAGGCATGGTTTCTGATTCTGGTTATAAGCCAATCTGTGATTTTAAAAAAAATGGAAGCAGGTACTGCCATTCTCCTCTTGGTATATGTTAGAGGGACAGCAAGGAAGAGGGTGCACAAGGCTTGAGCAGGATTGTTTGCGTACCATTTTGGTATAGCACCAAAACCAAATCAGGCCTATGTATTGATATGTAAAAAGTTGGATTGCAAGCTTGCTTCATTAATAGTCACTATTAAGCCTTTCAAATAAGACGTTCTGATGTGTTCTACAGAATGTATAAGACAATTGATAAGCCTCCTTATGAAGCCATGAAAGTTGATGACCTTTCAAGCAGTTTCCCATCTCTGCAAGAGATCCAAGTTGCATACAGCAGATTTAAACAGCTGTTCCTAATAGGTAAGTGAAAACTATATCGAGCGTACCATAGAAGAATATTTTAGACTTCCTAAAGCAAGGCAGTAATGTATTTTGTTTAAATAATCACCACACTGGCTATAAATTTTGTATTTGACATTTGTAACTGAACTGGTATTCTGCTTTTTGATGTGTAAAGGAACTGCTTCAGGAAAGTTAGCTATTCACAAATGCATGATCTAGTGTAGTATATCTAAAACCAGGGTTCACCAGTTCTTAAGCACGAAGAGCCATATCAAAATACCACTTTACATAAGACAGCTGCATCGAACTTCAGTGCTCTTAGACCTATATTCTGCTTAATACTACTGATTGCTGATTTTTTATTCTGTTCTCTCCTTGTTCAGTCCTATCTCTTAGTGTTTTAAGGATTTCTACTACTTTCCTCTTGCTGTTGGTGTTCCACATTTGGTTTTAATCCTGTACTTTTTCTTTGTTCTCTTGCATCTTTCTTTTGAGCTGTGCTATCATTTCTGTTGATGTCCTACATTGTATTTTGACCAGCATATGCAACATAACAGTGAATATATATCTCAAGCATCACTGTGTCTGAAATCTTCTGCTTTATTGATGTATAGTGCCAGTTGCCACCAGAAGTAACTAAAATCATTTCTTTTTTAAAAAACAGATAACAGTGCAGACTTCTGGGATACTGATGTAAAATGGTTTTCATTATTGGAGAGTACAAATTGGCTAGAAATCATAAGGTTAGTTATACCCTACTTCATAATCTGCATCTGTAGGTATACCTAGAATAGTTTATACTATAATAAACCAGCCAGTCTGTAATACTTCATAGGACTTTTAAAATATGCATCTCCACATTTTTAATGCCAAACTTAATCTTAATTAGCTCTGAGATGTAAGCATCAGTATAGGATCCTTAAATAATATCATCACTGTCTTTACATCATAATTAAGCCCTTCCATTTAAGGTAATTGTATTCCATGTTCTTCTAGGAGATGTCTGAGAAAAGCAGTAGAGATTATTGAGCTGCTAGAAGCACAGAATACCAATGTTCTCCTTATAGGTAAGTCAGTGACTACATCCTCCTCTCCTGTCTGCCTCAGCTTTTTCTGAGTAGCTGAAATATATTGTAGTTCTCAAATACAAGAAGAAAAGCGTTGAGTTTCATGAACTGCATTCTATTTTTAGAGTTACCCTGAAATTATTTAAAGTTGCAGAGATGTGTGACAGCTGCACTGCTGTTGCAGTCTCTTTTGTAGGTGACATTTGACATAGCTTCAGCCCGAGAGGATTGTTCAAAGAGGAATAGTTGAATAATTGAAGAGTTACAGCTGAGTCAAATACTTCCTATGTTAAATGTATATTCAGAAGATCATAAGTTTTTCAGCCTTACCCCATGGAATACTTGGAGCACAGTCCAGCCAAAGAACAGAACTGAGCCATTGATTTCAATGGTACATTCTTCCTTGCTGAAATAAATAAAACAAAGCTTAGCTTTGGGTGGTACCCTTATTTGTTTGCAGTACTTCTCAGGAAGGTGCACTGTACTTAGGCATTAATTTGCCAAGAGCAGTTTAAGATCTCATGGTGACTTCCTCTCCCTGCCCCCAAGAAAGAGACCAGGTCAAATGGTCTGTGAGTTGAAGCCAAAGTATGCTCACTTGCCAGATAGTTCTGTTGGTTCACAACAAATTGTTTAGGTACTTGCAGAGCTATCCTGTGGGTATTGCAGTTCAAGTTTACTTGAAGTATACAGCATCTGCTGTTGAATAGGCATGCAAGATGCTCGATTTAATTTCCATACTATAGGTGGAAAACTGTTCTCGTAGATCATTGCTGGAGAAACGGGTTTCTTAAGCTGAATTCACAGGAATGTGTGAAGTTGGCGCTGGAGAACCTGTGGCCCTCCAGATGTTGCTGGACAACAAAACCCATCAGCCCCAGCTAGCATGACCGGTGGTCAAGGATGATGGGAGTTGTGGCCCTCTAGATGTTTCCAGATTATATGTTCCCATCCCTGCAATAAATTATTGATATGAGAGAGTACATGTCACATTTGGGATGATGTGCTCGGTATCAAGTTTTACAACTCAGAGCATAACAAGCTTGCTTATATGTCTGGCACTCTTTCCTAGCAGTGGGTTCAGTCACATGACTGTTGGATTATTACGAAGCTCCTAAGTTTTCTATACACTGTACAAAGGTTAAGAAAACAGTCTCTGACTGCAGGCTTATAATGTAGTATAACTGATACAAAAGGAATAGGGTAGGAGCAGGACAAACTAATGCAGGCAGTAATTCTTATTTGCATAAAATGTTTTCTACTGAAGAAGATGGTGGTGAAGGAGGGCCAGGTAGCAGTTATGCTACATCTCCAGGCCATGGAGATTTAATGGGCCATGTTTTTCTTCCCCTTTGCTGCAGCAGGGTGAAAGGGCTGACGATAGTTAGTATTGGTGAACACAGAATAAGAACTCAAACCACAATCCCTAACTCTTGTCAGTGTTAACTGTGGATAATGTCTCTTGCAGAATGTCTCAAGTGCAGTATAGGCAGAAGAGAAGAATTCACTATGGGGAGGGAATTCACAAACTCAGTAGGGTAATATAAACATTGGTAAGAGATTAGGAGGAGTCTGTGAGTGGTTGCTTTCAATGATAGCTTTGTATTGGGTAAGGGGAAGGCACTTAATTTTATGTGATCTCTCTGTCTGCTGTGGCCTATTGCATCATATCCCATACTGTTCAAGGATCCCCAGCTCATGGGAGCGTTTGTTAAGGGGCACAGAGGGTGCATTAGGTAGGATTGATGAAAAAACTTCCACTAGCATGAATCTATTGTTAGATATAGCAATCGATGGTCTTCTCTCAGTCTCTTACTAGGGTCTTCCTGGAATGGTTCTCATAATTTAGTAAGCAACTAAGGTTTCAAAGAGCAATTTCTGATTCATTAAATACCTTCACAGTGCAATCCTATAAACACTTACCTGGGAGTTACTGAGACTTTTTGACTAGACATGCATAGGATTGAGTTGTAAGTCACTGTTTCTCAGCGTTGCTTATATTAAGATTATTTTATTTATTCACAGAGTGTTATACTCTTACAAAATATCAGGAGATGTACAGCAATGTAAAAACATTTAAAAACAATAAAAACCAATTCCTAAAATGACTGGCTATGGACAACATCTTTGTTTTTGCGTGCCTTCAGATCAGTCACGACTTATGGCAACCCTATGAATCAGCGACCTCCAATAGCATCTGTTACAAACCACTCTGTTCAGATCTTGTAAGTTCAGGTCTGTGGCTTCCTTTAAGGAATCAATCCATTCCTTGTTTGGCCTTCCTCTTTTTTCAGTTCCTTCTGTTTTTCCCCAGCATTACTGTCTTTTCTAGTGAATCATGTCTTCTCATTATGATGTGTCCAAAGTATGTTAACCTCAGTTTCATCATTTTAGCTTCTAGTGATAGTTCTGGTTTAAGGCCCCAGCTGACAAAGCGTCAAGGCCCCAGCTGACAAAGCGTCAAGGCGAGTTCAGCAGCACGGCGAGGAGGCCAGGGCCCCCCACTCTGCCCTTCTGTTCCCTGACCTCAACTAAACCACAGTCTCCAACCTATTGACGTAATAAACCTCAAACAAAACTATGCAGGTAAGAAGCCAGCAGGCGTGTGGGGGCTTTCCAGTGTTTTGCACAGCCTGCAGCATGTACGACTATCTGCCTGTTGGACAGCAGTCGTGGGTGTGCTCTTGGTGCAATGAGCTCCTGGCTCTCCGGGAACGACTTCATTTCCTTGAAGCCAAGGTGGCAGACCTGGAAAAGCTGAGAGAGGCAGAGAGGTGTGTGGAGGAGGCCTTCAGGGACGTTATAGCTGTGTCCCACTCCAGCGATGATAGCTCTCCTGCTATCATGGAGAACGATGGTCTCGGGGAAGGAGAGCATCCAGCTGAGGAAGAGGGAAACGATCCCTTAGAAGGGACCCATTCCTTGGGGGATGAGCAGCTATCCTCTCATGCCGAGGATATATCTCCAGGGGGTGGAGGGATCCTTGTAGTGGGTGATTTGATCATTAGGAACATAGACAGTGGGGTGTGTGATGGGCGTGTAGACCGCAAAGTGTTTTGCCTGCCTGGTGCGAAGGTTGCGGATATCGCCCGTCGTTTAGATAGTTTGGTAGACAGTGCTGGGGAGGAGTCAGTGGTCGTGGTGCACGTTGGCACCAACGACATGGGGAAATGCAGCCGTGAGGTCCTGGAAGCAAAATTTAGGTTGCTAGGTAGGATGCTGAAAGCCAGGACCTCCAAGGTGGCTTTCTCTGAAATGCTACCGGTTCCACGCGCAGGACCAGCCAGACAGGCCCAGCTTTGCAGTCTCAATGCGTGGATGAGACGATGGTGTCGGGTGGAAGGGTTTAGATTTGTTAGGCACTGGGGAACATTTTGGGACAAGCCGGGCCTGTACAAAAGGGACGGGCTCCACTTGAACCAGAATGGAACCAGACTGCTGGCACTTAAAATTAAAAAGGTAGCAGAGCAGCTTTTAAACTGACTGAGGGGGGAAACCCGACAGGAGCTGAGAAAGGTCCGGTTCGGAATAAACCTCCCCCCTGGGATAAAAACCAAAGAAATGATGAAATTTTAAAAGGGGTAGGCCTAGAAGTAGGCATTGTGAGAGCAGGGGCACAGGATATAAATTCAGAAGAGCAAAATTACCACAGGCCAAACCACAAGTGCCAAAGACACTTGAAGAGAGACACTGCTTACAAGTGCCTGTACGCTAATGCTAGGAGCCTCCGAACCAAGATGGGAGAACTGGAGTGCTTGGTCTTAGAGGAGAGCATTGATATAGTGAGCATAACGGAGACCTGGTGGAATGGAGAAAACCAGTGGGATACGGTTATCCCTGGATATAAACTATATCGGAAGGACAGGGAAGGACGTATTGGTGGCGGAGTCGCTCTATACGTGAAAGAAGGCATTGAATCCAGCAAGCTCGAAACCCCAAAAGAGGCAGACTCCTCCACAGAATCGTTGTGGGTGGTGATACCGTGCCCCAGGAGGGACTTAATACTGGGAACGATCTATCGTCCTCCTGATCAAAATGCTCAGGGAGACCTTGAGATGAGATATGAAATTGAGGAAGCATCCAAACTAGGAAATGTGGTAGTAATGGGTGACTTCAACTACCCGGACATAGACTGGCCGCATATGTGTTCCAGTCATGACAAAGAAGCAAAGTTTCTAGATATTCTAAATGACTATTCCCTAGACCAGTTGGTCATGGAACCGACCAGAGGGACGGCAACCCTGGACTTAATCCTCAGTGGGGACCGGGACCTGGTGCGAGATGTAAGTGTTGTTGAACCGATTGGGAGCAGTGACCACAGTGCTATTAAATTAAACATACATGTAACTGGCCAATTGCCAAGAAAATCCAACACGGTCACATTTGACTTCAAAAGAGGAAACTTCACAAAAATGAGGGGACTGGTAAAAAGAAAGCTGAAAAACAAAGTCCAGAGGGTCACATCACTCGAAAATGCTTGGAAGTTGTTTAAAAACACTATATTAGAAGCTCAACTGGAGTGCATACCGCAGATCAGAAAAGGTACCGCCAGGGCCAAGAAGATGCCAGCATGGTTAACGAGCAAAGTCAAGGAAGCTCTTAGAGGCAAAAAGTCTTCCTTCAGAAAATGGAAGTCTTGTCCGAATGAAGAAAATAAAAAAGAACTCAAACTCTGGCAAAAGAAATGCAAGAAGACAATAAGGGATGCTAAAAAAGAATTTGAGGAGCACATTGCTAAGAACATAAAAACCAACAACAAAAAATTCTATAAATACATTCAAAGCAGGAGACCATCTAGGGAGGCGATTGGACCCTTGGATGATAAGGGTGTCAAAGGTGTACTAAAGAACGATAAGGAGATTGCAGAGAAGCTAAATGAATTCTTTGCATCTGTCTTCACAGTGGAAGATATAGGGCAGATCCCTGAACCTGAACTAACATTTGCAGGATTAGACAAATTCATGGAGGACAGGGCTATCAATGGCTACTAGCCGTGACGGCTGTGCTGTGCCACCCTAGTCAGAGGCAGCATGCTTCTGAAAACCAGTTGCCGGATGCCTCAGGAGGGGAGAGTGTTCTTGCACTCGGGTCCTGCTTGCGGGCTTCCCCCAGGCACCTGGTTGGCCACTGTGAGAACAGGATGCTGGACTAGATGGGCCACTGGCCTGATCCAGCAGGCTCTTCTTATGTTCTTAATTTGTTCTAACACCCAAGTATTTGGCTTTTTGAAGTCCATGGTATGTGCAAAGCTCTCCTCCAACACCACACTTCAAATGAGTTTATTTCTCTCTTTTCCGCTTTTTTCACTGTCCAACTTTCCCATGCATACATAGAGATTGGGAATACCATGGTCTGAATGATCCTGGCTTTAGTGTTCAGTGATACATCTTTGCATTTGAGGACCTTTTCTAGTTCTCTCATAGTTGACCTTCCCAGTCGTAGCCGCCTTCTGATTTCTTGACTATTGTCTCCATTTTGGTTAATGACTGCCGAGGTATTGATAACCCTTGACAAGTTCAATATCCTGATTGTCAACTTTAAAGTTACATAAATGTTCTGTTATTACTTTAGTCTTCTTGATGTTCAGCTGTAGTCCTGCTTTTGTGCTTTCCTCTTTAACTTTCATCAGCATTCGTTTCAAATCATTACACAGCCCAACAAAAAAAAATTTTTTTTAGTTGCCAAGGATGTTTGAATGACTTTAGGGTATTTTGGGGGTGCTAAATCCAAAAATGACATTAGTTTTGCCGAATTGGCTCTAGTTTTTGAGATAATGGATACTCCTCAAATGACGATTGTATCCCAATACGACCTGTAGCTGCTGACATATGCAGCAGGGTTTGGTCTGTCTTTTTACTCTTGAACATTGTTTTGCTAGTTTATCCATTGCATATAATATCATATTGATACTTTTTTTTTTTGAAGAGGAATATGAGTTCGTCACGAAGAGGCTGCTTAAACAATCTTAATGCTTTCTGCTACACTCTGCAAAAAAAAGAAAAAACATCACTGACTTTGTAAAACAAGCATATCTTGCTTATTTTGGAGTGGGCTCCCCATAAGGTTTGCAAAACCTGTGTAGAGTGCCTACAACAGTGGAAAAATGGAGAAAGGAAACGTTTAAACTTTGGTGTGCCTATGGTGTGGAGAGAGCCACAAAACCATCACGATGATTGTTATTTTTGTGTTGTGAATATGAAGGGCTTCAATCGCTACAAGAAACATAAGTGGGAGTATCCTGATTTGGACTCAGCAAGGCAACCTGTGCCACACAGCGAAGACGTTCCCATACCAGTGTTTACCTTACTTGCCTGACCTTCCATTGTCAGATGTTGAAGAAATGCTGGACGTGGAGTGTAGCACAGGTGGTAGCCCTGGAAGTGGATATGAAGAAAGCTTTTCAACACCTGAGCAGTTCTCCCAAAAGGAACTCAATGTTCTGATACGAGACCTCAGTCTGCCAAAGCAAGCATCTGAACTTTTAGCATCCAGGCTAATGGAAAAGAACTGTCTACAGCTGGAAGCTAACATAACAGCTTGTCGGACAAGAGAGGAGGGACTTCTTCCATACTTCAGCCAAGATGAAGAACTTGTATACTGCAATAACATTCCTGGACTTCTTCTCCAAATGGGACTACTGGAATATCGACCAGAAGATTGGCGGCTTTTTATAGACAGCTCCACGAGAAGCTTGAAATATGTTTTATTGCAAAATGGTAACCGCTATGCATCTCTTCCAATTGCTCACTCAACAAAACTTAAAGAAGAATATGAAAATATCAAAATGGTCTTGCAGAAGCTCTGCTATGATGAGCACCAGTGGTCTATTTGTGTTGATCTGAAGATGGTGAACTTCTTGCTTGGGCAGCAAAGTGGATACACGAAGTACCCTTGTTCCATCTGCTTGTGGGATAGTAGGGCAAAGCGAGATCATTGGAAAAAAGTGACATGACCTTCAAGGGAACACATTACTGTAGGTGCAGCGAACACCAGATGGTGGATGTTCACCCTGTTCTGGATGGGGTTACACTCCCCTTGAAAGAACAGGTTCGTAGCTTGGGAGTTCTTTTCGACCCTTCCTTGTCTCTTGAGGCTCAGGTAGCCTCAGTGGCACGGAATGCTTTCTACCATCTCCGATTGGTAGCCCAGCTACGTCCCTATCTGGACAGTGATGACCTCGCCTCAGTCGTTCATGCTCTGGTAACTTCTAGATTGGACTACTGCAATGCGCTCTACGTTGGGCTGCCCTTGAAGATAGTTCGGAAACTACAGTTAGTCCAGAATGCAGCGGCCAGATTGTTGACGCGGACCAGAAGGTCCGCTCATATAACACCTGTTTTGGCCCGTCTGCACTGGCTTCCTGTTTGTTTCCGGGCTAAATTCAAAGTGCTGGTTTTGACCTATAAAGCCTTACACGGCATGGGACCGCAATACCTGGTGGAGCGCCTCTCCCAATATGAACCTACCCGGACACTGCGCTCAACATCTAAGGCCCTCCTCCGAGTACCATCCCATCAAGAAGCTCGGAGGATGGTGACTAGAAATAGAGCCTTTTCGGTTGTGGCTCCCGAACTGTGGAATGGTCTCCCCGATGAGGTGCGCCTGGCGCCGACGCTGCTATCTTTTCGGCACCAGGTGAAAACCTTTTTATACTCCCAGGCATTTTAAAGTGTATTTTTACAGTATTTTATTACTATGTTCTATTCTGGATGTTGTTTGGTTCTCGTATTGTTTGTGTGTTTTTGTTTTTTTGAGTTATATTTATTGTATTTATATATTGTGCCTGCTTTTACCTTTTATGTACACTGCCCAGAGAGCCTTTGGGCTTAGGGCGGTATATAAATTAAATTAATTAAATAAATAAACAAATCATTAACAAGCCATTGGTTGTCACAGAAAAAATCATTCTCCCACCACTCCATATCAAGCTTGGATTGATGAAGCAATTTGTTAAGGCCTTGGACAAAGATGGTGATTGCTTCAAATACATTTGTAGATCGTTCCTTGGACTGACTATGGAAAAACTAAAAGCAGGAATCTTTGATGGTCCTAAAATTCGTAAACTCATCAATGATTTGAATTTCACTAAATTTATGAATGATGTTGAAGCTTCTGCCTGGTGTAGCTATGTCTCAGTTGTCAAGAATTTCTTGGGTAACCACAAAGCAGACAATTATGAAGAATTGGTGCAAAACATGCTCACTAACTTTAAACGTTTGGGTACTAATATGAGCATAAAGGTACACTATCTCCATAGCCACTTAGACAGATTTCCGGATAATCTTGGTGATTTTAGTGAGGAACAAGGGGAGAGGTTCCATCAGGATATAAAGGTGATGGAGGAAAGGTATCAAGGCAGATGGGACAGACACATGATGGCAGACTACTGCTGGAGCCTCCAACGTGATTGTCCTGATGCCCCACATAAAAGAAAATCGTACACACAGCGTTTTTCTATGCATTGATTGTGATTATCTGAATCAGCTTACTTTGTTTTAATGTTATTGTACTGAATACAACACCATTAGGTATTTCATGTGTTTACTTCTGTATGATTTGAGACAGTTTCCATGTCATTCGTGGGTAGGCTATGCCTGACCATTAAATTTTTTGAATTTGTTATGTTTTTCAATGGGGGCATCCATTCTCTCAAAAATTAGAGGCAATCTAGCAAAACCGATGCCATATTCGGAATCAGCAACACAATGTTATGCTAAAATCGATCAAACATCATTGGCAATAAAATTAGTGTTGACCCAAGAGTATGGTATCATCTGCATATCTTAAATTATTGATATTTCTCCCTCCAATTTTCACACCTCCTTCATCTTGGTCCAGTCCTGCTTTCCACATGATCTCTGTATAGATTAAACAAATAAGGTGATAAAATACACCCCTGTCTCACAATCTTTCCGATTGGGAACCAATCAGTTTCTCCATATTATGCCCTTACAGTATCCTCTTGTCCAAAGTATAGATTACGCATCAGGACAATCAGATGCTGTGGCACCCCCATTTCTTTTAAAGCATTCCATAGTTTTTCATGATCTACACAATCAAAGGCTTTGCTGTAATCTATAAAGCACAGGGTGGTTTCCTTCTGAAATTTCTTGGTTCATTCCATCCAACATATGTGTGTGTTATGATCTCTGGTGCCTCTTCCCTTTCTAAATCCAGCTTGAACATCTGGCACTTCTCACTCCATATATGGTAAGAGCCTTTATTGTAAATCTTAAGCATTACTTTATTTGCATGGGATATTAAGGCAATACTTCGATAGTTACTGGATTCCCTGGGATCCCCTTTCTTTGCAGTTGGGATGTATATTGAACTCTTCTAGTCTGTGGACCATGGTTTAGTTTTCCATATTTCTTGACAAATCTTTGTCAAAATGTGGACAGATTCAGTCTCAGTAGCTTGTAGCAACTCTATTGGTATGCCATCTATTCCTGGTGATTTGTTTCTTCCAAGTATTTTAAGAGCAGCTTTTACCTCACATTCTGAAATTTCTGGTTCTTCATCATATGGTTCCTCCATGAATGAATCTGTCATCCTTGCATCTTTTTTATAAAGTTCTTCAGTGTATTGCTTCCATCTTCCTTTTATTTCATCTCGGTCAGTTGGTGTGTTCCCTTGTTGATTATTCAACATCCCTGCTCTTGGGTTAATCAGATTATTGCACAAACGAGATGGAACATATTTATGACTGAACACATGCCAAATTGAGACAGGCCAGAAATGAATGGATTCACCCATCCCTTCACTCGGCAAGCTCAAAATTGGCACAGCAGACTTGCTGGCTTTGGTGTTTTTAAATAGTTTGCCCTTGGATAAAACATTAGGTAATCTTTCCTAGTTGCATCCTGAATCTTGTACTCAGCTATGTTCTCACTACATAGTGCATTTAGCACGTTGTGCTATGTTCAACCTTGTGCTGTGAAGTCTTATTGCCATTTTTGGTGCTGGTGTTTGCCTTGACTGCTGTGAAATAGTTTCTGCATGCAGGTTTGGTAATATAGTCCTTTAGTTTATATTACCATAATGATGGGGAAATATCTGAAACTTGTGCTGCTAGTGAATATCAAATTTTAGCCAGAAGAAAGGTAGCCAAAATACTAAGCTTCTGGGAAAGCAATGTTCTAGTCACTATACCATTCTATTCTATTAATCTTCTTCAGATTGTTGTAAAAGAACTCTTAATAGAAAGGTGCAGAGTTGGGGGTGTTCCGGCAACACTTTTCATCAAGAATCCTGAAGTGGCCAATCCTTTATTGCAGGCACCAAGTTTTGTCTTAAGAAAGGACTGTTAATACACAATTTGTATGGTCCATTCAAGTGTCTATAGAGGGAATTCTTGCTGAAATGCTTCAATTTCTTTTTAATCTCTCTTTAGAAGAGAATGCTTCTGACCTGTGTGGTGTAATTTCCTGTCTGGTTCAAGTTATGATGGATTCACACTGCAGAACAAAGCTGGGATTTCAGAGCCTTATTCAGAAAGAATGGGTCATGGGAGGACATGCTTTCTTGGATCGGTGTAACCATCTGTGGCAAACCGATAAAGAGGAGGTATAACTATCTAGTAACACAGTGAAATTCTGGAAGTGCTTGAACAAAACCATATCCTCTTGGAAAGTACTAAAGGGGAAAAGTTGGGACCCACAGTGGAAATACTGCATGAGCTGTTCAGCTTTAACTAAACAACAGTTGATCTGTTGCCTCAAGTTTTTAACATGCTTTTCTTGAATCCTGAGGATAAGGAACTTAAAAAAAAAATTAACCAGTACTCAGGATTCTATGTGCGCTACCACATTGGATAATGATTCTGCACGTGTGTGTTACTGCCAAAGACTCACTAATCATAGGAAGACACTGTTTTTATTAAGTTGACTAGTGAAATCGGCTAAGCCAAGTTGGGGGCAGAGCAGAAGCTCTTGCTTGTTCCTCAAGTTTCCATGGCTATGCTCTTGCCCCAGTAGATTGCTAATCCTACAGCAGTGTCAAGGGTCCAGGCCGGGTCCAGGTGCGTCACAGTAACACCAGCAATGAAACTGACACCACTGCAAGAAAGGGAGACAAGTCTTCCCAGTCCTTGGTTATGCTAGGCCTATGTATGTCTGCCCTCTAGAGGGTACAGACAATGTACCACACAAAGCAGCATATGATTGGTAGATGGGAGTTGCAAAAATCATTAATAAAAACTTAAACTGTGTTTATATTCCACTTTTCAATTCAGAGATTTTAGAGAGCAGATGAAAAACATCCAAAGACAAACATGATTTTAAAAACCAAGTAATATCTTAAAGGCCCCATCAAATAAAACATTGTCATCTGGCATTGATAATGATTTCAGTGCCAAGCAAGTCCCCTTGGCAAGAGTATCCCAGTGATTGAGCATAACAACTTAAAAGGTCCTATCTCCTGTCACCCACCTGCCTCTCTTTCAAAAGCAGAAAGATTCAGCAGGGCCTCATAATCTTAATATCCCCAAATCTGCTCAGGGGTTTTCCCCAATTCACCTGAGCAGATTTGGGGGCGGGGAGGAGGAGAGGGAAGGAAAGTTTGCTTGCAATTATGAAAGTTGTTCTGCGCATGCAGTGATTTCATGGGTTGCAACCTAGCATTCTGCACTAGCTTTAGCCTCCAGACCAACCCCAAGGGTAGCCTCACATAGAACTCACTGGAGTTACCCAACCTTGAGGTTATCAGCGCATGGTCAACTGTGGTCGAGCTATCCTGATCTAGGAACAGCTGTAGTGGTCTTACCAGGCAAAGTTGGTAAAAGACACTCCTAGCCACCAAGGATACCTGCAACTCCAGTGACGGAACTGGGTCCAGGTGTCCTTCAGGAAGAATGCAATCCCATCCAGGGCAATGAGCTTACCATCTTCGAAGACCCAGTAACCACTTGTCCAAAAAGCCTCTGTCTTGCCAGGATTTATTAGCCCACCCCTGTATTCAGACACTGGTCCAGGGCCTGCTCAGCCATTCCTGATTTGGATGTTACAAATAAAAAGCCTGCCTATATAAAAATGGTGTTAAGAGTCCATTTATAAATGGGTGTGACACAAACCTCCCTTGGGCCAAGCCACAATCCACAATTTTAAAAAGACCCCTTCTCATCCCCACCAACCATAATTCAAATGAGAAAGGGCCTCAAACTGAACACAGCTTTTGAGTAGGTTTAGTCTTGTTGAATTCAATGCATCAAATACTCCATGTTACCTATCACATAATTCCCTTTTTTTAGGCACCAGTTTTCTTGTTGTTCTTGGATTGTGTTTGGCAGTTGGTTCAGCAGTATCCACCAGCGTTCGAGTTTTCAGAGACTTATCTAACTGTCTTGTCAGATAGCCTGTACATACCCATATTTAGCACCTTCTTCTTCAATTCTCCACATCAGAGAGACACTACCACGGTAAGAATACTTAGGGTTGTGGGGCATTGCTAAAGGTTTCTCTGGTGCAGCTGAATTTTGTTTGGATCTATGAAGGCAGTACAATCAAGTGCCAATGATCAAGCCTCGATTTTTATAACTTACAAATAGAAATGGAGTAAACATGCAAATTTGCTAATGTACATAACCCATTCTGGTGATGGGATATGAAGTTGTGCAGTACACTGAACCATTGCCTATTCCTACTAGGCCCTTCTCTGGCTTCTCTGGCTTGTGATACCTTTCCAGACGTTGCCCACATACTTTAAAGCCTCTTTGAAGCCATGAAGTTAGAAAGTTGCTTTTCATAAAAATAAGAGGACCACAGTGCTGGAGTTGGATATGAGACCCTGTCAGCACAGTCTCGTGCTCTACAGACTTCAGTATGATAGGAGCAAACTACCTTATCTAGATTTCCACGCAATCTTGTGAGACCTCCCAGATTGTCTCCACTCTATCTCCAGTAATTTCATGAGCTGTAGGAATCCTGCGAGTGTGACTTTTCAAGGATGGATGTTAACAAGATGCCTTAAAAGTTGCTCCTGTGCTGCATGGGGCAGTTTCAAGTGTACTTTGCTTTAACTGAGCCCTTCTTTGGAGGAAAGTTACACTTTGGGGTATGTGTGTGCAATATTGTCCCTGAAGTCTTCAAAATTCAATGGCTGATGGATTTTTAAAATCTACTTTTCCCCCCTCACTGTATTTGAGACAACATATATGGGATTCCTAAATAATCTCCCACCCAGGCTCTAACCAGACCCAGACTGGCTTAGCTTCAGTTAAGTGGCTACTTCATTTCCTTTCACACCATATCTTGGTTCCAGTGGATATTCCTTATGGCTAGAATAGGTGAGGCTCTTGTATACAGATGTGGTTGCTACAATAAGGTTATACAGTGGTCTACTGAGAAATACGGGCATGGTGTAAAATTAGTTTGCATGTGTTCAAATCCTCCAAGTCTGTGCAATCCAGACAGATTACTGAGTAAACTGAAATCTCTGAAGTAAAGAGATCACTCTCTATAAAGAGCTTGTGTGAACTGTTGTATATTAGAATATATTTGTCCAGATTCTAATTCCAGCCTGTTCTTCTTTGACAGTATGGAGGAAGCCTTGATACACAAGGCAGCAAACTTCGTTTTCTTTCAGTTTGGGATTGGTCTGTGCAGTTTGAACCTGAGGCAGAAGCTTTGCTTAATAATCCACTTTATGCAGAGAAGCCAAAACTAGATAAAAGTCAGAGGAAAACTACAAGATTCAAGGTAAGTGTTCAACTTATTCTCAAAGCTCTAAATATTTTTTTCTGCCTTACGTAAATCATTGGTTGCTGATGACTTGTGCCACCCACATATTAGGCTGGAATAGGTGGATTTATGCAACTGAAGTTATCTCTGTGCCAAGATCAAAAGCAGGGTTTAAAACTTCCAGTATTTTTGTTTCATGGACATCTAAAGAACTAAATCAAACTTTGCCTGCTTCTAGGAATTGTGAGCAAGAGATCATATCAAACGTGACCCTACTTGCCACTTGTTAGCTCAATTCAGACACTATTCTTGATGTAGTGATGCTAATCAATCTTACCACATCACTTTCAGTGTCAAGTATTTCATTCAGTGTCAAGATTTGCTATCTTAATTGGTAGCTGTATATGGTTTAACTCACAGCAAAGTAAAATAGTATCAACATATTGTTACTGAATCAGATAATGTCCTTTTCTGATCTCTTGGATTAGCCTTGAATATAACCTATATCTCTAAACTTTTAAAATGCAAACAATTCATTAACCAAAGAGTATGCACCACCTTATTGTGTACGTGCCCTCAAATGATATTTTGCCAATATAATACATTCCAGTTTTGAGGCATAACAGGTGGCTTAATGAGTTGCCTGACTAGTATGCCTGTGAAATCTGAAACTATTTAGCTGAACAGATTTAGATTGTATTTTAATAGATAGTAAAAACTTTAAAAGATGTATTCCTGTAATATGGGGATTAATGGCAGGACAACAAAAGTGGGTTTTTTAAGTGGGGTTTTTGAGCCCTTGTGTTTGCTAAGAGACATGTTTTGCCTGGAAGGATAAACACCCAGAGTCTATCATGCAGTGGTCTGAGGACCTCACTGCCTTGGCTACATTTGAACATACTTCTTATAGACATCAGTTTTTTGTAGATACCTATTGGGACATCTTGAGACTTATATTAAGATGGACTCACTGATGGTTACTATATCCTTAATGTGAGCTGATTATAATTTTTATTATGTATTTTTCATTTATCTTCCTTTTCTCTCTTTTCCCCCTCTTGTTAAATTTGCAAATAAAAATTTAATAAAAAAAGATGTAGCTAGTTATGTTTTGTTGGGAGGGGCAGCATCTTGGCTTACAAGTCTATTAATTTTGCTGCTGGTTGACTATTTTTAATACAATTGTACTCCTTTCTCAAAATAATATATCTCTGTTGAGAGTAAAGATGATTGATACAGTAATGCCTCAGTTAACAAAGTATATGCATACCTGGACGTTAGTTCTTTAACAGAAACTTTCCTACCAGAGGTAGGAATAATATGGAAAACATAATATGCGGCATTCCTATGCCACAAAAAAGAAGAGCAGCCTAACATATTTCAGCAAACTCTTTATTCAAAACTAACAATATGCATGTCTGAAATGAAACAACTAGGTCAGGAAAGCCTTGCCTGCAGACTACTTGATGTCTTCTTCCAAAATGCATCAAGGGATGCCTGCCTTGCCTTTTTTCTTTTATCATGTAGCATCCTGCTATAGCAATCTAAAGCTTTGAGCACAGTTCTCCTCACTGTACACTCAAGCAAGCAGGCAAGGGGCAGCCGTCACTCCCCCCCGTGATTTGGTCTCTCTCTGCGCCATCCTCCCCTACACCTGAGCAGACACATCTGCAGTAAAAAAGGTTTCCAGGGCACCTGAGGCACTGTTTACTGTAGAGGTGCCTGTGCCACCTGGCAAGGAGCACCATTCTAGCCATGTGTGAGACAGCTGCCTGTAGCAGCCACAATCCAGTAGTCAAGGAGCCACATTCTGACTATGTCAGAGTATGCACTCCTCTCCCCACACTCATTGCACCCAAAAAGACGTTGTTAAAAGGTGCTTCTTTCCTGGAGGATTTATTAACTGAGGTATTACTGTATAGCCAAGGGCTAAAGTTTTGGGGGATGAAGAATGCTTTGGGCTCTCTTCAGTGTGCTATGTTGAAACTAGTTAGTGTTCAGGTAAAATCCACTGATAGGATTTAGACTCATTACAGCTGTTTTAAAAAACCCAACCTAAATCTGTCTTAAACTAAACTCTTTCCCTCGTTCTCTTTTTAAAGCATCAGCGACAGCTTTCTTTGCCGCTGACACAAACAAAACCTTCCCCCAAAAGAGGGTTTTTTAAGGAAGAAACAGACCAGTTAATTAAAAATCTTCTTGGCAAAAGGATCAGCAGGCTGATAACTTCTTCTGATGAACTTCAGAATAACTCCAGAGAGTTCTATGAGAGTTGGCACTGTAAACCTATTGACCTCCATGGAATCCTGCTGCCACGCCTAGAAGGGCCAGAAATCAAAGTGTGGGCACAGAGGTATTTGCGATGGATCCCTGAAGCTCAGCTCCCTTGTGGTGGAACAGTTGCCACTGCAACAAAAATCTTAGATGTGATGGAGGATGTGCAGGGCTTGCAGAAGAAAATGGATGAAAAGCACAGCCAGATTCTCTCAGATAATGCAGAAGATGGAGAATCATCTCCCTTCCAGAGAAATCCTGCCCGCCTCTCTTCCTTATTTCCGTTTGCTTTGCTTCAAAGACATTCCCTCAAACCAGTTTTACCTACCAGCACTTGGAAAGACTTGGAAGGTGAGGAGGACTTGGCTAGGAGAGATGATGAGTATGTTTATTTAGGTGATGTTTGATGTGAAGCTTATTATCAAGAGCAGAAATGAAAGTACTGGCATACTTCTGTCTGAATCTCTGTGTGTAAGATTGTTTTCCTAGTGGTGGGCTTTACCTTCTGACTGGTGAAGCTTTTGCTATAGGAAAATTTCCTCACTTGAGCACCCCATTATATCTCTTAGATGAGTTTTGATCAACCATTTTAATCCATTCTTACCTTAAGCATGAGTAGGGGCTGTGTTGTATAGGGCCCAGTTGAAAAATAAAGTAAAACAATCAATGAAAGACTTAAGGTCCTGGGGCACTCTTAAAATTGTAAAAACCTGCTTGCTGGAACATAAAGGGATCACATTCTCAGAAATATCCACCAGACTTTAAAATGCCCCATGTTCAATGTAGGCTATCTAGGTGCATCTTAAAATGCATAGAAAGAGTTGTGCTGTCTGGTAGAACGCTCCCTTGGTGTTTCTAAGAACCAGATGCCTTTTTTTTTTTAAAAAAGTGGAACTTGCCAGGTTTGTGTCCATCCTTTTTAAACTCATGCTAGAGAATACTAGGTATTTCTCCCATGTATCCTACTTGTTTGGATCATCCATGATCTGCAGAATTATAGTTCATAGTTGTACCTGTCTTGGTGTTTAGTAACTTAAGGTCACAATCTCTTGTGCCAATCTCTTTGTTTCTATCTTGTGTATTATCCTGCTGCCTTTGTGGGAAGTCCTGAACATATAATACCAAGTACAGGATGGGGTAGAACTTAAATATGTCAATTAGCCAAACTATTTCTTCCAAATTGCATAGGGTGCTCATGCTGATCTTCCTCACTAATGCCAGTAACCTGCACTGAATCTCAAGTCCTTATTTTAGGAAGGGCAACTAAAGAAGTATATTCAGCTATGAAACTGGATTTGTCATCCAGTACTACTACTTTTATAAACATGGCATTGAAGCTGGCTATGAATGTAAAAAGTTTATGCATTGGGATTGGGTTGCTGGATGTTGTCTTAACAGTACCTCAGTTATCAAAGCCATATGGAAACTGCTTATTCTTGTTTGCCTATACTAAGCAGATAATTCAACTCTGCAATTAGAGGCTTTGAGAAGTCAAGAGGATAAAGTCTTAATGTACATAAATCCAGAAGTAGCCCACAAGATAAAATTGACTCTTACTAAGCCTAAGGGCTGGAGCTTAATTGATATGACCGGGTGTGATTATTGTACTACACCCTGTGATTCTAGATGCAATTTTTAAACATTGCCTTGGATTATATCCCAGTGCTGTATCTGCTTGTTCTTTAAATTGTATTGGGAGCTAAAATTAGCCTCTCAGTAAAAAGTGTTTCTAAAGGAATAGATAATGAGTTGGTGTAGATCAGGGTAGCTAACCTGTGGCTCTCTAAAAGTTATTGGATTCCAAATCTCACCAAGCTCAGCCAACATGGCCAATGGCCAGGGATTATGGGAGTTCTGGTCAACATCTGGATGGTCATAGATTAGCTACCCCAGCATAGAGGAATGCCAAGTGGAAACCTCCAGAGTCTGTTGCCTTACAAATTTTGCTACTATGATCTCCTTGAGCTTTCGATATTCTTGAAACACAGTAAGTCTATTTGTGTATGAGCCTTCTTGAAAGCTAGCATTGCACATTTTTTTTCTTCAGATGTCTTCAGCATTTATATAGTAGTTCCTCTGCGGTTAATACAGGCTGTACATTTTATAGCTACTTGAATTATGATTTTGAATTCACTTTGGGGGACAAAACACTAACGTTGGAAAGGTTTAATTTTTAAAAAAACGTTACTTCCTTTGACAGCTAAGTAGTTGTAATATATTGGTCATGGAAATGTATTTATATTTAAGCTGTCAGGTATTGTTTATATAGGAAACTCGTATGGATATGGAGGAATTTTTATAATAGCTAATGAAACTGCTCCACTCTAACAGGAATGGTTTTTATATGATCAGAATGTACCACTGTGGATGGAAACATTTAATTACCTATGCTGATTATTTCCTGGTATTCTGTTTTATACCTCCCAGTTTTACACTGAATACAAGCTTAGCTTTAACAGTACTTAAGGAAAAATCTTCCTGCTAACTTTCATAGACTATTTGGACAATTGTATTTGTTAATAAAGTTCACTTTTACTATTTTTATCTTGAAAAACTGGGTTTGTCTGTCAATCATAGTGATTGGCCTGTTTTCATATTTTTTTGTGGGGGGTACTAATGGAAGTAATAAGTTTATGACCACTTTCAATGTTCCTGATACCAACAGAAGAGCAGGTCCATGGTGATCATATGAAGCTGCCTTCTATATAGTCACACCTTTTAATGGATGTAACTGTACAATCTACAGCAGTGATGGGAAACCTGTAGCCTTCCAGATGTTGTTGGACTATAACTTACGCCATGCTGGCAGGGGCTGAAGGGAGCTGGGAGCCCAACAAGAGCTGGGGGACCAGAGCTTTCCCACTCTTGATCTACAGGCTTCAACAGTTAAGCTCTCCACGCTCAACATGGCAAGTGTATGCCGCTGCCACCTGACAAGCATGATTTATTTATTACATCTTTTTTATATCTCTAAACAGGACCACAGAGTAGCAAATGTACACAGTACTCTTAAACAATTTTAAAGCCCTCAAAATCAATTTCTCCACATGGCAGCAATAATCAGCAAAAATCTGCTTCAAATCCAAGACCCAAATGACGGCAAATAATCTGCTTTTAGCTTGCACCTGAATACAATGTGGGGGACAGCCAAAGATCTTCCCATAAGGGTGTTCCATAGGTGGGGTGCCACCACAAAGAATGCCTAGTCTTCTGTTCTACCAACCAACAGGATCACAAGCAAAAATAAGCCAAAAGCCTTCTAACTCAAAAGCTGCGGAAGCTGGTGGGGATCATCCCTCCTTGGCTCTACCATTGAAGGAAATTGGGGGGGGGAGAGGGTTGAAAGTGGGTTCCCTACCTCTTTATAGCAGGAGGGAAGGCTTGTGCAGCCCCTACTTAGCAATGGGGCTTCTAGCATCCTCCACTTCTGATAGAAAAAGGGGGGGGATTTCCTTACTCTTTGGGCAGAGGTGCTTACTTCCGGAAGCAAGGGGAAGAACCTAGTTACAGTGGTGGCTTTGGAAGGAAAGAAACGGACAACTATCTGGGGCTTCACACTATAAGGGCCCCCAAAATTCTGCCTGCCTCCTTTATACTCAGTCTGCCTTGTCTTTAACTCAGCAGCACTGCAGGCAGAGGGCTCTTTCCCTCTTAAGCCAGGGCTGTCCATATCAGCAGTACACTAGTTTGGATGGGAGCTGTCCTTCTACTTTTTTTCTGCACATGCCCAGTTCACTCAGAATTTTAGAGGAGGCAGCAGACATTTTCTTTTAGTAAGAGGGGAAAGGAGAAGAGTTCACAATTTTATAGGTATTGCTTCACAACAAAATCTCGGCAGAGTGGAGAAAATATTATCATTGAGCCTTTTCCACTGGTTCTGACAAGAAGCTAAAGAAGAGGGAGGTGGCACTGGAAGGTAACTAACTCAGTTGTTGAACAGTATTTCACATTTTACCTGTAACTGATGTGTTTGGTGAGAGGTCATTTTTGAAGTTGAAACTGATAAAAAATCGGCAGCGCTCTTCTGTACTGCAAGAACGCCAAGTATCATTAGCAGTGACTTCAGATGAATGTAGAATTGGGAGAAATTTGGACTACAGCTAATAAGCGGGGGTTAAATTCTGCTGGTTTGGCTGTATAGTCTTACTCTCTGCTGAGAACAGGATTGCACAGAAAATGCAGGATTAAATCCTGTCATCCTGCCCAACAGCTGAGATTACTTGTAGGCCATATTGGACCTCCTGGTTCCGCACCCCTGCAGTATACTGTTGTTTATCAGTGAAATGGTTATAGGCAGTTCACCAGCTGTGCCTCCTATCATGATATCACACAGTGTTTTCAAGGGGGTTGCTGCTTTTTCTGTTTACGTAAGAGTGTCACATATGGAGGTAACAGCTTGGTTTTTTCTTTGATTTCATGTATTTACAGTGTAGTGTTGATATAATGTATTATATTTTCCATTCCAGTACAGTAGGGCCCCGCTTCCTGTCGTTCCGCTAATGTGGCGGCTTTCATTCCCCGTTTTAAAGCCGATTTTGCCACTTTTGTGGCATTTGCGCCCCATTATAACTCAATGGGGTTCCACTTTACGGCGATTTCCACTTTACGGCAGGGGTCCGGAATGGAACCTGCCGTATAAGCGGGACCCGCTGTGACGTTCCCACCTTTGGCTCCCCCTGTCAGGTTCCCACCTGCTTGTGGCTACCGCCTTTCACTAGGCACCACCTCAGGACACCACCAGTCAGGATCGTTATTTTTATTTTTTCTCACTCCATTCTAGCACAGATCTCTCAAGATCCCACTGCTAGGCAGCACCACCAGCCACTCCCTGTAAACAATACTGCTAAAGACTTTGACTCAGTCTGTCTATAGCTTGTTACTTAGTGTCTGGGTGCCCTTGCTGTTCACAACCCCACTGTATCTTTGTCTATAAAGCATACAATCCTGGGTTGCTCTGGATACTTGACGTTGTTACAATATCTCTCTTCACAGCTGCCACCATATGATACAGTTTCCCTTCAGCCTTGGTAATTACCCTGCCCTCCCTTCTGGTCTGTGTATTCCCAGCCAAGAATCAGGCTGTTGGTAAACCAATAAAAGTATTTATTTGATAACACCAGGAAATAACAAGATTACTTTAGGAACGTTTAACAAGCGTATGGTTTCATATAGTGTCACTCTTTATGTTTCTGGTCATATATATATACTGTCTAAATATAAGCCAAATGTAATCCCTCCCTCCCTCAGAACTCTGTCAACCAACCCATCCAAATAACTCTCCACTAATGACTCTCAACAACCAACCCCCTCTCAACTGTCATCCTCCCTTTTATACCTTCAGCCATTCAAACACTCAGCCAATCATCACCCAGCATGCTCCAGCCTTCCAACCCATGCTCTCCCCCCTCATTCAATTCACTTACCATATATCCCTTAATAAACCCGCACTTACCATATTTACAGGTTTTAACACAGAAGGACATCACACCCGCCTGTAGTAATAAAAATTGACCAGTGAATGCTACAATATATTTATTTGTACTTTCATTGTAGCTTTATTTATTTATTTATTTATTTATTTATGTTATTTATTTTATTAAATTTCTATACTGCCCCATAGCCGAAGCTCTCTGGGCGGTGCACAACAGTCAACATCAAAAATACAATAGGTCACATATAAACAGATTTAAAACTTTTTAAAACTTTAAAAATATAAAAATTCCCAGAAGAATCAAGACAGTTTTCAACAGATACTAAAATGCTAAAATGCCTGGGAAAAGAGGAAAGTTTTAACCTGGCGCCGAAAAGATAGTAATGTTGGTGCCAGGCGTACCTCATCCGGGAGATTGTTCCATAATTCGGGGGCCACCACTGAGAAGGCCCTTTTTCTTGTTACCATCCTCCGAGCTTCCCTATGGGTAGGTACCCGGAGGAGGGTCTTCGATGTAGAGCGTAGTGTACGGGAAGGTTCATATCAGGGGAGGCATTCCACCAGGTATTGTGGTCCCGCACCGTATAAGGCTTTATAGGTCAAAACCAGCAGTTTGAACCTGGCCCGGAAACATATAGGCAGCCAATGCAAGCGAGCCAGGATCGGTGTTATATGATCAGAGTGCCTAGTCCCCGTTATCAATCTGCCCGCTGCATTTTGTACAAGCTGCAGTTTCCGGACCGTCTTCAAAGGGCCCCACGTAGACCGCATTGCAGTAATCTAACTTCGAGGTTACCAGAGCATGGACAACCGAAGCGAGGTTCTCTCTATCCAGATAAGGGCGTAGCTGGGCCACCAACCGAAGTTGGTAAAAAGCATTCCGTGCCACCGAGGCTACCTGAGCCTCAAGTGACAGGGATGGTTCTAAAAGAACTCCCAAGCTACGAACCTCCTTCAGGGGGAGTGCAACCCCATCCAGAACAGGTCGAACATCCACCATCCGGTCAGGAGAAGCACCCACTAACAGCACCTTAGTCTTGTCTGGATTGAGCCTCAGTTTATTAGCTCTCATCCAGTCCATTGTCGCAGTCAGGCATCGGTTCAGCATATCGACAGCCTCATCTGAGAAAGATGAAAAGGAGAAGTAGAGTTGCGTGTCATCAGCATATTGATGGCAACGCACCCCAAAACTCCTGATGATCGCACCCAGCGGCTTCATATAGATATTAAAAAGCATGGGGGACAGAACTGACCCCTGTGGAACCCCATACTGGAGAGCCCAGGGTGCCGAGCAATGTTCCCCAAGCACTACCTTCTGGAGACGGCCCGCCAAGTAGGAGCAGAACCACTGCCAAGCAGTACCGCCCACTCCCAAATCAGCGAGTCTCCCCAAAAGGATACCATGGTCGATGGTATCAAAAGCTGCTGAGAGATCAAGGAGAATCAACAGAGTCGCACTCCCCCTGTCTCTCTCCCGACAAAGGTCATCATACAGGGCGACCAAGGCTGTCTCTGTGCCAAAACCTGGCCTGAAACCCGACTGAAATGGATCCAGATAACCGGTTTCATCCAAGAGTGCCTGGAGCTGGCCAGCAACCACTCGTTCCAGGACGTTGCCCAGGAATGGGACATTTGCTACCGGCCTGTAATTATCAAGATTTTCTGGGTCCAGGGACGGTTTCTTCAGAAGTGGTCTTACTACCGCCTCCTTCAGGCAGCCAGGGACCACTCCCTCTCGCAATGAGGCATTAATCACTTCCCTGGCCCAGCCGGCTGTTCCAATCCTACTAGCTGTTATTAGCCACGAGGGGCAAGGATCCAGCACAGAAGTGGTTGCACGCACCACTCCAAGCACCTTGTCAACGTCCTCAAGCTGTACCAACTGAAACTCATCCAAGGAATCAGGACAAGGCCGTGCTCTGGATACCTCATTCGATTCAACTGCTACAACATTGGAGTCCAAGTCCCGGCGGATGCAAAAGATTTTTCCCTGGAAGTGCCTAGCAAATTTATTGCAGCGGGCCTCAGATGACTCGACCATGTCTCTAGGTCCAGAATGTAATAGCCGCCGGACAATTTTAAAAAGCTCCGCTGGATGGCAGATAGATGATTTAATAGTGGCAGCAAAATATTGTTTTTTTTGCTGCCCTCACTGCCCCTAAGTACAACTTAGTGTAGGCACTTACCAGTGCATGGTTGCATCCATCAGGAGTTCGCCTCCATCTGCACTCAAGCCGTCTCCTATATTGTTTCATCGCTCTCAGCTCCAAAGTATACCATGGAGCTGCATGAGCTCTACACAGGAGCGATCATGTCAACCGCCCGGGTCATTTCTGTATTCCACAGTTCAACCAGGGTTTTGACAGGAGCGCCAGTCCTATCAGCCGGAAAGCTCCCCAGAGCCTTTTGAAAATCACTAGGAACCATTAGCCTCTGGGGGCGGACCATCTTAATAGATCCCCCACCCTTGCAGAGGGGAAAAGCCGCTGTAAGTCTAAACCTCAACAAGCGGTGATCTGTCCATGACAAAGGGACTGATGTAAAACTCTCTACATTCAGATCACCATCCCCCTGTCCAGTTGTGAAAACCAAATCTAGAGTATGTCCTGCTACATGCGTTGGGCCAATAACATATTGTGACAGCCCCATGGTTGTCATGGAAACCATGAAGTCCTGAGCCGCCCCGGATAAGGCGGCCTCGGCATGAATGTTGACATCCCCCAGCATCAACAATCTGGGGGATCTCAGCAATACATCCGAGACCACCTCCGTCAGCTCAGTTAGGGAGTCCGTTGGGCAGCTGGGTGGGCGGTACACCAACAGAATCCCTAATCTGTCACATTGGTCCAACACAAGATGTAAACATTCCAGACCAGTAGTCACATGGACAGGGTGCTTGGAGAGGGAGATGGAACTCCTATAGACCACAGCAACCCCACCTCCCCGACCCTCAGATCTACCCTGATGCTGAACCAAGTACCCCGGTGGGCATATCTGGGAGAGACGAACTCCTCCCTGCTCACCCACCCAGGTCTCAGTTATACATGCCAGATTGGCTGCCTCATCCATAATCAAGTCATGGATGAGGGAGATTTTATTATGTACCGATCTGGCGTTTAGAAGCAGCATCCGGAGATCTGAGAGCTGGCTGATAGAACACCCAACAAACCTGCGGGTGTGGGGAAGACCGGAACAAGACACAGCCGTTAACTGTCTGGGCCGAGTTCCCCTCACCTGGCAAGTCTTCCGCACAACGCCATATCTCCCTCTACCCGTCACTACGCCAATTGGGGCCCCCTCGGACCTTCCCACTCGCCGCTGGATCCTCTCTCCCAGGCACATGACACAAACCCAAACTTACACAACAATCCACAAACACAGTCACTCCCAACACACACCACCACACTCACACACACACAAACAAAACTGCAAGTAAGTGCAAAATGGCAAATGTTAACAGCTCTCCTTTTTTAAAAATTGGGCAACAATAGTAATAGCCAAAAAGGAGCAGCAGCCACAGCAATTAACGACGAACTATGTATAGTTATGTGCCTTCAAGTCAATTTCGACCTTTGGTGACCCTATGAATCAGCGGCCTCCAATAGCATCTGTTATAAACCACCTGTTCAGATCTTGTAAGTTCAGGTCTGTGGCTTCCTTTATGGAATCAATCCTTCTCGTGTGGTCTTCCTCTTCTTCTACTCCCTTCTGTTTTTCTCAGCATAGTAGTCTTTTCTAGTGAATCATGTCTTCCCATTGTGTCCAAAGTATGACAACCTGCTTCATCATTTTAGCTTCTAGTGATAGTTCTGGTTTAATTTGTTCTAGCGCCCAATTATTTGTCTTTTTCGCAGTCCATGGTATGTGCAAAGCTCTCCTCCAACACCACATTTCAAAGGAGTTGATTTTTCTCTTACCAGCTTTTTTCACTGTCCAACTTTTACATCCATACATAGAGATCGGGAATACCATGGTCTGAGTGATCCTGACTTTAGGGTTCAGTGATACATCTTTGCATTTGAGGACCTTTTCTAGTCCTCTTACAGCTGCCCTTCATTTTGGTTAATGACTGTGCCAAGGTATAATCCTTGACAAGTTGTAGTGAGAACCTGCTGTTTATAAACTTTTCCAAAACAAAAATCCTAGTATTTTCTAGATGTACAGCATCCTCCTCCTGGACAATTAACGGTCATCAAATTGAACAGGTCTCTCAATACAAATATTTAGGCATCATCTTTCACTCTTCGTTGAGTTGGGCTACCCATATAAGAGTGGCAATTTTGAATGCCCGGAACACAGTAAAAGGTCTGCTGCGATACTTTTTTTCTAAAGGGGGGCAGTATGTGCCAGCTGCTATTCAGGTCTTTAAAGGTAAAGTCATTCCCCAGCTCTTATATGGAGCACCGATTTGGATACACTCATTTAATCCCTCAATGGAAGCAGTCCTCTTCCTTTTCTTAAGGCGAGTGCTGGGTGTACCTAGATGTGTTCCCTCGGCAGCCCTTAGATTAGAGTGTGGTTTTGTTTCCTTAGAGTGCCAGGCATGGTTGATGGCTTTTAATTATTGGACCAAATTAGCGCTTAACCCTCTCTCTGGATATCTATCTGCCCTTTGGAACGATGTATATATATCTAACTTGAATAAAAAATTTATTACAAAACTCCCACGGTTAGGTCTCTCGGGAGAATATCTATCATCCCAACCTTCTAACACGGCTAAATTTCTAATTCGGACTCGGCTTAAAGACTTAGACCTGCAATCTACTATAGCCATGGCTTCTAAAACATGTTCTCCTATTTTTTTGAAATTAAAAGCGGATTTTGGTAACTCCACCCCTTATTTGGATTTCCTTACAGTCCCTAAGTTAAGGCTGGCCTTTACCAAGGCTAGGTTCAATTCTTTACACTCAGCATTGTTGGAAGGAAGGTTTGTGGGCCGTCCTTATGAGCAACGCCTTTGTCCATGCGGAGCGGGTTCTATTGAAACTCTTCAACACATGCTCCTAAACTGTACCCTATACTCCCAGAGACGTAATAAATTTTTATCCCCTTTACTTGCAAGACAGGTATACAACCCTCCTGATACTATAATATCTTATCTTCTATCTGGCGTAGATAGAGGGATCTCCCAGCGAGTAGCTAAGTTTATCTACGCAATTCAACAAACACAATTATCCCTGTTTTCCGGCTAAGAAAGGTCCCGAAATTTTAGATTTGGTACTAGTGTACTTTGGATCCAATTTCATTTTAATCTGAATTTTAGTTTACCCTTATTTTACTTCTATATGCTGTATAATTTGTACACTATATGAGTCTTTGACCGTAATAAACTTTGTGTGTGTGTGTGACAAGTTCAATGTCTACATTGTCAACTTTAAAGTTACATAACTCTTCTGTTATTACTTCAGTCTTCTTGACGTTCAGCTGTAGACCTGCTTTTGTGCTTTCCCCTTTAACTTTCATCAGCATTCATTTCAAATCATTACTGGTTTCTGTTAGTAGTATGGTATCGTCTACATATCTTAAATTATTGATATTTCTCCCTCCAGTTTTCACACCTCCTTCATCTTGGTCCAAACTCGCGTTCCATATGATACATTCTGCGATAAATTACATGCCTGTCTCATCCCCTTTCCGATGGGGAACCAATTGGTTTCTCCATATTCTGTCCTTATAGTAGCCTCTTGTCCAGAGTATAGGTTGCACATCAGAACAACCAGATGCTGTGGCACCCCCATTTCTTTTAAAGCATTTCATAGTTTTTTGTGATCTAAACAATCAAGGGCTTCGCTATAATCTCTAAAGCACAGGGTGATTTCCTTCTGAAATTTCTTGGTCCATTCCATTATCTAACCTATCCAACCATTCCATTATCCAACATAAAACACCCACAACCTGTCACATGGCAGGATATTAAACCTAAACCACCCCCACAAGCTGAAATGCAATTAGCAGGTACATACGGGGTTTGTGTGTTTTGTCTTGTGCTTCCCATTCGCTAATGTTCCCCTGCCCCGTTTGAGGGCAATATTTCAATTATATTTTACAGAGATGTACAACCTACTCCCATGCCTTATGCATCTCCCCAAAACATGGGGAAATGAAGCTCCCCCACAAATACAATAGAGAAGGGAAAAAAGGAACCATGAGTCAGTTGTGCTTGTGCTTCCTGTACTTGCTGTTTATGTCTGAAGCGGCTCTCACTTTTAATATTTGAAAGGGGGGGGATTCTTGAAGCCTTGCAAACCCTTGACAGTAGCTCTTCAGAAAACAGACCTCTTTTTTTGTATATAAATTTTTACTGGTTTTCAAAAATAAAATACATATTTGTCTCAAACAACCAGCAGATGTTACAATTATATAGATAAACTCTATTACCAATTAAGCATATCAAAGAGAAATCCTAACTGCCCTCTTGTCCTGCCATCCTTCACCTACCCTCCCCCCTCCCCCAAGGTGGTATAATTTATAAAGCATATCCTCTTGTTTGTTGGCTTGATTGTTTTTCCTTCCTTTATCGTTTTTGGGACCAATAGTACTTCAGACACATCAAAACTTGAATGCTCAACATTCATATAGTGTTAGTGTAATGGGGTGGGGTTTTTTGGTTGTTTTCTTTCCTATAAACCTAGGCTATGAATGGAAACCATACGGAGGCAAATTTATCTGTCTTTAGGTTACCACGTGTTACTCTGTTTGGATGTCAATTTCTCCATAAAAGCAATAAACCAAACCTTTTGATACCAATATTGTATTGAAGCACCATGCAAATTCTTCCAGTGCTTTGCTATAGTAAGGCGAGCTGCCATCAGTAAATGCCCCACCAGCATCATGTCCTTTGTGTCCAGAGTTGTGCTGGTGAAGAAATTCAAAAGAGCCACCTGTGGAGTCCTGTCCTGGGCCCAGACGCAATCAATTGGATCTTATCAAAGACCTTCCAAAAAGTCTGGACCCATGGGCATGACTTACCATAGGGTGGTACATCGTGAGATCTGCACTTCCCCTCCAGCAGCGTCCCAATAAGTCTGGCTTTATTCATGAGAGCCTCACTGGAGTAACATACCACCTGTGTGCCAATTTTACCATTAATTCACGAATTTGATTAGAAGCTAAACTGATGAGTGGTTGCTGCCAGAATGAAGACAGACCTCATTTTTAAGGACAGGAGGCTCATTCTTGGCTTGGACACAGTGCCTGCCTGTAAAGTCAGCATTTGCTGGGATTCTTCCACCAAATGTTTCTGGCTTGTGGCCATATCCTGTTGGATTCCTTCTCCCTGGTGCATGTGAAGGCCGAAAGCCAATGCAAAATTAGCTGCCTCACTACCTGAAAATTATATCCATGAGGATAGAATTTTAAGCAAATCTAGGGTACTACTGAATAGTAGTAAATGGTGCTTCTTTCCAGAGACAACACAGTGCAATAAGTCTTGGAAGGGAAAATACCTTTCATTAAGCCCTGAAAAAGCGGCAGTGTCTCTTTCTAGAGCTTTCCTTGTCCCCATGCTGCATTAATGCCTCCAGGGAAAGGGTGATTAAAATGTACAGGTTTGAGTCAGTCATTTGGCAAGGCAAATGTAGACTGTACCACCAGCAGGTCAACTGCTGCTGTCTTATGGGAATATCCGGATGCTTGGCTGAACGGCAGAGAGCTCCTTGTGTAACCATAATTTAACAAATAACAATAGATACCCACAGCTTTGTTTTGCAGATTGATCATATTTATTATTTATTTTATTATTTAATTTGTATCCCGCCCTTCCTCCCAGCAGAAGCCCAGGGTGGCATCAGGTGGCACTGATGTTTTTTGTTAGGTTCCCTTCAGTTTCCTTTTTAACTTTTCTTTTTATTAAAGAGGTTAGGGATCCTACTACCTTCCAGCAACTACAGCAATTGTCACAAATGTGATCCGCAAACATCTCTGCCACAGTGTATCCAGCGTCCACATAGCATGGTTCCTTGAGAGAGGGGAGACAATATGTGGCCCTCCATCCTAAACCTAAAGTCAATTTACAGATTTATTTTATTACATTTATATGAGAGCCAGTGTGGTGTAGTGGTTAGAGTGTTGGACTGCGACCTGGGAGACTAGGGTTTGAATCCCCACATAGCCATGAAGCTCACTGGGTGACCTTGGCCCAGTCACTGCCTTTCAGCCACAGAGGAAGGCAATGGTAAACCACCTCTGAATACCGTTTACCATGAAAACCCTATTCATAGGGTTGACATAAGTCGGGGTCATAGAATCATAGAATAGTAGAGTTGGAAGGGGCCTTCAAGGCCATCGAGCACAACCCCCTGCTCAATGCACGAATCCAAATCAAAGCATTCCCGACAGATGGCTGTCAGCTGCCTCTTGAATGCCTCCAGTATCGGAGAGCCCACTACCTCCCTAGGTAATTGGTTCCATTGCTGTATGGCTCCAACAGTTAGGAAGTTTTTCCTGATGTCCAGTCAAAATCTGGCTTCCTGCCACTTGAGCCCATTATTCCGTGTCCTGCACTCTGGGACGATCGAGCAGAGATTCTGGCCCTCCTGTGTGTGACAACCTTTCATGTATTTGAAGAGTGCTATCATATCTCCCCTCAGTCTTCTCCAGGTTAAACATGCCCAGTTCTTTCAGTCTCTCCTCATAGGGCTTTGTTTCCAGTCCCCTGATTATCCTTGTTGCCCTCCTCTGAACCTGTTCCAGTTTGTCTGCATCCTTCTTGAATCGCGGAGACCAGAACTGGACGCAGTATTCAAAATGAGGCCTAACCAGTGCTGAATAGAGGGGAACTAGTACTTCATGCGATTTGGAAACTATACTTCTGTTAATGCAGCCTAATATAGCATTTGCCTTTTTTGCAGCCACATCACACTGTTGGCTCATATTCAGCTTGTGGTCAACAACAATTCCAAGATCCTTCTCGCATGTCGTATTGCTGAGCCAAGTATCCCTCATCTTATAACTGTGCATTTGGTTTCTTTTTCCTAAGTGTAGAACTTTGCATGTATCCCTGTTGAATTTCATTCTGTTGTTTTCAGCCCAATGCTCCAGCCTATCAAGGTCCCTTTGAATTTTGTTTCTGTGTTCCACAGTATTAGCTATGCTTTGTATTATCTGCAAATTTGATAAGCATGCTCTGTACCTCCTTATCCAAGTCGTTAATAAAAATGTTAAAGAGCACTGGGCCCAGGACCGAGCCCTGTGGTATCCCACTCGTTACTTCTGCCCAGTTTGAGAAGGAACCATTGATAAGCACTCTTTGAGTAGGATTCTGGAGCCAGTTGTGGATCCACCTGATAGTTGTTCCATCCAGCCCACATTTAGCTAGCTTGCTAATCAGAATATCATGGGGTATTTGTCAAAAGCTTTGCTGAAGTCGAGATATATTATATCCACAGCATTCCCACAGTCTACACGGGAGGTTACCCAATCAAAAAATGAGATGAGATTAGTTTGGTAGGATTTGTTCTTCATAAATCCATGTTGGCTCCTTGTAATCACTGCATCGCTTTCAAGGTGCTTACGGATTGACTGCTTTATAATCTGCTCTAGAATTTTTCCAGGGATTGATGTTAGGCTGACTGGTCTGTAGTTCCCTGGTTCCTCCTTCTTGCCCTTTTTGAAGATAGGGACAACATTAGCTTCCCTCCAATCATCCGGCACTTTACCAATCCTCCATGATTTTGCAAAGATAATAGAGAGCGGTTCTGAGGGTTCTTCAGCCAGTTCCTGCAATACTCTAGGATGCAGTTTATCGGGCCCTGCCGATTTGAACTTGTTCAAAGTGATTCCTTGACTGTTTGTCTATCAATCTCAAGCTCCAATCCTGCCCCTTCTACTTCATGTTTCCCAGGAGGGTCATAGACCCTTTTTTGGGAGAAGACTGAGGCAAAGTAGGAATTGAGCACTTCTGCCTTTTCTTTGTCATCTGTTATCATTTTGCCATCCTCATTGAGTAGCTGTGCCACCATTTCTTTTCTCTGTCTTTTACTATGGACATACCTGAAGAAAGCTTTTTTGTTGTTGATTTGAAGGCAGTCAATTTTCATTACATGTATTTCTTGCATTTAGGGCAAGCATTAATTAAGTGGCTATACATAGGGTCCTCAGATCATGCTGACATATTGATTTGCTATTGCTCCACACACCTTTACATTTATATCCTAGGTTTCTTCAGTCTTCCATCCAGGCACTGATCAGACACAGCCTCGTGCCTTCAGACCTTATTGTAATACTTATCCAGAATGGTGCAATTTTGTGGAGGTGTTCTATCAACGTTAATGTTTGAGATTCTACTATACATGATTTTGAGTATTTTAACAGAGGTGTGTAAGAGAGAATGCTTTATAAATACAAGGGTTGCAGTATGATCCCTAAAAGTGGTATTAACAGTGGTGCAATGAGAAATGTGGAAAAATGCAATGCACAATCCAGTTATCTCTTAACAAATATATCCCTATTATAAGCATCGGTTAACTTCAAAAGATAAATTGTGTTTGATGCTGAGAATCTAAAGAGCCAGTGTGGTGTAGTGGTTAAGGTGTTGGACTACAACCTGGGAGATCCTATTCATAGGGTCGCCATAAGTCAGAATCGACTTGAAGGCAGTCCATTTCCATTTTGAGAGTCACTTTGTTCTATGCAGTACAGTAGATAAGTGTTTAAATTCTGTTTGTCTAGAACTGCTGGTAATTATGGTAATCTGATTATGTTAATCTGAATTAAATCAGGAGTTTTCTGGATGATTTTAAAACTCAGATTTGCTTTTCAAAGGGAATGTTGGGTAAATACAATGCCCTTTTCCACTCAATAGATAGATGTGACTGAATGGAAATCTACTGAAGTGTTAATTCCAAGGACAAGTTCTTTCCTCAGCCTGGGATTATAGAGGTGGTTTTGTATCCTTCCCAATAGGTGACACTGCAATCACAGTGTATTGGTTCAAGTATGGTTTCACAGGTATCAGCATGTGAAGTTGCATGTACAGCTTTAAACGGAAAGCAGCAAGAATGGTGTATTGCTTTTTCTTGCATCTGTCAAATGTTAAAAGTACAGGAGGGGTTTTATCCTGTTAAATTTATTACTGGCCCTTCACCGGTAATCACAAGGTCCTAGGGTGTGTCACAACAATATAAACTGCATTATTAAAAACAGTTTAAAACAAACTGCATTCACAACCAGACAGGGTCCTAAAAATATCTCTCAAATGTGAAAAGCCAGGGTGAAGAGGTGTGTCTTCAACATACGATGAAAGCTGTACAGTGAAGGTGCCCACACCTCTGGGGAGGGAATTTGAGGCTACCCCAGCAATTAACCTTTCCCAGCCCACCCACCCCCCAAAATGTGAGGATGGTGGAACTACCAAGAGTGAATGCCCTTTCTGCTAATCTCAATAGCCAAGAGAGCCTGCAGGAATACAGGCAGTCTTTCAGATATTTGGGGCCTAAGTCATTTAGGGCTTTAAACACTAGTGTGAGTACTTTCAGTTGAGCCTGGCAACAAACTGGCAATCATTGCAGCTGTTTTAAAATGGGTTCTGTGAGATATAAATGGAACTCCAGCCAGTAATCTGGCTGCTGCATTTTGGACCAGTTGAAGTTTCTGAGTCTTCAAGGGCAACCCTATGTAGAGTACATTGCAATAATCCAATCTGGAAGTTAACAGCATGGAGTACAGTGGCAAGTTATTTCTGTCCAAAAGAGGTCAAAGCTGGTGAACCAGCCACAGCTGGAAAAAAGACTTAAGCTTTTAGTGACAAAGCTGAATCCAGAGCACGCCTACGTTACAGACCAGATCCTTTCAGGAGAGTGCAACTCAACTAAGACAAGCTGTCTCCCCACCTCCCAGACTCAAGAAATTGGAGCATACAACACCTCTGTTTTTCAGAATCCAGCTTCAATTTATTGGCCCATATCTAGCACATCTGCACCTCCAAGCAATCGCCTCTCCCAATTCAGATGGAACAGAGAGATAGAGCTGGGGGTCAGCCACATATTGGTGACACTTCTCTTCAGATCGCCTGATGACGGCTCCCAGAAGTTTCATATAGATGTTAAATAGCATGGGGGACAAGATTGAACCCTGAGGGACAAATCCTGGGGAAGCCAACCCCCATTTTCTCAGATGTCATTTTGGAGGGACGTGGCTTGGCTGATATGTGCAAAAGGTATGAAATAGATCTTAAGTCTTGACTCTAAACATGGAAGAATATGTCATAAGCATGCATTGTGATGACTTGAGTATCCCTGGATGTGATAGACATGCCCTGTCACATTAATGGTTGTACTTACGTTTTATTTTTATATTCATGTTGGTATTTTGTTTGAATTGACATACAGAAATAAATACCCCCAAATCATGCTAAGTTGCTATTAGTATCAGAAAAACATTTCCACTGGCACCAGTGGGAGTCATCCCCCTTCCCGGAATTAATAGCAGCTGGGAGGGCAGAGGGAGGATATGCAATTGTCTGCCATTTTTTATAAACAAATATTTCAATCACATCAGATTGTGTGGTCACTGTTAGTTTCTCTACATGAACAAGATAAAAACATTTATTGATTTGAGGTTTTGGGTAATTACCTCAATTAAACAAGGCTCAATGGCAGTAACATCTGTGGTATACAATCATGTCCAGTAAAGGTCTCCAATTACAAGCTCCATGAATACATAAGTAAGATATGGGCTCATGTATAGACACACAAACAGTTTTGGTAACAAACTAATTTGAATAATTGGTGCCTGAGCTTGCTTTTTTCCCCCTCCTCCCTCTGTACCTTTTTCCTTATGTGTCCTTTTTTTGTAGATTGGATGCTAAAAGGCAAGGATGGTTTATTGCTTTGGGAACCTTTTTGGCTGTGGAGGGATGGGAGAATGACTTAAGTAATATATTTGAAAAAAGGGGCACACCGCTAGATCCCTGATAGATATGTAGTATGTTAATAAGGGTTTCTGGCCCAGGTATCTGCGAGATGCTCTAGTCAATTTTCTTATCAGCAAACTAAGCTTGCTTAGGCAAGCCACAAAATTGTTTGAGCTTCAGCCTTCCATTTGCAATATGGGGGAGATAATGGCCTACCTTACAGGTTTATTGTAAGAATTACAAGGGTGAGGAGGAAAAGTGCTTTGAACACTTGAAGTACTTTTATAAATGCTGAGTTTTACTAAGTACTTCCAAAATATTCATGTGGGGATACCCTCTGAAAAGGTAGATGTGAATGCACCTTCAGGTACTTTGTGTACTGGGCATTATTCTACTCTGCTCCCGTTCACTATAATTTGTCACTGCTTGATTGCAATCATTCTAATGCATGTTAATGAATGTATAATTATGTCTTCCTTTGAATGCCACCCTGTCTCTGCAGAAATAATAAATATATTAAATGAATGGGAATATGCTAATTCAGTATGAAGCTGATTCCCCAACATGGCCCTTTTCTGATTAGACATAAACAATACATTCCTAATCACTGTATTTGTGAGCTTATAGCTTTACACAAGCATTTAGTTTAAAATACTTGAGAGCAGATGGCATAAACAAACTATAGTTTATGCATATTAATGAAAAATGCAGTGAATGCACAGTACCAAATGCAAAAGAGGAGATACTTTGACACAGGATTCATGCACTCACTTTTAATTTTAATTTTAATTTTGGTAACATTGGATTTCTATTATAAGAACATCAGGACCATTTCATCTACACAAAGGCAAAACTGGGTGTGCTCCTGGGTGTATACTCAATAGGCTTCAGTCAGCCGCAGCCCACTGAAATATATACCTGAATGTTTAGGTGTGACACATGTAACAATCTGAAATGGTCTTCAAGAGTAATCTTTGTGACAGTAGCAGTCACACAGTGGCTATGAGGTGATCCTTAGGTTTACATTAGCAAACCTATCTGTCAGCCCTGACAACCTGAGTATTTTGTATCATGAACTTAGCAGGGTATATTTTCTGTGGTACATGCAATATTGTTTGAGTATGTGCTACAACAATCTCTGCTTGAAGAAAAAGAGCAGCAGATGTTCATATCCTTAAGATAGTCTTTGCTGCTGTAATGGGAGCCTATTATTTCAACAAAAGGTAAAATTAAAAGAGATGTGCTGCCTCAGTGCAGCCCTTCCTGACTTTTTCAGTGACAGTATTGGAGCAGCAGTCCTTTTCCTCCACATGGAAAAGGAGCTGCTTGTAGCTCATAACTCCAATCTTCATAGTCATATTGATGTCAATTGGCAGTGGAAGGGGTGTTGCTATGGGAACTACAGTAGGCATGGGCAACCAGTTGAACATAGTACTAGCCTGATCCATGCAGAGATGGATCCTCCCAAGAACAAAGCTAGTCTAGCTATCCATGTTGGAGCTTGAGGATTGTAACAATGGTAATTTCCAGGAGTTCTTTCAATGTTTTTATTTATTTTACAGATGTATAAACTGCTTCTTAGCTAGGCACTATTGAAGCAATGTGCAGTAAGATAAAATGTGATAAAATACAAAATACACAAACTCTAAAAGCAATAAAACCATTTCTACAATTAATATTTCATACACTGACAAACATATTCAGCATCTGCCTGAACATTAAGATGCTAGATGCCTCTCTAATCTCAGCCAGTAACAACACTAAAAGCTCAGTTTTTAGTACAAACTTAGCACATCCCTGCAAGTGTGGTACTCTTAGCCATGGTCCCATCAGAGGAAAAGTTGCCATGCAGGGAGCTGTGGAGCAAAATGGTCCCTTAAGTAACCTGGTCCCAAGTTGTTTAGGGTTTAAATGCTAAAAGGAAAAACTCGTGTAGCGCCTAGCAGCATTTTGGCAGCCAGTACAGCTCTCTCAGCAGAAGTGTTATGTGTTGTGGATGGGATAGCCCAGTCAACAAACTAGCTCTGTATTCTGCACCAGGCCCAAGGGAAGCCCCATATATAGCGCTTCACAGTAATCCTGTTTTGGGGTTACATAATACCAGGCTAAGCTATCTTACCAAATACCTGCTATTTATTTATTTATTATATTTCTATACCGCCCAATAGCCGAAGCTCTCTGGGCGGTTTACAGCATAAAAACATCCAGTATACAATTAAAAACATATATCAAACACATTGAAACAATATAACAAAATAACTAAACATAGTTAAACACATGGACACGACAGACACAATCCTAAAATGTTAAGTATAAAAACGTATTAAATCAGTTAAAATATTAAGCTGTTTAAGGTGTTAATGTTAAAATTACTAAAATTAAGATTGTGAGTGATAGATGTAGGTGTTAAAAGTAGATATTAAAATGTTAAAATGCCTGGGAGAACAAGAAGGTTTTTACCTGGCGCCGAAAGGATAACAATGTTGGCGCCAGGCATACCTCATCAGGGAGAGAATTCCATAATTCAGGGGCCACCACAGAGAAAGCCCGTTTCCTTGTTGTCACCTTCCGGGCTTCTCTCTGGGTGGTTCCCCGAAGGAGAGCCTTTGATGTTGAACGTAGTGTATGGGTAGGTTCATATCGGGAGAGGCGCTCCATCAGGTATTGTGGTCCCAAGCCGTGTAAGGCTCTATAAGTCAAAACCAGCACTCTGAATTGAGCCCGGAAGCATATAGGCAGCCAGTGCAAGCGGGCCAGAATCGGTGTTATATGTTCACATCTCCGAGTTCCTGTCTTACCAAACAAAACTGGTAAAAGATACTCCTAGCCACCATTAACAAATGGATTCAGGAGCACCCCCATCCTATGTACCTGTTCCTTCAGAGGGGGTGCAACTCCATCTTGAACAGATAACACCTGCCTCCCACCTGTGGGAACCACTCCTTCCACTCAGTCTTGTCATTTAAACTCAGTTAGTGGCCTTCAGCCAGCCCACTGCTGCACCAGACACTGGTCCAGAATCTGCACCGCCACTCCTGAATCAAATGTTGCAGGGAGAGACCTGTGCATCATCAGCATGTTGATGACACAGTGGTCCACAGATCATTGCTCCCAAAGGCTTCTTATTTTCAGGTTATGTACATCTACCATTTGTGAGATCTTCAGAGAGACAGTCTGTGTAGTGTACAGCACAAGTCAGTAGTAGCCCAAACCTCTGGGAAAATGGAGGTAATGCTCCCAAATGAACTGGGATATTTGCTTTGCTGAAATTTTGAGAATGGGTGTCTGAAGATGGTCTATATTATATACCAATCTCCCAAGTGCTAAGAGATTTCAGGGGTTCCAGTACATACATCTGAATAGGATTCTTTGGAATCAAAGTCACTGGTGAAGGTGGTGCCTTTGTGATAATTTTATTTACACATATATACAGGCTGAGCATAAGATGGAAGGGCTCACCATATTAACACTCCCACAGATCTTGCTCCCCCATTAGGTTTCTAGTGCCCCCAGCTTTGGATTCATCAAAGAGAGAGAGAGTCGGAGCTCTGTGTCTTTCCAGGCCAGATAACTGTCCCTGATCTATTGTTCTAACACTCACTGATAACTTCACCTCCAGCCAGGGGAGACGGGAAGGGCCTGTATTTTGGAAGTATCTCCTGCTAGCTGTTTCTGTGGCAACCAGTCACCTGTACTGTTTAGTCATGAAAAGAGATACTTAACAGACTTGGCTGGAGACTTGTTCAACCACTATAGTAGCCTGTTTTCCTACAGAATCCAATTTTACAGATATAAAGCCGTAGGGGTGGAGGGAACTCCAAAGATGGCCATTTGGACCAACCCCCCAATCCTATAGCAATGTTCTGTGGTATAAAATGGGTCAACTGGAATAGGTCTTGAAGGTAAAAGCCATGGATAGAATTCAAAAACACATGCCTAGCAGCAATAAATTTAGTTTTTATATACTCTTTGGGTAGCAGTAGCTTAATTAAGTTTGTAAGCCGCCTTGAGGGTCTTTTGGCCATAAGACGGGGTATAAATTTAATAAATAATAAGTTCTATGAGATGGGTAACAATAGTAAAATACTAGGAGATACATAATGTTAGCTGACCCATTGAAACCAAGAGACTAAAATCCACTTATTTAAATGACTAAGTTGGATATCACCAATATACTGTATACAGGTTACACATAAAAAACATATGTTTATTATATAACACTCAAGAAAGAACTGAAGATTTCAGTTTTGCAGATAAAAGAAGCAAGAAATTACTTTTAATCCACTGACATTCTTGATGGCTTCGTAAGAGATTAATGGCTGATATGGTAGTTGGTCACTTCACTTATTACAGAATTATTGATGTAAAGCCAAGTTCAGTGTAGAGCCCTCAGCAACTTATACACAAAACTTTTTATTTATTAAATTATTTTATTCTGTTTTTCTTCACATAGCGAACTCAAGAGCACATATAATAAAAGCATCACCCAATACATAAATCCAAGGTAAAATTATAAAATCAAACTTCCAATCTCACAGCAACATCATTCAGAGAGGCAGAAGCACTAAAATGACTAAATGTTAATAATTTTAAGAAAACTGCTGCAATAGCCATGTTTTGGCCAAAGGCCTGAAAGTATAAAGTGCAGGGGCAGGAGAAACCCCTTTTAAGAAAGGTGTTCCACAGAGGAGTTGCTCCAGCCTCTTGATCATTTGGGTTGCCCTTTCCTGAACCTCTTCTAACCCTACAATATCCTTTTTGAAGTAAGGCAACCAGGACTGTACACAGCAGGCTCGCGCCACAGATTTGTATAACATGTTATTTCATTGGCAGTTTTCAATCTCTTTCCTAATGATCCCTAACATAGAATTTGTCTTTTTCACAGCTGCTGCATATTGGGGTCGAGTTTTCCACTACAACCCCAGGTTTTGTAGCTGGTCAGTCACCCTCAGTTCAGACCCTATTAGCATATATGTGGAGTTAGGATTTTTTGATCCAGTGAGCATCACCGGACACTTCCTTACACGGAATTGCATTTGCTATTTTATTGCCCAATTCACCCAGTTTGGGCAGATCCTTCTGGAGCTTCTCTCAATCCCTTTTTTGTTTTAATCACCTGTATCATTTATTTATTTATTTATTATTTCAATTTATATACCGCCCTTAGCGAAATAGCTCTCAGGGCGGTGAACAAACAAAATGAGCAAGCCTGGCTCACTTCTTACCCCCAACAATACAACAGGAAAGCCAGAGTCAGTATTAAAATACAAATACAGTGTGGTGTAGTGGTTAAGGTGTTGGACTACGACCTGGAGTTCGAATCCAGCCACAGGCATGAAGCGCACTAGGTGACCTTGGGCCAGTCAGTGCCTCTCAGCCTCATGAAAACGTAAGTAGGAATCGACTTGAGGGCAGTACATTTACATTTTTACAAAGAGACCAGCACAATAAAAGTAAATGCAAACCACAGGAGCTACAACTACGAGCTATAACACAGGGAATGAAATAAGATTTTAAAAGGGCCTCAGAGAACAATATATCCAACCTCTCCAGGGTATGTGTATTCCAAACGTCTAAAACTTTTAATAAAGTGAATGACTTCGTCCCACTAATAACTAGATCGTGGTGAGTGTACAACTACAAATAATTTATTGCCTTTGTTATTTTCTTTATTAAATCTTTCCAAGGCGTTAGAAGCAAGAAAAACGACTTAAAAGGAATAAGGCAGAGATCTGCATAAAGGGTTTTAAAACAGCCTCCAATCTTAATCAGGCGACAGAGACAAAAACTCACATTCTCCCTTCCGGGGAGGTGGGAGGTCAGAGTTTACCACAGCCTCCTCCCTGCGTCCTTCCTCTGAGCCGGCGACTGCCTGACTTACTTTTCCTCCGTCTTTCTTTTTCCGGCACCTCCACAGTCTTCCTCCTCCGCCTCCTGCCACATCCTCTGCTGTCGCTGCTATTGCAGCTGGCGCGTCAGCCGAGCCAGCCTGCGTCGCCATATTGGAGGAGAAGCTGCCTTTGCCGCTGCCGCCTCCGCCGCCTCCACTGCCGCTGCCGTAGGGGGAGCCGGCTCGGCCCATCTCCATTTCCCCCTCCCTTCCCTTTCTTTCCTTTCCCCTCCCTGATAGCCTCCGGCCGCCTCAGCTCCTGCCGGGAGAGGGGGACACGGAGAGAAGCCGCGGCAGCTTCGGCTCTCTCCCAGCCTTCCAGCAGGGCCCGCCCGGGGTCCCTCGTTCCCTGCTGCCGCTGCCGCCGCCGCCGCCGCCATGACTTCCCTGACCCAGCGAAACTCTGGCCTAGTACAGCGCCGTACCGAGGCCTCTCGCAGCGCCGCCGCGGCCGACAAAGAGCGGGCGGCCGGGGGTGGCGGCGGCGGCGGCCCGGAGGAGGAAGGCCGGCGAGACGAGCAGGGCGACGACGAGAAGGGCGACTCCAAGGAAACGCGCCTCACGCTCATGGAAGAAGTGCTGCTGCTGGGCCTCAAGGACCGAGAGGTGCGGAGACGCCAGCCCGAGAAGGGGGGCAGGGAGTGGGGTGGACCTGCGGGTGTGTGTTTGGTAGTGGTTTTAGTAGACTGAGGTATGTGGGGGCGTTTGTGAAGTGAGGAAGGGTATGAAAGGCTGCGAGCGTCTCCTTGTGTGTGAGGGGTTGTGGGGGAGACCGGGACGTGGCGAGGAGGAGCGGACTGTGAGGCAAAAGTGAGGGGTGATGTCAGCTGAGGGCCTTGAGATTGCCAAGAGGTTTGGTGTATGTGAGGAAAAGCGTCTGGGTAGGAGACGAAAAGGCTGATCAGGGTTGGAAGAGACGTGTGCGTGTGAAAGAGACGGTTAGTGGTTCAGGGAGCTGGGTGGTAGAGAGTAGGTCGGAGGAACTGGGAGTCTTTTGGCACAGGTCCCTCTAATGACCAAGGAGCATAGGAAATATATAACCTTCTTGGCTCTACAGTTCTCCAGAGGTACTTCATGTAATAAAACAAATTAAAATAATAGAACACAAATGTAATGATAACGTTAACAGTTCAGTTAAAATGCAAGTAGTAAAGTCACATACATATGTGATATAGCCTGTAGAACACATACACACACACTGCAGGTTTCAGTCCAATTCTCAAACCACAATCCTCAGCAATAAATCGGATGGGAGGAAGCAGGTAGAAAAATGACATACAAATCTGGGTTTTAGGTTGGGAAGAAAGACAGGTTGTGAGGATGACATAGGATTTGAAGGTGGACATCCATCCTGTCTGCAAGGCTTGTCTACTTTCCAGTTTATGTACTAAAGCTTATCGGTAGAGTGCTTATATTTGTAGGTTAATGTGCTCATAACTCTTTTTGGTTAAGTATGACTGAAATTGGGACAGTTAATAGTTCTTTTTCTTCTTTCTTTCTTTTTCTTTTTCTTTTTTTTAATTTATATACCGCCCTAAGCCCGAAGGCTCTCTGGGCGGTGTACAAAAAGATAAAAAACAAGCAATGTATAAATACAATAAATACAATAAATCAAGAAAACAAAACAAACAATAAAAGAACCAAACAACATCCATTATTACTTTGTGTAAGGTGTCTGAACAGGCTGGGTAGGTAATCCAGAGCTTGCTGCTGGAGGAACTGTGCTTTGATTCAGAGGCGGAAGTTGCTCCGATGGAAGACTGTAAGCTTGAACATGACTCATCTGTGCATTTCCTGCTACCAAGTATGCATTGCTTTGAGGGTGCCCTGGATAAACCTGAGAGCCAGAAACACCAGATTGAGCCATATAATACTGTTGGTTTTGTAGTTTTGAATACATCGAATACACTGGATCCTCATTCATCAACTTGGTATATAAAGAGAGTGCCTCCATCACTTTAACATTGAGCTCTGAGAGCTCTGAATGTTTCCTGTCAATGTCTTCTAGCTTTTCATCAATGAGAGGTCCCATTTGATGGCACATTGCTTCAAGATGGATCAGCTCCGGGAGGTCTGGCTGATCATCAGTTGGATCTGCACTTTGCAACATTTGTAACAGTTGGTCCATTTTATCTTCATCGATATAAACTGGTTCAGGCTCTGGTTCAATTGTTTCAACTTGAACTTCATCACTAAATTGCACTGTTTTCTTATCGGCTTTCATCATTTCTGGTTCAGCAGTAAGATCAGCAGTTACAAAATTAGAAGGAAATAATCCTGTCCCTTGATGAGTTTCACCTTTCCACCAGTTTGGATCACTGTCATCAAGCACAGTGATAAGTTCTCCAGCTTTAAATGTTAATTCATTATCTTCTGCAGCTTCAAAGTCATAAATAGCCCGAACCTTTCGGCCCTCATGCTTGTGATTTGTTAAGAGGCTTGAGGTGCTTGGATAAAGACTGGAAAGCGGTGTTTGTTGTTGTCTTTGTTCCTTAAGTGACAATTCAATGGTTTTAGCTAGGTCCTCCTCTTCCTTTTTGTTTGCTACTATTCCAGGATCTTTAGCTACTAGAGCTGGGCTTGCTTTTGCTTGTTCTGCAGCCTGTGAACCAATAACTGGAAACATAACACCTTGCTCCTTAAGATTCTTTATCATAGCAGATAGTTTAGGGGTACAGGTTTAGTTTAATAGTTTAGAGAAAGGGGTTGGCAGCAAATTGATGGAGAAAGTTCCAGCTAAAAGTTTTTCACAAAAGCCCCTCAGTACAAGTTGGTTTAGGAGCCTTAAGTTTCTTAAGAGCAGGGATCTATGTAGTTGGACTTTCTTAGGCTGGAATACTGTTTATATTTGATTGTGTGCAAGTTTATATTCTGTAACTGTGCTGGCACAGTTGGTTTGTTGCACTCTGTATAGAACTGGGCTGTAATTTCACGCAAATTTCTTCTGCAAATTTTAAATAGCATCCTATCTACAATTTGTGTGTGGTTTCTTGCCCCCCCAATATATCAATGTGATTGGAATGCCTAATTGAAAGAGTGGAAAGGTCCTAAACCATGTGGAAAAAACTGCAAACTGCCTCTTAACATTCCACAAGATGCGTGGCTACTCGAGAATTTAGAAAACACAATTTACAAGGTTAAAATGAACTTGTACCCAGAAAAGGGGAGGGCTCATAGGTTATGTTTATAAACATTTTACATAATTTAAGTAATTTTTAAATCGCGGAAGAAACAAATTTGAGAAGGGAGGATGAGTTGGATTGACACACTTTAAATAGTACAGGCTTATTAGCTGTAGTGCTGTCCTAAGCAAAATACTCACTTTAGAATATCTAGTAGTGGAAAAGTTTATAAACCTATGTTACAGGTTGTAAGAAACTGGTTCAAAACTGTATAATGAAGCTCTAGTTTATGTGGTGCTTAAATTTGGCCAAAAAAGGGAATGCTTTTATAAAATGTGTGGGTAAAAATTCTTTACGTGTAGAATAAAACAATTCCTGCCTTTTTTGTGATAGTTGTTGGCTTCCATTGTGACTGTACAGTGTAATCGCATGAGCTTTAATCAAGTGAAGCATGCCCAGATGCTGTCTTTCCTAGAGTTCTCTAGTCTTGGGAAATGCCTTCTACTTGCAGCTTGGTCATTGTGGGTTACCCTCTTCTTCATCTCCAGACTTTTTGTATAACCAAGAGTTTCTAACTTAACTGAGTTATGAAGTTATACTGAAAAACATGTTACAAGTTTATTGATTAGAGTTTTTAGATTGGCTCAATTCAGATGCCACGAAACCAGTTGCCAAGCCATGCTTTAGCAACTGGTAAACCCATCAGACTTGTACACTTCTAATCCTTCCCTCTCCCTTAGGTGGTCTGAGATAACCATAGTTTGCCATGTCATCTAAATAGAGCAAACAATGGTTACTGCTGCCATAGTTTGCCTTCAGACTAGAGACTGAAATCATAGTTAGAATTATATTTTAACCTCTGATTTGAAGGTAGGCCATATTTGCACAAGCTGGGCATCATGGCAATCTAATCTTAAACTGTGGAAACAGGCATATGCAAGTAAAAGGAGGTGTTTCCAATTGCCACAGCATGGTTCGGTGACTGGCTCCAGCCATTGCAAGATTTTCTAATAAGCAAGTTTGTTGTAGACAGAGTATTCTTGGTTCCAAGCAACAATAATGATTGAACTCCAGTCCTCAAAGTACTGTTCTGATGTGTATCAGATAATAGTTGTCAACTCTGTGCGGTTCATTCCAAATACTAGAACAAATACTTGTTTTGCTTTAGGAAGTCTTTTCTTGTCATTCATTGTTGTTTATTCGGAGAGTATTTTGCCAATGCAAATATTTAAGTACAGCATGGCTCTCTTAAACCATACTTAAGGCATCTTGTTATTCATCAGTCTATTCTTATTGATGATTTTGCAATGTTTTATACAAAGTATCCTCATTAGTGTTCAGTTACACTTCTTGTAGTTGGGGAAAGCCACAAAAGGGGGGGGAAGCAGAGACAGAGGGTTAAAAAGTGAGATTTAAGAAGCTTACATGATAAGTCCTTTGTGTGTGCACTATGTGAGGTTTGGTAGTCCCCACAAAACAATCCCACATACTTGGAGGGAATCTTGTTTTCTGAGCCTGCAACTTTAGGCCCTTTGCAATAAGTGAGGGTCAGTAGAGAATAGTTCAGAGAATGGGTTTGAAGACAATACATAGCTCTTCTGTTGAAGCTAAGCCCTGTAAGCTAAATGGATAAGAGGCAATGTGTGAACTTCCTTTCAGCTGCTCTGAGCCCTTGGGATAAAGAGCAAAAGCATATGGGCAATTAAACACACTTCCACGGTCCTAATATTTACAGTAGGGCCCCGCTTCTCAGCACCCTGCTCTTTGGCGTTCTGCTAATACGATGCCAGCGGGGGCGATCAGCTGGAGGGGGGCTGGAGCTCCCCGCACTCCAGCTGATCACACACTACAGCTGATCTTCTCTTCTGGCATGATCAGACTCCTCTGCTCGAGCTGATCAGGCCAGAGGAGGGGAAGATCAGCTGTAGCGTGCTACAGCTGATCTTCTCTTCTGGCGTGATCAGATTCCCCCACTCGAGCTGATCTGGCTGGAGGAAGGGAAGATCAGCTGTAGTGTGCTACAGCTGATCTTCTTCTCCTTGGGGGCGGTCAGACTCCCTCACTCCAACTGATCGTGCCAGAGGAGGGGAAGATCAGATGTAGCATGCTACAGCTGATCTCTGCTGGTGCAATCAGACTCCCGCTTGAGCTGATCGCCCCCGAGGAGGGGAAGATCTGATCTTCTCCTCTGGTGTGATCAGTAGGTTAGGTTCCAGACCCTCGTGCTACAGCTGATCCGCTTTTTGGCGGTTTTTGCTTTCCTGCGGGGGTCTGGAGCCTAACCAGCCATATGAGTAGGGCCCTACTGTATGGTCTAAATCACAGGTAAGTAGCCAACATGAGATGGGTAAACCCACAGCTTGGGCCAATACAATCTATATGCCTTGTCATGCCGTCTTGTGCTAGAAATGAAGCCCTTCCAAATTATATGAGCTAAATTGTCTCCAGTTAGTTGCATCTTCGACAGCTGGTATAGCACAGTGGGGAGGAGAGCCTGGCTGGGAGTCCAGAGTCTGTGAGTTGTCTCCTGGGTGTCAAGGGCCAGCTAAAGATAACCCCCACAATGTGTGGCTTAAGGGTTACGTGCCCTGCCACCTGTGTAGCCATGGGCAAGCTGCATAGTCCCAAGGAGCCCAGTTGCCCCCCAGCTGGCAGTTGCGGACAAGGAAGGGGCTGGCTTGTGCAGCTGTGGCAAGCTGAGCAGGCCCTAGCCATCTGGGGAGGACTAGCCTCAGAGGGAGGCAATGGTAAACCCCCTCTGAATACCGCTTACCATGAAAACGCTATTCATAAGGTAGCCATAAGTCGGGATTGACTTGAAGGCAGTCCATTTCCATTTTCAGTTGCATCTTCAGCATTGGGTTAATTTTTCCAAACTCACCAGTGTGACTGATGTCCTGTAGACTTGAAATACTCATTTTCATTGGATAAGGTATCACGATATAAGCTCCAGTCGAATAACATTGTAGGGATTTTATTATTATTTATTTATTTAATTTGTATCCCGCCCTTCCTCCCAGCAGAAGCTCAGGGCTGCAAACAAGGCACTAAAAATACTTTAAAACATCATAAAAACAAATCTTAAAATACATAAAGACACAGCGTCAAAAACAATTTAAAAGCTTTTTTTAAAAGGGTTAAAAACATTAGTTAAAACATATTAAGCAATTCTGACACAGACTGGGATAGCTCTCAACTTAAAAGGCTTGTTGAAAAAGAAAAGTCTTCAAAAGGTGCTGAAAAGATAGCAGAGATGGCGCCTGCCTAATATTCAAAGGGAGGGAATTTTAAAAAGGTAAGCTTTCTTTCATCTCTGAAGAACTGCTATTCTATTATTTCTTAAAAGAAGGTGCAATGGCATACCATTTTTAGCACTTTGTATACACAAAATCCTCATCCTAGTGAAAATTTACGGTTTAGAGAAAGCATAGTGATGGTATTCATTGGAGCATGTAATGAAGTATGCATAGCAAAGGCTATGTAATTCTTTTCTGCTGATCACGTATGAATACTTTGGTTCATTAACAACTGGTTAAATATTGTAGCTCTACCAGTAGTAAGCGTAAGACATTAATAACAAGAAGCAACCCCCTCTTGCTGAAATGACCCAAAGGAATGTCAAAGTGAAGTCAAAGCCTTCTTTTTTGTTAGTCATTATCTCAATAAGTAAAACTGACTTTTTTCTGTAATACAGATACCTTTAAGACATCAAGGATAGCCAGCTATGCATTCCTTGTAAGTGAATTTTGAGAAAAGTACATACAGTCAGTTTTTACTGTTTCAGACATCTATTGGATAAACTTTTTTGTTCACTATTATATTTCTGGTACGACTGTATATATGTTGTTTAATTATTTTATTTGTTTATTGTTATTTATTTATTTATTATTTGATTTATATCCCGCCTTTCCTCCCAGCAGGAACCCAGTTATTTCAGCTTTAACAAAGATAATGATGAATAATATACACAAAACATGTGACACAAAGGTTTGGTACACAGATGGATTTCCCTTGAATACAAAAAAATATAGCTTAGTCATATCTTAGAATCGCAAAGATTCCCCTATGGGACAGAGTTATGCATTCCTTCTCCTGTTAAACAAAAGGGTGAAATCTCTTTTTACAGCTCCTGGCCATTGTAATGTGCCCATCATGTGTTAGTCTGCACTGATTCCATGAAGATTCTGAGCTAGTTTGTTTCTGAAAATGGCTCACCAAGAAAGAGATCTCTGCAATATCTCCTAAATGTTACAACTGCCGTGTAAACCAGAGCACAGAATAGGGGTCACAGGCTTATAAATACTTTTTTCATTGAGTGAAACAAGACTATGAAGGAATTGCATTGCTCATCTGTCTAGTATATACATTCTTTTTATTTGGTTTTCCCCCCCCTCAAAGATATAAACAGTGAAAATATTTAAACCAAAGTATTTTTTTTTGTTGTTGTCAAAATTGTGTGGAGAGAAAATTGTTTTGGAGAAGAAACGTGCATAACTTTTCTAAGAAAGACAAAATAATGTCCCAAGGATAGCAGCGGAAGGAATGTTTACTTGTGTCCTGATTATGTGCACTGCAAATACAGAATTTGCAGGTGTTAGATAGTCACAAGAAAGTTACAGTTAACTAGTTTCCCACTGTGACCATGTTGACCTCCAAAAGCAATAATTGTCTTAAAGAAAAAAATATGTACTCCATCAAGAAGCCTCTTAGACTCTGATACCCCTAATGAATTTATTAAAGCCATCAAAATAACAGATGCCTGACATCTAGGTGTTAACTCTGCATGCTGTAACAAAATATTTAGATACAGACAGGTTGCCCCAATAAAGCATTCACTTATAGTATAAATAGTTTCTGGCATTTGTTGAAGGTATACAGGTCTTCTGGAAAAACTTTAAGCGCACCACCTAAAAATATTTTGTTGTTAAAACATGAAACATACAATTATTCCATGCAATCTTCCTGAGTGTTCAAAGCACTTCAGACACATGTTTGGTAATCCTGGTAAAACAGGCCAGTGCTATTCTTATATTAGAGACTTATTTATCCTTAACTAAAAGTTGGAGTTGGGGCTGGCAACTGAGATAGAAAGATAGTGGCTTGCTTACATTTTGCAGCAAGTTCATGACTAAGTTGATATTTGAACTATGAACTTCTTGATTCACGCATATCATTCTCATTTCTGTACAACACATTATGTTCTGTTTCTTTGGTTGTTGAAGTACCTGTGAGTGAGCTGTGTGAGAGGCACACTGGGGAAAACTCTTTTTCATTCCATTCCTCAGCTGAGATTCCTATGTGTCGGAGGGCTATATTAGTGAGTTGAACTGGTGGCTATCTGGAGCATAGGAAAACTGCCTTACACTAAGCCAGACCATTGGTCCATTTAGCTCAGTATTATCCATGCTGAATGGCAGTGACTCTCCAGGTTTCAGATGGGACATTCCCAGCACTACCTAGAGATGATGAGGATTTAATCTGCATGCAAAGCGTATGCTGTGCTGCTGAACTACAGCCCTTTCCCAACAGGTAGGATTCATAGAGGTTTGTATGCATAGAACAGTCTACAGATAATTATTTGTATTGGTTCCCCATCGGAAAGGGTGTGAGACCAGGGCTATGGAGTCCGTATGTCAAACCTTCGACTCTGACTCCTCTATTTTTCTACTGTCCGACTCTGACTCCTTTGTAAATGGCAAATGTATATTGATTTATGTTAAAATATTAATATTAAAATATTAATTTTATTTTGAAGCCGGAGTCGGTACATTTCTTCCAACTCTGACTCTAAATTGCTTCTGACTCAAAATTGCTCACGACTCCGACTCCACAGCCCTGTGTGAGACAGAGGTGTATTTTATCACCCTTATTTAATCTATGCGCAGAACACATCATACAGAAAGCAGGATTGGACCACAATGGAGGAGGTGTGAAAATTGGAGGGAGAAATATCAATAAAGATATGCAGACAATACCACACTACTAGCAGAAACCAGTAATGATTTGAAACAAATGCTGATGAAAGTTAGAGGAAAGCACAGAAGCAGGACTACAGCTGAACATCAAGAAGACTAAAGTAATGACAACAGAAGATTTATGTAACTTTAAAGTTGACAATGAGGACGTTGAACTTGTCAAGGATTATCAATACCTTGGCACAGTCACTAAGCGAAATGGAGACAACAGTCAAATCAGAAGGCGGCTATGACTGGGGAGGGCAGCCATGAGAGAACTAGAAAAGGTCCTCAAATGAAAGATGTATCACAGAACACTAAAGTCAGGATCATCCAGACCATGGTATTCCCAATCTCTATGTATGGATGTGAAAGTTGGACAGTGAAAAAAGTGGATAGGAGAAAAATCAACTCATTTGAAATGTGGTGTTGGAGGAGAGCTTTGCGGATACCATGGACTGTGAAAAAGCCAAATAATTGGGTGTTAGAACAAATTAAACCAGAACTACCATTAGAAGCTAAAATGATGAAACTGAGGTTATCATACTTTGGACACATAATAAGACATGATTTACTAGAAAAGACAGTCATGCTGGGAAAAACAGAAGGGAGTAGAAAAAGAGGAAGGCCAAACAAGAGATGGATTGATTCCATAAAGGAAGCCACAGACCTGAACTTACAAGATCTGAACAGAGTGGTTCACAACAGATGCTGTTGGAGGTCGCTGATTCATAGGGTCGCCATAAGTCGTAGTCAGCTTGAAGGCACATAACAACAAATTAAAAACCTGCAAAATTATTGTGGTCTAAGAATGTTCACTAGATGAATGGCTGCCATTGGTGCTGAATGAATAATATATTCCCTGACATATTCATGATCAAGTTTATAATCAAAACAAGATCATTGGAGTGGGAAAAAGTATTGTAAAAGTAATTTTGCTGAAACATTTGCATAAAATCAGTTTTTGAAAGGCTGTTTTTTGTTCTTTTTGGTTGGTGCAAAATTGAGATAAAGGAAGGCTGAGGGAAGTACTTAGTAAGGTGAAATATGAAAAGGATGGCAGATCTTCCTAGGTTCATTGGGGGAGGCTGATATTGAGGGTGGGAGAGTTGCTGTTAGACATCCTTTTCAAACAGGAGACAGAATTTGCTGGATAGTTAAGCTTAACATATATAAATCCAACATTTTTGGGGGGCGTATTGAAAATAGTTATGAGTTTAATGAGCAAATAATAATCTGGAGATAGGTTTCTGTCTCTCTACACGAGATTTCCAGTCTTTGTTGTTGCAAATCTGATGAAACATAACAATAAATAGATGATCCCTGCGAGCAGACTTACAATCTAAAGTCTGTCTTTATTGGGGACCTTTCTGTCTTTCTTCTTTATGAAATAGAAGTCCACTTTATTTATTTATTAATAACAATATTTATATACCGCACTCATACAGAAAACATCTAAGTGTTGTACAGCAAATCTGAAATCATAGTAAACAAAAGAAAAAATAAAAGCAAGCATCATAAAGAACTGGCCAATTGTATAAAATCCATCCAACTGAAAATGCCTGTCTACATAATAAAGTCTTCAAAAGATGTCTAAAAACGATGTGAGGATGCATGTTGGATTTTCATTGGGAGAGCATTCCACATTGCTGGACTGGCCATGTTAAATGCTTGATTTCTCATAGATACCAAGTAGGCCTCATTTACACAGGGGACAGTTAACAGCATGCTTCTAGCAGATCTTTGCAGTCAAACTGTGATATAAGGGCTCAGGCAGTCCTTAAAGTATGCTAGACCCAAGTTGTTAAAGCCTTTGTAAATGACTACAAAGACCTGGAGCCTAGCCTGGTAGCATATGGGCAGCCAGCACATGCTTTAATAATAATGTTACATGTTGTTGGTCATCAGCCCCCACTGGCATTTTGGCAGCCACATTCTGCACTGGCTGGAGCTTCTGGACTTAGGCCCAAGGCCCAAGGGTAGTCTCACATAGAACGTCTTACAGCAGTCCAGCCTTGAGGTTCCTAGTGCATGGACTACCATAATCAGGCTATTCCTATTCAGAAACAGCTGCAGCTGGTGTATTAGATAAAGTTGATAGAAAGCATTCCTAGCCACAGAGGTTATTTGGAGGCATAATTACACTGAGGTATCAATGTGTTCTCCTGAGCTATGTACCTGCTTCTTTTGGAGGAGTGCATCCTCATCCAGAACTAGATATGGGAACCAATCAACCACAGAATCTCAAACTCAGTTTATTGGCCCTCATCCAAACTAACACTACATTCTGGAACTGGTCCAGGGCTTGTATAGCTGCTCCTGCTTCCGATGTTACAGAGAAACAGAGCATTCTGATAACACCTTGCTCCAAAACTTTTAATGGCCACTCTCAGTCATTTTATTTATTTATTTATTTTATTTTATTTTATTTATATACCGCCCTAAGCCAAAAAGGCTGTCTGGGCGGTGTACATATAGGTATTTCATATAGGTATTAAACAACATTGGGGACAGAATAGTGTCCTGCGGGGCTCCATATCACAAGTGCCAGGGGGCCAAAGAACCCCCTGGATTTGGCCATGCAGGTAGGAATGGAATCACTCTAATGCAGTACCTCCAAAGCCCATCTCACATAGTCAGTCCAGGAGAAAATCATGGTCAATGGTGTCAAAAGCCACTGAGAGATCAAGCAAGAGTAACAGAGTTGCATTCCCCTATTCCTCTCTCAATAAAAGGTGATCAGCGTGATCATTCCGGGTGACCAGGGCACATTCCATCCTGAAATTAGGCCTGAACCCAGACTGAAGTGGATCTAGATAATAACAACCAGGAATACTTGTATTTGCTCTGCTTCCATCCTGTCTAAGTCAGAGGGGTTTCCTGGTGATGGAGAGTGAACTTCTGTGGATCATAACGATACACACACATGCCACACAACAACACACAGACGACACACACAACCCACAGTCTGGATTGGTGCTGTTGCATGTACTTGGGTGGGCAGAGCTGAGTCAGATCAGGCCCATCCAGCTCCCCCACCCAGGTATTATTAATGAACATTATGTTGGCCTGCTCATCCATGATTAAATTGTGGCTCAGCATGGTCTTGTTACAGACTAACCTGGCATTCAGAAGCACCAGCACCACCAGACTGTAAGGCACAATAGTAGAGCATCCAGCAATATCAAGGATAGAAGGGGGCTTAGTGAGAGGCACAAGGTTTAAGCAGCTGTGATCCACATCCTGATGTCCCCCTCATACCTCGGCCACTGAGATCAACTGTCTCACTTTGTCTTCCTGTACTGTACGTGTTGCTTTCCCAGACACATCCCATTAAAGGATCAGCACAAAAAAATTCAGCATTCACTGTTGAATCATCCATCCACTGAATACTTCGGCCAGAACACATTAAAATTGTACTTCATGAATAATATTCCAAGTTCCTTACAAAAATACAGTAACATTAACAGCCCAGAATGTTCTCCTCCCTGACCACACACACACACACACACACCCCTTAATCTGGAGGTCTCCACATAACCACTTGGAAATTAGAAGATAGGAAACTTCTATCCTGTTTTCCTCTAAATCCTTGTTGTCAACACAGTCCCATTCACCACAAGTGGTGAAATGGCTATTGACCTGTGGCAAATTTGTGCTTTACTTCTACCATCTATTTTAATATTGTAAAGGTCTATGGCTAATGTACCATAAAGAATTGATTGATTGATTGACTGCCATCTATTTTTAAAATAAATTTAAATAAAATACTTTTATAAATGTACCAGTTCAAAAAAGTCTCCATCCTATGCCCTTATCCATCACAGATTTGTCCTTAGGCCCTATATACTTTTCTGACTATGTAAAGTACAGCATTGTTTTTGAATTCATGAAAGATCCATTTCACTTTAACATCTACAATTCTCAACTATCTCAATAGCTTGTGAAGCTTCTTTCTTTGGAGAGGTACCTTTCACAGATGGATGTGATTTTGCTTCAAAGCACATAACATTTGAAAGATGATTCAATTGTTATAATGTGGATTCATATTTTAAATAAAAATGAGTTTGCGGTTCTAAATATAGTTACTCTAAACCTTTTTTTTGAATTTTTATTTGTGTAGTGCTGTGAATCAACTTTTTCTGTGGTAAAAATGGTGAAATCTAAACAGGTATTGCAAGTATTGTACGGAAATTTGGAGGTGGAGTTGCAATGTGATCTAACTGATTTTATGCTTAATGAAAAGGTATGTTAGATTTCTCACTAATTCTGTTGATAAATAATTCAAAATATTGCATATTTTTCTAACTTCAAAACACATGTTTTTTGCCATGTGTCAAATGTTAATACATTTGCCACAATTTTCGCAAATATGAAAAAAAACATGTCGGACACTGCTTCTCTAAATGAATAAATGTTTTTGCTAGCTTTTCCCTATATTTGAGTCTTTAAATATTGGACCTAATGAAATCCAATCCATTTAAACAGCTACATGTGCTCTGCAGCCTTTGTGACATGGTGGTACATCATGACAGTGAACTTTTGCCATGTTAACATAATCAGGAATTGCTAGGATATATTGGCTGTGGTTTGTTTTCTAATTTTCTAATATATATACCTATATTCAGGTGAATCTCACAAAGCTATTTACATAGAAATATTAAAACAATAAGCACAGAATCAAACTATAATAAAATGAACAAGACAAGCTGAAGACAAGATTGAAAACTTGATCTCCTTCCCTCTGAGCAAGATGGTTCTCAGTTACTCTGTAGTAGCAGTTGAGAAAGGAGAAATACAACAATATTGCATAGTGATTTATTATTATTATTAAATTAGCAATGCCATCTGTGTACACACAAAACTGGTATAACAGGTCCCTTCCCCAAGAGGCTTACCATCGAATTAGACACACAAAACAACAGGAGACAAGTGAAGAATATATTATTACTTTAGTTACATGTCCTTTGGTTTATTTGCAATACGACAGCCAGGGCTAGGGGGATGATGATGATTTATATACTGCTTAATTGTCAAGGTGGCTTCTAAGCAGTTTTTGTTGTTGTTGTTGTTATGTGCCTTCAAGTCAGTTATGACTTATGGCGACCCTATCAATCAGTGACCTCCAATAGCATCTGTTGTGAACCACCCTGTTCAGATTTTGTAAGTTCAGGTCTGTGGCTTCCTTTGTGGAATCAATCCATTTCTTGTTTGGCCTTCCTCTGTTTCAACTTCCTTCTGTTTTTCCCAGCGTTATTGTCTTTTCTAGTGAATCATGTCTTATTATGTGTCCAAAATATAACCTCAGTTTCATCATTTTAGCTTCTAGAGATAGTTCTGGTTTAATTTGTTCTAACACCCAATAATTTGTCTTTTTCGCATTCTATGGTATCCGCAAAGCTCTCCTCCAACACCACATTTCAAATGAGTTGACTTTTCTCCTATCTGCTTTTTTCATTGTCCAACTTTCACATCCATACATAGAGATTGGGAATACCATGGCCTGAATGATCCTGACTTAGTGTTCAGTGATACATCTTTCATTTGAGGACCTTTTCTAGTTCTCTCATAGCTGCCCTCCCCAGTCATAGCCGCCTTCTGATTTCTTGACTGTTGTCTCCATTTTGGTTAATGACTGTGCCGAGGTATTGATAATCCTTGACAAGTTCAGTGTCCTTGTTGTCAACTTTAAAGTTACATAAATCTTCTGTTGTCATTACTTTTGTCTTTTTGACGTTCAGCTGTAGTCCTGCTTTTGTGCTTTCCTCTTTAACTTTTATCAGCATTCGTTTCAAATCATTACTGGTTTCTGCTAGCAGTATGGTATCGTCTGCATATCTGAAATTATTGATATTTCTCCCTCCAATTTTCACACCTCCTTTATCTTGGTCCAATCCTGCTTTCCGTATGATATGTTCTGCATATAGATTAAAAAGTAGGGTGATAAAATACACCTCTGTCTCACACCTTTCAATCTGTTTCTCCATATTCTGTCCTTACAGTAGCCTCTTGTCCACAGTATAGGCTGCGCATCAGAACAATCATATGCTGTGGCACCCCCATTTATTTTAAAGCATTCCATAGTTTTCATGATCCACACAATCAAAGGCTTTGCTATAATGTATAAAGCACAGGGTGATTTCCTTCTGAAATTCCTTGGTCCGCTCCATTATCCAACTTACGTTTGCGATATGATCTCTGGTGCCTCTTCCCTTTCTAAATCCAGCTTGGATGTCTGGCATTTCTCGCTCCATATATGGTAAGAGCCTTTGTTGTAGAATCTTGAGCATTACTTTACTTGCATGGGATATTAAGGCAATAATTCAATAATTACTGTACAAAATTAATTTTCCAGTGGGTGCCAGGACACCCTCAAACATCCACAATTAAAATGTACAATAAATCAAGTGTTTTAAAACAGCACAATAAAACAGTTAAAACAGCCATTTGAAAAAAAAGGTCTTCAGATCAAGAGAACGGGGAAATGCTTGTCTAAACACGTGTGTCTTCAAGATCCATTGAGATGCCAGTACCAATTGGGCCTCTTTTATTTCAGCAGGAAGAGCATGTCACAACACTAGTGAAAAAGCCCACCTCTGTGTTGCCACAAACTGATAATCACCAGGCTGTGGCAAAATTAACCAGGTTTCATTTGGTTATCTTAATGCTATTATCCAAAGGCTTTTCTAGAAAAAAATGAGTTGTGGCGAGTGTCTTAAAGGAAATAAAAGTGGTGGCACAGAGGCATTCCAGGAGGCAATTTGAGCCAAAAGGGGCAGCAGGGGGAAATGGGCAGTCGTTTCAGGGAGCAGGAGACCTTTGGATGGCTGAGGGTGGTGTTGCTGGGTGAGCGAAGGTCACAGAGACGGATGTGCTGGGAAATAAGCAGACACAGACAAAGAGTAGCAAGGCCATGGAGGGTTTTGAAGATAAGGACAAGAAGCTTGTACAGGATCTGTGATTGAACAGAGAGCCAGTGTAGAAAGGGAGCCACATGCTCAGAGTGATAGGGGAGATTATCATTTTAGCAGTAGAGTGCTGAATGACTGAGTGGACAATGGAAGGCCAGAGAGAAGAATATAATTTTTTGTGTGAGAGAGATTTTCATTTTGCTGTAGCTGTGACTGCAAGCTTGAAAGTGTTACTTTTTCAACTCAGAGTTGCGCCCTCAATTTCCTTTACTGTCATTTTGCTAATGAAATTAAAGAGCCAAAGCATGCCTGCCTATCTGTGTAATTAAGGTTTGTTCTTGGTTTACAGCTCATAGGTAGTCTGGAGTTAAACCACAAACCTGAGTTCAAGTGACATGTTAAACTATGCCATAACTTAGATTAGTGCAGTATAGCAACAAAATGACTGGGGGAGAATGAAGCAGCTGCATTCTCCTCCGCAGGAGTCTGCACACTTGCGTGCTTACACTAAAACATGGTTTAGCTTAGTGTGACGTGTGAACTACGCATCTGTGTCAGAAGTAAGCACCAGTGGGCCTTACTCCCAGTGAGGGTTATGCAGAATAAGAGCATGTGTTTGACTTAACATTTCATAATAAATGAAGCGAAAGTACATCATATTAATTGAATATCCCGTATAAATATTTTTTCTTACATTTATGTTGCAACTTTCTTTAGTTGTATTGAATGTTTATAAATAAGATATGACAATTTAATAGCATGCACTATGATGTTGCAATCTGAAAAAGAAGGGAACTGAAACATTAACATACCAATTTTAGCATGAGCAAAGAGTTGTGCCTTAGAGGTAAATGGATATTTCACAGATATAGTTATCTAAAAAAAATTAATAGCAGTTTTGAAACTGCCCAATTTGACTTGTATTGAATCTATTTATTATATTGCTCATTGCATTTGCTTTTTTTATTCTTTTAACATCTGTACAGCACTTTGAAAGCTTCAGGCACTTTAAAAGAATTACAATTTGACAATATATATTCTACAGTGCATGTGTTCTTGTTTATTTAATCTATACACAGAACATATCATACGGAAAGCAGGATTGGACCAAGATGAAGGAGGTGTGAAAATTGGAGGGAGAAATATCAATAATTTCAGATACGCAGACGATACCATACTACTAGCAGAAACCAGTAATGATTTGAAACGAATGCTGATGAAAGTTAAAGAGGAAAGCACAAAAGCAGGACTACAGCTGAACGTCAAAAAGACTAAAGTAATGACAACAGAAGATTTATGTAACTTTAAAGTTGACAATGAGGACATTGAACTTGTCAAGGATTATCAATACCTCGGCACAGTCATTAACCAAAATGGAGACAATAGTCAAGAAACCAGAAGAAGGCTAGGACTGGGAAGGGCAGCTGTGAGAGAACTAGAAAAGGTCCTCAAATGAAAGATGTATCACTGAACACTAAAGTCAGGATCATTCAGACCATGGTATTTCCGATCTCTATGTATGGATGTGAAAGTTGGACAGTGAAAAAAGCAGATAAGAGAAAAATCAACTCATTTGAAATGTGGTGTTGGAGGAGAGCTTTGCGGATACCCTAGAATGCGAAAAAGACAAATAATTGGGTGTCAGAACAAATTAAACCAAAACTATCACTAGAAGTTAAAATGATGAAACTGAGGTTATCATACTTTGGACACATAATGAGAAGACATGATTCACTAGAAAAGATAATAATGCTTGGAATAACAGAAGGGAGTAGCAAAAGAGGAAGGCCAAACAAGAGATGGATTGATTCCATAAAGGAAGCCACAGACCTGAACTTACAAGATCTGAACAGGGTGGTTCATGACAGATACTCTTGGAGGTCACTGATTCATAGGGTCGCCATAAGTCGTGGTCGACTTGGAGGCACATAACAACAACAACAACGTGTTCTTGTATAATTTAGTTTCATTGTTGGGAAATACAGTCAAGATTTTTTATTTATTTTTTAAAAGCTACCTTTTGCAATGTAGTTGTTAGAGGGAGTTCCAGACACAAACATCACCCAGTGGAGAGAAATTGTGATCATGGCTAAGGCTAGATAAGTTGATAGCAAATTTCATCCATTTCTAGATAAGCTCTGATAGGTTTTTTGGCAAGGTCAAACAAAATATTGAAGGTAAGGGGGAAAGTGTGCTATTTGGGATGAGAAACGAGTGCAGAATTTTTAAAGGTTGTGGGTGAGAATCAAAGTGATAAAAGGAGAGGCAGAATATGAGCTGTTAATGTTTTCCTGCAAATAAAACACATGTGAATTTTAAACAGGCTGTGATATTAGTGTCTTTCTTTTCTCATTTTTGAAAAATGAAATGGACTGCCTTCAAGTCAACCCCAACTTATGGTGACCCTATGAATAGAGTTTTCATGGTAAGCAGTATTCAGAGGTGGTTTACCATTGTCTTCCTCTGAGGCCTAAGGTCACCCAGTGAGCTTCATGGCTGTGTGGGGATTTGAACCCTGGTCTCCCGGGTTGAAGGCAACACTCTAACCCAGCCTTTCCCAACTAGTGTGCCTCCAGATGTTGTTGGACCACAACTCCCATCAGCCTCAGCCAGCATTGCCAATGGTCAGGAATGATGGGAATCGTGGTCCAACAACATCTGGAGGCACACTGGTTGGGAAAGGCTGCTCTAACCACTACACCTCACTGGCTCACTTCTCATTATTTTTAGGTCACCTTTATGAAAAGTATGAAGACTGATACAGACAGCTATTTCTGTGGTTCATGTAATTCTGCTGTTTGAGATTTACAATGCAATCCAATACACACTTACCAGGGAGTAAGTCCCCTGAACCCAGTGGAGCTTACTTCTGAGTAGACATATTGGATTGCAGCTTAGTTACTACCATTCTGCGTTCTCCTTGACTAGATAGTTTGACCAGTTATATCTATTACAGAGAAATCCCAATGTGGTGATGAGAAGATTATTTTCTGGTGGCAGAGAAACTACCACTTCCTAAGCTCCGTTTGCTTATGCCAGCCAGGGCTAAAGGTGGAGGATAGATTTGCTCCCCCCCCCCCGCAATTTGGCTCTTTTTAAACCTCTCTCCGACACTAGTGGAAGGGGAAATAACTACAGCAATTCCAGGGCAGGTGCATGTTTTCTTCCTTTCTGGGACTGTTTGGGAAATGAGGAGGCTTTGGATTCAGTGGATCAAAAGCCTTCCCTGACATGCTGCTAGAATGCCCCGTGTTCACACCAGTCATCTGCTGAGCACTGCTGGCAGTATAGCAACAGTGCTGCAACACCTGGAAGTCTTCTGCCTGCTTGGCTGCTTACCTCCTTCTGTACCAATGAAAAGAGAAGTCTGCAGCCTCTCAGCTGTCCTCCCTGGGAGCTTACGATTGCTCCCTGAGGGCATATTTTCTTTTAGTCCATTATGAGAACTTGTAAATGCCTAATTTTGTACCATAAAATCAGTAGAAAATAATAAAATATTAAATATCAGATATTTTTCTACCTTTGGTGAGGTAAAACTATATTTCAAAGATGGGATGGTTTCTTTCTCCACTTGAACTTTTTTCATCAGTTACCAGGAAGGTCAGGTCTGGATTTCTAGGATGTCATAGTGGTGAGAGGCAGTTATCTAACATAATCTTTCCACAAATACTAACTTAATAGAAGCTTTTTCATTAATAGTTGCGTTTTTGCCATTGTGATTGTGTCTACTTTAGGTAAAATGTATTTCTTTGTTTGTATTAAGGTTCCAGCAATGAAGCTTTATTACCTGTCTTAAGTAATCTCAGACATGCAAATTCTTAACTGAATACGGAAGTTTGTTATACCTGTAGTTTTGTGTAGAATATTTAATTCTTTGCTGTGATTAGAAATGTATGCCGTGCTATCTTTCTGGGGATGTTGTGCTATATCTGACATGAATTAAAAATCTCTTAACTCATAAGAATTTGTGGGTAATAAACAAATACTTTTAAAACCACAATAAATTATGAAGCCTTTCTTTGGATAACATGATAAGTGGGGTGGAGAAGCATTTTGAGCACTGCATTCCCTTGTGGGAAACCTTCAGGGGCACGGTGTGCACATGCCAGTGATGGCTGGGTACAGCGGCAAAAGTGAGTGAAGCAACAGGTGTGATGTTTGCCTTTGTCCAATAGGCTGCATTCCAGCCATGTAAAAGTCAGTGGTTTCAACGCATACTTTATTTATTTATTTATATCCTGCCCTTTCTCCCAGTAGGAGCCCAGGGCGGCATACACTTGGAGAGATAACTTCTCCATCCTCCATTCAGGCAAGCAAGAAGCATTTTCACAGTTCAAGGACATATCAAAACCCTATAAAGTCTTATGCACCTTAGGACCACAACATCTCAAGGACCGCCTGTCCCTGTAGGAACCACCCCAGACCCTGTGTTTGTAATCTGAGGCCCTTCTTCATGTGCCACTCCACAGGAGGCTCAAAGGGTGGCAACATGAGAATGGGATGCACACCTGGAGCCTTCTCTATCCATCTTTAGGCACCAGGCAAAGACCTTTCTTTTCACTCAGGCCTGTCTTAGTCCTTTTTTGGAGGGGGTTGCTTTTAAATTTGTTTTGTATGTTTTAAAAATGTGTTGTAAGTGGCCACCTGGTATGAGGCAACAAACAAATAATAATAATAATAATCAGCCAGCCAGACAAAGGTATTCAAAGAGGATACAGAGCAGGAGTGGGGGGGGGCGCAGAGTAACCTGCAGAGACTTCTGGGGGCTGAGCAGAGAGACCTGGAGGATTGCATTAGGCCTGGGGTCTGAGGTTCCCCACCCCATGATAACTAATCTTAATTATTTATAATATCATTTGTGTAGCTTAAGTATTCAAAGTTTCTCATATATTATTATAGTAATATTTACAACAGTATACTGTATCACAGGCCAGTTTTGTCATCTCATTATTGTAGATTGTGGGGAAGGGGTAAAGCTGCGGGAAAGTGGTTTTGCATAAAGATACTTCCTGAGTTCCCAGCCAAGGTTTGAACTATAAATTTCCCTGTGCACACTTAGCCATTATGCTAAATAAGACACCTCTTTAATTCTAAAAGGAGGTCTTACCTTGTTTATTCCTGGGCATACATGGGCATTTGTGAGCTTACTCCAGCTAACCATGATTTGGGAAGGTGGTATGGTGCAATAGATTAATACACTGCTAAGATGAAAATGGATGAAAGATTAAAGGAAAATATTTCCTTTCAGCAGCAGAGTAAAGGAAGTTGATCATTTTTGTGTAATCAGTTTATGCATTGTAGTTCTTTGCTGTGATAAGGAATTCTTAATTTTGCTTGTACCTAGTCATTGGCTGACAAGGCAGTGTTGACTGGATTTTTTTCTCCCTCTTCTGATGCCTCTGTTTGTCTTGAGGAACTGCTTATCACCAATCAGTGTGAATTACACATAATAAGTATGGAACCATAACCTTGTATCGCCCTGTGCAAACCATCTTGCATACATGTATGTCACCTGTTCATATTGTAGTTGGGGTCAAAAAAGAAGCTGAAGATATGTCAGCTTTGATTGCATACTTCTTTATATTCTGCAGTGATGCAACAGTTATTAGCAGATGAGCAGATTCTTGCCATTTTAAACCAGCTGTCCCTCAACCTGTGCAGACAGAATTTTACTTTAAGGCTATGACCCTGTGCACAGGACCTACTTGAAAGTGAGCTCCACTGAACATCATGTGGCTTACTCTAAGTAAACACACATAGAACTACACTGTTTCATTCTATAACAAATTCAAAAGCTTTCACATCTACAGTGTGTTGTGGAACTTCTCTTTTATTTTGATAGCATATCTGAGGGTGTGCACACAATGCATCCACAGTATTAAACTTTGGTTTGAAAAGGTATTTTGAAAGGGGCTTGTTGATTTTTTTGTATGTGCGGAAGGAGGAAAAAGGTTGCTGAAAAATGCCAATGTCATTTATGTAATTCAGTGCAGTTGCCAGAAATTTTACACATGTCAAACACCAAGAAATGTCAAGAAACATATAGGGGAACATATTAGTAACATCAAAAATGAGAGATCTGGGTCTCCCTTGGTGAAGCATTTCACAAGAGGCCATCATTCCTTTGCTGACTTTAAATTTTGGGTGTTAGAAAAAATAAGTGTGAACAAAAGCCACGTTTTATTAAGGAGAGAAATAGCTTGGATTTTGGAACTAAAAATGCTGACCCCTAGTGGTCGCAATGAGGGATTAGAGTTTCTTCCTCTCTTGTGAATCTCACAAAATATTGATGATCCCTTTCGTATTCTTTTGTCTCAGTTGTATGCAATTCCCTGTTACACCTGCATTCAGGCACCTGGGTTTGTGTATATATATGAGCACGCTCAGTGAATTCTTCTTCGTGGTCATTATTATTTTGAGCAGATTTGCTAGAGAAGAATATTTTAGACCAGCTCATGTGAGTAAAAAAATTTTTTTTCACAGATTAATTATGTATATATGGTTTTATGCTGTATGAAATTCCTGCACAACAATGTTGTGTGTTCTTATGATTTTGTCTACAGTCCCTGACGAGGGCCAAACTACTGAGTGGCCAAAAAGCATTGGGCTTTTGTCATAATAAATAATATTTTTCAAGCATTTTGGGGTTCCCCCCTTTTTTTCCTTTCTGAAGCAGAAAGTAGACCTGTTTTAAAAAAATTTTTGTGTTTCCCAAACCTGTACTTCATACAGCTATTTACCCTAACCTTAAGCCTAGTAAAATGAACAAGTTAGAACAAGTATATTTTGAGATGTCTTATAATCATTTAAGATTCTGGTCCAATTCACCATACACTAAGCCAAAAGTTCATTCTCTGAGCAAAGATGGGGGCTGCTACACTCCTGCTACCATGCTACCCAGGTCTAAGCCATGGTTTAGCTTAACATTATGTCCAACCCCAGGCTTGTAGTTTGTCTCCCCTAAAGAAACCCTGAGCAGTAAACCAAGAACAAAACTTGGTTAGAGCTCAAGAGCAAGACAAACCACAAACCAGGGTTCAGACATAATACTGAGCCTTATCATGGCTTAGCCCCAGGAAATGCAGCAGCAGAAGGAACAGGAGTTTAGCAGCTGCAATCTTTGCTCCATGAACACACTCATTCACATTAAACCATGGGTTCACACTCATTCACATTAAACCATGGGTTAGATAGTGTTATATGTGAAACAGGTCACTCTTACTTTCAATAAAATTTGACTGTGTCCCAGGTCTTAGAAAACAGACCCTTTCATTCAAATTGGGAGTGTTTAAAAGAAATCAAAATTTGACATCCTGGAATAAAGTTCAACATCTCTATAAAGGTGAATAACAGAGTTCACCCACCTTTTTGGACCAGCGGGCACATTTCAAATTTTGAGAGTGTCTTGTAGCCCCAATCAAAGGAGCTAACATGTGGGCATGGCATAATACAACATGGCTGCATGGTATAACACAAAATTAGACAATACAATCATCATCAAGCTTTCCCTATAATTGTATTTCTATATTAGAAAATACCCTGTTGAATTTCTGCCTGACATCTTCTAAAGGCATAAGAATCCTATTTTTCCCCAGTGCTAACCCTAAAACAAATCCTAGGCTGCTCCATTAAATACAAATAAACTTGCTTCTGAGTAGACAGGTTACCGCTGTACTGTAAATTATACATTGAATTCCTAATGAATGCCAGGACATCAGCACCTCCACTGCAGGAGACATGGCTAAGCCTGTTTTCACATTTGAAGGGAGGGGGGATTCTTTAACATCCACTCACACTTAACGTGTAGTAGTATAACTTCTAGTGATTACCTAACCTCAGACAAATCCACCACATGTAGGATACATCTTGGTTGCTAGGGGAAGAAGGGCAAACTACAGAGATTCCAAGGACTAGAAAGTAAGACAGAAGCAGGATAAGTGCGCTAAAGGAAAGGAGAAAATAGCAGCTCTTTAGGATGACCAGGGACTCCTATTGCCTTGTGTCCAAACAATTTATCTATCAATCACAGCTCTGACTTCACTCATTGGCTAAAAACTTTGACAGGTGGGTGTAGCCAGGTTGGCTCAGTTCACAGAAATTGTTTAGAAGGTTACCTGAATATTTTGTTTCATAACTTGCTAAGAGGACTAGAGACTTTTTTACAAAAGTGAAAGTTCAGTGTCTTGAGTGCTGGGTACGAATGAAGGCACCCAAATGCACTGGGTCTGCAACCCCCAGTGAATAATATTGTATGAAAGCTCATTAGAAACCTATTTTCACTATAGTTTAGAAGATGCAAAAGGAAAATAGTTTAAAGGAAAAACTTGGATGTTTTCTTCAATATTTAGTGTTTCTTTAATGGTATAGTTACTTTAAAACAATTGGAGGGGGCAGTTTTGTTTTGTCTGAAGGTGTGATTATAATGAACAATGCTTATTTTTACTTAAAATTTACTTAAACTTTTTTGTTGTTCACTAGGGTTATACATCATTTTGGAATGACTGCATTTCCTCTGGGCTGCGTGGCTGCATGTTAATTGAATTAGCTCTGAGAGGGCGTCTTCAACTGGAGGCATTTGGAATGAGACGTAAAAGTCTGTTAACTAGAAAGGTAAGAAGAGAAGGATAAAATTATGTATAGTTCTTTAAAAGGATTATAACCCATATACTTCTATAAATGCTAATTTGGAAGTATTGGACCAAGTCTTTTACAAACCTACATACTCATTTCAGCATTTGTAAAGAGATTGAGAGAAAGCTTTAAGTTCCTTTTAATGCCATTTAAGTTCCTTAACCCACATAATATCAAACATGTAGTTCTTATGCAATTTCTGAATCCAAGGCCGAGTTTGGGGATGAATAAGTCTGTTGCTCTTTGTGGTTCATTTTGTTCACGTTATGTGAAGGTAGTTTTATTTCTTTCTGGAGGGATCTTGCGATGAAAAAATGCTGTTGCATGGGCAATCTGACCTGTCAATATTATCCTTTGCTTACCCTTTAAAACATTTTTTTAAAGTTTCCACACTACCTCCCTGTTCAGAATTGAGCCTTTGTGTAAGTAGACAGTTGCTGCCTATGTTCAGCATGATTGCCCATGTTCAGCAGTTATGATTAGCTTGAAATGGAACTCCCATCCACTGCTTCTCCGCGGAGCTTCCAAGATTCTTTGGTTTGCCAGAAATGCAGGAATGTTCCTTGAAATCCAAGGCTATAATAACTTGCTTGACTTTTTCTAGAATATTTTACCTAGGTGCGTTTAAGGAGAGTCTGTGTTCTAGACTAAAAGATAAATTATTTATTGGGTGTAATTCTTGCTTGAAGAGTTCAGTTTACACTGCAATCATTCTCATCCATCAATCATCCATCAGCTAGAGCTAGTCACAGAATGATCACTTGGAAGGCTTTGCCTAGTGGGTCAAAGAATGTGTCATCTACTGGAAGAAAAAGCCCCTTTCATAAACTTTACAGCTGTTACAGGTACTTAAATGTCAGCATCACTCAAGAAATACCACCCAAGAAAATGAGGGGCAGAGTGGTTAATTTAAACTGTATTCAGCACAAAAATTTCCTATTCCCATTCATAAAAAGTTTTTTAATTAAGAGGAACAGTAGTAGGATAGTAAAGATTGCTGTTCCATCGTGATTGCCCTATCCCCCAAGATTAACATGGCAATTTCTCATGTCTTTTATATGGAATCTTGTTAGTATTGGAATTGTCAGGCCCAGGATGCGACTCAGGAACCAGACCAGAGGTTGTAGTTAATTCGTGTTTTATTAGAGTAATGTCCAACAAAGACTGCGCTTTCTCATGAAGCAATACAGGGATACAGGTCCTGCGACATTGGGAGAAAGTTGACAGAGCAAGGGGCTGCTTCCCGCCTGTTCTTTAAGAAGGGGCTAAACGGGCGCGCAACCTTTCGCTCCTCCTTAACTCCCCCTCAGGTACTGCCCGCCTTCCCCCCCTTCTCTCCTGTCTTTTCAACCGTCTGCGTGTGCGTGGTGAGGGGGGAGGCATCACCTCCTCCTCTTCTGAAGTGTCCGATTCCCCTATGGGTGATAAAGGAGGGGCTGAGGGTAAACCATCTCTCCGCCTTTCTGCTGTGATCAGCCCTCCCTCTTGCTCTGAGCTGCGGAGAAGGGAGGGCCTGGGAATGTCTGGGGGGGATTCTAAAACTTCAAGGCTCTCAGGCTCCCCGTTGCTAGGCGACCCTATCTCTGGCATGTCCTCTGTTTCGGCTTCGCTCCACAGAGGGTAAGTTCCTCCCTCCTCCCTCTGCCAGCCATTTGAATCCTCTTCTGACAACCCCCCAGGAGCCCAGCTCATCCTCCTGACACCATCCCCCTTCTCAAGCTGTGCCCCCCTCCCCCTGTCTGGCTTGGGATGGTGAGGAAAACGTTGATGGAAAAGTTTTACTAACTCTGGAGCATGCACATCATCTGCATTTTCCCATGATCTGTCAGCCACTCCATAGCCCTTCCAGTGAATCAAATACTGCAGCTTGTGGCGTCTGATCCTGGAATCCAAGATTTCCTCAACTTCAAACTCAAGCTGCTCATTTATCAGGAGTGGGGACCCAGGAGGCTCCTCCGGCCACAGCTCACTGGGAGGGGCAGCTTTCGTCAAGAGGGATCGATGAAACACAGGATGTATTTTAAACGTGTCGGGTAGCTTCAGCCGGTACGCCACGGGATTAATTTGAGTTTCTATTTCAAAAGGACCCACCCTTTTGTCTTGTAATTTTCTACATTTGCCCGGCATCTGGAGGAAACGGGTGGACAGCCATACCTGGTCTCCTGGTTGAAGGGGGGGGCCCTCCTTCCTGTGCAGGTCAGCAACTCGCTTGTACTCTGTTTTGGCTTCGTTTAACTGCTGTTTCAGTGTTTGTTGCGCCGCTTGCAATTCTTTTAGGAAGTCCTCAGCTGCCAGTACCAGCATTCCTTCTGAGCTGCTTGGAAAGACTTTAGGATGGAATCCATAATTCACGAAGAATGGGGTTTGTTGAGTGCTGGAGTGTAGAGAATTGTTGTAGGCGAACTCTGCAAAATGCAAATATGATACCCAGTCAGTCTGTTGATAGGACACATAACTTCTTAAATATCTTTCCAAAATGGCATTCAAGTGTTCCGTTTGCCCATCTGTCTGGGGGTGATGGGCGGAGGAGAGTTTTAATTCCGTCTGCAACTGTTTCCACATTGCTCTCCAAAATTTGGCTGTGAACTGAGTTCCTCGGTCTGAGACTACACTGTTTGGCAACCCATGCAGTCGGTAGACTTCTTTGATGAATAACTTGGCCGTTTCCTTAGCCTCTAAGGCCCCTGCACAAGGGAGGAAATGCGCCATTTTGGTGAGTAGATCTACCACGACTAAAACGGCTGTCATTCCTTGGGATTTGGGTAGATCAGTTATAAAATCCATGGAGAGATCCTTCCAGGGTTCATGTGGGACAGGTAGCGATTGTAACAGTCCTGCTGGTTTTCCTGTTTGTGTTTTTGTCCGCAGACAGACAGAACAGGACTTTACATAGCTTTCAATATCCCTACGCATTTTAGGCCACCAGAAGTCCTTGGCCACGTTCTGAATGGTCTTGTAAATCCCAAAGTGTCCCGCTGTGATGGAATCATAGCACTGGCGTAGGATTCTGAGCCTTAATTCTCCTTCTGGCACATATCTGGCTGTTTTGAACCATAATAGTCCATTCCTCCAGTGAAAGGTTACTTCTGAGTCTTGACTTTGTCCCGTCTCCTGCCCATATTTAGTACGTCTGCATCTTCTTGTTGTGCCTTTTTGAGTTCCTCTTCCCACGAAGACTGGCATGATCCCAACATTAATTTCTCTGGCGGGATCACGTACTGAGGCTGGTCCTCGGATTCACTTTCCTTGTACTGTGGCTGTCTGGATAAGGCATCAGCTCTCTGGTTTTTGGCTTGGGTTTGGTAAGTGATCTTGAAGTTAAACCTGGTGAAGAACTGGGACCATCTTATTTGTCTCTGGTTCAGCTTTCTGGCAGTTTGGAGGCTTTCCAGGTTCTTGTGGTCGGAGCGCACTTCGATCTGATGAGGGGCCCCCTCTAGGTATTGTCTCCAGTATTCAAAAGAGTCCTTGATGGCCAGCAGCTCCTTCTCCCAAACTGTGTAATTCTTCTCTGCAGGCTTTAACTTCCGAGAGAAGTACGCACAGGGGTGCAGCTCCTTTCCTTCTTGGTCTAATTGCAGAAGGACCCCCCCCCCGATAGCAAAATCTGAAGCATCTGCTTCCACGATGAAAGGGCGGGTCGGGTCAGCAAAGTGCAGAATGGGCTCGGAAGCGAACCTTCTCTTCAGCTCCTCAAAGGCCTGGGTGGCATTCTCTGTCCATTGAAACTTCTTCTTTCCCCTTAAACAGTCAGTCAGAGGAGCTGTCAATTTGGAAAACCCTGGAATGAACTTTCTGTAATAATTGGCAAACCCCAAAAACCATTGTACATCCTTTTTGGTGACAGGTTGGCCCCAGTCCAATATACAGCTTACTTTCCCTGGGTCCATCTCCACGCCTTCCGCTGAGATTCGATATCCAAGGAAGTCTAGAGACTTGAGGTCAAATCCACATTTCTCTAATTTAGCATACAGGTGATTTTCTCTCAGTCTCTGCAACACCGTCTTCACATGCTGGTCGTGGTCTTCCTGGTTCTTTGAGAACACCAGGATATCATCTAAGTAACAGATTACATATGTGTCCAACAAGTCTCTAAACACGTCGTTCATGAATTTTTGAAAAATTCCTGGACTTCCACAAAGTCCGAACGGCATGACCAGGTATTCATACTGTCCGTAAGCGGTCAAGAATCCTGTTTTCCATTCATCTCCCTCCTTCATTCTGATCAGATTGTACGCTCCTCTCAAATCCAACTTCGTGAAGATTTTTGCAGAGCGCAGTCGGTCCAACAACTCTGAGATCAGGGGCAGCGGGTAGCTGTTGGGGATGGTGATCTGGTTCAATGCACGATAGTCGTTACAGGGTCTGAGTTCCCCCCCCTTCTTTTTCACAACCAATAGTGGCGCTCCAGCAGGGGATTGTAAGGGGCGTATGAATCCTCGTCTCAGGTTTTTATCCAGGAATTCCTTCAGGGCCTCCCTCTCAATCTCTGTGAGAGAGTAGATTCTCCCTGATGGAATGCTGGCTCCTGGCACTAGATCAATTGCACAGTCGTAAGGGCGGTGGGGGGGTAAAGTCTCTGCCTCCTTTTCATCAAACACATCTTTGAATTCTTCATACTTTGGCGGCAGGGTCACTTGCTCGATCTCTTGCACTGCCCCCGCTAAGGTGTTCTTGATTCCTTCAGGTTGACAGTTCTCCTGGCAATACTGTGAGGTGAACCACACCACCGCCTCCTTCCAACTTATTGTGGGTTCATGCTTTGCTAGCCAGGGCATTCCCAGAATCACCTCAAAGTTCGAGAGATCTGACACGTATAGCGAAATGAACTCTTCGTGCCCGGGGATTTGAAGTTTCACTTCCTCCGTGGCTTGTGTCACCCCTCCTGACTTCAGGGGTCTCCCATCGATAGTCTCCACAGCTAGGGGAGCGTTCAGTTTCCACCGGGAAATTCCATGACGCTTGACTAACTTTACATCAATAAAATTTGTGGAGGCTCCACTGTCAATTAAGGCAGTGGAATTAAACACCACTCCTCTGGAAGTTGTAATCCGAATAGGCAAGACCAACACCCCCTTTGAGGGAGGTTGGATCGTTGGGGGGCCTTTATACAACGCTGCCCCCAGTCTACCGGCCTGCACGTGGACTGGGTGTTCTAGTTTCCCGACGGCTCAGCTTTCCCCCCTTTTAGTCCACAGTCTCTGGCCACGTGGCCCGGCTTTGAACAATAAAAGCATAAACGTTCTCGGCGGCGTCTTTCCTTTTCTTCTTCCGACAGTCTTGGCCTAGCCCCTCCCTGTCCCTCAGCTGCATTACCTGCCATTCCTGCAGAGGGAAGGGTCTTGCTGCGAGATGCCGAGGCTGAGTATCTCGGGACCTCCTGCTTCCTTTCCAGGCGCCTTCCTTCCATCCGGTGATCTATCTGTAGGCATAGCCGGATGAGCCCTGGTAGGTCAGCGGGGGGGGAGGTCCTGGCCAACTCATCCAGGATTTCAGCATTTAATCCACTCCGGTACATAAACATCAGGGCAGCGTCATTGTAACCAGTTTCCTGGGACAGAATTTTAAAAGCGTTAGTGTACTCGGAAACAGTCCCTTTAGCTTGCTTCAGAGCGCCTAGTTGCCGCGCTACTGTTTCAGCTCTTTGCGGGTCTTGGAACATCTCGGTCATCTCCTGTATAAATCCTCTGTACCTTCTTAAGACAGTATCTTTTCTCACGAGATACGGAGTCACCCATTTTGCAGCTTCTCCCTCCAGGAGGCTAATCACGAAGGCCACTTTAGCCCCATCGTCTGGAAACTCCATGTGCCTGACATCCAGATATAACTCACATTGAGCCACGAAAGTTGCCAACTGATCACTTTGTCCTGCGTATTTTGGGGGCAATCCAATGGGAACCTTTACTGAGGCAGCTGGAGGGGCTGTTTGCATCTGGTCTATCGTGGCCTTCAAGGTTTGATTATCCGTCTTCAGCGCCTTGACTGCTGCTAGCAGGGCTTGGACATCCGTCTGCAATTCAGCTACCTTAGTCCTCAAGAGTTTCACTTCTTCCGTCTCAGAAGTGGGGTTCGTCCCCCCCGCTGCTCCCTTTGACATCTTGTCCCAGTCAAGTGAAGAGAGCGTTGAGGGTGATTTAGGTGGCTCTGTCAAGCTGTCAGGCCCAGGATGCGACTCAGGAACCAGACCAGAGGTTGTAGTTAATTCGTGTTTTATTAGAGTAATGTCCAACAAAGACTGCGCTTTCTCATGAAGCAATACAGGGATACAGGTCCTGCGACATTGGGAGAAAGTTGACAGAGCAAGGGGCTGCTTCCCACCTGTTCTTTAAGAAGGGGCTAAATGGGCGCGCAACCTTTCGCTCCTCCTTAACTCCTCCTCAGGTACTGCCCGCCTTCCCCCCCTTCTCTCCTGTCTTTTCAACCGTCTGCGTTTGCGTGGTGAGGGGGGAGGCATCACCTCCTCCTCTTCTGAAGTGTCCGATTCCCCTATGGGTGATAAAGGAGGGGCTGAGGGTAAACCATCTCTCCGCCTTTCTGCTGTGATCAGCCCTCCCTCTTGCTCTGAGCTGCGGAGAAGGGAGGGCCTGGGAATGTCTGGGGGGGATTCTAAAACTTCAAGGCTCTCAGGCTCCCCGTTGCTAGGCGACCCTATCTCTGGCATGTCCTCTGTTTCGGCTTCGCTCCACAGAGGGTAAGTTCCTCCCTCCTCCCTCTGCCAGCCATTTGAATCCTCTTCTGACAACCCCCCAGGAGCCCAGCTCATCCTCCCGACAGGAATCTAGCCTCCTTGTTTTGTTAGGAAAATATTTTTTATTCTGTGTAGGCTGAAAGCGTTTTCCAGAACAAGTGCTCACATGCCATACGCTTGTAATAAAATGGTTCACCTTGAAGACGTTTGCTAAAAATGGTATATTATGCTTTTAAGATGCTTCAGCTATCAGTTTTATTTGTGCTCATTAGTGGACTTGCTCATACATAGGAGCGAAGTACATGTTATCAGACCATATACATCAAATAAGTAATGCATTTTAAGTGTATTGAAGCTGGTACCAAAAGAGTATAGGTGGTGTCTAGTGTTAGTCATACACACAGCTATAGCTAAATAAATGTAAATGTACTGCCTTCAAGTTGATTCCAACTTATGGCGACCCTATGACTAGGGTTTTCATGACCCTGAGAGGCAGTGACTGGCCCAAGGTCACCCAGTGAGCTTCATGACTATATGGGGATTTGAACCCTGGTCTCCCAGGTCCAACACCTTAACCACTACACCACACTGGCTCTCAGTACATCCATTAAAATCAGTGGACAAGTAACTTAAGTCCATTGATTTCAATGGGACTATACTGAGTATGAGTTAGTTGGATTATCCTGCTATGTGTTTAACTGTAGGTCCTTCATAGAAACCAAGTTTTTAATAAACCTCAGCCCAGCTTTTATCCCATTTGTTCTGCTTTGCCATATTTTTCCATGTGATTAGAGAACATTTAAAGTATAACATTTTCTGGATGTTGTGAAGGATATTCATCAGCAAGCCTTGAATGGCTAGATACTGACTCCCCCAAAGCATTGAAGCTCCAGGTAGTAAGGGGATAGATCTAATTAGAGAATTAGTACTTCTATTTCTCTCTCTAGGCTCAAAATAATTGTGTTTGTAAAATTTAACATTTTGGCATTTTTTGTTACTGACCTCCATAATAAATATTTCTAGAGAGTTGATATTTGTCAAATTAAATGTCTATTAAAGGAATTATTTTTTCATCAAAAGAATTTACAAACATTTAATATGGCTTTCTTTGGAAGGATCACTTTTGTGAAACATGCTAATTATCTCTCTGACTACAAAGCATATCCTTAGGAATGGATTCTTATTTTTCAAGGGATTGTCTCTATTAAGGAGACCAGGGAACAGAAGACATGCCAGACAAACCTGCATGGCTTTCTGTTAGCTGCCAGTGTAGAAGGTCTAGGGAAGGGGACTCTAGAGTAGGAAGGGGAGTTGTGTCAAGGGCTGCATTCCCTCAGGGGTAATCTGCTGGGGCCCATATGCCAACAATGGGCAGGACCAGAGCAAAAAGTGGGTGAGGCCAAGAACCCCTTCTCCCCTGCTCCCTATCTGCCACCTCTTCCTGTTTTCCTCTTCCTGACTGGTGGGCTGCAAGGGAAGGGATTACTCTTGCCAAAGGTTTAAAGAGATTGCTTGCAGAGGACTTACTTCTTCTCCCCCTTTCATTGCTCCATCTGTTTCCGCCTTTCCCCCATTTTCCGCTCCCACTCTTCTCTCCCTCCAGGCTGAAATGAGGCTGAGCCACACCACAGCCCTGCTCTGGGGAATCATATGGTAACCAAGCTAGTTATTTCAATTATCACTTACATCTGTGATCATTCCATTATGGTACAATTCAATTCAATATCCTCTTGCAGAGTTAGGAATCCAAGCTCTGCATTTGCCCCAGGATTGATATTTCAGTGATTAAAAATACTTAGTATTTCAGTCAAATATTGGTAAAGAATCAATTAACATAGCATATTTACTTATAAAGGCCCACTGTGGTCATTGGGGTCTGCTCCCAGGAATATTTGCATAGGATTGCAGCCTAAAATTATCATGCCACAGTGATTTGGCTGGCCAATGACCAGTGTCCAGCCCTTCTTTTTCTACCTGTATTTGCTGTCTGGAAGGGGCCTAGAAGGACACAAGATGGCCTTAAAGCTTTTAGGGAACTATTTAACAGGTGAGAGAGTCCCAGGTTCTAGAACATCCTGATGAAAAAGTTCTTCTGATGGTTACAGTGGGTTAATTACACTATCTACAAGTTGATAATTCAAGCTCAGTGCCTTCTAATTATGAACAAAAGAAAGTAAAAATATCATTAATGTATTTGGCTCACTTTTATTTGTTTTCCTGTATTGTGTGTAACTCTCTATGGTCTCTGCATTCGCACTGTTTGCTCTTTCCAGCAACTTCAAAGTTCTAGTGCTTACACTGAAAGGTTCTCTCTATTTGTTCTGGGCATTGTTGGCGTGAATGTAACTTGCTGGTTGCACAAGCCTCTCCTCCACATGCCCTGTATGATATGGTTTCAGGATGCAACAGGAGGTAGTATACTATCAGTTCAAGTATACCTGAAGAAGCAACTAATGCATACCTGTCTTGGTAAATAAATAAGGGTACTAATGTACCTGAAGGAGATGGTTCACAATTTTTCTTTCCTGGTTGACTTAAATGGAGTGGTGTATGTGGAGCATTGCTCTCCATGGTTTCAGACTTTTTACATTTAAAACAATACTGGGTTTTGTTTCTGAAAAGCTATGGCATTGGTTCAAGAAGACACAGTATTCCAACATTGAGCCTAAAGATGTAAAAAAGTAGCACTGAGGCACCTTTTTTCTATCCTTGGTATTTAAGAAATGAAATCAAAAGTCTAAGGTGCTGGAGTGAACTCTGACATTTCCCATCAGGTGATCTGCAAATCAGATGCTCCTACAGGGGATGTTCTACTCGATGAAGCTCTGAAGCACATTAAGGAGACACAGCCTCCTGAAACAGTGCAGAACTGGATAGAGCTGCTTAGTGGTAAGAGCCATCTTTGTAAATTAATATTTTTGAATGCTTAAAAAAATTGGGCTGCCATACATCACTGTTTTTTCTGTTTTCAAGCATAGAACTTGATGTGTTCCTTCTCATGTGACGTCATCTGTCCCAATTATGATCAGCAACATTGATGAAAATTAATTTTAAATTAATTTTAATTGTAAATACTAGCTAATTTTAAATACTAGTGTTTGGTCAAGTAAATTTGGGGGTGGCAGCAGGGCTGTGTAGTCGGAGTCGGGAGCAATTTTGGGTGGAGTCGGAGTCAGTACAAATGTACCGACTCCAACTCCGGCTTCAAAATAAATTTTGATTGACAATTTTTTTAAAATATAAATTCGAAATATCAAAGAAGCTTCCCATGAAGTCAGCTATAGTTGAGCATTTCACCATAACTCAAGATGGAAAACATTTTGTGTGTCAGTGTATGACACAGGACCCAGTTGAAGACAAATGCTGTGATGCGAAGATCAGCGCATATTCAGGCAGCGATAAAAATGCTCCTACAAGAGCTTCCAATTTAAAAAGACACTTACAGCCCTTTCCAGGGCTGTGGAGTCGGAAGCGATTTTGGGTGGAGTTGGAGTCGGACAGTAGAAAAATAGAGGAGTCGGAGTTGAAGGTTTGGCGTACTGACTCCACAGCCCTGGGTGGCAGTGTTGGTAGCTGGAAGTGGTTGACACTTCCCACAGTGATACACGTACCAAGCAACATACATTATAGTGGGTTTTTTTGTCACATTTTGCGGAACTTGCAATGACTTGCTCATAATATTGTTTACTTGCTGTTGTTGTTGTTGTTATAGTTTTTATCTATCCCGCCTTTTGGCCCAAAGGCCCTCAAGGCGACTTACAAAAAATAAACACATATATAGAAATACGTATCAATAAAAACAATACAATTTACAAAAATTAAATAACAAGGTAATAACTTTATTAAAAAGCAACAATTACAACTTCCAGTGAAAATGCAATACCAAATCACACTTTCCTAATAAATTCCTAATAATTAGACAGTGACTACTAGTTCTTACATCAATATGTTGACATCAAAACATAATACCACTAAGGTGTCCTGCTGGTACTGCATCTGCCAATCCTAATACAGGAAAAAGAGCAGGAGCAGTCCAACTTTTTGCCAGCATAGACAATGTCCACGGTAAGCAGTACTTCAACTTGATCACGGAGATGAAGCGGTCGATGTTCCGGCTGTTGTAGGTCGTTGCAAATGACAGGCTTGGAAAGAAAAGAGAGGAAAGAAGTAGAAGCCTGCTTGGCATGGGTGGGTCTGCCCACAGGAAAGATGGAACGACGGGCTCTGAGAGGAAAGGGGTGGAGGCCTACTCTGTGTAGATGGATCTGCCCGTGAGGAAGGCCCTGGTGCCAGAGCAGCGAATTGCAAGTAGCTGTGCTCTTCCTCATTTGATCCACGTCAGTGTTATCTCCTCATTGATGGAGGTGATCCTATGATAATCCCACTTGTACTTTCTGATCTTTTACCATATTGATAACCCGGAACTCTGCCATTTTCAGTATCTCTACTTTATCCATGCTAACTGTTGAGACAGTGAATTGGATGCCCATTATTTCCAAGTTTGAGGGAACGGAGGAAAGAGACAGAAGGGGATGATGAGATAATACTTCCATTCAAATGCTGGGATGCCATAGTGGAATTCAACAAAATGACTATTTTTTTCCTAGCTTATTTAGCAAATGTTTTAATATTCACAGAAACCTTCATGGAGAAGGAAGGGGTTTCCATTTTTACAATTTTTCTAACTGGGTTTCAATATCTCTTGAAAAGCAAGGCTTTGTTGTCTTTGCTGTTAAATGAGTAGTAAGTCTTGGATTCTATTCTGGATGAAATACTGAAGTGTTTCTGTCTCTGGAGTAGAATTAATCTGTTGTCCTGTTGTGTACAGGATCACAGTTCAGACTCAGCAGTGGGGGAAAATTCTGGTCAGTGTTAATACACAGTTAAATCGGATGACTCTGAGAATTGCTCTTTTTCTATGTTTGCATCAGTGCATGTGTATCCTTCACTCTTATTTCCTGCTGTTCATATTTTGTGTTCTAACATTCCTCCATCTTCATTGAATACCCTACATGTGCAACTTGATTATTACTAGTCATGCTCATGTAGTCAAGTTAGTCCCAGTGAATGCACTGGGACTTATTCCCTAGTAAATGAGTTAAGTGACATATTCCTGTGTTCCCTCTTGCCTTGGCTGTGTAGTAGTGGAGAGGAAAGGCAGAGAGACAAATGAAAATGAGAGAAACTTGGGAGTTTGCCTGGCAGCGGCAGTGTTCATTGTTTCCAACTGTTCTTGGAGTTCATTTCTCATGTTAAGCAATGTTAGCAGTGCAGCTGGCATTGCCTAGTCATTCGGAGAGGTGAGCAGAGCACAGAATGTCTCTGACTCTTTGTTGAAATCTGAATTTAGCTATGAACTGTTGTTGAGAAGTTATTTTTGTACTTTTTTAAAACCACATTTAGTTGTCTTTATTATATTTTGTGTATCACCTTAAGATATATATATTGAAGGTGATTCATTAATAATATAGTAATAATGTGTGTCCTGTCTTCTCATCCCTGCCAGCTTTAAATGGGGTAATTACAGTTGTAGATAATACTCACAAAATAGGCTAGTCATGATCAGTAAGAGAATGCTTATAAGCACTTGGGGAAAAGCCCTACATATACATATGATTGTTTATGTACTTTGTGTACTTTTGGTTCCAAAATTAAGATTTTTGGAGATGTAAATACAAGAGAGCCAGAAAGGAAGGTCAGGCACTGATATTTGTATGTGAATTGATGGGCCAGGTAAACAGCTTGGAAAAGGCAAGAGAAGCAGGGAATTATAGAAGGCACTCAAGCTCCAACCCCTGATTATTGGAAACCATTAACAGTTCCCTGGTGCTTCTAATGTGCACCACTAGAGGCTACACATTGCCAAACTTTTCTCTGTGGATGTGTTTTGTTTTTAATTTTAAAAGGTGCAATGCCTGTGTTTCAAATTTCTGCACCGTATTTCCATATTTGCATTCCTTTCTGTGTGACTAACACCAAAACCATAATACTAAGCATTTCTGCAAATGGAAATAGTACCCTCATTCTTTCTGAAATAATATATTTTGGCCTTTAGACAGAAATTAGGGGATCACATCATTGATTGCTCCTCCCCCTCCCCCCAATTCCCTCTCTACAGAAACTTAGCACACTGGGGAGAAGGATTCTAGCCCAGTCTTCTCCCTGACAGGTTAGGTTTTTGTTGGGAATAATTTATTTATATATTGGAATCAGAGCATTTAATCATGTGAATTCACACCTGCAGTCTGAAGAAATGTAGACAAGGCAAAAATTTACTACATCAGTAGGAACAACATCTTAGAATCTCCTGCAGTTGCATGTTGTTCCTTCCTAGCACATGGAGTATGTTGGGATTGGGCTGAGCTGATCAGAGAAAACCAGCAGTATTTTCAGTTGATTTCATCTCTTGTCTGACACAGTTTGACCTTCTTGAGCTAGCATCAGTTGCAGATTTTCACCTCATGGTGGGGCTAGTACTTGAAATAAGCAATAACAGCCTTTGATCACAACAGTGTGATGCTTTTGCAGAGAGAGAGAGAGACATCCCCAAAAGCCTGGGCAAAGTGTTATGTCTTAGTGCTGACAAAAAACATACAACACTGGCAACAGGAGCACCTCAGAAGGGGTTTCCATAGTCTGGGGGCCATCAGGGAGAAGGCCCTCTCATATGCCATCCCCTTCCTCAAACCACATAGGGGGGTGGTACTGCTAACATGTTGGCTAAACATTCAGTCTTAAAACAAAGTAGTATATTTGACAAAATATGTTGATGTTATGCACCACTGCTTTTTGATAGCGTACGAAGGTGAGTCCTGCAGAATATGCACAGAAATCCCCTGAGAGCTAGAATTTCTGAACACAGTAGAACAGTTGTCTGAATTGCTTGTTCAGAGTTCCTTGTAGTTAGGAGGTTTGGTCACAAGGTGCCGCCAAGCTACTGAAGAAAGTCAAATGGATTAAAAACAATCCAATTAAAAGTTCACTGTATTTTTGATGGAACAAAGATTTGTTTCCTTTGTTGCTTAGGTTCTTTCACAAGACCTTAAGAGGGTAAGCTTTTGAACCAAGGCATGTCCTGTGCCTTCTCTTACAGCATACTGTGTATTTCTGGGAATTTTAGAAATACTTTTTATTAATGAGACAATAATTTGGCTAGACATTTTCATTAGTTGGGTGAATTTCTCCATGGTGTATTTTTTAGCATGTGTAGGTTGTATCCCACAATGGAAATGAAATATGCATAGAATAAATTTAACATTTAATTGAAACGCAGGTCCTGTCTATAGTCCTCAACATAAGACAGAGATCAATTTTTTCCCAGAAGCTAAAAAGTACATGGAATGAGAGGAGGCACTTATTTTGACATTAGGATTTGGATTATGAGTTTTGTTAAACTGGCAAGTATCCCTCCCATCCTTCTCTAAACTTTGCTACATCCTTTTCCAATCTTTAGGCCCCCAGATGTTGCTGAACTATAACTCCCATCAGCATGGCCAATGGTCAGGAAATATGGGAACTGTACAGCAACATTTGGGGACTCAAAGGTTGGGAAAGACTGCAAGTTTACTAAAAAGTTTATTTGGTTTTTGGTGAATGTTACAAATAGTAGCTTGATTCTTTCTTTGTAGATGGTTACTATACTTTGTCTCAGCAGGAACACTGTATAGTAAGCATACTTCATACAAACTGGCTGCCTTGCGCAGAAAGTGTTCCTTGACATTAGAAAAGGTGACAGACTTCTTAAACTGCTCAACCTAAGATGTAAAAAATTGCAGTTCATCCACTGAGAGATTTCTGAGGGAGATACTGGGATATTTCTGGGGAGAAGCATAGGAAGTCTCTCCACGTTATGCTAATTTACAAGCTTGGAACACAACCTGAGTATCACTTGCTTTGAGAATCGTATTTGTGTAGTTGGTCATTAGATGAAGCCTTCCTTCTATTTTATTTATTTATTTATTTTGTCAAAATTTATATACCATTTGATTGTAACAGAACCACTAAGTGGTTTTCAACCTGGTAATAGCAGTTTATACCAGACATGACAATGAATGCTAGATCTTTGCCTGATATTGCTGTGTTAATGCCTCTGTTTTGTCTCATTTGCTGATGCTAACAAAGTACCAGCTAAATATTTAGGGGACTTTTTTTGTTTGCCTTTTTTCAGGTGAGACGTGGAATCCATTAAAATTGCACTACCAGTTACGAAATGTCCGTGAACGATTAGCCAAAAACCTAGTGGAAAAGGGGGTTTTGACTACGGAGAAACAGAACTTTCTCCTCTTTGACATGACCACACACCCTCTCACCAACAACAACATTAAGCAGCGCCTCATCAAGAAAGTTCAAGAAGCTGTTCTTGACAGATGGGTGAACGACCCTCACCGTATGGACAAGCGTTTGCTGGCTCTCATTTACTTAGCCCATGCATCAGATGTCCTTGAGAACGCTTTTGCCCCCCTTTTGGATGAGCAGTATGATCTAGCCACAAAGAGGGTGCGGCAGCTCCTGGATTTAGATCCTGAAGTCGAATGTATGAAGGCCAACACAAATGAGGTCCTGTGGGCTGTAGTAGCAGCCTTCACAAAATAACTGCAATCAGACTGCTCAAGTGTTCTTTTTTTCCCATTTCATGTAAATCACTTTATCTTCTATTGATGATTCTTGTTTTCTGTCACCCTGTACCTCTCATCATATGATGAAAATCAGCTCTTGTTCATGGGAATGGTAGGTAGTGTGTTCTGTTTCGTGTGTGTGTCTACAGAATTCAGTTGGTTCAAGAGAGCTTCCTATTCTTAAACATGCTTGACTGCCACATTGGCATTCTGTTTCATATCAGATCTAAGTTAGTTTATCGGGAATTTTATTGTACCCCCACCCCTTCCACTGAACGTTTTCATGCAGAAAGCACTTTCCAGGAGAGAGAGAAGCACCTGGTTTCCAGATGATTCAGCTATGCGATCCGCCTCAGCAATGTGCAGCAGTATTTCCTGGGCTAAAATCACGAAGGCATCTTGAAATCAACAGAGTGAATCTTTTGGAGTGTGGTTTAACAGGTGCCATTAAATCATAGAAGCTTATTTCCCACACAGAATCCTACTGAAATGGAGTGCAGATTGGTGCCACAGCAATACCTGGTAGATTGTACTCTTTCTTCCTAGACATTTATTTGGCAATGTTCATACGGTTTGAAAACTAAGAATATTCCCCGATTGGCTCAATAAATAGTTCAGCCACCCTGTGTATTTCGCTGTTCATGCAAACCTGTGTTGACTTTTTTGTTTGTTTTAAAAATAACGGAATCCTAAGGCTAGAATAGAAAGGTCTGGTTGTTTCACAAAGGGATGGGATACATTCCATTGTAGTCTGTACATAGAATTGTATATTAACACTCAAGCACATTTTAGTAAATTTCCAAATTTGAATTAGTTGTACATCTGGCTTTCCATTATTTGCTTTCAGCCACTGCCTCTTCGTGAAATGATGGGCCTCCTATAAAGTGTTAGTATGTGTGCACGCCTGACCTTTCTAGAGTCTCTGGAGTTTGTGCCATCCAGGTACACTCTGCCTATACGTTGCCTTTATATAACATTTGTTGTATGATGAGACTCTATATCATTGTTTCTTTTTTCCACTCCCCTTCTTTTTTTTGGAAGAGGCTTATGATGAGTACAATTCTTGGGTGCTGTTTTCAATTTCTGTTTGTACACAAGTTAATACTGTGTCTCATGCCATTAATCTACTTAACACTTCAGAAAATCAGTTGTCAATTTTAACAAGTGTTGCATGTAAATTGTTAGCAGGTAATTACTACAGTTCAACCAATTAAGACTTCTGTAGTAGGAAGCTCTACTATGTTTTAATTTTTATATACAATTATGCTGATTAGCACATTATTGTAAAATATATAAACTGGCTTTTTAAAGTTTATTACCTCTTTACCATTGCTTGTTCTAGCTCTGTTTCACAGTGTAAATATTATGCATTGAACAAATTAAAGACGGACCTCTTTTTCTTTTTGTTTCCAATAACAGAACACACTAATAGTGGGGCAGGTATCTAGAAAATTTTGGTTAACATTGAAAGCAGAAAATACTAGATGGCGTTTAACTGTAGTTGAAATTTAAAGGGATACCCAATCTGTATACTAGCTTTTTACCTACAGTAAATAAACTATGATCTTGAAAGTGCCTGAAACAGAGCAAGGATGTAATTTTGTATTTTCTGTTCCTAATTCTAAAAAGCACCATGATTCATGATGCAACTGTGAATTCTGATTAGTATACACAAAGGCTTATTTTCTTGCTACTGGAAAAGCCCGTAAGTAGTGTGATACTCATGTCTCCTTGGATCAGCTTTTCTAGTAGTCCAGAAAAGGAGGAGATGAAGGCAAAAGTTTGTGCTCTGATAATCTGAGATTTATCTGAGCCCTCTGTGATACAGCAATGAGAAGGAAATGGAAAGTTGGACTTACCATGAAGTGTCCTTCTGGTCAGCGGAGAGTGGAGCAGACAGGAATGTGTTAACTCTCCTGGAGGCAGAATCAGCACTATAACAAAAAAAGTTTAGCTGGTGGCCAGCCGGAGGGGAGGAACCTTCTCCCATTCTCCAGTTTGTGACACAGCTGTAAAAAACCGAGTACTGAGCAGTCAGCCACTCTACCTACATGAACTTGAAACTTGAACAGAGGATATAACAAACGTTAACAAATCAGCACACAGTGCCAGGAAGGGATGAAGGGAGCCCTTACTACTCTATCCAGAGGGTGAGTGACCGGTGGTCGCCAGAGGGTTTCCAGAGAGGTGCCCTCTCCACCCCACAGCCTATGTTTTGCTGCAGGGTGGGGCTGTCTGCTCCACTCTCCGCTGACCAGAAGGACACTTCACGGTAAGTCCAACTTTCTGTTCTCGGTCAGCGGAGGAGTGGAGCAGACAGAAATGGGACGTACTTGAGCAGTGACCCCCCTTACATCCTTGGGTGGGAGCAAACCTAGGCCACCACCCTCTGAAGAACCCTTCTGCTGAAGGCAGCTTCGGCAGAAGCAAATTTATCCACCTTGTAGTGCTTGATGAAGGTGGATGGGTGAGCCCAGGTGGTGGCTTTGCAGATATTTTCCAGCGGGGCATCCTTGTGGAGTGCTGCCGTGGTGGCAGCCCCTCTGAGTGTGCAGTGATCCCTGGAGGGGGAGCTCTACCTTTTGCCTGATAGGTCTTAACTACGCAATCCCTCACCCAGCAGCTGATGGTGGACCTGGACGCCTTTAATCCCTGCGCCCCTTGTTTAAAAGTCGAACAGGGCCTCAGACCTCCTGAACAGCTCTGTACGGTCCAGGTAGATCCGAAGTGCCCGCCTGACATCGAGTTGTGCCACTTCTTCTCCCTGCAATGGACTGGGTTGAGGCAGAAGTTGGGTAGAGAAATGTCATGTCCCCTGTGGAATGAGGAATTGACCTTGGGTAGAAAACTGGGTTCAGGGCAAAGAACCACCTTGTCTGGGTGAAATACTTACAGCTCCTCCCAGATGTAGAGAGCCCCAGTTCCCCCACCCTCCTGACTGAGGTGATTGCCACACAAAAAACTGTCTTGAGGGTGAGGTCCTTGGTTGGTATTGAACGTGCTGGTTCAAATGGATATTGTGAGAGAGCTCTAACGAAAGATCCCAGGAGGGAAACCTGTGTTGCACTGGAAGTAACAGCAGGGTTGCCCCTCGGAGAAAACGTTTGACTCAAGGGTGAGAGGAAATGGAATGGCTCCCCACAGTCAGAAACACACTGCCTAGGGCCCCCACCTGTCTCTTGAGCGTGTTGGGGGCTAGCCCCTGGTCCAGACCATCTTGCAGGAAGTCGAGAATGGTGTGAATGTGGCATCCCGCGACAGGTAGCTGTTTCCGTTTACACCACCTGTTGAACGCCTTCCATGTGAGGTCATAAATTCTCAGGGTGGATTGTTTGTGAGATGCCAGAATGGTAGAAACGGCCCTCTCAGACAGCCCCTCTTCACGTAGCCACTGCTGCTCAGCCTCCAAGTGTGAAGCTGGAGCCACTCTGGGTCTGGGGAAGTATGGGTCCTTGTGAGAAGAGATCCGGTCGGGAGGGAAGACGCCATGGCGGACTGGAGCTGAAGTACACTAGGTTGGAAAACCACAGTCTCTGTGGCCAGTGTGGAGCCACCACTATCACCTGGGCCTGGAGAACTCTGATTCTGCGCAGCAGCCTGGACAGAAGAGGTAGAGGCGGGAAGGCGTAGAGGAGTCCCCGAGGCCAGGGGGCTGACAGGGCATCTATGTCCTGGGCGTGTTGATCCCAGCCTTGTGCCATGAACTGGTCCAGTTGGGCATTCACCGATAAGGCAAACCGGTCCATGCACGGGAGCCCCCACTTCCGAGTGATCTCTAGGAATGTGTCTTGGTGAAGGGCCAGTCGGCTTGTGTGTTCAGGATCCCCTGTACATGTATGGCCGAAATGGAAGCCATGGTGCCTTTCTGCCCATTGGAATAGCAGGTTGGTCTCCCTCTGAATAGGGCCTGATCTTGTGCCCCCTTGCTTGCAGACATGTGATTTGGCTGTGACTGGTGCGTACTAGCACACGAGTCTGATAAATAAGAGGTAGGAATTCCTGGAGTGCTAGTCAGATTGCTGTGAGCTCCAACCAGTTGATTGACTGGCACCGCTCCTGCACCGATCACTTCCCCTGTGCGATGCTGGAGCAACAGGTCACTCTCCAGCCATATAGGCTTGCGTCTGTGGTGACTATTGAGACTGTTGGAGCTCTGAGGAAAAGGCCTTTCTCCAGATGAGGTAAACATCCCCACCACTAGAGGAACTCCCACACATGCCTCAGGAGGGTGATGAGCCAGTTCTGGCACAAGGTGATCTGGTCCTGATATGGAAGCAGCAGCCACTGCAGGGCTCTTAAGTAGAAGTGTGCCCACGGTACTGAGTCTATGGCCACTATGATGGAGCCCTGCAGCTGAGCCAGTCCATTAGAGGAGCCTGGCTGCCTTGCAGGCACGTGTGCAGCTGGCGCAGGAGCTTGCCTGTGCGGTCGGTGGACAGGAAGAGCTTGCTTTGAGCTGTGTCGATGACCACTCCCAGATGTTGAAGGCACTGGGTGGGTATCAGATGGCTCTTGTCCCTATTGATGATGAAGCCATGGTTCTCCAGACACTGGATGGTAGTCTGGAGATCCCGTTGCGCCACTTTAGCTGAAGAGGCCCTCACCAGAAGGTCGTCCAGGTAAGGGTATACATGGACTACCTGAGTGCGAAGGTTTGCCACTGCTGCTACCATTATTTTGGTGAACACCCGCAGGGCCGAGGCGAGGCCGAAGGGCATGGCCCTGTATTGAAACTGGTGGTGGCTGTGTGCAAAGCGGAGGAAGCGTCTGTGCTGCTGGAGAATGGGGACATGCAGCTATACCTCTGTGAGATCTATAGATCCCAGGAAGTCCCCAGGTTGAATGGCTTCCGCAATAGACCTGAGCATCTCCATCTTGAACTTCTTTGTCTGCAGAAAGCGCTTCAGGAATTTTAAATCCAAGATGGCACGTAATTGCCATTGCATTTGGGGACTGTAAAGAACACAGAGAAGATTCCTGAGGACTGCTGATGCTCTGGCATGGGTTCTATGGCACCTATCTCGAGGATGTGAGAAATGGCATCCAGGGTTCTCTGTAGGTTCTCCAGCTGATGAGATGGAGGAACTGTCCTCCATCTGTCCTGCTGGATGGTGGCAAACTCTAGGGAGTAGCCAGACTGGGTGGTGCTCAGTATCCATTCGTATGAGGTGGAGGCCGCCCAGGCATGTGCAAAAAATTGAAGTCTGCCCCCCACCTGGGCTGTCCTGGCATCATGCATGGCTTTGCTTGACACTGGACTTGGAATTTTGACGATGTTTGTTGCCTCCCCCGCCACTGGAGGGTGTGGAATGGGTGCGCTGGCGGAAGGAATTCCAGGAAGAGTTCCAGGACCCCCGGAACAGATGTGTAGTCCTGTAGGTAGTTGGATAGCCCTTGGAACGAAAAGAATGTGAAGCCTTATGGGATTTGTCATCTTTCCTGGGAGCAGAAGGAAGAGCCTTCTTTTTATCTTGGTCTCCACCAGGTGGCGCTCTAGAGACTTGTCAAAAAGCTGCCCACCCGAGTAGGGCAGAGCTGCAAGACTGGCTTTGGAGTGATGGTCCACTTCCCACTGTTTCAGCCATATATTGCGTCTTACTACCACTCCATATCCAATAGCTCTTGCTGAGTACTGTAGGCTGTCTAAGGAGGAATCTGCTAGAAATTCAGCTGTTTTAGCCAATCTGTGCAGCCTCTCCCTTACATGTCTGGCATTGGGAGGCACTTCTGATACTAGCGCTTTAGCCCACTTTACCGCAGCCCATGCCAGAAAGGAGTTGGCTGCCGAAGCTCTCATGGCCAGTGCAGGTACTTCGTGTGTGCGTTTTAAGATAGCCTCACTGTGCCTGTCACTTTGGTCTGAAAGAGTATCTGGTCCTTCTTTGGGAATAGCTGACTTGGCCCCAAGGGCAGACACAGGCTTGTCAATGGCCGGGACTTGAAGGTTTGCCATGGTCATGGCAGGAAGAGCATATAGCTTCTGGGACAGAGCATGTGGAGCTTTGGATTTGGCTGGATGATCCCATTCTTCCTTAACAATGTCCTTGAAGAACTTTGGAAAGGGAATGACCTCCTTCTGATCATCTGACCTGGGGAAGATGTCTGAAGATCCCTGTTCCCCTTCCTCTAGTTCCCGCTCCTGAGGAGTTTCCTTAGGAGGGTCTAACTGAAGGCAGGCCATAGCCTTAGAAATCAAAATAGGATAGGAGTCAGGAGAATGCAGCCTCTTATGCACCGGGGATTGCATAAGGGAATCCTCCCCTGAGAGTTCCCCTTCTTTTCTGAGTCTGATGCAGCAGATGACAGGGGAGCGCCCCCCCCCCCAGGAGCCTGGGCTGAGGGAAAGGCGGTCAGATGGGAACCCAGAGCTGGAGCACCTTTTGTGTTTATCTTTGTGTGGTTTAGGCTTCTGTAAGGAGCCCCTTTTTTTACCCTTCCCCCTTTCTCCTGGGCTGGCCTCCCAGGAGGAGGAGGAGGAGGAGAAGGAAGAGGAGAAGGAAAATGAGAAGAAATCATGGCAGTGTGCCCTAGAGTGCTTGGAGCCTTTTTTCCTAGGTGCACAGGCCCAACGCTTGGCTAAGGAAGCCCCTGCCTCCATCATGGCCTTGTTAAGCCAGGCCAACAAGGTGAAAGAGGTAGAGGGCTTATCTAGATGATGAGATTTGGCGTGCTTTTTTCCTGCAGGAGCCACATGTGCATCTTCCCCTCCCCCCCAGCTGAGTAGCTGAGAAAATGAAACTATTTCACGTGGGGAGTCTAGCATGCTTCCCGCCACTGAGGTGAGGATGACTAATGGATTGCTTAATTGAGATGTAGATTCCCCCCCACTCAGGGACTTATCTTCCTCTGCATCCCGAGAAGGACTGTCTCTTCCCCCAGGCATAGTTAAAATCCCAGCTGAAGAGGGGAAAAGGCCAGGGTGGGAGCTGCCCCCTCCCCCCAATTAGAAAAAGAAAGCTTAGCGGCTTTACCTGAGAACAATGCGGCAAGGAGGCCAACCACGCTTAGTGGAGGCCCTTTGCCTCAGGCGGTTTTTGAATCAACAAAAAGCCTTGGATAGCAAAGGACCAATCCCTGCTCCTCCAAGACCTTAAAATGCTCCTGAAAGCTTCCCTCTCCTTGGGACCCTGAAAGAGCATTCAATAAGGGACAGCAGAGGGAGGCATGGGACAGATCCCGGCATCTGCCGCTTCCAGGTGCTTCCACCACCTCTTCAGAAAGAACAATCCCTCTCTTCCCCCCTCAAATCTGGCTATTCAGTGAGGGCAGGAACTGAAAGAAGAGAGGCAGACGTCTGTGCACTTTGACTGCAGCTGCTGATGATAAACTCTCTGAGAAGAGCAGAGAAAATAGCTAAACTGTTCCTGAATCTGTTATGGGGACCCAGGAAGAATAGGCTGACTCTGTTGCTCTCTGAAGGCAGAGTCAAAAACTGGAGAACATCCCTCCCCTCCAGCTGGCCACCAGCTGAACTTTTTTTGTTATAGTGCTGACTCTACCTCCAGGAGAGTTAACCCATTCCTATCTGTTCCTCCGCTGACTGAGAATGTATGATTTTGTAGTTGGCATGGAAGAAAGTTTATTTTGTTTCTGCGGATACTGGAACATGTTGTTGTTGTTATGTGCCTTCAAGTCGATTATGACTTATGCCGACCCTATGAATCAGCGACCTCCAATAGCATCTGTAATGAACCACCCTGTTCAGATCTTGTAAGTTCAGGTCTGTGGCTTCCTTTATGGAATCAATCCATCTCTTGTTTGGTTTTCCTCTTTTTCTACTCCCTTCTGAGTAGGGATGATTGTCTTTTCTAGTGAGTCCTGTCTTCTCATTATGTGTCCAAAGTATGATAGCCTCAGTTTCATCATTTTAGCTTCTAGTGACCGTTCTGGTTTAATTTGTTCTAACACCCAATTATTTGTCTTTTTCGCGGTCCATGGTACGTGCAAAGTTCTCCTCCAACACCACACTTCAAATGAGGGTTTTTTAGTCCATTTTTTTTGCTGTTCAACTTTCACATCCATACATAGAGATCAGGAATACTATGGTCTGAATTATCCTGACTTTAGTGATACATCTTTGCATTTGAGGACCTTTTCTAGTTCTCTCATAGCTGCCCTTGCCAGTCATAGCCACCTTCTGATTTGACTGTTGTCTCCATTTCACTTAATGACTGTGCCAAAGTATTGATAATCCTTGACAAGTTCAATGTCCTTATTGTCAACTTTAAAGTTATATAAATCTTCTGTTGTCATTACTTTAATCTTTTTGATGTTCAGCCGTAGTGCTGCTTTTATGCTTTCCTCTTTAACTTTCATCAGCACTCGTTTCAAATCATTACTGGTTTCTGCTAGTAGTGTGGTATCATCTGCATATCTGAAATTATTGATATTTCTCCCTCCAATTTTCACACCTCGTTCATCTTGGTCCAATCCCGCTTTCCATATTATATGTTTTGCGAATAGATTAAACAAATAGGGTGATAAAATACACCCCTATCTCACACCCTTTCTGATTGGGAACCAATCGGTTTCTCTTGTCCAGAGTATAGGTTGCGCATCAGGACAATCAGATGCTGTCGCACCCCCATTTCTATTAAAGCATTCCATAGTTTTTCATGATCTACACAGTCAAAGGCTTTGCTGGAACATGTGAAAATAAAAATTACATCTCTTCCCTTCCTGCTGCGGGGGAATTTGGTCACAATCATGTAGGATTCCCCCCACCCCAATCCTGCCTTCCATTTTATAGTTGATCTGAGATATTTTGGGAAGATGTCACAAATTTGCAATACTCTTTAACATTTTTGTGATTTGTGGACCTAAGCCTAAATGATTTGCATATGTATTTGATATGGACTCAGCTCTGTGCAGAACTAGACATACAATATTGTTTAACCCTTGAGTTCTCATTTTTGATACAAGATTTAGGGATAGTGAGGACAAAGTATTGGTTCAGAAATAATGCCAAACCACAAAAAAAACTATACTAACTAAATCAGCTTTATAAAAATCAGTGTTGTTTTTTTAAAAAACTGATTTTTCTGATTTTTTTTTAAAAAAATCATTGCTAAAATAGTAAATATCTCATTCAAGTCATTCTTATTACAAACATGCCAAACCTACACTTGCAGCCTCCTGAAATGAATTAATGGCTCTATCAGTTACACACATTGAGTTACCTACCAAACACGGGCATTCATCATTTCCATTTTTCATCTCATGAAAATGGCTCTGCCCAGTCTAACTACAAACACTTGCTTCTTGGAAGGCTGAACTTTCAGTTTGTTTCCCTGACTAAAGCTACATGTGCAAAGACGCAGGCTGGATGGGAATGGGATGGTTCTTCTGAACGTAAGTGGTGATGGAGCTGTGCCACACAAGGCAAAGGAATTAGGACAAAGCAATATAAAAAGGGTCATTTGGAGGCAGAGTAGAAAGGAATAGTGGAGAGAACTGGAAAGAAAAAAAAGGGAAGCCCCTGTAGCACAGACACAGCTTCCAGTTCCTATATTCCCCCAGATTTTTGCCACAGAATAACTGTCATGGCTTCTGGGCATAAGAGAGACCTTATCTGGGAATATTTGGAAGAAATGCTTTCCCTGAGTGAGAAAGGAGAATGTGCAAATTGTAAACGGTACAAGGAGGGGATGCAGGGCTTAACTGCAAGAACGACGAAACATCATAATTGAAACCTACTTATTGGGAGAAAATGATGTGGATGAAGATGTGGATATGTCTGAAGAACAATGGAGCAACTGGTTAGTACATTGAATAATTCACCTTGTAATGCATTATAGGAATGCATCATTTGTCAATCTTTGCCTTCTAGTATTAGTGTTATTCAACAAGCTGTTTGCTATGTTGGATTTTAATGGGAAAAAACACTTGGGTCCTTATGCTTGTTTAATCAGTTAACTGGGTTTAGGATCTATAACCCAAGTTTATGGTACAGAAAGATACAGTTAAGAGTTACCATTGGGTGTCATTTTGTTATTTTAGATTACATAATGTGCCCCTTATTGTGGAACATCATTGCAGACTATAATGGTGATACCATAAGAACATAAGAAGAGCCTGCTGGATCAGGCCAGTGGCCCATCTAGTCCAGCATCCTGTTCTCACAGTGGCCAACCAGGTGCCTGGGGGAAGCCCGGAAGCAGGACCCGAGTGCAAGAACACTCTCCCCTCCTGAGGCTTCCGGCAACTGGTTTTCAGAAGCATGCTGCCTCTGACTAGGGTGGCACAGCACAGCCATCACGGCTAGTAGCCATTGATAGCCCTGTCCTCCATGAATTTGTCTAATCTTTTAAAGCCGTCCAAGCTGGTGGCCATTACTGCATCTTGTGGGAGCAAATTCCATAGTTTAACTATGCGTTGAGTAAAGAAGTACTTCCTTTTGTCTGTCCTGAATCTTCCAACATTCAGCTTCTTTGAATGTCCATGAGTTCTAGTATTATGAGAGAGGGAGAAGAACTTTTCTCTATCCACTTTCTCAATGCCATGCATAATTTTATACACTTCTATCATGTCTCCTCTGACCCGCCTTTTCTCTAAACTAAAAAGCCCCAAATGCTGCAACCTTTCCTCGTAAGGGAGTCGCTCCATCCCCTTGATCATTCTGGTTGCCCTCTTCTGAACCTTTCCCAACTCTATCATATCCTTTCTGAGATGAGGCGACCAGAACTGTACACAGTATTCCAAATGCGGCCGCTCCATAGATTTATACAACGGCATTATGATATCGGCTGTTTTATTTTCAATACCTTTCCTAATTATCGCTAGCATGGAATTTGCCTTTTTTACAGCTGCCGCACAATGGGTTGACATTTTCATCATGCTGTCCACTACAACCCCGAGGTCTCTCTCCTGGTCGGTCACCGCCAGTTCAGACCCCATGAGCGTATATGTGAAATTAAGATTTTTTGCTCCAATATGCATAATTTTACACTTGTTTATATTGAATTGCATTTGCCATTTTTCCGCCCATTCACTTAGTTTGGAGAGATCTTTTTGGAGCTCTTCACAATCCCTTTTTGTTTTAACAACCCTGAACAATTTAGTGTCGTCAGCAAACTTGGCCACTTCACTGCTCACTCCTAATTCTAGGTCATTAATGAACAAGTTGAAAAGTACAGGTCCCAATACCGATCCTTGAGGGACTCCACTTTCTACAGCCCTCCATTGGGAGAACTGTCCGTTTATTCCTACTCTCTGCTTTCTGCTTCTTAACCAATTCCTTATCCACAAGAGGACCTCTCCTCTTATTCCATAAATCTTCTCCCTATTTTACTTCAACAAAACAGCTTCCCTAGGAAACTCCATTGTATACTTGTTTCTCAAAAAACAAGCATTTGCAGCTTGACACAGGCAATATTATGTACTATTTCCTAAATTAATAAAAATTACACAAAATATATTCTCGTAAAATGCTATATTGAGTTCTAAATTAACATGTTTTAGTAATCAAATTTGCACCATTGTTTAAGAAATAGGTGAAGAACTATAAGTTACAACTCGATTTAAATCAAGGGTTTCTCTTGATGATTTAAATCAATTATTTAAATTGCCTTGATTCAAATCAATCCACCCTGATACAAATAATGATTTGTGTTCCAAATAGATAAAGCATGATCTTCAGATGCTACCCCAAACAGTGGCTTCTGAAACCATGGGTTGTTTTGGATGTAATGCCAAACCATAATTTGCCCAAATTGGTTGACAAATCAATGTTGTGTTGTAGTTCCAAATCCTAGTTTGGCAGTCATTGACAAACCATGGTTTGACAGATACTGCTTCAGACATCATGCCAAACCATGGCTTGACATTACACCTGAAGAACCTTTTTCAAAGTGCGTGAACCACTATCTAGAATGCTGAAATGGAAGGAAAAATTAGTTTCATGGTATACTGGCAGGGAAAGTTGCACACTGGCTTCTGGAAGCTGTGTCCTGATTCCTAGTCTTGCAAGACTTAGCAGACATGTTCACCTTCTTCAGCTTATCTTTATAACCATGTGGGCTGGAAGCCTACTGTTCTCTTACAATCACAAGCATTTGAGATAGACACTGGCTCTCATGGCAGAGTTCAAATTCTGGGATTTATGATGAGATGGCCAGAGCTTGGAAAAGTTACTTTTTTGAACTACAACTCTTATCAGCCCCAGCCAGCATGGCCACTGGATTGGGATAATGGGAGTTGTAGTTCAAGGAAGTAACTTTTCCAAGCTCTGGAGATGGCAGCCATGAAATAACTTGTTGCTCATGAATGCTGGCATAACTGAAGCATGTTCTGAGAAAAAAACTTGTTTCAGATGCATCAAACAAGGAAAAATTCTTAACTGACACAGATCCTCAAATAGGGCGATCAGGTGAATCTTAATCTGTTGCCTACAACCACCCAGAAGAATCTTTCTAAATCCCACATAATTGTGACACAGGTTTTCCCCAATCTCCGCTTTTTAGGGGCAGTGACTTTTTCCTTTCCAGGCCAAGGCTGGGGTGGTAGAGCAGGAGGGCTGATAAAAACCCTGTCAATTTCATAATAATACTTAATAATTATAGAATGCTTCCTTTGTGTGTCCGAAGTATTTCACATGTTTAAGGTAGTGTTTCCAAATAAAAAGTCAGTTAACTGGGGTGGTACTTTAATCCATCACACACACAAAACAAATAATGAGCCAGTTGACTACACCTTGCAGATCTGATCATTATTCCATTTGTGACAGTATGGCACAGTAGAACAAGAATAGGCCACATGATACTTATCAGATGTTGAGCTTCATCAATCCCAGCCAGCATATCTAATGAACAGGAATGATGGGGGCTGTGGTGCAACAATACCTGGAGGGCACCAGATTGGCTATCCCTGCAGTAAATGTGTGTGGATTTAGTAGCCAAAGTGTTGAGAGTCTATTGCAGGTTCAACTGATTCCTCTCATATGAGTTAACTGGCTGGGTAGCCTTGACCAGTTGCAATCTCTCGGTTTGTTATCTGTAATGACCTAGTTTATGGGGATATGACAATTGCTGAGACAGGAAACTGTTGTCTCTTGTGCTAAAGCTTAAGGGTAGAAGTGACTTACATTTTTATATTCTAGCCAAATTGGATTTTGGAGATAATTTTGCATACTACACAAGACTGGAGCGTTTGAAGTTTAGTGCTTGATTGACATTCATCATTCCACATACCCCTCCAACACTGTAGACACCTGATGACTGAATAGATTAAGGCTTGGAAACCCATTATAATGTAGGTCACTGAATAAGAGATTACGCACCTTCTTTTTCAGGAGACTAGAACTAAACTTAGAGGTCTGCAGATACAATAATGCTCTCAGGAAGTGATCTGAAGGTATCTGTTTCTTGTTACTTCGCACTTGCACCTTCTTTCCTTGGGATTCTGCAGTGAGGAGGAAATGAAAATACCATCAACCTCAGAATTTCAAAACCTAGGCAATTGGAGTTGTATCCAATGATAATGCTACTCAGAGTAGACCCATTGAAATCGATGGACCTAAGTTAGTCATGTCTTCCACCACCCTCAGAAGTTCAGGGGATGGTGGCCTGGGAGAGGGCTTTCACTTTGGCAGCCCCTAAGTTGTGGAATTCCCTCCCCACAGAGGTGCATCTGGCACCTTCACTGTCCGGTTATTAGTGAATGCTAAAGATGCTTCTTTTTACCCTGGTCTTTGGCTCCTGAGATGTATGTCTTCAGGACTCACCCCATTCCTGTGATTGTAATGTGTTTTACTTGCTTGTAATACTGTATTTTAAATGTCTGTATTCTGCCCTGGTAAAATGTTTCTGCTGAAGGGGAGTTATTGAAAAATGGTTATTTAGGAGGAAGAACTGGCCTTTGGTACTTAATGCAGTGCAATCCTATATATGTTTACTCAGAATGAACTTCCACTATATTCTTTTGGGCTTACTCCCAGCTACGCATGCAAAGGACTGCAGTCTTAGACAAGAGAGGACTCCACCCCCCTCCTGAATCAGCAAGCGCCTGCAGAAAAGGGACAATAGTGATTCTCCTCTCCAGTTTTGCTTGGGCCTGTGATTTATCAAGAACAAATAGAATTCCCTCTCTCCATACAGCAACAGCATTAGCCACCAGCAGCAGGCCTTCTGGCTTTACTCATACCACCACCCCACTCGTAGGAACATAGGATGCTGCCTTGTACTGAGTCAGACCAGTGGTCTATCTAGGTCACTATTGTCTATCCTGACTAGCAGGAGCTCTCCAAAATCTCTCCCAGCCCTACCTGGAGATGCTGGGGATTGAACCATGGACATTTTGCATGCAAAGCAAATTCTCTCCCACTGAGCTATGATGGCCCTCTCTGTAAGCCCTAGTGTGAATGTCCATGCTTTGAATCTAGCTCATGGTCTACTAGACTCATTGGCTGTTTCACAAGATGTTGGTGTGGCCAGCAACTGCTTTGAAAGACAAACAAATTCACAGAGGATACAGCCATCAATAGCAATATGCTTCCTCCAGGATCAGAGGCAGCATACCACAGACTTCCAATTGCTAGGAAACAGCAGCGGGAGAGTGCTGTCAGCTCATTCTGCTGCTGGGCTTCCCAAGAAGCACCTGGTTGGTCAATGTGAGAAACAGGATGCTGAACTAAACAGGCCTTTTCTTATGATCGTCTGTCCCCCGTGCCTGCTGACCCCCCCGCTCCTTGTTGCCTCACTAGACCCTGAGAAGAAGAGACATGTAACCTATTAGTCACTTGTGTAAATTTATGCTAGGCCACAGCTCTGCGAATGAGCAAATGGTATACATGTGCAGGAGATTCCCCATTCCTCTGTAGTTTGAACACAATGCAAACTATTTTAATTAACAGATCTAGGAAAGACCTCTGTCGAAGCACTTGAAGAGCTGGTGCCAAACAGAGCAGTCAATACTGGGTTAGACAGAGCAAGGGTTGTATCCAATGGTAGTCCTACTCTGAGCTGACCCACTGAAACAATAATAATATTTATTGGCCACCCTTTACCAGTAGGTTTCAGAGGCACATGTTAAATTCCAAGCTACATAGGAAGTGGATTTGGACTGTGAAAGACCAACCCAAATTGTGTTTGCATTTTTACAAATTTGTAGGGCAGTCCATCTCAGAGAGGAGGTCAGGTCTCCTGCTCCCCTGGTGCATTCACTATAGCTGGCCAATTTCCCTGCTTTTTAAAGTTTGATAGAAATATCTGTTTGCTATAGATATGTTCTCAAACTGCAAAAATAGTTTTTTTGCCTATTAGTTAGCAATCTTATTCTCCTGTGTGAATCCTTAAGTACCCAAAACATCACCAGCCAAGCACAAGAGGGGAGGTATCAGCAGGCTGGAGTAGCCCCAAGGTTTGCAGAAGCACAAAAAAGTTTTTTAAAAACCTAAGGGAGCAACCCCCCCCCAAAAAAAACCCCAGCCCATTGAGTACTGAGCACGCTCAGTGGGCGTGGAATGCTGACTGACGGGAGAAAAAAATGGAAAACCATATGTGTGTGTGAAATAGAATTTCCTGAAAAGGGGCATGGCTGGCTGGCTGGATTGCTGAACAAGAGCACTTCACAGAGAGGAAAATATAGGAGGAGCTGCATAGCCTAAGGCGCAGATGCTACTCCAGAGTTTGGCATTTGTCTGTTGGCTACTTTCGGTCAACAGCAAGCGAACTCTTGTGTATTCGACGGTGTCATTTTGATAACTAGCAAGAAAATCTGCATCCTAAGAAACTCAGCTTTCATCTAAAGATAAAAGCCGAGTTTCTAGTCCGTATACGAGTAGAGAAAAGCTTGAAAACATTTGGCAAAGCTTGGGAAAGTCTCAGAAACCTGAGAGTGCTTCCTGTGTTCAAGAGTGGTGTTTCTTCTACCTTGATTCTTTTCACTCCTCTTGAAGAGTAGAAGTGAAATAATATATTTAGTGAGGGTTTTTAACATAATGTGAAAGGAATGTTATAAGTAGGTCACAGTCTGCTGCATGGTTAACTGCAATAATACAGGAGCAAATCAGGGGCAATGGCAGACTTTTGTGTGGTTTTTAAAGAAACATGATAAATCTTATTGCGAGCCTTTAGTCATAGATGGATTGTGCCAACATAAAAAATTCAGGAGACTAAGCACTTAGTGGAGGACAGCATTGCAGGCAGTGACGGCTTATGTCAGTGTAAAATGGTTACATTGACATTAACAAGTACATCACCTCTTCATGAGGCACTGGAGACGCAAGCTATACACACACAGAGAACTCCATTATGCATTATGAACATGAAAACAGAGAGAATGAGCCTTCAACCAAACAACTTCTGCAGGAAAAATATACTGGGGGAAAGTTTTCCTGTTAAAGCTGATTTTTTGAAAAGGGACAGGAACATAAATATGAACTGGTGTGATGTAGCCCAGGGATCAGGAACCTGCAGTCCTCCATATGTAGTTGGACTAAAGGTAAAGGTAAAGGTGTCCCCACACTTATAGTGCGAGTCATTTCCGACTCTTAGGGTGACGTCTTGCGACATTTACTAGGCAGACCGTATATATGGGGTGGGATTGCCAGTTCCTTCCCCAGCCTTTCTTTACCCCCCAACATATGCCGGGTACTCATTTTACCGACCACAGATGGATGAAAGGCTGAGTGGACCTCGACCCCTTTTACCAGAGATTCGACTTCCTCCTTCCGTTGGAATCGAACTCCGGCCGTGTCCAGCAACATCTGGAGGACTACAGATTCCTAAATACTATTGTCCATAAAACTCATTGAGTGACCATTGGCTGATCACTCTGTCAGCCACAGCCTACTACAGCAGCTTATTGCAAGACTAAGGGTAGAAACATGCTCACTGTTCTGCTGGTTCCACTGTGTCTCTACCTCTCTATACTGAAAACCGGGACATACGATACTATCCAAACCCCACCCCTTTTTCCTGTAAAACCTGGTGGGAGCTGCCTGAGTGTTGTTGTTTTTTAAAAAATTCCCTTCTAAGAGATTTCACAACTGATCAGCAGATAAACCCGTTCCCCCTTTGGGTGTGGCTAATGAAAATGCTTTGATCTGGCGATTAGCGTGCTTACAGCCTAAAATAGGATAGCCTCTACACCACACTGAGGTCCTCAAAGGTAAAGGCAAAAAACTAAACAAACGTGGATGAAAACTCCTAACCTAGTGCTTGATATCCTGTTAAACAAGTTTAATAACAAAAGCAAAAAAGAGTCTACTCCAGCAAATGTAAAATTAGTTATTGCTCCTCTGCCTTCTTTATTGGGGGGGGGGGGATGTGCAAACCTAGACAAGCCTGAACATTTGTTAGAACTGGCAGGTTAGTACTATGTCTGAAACTTCAGCGCTTGTGGAGGAACAAAAACTAACCTTAGTAAGCCATCAATGTATCAACTAATTCCCAGGCTGAATATGTCAGACTGGAAGGCAGAAAGAGATTGCAGAAAAGATACAAAGAATAAAATCTTTTAATTGCTCCTTGGTTTTTTCCATTCACAGTGCTTGTGTGATCATGATTTCCTGTATACCATCTGTCAGCACAAGGATTTCTACTTGTGCAAAGGAATATTCATCCCCTCTCCTTCCCGCATGCAGATTTAAGGGGTTCCCTGAACCCTCTGCAGCAGATTTGGGGAGGGCATGGGGCAAGGAGGGGGAGGTCCCATTGCACTTATGGGATGTGTCCGTCAAATGACTTCCATGTCTTTTTCTAACACAGAAATGTCAATGCCTTTTGTATTTTACATCTTGTAATCTCTTAGCAGACTGATCTGTATCTTCCTCCTGGTTTATGAAGTACTATGAAAAAAATATGTATGCCTGACTATGGACCAACTTAGATATTATATACCCAGGTTTCTGCTATACCATCCTGATTGTTGTTGTTGTTATGTGCCTTCAAGTTGACTATGAACATAAGAACATAAGAAGAGCCTGCTGGATCAGGCCAGTGGCCCATCTAGTCCAGCATCCTGTTCTCACAGTGGCCAACCAGGTGCCTGGGGGAAGCCCGCAAGCAGGACCCGAGTGCAAGAACACTCTCCCCTCCTGAGGATTCCGGCAACTGGTTTTCAGAAGCATGCTGCCTCTGACTAGGGTGGCAGAGCACAGCCATCATGGCTAGTAGCCACTGATAGCCCTGTCCTCCATGAATTTGTCTAATCTTCTTTTAAAGCCGTCCAAGCTGGTGGCCATTACTGCATCTTGTGGGAGCAAATTCCATAGTTTAACTATGCGCTGAGTAAAGAAGTACTTCCTTTTGTCTGTCCTGAATCTTCCAACATTCAGCTTCTTTGAATGTCCACGAGTTCTAGTATTATGAGAGAGGGAGAAGAACTTTTCTCTATCCACTTTCTCAATGCCATGCATAATTGTATACACTTCTATCATGTCTCCTCTGACCCGCCTTTTCTCTAAACTAAAAAGCCCCAAATGCTGCAACCTTTCCTCGTAAGGGAGTCGCTCCATCCCCTTGATCATTCTGGTTGCTCTCTTCTGAACCTTTTCCAACTCTAGAATATCCTTTTTGAGATGAGGCAACCAGAACTGTACACAGTATTCCAAATGCGGCCGCATCATAGATTTATACAACGGCATTATATCGGCTGTTTTATTTTCAATACCTTTCCTAATTATCGCTAGCATGGAATTTGCCTTTTTCACAGCTGCCGCACACTGGGTCGACATTTTCATCGTGCTGTCCACTACAACCCCGAGGTCTCTCTCCTGGTCGGTCACCGCCAGTTCAGACCCCATGAGCGTATATGTGAAATTAAGATTTTTTGCTCCAATATGCATAATTTTACACTTGTTTATATTGAATTGCATTTGCCATTTTTCTGCCCATTCACTCAGTTTGGAGAGGTCTTTTTGGAGCTCTTCGCAATCCCTTTTTGTTTTAACAACCCTGAACAATTTAGTGTCATCAGCAAACTTGGCCACTTCACTGCTCACTCCTAATTCTAGGTCATTAATGAACAAGTTGAAAAGTACAGGTCCCAATACCGATCCTTGAGGGACTCCACTTTCTACAGCCCTCCATTGGGAGAACTGTCCATTTATTTCTACTCTCTGCTTTCTGCTTCTTAACCAATTTCTTATCCACAAGAGGACCTCTCCTCTTATTCCATGACTGCTAAGCTTCCTCAGAAGCCTTTGGTGAGGTACCTTGTCAAACGCTTTTTGAAAGTCTAAGTACACTATGTCCACTGGATCACCTCGATCTATATGCTTGTTGACACTCTCAAAGAATTCTAATAGGTTACTGAGACAGGACTTTCCCTTGCAGAAGCCATGCTGGCTCTGCTTCAGCAAGGCTTGTTCTTCTATGTGCTTAGTTAATCTAGCTTTAATAATACTTTCTACCAGTTTTCCAGGGACAGAAGTTAAGCTAACTGGCCTGTAATTTCCGGGATCCCCTCTGGATCCCTTTTTGAAGATTGGCGTTACATTTGCCACTTTCCAGTCCTCAGGCACGGAGGAGGACCCAAGGGACAAGTTACATATTTTAGTTAGCAGATCAGCAATTTCACATTTGAGTTCTTTGAGAACTCTCGGGTGGATGCCATCCGGGCCCGGTGATTTGTCAGTTTTTATATTGTCCATTAAGCTTATGACTTATGGTGACCCTATGAATCAGCGACCTCCAGTAGCATCTGTTGTGAACCACCCTGTTCAGATTTTGTAAGTTCAGGTCTGTGGCTTCCTTCATGGAATCAATCCATCTCTTTTGGTTTTCCTCTTTTTCTACTCCCTTCTGTTTTTCCCAGCATTATTGTCTTTTCTAGTGAATCCTGTCTTCTCATTATGTGTCCAAAGTATAGCCTCAGTTTCGCCATTCTAGCTTCTAGTGATAGTTCTGGATTAATTTGTTCTAACACCCAATTATTTGTCTTTTTCGCAGTCCATGGTATGCGCAAAGCTCTCCTCCAACACTACATTTCAAATGAGTTGATTTTTCTCTTACCCGCTTTTTTCACTGTCCAACTTTCACATCCATACATAAAGATCAGGAATACCATGGTCTGAATGATCCTGACTTTGGTGTTCAGTGATACATCTTTGCATTTGAGGACCTTTTCTACTTCTCTCATAGCTGCCCTCCCCAGTCCTAGCCTTTTTCCGATTTCTTGACTATTGTCTCCATTTTGGTTAATTTTATTGGTAAGCAGGGAATGTGGGGAAACGAATAATTTAAGAGTGGTGTCTTTTTACATTTTATAGGTCAGTTTCTTTTTCTGCATCCACCAGGACTTCAGTTGATTGATGTGATTTGTCAGCCCTCTGAATTTTTCATGCTTCCTACTATATGTCTGTGCCTCATCTCATGCAAAAGTAACATCTCTTCCATTTTTTTTAAAAAAACTTCACATTGTCAACCCTCTGCCATGCAAACGCAATAAATTGCTATCTAACATTTGATTTACGTTGAAATGCATTTGTTAGATTTTCTTAAGGGTAACCATTTATATTTACTTGTTTCCTTTTATAATAATTGCTATCTTGGAAAGATATTTGAGTTTTACTACTCTACAAGTTATGCCACATATCCTGATATCTATAAAATATCACATGTAAAGCTTTCTCTAGGAATAAATTCTGAATGCATACAAATGGATTAACTGGAAGGTGTAAAGCATATGAAAACAAAATGATGGCAATGACCACACCAGCTGTGCATAAAATTAGCCTTTTATGGAAAACACCCGGAAAATCTTCAATGTGTTTCTGATGGTTTCTATTAAAGACTACTTTTATGCCCTTTATAGTCCCAGTGCAGCCGTCATTGTTTCTCTTGTTTTCGTTGAGAAAAACAAGTGTACCCCTTTTGCCTTGCATTCCTTTATGCCTGAAACTTCCTCTCACAATATCTGCATGATGCCACCTCTTTTTGCATTTTCCTCCTGAAAATCTCACCTTTTCTATGAAGCCTTTGGCCCCACCCTTTACTCATATAGTTTTTTTTAAGGATTAGACAAATCCATGGACATCCAGTTTATTAACAAAACAGCAGTGGAGCCTCTATTATGAGAAGCAATGAGCTGCTATCATCAGATAACAGGGACAAACAATAGGAAAGTAGGGAGCTGCTGTACACCGAGTCAGCCCTATTGCTCCCATCTAGCTCAGTATTGTCTACACTGACTGGCAGCGGCTCCCCAGGGTTTCAGACTGGGTTATCTCCCAGCTCTACCAGGAGATGCCAGGGATTCAGCCTGAGACCTTCTGCATGCAAAGCAGAATCTGTAACTGAGCTACTAGCTACAGCCGTTCCCCTTAATGTGATGTGGCTATCTCCATCGTGCCTTTCTTGGGAGCTTCCTAGGGACACCTGGTTGGCCATTGACAGAGAAAGAGCATTGGACCAAAAGATCCTTTGTCTGATCCAGCATAGAGCCGTTCTTATGATAATTGGGCTAATTTGTACATTGTGGTGGGAGAAGAACACGGCCTTGACATGTTGCTCCTTTTTAAACATTCATTTGGATGCCAACCACAGCACTAGGCCCAAGTTAAAATGTGCAGACTGGATATTTTAAAACATGGGTTCCCTTTTTTTTAAAAAAAAGGTAATTTGCGGGCCTTCTAGAAACAAAGCATGCTGTACCACTGAATTTTGGTGCTTTCCTTCTAACTCCTTTTAGGTGAACTGCACTGGGAATTTATTGGAAGGCCAGTGTATACATATTGTAAATAAATAAAATTAGCTCCACTTGACTGTCAGCACGACAGCTACAGAAGCCAGCGGATGTTGTGGGGGAAATGGCTAGCTCTGAAGAAAACTTATGCATGCTTCAAAAGCTTGCAAGAATGTATATTCAAACTGGAGCTGATCCAACATAAAGCCGGGGCATAACAAATGGTAGTTGCAATGAAATTCAGTTGAAATCAATTGGGTTTAAGTTAGTCTTAGCTAAGTCCCATTCCATTGGTTTCAAAGAGATTTAGTTGTGTCACAATACTTACTAAATTGCACTAATGCTTTTTAGCTATTCTGTGACTCTAGTAATAACATGAGAATTGTACTGTTTATTCACTGCAGATTGTAAAGAACACTGATTTCTCAAAAACATTGCTGATCTGTAAGTAAGGCTGAGGTCCAATACATGTCTATTCAGAAGTAAACTCCACTCAATGGGACTTACTCCCAGGTAAGTGTGTATTGGATTGTAGCCTACGTTTATGTGTGTGTTTAATTTCCTCTAGCAGAGCATGTAAGTTCAATGCAGGATTGATAAAGCATGCTGACATTCTGGCTTGCCAGCCTAGGTTGTGTGTATATAAAAGATCTGTACATTAACTCATGAGAAAGATTACTTAAAAACTCAGTGGGTGCCTTTAAAAGCACTGGATATTTATTGCAAAGAATGCATGCATAAATCTGCTGTGCCAGTTCTGTGAATAAACAGCCTTCCTTCACAGCAGAATATAAATATTCCTGGTACAGCAACAAAACAGTGAATGCTGCTATCACTGCGAGCTGAACTATGATGGTATCTCTATCAAACAACATAAAAGTATTTAATTTCCACATGCTCCCATTGCTTTACATGTCGATGCAAACAACTGTGCATGCAATGGGAACTGCTTTAGGATTGCTTTAGTACATCAAAAAGTTGCTTCTCATGTTATCTCTTTCAGTATTGGGAATGGCATGAGTGGCATCTTAACGGTTAAGTGGGCAACAAGGAGACCTGCAGTTCACAAGTCTGTTTGGGGGCCAATTTCAATATTCTTCATTCAGGTAACATATTTTCACAGGAGTTACAGGTGAGAGAGGTGTGTGTGTGTTTATGGATTTCCATGGGTTTCCAAACCAAGTGTGCCTGTGTAATGCACCCTAAGTGAAAATATTGGATTGATCCCCACAAAAGAAGGAGTAACAAAGGACCGGCATTAAGATATATTTGGGTGTTACATGCACATCCTGGTTTCCAGCGTTATATAAAATAGTTTTAAGATATTTTCCTATTTTTCTCTAATTTCCAAATAATCATATCTTATCTGTCCAACATTCTGTCACACTCTAGTGTGACCAACAAATAGGGCAGATCTGTGCAGAAAGGGACTGACTTGTTTCTCAGTGGCTCCCATTTGACTTGTTTGGGACAAAGAGAGCCTGCAATCTAGAACACAACTGAGAGGGTGAAAACCCCATTTCTCACACCAGAGACTGCATTCACCAAGGGATAGGATTAGCCCCCCTACCTTCCCCATGGTGCCTTGGAAAGTAACTCTGTGTTTTCCCATGTAAGTGAAACAGCCATGATTCATTCATTCATTACTATGAAAAAAATATAAAGTGCTGCGCTTGGGAGAGGAAAAGTTGAGGGATGGCAGTGGGGAAAGGACTAGAACTCTGTTTCATTCTGCTCACTTTTTCAAGCCTTAGTTAGTGTTGAAGAATTCATATAAATTCTTACAACTTTTTTTTCCCTAGTGAAAAACCTGTGAATGGAAAATGTCTCAGAAGCCAAGTCTTTTCTCAGAAGCCTAGTTGTTTCTGTTGGTTTTCTATACACCTTTCTAGGTTTCTTTTGGAACATAAGAAAACTCCTACTAGAACAGATCAAAGGCCTATCTAGTCCAACATCCCGTTTCCCACAGTGACCTATCAGATGCTTCAGCAAAGCTCACAAGCAAGGCCTGAGGGCATTCAGAGACATGCTGTGTCTTTGGTTCTAGAGATAGTACAAAGCCACCATGAGCAGCAACCATTTATAGCTTTATCTTTAATGAATTTGCCCCCTTTTTAGAGCTATCTAAAGTTGGTGGCCATGACTACATTTTGTGATAGTGAATTCCATAATTTACATGTTGTGTGAACAAGTAATTCCTCTTGTCTATCCTGATTCTTTCTCCATTCATGTTCATTGGGTGACCACTTAGCTCTAGCATTATTATTCATGCCAGAGTGGTACGAAACTGCATGGTCAAGTGTGTAAGTGATGAATCCCGAGAGGGCTGTTAGATGGTTTTTATTAAGGAACAGTTTTGATTAGTAGAAGGTAAATTATAGTAGACAATATAAATGCTGATAGCAATTAATAATTGATCAGATACCACTGAAGGCCAACTTCCAGTAAAAAAAATGTTCCAGACCCGTGTATCTTTTAAACTTAAAAGAGTTTCAGATTTTAAAGATGGTAGCCTGGTACATCCCCCTGTGTTTGTTACCAGATGATACATCAGCCTTCCATGATTCATAACAATTTAGATTTAAGTGATCTTTAATCGTTACCCCACACTGGCACTCCATCACACATCTGTTCGTATCAAGGGAACTTTAAATCTGTGTGAGGGTGAAATATGTGTGTAAAGATAGAAGACGGGGGACTTACACAGAGTTCCTTATTTTAGTAGGTTGATAGGCATATTTATTTCCCTTAGAGCAGTTTGCAAACTGTTCTGGGAAGCTTTGGGGTGCTTATTTTTAACAATCAGTTTTTAGGCAATCACCTCCCAAAATGGTTACAAGTAAAATAGACATGCAAGTCCATAAGTTACCCACAATACTTACACACATGCACGCCAGCAGGGCAGCAAGTAAAATTATCTAACTCAACCACCAACATCACTAATTAACCCCCCAAATGCTGCAATTTAAAATATGAGTTTTTAAGACCCATATAAAAAGCAAAGGGGCTTGCCTGATTACAGTTGGGATAGAGTTCCATAGTTTTAGGAGCCACCTCAGAAAAGGCTCTGTTCTGTGTGCTTCTTCAGAATTCCTCCAAGACAAGATCAATAAGGGAAGACTATCTCCCTTCCATTTTATTCTCACAATAACCTTGTGAGATAGACTAGTTAAGCCAAGATAATCCGGTGAGCTTCAAGAATGAGTGGACATTTCTGAATCTGACACTCCAACAACATTATACTGTCTCAGTCTCTACACATATTGCAGAATAAGTTGGTAATTTTGATAGTGATAGAATGTACTGTACCACTTCAAACTGCAGCTGCGGGATTACTTTTTTTTTTTTAAGTTCCTTGTGTAGCAAAAGTCCTTGCAAACTGAAAGCCAGTACAGCATAACAAGGGCTTGCACCATTCTCCCTAATATGGCAACTTTTCTATTTGCAAGTGTGGTTTTTTAGCACGAGGGACCACTAAAAAGTGTTATTTCTCACCTGCAGTCTGAAATGGTATAGTCCATTCGGCCAGTTCATTCCTATCTTATTTTCTCACATGTGTAGACCCAGCCTAGATGTGGGATGTGCTGTATGGTGCAGATGTTTCATAGGAATGCCATAGGTTCCTCAGAGGACAAGGAGAAATGGAAAGGGTTCTCAGCAGATGCTAAATTTATCATTGGGGGAGGGGGGCTAGCCTTGCATGTATAATGCAAACTGTGTAGATTCAGTGATGCATCCAATGAGCAGCCAATCCAGATACGCAGTTTGATCCAGGAAGCAATTATGTATGTGGTAGCCGCTTCTATGGAAATTGACATCTATCTTGAACATGTGGATGGAGATGAAGTTTGCACAAATGTGGACTCAAAAGTATCCAGTGAAAGCCCCATTTTCCCTACATACTGCAGATGAGGCTGTGCATTTTTCACTGCACTGAACACAGTTTTTTTAATGTATATCCTGAAATCTCCAGGACAAGAGTGAGATAAAAACATCACCTAACTAAATCTTCAAAGACTGTGTCAAGGATTTTTTAACACGTGGCAATATCTGGAACATAGGTTCTAGCATATCCCAGCATTAAGAGTACTGCAGTTTTGTTTTTGTTCTGTTTTGTTTTTACATTGGGAGAGATCGCTACAGAATGCATGAGAGTCCTGATATGGAGTTTTCAAGAATGAAAAACAATGTTCTCCAGGAAGATCAATCAATTGAAAATGGTAAGAAATTATAAACCTGCTTCTCTTCTCACACCAGTTCCACAGCTATCTAAGGGTGTTTTCACACTTTCCAATTTGCAAGTAACAAAACATAACAAGCAAATCCAGTTCTCCCATCAAGATGCCAACTTTGCAAGTAACAATACATGCTAGCAGTGTGCGCATCCAGCAATCCACATGCTAAACACTTGTCTTATTTTTCAAAGTTTTGTGATTTCAGTTACTCTAGACCTTTCCTGGTGTACCTCTTATTCAAGAAAGAACTATATATTCCCCCCAGTAATTTTAAAGAATCATTTGTTGCAAACTTGTCACAACTCTATAGGTGTGGCTGAATAGATATAGGTGTGGCATTTCATGATGCAGATGTGGAATTTAATCCTTGTTTTGTAGTAGCATACAACCTGTTGACCTATATGAGAAGGGAGTAAAGGCTCATGGTGAAAAATAAAGGTCTTGACTGTGAAGAAAAGGGGTTAAAATCTCAGATCAAGCAAAGATAATGGAGCTCAGGCCCAGTCGATTTATTTACCAGAATCACAAAGTGAAGCTTTTATTGGAATGCAGTGTAGCCTTTCAGGTAGCAGGTGGGAGCTTGCACGTTTTGATATTCTCCCATAAAAGAGGTCAGCCTGCATGCAGTGAAAAACATGCCAGGGAGGAGGTTAGCCCAAATCGGTCTCCTAGACATGCTGGTTTTCTATGTGCAGGGAGATTTTCCCCCTGGGGGGAGCTATGAAACATGCAACTCTCACCTGATGTTTGAGGCGCCACACTGAGTCTAGGACAAGCTTTCCCACTTGATCCTACCCAATATATCAACAGGGCACTACAACCAGTTTGTTGTTATCATTTGCTCAACAGGACATCACTCCGTAAGTCTGATTTTCAGAGCTCACTCTTAAATGTTTCATGTATTGAGAAAGTTTCTGGGCCTGAAAAACCATGCTTCTCCTGCTTATAAATCCTGTCAAACCCTCCCCCCTGCACACAACAGACGTCACCTGCAGCCAGGGCCATATATAGGCGAAGGCAACTGCTGAGGGTGCAGGAATGGGTGGTGGTGCTTGCACTCTCTATTCCAGCTGTACACTCAACAGCAGTATTGTAGTGGCAAATTCAGAAGGGCAGGGTCCCTTCATGTTAGTCACAGCCACGTCTCCCCGTTTTTGCTGCTGGGTTAAGAATGATATCCTTGTTAATGCCTCCTCCCACAACAACAGACATCCCTAGGAGCCATTCAGCATGAAGGGGGGGGTGTTAGCTGCTGAGAAGAGTCTTCTCAGTGGCTGACTCACCTCCTTTCACTCTGATTGACTCCAATCAGCAGGAAAGGACAAGGGATCATGTTAGAAGACTTCTCAGTGACTAAAGCAGTACCTTTCATGCTGATTTCCTCAGAGGATGCTGGAGACATAGGTCGCCTTCACTTGTAAAGCTGGCACAACAGAGCTGTGTGGCCAGCATTTTATTGATGTTTGCTTTTCATTTGTGGGGGGGGGGAATATGACATCTGTGCCCACTCAACAAATGATGTATGAGTGACTATGATCAATTTCATGCACACATACATACTTGTCTTGTATGACCTGGATATATCATGCATAATGGATTACATACAAAGTAAGGTATTTGAAGTTGACTAAAGAAGCAGGGAGGCTGCTGAATATGCTCCTTCCCTGGAGCGCTACCTCATTTAGGGATTGCCCTGCCTCCAGCCCTTTTGCCAAACAGAAACTCTTAGCAATTTTTCCCAGGCAGCTTCAAAACTCTCTTCTCTGGCCAAATTCAAATGTTACAGGCAGCTCCCCTTTACCCTGCCCCCCTCCCACTTAGGTTGGTGTTGCTTCAGGAATTTTTCACTAAGGTTGTTTTGGGTAGCTAAAGACAAGCCTGATGAAAGACCACGGGGGGGGGAAAGCCACACCTGTTCAATACGAACTAGCAGGCAGCACAGGGACATAGGAAAACAGAGAGGTATCTTTGCTTGGCATCATACAGTAAGACTTCAGTTAACAAATCCTTCAGGAAAAAAAGCACCTTTTAACAAAGTATTTTTGGAGGGGTATGGGGTCACACACTCTGACATAGTCAGAAAGTGGCTCCTTGTCAAGGCTTACCTGACCTGGTTGTTTCATTTCAGATATGCTTATTGTTAGTTTTGAATAAAAAGTTTGCTGAAATATCTCGAACAGCTCTTCTTTTTTGTGGTGTAGGAACCTATCCCTGTTCTTTCCATGTTATTCCTACCTCTGGAACCAAAATTTCTGTAAAGGAGCAATATCCAGGAACGCATGTACTTTGTTAATGGAGGTATTACTGTAACCTGCATGAAGCTTTGCTTTTCTAGCCCCAGCATTCCCACTCTTATATGAACTGGGCCTCCTACTCACACACAATGTGTCAGTTTCATTGCTGTCTGTTAGCAGAAATTTGCTTCACACTCTCAGAAATAAGTTTTGCATTCAGTAATACCGAGCCAGATCTTGCCCCTACTGATGCCAGTGGTAAAACTGACACAATGAGGCAACTATAATTTGCTGCCAAGACTTTATTAGAAATTCAGTGGATTATTGTTATTCTTCACAAATCTAGCAAAAGAGTCAGTAATGGCTGCCATCATGAGAAATGTTGCCAAAGGAACAATTCTTTGTAAATGTTGAGCCGCTGCTTCCTTTGGAAACAGAATGGTGCTTTGAGATGTCACATTCACCGGCTTGTAACAAGGCCATCACCTTGGTAAGTCTAGCAACATATTATTATATCTCACCTTTGCCATGCTTTTTTCAGTCCTGCTATAACTAGTGCAGTGTATATTTCCAGTTTTCTGTATTCTGCATTATGAAAATTCCACTTAAATTCTGTACCTCTAGCTTTGGTTTTTAAAAGAACTAGGTAAATTTGTCTGCGATTGAAGTGATAAGAAAATATACACCTAGGTGGATCACTTTGGCCTGTGTGCACACCATACATAGCACATGGAATGCTGGGAACTGTAGTTTACACCTAACAGTTTCCCATCATCCTTAACAAACTACAGTTCCCAGGATTCTTTGGGGACAGGGAGTCATGTGCTTTAAATGTATGATATGTATTTAGCCTAGGGGATTTCTAGGATGGATGCCTGCAGTTCCCAAGGCTGGTTTGGGAGCCGTGCATTCTGTTCCCAATTCCTGCTCAGTGCAGATGAGACATAGATGTATATTTCCATCAACTATCTAGGATCAGCATTTAATACCAGTAATTGAAATCACTTTTTTGCATGCAGCTACATGGGGAGAAGAGCCTGGCTGGGGTCCAGGGTCTGTGAGTTCAAATCCCCGCTCATGTCTCCTGGGTGTCAAGGGCCAGCTAAAGATCACCCCCACAGTGAGTGGCTCAGGGGTTACATGTGTGCAGCCATGGGCAAGCTGCATAGTCCCAAGGAGCCCAGTTGCCCCCCAGCTGGCAGTTGCGGACAAGGAAGGTGCTGGCTTGTGCAGCTGTGGCAAGCTGAGCAGGCCCTAGCCAGCTGGGGAGGACTAGCCTCAGAGGGAGGCAATGGTATACCCCCTCTGAATACCGTTTACCATGAAAACGCTATTCATAGGGTCACCATAAGTTGGGATCAACTTGAAGGCAGTCCATTTCTATTTCCCTTTGGATTAAGACCAAAATTATTATTTTGTGCTTGTGAAATGAGCCACAACGCTCACATTATTTATTTAACTTGGAATACTTCAATCCACTTGGATGCAGTTCAGTTAGCTCTAGTGTGCTAAGGAGTCAAGAAGACAGTGTTGTGCAGAGAGATGTGAGTAAAACCCAAACAAGAGACTTTGAAGTGCTGTTATGAAGGTATATTTAAGACTGTTTGCGGGAATGTTGTATCCGTGTGCCTTAGGCTTTTATTCACATTTGTAGCATTAATTGAAGAAGAAAAATAACCAGTGCTGGCCTAAGGGTACAATCCAACTCATATTTTCACCAAGCTGAGTTGGATGTGGCAGACCCGGCTGAGCTGGCAGGCTCCCAGTTCTGCCATGCTCTGCTGGCAGAAACCCCTTGCCTGAGCTCAGCTGTGGCAGACCTGGAACCCTGCTGGCTTAGCTGGGGGTCTGCCAGGGAAGCCCAGCCCAGGAGAAGGGGTGCCAGTGGAAACTGGTGGAAGGCCCCCAAAAAGGTGTGTGTCAGAGAAAGGACTGAGTGGGAACTTATGCAACATCCAACTCCCGTTCGGAGCACTCCTGCGGGTCCTGATCCGGGCCAAAGTTATGCTGAGAAAAAGGTTGGTCTGAGGAAATAATTATAATGGTAGCTGATGCCAAGTGCTTACTCGGCAGTAGGGGTATTCATGAGAGCCAGCTTTTTCTTTTCCATTGATGCCCACAGCTCCTGGCTGCGCTGCCATTCCACTGGCCTGGCGACTCCCGACACCGCAAATGGGTGCAGTGGAGCTTCCTGCTGGCTCCTCCTTCAGCGGCACCCCTTCTTCAGGCTTCCCCTGAGTTGGATTGCTCTGCCTGGCATTATGCTGCCTGAAGCTGACCCCCACCCCAAAGGCTCACTTAAAAAACAAAAAAGCTTTGCTGTACCAGTCAGACACCAGTTCTTACCTTCATCTGTTCTCCCTCCCTCCCTCCCACCCACCCACCCACCCACCCACCCACCCACCCACCCACAAGTAGTGTCTTAATAAAAGGGGAAACACTTGATTGCATATAACATTAGATTAAGATTTTTTGGGCCAGCCCTGAAAAAAATGGAAATATCTAGAAAAAATGTGGAGGTGGAATTCCACTCAGTACAAAATGAACATGTTCTCGGCTTCTCATATTCCAGCCAATGCATGAAAAAGCACTGGAATGACTGAAAAGCACCAAGTACCTATTTTTCCATTTCTTTAAAATTAAAGTGTTTTTTTAAAAAAACAAACCTAATATTAACACTGAAGTATTCTTTAAAACTAATATTCAATACAGTTAAGTAACTTTGAATTATATTAAAGCCATGAGTGTTTGGGTTCTACCTGTTCCTTCATTGACTCACCCCTGCCAAACTTGTGTTCTCTTCTGTGCAGCCTTTCTGGCTACCTGCCTGGTTCTAGACAACTTCTAAGCATATCTGTACAGCTGAAAAATGGCTGGGAGTACATCACCACCGCCTTGGAAGCGCTTGAAATGATTGTGGCCAGCCTCAGATGTTTTCTGACCTGAAGTGAAAAGTCACATTGATGGATGGATGGATTCTGCTTTGGACCATGGTATTTTTTATATAAAAAAATGACTCACAGAGATAGAAATTGGAGGCAAGAAAAAGTGTGCCCTGTATAGAATCTGCTGCTTAAGCGACAGCTTCACTGTACTCCATGTTAAGGCCAGCTCCTCAGACAAAGCTTCAGGGTTGGAGGAAGCAGGGATGCTACCCAGCACCCATGTGAGCAGGAGATGCTCTCTGACTCTTATGCTTCAGTGTCACGGCAGACCTGATTGGGAACTGCCTTAATTAAGCAAGACTGGCAAAGACAAAGTTTGCGCCTTCTGTTTCAAATTGATACCGAACCCACACGACACACAGAGAGAAGCCTTCTTGGCGGCCAGCCGACCAGAGAGGAGGGGGCAATCCAGACCCATGCCAATCCAGGCCTGGCAGAGGCCCCAAAGGGGGAACTGGTGCCTCTTATTTCTTGCAAGGGCCTGTGATTCCCGCAGGACCCACTGAGGATTTAACACTACCTGTGCAAGTGTCATCTTTCAAATGAGGCGAGTGCTATCTAATATTCCCTGAATGCTAAGTGATGGGACAGAAGTCTCAAGTTGTTCACAGCTTGCTCCTGCTGTGCTTGTTGTTGTTATGTGCCTTCAAGTTGACTATGACTTATGGCGACCCTATGAAAGAGAGACTTCCGGTGGCATCTCTCATGGACCACCCTGTTCAGATCTTGTAAGTTCAGGTCTGTGGCTTCCTTTATGGAATCAATCCATCTCATTTGGTCTTCCTCTTTTTCTACTCCCTTCTGTTTCCCCCAGCATTATTGTCTTTTCTAGTGAATCATGTCTTCTCATGATGTGTCCAAAGTATGATAACCTCAGTTTCATCATTTTAGCTTCTAATGGTAGTTCTGGTTTAATTTGCTGTGCTTGTATGCTACATTTTAAAAAAAGATTTTTTTAAAACAAGTCCACATCTCTCTGTTCACAGTTTCTTCCCGCTTTGCTTTGAGTAGCAAAAATGGAAATGGACTGCCTTCAAGTCGATCCTGACTTATGGCTACCCTATCAATAGGGTTTTCATGGCAAGCGGTATTCAGAGGGGGTTTATCATTGCCTCCCTCCGAGGCTAGTCCTCCCCAGGTCGCTAGGGCCTGCTCAGCTTGCCACAGCTGCAAAAGCCATCCCCTTCCTTGTGCGCAACTGCCAGCTGGGGGGCAACTGGGCTCCTTGGGACTATGCAGCTTGCCCATGGCTGCCCAGGAGACACGATGAAAATGAAAAATGAAATTAGCGGGGATTTGAACTCCCAGACTCTGGACTCCCAGCGAGGCTCTCCTCCGCTCTATGCCATACCAGCTGTTTGAGTAGCAAAGCAGCTGTCAAGTCGGGAAAAACAGAGCAAGTTGCTCAGCAATTCTCCACCAGCAAAGGAGGGCACATGTGGAAATTGAGCTTGCCTCTGTTGCTTTCCCTCCAATCGCAGAGAGGATTGTCAGAATCAAAGTAATCCAGCCACACATCATTCATTCATACCTTCGTTCACTGGCCCTTGGTGGTGGTGGTGGGGAATACCCGCCCTGACGTGTCACTCAAAGAGGATCGCCCCGCCAATGGGAACTCCGTTCCTTCTCCTGCTTTGAAGGACTCTACTCTGGCCCCGCCTCTATTCAAATAAGGAGGTGGCCCGCTCCTCGATAATAAACGCTGGACGCAAAGGGGAGAAAAGGCGGGCAGGAGTTTTAGCCTCCTTCGTCCTCTCGCTAAAAAGCAAAGCGCGGCGAGCGCTGGCGGTGGGGGAACTTTGAGCTACGAATCAAAGCTTCTCCTTCGAAGCCTTTCACCTATCGGAGAGAGGAGAGGTGGGCGGTTCCTGCGGCGGTCCCCCAATGGTTACAAGCGGTGGAGCTAAATTGAGAACAACAGTAGCGGGAGGACTCGCATCTTTGCGTGCCTCCCCTCCTTTCAGCCTAGTTTGAATAGCGAGAAGCGTCGGCTGTGCTTCTGGACCAGCAAGCAGGTGAGACGGAGAGGCTGCGGAGAGGTGGGCGGACGCACACACACGAGGCTGTTTTAGGGGGTTGCAATGAAGCCTGCGGTTGCGGGTGAAATGTGGGATTCTCGAGAGTGTCAAGAGGCTGGTGCGAGCAGGCAGTTCTGTACCTGGAGCGTTCCAGTTTTTCCAGCCTGAGACTCCACCCCACATGTGGATGGGGCGGGGGGGGGCAATCTGGACAGCGCGACCCTTCCGAGAGACCTCGAAAGGAAAGCAACAAGCTGAAAACCGAGTTTCCTCCCCCCTCTGGTTTGGAATTGGCCCCTCTCGTTTCTGAAGGGGGGGCATGTTGCGTGCATAAGTGTGTATGTGAAGGGGGGTCAACGTCCAAGAAAGTTGTGCAAAAGTCTTCCCGTTATTGATGGGCCACAGAGATTTGACTATGCCTTCCTCCACTTTTATTTTATTTTTCCCTATGCTCCCTTGTTGCAAGGCAGAAGTCCCCTCTGATTCCAGACGCGCTCCCGAGCCAAGGCGATTTAGGAATGACAGCTTGGCCTTCGCTCTGCTTGCGGAGAGGGGCGTTTGTGTGCCCCTCTCCACTAAGGGGAAAAAATCCCCCAAATCCACAGTGGGGCAATCCTTTTATTAGGGTCACAAAACAAAGAGCAAGCTTTCGAGTTCTCCAGGACTCTTCGACGGGCTGGATGTTAAGCAGAGCGGAAGGGGTAGCCAAGCCCTCTCGCTTTCCTCGCTTCACCCCCCCCGGGTGCTTAAAATCCAGCCTGCTTAAAAGTTCCGGAGGACTGGTGCCCGTCCCTTCAGCTCCCCCCCCCCCAACCAGGCTGAGATTGAACGGCATGAAGTCACTGGCTAGAGGACTTCAGCTGCTGAAATTTGTCAAGAGAGGCGGACCGCAAAGGAGTGGGGCGGGCAGGAGGAACCGACTTGCTCTACGAGAAGGGTAAATGGCGTGCCCTCCCCTCTGCCCGGGGCCAGAAGTTGCTGCCTGGGGCGGCGGTCCTTTGCACGTCAGGAAAGGGCTCCGTCGTCGGACTGGACAGCATGACAATGCGCCTTCTAGAGGAAAGAGCTTGTCATGGCAGCTCGGTCGGGAAACCCCCGCCTTTCCCAGGTAGATTTCTTTGCCCTCGGTTCATTTGCAGAGATCATCTTCATTTACCTAGATTGCCTTGATTATTTTGATTTGCATAGATGAGTTCTTCATTTCCTTCAATTTTAAGCTGGTTTGTTAAGTTAATGAGAAGACTTTGTAGGCCGATTTCCAAGCAGCTTCTGAATAGAGTAAAATTCCGGGCTAGCTATCACGGAAGGGGGTCTTTTCAGAAATGTAACCCCAGTTGAAGAATAGCTCTTCCGGAGAGGTTTACCTGACAATGTAGTCGTGGGGATGCATTCATTCCAACCAAGTTTACTCAGAATTGTTTGTTGTTATGTGCCTTCAAGTCAATTACAATTTACAGCGACCCTATGAATCAGCGACCTCCAGCAGCATCTGTCATGAACCACCCTGTTCAGATCTTGTAAGTTCAGGTCTGTGGCTTCCTTTATGGAAACAATCCATCTCTTGTTTGGCCTTCCTCTTTTTCTACTCCCTTCTGTTTTCCCCAGCATTGTTGTCTTTTCTAATAAATCATGTCTTCTCATTATGTGTCCAAAGTATGATAACCTCAATTTCATCATTTTAGCTTCTAGGGATAGTTCTAGTTTAATTTGTTGTAACACCCAATTATTGGTCTTTTTCGCAGTCCATGGTATCCACAAAGCTCTCCTCCACCACCACGTTGCAAATGCGTTGATTTTTCTCTTACCCACTTTTTTCACTGTCCAAATTTCACATCCATACATAGAGATCGGGAATACCATGGTCTGAATGATCCTGACTTTAGTGTTCAGTGCTGACCACACTGAAATTAATGGACTGCAGTTAGTCATGTCTATTAATCGCAAGGGGTCCACTCTGACTAGAACTGGCTTTGGATACAACCCAGTCTTTTCTGCACCAGGTGAAGACCTTTTTGTTGCTTTAAAATAAATTGTGTTTCACAGCCATGGCCTCTCCATCTTCTATTTGAATTTTAAATTGATATCAATGCAGTAAATAAACATTAGTGCCAGAAATAACTATAAAACCAAAAAATCAACAGCAGTAAAAACAGAGTCCTGTATGTGCAGGCTTGCAACAAATAGCCTGACGATTAATTACATTTCAATTCTGTCATGCTCTTCTTGGGTGAAGCTTACTATAAATTACACCAAATGTCCCACTCCCAAATCCTGTATGTGAGTTGGCCTTTCTCCTGTATAGCTATCGATATATTATGGTCGCATCCACACCATAAGTTTATAGCAGGATTATACCACTGTTTATGGCTTCCCCATTATCCCCAAAGAATCCTGGGAACTGTAGTTTGTTAAGGTAATTGCTGGTAATTGTGGCTCTGTGAGAGGTCTTTTAACAACTCTGTGCACCTTTATCAAACTACGCTTCTCATAATTCTCTGGGGGAAGCCATGACTGTTAAGGTAGTATAAGCAGTGGCAGCTGGTGGCTCCGCATCAGTAGAATCAACTTGGGGTTTTAGTCCGAACTAAAGTTCAGACTAAAACATAGAGTGGATTCCACTGCCCCACTGACATGGAGCTACCAGCCGCCACTGCATATTAGAGTGTTTGATGTATGGTGTAGATGTAACCTAAGGCCCCTAGGGTATGGGGAACCTGCAGCCCTCTAGATGTTGTTAGACCCCAATTCTCATCATCCCCTGCCAGTGTGTCCAGTGGTCAGGGACGATGGGAGTTGTAGTCCAGCAACATCTGGAGGGCCACAGGTTTCCTACTCCTGCATTAAGGAAAGATCCCCATGGTTTGAGTTGTCTCCCTTTTCAATCTTGCCAAGGGAGAAGCCACAGGTGTCCATTTGTGCATCATCAAGCGGTAAGCGAGGCAGAATTGCAGGAGGACCATGATGATTCTGTGAGTACAATTCTTCTGTGATATGGGACAGAAAAAGTGAAACTAAGCAGGAAACAGAATTAGCAAAGGAAGGGGGGAGAAGAACCAGGCATCGGAGATTATGGCAAGAGGAGAGGTGGTTCTATGGAGATGCTGGCTGAGTACGGATCACAGTTTGGCATCTTGGTTATATTGGAAAGGTGGCAATTTGGTCACATTTAAAGCACACAGCTTTAAATCCTAGGAACAGTAGTTCCCCCTCACAGAGTGACAATTCCCATCACTTAAAGAATAGCAGCTCTATTGCGCCAAAGGCTTTTGTAGACAGGAACCCTTCATCAGCTGTATGTACTGGTATCCTGTTGGCAGGAAAATCTATTTATCTGGCCTCAACTCCCTTTATAGAAAAATACAGACACAGTAAATGAAAACAGTGAGGCCAAAAGGCATTGAAACACAAGTGGTGCAAGTAGTCCTGTGATACTTGTAAGCAAATTTTACATGATGGGAATGGTGACAGTTCACAAGAGGAGAAATATTTGATAACACAACCTGTCTACCTTTGCTATGCTAATTTGCCACTTGGAGAGAAGGTCCTATCAAGATCTAAGTGAAAAGAATGAAACTTGCTGAAAAATTCTAGTTCAGGAATTTTACGCTGGAGTTTCCCTTTGGAACCTTTTGTTGAAAACTCAGGTCAGCAACAGAGTGTCCTAGGAGACAGAAGTGTTCTCCCAATGCTTTCTGAATGTTGATAGTTCTGATATCAGATTGGTGTCCAATTGTTTTCCCTTTTGCATCAGATACTTGTTTCTCTTGCTTTCCTCCCTAAAGGCAAGCTGATCTTGAGTTGGGACCAGTAGTGTAGTGGCAAATTCAGAAGTGCAGGGTCTCTTCATGTTAATCACAGCCATGCCCTTTCCCCAGAACTGTGCAGCTTTTATATGGGTAATCCAGGACTGATTATTGTCGAAGACAGCATTTCTGGACCATTAATGTGTCCCAGTGAAGTGGTGCTTTAAAAAGCAGTCACCGTTGGCTGCTAATTTGTTCTATGAGTTGTCGCTCTTACCTAGAGTCTACAATCCAGGTATGATTTCTCCCTTTTTCTGTATAAATATTGATGCAAATAATTAGTTTTACGATCTGTTGCATGTTGTTTTGGGAGAAAGACAAAGTAGACTTGAAAGCAGACTCCAGAGCAGGAGTTAAAAAATACATATGGAGCCCAAGTTTAAAATGTTCATCTCCTGTAGCCCAAGTTTTAGGTGCAAAATCAATTAGGCAAATCAATAATATATATATGTTTGTTTACTTCTTTAAACTGAAATTAAAATCTCAATTCACACTTGGTTTTCCGAGCAAGCTAGCTGAGATTTTTTTCCTCCTCATGAAAAAATGGGAAGACTGAATGCAGAGGCAGAGAGTCACGACTAGGACCTATGATAATAGGCCAGAATGCGTGGCACAAACACTTTCTACTCCTCTGAATGTTGGAGTCACGTTGTAACCATCAAGGCCAAAAACCTGTTTCTCCCACTGCCCTTTTTGTTATAAATGAAAGTTGAGATTGTTGAGAATCCAAATTATGGTCCCAGATAAAGGATTTCACATGGAGTTTTGTCACTTCTGTGCATATGAAATTGCTGCAAAAAACAACTCTGGCATGGTTCTCTTTTTAATGCAAGCTCCTTAAACTGACTGAGGGGGGAAACCCGACAGGAGCTGAGAAAGGTCCGGTTCGGAATAAACCTCCCCCCTGGGATAAAAACCAAAGAAATGATGAAATTTTAAAAGGGGTAGGCCTAGAAGTAGGCACTGTGAGAGCAGGGGCACAGGATATAAATTCAGAAGAGCAAAATTACCACAGGCCTAACCACAAGTGCCAAAGACACTTGAAGAGAGACACTGCTTACAAGTGCCTGTACGCTAATGCTAGGAGCCTCCGAACCAAGATGGGAGAACTGGAGTGCTTGGTCTTAGAGAAGAGCATTGATATAGTGAGCATAACCGAGACCTGGTGGAATGGAGAAAACCAGTGGGATACGGTTATCCCTGGATATAAACTATATCGGAAGGACAGGGAAGGACGTATTGGTGGCGGAGTCGCTGTATACGTGAAAGAAGGCATTGAATCCAGCAAGCTCGAAAACCCAAAAGAGGCAGACTCCTCCACAGAATCATTGTGGGTGGTGATACCGTGCCCCAGGAGGGACTTAATACTGGGAACGATCTATCGTCCCCCTGATCAAAATGCTCAGGGAGACCTTGAGATGAGATATGAAATTGAGGAAGCATCCAAACTAGGAAATGTGGTAGTAATGGGTGACTTCAACTACCTGGACATAGACTGGCTGCATATGTGTTCCAGTCATGACAAAGAAGCAAAGTTTCTAGATATTCTAAATGACTATTCCCTAGACCAGTTGGTCATGGAACCGACCAGAGGGACGGCAACCCTGGACTTAATCCTCAGTGGGAACCGGGACCTGGTGCGAGATGTAAGTGTTGTTGAACCGATTGGGAGCAGTGACCACAGTGCTATTAAATTAAACATACATGTAACTGGCCAATTGCCAAGAAAATCCAACACGGTCACATTTGACTTCAAAAGAGGAAACTTCACAAAAATGAGGGCATTGGTAAAAAGAAAGCTGAAAAACAAAGTCCAGAGGGTCACATCACTTGAAAATGCTTGGAAGTTGTTTAAAAACACTATATTAGAAGCTCAACTGGAGTGCATACCGCAGATCAGCAAAGGTACCGCCAGGGCCAAGAAGATGCCAGCATGGTTAACGAGCAAAGTCAAGGAAGCTCTTAGAGGCAAAAAGTCTTCCTTCAGAAAATGGAAGTCTTGTCCAAATAAAGAAAATAAAAAAGAACACAAACTCTGGCAAAAGAAATGCAAGAAGACAATAAGGGATGCTAAAAAAGAATTTGAGGAGCACATTGCTAAGAACATAAAAACCAACAACAAAAAATTCTATAAATACATTCAAAGCAGGAGACCATCTAGGGAGACAATTGGACCCTTGGATGATAAGGGAGTCAAAGGTGTACTAAAGAACGATAAGGAGATTGCAGAGAAGCTAAATGAATTCTTTGCATCTGTCTTCACAGTGGAAGATATAGGGCAGATCCCTGAACCTGAACTAACATTTGCAGGAAGGGATTCTGAGGAACTAAGACAAATAGTGGTAACGAGAGAGGACGTTCTAAGCTTAATGGACAATATAAAAACTGACAAATCACCGGGCCCGGATGGCATCCACCCGAGAGTTGTCAAAGAACTCAAAGGTGAAATTGCTGATCTGCTAACTAAAATATGTAACTTGTCCCTCGGGTCCTCCTCCGTGCCTGAGGACTGGAAAGTGGCAAATGTAACGCCAATCTTCAAAAAGGGATCCAGAGGGGATCCCGGAAATTACAGGCCAGTTAGCTTAACTTCTGTCCCTGGAAAACTGGTAGAAAGTATTATTAAAGCTAGATTAACTAAGCACATAGAAGAACAAGCCTTGCTGAAGCAGAGCCAGCATGGCTTCTGCAAGGGAAAGTCCTGTCTCAGTAACCTATTAGAATTCTTTGAGAGTGTCAACAAGCATATAGATCGAGGTGATCCAGTGGACATAGTGTACTTAGACTTTCAAAAAGCGTTTGACAAGGTACCTCACCAAAGGCTTCTGAGGAAGCTTAGCAGTCATGGAATAAGAGGAGAGGTCCTCTTGTGGATAAGGAATTGGTTAAGAAGCAGAAAGCAGAGAGTAGGAATAAACGGACAGTTCTCCCAATGGAGGGCTGTAGAAAGTGGAGTCCCTCAAGGATCGGTATTGGGACCTGTACTTTTCAACTTGTTCATTAATGACCTAGAATTAGGAGTGAGCAGTGAAGTGGCCAAGTTTGCTGATGACACTAAATTGTTCAGGGTTGTTAAAACAAAAAGGGATTGCGAAGAGCTCCAAAAAGACCTCTCCAAACTGAGTGAATGGGCGGAAAAATGGCAAAAGCAATTCAATATAAACAAGTGTAAAATTATGCATATTGGAGCAAACAATCTGAATTTCACATATACGCTCATGGGGTCTGAACTGGCGGTGACCGACCAGGAGAGAGACCTCGGGGTTGTAGTGGACAGCACGATGAAAATGTCGACCCAGTGTGCGGCAGCTGTGAAAAAGGCAAATTCCATGCTAGGGATAATTAGGAAAGGTATTGAAAATAAAACAGCCGATATCATAATGCCGTTGTATAGATCTATGGTGCGGCCGCATTTGGAATACTGTGTACAGTTCTGGTCGCCTCATCTCAAAAAGGATATTCTAGAGTTGGAAAAGGTTCAGAAGAGGGCAACCAGAATGATCAAGGGGATGGAGCGACTGCCTTACGAGGAAAGGTTGCAGCATTTGGGGCTTTTTAGTTTAGAGAAAAGGCGGGTCAGAGGAGACATGATAGAAGTGTATAAAATTATGCATGGCATTGAGAAAGTGGATAGAGAAAAGTTCTTCTCCCTCTCTCATAATACTAGAACTCGTGGACATTCAAAGAAGCTGAATGTTGGAAGATTCAGGACAGACAAAAGGAAGTACTTCTTTACTCAGCGCATAGTTAAACTATGGAATTTGCTCCCACAAGATGCAGTAATGGCCACCAGCTTGGATGGCTTTAAAAGAAGATTAGACAAATTCATGGAGGACAGGGCTATCAATGGCTACTAGCCATGATGGCTGTGCTGTGCCACCCTAGTCAGAGGCAGCATGCTTCTGAAAACCAGTTGCCGGAAGCCTCAGGAGGGGAGAGTGTTCTTGCACTCGGGTCCTGCTTGCGGGCTTCCCCCAGGCACCTGGTTGGCCACTGTGAGAACAGGATGCTGGACTAGATGGGCCACTGGCCTGATCCAGCAGGCTCTTCTTATGTTCTTATGTTCTTATGTTCCTTAGTTCCTGGTTACACACACTTTGAAAAGACCTCTGGTGCTGTCATGTATACTACTGAGCAGAAATTTCTGAACTGGAAACCTTGGCTTTAATTCCCTCTTGGGTTTAGGATTGGAATTAAACTTTGAATTACCATCAGTGCAGTCAACTCTGCTACAGTTGACTAGAATCTGGGGAGGAAAATGTTACCAAATAGAAAATGGGTTAGTGGTTTTGTATTTTTACAGGAATTACTTTTTACTCTTTATCCAGTGACCTAATAAAATCGGACAGCATGAAACATCTGGCATCTTTTTTCATGAGTAAAATGTAGTCCAGTGTGTCATTAAAATACATCACTCTGCAGAGCTTGATATGCAGTGCTGCAAGCCTAAGAGGAATTGGGAAAAACAGCAAACAAACCAGTAAAAGGCACATTATTCAAAACTAAAGCAAGGGGAGCTGACCTTGAAACCTAGAAATACAGTGAAGTGCACTGCAAAAAGACTGTGTGTATTTTGAACTTGACATATAAAGTTCAGGCCTTGAAAGGTTCTGTGTTTGTCTAAAGGGGCCGTAAGTTACAGTCAAATTGTCTGGCTTCCATTCATAACGATTGTTGACCTGGGCATGATTGCATTCTATAATTCCTTTTCCACATATAGAAGCATGCTTTATATCCCGCCCTGGGAGGAAGGGTGGGATATAAATTAAATAAATAAATAAAATTATACTTATTCAAACCATTGGTCCCTATTGCTATTGTGGCTGGCAGCAGCTCTCCAATGTTTTAGGCTGGGGATATTCCCAACACTACCTGGAAATGCTTGGGGACAGCCTGGGACCTTCTTCATGCAAAGCAGTTGCCTGACCACTGAACTACGCCCTTTCTCTCAAACCTTAGGTTGGGTCTCTGCTCATAGATTGTGGTGTTCCGTCAGTAGCGGGGCTGGCCCAAGACATTTCGCTGGCCAAGGCCAAGTTGGCACCTTTTCCATTCCACATACCAAATCCAACCAGGCCGGCAGCTGAATCTGACTTCAACACTGGCAATGGGGCAACGTCCACTGGACCTGAAGGCAGCAGGCTACCTTAGGGGGTGTAGAGCAGGTTAGCTTAGGGGACTCGAGGTGGTGGATGGCTTCCGTCACCCAAAGCATCTGCTGCCTGAGGCAGCTGCCTCACACTGCTTAGTGGTAGGTCTCGCTATAATTGCTAGCTGTTATACCCCAAGCTGCACAGTTGAATTCACCTGTGGTGCCAATGTACATAGCTGGGTGGGATGGGTTCAGAAAATGCTATGGATTAAAAAGTGAAAACTTGCCACCCTGGGCTCCTACTGGGAGAAAGGGCAGGATATTTTGTTGTTGTTGTTGTTGTTGTTGTTATTATTATTATTATTATTATTATTATTATTATTATACAAACCTTGAGCAAGTCCAGATTCTTTTTCAAACCTTTGGAAAATTAGGGATAGGCAATTAGTGGCTGTGAGGTTCAATCTGCCCCCAGGAGCTCCCTAGCTCATCCCAGGGCTGACTCTAAATTAATGGCCCCTGGTAAAGTGCCACCTGTTGGCTCGCTGATGTCCCCACCACCACCATGCAGACTTGCAACAACAGTGGTGCTCTCTGTACCCTGCCATTTTCAATTCTTCAACGTAGGGTACTGTGGGAATTCTTCACATGGCGGGTGATCCATAGCTACTCACCACCAAGGGAAGCCTCAGCTGGGGTACGGAGCAGCTGACAGCCCCAATTCAAAACCTACCTTGGCATCTGTGGCCCAAAGTTGCTGATGCCAGGGCAGGCTGCTCCCCTGTGTGGCCTGCATCCCAAAGACATTCCATGAGCATTTCAGCTAGCTTCTCTCATAGGCCATGATGCCATGATGCCTCTCCTACAAAGTGTAAATAGTAGCAGAAGCTCTGGCAGTCCCTGCTCATTATGTAGTTTGCAGCACAATCCAGTTTATGCCTACTCCAAAGTAATTCCTGTTACAGAAGGGGAGACTCAGAATAGGCTACTTACTTACTTCTTTGCACAACTTCCAGGGCTGCCACCAGACTGTAGTGGGCGATCGAAGGCTGTGGCGGCGACATGGTGGCGCCACTGCCGCCACTGTGGGGCTTAAATAGGCCTGACTGCACCAGCTCATTAGTGCACTGCATGCGCATACCTACCATCAACCAAGGCCATGTCCCCCTCAGACAGAATCCGTCCTGGGTTTGTGGATTCCAGCTGGGCATACATGCTGGGCTGCTCAGCTGATACGGAGGGGGAAGAGAGCAGATTTTTGTCACACCTCCCATTGAGTTTCATGGGACTTGCTGCAGCCCTATACATGCTTTCCTGGCAGCTTTAGTCATTCACTTCTGTGCGAGTGCCAGTAGGACCCAGGCTAATGAGAGTAAATGGCTGAGAGGCTTTTCTTCCAAGAATGGTGCAGGCTTTCCAGTTTTCTTTGCGTGCATGATGGAAAAGGGTGGGGCTGAGAAGAAATCCAGTGTGTTCTCCAGAAAACACTTAATGCACCATCTCAGAAAGCCCACTTGTTAATAAGTTCTAGTCCAGATTCACAGCAATGTCTCCCAAGTCCTTTAAACTTAGATGGCTGCTTAAAAGAACAATATTCCTACCCGTATGGGAAGCGCAAGGTCCCTAATTCAAGTCTGGGAACTAGTTTCTGTCGTGCATTATTCGGTGGTGTTCAACAAGGCTCGAGAGATGGCTTTGGCTCCGTTTCTTCAAAGCCAAGTTCTTCCCTTGCCCCTGAGTCCTTTTTGGTTTTCACTATCATTTCATGATGAAATGTAATCGATTGGTAGCTAGAGAATGGTGATGCAAACCAGGAAAGAACATTTCCCTTGTCAGATTCGTCTCCTTACACCTCCAAATGAATCTGGGGATGTAAATACCCTGACACAGTGGACTTGAAGTACAAGTTCAGCAAAATTGTCATGTTGAGCTGTTTCCCTTCAAACCGCATGTGAGTTTTGTTTTTGTTTTTATTTTTTAAAAAAGTGGACTTCCGGGAAGGGTGACTTAGCCTGTGCCTGCTTTTGAGACGGGCTCCTGCCTCAAAAGAAGCTTATTCAGATATATCAGTCAGTTTTTTCTTTTTTTTTTTTGACTGATAAACTTCTCCCGGGTAGGGAGAAACGAAGAGATTAACCTCAAAGCCTATTTTTGTTGGGACGACCAGATCTCATTAATTTATGGGACGAGGTCCAGCCGACGAAGGTGGGACGGATTTTTAACAGCAAGCTCTATCTGATAAAGCGAACGTTCACCTTATCTTCTAAGAGAGAACGCACTAACAGGCAAGCACCCTTCTTTCTATATTTTTCTTTTACTTGACTTAAATTGTTGCTGTTTAAAAGAGATTTGCCAGATTGATCAGTTTTTGACATCTCACTGGGGAGCCATAACTTCTCTCTGCTACGCACTAATTAATAGCTTATCTCTGTTTTTGTTGCAAAAAGCTGTCCTGGATTTGCATTCTAAAGATATACACAGAAGAGGGATTTCTATTCCAGATTTTTATTTTGAAAAATATTATACTGTTTTGAGACTACTCTCTTTTTGGTCTATTTTATTTTGACGAATCTGTTTCTTGACGATTGCCATTAATTGTTTCGATCCTGGGAACTGCATTTTGTTTACTTAACTATTGGAGAGATAAGGCTGTCTGCTCTGTTTATACTGTGATGTCACCAAGTTTGGAGTATTAACCCAATTGTTGCTGAAATAAGAAGTGGTTTTCCTATATTTTTCTTTTAAAATGGCAATTAAGAAAGTGGCTGAAAATCTGGAAATAACTATGTTTCAGAAAATAATGGATGAGATTGAGATAATGAAAATTGAATTGAGTAAAATGAAGCAGGAGATTAAAGATATAAGGGTCCCTGTGAGAGAGGTGACCCTGGAAGGGGTCCCTGTGAGAGAGGAGACCCCGGAGATTGGAACAGGGGTCCCTGTGAGAGAGGTGACCCTGGAGACTGGAATAGGGGTCCCTGTGAGAGAGGAGATCCCGGAGATTGGAACCAACGTGGAACAGGAACAAGATTTGGAGTCTATGGACTTTAGAAATAAAATCTATTGTTTGGAACTCAATGTTATCTCTGAAGAAATGAATGAAGATTCTAGAGATAAAGTTATCAATGGCATGGATAATCTTCTGGACTGGAATGATGTGATGGAGCCCAATATAGAGAAAATCTATGGAATTAACTGCAGCCATGTGACAATGGAAAAACTTTTAAGAGATGACCCAGTGTATTTTGAAAAAAAGAACAGAGATATGATTTTACAGCAGTATTTCAGCAACCTATTCAGAATGGATGGCAAGAAAATATTTGGGATAGAGGTAATCCCCATCAGACTCTTACTATATGACTATGGCTTTGACAGCAAGATTATTATGGAATACTGATAATGGAAGATTGGATATTGAAATTACTGGACTTAACAAGACTACTGAAGATGGAAGATGGAAAATGGAACTAATAGAGATAATAGAACAATGGCTACTGAAATTATTGAACCTAACAGATTCTGATGTGATGGATTAATTGAAATGTTTATTTTGACTATGGTTATGACAATAAGATTATCATAATTAGTAATGAGATGGATTAATCGATATGCTTATCTGGAAAAAAAAATTGATAGATATATTTCTTAAAGAATTGAAACCTCTCTTTGACTTTTTGTGGAAAGAATAAAGTAATGTTTATGAGATTTGATGATTAAGTAAGATAACTACTGGAGGAAAGTGATTTTATAATATGACTTAAGAGACAGGATTGTTATATATTATAGACTTATAACTGATTTGATCTTTGACAAATGGGAAGTCAATATTTTACTCTTTATTTTTTATTTTTTTTTTCTTTTTTTCTTTTTGTTTAACTATTTTTGATTTTGTTTTTTGTCTTTGAATGTTTTATGATTTTGTCTTGTATGTTTTATGAAAATCTGAATAAAAATTATTGAAAAAAAAAAAAAAAAAAAGTAAACAAATGCTAACTCACATAAAATATTTCTCTTCATGTGGAAAACTGGCACCGGGGATAATCCCTCCAGCCTAGGTCTTGCCTTGATGTGATAGTTTTCTATGTATAGGGAATATTTAAAAATAAATAAGTTTGAACAGGACTTCAGAAAATGTAATCTCCCACATCTACACTCTGAAATGAAAGAACTCAGTCACGCGGTTATGCTAAACCTATACTTAGCATGCAAAGTTAAGCAGGTGTGCTTTGGAAGTTGGTAACTTGGATGTGACCCAATGGGTGTCCTAACAGCTCGATCCATGGAGTTGGAACCCTTTCATAGGGCTGTGCTGTTGGCTCCACTTGTAATGGAATGTGGAGAGCCAAGCACACTGTTAGTGCTCACTCTGAAATGACCCACCCCCACCAAATGAAGACTAATCTTACCAGGCATTTCTCAATCCCAGTTGTTTGGGGCAGTGTGTCTCCGCTGCAGTTTGCAATAGTACATTTGTGTATTTCTTTAATAACAAATGACCGCATTTATGGGTCTGCTTCATGACCCAATACTTAAAGAGATTTCACATATGGATGATGTCTGGTTGTACTTGATCATAGTCGGGACCTCCATTGATTTGTGTGTGTGTGTTTGGCTCCTTCACAGATGGATGAAGATATCATCCCTTTTCATGCTGATCCTCTGCAGCATAAACTCCCTCTAAAAGCAATTTGAGTCTTGTGTGTCTTCAAAGACCCTTTCCTTTTGCTGTGTCTTGTGCTCTCCATAGCCAGCAGAGAATGTTGTCATTCAGCAGCGGCTGGTGCCTCCATGTCAGTGAGCTGAAGCATCTTGGACGGCTCCTTGAAAGTTCAGACTAAAACCCAGGGTGGATTCCACTGCCCCACTGACATGGAGCCACCGAAGTCCACTGCCTCCATTAGAAGTGTGTTTCTTGGTATTGACTACAGACATTGTGATCCTAAAACCACATTCATTTGGATGCAGGTTCCAGAGAGTTCAATGGGGCTTGCTGGAATTATAGGTGGGGGGAATGTGGGCTCCCAGTCCTTCCCTCCCAGAGTTCAAGCTTGATGGAAATGGTAATAAAGAATCTCAAGAAAAGTCAACTGCAAGTATTAGTGCATAGTCTACAAGGATCAGAAAGTTTATTTAGGTAGTTGACACCTTCAGAAGGATCAAGTGTTGGGTGCAAATAACTTTGTCATGGGCCCCAAGGATAATCTCTGGCATTGGGAGGATAGAGAAGGTTACCAGCATTGGGGAGGACATTGCCAGCACTGATAAAGGAGATGAGGGGGTTACAGGGAATGTGTCTCCAGAAGCCTGTAGGCTGGCTAGTGATGACTCTCCACCAGCACCAAGGCCAAACATAATGACAAAAGACATAAGTACTAACAAAAACAATGGAACTTCTCAGGCGGGGAAAATGAAAGCAACTCAGCAGCATGTCTCCAAGGTTGTGGAGGTTAGAGAAGAGACAGTTATAAGTAGCACAGTTTTGGCGACACCCCCATCATAGCCACCGCCTTGCAGCTCATGCTGAGAAGAGACTGAATTCATAGTGTCAAGTGCCCACCCCTTTTCTGTATATATAGAAGTAGCATTGCTTGTATTTGCTGTTGCGACAACTCATCTACTATTGCTTCCAATGTCTAGTATGCCTGTTCCTTTTTGAATCTTGGTTTAGGCCTAACATAAGATGCTATATCTGATCTCTGGAACAAAGCTTTATGCGGAAAAATCCAGTCTCCGAGTCTTAAGTCTGCTTCTCTAGTTGGGAGCCAAGACACTCATAGGCATCTGGGTGGCTGCTGAAAGGACAGAATGCTACCCTAGATGGGTCTTTGGTCTGTTCTTCTTATAATAATATGAAGATGTAAACATATAGTTCTAAACTATCTTTATACCCTGACAGGGAGATACTGTGCTACACATACACTGACAAATACTGTGTGTCTCTCAGCATGTGTCTAGCGTATGTCTCTTTATATCAGGTCAGACTATGTGTCCATCCAGGTTGATATTGTCTGCTCTGACTAGCAGCAGCAGACTGCTCTAAGTGGGTTTCAGACTGTGATGCCAAGGACCTAGCTGGGAATGCCCAGGATTGAACCTAGGACCTTCTGCCTGCAACTTATGTCGTCTTCCACTGAGCTATGGTCATAGAGGCATAGGGAGTGGCATTATACCGAGTCAAAACCTTTGGTCCATCTAGTTCAGCATTGTCTACACTGACTGGCAGTGGCACTCCAGGGTTTCAGGCAGGAAGTCTCCCCCAGCCCTACCTGGAGATGCCAGGGATGGAATCTGAGACCTTCTGCATGCGAAGCAGATGCTCTACCACTGAGCTATGGCCATTTCCCGCTTGCAGACTATGCTGCCTCCTGTGAGTAACATATGTGTGTGACAGGGAAGTACCCTGCTAAAAGGCTGATATTGCATGGAACTTGCAAATTCTGAAGTCTTAATATGTCTTTAAAATGGCACAGCATTAATTTAAAATTTCAGGCATTCTGAAAACTGGTAGCTCAGAGCTGTCACCCTTGCGGAATTATTCTATGGGGTACAATTTGCTGTTGCTGTTAGGTCTCCATTTTGCTTCGTAGACAATGAATATGGCAAAATGATGTTAGTCCTACACATCACTTTCAAGGAAACATGCTTTACTTCTTGGCTGGCTAACCCACAGGCTCATCTGGTCCCCCAAGCAAATTGTATCGCCCCACCCCTGAGACCTCAGCAGTTTTGGCAGCAGCAAATAAATAAAGTAAGTTATGGGTTTGGGGTTGAGATGGATGATTTCTATGTGTCCCCTTCCAGCCTCTGAGTTGGAACCCTGCACCTGGAGGTGGTCTATGCAGCGGAGAAACCTGCTCCTGGTCAGATGAGTCTCTTTTGTTAGTCTAATAGAGTGACCAGGTGGGTTAATGGGTCTGTCAAGCTCCTATTACCTGGTGAATGGGCAAGGGAGATCCTGTTGTTATTAAAACTCTTCAGGAGAGCCCCCCCCCAGGGAGGGGCTAAGAGAGGCTTGTGTTTTTAGTGGAGTTGGAGGAAAGGCTGGGAGCTGGAGATACGCAGAGAAGCTGGCTCCCTGCATCATGGCTTTAGGGTGCCTCCTGTAAGCCTGATGGAAAGCAAGACAATGGGACTGCTGAGGCTTTGAACCGCTCCATCTTAAGCTCAGGTTGGAATGTGAATGAATAAACCATATTTCATAAAGACACCACAGTCTCCGCTGACCTTCTTTCCAAGGATGTCAAACCCTGGGTAAGTGCAGGAACCCCTGGAGATCTCTCATCTCTCAGAGATTGGGTGGTGCACACCACTAAATAAAATTAGTCACAGTGCTGATGTGGGCATAATGGAGGCTGGCTCATTAGGGCGAATGGATCACTGCCTCACCAACCTCAGTCTGCCCTGAGCCAGCCCCAGCTGACCTTCCTTCTTGATTACAACCAGTCCTGCGGGTGGCACTGGCTGTCAGCTTCTTCTTTCTCAGTCTCAGTGCTGCCATTTTAGAACTCAGTAGGGAGGACGATGAGGGCAAAACCAGAATTAGTTGGCTCCATCTATCATTGGCTCTGTCTCCACCTCCTGTTGTGCTCCCTGCCTTCTGTCCCTCTAGTCCCAACGGCTATGACTGCCCTCACCCATCATCAGATGAACCATGTGATAGGTAAAGAGGGGTGATCACTTGTTCTGTGTGGACTAGCTGAGGAGAGGCTGTGTATGCGAGAGGGCTTCCTGCTTTTCTCTTTTCCAAAACCCTAACTTCCCAGCACCCTGCAAAATTATGAGTTAACAATCCAAGGAAGCATATGATCATAATTTGGCAGTCACAACAGTTTTACTCTACACAATTCATTTTATTTGGTTTAACGTTTAGCTGAATTTCACATGAGCTGGTGTAGCAAAGTGGCTGAGCTGTAAACCAGGAAATCTCTGGTTAAAATCTTCTCTTCCATTAATAGCACAATCCTCCCAGCCCAGCAGAAAAACACAGGCTGGATGGGCATGCATTGCGGGCCAGATCTGGCCCATGAGCTACCAGTTGCCCATTCCTGATATAGAAGGTGATATGATCTGTTTTTGAATGCTTCAGCTGTCGTTATTGTGGTGCAGAAATAGTTAATGTGGCATCCTGCAGATATTTCTGTACTACAACTCCTGTTGGCCCCAGCCAGCATGGCTAATGGTCAGGGCTGATGGGAGTTGTAGTCTAACCACATCTGGAGGGCATTGTGTCGGTCGTTCATGATGGTGCTGAGTAGAAATGGTTCATGGTTTCTGGTGTGTGCTTGCACTTGCGTGCTAACAAAGTTTAGTGCTTTGTCATTGAAGAATGTCACTTCTCCAGTGCTGTGAAGCATAGCTTTCAAGTTAAATGGGACACGGGAAGCTTGTGGTGTCACTCATTTCTGTTTTTCGGAGAGTGATCTTGACACCGAACCTGGATCTTGGTGGAAAAGCTCAGGCAGAAAGCTTGCAAGACATATTATTAATGACACAACAATCCTCTGCACTAAGGAGTTTCTTCACTTTTGTGACCTAGGTTAAGCGGTTCTGCTGCCTAGCTGAATAAAATAGTGCTCAGAAATTAATATAGTACACAATTTGCACCTGATACCTTGCTAAAGAAGTGATTTCATCTTGTTTAGACTCTTCATTTACCTTCATGCAGGTCTCAGCTGTGCTCTGCTTCGGTCCTCCAAAGTGAGAGTGAGGTGGTGTGTGTGTGAAAGGCGTTTTGTGTTTTTATCATCATCGTGTGTTCTCTAATAGAGCTTGCACTTCTAGGGATGCTGGGTCTAGGTACCCACAAGGTGTGATGACCACCAGCTTGGATGGCTTTAAGAGAGGATTAGACAAATTCATGAAGGATCAGGCTATCAATGGCTACTAGCTATGTGTTGGCTATATTCTGCCTCCACTGTCAGAGGCAGAATGCCTTTGAATGCTAGTTGCTGGGAATCACAGGTGGAGAGAGTGCTGTTGTGCTTAGGTCCTGCTTGTAGACTTCCCATTGGAGCGTCTGGTTGGAGAGTGCTGGACTCGATGGCCTGATCCAGCAGGGCTCTTCTTATATTCCATATTATCTTTTATGTTCTATTCTTATATTCTTATGCATTGGCTGGTTTTGAGCATCATGTGATCTTCACCAGGAGATCTTGTTACTCTGATTATGAGTTCATATACCCAATAACATAATGTTATTTTTGCCCTTTTCAGTAGTGGTTTATTTATGCTTGGCACAGTCTGCTTCAAATTAACATCCATGTTAAATGTAATTAGTCTTAATTTTTAGCTCTCTCAGCATGAAGGCAGATGGAATACTCTAGTACACAGCAGGGCAAAGTATCTGCTTCAGCATTTTAGGATCTGTCCAAAATAATTAATAATCTCAAGTTGGGGAAGAAGTCATTTTGACCTTATTCCGGAGAGAGTGGTGTGGAGCTGAAATGTAGCTGACTCATCATGTTGTATGTATTCACGGGCTAGAAGTACAGCAGTAAAAGTAAGAATGTGGCATAGTTTGGAACATGAGATGATACCGCGGAATGGTGTCCCTGTCATTAAAACTTTCACATTTTGAAGATGCTGGGGGTTCTTGTTTATCTCTGTACCCAAGGAAAGTAAACACCTTTGAATCCTTACCCTCCAGAATTGATTTGAATTACATTTATTAGTTCTCCCATAATTGGAGTTCTCAGGGTGATGGAAGAACTGAAACCAGTTAAAATCACAAATCCTATGAAACACCAATAAAATTGCAGCATAAAAACCCCTTAAATATAACTTACTTAAAACATTTATAAACTGCCTTGTATTCTTAAAAATCTGTAAGCTGTGTATAATATAAAAACAGTAAACAATATCATTGAAACAAAAATACAACACAAAACCAGTAAAGCAATGGTATAAAAGCATATAAATATAGCAATGTAACCATATCAGAGCAGAGATTTACTTAATTTACATATTAACAACTGAGAATATCATTGTCAAGTTATAACTACGCCCCAAACGGAAACTGGTGGCTCTGATGCCAGTGGAGCAGTGAATCTGCTCCAGGTTTTAGTCCAAATTGCAGCTTGGACAGCTCCTTGGAAGTTTGGACTAAACACTGTGTGGATTCACTTGTCCCACTGACATCAGAGCCAGCAGTCTCCACTGCATGCATAGATAATACCACGTGTGAGATTTCTGCCTCAGGTAGTACGGGTGAACCTTTTCTATTGCTAACTGTCTATACCAGCAAAAGTTTCAAATGTTCCTGTTTCATCTGTTACACATCTGTTGAAGACATATGAGCCCAACCTGGAGTGGTGGGATGTCAACCCTAATGACTATTCTCCTCGCACAACATCTTTATATAGTGTGAGCTTATTCATCCAGTGACTTCTCTGCTAGTGCCCCCCCTCCAAAGCTCTTGATGGGCAAACCTTACTAGCTCTGCGCTTCTGTGTTGCTCTTGAATGGTTCAACCCCCATTTGAGAGACTTCTCAATAATCTGAACAAATACGGGCTGATGTGGTCTGAACATCTTGACCTATTCAAGACGTTGCCAACATATGCTAACTAAATCCAAGTTGATTCAAAATTAACAAGTTGTGATACATTTAGAGTAATGGTCATGTGAATTGGATCAGATTCCCATTTCAAAATGCCTGTTAGGAAATGTCTGGCGAAGATCCAGCCCCAGGACCATGAAGTCTACAGATGATGACGATTAAATTGTTATGTTCAGTGTTTGTATATGGTATAAAAAATACCCCTTTGAAGATTAACACCGAACATTGCTGAGACTCTGGATGGCAGTTGGGCCAAACTCAAGCTTGTGACTTCTGCTATTTGGGATTAAAAGGAGAGAATGTTGTGTAACTAACGTTTTTTTTTGGGGGGGGGGGACAAACCTGACATCCCTTGATGAATGGTGTAGAGAAATCTGGTTTGTTACAATTATGTTGAAGTTATTGGCAGTTTTGAAGATAATGGGATGTGAGGTCGAAGCATTTTATTTAAAAAGCATTAGAAGAAATGTTGTATTTTGGAACAATTGGGCTGTAATCCTATATAAATTTATTTAGGAGTGAGCCCCGCTGAAATCATTTAGGCTTATTTCTGAGTTGTCATGCATAGGAGTGCATCATATATTTCCTAGAGAAAATAAATGACTGAAAATCTTGTTATAGGGATGATAATAGTAATTCAGCTTTCTCCAACTTGGCGCCCTTCAGGTATTTTTGGACCAAAATCATGTGGAGGGCACCGAGTTGGGGAAAGCTGCCTTAATTGAAAAGCTTGCGTATCCTGCTTGGCAAGAGTTTACTTTTTCAGACTTAAGACATTTGACTGGAGAAAAAAATTGACACAGAGTGAACTGCGGGAATTGATATATATTCTTGAGATAAGCACACAAACTTGCTGAAGTAAAGGAAGGGGGAAATGACCAGTGAGCCACATTTTTATTAATTTTTATCAATTTTTAAGCAGAACAGTTCCCCTGTCCTCCCTGGTGCTCCCTTTCTAGGTTTTTCCTTCAATTTCTCTTCTAACCTAAATCCGGAGATATCTAACTGGAAGTACATCCTATTGAATACCGTGGGACATGAAGAGGAACACTGTAACATCGATTAGGTCGGCAGGGACAAGGGCCTCCTCACCAGTGGCCTCTTCCTGGGGCAATATATCAGGCTACATCACCGTAGGCTCAAAAATCCAGCTGTTTACTGCAGCTTTCTCTTGAAAGGTTTTAACTGGGCTGTTGTGTTTTGGGTGCTAGTTTATTTTTTTAAAGTGTGCTTGTGTGTGTGTGTGTATTTTATTCTGCTGGGCTGTTTTAAATATTTTGCTGGTTACTGTTTGTTAATACAGTAATACTGTGTTGGTTACAGGGTTCCTTCCGGGAGGAAGGGTGGGATATAAATGTAATAAATAAATATTGGGTTTTCTGGTTTTAAGTTTATTGGGTTGTATCCAGTGTTGCTACTCATGCAAGAGACTTCCGCATGCACCGCAGGACATCCCCTTCTGCTGCTGCTCCAAAGGGCTGGAGGACTATCCAGAGCAGTTGTGTATGCGAGGAGCGGAAGGGGAAGTCCTGCTAGATGAGCAGAACAGCCCACTATGTTTTCTATATTGTTGTAGGTCATCAGCAGAGAGCTGTGTCCTATAAGATGGTTTGTAAATATTTTAAATAATCTATTCTTAATTTATAAAGATGGGAATCATTTATTGGTAGAGTATGTGAAAGTAAAAACTTGTGCTTGGAAAAAGGCTGTAGCTCAGTAGAAGAGCTCTCTAGATGTTGCTTGGCCCCAGCCTCCATCACCCGTAGCCACCATAGTCAGTGGTCAGGGATGATGGGAGTTACAGTCCAATAACATCTGGAGGGCCACAGATTCCCCATTCCTGATGAAGACAATATTGAACTAGATGGACCCAATGGTTTGATGTGGTATGTGCCAACTTCCAATGTTTCCTAAGTATAAACACAATTGTGTAAGATTAATCCTGGGATTTTCGCTAGATAGAGGGCATTATGAGATGATCCACCTTTTTCAAATGCATCATCCTTGTTTGAGTATTTAGGGCAATATAAGTTTGAGAACACCTGGGAGAGTTGTAGATTTGACTGACCTTTTTAGTCAAAATCTGGCTTCTGCAACTTGAGCCCAATATTCCGTGTCCTGCACTGGGATGATTGAGAAGAGATCCTTTTTTTGAGCACAGCCAGTCTTCCCATAAAGCAACTTTGGGGATTGCTGTGGGGATATTTCAAAGGTTTTATAGGGACTGTCTGAAATTTGACGAATAGCAGCATTAACAAGTAAGTGTTGATAAGACTAGCTAATGTCTGAAAACTTGTAGAGTTTGTTTGTTCTTATGGAATTAAAGACCATTTTTCAGGTTAAAAAGTGCCTTTCAATGCTATATCAACAGACATACAATAAAATATATTAAAACTATTTAAGACATCAGTTTCCTTCAAAATACTATTAAAAAGCTTGTTTGGGAGTGAGATACCATTGAGCTTAACTAAATATGATTGATCCTCATTTGTGTGTGTATGTCTGGCAGGTGGAGAAACGCATTTATTGTTGAACATCCATAAAACTTGCCTGGGACTGTCGACACACATGCGACTGTTGACATTCAGCACAAGATGTTGAACATTTGCTGTAATATTTTGCTACCTTTTACAACCATAATTTGTATGCCGTTTAAAATGATCAGGCAAAATTTGTGTTGAACAATTAGCAGGGCTTTGTAACTTCTCTAGGAACCCACGCATCCAAGCATGGCATATAGCTGGAGGAAGCAGTGCCCCACTCCTCCTAGAAAATAAGTTGGATTCCCGGTTCCTCCTTCACCGTTGTAATTGCATATAACACAAAACACATTTACATCCCACCTTTCTGCCAAAGAGCTCAAGATAGCTATCTCTGTGAGGTGGGTTAAGCTGAGAGAACTGTGCCTTGGCCAAGTTCACCAAGTGAGCTTCATGGATGAGTGAGGATTTGAACTCTGGTCTCCCATGCAGAGCTTGGAAAAGTTACTTTTTTGAACTACAACTCCCATCAGCAAATCTAGTGGCCATTCTGGCTGGGGCTGATGGGAGTTGTAGTTCAAAAAAGTAACTTTTCCAAGCTCTGCTCCCAGGTCTGGAGGGTATCATGGTTGGGGAAGGCTGTTCTCTATCAATATCCTTAGTTGTTTGTGGTGTGTGTATGTGTGGATATGCTCTCTACCCCAATGGGTTTTCCCATTCAGAACACTCGAGGACATTCCAGATACTTCCTGGCTCTTCTGAGTCAGCAATATCCCGAACAAAAAGGAGATATGACCAGGCCTGGCTGGCAGGCTTAATCGCTAGTAACAACAATATGGAGATCATGAATTGTCATCTATAATTAAGAAACTCAGCATTCTGTATTTGCTGGAGGTAGCAAAGCATCGAAGGTGAATATTGCATGAATATATAGGATTGCCTTGGCCATCATTTTCTTAAAACATCTGTGGTCTGTATCCTCACTCTTTTCAGCATGTTCACACAGCTCTAATATTGAGGGGTTCAATGTGCCCTTTTCATGCATCAGATCCTGAAAAGGACAGACAACGCTCTTGCCCCCTCCCAATTCCTGCTGAATTCTGGTCCCTGTTAACTTCTTTCCAGAATAGCACATCCATTGTCATTGTGAATCAAATGGAAGCGAGAGATGCAAAAGAATTCCGTATCTTGTGAAGCTCCCTTTTGCTGTAAGTTTTCAAGTAAGGAAACAATTTGCTTCTCTCAAATGTATGCTCATTCTCTTCCTTGTCACTTGTGGCTTTTTTTCTTGCATCTCCCTCTCAGACGCTTTATAAAGAACAGATGGCACTCAACCTTCCAGTCTGAAATCTGTACAGTATCATACTGTCTAAGCCAGCTCTTGATCTTCCTATCTAAGGATTAAACAGCTCTCAGTAGTCTGAGTTTGTGCTGTTATCTACCTACAGTTGTAAAAATCTTAACAGCAAAATACACACACACTCGCACACTTTCCTTCCTTGCCTTCTCAGTAGTAGACACACAGAGAGATATCACTGATGGGAGACAAGTCTCCTGTATTCCTCTTTATCACAAGGTTAGGCACTCGGATAAAAAAAAGTTGTCTAGCTAGGGGTTTTTTTAGGCTGGAGGCAGATAATGCTTTTGAAGGGAACTAAAAGTTATTTGAGAGGCTTACGTATTTATTTTGCCCCAATGCACAAGTTTTTCTGAACAATATCGAAAGCTGTTGAAACTCCTAATTGAAGACATAGAACAAACAGATCAGTCACAATGCAAAAAACCCCAAAAAACTGGACAAAAATCGATCATCAGAAATGGCAACATTCAGGAATTCATGGGGAGACTTAAATTCTAATTTAGTAATTTCACACTGATCAAGTCGTTTGATGCTATATGTTTAGGCTTGAATCAAGATAACGTGTTGCTGTACCACTATAGATTTTAATTAATTTAGGAATGCTAGAGTGATTGTGTTGTCACCAAATACTGTTGTTGTGAATTATCTCAAGCTGTTTGCTAATCTCAGGCTGTACATAGAATTCCCAGACTGTACTTCTCCTTTTTTTGCATTTTGTTTTAACTTTACCTCACTCTTACCATTTCCCCTGTATACCTGTGTGAGAGAGTGAGAGGAAGGGGGCTATGAGCCCTGCTGGATCGGACCAAAGGCCCATCTAGCCTAGCATCCTGTTTTCCACTGTGGCCAGATGCCTGTGGGAAGCCCACAAGCAGGATGTGAGTAGAATAGCCCTCTTTTGTTCCGTGTTCACAGTGTCTTGTATTCAGAGGCCATGAACCTGGCAATAGTGTATGGTGGCAGGACCATAGTTCAGTGGTAGTACATCTGCTTTGCGTGCAGAAGGTCCCAGGTTCAGTCTCCAGGTAGGGCTGGGAGAAACCGTGTCCTAAATCCTGGAGAGCTGCTGCCAGTCAATGTAGACACTACTGAGTTAAATGGACCAATGGTCTAACTCGGTATAAGGCAGGTTCCTATGTTCCAATGTAGTAGCCTTATATGTGCCAACTAAGGGGAACACTTCATGCATTTCAATTGGATTTGAGTCTGCAAAAATTATGCCTTAATAAATCTGTGAAGTTCTTAAGGGGTCACAAGCCTTTTTGTTGTACACTTTATAATATGCATTGTAAATCACCTTGGCATTCTAAAGCAGAAGATAAACAGATAGCAAACCAATTGATCGCCAGATGTTCTCTGTATCACATAATCAAATTAGTTAGCCATTAAATTCACCCACTCTCCCCATGGTCTGTTTTCAAAGTTCCTTTATCTCTTTGCTGGCATATCCATATCCATCAAATAGCGATCAGTCTTGTTGGAAGAGATGTGTTTTACTTTTTGCATGTCACGGTTGGTTTCTGGTTTGCTTCCCTCCACTCCATTACCATAAATGCAAACGTTGGTGGTTGCAGAATTAATCATTTACTAGCCCCTTCTCCCTGCTGTTTGTTCAAGATGTCTGTGCTATATGTCCAGAGTTCCTTTATATTTTTATTATCTCTAGTTGGGGAGACAGCCAGGACCCTTTTATCTCTTAGTTAAGAATTTTACTAGCGGGCAAGACAAAGGCCTCACCTTAACAACTAAGACAGGTTCTCAGGTGAATGCATGTCAGACACTTGCTTAACAATTGATCAAAGTGTAAAATGAACTCATTGAAAAGTTAAAAGTTTTCTTTGTGAGATCAAACCTATGGTGCCTTCTTCACCTATGGAACACTCCCTATAGAAGGTTTCATTTGAGGTGATAAGAGAAATGTCCTCAGACCTGGAAATGTGGCCCTCTAGACCTCTCCATCTGGCTCTCAGAAGTGTCTCCAGGCCACCCCCTTCACTGGCTCTGGTTTGTGCCCCAGAGTATTTTTGCCTGGCTGGACTGTGTCTTTGAACTCGGTGGCCTCACCCACACAGCGATTTAGTGTGTGTCTGGTGCTACTTACATCCCTTTGTAATTTGCATGGTTCACATGATGTTGCAGGCAAAGAGAAGCTAGAATGCAGTTTGCCCCTTTAAATCTGTATCAACCCAATCCAATTATAATGCAAAAAGGAAAGGAAGTCTCAGCTTCGCTGAACTCCTCCGTGTAGGCGCTTTGCTTTGCTTTTTGTTAGTGGGCGGGCTCTCTTATGCCCCATCACCGGCTCCCTCTCTCTCTGCCTCCTGCAAAAGCTTCAGCGGCCACTGCCTCTTTGCCTTTCACTCACTCCCCCCTCTAATCAGTTTCATATAGTTTCGTGTCAATTGCACCCAAACCCTCTCCCTGCTGATTTCAGCTGGGAGAGGCCTGCAACTGGCAAGAAATAATGAAACTGACAAAAAACCCCTCCCCTTCTCAATTAGCAATGTACTGTAGATACTCCGGAGGGAGTAAACATGTAAAATTGTGGGTGGGGCCACAAGGAAACAGTGATACTAAACCTTCCCAGAGGAACTCCTACTTGTGTGAAAGGAAAACAGCGGATTGGAAGCTACCATTGAGCAAGAAGTGTGGACCTTGAAAAGCTATTGCGATGGTAAAAGCAGCTTCTTTAGTACAAAGTTAGGCTCCCATGTGGATAAGCCCTGTTAATGCCTTTTGCTTATCTGGATAGAGAAGGGTGGGCAAGTGTGTGTAGAAATGAACTGACTGTATAAAGGTAAAACTTTCAATGATTGCTCTACCCACTCTTGCTTCTAGTTCCACCCATCCCTAGTATGTGGCCCTTGGAAGGCTCTCCAGAAGGGAACGTGGCCCTTGGGCTGAAAAAAAGTTGCCCACCCATGACCCTAATGTTGTCTCAAATGCAGTATTTTTCAGTGGAATTGGTTCAAACACTGAACAGTCGAGCAAGCAATATACATGTATGTGTGAACCCAGCCCTAAATAAAAATGTCATCAATTCCAACGGGGCAGTAGTATTAAACTGTGGGAGGCAAAACCAACAAAGAGTCTTGTGGCACCGTAAGGCTTGTTGGGTTCTCCAATGGCTGATAGACCAATGAAAGTTCTAATAAATTAGCAGTTTAGCTTAGTGTAGCTTGCTCAGCGCTCTGTCCTGGATGGGTGTGATTTTACCTGAGAGAAAGTGAGCGTTTACCTTGCTTTAAATCACTCAGACTTAGACTTGGTTTCAAAATAAGAAAATACTACTTTATTAATAGCAATACATACTGGATAGGAAAGGTGCTACTTTTATCTAGCTGACTAAGTTGGAGGCTGCAATGACCATGTCTGGATATTGCCCCTTAAGCTGGAGGAGAGGAGACAAAGAGAACATGGCTCCTTCTCCTCTGGTGGTCAGCAGAGAAGAGAGAAACAGGAAGGTGAGTCGGAGGTGAGAACAGCTCCCCAAAACATATCAGTTTACATGAAAGGAAGATGGACAGAAAAGATGAGCACGGGTCAGTGGCAGCCTAGCCAGCTATGAGGACTGTCTATCTCTTTCCCCACGCAAAGAAGACCAAATGAGAGTTGCTGTTGTCACACTTCTAACAAGGTTAACAGATATACGTAACTTAAAATAGGCTGGAGCCCACTTAATCAGTTGCATAAAATCAATGGGGCACTTTCACGTAACGTGTTTAAGATTGAGATGCTGTTATCTTGCTAATGAAGGCTATGATCCTAATTGTTTTATATATTTTCTTGTAAATCATTTTGGAATGCGTCATGGGAAGCAATTCATAACTGAAATAAATAATGGTAATAATAATCCTAAACAAGGACTCGTAGGAAGCCAGTTTTCACTGAAATCAGCAGGACTTCTTAATCCATTTAGGAATGTGCTTCAGCACCGTTTCATTCAGTTAATTAAATGCAATAGTTTAAATGTAATGCATTGATACTGTACGCTTCAGAGTTAGAAGTCCAGTTATTGAAATATGATCTCATGTCCTGCAATTCAGAACTATCAAACTACTGGTAATCCATTTTAAAATCCATTGGAAAAACACAGGCACATGCAAAATTTAAACTCGCTGAATAGCTGGAAGTGGTGCAAACTGCTGTGGTCTCCTTTATATCCTCTGAGGAGTTGTGAGGAGACCCTTCTAAATGCTCGTGGATGACTGATAGGCGAAGAGAAAGTTGTACCAAACTATTTAAAATGTTATCCCTTTCTAGACTTGGGAGAAAGCCGAATGATTGGATTAGGGATTGTTCCTCATCCAGCGGAGGGTCAAATGGTGCATCCTTCTGTCTGTTATGTGAGATTGTAGAAGTATATCTGGAACTTAACCGAGAAGTTCCAGGGGGGTCATTCTCACGCGAGTCAACTATTTCGATCACCTCCAACTTAGGAGTCAGATTTTGTAGACTCTTTTGTATCAGAGAGACTCTTTTATGAGCATAAAAAGGGCTCTGCTCTTCTTTAATCAGACTCTGGAAATCTGTATCATTTTGGAGGGTTATTCTTGTTGCGTGTGCGTGTATAGATCATACAAGGATGGAATCCAAGAGTCGCATAGAACAGGAATAAGCCAGGCCAGGCAAGTTTCTTGTAAGAGTCTTTACTAGGCAAAGACATTAGACACAGTTCTCTTCACAGACGACTTTTCCCCCACACTGAGCTTTTCCAAGCATCCCACCTTATCAGGCTTCCCAGCCAGCTACTGACCTTGGCAAACCTGGCACTCTGTTCCCACAGCTTAACCCTTCTGCTTCAGGTTTCACTCTCTTTGCTAAAAACCCTGTCTGTGAGTCTCACAGCATGCTTCACTGACCAACAGCCCCCACCTGAGACTCACAGAGTACAAAACTTCATTGTTCATTATTACATTTCTACAATATTAACTTTTCATTACAATACATATCAGTACATGGTTTGTTTTCTTACAGTTTCTATTTACATTTTTCAATTCAGTTCTTGTTTCTTTATTTCTTTATTCATACAGGTTTTACAGAGTCATTTTGTTCACTTTTATTTGATAATACATTTATATTTCATTCCTCAACACAAAACTTCCACATGAGATCCATTGTTTCTTTATCTATTGGTCCTTCTTTTTCCCATTCTACTGGATATTTATCTGTTTCATTATTCTGTTGTGTAACATTAAATGTGAATCTCTGAGGTGGTTGACCTTTCGTTTTTCTTTCTGATCTCCTAACATTATCTATTTCCATTTCTTCCTCACTCTCTATTTTACTTGGACCTGCACCTGTGTCTGCACTGGTACTTGGCATTTCTGTATCTTGCATTGCCATGTCTTCACTTCTCAGCCTTTTTACAGTACTTTGCCACCGTGTATTAGATCAGTCAATGCAGTTCTTAATGGAATTTGCTGCCCAAAAGGAACATCTGCTGCTTCCTGCTTGCTTGCACTATCTAGGATCACTGTTTGACTGTCTCTCCAAGGTTTATCTATCACCTTTATGTTTCTGCTTAACACTACTTGTTGTTTCTCAGGCAACCAAACTCTATAATATGAATTCTGAAATCCCAAAATGCGTCCTGCCTGAGCTCTTGAGCCTAATTTACCATGCCTTTTCTGTTTTGCAACATGTACCCAGCATTTTGCCCCAAAACGTTCTATGTGTTTCACCCTGGGCTTTCTTCCAGTCAGTTTCTCATAGGGAGACATGCCTATTGTTCTGTGCATGAGATGGTTCTGAATATAAACAGTGTACAGAATACATTCACCCCAATAAGTGTTATTCATATCTGCATCTGCTAGCATGGCTCTCATTGAATCCTGCAATGACCGGTTCCTCCTCTCTGCAGTTCCGTTGGAGGATGGGCTGAAGGGAGCAGTAAGACTCTGTATTATTCCCTTCTTTTCCAAATATGTTTTAAATGAATTACTGGTAAATTCCCCACCTTGATCTGATTTGATATTTTTGATAACAACCCCATATTGTGTCTCTGTTCTCTGTATAAATGCCTTCAATTTCTCTTCTGCTTCACTTTTCTTTTTCAATAAGAACACATGTGTAAATCTGGAGAAGTCATCCACAATCACTAAATAAAACCTTGCTCCACCTTTTGAGCACTGGAAAGGTCCAGCCAAATCCACATGTATGAGCTGATAGGGTTCAGTGGTCGTGCTTTCACAGCTCTTATTTACCGGAGTCACAGTCATTTTTGTTTTATAGCATACTTCACACTCATCCACATGCTCACAATGTGTTAATTTCAAATCTTGACTATGCTTTGGGGTGTTTTGTACCTTTTGGAAATGTGCGTGTGCTAATTTTCTGTGCCATTTATGTAAACAATTATCATGTTTATTTTTATTAACTCTTATCCAGGCACACGTGGGTTTATCAAGATTGCACTCAACCATAAACATTTGGTTCTGTAATTTCCCTTGCATGCATATTTCACCATCTTTTCTCACAAAACATCTATCCCCTTCAAATGTAACTTTACAACCTATTTGAGCCAATTTTCTTACTGATAGAATGTTATATTTTAAACCAGAAACCAATAACACATCTGTTAATATAGTTCCCAAATTACTCAACCTGAGCGTGCCTTTTGCAATCGCGTCCTGAGTCGATCCGTCAGCCAGATAAATCTTCTCCTGCGCCGGCATTGAAGTGTAAAATAAACTAGAGTCTGTGATTAGGCAATTAGACGCTCCACTGTCGAGAAGCCACTTAGAGTTAATGAGTTTATTGTCCTCCTTAGTAACAAAGTTCACGCTTGTTCTCTGACTTCCAAAGTCCCTGTTATTTCTCTTCTTACTTAAACAATGTCTCTGTATATGTCCACGGGACCCACAAAAGTAACATATTTTATTCTCTTGCCTGTTTCTTTGATTTTGTTGTTGTTGTACAGCCACAGTCTCTTTTAACTCAGTTTTCTTATTCTCTTGTCTTCTATTCCACTCTTGTTGAAGTTTCTGTTCTACAAAGTCCAAATTTAGGTTTCCGTCTGGTAAAGTTTCCAGGCTAGAGACCATGACCTCCCATTTTTGATCAAATGAAGATAACAGTATATAGACCATCTGAATGTCACTATGATGCACTCCTCTATCTTGCAGCTCAGCATTTAATCTACGAAATTCAGCCAGATGCTCTGTCATAGTCACTTCATCTGTAAAACGCATCTGATAAAGTTTCCGTGCTAAACACAGCCTGCTCCCAGCAGTTTGCTGCACATGAGCGGCTCTTAGTTTCTCCCACATCTGATTAGCTGTCGGCTCATTACTCACCAGCAACAGTTGAGAATCAGACAGCCCCAGAGTAATAAAAGCCTTCGCTTTCTCGTCTTTCTTCAACCACGCTGCTGAAGGAGCTGCCGGAGGGGTTTTTTCTACAACATCATTCAAATCTTCTTTAATCAGAACTGCTCTCATTCTCCATTTCCAGCTGGAGTAGTTTACAGCATTCAGTCTCTCCATCGGCATCCCGGATGACAGGTTTACAGCCATGTTGTCCACTCTTACTTGCCTCTTTCTTGCACTTTGTTTCTCTCTGCAACAACGTCACGTCAACACTCTCGAACCCGTTACCTTGTATGATAAGCTGGGCCCATAACCCCTGTTGCGTGTGCGTGTATAGATCATACAAGGATGGAATCCAAGAGTCGCATAGAACAGGAATAAGCCAGGCCAGGCAAGTTTCTTGTAAGAGTCTTTACTAGGCAAAGACATTAGACACAGTTCTCTTCACAGACGACTTTTCCCCCACACTGAGCTTTTCCAAGCATCCCACCTTATCAGGCTTCCCAGCCAGCTACTGACCTTGGCAAACCTGGCACTCTGTTCCCACAGCTTAACCCTTCTGCTTCAGGTTTCACTCTCTTTGCTAAAAACCCTGTCTGTGAGTCTCACAGCATGCTTCACTGACCAACAATTCTTTCTTCAGAATTAGGTTGAGCATTAAAAGTTATCAGAGGATCCGATGGCGTATGGTCATGTGGGAGGAATTGTCCTTGAGTAAAATAGGAATGTGTCTGTAGAGCCATGGGTGATGCTAAATTTTCGAAGAAGCGAAGGATACGAATATCCAATTTTGCTAGTGCCTCTTTGTTAGACCAAATCAGGTTGGCTTTTTCTTGAGAGTGGAAAGTAACCACCGCTCGAGCCTTAATGTTGTTAAAATAGAGATAATCGATATGGTCAATGTCCTGTATATTTATATATATATTTATTGGCCGAGGTAGCGTGTAATATAAAGTATCAATCAGATGTTGCTTTCTAGCAGTAGGCTTTATATGGCCCCAAGGCTTAGGATAATTTTCAAGGACCAACTTATTTCTGACAAGAATAAGATTCCATTGGGACTGCAACTTAAAAGACGAATGATTTTGTTTTGACTGTGCCTCATATAAAACATCCATCCAGGGATCCTGGCAAGGGATGTAAGGCGTTGGAATAGGGAGAGGGGAAGTGTCCTGGGTTGTCTTTTTAAATTGTAATGTAACAGCTCGTGAGTCATCATCTGGAATTGTTTTAGTGCACTCCTTTTCAGTGCGTTTTGTTTGACTCTGTTTTGTTTTAGTTTGTTTCTCTTCATCCAGGTTGTCTAGTAAGTTAAAGAGTCTCTTAAAATTCATCCCATTATTGCGTGACAGTTTTTTTGATTTCATGTTTTTGGTCTTTTTTGTTTTGCAAATCGGGCGACGTCTCTTAGTCTGGGCAGTTTTCTGTTGGTTGGCAACTATGTGACCTGAAGATTTATCCATGTGCGTCTGGGTAATAGGCAAGGCTGTTTGAAGAGCTTTTTGTAAAGCGACTACCGTTGTTAAAAGTGAGTTGCATTCGTTCATGTAGACTTTTATATGTTCAAGGTCTGTTGCCAACATTAGAAGCCAACCTCTCAGAGACAGGCCATTGATATCCTCCTTTAAGATTGGATAGGGTGTAGTATCATCCAAAACAAGGGTATCCTGTTGTTGCAAATTTTTGTTAGGTGGAGCTTCATTTTCCTTAGCAGGGGGTAGGGAAACAGTTGGCTCTGGATGGCACTCATATAACTTTCCCATTTTCACTTGAGAGATTGCATTCAGAAAGTTGTTTTGATAAGGAACAGCTGGGCACAACGTTTCCCCTTTAAGGGTTGTAGATGGAGTTAAGGTTGTAGATGTTTGGTTGTCTGCCTGTGCTGTTTCTTCAGCCAAGTTCATTATCGGCAAATCACTTTTCAGGCTATGAGAGAAGCCTTTAAGTGGTAAAGACCAGTCCATTTGAGGATATGTGGTTTGTTGGTAAAATTGTCCAGCTCGCATTTGGGATAGAGGTATAAAATATTTGGTAATTGTTTGTTGCCCCTTAATCTTGTGGGAGGAAACTATGTTCGGATGGGATGACGAAGAGGGGATCTGTATTGTCTTATTCTTTTTCTTCTTTGGCTTTGGCTTGTCGTTTTCAGTTAAGCACTCCAAGGGAGGAGGGGGAATTAGAGTTTTCCTCACATTTCTTGTCAATACCATTACGTCTTATCTCAACTATGTTGTCTGAGAGAAGACAAGGTAATGAAGGAAATGGCAGCAAAGTGAGGCAGTTAATCGCCAAGATTCTTCTTTTATGCGTGGGCGTAAAGTAAGGAAAAGAGGTCATAAAGAGTCTTTATCTTCTAAGACGAAGAATTATAGCTTGAAAGTGCAAGTTTTAGAGTTGAAAAATATATTTAAGGAGTAAATTTACTGCCGCTACTTAGATAGAGACGAAGAGCTCACCAAACGCTGCTAACCGGAACCGGAACAAAATAAGTGATGATGATTTTATTTCTTTTCTTCAACAATTTAAAATAATATGTTTGCAAGAAACCTGGATAACTAAGGATATACAGATGTCTCTTCCCGGCTTTCGAGCCTTTTCCTTACCGGCAAACAAACCAAATTCCAAAGGTAGAGGAAGTGGTGGCCTCTGTATTTTTATATCTGATGACTTACCTGTGAATATCAATGTCTTAAGTCCTGACTGTGATTATTTAGTTCAGGGGCTGAGGATTACTGGTCCGGTGACAGGTGCTCTTATTATTATAAATGTCTATTTACCCCCGCATAAGGCTAGGATTATAAATACGGATAATATATGGAATCAACTATCGGCCTTTCTAGCGACGCTGGAATGTTTATTTCCTACCTATAAAACGATTCTTTGCGGGGATTTTAATGCTAGGACGGGCCCTGGTTGTCTAGATGACTTTTCAACTAATCACGGACTGCCTCCTTCCCCCTCTCCAAACGCTAGATCTTCTTGTGACCAGATTACAAATAAACAAGGCCTGAGGTTAATAGAATTAATATATGGACATCATCTACTGTGCCTACATGGTTCTTATTTAGACCACTCTAATGGTACACTTACCTACCTTAACAGCCGAGGAGCCAGCGTGATCGACTATATAATGATCTCGACCACGCTGGCCCCTGTAGTTCATAGGTTCTCAGTTCTTGATAGAACCGAAAGTGACCATTTTCCTTTGCTATTGGTATTACAGCTGGTTCAATCTCTGTCCCTACCGGCTTTGCCATCTTTGAACGGCCTCCAGTTAGCAGAACGTAGAATTTGGTGGTCTCTAAATTTACAAACTTTAACGACCCAGTTATTCAGAAATAACTTTCTTGTTGGAATTCGTCAAGCGGTCATAGACTCAAAGTTAGACGCCCTTGAAGCATACCACCAGATTATAGTATTGTTTAAACCTTTACTAACCAAGGATGCTTCTGTAAATACCACTCACCATAGAAAGGAAAATTGGTTTGATTTTGACTGCAAAATAGCGGAACGCCAGTTATCTAAATACACACGGATTACGATAAGAGATCCTTCTGAATTTAACCATGATCATCTCCGATGCCTTCGAACCTCATATAAGGAGCTAATTAGACAAAAAAAGGAGCTGTTTGCCAGAGCCCAGTGGCTACGGCTCACTCAAGCACAGTTGGAAGGCAATGACCATTTGTTTTGGGAGCTGGTAGCCAGAGGTACTGGTGATTATAAACAATACACCACAAGCCAAATATCTCCTTCAACGTGGAGTGACCATTTCACCAAACTCTATGAAGCACCAATAACTTTTAATGTGCTTCCCCAATTATATAAAGAGGTCAAAAATACTACCTGGCCCCCTGTTACGCCAACCCAGGTTAGTTCACTTATTGCCTCCTTAAAAAGAGGCAAGGCTCCCGGAGAAGATATGATCCCTCCCGAGCTTTTTACCAACTTTCCCGAATGGTGGGTCCCTATCCTGGCTAAATTATTCACAAGAATTAATAACACAGGGGTCATTCCAGTTGGCTGGAAACAGAGCATAGTCATACCTGTCTTTAAGAAAGGAACAAAAAACGATCCAAATAACTACAGACCTATTAGTTTACTTGACATAGGAGCCAAACTATATAGTAAGCTCCTATTAACGAAATTAGAAGACTGGGAAGCAGAAAATTCAATTATAGCCCTGGAACAAGCAGGGTTCCGAAAGGGACAATGTACTTTAGATCACTGTGCTACCCTACTTTTCCTGGCTAGACAGTCAATAATGGGTCCTACTAAACATCTTTACGCCGCTTTTGTTGATCTCGCAGCAGCTTTTGATTCTATTGACAGAAACCGGCTATGGACCAAGTTGGCCTGTTCTAATATAGACAAACGCCTCCTCTATTTAATTAGAGAATTGTACTCCAACAATTCCCTTAGAATCAGGATAGGCAACAATCTAACAGACCCAATAAGGATTAATAAAGGCGTTAAACAAGATTGCCTTCTCGCACCTTTGCTCTTTAACCTGTACTTGAATGACATCGTTACCGAACTTAAGGGCCCAAAATTTTTCCCTCCTTCAGCCGGGACCAGGAAGATCTCTATGCTCCTTTATGCCGATGATATGACCCTCCTCTCCCTTACCCCTATAGGCTTGAGAAGGCTTTTGTCGAGTTTAGACATCTATTGTAAAAAGGAAGGCCTCTTCATAAACTATAAGAAAACAAAAATAATGGTATTTGGTAAGAGACACCAAACACATAAATGGTCTATTGGATCTCATGTAATAGATCAATGCCGCTCTTTCAAATACCTAGGTATACACTTTCAAGATACTCTTGTTTGGACAAGACATCTGATAGCCACCAAATTAACAGCTGCCAGAGAGGTAGGGAAAATCCTCAGATTCTACAGGACTTCGGGGGGGGCACCTCATGGCCCCCGCCTTAAAAATCTTTCAAAGCAAGGTAATCCCTCGGATTACCTATGGAGCAGCAATCTGGGGATGGATAACTCCTTCTCTATCACAGTTAGAAACGATCCAAAATAACTTTTTGAGACGTCTTCTTTGCCTACCCCCTGGCACACCTGCCGCTTTTTTAAGAACTGAAACTGATTTTCTCCCAGTTCATGCTCGAATACATAAATCCCTATTGTCATACTGGACAACCTTATCTAACTCAAACTCTAAGATTTTGGTGAAGGCTTGTTTTGAGGTGGCTATATATGATAATTTCTGGTCCTCTAAATTCCGGGCGATCCTAGCTGAATATCATATTCCAGCAATGTCTATTAAAGCACTATATAAGTATAATATTCATGAGCAGCTAACATGTCACTGCGCTTGGCTGGATGACTTGAAAATTTCTAACTCCAAGTTTTCAAGATGGTATAGCCTTTTTAAACTGGATCACAAACGGGCAAACTATCTAACTTTCCATCTACCTGTCCACTTAAGACAGGCCTTTACAGCCCTGCGATTCCAAACCATGCCCAGCGCTATGCTAACTGGGCGCTATCATAATATTCCCTATGAACAGCGGCTTTGTATTTGCCAAGGAGGGAAAGTAGAAGACTTGATCCACTACTTATTTGATTGCCCGATCTACGAGCACCCCAGATCTAGATTCATTGACATAATAACTAACCGGATCGGTCCTGGTACGGATAACCAATATATTTATTATCTTTTAGCTGATAAAGACTACTGGACCACTTATCAAGTGGCCCACTATGCCCTCGCAGCCCAAAACCTGAGAGTTAAATATTTAGTTAAACATGGTGCCCAGGTCGGCTAGAGTTCATTATTTTATACAGTTTTACACAGTTTCACATAGTTTTGCTATGTCATTTTAATCAATTTTATTATAAAGTTAATTCTGTAACTGTAAATTTGTTATATTGATGTTGTTTAACTGATTGGTTTATATGTTGATTGCGATGGCCTATGGCCTGCAATAAAACTTTGATTGTATTGTATTGTAACTGCTGTGGTCATGAGTTTGAAAGCAAGTCTTTGTTGTGGATGTGCCACCAATATGGGCTTTTGCAGTTTGGATTAAAAGGATTAAGAAGCTTAATTTTTGCCTACTCTATAGAACAGCTCTTTGTATGCATCAGGTGGTTTTCCATGCCACAGGTATTTTTAAATTAGTCCCATAAACTATTAAGAATTCCTGTGAACTGACTGACCCCTTTTATGTTAAATAGCTTTGGGAGCAGATGATGGTACTAAACACAGAAGATCTAAACTATTTAGATTTGCCATTTTATCCAGTGCTGATCTGGCTGCCGGACAGCTAGGACCTTGTGAAGAATCTGTTTAGTCTGAACTATATATTTTAAAGAGAATTAACATTCCTGACTTTAGGGAAGTGAGTTTTTAAAATGGCATTTTTCCACTCTGTGTTGTGAGATGTTAACTTTGGAACGCTAACCCTGCTAAGGCTTTTAACTTTTGGATTTGTACAGCAGATTGGTGCTTTTAAAATAACTTAGTTTCTGCAGCATTGCATGAAACAAAGATGGTGAGAACTGTCAGTGCTGCTGCCCCTATAGCCGATTGTGTAAAAGAGTTGGAAGGAACTTTAGACTAGATGACCTCTATTTCCCTGCTCTGTGCAGGAATCTCATGATGGTCCAACACAGATGTGCCTGACTACCTCACTGCTACACATCTTTGCTTTTTAGAACTGAAGAAAAATAGCACTTTCCTCTCCATCCATAGTCCGCTGCTAAAAGTGAGAATTCTCTGCTTCATGGCTAGGCTGGTTGTGGTCAGTGACTTGAGTCATCCTTATAGCTCCAGGGTGAGGAACCTTTGGGCTCTCCAGATGTTGCTGGATTACAATTCCCATCCCCCCTGGTCATTGGCCATGCATGCTGGGGCTGTAGGGAGTTGTAGTTCAGCAACGTCTGGAGGGCCAAGCATTCCCCACCGCTGCTATAGCTAAATACATGTAAATGTACTGCCTTCAAGTCGATTCCGACATGGCGACCCTATGAATAGGGTTTTCATGAAGCTGAGAGGCAGTGACTGGCCCAAGGTCACCCAGTGAGCTTCATGGCTGTGTGGGGATTCGAACCTTGGTCTCCCAGGTCGTAGTCTAACACCTTAACCACTACACCACACTGGCTCTCTGCTGCTATAGCTAATGGCAACATATTAAGCTGTTCAGTTCCACTGCAAGAGCATGGCTATGAGCTTGTAGAAAATGCTTCTTACATTTTGCAAAATATGTGGTTAAGTTTTCTGTTTTGTGGCCTAGCAAATTACTCAACTGAGAGCACTAATTCTGCCCTGTGGATACATCCAAAGTAGCAGATGTAGACAGTGCTTTTATGGTTTTAAAAAACAAAGACATGTCAGTACTTACATCTTGATAAAAGTGTCATAGGTGCTAGTACAAAATGGCTGCTATGGGCAGCCGAAACAAAGAGGCGCCAGGACTTAATTAGTGAAGGGAGAGCTAAGCTGTATTTTCACCTATGCTCACCTCTCTATATCTGTAAATAAAACCATACGTGTGTGTGTGTGTGCGCGCGTGTGTGCCCCCCAATTATATAATTTGAGATTAATTGCAAAAACACCACAAGCATCCAGTGACCTCATTCAGAGGACACAAACTGGGTTCACGCTACACCCCTGGAGTTTTCTCTGCTTGGATAATTGGGGCACACATCATTATATTTTCAAGCCCTGTATCTCCCATTCATATTTTCCCTTCGTGGGACCTAGAAAAAAGTAATGTGTCGAAGGGCTTCAGGCAGTTCTGTTGCTTGATTTTTTTTTATTGGTTTTGAGAAGGGGGGCTTTTATGAAAGAGAAGATAAAGACTTGATAGAGGAGCAGGCTGCCCCAGGCATGGAAGACTCAGTAGTAAGTGTGAAGTGCTTTTTATTTTACCTTATTGTAGGTGCTTAGGGAATCAAGTATCAATCAAGATCGCTTGTATCATCACTAGATGGCACATGTAGAAACATCACTAGACACTCACTAGAATATTTCTCTTAAAATATCATAATCTTATTCCGCCCCTCCCAAGTGTGAATGCAGTCATACTGAACTTAACAGCGCCACTGGCTGTTCACTTAATACTACAATTTGTGAATCTGGTAATTGTAGACAGGCTCTACTGTTCAAATCTCGTGTTAGTGGTGTTTTTTTTTTAAGTGTCAAGCTTTCAAGCCAACAGACTTCCACCTTAACTTGGCATTCTCTTTTGCTGATATGAATTATTAATGTCTTGTTGAAAGCTTAATAATTTTTTCCTCTGATTAAATAAGCTGCCTTTGTTACAGATATAGCTGCCTGTCTCTGTTGCTCATCATAAACCCAGCCAGGAGGTATACAGAGATTATGCAGTGCCTGTTGTGATGCATTTAATACGCATCCAGAATTAGAGTTTGAAAGTCACGTTGACTTTCAGTGGGACTTTGCCATTATACACTCGCATATAGAATTGCATACATTAGTTGGAATCCTCAAACCGCTGTTTCTTAATGGGTCCTTTCTTGCTTCTCCAGCGTACAGTAGGGCCCCGCTTATACGGCGGGTTCCATTCTGGACCCCTGCTGTAAAGCGGAAATCTCCGTAAGGCGGAACCCCATTGACTTTAATGGGGCGCGTCACATGAAAATGCCGCAAAAGCAGCTTTTAAAGAGGGAAAGCCGCCACATTAGTGGAACGCCGGGAAGCGGGGCCCTACTGTATGTGCCTTTATCCCCAATTCCGCAGCTACTTTTGGTGCTGATGTTGACGTATCATCATCAGTTTATATACCATTTCTTGGCCTAAAGGCGCTCAAAGTGGTGAAGTGCATCCACATACCAGTCAAAGGGATTTCCACCCCAACTTTGCATGAATGCCTTAAAAATGTAAATGTACTGCCTTTAAGTCGATTCCGAATTATGGCGACCCTATGAATAGGGTTTTCATGAGGCTGAGAGGGAGTGACTGGCTCAATGTCACCCAGTGAGCTTCATGGCTGTGTGTGGATTTGAACCGTGGTCTCCCAGATCGTAGTCCAGCACCTTAACCACTACGCCACACTGGCTCTATATAAGAATGCCTTAGTGCATATTTGTTTGTTACATGTATAGCCATCCCACTATCCCTGGTCCTAAGCAGAATAAAACTGCACCATATTAAAACACCATTGACTTTTCTTCATCTTTTGCTGACTTCGCTCCGAGCCCTTAAACCCAACCCACAGGAGTCAGACTCGTAGCACTTCCCAAAACCATTCTGGTTTGGCCCTGGGTCACATAAATGGAAGTACATAATTTTTTCTTTACTTTTTGGGAGGAACTACAAATTATGTATATCCCTGTGATATACCCCCCTCCACACACACACAACAGGGCTGTTGCTTATTATGTAAAGCAGCTGCAGGTGGTTTTCGGTCAGTCCAAGGTCTGGCATGGAAGGGTGGGAAGAGGCTTCTTGGCCAGTCTCTTCCCAGCAATTTGTCTACACAAAATCCTCCTCCCCCACGTACTTATTTTCTTTTTGGAAGGTGAAAGATCTTATCAGCAGGGAGAACTTGAGCGGGCACACAGCTGGAAGGGGACAGTTTGACAGTCCCTCTCTCATGGTAGCCTTGCAGCCATTTTAGTTGATAAGTCATGGTGTTTGAGAGCAGAATAATTGGAGAACAACCCAAAATGTGTAGTTTGGCTTTCAATGTTTGGCAGCTCAGTGTGTGAGCTGGTGCCACTGAAAAGCATCCTGACATTGCAGTCTTCAAGTGATGAGTGTGCCTGGATGAACAAGCCCTAAAATTAGCCAACCTGTAATCAGAGTGAGTTTTGTAACTGCAGGGGGGCAACCCCCGTAAACTTTTGTAAGTTCGACCCAGCACTATCGATTCCATCAGGAAGAGAACTGTGGATCTCTTTTTGGCCTATGGGAGCTATCTTGATGCAAAGCTCTGCTAACCATATATGGTACCTAGAAAGCCCATGGGAGGGGTCCTTGGTAGCAGGGCAGACCTAGCTCACTCTGCGCCATGAGAATGGAACAATCCTGCCATTTTAGTTACTATAACCTTGGGATTAGAGTGAAGGTCCTATTAAAAAGTTATTATTCTCTAGTCATTGCTTTTTACTCTGCCCAAGCCAGAATGATACATTTAGCAGAATCAAGTGACAAGGTCAATTCCTTGACTGCTCCACTTCAGGATGCAGCTGGGGGTTGCATGTTTTTGCCCATAGAAAAATACCATGCCAGGGAGAAGTCTTTTAAGCAGAGAGCTTCATCGCAGTCTGCATCTGTACTGGACCTATTTTTAACTGTTTTTATATGTGGAATTGTTTTTAAATGTTTGTATTGTTTTTACTCATGGAACTGTTTTTAATTGTTTTTACACTTTTCTTGTCCTAGGGTTGTACTGTTTTACTTGTCTTATAATTGCATATTTTATTATTGTAACCCTCCATGGGACCTTATGGTGGAATCACTTGATTCTTCTGAATATAATAAAATGGCAGCCAGGCTTTTGTTGTGTTTGTGTGCCTGTGGCTTGTGTGCGTGTGTGTATTTCTTCCTATGTCTGCCCTATGCGAGAGTGCAAGAGAGCACACTCCACCAAATCAAAGATTAGTACTAAAGCATGAATTTTGTGGTTGGTTGATGCATGTGTGTATACATATGTGTGGTCTGAAAGGCCACAACCAGAATCCTGTTAGCAGTCTGAGTTGTTTTGTCTGTGATTGTTAGAAGGAAAAATGTATTCTGCTTCCTATAATAATGTAACTTCTGTTAGCCTTTTTTCCTGCCAAAGGTCTGCATGAAATGCATTTTGAGGGAGGGGCCCTTCTATAAACAAGGCAACTTTACCACTGAACATAGTGTTGTTCTACCCGTTCAAATCCTGAAATAAAGAGACAAATGGCCACCAGATTTCTTGAAAGTTAATTCGGTCACACTCATAGCATGAATGGAGACCAATATCATGACTTTGGGATTCGTTGTGCTTCCTTTTCAAGGTGCAGGGGCATCTACTGTGATGTTAGGCAGCGCATGTTGATTGGTCACAGAATGTGTGCTTCTTAACGGTGTGAGATTGGTAACAACCTTTCAGTATCCACACATTTGTTTGCCTGTGGTGTATTTAGACACCCCCGTCCTTCAGCATCCAAATGTTCATCATGATGAGCTTTCATCAATGACTATATATATATCCTTCACAATTATATCCTTTTGCAAGTTGGAATAGGCACCATGTGAAGGTGGATGCAGAGAACCATTTACCGTACGGAAATAGTTTGTAAACTTACCACACACAATTGGTTTCCCTACCAACGTGATATGGGGAATCTTAAAACATCCTTGCTGCTCCTTATCTTTGATAACCAATATAATGGAGTAATAATTTCCTAACTTTGGTCAGATGCTATAGGTACTGTAACTAGAAGAGAAAATTGGCTTTGCTCTGAAGTCTGATACCTGAAATATCTGCTTAATCATTATTTATCCATGCATATTTATTAAATTTATATACCACCTTTCCTCCAATGAAATCAAAGTGGGGTCCATTAATATCCACCCCTTTTATCCTTGCAACAGCCATGTGAGGTAGATTAGACAGAGGCATTTACTAGCCCAAGAGCACCCAGTGAGGTTAATGGTTGAGTGGGTATTTGAACTTGGTCTACCCAGCCCGAGTCTGACGTTCTAGCTGCTGCACAGCACTGGCTCTTCACAGTTGTTTTGTGGTAATTCTGGTCCCAAAAGAGGAGTCCAGTATGAATTTAAGTGAGCTTCCAATATTCTTAACTATCTGTACTAGTAAAGGTGCTGTCTTGCTTGCTTGTTTGTGTGTGTTTCCTCTATTGCTTAAGGACTGGCTTCTCATTTGTGTGGCTTGGCTGACACTATTTCATAAGAATTGGTGGTTTGGATTTTTTTAAATGTGAGATGCTTTGTGGTATGGAATCTGGCTCAGAAATTAGTTTCCCAGAAACCCAAGTTCCATGTTCTTCTTTCCCAGCAGCACCCATTCATTTCCATGGGGGCAGCTTCATGATAGATTGTACCCTGTGACTGCCCAGCTTTGCGTAGGTTGATCAGCTATTCACTGCTGCTTTTAACAGCCCCGAAATTATAGTTGCCAACCTACATATATTTCTCACGTTGGTTCTTTCTTCATTTTTGCTCTTCCTCAGTGTGAAGAATTCCAGTGAGTCTGTCTTGTCCGCAGAGATTTCTTCTCCCTCCTCCCAGTCTTATCTGGTTTCATTGTTTGCAAGAACATGTAATTCTCTTCAGGAAATCGCCGGACAAATAAGCAGTGGTTTTGAGTTTGAAGCTGTGTCACTCTTCAAGCTTTCCCCACCCTGCCTATTTTGGACTTGGCTTCCTCGTCAAATGGGATTGCTAATTGGGGGGTTAGGTTGTGCCAAAAAGGCCTGGCGGCTTGTGTATGTGTGCGTGCGTGCATGCAGGAAATTCAGTAGACCACCAGTTAAACTTTTTTTTCCTTTTGAGATCTCTCCAGTGTGTGTTTTAAGTTGAGTGATGAAGGCAAGTGCAGCAAGCCCTCTGGGCACATATGGTATCCATTCCATACGTGTATTTATAGAAAGATTGGCTGTTTCTAACCTCCTCCACCCCCTGCCCTTTTATCTCTGTGTAACTTTACACAGAGATGTAAATAAAAGGCAAAGAGAGCAAAAATAGAGGGTGATGTCACATGGAGTTGTTATTATTTAATTGAATAAAAATGCTCATCGTGTATCAATTAAATACGCCTTCAAGAACAATGGTTTTACATGCTCTCCAGTTCAATAAGGTAATTTCTCAGTTCTCAAAAGCTGTGCCTCTTGAGGCGGGTGGCACAAAAGAAGCTGCCATACTGAATCAGACCAGTGGTCCATCTAGCTCAGTAATGCCTACACTGATTGGCAGCAAGTGGCTCCAAGGTTTCAGAGAGGGGACATCCCTAGCCCAGTCTGGAGATGCTGGAGATGGAACCTGGGACTTTTTGCATTCAGAGTGGATGTTCTCCCACTGTTGCGCTGTAGCCAACTCAGAAGGGACAGGAAGGGGGGAGGCATGAGTTTCAGGCACCTCCGCAGCCAGAAGAAGCAGAGTTGGGGATTGTTGTGTCTGAGCAGGATCGTGCGGGAGGGGGGCAGCCTGCTCTCCAGCCAGTTCCCACAAGTAACGCCCTTTCTGAGGAGCCGAGCGCACCGCCCCCAGTTGATGCAGAGGACTTGTGGGGGGAAGCTTCAGAGTCAGTGCCAGCTCCTCCTTTACCAAGCAGTTCCCAGGAGGATTCCAGTGTGGCACCGCCCCCTGACCTCGAGCCCGTTGCTCGGGAGCAGGTGTCTTCAGATGAGCTGTTGGATGCGCATCCCCTGTCTCCTCGTTCCCGTCGCCGCGAGAAACGGACAAGGCAAAGACAGGAACTACGAAGGAGTCAGGTTATGTTGGAAAACATTTCCTATATAAGCCTGCCGCTCCCAGTGGGGGGTTGTTGAGTCAACTTCCTTCACACGCTGCAGAGCATGTCTAGAGTATAGTTAGGGACTCTAGTGAGTTAGCATAGGGTTTCCTATGAAGTGCAATGCCTTTGATGTATCCATTACTCTAATAAAACGAGATTTACTTGCACACACACTCCAGCCTCATTCTTTCAGCTCTGGACGGGACACCCACTGAGTTACACCCCTTCCCCATAAAAACTGTGTTTACAAATTACAAATTCTCCTACAGGTATCAAGGGCGGGATATAATTCTTCTTCTTCTGATGATGATGATGATGCATGGACTGAAATCAGATAAAATAAGTAGAGGACAGTTGAAAAAATGTTGGACATCCACACCCTCCTTTCAGCACCAACTGGATTTTCTCCTATTTGGTTTCTTCCCCCTTTTTGGGTGTGTGTGTGCTGCCCTCTTTTGTTTCCAGGGCTTGCTCCAAGTCTGAGGGGGTCTTGGACAAAAGAGTCCTCTGGTGGGTCCCATCCTTTGTCTGGTGGGTCCCATCCTTTGTCTGGTGGGCTTATCTGCCAGTGGTGGAAGTGTGCCAAGCAGTGTTGGGGCATTGTGATGAATTAAAAATGATGGTTTAGATCCAGGTGTCTGGTACTTCTTGGAGTGCCAGGTAAAAAAAAATAAATAGGAGGTCCCAGAGCAGGCATCAGGGCTGCCATGACCCTGGGACCCTGACATCTGCCCAGGGTTGCCAGGTTCAGACACCAGTTCTGTTGTTGTTTTTAAATGTGTTTTTACAAATATTTACAAATATTCCTTCTTCCCTCATGGCATCAAGCTCCTCATAATTTTTGGCAAGGCTTGAACCAGATGTGATGGTTATCCTAGATTACCAAATGGGTCCTCAAGTAGCTACCCCTTGGCAGTTCTTTTCCTGATTGAGTATTGCAAGACACCTCTGTCCTTCGCTGTCTGCCATGGAGCTTATTCGACTCAGATTATCCTGGGCCAGTTATTAGTGCTGCTAGGAGGGCAAGAGTGTGATGATCCCCAGGTGAGTAAGTGCTAACTGAGCAGTGGCGGCTGGTGGCTCCATGTCAGTGGGCAGCATAACCCCCTCCTGGTTTTAGTCCAAAATTTCAAAGAACTGCTCAAGATTCTCCAGACTTAAACCCGGAGTGGATTTCACTGACATGGAGCCACCAGCCGTCACTGCATTTGAGATACATAGAAACTGATGTGACAATTCTCTCATGTTCTTAGTGGTGCAGTTTAGTCTCCGAACGTCAAGGTCTTCTGGTGGACCCTTCTTTAGATGATTATATGTCACTTCACTTACTTCAAAAAGTGGTGTGTTGGCGCTGCTGTGTTTGGAGGAGGGGGTCTCCTGCTCATTCTGTTCAGTCAGATGCTAGAGTTGGTACCACGTCATGTTCTTGACCTCAAATTTGGGGTTTATATGTTTTGCATCATCAAAAGCAGTGCAGTTATGAAAAATATGAGCCATGGTAAGACTGCTGACTCTCAGAGATGGCTCTGATTTCCACATCAGGGCTCTTCTAAAAACTTCCCTCTTTGCGTAGCTTGAGAGGACACCTTGGCCATATTTGCATGTCACACTAAGCTGAGCTGTGGCTTAGTGCAGGGATGAGGAACCTTTCTGGCTCCGCAGGCCACATCTTACCAGGATCAGCCTCATGGGCCAAATCTGACAGGTGGGTGGGGCTAATTTGTACGTAATTTGTGGAAGGAACAATACAGCCCAGTGGTACAGTGAATGCTTTGCATGTAGAAGACCCTTGTTTTGGTTCCGGTGCCTCTGCCCCATGAAGAGTCAAAATAGACAGTATTAATTAAGATGGATCCATGGCCTGATTCGGTATAAGGCAATTTCAAATATCCCCAGAGTATTCCTGAATACAGTGATACAATATATGTTTCTGTGAATATGGAAGCACACAAATAAACCTGGATTTTATTAAGTGTTTTGCAAGCTGCTTATAGTTCTAGTGTAGCATATATATCAACTGTCCATATATAGGACAATTCGGCAATGCTGGGAACTTACTTTTGAAGCATGTGGATTTAAAAAAATAAGGCCAACTGTTCTAGAAACCATACTTTCAAACATTTTTTCAAATGACTGATTTCAGCCAACAGTGTTTTATTGTGTGTGTATTTACGCAAACTTTACTTACACCATAATCAAAAGACTATAAAGAACAAAGACAGAAAACTCTGCACTAAAATGAAGCCAAAGACTGATGCCCAGAATTTGACCTGTCATAGTGGACCTGTTGCCCATCTCTGGACCTGTTTAACCATCTCTGTAGAAACCTGCTACTTTTGATTTTTAACCTTTTTTTTTGAAGAGTGACAAATGTCAATCCTGTTTGTTTTGTTCATCACATCTCCTGCAAGTAACACCTGCCAAAAGCCCAACATTTAATTAAAAATAGTTCGAGGACCGCCTCTTCCCCACATGAACCACCGCAGACCCTGCGGCTATCATCAGAGGCTCTTCTCAGTGTGCCTCATCCAAGGGAAGTGCAGAGGGTGACTACATGAGAACAGGCTTTTTCAGTGGTAGCTCCTCATCTGTGGATGGTGCCAGAGAAACTCGCCTGGCACCATCACTGAATGCTTTTAGACCCAGGCTAAGACATTTTTATTTGGCGATTAAGTTAGCCTCTGCTGTGGTGCTCATCATTTAGTGGGGTGAGGTAGGACTTCTTCTTGTTGTTGTTGTATTGTGGAACGAGCATTGTAGGATTTTCGTATTGTACATTGTTTTAAATTTGGCTTTTAGTTGACTTCATCTGTTAGTATTTCATTTTGTTGTCATTTTGCGACATTTCTTTTTTGAACAAGGCAACTAACAAATGCAATAAATCATTATAGGCAGGGATGGTGAACCTGTGGCCCTCCTGATGTTCTTGGACTACAGTTCCCATCATCCCTAAACATTGGCCATGCTGGCCAGGGTTGATGGCAGTTGGAGTCTAAGAACATCTGGAGAACATTATGTTGGTAGACAGCACTGAATTAGATGGACCAATGGTCCAACTAGGTATAAGGCAGCTTCCTATTGAAGCTTCTCTCCTTGCATGAACCAAACCAGACCCTGCGTTCATGATCTGAGGCCCTTCTTCGTGTGCCGCCTCCAAGGGAGGTGCAGAGGGTGGTGACACAAGAACGGGCCTTCTCAGTGATGGCTTCCCATTTGTGGAATGCTATCCCCAGGGAAGCACACCTGGCACCATCATTATCTGTTTTCAGCTGCCAGGTAAAAACTTTCTTATTCACCCAAGTCTTCTGGTTGAGTTGGATGTGCTCTTTTACATATATGTTGTTGGCGAGCATTTTAGGATCTTTTTACTCTTGTTTTTAATGTTTGCTTTTGTAAGTCACTTTGAGTTCTCTCTTCTGCAAAAAAAAAAAAAGACTAATAAATATAATAATAATATTCCCAGGGGTGGGACATGAGAAAGCACAGGAGCGCAAGGATGTAGGGCCCAAAACCTTATGCCTGAATTTCTTCACTGCCCTTACTTCATTTCGTGGATGTAATGAATTTGCCACCTGAGGTCGGCCATCCTTCTTTCAGCAGTGTTCAGGGGGTAAGATCAAGGCTGGCATCCCTGCAGCAACCCCCCATGTAGCCGGCATGGGCTTAAATAGGCCTGGCCGCTTGACCTCCTGTGTTGCTGCATCAGCACACCAGCACACTGAGTGCATGCAAATGCCTGCCATCACCCATCTTGGCTGATGGTGGGCATAGTGACAGAGGGGAGGTCGTGTGGCCAGGCCTGTTTAAGTCTGCACCAGTTGCATGGGGGAGTTGTTGCATGGGAGGATGGAGCTCCCACACTGTGATCCAGGCCAGTTTCAGGTTGTGGGGTGTGATTTCACCCAATGCTGGCATGATTTGTGGAGTGAGACTTCCACCCTTTCTGCCCCAGCTGCAGGGGCCCCTCTAAGCTGCAGGGGCCCTCGACCAGTGCCTGACCTGTCTGCCCGCTAGCGCTGGGCCTGGGTAAGAGCTACCCCAGGTTGTACTGATTGGTAGTGGTTCTCCAGGATTCCAGGGAGGGGCATTTCCCAGCCCTACATGGAGATACCTGGGACCTTCTGCATGCTATGGCCCTTCCCTACAAACTAAAAGCTAGGTTAAAGATTTTTCGGATATGTACCGAAAAATATGAAAGCCAAACAATAACCAGATAAATACTATAAATTGTTTTGGGCTCATGAATTGGGTCTTTGAAGTTTAAATCCAGATTGTTTTGGTAAACATGGATTGTTGACACACATAAGAATGAGCAAAGATCTAGTAACCCAATGCATTTCAACCACACAGTCTTTTTCAGTAGCTCAAAAATAAAGCAAAGTCTTCCAAAGTTCTGCTTATAGCTGTCTCAGAAGGAATCCCATTGTTTGGATTTTGCCCAGAATGCTTATTGTAAACTGCTTAAATACTAAGGTCAAATTCATCTTTGTTTCTGGTTTTATCTGAAAAGGAAACTTCCCACTTCTTCATGCTGCTCTGGGCTCCTTCTGGGAGGAAGGACAGGATATAAATTTAATAAAATAAATTTCCTTCCCCAGTAAAGGGTGACCTGAGGCAAGCCTGTTCTTAAAAGCACATTTTCCTCGTATTGAAGGACTACTTCTTTGGCTTTGTTCATTTTGGGAAATTCTCTGCTGTAGAGGGATTAACTGTAGACAATCCGTTTCTGGGACTTCTTCTGAAAAGTACAGAGTTGATTGAACGTCTGCTACTTTTTACTAGTTACCTGGCATCTTGCAAAAGGTCTGTTTATTTTTGTTGGTGTTCTTGTTGTTGTTGTTATGTGTCTTCAAGTCAATTACGACTTATGGCGACCCTATGAATCAGTGACCTCCAAGAGCATCTGTCGTGAACCACCCTGTTCAGATCTTGTAAGTTCAGGTCTGTGGTTTCCTATATGGAATCAATCCATCCAGGGCCGGTTCTAAAGGGCGGCCAGGTGGGCCACTGGCCGAGGTTCCCTGGAGCTACAGAGGGCCCCTGCAGCTACAGTGGGCCCCTCAGCGGCCCCTCTGCTCCCCTTCCACGATCCGTAGCAGTAGCCACAGATCGCAGGGCAGGAGCTTCCACCTGCCTGCCATTCCCTTGCCCCACCTACCTGTCTCCTGCCTTTTAGCATTGCCCTTAATGAAGATGGCGGCCATGGTTTCCCTAAGGTACTGAAGCCCCTGCTGCCATCTTAGTTGATGGCAGAGATGCACGCACATAGCATGCACGCATGCCATCAACAAAGATGGCAGTGGAGGCTTCATCCCCCTTAGGGAAACCGCGGCTGCCATCTTGGTTAATGGCAATGGTAAAAGATAGGAGACAAGTAGGTGGGGGTGGGGGTGGAGGGTGGGCCGTGCATGCGCGTGTGCGTGTGCATGCGCACACACCAGGGCCCAGGGCAAGCTGATGCCCAAGGGCCCCGGCATGCTTGGAGCTGGCCCTGTTTGGCCTTCCTCTTTTTCTACTCCCTTCTGTTTTTCCCAGCATTATTGTCTTTTCTAGTGAATCAGGTCTTCTCATTATGTGTCCAAAGGATGATAACCTCAGTTTCATCATTTTAGCTTCTAGTGAGAGTTCTGGTTTAATTTGTTCTAACACCCAATAGTTGCTTCCCCCCCTTTTTTTCCCTCTTTTTTTTTCTTTTGGCAAGTGAAGAAACTTAAATTCAATCTGACAAGTTTACCTCCCTGTTGTGAGAGGAAGAGAGAGAAGCGGGTCCATATGCTTGTTTCAGCATAGAAATGTAGAATGGTGTCCTAGTCATTGAGCGATTATGTTCTGGAAGAGCGTTAATTAAACTTCCACCAAGCTATGGTGCTTAAAGGTTCTCTGCATGCCCGCTGGAAGATTAATTAAAGTTTCCATACAGAAAATCACTTTATTGCATTGTGGCTTCCAGCTAGGGATCCAAGATTACATTTTTCACTGTGCACTGTGACACTGCTAGACCACCTGTGATTTTTATATTTAATTGCTAGAGAGAGTTAGCAAAACAGTCAAGTGCATGTCTACTCAGAAGCAAGTCCAATTGAATTCAATTGGAACTTACTCCCAGGTTGATTTGCAGCTTAAATGCCTTTCTAAACTTTTTTTTGAAGGTGTGCAAATCTTTTCTTTTGGGGGTAGATTTATGGGTCTAGACCATTGGTTCCCAAATTTTTTGGTATGGTGACCCATGAGTCAAAATTTAGTTGGTACCATGTCACATGAATTTTGGACCTTAGGTCTTTGGGAGCTTTAACTGCAAGTTTGCCATTACTTGAGACATCCAAACAGATCTGCCGCCAGCATCATAGCGTGGTCCCCATTTGTTAAAATATAAGGCTTGAGCCTTTCCGATGTTCAGCATTATAATATGCCAACAAAACAAAAACAGTTGTAAGAAGTATTCATCATACTAGTTAAGGATTAAAACCAATAATTATTTTGGGTTAACTTACAAAGCCTGCGATGCACTTGCACAGGCTTCACGGCACACTTGTGGGTCACAACCCACAGATCGGGAAAGGCTTGTCTAGACGCATTTTGTTTTGCATTCAGCACTTTTCCTGGGTTTTAATTGAATTAGAATGGAACATTGTATGTATGAGTTTGTGAGTCAGATAATGATTACCCTCCCTAAGATTTCAGGATGGATCAGGTGTGGCGCGATCTAGGAAAGCTGATGATCCCCGTTGCTCTTACTGTGATGACATGCTCTCTGTTATGTTTGTTTGTTCTGTGTAACCTAATTGACACACACTTTACTACTCTTTTTGTCCATCTTGTTGATGCAGCTTTTTAATTCTGGAATTCTGCCTCTTTACTGATAACATTCAGTTGGGTGAAACTGATCAAGGCTGCAATCCTATACCCACTTATCTGGGACTAAGCTCCATGGACCTCTGTGAGACTTGCCCACAAGCAGGTTGCAGAAATGAGCTGAGAAGTGAGAATTGAAGAAACCTTGTAGCACTCTGGGATCTTGCCTTAGGATTTAACCAGTTTGGTTAGTGCTTTGGATTAGTGATCACATGAACATTTATTTATTTATTTTATTTTATTTATATACCGCCCTAAGCCCAAAGGCTCTCTGGGCGGTGTACATAAAAGTGGGCGGTGTACATAAAAGCATGCTTGTTTGGAGTATGTAAGAACATGGGAATCTGCCTTATATCTTATACATATGTTGGTTCATCTAGGACAATATTGTTTACATTGAGGGTATTCAACAGAGAGGAGATGCTAAGAATTTATTGCAAGCAGGCCATAGTCTCTTGGCTCAAAGCTGATTTTAATCCTGCAGCATTCTGGCTCACTTTTAGCACTATAAAATTCTGTATCTCTTGTCCCCAAGACTATAATGCACTCCTTATGAGGATGCAATTGGGGTCCCATTCCCAGTGTTATTCAACATACGTTATTTTGTTTTTTAACTCTCTACCAGGGCTAGAACTCCTTAAATGACTGCTGCCCTGCATGGCAAGCCACCAATACTGCGGTTTGGAGCATCTTCTTGACTAGTAATGTGTTGGGCTCTGGACTGGCCCCATCCACTAATGTTGGGTGTCTGAACAACTCACTTACCAATCACAGCTCTGACTCCACTCATTGGCTAAAAACACTGACAGACAGGAACCGCTAGGTTGACTCGTTTCACAGAAATGGCTTAAGAGGATACCTGCACATTTTGCTCCATAACTTTTTTTCTAGGAGGGCTAGCAACTTACTTTTTTGAAAAATGAAAGCTCAGATTCTGGACTACCTGCTGAGGGTGCCACTGAAAGCCTTCTCGGGCACTGTGGGGGCGACCTCTGTCCTAAGATTGTGCCACAGAGGGTACAATTTAATCACACAAGACTAAAAGCTCTTCCCTGGTTAAGAGAGTGACCAGGTTCATCAAACACAAAGTCCTTAGTTCAGTTTATATAGTAGCCACATGTATTATGTAGTTTTAAAAATTTCCCTTCCTTCATGTGGATCTTCTATTTAAACAACTTCTTTCTTATCCGTTGCCCCCCTTTCCTCAAATTAAAGCAAAGGAAAAGCTGGAACTGATTTTCAGGGTGACCTAATGGAGCTTTCATCAAAAGCTTCTGGGCACTGAAGAAATAACAGGTGAGAGATCATTTAGAAAGTATATTGTGCATATTTGGGTTGGGGTTTTTTAGGCCATCGTTAATGACTGACACTCTTTTCTCTTATTAATCTTCTAGTTTTTGAAACTGGAGGAAGCAGCATTCACCTCTGTGTCTCCTTATTTTTGGCTTTATAATCACTGGACAACATTTGTCTGCTTTATTTAGGTGGTGCAGAGCTCTTTTAAGTAGGGCAGTGGAACTTCATAAAAATTAATGATGTCTGCATAAGTTTGCTGCCCGTGTTAGAGGTATATTTATGGTGCTTAAAAAAAAACAACACCCTTAGCAAGGTAGCAGAAAAGTATCCTGCTATATTACAGCAACTGCTTGAATTTTTGGTGACTGTTCAAAAAACGCTGTTTGCTCCATTCCAATTCATGAAGATACTCCTAGCAGAAATATGGATATTAGGGCAAATTCATATGTTACAATTTTGCTGGTGTACATGAATTCAGGTTAAGTGTACATATGAAAAACAAGTGGGGAGAAATTAGTCTTTACCTATATGCCAGAGCTGTGTGAGTCTCTCGTAGCAAAAACAACCAATAGTTTTTGGGCACCTTAGAGGCTAACAAATGTAATGGCATAAGCTTTCATGGACTGCATCTGAGGGAAGCGAACAGTATTCTACAGGAAAGCTTATGCCATAATACATTTGCTAGCTTTCAAGATACCGGAAGATACTTCATTGTTGTCGTACACATATGCACCTTTATTAGGAATCCAGGATTAGCTACAGCTTCCTGTTTTGGTGCAGCTCTGAATGCAATTGGAATAGGTATCAAATAGCTGATTTGTAATCAGAGGACTGGAAATAGTAGGTAGGAGTGGGGTGGGGACCTTTTTCCAGAGCTTGGAAGATTACTTTTAAAAAGTAATAAATTACAGTTATAGTTACATGGCCCAAAAAAGTAGTAGTTACTGTTACAATTACAATTGCTCTGAAAGTAACTGATTACTTTACTTTTACTCAGAAGCGATCACTACAATTACATTTTAGTTACTTTTTTAAAAAATTGCCTATAAGGTGCTGGCCTTGGCTGCTGGACATCTAAGTAGCCTAAAACAACATTAAAAACAAGAACACACACACAGGGGGTAGTAGAATATTTTTTTTTATCTGTAAGATTAACAGAATCTCACATCCTCCCACCCCACCTCCAGCAATGGTGATACCCCAACACACATATAATTCACTTGAAATCAAATTTTACACTTGAAATGCTGCTTTTACAATACATTTCTGTTATGTTTCAAAAGAACAGGATGCTCAAAGAGCACATCAGACAAAATCTGCTCTGGGCCGGGACAAATCATACACCCCAGGAAAGAGGAGGGTGTCCTCTACGAGATGCCAGTACGTCCTGCCTGGCCCACAACGTTTGCTGGGTGCAGGGCAGGGATAAGGGCATCTATGCACAACCAAAATTGACAAAAAGATGCAGAAAAAAATAAGAAACTGATGGTGCCCACCCCGCAATCTGCTCTGGGCCAGGACAAATCATACACCCAAGGAAAGTGGAGGATATCTTCTACAAGATGCCAATGCTTCCCACCTAGCCCAGAGTTTCTGTTCAATTCAGGGCGTGTATAAGAGCATCTATGCACAACCAAAAGAGACAAAAAGCAAAGAAAAGAATAAATATCTGGGGGTGTTCACCACAAAATCTTCTCTGGGCCAAGATAAATCAGACACCCCAGAAAATGATAGGGTGTCTTCTATGCTATGCCAGTGCTTACGGCCAGTGCTTATGATCTATGTGGATTTTTAAAATTTTTGTATTGGTCTTAATAAGAACATAAGAAGAGCTTGCTGGATCAGGCCAGTGGCCCATCTAGTCCAGCATCCTGTTCTCACAGTGGCCTACCAGGTGCCTGGGGGAAGCCCGCAAGCAGGACCCGAGTGCAAGAACACTCTCCCCTCCTGAGGCTTCCGGCAACTGGTTTTCAGAAGCATGCTGCCTCTGACTAGGGTGGCACAGCACAGCCATCATGGCTAGTAGCCATTGATAGCCCTGTCCTCCATGAATTTGTCTAATCTTCTTTTAAAGCCGTCCAAGCTGGTGGCCATTACTGCATCTTGTGGAAGCAAATTCCATAGTTTAACTATGCGCTGAGTAAAGAAGTACTTCCTTTTGTCTGTCCTGAATCTTCCAACATTCAGCTTCTTTGAATGTCCACGAGTTCTAGTATTATGAGAGAGGGAGAAGAACTTTTCTCTATCCACTTTCTCAATGCCATGCATAATTTTATAGACTTCTATCATGTCTCCTCTGACCCGCCTTTTCTCTAAACTAAAAAGCCCCAAATGCTGCAACCTTTCCTCGTAAGGGAGTCGCTCCATCCCCTTGATCATTCTGGTTGCCCTCTTCTGAACCTTTTCCAACTCTATAATATCCTTTCTGAGATGAGGCGACCAGAACTGTACACAGTATTCCAAATGCGGCCGCACCATAGATTTATACAATGGCATTATGATATCGGCTATTTTATTTTCAATACCTTTCCTAATTATTGCTAGCATGGAATTTGCCTTTTTCACAGCTGCCGCACACTGGGTCGACATTTTCATCGTGCTGTCCACCACAACCCCGAGGTCTCTCTCCTGGTCGGTCACCGCCAGTTCAGACCCCATGAGCGTATATGTGAAATTCAGATTTTTTGCTCCAATATGCATAATTTTACACTTGTTTATATTGAATTGCATTTGCCATTTTTCCGCCCATTCACTCAGTTTGGAGAGATCTTTTTGGAGCTCTTCGCAATCCCTTTTTGTTTTAACAACCCTGAACAATTTAGTGTCGTCAGCAAACTTGGCCACTTCACTGCTCACTCCTAATTCTAGGTCATTAATGAACAAGTTGAAAAGTACAGGTCCCAATACCGATCCTTGAGGGACTCCACTTTCTACAGCCCTCCATTGGGAGAACTGTCCGTTTATTCCTACTCTCTGCTTTCTGCTTCTTAACCAATTCCTTATCCACAAGAGGACCTCTCCTCTTATTCCATGACTGCTAAGCTTCCTCAGAAGCCTTTGGTGAGGTACCTTGTCAAACGCTTTTTGAAAGTCTAAGTACACTATGTCCACTGGATCACCTCTATCTATATGCTTGTTGACACTCTCAAAGAATTCTAATAGGTTACTGAGACAGGACTTTCCCTTGCAGAAGCCATGCTGGCTCTGCTTCAGCAAGGCTTGTTCTTCTATGTGCTTAGTTAATCTAGCTTTAATAATACTTTCTACCAGTTTTCCAGGGACAGAAGTTAAGCTAACTGGCCTGTAATTTCCGGGATCCCCTCTGGATCCCTTTTTGAAGATTGGCGTTACATTTGCCACTTTCCAGTCCTCAGGCACGGAGGAGGACCCGAGGGACAAGTTACATATTTTAGTTAGCAGATCAGCAATTTCACCTTTGAGTTCTTTGAGAACTCTCGGGTGGATGCCATCCGGGCCCGGTGATTTGTCAGTTTTTATATTCTCCATTAAGCTTAGAACTTCCTCTCTCGTTACCACTATTTGTCTTAGTTCCTCAGAATCCCTTCCTGCAAATGTTAGTTCAGGTTCAGGGATCTGCCCTATATCTTCCACTGTGAAGACAGATGCAAAGAATTCATTTAGCTTCTCTGCAATCTCCTTATCGTTCTTTAGTACACCTTTGACTCCCTTATCATCCAAGGGTCCAATTGTCTCCCTAGATGGTCTCCTGCTTTGAATGTATTTATAGAATTTTTTGTTGTTGGTTTTTATGTTCTTAGCAATGTGCTCCTCAAATTCTTTTTTAGCATCCCTTATTGTCTTCTTGCATTTCTTTTGCCAGAGTTTGTGTTCTTTTTTATTTTCTTCATTTGGACAAGACTTCCATTTTCTGAAGGAAGACTTTTTGCCTCTAAGAGCTTCCTTGACTTTGCTCGTTAACCATGCTGGCATCTTCTTGGCCCTGGCGGTACCTTTTCTGATCTGCGGTATGCACTCCAGTTGAGCTTCTAATATAGTGTTTTTAAACAACTTCCAAGGATTTTCGAGTGATGTGACCCTCTGGACTTTGTTTTTCAGCTTTCTTTTTACCAATCCCCTCATTTTTGTGAAGTTTCCTCTTTTGAAGTCAAATGTGACCGTGTTGGATTTTCGTGGCAATTGGCCAGTTACATGTATGTTTAATTTAATAGCACTGTGGTCACTGCTCCCAATCGGTTCAACAACACTTACATCTTGCACCAGGTCCCGGTCCCCACTGAGGATTAAGTCCAGGGTTGCCGTCCCTCTGGTCGGTTCCATGACCAACTGATCTAGGGAATAGTCATTTAGAATATCTAGAAACGTTGCTTCTTTGTCATGACTGGAACACATATGCAGCCAGTCTATGTCTGGGTAGTTGAAGTCACCCATTACTACCACATTTCCTAGTTTGGATGCTTCCTCAATTTCATATCTCATCTCAAGGTCTCCCTGAGCATTTTGATCAGGGGGACGATAGATCGTTCCCAGTATTAAGTCCCTCCTGGGGCACGGTATCACCACCCACAACGATTCTGTGGAGGAGTCTGCCTCTTTTGGGGTTTTGAGCTTGCTGGATTCAATGCCTTCTTTCACGTATAGAGCGACTCCGCCACCAATACGTCCTTCCCTGTCCTTCCGATATAGTTTATATCCAGGGATAACCGTATCCCACTGGTTTTCTCCATTCCACCAGGTCTCGGTTATGCTCACTATATCAATGCTCTTCTCTAAGACCAAGCACTCCAGTTCTCCCATCTTGGTTCGGAGGCTCCTAGCATTAGTGTACAGGCACTTGTAAGCTGTGTCTCTCTTCAAGTGTCTTTGGCACTGTTACTTACTTTGTTATAGCTCAATTATTATTATTTTTAAAAGCCATTGATGTTGGTGACAGAAGGACTTGCGGCAGGGTCAACGAACAATTATTTCTTGAAGGAGATGTAATTTCATAGATGATACTCTAAAGTATGCATAGATGGCATCTCATAGAACACACTCTCCCAGATGCATGGACGCATATGTGGTGCCCCAAATAATCTTTTAGGATGGGCACTCCAGTTTCTGATTTTCTTTCCTCTACATATTCACTATTTTTCTAATACATATATGCCCTTGTCTGTAGCATACATACAAAAGAAGCTCTGAACTGGGTAGGAACCCTCTCCTGCATGCATGGATGTATGACTTGTAGTGCCCAAAGCATGTTTTGGGGTGGGAACCCGCAGTTCCTTATATACGTTCTACATTGCTTGTTGTGCATAGATGCACATATCTGTTTCATGTGTCCACAAGAAAATCCATTCCAGGCAGGATGCAGTGGCATCTCGTTGAGGACACTCCTTTGCTCAGTTGAATGATGTTTCATGGCCCACAGCAGATTTTGAAGTTGTCACCCCAAATTACATATTTTTCTCTACTTACTCTTCATTATTTTAGTTCTGCACAGATGACCTTATGGGTACCCTGCACCCAGCAGAGACTATAGGCCAGGTGGGAAGTACTGGCATCTTGTAGAGGCCACCCTCCCCCTTCCTGGGATGTATGATTTGTCACGGCAGCAGGGGTGGAGTTGTCCAGTAAGTTGCCCCTTACTTTTTTGGGAGCAGGGTCCCTATGTCTTCAGCATCATATGAGCTGATCGGCATGAAAGGGGAGTGTGTTAGCCACTGAGAAGAGTCTTATAATATGCTTCCTTATCCTTTCCTGCTGATTGGAGCCAATGAGAGTGAAAGGAGGTGAGTCACCCACTGAGAAGACTCTTTTCAGTAGCTAATACTCTCCCCTTTCATACTGATCGTCTCCTAGGGACATCAGTTGTTATGGGAGTAGGCATTAACAAGGACCTCATTCTCAACTCAGGAGCAAAATAAGGGGAGAGGGGGGTCTGGTTGTGGCTGATACTATCATGAAGGGACCTTGCACTTCTGAATTTGCCACTATACTACTGCCTGGCACAGTGCAGATGTTTGGGTGGGCACTCCCAGTTTCTTATTGTTTTCTGCATATTTTTGTCACTTTGGGTTGTACATATATGCCCTTATCCCTGCTCTGCACCCAGCAAAAGCTCTGGGCCAGGCAGGATGCACTGGCATCTTGTAGAAGACATCCTCCCCTTCCCTGAGTTGTATGAGTTGTCCTGGCCCAGAACAGACTATGGGGTGGGCACACCCAGTTACTTATTTTTTATGATTTTATGACATCATTATGCATTTATGAGCATTTCAGAAGCCTGATAATTTTGACTGAATAAATTTGTTATTCTTGACGGGGAGACTCCCCAGATCACCGTGATATATGATATGGGGTACTCCAACATATTTTTTGGGGTTTGGAGACATGTTAACTTTGGCTTGCAGTTACTGTAGCTGTGAACTTGGAACTGGGAACCAACTTCAGCATCATTATGTTATCTGAGACTGATGGGAGTTGTAGTCCAACAACATCTGGAGGGTACTATGTTGAAGACCCAACTCTCTTCCCACCTACCCATCTGTTTCAAACACATCCAGAAAAGTATGTCTCTTAAATTCTATGTCTGACAGTGCATTCCTTTCAGAGGTAAAAATTAATCTGCAATCCTATATACTTATCCATTTAACCCAATGAGGCTTAATTTGGAGCAGACATATATAGGACTGGACTCTACCAGAATACATTTCAAGGACTATACTTTATTAATGCTGTACCAACTACAACTACCAACTGCTGCTTATGTACATATATTGTCTCAGCCTAGGCTACTTCACAGGGTTGTTGCAAAGATAAACAGGGGGAGGGAATGGCAATGGTCATGGCATTCACAAATCAAAAATAAATCTGGGAAGGGGGGCACACACAGGTAATAAGATGTCTGACAGATAAAATGTTAACAGGTGAAGCTTTCCCCATAATTGTATTTCCATACAAAAAAGGCTTACTCCTAATTTCTACCTGCCCCACAGCTGTCCATAAGAGCCTGCTCTCCTGCAATACCACCCCTAAACCATGCAAAGAACTCAAGTTAAAAAATAAACACCACAGAATTTGGGCAATTTTTTTTTTAAAAAAAACATCTGTAACAGTAAGAAATACGACATTCTCCGGCAAAAAGAAGTTATGAGACAGTAGACATAAAAACCCACATACAAAGCATTGACAAAGAGCAACAAAAATACTCTGAGCATGAGCATTTCCACATTGTAAATTTCTACTCATCATTGTTTTTGCTTATTTATTGCCTTGGGCCAGTCCCTAACTCTCAGCCTAACTTACCTCACAGGGCTGTTGTGTAGATACAGAAGGCAGAATTAAAATGGGAGAAAAAGGAAACTAAGGCTGCAATCCAATACATGTCTACTCAGAAGTAAGTTTTATTGGGTTCAATGGGACTTACTCCCAGGTAAGTGTGTACTCAATACACACTTGCCTGAGAGTAACTCCCATTAAACTCAGTGGGACTTACTTCTGAGTAGACAGGTACTGGATTGCAGGTTAGTCCTTGTATTACATGCATCAAATTTTACTTGCCTTAACCAGATTGATGCATCTTTGTGCTATAAAGGGTCATATTCCCCCCCCCCACAAATTGGTACAGCTTCATCCAGCCCTCATGTTGCCTAATTAGTGCAATCCTATACCCAATTTGATTGACCTGGGAGTAAGCTGCATTAAACATAAAGAGACTTACTTCTGAGTAGACTGGTATATATTGTACTGTAAGTCAGCTATACAGTCATTTTTAATTAGTGCCTGTTTGGAACTCTTTGCATTTGTCATAGGGAGAAGGATTTACACGAAAGAGCTTCCAGGGAATATTTTCTTTACAAGACAAAGATGCATTCTGCTTGTTAGGAAAAGGAAGGGCAGGAAACAAAGCAGCAGCTCTTTAGGACCCTGCTGCAACTTCTACTTGCCACCCTGAAGCCCTGCTTTTGGCTCTGCTGGGCTCTCTCAGCTGGTAAGAGAGGGAGCTTTGTGCGCCAAACACACACACATTGTTGTCTCTCACCTCTGCAGCCAGTTCTTCCTGCCCATTTTACTAATGCCTCCTTGCTCTCCAGCTCTTTTCTCCCCCACTCCATTTTTAAACAATTGTTTTCTCAATCCCATTTCGCTCTCCACCTCCTCTCTCCTGGCACAGAAGCCCAATTGGAAGCACATGGTTTTTATCCACAAATCAGAGGAGCCAAAGACTTCCCCTGCTCCCCCCCCCCCCCCGTAACGTCTCTGCAAACGTTAAAGTTACAGCTCAAAAGTAATGAAGTTACTCCTCGTTCTATTACCAGCAAAATGTAACGAAGTTACCCATTCGTTACTCAAAAAAGTAGTGAATTAAAGTAACTCGTTATTTCTGAGTTACTTCCAAGCTCTGCCTTTTTCACAAAGTGGGAGGTCATAAGAACATAGTCTGCCCTGCTACAAAGCAGTTCTCTGTTTGCCGACCTAGCCCAGTATTGTCTACTCTGATTGGCAGTCAGGTTCCCCAGGGTCTGAGGCAAAGGTCCTTTATATCATGATCTGCCTGATCTTTTTGATTGGAGGTCCCAGGAATTGCACCTTGGACTTTCTCTAGGCATGTGCTCCACCACTGAACTACAGCAATCCTACACACCGCTATGTAGATGGTAACTGAGCGATAAGCCAGGTTATAGTTCTCTATTTGTAATGCCAGCTGTAGTATTCATGGGAAGAAGGGCAATAAATATATACTGTTGAACAACCGCAAGAAAGGAGGCAGGAAGACACGGAAGAGAATTGCAGCACGAGCAATTACTGGAGCAAAACGTTGTGATGTAGAGTGCTCTTGCATTCAGGTCCTGCTTGAGGCTTCCCATAAGGCATCTGGTTGGCCACTGTGAAAGCAGGATGCTGGACTAGATGAGCAATGGGCCTGATCCAGCTGTAGGGCTCCTCCTATCTTCTTAATTAAACTGTTCCATTCAACATGTATATTTATTATTTATTTATTAATTGCCACCAATAGGGAGCTGTCTATGAATGTTTGCGATGGGGTTTTGAGTCCCACCTTTGTCATGGACATAAGAACATAAGAAGAGCCTGCTGGATCAGGCCAGTGGCCCATCTAGTCCAGCATCCTGTTCTCACAGTGGCCAACCAGGTGCCTGGGGGAAGCCCGCAAGCAGGACCCGAGTGCAAGAACACTCTCCCCTCCTGAGGCTTCCGGCAACTGGTTTTCAGAAGCATGCTGCCTCTGACTAGGGTGGCACAGCACAGCCATCATGGCTAGTAGCCATTGATAGCCCTGTCCTCCATGAATTTGTCTAATCTTCTTTTAAAGCCGTCCAAGCTGGTGGCCATTACTGCATCTTGTGGAAGCAAATTCCATAGTTTAACTATGCGCTGAGTAAAGAAGTACTTCCTTTTGTCTGTCCTTAATCTTCCAACATGCAGCTTCTTTGAATGTCCACGAGTTCTAGTATTATGAGAGAGGGAGAAGAACTTTTCTCTATCCACTTTCTCAATGCCATGCATAATTTTATACACTTCTATCATGTCTCCTCTGACCCGCCTTTTCTCTAAACTAAAAAGCCCCAAATGCTGCAACCTTTCCTCATAAGGGAGTCGCTCCATCCCCTTGATCATTCTGGTTGCCCTCTTCTGAACCTTTTCCAACTCTATCATATCCTTTTTGAGATGAGGCGACCAGAACTGTACACAGTATTCCAAATGCGGCCGCACCATAGATTTATACAACGGCATTATGATATCGGCTGTTTTATTTTCAATACCTTTCCTAATTATCCCTAGCATGGAATTTGCCTTTTTCACAGCTGCCGTACACTGGGTCGACATTTTCATCGTGCTGTCCACTACAACCCCGAGGTCTCTCTCCTGGTCGGTCACCGCCAGTTCAGACCCCATGAGCGTATATGTGAAATTCAGATTTTTTGCTCCAATATGCATAATTTTACACTTGTTTATATTGAATTGCATTTGCCATTTTTCCGCCCATTCACTCAGTTTGGAGAGGTCTTTTTGGAGCTCTTCGCAATCCCTTTTTGTTTTAACAACCCTGAACAATTTAGTGTCATCAGCAAACTTGGCCACTTCACTGCTCACTCCTAATTCTAGGTCATTAATGAACAAGTTGAAAAGTACAGGTCCCAATACCGATCCTTGAGGGACTCCACTTTCTACAGCCCTCCATTGGGAGAACTGTCCGTTTATTCCTACTCTCTGCTTTCTGCTTCTTAACCAATTTCTTATCCACAAGAGGACCTCTCCTCTTATTCCATGACTGCTAAGCTTCCTCAGAAGCCTTTGGTGAGGTACCTTGTCAAACGCTTTTTGAAAGTCTAAGTACACTATGTCCACTGGATCACCTCTATCTATATGCTTGTTGACACTCTCAAAGAATTCTAATAGGTTACTGAGACAGGACTTTCCCTTGCAGAAGCCATGCTGGCTCTGCTTCAGCAAGGCTTGTTCTTCTATGTGCTTAGTTAATCTAGCTTTAATAATACTTTCTACCAGTTTTCCAGGGACAGAAGTTAAGCTAACTGGCCTGTAATTTCCGGGATCCCCCCTGGATCCCTTTTTGAAGATTGGCGTTACATTTGCCACTTTCCAGTCCTCAGGCATGGAGGAGGACCCAAGGGACAAGTTACATATTTTAGTTAGCAGATCAGCAATTTCACCTTTGAGTTCTTTGAGAACTCTCGGGTGGATGCCATCCGGGCCCGGTGATTTGTCAGTTTTTATATTGTCCATTAAGCTTAGAACTTCCTCTCTCGTTACCACTATTTGTTTCAGTTCCTCAGAATCCCTTCCTGCAAATGTTAGTTCAGGTTCAGGGATCTGCCCTATATCTTCCACTGTGAAGATGGATGCAAAGAATTCATTTAGCTTCTCTGCAATCTCCTTATCGTTCTTTAGTACACCTTTGACTCCCTTATCATCCAAGGGTCCAATTGTCTCCCTAGATGGTCTCCTGCTTTGAATGTATTTATAGAATTTTTTGTTGTTGGTTTTTATGTTCTTAGCAATGTGCTCCTCAAATTCTTTTTTAGCATCCCTTATTGTCTTCTTGCATTTCTTTTGCCAGAATTTGTGTTCTTTTTTATTTTCTTTATTTGGACAAGACTTCCATTTTTTGAAGGAAGACTTTTTGCCTCTAAGAGCTTCCTTGACTTTGCTCGTTAACCATGCTGGCATCTTCTTGGCCCTGGCGGTACCTTTTCTGGTCTGCGGTATGCACTCCAGTTGAGCTTCTAATATAGTGTTTTTAAACAACTTCCAAGCATTTTCGAGTGATGTGACCCTCTGGACTTTGTTTTTCAGCTTTCTTTTTACCAATCCCCTCATTTTTGTGAAGTTTCCTCTTTTGAAGTCAAATGTGACCGTGTTGGATTTTCTTGGCAATTGGCCAGTTACATGTATGTTTAATTTAATAGCACTGTGGTCACTGCTCCCAATCGGTTCAACAACACTTACATCTTGCACCAGGTCCCGGTCCCCACTGAGGATTAAGTCCAGGGTTGCCGTCCCTCTGGTCGGTTCCATGACCAACTGGTCTAGGGAATAGTCATTTAGAATATCTAGAAACTTTGCTTCTTTGTCATGACTGGAACACATATGCAGCCAGTCTATGTCCGGGTAGTTGAAGTCACCCATTACTACCACATTTCCTAGTTTGGATGCTTCCTCAATTTCATATCTCATCTCAAGGTCTCCCTGAGCATTTTGATCAGGGGGACGATAGATAATTCCCAGTATTAAGTCCCTCCTGGGGCATGGTATCACCACCCACAACGATTCTGTGGAGGAGTCTGCCTCTTTTGGGGTTTCGAGCTTGCTGGATTCAATGCCTTCTTTCACGTATAGAGCGACTCCGCCACCAATACGTCCTTCCCTGTCCTTCCGATATAGTTTATATCCAGGGATAACCGTATCCCACTGGTTTTCTCCATTCCACCAGGTCTCGGTTATGCTCACTACATCAATGCTCTCCTCTAAGACCAAGCACTCCAGTTCTCCCATCTTGGTTCGGAGGCTCCTAGCATTAGTGTACAGGCACTTGTAAGCAGTGTCTCTCTTCAAGTGTCTTTGGCACTTGTGGTTAGGCCTGTGGTAATTTTGCTCTTCTGAATTTATATCCTGTGCCCCTGCTCTCACAATGCCTACTTCTAGGCCTACCCCTTTTAAAATTTCATCATTTCTTTGGTTTTTATCCCAGGGGGGAGGTTTATTCCGAACCGGACCTTTCTCAGCTCCTGTCGGGTTTCCCCCCTCAGTCAGTTTAAATGCTGCTCTGCCACCTTTTTAATTTTAAGTGCCAGCAGTCTGGTTCCATTCTGGTTCAAGTGGAGCCCGTCCCTTTTGTACAGGCCCGGCTTGTCCCAAAATGTTCCCCAGTGCCTAACAAATCCAAACCCTTCCACCCAACACCATCATCTCATCCACGCATTGAGACTGCGAAGCTGGGCCTGTCTGGCTGGTCCTGCGCGTGGAACCGGTAGCATTTCAGAGAAAGCCACCTTGGAGGTCCTGGCTTTCAGCATCCTACCTAGCAACCTAAATTTTGCTTCCAGGACCTCACGGCTGCATTTCCCCATATCGTTGGTGCCAACGTGCACCACGACCACTGACTCCTTCCCAGCACTGTCTACCAAACTATCTAAACGACGGGCGATATCCGCAACCTTCGCACCAGGCAGGCAAAACACCTTGCGGTCTACACGCCCATGACACACCCCACTGTCTATGTTCCTAATGATCGAATCACCCACTACAAGGATCCCTCCACCCCCTGGAGATATATCCTCGGCACGAGAGGATAGCTGCTCATCCCCCAAGGAATGGGTCCCTTCTAAGGGATCGTTTCCCTCTTCCTCAGCTGGATGCTGTCCTTCCCCGAGACCATCGTTGTCCATGATAGCAGGAGAGCTATCATCGTTGGAGTGGGACACAGCTATAACGTCCCTGAAGCCCTCCTCCACACACCTCTCTGCCTCTCTCAGCTTTTCCAGGTCTGCCACCTTGGCCTCAAGGAAATGAAGTCGTTCCTGGAGAGCCAGGAGCTCATTGCACCGAGAGCACACCCACGACTGCTGTCCAACAGGCAGATAGTCGTACATGCTGCAGGCTGTGCAAAACACTGGAAAGCCCCCACACCCCTGCTGGCTTCTTACCTGCATAGTTTTGTTTAAGGTTTATTACGTCAATGGGTTGGAGACTGCGGTTTAGTTGAGGTCAGGGAACAGACGGGCAGAGTGGGGGGCCCTGGCCTCCTCGCCCTGCTGCCGAACTCGCTCTGCTGCTTAACTCGCCTTGACGCTTTGTCAGCTGGGGCTTAACTCTTTAGTATTCTCTCAGGCTTCCTTCCTTTGAAGGCAGGAAGGCAGGCTTCCTTCCTGAGCGAGGGGCGGGGCTGTTTAAGCTTTTGGCTGCTTTTAATCTATGGAAGGGGCTGCGCCTTCCAGGCAAGTCTTTTTTGTTTGTTGTTTTCCCACCTAGAACAGCCTGACCTTTCTTTAACCTAGGGAAACAGAGCTTGTGGTTGTGTTTCAGGAAGGCTGAAGCTGCCGTTTTTAGCAAGGACTGAGCTGACTCTCTCCCTCTATGTATCGGTGGAGTTTCCTTTTCCCCCTTCTCTCCGACTGGAATTTAGCCTTGTTTACAGTGTCCCCTGAAGCTTTCCTGCTAGGGTGGTGTTGAAAACTAGCTTTCTATAGGCTTCCTTCTCCTAGGATCTGTCTCCTAAGATATAGGTTCTTTCAGGATTTGGCTCCTAGCTCAGGGTGACCTTGGGCTGCCCTTATTAGTTATTGCTCTGAGCTGTTTTACTTCAATTAAATAATGGAATAAATGGGAGCTACTTACCCTCTTTTCGCTCTGCTGCTTAACTCGCCTTGATGCTTCGTCAGCTGGGGCTCCCTCTAGCTCGTGGAGCAGGCTCTACGTTATTGTGTGTACTTGAACTGTAGCAGGGAAGGGTTGTAGCTCAGTGGAAGAGCAACTGTTTTGCATGCAGAAGGTCCCAGGTTCAATCCCCGGTATCTCCAGGTAGGGCTAGGCAATACTCCTTGCCTGAAACCCTGGAGAGCTGCTGCCAGTCGGTGTAGACAATACTGAGCTAGATGGACCAATGGTGTGAATCAGTGTAAGGGCTCCCTGGGTCCCTAAACTGCTGTCTCCTTATGGAATTCTCTCCCACAAGGGATAATGCTGGCCACCATCTAGGATGGATCTAAAAGAGGATGAGACAGATTTGTGAAGAATGAGGCCATCAGGGGCCGCTTGCCACAATGGCTGTGTTCTCCCTCCTCTGTCGGGGGCAGAAAGACTCTGTATGCCAGTTGCTGGGAATTGCAAATGGGGAGAATGCTGTGGCGCTCACGTCATGCTTGTGAGCTCTCCGTAGGCATCTGGCCACTGTACAAAAAGGATGCAGGACTAAATGGCCTTTGGCCTCATCCAGCAGAGCTCTTCTGTTTTTCCTTTCCTCGCCATCGCGCCTTCCTCACAAGGATGACTGTGAAGGCAAAGACTCTAAACGTTTTGCAAATGAGAAAGTCCGATTGAACTGATAACATAGTAGTTGGTGGAAGTGTGTGTGTAGAATAGCAGTGTTTCCCAAAACGTTACGGTCTGTCCAAAAGTGATCCCTCTTGGCAGCAACTGGCATGTTGTTATAAAAAGCTTGAATGGAACCACACAAGCACAAACCTCTTCCCTTGTGATGTGGTGTGGTGTTCCTTCTGTTCAAAATTACACCCTGCGAGATCTAATTACAAGCTCAAAGCAGAGCTGGAGTTTAAACTGATTACGGCTTTGAGATTTAGCATTGCACATTTCCCAGACTACACCCTGCAAAAAAATATGATTTGCTGGCATGCAGTAAGTGCCTGTAGGAGGCATGCAGCCACCTATACTGAACTCTTGATGGCTTCTTCCTGTTCCCTATGACTGACCACTGTCATTGACAGAGTGGGGGGGAAAACCCAGGAACTTTTGCCTGGCCTGTACAGTTTAACTTCAAAACCTTTCCCTTCATCATCTGTATGTGCCCCTGAAACCAAGCCTTTGTTTGTAAAACCACATGAAGTCCCTGTGCTGTCCATCCCCCTATCATCATTTTAGATTGTAAGCCCCTCAGGGTAAGGATCTTTTCCTTTTCCTTCTGAGGCTGGTATAGCACAGTGGGGAGGAGAGCCTGGGTGGGAGTCCAGAGTCTGTGAGTTCAAATCCCTGCTCGTGTCTCCTGGGTGTCAAGGGCCAGCTAAAGATCACCCCACAACGAGTGGCTTAGGGGTTACGTGCCCTGCCACCTGTGCAGCCGTGGGCAAGCTGCATAGTCCCAAGCAGCCCAGTTGCCCCCCAGCTGGCAGTTGCAGACAAGGAAGGGGCTGGCTTGTGCAGCTATGGCGAGCTGAGCAGGCCCTAGCCAGCTGGAGGGGACTAGCCTCAGAGGAAGGTAATGGTAAACCCCCTCTGAATACCGCTTACCATGAAAACCCTATTCATAGAGTAGCCATAAGTCAGGATTGACTTGAAGGCAGTCCAGTTCCATTTCCATAAGTCGAAATCGACTTGAAGGCGGTCCATTTCCACTTTCTGTTGCTCTATAAAGTACTTGTTATTTGGAGCCATCGTTGTTTTGAGCCATCAAACATTCTGTATGTGGGCGGGGAGAGGCTGATTATTGCAAAATAACTTCACTGGAAAACATGAAAAGCCTACTCATCAACCTTCCCTTTGGGAGGCAGCATCTTTCATTGTGGGCAGTCCGCACATTTGTATCCAGATCCAGCTATACCATATAAAACATGCCATGGAGATGAAACACTGTGCCTGACTCAAGCCAGCCAGCCAGCCGAGCTTCACAGAGCTGGGGAAAGCAAAACTAAAATAAAAAGAGGGAAAGAGTTATCGATGCCTATCTGCCCAAGGACTTGTAGGGAATCTTTTTCAGCCCGAGGGCCACCTTTCCTTTTGGCAGCCTTCCAAGGGCCAGGGGCAAAGGTGGGAGGAGCAATGAATCTAAATGTACAGTACTGTACTGGGTACAGTGGCCTACTTTCGATACATCCTTGGACACTCCTCCGCCCAGACAAGCAAGAGTCACTGTCAGAATTGAAGGACGCCTTCCAGCCAGGGTGCAACACATGGCCAGTGCGGGGTATAGCCTGGGGATAGTCCCAAAGGCCAGCTAGAGATGCCTGGACTGCCCCCTTCCAGCCTGAGGTTCCCCACTGCTGCTTTAAACCTTGTGAAATAGCGTTGCCCACACCCCAAGTCGCTAGCGTGCAGGGCTTCTCCCTTGAACAAACGTAGACCAAAGTTCCCTGGGAGTGCTGGGACTCCATGACCTTCCACCACTTCCATGAGGAATTATATGGGAAAAACATGGCTGCCCACCCCGATAAACACTGACTCAGACCCGTCCCCTCTGAGGGACCTAGGATGGAATTGACTTCGTTGGGGACCATCCATCCTAACAGGCAGTGACTTGCCATTTTACAAACTCTGTGCTGCACTTGTATGTCTTAATAGTGTCTTGGCCTTAAGATCTGTCGAGGAGGGCCTTCTTGAGATGCTGCGGAACAGCATAGGCTGTTGTGCTGTGACACGGGAAAAGGGCCTTCTCGCTTGTGGCACCCTGTCTGTGAAATTCCCTCCCCCTGGAAATACAGTTGTCTCTTTCACTACTGAGTTTCGGGCACTGTCTCTTTTATTTAATCGTAACTTTGGGGCAGGGTGGGTGGCCCAAGGTTAATGTAAGTGGAATTTTCACTGCGATTCACGTCTTCCTGTTTTTAATACATATAACGTGCTCTGGGATCTCATATGATAAAGAGAGGTTTAATCATCAATTAAACAAATAAACAAATTTAGTAATTCCAGATGACCATAAGAAGAAGAAACCCAAAGGCTAACCTAACATCTGGCTTCTGCACAACGTATCTGGGAAGCCCACAAGCAGGTCTGAAGGCAAATGGCTCTTGTCTGCCATCAGCTCCCCACTAGCTAGAACACAGCAAGCTGTCTTATACCGAGTCAAACCATTGGTCCATCTTCCTCAGTATTGCCTACACTGGCTGGCAGCGGCTCTTCAGGGTTTCAGATGGAAGCTTTTCCCAGCCCTGCATGGGACTGAACCCAGGGCCTTCTGCATGCAAAACAGATGCTCTGCCACTGAACTATGGCTCTTCCTCTGTCGCTCAGAGCTTCCATTTAGCCATCATAATTAACAGACATTGGCAGAACTATTTTCCATGAGGCTGTGAAATGCCTCTTCAGACTACTCGGTTATCCCCACATCCTGTGACAGTGAATGCCTGAAGTTAATTTGCCCGGCGGTGCTGTCATGCCAGGACTTTGGGGGCAGATGTGCAGAACCCAACTCAGCAGAAAGAGCAGGAGGGCCCCCCGACACAGCAGGGTGATCTTCAGCATCTGAAGATGGGAGCTCCCTATAAAACCATTAAGTCCAGAGTCTAAAATTAAGTGACGTAGAGAGGGATGCATCGGTGCGCTTCCAGCCCGCATCAGCTTCACGTGTGTTCATTCAGAAGTTACATTTTTCTGAACTTTTTAAAAATAATATTTCTTAAATCAACATTCTAACCATATTTTATCCTAGAATTTGCATTTCTAAACAGATTTTATCCCAACATACGCATTTTTTAAATTTATTATTTTATTTATACCCCACCCTTCCTTCCAGCAGGAGCCCAGGGTGGCAAACAGAAACATTAAAAACACTTTAAAGCACCATAACAAGACCTTAAAATACAATTAAAACAAAACAACGTTAAAAACATTAAAAAAAACACGTTAAGCATTTATGGCTTACATTTATATTCTGCCCTATTTTCATCAAGGAACCCAAGGCAGCATGCATGTGGCTCACAGGCAGTCTCCCATCCAGGCCCTGACCAGACCCAGACCTGCTTAGCTTTCAGCAGGTGGTGGCCTCATGGGCCTTCAGACCACACCTTGGGCCTGTACCCTGGTACATTTGTGGAGTGGACAGCTATGCCGCAAAAGTGGGAGAAGAGTGAAATCCAAGGGATAATTACATCATGGTTATACTGCAGGGGAAGGGGTGGAGCTCAGTGGTGTACAGCACATGCTTGGTGTGGGAAAAGGCCCAGGCTTAGTCCTGGTGGCTCTAGGTAGGGCTGGAAAGGCTCCCTGTCGTAAACACCTGGAGAACTGCTGCCTGTCAGTGTTATCAGTAATGACCTAGACGGACCAATGATTTGACTCGGCATAAGGCAGTTTCCTGTGTGCCTACCTTCCGGTCTGCATGTTAGCCCAAGAGGTATGGACTGGGCCAGTTCACATCAGAATCCACCGAAATCTAATTCCTCAAGCATCTCTAAACTAACCTCATCACTGGATATACCTCTTATTTGCTCAGTCTTTGTTAAATGTAGCTCAAAGGTTATGCATATTGTCGGTTGCTGTGTCCATAATTCTCAGTGATGCAATAGTATAGTGGCAAAGTCAGAAGTGCAGGGTCCCTTCATGTTAGTTACAGCCACGCTCCTTGGCTGTTGTGCTGCTGGGTTGAGGATGAAATCCTTGTTAATGCCTTCTCCCACAACAATAGATGTCCCTAGGAGCCAGTCAGCATGAAAGGGGAGAGTGTTAGCTGCTGAGAAGTCTTCTCAATGGCTGACTCACCTCCTTTCACTCTTGATTGGCTCCAGTCAGCAGGAAAGGACAAGGAAGCATGTTAGAAGACTCTTCTCAGTTGTTAACACACTCCCCTTTCATGCTGATTATCTCATAGGATGCTGAAGACATTGGGACCCTGCTCCCAAAAAAGTAAAAGGCCTAAGACCCCCGAGACCCTGGACGACTACACCCCTGCAGTGATGTGGAGTGAAGAGATGAGGGTGGGGGAGGCATCTTCAACATCATTCAGAGGGCCAGCTTGCTCAATTATGTCTATGGATTAACAGTTGGCTGTCCCTGTGGTATGAGAGAGATGCTTTTGAAGCTGCTTGAGGTAGCAAAATGTCTTCTGGCCCTGAGGAATATCCTTTGCTGTGTTGTGGTTCCTAAAGTTCATTATGGGGACTTGAGCAGGTTAAGACTTCTCAAATACATGCATGCATAAGTCATCCAAGCACTGGGAACTATGCAGTTTGTTTGCTGGCTGTCCTCTGACCTTTTCAGACAACCCTGAATCACTCACTGAGGGACTTCCGGAGTTCACCTCTCTATAGTTTCAGCTATAGACTTTGCAGAAGCACGAGTACAGGGTGAAAGGGATAAATGAGCTAAGCAGAAGGCATGTCAAGCAAATCCTCATCATGACCATCTTCTGTCTGGAAACCTATGTCCCCACTGTGGGAGGCTGTGTGGATCCAGAATTGGCCTCCACAGTCACCTATGGACCCACTGTTAAAGACCTTAACCTGGAAGACAATCTTACTCGGCCATGAGTGATCGCCAATGAATGGATGGATGAATGAGTTTCGGCTGAAATCACTGGCTTTATAAGTGAGCTCCCCTGTGCAGCCAGGTCTAGAGTTGGGCAGACATGTAACCTGCATCTTGTGCAGGTTGCATTAGAACTGGATCTGAAGTCCTCCTGGGGACTGAGGCCTCTGTCAAAACAGAGACTGGCTTATGCCAACCGCTCATCAACCTTTTTATGATTCTACAGTTCTGGAATCCTGTCTGAGCCTCTCACCAGTAGAGTTCAAAGCATTGCTTTTGATACATAAACATCTTCAGCCAGCTTGGGCTGGCTTGCATGTTGGAGAGGATGCATCCCTGCTTTTTTGACAGCTTGGATTAGAAGGTCATGTTTGGCTTTGGAAGCCACTTTGTCCCTTTGATTTAACATGGACAAGGGTGATTTGTCCTTCCGAACCTGCTGCAAAAACTATGCGCTTAAACCACAAGGTGGAATTCTCCCTTCCCCCTGCCTGGCCTCCAAGAGGTCTTTTGTATCTTTAAAAGTTGTGCAGGGGGAAGGGAGAATTCCACCTTGTGGTTTTTCTCATTACAGTGTTGCAAGAACACCTGCACTTGGCTGACTTTCTCTTCTCCTAAAGATACAGGATCAGTCTCAGGCCAGGAACCTGGCAACCCTAGTCCCATCCCTTCTTTTTGCAGAGATTTCAGCTTTTCTTTGCTGTGCAGCTTGCGAGCCACAAAGCAGGAAAGTGGGAACCTCAGACTTGGGGGCCGAAACTGGCTCTCCAGGTCTCTTTATCTGATCCTCTGGATTCTCCACAGGCCACACCCTGTCTTCTCAGACCACACCCCTCACTGGCCATGATCCATACCATCTTCAAGTGCTTTTTGCCTGGTTGTAATGTGTTCTTGAACTGTGATAATGCCGCTTGCTGGCTTGCCTGCATGGATGGAGGTAGGGGCATGTGTGTGTAGATGCCTCTGACTCTTGTATGGCTGTAATATAACTTACAGTACAAAGGTAAGAATTATCTGTTCACCTCCTTCTTGCCTCCATCCCCACCCACCACTAGCATGTGGCCCCCAGAAAATCATTTAGAAGGGAATTTGGACCTTTGACTGCTAGAAAAGATTCCCCACCCCTGCACTAAGCCAAATTCTCACCAGCTCTATGTGGTGGCCAGCAGCCTTGGGTGTAATGGTCTCCGCATCTCCAGGAGCTGGATCAGAGCCCAGAATGTGAATTGGTTCTCCAGCTGGTCCCCCTGCAGCCTCCGACTCCATATCTGGATCGCTGCTAGTTGCAGGAGTCATGACAGCCACCTTCTCCTGCATGTTCCTCCCCATCCTTTGGGTTTGGCAGAGGAAGCTGTGCTCCAGACCCCACTTCGGTAGAGATGCTGCAGTAAGCTACCTTTTATACCAGGTCAGAGTGTTTGTCCCTCTAGACTAGTGTTGTCTACTGGGAATTAGTGGTGGATCTTAGGCAGATGTTTTTGCCATCACCTGTTACCCAAGATCCTTTGAAGGGGAGGTGCCAGAGATTACATCTTGGAACTTTCTGCAGTGGAAACTGTGTGTTCTGCTTTGAACTCCTTTTTGGAACATGTGCATGTGTATATTGGGGTGGGGGTCATGTGATTAACAGGCTGCTTGAGAACCTCTTCCTTAGAATTGGGTAGCTGTTTTCTGTTTGTTTCCAATGTTGTACTGATGTATTTCTCTTTTTGTACTTTGGTTTGTGGGCTGCTTTTTTTTGTACAATTATTCATTTTTGTTTGGTTTTTTAAGAAGTACTCACAAATTTTAATTAGTAATAATTAATGAGGGGTTTGGTAAAGTTGGTGGGTTTTTTATATTTTTGCCTGTCTAAGACTGTAAACTTGCAGTGCGGGCTGTGGGCTGAATTCACCTTCATGGTTCACAAGTTATGTGGACACTTGCAGCGTGACGTTTTGACAGGTCACTTCATTCTTGGAAGCAAAAAGCAACCATGCGGATGGTCTGCTGCTGCTTTCAGTGATCGATGCAACTTTAGGGCTAATGTTACCTGCTCCACTTACCATCAGCTCTACCTGTAAAAATAAGCATCACAAACGCTAAGTTTCTAGAGTCCTCTTCCTTGCAAATATTTATACTCTGTAAAACAGATGAGCCCTAGAACTTCAGGTTGTTTAATGAAGTAGGGCATGCAAAACAATCTGGAGGTACTTTGTCTGTATTTCCCCTCTCCTATCACTGGCCTATAACGGCTCAGCTGGTTCCTGGCCTCCATTGGCTGGTTCTCTTCCCTGTTTTTTATTGAGTACTGTTTCACTCATGTAGAGCTGGCGCTAGACTTTAGGGGGCCCTCTGCATGTTGCTTCCGGTGTGCCCCCCAGCAGACCCCCCCATGCAGTCATGCAGTCAAACCTGGCTCCCGTTTGAAAGCAGCACTGCTGCCTACCCACTGCTAAAACAGGGCAGACCAGAGAGTAGCAGCATAGGTTGGTGAGGGGTCCTTCTAAACCCTTGGGGCCCTCAGCCAGTGCCTGACCTAGCTGACTGTTGGTCCAAGCCTGTACTGGTGTCATGCCGAGCTTCTCTTAGGCCTCTCTCTGCACAATATTTAGACAGGATCTTCCTGAGAGTCAGTGAATTTTAGAGGCACTGGCTTCCTATTCTGTACAAAGTCAGTGTACTGAGGCTGAGAGAGGAATCATTATATTATATGCAGAATTTATTTCTAATAAAGGAAAAATCTTTCAAAGATGAATGCTCGCGTTTGGGAGGCTCATGGAAACTGCAGTTGTCAGACAGCTAGGAGTCAGAACAGAAGCCATATGTCTTGTCCAGGGCACTTTTTAATCCTATATGCTTAGGTTCCAAGAAGAAGAAAATCTCAATTGGTATATAGTGTTTCAGCTTTCCTTTTTGAACTGTTCCCTCCACCCTGTAAGAAGCGATAGTCCACGAGAAACAGAAGAAAATTGCCCATATTTTCCTTCTTAATTTCATTGTAATACCAGTTGTCCTGAACTAGGCTGGATCATCAACTTTTTGACCTGAAATTGCTCCATTGGTAGAATAATCAGTCACTAAAGCCTTTTACGTAGGGACCTTATCTCAGTCTGTGTCTGTTTTGGAATTGCTTTTAAAGATGTTTTTGAAGATTTTTGTTTAAAAAAGACGTTATTAAGATGTTTTGTTCTTGAGATAGTTAGCAGAGCTTGGAAAAGTTACTTTTTTGAACTACAACTCCCATCAGCCCCAGCCAGCATGGCCACTGGATTGGGCTGATGGGAGTTGTAGTTCAAAAAAGTAACTTTTCCAAGCTCTGCATTTAGTAAGTAAGTAATAACCTTTATTGCTCAAAGCCATTAGCCACCGCAGTTCTTGAGATAGAACAACTTGTTTTAAGATGTTTTAATGCTGTGTCCTTTGTTTACCGCCCTGGGCTCCTTCTAGGATGAAGGGTGGGATAGAAGTTAAATACATAAATAGAAAATCATAATGTAGTTGGAGGTGTATTTGCAGGGCAACCTTCTGTTGTTACAGAGAGGGTGGGGTGAGGAAGAATCCCTAGTTCTGGGCCTCCCCAGTTCTATTGGCTGTGGACATTTTGTCCCTTTTCATATGCCCCATCCGTGCCTATTCAATTGCTTTCATCTGTGGATCTTGTACTTCTACAAATGCCACAAAATGCCCATTCCACACTTGTGAGAAGTCCGTTTGTGTGGCAGCACCTATGCTTTGGAACTATTGATATTAGTCAGGCGCCTTTGCTGTATTGTTTTAGATGCCTGTAGAAAAGGTTTTTTTCCTTTTGATTATGCCCACCCAGGCATATATGCTTTAAAAGTTTTGATGATTTCATATTTTTAATTATGATGGACCTATGTATCTTTGTTTTTAATTTGGCTGTGCATTTTAGCTGGGTTTTCTCCAATTTTATTTGTATACCACTTGGAGAACTTTTGATCAAATGGTTTATACGTTTTCTAAAGAAATAAAGTGGCAAAATAGAGGAATATAATCTGCATCCAGCTCATTATTTTGGGAGTGACTGTCACAAGCTTCTCTTCCTTATGGGAAAATAAATGGAGCTCATTCCAGATTCAAGTTCAATAGCCAGCCACTTTCTCTTTGAAACCTCACTGTATTATTCTCACCAGGTACCGTACTGACTATCCAGAAAGATTGTTGTACAAAGACACCTTATTGCCCATGTTTCACATTTCACCTTAAGCCATTTAATACCCATAGCATATATCTGTACAAAGTAAAACAGATTTTTCAAATTATATTCAAGATATTACCTTGGCTTCCCAACCTATTTGATATCTGTCTGCCTCTCTTTTTAAAAGATCACACAAAAAACAAAGTAGCCACATTAGCCCATAAGGAAAATTCCAAAATCAGTTTTACAGCAGTACTTTTAGTGTGCAAGCTTTAGTGTGCAAGTTTTAGAGTTCCTTCAGAACTCTTCAGGCTGGATGGTTGTTGTTGTTATTATTATTATTATTATTAGTAGTAGTAGTATTTATTTAATTTATTTTATTTATTCGACTTATTAGTTGCTTATCTGGCTGAATTGTCAGCCACTCTAAGCGACGTACAAAGCAGAACATGTAAACATCAAAACATTAAGAGACTAACAATAAAAACTAAACAATAACGTAGAAGCAACAAGTTCCAATAATAATAGCGCTTCTCTCCTGTATAGTCCGGAGGTGTAACTACAAATGGAGGTTCCTGGTGTGAGCATCGAACCAGTGTGGTAATAGTTCATTTGCAAGATGTAAAGCAACATCCCCCCCCATCTTAACATCCAGCAACCCCAAGAAAGAGAGGGGCGGGACAACAGGCCCCTCGAAATCAAAACCAACAGGGCAGTTCTCAAGGAAGCCAAGGCAGAGGAACCAGGGTGTAAACGCGACTGATAACAGGCAAAACAAACAGAGGCCGCATGGCAAAACGACGGCCGCCGCAGGGGCGCCTCCTACTCCTCAGAAGCCAAAAGATTATCACAGCAACGGCGTCTTCCAAGGTCAGGCCGCAACACCCGACCCGCCAGTCTCCAGCTGCAGTCTGCCTCTGCATCCAGTCCAGCTCGGCACTCTCCACCGCGAGAGGAGTAGTAGTAGCAGTAGCAGCAGCAGCAGCATACCTGAAGGTCCCCAAGAGACTTACACAATATTAAAAGAAAACAATAGCAATACCACCCTCACACAACCACAGGAAGATTTGGCAGCATATTAAAAATAAAACATCATCTTGATCTATCAAATTCCTGAGGGAAAAGGTACATCTTTACCTAGCACCGAAAAGATGTCAATGACAACGCCAGGTAGACCTCAGTGGGGAGCATATTCCACAGATGGGGAGCCACAACTGAAAAGGCCCTCTCCCTTGCTGCCACTCTCTGCGCTTCCCTCTGAGGGGGGGGGGGACCTGGAGAAGGGCCTCAGAGGAAGATCTAAGGGCCCAGGCATGTTAATATATGGAGAGGCATTCCAGAAGATATTGGGGTCCTGAGCCGTAAAGAGCTTGATAGATCAAAGCCAGCAGTTTGAATTGGGCTCGGAAGCATATAGGCAGCCAATGCAATTGGAACAGGATAGGTGTTATATACTCTGTTCATCTTGAACCCGTAAACAATCGGGCAGCTGCATTGTGCACTAATTGACGCTTCCGAACCGTTTTCAAAGGCAGCCCCATGTAAAGCGCATTGTGATAATTCAGCCTTGAGGTTCCCAGAGCATAGGTTACTGTAGCCAGGTTATCCCTGTCCAGATAGGGTCACAGTTGGGCCACTAGCCTAAGCTGATGGAAGGCACTCCGTCAAAGGTAGGGGGGGCAGGAGGATAAAAGCTGGTGGATGTTGAAGCTTTTGTGGGTTTATTATTATTATTTATTATTATGGTTAAAACAAAGTGACTGCAGTCTGGTTTCTGCATCTCCCTCCTTCTCGATCCCCTTTTTCTTCTTCTAACTGAGCCACTGTGTTTTTCTCTTTTCTCTCATTCCCTTTTCTGCAAGCAAATCTGGAACAGCTGTTTGTTCAGATATGTGAGGGAATTATGTCATCCCGATATTAAGGCTTCCTGTTTCCTTTTTTTTCTTTAGTTATTGCCTGAACTTGCACATTTCCAACCCCTGTTTCCCTGTGAGCAATGGCTTCCTGTTTTCTCACCCAAATACTAGGACTCTGTTCCTAGGGGTTTCCCCCTTAAAATTTGGCGTCTTAAGCACCTTTCTGGTTAACTAGCCATGCCAAATCAAACTGATCATCCTTTTATTATTTGCATTTTCTCTGGCTTTTCTTCTAGTAGTCCAAGGTCCACCAAGCAAAGATGGGTGCCAAATATTTTTTTAAAAAAACTAGAGGTTTGCTCAGGGCTGACACCAGCTATGACTGGACCCTTGGGCACCAGCCTGCCCCAGGCCCACAGTGCCGTAAGGCTGAACACTCCCGCCCAATACAGGCAGCACAGAGCTTAAACAAGCCCACTTGCCTGCCCCAATGACCTATCAGGGCATGCCTGCCATCACCCAGTATGGTGGCAGGGGCATCAATTGGGGGCGCATCTGGGGGCTCAGGGGCATCAATTGGGGGGCATCTGGGGGCTCCCGCAAGCTCCACTCTCTTTGGGATCCATGGCAGTGTTGGGTCACTGTCCCACAACCTGAGACTGCCATGGATCACTGATCAGGAGCTTCACCCTACCACCCTAAGGAGGGGCCTTCTAGGCTGCATGGGCCCTTGGCAGGGGCCCAACCTGGCCATCTGCTGGAACCAGGCCTGATTTTGCTTGTTGGGATATCATACTTTCTCACCTGGGAAAAATATGATAGATTGTAGGTAGCACATCCATGGTGCTGTTAATGCCATATGGAGTGGTTGTCACCTGATATCAGTGATTGGTTGTTTAAAAATTGGCTAAAGTTTCAAGAAAAAGGTGGTGATCTCAAACTGGGATTGAAAATGATTTGTTTTTCCATTGTATTTCAATTTAAAAAACAAAATCTTGAGGGACATAAATTCTTATCTTTTTATCCTAAACTTTCTTTAGTCTTTCCTTGTAAACCCACTGTTCATGTTGGAGTTTCTGCACCTTCCTCCCTATCTGTCCTCTCCCACACTCTCCTAGAAAATAAGCATGCTTTGAAACGTTGAAATTAGGAGCATGCAAAATGATATGTATGTGCAGCTACTAAACAGGCAGCAAAATGAAGCACCTGAAAATTGGGAATACTGTATGTAGCTGTGCAAGCAGCAATATTTCATTCAGCCTCTTCTTGCAGCCGATGTTGTAAAACAGCCTAGTCGTTCCTAGTGACTTGTTAAGCCAGTGAAGGCTTAGGAATGGCTGTGCTTCCGTCTTTGCCGGTGTAATGTGGGAAATCACATGGCATCATTCTGCAGATGTTAATAGGGGTGTTTGTTGATGCATTGGGGGGGGGAATGAGGTCATACTCTCCACTAGGGATGGGGGAGAAATTTGATTCAGTTCACATTTAATGGTGAACCTACATAACTCATATGTTCCAAAATAAAACACAAATGCAGGCATCCTTCGACATTCGCACCTTTCTGAGTTTTGCAATGCAGTTCTCTAAGCAGCTAACATGTACAGAAATGCATATATATATATATATATAGGGATCCAGAGCAAGCTTGGGTGAAGTTCTGCTTGTTGCTTTCAAAACTCTCTCTCTCTCTCTCTCTCTCTCTCATTTTAAATCGCACATTGCTGGAGAACTGAAGATGAGAAAAATGAGACACTGTGAACCAAAACTGACAGATTTTTCCATCCCTAATTCAGAAGCAATCCTGCATATTTGTAACCATAGATTGCCCCAATTGAGTTTTACAGCAATGTATGTTTAGAGCAGTGTTTGCCAACTTTTTTTTTATTTTTTGTTGTTGCTGGACTACAGTTCCCATAATTCCTGACCATTGGCCATGCTGGCTGGGGCTGATGGGAGTTGTAGTCCAGCAATAAAAAAAATAAAAAGAGGTTGGGAAACACTGGTTTAGAGCAATCCCAGGCATGGAGGAACAGACATGTCATGCTCACGAGAAGGAGTGACCAAACTCTGACATGTTTGCAGTCTTCCAAAACCCTGCTCTCTCTTCTTACAGCTTGTCATCTTGAAACTGGGCTTGGATAACACTCCCTTTAAAATAGAGGACTGTCCTCTATAAAGTAGGACACTTAGCTATCCTACATGTGGCCCCCATCACTGTGCACAAAGTGTTGTATATATCCACAGAGTGTTATGCTTGCATGCTGTGGCACTCAGTTTGGCAATCAGCAGTTTAAATGCCTGACCACTTGAAAAAGTTTTTTCCCCCTCTTGAGAGCTCACTGATCTTCCGGCGATGGCCAGAGTCACTCTGGGGCCCTTGAAAGCCATTTAGTTTGGCAAAATGACACTCCAATAATTCCTAAAGCTTTTTTATCCCAGGGGAAAGAAATATTCTCACTGTTTATTAAAGTTCTGCAAATTTAAAAATAGAGCTCCTAATTTCCTGCTCTGCTGAGCAGCTCCTTGCCTTCAAATTAAATTATGTGCAACCTCCTCGAGGCCAGCCCTTTGGGGCAGAGCTTCTAGGGCTAAGTTATTTCTCCAACCATCTGTCAGCGCGCCAGAGCAAGAAGCAGATGTAGCAGATGGCACTCTTCTGCCACAATTTTAAAGAAAGTCGTCTCCTCCCCTGTAAATTTAATTGTTGTAGGCAGCGGAGACTGCTTGCTCCGATGTCAGTGGGGCAGAGAATCCACTCCAGGTTTTAGTCCAAATGTTCAAGGAGCTATCCAAGGTGCTGAAAGATGTAACTTGGATTTCAGGGTTGCTGCCAGTTTGAGAGGACCTTTGGCAGCGTGCTGTCTAGTGGGCCTTTGCAAGCTTCTCTGGTGGAGGCGGTGCCCCTGTTGTAGCATCACTGTAGGAAATTAAAATGGTGGCCCACAAGGTGTCATGACCAGGGCTCCAACTTCCCATATTCAGGGGGAAGAGGGCATGGAAACGCAGGACCTTTCAGAACAGGAGGAGGGTTTGCCCTCATCCTTTTTAAAGCACCATGTACATGGATGGCACAGGGGGCGTTATTCTACTAATTAGTCCCGTCAGCACAAGAGTTACTGCTAGCACAACAGGACTTCCCCCCTCCTCTCTCTGTGTGCACCCTGCGCTCTCCCCATATATGCTTCGGAGGCTTGGGGAAACTCCTAGAACAGATTTTTTTTAGGGGGGGGTGTAACAGGAGGAGAGGGGGGAAAGTGCCATTGTGCTAGCGGTAATCCTTATGCTGATGGGACCCTGACTTACTGCTATGTTGGCTACAACCCTAAATAAATAAATAACAATGCACACAACCATTTTCCAAGTGTGCATGTTAACATTTATATAGTGTGCATATAACCACATGGTAAACCATTGCTCTATTACTGTGTGTCCAGTGGGCCAGTGGTGAAGAAGCTCATTTGGGAAAGGCCATAGCTCAGTGAAAGAGCATCTACGTTGCGTGCAGAAGGTCCCAGAATAAATTTTGCACAGCTTTTCATATCCAAGCGGTTTGTTTTGATATGCACGTGAAATCGCAGCTGCCCATTTTTGTAGTTTAAAAGTTGGGGAAAATGCTGGGTTGGCTCTTGGACCTGGGAACCTGTCGAGACTATTTTGCTATCCTCTGAGATGATCTCACAAGATGACTCCGTTCTTTGGAGGTGACATTCTCAGCAAATAAAGAGGTTTTAAGTCTTCCGAGGATGATAGTTTTGTTAGGACTTGTGCCCAGACTATGAAACTCTTTTTTCTGCTGGACAAACTACAAATGACCTGACCTCATTTCCTTCCTACATGCATTATAAGTACAAAATACATCTTGCTACTTTTGTTTTTCTGCCAAACTGGCCATGTAACTCTCTGTATATTGCCTCCAACAGAGGGGTGGAATCACATACCATTGGTAGGATGTGAAATACTTCACTTTGTTAAATCCAATATTCTGTCCATTTTATCTTCCCTGGGCAGCTGTACATCGTCTCAAAGAAGGACTGGAATTCTGTTTGTCATCAAAGACTTTTTCTCCACCCATCTGTGAATTTCCTGTATGTTTTCTGTATCTCCTGCAGAGTTCAGCAGAGAAACTGCACATTCTCTACATATTCTGACAAGTGTATCTACTTCTCTATGATTCCTTGGAAGACAAAAAAAGTAGGCACAGCTTAGAAGGCGCACTTAATAATAAATTTCATTAGCAGTGATTTGCTATGGCATGAAAAACGTAGCAAGGACTTTTCTTATTGTTTGAGAGAAAAGTCTCAACTGTGGTTCAGATATTGATCACTTTTGGCCAGCCAGGGCTGTACTTCCGAGTGCAATAAAAGCCTGCTCCAAAACAACTCATATTCTGCCTTGAGGAAAGCAGTGATTGATCTTTAAATTTAGCAGATGTCCATAATCTATCTTTTGTTCATAATTTATTCTACATTTACTAGTCATAGAGAACCAGTGTGGTGTAGTTAAGGTGTTGGACTATGACCTGGGAGACCAGGGTTCAAATCCCCACACAGCCATGAAGCTCACTGGGTGACCTTGGGCCAGTCACTGCCTCTCAGCCTCAGAGGGCGGCAATAGTAAACCCCCTCTGAATACCACTTACCATGAAAACCCTATTCATAGGGTTGTCCTAAGTTGGGATCAACTTGAAGGCAGTCCATACTCCATACTTACTAGTCATGGAGAGGGAGAAGGAACTCAGAAGGGCATTGTATCTTCTGTTCTTAAGTAACCCCACAGATCTAATTTAGTATCCGTGTACTTTCAAGCATATCTTTATAGTGAAAAGGACCACTTTTTTTTTTAATGAAAATTAAGATTTTGAGGACACTAAAAGGTTAACATAAGAAAGCAGAAGAGCAGCGTAACCCTAAACATACTTACTAGGACAAGAATAGGGAACTGCTGGTTCTCCAGGTGTTGTTGGACTCCAACTCCCATCAGTCCCAGCCAGCATGGCCAACAATCAGGCATGGTGGGAGTTGTAGTTTAACATCTGGAGGGCCACAGATTTCCCATGCTTGTACTAGGGAGAAAGCCCCGGTGAATTGAATAGCACTTACTCTGGTGGTGCCCATTAGGACTGGCAGTACGGAAGGTAGGAGACCCTTAAACATTAGACAGGTGCCATGTTTGTTATCTTTTTGGCGCCTACTGAAGACCTTTCTCTTTCAACCAGCCTTTTAAGTAGAGACCTTATCCCCATCTGCTTCTGTGTTGGAATTGCTTTTTAAGATGTTTTTAAAGGATGTTTTGTTTTGATGTATTTTAAAGTCTGTTCTTATGATGTTTTAGTGTGTTTTTAGTGTTTTTGGTTGCCGCCCTGGGCTCCTACTGGGAGGAAGGGTGGGATATAAATATAATAAATAAATAAATAATCATAAATAACATCAAGTGAAGCTAGAGCCATGCAGGCCGAGCCATCCCCTGACTGGTTGTTATGTAGGACAGTGGGCAGGGAGGGGCTGGCTGAGGGCAGCTGAGATGAGTGGGGCAGTGCCCCATTTGCTTTAATGGGCCAGCCTCCACTGATGACTCTGAGTAAGCACATTTAGGATTGTGCTGTAATTATGTCCTGGCTGGACATCAGGAAAAATTTCCTAACTGTTAGAGCCATACAACAATGGAACCAATTGCCTAGAGAGGTAGTGGGCTCTCCGACACTGGAGGCATTCAAGAGGCAGCTGGACAGCCATCTGTTGGGAATGCTTTGATTTGGATTCCTGCATTGCGCAGGGGGTTGGACTCAATGGCCTTATAGACCCCTTCCAACTCTACTATTCTATGAATTCAGCAGGTGCCTTCTGTTTTCACCTTTTAAGTGCCTGCTGGAAACTTTTCTGTTATGAAGGCAATTAAGAAGATGCCTTTTTGCAACAGATGACCTTTGTTTTTATTGTATTTTTAATGTTTTTATCGTATGGTTGTTTGCTTGTTTTTTAACTTGTTGCAAACCGCTTTGATGTCTTTAATGAAATAGCGGTATACAGATATATTTATAAATAAATAAATAAACAAATAAACATAGGCTTTCCAGAACAACCAGAAAGTGGCTCTGACAAGCAAAACACAAATTTGATATAAGGTACCTGTGTGGCGTAGACGTTAAGGTGTTGGACTATGACCTGGGAGACCAGGGTTTGAATCCCCACACAGCCATGAAGCTCACTGGGTGACCTTGGGCCAGTCACTGTCTCTCAGCCTCAGAGGAAGGCAACTGTAAACCCCCTCTGAATACTACTTACCATGAAAACCCTATTCATAGGGTCACCATAAGTCAGAATCGACTTTAAGACAGTGCATTTATATTTAGAGAAAATAGATATGGAATACTTGGTTAACACAGATGTAAATCCATAATTTTGAAAAAGAAAACCAAGGTGACATCTTCTCGCTGCTCTTCCCCATCATATCTCAGCCCTCTCATCTATATCCAAAACTTGGCTATCAAAATCAGTCCCCTGTGCTATTGCTTAAACTTCAAAGCACCCCTCCTCAGGTCCTTTTGCAGGCTTCCCATTCCCTCTTGTATCTAGCACAAACTCCTTGTCCTTATCTTTTTAAAGCTCTCCTCATATTTCTGCCTTTTAAACCTTTCAACCGTTTGTTGCCCACTTTTATGCAAATGCCTTCAAAGCAGCGTACTCAGCTTATTTAAAAAATAAAAAGGCCATGCCCCTGCTACTGGTCAACTGAAGATTATGTCCACACCATATGCTTAAAGCAGAGCTTGGAAAAGTTACTTTTTGGAACTACAGTTCCCATCAGCCCAATCCAGTGGCCATCCTGGTTGGGGCTGACAGGAGTTGTAGTTCAAAAAAGTAACTTTTCCTAGCTGTGGCTTAAAGCACATGGCTTCCCCAAAGGATCCTAGGAACTACCATCTGTTAAGGGTGCTGGGAAGTGTAGCTCTAATTTTGTTAAGGTGCTGGGAATTGTAGAACTGTAAGAGTTCCCAGGTTTATTTGGGGGACGCAATGCACTTTCAGCGTGCTTTAAATGGATGTGACCAGAATTTCCAGTGTAGGCCAGGCAGAGAGCAGAACCACCAGAGCTGATCTTAAAGCTTGGGCAGCTTCATATGGACAATATAACCTTTACAGTCGCATCCCCTTCCAGAGGCCTTTGCTCCTCCAGCTCTGAATCCAATCAGTTCACATTGTCCAACACAATTCTGCCCATTTCTCTTGTTGTCCACTGTGCCTTCAAAACCCTTCCTGCTGACTTTTGGACTGTGCATACTCCTTGCAGGCAGAGACCTGAGGTTTTTTTTGCTTGTTTGTTTCTTTTGCTTATGCAACTTTGTAACGTGCCATGTGTTTTGCTAGCATTGTATAAATAAGCGGAGTATGATCCATCCAGCATTGCTTTGGCACAGCCATGTCAATATTAGTGTGATTAGTGCAAGAACAGAAGCTAATGCTGAACTCCTATAAAGCTTGGAAGCTGGGCTTTTCAGTACAGTACGTACAATGCTGCGTTTGAGCTTCAATAGTTTCTCAGGCGTTGAAAGGCTAGATTTTCCCATGATCCCAGCAGGCTTGGACATCAGTTCTCAATTAACATTAAGAGAACGTTTACCATCCAAATCCTTTTGGCTGGTATGAAATAATCCTCTTCTAGTTCATTAAGTTGCTGCTACTTCTTGCTGTCTGCTTTGCTCTGCCTAACATGTTATTATTCCTAACTTGATTGCAACATCCACCCCGAGGTGTTAGTGTGGGGTGTTGGTGAGTGGTCCTGGGGAAGTGACAGCTTGTGGGGGTGTTTAGGAACATCTGGACGGAATAAGTGCACATCTCCAGACCCTTACAGTCTGTGCTTTGGGACACTGGCTAATTTGAAATACATGGCAAACACTGTATCAACATATGCCTGTTGTACCAACCCCTTCCTCGCATCTTGAAAGAGCGCAGCTGCCGTGTGGGCATTTGCCAAAGGGTAGCATCAGATGTAGTTGGAGAGATGTAGTTGTATCTGTATAACAGGATTTATCCTCTCTTAGTACTTTAGATGGTAATGATATGTGTGGGTATACAAAAAGCTTCTTAAGGAAACCAAGGCAAGCAGTAAATGAGGAACACTGGTTTGTATAGCGCTATGGTTAGACGTAGAGAACCAATACTTTTCCAGGGAAAAGGCATTAATAAGTATAGATCAAAAGCGGGAACTGTATGAGGGTAGCTTGGCCCCTGTGACCCATGTCTTGGTAATCTCTAGATTGGATTACTGTAATGTGATCTATATGGGGTTTCTCTTGAGATTGGTCCAAATGCTGCAGCAAGGTTACTTGCTGAAGTGTGCTATCTCGCATGTATATACAACACCACTCCTAAAGGAATGCACTGGCTCCCAACAAGCTACCAAGCCGAGATGAAGGCTTGGGTTTTAACCTATGAATCCCTGAACAGCTTGGGATCAGGATACCTGCAGGGGTGCCTATCTCCCTACTTCCCTGTCTGGGCATCCTGCTCGGGTACGGAGACCCTCTTATTGGTGCCACAATCTTGGTTAGCCACAATGGGGGGGGTGTTCTCTGCGGTGGCCCCTTTCTTATGAAATTGCCTCCCCTCAGTTCTCTGACAAGGGCTAATCCTGATGATGTTTTGGCACTTGTTAAAAACATACTAAAGCCTTTTCTGGTGTCTAATGTCAGGAATCAATTACTCTTTTATGGTTTTATCATTTTAATCCATACCCTGCTTTGAGATGAATTGTAATAGTTGGGGGGAGGGTGCGCGTGTGCTTTTATGAGAAAAATAAATAAATGTAAGAGTGTTAATTGAATTAGCTGTGAAAAGCAGGTTAGAGTGGAAGTGGTTTCCTTCCACTATCTTGCCATACCTGGAGTTGACTGATGCATTGGAGGGATAGTCTGTGGGGGTCTTGTTGGAAGCAAGCTAATTTTAGGACTGGAGTATAGATAGGATTCTAGGCTATGGAGGATTTGAGGGACCTTTGTTGTTGTATGCCTTCAAGTTGATCACTACTTATGACGACCCTTTGGATCATTTTTTTGATAGATTCATAGAGTTTTCATGGTAAGAGGTATTCAGAGGTGGTTTACCATTGCCTTCCTCTAAGCCTACGGCACCCGGTATTCCCAGGCGGTCTCTCATCCAAGTACTAACCAGGCCTGACCCTGCTTAGCTTCCGAGATCAGATGAGATCAGGCATGTTCAGGGTAGTATGGCTGTAGTTGAAGAGACCTTGAAATGGAAATGAACTGCCTTCAAGTTGATCCCAACTTATGGTGACCCTATAAATAGGGATTGCATGGTAAGCAGTATTCAGAGGGGGTTTACCATTGCCTCCCTCTGAGGCTAGTCCTCCCCAGATGACTTTTAATTAATTTCAACAAATTATGAGTCCACTGACAGAAAGAAGTCCAACAGGGATCTGGGTTTTTTTCTCATGTTTTACACTGAATACTCAATTCTCTCTGACTGTTTTGTGTATCACCATGAAAACTTAGAGGGTTATTAAGCAAGTATTTCTGACTATAAGTTTTGTAAGGTTTTGTTTTGAAATGTGCTTATGGGAAGCAGCAGAATGGCATGGGGAGTATTTTCAATTTAAGACTGCGGAATGCGAAAAATCCATGCTGGCTATCGTGGCTGTATAATCCCTGCTTTACTTCTCAAAGTTACCTTCAAATTGGCAAATAGAAAACAGCTCAATTAATATAGAATATTAGAATAAACAATATATCGAAACATAGCACATATCAAAATATAAATCAAGTTAAAGTCCCATTCAAGTCAAATAGTACAAAAGAATTAAACCCATAAGAAATTTGTTCAATAACAAGGATTCTCCTCACCTTTATGACTCCCACCCCAAGTCCCCATACTTAGCTTCATATGTATATTGATGGGAGCTGCTTCTCCGTGGAGTGACCGTGTGCCTTTGTGTCTTCCAACCACGATCAGTAGAGAGCAACATTCTTCCAACCACAATCAGTAGAGAGCAACATCTAGATTTAGAAGGTTTCAGGGAGGAGTGCAGCCAGGTTCCATCTGCTTCTTCCAAAATGCATGCAAGGGTGCAGAAATCTGGAGCACATGGCTGCAGTAGCGCCCCATGTAGCTGGATGGAGCCACCCTTCCCACACTGGCATTGCTGCAAGCCCAGCCCTATCCAGTAAGCTGCAGTGCTGCCAGTGGCGGGAGGGCGGGGCCGTCCTATCACATGGCTGCTACTGCAACTCTGTGCCCCACATTTCTGTACCTTCATATGCATTTTGGACGTAGCTGATGGAACCCAGGTAGGCTTCTCAGAGGTGACATGACAGAAGTGTGTAAAATTATGCATGGCATGGGGAAAGTGGATACAGAGAAGTTTTTCTCCCTCCCTCCTAACACTAGAAGTTGTGGTTATTCAATGAAGTTGAATGTTGGAAGCTCCAGGACAGACAAAAGAAAGTACTTCTTCACATAGTGCATAGTTAAACTATGGAATTCACTCCCATAAGAGCAGTGATGGCCACCAGCTTGGATGGCTTTTAAAGAGGATTAGACAAATTCATGGAGGATAAGGCTAGCAGTGGCTAGTTGCCATGATGCCAGGGCTTTGACTCTATAGTTGGAGGCAATATGCTTCTGAATACCAGCTGCTGGAAACTGCAGGAGGGGACAGTGTTCTTGTGCTCAGTTCCTGCTTGCGAGTTTCCCATGGGCATCTGGTTGGCCACTGTGAGAACAGGATGCTGGACTAGATGGGCCATTTGCTTCATCCACCAGGGCGCTTCTTATGTTCTTAACATTCTAGAACAGGGCTAGTTAACATGGTGTCCTCCAGTTGTTATTGTTTCACTTCAACTCCAGCTAGGAATGGGATCTGTTGGCTGGTGCCGATTCAAAAGCATTGCATCAACCTAACACTCTGTATCAATTTGAGTTTGTTCTTTGTCTGCTATCCATTGCTTTTACCAGTCTGTCTTTTCCTCCCCAAAATATCAGTATTAAAATTGATATTTTGATAGGAATTATCAATATTTTGATACAAATAATTGATATTTTGAAAGGAATTACCGATAGTTTGAAAGGAAAGTGTCTTCACATCCTTTTCCTCCTCCGCTATTATAGGCTTGGTTTGCTTCCTCCCTACTTGGAGCTTGGATTATTGAAGCGGGGTGGCAGAGAGAGAGGGAGAGAGTGCACTGTACTGCTGTGCTGTGAGTAAAATCAATAAAAGAACAATATATTTGAGGGAATATTCAAGGGGTACAAATCCGGTGTTGGGGGAAAAGCCACTGAAGTTCAGAGCAAACAGGAACACTCCGCAAGATGGACAATATGCAGACCACTGAAAAATCAGGTGCTAAATCTGAATTCAGTTAAATTTTCACCCATCCCTAGAACCAGCCAACATGGCCAGTGATCAGGGATGGGAGGAGTTGTAGTCCAACAACATATAGAGGACACCACATTGACTACACCTTTCCTAGAATCTAGAAGCAGGGCCGGCTCCAGGCATGCGGGGGCCCTTGGGCATCAGCTTGCCCTGGCACCCCGGTGTGTGTGTGTGTGCGTACGCGCGGCCCCCCCCACGCCCCCCCTACCTGTCTAGTCTTTACCATTGCCCTTAATGAAGATGGCGGCCGCAGTTTCCCAAAGGGGAATGAAGCCTCCGTCGCCATCTTTGTTGATGGCACACGTGCGTGCTATGCGCGCACATCTCTGCCATCAACTAAGCTGACGGCAGAGGCTTCAGTACCTTAGGGAAGCTGCGGCCGCCATCTTCATTAAGGGCAATGCTAAAAAGCCGGCTGACAGGTAAGTGGGGGGCGTGGAGGGGGCACGGATCACGGAAGGGGAGCGGAGGGCCCCTCAGGGGCTCCTGTAGCCCCAGGGCCCTCAGGCCAGTGCCCAACCTGGCCGCCCTTTATAACTGGCCCTGTCTAGAAGCTCTCATTTTGCTGGTCAGTAAATGCTCTTGGAAGTCCTGGAAAACACAAGGGAAGTATAATTCTGCTGCATATATATAAAATATATATAACTGAAAGAAACTGGGCATGTATGAAAAACATCTTCAGTGTCTCATTTAACCAGTCTGTCTCTTGGAAAAGAACAAAGGCCTTTGGGGCTGGTTCAGTTTCAAACAATTTCTCATGGGTAAATATTTAATAGGTAAAATTGATAAACTCAGAAAAGGCTTAGGAAGGAACATACAGAAATGGTTCTTTATGCTGATGTTGTTAAAAAAAAGAGGAAGAATAAAAAGCTACTTTAGAATTAAGAAGATGTTACTAAAAGCCTTTGTGTGTGAAGGAGTGGGGGAGAGAATTTTACACAGGAAAGAAGGGAAAATGGATTTTAAGTAACAATAGATGCATAAACCAAAATGAACATTAAATGTAAATTATGCTGTTCTTCTCCCCCCCCCCCATTTCTTCCTGAGCAAGGCACTCAGCTGCATTTTGTTATTCCTCCTGACTCTTTCAAAGCTTCATTTGCATCCTGATTTCTTTGTGAGATTTGAAGGAGTTAAATTAATTTTTAACGTTAAATGAACAGATTTTTTTTCTGGCAGGGGGGCACAAGTAGGAATTGCACATCTTTAAGTAGGATTTTGTGGCTTGTCTGGGCTTGGGAAAATGAAGCTCCTGGCAGAGAAGAAACCCAAAAATTCTCTGTGACATTAAAGGTTTCCTTCCAGAATTTTAAAGAGTCCAGAGGGATGGTAAATGCAGAGATAATCAGGGAGCTCTTGGTCTTTGATTAACTCTGGTGCTAAACCATTTATAATAAAAGACTGTTCCAAAGTATCTTGTTCGTTACTTTTCCCCCCAAAAAGCTGCAGCCTGTGCCTACTTAATATAATACATGAAACGGAAGTCTGTTATCAAAGCTTTCCAGCTGGCTGTGCATTATCACAGGGCTGCTTTTGCTTAATTTGAACTGGGGCTTACCAGACTCCTGTTTTGAAATTACCTGGAACACGAGAGAAGCAACAATAAAGAAAATCCTGTCTCTGAACATGGGCGGAGTGCTTTTCTTTTGGTGTGGACAATTGCTTCTTCCGCATCATTTCATGCTGAGCACTTGGAACCAGAGTAGGAAATACCTGCATACTGTTTCATTTGCAGAGTCCTCTCTCTCTCTCTCTCTCTCTCTCCCTCCCCCCCCTTCCACCCCTTTTCAGCTTCACACAATCAGGGAGATGATTAGGATTCCACTTCTATGTATTTTGAAGGAAAAATATCTGCAAGATATACAAATGCATGGACTCTTTATATTTAACACACACAAAAAAAGTTTCATAAGAAACAGCCCTCAGCAGCTACGTCAAATTCCATGTGTCTTAAAATCAGTGGACAAGATTCCCACTTATATTACCTTTGTCAAAAATGTCCAAATCTTGTTGACAGCTTCAACCTAAGAGAATGTTAAAACACTGAAACACATAAAACATAAAGCAAACAACGCATGCCAAATTAAATAACCTATGTACAAACTGGAGTTCTGTCCCACATCCATTTCTTTTTTTATCTTGATCTGCTCATTAAATAAGTATTGTTCTTGGTGTCTGGAAAGACACTGCAAGAAATGCTTGCCTTCTGCAAGCTTGCTATTTGAAATGGCATGCTGGAGGCCCTTCTACATGAGTGGTGGGGGGAACCCTCTGGATCGGATTGGGGAACATGGCAAGGTGCAGAGAGGGAGAGGAAGGGAAAGTCCCATTATATCTGCTGGGACAACGCTGGAAATCGCCCATATTGGTATTATGTTTTTGTTGTTTCTTACCTGGATTTCTAATTATGCTGCAACTGAACGTATGCCTCTGGGTGCATGTGCAAGATGAAAGCCAGATATTTTAAACTCAATCCTACTGCCACATGCATTAGCATGGTTTCCGAAAGGACTTTTGTTTGGGATGCTGAGGACCAGAGTAAGAAATAGAAGAGAACATAGATGTGTATCAGCAGCAACTTCACTGTCATAGCTAAATGGAATCTCTACACATCCAGAAGCAGTGTATCCCTGAATGCTATTTGCTGCAGACAAGCAGCAGGAAAGGGCCGTTCCCTTTGTGCCCGGGTTATGAGCTTCCTGGAAACATCTGCCTTGCCCCTCTTGGAAGAAGAATGCTGGGCCAGATGGGCCGTTTGATCTGCTCATAGGCTTTTCAGATGCCAGGTCTAAAAGTATTGACTTGGAGAGAACGTTTAACGCTCAGCATCATTAACTAAGATGCTCTGGCTTGCCGTATTCACATCAAGTTGAGCAGCAGTGGTAAACTATTCTTTAAAACTGACTGGGCTTTAGAGTAGGCCTGGAACTTGTGGCAAGGGCGAGTACCTTCTCGGCAGCTGCCCCTAGGCTTTGGAATTCCCTTCCTAGGGAGGTAAGAATGACCCCCTCCTTGCAGTCTTTCCGCCGACAAGCAAAGACCTTCTTATTCCAACAAGCCTTTGGAATTGAAGGCTAAGGATAGGGCATGAAGGGTGCTGCATTGCTAATGTCTATTATATTATTTTTAAACTAGTTTGAACTCTTTTAGCTATATGTGTGTATGATTTTAATACTGGAAATAGTTTAATCTTATTTTAATGTAGACTTTGTATGTTTTTAATTATATGTATTTTTTATCTGGAAGCCGACATGAGTTCCAGTTTTGGAAAAATGGCGGGGTATAAATAAAGACAACAACAACAACAACAACAACAATAATAATAATACCTCCTTCTGAGGCAGGAAGACTAGCACAGTGTCTGTTTGTTTTTTTGTCTTCATTTTATGCCTCCCCAAACTAGAAAACGGTGGCTGTGGTACTTCTAAGGGTCCAAAAACATTTAACATTTGAATGTACATTATGTACTTTGGTGTGATGTCACACAGACAAGAGCCCTATTCAGGTGTTTTGTGCCTGAACAGGAAATACCAACCCTGTAATAAGCCATGTTGAGAACTCTTGGCAAAGTGGGCAGGAGGAAGAGGAGGAGGAAGCCTGGGATCCGGAGGTCTGCAACAGAAGGGGCTTGAAATCAGAGAAGACTTCAGTAGTCTGGCCAGTGACAGCCCCACCCCTGAGGTGCCGCCTGCCATAGATGAGACGGTGGCATCTCCACACCTTCCAACCATGCTCTGCCTCCAGATCCGCCTCCTGCTGTGTCCTCGGGACCAGAGGAGTCAGAGTTGCATCCAGAGGAGGAGGCTGGAAAAGAACTGCTTGAGGCATCTGCGCCCCCATTGCCAAGGACACACTGCTGGCTGCACAGGCGTGAAAAGACTGAGTCTGCTCACCGCCCTGTGCATAGGAGCGCCCATTTGCCGGCCCAGTCCCAATCTGGGAGACATTTCCCATGCAGGTAGTGAGCCTGCCCCGAGTCTACTTTAGTAGTCTCAGGGCAGGGCAGGGCATGTCAAATTGTTGCAACAATGCCTTAGCTTGAGTAGTCATGCCATGTAGAGATCTAGAGCCCTGTGTAATCTGTAGCCTGTTCTATGTGCCACTCTAGCGTTAAGTTTTGCATTAAAAATAATGGGGAAAAACATGACAGAGTCTAGGGATGGGTGAGAATTTCAATTCATTTCACATTTCAAGCAGAATTTATCAAATTCACACTTTCTGAAACAATATGAGAACCGAAACACATCCATCCTTCAAAATTCACATTTATTAGAATTTTGGAATGCAGTTTGCCAACTAAACAATATTTACAAAAATGCATATATGAGGGGAAAGTGTGCATAAAAATGAATATATGAATGAATGTAACATGCAAAAAGGCATGATATTATGAGAAATGGCTTGCAAAAATGTGTACCTTTGTCTAAACTGCCTGCAAAAGTTTGTTTATTTGGAAAAATGTGCACTAAAATGGTGGAGAATTTTCTTGAGGGTTTTTTTTTTAATCGCAGATTGCTGCAGAAATGTAGCAAACTGAGTTTAACGTTGGAAAACCGAGAAACTGAGAAAACCAAAACTGACAGATCTTTCCATCCCTACATATAGCATGTATGTTTCTTATTTACACAGATTCATAACCTGAGCATAGGCTGGTGGTGCTCTCAGCATTATAAGTCCCATAGATCTTGCTTTTCCATCAGGCTTCTAGGGAGGCACCCCAAAGCCATGGTGCAGAGAGCAGGCCTGTCTGTGACTCTTTCTAGCTACACCCCAAAATGAGACTAAAAAATGCAACCCTCTCTCCCAGAGCATGGAAGATTACTTTTTAAAAGTAATAAGTTACAGTTACATGGGCCAAAAAAGTAGTAATTACTGTTACAATTGCAATTGCTCTGAACATAACGTGTTACTTTACTTTTTCTCAAAAGTAATCACTACAGTTACTTTTTTAAAAAAACACCTACAAGTTGCTGGCCTTGGCTGCTGCACATCGAAGTACCCTAAAACAACATTAAAAATAAACACACATATACTAAGGTAGTAGAATAATTCTTTTTATCCAATGGTATAGCAATGGTAGTCTCTCCACTGGTAAGGGAGGTGGGCAGAGGCCACTACTCAGATCTTTGCATGTCAAACCAAGTGCAACCCCCCCACTCAGCCAGCAAGCATAATCTCTCTTACTTAACCACCTCCTGGACCCTTCCCTGCCACCAACTAAGGGACACTCACCCAAGCAAACATTTTCCCCTGAGATGCAAAAAAGTTAAAATACTGCAAATGCAGCACAGTAGCCAGAGAGGGTGGTGGAGGCCACTTTGTGTGCCAAGTGCAAGCACAGTATTCACACAGACACACACACACACATGTTGTCATCTTTCACCCCCACAGTTCTTTATCTCCATTCTGCTGCTGCCTCCTTCTCCTCCTTTATCCATGTTCTTGCCCTCCAGTTCCTTTCTCCCTCCACTCCATTCTTCATCAGAGTCCATTTTTTTAAACAATGTTTTCTCCACTCCACCCCGTCTCACTCTCCATCTCCTCCCTTGTCGCCTCCTACCCAACCACAGAGCATGAGGGAGGAGTGATGCTGCACAGAAGCCCAGTTTGAGGGACATGATTTTCATCCACAAATCAGAGGAGCAGAAGAGATCCCCTGCTTCCCCCCCCCCGCAATGCCCAAAAGTAATGCTGGAAACATTACAATTACCCACAAAAGTAATAAAATTACTCCTAGTTCTATTACAATCAAGCATTCAGTGAGGCTTACTCCCATGCAAGTGTGCATAGGTTTGCAGCCTTCCTTGATTATTTATTTATTTGTTTTTATTTATTATTTAATTTGTAACGTGCCCTTCTTCCCAGCGCTAAAAACACTTTAAAACATCATAAAAACAGATCTTAAAATACATTAAAACAAAACAGTGTTAAAAATATTAAAAAACAACTTTAAAAAGGGGTTAAAAACATTATTAAAAACAATATTAACATATTATTCATCTGTCGTGTTAATTGGCATTTAAATATATCTGCTTTAATCAGAATCTCAATAGAGATTCCTTTTTCAGATTATGGAGATAAATTCTTATCACATATAAACACAATTCACTTGTTGTTCATTCTCTCATACAGTATTGCATCAGAAACAAAATTGCCTTAAAATGTGCCCTGTTAACCCTCCACCCTAACCAATTAAAAGTGACCTTCATTGATTGATCAACTGATTTTAATCTCCCAATTTAAATAGATCAGTGCAGGCCTGTTTAAGAGCCTCATTGTGAAAGCAGCTTGAGGAATTCTGGCCCCACACAAAAGTAGGCGGAAAGGCTTCCAGAAGGATAAGTAAATTTGCATTCCTCTCAACTAGCTCACACCCTGAGTTCATTAAAAGTGACACATGGATTTGAAAACCAGCAGAAGAAATAACACTGAAATGCTGGTGTGAAAGCAGTGACAACCTCATCCCTTTATTCCTGGAATGGGAAGCTTACTCTTTGTGCATTTGTATGTTCAGTCCTTGGGAGAAATCATACAGCATGGCAGCATCAAATCAAAGGTATGTAGGGATGGGGAGGGTCAAGCCAGGTGCCAGTAGGTGGCCAGGTAGGGCACAGGCCGAGGGCTCCTGCGGCTGAGGATGAGAGAGTGGAGTTCCTTATCCATGATCCCTGCCAGCATTGGGTCATGCACTCTCCCAGCCAACATCACCCCTGCACATGTGCGTGCATGCAGCTAATGTGCACTTAAATATGCTCAGTAGTGCCACCTTTTCCGTCGTCTTATCAGCACGCTGTGCATGCATTCATGCCATCACCCAAAATGGCAATGGGGGTATGATGGCAGGCAAGAGGGCATATTTAAGTGCAGGGAAGCAGGGGCCCACTGCAGGCTAGTGCCTGAGCGTCCATGGCAGGCTGGTGCCAGCCATGGGAAGGGGTCTCTTTTGCATCATACATTACTGGAAGCTTATGTGGAAATGGGCTGAATAATGTCACACATACTTGTCTGGTTGTCCATACTGAGGATTTGAACCCTAGTCTCCCAGGTCATAGTCCACGATCTAACCATTTTGCTATACTGGCTGTTGCATATCAATGGGTCTATTGTGACATTGCCTTAGAAGATTTCCTTAATAAGAGTAGTTACCATGGGCTTTAATAATGTTTCTATCATCAGTGGAAAAAAATGACCATCCCTGATTTTCTTGATCCTCTTGGATGTCCATGGCTAGTTTGCCATGTCCAATACCATTTTTGCATGAGTGAAAATCCATTTTAGCACAATTTTCCTTACAACAAATGGCTTTTGAGAATGCTGAGCTTGTACCAAATAGAAATAGCCATACATCTTCTGGTATCTCCTGCTGCACATTTTGGTTCCATTTCTTTTTAAAATTGTTTCAAATTGATCCTGCTGATGTTGGCAGACATTTTATTCCCACTCTCAGTTAATCATCCAGATTCAGTTTTTTCTTAATTTTCTGCTAGTTTGCATTGTAATCTATTCAGGAACATTCTAACCTGGACAAATTGGAAGGTTGGGGTAGTATTTGACTAAGGGCTCATCCAGACGACTGCAAAATGTGTGACATGACCGCTTTGTGTTCTCATTATTTTTCGGTCGTCCTGATGACGCCAAGTGCAAAAGCGCATTTTCGCGCGGTTAAATCTGCTTTCGCACAACTGCGGAAAATGCGATACACTTTTTAAAAGCGTGAATCATCCGCGGTTCCTTCGGCCGCTTGGACGCAATACCGCGGATTTAAGAGATGACGCTGTTGCATGGGCGGTCCTGGGGCGGTTCCCCAGTCCCCCTCCTCTTTTCCAGCCAATCCCGTCCTTTGCACGTTTGCGCTTGTGTGGAAACGTCGCCCGGGAAAACGTGGCCAATCAGTGCTGTTGGATATACTGCGCAGGTGCGGAAATGCAGGTTTGCGCAGAAGCAGGAAGTAGAGGCCGGCACTCTGACCTCCTAGAGAGCCCGGCGCACACTCTTTGTGTGAAGGGAACCGCTGCTGCATTGCTTTCCAAAGTATATGGGAATTGAGACGTTCGTGTATATAAAAAGGAGTGTAACAGGGCTGTTTAACCGTTTTGGATTAACGTGATTGCAGAAATGCAAGAAAGCATATTTGTGAAAGCAGCAGAAGGAAGGGGAAACTGGAAGGGGAAACACAAATCACTTTTGTGCCCCAATTATGATGTACTTGCTGGGGCCTATAAATGGCTGCAATAGGGAGTGTTTGGCAAGCCGAAAAGGGAAATATCCAAGAAGCCGCTTACTAAATGGAGTAACTTTTCTGCTTTACCACGAATGCGCATTTCTGCGAGACTTGCCAAGCAGATATGCTGCTATAGGTGCTCTGTCACAGAGCTATAGCCTTTCGCCCATAGCAACAGAATTAGCTGCGATCCTGACTTATGGCTAACTGTAACCAGAGGGAGTGTTTGGCAAGCTGAAACGGGAAATATCCAAGAACTCGCTTGCCAAATGGAATCACTATTCTGGTTTACCACAAATGCGCAGTTCTGCAAGACTTGCCAAGCAGACATGGTGTTGTAAAGTGGGGGACACCATAACCATAGGTGTTGTTTGTGTGCGATGAGAAGCTTGGTGGGCTGTGGCGTGTTTTTCTCCTTTGTAGCCGTGCAGCCTCGTAAGCCGCTTCCCGCTCTTGGGGCATCCCCCATCCCCAGATGAGTGGCTGGACAGCTTCCCCCCTCTCTGCTCATCAGCTGTGAATCGGGTTTGTGTGAGGTACTTTGGCGGGAGGTTTGAATCCCCTGAGTGAATTCCTTGTGCTGCCCGATTCCGGCTCATCAGCTGTGAAGCAGGCAGGCGTGCTCATGGCTTTTAGGGGGGAGGTGCGAATCCCCTGCCTGAGTGGGTTCTTTGTGCTGCCTGCCGCCCTTTCATCAGCCACCTATGATTTTGCCCAGGGCCCCACAGGCTACGGGAGGACTCGTGGCAGCCTCCTCCAAATTCGGTTTGGGCCATGACTGCCAGCTTTTTGCGCTTCCGCGTTCAAGCACGCATGCGCAGAACTGATAGCAGTGGAAGGGGAGAGGGGAGCAGACGTCATATTTTCCCAATGAATCAGATGTGTCGTGGGCATGGATAGGAAAAAAGCGAGAAGATGCCACATGTTCGGGCTGCGTGTGCGGACGGTAAAAAAGCGTGTTTTTAATATCAGCAAAAAGCGGGAAAGGAGCGGGAAAAGGGGCAAGTGAAGACTCTCAGCTGACAGAGCGGGTATGGAAAACCTGGATTATCCCGCTCCGTCTGGATGAGCCCTAAGTCTTACTCAGAGTACAGCCATTGCAATCAATGGACTCAACTAACTTAAATCCATTGACTTAAATGGGTTTACTCTAAGTATAACGTTTGTTGGATAACACTGAACTGTTTTTTACCGCTTGTTCATACTTGTGTACAGGGGTGTAGTTGTCCAGGGTCTCAGTGAGTCTTAGACCCCATACTTTTTAGGGAGCAGGGTCCCATCAGGGTCCCTATGTCTCCAGCATCCTATAAGCCAATCAGCATGAAAAGGGAGTGTGTTAGCCACTGAGAAGTGTATTCTAACATGCTTCCTTATCCTTTCCTGCTGATTGGAGCCAATCAGAGTGAAAGGAGGTGAGTCAGCCACTGAGATGACTCTTTTCAGTAGCTAACACTCTCATGCTGATTGGGCTCCTAGGGACGTTGTGGGAAAAGGCATTAACAAGGATCTCATTCTCAACCCAGCAGCAAAAAAGGGGGAGGGGGCGTGGCTATCATGAAGAGACCCTGCACTTCTGAATTTCCCATTACAGTACTGCACGTGTGTGTATTCATGCCCATCTAAACCTCCCATTTCCCAGATCTGAAAGTTTCCCAGCTGACCTTTTTTCCCCTTGTATTGCTTACTGACGTTATTGGAATCGTTTCTGGTAGCAACTCCTTTTTTATGCCGAAGTTCCTAGCAAGCTTAGTTACGTGAATGAATCGCACTGCTTTCGATGTATCTGTAACTTTAATAAAAACAGAAAAAAATCACAGACACATCTGTGACTGAGTCTTGGCAATGGGCAGGACACTTAGGTTTTCAGAGTTTATACCATGAATGCTGGTAATAGATCACAGTATTGGGCTGGAAGATACACGCTGCATCCCTCACATAGATGATGAATATTTTTATTAACTTGTAAAGAGTTCTGTGCTCACATGGGGGAGGGGAACCCCACTGGGGGCTATAAATTAAGATCCTATCTTTAAGTCTAGCCATTTCTCTTAAAGTCTTGTTTGGCACAGATGCTGATGAATGCTTACGGCAGAATGCTAGTAAACTGTTTCCAGGCTTGTGATGATTGGATCAAATTGAGGGTAATTACATTAATAGATTTTGGAAGTATTTATATTGGAAGTCCGTCTTTGTTGCAGCTGGTGATAATTGTTTTGCTGGTCTTGGTCCTCCCACAGTTAAGCAAGCTATTTATTACAACAGCTGGGATGAAAAAGTCCTGCTTGGCTCGTTCAGCACCGTCAAGGATCAAAGATCAGCCCCACCATGCCCACACGGCAAATCTCATGGCGACTTAAGAGAACATTCTGTAATGGAGGATGAGGGTTCAAAGACACACACACACCGGAAACAGAACCAATCAGTGTGCCCAGACCTTTGGGTTTGCCACAACTAGCTGTTTGGATCTCGGCTAATATCTTTTCCAGTGTGAACTCTCTCTTTAGGGTTAGGGTGGGGAACCTCAGGGACCAGGAGTCAAATGCAGCCCTCTAGATCCCATTAATCCAGTCCTTGGGACTTTCCCAAGGCTACACCCCTCACTTTCCTTGCTCTGGCGTTGTTACCTGCCTTCGCCGTAGCTCAGTGGAAGAGCATCTGCCTTGCATGCGGAAGGTCCCAGGTTCAATCCCCGGCATCTCCAGGTATGGCTGGGAAAGAGTCCCTACCTGAAACCCTGGAAAGCTGCTGCCAGTCAGTGTAGACATTACTGAGCAAGATGGACCAATGCTCTGACTCAGTATAAGGAATCTTCCCATGTTCCTTTGAATGCGTCCGTGAACTTTGATAATACATCTTCTTGCCTGGATGGAAGTGTCGGTGTGTATGTAGAAACCTCTGGCTTTTGCTTGGCTGGAATTTAGCTCACTTGGTGTAGTAGTTAAGGTGTTGGACTACAACCTGGGAGACCAGGGTTCTAATACCCACACAGCCATGAAGCCACTGGGTGACCTTGGACTAATCAATACCGCTTATCTTGAAAACCCTATTCATAAGGTCGCCATAAGTCGGAACTGACTTGAAGGCAGTCCATTTCTGTTTATAGAAGTCAGAGTCACATCTGTTGCCCCACCCATTTTTCCCTCTGGCCCCATCCACTGAAAAGGTTTCCCCAGAAGTTGTCAAAGGTTCCCCAACCCTTTCTGCTCCCTGATTTAAAACTAATCCATAAAAGCAGTAAAGCGATGAATCTTCAAAGGCTCCTGAAAAACTTGCAAGGATGGCTCAAAGCATGATCTGGCCACGGTGCCATCATGAAGAGGGGCACTGGCACGCTGTGCACCTACAGAGCTACAAGGCCATTCCAGTGTTGTCTTGGGACCCCTCCAGTGCATTCATAGATAATTTGTGCTTATGATGGCATTGGAGCACTTATATGTGATTCTGCTTTCAATACTGTTTCCACCTGCAAAGGTTTTGAGGTGAACATACTGCTTCATTTCCAGTTGTTGTATGTCCCATACCTTCCTGTTGAAATCCTTTAAGTTATAGTGGTTAGAGTGTTGGACTATGGCCTGGGAGACCAGGGTTCGAATCCCTACAGAGCCATGAAGCTCACTGGGTGACCCTGGGCCAGTCACTGTCTCTCAGCCTCAGAGGGAGGCAATGGTAAACCCCCTCTGAATACTGCTTACCATGAAAACCCTATTCATAGGGTCGCCATAAGTCAGGATCGACTTGAAGGCAGTTCTTTTGTTACACTCCAGCACAAAAGAGTTCCCCTCCAGCTGGCAATCATTACGTAACATTGGGGGAGCTGATGAACATCTAATCAAGTGGAGTGATGTATGGATGGCTTCAGAATAAATTCATTGTGACTCATTGCATCAACGACATGTTGCGGAACACACCCACAAACAACAACGCACCAGTATGGAGAAGTCCTTGATTAGCTACACAACACTCAGCGGTAAAAGAGTGGGACATAGGAGGCTCTTTCAGATGCCGTAACTGAACCAAACACTAGCCTTTCTAGCAGGCCTCTTACATCACAGTTGCAGTATAGCTTTAAAAGATGACAATGGAGAGGAGTGCCGGTGGTGGTGCTTTGCTGTGGAGGAACCCCAAGCCACACCCTTTTGGGTGATAAGCTTCCTCTGGCAGTTCTCCCACTGGTGGTAGGGCAGAGAAAACTCTGTGGATCCCTTGAGAGGCCTCGTCCTTGAGATCCTCAGCTACGCCACTCTTCAGCTCACACAGCGAAAGCAAACCAGCCCCCCCTTCTGTAAGACATCAGGACAGGCTTCAGATGCACTGCTCTATCCCCTGCTTTGTGCCTCCCCTGGCCCCTGGTTAGGATTCCTCTGTCAATGAAATAATTACATGAGTTTGAATTGATTTTAAATCGGCATAAATTCAACACAGTAGTTTTGAAGGAACAATATAAATAAAAGGGTACACAGTGGCACCATTTTAGAAGGGGAGTGTCCTCCTGTGTGTAAAAGAAGTGGAGCTGGGTGGGGGGGAGGAAATGCCTGTTCTAAGGTGATGCCTGCCATCTGCAGTTTTGCAAGTAGCTCATATTAAACCCAAGTGACACTTTTTTAAAAATGTGTTGCCCAGTGAACTGGGGATGCCTTTTTAGTCAATTAAAAAGCAGTGGTGTCACTAGCGGGGTGCGGGGAGTGTGGAGCACACCTGGGTGACACCATGAGGGGGTGACACCCAGAGCTGCCCCGTCGTGGGGCAGGGCGCCCATGTCTTTGCCCGGCAAAGGAGCCGAGAAGCGCTCCAGGTCGGCGTCGGAGCAGGCAACTCCTCGGAGGCAGGCAGGCAGGCGGGCAGGCGAGACCGGGAGCAGCATCGGCGGGGCGAGGGAGGCGCACCGGCATTCCCAGGCCTGCTTCCCCAGCTGAGTGCCCCTCTGGCGTGCATCATCCCAGGGGCATGGGTGGCTGGCCTTGTGCGGGTGCGCGCACGTGCTCAGCTGGACGTTTGGGGGCTCGCCAAGGAGTTACCGCACCAGGTGACACCAACCCTAGTGATGCCACTGTTAAAAAGTTTTTTAAAAAATAACACTAATTGAACAGATTGATAGATTAAGTAGGTCAGCAACCTTTTCCAACATATGTCCTTGGGATTTTGCATTGAGTGGAGACCAGCTCCTGCAAGGAAGCGTTGGAAGAGCTGGGTGTGTTTAGCTTGGAGGGAAGAGAGGTCTAAAAAGGCGATGTGGTAGCCAGCTTCAAATATTTGACGGGCTGTCACTTAGATGTCAGAGCAAATTTGTTTTCTGTTTCTCCAGAGCAGGAACGGGCAATCTTTTGTCTCATTTCTTCTAGGGAAATCTGCAGGGGGGGTGCATGCTGTCAGAGGGGGCTGCCAGCTATGGATGGAGCTAACACTGGTGCTGGGCGGGGCCAGAGTCAAAAGTGGACAGGGCCACCCCCTTCTCTCATTCTCTATCACCTGCCTCTTCCTCTACACCCAGCCGGCTGTAGAGAGAGAGACAGATTGCTCTTGCCAGAGGCTGGAACTGTTAGCTTGCAGAGGGCTTTTGAAAATTAGTATTATTAATTATATTCCGCCCTTCCTCCCAAAGGGAACCCAGGCAAACAAATGATAAAGCACTAAAAACATTGCTTAAAACGTGTTAAACTAGGAAGAGCTATCTGTTTGACAGTAGGACAGTCGCTGCCTCAGAAGGCTGTAGCAGTGGATTTCTTGCATTGGCAGGACATTGGACTAGATCACCTCTTTTTTTTTAGTCTCCTCATTGAAATATATCTATCCGTAATCCTTTGTAAAGTTCTATTAATCTGGATAAAGGCAATCCTTATGTTTTATGTGATTGGGATGTTCTCATATAAGGAGGGGCAGTCTTCTAAAGGGCTATCTCTTAGCTGTGTTTGTTTAACCCTGGTCTGTTCCACAGAGGAATACATCAGTTTATAGCAGTTGCAAGAAAATCATAGTGGCTTTGCAGTGCTGATTTTTCCCATTGTGTTTCTTTTTCGTATCCTGATTTTGTCATAGGTAAAATTCAGCTTTTAGGAACTAGAAATGTATGCACTCATTGTGTGTTCTTGAGTTTAGAATGCATGACCCCTTGGAAGAAATATGTAAGGTTTTTTCTTGTTTCCTGAGCAACTTTATGATAGGAAATGTTTCCCACAGGAAGGGCTTGGGAAAAGAATTAAACATATTTGCAGATGTGCCAGAACCTTTCTGATCCCTAATATTTCCAGATTCTTCATGAAGAGCTAAGAATGGTCACATGCAAATGATTTTCTTCATTGGACAAAATCTTGCAAATGTTGGTAATATATATAAGACAATCAAAGCAAGCCCCTTATGCTTAACATGATGAATCTGAGATTTGTCAACATATTTTGCAGAAATTCTAGGATTTTGCATCCCAAAGATGAGACTCAAGTAGAGCATCCTAACCCCCAATCCTGTTGCTGGAGAGGGTTAGGTTGAGGTACATGCATCAGTGGTGTTTCTACCAGCGGTAGCCATTATAAGCAGGCCTGGCGCCAGTGGGCAACCTGATTGGGCCTTGGCTAATGGCTCCTGTGGCCCAGAAGGGCCTCTCCTTAGGCTGGGAGGGGGGAGTTCCTACTCCATGATCTGCACTAGCATCAGGTTGCTGACATCTACTCCAATAGTTGCTTTCCCCCAAATGTAAAGAGCATGGAGGGCCCAGTCTGTATTGGGATCGCAGCAGGAGGCAAAAAGTTAAAGCCTCTTTACTTCCCATGTCAGGGTCTCACCAGATTAGCTGTGCCCGCACCACCAATTTACTTTTTAAAAGACTTTCACACAATGGCTCTTTGCATAAATGGTGGCTCATCTAATTTAGCCTTATAGAAACTTTAGCATTAAATATACCACAGTAAGCCCTTTTGAATAAAAAGACATTTAAAAATATCAGAATGGGTTGGGCTTTGGATGTGTCTTATACAGTCTTTAAAAAAAAGTATCTGAAGAATATATGCAAATAATTTTTTTTTAAAAAAATCAGCAATGAGACATTTTAATTACTTTCCACCCCCTTCATTTCTCTTTCTATAGCCAGGAAGCTGGTCTTGCAGGCATTTTGGGGAAGGACATATAAGGAAGGAAAAGCTCAGTTTGTTAAGAGAGAATGAAACAAAGGTTTTCATGTAATCAGGATATCCCAAAATGCTATGGGACTGCTTTGATAAAGTAATCTTGAGCAATATTTGTGTAACATTGTTCTTCATGTATACCCACCTTTTCGAGGTTATTTTCTCCTTTCAGCTAGACTTGATGCCCATTCTAACATGACACATCTATTTATCTCGTTACAAGGTCAAAGCTAGCTTTGCAGAATCTGTTAGAGAGTTGAATGAGGAGAGTGCACTGAGAAAGGTATTAGATTAAAAGATAGAAAGTGTAGATTTGCAGGGAAACTGTGGATCTTTATTTATAATAATAATAATAATAATAAACTTTAATTTATAGGCCGCCTATCTGGCCAATGGCCACTCTAGGCGGCGTACAATAAAGCACGATAAAATACATGGTAAAATATGATACAATAAAAACAATATAACCAGTACAGCACAATGCAAAATTACAATATTTAGTAGAGTTGTCAGTAATACAATTCTGAAGCTAGTTCACCTTAGAAGTCTCAAGTTCATAAAGGCCTGATGGAAAAGCCAAGTCTTCAGGCCTCGGCGAAATATATATAAGGAAGGGGCATGTCGAAGATCTATTGGGAGGGAGTTCCAAATCGTGGGGGCCGCCACAGAGAAGGCCCTCTCCCGAGTCCTCACCAACCCAATCACTTTAGTTGACGGGACTGAGAGGAGGCCCTGAGTGGCAGATCTTGTAGGGCGGCACAATTTATGACGTTGGAGGCGCTCCATCAGGTATGTCATTTTATTTTGCCGAAACCATTCAAAGAAAGAGAAAAAAATCATGATGGGCTGCATTGCATGAAGTTGGTTCAGCTGTTTCAGGGGAAGGGCTTTTTTTGTAAATATACCAGCTGCTCAGAAGTCACAAACACAATCAGTCGAGGGATCAGCTGGAACTGGAAAAAAATAAAGAGGAAGGAGTAGCACTATCAGGGCTGCAAACAATAAAATGCCCCCTCTGCCTTAATTCCACATACAGAAGCCAACCAGATTGGCAGCTGACTCTTACTTCAGCAACACTGGCAGTGGGGCAGCATTGTCCACTGCACCTGAGGTAGCAGGCTAGCTTAGGAGGTACAGGACAGGTTGCATGGTTCAAACAGGTGTCCTTTGACACCTTGGTGCTGTTTCCCATCACACAGCACCTGCCGCTTCAGGTGGCTGCCTCGCTCTGTCCAGGGCTGGCCCTAAACTAAGCACAAGAGCAGTCAGTGCTTAGCTTAAGCATGTGAGTCGTATGTGTGTGTATGTGTGTGAACAAGATGTGTGAATAGAGACTGGATACAGTAGGTATTACCAAAAAAATGCATCTGTGAATTTCTGTGTGCCTGCAATTTTTATTACTTTATTTCACATTATAATTTGTGTATACAAATATCCATCCATAAATCAGTTGAAGGCCGATTCCTTCCATTATTCCCGGGATGATACTATGTTATGAGTTCCACAATTTCAGCAAAGAATTGGCTCAGCGTAAGGATTTTCTAGAGGCTGGAACCATGGCATGTGAGTTGCATAAATCTGGGGCAGAGTGGCTCAAAGAAGATGAACATGTGGCTGTTTGTCGCACCCAGAGTAAAAATAATGAAAGCAAATCTGGAGGGCCTTATTTTGGCAGAATGTGTAGGTTAAAAAAAGGTTTTAAGATTAGCCAGATTATGGAGACTTGTATGTGTATGCACATTCAGTTGTGTCTCTTTTTTCTTTGTGGGCCTGCTAAAATGTGACAGAATCTTAGAAATTGATTTTCACATATACAATCTGTGTATGCGTGAAGCCATAATATGTTTATAAACATGTCTTTGTAGTCCTGCTTCTGATCTTATTCTGCGATCTTTGCAGAACATAGCTGATAACCCAAGAGTCTATTAAAAAATAGAAAAACAGATTATAGAATTAAATGACCCAACAGAATCATGTTTTTAAAAAAGCTTATTCATGAGCATTGCAGACAGCTCTCAAGTCCTTCATTTGAGAGTGAGAATTATGGTTTTAACTGTGCTGTTTTTCCCCTTTCTAGGTCAAGCAGGTGTTGATGAATGTGGAGGAGCAATTGCAATCGCTGGTGGTGGAATAAATGCCCGAGTGATTTCTGTACAGACAGCTGGGGAAGAGCCAAACAAGAAGTGCCTTTTGCTTCCTGCCTCTTCTTGCTGAATTTGCCAGAACAGTTGTTTTCACTTTTTCATTTAAAAAAAAAAAGACCCATTCTGCTATCTTTGTCTAAACTGCAGAAAAGAGAGAACTTTTTGTTTTCACTGTTTTACTTTTGCTCCCTCTGGATGTGTACTCCTCCCCCCACCCCAGTACGGCTGTTGATGAAGTCAGCAGCTACCTTGATCCCAAAAGGTGTGTTGATCAGATTTTGATTGCCCAATCAAGGAATCTGTTCTTCACGTAATGGAACCCCTCAGTGGCCGCAATGCCCATCACTCCGGAGAATGCGGTGCTGTTTCTTCCTGTCCTTTGCCGGTGGCTCCAAAATCATCTGAGGACGGAAGCAGAAGAGCCAGAACAGAGGCTTTGCCGTTCTGCCATTAAGAAGCTAAGAGAGTATATCCAGTTGAACTTCCCAGTAGAAGAGGGCAAACGGCAACATGGTACAAGCCCTGTGGATATGGAGATCTGTACAGTTTACCTCAGCAAGGATCCAGGAAAGGCTGAATCTCTTGGCCTCCGTTTTGGGAATATCCCCGCTCTGGGAGACTATGGAGAAAAGCGAAGAGTGGGGGGGAAAAGGAAGGGGCATAAAGGCCCCGTGCTTGATGTTGGAAGCATCTGGGTCATTGACTTAAAGAAAAACAGTCCAGCAGGGAATTGTGGAAAGGTTCGCTTGCGAGATGAGATCCTTTCACTGAATGGACAATTGATGGTCGGGGTGGATATCAGCGGTGCAAGGTAGGAGGTTTAAATAGACTTCACTCGCCATTTCATGATTGGTGTGCACAGCCATTGGTGTGCATAAACCGTCTATGCTTACCGACACTTTGGAGTTCCCTCCCCTTAAATATTAAGACAGGTACCATCTCTGTTATCTTTTCAGCACCTGCTGAAGACCTTCCACAAGCCTTTTAAGTAGAAACCTTATCCCAGTCTGCATCTGTGTTGGAATTGCTTTTTAAGATGTTTTCGAAGCTTTTTTAAAAAGCTGTTTTGAGGCTGTTTTGTTTTAATATGTTTTTAAATGTCTTGTTTTAATATGTTTTAAAATATGTTTTGTTTTAAAACATTTTAAAGTCTTTTGATTTAAAAAATGTTTGAGTGCTTTCAGTGTTTTTTGTTTGCTGCCCTGAGCTCCTTCTGCGAGGAAGGGCAGGATATAAATTTAAATAATAATTAATGATGATGATGATGAAACCTTTTTTTCATAAAGAAACTATCCAATGCTGTTGCTAAATTGCTTCTGGTACTTTTTGGTTCACGTGGCAGAAACTGTAAGGATTTCACTGCTATCATCAGGGATCCAAAATGTGAGTCTCGTTAGCCTAAGCAGGGATATAGCGAGAAGTGTTTCCAGAGTTTATTTGCAGATGCTTTGAGGATGAAGAATAAAAAGGCATCACTAGCCCCTGCACACACACACACACGCATGCACGCACACACAAAAAAATCCCATTTGCTTGTACTATTTTTTGCAGCAGGCATTGGATGGGAAATACTTTAGATGCAGTCAGCAATAGGAGTTTGAACTTGCCAAATACCAGAGTGCTAGCTGGTGCTAGCTGGTGTTAAACCCAGTTAGTGTCAGCTCTACACTGCATCAGCAGTGTCAGGGGGGGCTGGAAATTCCTGGGTCTTTGGCAGGGAAGGAAAGTCCTTAGCCAGCAGTCAGGTTGTAAATCTGCCAGGCCTATCCGAAGCGTACTTGCCGAGTCAGAAGTCCAGAAGCGAGGTCAGTGGAGGTCCGGGATCAATTGCCAAGGAGGTCAGTCAAAGCGATGCTGCAGGGAAACTAGGTCTACACAAAGCCACGCCTGACATTGCAGTCAGCAACAAGCTGCAGCCAAGGTGTGCCTTATAAAGAGCAGGATGGACAGCAGGTGTGAGCCCTCAGCGTTTGGGCCTTAAGCAGACAGGCCTGCCTCTCTTCTGCCTGACCTTCTGCTGTCTCCGTTCTGCAGGTGAGGGGGGAGTATCCTGTTCACTGTCTGTGTCTGGCTGCAGGGCCTCTGCTGTCCCTGGGGTGCTCTGCAGCTGAGGGGCAGAAGGAGCTGGATTCTCAGGAGGCTCCTCTGTGTCTCCTGCTGCTCCTGGGTCTGCTGCTGTTACTCCCGAGTCGTCCTCATCTGAGGAGTCCTCTGACGGGGCCATGACAGTTAGAATTGGGCAGGATTAGAAAACTAGTTGATGGGATTTTGAAAAGAGGCTGCTTCGCCAAACGCTCTGAGGGAGAAATTGCTTGGGGAAAAGGAGGTGGCGAAATCACTGCCGCCATCTCTGGAATCAGTATGATTGTAAGAGTAAAGGATTCACACACAAGATCGTCAAGTTCCCTAAAGTAGCTGGGATTGTTTGGCTCCTTATTTCTGGCTTGGTTGTTCTGAATAATGCTAGAATTTGGGGCTCATCCACTGAAGCTGAACAATGGAAGATGAGGGACAGGCAAAAGAAAATACTCTTCACGCAGTGAATAATTAAACGATGGAATTTGCTCCCACGTGATGTAGTGATGGCCACCAATTTGGACGGCTTTAAAAGGGGATTAGACAAATTCATGGTGGAGGATCAGGCTATCAATGGCTTTGTTGAGCCCCAGCTCTCCCAGGGGGATCAGGGTGGGGAGCCGGCCGAGTCCCAGCCTCCTCAGATAGGGCAGGGGGAGGAATGAGACTTCGAGGACAGTGAGGGAAGGGGAGTAGTTGACAGCCTGCCAGGTCCCATAGACAGTTCTCCCTCCGAAATAGACTTCGCTCCACCTATAGACTTCCCCACAGAGCCATTGGGAGATGATCGGGTGGGCGCGCCAGCTCCACCCCCCCAGGATTCCCTGACTGGCACTTCAAACGCTTTCCCACCTCCTGGGGCATCTATCGAGCCTGTACCGTCAGATGAGCCGGCGGAGTCTCGCCCCCCTTTGCCCTGCACGAGACGTCATGAGACGGTGGGACTTCGCAGGAATCAGAGATTGCGAGCAAAGACCTTCCCTACTTAAGGCGGCACCCCCCGACTCGGTTGCTGAGTCAACTTTCTTCACACGCTGCAGAGTATGCCTAGGTAGCTTAGTTAGGGACTGCAGTGAGTTAGCACAGCTAAGTCTATGAAACGTATTGCCTTTGATGTTACTCTAATAAAACAGGAATTAATTCCAGCCTTGCCTCCGTTTCGTGACTCTCACTCTGGGCAGGACAGGCTTCTAGCCACAATGGCTATATTCTGCCTCTGCTTTCACAGGCAGTATGCCACCTGAATATCAATTGCGGGAATCACAAGTAGGGAGAGTGCTGTTGCATTTGGGTCCCGCTTGTGGGCTTCCCATGGGAATCTGGCTGGCCACTGTGAGAACGGGATGCTGGATGAGATGGGCCTGATTCAGTAGGGCTCTTATGTTGGTGGATAAGTCGCAAGAAGAGTGGGTGTGGGTGTGTGATTAGAAGGGGTAAATCAGAGGACATGCACACACAGACTACTTGGGGCCTTGAGAGAGGAGGAGGAGGACAGAGATGGCAGGTTGGACAGAGCCAACCCTGGAGGCCACCTAACCTGGCCTATGGTTGTTCATTTGTTTGTTTGCTCTCTCTCTCTCTCTCTCTCTCTCTCTCTCTCTCTCAGCAGTAGAGAACCTTCCCCACCCCCATCTGATATGTCTATCCCCAAGTGTGTGATCTCCATACATTTCAAGCCATTACTCACTGCTACATGGCACCAGCACTTTATGAAGCCTGGCCATTTGTGTTTACTATAGAATCATTTTGCATAGAAAATCACTCTGGTACTTGGTATCAAGGCAGCTTCTTCCTTTCCTATACAGAACATTGGGTAGACAAAAATCCAATGTATTTGCAAGTGTGAACAGCAAAATTAAAACCGGGAAGAAAATGTGGGAGAAGTGGGGGTGTTCCATTGCTGTCCCATGGGCTTTGGGCTGGCATTAGTCCTGGCATGGTCAGGCTAATGCTGGGGCCCATTCGAGCTGATACCAGTCTTCTCTTTAAAATACCTATAATATAGTGCTCTCTGCCTTATAGAGAGGTCCTAGGCTGTGGCCATCCTCTTTCCCCTGCTGTGTATTTATTATTATTATTATTTATTATACTTGTATACCGCCCCATAGCTGAAGCTCTCTGGGCGGTTTACAGTAACCAAAAACAAATACAATTTAAAATACATCTTTTAAAAAACAATTTAAAACACAGTTTAAAAATTTAAAACAATATAAAACACATGCTAAAATGCCTGGGAGAAGAGGAAAGTCTTGACCTGGCCCCAAAAAGATAACAGTGTTGGTGCCAGGCACACCTCGTCAACAAGATCATTCCATAATTTGGGGGCCACCACTGAGAAGGCCCTTTCCCTTGTTGCCATTCTCCGAGCTTCCCTTGGAGTAGGCACCCGGAGGTGCACACTGGGACAGGGCCCTGAGGCATTAAGGAGAAGGATGATGATGGTGGCAGGATGGGAGCACTGTACCAGTAAGACATGGGAAGCATCTCTGCCTGTGCCACTTTAATGAGTGTCGGCAGCTTGGAGGAGCCACCACCTGCGCTATTTTGAGCAGCGGGGCCAGCAAACGTGGTGGTGGCTGGTAGGGACGGAAGGATTTGTCTATATCAGCTTCTCATATTTCCAGTCTGTTTGGAGTTCTCTAGTTTTCTGCAGCTATTTATGATTTTAAAAAAAAATCTCGTAAAAATACTTCCGATTTTAGTGCAAATTTCTCCAACTAAACATATGTTTGTAGGCAGCTTTGACTAACATACACATATTTGCAAGCCGTTTCTCAGAATATGATACATTTCTGTATGCTGTTTTTGTGAAGATATGCATTTTTATGCACCCTTTTCTCCCAACAGATGCATTTTTTGTAAACATTGTTTTGTTGAAAAAACTGCATCACAAAATTTGGATAAGTGCGAATTTTGAGGGAAGGCTGTGTTTCAGATCTCATGTTCTTCTGGAAAGTGTAATTTGATAGATTTGGCTTTAAATGAGAATGGAATCAAATTTCTCCCCCATCTCTAGAGACTGGCCAGCAGTGTTGGAGAACCACCAGCACCTGCACCACTTTGGGGAAATTTCTGGGGCTCATCACAGAGAGGGTATAACAACTGAGTAATGGCAACACATGCAAAGTACACTGACCAAATAGGAGGAAATGATCCTGGGCCATTCCCTGAATATATGGGGGAGGTTTTGAATTTGGTTTGTGGATCCCCCTCCCTTTGTGTAAGGAATGATGGTTGGTAGCACCTGGATTGCCTGTGAGCTTGAGAGTGGAGAATGGGTTTTTATAGGTCTAAATGGTGCAGAGATATTTCTGCAATAGCTGGGTGCAGGATGCTTTTCACTCCATTGGATTGAGCCTGTATGCAATAGACAGGGGCTGCCTTGAGGCTGCACCCAAAATCCACTGAATAATACAAATATTGGAATAAATGCTGTGGAGGGTCGGGGGGATGATCAAAAGAGAAAAGAGCAGCCTGTGCATTGCAAAGTACTTTAGGAGTAAAGTACTTTTCTTCCTGTTAAGGAGCTTTGCTTTGATCTTTTAATTACAATTCTATGGGGTGCACTCAGTATAAATAATTCACTGACAGGCAAAAAACTTTGCAGTTTAAGAACATACCTATAGCTATTTCTATCAAACTTTAAAAAGCAGGGAAATTGGGCAGCTATAGCGAATGCACCAGGGGAGCAGGAGACCTGACCTCCTCTCTGAGATTTTGTACTGCCTACAAATTTGTAAAAATGCAAACACCATTTGGGTTGGACTTTCACAGTCCAATCCACGTCCTGTGTAGCTTGGAAGAATTTGGTAACATGTGCCTCTGGAGCGGACAGGGGAGCAGGAAGAGAAGAGGGGAAGAAGAAGGGAGGAGGAAGGGAGAGTGGAGGGAAGAAGGGGAGACAGGGAGGGGGAGGGGGGAGGAGAAAGTCAGGTCTGGTCATTTGCATGCTTATTGAGTTCAATGGGATTTACTCCTGTGCAATCATGCTTAAAATAGGTAAAACTGACTTGGGGGAGGGGCAGGAAGGAGGGGGAAGGGGGAGAGGAGAGGGAGGCGGAGGGGAGGAGATTGGGTGGGTGGGCACTGGGCAGAGGGAAAGCCCCTTTCCTTTCCAAAAGGAAAACATTGTGAACAGTATTATTGGATACCATGGACTGTGAAAATGACAAATAATTTGGGTGTTAGAACAAATTAAACCAGAACTAGCACTAGAAGCTAAAATGATGAAATTGAGGTTGTCATACTTTGGACACATCATGAGAAGACATGATTCTCTAGAAAAGACAATAATGCTGGGAAAAACAGAAGGAAGTAGGAAAAGACAAAGACCAAACAAGAGATGAATTTATTCCATAAAGGAAGCCACAGACCTGAACTTACATGATCTGAACAGGATGGTTTACAATAAATGCTACTGGAGGTCACTGATTCATAGGGTCACCATAAGTTGTAGTTGACCTGAAGGCACATGACACACACATCATTGTTTTTCAGGGTTTCCTCCACCTTTCCTCCACCACAGCAGGCACATGTAGTCACCCAAAATTTAAACCAATTTAAACCAAAGCTGTTCCTGGTTACATCCACACCAGACCTTTATTTCACTTTAGACAGTCATGGCTTTCCCCAAAGAATCCTGGGAAGTGTCATTAGAGAATGGTGCTGAGAATTTATAGGAGAAGCCCTATTCCCCTCACAGAGCTGCAATCCCTAGAAGAGGGTCTGACTGTTAAACCACTCTGGACCCTGGAGGTCTGTCAGGGGAAATGAGTCAAAATAAATAAACAAACAAATCTCAGCACTCTTCACAAACTACACTTCCTAGGATTCTTTGGGGGAAGCCATAACTGTCTCAAGTGAAAGAAAGGTCTGGCGTGGGTGTGGCCACCTGATTAGCCAAGCCAAACAGCTGTGAGTTTGGCTTTTAGAACTCTGAAGATTCTTACTGAGCATGCCCGATGCAATAATAGACTACAATGTTAAATTAATTAAAAATCAGCCATGCAGGGTTTTTTTAACGTTTAACTGCAGAAGATGAAGGTCAGTGTATGGAGCAAGGTCAGTAACAGGATTACATGGCTGATTTTTAATTCATTTCAACAAATTCTGTGACCGCTGACAGAAAAAAGTCAATCAGTCTCTGGATTTCCCCCCTTGTTTTACACTTTGAACTCTCGATTCTTTCTGAGTGTTTTGTGTATTGCCATGAAAACTTAGAGGGTTGTTAAGCAAGCGTTTCTGAGTTCAGGACTATAAGTTTTGTAAGGTTTTGTTTCGAAATGAGCTTATGGAAAGCATCAGAATGGCATGGGGGGTATTTTCAATTTAACATTGTGAAATGCGAAAAATCCATGCTGGCTATAGTATAGAGCCACTCTTGTGGCTGTATAATCATGCGCCGCTCACATTTTTCTGTAGTTTCCTCAGGGGCCCACTGTTGTTGCGACTCAGTAATTTCTTTGCTTCCTTGCTTATTTATTTATTTAATTTATATCTCGCTCTTCCTCCCAGAAGGAGCTCCTTGTGTGGCACATCTACAGTAGGGGATCCTCTAAAGTACCCCTTGTTAAATAAATGTTACCTACACCTGAAAAAACTATGTTTATTCTGGGTTTCTTATGTGCCAGATCAAGTTACACATTTGATTGTTGGCTATAGAAAGTGTCCCTGAAGAAAGTGAGGTATTTCTCACGAAAAGCATGTAATAAACAAAATCTTGAGCTGTAATTCATCTTGTTTTGTTTAAAGTTGGCATACATTGAAAGAGGATCAGCTGTTTAAGCTTCAAGTAAAGGCAAGTTTTATGACACCCGTCTGTGTTTCCTTCTCTCCTTTTTTAAATCAGTGTATATCTGGGGTGGGAAAATGTTGGCCTTCTAAAGCTTGTTGGACTCCAGCTCCCAGCAGCAGCAACTAGCATGGGCTGGCCAATGATCAGAGATGATGGGAGTTGTAGTCCAGCAACATCTGGAGGGTCACAGGTTCCCCTGCCCAGGTATATATGATGTTTTGCAGGAGGAATACCCAATGCAGTGCCTATTCCAGGAGATCCATTACAAATAATCCAGACCGTTTCTTTATTTATTTTAATTTAGTGAAATACAGGCTCAGAGAGATGCAGATTTGATCTCTGCAGTAGAGCTGGGGAAAGGGTGCTTAACTTGGCTGTTTTTGCAATCCAAATCATGCCCCCTCCCCCTAGCTTTTTCCCATCTGCTTATGGGGAAGGGTGAATATGGAGCATAAAGTTTCATGTAGGTCAGGGGTGGGGAACCTTTAGCTCTCCAGATGTTGTTGAACTATAAAGTCCATCAGCTCCAGCAAGCATGGCCAATGGTCAAAGATTATTAATTAATTAAATGTCTATCCCACCCTTCCTCCCAGAAAGAGCCCAGGGCGGCAAACAAGGGATGAGGGTTGTAGTTCAGCAACATCTGGAGGACCAACATTTCCCTGCACTTGATCTAAGTATCGAGGTTTCAGTTGATCTTATCCTTCATGAAATTGTCTAATCCTCCCTCTCAAAGCTGCTGTATTAGTTAATTGGAATATAGGTCCTGTCCTGGCTATAGATTGATATAGTGTATTTACTGGGACCCCCAAATTGGGTTGTAAACCTCTACAGTGCAAACATGGCCAGTTCAAGAGGAAAGGTTGTACACTTTCAAAATGCTTGTGCATTTGGGTTTTTTGGGGGTTTTTTTGTATATAGGAAACTGCCTTAAGCCATATGTCTACCTAGCCCAGTATTGCCCACTCTGACTGGCAGCAACTCTTCAGGGTCAGGCAGACGACCTTGCCATCTACTTCCTCTTGATCCTTTTAAGTGGAGATAGCAAAGATTGAACCCCAGGCCTTAGGCATACAACAACGTGCTCTCCCACTGAGCTTTAGGGCCTGTCTTGTTTCTCCTTTGAAAATGCTGCGCTGTCTCCTTGCGCCCACAGTGCAACAGACCGTCAGTGCATGTGCATAAATGTAAACAAGAGGCTGTCTCACTGTCCTTTCTTCAGACGCTTCAAAATCCTTGAAATGAGGTTGCGATGATGCCCGATGCTGGAGACGAACAAGCAGCTGACAAGGTCATCATGATGGCCATACTCTGCTTGTCAGGTTTTAGAGGCATTTGGCTGGAAGAATGCTGGATGAGATGAACTCCTAGTCTAATCCAGAAAGGGTCTTCTGATGTTCTTAATTCGTGATTTATGATTTGGCTTTGGCTATGTGAAAGTGGACTTTAAGGTTCATGCTAGCCATGGAATTTCAGTATACAAGCCCAAAGAGGTAGACTAAAATAAATAAATAAGCCTGTCATACTTGCTCTGTGTGTCATAATTCTTTGCAAAATATTTGCACCACCGCCCCTGCCCCCCCCAAAAAAACCCAAATTTAATTTATACGTTTCAGCTGCCAGGATTTCTAACTGAACACTCTTGTTTGCTTCTTTCAAAAACTGGAAAAAGCAATTAATTCCATTTCTAAGACTGATTTCCAGAAATGTCATATTTTGAATGTGTGAGAATGTGAGCTGGGGTGGGACCAGGATTCCTTTTGAAGCTGGTGGGATTACTCATACTGGCAAAGAAGTAAAACCAGGGTCCCCCTTTAAGCTTTGAGTAAACAGAAGGTCTGAAATATTCTGCAAATAGAAGTGATTGGTAGAGAAGCCTTCATCATGCATTACTTGCATGTAGAGGGAAAGCATTTTGGAAGGGACCTCCGGCCCCCACTGTAGCCCCATAGCTTCTCCTTCTGGTTGGAGGCTTCCACACTACATACACGGCTGCGACACAGGGGACAGCGCGGTTCAGAGATGTAACAGCAGGCACAAGTTAGTCCATGTGATTGCATGGAGAGAATAATGCCCCAAGAGGACTCTAGCTGAGTACTTTTCAAACTCTTGGGGTTCCTCGGAAATCATATGGAGTTCCACATTGAGAAGATAAGTCATGGCAAAGGCAGGCTGCTTGTTACTGTCAGCCCCACCCCTCTGCAATGTGCAGTCACTAGGATGCCTCATAGAGATTGCTTCTCATCCGGCATCCTGAAGCAATTTGTATTATAACATACGTTTGTATTATAATAACAAAATTACATATAGAAAAACAGTGAAAACTATTGCATATATAAAAACAATTTGAAAACCCATTATAAACATAAAACAGCTTAAAACAACAGCACATACATACAATCAGTTCAGATCCAAAGTAGTTATCAACTGGAATAAAGATTTTGGAAAGCTTGTTGAAAGGGGAACAAAAAGCCAATAGAGAAGGTACCTTTCTGATACACAGTGGGAGAGAGTTCTATAGGATAGGTGCCATCACACTAAAGGCCCGATTCTGGGTAGGATGCCCTCTCCTGAAGAACACAATGATCAGTTGTGTTCTGTAGGAGAGAAGGTGATATTTTCGGTATCTTGGTCCCAAGCTACATAGGACTTTGTACATCAATACCAGCACCTTGCACTTAGCCCGGTGGCAAACTGGCAGCCAATGCAGTTTTCAGCAGGGGTGTAATATGTTGCTAATATTCCACCCCAGTGAGCAATTGAGCTGCTGCTTTTTGCACTAGCTGCAGCTTCTGGGTCAGCTTCAAAGGCAGTGCATTGCAGTAAGCCAGTCTGTAGGTTAGATAGCTGAAATTAAATGCTACATGAATTTTGAAATGTGGCGTATTTTGCAAACCAGACAACTGGAGTGAGGATTTACCTTCCCAAGTTGCATTTCTTAGCCTGTTGGAGTATTTTCGTTCATTGGTGTAAAAATAAATAACTCCATTTTCCCTTCATAAAGCAGAGAAATAGGCTGGTGGCTACACAAATATCCAAAACATCGCACATAATGCAAATGTTGCTTCCCTGCACCCTATGTCCAGTCAAATGCAAATGTAAATCTTTGCATGCATTTGAGAGCCAGTGTGGTATAGTGGTAAGAGTGTTGGATTAGGACCTGGGAGACCAGGGCTCAAATCCCCACTCAGCCGTGAAGCTTGGGCCAGTCACAGTCTCCCTGCCTAACTTACCTCACAGTGTTGTTGTGAGGATAAAAGGGAGAGGGAAGTGAACCATCTGCGCCACCTTGAGCTCCTTGGACGAAACGTGGGATACAAATGTAATAACAAAATGTAAAAAAAAAAAAAAAATTGGGGACTCCTATTTATAACACTTCTTAGTTTTCCAGATGCTAGGAAGTAACAGGAAAATAACCACTATGTCTTATTTAAATATACTGATTAGGGCTGACAAATTTGTGTACGTTAGAGACTTGCAATGTGGTGATTGAAGCCATATGTGGTGAATGCTTCTAAGCATTACCAGCTGGGAACACAGACACCAAGGAAGTTTCCTTCTACTGAATCAGACCATTGGCCCGTTTAACTCAGTCCTGTCTACACCAGGGGTTCCCAAACTGCGGTCCGTGGACCTGCGAGCTTTATTCAGGTGATCCGCAGCGTGCCTGTGGAAAATAGTGGGAGCAGCAGCTGTGAATGGCAGGTGCAGGGACTGCTCCGTCCTTAGAGCCTGGTGGTCAACCCAGAAGGTGCGCGGGATGGACTGAAAGTGATGGAGGGAAAAGGTACTTGAAAGGGGTGGAGGGGATTAGCAGCAAAGTTAAAGGGAGGCTAGAATTAAGACGCTTCATCTTGATTCAGTTTAAAATCATGCCACATCTAACACCGTGCATTACAACTGCCACAACAGGCAGAAAAATAATTATGTGGTCTAGCCAAGACCCTCAGCAATTTTCATGTGGTTCATAGGGAGAGGGGAGTTGGGAACCATGGGTCTACACTGACTGGCAGCATCTGTCCTGGTTTTCAAACAGGGGTCTCTTCCAGTCCTCTCTGGAGATGCTGAGGATTGAACCTGTGACCTTCTGCACGCAAAACAGGTGCTCTGCCACTGTGCTATAAGAGCTGCTTGCTGCTTGGAAGCTGTTGTTTGGTAGTGACCTCAAGGCAGGCACTCTCGTCACTTGTGTTTTTATAAAGCACCTAGCACTCTGTTGATGCCAAATATATATATTAAGTAAATAGCAGAAAAGATGCCTCCAGGGAACATTTACTACTGTGGCAGCATAGTCATTTGATGGCTGAAGTAGTAAAAATGCTGGATGTGCTGTAACTAATGTTGTGTCTTCAAAATTCAGCCATTGACAGTTAACAGAATCCTCAAACTCTGATAACTACTCCCTAGCACTTCACTCAGAATTTAAACATTAATAAAAAGTAAAGGTGTCCCTGCACTTGTAGTGCGAGTTCTTTCCGACTCTTAGGGTGATGTCTTGCAACATTTACTAGGCAGACCGTATATATGGGGTGGGATTGCCAGTTCCTTTCCTGGCCTTTCTCTACCCCCCCCAGCATGTGCCGGGTACTCATTTTACCCACCACGGATGGATGGAAGGCTGAGTGGACCTTGACTACATCTCCCTCTAGTGGCATCTCTTAAAGATTCACTGAGCAGGTTCTATTACTAAAAGGGCATGAAAGCAATTTGATGACCATCTACGTTCAATAGTTTTCTGCCCTCTTTTATACTTGTTTTGAAAGACTTGATTAACAGGGAGAAACAACAATCAAGAGACTTTGATAAAGTTATCTCTCTCCCCTCCTCCCCAATTTAAATTTGTCAGCGTTTGGCCATGGTGATGTAGGAGCAGGGCATTTTAAAAGGAATTGTTACTGGGTGTTCATTTTTTTCATTGAAATGACATTTGGATTGAGACTTTGGTGGTTAAACAAAAAACAAAAACAAAAAACAACGGAGTGAATACAGCCTTGCAAATGCATTGGCACAAGTTACTAGCCTAGCAAAATTCTTGCTAGCCTGCCTGCCCACCCACCAGTAAAGGGGAAAAAAGAACAAAGATACAGGGAACCAAACATCACCGTATACAGGGAGAGAGATTTTGTTGAGAGGTTTTTCAGAAAGGCAGGTTGTTTGTAATAACCCTAAGAGTTATTGTGTAATGTGCCCCTATGTTCTACTGTTTCTATTCAGTTTCACTAAACTTTCATGCCTCTGGTCAGTGTTTCAGTGGCTTCCAATCTGAATTTGTGTTCTTGGTTCATTGATTGCATTTTATGTGCCCATTTGTGTCCACTGGGTGTCCATTTGGACACAGAACTATTACTTAAAAATGCCTTGGCCAGGAGTCAGGAAACGGGCACAAAGCTGGTGGTTAGGACTGAAGAGTAAGTTAAGATGGAAGGGCAAACTGAGAGGCAGGAACAATTGTAACTGTACATCAGTAGAAATGGTTTTATTGTTTTTAGATTTCTTTTGTATTTTATCTCTCTCTTTTTTTCTTGTACACTGGTTTGATAGCTTCAGGCTGTGAAGCGGTTTATAAATTTGTGAAATGAACAATAAACAAGAAGCAAGTCAGAAGAGAAACCAAAGGATACAGGAACATGGCGGAGATTGGGAAGACCTTATTGGTCAAGCAAGCCTTACCTGGAGGAAGGAGCCTCCTTCTAACCCTACCTGTCCAGGACATTCTAACAGACAGCTTGGATGGGTGGAGTCAGTTCAAGGTCTGAGGGAACTGCATCAGGTAGTTCAATGGCTTGCACATCCAAAGTCTCCCAGCCCTGGTTGCTCCTGTCAAAATTTTGTCACCATGATCCAAAGCACTGTGCATGCTTTGATGCGCATGTGAAGTCAATTGTGGACAGCATGGTGGGGCTGCGCCAATCATCTGATCTCCCTATGGCTGAGCTGCTGCTGCTGCATGCTCGGATGGAGAGGGGAAGGTGTGAGGTGGCAGCGGGGTTGGTGCAGTGTAAAAGCACCGGCAGGATGCAAAAGCACCTCCTTTCACTTCAGTTGAGAGGTGCAGTTCCATGTGCCCATCCTCCTTCACTGAAACCAGTGAGGATGCCCTGACTGCTTGTGCACTTTTACCTCCTTGAGAGACCAGGGATTGTGTGTCTGAGAAGAGTTACTCCTGACTTAGTTTACAGCAATATTTCTGGGTGGTACAAACAGGGGTGTAGTTGTCCAGAGTCTGGAGGGTGGTGTCTTAGACCCTTTACTTTTTTGGGAGGCAGGTCCAAGCAGAGTCCTTGTGTCTCTTGCACTCTGCAAGCCAACCAGCATGAAAGGGGAGTGTGTTTGCCACTGAGAACGAGTGTCAGTTGCAAGCAAGCCTTTATTAGTTCCTTCTTCAAAAAGCCAAGACAAGAGTGAGAATTCTGTAATTGCAGAGGAGACAGTGAATCATGGTGATAGCATCCCATCTACATCATCAAGCAGTTTGGCAGCAGCAGGAGATAAATGTACAGACGCTGAATTCAGTAATTCAAGCAATGTCTCTGACAGTGAGAAAGGACAGTCAAATGGTGGCAGTGACAGAGAAGCAGGAAGCAGCCTTCAAGCCTGGCCAAATTATTCTTGAATTTTAGAAGGTTGTATAAACTTTGAAGGGGTTGTGACTGTGAGTATCCTAAATGGACCTTGCACTTCTGAATTTGCCACTACACTATGGAGTACAAATCAGAACTTCAGATTTACTGCATTTTTTGGTTTTCTTGTTATGTCCAGGCATTCTTGGTGGAGAGCCAAATGATACGTATGTATGTACTGCCTTCAAATCGATTCCGACTTATGGCGACCCTATGAATAGGGTTTTCATGAGGCTGAGAGGCAGTGACTGGCCCAAGGTCACCCAGTGAGCTTCATGGCTGTATGGGGATTCGAACCCTGGTCTCCCAGGTCGTAGTCCATGGAAGTATTCCAGCGCATGTTCTTACTTTGAAAATAACAGCTGGGGGCAGGAGAGGAACAGAATTGAGTTTGCCATATGAGAGGAGAGGGGGAGTCATTCTTTTCCCTAGGCCTATGGACTGTCGTTCCAGTTAAAACCCACCCTTGGAAGTTGCTGTTTTCTCCAGGAGAAAAGTTGTCACTGGTGCCAATAATGGCTTTGGGTGTGAAAGGCCCCAATCCTGATTGGGCCTTCTTGTTGCTGTGCTGTTTTTTTTTAAGTAAAACAAGACACTTAAAACACATATATGCATTTGTTTTTTTTCATCTAGTTTTCCCTGATTCTCAGCCAGCAGATTTTTTGTAGTGTTTAGTTCAGTCTTTCAGTTGTGCACATTTGAATGGATCCACATGAATAAGTGAGCGGAGGCAAAAGAGAGAGAGAGGGGCAGATATTGTATTTTATTGTGTTATGGAATGCAAAATGCAGTACAATAAAATACAATATCAGAAATAAAAGAAGGTATAAAAATAAATTAAAAACTATACAGCATCTGGCACAGAGCATCACAGTTGGTGCAACAGGCAGAAAAAAATCATTAAAAGTAGTCTGCAAGACCCTCAGCAATTTTCAAGTGATCCATCAAGAAAAATTTGGGAACTGCTGCCCTAGACTGAATGGAAACATTCCTGTTTACCCAGGCATTTGAGGGCTGAAGGGGACTGTTCCTGACAACCTGAAGGTCACTTATAAAATAATGTTTTTAAACTGTGTTTTGCAATATTTTTAACTGTGTTTTCGAATGTTTTTAATTGTAATTTTTTTAAATTCTTTAAAACTGTTTTTAGTATTTTTTCCCCGTGTCATATTGTTTAATTTATGTTTGCCACCCTGGAATCCTTCAGAAGGAAGGGCAGAATAATACTAATACTAATGTGTGTGTTGTTCCCCAGGCAGAAAAGCCCAGTCCAGGAACTGCTTCAGTCCATCTGTTCAGAGAGAGAGAGAGAACTGACCCGATTTTGGCTGTACACACACTCTGGCTCCAGAACTGGGCTTTTCAGTTTGGGGGAAAGACACCTGTATCTCCTCTTGCTAGAGTGGGATGTTGTGTTTAGGAAATAAGTATGCAATATAGGGAAGCAGGAAGCTCTGAATCATAAATTCTTCATTTGGATAAAACTGGCTAATGCTGTTACAGGGCCATGGAATTCAATCACTTGCTACTTATGCTGTGGAGAAAGAGGCAATAAAACTGATTTATATCGATGCTGAAGTATGCTGGTATTTAGAGGGTGAGATCTTCATAATCAACTAGAGGTTTTTAATGCAAGATGCACCCTGTGTGTTAAATAAAGGAGTGCAGACAACTAGATACTGTTGCTGCTTTCTATTAGCTTACTTCACTGCACAATGCCTAAAAGGCACATCTGTGGGCCGCTCAGACATGCTGAATTCTCACGCCGTATCCTCCTCGCAAGTCACATGGCCGCTGTGGTAGCTGCTACTTGCTCACAAAGCACGTTAGGGCAATACAATACTGGTGGAAATTCGTGTATGCAACACAATCCACGTGGGTGTCATGATCCTGACCCCAGTCCTGACACAGAAGAGGAAGAACTACCTGGATCAGGAAGATCAACAGTGCACAGTGTTGGCCCAAGACATTTTGCTGCCTGGAGTAGGGTCCAACTGTATCTCTCTAATGCTGGGGCCAACACTTAAGATGTCCTGCTGCACCAGTCAGACTCTAAAGCCTGCCATAATCTGTCCCCCCCCCCCACCCTTAATGGTCAAGCTTGCAACGGCCTGCCACAGAGTATGGGTCTTCTGACATGAGTAAAGTCATGGTTCTGTGGGAAAGAGGCAAAAATTGCATTTACATCCCACCTTTATCCAAGGAGCTCGAGGTGATGTGCATGGTTCTTCCCCTCCTCATTTAATCCCCACAACAACCCTGTGAGGTAGGTTAACTGGCCCAATGTCATCCAGTGAGCTTCATGGCCGAGTGGAGATTCAAACCTTAGACTCCCAGCTCCTGGTCCAACACTCTAACCACTATACTACACTGGCACGCTGTACCTGATGCAGAATGCAGTGGCCAGATTGCTGATGGGGACACATGGCCGACAAGCTATCACGCCCTTGTTAAAACGTCTGCACTGGCGGCCCATCTATTACCAAGTGAGGTTCAAGGGCCTTGTATTAAGGGGCCATAGCTCAATGGCAGCTCAATGGCAGAGCATCTGCCTTGCATGCAGAAGGTCCCAAGTTCAGTCCTCAGCATCTCCAGGTAGGGCTGGGAAGACACTCTGCCTAAAACCCTGGAGAGCCACTGCCGGTCAGTGAAGACAATACTGAGCTAGATGGACCTCTGGTCTGACTTTGCCATATAGCAGTTTCCTGTGTTCTTATGAATTTCCAAATCTCTCAACAACTTAAGGCCAGAGTACCTTAGGGACCACCTGATTCCTCTAGGGGGAAGGGTGGATATTAAATAAATAAATGATTACTATATCCCAGCTCAATCACCGAGGTCATCTGCAGGAGCATAGTTGGTGAGGCTCATTTGACATCAGCACGAAACCAAGCCTTTAGTGTCGTCAGTCCAGCCCTGTGGGAACGGGCTCCCAATAGAGCTTAGCAGGCACCTTCTATTTTAACCGTTAAATGTTTGCTGAATGCTTTCCTATCCTACCAAGCTTAGGCAGACAATTAACATGTTTCTGTAATGCGTAGTTGATCCATCTGCAAATTTTAATTTTTACATGGTATACACAATTCGTTGTAAACGGCTTTGATTTTTAAAAAAATGAAATTGTGGTATATGAGTATTTTTTAATAATAAATTAAAAGGTGAGTATCTGTGTTGTTACTTGATAAGATAACTTGTTCAGACCACCCGAGTAGCTTATGAGAAAGGGCTGTATAGGGTCCAGTGCCTTTCCATCAGTTTGGGACTAGGCTGGAGAAACTACAGACTTCAACTCCCATTAGCCCTAGCCAGCATGACCAATGGCCAGGAATGATGGGAGTTGTAGTCCAGCAGCATCTGAACACAGGTTCCCCATTCCTGGTTTGGAATATATTCAGACTGTGTAGCCAGGTGATAGCACTCAGGCCAGCACTGCCTCCTACGGGTTGCCCTTGCCCTAACCCTCATCAAGCCTTACTGGCTGTTTGGTGACACAGAACTGTGGTTGCAAGCAGGTATGGTGCTGAAGGTTGGCCATTAGAGACTTTGGCTCAAGATTCACTATGGTGCCTTACAGCTCTCTGAAGCAAATTGCAGGGCTAGCCCTGGCCCAAGCAGTGCAAGCTGTAGAGGTGCAGAACTCCGACTCTGGTCCAGAAAACAGAGCTAGGCCTGTTAACCCGGAGTCCTTCTTACCCAAAGTGGCCTGTCTCAAAATTAGGCCTGAAACCTGATTTTAAAAAATCTAGATAATCCTAACAAGGTTTGCAGTCTTGTTGCAATTCTTACAGCAACCCTGTAAGGTAGGTCAGTATTATTAACACTCCATTGCAGATGCCTAAGGCCATTGAAGGAGTTAATTTGCTTTTTTGTTAATTAACAATTTTTGTATGTCATCCCATAACATAAAGCTCTCTGCTATGCTTACAAAAATATGTATTAAAACAATTAAAATGCTAAACAAAACATAAAGCTGTAAAATAAAAAAGCAACATAAATGCAAAAACACAAAACCAACACTGCAACCTCAAACACAGAGTTTTATGACAGAGGTCAGATTCTGCTCAGGAATTTTCTAGTTCAAAAATTCTTAGCTACTACACTAGGAAGACTAGGGTAGATGTTTCTGACCTGAAGGGGGTTCCTGTGGCTTTCATAGGTACAAGTGTGTGTGTTTCTATCTATGTAATACTCTGGCAAAAGAGTGGGACATCTCCACCCCCTTCTCTTCTGTGAATCTTAATTTAATGTGGTGAGTAAAATGCATAGGAACTCTTGGTAAACTTTTGACCATTTTTCCTTTTTGCACAACAGATCTTCATAGTATCATAAAAAAATTTTTGAACTCTCACCCCTTTCAAAAAGTGGTTTGCCATGTGGAGTTATGGGCAGTGGAGGCTGTTGTTCAAGAAACCCAACCCCCTCTCAGATGTCCGGAACTAGCTGCGTAGTTATGGGGATCCTGTTTCCCTGTAGCAAATTAAATTTCATAAAATTGCTGTCCTGGAGTCCTTCTGGGAGGAAGGGTGGGATACAGATTGAATAAATAAACAAAGCTACAGTATTCAGTACCTCTAGATAGGAGGTATGTATAAGTGAAAGGAGGTTTGCAAGTTATCTGCCCAATGGTATAGCTGGGACTGTATTTTTCCATAGCCTTAAGAAGTTTCCCTCTGGCACTGACCTGTGTCTCATTTTATGTTTCTTGCACATACATTATGAAACAAACCTCCTTGCACGTTTATTGCTCCAGCCAATGTACATATCGCATTTGGCTCCAAGATACTGTACTTCATATTTGCTGTCAGTTCAGGCTTCAAAGCCAAGTGGTGCTGAAGCTGCCAGTTTTCTGTTTTGAAAGAGAGGCTTCCAAACAAAAGATGCTCCTGATATTTATAAAACTTATGCCCATGCTGGTTTATTCCACAGAGCCCCAATGGCTCAGAAGCATAGCTCTTCAACTCTCTGCATATTGAATGTTGTGCTTTGTTTCATGGAAAAAATAATCACCAGGATAGAAGAAAATATATTCGTGTAGATGAAACTTGATCTTCTTTGGACAGAAATCCTTTTTGGTGCGTCGTTCTGTGCAAGTGCAAAGAGGCCCTTTTGTAAAATAGCAGAACCAAGAATGAAAAAGTAGCTTAATAGCAAGATGAGCATAAAAAGATTTTGGGTTGGGCCATGCACCACTGTGGCATGCATCACCACATGGTGGCTTTTATTGGTGAAGTGCAGTTATGACCCCACAGAGAGAACTTCCATGCCTTCTCAAACACAGTGCTTTGCAGTGGAGTTGCTTCCCACGTTCAGATACTATTAATCAAGTGCAGAGAGACGGCAAGGTCCATCTCATTATTCTCATGGCTGATACCCCCATGCGGCAGAAGCAGTTTTGCAAGGACAGGTAATGTTCTGAATTACACTCAGTGCTCTCTACAGAACAGGGCATCATTACACCCTCCGATTACTCAAGTCCTGAGTGCCAACAGCTATGTGGCCAAATTGGGACCACAAGGAGGGAAGTATTAGCATGCTCAGGGGAGCCCCAAAAGTCACAGAAATTTTATAGAAATGAAAAGGAGCAACAAAACCTAAACCCACAACAACCCAGCGAGGACTGAGTATGGCCTTAGAATGCTGGCTGTTGGGATGAGAGAAGGAAAACCAGGAAAGAAGGGGAATAGAATGGAGTATAATGGATGAGGGAATGGCTGGCTTGAACCTTGAGTGGGAGCAGTTTGCACAGCAACATTTTGTATGGTTGTAGTGGTCTCTCTTTAACATAATCTAATAAACATTCTAAAGGGCCCAAAGGAAGTTTGACCTGAAAGATTTCTCTTATTAACTCTGCTACATAACCCCAGAACTGTTGCACTTTTTTACTTTCCCCACTATATATGGTAAAAATTGCCTTTTATTATATACACCCCACTTTCCACCACCCCAGATTCCAGGCACAAATGGCTCCTACCAGTGGCCACTTGTAGGATAGATTTACCAGTACCAGCTGCTGTCACTCTATGAAAGCTTGACATAGAGCACTGTCTTGCCCCAGATATAAATTGTTAACTGCTGCTTTTTGAAACTCAGGAAATATACATTATGTTGGCTGACTATGAAACCAAGAGTACAGCAAGCAGTGAAGAGCAGGGATGGGGAACTGGATCTGTCTGGTGGGCCAGAGCTTTATCTTTCCAACCCCACCCCACCCCATGGCCCACATTTTACAGATGGCACTGCAGCCCACCTTTCAGTTATCTGATGGCCAGCTGATGATCAGCTGATTGTCAAGGCTTGCAAAGTGACATGCTTGGGGGTTTGCACAGGGGGTTGCAGGTACCTGCAAATTCCCTTTCAGCCCAGCCACTTCTTCATCTGCCCTGCTTGATGTCCGGTGTAGAGCATGTGGTTGTGGCTTGACCAAAATGGACTTGCCGGCCAAATGGGGAAGCCTGGTGGGTCTGATTAGGCTGGACGTTCCCCATAATTGATATAGAGATTAAATAGTTGGAGCAATCAAATACAATCCGTGTTGAGCAAGAAAGTTGGGAAAGTCGCTGAGTGGCATTAAGCTATGCCAATATCACACAATTCTGCGTGCAAAAAACAAAGCAAAAGGTACACAAAGGAAGACTTGCAGTGGGTGGAAAGAGGGGAGGGATAATCAAGATATGCTTGGGGATGGGGGAGAAATTTGATTCAGATCAAATTGCAAGGCAAACTTTCCTAATTTGCACTTTCTGAAAGAATATGAGAACTGAAACACTGCCATCCTTCAAAATTTGCTCTTCTCCAAATTTTGCAGTGCAGTTCTTCAGCCAAGCAATGTCTACAAAAATGCATATACTAGGGCAGTGGTTCCCAACCTGGGGACCGGGACCCCCAGGGGGGCCGCAAAGTAATCCAGAGGGGCCGTGAACAGTAAAGAAATGAATTATTTATTAATTTTTTTTAAAAAAAGTCTTCACTCCCTCTGCACTGTCTGCTTTCCACAGCTGCTGCAGATGACACCTCCCCCTTGCTCCAAACGAGAGGGGAGGCCTTTTCTGAAGCTCCAGAGCATCTTTCAGGCGCACTAAGGGCAGGCATCTGCCTATAAAATACATGGCAGATGCCAAAGGAGGCTGAGGGTGAAGCTACCAGGAAGAAGAGGGGATTACTATCACTGATTCCCGTCTCCTTGCACTGCCGCTACTGGCAATGCCCTTACTTAGAATGAGAGGAGAGGGCTTCTTGTGAAGCAAAAAGAAGCAAGCCTGCAAAGAAAGGCTGCTTTCCCCCTTCCTTCCTGGCAGCCAGCTTGCCTCCCTGGGGGGAGGGGGTCACAATTTTTTTTCAGCTAATAAAGGGGGTGCTCATAAAGGTTGGGAACCACTGTACTAGGGTAAAGTGTGCAAAACGCAGCAGCAGCAGCAGCATACATTAGTAAAAACAACTTACAAAATTGCTATGCAAAAATATGTATATATAAGGCAAAATTGCATACAAACATCTGTATATTAGGAGAAATTTGCACCAAAATGCTGATGAATTTTGATGAGGGCTTTAAAAATAAATATATTGCAAAGTGACGTACAAATGTAGAAAACTGAATTTAAGACTGGGACAACGAGAAATGGAGAGAAGCCAAAACTGACAAATTCTCCCATCGCTAGGTCCTGGTGTAGATGGGATAAGATGGGATGCAAGCAGAAAAAAGTAAGAGAAGGTCCTCAGTGCTTGCAGTAGTATGGAAAGTATGTTGCAATTCTACCTGCAGCAAAAAGTAGAAAAGCAGTAAATGTTTAGCACTAGAAGGATACTTTCTGGTGGTGTCCTAAAACTGTAAGTCCATGCAAAAAAAACCCAACAACACCAAAATTGTATAAAGTGTTTTGATTTGATTACTTTTGCAGAAATACATGAGCCTGGATCCAAAAATCCAGTTTTCTGTCCTTGTATGTAAAAAAAGGAAAAGGACAGATCCTGGTAAAGGCAAGGGTGAAGTGAGAAGTGTGAGGAAAGGTCCCAGGAAAAAATAAATGCAGACACCATCTGTTCTTGCACATTAAATCCAACCTCTGAAAGAATGCCCAGACATCTGACTGGAGAAGGGGATCAAGGGAAAATCATGGAACAAAATCCTCATATGTGATTTAAGCCAGGATTCTTGAAACATTAATAAGTGACAGGCTTATGGTACACTTTGGATTCAGTAGCACATGAAAATAAAATGGAGACATACCTCATACGTCTGCATGCCTATAGCAGTTGCAGCTGGCACTGTGGAGCCAAACCATCCCCCTGACACTGACGTCGCTGCAGCTTACCTGGACGGGACTGGGGTAGTGCAGCCAAACTGTTGCTCCTGCCGGTGTGTCTGCACAGCCCTGAATTTGCCACCACCCTGCCCCACGCCATCCAGGTAAGCAGCAGCAACACTGATGTTGAGAAGGTTACCCTGCATCTGCACGAGCCACTACTGGTCTATCTATGTTTCTAGTGAGAGTATCCCTCTGCCCCGATGAGGCTTACCTGTGACTAATAATGGGCAGATTCCCCTCAGTTTGATTTCAGAGACAATAGCCAAGAAATCAGAAGAAGGCTAGGACTTGGGAGGGCAGCCATGAGAGAACTAGAAAATGTCCTCAGATGCAAAGATGTATCACTGAACACCAAAGTCAGGATCATTCAGACCATGGTATTCCCGATCTCTATGTATGGATGTGAAAGTTGGACAGTGAAAAAAGTGAGTAAGAGAAAAATCAACTGATTTGAAATGTGGTGTCGGAGGAGAGCTTTGTGCATACCATGGACTGTGAAAAAGACAAATAATTTGGTGTTAGAACAAATTAAACCAGAACTATCACTAGAAGCTAAAATGATGAAACTGAGGTTATACTTTGGACACATCATGAGAAGACATGATTCATTAGAAAAGATAATAATGCTGGGGAAAACAGAAGGGAGTAGAAAAAGAGGAAGAGCAAACCAGAGATGGATTGATTCCATAAAGGAAGCCACAGACCTGAACTTACAAGATCTGAACAGGGTGGTTTATAACATGCTATTGGAGGTCACTGATTCATAAGGTCGCTATAAGTCATAAGTGACTTGAAGGCACATAGCAACAGCAACAATAAGAAGGGCTATTCGGAACTGCCCGTTGCATGTTCAGTAGCTCAGACATTGGAGAGAGCAAAGTACCATTGTCAGAATCACAGAGAAATCATGCTAGACTTTCTTGTTCTTGATTTGTTTATATTATGCCACCAGTGTACAGGGCACTTTACATGAGTCACATAAGCAAAGGGCTGATCTCCTGCTCCAAGACGTATGCAGCGTAAATTTCAACAGAGAGTGAGACAGCTAAGGCAGGAGAGGTAAGGATGACAGAGGCAAGGATGAACCGGAGAGGACTGTGCGCAACTGGAGTCATGTCTTCTTGGGCTTATTTGCTGAAGGGGATGAGGAGCCTTCCTTATTCTGAGTCAGAGTCTATCTAGCTCAGTATTGCCTACACTGATTGGCAGCAGGTCTCGGGTTTCTGACAAGACACATTTCCAGACCCACCTGGAGATGCTGGGACCTCTTGCGTGCAAAGCAGATGCTCTGCCACTGAGCCATGGCAGTCCCCCAATGTTTCATCTCATCCCAGTGGAGAACATAGAAAGCTGCCAAGTCAGAACAATGGTCCATCCATCTCAATATTGTCTACAATGGCTGGCAGTGACTCTTCAGGCAGGAGTCTCTCCCAACCCTACCTGGTGATCCCAGAACCTGGGACCTTCTGCATGCAAAGTAAATGTTCTACCATTGAGCCATGGCCCTGACATGTTGGAAAAGGAAAAGCTAAATGCTGTTACGACAAAAGGATGAAACTTCCCATCCTTGTTTACTCAAATTTGTAGCCTGCCGCATCTCAGGGTGTGTAAACATTAAAGGAAAGTGTGCATATGTCTGTCTGTCTGTCTGTCTTCCTATGCATGCATATGGATAAACATATTGCTGTGTTGTTTTAATGGAACTGCATATTTTAACTAGGGTTGTTTATATTTTAATGTTTAATGGCACTGTTTTGGTATGCATTTTAATTATGGGTCTTTAGATGTTAATGCTTGTGTAACTGGCTTTAATAGAAGCCTCTTTTGGAATTAAGCAGAAAATGATGAGAATTTCTGCCCACTTTGGTTGACATTCTGAAATTCTAACACTTGTGTTCAGTCACTAGCTGCCATGCTAGAGTTATTTGCTTCAGCATACCTAGAGAGACACTGGGCCACACTGTAGCATGCATGACACATGGGCCTGTCAACAGTTGGTAGTCATAACGGAACATAATAACGTTAAGAAAATTCCTGCAAGGTCAGATGAAATGTCTTATCTAGTCTAGCATCCGGTTTCCCACAGCGGCCAACCTGATGTCTCTGGGAAGCCTCACGGAGGATATGAGGGCAATCTCTCCCTCCCACTGTTTTCTCCAGCAACTGCAAATTCAGAAAGGCACTGCCTCTGATTCTGGAGGTAGCATGTTGCCATTATGACTAGTACCCATTGATAGTCTTATCCTCCATGAATTGGCTTACTCCGCTGGGCAGCTATTCCTACATCTTGTAGCAGCAAATTCCATAGTTTAATTATAGTGTGTAAAGAAGTACTTCATTTTGTCTTCCTTGAATATTCAGCTTCCTCAAATGGCCCTGGGTTCTAATATTAGGAAAGAGGGAGATAAAAGTCTCTGTCCGCTTTCTCCATACCATGCAGGCTTTTATCACCTCTGTCTTGCTCCTCCTTTTCTAACATACCCCTCCCCAAAATATTGTAACCTTTTCTCATAGGAGAGTTGCTTCAGTCCCCTGGTCATGTTGATTCCCCTTTTCTTCATCTTTCAGAACTCCACAACATCTTTTTTGAGATTTGGCAATCCAAACTGTATACAATATTCCAACTGAGGTCACACCATCAGTTTATGTAAAGGTATTGAATAAGTGAATAAATAGCTTAATGAAATGTGCACATTCAGAGACAAAATGTCCTCTGCCCTCCAATATGTACTGTATATACAGTATGTAGTGCCTCCCAGAGATTGTTGGACTGCAACCCACATCATCCTTGATGATTGACCATGAGGGTTGGGATTAATGAGAGTTCGACTCCTACAACATCTGGAGGACACCACATTGGCTACCCATTTGATAGACCTTTAGTCCAATAGCAGAGCTTTTCTTATGTTCTTATATGTAGCTAATGACAGACTAATCACAAACTATAGCTGTGGACCTTAAAGAACAATGAAGTGCCAACTGAGGAAACCCAAACCTTCAAAATATCCACTCCTTCTATCATTATTTTTAGCAGGAGTGAACAAATCTCTCCAGTTGTGTGTCATCAGACATAACATATTACAGTCAAAATTCAGTTATTTTATACGAATTAGTTACTCTTCACCAGAGTTCTTTGAGCAGGTTACTGAGAGAGTGAGAGAGCAATACAATCATCATATGAAAACTAATAAAAACTGGGTAAATTTAAAGGCATTCACTAGTGGCAAAAGAGGTGGGGGGTGATGGCATCTGGTGAACTTCCCTGGGGAGGGAATTCTAGATGCACAGTGCCACAACCAAGAACAAAATAGTCTCCTTTTACCCCCTGCATTACTTCACATGGCAAGGAGACTGAGAGCAGGGCAGTGTGAAGGTTCCTTTGGAAAGGAACCCCTGTCAAGGCCAGCCCAATATATTCTGCTGCTTGAGGCAGTGGTGGCTGGTGACTCCAAAAGCACATTGGACAGGTCCTTGGAAGTTTTGACTAAAACCCGGAGTAGATTCCCCTGCCTCACTGACATGGAGCCACCAGCCGCCATTTGCTTGAGGTGAAGAGCAAAATGGTGCCCCTTTCTATATTACAGATGCTGACTTGACTGGTAGCGCCAGCAGAAGAGTATTTTCCGTTGCACCAGTGACTGGTTTAGAGAGCACAGGACAGGTTATGTGGCACATGGAGCTCTTAACCTCCAACAGAAGGAAACGGCTTGGTATAAGGCCTTTGCCTCACTCTGTCCAGTGGTAGGGCTGGTTCTGACTCCAGTCCCAAACCATTTAGTGCTTTAATGGTTAGAACCAGCACTTTGAGTTGTGTTCAGGAACAGACCGAAAGTCATGGTGGGATGCCCACCTGTGTAATGGGGACTTCAGAGAAAAAGACCAACTGTGATAGGCAACCTTTTCTTACATGCTGTCTTGCCACACATTCCTACAGATAAGGCATATAAGCTCATGTGAATACTGGATTGCATAAACTCACTCAAACTAAAACAACTTTTAGCGTTGAGAAATATAAGGCAGAGAATAGTGTGTGCATGTGTGGTCGAAGGAAGGCATAAATTACTATTTTTATTTTTGTGAGGAGGAAGAAACATACAACCTTTTGATAACTGTGCCCCCTCTGGTTATACATGCTTCTTGTGTTACACTTAACATTAAACAGAACCAGACTTAAAAAATAGTTTTTGTGTTGAAATCTCTCTGAGTTATAAATGTCCTTAGGATACTTTTTGCAATGCTAACCTTTGTACCAGACAAGGGAAGAAAGTGCAACGTACAGCAGATGGCTGAAAAAAAGAGTTCACATTTCCAGTTGCACAAATAACAGTGAAGAAATTGAGCATTGAACATACTGTGTCTTCACTTTGGACACAAAGGAGTATTTTAAGTAGCAGGAAAGAAAAAGAAAGCAAGAGCCACTTATTTTAGGAGGATGTTTTGGGGGTGTAACCTATTTGGTTGAAGAATGGTTGGTAACCATTCTATATGGTTTGGATCCCATTCCATATGGTATACGCTCTACTCCATATATTATGGGAGACAAAAATATAGTCTAAAGGAGGGATGGAGATACCTGTGGCTCTCCAGGTGTTGGACAACTCCCGTCAGCCCAAGCCAGCATGGCCAATGGTTAAAGAGACTGGGGTTCTTGGAGTTTGATACATATTGCAAGACTGGTGGTTGAAAGGATAAAGAAACTTCAGGTTTATTACTACCGGAAAATGCAGCCATTCCCAATTCAGGCATACATGTGGCCATTATGGAATCATGAGGCTAGCACTCATACACACCACGACTGCTGTCACACTGCACTTTATTTTGTTATTCTGACAATTTCTTATCTGGTAATTTGTGCATTGTATTTGATCTTCCACACAACGCACAAGCTAGCTCCAGAATTCTAGTGGAATGTACTGGAAGTTTAGCGCTAATGTCTGTGATAAATGATACCAGAAATAATCCGTTAGCAAGACTGGGAACCCGGAAGATTGCAGGAGTTTTTCGCTAGCTGCTCACGTGACAGGCATCCCAGCATGCAGTGCGTTCCCGCCCTTTAGTCGCGTGGTTTTTTGTGTTTTTTTGGCTGGACGAACATTGTACCGGTATCCCAGCATCGGCACAGATAGCAGCAGCATTTCCCCCACACCCCCCTGTCTTGATACAACTAAGAAATTTAAAAGTCAGATCCTAAAGGGAGAGGGCTTGCATGGCGACGGGTCGAGATCTTAGACCTCCTACACAGTGGGGAAGAGTGCACATGGGCGAGGGACGAAAACAAGCCATGTGAAAGACAGTTGCACGAAATGCCGGTATATCAGCTGAAAAAGCTGCTGTTCCTTAACGCAACAGGTACTGCAGTGTGAAAGGGTTTTTAGAAATCAGGACAGAAGTGCTACCTTTTTAATCCGTTAAACTAACGCAATCACCCCCATGTGTGAAAGCAGCCCAACTGACTAGCTAAAAAAGGAAAGAAGGTAGTAAAGCCTGAGAAAAACAAACAAGTAGTTATATAAAGAAGGAAGCAGAGAGGGGAGAATAGGTTGCCTTTCTCTCTATCGCTCCCTGCCTCCTGATTCAGGTTACTTGTTACAAGTGTTGGTGCTTTACTGCCAACACTCCTTCTCAACCATGTGTGTTCAGGTGCACAGGATTCATCTTCTCTCTGAAAAGCTGAAAGTGGTCTCTGGGAAATGGCTCAGTGAGAATATCTGCAGTCATGTCCCCTGTCGGCCATTACTCCACCTCAAGAAGCCCTTTTTTTGTGCATGTCTCTCAACAGGTGGTATTCCACATCAGTATGCCTAGTGTGTGTGTTGATTCTTTCAGTCTCTCAGTCTGTGAGAGCTTTATGGAGTTTTGGTTGTTTTTCAGGATCTGTATGGCGTTTGGTTCATCTATTCCTTGATCCTCCCAATAGCTGACATAGCCATTTCAGTTCCTGGTATGCTTGGGCTGCTGACACATAATTCTGCTTCAGCGGATGAGATTGCTACTGTATCCCAAGGGTTATAACCAAACAACATCTGGAGGGCCAAAGGTTTCCCATCCCTGGGTTAAAAGGTTCCCTTATGTGTGTGCGTATCTTCTATATCAGCGTATAAGTCATTCAAAATGTGTGTGTTTGCCTCTCACGGGACGACATCTGCAGATGCACTGTAGGCATATATACATACTGATATGTAATGGGTGAACTAGCCCTCAGTATTAACACAGAGCAATTACATATAAACAGAAGTCTGAGTTTTACTGAGTTGTTTTCAAGTGATGCAAACATCTCTGTAGAGACATTTCAGATGTTGTCTCCTGCTTCTGGATGACAATGTCATAGAATTCCACTGCCGATCAGACCAAAGCGCCAAGTGGTCCAGCAAATTGTTTCCAACAGTGGTCAGCCAGAGACCTCTGGAATCTCACCAGCAGGGTTTGACATTAATTGCCATTCCCTGTTGCTTGTCTCCAGCACCTGGTATTCAGAGGTACACTGTGCATTGAAATCCCAGTTCGCTAACAGCTATTGAGAGATCTTCCCTCCATGAATTTGGCTTTTTTTTTTTTTTAAGTCATTTACAATAGTGGCCATCATCACTTTTTATGGTAACACATTCCATAAGTTAATAAATAAGCACTTTATTTTTCTGTACATCTGAACCGACTGAAAATCAATTTAATTGGGTGACCCCCGAGGTCTTCTTGAATATTCATTTCCTTGTCCAGAGCAGGCCTGTACTATGTATGCTCATCCATGTTATTTAGAATACTTGGTCTTTTTATCGTTATTTATTTAAGGTCTTAATAGCCCACTTGTAAAAGGACCTTGGGAGTCATCTAACCTAAGGCAGGATCTACAATGCAGGATGTAGCTACATCATCATCCTTGACAAACGGCAGACCGGCTTCTGCCTAAAGACCTCCAGCAAACGAGAGTCCACTACCCCTCCCAAGGCAGTCTGTACCACTGTCAAACAGCATTTGCAATTAGGAACCCACGTGCTCTAAATCTGCTTGGATGTGTGGTGTGGATGCAATTGTTGTCTAGATACTCAAGACCACATCCTTCACTCCTGTGTGGATGCCATGCTGAGGTGTTCGGTTCCATTGCAAAATGCAGTGTTCACAGGCTGGGAACCATAATCAGTGGACCTTGTCAAATGCTTTTTAGTGTACTTAGACTTTCAAAAAGTGTTTGACAAGGTACCTCACCAAAGACTTCTGAGGAAGCTTAGCAGTCGTGGAATAAGAGGAGAGGTCCTCTTGTGGATAAGGAATTGGTTAAGAAGCAGAAAGCAGAAAGTAGGAATAAACTGACAGTTCTCCCAATGGAGGGCTGTAGAAAGTGGAGTCCCTCAAGGATCAGTATTGGAACCTGTACTTTTCAACTTGTTCATTAATGACCTAGAATTAGGAGTGAGCAGTGAAGTGGCCAAGTTTGCTGACGACACTAAATTGTTCAGGGTTGTTAAAACAAAAAGGGATTGCGAAGAGCTCCAAAAAGACCTCTCCAAACTGAGTGAATGGGCAGAAAAATGGCAAATGCAATTCAATATAAACAAGTGTAAAATTATGCATATTGGAGCAAAAAATCTGAATTTCACATATACGCTCATGGGGTCTGAACTGGCGGTGACCGACCAGGAGAGAGACCTCGGGGTTGTAGTGGACAGCACGATGAAAATGTCGACCCAGTGTGCGGCAGCTGTGAAAAAGGCAAATTCCATGCTAGGGATAATTAGGAAAGGTATTGAAAATAAAACAGCCGATATCATAATGCCGTTGTATAAATCTATGGTGCGGCCGCATTTGGAATACTGTGTACAGTTCTGGTCGCCTCATCTCAAAAAGGATATTCTAGAGTTGGAAAAGGTTCAGAAGAGGGCAACCAGAATGATCAAGGGGATGGAGTGACTCCCTTATGAGGAAAGGTTGCAGCATTTGGGGCTTTTTAGTTTAGAGAAAAGGCGGGTCAGAGGAGACATGATAGAAGTGTATAAAATTATGCATGGCACTGAGAAAGTGGATAGAGAAAAGTTCTTCTCCCTCTCTCATAATACTAGAACTCGTGGACATTCAAAGAAGCTGAATGTTCAGGGAGACCTTGAGATGAGATATGAAATTGAGGAAGCATCCAAACTAGGAAATGTGGTAGTAATGGGTGACTTCAACTACCCGGACATAGACTGGCCGCATATGTGTTCCAGTCATGACAAAGAAGCAAAGTTTCTAGATATTCTAAATGACTATTCCCTAGACCAGTTGGTCATGGAACCGACCAGAGGGACGGCAACCCTGGACTTAATCCTCAGTGGGGACCGGGACCTGGTGCGAGATGTAAGTGTTGTTGAACCGATTGGGAGCAGTGACCACAGTGCTATTAAATTAAACATACATGTAACTGGCCAATTGCCAAGAAAATCCAACACGGTCACATTTGACTTCAAAAGAGGAAACTTCACAAAAATGAGGGGATTGGTAAAAAGAAAGCTGAAAAACAAAGTCCAGAGGGTCACATCACTCGAAAATGCTTGGAAGTTGTTTAAAAACACTATATTAGAAGCTCAACTGGAGTGCATACCGCAGATCAGAAAAGGTACCGCCAGGGCCAAGAAGATGCCAGCATGGTTAACGAGCAAAGTCAAGGAAGCTCTTAGAGGCAAAAAGTCTTCCTTCAGAAAATGGAAGTCTTGTCCGAATGAAGAAAATAAAAAAGAACACAAACTCTGGCAAAAGAAATGCAAGAAGACAATAAGGGATGCTAAAAAAGATTTTGAGGAGCACATTGCTAAGAACCTAAAAACCAACAACAAAAAATTCTGTAAATACATTCAGAGCAGGAGACCGTCTAGGGAGGCGATTGGACCCTTGGATGATAAGGGAGTCAAAGGTGTACTAAAGAACGATAAGGAGATTGCAGAGAAGCTAAATGAATTCTTTGCATCTGTCTTCACAGTGGAAGATATAGGGCAGATCCCTGAACCTGAACTAACATTTGCAGGAAGGGATTCTGAGGAACTGAGACAAATAGTGGTAACGAGAGAGGAAGTTCTAAGCTTAATGGACAATATAAAAACTGACAAATCACCGGGCCCGGATGGCATCCACCCGAGAGTTCTCAAAGAACTCAAATGTGAAATTGCTGATCTGCTAACTAAAATATGTAACTTGTCCCTCGGGTCCTCCTCCGTGCCTGAGGACTGGAAAGTGGCCAATGTAACGCCAATCTTCAAAAAGGGATCCAGAGGGGATCCCGGAAATTACAGGCCAGTTAGCTTAACTTCTGTCCCTGGAAAACTGGTAGAAAGTATTATTAAAGCTAGATTAACTAAGCACATAGAAGAACAAGCCTTGCTGAAGCAGAGCCAGCATGGCTTCTGCAAGGAAAAGTCCTGTCTCAGTAACCTATTAGAATTCTTTGAGAGTGTCAACAAGCATATAGATAGAGGTGATCCAGTGGACATAGTGTACTTAGACTTTCAAAAAGCGTTTGACAAGGTACCTCACCAAAGACTTCTGAGGAAGCTTAGCAGTCATGGAATAAGAGGAGAGGTCCTCTTGTGGATAAGGAATTGGTTAAGAAGCAGAAAGCAGAGAGTAGGAATAAACGGACAGTTCTCCCAATGGAGGGCTGTAGAAAGTGGAGTCCCTCAAGGATCGGTATTGGGACCTGTACTTTTCAACTTGTTCATTAATGACCTAGAATTAGGAGTGAGCAGTGAAGTGGCCAAGTTTGCTGACGACACTAAATTGTTCAGGGTTGTTAAAACAAAAAGGGATTGTGAAGAGCTCCAAAAAGATCTCTCCAAACTGAGTGAATGGGCGGAAAAATGGCAAATGCAATTCAATATAAACAAGTGTAAAATTATGCATATTGGAGCAAAAAATCTTAATTTCACATATACGCTCATGGGGTCTGAACTGGCGGTGACCGACCAGGAGAGAGACCTCGGGGTTGTAGTGGACAGCACGAAGAAAATGTCGACCCAGTGTGCGGCAGCTGTGAAAAAGGCAAATTCCATGCTAGGGATAATTAGGAAAGGTATTGAAAATAAAACAGCCGATATCATAATGCCGTTGTATAAATCTATGGTGCGGCCGCATTTGGAATACTGTGTACAGTTCTGGTCGCCTCATCTCAAAAAGGATATTCTAGAGTTGGAAAAGGTTCAGAAGAGGGCAACCAGAATGATCAAGGGGATGGAGCGACTCCCTTACGAGGAAAGGTTGCAGCATTTGGGGCTTTTTAGTTTAGAGAAAAGGCGGGTCAGAGGAGACATGATAGAAGTCTATAAAATTATGCATGGCATTGAGAAAGTGGATAGAGAAAAGTTCTTCTCCCTCTGTCATAATACTAGAACTCGTGGACATTCAAAGAAGCTGAATGTTGGAAGATTCAGGACAGACAAAAGGAAGTACTTCTTTACTCAGCGCATAGTTAAACTATGGAATTTGCTCCCACAAGATGCTGTAATGGCCACCAGCTTGGATGGCTTTAAAAGAAGATTAGACAAATTCATGGAGGACAGGGCTATCAATGGCTACTAGCCGTGATGGCTGTGCTGTGCCACCCTAGTCAGAGGCAGCATGCTTCTGAAAACCAGTTGCCGGAAGCCTCAGGAGGGGAGAGTGTTCTTGCACTCGGGTGCTGCTTGTGGGTTTCCCCCAGGCACCTGGTTGGCCACTGTGAGAACAGGATGCTGGACTAGATGGGCCACTGGCCTGATCCAGCAGGCTCTTCTTATGTTCTTATGTTCTTAATGTTGGAAGATTCAGGACAGTACTTCTTTACTCAGCGCATAGTTAAACTATGGAATTTGCTCCCACAAGATGCAGTAATGGCCACCAGCTTGAATGGCTTTAAAAGAAGATTAGACAAATTCATGGAGGACAGGGCTATCAATGGCTACTAGCCGTGATGGCTGTGCTCTGCCACCCTAGTCAGAGGCAGTATGCTTCTGAAAACCAGTTGCCGGAAGCCTCAGAAGGGGAGAGTGTTCTTGCACTCGGGTCCTGCTTGTGGGTTTCCCCCAGGCACCTGGTTGGCCACTGTGAGAACAGGATGCTGGACTAGATGGGCCACTGGCCTGATCCAGCAGGCTCTTCTTATGTTCTTATGACCTACTCCAACAGATTGTTATTATTTAGTATATTTATTAGTCATATAGTACTCAGATGGCAATTCATGACAGATGGCCATTCAGCCTCTGCTTAAATATTTCCACTGAAGGACAGCCCACCACCGCCAGAGCCCGTTTATACCAGTGCCAGTGGCGGCTGCTGGCTTCATGACAATGGGGCAGTGTAATCCACTCCACATTTTAGACTGAACTTGGAGTTGTCCAAGGTGCATGAGCACCACTGCTGATCTCTGCTGCACAGCTCTTGCCATTAGGACATTTTCCCTAATCGTCCTGCATAAGCTGAAATCTGCTTCCCTGCAAGTTCTGCCTGGTGGCTGTAGTCCTACCCTCTGGAACAACAGGGAATGCTTCAGATATTTGAAGACAGCTATCATGTCTCCCCTTAATCTTCTCTTCCTTAGGCTAAACATACCCAGCTCTTTGCTTTTAGATCCCTTGCCATTTGCATTTGCAGTTTATTGTGTTGGTAAGAGTACAGTAAATACAATTTATAAAAAAGAGATCAAACATGCACCATTACAACTACTGCAGGAAACTCAAGATGCTTTACATTCATTATCTCTATAATCGTCCTGCATAAGTCTAGGGCAGCCTTTCCCAACTAGTGGACCACCAGATGTTGTTGGACCACAACTTCCATCAGCCTCAGCCAGCATTGCCAATGGTCAGGAAAGATGGGAATTGTGGTCCAACAACATCTGGTGGCCCACTAGTTGGAAAAGGCTGGTCTAGGGTGTGGCATAATATGGCCTAGCTACCATTGTGCCATAAACTTAAATATACCTGTCACCTGTTATCCTTGAAACAGAGCTGGGGAACCTTTGGCTCTCCAGATGTTGCTGGACTACAACTTCCATCATCCCTAATGATTGCTGGCTGGGGCTGGTGGGGCTGTTTGGAGTCCAACAACATCTAGAGGTCCAAAGGTTCTCCAGCCCTGCCTTAGAAGAACACTGTAAGGTAGACTGCTACTATTATTCTCACATTACAGAAATCCAGAGAGCACTTTTCCAAAGGCCATCCAGTGAGCTGTTGGGTAAACTGAGATTTGAACCAAGGATTTCTATCCCGCAGCTCATGTTGTGCACTGCTGCCCTAAGGAGCTCTCTGTTTAGTCTTGCTACCTTTTCTTGGAGCATCATGTATGAAAGAAAACCCAGGAAGATGGTGAAACAGAACAAGACTATGGACCGGCTCGAGCATGTCATCAGCCAGTCAGCCAGCCAGCCAGGCTGCATGACGCAGATGAGGCATGTGCCTCCTCCTCCATGCAGTAAGGTAACGTGTAATGTGAGTTTTCCACATCAGCCATATTCCTTTCCTATCCCTTAAAAAGCTATGAGTGGAGCTCTCATGACATGTCATCTTATTTCTATATGGGGAGCCATGCAAACCGACCAGCTGAACACGTGAAGTGGCCCTATGTCCTTTATTCCCATCCTATTTCAATTATAGACAGAAAACCCTCCTCCCGGTATACAAACTTTATAAATACATGTTGGGACTGAAGTCAGTCTTGAGGTTTTTCTTGGGCACTTGTTACATCTGTCTGATCCCTCTTCTTCTCTTGAGCCCTTTGGAGATGGCTGTGTCCATGCCCATTTCCATGTCCATTCCAAATTCTGCATGATTTTTCCAAAAGTGTTTCTTCACAGTAGATGTGTGAATCATCTGAATTTATGACACTTGACAGACGTAGCCGATTAGTGCAGCCAGGAAGCAAAGGGTGAATGTGTTATGAAGCTACACGGAAAGTATTTTACTCGAGTGACCTTTCATTTTCTAACATTCCCTTCTTCCCCACGCAACTACAACAATCCATTTTGTTTGGAGTAAACACAAGCTCCTAGGCTCCTGCTGGGAGGAAGGGCGGGATATAAATTGAATAATAAATAAATAAAATAAATAAGCATATGTCCTCCTTTCAAACAGTTCCTTCCTGATCCATCCCTGATCCATCTTTAGCTCCTTGCCAGCATCCTTGCCAGAAGTACAGGAGGGCATCTAAGAGAACTATACAAAATAATCCACCACCGTTGCCTGTGGATTGCAGCTCCCAATTACTGTGCATGGTATAGCAAGCTTAGTCACCTTACATACACACACGCGCCACACCTGCACAATCCAGGGGCAGTATTCAGTGGTATTCCAACTCAGAGTAGACCCACTGAAGTTAATGGACATGACTAACTTGACTGTTAGTCAAGCTTTTATACTACTTTAAACTTTAAAATGTCAAAGATTGCCCCTTAGGGTCCTTTGACCTCAGCAACCCCAAAGGGGTCTTTGCTTCTGAGAACAGTCCCAATTCCCTGGGCCACTGTTTCCCAGCCAAACACTCACATTCCCAGGGTTAGTTTATACCTAATGCCAACCCTAGAAGGTAGACTGCCACCACCCCTTTTAACTAGCTTCTGCTCTGAGTAAGGGGAAACTCAGAGCGCTAACTTAAATCCCTAGAGAAGGCCGAGTGTTAAACTCTTTGCTCAGGACCATAGACCTAAATTAACCATCGGTAGTCAGTAGCTTTGTGGTAGTTTAACACTACAGCAGTCAGTAGCTTCGTGGTCCCAGTCATGGTCCCAGGGTATGGTCTAAAGGAACATGAGGCCAGCACCCTTTTGAAGCTAAGCAGGGTCAGGTCTGGTCAGTGCCTTGATGGGAACCATATATAAGCCACCTGGGGTTTCTACCATGAAAAGAAATGCAGAGTATATATGTAATAAATAAATAAATAAATGTAAATGTACTGCCTCCAAGTCGATCCTGACTTATGGCAACCCTATGAATAAGGTTTTCATGGTAAGCGGTATTCAGAGGTGGTTTTACCATTGCCTTCCTCTGAGGCTGAGAGGCAGTGACTGGCCCAAGGTCACCCAGTGAGCTTCATGGCTGTGTGGGGATTCGAACCGTTGTAGTCCAGCACCTTAACCACTACACCACACTGGCTCTCAATAAATAAATAAACAATAAATAATAACTTAGGTTCATTAATCTCAGCTGGTCTGCTCTGAGTAGGACTTAGTTACAACACAAGATCTGTAGATCAAGCTATACAACTACTGATATCTACGTCCATTACTTTCTGTGTATTTAGATTATTTATATGCCACCCTTTGCACAGGCCAGAGGGTGGTTTACAATAAAAACAAGCAAATAAGAGTACATAGAATCCATACAAAAACAACAAATCACCAAACGACAATTACAAATAGCAGCAGCAGCAGCAGTGGTCAGGTCTCTCCTCCTCTAAATGCCGTCCAAAAAAGAGGTGTCTTGAAGCTATAAAGATACGGGGTCAGGCACATCTCAGCAGGGAGAGGCTTCCATAGGAGCCACCACTGATCAAGCCCTTTCATGGACTTTACATCATGTACCTCATCCTGCCTAAGGACTGCCATGTCCCTTTAACCCCAGATAAAGACCCCAAATCCAAAACCCAACTTCTAGATGTCATGAAACAAAAAGGTGCAACATGTATTTGATCCTGCTTTATCCTGACTTGTTACTCCAGTGTGGCCCTGAATGCCAGCTGGTGGAAACCACAGATGGGGAGAGAGCTTTTGCTCTCAGGTCCTCCTTTTGGCCTTCCCGTGGGCATCTGGTTGGCCACTGTGAGGACAGGATAGTGGACTAGGTGGTCCATTGCCCTTACCCAGCAAGCTCTTCTTACATTCTTATGCCAACCATTGTAGACAATACTGAGCTAGATGGACCAATGGTCTGACTCAGTATAACTGGTGTGGGGAACCTTTAACCCTCTAGAGCAGCCTTTCCCAACCAGTGTGCCTCCAGATGTTGTTGGACCACAATTCCCATCTTTCCTGACCATTGGCCATGCTGGCTGAGGCTGATGGGAGTTGTGGTCCAACAACATCTGGAGGCACACTGGTTGGGAAAGGCTGCTCTAGATGTTACTGAACTACAACTCCCTTCAGCCCCACAAGCATGGTCAGGGGTGATGGGTGCTGTAGTTCTGAAGGTTCCTCACACCTGCAGTGTAGAGTAGCTTCTTATGTTCCAGTACTGTAATTATAGCAGCTGTTGCTCTCTCTCTCTCTGTCCCTCAGTGAGATTTCAGGCAGGGACCTTTCCCAGCCTTGATGCCTGAGGTTGTTTTGAAGGGGAGATGATGCTAGTAATTGAACTGGGACCCTCTGCGTGCAAAGCATGTGCTGTAACATTAAGCTATGGCTCCTTCTCATTGAGACACATAGTGAGATGAGTGTAGTGAGATCCGGATGCAGGAGATCCAGATAAGCAGAAGTGTTGCTGCCTGACAGTTTCTCTCCAGTCTTTATTGGTATTAGATCTTTGAAAGAATGCACACACAATAATGCATTATTTATATTGCACTGTGGGAATGTTTTGTACATCTTGTGGCCCCTTTCTTCACTTCCATGACACATCCTAGTTCTGAAGCGTATTTATATTTTTCATGAATTAAAGTTTTCTGTGCCGTATGGCTATCAAGGGACTATTCTAAATGGGAAATAAAATGCAGAGCTCTGTCAGGGCATGCAGGTTTTTGCACTCCATATCCATGTTTAAATAATTATAGGCTGAGAGCAAGTATATCTCCATGTGTCAAGAGAGTGGCGTGATCACTCAGTAAGAGTAAGAGCTGAAACAATTCCCCCCCCCCTTCTCCTGAAAATTCTTCTCTACAAATCTGGACGTCAGGTGCTCGAAAATTTGAAATTTAACACCAATATTTGAAGACTGTGCTTGGTAATGCATAGTTAATTATTGATTTTGGTGGTATTTAATAGCTAATATAAAATGTTATTTGGTATTTGAAAGCTGGCATGCTATGATATTTAGTATTTTGCAACTATCATTGAAATTCTACAAGCATTTAATAATTAACTGCTTAATCTAGGGGCAGCCAACATGGCACCTTTCAGATGTTGTTAGACAATAACTCCTATCATCACTCACCATTGATCATGCTGGCTGGAGCTAATGGGTGCTATAATCCAACAACATCTGGAGGACACATTGACTAAGTTATAAGCCAGCCTTCCTCAACTTTGTGCCTTCTAGACATTTTAGACTACAACTCCCATAATCCCTAACCATTGGCCATGCTGCTTGGGAGTGATGGTAGTTGTAGCCCAAAACATCTGGAATGCACTGGTTGGGGAAGGCTGCTATTGTATGCCCTCACGTGAAAATTAGAGAGACTATAAGTACGTCTAAAGCCCTCAAATTTGATATTAGCTACCTATTAACTACCAGGACAAGTTCAAGGTTCTAGTTTTGGTGTACAAAGCCCTATACAGCTTGGGACCAGGATACCTGAAAGATCATCTTGCACCTTGTATATCCAGTCAGTCACTATGGTCTGCAGGTGAGGGCAGATACCATCTCATCCAAAGGTCCATTCCGCACCACATAGGAAGCGGACCTTTAGTGTAGAGGCACCTGCCCTTTGGAATTCCCTGCCATCTCTGTTATCTTTTCGGCGCCTACTGAAGACCTTCCTCTTTCCACAAGCCTTTTAAGTAGAGCCCTTATCCCAGCCTGTGTCTGTTTTGGAATTGCTTTTTAATATGTTTTTAAACCTTTTTTTTAAAAGATGTTTTTAAAACTTTAAAAAAATGTTTTATTTTTAAAGATGTTTTGTTTTAGTATGTTTTTAATGGTTGTTTGGTTTTAATATATTTTAAAGTCTGTTTTTATGATGTTTTAAAGTGTTATTAGTGTTTTTGTTTGTTTTGTTTTAGTGTTTTTGTTTGTTTTGTTTTAGTGTTTTTGTTTGTTTTGTTTTAGTGTTTTTGTTTGTTTTGGCTCCTACTGGGAGGCAGGGTGGGATATAAATCTAACAAATAATAAATAAATAATAATAATATTAGGAGATTTGAAATTATGTCAAATTTCAAAATACTTTGTTTCAGCTCTAGTTATCCCGGTAATCAAGACCACATAGTTATGAAAGTAGGTTTCATGTGCTAGAATAATTATTTGAAAAGATTAGTGTGAATAGGTCTCTAGGTTACCTTATGTGTCAGGAAGTAGGAAGGGGTAGCCCCAACAGATTTGGAACAAGTTGACCCACCTGCATCAGTGATTGCTCTGGCCTGTGCCTTGTGGTAGCCAATGAATAGCCAACCTATGGATTTATTTATTTATTATGTTTATATCATAGTTTTCCTCTAAGGAGCTCAAGGTGGCGCACATGGTTCTGCTCCCACCACATGATCCTTACAACAATCCTGTGAGGTAGATTAGGCTGAGAGAATGTGACTGGGCCAAGGACACCTAGTGAGCTGCACGGCTGAGTGTGGATTTAAACCTTGGTCTCCTACTATGCCACACTGGCATATGTGCTCATGTGGTGTGGAAATACCGTACAGCTAAATCCAGTGACGCATCATTGTGGTGTGGGCCATTCAGAGTGCTGGAGGTATCAGTTCTAACAGAACAGGGACTGAAGCAAAGTGAAATATGTTATGGCAGATTTTGCTGAAGGCAAATCTGGGAAGGCTATGGAAAAGATAAAAAAGCTGGGAATTGCAGGTATTGGCAAGCGTGTCTAAAGAGCCGGGCAGAGGGCTAGAATTTTGCTGTTGCCCTCACCCAACCAAGGTGGGTGAAGCTAATAGACTGCTTGGGCAGTTAGAGCTACTCTGGAACCTCAGATGATAGTACAAGTGTTTCAGCCTTCTGTTTGCAGCCCCAAGTGGCTTGCCAAAAAGGGCAGCAGAATCAGTTAGGAAGCCCCCAGTTTTAGCCTTGGTCTCTCTGACACCCAGATAGTGACATTATGCCACTAATGCTTATCTCATGTAAGTGCAACATTCAAATATTGGCTAGTTGTGCTATATAGCTGCATGCACAATTTACTGTTTTAGAATCCCTCAGATCGATAAACCCAGAGAAAAACATTAACCCTGATTAAAAGGGGGAACGTGCCATGGGCCAATAGATAAACTTTTTGCAAAGCAGTAAATTCTGTTACTATATATACGTAAAACCAAGGTGTGGAATACCAGTAGTCAGAGATTCTGTGGCCTTTATTATGGACACAGTCATCCTCAATAGGTACAACCAAGGGTTCAGAGGTGGGTAGGACTGGAATCTCCGGCATTTGAAGAATGAATTGTGGAATTCTGGCATCTCCCTGGGCCTGTGTGTGCATGCACATTACTCTGTAATGTTTTTGAAAATGCTGGGCTCCACCTCTCGTATTCTCCAGCTTGGCCGATTGAATAGAATTGGTACCTGTTTCTCACTATATGTGCCAGTTACTGGTGCGTACAAAATAATGTATTCAATAAAGAAGCATATTTGCTGAAATGTATCCATTTAGCTGCTGCAACACCAGCATCCTTGCTTTGATACAAACCTGATCAACTTGGCTACCATACCCCGAGCTGTGATCATGTGGAGTGATTAGTGCTCAATTGGCAGGACACTGTAAGCATTTGTGGTATTTAAAACATAAAAATAAGTGGGTTGTGTGGCAAGTGGGAGGGAAAAGTCTGTTCCGAAGTGAGTCTTGCTAGCTGCATCAGGACTCCATGGGAAAACACCTTTCTGAAGCCACATACTCATTTCACCACTGTGAGGAGGGTACTATTTTGCTTCATGTAAAAAACCACACAAATCTATCTGCTTTCATTGGAAGATTGTTGGGTGGTTTGTTTTCCCAATTTTACCAGCAATTGCCTAGGATTGTGCATCTGATGTGATGGCAGATGAAAGTAGACTAAGCGTCATGTACGTTAGCAGGGAAAATAGACTGATGTGCTTGGGACAGCCATGGACTCATTGACAGAATCACCAGATCCCATTGCAGAGCCTTTTAAGGTGGCATTGCGTTGTGGCATAGTGGTTAGAGTGTTGGACTACGACCTGGGAGACTGGGGTTTGAGTCCCCACTTAGCCATGAAGCTCACTGAGTGACCTTGGGCCACTCACTGCCTCTCAGCCTCAGAGGAAGGCAATGGCAAACCACCTCTGGATACCACTTACCATGAAAACCCTATTCATAGGGTCGCCATGAGTCGGAATCGACTTGAAGGCAGTCCATTTCCATTTTGTTTCAGAGGCTGTGTGTGTGTGATGTCAACAGGGGCAGAAGAGTTGATATTTTATCCGATTTCTTATTTATTTTCTTACATTTATAAAACAACCTTCTTCTCTACAAATGGTTCTCAGGTAGTCTGGCATCCAATTACTGACCAGGTCCAGACCTGGTTAGCTTCAGCAAGGTGGTGGCCTTAGACCATGCCTTGGGTGTTTGTCCATAACACTCTGTCCACCAAGAGCTTGTTCCTCTGTTTGGTGCACCAGTGTTTTTTTTGGGGGGGAAGCCCTGGGTGTTTGGTGCCTGGCCTGAGATCTAGGGGTGTAGTCATCTGAGGTTGTGGGAAGTTGTAGACCTGTGACTTTTTTGGGAGCAGGTTCCAGCCAGGTCCCTATGTATGAGACAATCAGTTTGATAAGGGAGCATGTTAGCCACTCTTAAGAATTCTTGTCCTTTCATACTGATAGGAATCAAAGTGAAAGGTGAGTCAGCCACTGAGAAGATTCTTCTCAGCAGCTAACACACAGCTTCCCCTTTCATGCTGATTGGCTCCTAGGGACGTATGTTGTAGTGAATGTGGATTTGCAAAACAACAGGGAGAGCAAGGGAAAGTGCAATGGGGGCATGGCTGTGAGGGGGTGTGGCATGACTATCAGGAAGGGATGGTGCACTTCTGAGTTTGCCAGTACAGTGCTGATCAGAACCCCTGCTCTTCCCACTTTTTAAAAAAAACTTATATGTAACATCTTTGCTCACAGCATGGCTGGACCCACTGCAAAATACAGTGCTGGTCAGACCCCAACCAGCTACCATCTTAATTTGCCAAGAGCCCTCTCTACTTATCCCTTCAGATTTGTGTGTAGGGTCCTTTAAGTACCTAGCAACACCCCTGACAATTAACATAAGCCGGGGCAATGGACAGCACTTAATGCTACTCCTACTCAGAGTAAACCCATTAAAGTTAATAGACATGACTTAGATTAATTCATTTCAATGGGTCTACTCTACTCTGAGTAGAAATTAGTTGAATACAACCCATTATAACTATCATAAAAGAGCATGCCAGGAACGGGCTAAAACACCTGACAAGCAATGCCTAGGGAAGGGTCTTAAATGACCACAAGAGGTCAAAAACATGGCTTTATGTCTGGGTACTCAACAGCCATCCATCTGGGGAATTTATGTTCACCCCCAGAGGACCTGAGAGCTGAAATGCAGTAGTACTTTAACGGCTGGTGGTTTTGGATGAGCATATTCTTTGGCTGAAATCCTCAAACCACTTCCTCCGGTGTGCTCCTGTGAAACCAGTGGGGCTACTTTTGAGCAAATGGTGTGATGGTTGCAGGCTTCATTGGCCTGCGAGGGTGAGTGGCTTACCCTAAAAAGAGAGAATGAGAGAGAGAGAAAAAAAACTCTGCTCAAGTTTATTTGTCACAAACTTTGATATTCAGGTTGTTTTGTCGTCAACACTAGTTTGCAGTGACCCCTTGAAAAATACAAGACAACCTCCCACTATAGGATGAGGATGATGAACACGAGCTGCCTTGTCTTGTCAACTTGGTGTCCCCCTTTGCTCAAGACAGGAAGCCCTCCAGAGAAGCGGCTTATCAACAGCTCGGCTGCCTGGGTCATGCTTCCTAATCGCTTTGCAGCTGGACGGCTCCGAGGCTGGGCTGCCCCCTGGGGAAGGACCTTGCTGACTGAAGTTAGCCGAGCGGAGGGGGAGGCCCGCTGTGGGCGAGAGAAGGTGGAGAGGAAATGCTTGAGCTGTACCGTCAGATCAGACGCTTTGAGCCAGCAGGGCTGAAGGAGGCATCTTGCGTAGTACAGTTGCATTCCAGGGTCTCTTGCGACCCGTTCCTGACTTTTTGCCCCTGTGGGATAACTGGAAGCCTCTCCACTGCAGGGCGGGGAGCAGAGAAGTGATCGTGCCTGAAATAACGGACTTGGGGCTTTTATTTTTATTTTTTGCAGCGTGGAAGGTCTCTCGGGCTGCCTGGGCTTAACCGAAGCCTCTCTCCTGGGAATTAATGGCAACCTGGGAATTCACGTTGGATCCACCTGTCTGACTAAGCCGAACCTCTCCTCGCTCGCCCACTGACGCTGCCTTTTTTTTTGCTTTTGGGGAGCGGGGGTCCAACTTGGGCAGCTTTGACAGCTGAGCACACTGCAACTGACAGAGCAGCATCAGGAATGCCTTCCTGCTTCTCTAGCCAGAGGCAGTGAACCAGAGGAGGGAGGTGCGTTCTCCCAGCCTTCTGGAAACTCATGTAAGGGAGCCCCTCCAGAAGGCTTTGCTGCTGCTTCTCTCTCTCTCTCTCTCTCTCTCTCTCTCTCTCTCTCTCTCTCCTTTTTCTTTTTTAGGGTAAACAAGCCCATTGGAGGGACGGGTGTGGGTGTATGTGGAAAGTGCGTCTTGGGCAGAGGTGGACACGGCAGTAGGAGCAGCTGGATCTTCCTCCTCGGGTGTTCCTGGGGTCTCTCGCCTTGGGTGCCACCGAGCGGCTCAACTAATTAACAGACTCATGGGATTGCTAAACCACCAGCTCCTGGATTAACCCAGAGACGCCAGCTGCTCCTTCTAGAAATTCCAGGGAAGGCAAGGCTATCAGAGAGGAGAAAGAACATCCATGAAGGGGATTTGAAAGGAAAAGAGGTATGAGTAACGTGCCCTAGGATCTGCTCGGCTGGAATGTGCACAGAGGCGAAAAAGTTATGCAGCTAAAATGCCAGTTCCAACCCCAGGTGTGGTTTCTCCTGAAAAAAAAAATTTTTTTTTGCTGATGAAACTTACAGTATATATTTTTTTGTTTTACTGCTAGAAGTATCCATTGCCCCTGAAAGCTCCATTTACCATTGTTCTTTCTGAATCTGGGTTTTGATCAGGTTAACTTTCCTTACCACGAAATGCCACAGGTATGCACACACATAGGTGATGCTGCTTATCCTGTGCAGTTTTGTCTGCAGTTGTAACTTCAAAGGGGTATTTGCAATCGGAATTAATCTGTCTTGATTTAAATCTGGGAGGTGTATTAGAACTCCAAATGTACTCAGCAGAGGCAAGATTAAAAGTCAGCAGAGAGGGCAATAACACCCCTGGTTTAAGAGTGTATGGGGGGGGGAAGCCTGGGGAGGACTCCCTGTTAATCTAGGACTAACACTACTTTATCAGTGCTTTGATTTCCACTGTGGTTTTGCTTTTGGAGTTCTCAGTTCTGCAAAACTGGACAAGGGTTTTGGGCAAAAGCATTGTTTACAATTTCATATGAGATGAGATTATGTTCTGGCCTGAGGCAAGCAGAGGTCTGTCCAAATCCACTAAACACTTTATTGAGAGGAAACTGTTGTTGGAATTGAAATCGGCAAAATGTAAAAGCATCGTATATGCCAGTGTGAAAAGTTTTTCAAGCTCTAGTCCCAAATAATTATGCATAGTAAAAAGAAAAAGGGAAGTTTTTAAATACAGAAATGGAGATATTTTCTGCAATTAACTTTGTGCTGAACAGTAAGCAAATTGGTATAAGTATCACAGAGCATATGCATACATGCTTACATATATGAAAAAGCTGGAGTTAAAGTTGATTTTGCAGGTAGGTGTTTCTAATTGGGATTTTGATTTGTGTGGAGTCTGCAAGCTATATGCTATTTAAGTGATGACCTTGTATTTACAGAGCGCAGGTGTGCTTAAATAAACTTTTTTGTTTTTAAAACAATGCAGATGCAAAGTATCTGTTTAGTACTGTGTTTTGGCAGGGTCCAGGCTTGCAGTGGGACTGCGGGAGGGAATATTGTAAATGAAACTAATAAGTAAAATGTGGCTTAAAAATAAAAGGCAGCTGGGACTGTTAAATATTAGATTGCTCAGCCATGTCTTTCCCATAGTAGCAGCTTTTGGCAAATGACTTTCCACACTCATCTTTATTTTTGGAAGGGTCTTGGCAAAGACAGATGCCCAAATTATATTACCTTGCATGCTGCTCTTATGAATGAATGAATAAGTAAAGAAATTGCAAGAAGACCAATTAGCATCTCTCTCTGTTGTGCACTGGTCAATAACATCTCATCAAATATGTATTAATAAAAGATTCCCTTTTTAAAAGAACATCAAGTTCTTTTAAATCACGGCCTTATACCTACATTCTGTTGTCTCCTACTGGCATCTCCTATCCAACTGCCCTTCTTTATCTCTCATAGTCACACCCCTGTTGCACATGGGAGAACGCCATCTTTGACTTCCCTCTCAGGAAAGGGAAGGTTTATGCATATTTTTGTGTGTGATTTGGGTCTCCTTGCAGAACTCACATAAATAGATGAAGTGCCTGGTCTGTTTATCCCAGTAATATTTTATTATTTGCTTAGAATGTTTATATCCCACCTTCTTTCCATCATGGAACTCAAGGTGGTCTCCCATCCAGGCACTGACCAAATAACCTTAGTTTCAGCCAGGTGGCTGAATTGTATTCCTTCACACCAAGCAGCGGGACTGGGAGCCGGTCTCCAAGGTGGCCAGCAGAGGTCTACCTGAGAGGGCAGAGCCTGAGCCTGAGACTTGATGCATGCACAGCATGTGCTCTGCCACTACGCTGTGACCCTTCCTGTGTGCTTAGCTCAGATCTATCTGATTGGTTTTTGCAGCTCAGATCTATCTGATTGGTTTTTGGTGGACTATCAACGGACAGGAGAAATGCACAAAGTTGTTTGTTGTGTAAATGCAACTGAAAATAGTGTGTTCTCTCCTTTGCTGTATCAAGGAAGTTGTATGGGGGTATTTAGGCAAAAAGTTACAGTACCAATTTATGGTGGTCCTGTGCAGATGGGCATGGTCCGTAAACAGCAACATTGGCGGGCCATGTTTTTGGCATAAAAGCGAAGGCATTTTCCATCAGGAGAGTCAAAAAAACGAAAACAACTAGGATTATTGTTGTCAGTTACACATGCTGGACACTCAGAACGAGCTGCAAACTAACCGTAATATTCATGTGAATTAGATATATTTTATAACTGTCATATTCTTTTTTTGTTTTGTATATGATTCTCTTTGTTTTCATTTTATGTACATTGTTTAGAGATTTATTGCTCAATTATGTTACTTAAAATGTGGATTATTGTTCTTATGATTAGCAACTGTATTGAATGTAGAATTTATACTGATTTTTGTTGAAATGCAAACCGCTTTGAGATTTTTGGAAATATAAAGTGGTATACAAATTAAATACATACAAATACATACTTATCTATTGTATTCACTCTCTGCAGGCCGCGTGGGGCCTGTTTGCAAGTGATTCCTTTGCCTGTGTGGGATAGCTGATCCCATTTGCTGCAGCGTTCTGTGGCAGTTGTGACGTATCTTCTTGACTGAATGAGATGCAGGGCAGAAATGGGGAACCTGAGGCCCTCCAGATGATGATGGGATTTGCCTCATTCGTTTGGCAGAGGCTCCATTCAGTTGAGGACTAGCCTAAAGTCTTGGAGTTGCACTGTTGAGGGATTCTAGTTTTTCTTATCTCTGTTTTGCTCTAATTCAGGGTTAGCCAACATGGTGCCTTCCAAATGTTGCTGGACTACAACTCCCATCACCTCTGGCCATTGGCTATGTTGGGTGAGGCTGATGGGAATTGTTGTCCAACAGCATCTGGAAGGCACCATGCTGGTATACCCCAGCTCTAATGCTTCTGGTCCCTCCCATCCAGCAGTCATTTTCCTTCTCTCTCTGCAAAGGTCTGATTTGCTGCTTCCCCTAGCAAAGTGGCCATGCTTACCTGTTCCCATTGCCCTGAGCTGTAGCTGGAGAGGACTCCACTGACTGGCTCCCAGCTGAGTTTTCTTCCTCAGGGCTCCTCATATGGCCCTCGCCCAAAAAGAATATAGTTTCACCTCCATGACTGAAATCCATTTGGAATGTCATTAAAAAAACAAAAATCCATCCTCCCAGAGCAATTTTGCTTTGCATGGTACAGCCAAACGAATAATAAAACAAATGCTGTAGCTTGAAATATGTCTTAGATTTTTTTTAAAAAACGTGGTGTGATCTGGTGTATTGAGCAGGGTGCTGTGAGCCAGGAAACAGTTTTCAGTAATCCCGCGTCTGCCACTGACTCCCTATTTGGCTTTAATTGTGGTTTCAATTAGTTTCATAATGCTCCATTATGCCCAGCAAAACAAACTGTGTTAAAATGCCACTCTGCTTTTACCACATATTTTGTGTGTGTGTCTGTGATCTTACCCCTAATTTTGCAGGGTCAGAATATGAATTTGCTACATTTTTGCACCTTTCAAATATTCAAAATGAAAATGATGAGATAACTTAACATTTGTTGGTCTGGTTCCCTGTCCTTGAGAACAGCCGTTACGTACAATATTGCAGAAAGTTGATTTCCAGGGCTGGTTCACGCATGCCAGAGAAACAGCTGCTTGCTCTTGGGGAAGGGCCGTATCACAGTGGTGGAGCATCTGCTTTGCATTTCCAAAGAGGGATGGGTAAAAGGTAAAGGTAAAAGTGTCCCTGCACTTGTAGTGCGAGTCGTATCCGACTCTTAGGGTGACGACTTGCGACGTTTACTAGGCAGACCGTATATATGGGGTGGGATTGCCAGTTCCTTCCCCAGCCTTTCTTTACCCCCCAGCATATGCCAGGTACTCATTTTACTGACCATGGATGGATGAAGGCTGAGTGGACCTCGACCCCTTTTACTGGAGATTTGACTTCCTCCTTCCTTTGGAATCGAACTCCGGCCGTGAGCAGAGCTTCAGCTGCGTTACCGCCGCTTACCACTCTGCGCCACGGAGACCCCTTATCCCAAACCCTAGAGGGCCGCTATCAGTCAGCGAAGACAATAACTGTGCAAGATGAACCAATGGTCCAGCTTGGCATGAGGCAACTTCCTATATGTCTGTGCCAGTGTTGGCGACTGCAGTGTGTGAATGAGCAACTGACAAAACTTTCATGTCGCCACACACACAATGTTTGATACTGAGCAACCTTCTTAAGAAAGTACATCCGTGCGTTCAGTCAGTGCATGTGCAGGGAACAGGGCCTGCTAGCTAACCCCTCTCTCTGTCGTTGGTGCATATAACATGAATGTCAGTAGATGGGAAGCCTTTGCCCATACAGCAACAGACCTGAAGGCTCTACACGATCCAGACACTTGCACAATCAGAGTTCCCAATTGCATTTTGTTCATACAGCTCCCTGCTACAGATGTTCACAATGTACACGCACCTGCCAAGGGTTGGGGCCAATTAAGGTGACCCCATTTGCACATTGATTAAATGCATAGGTGTATTTTCTGACAAGGACTAGAGAGTGAGCTGATTCAGCTGAAGTCATCAGGTTCTGGTTCACAGACAGGAGGACAGAAAGCTGTCTTTATACTGAGTCACCCCATTGATCTGTTTCATCTTGCTTGGTATTATATGCTACACTGCCTGGCAGCAGCTTTCCACAGTGTCGGACTGGGTCTTTCCCAGCCCTATTGGGGATTGAACTTGGGACCTTTTGCATGGAAAGCATGTGCTTTACCCACTGAGCTATAGCTTTATCCATACCTGAAGTGTGCATCAGTTTATTTTGTTGATTACTCAACACTTGATGACAAACAGCTGACTGCAAGCATTCATTTTCAAGCTCTGTGGTGCACTTGATCTGCAAAATCTCACTTGCGCATGCAAATGGTCAGCCTCACAAGTTGAGTGTTGATGTACATCCTTGCAACGACTTGCCTATTGTCTTCTGATCGTTTACATATTAAAACTGACAGAAATGTACCTTGCCAAAGGTCAGCCTTGCAAAATAGGAAAATGGCATGTGCTGTCGTCTTGTATTCATTTAGCTCTCCTGATCTTTATCCTAAGGAACCTTTTTCAATCTGAGGCCATACTCCTGTCTGGTCAGCCTTCCAGGGGCCACCAGCCAGTGGTGGATGGGGCCACAGGCAACAATGGGCAGAGCAACGGATGTGAATTTTACTTTTGTACACTGGGCTAGTTTCTACACACGCTCACACATTCCTCTCTATCCTCCATCCTGGAAAGCAAGAGGCATGATCAGAGGTCAAGGACATATTTCAACCAGGCGAAAAAAGATCAAGGATGGTGCAAAGCAGGGCCTTCCCATCTCTCCTCCCCATTGAACACTGTCTTGCAATGAATTCCTCAGTACAATAGTTTTGCGTCTGCTTTTCTACAAATGCAAGTTTATTGTGTGTCAGCGTGGTCTATAATGTCTAAGCAGGTCAGTTAAGTGCCATTATATGACCAGTGTTATTGATATTCATGAAAAAGCTGCACAAATGTAATACATTTCCTCAAAGGGCCTGTTTTTTGTTTTCAGAAAGAAAAGAAAAATACTTCCATGCCTTCTCTATGACGTGCCAGTGTGGTGGTTTGTTCATGATGCAGGAAAGGGCCATAGCTCAGTGGTAGAGCAGCGCCTTTCACTCGCCTTGCTCTAGTGCATTTGCCTGGCTGGCCGAAGCTCAAGGGCAGAGCATCTGCTTTGTATCTTGAGGCAAGGGTGGGAATGTATCCTGTATGAAACTCTGGAGTACTGCTGCCGGTCACTATAAAGTTGGGGTAAGGAACCTCAGACCCAGGGGCCAAATGTGGCCCTCCAGTCCTCTCTATCCAGCCCTCAGGCTTTTCCCCATCCCTCCCCAGGCCATATCTCTTATCTCCAGGCCACAGCCCTCCCTGGCCCTGTTCTGCACCCTCCCTGAGTCCCCCTAGTGGCTGATCTATGATACTGGTATGTGGGGGTTTTTTGCACAACACACAGTGGCAACTGATGGCTCCTTGTCAGCAGGGCAGTGAAATCTCCTCCGGGTTTTAGTCCAAACTTCCAAGGAGCTGTCCAAGGACTTGATTATTTGAAGATTAGGATGTAACCAAATGCCTAAGTATCTTATTGGTTTATCTTCCCATTGTAAACCCGTGTCCTTTAGCTGTTTTTCTATTTGCCTTTTGTATATATTAACTCCAAAGCACTCAGATTTATCTATATTTATTTTATATCCAGATGCATCACTATATAGTTGTAACACCTTAAAAGTGCTTTCAATAGATATTGCTGGGTGTGTTAAAGTTAAAGCTATATCATCTGCATATAAGTTTATTTTAAATTCTTCTGTACCGTATTTGACTCCTGTTATTTGTTGGTTATTTCTTATTAATGTTGCTAATGGTCCCAAAAAAATAGCAAATATTAATGGCAAGAGTGGGCATCCCTGACGAGTTCCACGTTTCAGCCAAATAGGTTTTGACACTTGATTATTAACATATACTTTTGCTGTGGGTTTCTGATATATTAATTCTATCCAGGATTTAAATATCCCTCCCAAGTTCATTTCTTGTAGGGTTCTAATCAGAAATGACCATTCCACCCTGTCAAATGCTTTCTGTGCATCTAAGAACAAAAATAACGCTTGTAAATTTTGCTTTTGACTTATTTCTATGCAATCAACATTTTTTTTAACGTTATGTTGTAGTTTCCTATTTTTTATGAATCCCATTTGGTCTTGCTTAATGTAGCTTGGTATTATATTATTATGCCTTTTTGCTATAATGGAGGTCCATATTTTTGCATCTTGATTTAATAATGAAATTGGCCTATATGATTCCGGCAAGGTGGGATCTTTGTTTGGTTTTAATATAACTTTAATAATGGCTTCTGACCATGATGCTGGTAGTTTTCTTTGTTGTGTTGATTCATTTATGTTAGATAATGAGGAGTTAATGTATCCACAAATATTTTATAAAATTCGTTTGTTAACCCATCTGTTCCAGGAGCTTTATTATTTCCCAATGCTTTAATTGTAGTTCTTATCTCTTCTTCTAATACATTTATCTCTAAGGTTCTTAATTATTTTTCTGTTACTTTAAGTAAGTTGATATTTAAAAATATTTTATCCATTTGTTCCCCTAATGGTTTTTGCGAAGAGTACAATTGTTGATAAAATTGTTGAAAACATTCTGCTATTTCTGTTGAATTTGTTGTTTTTCTGTCTTTATATTTAATAGATGGAACTAGAGCTTTTGTTTGTTTATCTTTTAAAAATTTAAATAGCACTCTTGATGGTTTATTAGCATATTCATGCCATCTTTGCTTCATACTGTTAGTGTATTTTTCTAGTTTTTCAGTTTGCATTTTTGATATAGCTGTCTCAATATATTTAATTGTTCTAATACTTCTGATGATTCAGTTAGTTTATGTTCAGTTTCTTTTTCGACGATCAACAAGATCAATTCTTCTTTTTGCTTCCGTTTTCTCCTTTGCTCAGTTGTTCCAAACAATTGGCCAAGGAGCTGTCCAAGGACTTGAAACACTTTGAAAAGCTCTCTGAAAGTCTGGATTGAAACCTGGAGCAGATTCCACTGCCCCACTGGCATGGAACCACCAGCCGCCACTGACAATACAATAAGTCAAACTATGGCTTAGTGAGGCAGTGTGAACATGCAGGCTGCCAGAGAGGATCTTGCAGCTCCTGTGTTCCTCCCCAGTCCTTTTTGCCCCTGCACTCAGCTGAGCCATGGTTTAGTGTGTCATCTGAACCTAGACTGTGGTTAAGGTCTCTCGTTACTAACCATGAGCTAGAGCCAACCTTGGCTTAACTCAGCATGGTGCGGCAGTGAAAAGAATCAAGGAAGAGCAAAGCAACTGTGAACTCCTCTCCAGGAGCCCACATGTTTGTGTGGACTCGCTAAGCCATAGTTTGGCTTACCATGTCATGTGAACCAGGTCTATGCCTTTTCCTTGACGGGATGAATGTGTATGTAGTGTGTAGAAACCTCTGACCTTTGCATGGCTGGAATGCAGTGTGCTATAAAAAGTTATGAATCACATCCATTGCTCTGCCCAACTCTGGCATACAGCCCCTGGAAAGGGATTTCGGCACTGGGCTGAAAAAAAGTTCCCAATATAAAAAAAGTAGATAATGCCATGGTAGATGAGCCAACAGTAAAAAACAGCTTTCTAGGTTCCTATGACTCAGGCTTGTAGAAAGCTACTTGCCTATGGGAAGTAGGGGTGACATTTTTAAGGGAGCAGGCAGGGGAAATGTTCCTAAATTGCAAGTTTTGGTTCTTTTCTTTCAGGCAATGGATGTGCCCCCAAATGACTATAGGGAGCTGAAGCAGTACACATTTCCTGCAAATTCATGCAACAGAGATCTGATGAGATGTGCTGGCTTTTTTTTCCCTGCAACTCTTAAATTTGTCCTCCTAGGGGCAAATCCAAGAGTGCAATACAGACAGTGGTCCTTCCTCGTGTGTATATTGGTAGCAAATTTAGATAAATTTGCTGGTCCAGAGACACATCTTTGCTCTTTGCTCTCTCTTGGAAGTGTGTTGAGCTTGGCAGTAAGTGGAGTGGAATTAAGCACTAATCATCCATCTTTAATGATGGGCAATTTGTGCTAGATGCAATTTGTGCTTTGCTTAGGCCTCCGTCTGGCTGATAAGGGAGGGGGACAAATTAAAGACCCTCCATCACCCAGTGCCAAGGTGACAGTTATCGTGCAGCAATGTGGAAACAGTGATGCCTTCTCAGTATATGAATGAAAAAGGAAATCTAATGAATTACTGGCAGACCAACCTCCAGTGAGTTGCTTGTCTTGCACATACCATATATTTGACAGAAGAAAGTTATTTACTCTCCCAAGATTCTTCTGTGATCTTCTAGTACAAATATTTATTTAGAATGTTACAACTTCCTGGTTTCAGTGCCGTTGGCCAGTGACCCCAAGATAAGTGTGATTAAGTGATCTGAAACTGTTTTCATCATTGGTTCAGAGATGGGCTAAACTTCTTTGGAGTCTTGCCTTTTACACTGTGGCGTCATTAGAGCTGCTTCAGACTTCTTTTCTGATATTGTCACCAGGAACCAACCATCTCAAAAACAATACCATAGAGCTGGGAAAGGACAATCAAATTGTAAAAGACAATCTGATTGATTGGGGAAAGGGGTTGGAGCCCCTTTCCTTTGAGGAAAGGTGTTGTTTTTAATTTATAAAGAAGAAAAATGGAAATGAACTGCCTTCAAGTCGATTCTGACTTATGGCGACCAAGACAATTGGAAAAATAATGCATCAAGAGTTGCTGCTAGATTGCTCTATCAGGGCTCTGCAAAAGGAGACCTTGGGATTCCTGCTGTTGGCCAGTATTTATCAGGCATTGAAACTGACTTCTTTACAATGATTAGTATCAACCTGATAAAGTAGTGAAGGCAGAACAAAAATACGTGGATATTTCTTTAACAGATTTACAATGGGAGACTTCCAATGCTGTCTGACTGCGTGTGCAATGCAAATCCATTTAGAGAACGAGTCTTCCAGGTTCTCTTTTCTTTTTCATGAGGCCCCCAGTACATCCCTCAAATCTGCTCCAGAGAGTTGCCCCCTGGAACAGATTGTGGTGCACACAAGAGGCTGCAGGAAGGAGGAGGACAGAAGCCCTGTTGCACAAATGCATACCTGTTGATGCCAACTTGGATTTTGCCCTATGGCTAATTGGTGGCCTGTGGGCCTTATCTGCCCACCCCCCAGGAGGTCTTTTTGTGCCCCCAGCTACAAATTGGCCACTTAAAAATAAAGTTCTTTTAAAAAATTGACAGCTTTTGTGGATTTGCCACTGTGATGTCATGATGCCGAAAGGGTTTTGTGCTCCTGAGGCCTCCCTGAATTTTTTTCCATTGAAAACTATTTTCTTCTATTTAAACAACTGAACATTTTTTACTGACTACTTCCGTAGTTTCCCCACTGTGATGCTATGATCCCAACAGTGTTATGGCCCTCCAACTCTCTTCCGTGTGTGTGTGTGTGTGTGTGTATAGATAGATAGACAGACAGACAGACAGACAGACACATCTTATATGATGCTGGCTATCCAAGACCTTCTTGAAAATGTGTTGATTGAAAACAAAAAATTAATCCCTGGACGCTCAGTGTGGCTTTTGGACTGGAAAAAAAAAGTATTCACATCTTCCCTCCTGTTTCAAAAACAAGCTCTAAAGAAAGATTCAATGATGTTGATAATACCTTTAATTATTTTGATGAAAATAGAAATGGTCTACTAAGGTCTACTAGTCCAGACTGGTCCCTGATTGACATCAATATTTTATTATGAACAAACACTGGGTTCAGCAAACCTAGGTGATCTCGCTATACAGTATGTGGAAAGTTACACTATATTGAACGTTGTACACTATACTGAAAGTTGCTAAGTTATCTCATAGTTAAACTGAATGTTTTAGACTCCTGTCCTGGTTTCCCCCCCCATAACTTCTAGTTAAAAATGCAGTTGAATTATGAATAAAGGAATCTTTTTCAAGTCATCGTATTATTAAAATGTACAATTTGTTATGAACTTTTGATCAATGATATTTTTCATTTAAAAAGGATTAAGACAATATGCACGATAAAGTATAGATATGGCTGTCTAACCATGCACCCTCATATTTGATTAGTACCAAAGGAAAACGTCTTAAAGACAACTTACCAATGCTACTTAACTGCACATAAATTGAGTATTATTTATTAAGATGTACTGGGTGTCTGTGGAAGATTCTCCTCATACTGATCTCTTGCATATATTCTTTCACCCAAAATTAAACAACACTGGAAAGATCCTTAATATATCAAATCACAGAATATCAATTACTTTTGGATTATTAAAAAAAATATTTTAGGCTATTAAAAAGAGGAAATAGTGCTAGTGGATTTGCAATTTCCTCTTAACATACCAGTAGCTGCGAGAATATGCATTGCTAAATTTTGGGAAGCAACATTTCCCCCCACAAATTTCATACTGACTTGAGAAGTTTTAGACAATAACATTTATTAAGAAAATCAACGTAGTTTACAAGATCGCACTTTAGATCTCATGTACAGATAGATTTATAGAAAGATGGTCCTTTGGAACAACAAGCATCAAGATAGCGTACAGCCATTTCCTTGCCCCTTATGTGATAATGATCTCATCCATAAGTATTTATCCATGGTTGTTGTTGTTATTATGTGCCTTCAAGTTGATTTCTACTTATGGCGACCCTATGAATCAGTGACCTCCAATAGCATCTGTTATAAACCACCTTGTTCAGATCTTGTAAGTTCAGGTCTGTGGCTTCCTTTATGGAATCAATCCATCTCTTGCTTGGTCTTCCTCTTTTTCTGCTCCCTTCTGTTTTTCCCAGCATTATTGTCTTTTCTAGTGAATCATGTCCTCATTATCTAGTGGGGGGTTAATTTAGTAACATTTATATATGTATAGCTTGGTTCTTTTACATTAAATTTTATATCCTATATAACTCTTAATTTTCACACAACATAAAACAAGAAGAAAAGAAAAAAAGTTGATAAAAGGAATGTAAGAGATGAATAAAATTAAGTATGCTGTCGGATAAATTCTTTAACCCTTGCACATAATATTAGAATCCAGGGTCCAAAGAAATTGATTGCCAGGAGATTCAGGCAAACAAAAGAACAGTTCTTTATATATTTTAATAATAATAATAATAATAATAATAATAATAATAATAATAATAATAATAATAATAATAATAATAATAATAATAATAAATTCCCACCCTTCACCAGTAAGTCCCAAGGCAGGTCACAATAATATAAAATACATTACTAAAAAGAGTTTATTATGAATTATTAAACTCATTGTCACAAGACCAGATTAGATGCCTTTTTTTAAAAAAAAAAGTCCACCAAATCTTGTGGCAGTGAGTTTCATGGGTTTCATAATTTAGACAAATTCATGGAAAGATGTCACCATAGGAAGGTGTTCCAAGCCCTTGCTTCTTTGAGCAGAAATCTGGATAAAGTGAAATCGCAGAAATCTGGATAAAGTGAAATCTCAGAACTCAGAATAGGACTGTTCAAGGATTTCACTCACCAGCTCCTCTTCCCCACATAGTAGACTCTTGTTTCTCCAATCCCTGCAAAGGCTGGTGTCAATAGGCCAAAGACTGGATGTGTGCAAATACTGCCTTGATTGCATTGCAAAAAGTGGGCTACAAATTTAAGACCATAAGAACAAATTTGATTGACAGGCAGATAAATAAATGCCCTCATTCCGGTTGCTTGCATGTGGACCCTGTCCCAATGTGCCACATTTCCTTAATTCTCTGCAACATAAAAAAATCCTGTTTGTATGACTTTAGCAAGTTCTGGCAGCCTCATATAAGGATTCTGCTTTTTCAATTGAATGTATTTTGGCTGGGAAACATTCCTAATCCAACTCCCAGTGGTCTGTAGCCAGAAACTTCAAAGTACATTGGAAAATGGCCTATGAAAATCAGTAAAAGGAAAAGGGAGTGGGAGAAATTTGCAAAAGGTAATAAAAAGACTGCCATGCCCTTTTTCTAAATTCAATTTCCGATGAATAAGAGACAGAAGCACCCAAGTGCACCCTAACATTCAGCCGATTCAGTCCTTCAAAAATATTGGTGTATTCCAAAAGGTTTATGGGGGTGGGAAGCTGTGAAACTCCTTTTATCCAGATCTGAAGTCGACAACCGTGTTATCTGAAGCTATTCTCAGTGGGGATAATTCAAAAGAAACCCCCACAAATTCTTACTGCCCGGACTGGGTGTTGCGGTTGTTTTCCAGAAGCAGCTGTTAGACTCTCCAAATGCTGCTTCACAGCTGCAATTCACTTTTCTCCAGTAAGATCATGCAAGGTTTAAAGTAGTCCAGCTGCTTTTGAAGGAGAGCAGTGGACTGCAGTTGACCAAGATCTGGACAAGAAGAAATCCAGCAGCAATATGACACGGTCCCCTTCCAGAATATGTATGACACACCTATAGCCTACAAGAAACAGCTGACCACTTAAGGCTATGGGCTTTGGCAGGTGACCTCTTTATTAAGCAGTCGTCATGATTCGCTTCCACAAAGCTTATGTGGAGGTTAGACTATATCCAGTCTTTATTGAGCATTTGTTCTTACTTGTTTGCGGAGAGATTATACAACTATGAGCATTCGTCCTGCATGCATCCTCATTTGCTTGCAGGGTGTTGAGCCATCTTTCTGTTCATCTCACATTTTTCAGTGCATTTTCCTATCACTTTCCTAGCTACAAAGAGTCAGTTTCTTTTTTAAAAAATGGACTTGTTGCACTAGCGTGTCAGTGCGCTTTAGTCCACTTTAATTGTGCAAAACTAAATTTCCTGGTATGCGCTCAAATCCTTCCTTAAAGCAGAGGATGGCTAAGTGCTCCCTCGCCTCTACTTCTAGAAAAGTGATGTCAAGGGAGCTGAGTTCTGGCACTACAAGCTAGTTTTTTTGCCCTCCCGCAGAATATTCCAGCATGCAATTCTGTTTTTTCCTCCTGCAATATGAAGGGCTTCAGTCTAGAAAAGTTTTATTACAGCATTTGTGGTGGTTTGGTTTCTTTCTTTTTTCATGGAACATTTCAAGTAGCATTTCTAACAAGCAACCACGTTTCTTTTTTGTCAGAATCTAGATATGGAGATACTTCAGCAGATCACCATGGAACAGTCTCCCAGGGATGAGTCCCTTGGCTGTATCTTTCTGGCCCTGTTTACTTTTTATTCTTCAGTGCTTTGCCTCCACCTGTTGCTTGCTGAGCAGCTGCAGCCTGATTGGCTGCTGGGACTATTAAGCAAGCCTTCTGGGAAATTCACATAGGCTCTGCATTACAACAACCAGAATCCTCTAGGAATCTGTCGTGTGGTGGGATGCTTGACTTTAGGTTGGATTATCTGAATCTTGGATTCCTGAAGGACCAGACATTAGACATGGTGGGTGAGAACTGGAGGAATCATAGTTCAGGACTACAGCACATGTGTTGCATGCGCAAGTCCTGGGTTCAATTCCTGGCATCTCCAGTTGCAAGGATCACGTAGCAGGTGCTGGGAATTCTGGTGCTTGGAAAGCTGCTGCCAGTCAGAGTAGAGGGATCCTCCAGCCTTTTGGGGCTTGGGGACACATTTGGAAATCTAATAAACTGTTGTTTGCCTCACAAAAAAACCATTTCACAGAACAAAAACTGGCAGTGCTCAGTCAGAACCCTTCCTCCCTACGAACAATAGGCAAAAGATCTACACCCTTCCAGAGGAGCAAAACATAGACAAAAACTCAGACAACCCCAACCAAACAACTCCTCCCCAAAGATCCACATCTTAATTTAAGAGAAAATTAAAAATTGGGAGGAACAGGGGGCACCAAGGAGGATGTCCTTGGGGAGCCAATGAACACCATGTTGTGGACAGCAGAAGTAGATAATACTGGGTTGGATAACATGGACCTGATCAAAAACAGCTACATAGGTTCCAGTTCAATGCATGTGTGCAATGATAGTTTTTATCATACTATCTTCAGCATTTCTAGAAATCTCTAGTCTATCTTCAGCCCTGGGTTAGTGATGTTTTAAAGCTTGAGAGAGACCATAGTTTATGAGCTGAATAAGGTGTATGTGTGTGTGAGAGAGAGAGAGAGAAAGAGAGATGTTATTCCTGGTATTTGCACTCCTTCCTTTTGTCACTGGTTAAAGAGGTTTGGCAGGTTTTTTTGAAGACGCTTCAACTTGCACATCATGTGTGGGGATGTTTCTTTCATGCCACCGGCACTTCTCTCTGCAGCAACTGTCGTCTGTCTTCAGCCTAATGGCTATGATAAACGGCTGCTGCAGTCACAATATTTGTGAATGGGTGACGGTTGCATTCAAGAATTGCACAAAGAGAACTTTTTTGTTTAGCTACAGGAGCATCTGCCAAATTCCTAATTTTCGGAGAGATCGACAACTGATGTGCAGAAACTCCATATTATGTTTGGCTGGAGGTGGTTTTGCAGCTCTGTAATGAGATACCGATGTATATAATAGCAACTGATCTCTGAAAGCAGAGGCGTAGAGCCAAGTCATGTTCTATGGAGATTTTTCTGTAGCTAATAGAAGCTATGTACAAAGCTCAAGAAGCCAAGGGGGAGTAAAGGTGAAATCCAACAATAGAAAGAAATAGGGCCTTTTGCCTTGGATCATGAATTTTCATTATGTTGATCTGCAGCATGTTTGTGGGCATAAATATATATGCCCATAATCACACAACAGGACATAAGTCAGTCCAGTTTACCCAGTTACTTTATCTTCCATGCAAGCACTCCCAACGAGTGACAAGCAGGGGTGTAGTCATCCAAGGTCTCAGTGGGTCTTAGACCCCTTACTTTTTTGGGAGCCAGGCCCCAGAAGGTTCCTTATGTCTCTATCATCCCATGAGCCAATCAGCATGACAGGAGAGTGTGTTGGCCACTGAGAAGAGTCTTTTAACCTGCTTCCTTGTTTCCTGCTTTTTCAAGACAACCAGAGTGAAATGAGTTCCTGTTCATTCCTACTTCAAAAAGCCAAGCTGTGGAGAATGAGAATTGCAGGAGAAGAGGCAGTGAATCCTGATGGTAGCATCCCATCTACATCATCAAGCAGTTTGGTAGCAGCGGGAGATAAATGTGTAGACACTGAATTCAGTAATTCAAACAATGTCTCCGACCGTGAGAAAGGACACATGGTGGCAGTGATAAAGAAGCAGAAAACAGCATTCAAGCTTGGCCTGGTTATTCTATAATCTTAGAAGGTTGCATAATCTTAGAAGGGGGTGTGGCCATGACTATCATGAAGGAACTCCACATTTCTGAATTTGCTACTACACTGCTGAGAGGCACGTAGAGTAATATAGTGTAACCTGGGTGAAAATGTCATACAGCTATACAATTTCTGGACTCACGGCCATCTGTATCAGGTGTCTATTTCTCCGTACAGTCATAGGCCCTTATGGCATTGGAAAGGAGCTGTGCAGGACTTTGTCAAGCAGGCAGTGGAGTTTCACTATTCTACATAGTTCCTTTATTACAGGTTCTTGGCTTTTACTTTTAACTATCAATTTACTTTCCCCTCCTCCCATTCTCCCAGCATTTAATGAAAAAAATATGTATATCTTGGAAACCTGAGTATTGGAAACAGAAGACGATTAGCCAAAATGATCAAATCTGCATATATTTACAAATGTTTTTTTCTTAATGCAGAATTCATTGTTTCAGGTACAAAACTGGAGGCAAGTCCAGTTTTTCACGGGTTTTTTAAACCACAGTTAGGTGGTTTACAGAGTCACATGAGCTAAAGAAAAGTCTCTTCCCCCAAAGAGCCTTACAATCTGAACTTAAATAGTGGATGAGGAAAGATTGGTGAATGTGTGACATCCCTAAAATAGTTGTATGTGTGAAACATTGCGATGTCAGGTTCTGTTTTATAAAGCCTATTGGCATGCAGCATATGCTTAGTTTATTCCAAGTGAGTGCATTAACCAGAGTACTGCAATATTCATCAGTATGTGCTTTCCTGCAGAAAGTTGGAAGAAGCCAGTTTTTCTTCATTTAACAGAGAATCCTGGATAGTGGCTTCATTAAAAGGCTTCCTGCTGGGTTAATACTTTCATTGCTAGTCTGTGTGAGTAAGGTGCACAAGGATTCCCCCCCCCCGTTATGTCCTCTAAACTTTGCTTGGCTTGCTCTGCTTCTTCTATTTCCGTGTGGCTTATTTCTTCTTAATGGACTGCCTTCAAGTCGATCCCGACTTATGGCGACTCTATAAATATGGTTTTCATGGTAAGTGGTATTCAGAGGGGGTACATTGCCTCTCTCTGAGGCTAGTCCTCCCCAGATGGCTAGGACCTGCTCAGCTTGCCACAGCTGCACAAGCCAGCCCCTTCCTTGTCTGCAACTGCCAGCTGGGGGGCAACTGGGCTTCTTGGGACTGTGCAGCTTGCCCACGGCTGCACAGGTGGCAGGGCACGTAACCCCTGAGCCACTCACTGTGGGGTGATCTTTAGCTGGCCCTTGACATCCAGGAGACACGAGTGGGGATTTGAACTTACAGACTCTGGACTCCCAGCCAGGCTCTCCTCCCCACTGTGCTATACCAGCTGTCTATTTCTTCTTAATAACTTGCCTGAATTCATATTCACTCCTATGTTAAACACCACTGACAAATCTAGACGTCTTTCCAGCCTTATCACAGTGCAGTGCACCACAGGGCCTAGACGCTTAATCTCTCACCCTGTTTTGCTTGAAGCTTGGAGAACAAAACAAAAGGTCCCAGGCAATGGTCTGAACGCACATGAGCCCATCTCCCTGCTGAAGCTAAGCAGGGTCAGGTCTGGTCAGTACCTGGATGGGAGACTTCCTGGGAACCATATGTAAGCCGCCTTGGGTTTCTATCATGAAAAGAAAGGCAGGTTATATATGCAATAAATAAATAACAATAAAAGCTGGACGAGATTAATCTTGAAACAGTGATAGTCTTGTATTTGGGAACTCTGCTGGTGGCAGGGGACCTTCTGGAAGGCCTGGGATGTGGGGCAGGAGGTTGCTGTTTGAGGGGAGCTAGGGAAAAGTGGGCCATGGCAGCCTGCAAGAGCAAAAGCTTTGCTTCCACCTCCCTTCCCACTGCAGCCTCCTGCCCCACATGTCAGGCCTGTTATTTCTTCAAATGCATGGTCCGCACGTTCAGCTGTAATCAAATCTATGGCTGGCCCATTCCATCTGCTGCAATCGGACAAAGGAAAGCAACTAAGATGCATGTCTCTGAATGACTGAAGAGACAGGGATAGTGCGGGCTTTCTTGTTTCTGGAAATTGGTGTCTATAGCAATGCTGTGCTCATCACATTTTCAGCTGTAATCAAATGCCGAATGCTCCATTATTAGAGTGCCATCCAAATTGGCAGGCTGGTGATTGGAGTTGCCTACAGGGTGTCAGTCACAAATAGCACAATAGCATTAAACTGAGTATCAGGTGTGACAACTGCCTTTTTTGCACAGTAGGGCCTGGGAATTGGCCAAAGGAAGGGTTTGCAATGTTGAATGGCTATCCTACGATGCTCCAGAAATGTATAATAAGAATATCAACATTCTGTCAAAGTTTATGAAACTTTATATGCAAACCAGTGATTTTGAATTGTTTCCAGGCATGTTGGAGGGAACTGACTTTTTTTGTTGAGATTTTATCCCTCCTCCTTTTTCATTGATTGAGATGAAAGGATGTGTTAATTGACTTTGCTATATTGAGGCAGCAATAATGGATTTGTGTAATGCTGCTGCAATTTTTTTTACCTCACGTTATATAGAGAGAGCATTTTAAAAACATCTGTTGCTTCATGATGTTTCATTCTCCCATTTTGTGCTCATAGTCCATTATTATTTCTATTTTACAGATGGACAGTTGAGAATAAGAGACCCAATTTTCAGGGTGTTCCAGAACAGTGCAGTTTTTGCAGTAAGAATGTGTGCTTGTCATGATTCCCACCTCCCCATCTGCAATCTGAAGAGGTATAATCCAGAAACAGATTCCAGAAGTATCTTAGGCTGCACACACACATTTTATTCTAGAATCAATAGAGACCAAGTTCTTGTTTTTTCTACCTGGTTGACACACAGTCTAGACCTACTTCACTTCTTGACACACTGGTTTCATTCTGAAAATAAAAGTTCATCAGAGTTTGATTCTGTATTACCCTACAGATGTAGGTGGTCCCAGCAATGAGGGGAGTATCCACACCTGCCCAATAATATGGGTGGGCATGTACCAAGATCGGACAGGTTTTTCCCCCAAACACATCTCTAATCAAGGGGGGTTCAAACACATATCAAGTAAACACACCCATCCGCCTGGACAGCTGGATCTACAATCCACCTAGATTCAAAGCAGCCTGTTGAGGACGAGCATGAGCAATTCCATTTTGAGAAAAACTGCATTTTTGTGCAACAAACAGGTGTTTATGCAGCCCCCATCTGTTGCAGCAAAAACAACAGAAAGTCTTGTGGCACTTTAAAGACTAATAGATTTATTCTGGCATAAGCTTGTACAGAGCAGAGATCAGATGCATGAAGTCTTTAGATACCAGCCAGTAGATAGAGAATGGCTGAAGTCCCAGTCAGGCAAAAGAACTATGAAGTATTAAACTGTCTGTTGCAGATAGCACTCAGGCTGCGTACCCATTAACCTGTTTGTATCACAAAAATGTAGTTCCAGTCTGGAATCTTTCAAGCTCGTCCTCAACAGGCTGCTTTTTATATTCTAAAGTCTGCTGTCCACAAGGGGGCCAGATACACATGACTTTCATCTGTCATTACTTGACAGATACATATTCCAAACTCCTTCCCTTGATTAGGGGCTCATCTACACAGTATATGTTTGGTGATACATCTCCTTTTAATTTGCAGGGTTCACACAACATTATGGCAAACAGAAGCTATCATGCAGTTTCCTCCCTGTAAATCCATACTAACCCAATCCGCTGATAATACAAAAAGTGGAGGAAAAGCCACTTTGTACTCCTCCTTGCAGATGCTTTGCTCCGATGCTTTTAGGTGGGTATGTCAATCATTTCCCTCTCCACGCCCTCTCCCTCCTTCTCTCTTCTTTCATTGCATTTCTTGTGGGCTGACAAGCAACTTCCAGCTGCTCTCCTCTGTTCTGCTGGCCTTTTTTATGTTGCTGCAAATGGTGCCATTACAGTAGGGCCCCGCTTTATGCGCTTCGCTAATGTGGCGGTCTCAATTAGATGCAATTAGACTAAAGCCCCACTCATACAGCGCCTGTTCCACTTTTACAGCGGTTTTCGAGCATCACGCGCCATTCTGTTCAATGAGTTCCGCTCTTCAGCGGTTTTTGCTTTTCAGCGGGGGTCCGCAACGTAACCCGCCATATGAGTGCGGCCCTACTGTATTTTCCCCCCCAGCTTGTGTGCAAAAGCATAACATTGCTCAAACAAAGATTTGTATTTCAGCTGTATCACACCAATGAAAATACAAATAATTGCACTTCCGAGTTTTTTTTTAATGAAACCTATTGCAGCTGGTAGAACAAACTGAGCATGCTTGGTTGCCAAGCAACCAGAGGGAGTGGAAATGTTCAATTAGAGGGCATGGTCATTAGGAAACGACGTGATTGATCCTTCCCTCAGTGTGAATAGAAAACACTGTGTTTGCAGCTGGAATTGAGCCCTGTGGGGGTTATGGACAGTGCAAATAGAAAACTGAGGTAAAAATTGTATTTAGCACGAGGTAATGCTCCTGTGTGGATTAGCCCATGCCTTTTCCTCTCTCCGCATACCACAGGTGAACAAAGAAGGAAGCAATGACTGCAATCTTAATACACCCCACCCACAATGTCAATAGGCAGGTGTAGATATACATAAACTGCATTGCTGGGATTGCCTGCATCTGTTTTCAAATGGACCCAGTGTGGAGTAACATAGAATCAATATGCAATGAGCTTTTATTTTTAGAATGAAACCAGTTTGTCAAGAAACGCTTTTCAGGGGCAAAAAAACATGCCACAGATCTAGATTGTATGTGGATTACGTAGGAACCCCCCCCCCCCCATGCTCAGTCTCCATTGATTCTAAAACAAAATGTTACGTGTTGGAGAGATTCATGTACAAGTGAAAATCTGTGGGAAATTTCAAACTGAGCACAACTGTTGGCTCAGTGACATACTTTCTGTGCCCATGTGGAGCTGAGTTTGCCAGGCATAGATCTAATTAGTGCCAGTAGCGTTGTGGGCATTCCTGATGGGTGAGGTTTTGAGTTAGACTCTCTGCTGCCCTTTTGTTCCCTGAATGCTGAGTTCCCTTGAGTTGGTGGTCTTCCCAACACAACTGCTCATTGTTTCCTCCAAAACAAACCACGAAGTTCACCATAGGAATCTGGGCGCGAGGCATAGAAGGTTAATTCTTTTTGTAGGTGGGGCAGAATATTCATTCTTGTTGAAGTCAACGATGGATGTTGTTGTGAGCTTGGGAGCCGTCCAAGAATTCAGCACTGTGACATTAGCAATGGCTAGGTAGGAGCACTTGCAGTGCCTTTAGGGCAGCTCCTGCGCGCTGTCATGCCGCGACAATGCATCTGCATCTGATGCACGCTTGCTTGCTTTTCCAAGCCACCATGAGAAAGGGTGCATACTTAATTAGTCCTCTTTGAATGTATAAATACACCTTGACCTCTGAATCCTGGAAACTCTGTAAGCAAAAGATGGAACATTTTTCAATGGTTATCTCCAAACATAGGATGTAAGGGGGGCGGGACACTTAAGAGACACTTCCAAATCTGTGAAAGCTGCAATTTCAGAAGTAAACACTAGCCTTGAGGTTTGGGAGCATGACTGACAGGTTCATAGCAGTGGATATGAGGCTGAAATCTGAGTTGGATATAACAGTTTGTAGAGCATGATATTCGCAGGCAGGCAAGACTTACAGGTCATTAAGAGGTTCAACTCTATCTCGTAGGCCATGAATTGGGATAAAGGGTATTTTTTATTTTTATGACCCTACATGGTATCTTTTTAATAACACTACATAGTATTTTTATGACACTAGTTGGTTTACCACTACCAGGACATCTGTGTAATCCCCAACAACTGTTTTGTGAATGGCCACTATTAAGAATGTATATCACTCTGTGTACTTTCTGCACTTCATTTCTTTCTGACCTCACTATTTACAATCCCCCCTACCCAATCATGCATATACACTGGAAGAACTGGGCATGTTTAGCCTTGAGAAGAGAAGACTGAGGGGAGATATGATAGCAAGTACTTGAAGAGGTTGTCACACAGAGGAGGGCCAGGATCTCTTCTCGATCGTCCCAGAGTGCAGGACACAGAATAATGGGCTCAAGTTACAGGAAGCCAGATTTCAGCTGAACATCAGAGAAAACTTCCAGTTAGTGCGGAATGACAACCAATTGCCTAGGGAGGTGGTGGGCTCTCCAATACTAGAGGCATTCAAGAGGCAGCTGGACAGCCACCTGTCAGGTATGCTTTCAGCTGGATTCCTGCATTGAGCAGGGGGTTGGACTTGATGGCCTTATAGACCCCTTCCAACTCTACAATTCTATATGCACCTGAAACTCAGGATCATGTGCCGTGCATCTGATGAAGTTGTCTGCAGTCAGCTTTGACAGTCCTGAGCTAGATAGACTAATGGTCTGACTCAGTCTGAGTCCTCTTCCTATAAGTTTCTATGTTCATGAACACTCCAGTAGATGCTGCCGCCCCCACTAGGTTTCTAGGAGGGCATCCAAGTCCTTCCAAACTTCCAATGAATTATACAGCTCTGTCCTTTCCGTCAGAGTCTCTCCAAAACTAAACCTACAGCTTCTGCACAAAAGATGATGACAGAGAGGAGAGGGGGAAGATGAGCCCTTGTTCCCAAATGATACTCTCTTTCCCGAACAGACCAGCTACATAAAGAAATACCCTTAATAAAAGAAGGATTCTTGGCTGTTACTTTACCTAACAAAGTCAGAACTTGCAAACAGGTTTGAGCGCTTAAGCTGGCCTTCCCATGGCTGGAGCACCACACTGTAACAATAGAACAACTAAGTTGGAAGAGATGTCTCAGAGGACATCCAGACCACCCTCATCTCATAACTATAACTACCGCGGGTGGGAGTACTAACTGTGGAGCTTCAACTGAAAATCTGGGGGGGGGGGAATGAGAGACAGGGTACATCCCTATGAAATGAGAGACAGAGCTTGCAGTGATGGTGAATCAGAGCAAATTTCAATACTCTCTTATCACTGGGTTTTGTGGGCTCCTTGTCTATATTGGTGGCAGACAGCTTGGAGAGGATGCAACAAATCAGATTACTTTCACACAAGCAGGGGTGAAGAGGGAAGATTTGGCACAGTATAATCACTGAACCAGTGGAGGCTGGTCTGCTAGGGCAAATGGAGCACTGCCCCACCAGCCGCAGTCTACTGTTAGGCAGCTCCCACCTGCCTGTCATCTTACTTCCAACCAGTCAGAGGGTGGCTCTGCCTGTCATTGGCTGCAGCTGCACCTACTGTTGGTCTCCCTGCCTTCCGCCCTACCAGTCCCAGTCAGCACCACAGAATTTGGTGGGGCTTACTTCTGAGAAGACACATAAAGGATTGTGTTGCTTGTCTGTGGCACCCTTTAAAGAGCTGCAGGCAATGTTTCAACTGATTAATCGATTTAATTGATTAGTCTTTTGCAGAGATGGGTTTGGGAATTTTATTGGCTGTGATGTTTTAAGCTGTTACAAGCATTGTTAGCTGCTTTGGAAAAAAGGGATAAAAAGTACCTGGAAATGCTTAAATGGACTGCCTTCAAGTCGATGCTGACTTATGGTGACCCTATGGTTTTTCATGGTAAGTGGTATTCAGAGGTGGTTTACCATAGCCTTCTTCTGAGGGTGAGAGGCAGTGACTGGCCCAAGGTTACCCAGTGAGCTTCATGGCTATGTGGGGATTCGAACCCTGGTCTCCCAGGTGGTAGTCCAACACTCTAACCCAGCCTTTCCCAACCAGATGTTGTTGGACCACAACTCCCATCAGCCTCAGCCAGCATTGCCAATGGTCAGGAAAGATGGGAACTGTGGTCCAACAACATCTGGAGGCACACTGGTTGGGAAGGGCTGCTCTAACCACTATGCCACACTGGCTCTCTGGAAATGCTTAAAATATATGTTTAAACAGAAACATGCTCCCCCTTGGCCTCAGTTTCCTTGTTTTTAAAATGGAAACAATCCTGCTATCATATTGTAAAGCCAAGGGTGACAGACACCATAGAAGCCATGGTATTAGGTCAAGGCTATATCATTGCCAGAGCTTTGCAGTCAAGTGTATTTATAACTGGGCATTCGTTCAGATCTTACTTTGGCGACTGCAGACAAGGCTGACTTAAAGGTAAAGCCGGTACATTTCAGGACAGATGAGAAACAGATTGTGTGTGGGGGGGGGAATCTTTTGTCTGATCATTTTAGGAATGCTTTTAATCCTTGGCTGGAAAATAATAATAATTTTCCTCCTTAACAGGTATGTTTTGAAGTGATTAAATACACAGGGCAGATTCCAGCCAAACTCAAATGTAAAAGCGTAAGAACTGCCTTGCTAGATCAGGCAAGGCTCATCAAGGTTCCCAAGGGTGGGCAGCCAGCCTCTTGATGCTTGGTTCAGATGACCCTTGGCTCCATGGCAGTGGGGCAGTGTAATCCACTCTGGGTTTTAGTCCGAACTTCCAAGGCTTGGACAACTCCTTGGAAGTTCGTACTAAAACCCAGAGTGGATTACACTGCCCCACTGACATGGAGCCACCAGCTGCCACTGGACAGCATGCTAAACCAAACATTGGCTTTGCTGCTGCATGCTAACTTAAAAAACCAAGGGAGGAGCAAAGAGGCTGTAATCTCCTCCTCAGCAGCCAGTGCGTTTGTGCCAAGCCATAGTCTATTGTAGCACAATGTGCAAATGTGACCATTGGGTCTTACTTTTCTCTCTTGTCCCTTCTGACCAGTCTTTCCTGCCTTGGCAGAGTGACATGGGGATCGGATGCCTGGAGTGGTGGAGGTTGGTTCCTTGGGGGAGGGGGTTCAGGCTAGGAGATTACAGACTACAGAGATTCCTTATTGGGCATCTCAGGTTCCAGAGCCCCTGATCTGATAGATTTGGGATGTGTCTCAGGCCTAGGCATGATGCTGGGGCCTGGGTTATCCCCTGGGACTGCTGGACTGGGCTGCCTCCTCCAAGACTGAGTCAGGCTGCTGATCTGGGCAGGGGACCTGATATCTGCCTCCAGCGTTGTTGGGCTAGTGGATCTGGCCGGCCCCGTCTCTTCTGCACAGAACCCAGGGTCCTAACCCTGAAGGCATGACTTCAAATTAGATATGAAAGTCAGTACTTGATCATTTTGGAAATAAAACCAATCATACACTCCACAGTTCTATCCTTGCATTTCTAAAGTCATTTGACAGTAATCATTTACCCATGTGAGGGCTTCCTTTTGTCATTACATGGATAACCTTGAAGTTGCCTAGTCATAAGATGTCAGTGTAAGTACTTAGCAAGGTGTTCCCAGGATGAATCCAGCAAGCAACTCCCCAACACACTTTATATATATATATATATAATCATTTTTCAGCCAAGCTTACATCAATTTAGCAAGATGGAGAAGAGCTTTTGCCAGTATCAGCTGTGTATACTTTTGGAGAGCCCAGCTCCATTGGACACTGTTAAAGACACTATTATAGATAATAAGAATATAGGAAGCTACTTTATACTGAGTCAGATCACTGGTCCAGCTTTTCAATCTTACATTTTCTGTTGCTCTTCTTAATCAAAGAAGCAGAATGTTCTGCTTTAAAAAGACCTCAGACCACCAGATTTTCCAGCTGCTCCTCATTGGAGGTAGGATAGAAAACAGTTGCCACAAAGAGACATGGGAAGACAGCAGGGAAACTGTGGCTGCGTGTACACATGGCAGTTTGAAGTGGATTCAGTGCCCCCCATGAGTGCATGTTTTCGGCATCAGACATGACGTTGTCCTCATTCAAGTGAGAGCCCACACTTTCCCTCCATTTAATTTGAATTTTCCTCATCTCTCAGATAATGTAGTAAGGGGGGGGAAATCCAAGATAAAATTGCATGTTACCCAGTTATGGTCTTACTGAAGCAAATTGTGTGTGTATGTGTGTGTGTGGGGGGCTTTTATGTGTATGGGGACATTTTGCTGGGTGCCACTATAACCACACCCTATTTCTGTTGGCAAGGCATTCATTGGTGGGTTGCTGGTGGAACCAGACATGGCATGCACCTTTTTAAAAAAACTGCTGTTTTGGCAAGTCTGCTGTATCAGAAACCTTGTATCTCAAAAATAAATTTAAAAAAATTGGCTCTGCACATGGGTAAACATACCTCCGCACATGCCCGTAATGGACCTCAGGCTTCCAGAATGTAGGGATGGTAGGGAAGTACTACTTGTGGGGAAGGAACATCAGTGAAGTGTGAATACATCCCATCAAGCACCACCCACTAGTGAGTTCAATTAAAAGTGCTCACTTGTGCACACACATGGAAAAATTGTATTTGTGCAACTGACATGTGCATTAACTCTCTGGCTAACACAGCCTTCACAGCATTTTCCTAGTATTGCTGGTTCCTTTCTGTTTTAAAGAGCATATTTTAACTTAAGTGGATGACTTGATTCCCCTTATGCTTAGAACTTCATCCCAGAAAATGTATGTGGTGTCACCAACTGCCCTTCTTCCTTCCTTCTTCCTAGCCCTAGTTCAACACCCATATCTCATTAGAGTTTGGTATATATTGCAGCGGAGTGCAGAAATGAGTAGTCTGGTAAGACTGGTGGTTGAAAGAATAAAGAAATTTAAAGTTTATTACTACTGGGAAATAAAGCCATTCAGAGGACAGGCATACATGAGGCCATTATAGCGGCATGAGGCTAGCACTCACTCACATTAATAAGATGAAGGAAGAAGGAAGTAAAGCCTGAGAAAAACTATATATCAGGAAGTGGTTTTTAAAGAAGAAATCAGAGAGGGAAGAACAGGTTGCCTTCTCTCCCCCCCCCCCCGTCCCCGATTCAGGTAACTTGTTACAAGTGTTGGTGCTTTACTCCCAACACATCTGTTAGAAGGCTTTTTTATTTATCCGTCATTTCAGTAGGGAATGAAGACTACGTACATGTACCGACATGTGTCTACATTCATTCTTTGTCATCTTTGTCCATGCCCAAGCTCTTTCCCCCTTCTCCCTCAGCAGTCTCTAATCTCCCCAATCTAAATTCAGACTGAAAGCTCCTCTGGGCAGACAAGGCCTTTAGCGCAGTGGCAGAACATCTGCTTTGCATGTAGAAGGTCTGAGGTTCAATCCCTGGCATCCCCAAGTAGGGCTGGGAATGTCTCCCATCTCCAACCTTGGAGAGCCACTACCAGTCAGTGTGGACAATATTGAGCTAGATGGACCAATGGTCTGACTCAGTATAAGTACTGTGACCTGCTACTAATGTACATTAATGATCGTATATAATAATACTGCACTCATTCTCCAATTGCCAGACGTCATGTAGCCAAAGCAGTGCCATCCACACACAAAAGAAGGTTATCAGGAGAGTTGGAGAAATCCCAAGATTTACAGAAGTACAAAGATCTTTAGGTGGAAACCCCTAAAAGAGGGGAGGGAGATTCCAAAACAAACCAATGAGTTCTGAGCATGCTCAGTGGCCACTGAATGCTGACTGTTGCTGGGGGGGGGAATGGAATGGAGTATCCTGAACAAGACATGTCTGGCTGGAATACTGAGCAGGAGCACCCTGCACTGCGACATTTTGTTACAGATCTCACTTGTTGTTAATTAAATTTATATCCTGCCCCTCCTCCTAGAAGGAGACCAGGGCAACAAACAAAAACCCCAAAGACACCTTAAAACATCCTAAAAACAAAACATCTTTGAAACATCTTTAAAAGTAAATCTTTAAAAAACATTTTTTTAAAAAAAAAATCTAAAAACAATTCCAACACAGATGCAAACTTGCAAACTGATCATAATTCTTATGCTCCGCATCATAGGACAGGCGACAGAGTGAGGTGCACCCCTGGACATTTTAAGCCTGCTGACATTGCTAGTGCACTTTATTCTTCAGGTTTTTGCAGTGGTGCATATGATCCCCTGTTCTGTCTTGACCAGGCAAAATCTCTGCCAAACCTCCATCTTTCTGATGTTTTGCACAGGCCGTCTTACCTCTCCTGCACCACGAGAGATCAAACCTTTCCCCCCCTCCCCCGCTCAGTACTATCAAGAATATTTTCAGCTGCATATTCTTCAGATTAAATCAGGGCACATCTCCAAGCACTGGCAGGAGAGCACTTACAGACCATCTGCTTTCCATTTTGGAGGCTTCGAAAAGAGCATCAGCCAAAGCAGAGGCTCTGCCAGTTCAACTGAGAGAGGAATAGAGAAGGACGAGCAGACCTTTAATGCACCAAAACAGGTTGCGTCAAGAGGCTAGCCTTTCTGGGTGTCTGCAAAAGATTTCTACCCCTGCAGCTCTTACACCAAGAGCCTACGCTGTAGGGTACATCTGTGAAGGATGTTAAGAGCCAATGTGATGTAGTGGTTACCAGGGGCATCACTACCGGGGTACGGGGTGTGTGGATCACACCTGGGTGACACCATGAGGGGGGTGACACCCAGAGCCGCACACACCCCCGCACTCCCGCTAGTGACACCGCTGCCCCCTAGCACCCGGTCCGGTGTGTGCTGAAAGCAGGCACCCGCTCGCTGGCAGTGAAGCCTGGACGGGTCTTCCATCGTCAGCCTGGAGCACACGCGCGAGACCAGCCACCCCTGTCCATGCCCCTGGGAGGGCGTGCGCCGGAGGTCCGCACTCCCCCGCACTCCTGCTAGTGACGCTGCTGGTGGTTACTGTGTTGGACTAGAATGTGGGAGACCAAATCCCCACTCAGCCACAAAGCTTACTGGGTGGCCTTGGGCCAGTCACCATCTCTTGGTCCAGCCCACCTTGCAAGGGTGTTGTGCGGATAAAAGGAAAGAAGGGGAAGAACCATGCTGCTTAGAAAGGAAAGGTGGGATATAAATGTAATAATAAGCTAAATTAATAAAACACTTAGGTTTCTGGAATAAATATCCCTACTCTTGGAGTGTATCTCCGTGAGGCACTAGGTGCTGTCATTATTCGTATATGGAGCTTCCATGTTCAAAAGCAGTATGCCTCTGAATTCCAACTGGTAGGGAACAATAACTGGAGGAAATTATCACCTTTGTAGTTTGCCTGTGGGCTTTCCAGAGGCATCTGGTTGGCCACTGGGGGGGGGGCGTGATTACAGATGACATAGACCTTTGGTCCAGCCCAGGAATGGATGGCTGGGAACTGTGAGCCAGGAAGCCAAGAGGACACAGCAATGATGGTGGTGGTGGTGCTCCTGCACCCTTTAAATTCCATAGAAGGGAAATCTTGCCAGTTGCTGCTTCTACTGTCTCTGCATCACTATGTCATGGCTACAGGTAAGGGCCAGGAAGGAACGTGCGTGTGCATTTCATTGATTGACACTGATCACCCAGATCCGTCTATAGAATGATTTTTAAAAAAATATTTTTTGGCACCTCATTGAGGTTTTTTCTCTATATCTTAACTTCCTGAAGAGTGTGTGTGTGTGTGATATATGAATATACAATAAATGAAGCATGATTTTTATTGATTCTTCATTCTTGGGTAGGGCTTTTCTTGTGCAGTGGGCTTGGGACTCCTTCCATAACCTACAATTTGATTTTGTCCTCCCTCTCCAAAGAGCCCCTCCTGCCCAGGCAAGCCCATCCACAAGATAATTTGTGTTACCTTTCTACCAGCTCTAGTGCTAATAGGGGTAGAGGAGAAATTCAATTCGGTTTGTGTTTAAAGGCGAACCTACCTAATTTGCACTTTCTGAAACAATACGCAAACCAAAACATCGCCAGCCTTTAAAATGCTCACTGCTCTGAATTTTCCAATGCAATTCTGCAGCTAAGGAATGTGTACAAAGATGCATATTCTAGGGGACAGTGTGCATATGAATGCATATCTTAGTGATAACAACATGTGAAAATGCATTATGTTAGGGCAAATTACTTTGCAAAAAAAATCACTAAAATGTTGATTGCAAACTGCATATTGCAAACTGATATTGAAATGTGGAATTTAAGATTGGAAAAATGAGAAACGGGGAAAACCTGAAATTAACATTTTGTCCCATCTATGGCCAATGACCATTGTTTTGTCAAGGCCAGGTTTGCTTGGGCCCTGAGTAGGGATGGGATCCGTTGGCCAGTGCCAGTTCAAAAGCATTCAGTCGACCTAACAGGCTGGCACCCATCTGAGTTTGGGCTGCGTTTACTTTTGGCTCGGAAAAAATATCGATATTATTTTTGAAGAACATATCAGTATTTCCTTTTAAACTATTGATATTTTGAAGAAAATATCATTTTAAAAGGAAATATCAATAAATTATTCTTATAACTGATGGTTAGAAGGCAGATCTTTTTATTTAAAGTCAATTTTCACAAATAGCCGCAGAAATTTGCTACATTAAAATCTGATCCTCAAGGACTGAGAATAAGCAAATGAATGGAAAATCCGGTGCCAAATCCAAATTGGGTGGAACTCTAGCACATCCGTAGCCCTGAGCAAGGTGCCCCTCCACACAGCTGGCCCTCCTTGCCCTCCCCCAGCTTGCCAGGGGGGTGGGTGCAGATGATGACGGGGTGGGCAGCAGAACAGATTGGCAGGGAGTGCTGAATGCAGTGCATCTTCAGTCACCCAGTACTCCATCAGCCTGCTGCTATAAAATGGATCAGAGGAACCTGTGATCATCCAGATATTGTTGAACTCCAGCTTCCATTAGCCATAGTCGGCATGGTTAACAGGGATGATGGGAGCTTTAGTCCAGCAATATCTGGAGGACCAGAGACTCCCCACCCCTGCTGTAAAAAGAAGCTCTGAGAAAGGGAAGTGCCACCATCTTCCTTATCTACCATGCTGCTGAGACCATCCCTAAAGTGTATGTTGGGGGCAAAGCTTAGAGGCACTGGAGATAAGGAAAATATCAGCTGCAGCCACCAGTCTAGCACATTTTTCTTTACAGAGAAAGGCTGACGTCAGCAGCAGTGGGCGCTCCAGAACCGGTGGGCTCTGTTATTTAAGAAGACCCTGCTGGACCAAGCCAGTGGCCCAGCTAGTCCAGCATCCTGTTATCATAGTGGCCAGCCTCGTGCCTATGGGAAGCCCACAAGCAGGATCTGAGTGCAACAGCATTCTCCTTTCTTGTGGTATTCAGAGGAACACTACCTTGACTATTCAGGTAGAACAACAGTCTTCAGGGTTAGGAGCTGCTGATAGTTTTATCCTTCATGAATTTATCTAATCATCTTTTAAAGCTATCCAAGCTGTTGGCCATCACTGCCTCTTGTGGGAGCGAATTCCATAGTTTAATTATGTGCTGTGTGGAGAAGTCCTTTCTTTTGTCTGTCGTGAATCTTCCAGCTTTCAGCTTCATTGAATGTCCACGAGTTCTGGTGTTACACAAAAGGGAGAAAAACGTTTCCTGTATCCACTTTCTCCGTGCCATGCATAATTTTATTTACTTCAATCATGTCACCTCTTATTTGCCTTTTCTCTAATCTAAAAAAAGCCCCAAATGCTCCAACCTTTCCTCATAGGGGAGTTGTTCCATCCCCTTGATCATTTTGGCTGCCATTTTCTGAACTTTTCCCAACTCTTTACAATATCTTTTTGGAGGTGAGGCAACCATTATGATATTGGGATTATGATATTGGCAGTTTTATTTCCGTTTCCTTTCCTAATGTTTGCCCTTTTTTCACAATTGTCTCACATTGGATTGATATCTTCATTGACCTATCCACTATGACCCCAAGGTCTTGTTCCTGGTCACTCCCTGGCAGTTCGGACCACAAGAGCATAAATGTGAAATTAAGATTATTTTTGCCCACTTTTCATTCGTTTACATTGAATTGCATTTGCATTATTATGCCACGTACTAACATCAGGCCTGGGTGAGGGTGCTTTCACATTGGCTCCACTGCTCTAAAAAATGTATGTGTAGTGGTTAAGGTGCTGGACTACGACCTGGGAGACCAGGGTTCGAATTCCCACACAGCCATGAAGCTCACTGGCTGTCTTTGGGCCAGTCGCTGCCTCTCAGCCTCAGAGGAAGGCAATGGTAAACCACCTCTGAATACCACTTACCATGAAAACCCTATTTGTAGGGTTGCCATAAGTCGGGATCAACTTGAAGGCAGTCCATTTCCATTTATCTTCGTCCATATAGGGGAAGGGCTGTAGCTCAGTGGTTGAGCACATGCATTGCACTCAGAAGTCCCCAGATTCAGTCCCCAGCATCTCCAGATATGGCTAGGAAAGTCCCCTCCCTGAAACCCTAGAGAGCTTTTGCCAGCCACAATACTGAGCTAGATGGGCCAATGGTCTGACTTGGTATAAGCCATCTTCCTATCTTCCAAATGGTGATCCTATATAGTGCTGTAGATTCAGTGGGTGCTGCTTCCTGTTCCAAAACGGAGTTATCAATGTCCCCCTCTTGGCAAGTTTCATATCCTCCTCTTGGCAAGTTCTTTCCCAGAAAGTCCCAGATGAAAAGTTTTCATGCAAAGTGTCATTTAGGCAAGGTCTGTGCAAGACAGTTGATAGATTTTAGATTAGGAAGCAGAAAATTTTATCTCAGGTTTTCTGTAAGTTCATGCAATTTTGCCTGGGTTTTTATTTTCCAGTTTCTACCGTTCCAAGGGTGTCTCTTTTTTTCCCCTGTCTCACTTCTTAAGATTTCCAAAGAGGATTGCAGCTTATTAGGTTAGGAGGTAAATTCCCCTGACCTACTTTCCTTGGTCTTTAAAAGAATATTCCTAACTTTAAAAAATATGATAATTTAATCCCTTACTCAAAAACTAATATTTGCAAACATGTTAAAAGGAAAAAAATGACACACTGCAGCAAGGCATTATTGTTTTCAGAAATCTGTCACTAGTTAGGTTTCTTTGATTGCTTCTTTGTGAAGAAAAGCAAAGAATGCTATATTTACATGAAAATTAAAATGCAAAGAACCTCACAATTAGGATCCGCCCTCCCTGCTTTGTCACAGTGTTGCTTTGATGCTTAGACCTCAGTCAGTATGTTAAAACCTTCCAGGAATGAAGTTTCCGCAAAATCCCCAGCAGTCTTGGTCTACTGCCCTGCAGTCCTTGCAACTAGAAGCCAGTGGTGACTGGTGACTCCATGTCAGTGGAATCTACTCTGGGTGTTAGTCTGAACTTTCAAGGAGCAGATTCCAGTGCCCCACTGACATGGAGCTACCAGCTGCCACTGCTGGGAGTATTTTATGGAATTTCTTTCTGCCTTCTCTTAAGGGGCTTTGCCCTGGTAAATAATGACTCTCCCTCTGTGACTATCTTTGGCCGTACAAATTACCTTCCATTCAGTTTATCACAGCAACTCATACAGCTATGAGTGTCCGTGGGGATTTTTCTGGGGTGGGGGGAGAGAAATGAAACACTGACAATTGGGAGCAGGCTAGTTTCTCACCAAAAATTGAGAAAATAGTGCCTGTACTTTTTTCTCATAGGTTCTCCACATGCTAGAAACGTATTCCTTTTTTAAAAAATGAATGCTGGGACTCAGGGATTATAATTCATCTGGGAGGGAGACTGTCCGTCCCCCACGACACCTATGCCTGCAGCGAGTCATTACTGCCAAGATCTTTGGCCAAGTTAGTGGAGTGAACAGCTTAAAAGTTTGATCTTTGGCCTTCCCATTTAGACATCTGGAAGTCTGTATCTTAAGTGGCTTGCTTTGAAGCCTCCACAAATGGAAGAAGTTCCCCATTGTAAGAAGCCATCTTGGCATTAAGCAATACAAAACAGAAAAACCAAATAAGTTGCTACCCTGGGCTCTCCTGGGAGGAAAGTCAGGATATAAATTTAATTAACAACAACTAAGGATGGGCGAATCTGTCCATTTTGGTCTCTCAGTTTCTGATTTACATTGCTAGTAGCTTAGGTTCAGTTTTAATTAGGAGGCTGTGCATGCTTTCTCTCATCATCCTGCAAATGTTTGTCAAAAGTGAGTTGATTGATGTGATCTTAGCACTTGCAAAGGCAGCCTTGCTTAATTAACCATTGGCCCCGGGAATAGTGGAGTTCCTTGCTAGGAGAATTTTGATATTCAGTTCACTCGCTCAGAGCTGGATGAAGCTCAGCCTTTTTATATGAAGGAAATCCTCAGAGGGGATTGCCTGCTCTGTGAGAAATCTTGGCCGACAATTTCAAAATGCTAGGTACAAGTGGGGTGGGCAGCCTTTTCCGGGTTCTGATCCAGCAACTCGGTTGTTCCTCTTTCAAGAAATACAGGCAATTAACAGCCAAGCAGCTTTGATTCTTTCTGGCTGGCACCAGAAACAGGCTAGTATCCTCCCAATAAATTAGGGCTTTCAGGAGTGAGAAATGTGACTTTCCCTGCATCACAAGTTGGAGCCTGTTTGCCGAATTAAAGCACCTTTAACAGGTGGTTTCCTGTTGGGAGGTAGTATATTACTTAGGTAATGTGATGACTCACATATTGTACCACTTGAAAGATCAAAACTTTACAGATTCCTAGCATCGGATGTAACTAACATATAAATGTGCTCAAGTGTCAGGGATATTCCTCCAGTCAGTCTTCTGGGTATCTACCACTTAGTTCAGGCTTGTTAACAAATCACTTACTGGGAACATAGTAGCTGCTTACACAAAGTCCATCTAGCTCAGTATTGTCCACACTGACTGACAGCAGCTCTCTAGAGTTTCAGATAAAGGAGGGACATTCCCAGCCCTACCTAGAGATGCTGGGGATTGAACCTGCCACCTTCTGCACGCAAAGCAGATGCTCTGCCACTGAGAGAACTAGAAAAGGTCCTCAAATGCAAAGATGTATCACTGAACACTAAAGTCAGAATCATTCAGACCATGGTATTCCCGATCTCTATGTATGGATGGGAAAGTTAGACAGTGAAAAAAGCGGATAAGAGAAAAATCAACTCATTTGAAATGTGGTGTTGGAGGAGAGCTTTGTGCATACCATGGACCGCGAAAAAGACAAATAATTGGGTGTTAGAACAAATTAAACCAGAACTATCACTAGAAGCTAAAATGATGAAACTGAGGTTATCATACTTTGGACACATCATGAGAAGACATGATTCATTAGAAAAGATAATAATGCTGGGAAAAACAGAAGGGAGTAGAAAAAGAGGAAGGCCAAAGAAGAGATGGATTGATTCCATAAAGGAAGCCACAGACCTGAGCTTACAAGATCTGAACAGGGTGGTTCATGACAGATGCTCTTGGAGGTTGCTGATTCATAGGGTCGCTATAAGTCGTAGTCTACTTGGAGGCACATAACAACAACAACATAAAGCACATAGCACACTGTTGCCATAACACCTCCCCTGCCACTACAGGCATACAGCCTTGTCTTTGTCTTTGAGTCCTCTCTCTGTTTTACTTCCTCTCGACAAGTCTTGTCACTTCTTCTGTTACAAGACTGCAAAACATGGTCCTTACTTGCTGTCTCGGCAAAAACTTTGGTCAACTCTCACCTTGATTGCAGCAACCTTTTCCTCTCTGATCTTCCACTGTTGCAACTTTCTTCTGTCCAGAACTCTGCTGCTCCATATCATTCATCTCTCTTGCCATTCTGACCACATAACGTCCCCCTTTAAATCCTTGCTTTTACTTCCAGTCCCAATGTTGGATCTGGGAGTATCCCAAAGCTGTGCCCTGCTCCTTCCAGGGGAATCTAGAGCAGGGTGCCTCTCCTCCTTTCAGATCCAAGAACTTGGAACACATAACACCTCTGTCTTGTCTGGATTCAGTTTCAATTTGTTGACCCACATCCACCCATCACCACCTCCAAGCACCGGTATAGCACCTCAACCACCTCTCCTGATTCAGATGGCACAGGGAGATAGTGCTAGGTGTGTATTTGTGACATTCACTCCAGATCTCCTGATGACACCTTCCAAAAGCTTCAGGTAGATGTGAGGGACAAGATGGATCCCTGGGGAATACCACAGGCTCATTCATAAGAACATAGGAAGCTGTGTCAAAATTGCTCTCTCGAGCTCAGTTTGTCCACAGTAACTGTCAATGCCCCTCCAGGGTTTCAGATGAGTCTCTTCTGGACCTCCCTGGAGATGCCAGGGATCGAACCTGGGACCTTTTGCATGCAAAGCATGTGCTCTGTCATGGAGCCACAGTCCTTTGACCTCCCTATTTCTATTCTCTGGAAGTGAACCTGGGGGTTGGAGCCGAACCACCGTAAACTGGCGCCCCCAAGTCCGCCTCACGCGGTTGCACCAGGATATAAGGCAGCTTCGCTTTGTAACTTACTAGGTAGGGTAATTCCATGGACCTGTTTTTCAGGAGGGTTGAGATAATTAAGTAATGAGTGTTTGCACACCACCATGTCTTCAGTGCGCCCAGCTGATTGCACAAACATTGCTAATGGACATACCCACCCTTTTGCTCAGAGGGGAGAGTTATTGACCCAAGGCAGGCTTGAAAGGGAAATTCAGAAAAGCAAGATGAGAATGAATCTGTTTTAATGAAACACTATTGTCTGACTGGTTTCCTAGGCCTAAGTGGCCAAGAGAGAGTATTTGTGGTTGCTTTGAAAGTTGTAATATGAATACCTAGCTATTACAGCTCACATTTAGCTAAGCTCTTTGAGACCGCCTGCAGGCAGGCAGGCTAATGTTAGCTGAGTTTTAAGCATGTGAAGTATCCCATTCATGAGAATTAAAAAACCAATTAGTACGGATCTGAGAAAACATCAATTCTTCCTGTTTCAGTAAGGCAGAGAAATGATAATTGGATTTTGGCAATGGGATGAGTCTATGGGGCATTTCACACATTGCAGAGCAACAAGTCCAGGTTTATATATATATATATATATTATTTGATTTATATCCCGCCCTTCCTCCAGCAGGAGCCCAGTGTACTTGCTGAATGAGGGGAGGGGTCTATCATTCAGTGACAGAGCCAGCATCTCTGGTTTCAAAAAAAGATCTTGAGAAGAAGGCTGGGAAGGACCTAGGGCTGGTGCCAGGCATGACTGGGTCCTTGGGCACCAGCCAGCCCCAGGCTTGCGGTGCCATAGCCCAACACCCCCTGCCGATACAGGCAGCATGGGGCTAATAATCTCCAAGTTAGATTACTGCAATGCTTTCTACATGGGGCTGCCTTTGAAGACTGTTCAGAAGCTGTAGCTTGTGCAAAATGCAGCAGCCAGATTGGTAACAGGGACCAGACGGTTTGAACATATAAAGCCGATTGTGGCCCGCTTGCGTTGGCTGCCTGTATGTTTCTGAGCTTGATTCAAGGTGCTGGTTTTAACCTATAAAGTCTTACACGGCTTAGGACCACAATACCTAAGGTCCCAGGCTATGGTTCAAAGGCACATGAGGCCAGCACCCTGCTGAAGCTAAGCAGGGTCAGGTCTGGTCAGTGCCTGGATGGGAGACCGCCTGGGAACCATATGTAAGTCACCTTGGGTTTCTCTCATGAAAAAGAAAGGTGGGGTATAAATGGAATAAATAATAATAATAATAAATACCTGATGGAAAGCCTTTCCCGACACGAACTCACCTGTACACTACGCTCAACATCCAAGGCCCTCCTCCGGGTGGCTTCTCCGAGGGAAACTGGGAGTCTGGCAACAAGGGAGAGGGCCTTCTCAGTGATGGCCCCCAAGTTATGGAATGATCTCTCTGATGAGGTGCGCCTGGTGCCAACACTGTTATCTTTTCGGCACCAGGTCAAGACTTTCCTCTTCTCCCAGGCATTTTAGCATGTGTTCAAATTGCTTTTTAAATTGCTTTTTAAAAAATGTGTTTTTTAATTTGTATATTTGTTTTTAATGTTTTTAATTGTTGTAAACCGCCCAGAGAGCTTCGGCTATGGGGAGGTATACAAATGTAATAAATAAATAAATAAATAAGCCCACCCATGTCTCTCCCTTGCCTGCCATCAACTAAGATGGCGGTGGGAAAGTCAACCCCTTAGGAAAGCCTCCACCACTACCTTTGGTGATGGCAGGCAGGCATGCACCCCACGCATGGTGGGAGTGGTAGGTAGTGCATGGTGCAGGCTTATTGAAGCCAGTGCTGCCTGTATGGATGGGGGAGGGAGTGCCTGGGAGCTCCTGCTCCACAATCTGTGGCAGCTTTTGGTTGCAGAACCCAATGCTGCCATGGAATGGGAGTGCCATCCTCCTACCCTAAGGAGGGGCCCTTAAGGTTCCCTCGGCCAAGGCTCAACCTGGCCACCCTCTGGCGCTAGGCCTGGAAAGCCCTCTCTTTGCAGACCCACCCCCTGGAGTGGCTGTAAGTAAGAAGGCAGGCAGCTGGGGGCTGACTGAGGGCAGACTGAGGTTGGTGGGGCAATGCCCCATTCACCCTAATGGACCAGCCTCCCCTGATTATATGTTAGCCCCTGGGATTTAAAAAAAATTATATCATATTCATACTTTGTAGATTTACACTCTAAAAATATTAGGTACAATTGGGACCTGCAACAAAATGTTGTAGTGTGGAGTGCTCCTGTTTAGCCCTGCCTGTCTCCACCCCACCCCTCAAACACACACAACAGTCAGTCAGCATTCTAGAATGCTTAATGTCTGGCACACTGACTTTTTAAAAAATATTTTTTATAAAACATTCAATTATATTCAATAAATATTGTATTTTATGTAATTATGCCATCAGTGCATCGTATTTATTTATTAAGAAAACTTATATCTTGCCTTTCTGATTCCAGAAGAACCACTTATGGTAGCTTACAACATAATAAAAAATTATGCTAGTAAACATCCAGTCAACAAAGAATCAATTAAAATATACTATTGATATTACATCAGTATTGTATATTATTATTAGAGCTGCAGTGATGATTCATCAATTACCATAATTGATTAATAGTGCAATCTTATACACATCTACTCAAATGTAAGTTATTGGGTACATGTTTGTTGTTATATGCCTTCAAGTCAATTTCGACTTATGGCGAATCAGTGACCTCCGATAGCATCTATTATAAGCCACCCTGTTCAGATCCTATAAGTTCAGGTCTGAATCAATTTATCTCTTGTTTGGCCTTCCTCTTTTTCTACTCCCTTCTGTTTTCCCCAGCATTATTGTTTTTCTAATGAATCATGTCTTCTCATGATGTTTCCAAAGTATGATAACCTCAGTTTCATCATTTTAGCTTCTAGTGATAGTTCTGGTTTAATTTGTTCTAACACCCAATTATTTGTCTTTTTCACAGTCCATAGCATGCGCAAAGCTTTCCTCCAACACCACATTTCAAACATAGAGATCGGGAATACCATGGTCTGAATGATCCTGACTTTAGTGTTCAATGATACACCTTTGCATTTGAGGACCTTTTCTAGTTCTCTCATAGCTGCCCTCCCCAGTCTAAGCCTTCTTCTAATTTCTTGACTATTGTCTCCATTTTGGTTAATGACTGTGCCGAGGTGTTGACAATCCTTGACAAGTTCAATGTCCTCATTGTCAACTTTACATAAATCTTCTATTGTCATTACTTTAGTCTTTTTGATGTTCAGCTCTAGTCCTGCTTTTGTGCTTTCCTCTTTAACTTCCATCAGCATTTGTTTCAAATCATTACTGGTTTCTGCTAGTAGTATGGTATCGTCTGCATATCTTAAATTATTGATATTTCTCCCTCCATTTTTCACACCTCCTTCGTCTTGCTCCATGCCCACTTTCCGTATGACATGTTCTGCATATAGATTAAACAAATAGGGTGATAAAATACACCCCTATCTCACATCCTTTCCGATTGGGAAGCAATCGGTTTCTCCATATTCTGTCCTTACAGTAGTAGCCTCTTGTCCAGAGTATAGGTTGTACATCAGGACAATCAGATGCTGTGGCACCCCCATTTCTTTTAAAGCATTCCATAGTTTTTCATGATCTACACAATCAAAGGCTTTTCTGTAATCTATAAAGCACAGGGTGATTTTCTTCTGAAATTCCTTGGTCCGTTCCATTATCCAATGTATGTTGGCAATATGATCTCTTGTACCTCTTCCCTTTTCTAAATCCAGCTGGCCATCTGGCATTTCTTGTTCTGTATATGGTAAGAGCCTTTGTTGTAGAATCCTGAGCATTACTTTACTTGCATGGGATATTAAGGCAATAGTTCGATAATTACTGCATTCCCTGGGATCCCCTTTCTTTGGAATTGGGATGTATATTGAACGCTTCCAGTCTGTGGGCCATTGTTTTCTTTTCCATATTTGTTGACAAATTTTTGTCAAAATGTGGACAGATTCAGTCCCAGTAGCTTGTAGCAACTCTATTGGTATGCCATCTGTTCCTGGTGATTTGTTTCTTCCAAGTATTTTAAGAGCAGCTGTCACCTCACATTCTAAAATTTCTGATTTTTCATCATACAGTTCCTCCATGAATGAATTTGTCATCCTTGCATCTCTTTTATAGAGTTCTTCAGTGTATTGCTTCCATCTTCCTTTTATTTCATCTTGGTCAGTCAGTGTGTTCCCCTGTTGATTATTCAATATCCCTACTCTTGGTTTAAATTTCCCTTTAATTTCTCTAATCTTTTGGAATAGGGCTCTTGTTCTACCTTTTTTGTTGTGTAGCCTAGAAGACTTTTGATCAATGAAAAAGGTGTCCCCCAATTAATTGGGAGCTAATTTTTGTGTTAATTATTTTTAACATTGAGTGACATCATTATTTCACTGTTCTAGTATTTATGTGAGTAGGAGAACAAAAAAAATCCATTTACTCTCTTGTTCGATCTGAAATATGCCAACTGTTACTAATTTTTAAAACCCGTCAAGGAGAGAACTTTATAAGAGCCCAGTGCAGCACAATATGGCTGAAATAATTAGGTTTCTCCTTAATAATAATAAAAAAAAAGATTCAGTGCCCATTTCCCTGTGTTGATCTCACAAACAGCAATCTGCAGTAATGTGAAAGGCATCAGCCTCTAATAACTGTAGGTGTTCTGGCTCATGCAAAAAGGATCTGCTGCCTTTGTGCCATATGTAAAGTTGACACGGGCTGTTCTTCCTCCATGTCCAATTAAGGCAGTTAATTTCATCTTCCTCTTTTTTTAAATTTTATTTCTAGACTTCATTTCTTCATGACTGAAGTCTGGCTTGCTAGCTTCAGGAAGCGCTTTCCCCCTCCCCCCGATGCTTACCCCCAAACCTAGTAGTAAACTTGGTGTCCTGTCAAGCTTTGCTGCTTGTCACTAGTCTTTTGGGGAGCTTCAGTGTTGGTGCCAGACATTTTCCTCTGCTGATGCAGCTTTATTTAAATACCACTTGCATCACAATGATGCTCCCCCTGTCCCTACACTCACGTTGAATGCTACATGTTGTGTTCCTTGCTTTGGTGATTTCTTTACATCTTGCATAAAATCTTCTCTCTCTCATTTGGCTGATGGTGGTTAAAGTCATAGCCCACTTTTTATTACTGGTGTCCCTGACCCCCTTGAGAGAGTTTTTCTCCCCCTCATTTATTCAGTCATTTTTATTTATGTGCTTGGAATATCCATGTGCTGCTTTTCGACAGCGCTCAAAGTAAAACAGGTCAGTGAGTAAAAATTTTAAAGTTTTGGCTACAAGTCTCATCTGCACTCACCCTTGAGGCTTCATTGAATAGATTATGTCAGTGGCTGTTCACAGTCAGAAATCTTGGTGGAAGAAGCTGTTGATATCCTGGCTAACCCCTTCGGGATCAGGATCACAGGTGTGTTTCTCCCTATTACCTTTGCTGTGAAACTTAACTCTGGAGCAGTACATAGATCAGACTATCAGTTACACAGTCTCTGATTTCCTACAAGGCACTTCTAGACCTGGCTACGCAAGTAGAGACGTGGTCGCAACAATTGGACGCACCCATTAAGAGCCCTTAAGTAGTCTCAGGGCGGGAATGTTACTTGTGTGGGAACTGTCTCCTGGACTGGGACTGGGCCAGCAAACAGGCACTCCTAAGAGTGGGGTTGAGAGCAGGCTCAGACCACATTCACACCATACATTTATTCCACTATTATTCCACTTTAAACAGTCATGGCTTCCTTCAAGGAATTCTGGGAAGTGTAGTTCATGATGGGTACCGAGAGTTTTTAGGAGATCCCTATTCTCCTCACAAAGCTACAATTCTCTGAGTGGTTTAACAATCAATCCCTCTTCCTAGAGAATTCTGGGAATTGCAGATATGTGAGGGGAACAGGTCTCCTAACAACTCTCAGCATCCTTCACAGACTACCCTTCCCAGGATTCTTTGGGGGGAAACTGTTTAAATTGGAATAATAGTGGAATAAATGTACTGTGTGAATGTGGCCTCAGTCTGTTCACACTGGTGCAAATGGCGGCACATCCTTGCCAATGGAGAAGGAGACTTCTCAGCCAGGTCTTCCGTAGGTTCCTCCTCTGCTCACATCTCCAGCTCACTTTATTCTGGAAGTACATACTTGATAGGAAAGAGTTCTACATCTAGCTAACTAGCTAAGTTGGAGATGCAAACACTAAGCCTAGTGTTTGCCCTCATACTTGGAGGAGAGGGAGAGACAAAGAGAGTATGTCTGCTCTCCTTCTCAAGAGAAAGAAGAAGAAGGAAGGAGATGTGATCAACATCCTATGCATATCAGTCTAGCAGGAAGGGAGAGACAGCAGGAGATCAAAGGATAGGTATTAGCCTAGCAATCAGGAGGTCTCCTCTCTAGCTACCCTTTTGAACCCCATGCAGCCTCAACCCACAAGTTGGAGTTGAACCACATATTCCAACACAAAGTCCTCTCTCTTGCCTTCTTGTTGCTAGTGTTGCCTCATCGGGCCTGTAGTGGTCATAGAGCAATACCTTCCTGTACTTTCTTTCTTTTTTTAAACAATCTACCCCATTATTTCTTACCTGAAAATGTATAACAAAAAATTAACTCCTTAATTTAATATCTCCATTGGCTTATTTTTTCCCCTTGTCTGCCCTTGTAGCTAAAGACATAAACAGTGAACTTGTGCTGCCTCTTGCTGCTGGAGATTCCTCGGTCTCCGTTTCTCTTTTTGCAGTTGTGGCAAACCTTTCCTGACAGCTCCTGTGTGTAATTTGTACAGAATAATTTTTTTTATCTCTGCCTTTCTGCTCAGTGCTGATCTAGAACTCTGCATCCTTTTGTTCTTCAGATCTCTTGTCTGCTTCTGGGCCAGCAGAGATTAGTTCTGTAAGCTCCCTCCTCTGAGCCAAATTTTCAGCAACATTCCAATTTTCAGCATCCATAGGAGCTACTTGCCTGATGCTGGAGATCTGTGCTCTAATGTGGTATTTTTAGTTTTTTATCTGGTTTTGTTCTGACACCATGTTGCATCTCCGGTCTCTCACGAACAGGTGGATCTTGTCTTTATAATAACCACCACAACCACCACCACAACTTTAAGTAGTTTCTTCGCAACAGTATAGTATGTACTCTGTTGCCTCTTCTGGTAGCCTAACAGAATGCATTTCTAACTTTTTCTATCTATAAATTGCACTCAGTGATCTGGTTTGCACATAATGCTAAGCCAAACCATGGTTTAGCACGAATGAGCAAATGTGCGAGTTCCTGGAGCTGTTGAACTCCTCCCCTGGTCCTACCTCTCTACTCTCTGCCTCTCCACCAGGTGCTTAGCTATGGTTTAGCTTAGTGTTACATCTGAACCTGGGCTCATGGTTTGTCTGGCTTCAGACAAACCACAAACTGTAACTAAGGTTTGTTCTTGGTTCATTCCTTGTGGTTTGACTGAGGGAGACAAACCACAAGCCCAGGTTAAGATGTAACAGTAAACTATGCTACAGCTTAATCCTGAGTAGTACGTTAGCAGCAGTCCCAGGGGCAGAGTGCAGCAGCTGTGATTTTTTGCTCCTTTGCGCTAAACCATGGCTTTCCTTAGGGCTACACCCCAAATGGGCCACTGTATCTAAACCAGGAGAGAGCGTGGTTGCTTGAAGCAGTATGTTCCCCTGAGTCTGGGACAGAAAGCTCTTTTCAGAAGTAACCACAGTGAGGAGAGTGTTGGGGGAGAGAGTGTATAGATCAAATGCCTACTACTGAATAGTGGGAACAGAGTTCAGAATCTCTAGGGAGGAGCAATACTAAGAGATGTTAATTCTAGGATCTAGGCTTTCTTAACAGTTAGACAAAGGGGCAAATCACCTTAAGAAAGCCACGGAAATCTGCATATGTGCTTTGTAAAAATTAAATTTTCAGGAAGCTGCATTCTGCACACGATATCCTGATTCAGCCCATACCCAGGCTGTGCAGAGCCCTGGTGTGACACCACTGCACTTTTCATGCAAGAATTCAGCTCTAAATCTTGCTTGTTTCAGCAATTCCTTGTTGTTTGGCAAGGAGGCCTGTTTGTTCCTGAGGTCACTACCAGTTCAACAGGCTCACAAGCTGGTTGGGACTAACGGAAATCACACACAGTTCATTGTTAGAAAAGGTTGTGGGAAATGAAGCTAAACAAGGCAACAAGGGATTATGCAGCTGTCAAAATCTGCCAATATCTGAGAGTTATAACAGGCTGAGAAATCAGTAGGTAAAGGAAGAAGAGAAACGTGTGTCTGTAGGTAGAACCCTTTGAACTGCTAAAATGTTATACAAATGCTTGGTATCGTTATTAATGTGCATTCTTTATCTGCAAACAAATTAACATCTTTTTTTGCACATTAGAAAAGGAAAATTGCTCAGGAGTCTTCAGATACCTAGGGCCAACTAAGTGGCCAGCTCTGGTTGTGAAAGCAGTTTTATCTGACTCCTGGTGACCCTGACTCCTGGCTCAATTTCAACCAAGGTGTAGTAAAAGAGTTGCTCAGAGTTTCACTTGTTAAGTTTAAATAAAGTTTTCAAGTTGTTAGAGATAATCAGCAGTTGAATGCTACAGTCTTTAGACTGTGTATGTAACATAAAACTATGATCAGTTTGTGTATCTCATCAGAGAGACGGTGCAAAGTGCTATATGAGAGGTAGCTAACATGGTGCCTTCCAGCTGTCTTTGGACTGCAGCTTCCAGTATCTAACCATTGGGGCTACTGGGAGTTGGAGTCCAACAACACCTGGAGGGCACTGCATTAGCTACCCCTATGATAGACAGTATACACTCAAATAGGGCTTGAGCACACTTGGGGATACATTTTTGATCCCTGTCTGGAGGACAGAGAATTGCCAACCCAAGAACTCTTAAGTTTCTGTATCCCTATGAGATCACAGCAGTTGGTCCTTCTGATTTTCATCAATAGCCCTGCATTTGTGGAGAGGTCTGGCTCTTTAAAGGAGAAGAAAGAAGATGAGTGAGGCAAGTTATGAATAAAGGGCTTCATTCAGTTTTCATGGGGAATCAGAAGCATTGTCACATTTGTGTAGTAACGTAACTATGGGCTAGATTAGGTGATGCTACCACTTGTGGGATTGCTTGTGAGCTCCCAGGTCTATGGAGCTGGACTAGATAGACCTTTAGGTCTTATGTTTCCCACCCTCATCCCAATCCAGCCCATAGTGTAGAGGGGAGGCTAAGCACACCTGTCCACCTCACCTGCTGTCCTGGCTCCTCTGCCAAAATGGGATGGACATGTCTGAAAATTGTCTTTATCATATTCCCACATAACAACAACAACAAACACTCATAAGCCAAAATCACATGGCCAATTGACCAGTTTTATCTGGGGGATCAACTTTACCACTTTGCCTATGTGTGCTGGGGGACACTTGGAGGTGCCATCCCTGTGTTGGGGATGGCATAGCCAGGATCACCAGGTGGGTGGGAAGGGCAGGCACTGCCCTCCAGACAATTGGGTGGATTTGGGCAGGGGGAACATTATCTAATCCAGCCCCATATTTTTACAGAAGCAGTAATGAAAAAGTGCTGGATGTTATCCAGATGATGACTCACAATGTTCTCTTAATCCAAACTGAGATTAGGAGAAAGAGTTAGCTTGCTGATTGGATGACTACATTTTATTGTCTTCGAAGGACAGATTAGTGATTGTAGTATTTCATTGCAACATTGCAAAATTGAGTTATTAAATTCTCTGCCACAAGATGTGCTGATGGCTAGTAGCTCGGATTTTTTTTTTTTTTAAAGGATTGGGTTTGGTTTAGGGGTATGCTAGACCAATTCAGATTTGGTACTGAATTTTCCATTAATTTGTTTATTTTCTTTCATTACAGACTGGATTTTTGTGTAGCAATTTTCCAAGGCCATTTTTTGGGGGGGAAATCTGCCTCTAAAATACTGATATTAAGAACAATAATTGTATCAATGTTTACTTTCATTTATTGATATTTCCTTTCAAAATATTAATATTTTCTTTAACAGTATCAATATTTATTTTAAAAATAGCAATATTAATATCAATATCTTTTGCTAGGGGAAAAAAGGATCAGTAATAGAAGGAACATGAATAGATACCAGCCTATTAGGGCAACGGAATGCTTTTGAATCGGCAACAGCCAAAGGATCCCGTCCCTAGCCAAGTGCAACCTCCATGTTCAGGGACAGTATAGGCTTAAACAAGTGGGATCTGCAATAAAACGTTGCAGCATGGAGTGCTGCTTGCTCAGGATTGCACTTACTCCATTCTGTTCTCCTTTTCTCTGATTTTCCATTCAACCTCCCACCCCCCAAAAAAACAACCAGCATTTTGTGGCTGTTGAACATGTTTAGTCCTCAGTGAGCTGCTTTTTTTTCTTAAGGACTTTTTGTAGCCCTGCAAACCATAAGATCCCCCCAAGCCTGATGAGTGCACAGGTGGTGCCATGTTTGCAACATAAGCAATGTCACTCACAGATTTAACATCAGAAACAGAAGGGAATGTACCAGAGCTAGAGACAAACTGTAGGGAGGTGGGCATTGTCTTTTGTGCCCCATTTTGGAGGTTCCCTGAAGCACCTGATTGGCCACTGTTGGAAGCAGAAACCAGATCGACTTTTGGCCTGGTATTATTCCAGTGAAGACTGCTCTAAGCAAGATAGCTGTGCGTCCTTTTGACCTGATTGCAGTATCTTGTTTACAGACAGAACTAGCCTGCTGTCAGGAAAGATGTTTCCCCTTACGTCAAGGCAAGACATATCCTAGAAAACGTGGATATACTGGGAAAGATCTCATGGAGAGCAGGAAAAGGGGGTCACTTAAGGAAGAAAATATGAGAAGCCTGCACAACTTGTGACTGACCAAGGCGATCAAATTGTTTCCTGTGGATTGCCATGTGCTTGCCAACACCCTGGTTTTGGTGTCGCCTTAGGCTACAAAAGTAGGGGGAGAGCTTCAAACATCTATTGGGTGGCAGATTTTGCAGGTCAAAATTATAGGGACCAGCAGGTAAACAAAGGGCTGTATCCAACTATGAACTACTCAGAGTAGACCCATTAAAACGAATGGATCTTTGTTAGCCATATCCATTCATTTCAATGGTTTTTCTTTGGTTTGGATACAACCCCAAAAGCACTGCAAAATACACTAAAATAGGATGTTTAATCCTCAGCTTCAATATTTGAATCGGTGTTTTGTTAATATATCTTTTTAGGGTTCTATTTTTACTGTTTGAGAAAAATGTTCATATGTATGTTGTACATCATCCTGAGCTCTTTTGAAGGAATGGTGATCTGTAAGTATCTTAAATAAATTGATTTAAAAAAACAACAAAAACAAATCATTTGTGTCCGAAATGCAGAATAAGCAAACTTTAGATTATCTGCACTGAATCAGAAAGACTCAAAAGACAAAAACAGACCATACAACAGGACTGAAAAATATGCAAGACGGAAACTAAATCTGAACATTCAGAGGTTCATTTTAAGAGGATAAATAGCATTCAGAGATATGTATCAAACTTGATGATAAAAGTAGAAGAAAAAATAATATTCAATTTTCAGTGAAATGATGATGTACTTCAGGGCACTTCCTGCATTAGGGGTATGGCATGCTGGCCTTAAAGGCATGGCACATGTGTACATGGACATCTCTGATCAGCTGATGTAACAGTGTAATCCTAATGCATGTTTTCTCAGAAGATAGTCTCATTGGGTGATATCCAACAGTAGACATACATAGAGTAGACTTAAGTCTATTGATTTCAGTGGATTTCCCCCATTGAGTTAAATGGCCCTGACTCCCCTTTACATGTGCAGGATTGTGGCCTAATTCTTTCCCACGAATCACTTTGTCACAGTTTCTGTGAGCTCCTGGTGGGATGCTAGTTATATCAGAAACTCAAGGAACAGACAGACCCTTTAGAAGTATGTGATCAGCCTCTGAACTAATGATAGTTCAGGGATATCCAACATGATGATGTTGGACTCCAGCTCCCATCATCCCTGACCATTGGCCATGTTGGGTGGGGCTGATGGGAGTTAGGATCCAACAACAGTAGGAGGGCACCATGTTGGCTATCCCTGCAACAGCTGATTGCATCTTTCCCCATATCATTTATGGTCAGTTGGGTCCCACAGCCCAACTCTGCCCCCCTAAATCAATTTTATCTGATCCCTTGCAGACCTGTCAAATTTTAACTAAAGTGTAGCCTAAAATCTGTCCATAGTTTCACTCATAAGGAATCTTCCACCATTCAGCTTCATTGGATGGCTCTGGGCTTTAGTAATATATGAAAGGAATCACAGAATCATAGAAAAGTAGAGTTTGAAGGGTCCCATAAGGCCATTGATTCCAACCCCAGGAAGAAAAACCTCTCATTATCCACTTTCTCTGTAACGCCATGCATATTTTTATACACCATCGCATCCCACCTTACCTTTTTTCTAAACTAAATAGCTGCAGGCATTGTAACCTTTTCTTGTAGGGGAGTTGTTCCAGCCAGCTTATCATTTTAGTTACCCTTTTCTCTACCTTTTCTAGCAATACAATCTCCTTTTTTAAGGTATGGCAAGCAGAACAGTACACAATGTTATAACGGCAGCTGCACCACAGATTTATATAGCAGCATTATGATATTGGCAGCTTTATTCGCAATCTCATTCCTAATTATCCCTAATTCGGAACTTTTTCCTAATTAACCCAGTATGTGGCAACTTTGAATCCATCTTCTTCAAATCTGCCTCATACTGGGCCAACATTTTCAACAAGCTGTCCACCATGACCCCAAGTTCTCTTTCCTGATCAGTAGCTGCCAGTTCAGTTCCTATTAGCACATATGTGAATAATTTTTTTGTTCCAATACACATCCCTTTGCATGTGCTAATGCAGAATTACATTTGCCATTTTAATGCCCATTCACCCAGTCAGGAGAGATTTTTTGGAGCTCCTTGCAATCTCTTTTTGTTTTTACCTCTTTGAACAATTTGGTGTTATAAGCAAACTTGCCCCCCTCACTGCTGACCCCTAACTCCACATCAAGTTAGAAAGCACCGGTTGCAATACAGATGCTTGAGGGACCCCTGCTTCTTACATCCCTCCATTGTGAGAACTGCTCATTTATTCAAACTCTCTGCTTCTTGTTTTTCAAACAATTATTGATCCATAAGAGGACCTGTCCCCGTATCCCATTACTCCTAAGCTTACTCAGAAGTCTTTAGTGAAAATCTGTATCTAAAGCTTTTTGAAAATCAAAGTGCACAGTGTCTACCAGATCACTCCACCCAAATAACTCTAAAAGGTTAGTTAGATAGGATTTACCCTTGCAGAAGCCATGCTAGTTCTCCTTCAGCAAGACTTGTTCTTCTATATGTCTGGTAATTCTATCTTTCATAATCCTTTCCACTAGTTTTCCTGAAACAGATGTTAAGCTAAGTAGCCTGTAATTTCTTGGATCTCCCCAGATCCCTTTAATTCAAAGTGTGGCCACAACATAGGTTGGTAACATAGGGCTCCTACTGGGACGGAGGGCGGGATATAAATCTAATAAATAAAAATAGTATAAATTAGCTATCCCAAACCCATTTTTATTTTATTTATGTTTTACTCCATCTCTGTAAACAATGTATCAGTCAAAATATGTTTATTTCTTTAGTCACTGGTGGCTGGTGCCCATTTAGATGAGCAAGGTGGAAGGCAGGGAGTCCAAACAGTTAGTGGAGCTGGAACCAATGACAGACAAAGCCAACTTTTTATAATTTTGTCCCCATCCTCCATTATAGAACCTGTTGAGTTCTATAATGGCAGCACTGAGACCAAGGAGGAGGATGCTGATAGGCCATGTGCTGCTCCCCAGATTGGCTACAAATAGGAAGGGAGGTGGGCAGGGTTTGATTGAGAGCAGACTGAAGTTGGTGAAGCTGTGCCCCATTTGCCAAAATGGACCAGCCTCCACCATCTCAGTGTCTGAAGATTTCATCATATATACTAATGGCAAACTCTGGTGCTGCTGTGGTTCATAATAGGTATCTCTCACGTCTACCCTGGGGAGGCGTGGGGGGAAGGATCTAAAGGAACCTGAACCTGAAGACTGTGTGAGCTCTGTTAACTGTGTGATCAGTAAAGTCAGTTAAGACATGTTAGGGCATTAGGACAGAGAGAGAGAATGGTAGGTGGTGGTGGTAGTGGAGAGAAGGAATTGCCTAACTCAAGCTCTTCAGAGCTTAAAATAAGTATACTGGAGGCAGTGGCGGCCGGTGGCGGCATGTTAGTGGGCTGAAGCATCTTGGACAGCTCCTTGAAAGCTTGAACTAAAATCTGGAGTGGATTTCACTGCCCCACTGACATGGAGCCACCAGCTGCTACTGCTGGGAGGGGGACTAGGTTTGGGGGATGTGTGCCATTAAAAACTGTTCCCATCACAATATACATGGATGTTTCAGGAAGAAGGAAAGACAACTGTATTCTGAAATATCTGAACGTTAATGCTCTTCCAAAATCAAATCTTAAGGATGTTGCTTGTTTCATAACCCAGATTAACACAAACAAATAGTAAGGCTATCATAACGATTCTAAGAGATTTTCAGCATTTTGAATTGGTTGTATATTTTCAATCGCTGCTTCAAAAAATATTCATTACTCCAGAAGAGGTACTATTTCATGAAAAGCTTTGAAAAACAGTTATCTAAACGTCCAAGTTTTTCCACTTGAAAAACTGAAAAAATATTTGGAAAAAATGCAGAGAGGGAAACAATTTGGTTCCAATTTTTGTGTGGAGGGGGAGGCTTCACATTTCTATACTTCTGCCACCAGACCGCATTCTAGAGAATACAGTGGCCCCCAAGAATACATATATTGGTCATCCTATTCCTATGGTTGTAAGAGTCAAACTTCAAAAATCAGAGGTCTCCATTATGCCCCATTAAGCTCTTACGTTTTGAAATAATCGTAAGCATTTCAGATGCCTTAAAACAGTGTTAAATTGTGTATTGGGTCAATTACTGTTTCATTGCCATCGCTTGTGTCATGCACCTGCTTTCACTGAGGCTGGGACAACCTAATTATTGCAATATCACAAGGGAACATAAGAGAACAAGACTGGTACATGCTAGCTAGTGTAGCAACCACCACAAGTATCAGTGAACATGTGAGGGAGAAAATCAGAGACCTGGCAAGTTGGCCAGTGAAGCTTCACATGGCTATGGGAGGGAGGGATTCTGTCCAACCCAGAATTTGGGTATAAGTACACACATCAAGATGGTTGCAATCTGAATTTTGAAAAGTCTTGAGCCTTGACTGAATTATTATTGTTGTTATTCTTCTTCAGATTTATTAGTCACTTTTTGTTTAAAAATGAACTCAAAGTAACTTACATACATAGACTTCTCTGACAAGACTGTATAAGAAAACTCAAAATGAAAAAGAGAACAATTACTAAACAAGGACAATCAACAAAAAATTGACTTCTTTAGATGCTACAATGTGATCAAAGCTCTGTTTTTGTTTTTGCTTCGTTGTGTGTTATGCATTGTTTTATACTCTACTGATATTTGTAGACCAAAAATAAAATGAAATATTCTTGGGGGGGGGCAACTTACAAACATTAAAAACAATAAATAAATCGCTATTTGCACCACACCTACCTTGCCGTAGCTCAGTCGTAGGGTAGATGCTTTGAATACAGGAAGCCCCACTATTCCATGTTCGATCACTGCCATCTCCAGTTCTTTTTTTATAAGAATCATATTGGCCACTGTGAGAACAGGATGCTGGACTAGATGGGCCACTGGCCTGATCCAGCAGGCTTTTCTTATGTTCTTAAGTGGCATCTGGGGCTCCATGTCATTGCGCCAGTGGAATCCGTTCCAGGTTTTAGCCTGAACTAAAGCACCTTATATAGTTTCTTGAAAGTTTGAACTAATACCCGGAGTGGATTCCACTGCTCCACATGGAACCACCAACCGCCACTGATCATATAGCAAGTAATGGAAAATACCTTTTACCTGAGGTCGTGGAAAACTGCTGCCAGTCGGAGTAGACAATACTATATTAGTTAGCTAGATGGATGTGCAGTCTGACCTGGTACAAAGCAGCTTCATATGTCCTTCTTACAGGTGGGGACATCTGATCCCTTGTCCCTAGTTTGAGGATGGGGGGGGAACCAGTTTAGAGTATTATCTGGATTGCTATTTGAAGAAATAGAAGTCTCATTAACAAGTCTAGCCTGTACTTCATCCTTTTTTAAAAAACAACCATGACCAAGTACATCCTAATTCATAGCAGAGCTCATGACTGATGTGCAAATAAAATATGAATGAGGATGCAGACATTTGATTTATTTTGTGTGCATGCATGTGTGCAGTTCTGTAGCTGTTTGTTGTGGACAGTTGTGTCCAGCTAGCCATTCACGGTAGTTGCTATCTGTGCAACTTTCATTATCAGAAGAAGCCAGCCCTCTGTGTTTTCAAAGGGTTTGTGTAGCAAATGACAGGTGCAAACAAGGCAGAAACTTCACTGATTTGACTGGAGAGTTCCAAGGGTAGCATGTAAAATATTTCCTGTTTACATACAATTGTGCAATTTGATGCAGGTGAAAGTTTTCATCTGCTAAATATTCGCTTAATTAAGAGCCTTCTATTCAGTGATGAATGTGAATTTAATGTGTTACTGGAATTGTCACAGTGCTTTTCCAGCTCTGTATCTGTCTGAAAATTTTTGCTGCTGCTTTTTAGTCATACTACTTTGTGAAAAAACATAAATTTGCTACTATTCTGGTTGACCTCTAGCTTAATGCTGGCATAGCACTTGGCCTGTGGTAGCTGAGTAGAAAAAGACAGCTGGAAGATCTAGCAGTAACTTAAGTGCTCTTTTCCTTGGGAAACTTGAAGGCCTGTGGAGATCAAGGGATCAATCCCAGTGCATTCCTAATGGGCAGTGCCAGGATTAAATTGAACATGGTCACCACTCAAAGCATATGTGCCAATTGCCTAACAGAACTTTAAAAAACATCATGTTGGTTGAAATGCTGTTGTACTGATAATTAATCTCTGTCTTTGCAATCTCTTCTTTTGGTTTCCCAGTTCACACTATCTTTCAGACCTTGGGCTGGTTCAAACAAACCATAGCTTGGTGTTATGAGAATGAGCTGTCATGCCCTTTCCTTCTCTGTCACAGCTGTGAGTAGGGCTTGGAAGCTTCTGCTTCTGTTTTAGATTAACTGCAGCTTGTCAAGATGTCCAAACCTAGACAAACTGTGGTTAACTTTAACTATGGTTGGTTGAAACTAGCTAACATCATACCATAAGTTTATAAAGCTGGTTTGTTTCAAAATGGTAAAGACTAACCACAATTTATAGAGTTTGGATGACAAGCTAACCTGCAGTTAATCTAAAATGGAATCACAAGTTTCTGATCTCCTTTTGCAGTTGTGTTGGAGAAGCAGAGGGGGAGTGTGTGGCCCCAAAACCCATTGAGATTCGTTCTCATAATGCTTAAGCATAGTTTAGCAATATATCTGAATGTGGTTGAATACTGCTCTTTCATATTGAAAAAATAAAAAGCCCTGCACATAGAAAATTAGGATAAGAACTCTTCTGTCTGACATTTTGGCTAAAATCCCGGGCCTGCTTTCCTGGGCCTAAGCCCTGTTGAACACAGTGGGACTTCTTTTGAGTAAACATGCTACAGGATTGCACAGCTAGCTTTCTATGTGGCGGTCCTTTTTTTTTTTTTGGTATGGCAGAGCATCCAACCATGAGCCACCCCACCTACAATCTGAAGAGGCACAGATGGGTGCAAATGACACCAGCTTACATTTAGTGGTCTATAGGTGTTTGTTTTCTTCTCCCTTTCCCAATAGCTCTTAACAGTGTTTGCATTTTATATTTTAAATCTGCGATTCTCATGCCAAATAATAGTTGGAAACAAATGCTTCGACTTGCAGCCCAGCCAAAGCAATAGATAACTTTCTGATGAATGCCATTTAGCTGGAAGCATTCTTAAGTGAAACATGCTCAAGAGTGGATTGGGCGGGGCATGCTTGTGCCAAAGGAGGTGAAGTAGAAGAGGGTGGAGAACGAAGAGGTGAAATCAGATGTGGGGCACACTTGGAACATGGATCATCGACAGGAAGTCTGGGGCAGGACCCTGGCGTGCTTCACATTCCATCTCACAGCAAGTAAAATTGTGAAATGGCAGGTGGATAAATGAGGATAAATGAAAAGGAGTTCTTTCCCCTCTCATGCAGTTGGAGTTCAGGCTGTGCTAGTTGGCAGAGCAAACTTTTCCAGCAGGTAAGGGGAAGTCGAGATAGGAAAACTTTGCTGAGTTTCAGATTTGTTCCAACTTGTAAAAGGTTCCTGTAGCTTCCCAAAGTATGCATACCTCCCTATTTTTTTCCTTGGCTGAGAGCTTTATTTACCAAAAGTTTGACATTGTATTCTGTGTTAAGAAGATATTTCTTACTTTTCCACCACAGGTTGGAAGGCATTTGACTTGTCACTCCCTCAACGTGTGTGTGTGTGTGTGTGTGTGTGTGTGTGTGAGAGAGAGAGAGAGAGAGAGAGAGAGAGAGAGAGATTTACTTTATTTCTTCAGTTCTTATCCTTGTGTTGGAAAATACCTTTTATTTCAACTGTTTATAATTGTTGCATTAAAATATGTACTCTGGGTGGCTACAGTTTGAATTGGGAAACTAACAGCTTTAATTTGTATTTTAAATGCTGTAGACAAATTGCAACCATCTAGTGCGTTATGCTAGCTCAAAGTATGCCTGACCGGTACAGGGATAGTTTTGGAATCTTATGCTTGAAATGTGTGTTTCATCGGCTGGGACAAGAGCTTACTGTTCATAGTGTTGTCACAGTGGAACTGAACTTGAAGTAATGAAATAAATTCCATTCTGGAAGTACTGTTGCAATTGAACAAAGCTGCATTGGAATATCTAGCAGGGTTCGGCATTGTGAAAGTAAAATCTAGGAATGGATTGCCTGGTTCCTAACATGTTTGTGATTTTGTATATGGGCTATAGCAGTGTTTTTCAAAGCTGGATCTTCAGATATTGTTGGACTGCAACTCTTACTATCCCTGATCATTGGCTAAGCTGGTTGGGGATGATGTAGTCCAACAACATCTGGGGACTAAGGATGAAGACCACTACGTTGTTCTGTTTAATAACAGTGTGTTCAGCTATTGCTGCCGTTGAAGTAGAATGGGTCTGCTCTGTCCATCCCTTTGCAAAGCTGCGCTTTGAGTGTATCTATTGCAAAACGGCACTTTTAAAAAATGTTGCTTTTAATAATTGTGAATCAAAGGCATTATAAATCTATCTGCATATGTGGCAGATTGAGCAAGTATGACCTAGCCCCGAATCTACTGAGCTGTGCAGCAAGCAATGGTGCAGTCCAGTAAACAAGATCCTCAGGGTTGATTCTATGCCTAGCCCCATACCAGTGGTATACAACCTTTTTTTAAAACAACAACAACAACCATAATTTCAGGGGGGGTTTCACCTTCCAGAGCTAATCCAATATTAGCTACATTGAGAATAGTCTCTCCAAGAAATACATTTAGGGATCTAAGCTTCTCTTTCCTATGGCTGCAATATTAAGTACATTTACTAGGATGCAAGTCCTGCTGAATTTGATGGGGCTTACTTGTCATTGTCAGTAAACACATATAGAACCTGGCTGCATATCTTTTCTTCAAGCATAATGAAAAGGCAGTAAAGAGGCTGACTTCAAAACAACGCAAGCTCTGCCAAGTAACAGCAATTTTGAGAAGAGAAAAAACCACTGCAAAGAGCTGTTCTAGCCTTTGTCTGGTTGAATAGTTGTTTATTATTTATTTATTTATTTATTATTATTATTATTATTATTATTATTATTAATTGGATTTATTAGTCACCCATCTGGGAGGTTGTCCAGCCACTCTGGGCGACGTACAGCCAAAAATATAAATTACATTAGACAATGAACGTAAAACCATTAGCACATTAAAATCACAACCAATAGTTACAGAACCTACAGAACCTTGTTAAACTTGCCACCACAAATTCTGAGGAACTCCTGGGGTTTAGCCGCTTTTAACATACTTTTGAAGGGGGAACAGCTTTTTAAGTGGGGAAGGAGTTCAGTGTTGAGCTTTAAACCGTTGGTCAGGGGTGTATACCCAGCTGATCACTGTGCTCTGCAAGTGAGGACCTCCTGCAGTACCATCTTATCAGGAGGTCCGTTTCGCACAATGTAGGAAGTGGACCTTTAGTGTTGTGGCACCGACCATCTCTGTTATCTTTTCAGCACCTATTAAAGACCTTCCTCTTTCAACATGCCTTTTTAAGTAGAGACCTTACCCCAGTCTGCATCTGGGCTGGAATTGCTTTTGAATATGTTTTTATAGTTGTTTTTTAAAGATGTTTTTAAGATGTTTTGTTTTAATATGTTTTAAAGTTTTGTTTTTAAGATGTATTAGAGGGTTTGTAGTGTTTTTGTTTGCTGCACTGGGCTCCTTGTGGGAGGAAGGGCGGGATATAAATTAAATCTGTGGGTGGGAGCATATTTTGCATGCAGAAGAGGAATGCAGTCATGGCTCCACTGCCTCCACTGCAATGAATGGGTTCAAACCTGGAAGGTATAGCAGGTCTCTGTGTAGCCTTGTAAGAAATAGGTGGCTATATAAAGAGACCACAGTCTTTAGCATACATTTGAACAACATGTTTTAAATATTCAATAAGCAACGCCTTGTCTGGTGCCATGGATCTGAAACCATAGTCTCTGGGAAACAGACTTTGGTTCTCTGTGCCACTATGAGAGCAGAGAATAGCAGCAACTTTGGTGCAGCATCAAATACCACAGCATACATCTGTAGATGACGTGCTGTGTTTATTAATTTATTACATTTATTAGTTGCCTGTTAACAGGTAGTCTTTTAGGCCAGGTGTGGGGAACCTCTGGTCCTCTGGATGTTCCTGAACTACAATTCCCAGCAGCCCCAGTAAGCATGTCTAATGGCCAGGGATGATGGGAGTTGTAGTTCAACAACATCTGGAAGTGATGCATTTACCTAGGCCAGCCTTTCCCAACTAGTGGGCCACCAGATGTTGTTAGACCACAATTCCCATCTTTCCTGACCATTGGCAATGCTGGCTGAGGCTGATGGGAGTTGTGGTCCAACAACATCTGGTGGCCCACTAGTTGGGAAAGGCTGACCTAGGCAACGCAAAGCACAAATGAAATAATACAATAAAATATCACATCAAATAAGATTCGCACACAAGAAAAATATAAATTTATCTAACAAGAGCTATAATAATGCCATCGGGGCACAAACAAAGTGTCTAAATCCTGTAGGTTGTATCCAACTTTCAGCCTTTCCCAACCAGTGTGCCTCCAGATGTTGTTGGACCACAATTCCCATCTTTCCTGACCATTAGCAATGCTGGCTGAGGCTGATGGGAGTTGTGGTCCAACAACATCTGGAGGCACACTGGTTGGGAAAGGCTGAACTAGATTCTACTCAAAGCAGACCCATTAAAAGTAAGGAACATATGTTAGCCATGTTTACTGACTTCAATGGACCTATTTTGAGTAGGACTAACATAGGATACAACCTTGTCAGAGCAGAAACTAAAAAAAATCAATAATTAGTGAAAAAGGCCTGGGTGAGCAGAAGCATCTTTGGCCGGTGCCAAAAAGATACCTTTGTAGGTGTCAGATGGGGCTCTCTAGGGGGAGAGTTCCACAGCCGAGAGAGGGGGCCCCACTGAAAGGACTGTCTCCCATTGCCACTCGCCCTACTTCAGTTGGACCTCATTTGATTATCTTGGGACACAGATCGATACATATGGGGAAAAGCATTCCTATAGGAACTTTGGGCCCAAGCCACGTGGGGATTAATAGGTCAAAAGCAGCACTTTGACCTCCATGACTTTATCCTGAGTAATTAATTCAATCTTTATTGCATAGTCCACAGACCATCACAAACATATCATATACATAACAACAATAATCACATAGCAGAGTGACAATGGATATATGAGCGTAAGCAAAGGTTATCAAATTCACAAATCAAGGGTTATACTTGATCAGATTCTTTCTTATCATCATGGCCTGGTTCAGAAATTTGGCTACAGATAAGGTGATATATTTATCCAGACCCTGGAGGAGAATTAGTAAAAGAGCATCCATCGTACAACCAGAAATAGCATGAGTAATGGGACATAAAAGATCATTTCTAACTTGAGCATACAATTTACATTTAAAAAGGACATGCAGAATCGACTCCACTTCACATATACTACAAAGGCAATATCTCTGATTTCTTGGTACCTTCTCATATCTACCCTCCAAAAGGGTAGTGCATCAAAACGTGCCAAACAAAAAGCCCGCCTGTACTTTGGAACAGAAAGCCAGGTTAATTAATTGATATGACTTGGAGATCTCTTTGCTACCTTTCCTGATCCATCTGTTATCTCACCTGTCTAGTCTGCCTGTCCTAGATTCCCTGTTTGCCCTGTGCCTTAATGCCTTGATTACCTGGTTCTAATCTGCTTCCTCTGCCTTTGCTCCTTTCCTGCATTGCCAAATACTCCTCTGTGTAGTCTTTTCTTGCTTGGGTCCCATTGGCACGTGTGCTTTAGCAACAAAACAGAAATGTGGGAGAATGGAGGGATTCTGCATTTGCTACTCTTTTACTTTTTTTGCGGGGCAGTGGTGGTAGTGTCTCCAACCATGCATATTGATGAGAGACTTGCTGCAGTTTCAGCAGAAGCCCTTTGTGCCTTGTGGGGCTCAGGCTTGCTGAATAAGCAAATTCTAAGGTCTGGCTCTGATTGGATGGCTGTCTGGAACTAGTGCAGGTGCAATGGGGTGCATCCATATTGGTTACTGCACATATGACTTAATATCTGGCTTGGGTTTATGCGTGTACTGGTGTGTACAAAACACAACCACATAGCAACATAGAAAACATCAAATTTCAAACAAATATTAAAAAATCATCAAATTTCATTCAAACAATGTATCATAAAACACAACTACAAAGGGAATGGTACTATAATAATGGCTAGAGAAACATTCAGTCAAATGCTTTTTTTTTGGACAGGCATGTTTTAACTAATTGTGTAAAAGACCATAGTGTCAGGGCCTGGCACAGAATTACACAGGGTGAGAGCCATCACAGAAAAGCCCCCCCTCCTAGAAATTGCCCATCACATCTCGTAAGACCAAGGAATCTGGAGCAAGGCCTCAGACGCTGAGCAGAGCATGGGTAGAGGAAAATATCATCTGAAATGATCAGTTGGTGTGCATGTGAAGTGAATAACAGTTACTGGAAACCGCGGCAAGGGGAGCACTGTGTGCACAGGTCCTGCTTGTGAGCATCCCATAAGGCATCTGGTTGGCCACTGTGAGAACAGGATGCTGGACTAGATGGGCCACTGGCCTGATCCAGCAAGCTCTTCTTATGCTCTTACCTATTTCACAGGCCAAATTAGCTATATGTAAAATGGAGGCAACTGCTGAGCACATCTCCCTGATTCTTATGATCAGACTTCCTGTTTCTTTGCTTCCAAGGCTGTGCTAGATGGATCGAAAAGCTGTGAGGAAGAAATGTTTCCTGGAGGAAGACACTGTGCATTTGTGAATGTTCACCTTGTTTCCCTTCTTTTACCTTGTTGCTCCTTCAGCATCACAGCCACCACCCTGCCCATTTAGGGGATCTTTCTCCAGCCAGCCAGAGATCACATAGTGAATGTGATGACACCAAGGAGGGCAGTGCTTTCTGAAGAAAAACTTTCATCCTCTTTTAAAACAATTCGGGGGGGGCGGGGGGAGAAGGTGATTATTTGCCTTTTGATGCTGATGAAAGCATTCATGAAAATTTCTTTCCACCCCATTCATCTCGGCCCTATTCTTTACCAAACTTTTCTTTGCAGAAAAATTAAGTAAAACAATAAAAGATGTAACCACATAATCTACTTCCGTGCTCTCAAGCCAACTCTGATTCACTGCAAGCATGAAATCACAAAATAAGTAACTTTTTACAGGTGTGGCACAACATAGAAGAAACGTTACTATTCTGTGGCTGAAGAAGGCGTTGTTTAATTCTGCATTGCATCGCTTAGATTTTATAATTTTTATTATAACATTTTATTATGCCTCATTACTTTCCTTGCACCTTTAAAATCTTCGCACCTCTAAGCCAGTTCCTATTTCCGTGTAGGAATTTGCCAAAATCCCTCATCTTAAATGCGTGTATCCTTTGGGATCAGCAGACAATTTGCTTTGGCATGTTTTTCTGTACAGCTCCCAGACACTCCTGCCTGAATAATTCAGCTACTTTCCCCATCCTAACGGTGAGTCAGATTACTCCCCTGCTGCCTTGTGCTTGGGATTTGGTTGTACAGCCATTAAGTGAGAACTATATAATTCAAACAGATAAAAAGTGCTGTGGTTTATGAGTAGCATGAGCTGTCATGGCAAGAGCTTACTTCATCAGGTGAATCTGATGAAACAGGCTGAAGCCAATGTTGATCTCAAATGGTGCAAAGCCCCATGAGACCTCCTTGAAAATCACATAGGATCAGTTCATACCGATGACTCTCGTGCAAAATAGCCTTCATTTCCTCATTCTCATGCGGTATGGTGGTTAAAAACTCCTGCCTGTGTTATTAAAATTTTGTATATGTAATCCGCTGTATGTTTTTGGAAAATTGTGTGTTCACGGTGCATTTGGACACCTCTTAAGATATCATAACCAAATTTTGCATGATGGTTTCTAGGATCAAGGAGCATGTTTTCGTTTGGATACCATTGGCTGACATTTTGAATCAAGCTGGTGGACTGGACCTTTCAAAACTGCACTGATTTTAACCATTGATCTCAAAACTACACTGATTTTTTGGTTTCTTGGAATTCCCAAGCAACTCTGGGTATGAGGCTGCTAGTTCAATGGAAGAGTACAGCCACAGCTACAGTCTGGCACTAAAGTCATATACTTTTGCCTAGGAATTTGTTTTAAGTATGAGAACTGAATGGAGCTTCCAGTCTTTCCACACACAAATTCACTCCTGTGTACCCTTGACCAAGGATGGGGAACCTGTGACCTTCCAGAGGTTATTGGACTATAACTCCCATCATCACCCACTATTAGCCATGCTGGCTAGGGCTGATGGGATATGGCCAACCAACATCTGGAGTGCCACAGGTTCACCACCATTGCCCTAAGCTTTCTTCATATCAGCAGTATAATTTAGGATGGGAGAGAAGTCATTTTTGTTGCTGCTGTTGTTAAGCAGCTGGGAGTCAGAAATACTTGTTGATCTGCTTTAAAACACCCAGTAGATCTAATTCTACCTTCTGCTCTCCCCTGATCCAGAGAGATCAGAAATGAACAAGGCAGGCATTCAAACCTGATAAAAAAAAAAAACCTGCTAGATCTGGCCAAGGGATCATCTAGTTCTGCTTCTAGCAGTGACCGGGCAAATGTCTCTAAGGAGACCATAAACCAAGTGTGGTGAAAACTTTGCCCTCCAGATGTTGCTGAACTTCAACTCCCATCATCGTCCACTGATCATACTTGCTGGGGCTGATGGGAGTTGTAGTTCAGCAACATCTGGAGGGCCAGAGGTTTTGCCCCTGCCATAAACAGAACATCAAGGCATTTTACAAGTAATAGTTGTGTGTCCAATGGACACCCAATCCTAGATATTGGACACCCAGTGGACACAAATGGACACATAAAATGTAATCAGTGAACCAAGAACACAAATTAAAGTTGGAAGCCACTGGATCAGACTAGAGGTATGAAATTTTAGTGAAATTTAACAGGAACATGGGCACATTACACAGTAATTGTTAGGATTCTTACAAACCATCAGTCTTTCTGAAAAAGTCTTAACAAAATCTCTCTCCCTGTAAACTGTGATGTCTGGTTGTCTTCTGTATTTTCATATTCTTTTTGTAAGAATACTGCTACAACACAGTGCGGATCATACGTGGCAGATTTTAATTTGCTTTGTAATGTATGTATTTACTCATGGGTGGGCATTTGCAAGGCTGTATTAACTCCCCCTTTTTTTTGTGAACCACTTTCACCTCGGTCCAAATGTCAGGGCTTCTACATCGTAGAGAGTACAAATTGCTTAATCTCCAACATCTGGTATTCAGAGATACATTGCCTTTGGACATGGAGGTTTCATTTTATTTTCATGATTAGTAGATCAATGCTTCTAGAAAAAGCCTACCTAAGCTAGTAGCTATCGCTGGATTTTGTGACAATGAATTCCATAATTTGTATGTGGAAATAAGTGCTTTCTCATGTCTGTCCTGAACTTATCGCCAGTTGATCTTATTGGATGAGGTTCCAGTGTGATGAAAAAAAGAGAAGCATTTCTTTCTCTCTGCCATTCCTTACTTTATAAACTTCTGTCAGATGTGCCCCACCACACTTTGTTCTCTTCCTGCTCAGCTAAAAAATCCCAGACCTTACAAGGAGCCAAAATAGTCAAGGGTTTGGGAACACCTTTCCTATGAGGTAAAGGGAAAGCATGTGGAGGGGACTGCAAGTTCCAGAAGGGTCAGAACTGGAGAGGGCAGTTGTCAAAACACACCTCCTGGGCAATGGTGGCCTTCATGTCAGTGGGGCAGTGGAATCCGCTCCGGGTTTTAGTCCTTTCGGACCGAGACTGGTGGAGCCACCAGCCGCCACTGCTCCTGGATATTCATGTTGAGGTCTGAGTTGCTGGGGATCAAGAAGCAACAACTCCCAAGCTTGCAAGTCTTGTGCCTCAACTCTGCCCTCAGGGTGACCAGACAGCTCCTGTACCGTCCATAGCTGTGTAGAAGCTGATTTTAGCAGGCATAGTTGCCTGTGAAGGATTGAGAGGAAAGTGACACCTTTTGAGATCCCTTCTTCTTCTTCTAGACAGCTATGAAAAGTGCAAGAAGCCTTCTCCCCTGGTCTGGAAGAAGAGCAACCTGGGACTGTTTTGATTACCTTGTTCTTGCTGGACTGGCATCCTTCCAGCTGTTCTTACATTAGCTGGCATCTGACTTGAGATGCCCTCTGCACAGTGCCGCTGATGGGTTCCCTGGTGGCAACCTGGGCTCCTAACCTTGTTAGGCCACTGAATTTTCTCTATGGCATGGATCCTTGTATTGCCAAAACAACACCATCTACACATAGCACTATCCTCACACAGGGCTGTGTGCTAGAGCATCTGTCTTGCATGCAGAAGGCCCCAGGATCAATCCCTGGCATCTCCAAGTAAGGCTGGGCATACTCCTGCCTGAAATCCTGGGATGCTGCTGCCAATCAGTGTAGGCAGTACTGAGCTAGATGGATCTAGATGGACTTGGGATATAAGGCGACTTCCTGTGATCCTAAAAGGGAGATATTGGCGGCCTTGGGAGAAGCCAAAGGTTTGCAGAGGTATAAACAATCTCTAGAAGAAAAACTCCAGAGGATAAATCCTCCCTCCCCCCCTCAAAAAAAAACAGCCCAGTGAGGATTGAGCAATACTCAGTGGCCACAGAACTTTGAGATTCTGTGGGGGGAGTAAATCTAGGGAGCATAGGAATATGGAATGGAGTATCCTGGTAGAGGGCATGGCTGGCTAGAAAGGTGAACAGGAGCCCTCCATGCTGCAATATTTTGTTGCAGGTTCCTCTTGTTCTAGAACCGACCATCTATATGGCATAGCGGTTGTGTGATAGGAAACCTCCTCAGATGAGGCAGGAGTTGCATACATAATGGAAAGACTTGTGAGACTACCGCGTTCCTGCCACTTTGAAAATGCAAGCTAGTTTGAATTTTTAACAATGCACAAGAGCCCTTCTGTGCTGCTGTTGCTGAGACCTAGATTGCGTTGGTGTCAAGGCCTTGAAGGCAGGATTGAAGCTGCATGTCAATATGTTATGTCCAGATTATAGATGTAGACCCAGAGCGTTTAAATTTAAGAACTCTGACTCATTGGTGTCGGCTATCTGATCGCTTTAGGGAGCTGATGAAAAAACAGAGATGAAGGCGAAATTTAGAAAACCTGGCAGTCTGAAGCAGCTGCTGCTGCCTGGGAACCTGGGTTGTTGTCACTGGGACAAGCATTTGATATGAAGAGATGTGACTCAAAGCTCAGCTTACAAAACAAAATGCACATTTCTCTCTATGTGTATTTAATCCTTTGGGTATAGTGACTGGTTATCGTGATGGGGGGGTCTTCTAAGCGGAACTGCCATTGTCAGGGCATGTAACAGTATCAGAAGAAGCCTTCGCACCTGGTCCTTTTGGGCTCTTTTGGTAGTTCCGTCACCTCAAAAGCTTGGGGTGGTGGCGGCCTGGTACAGGGCATTCCCTGTGGTGGCTCCTAAGTTGTCAAACTCCCTTCCCACCGAGGCGCATCTGGAAACTTCACTGCTTTAGGCGAATGCTGAAGACATACCTGTTTACCCTAGCCTTTGACACCTGAGGCGTATATTTTTAAGACCTACCCTATTTTGGGGGTTTAGATTGTTTTAAATTCTTTTTCATATTGTATTTTAGAATTATGGTAACCCACCTTGGGACCTTTGGATGAAGGGTGGGTAATGAATGCCAATCAGTGTGAAAAAGGAGCATGTTAGCCACTGAGAAGACTCTTCTCACTTGGCTAACAATGTACTTTCTAGTCCTTTCATGCTGATTGGAGCCAATCAGAGTGAAAGGAAGTAAGTCAGTCACTGAGAAGACTCTTCTCAGTAGCTAACACATCTCCCCTTTCATGCTGATTGACTCCTAGGGTAAATGAGAAGTGAGCTTCATAGCAAAGTACCTTGGTGTCCCAAATCCTAGTTGCACACTTGGCTTCATTTCAGAATTCTTAAAATCAAAATGTTTCTTACAGCATTTAGCCTCCAGAGAGAGCGAGAGCGAGAGCGAGAGCAGGGGGAAGCCAGTGCACACAGCAGCTTTATTCAGGTTCTGTCATTTTGTAATTGCAGAAGAGACGGGGAAACATGGGGGCATGGCTGTGAGGGGGCATGGTAAGACTATCATGAAAGTAGCCTGCACTTCTGAATTTGCCACTCCACAACTGTTTAGGACAGGGATGGGGGGAAGGTGGGTTGTGATCAGGGATGGGTGAGAATTTCGATTCAGTTCGCATTTCAAGCAGAATTTATCATATTTGCAATTTCCAAAACAATATGAGAACCGAAACATAGCCATCCTCTGAAATTCGCATTTATTAGAATTTTGGGATGCAGTTTGCCAACTAAACAACATTTACAAAAATGCATACATTAAGGGAAAGTGTTCATAATAATGGATACATGAGTGACAATAACATGCATAAAGGCATGAAATGATGAGAAATGGCTTGGAAAAATGTGTACCTGTGTCAAAACTGCCTACAAAAATGTGTTTATTTGGAGAAATTCACATTAGAATGGTGGAGAATTTTCATGAGGATTTTTTTTAAAAAAAATCACAGGTCGCTGTGGAAATGTAGAGAACTGAATTTAACATTGGAAAAATGAGGAACTGAGAGAACCGAAACAGACAGATCTTTCCATCCCTAGTGGTGATACATGGGAACAAGTGTTAATGTGTTGGATTATTCTGTGCAGAGCTTGCCCCAACCCATATCAAGACATGGCTCAGCAAGTCAGAATTGAAGGCAGTTCATTCATTGGCTTTTCTCATCTTCTCCTGTGAAGCTCCATTGATCCAGAGGAAATGCTGGCATGCTATTCAAATAGCTAAACAACTGACTCACTCTCGCTCCATGTGAATGCAACAGCTCTGGAAGGTTTTGTTTTGTTTTTTTAAAAAAACCAACCCACAGAAACACTGTTTACAAAACTAGAGGAAGTGGAAGGAAACCCAGGCTTGAATTGCTCTGTGGGACCAATAATGGGATAAGGAGCCTGATCAAATCCACACAAAAAATTAAAAGGCACAGAATATGTTTCTGCTGGTTGTTTGCTGCCCTTCCAAGTAGTTGAAATAAGATGGTGGTTTCCTTCTTAAGAGCAAATGCCCATGCCATAAAAGCCACTCTCATTTTGCTTGGGCAGTTTTCATTAAGAAAATCCTTGATTGATAGCCAAAGAACAGGATATGTAAATATTTGCACAAGGAGAAATTGCCATAGAAATCAGGAAATCACTGTTATAATGAAACACAATCCACTTATATTTAGGGGAAAAGATTAGTAGTCTTCCACTTTTGTGTAGAAAAAAAGGAGCAGATTTGAACATACAGTATAAGGATAAAAAAAAAAAGTATACCCCAGTGACAGAAGACATTGCTGTTAGGACCACCTGTAGATCTACCCTAATCTCCTTGGTTGTTCAAACTACTCGTTATCCACTTATTGCCATAAAATCCAATAGCTGTGTATAATCATAGAGGAGAAAGAGGTTGTTGTTGTTATGTGCCTTCAAGTCAATTTTGACTTATGGTGACCCTATGAACCAGCGACCTCCAGTAGCATCTGTCATGAACAACCCTGTTCAGATCTTGTAAATCCAGGTCTGTGGCTTCCTTTAAGGAATCAATACATCTCTTGTTTGGCCTTCCTCTTTTTCTACTCCCTTCTGTTTTTCCCCAGCATTATTGTCTTTTCTAGTGAATTGTGTCGTCTCATGATGTGTCCAAAGTATGATAACCTCAGTTTCATCATTTTAGCTTCTAGTGATAGTTCTGGTTTAATTTGTTCTAACACCCAATTATTTGTCTTTTTCGCGGTCCATAGCATGTGCAAAGCTGTTCTCCAACATCACATTTCAAATGAGTTGATCTTTCTCTTATCCTCTTTTTTCACTGTCCAACTTTCACATTCATACATACAGATTGGGAGTACCATGGTCTGAATGATTCTGACTTTCAGTGATGCATCTTTTCTAGTTCTCTTATAGCTGCCCTCCCCAGTCCTGGCCTTCTTCTGATTTCTTGACTATTGTCTCCATTTTGGTTAATGACTGTACTAAGGTATTGATAATCCTTGACAAGTTCAATGTCCTCATTGTCAACTTTAAAGTTACATAAATCTTCTGTTGTCATTACTTTAGTCTTCTTGACGTTTAGCTGTAGTCCTGCTTTTGTGCTTTCCTCTTTAACTTTCATCAGCATTCATTTCAAATCATTACTGGTTTCTGCTAGTAGTATGGTATCATCTGCATATCTTAAATTATTGATATTTCTCCCTCCATTTTTCACACCTCCTTCATCTTGCTCCATGCCCACTTTCCGTATGACATGTTCTGCATATAGATTAAACAAATAGGGTGATAAAATACACCCCTGTCTCACATCCTTTCCAATTGGGAAGCAATCGGTTTCTCCATATTATGTCCTTACAGTAGCCTCTTGTTTAGGTTGTGCATCAGGACAATCAGATGCTGTGGCACCCCCATTTCTTTTAAAGCATTCCATAGTTTTTCATGATCTACACAATCAAAGGCTTTTCTGTAATCTATAAAGCACAGGGTGATTTTCTTCTGAAATTCTTTGGTCTGTTCCATTATCCAATGTATGTTGGCAATATGATCTCTTGTACCTCTTCCTTTTCTAAATCCAGCTGGCCATCTGGCATTTCTTGTTCCATATATGGTAAGAGCCCTTGTTGTAGAATCCTGAGCATTACTTTACTTGCATGGGATATTAAGGCAATAGTTCGATAATTACTGCATTCCCTGGGATCCCCTTTCTTTGGAATTGGGATGTATATTGAACACATCCAGTCTGTGGGCCATTGTTTTCTTTTCCATATTTGTTGACCAATTTTTTGTCAAAATGTGGACAGATTCAGTCTCAATGACTTGTAGCAACTCTATTGGTATGCCATCTCTTCCTGGTGCTTTGTTTCTTCCAAGTATTTTAAGAGCAGCTTTCACCTCACATTCTAAAACTTCTTATTCTTCATCATACGGTTCCTCCGTGAATTAATCTGTCATCCTTGCATCTCTTTTATAGAGTTCTTCAGTGTATTGCTTCCATCTTCCTTTTATTTCATCTTGGTCAGTCAGTATGTTCCCCTGTTGATTATTCAACATCCCTACTCTTGGTTTAAATTTCCCTTTCATTTCTCTAATCTTTTGGAATAGGGCTCTTGTTCTATCTTTTTTGTTGTCCTCTATTTCTTTACAATAACTATTGTAATACCTCTCTTTGTCCCTACATACTGGTCGCTGTATTATTGCATTTAGGGTTCTGACCGTGTTTCTATCTCCATTTGCTTTTGCTTTCCTTCTCTCTTTAACCATTTTAAGAGTTTCTTCAGTCATCCATTGACGTCTTTCTCTCTTTTTAACTAGAGGCATTGTCTTTTTGCATTTTTCCCTGATAATGTTGCTGACTTTAATCCATAGTTTTTCTGGTTCTCTATCAACTAAGTTTAAAGCCTCAAATCTATTCCTTATTTGATCTTTATATTCTTCTGGGATGTTATTTAAATTGTATTTTGGCATTATGATTGCTGTGTTCTTCTTTAGCTTTACTCTGATTTTCGACCAGTTCATGATCTGTGCTGCAGCGTGCTCCTGGTCTTGTTTTTGCAGAAAGTAGGGAACTTTTCCATTATATAATCAATTTGTTTCCTGTATTGACCATTTGGTGATGTCCACGTGTACAGTCATCTTTTCGGTTGCTCAAGAAACAAATTATTGACTTCACAGAATTCATTAAGTCTCTCTCCTGCTTCATTTCTATCTCCTGAGCCCCATTTCCCCACATTTTCTAGTTCTTCTCTATTCCGTACTTTTGCATTCCAGTCCCCCATGGCTAACAGAACATCTTGTTTTGGTGTGTGATCAATTTCTTCCTGTACTTCTGCATAAAATCTCTCCAATTCCTCTTCATTTATGTTTGCCATTGTAGCATAGACTTGGATGATGGTTATGTTAATAGGTTTCCCATTAAATCTCATTGATATCACTCGCTCAGACTTTGCGTTGTAGCTCCTAATTGCTTTTGCTACATCACTTCTCACTATTAAAGCAACCCCATTTCTTCTTAATTTCTCATTTCCTGCGTAAAATATTTTGTAGTTGCCTGATTGAAAATGTCCCATTCCCGTCTATTTTAGTTTGCTCACGCCAAGTATTGTAATGTTGATGTGTTCCATTTCTTGCTTGACAATTTCTAAATTTCCCTAGTTCATGCTTCTCACATTCCATGTTCCTATTGTGTGCGTCGTACAACTCCAGACTCTCCTTTCGCATCTGTGCGCATCAGCCTCTGGGCTTCCTTTCAGCTTTGACCCAGTGGCATAATTAGTCACAGTGCTACTCGTACTTGTCCTTTGTTCTTCCCCAGTAGCTCGGTGAGTGCCTTCTGACCTGTAAGCTTTCTAGAGGCAATCGGCTGGCTGATGGAAACACCAAACTAGACTTTTAGTTTTATCCCCTTTCACCTCCTCTAGGATGTACACCTTAATGCTGTGAGAGGGTTTGAGAGTGTCAATGAAGCTGACAGCAATGCTGTCAAGAGTCTAGACCAAGAGGCTAGACTCCTAGCAGGGTCACCCAAGGTGGAATGGTCAAAACTGAGACACCAGACTAAGATGCATCCAAACTCAGAGGAAGGCAATGGTAAACCACCTCTGAATACCTCTTATCATGAGAACCCTATGAACACACTCCACCTACCTCTCCATCGCTTCATGACAATGCCCTGTGCACTGTGTGCACATGGCTGCCATCAACCAATATCGCAGTGGGGTCTTCCCTAAGGGGCTGATGCTCCTGCCACCATCTTGGTTGATGGCACTCATGTATGTAATGCCACATGAGTGCACATGCCTGCCATCAACCAAGGTGGCAGTAGGGGCATCAGCCCCTTAGAGAAGCCTCCACTGCCTTCTTGGTTGATGGCAGGTGTACGCGCACAACGTGCACAGCCTTCACGGCAATGGGAGAGGTAGATGGGCATGCAGATGGGCATTGCAGGCCCATGTGGTCTGTATGGGGAGCTGGGAGCGCTCTCTCTGCGACCTGTGGCAGGGTTGGGAGTCGACACTGCCACAGAGTGGGAGCGCTACCCTCCCACACAAGGAGGAGCCCTCCAGGGGCCCCTCTGGGCCATAGGGGCCCTTGGCCAGGGCATGACCTCTCCGCCCTCTGGCGCCAGCCCTGTATGCTACCTTTGGAGATGAAGGAATCTTTTTAGTTATTGTGGCTAATAACTGTCGATACGCTCTGAAGCTATCCTTTCCCCTTCCCCAAGGTTGCAATAAGGCTGTTTCCTCCTTCATCCATTACACAGGAACTGGACTATTATCTTTGGTTGGGACTCGCAGGGCTACCCTGCAAGAGGAAAATACTGTGGCACCATGCATGAGGGATGGGTTCCATGGCCAGTGCTGATTCAAAAGCAATCCGTCGAGCTAACAGGCTGGTATCGATCCGAGTTTATTCTTTGCCACTACTGCTGCTTATATCGATCCATTTTCTCTTCCCCCTTGGAAAAAATATTGATATTAATCTTGATTTTTTAAAAAACAAAATAGCATTTTTAAAGGAAATGATAAATTAAAGGAAATGTCAACAAACAGAAGGAAACATCAGTAAAAATATCAATATTAATATCAATATTTTAGAAGCATTTTTTTTTAAAAAAGCTGTTTCCAAAAATAGATGTGGAAAATCGCTACGTACAGATTCAGTCTGCAACAATAGCAAATAAGCGAATTAATGAAAAATTCGGTAGCATATCTGAATTGAACTGTTTGTCTGGATATGATCTCAGGAGTGGTTGGCGAGAGACCCAGTGCTCTTAAATAAAGGCTGATTAGGGTTTCTGTTTTGGAAACCAGCGTTAATACCCTTCTTTATAGATGTTGGAGGAAGGCATCTGTCTGCAGGGCTAAACAGGAATGGTGTTTGTGTGCTGCGCTGTACTATGATTCATTCATTAAGAATAATTATTGTAGAGGCTAAAGTATTAGCTACTGATTTGTCTTTCAGAGCGTGTGTGTATTATCTTTGGAAACAGGTGTTGCCTGCTTGCTGCGTTCTTGCAAACCCTATGAAACAGAAACTGACAGACTGAATTAACTGCCAAAATGTCATTATAAGTAAACATCCTTTGGCTCCAATTTAGAAATCCCAAAGGGGTTCCAGTGAAGCAGGCATGCTGATTTACAGCCAGTGACAAGCATCAATTAGCGCTCAGTCTGTGTGGGAGAAATGAGATAGAGTGAAGCTTAATAGGGAGATGTTCCTCCTATTTATTCATTGCTTATCCTTGCATTGCTTCTGTCTTTTGATCAGAGTTAGAAGAGATAAGATAGGCACCTTCATATCACTATTGCACCTCAGGGCAAATTTAAACAGGGGGTTGGACTTGATGGCCTTATAGGCCCCTTCCAACTCTACTATTCTATGATTCTAAACCTGTGCAAACATTCTGGGAGGAAAAGTATCAGTTTTTAGTATTTTGCCCGGTACTTTTCAGTCTACAGTATTTTTTTCTTTATCAGGGCCTTTTCAAGGCAGTACTAGATGTTTCAGGATTTATACGGACTGCTGACAATTTGTACTATAGCCAGGATCGTGAAGACACACACTCTAACCTTCCCACTTCAGAATGGCCGCAGTGCTTGAATTAACGTCTCATCCTGTGAAAACCTAGAGGTAGCGGGCTCTTCAACACTGGAGGCATTCAAGAGGCAGCTGGACAGCCATCTGTCAGGAATGCTTTGATTTGGATTCCTGCATTGAGCAGGGGGTTGGACTTGATGGCCTTGTAAGCCCCTTCCAACTCTACGATTCTATGATTAACCTTTTTCCGTTCAGCCAGCCTGTGGTGACTTTGAATGCTGCTTCCATTTGCTGAGGCTGTTATATCACTGCCGACCAGCCCTCACAGCAATTGCTCTTGAGTGCCCACAGCTCAGCAGCTCTCAACCAATCCGCTCAGTCTGTGTCACTGTGGGCTGACTGTCAGCCACGGTTCCCAGAACCGTTTGATTCATCATCTGCAAACATAAGAACATCAGAAGAGCCCTGTTGGACCATGCCCATGCGCATTTGGCCGACATCCTGTTCTCTCAGTGTCCAACCCGATGCCCCAATAGGAGGCCCACGAGCAGGAGACGAGTGCAACAGCTCCCCACTTGTGATTCCCAGCAACTAGTGTTCAGAAGTAGAACATTGACACTGTTGCCAGTAGCCAAAATTCTTCTAGAGTTCTACGTTTTTGGAGGAGTCATTTGCGAAACCTCAGGTTGTGTATACTGAGGTCAATATAACATGACAGAGCAAGTCTGTGCCTTCTGTTCTCCGTTACTCTTCTCTGAGGTTGAAAAGAATTTGGATGGTGGGTAATGGGAGCCTGTTGAGCAACCACGAGTGTTTGGTTCCGGAGGGGCAGCTGTTTGAGTCTATTGCAGCAAAAACAACAAAAGAGTTCTGTGGTACTTTTGAGGCTTAACAGTTTTATTGTAGCCTAAACTTCAATGGATTAGAGCCCACTCCCTTGTGCACGTTGTGATAAAATGTACTCCATGAAAGCTTATGGCGCAACATGGTTGCTAGCCTTGGAGGTGCTGTGGAACTCTGAGCTATTTGGTTGTTGCAGATTCAGGGATATGGTGTAACCACTGTGCTGTATCAGAGGGAAGAATGGGAAGGAGAAATTACAGCAGATTTGTCACCCACAAGGCACCTTTGGAGACAGAAGCTGCTTTCTTCTAATCTCACCCACCCAACTGCCAGGAAAGATACCTCTCGTGCCTGTCCTCATTGTGTTTGGCTAAAAGTGCGGCTATTGCTGCTGCCTCTCGGGCAGGGGTGGGAAACCCATGGCCAGCGGAGACTGGTGGTTCTGATGTCAGTGGAAGAGTGAATCCACTCCAGGTTTTGTTCTGAACTTTCAAGGAGCTGTCCACAGTGGTTTCAGCCCCTTGGGCAGTATCTTGAAAGTTCATACTAAATCACAGAACAGATTCACTCCCCCACTGACATCGGAGCAACCAGTCTCCCATCATCCCTGACGGTTGGCCATGCTGGCTGCAGCTGCTGGGATGTTATCAGACCACGTAAAGTGAATCGCCTTCTAGTTTTTGTTCTTTCGTCTTCTTTTTCAAAGTGAAAGGATTTGTGCCTTTGGCGTGCTTAGCTTGTATAGAGACCCATTTAATTAGTTCAAAATTACAATTATTTCGTGTTGTGCAGCAAATAGGTTCAGGGCAACCCATCATGTTCTCCTGCCTGAGGCAAAGGGCAAGAGGGTGCTCCCTCCCCTTTCATGTATCCAAGCTAGGGATGGGCAAGAATTTAGATTCAGTCTACATTTCAAACCAAATTTATCAAATTCACACTTTCCGAAACAATATGAGCACCGAAGCACAGCCTGCAGTCAAAATTTGCACTTATTTGAGTTTTGCGATGCAGTTCACCAACCAACTTTTTCAAAATGCACACATTACGGGAAAGTGTACATAAAAATGAATACCTAAGTGAAAATAACATGCAAAAATGCATTATATAGTCAAAAACCCGTACAAAAATGTGTTTGTTAGGAGAAATTGGCACTAAAGCGCTGGAGAATTTTCATGAGGATTCTTTTTTTAAAAAATCACTAATTGCTGCAGAAATGTGGAGAACTGAATTTAAGATTGGAAAAATGAGAAATGGAGAGGACCGAAATTGACATCCCTAACTTGCCCCCTCACCCCTGGTTCTAGTGACATTTTTCTGGGGACTGTCCTCTATCAGGAAGCTGAGTGCTTTTGGTTTTTAGCTGTTGTTGCTTTTTATAAATGCTAGGATTTTGTTGGCTTGAATTTTTGTAAATTGTACTGTTTTTATTTGTATTTTGTATTTGCATTTTCCTATTTGTGTGTAAGCCGCCTTGGGGGCCTTTTTGGCCAAATGGCGACATAGAAATAAACCATAACATAACATAGTTAAGTGTGCATGGGACTGAAGCACCAGTTCTATGACACAAGTGGAGTGAAGGGAATCTTCAGAATTAACTACATGCCTGCCATTTTATTTTTCTATTTCTTCGTGCAACATTAACTGTACTACAATGGGATGGATATGTCACTATGACACCCCCCACCCTTTCTCATTCCTTTGCAAACTATCCAAAGGGGAAAGATGGGTATGTTAAACACCCCCAAAAAATTGCTTGTTTGACCACCCTACTGACAATGAAAGTAACAGCAGATAAGGGATAACAATGGATGTATATAAGGACAACTTCAACAGGAGAGGCAGTGCTGGTTTTGGAACTGTGATCAGGGTCTTACTCTCCCTCCCTAGAGTATATCTCGGTAAATGCAGAATATGAATATCACATTTGATCTATGCTTACAGACAGCTCCATACATGGCTGTCAAGAACTCCACACTATTCTGGGCCAGTTGCTTCATGTTGCATCATGAACTGGATGGCTTATATAGCTCTCCTAGGATACCATGATGCAGAAATGGACTTGGTGGCAGATCCTCGACTATGGTAACATCTCCCCAAAGTCTTGAGTCTGCTGAATGTAGACTCTGCATAGTTTCATATATTTGTGGCTTCTGATGTTGTCTGGAGTCATGTATGGGTGGACATGGTGTAAGCAGAATACCATCCAGGCCAATTATCCAGCCCTACCTGGAATATGACAGATATAATGCGCTTATTAACAAACAGTGCAATGGAGAATGAGCTCAGGGCATGACTCTTGTTGCAGTCAAAGGGCGCTTAATATATCCATGTGCTTTGTTCAAGCTCAACACAAGGGCCATTACTGATGATGTCACGGTGAGTTGGTGATCTCTGCTGTTGACAGCCTCATTAAGGAAGGGGTAGGCAGAAGGTAGATTGGTAGAAGTGTGTGTAATTTACAGTAGATCGCCAAGGATTTCTGACTCCTAATTGTTTAACAACATCAAGTACTTTCCCCCTTAAATTAGGCTGCTAAAATGAAGGAAGTTTGACAGAAAACCATGAATGGATTTTTGTGTGAAGGACTGTGGGCTCATTCTAGTACTGAACCTAAATTCCTGTACCAAGATGCGCTCAGAGGTGCCCTCCTTAACTCTAAGTGTATATAGGCCCGTCTTTTTAAGCCACTGTTTTGCACTTGGCTCCAGTTTGTGAAAAGCAAAGTAGATCCTGCAAACTTGGAATCTTCCCACTCCTTCCTTAAAGGATGACTACAGAGAAGAGGTAATAGGAGCGAGCTGGACTGTCAAGGTGCCAGCGAATACAGTTGCCAAATTTTCCATGGCCCTATTCGTGTGCCTTTGCAAGCACGTTACATAAAGAGTCATGCGGATAGGGAAGAGTTTGGGATTGTTTTCCTCCTTAGCCATGATGGTTGCTGGATGATCATGCACCACCTGCTCTCTTTCAAACCTAACCCACTTGAAGGTAAAAATGAATTAACCTAATATATGCCAGCCAGAGCTGCTTGGATGGGCAGGATACAAATGCAACACACAAATGAGAAATGGGGTGGGTGAAGTTTTTCTGGACATGGAAATAGAAGAGTCATTTGCTTAAATTCTGCATGTCAGGCTACTTTTATTGGCTTAGGAGCAGGGCCACACGCACACACAAAGATGGCAATCCAGCAGTGAAGGATAACAGCAAACTTGAACAGGTATCACAAATCAGAGAGTGCATGATCTTCCCTTTCAAGGAGGGATGAATAATGGGTTTGGATGGATACCCTTGAGTATCTCCAAACCACAACTGAAATGCATGAAGCTATGTTGATTTTACTCCTGTCCATTCAAGTCTGTGTCTGCAAGAACAAAATGAGATGTAGTACAGGATCTCAGTAGGATCATACAATTCCATACTCCCCTATTAGGAAAGGTTGCAGCATTTGGGGCTTTTTAGTTCAGAGAAAAGGCAAGTAAGGTGATATAGAAGTGTATAAAATTATGCATATGGAGAGTGTTTATAGAGGTTTTTCTCCTTCACTCAAAACACTAGACATCCAATGAAGCTGAATACTGGAAGATTCAGGACAGACAAAAGAAACTGCTTTTTCACACAGCTCATAGTGAAACTATGGAATTTGTTCCCACACGAGGCAGTGATGGGAGCTAATTTGGATGGCTTTAAAAGAGGATTAGACAAATGCATGGAGGAAAAGGCTATCAGTGGCTAGTAGCCATGATGGCTATGTTCTGCCTCCATAGGCGGAGGCGGTATGCTTCCAAATACTGGTTGCTGGAAACTTCAGGAGGGGAGAGTGCTGTTTGCACTCGGGTCCTGCTTGCGGGTTTCCTATGTTCAACTGGTTGGCCATTGTGAGAACAGGATGCTGGACTAGATGGCCATTGGCCTGGTCCAGCAGGCTCTTCTAATGTCCTTACGTTCATATATGAAGCATGATGCTACATGGACAAGATTAGTCCCAGAGTAGCTCCTGAAGTAGGTTAGAAGACTAGAGATCAAGGAAGGAGGATGGATTCAAAGAAAATATAAATTAGTAACATAAGAAGGATCAAACCTAGTAGTCTAGTTTTCTCTTTCTCACAGTGGCCAACTAGATGCCTCCGGGAACTCCACAGTGAGGCCTGATAGTAACAGCTTTCTTTCTTTCTTTCTTTCTTTCTTTCTTTCTTTCTTTCTTTCTTTCTTTCTTTCTTTCTTTCTTTCTTTCTTTCTTTCTTTCTTTCTTTCTTTCTTTCTTTCTTTCTTTCTTTCTTTCCCGCCCTTCCTCCCAGCAGGAGCCCAGGGCGGCAAACGAAAGCACTAAAAACAATTTAAAACATCATAACAACAGACTTTGGAAATGGAAATGGACTGCCTTCAAGTCGATCCTGACTTATGGCTACCCTATGAATAGGGTGTTCATGGTAAGCAGTATTCAGAGGGGGTTTACCATTGCCTCCCTCTGAGGCTAGTCCTCCGCAGCTGGCTAGGGCCTGCTCAGCTTGCCACAGCTGCACAAGCCAGCCCCTTCCTTGTCCACACATGCCAGCTGGGGGGCAACTAGGCTCCTTGGGACTATGCAGCTTGCCCACGGCTGCCCAGGTGGCAGGGCACGTAACCCCTGAGCCACTCCCTGTGGGGTGATCTTTAGCTGGCCCTTTAAAATACATTAAAACAAAACATCTTTTAAAACATTTTTTTAAAAAAGCTTTCTGTCATTGTTGCTCCCCAGTCACTGGTATTTGAGGCATACATCCTCTGAACATGTGGAGGTTCCATACTGGCTTATAGCCAAGGACAAGTGGGGCCCTGCAACAAAACGTTTGATTTGTTTATTAGACATTTACTTATTTATCAACCCTGCGCTCTGCTAAGTCTACTGGATCCCACTTTGTTTCCTGGCTCAGTTCAAAGTGTTGGTTTTGACCTTTAAAACCCTAAACAGCCTTGAACCAGTGTACTTGAGGGACCACTTGCACCCATATGTACCTGCCCATGATTTAAGGTCCTCTGGCTCTGGTCCCCTCTGTGTGCCTGGAATGAAAGATGTTAGACTGGCTGACAGGCACACGGGAGAGGCCTTTTCAGCTGTGGGTGGCCCCCACTGGTTGGAATACCCTACCCCAAGAAGCCCACTCTGCTCCCTTCCTGATGGTGTTCCAGAGACTTCTGTGTACGATCTTGTTCCAGAGAGTCTTTGGGAGGGACTGAAGGCTGAGTCTGAGCCTGATTTTATTTCCCCCCCTTGTGAAACAAAAAAAGTCCCTTTTTAATATAATAATAATAATAATAATAATAATAATAATAATAATAATAATAATAATAATAATAATAATAATAAATTTAATTTCTTCGTCGCCTATCTGGCCGATGGCCACTCTAGGCGACTTACAAAATTCTTAAAATACAATTGATAAAATACAGTAATACAATATAAAAACAACACATCTGCAGCAACAATATTAAAACTGGGCAGGAGGCATTTCAGTTATAACAATTAACCCTCCCCTAGAATTGTTAACTGTATTTTATGTATTTTTTATGTATTTTTATGTTTTATTGTGTTTTTATTTTCTGTGTATGATTGCATTGTGAGCTGTCCTGAGTGCCCCATTGTAGGGTAGAAGAACAGGATAGAAATATTTGAAATAAGTAAGTAGATAGATTTATCTTACCTGCCCTTTACCATAAGGTCTTGGGACAGGTTACTAGAATAAAATATACAGTTATAAAAGAACCAAAACTGTTGCAACCATAAAACAAGAAAAGTGTTAAGAATAATGAAAAACAATTCCATATATAAAAAGACCACAAACATTTTAAAACAATTCCATGTATACAAAGAGTTAAAATAGCCCAATACAGATGCAGACTGGACTAAAGATCTTCACAGATCTTGTTGAAAGAGGAAGGTCTTCCGTAGGTGCCCCAAAGACAACAGAGATGGTGCCTGACTAATATTTAAGGGGAGGGAATTCCAAAGGGTAGGTGCTACCACTCGATAATGGACGGTAATGGAATGGTTTGGAGCCTCATTGGGTGGTTTGGAGTTTTTTCACCACTCCATTTAGGGTTTTTTTGGGGGGGGGGACACAATTCTACACAGTAGTGAAGTGGCAAATTCAGAAGGTCCCTTCATGATATTCAGCCATACTTCCTCCCATCCTTTTTTTTTTTTACTGCTGGGTTGAGAATGAGATTCTTGTTAACACTATCTCCTACAACCCCTATGGAGTGCCCCTATGAACCAATAAGCACAAAAGGTGAGTGTGTGATCTACTGAGAAGAGTCTTAGTGACTGATTCACCTCCTTTCACTCTGATTGGCTCCAATCAGCAGGAAAGGACAAGGAAGCATCTTAGAAGACTCTGCTCAGTGGCTAACACATTCCACTTTCATGCTGATTGGCTCATAGGATGCTGGAGACATTGGGACCCTGCTCCCAAAAAAGTAGAGGGTCTAACACCCCCACCCCCCCAGATCCTGGAAGACTATGCCCTTGATTCTACGTTAAGGGAGCCTTCTGAGTATTGTTGAAGAAACACTGTCCTGATATCTTTGTGTTAATGAGACCAGCTGCAGAAATCTTACAGAGTCTGCGGCATCATGATTTATCGTACTGACTCAGAAGTACTAAGAACTGGTTGGTTAAGTGGAATAAATTACCAACTTCTTAACGTCAAGGATTTTAATTGAATCCACCCTTACCCAACTGAATCCACCCATTGCCAACTGGAGTAAACATTCCAGTTACACAACAGTGATTGCAGTTTCTGTTTTCAATATCTCAGCTCAACCAAAATCTGGTTAGCAATAATATTTCTTCTCTCCTTCCCCTCCCCCCCCCAAGCACCAAAAAGCTTGAAACATGAAATAACTTTCCATGAGAGCCCGGGGCTTCCAAGTTCATAATGAGAGGAGCATATACAGAGTTAGTTGCATAGTAAATTCCCATATCATCCTGACTGAAATCCTTATGGTATTTGGATTTTAAACACTGAAAATAAAATACAAAACCGTCTGAATACTCTGAGGCCAGATTTTATTGAAAGCTTGGCTGGTTTCAAGCAGTTTACACACTGCCAAAAGTGGGGTTTGGGGTCCTGTTTGGCTTGCTGGCTGCCTGAACGGAACAGAGACTTTATTGAATCCAGCCGTTATTTGGATGACTCTGCGGCATAAAGTCTCAGTTTGCTGTACTGAGGTTGGGTACATGAAACTCTGCCTGCTGTCCTGACCATGGTATGCGGACTGGGGAAGCATCCTTTTCATGCAGGATAAGGCTATCAGTAAATCCTCTGTGGCGTAGTTTGGTAAGCGGTGGTAACGCAGTCAAAACTCTGCTCACGGCTGGAGTTTGATTCCAACGGAAGGAGGAAGTTGAATCTCCGGTAAAAGGGGTCAAGGTCCACTCAGCCTTCCATCCATCAGTGGTTGGTAAAATGAGTACCCGGCATACGCTGGGGGGTAAAGAAAGGCCGGGGACGGAGGTGGCAATCCCATCCCATATATACGGTCTGCCTAGTAAACGTCGCAAGACGTCACCCTAAGAGTCGGAAACGACTCGCACTATAAGTGCGGGGACACCTTTACCTTTTAAGGCTATCAGTGGCTATTAGCCACAACAGCTACGTTCTACCTCCACTGCCAGAGGGAGGCTGCCTCAGAATAACAGTTGCTATTGCTTCCCATGCACGTCTGGTTGGCCACTGTAAGAGCAGGATGCTGGACTAGATGGGCCTTAGCTCTGATCCAGTAGAGCTTTTCTTACGTTCTTACGTTTACATTCATGGTCAGTCTGTCAGGTATCAGGTCAGGCTGAAGCTAGGAAATTGCTTGGATAAGAGCTGGAATCTGAAAAATGCCTGAGAGGAGGCGGCTCTTTTATTGCCACCTCCTGCCACTGCGGCCATCAGCCACACCCTCCACCAGTTATGCATTCAGTGGCTGTGATGAGGGGCCATGCTCACTTTCCAGGGTACACGTGTACACACAAGGGGGAGGGGGAATCCTGAGCCGACCAGGATCATCCCTCAGATGGAGGAGTTTTACATGCCGTATGCTGAGGGAGGATCAGAGGGTGGTGACAAGGAAGAGGACCTTTTCAACTGTGGCTCTCTCTTTGCTTCTGGAATGTTCTCCCCAGTGAGGTCCACCTGGTGCCATCATTAACATCTTTTTGGCACCAGGTAAAAACTTGGATTATGTTCTGTTCTTTATTCGTGAAATGTTTTCTGCCGCTGAAGATTTCTGCTATTGCTCAGTGTGGGGGTCAGTGTGGGTGTGTGTAGGTAATGCTGGGTTTTCTAATGGCTTTATTGGAATGTATTGTTGCCAGCTTTTATGCTATGCCTTCGGCTCTTAATTGTTTTGTAAGTTGCATAGAGACTTTTTTCTTTTGTATTAAGTGAGTAACAACTTAAATAAACAAACAAAGTAGGCCCCCTTTTTTCTTACAGTGTCCCTGTTGGCTCAGCAACAGGGGAAGAGAGCTGGTCTACAGCCCTTTTCTGCGTGCTTTTAACCTCTCTCTCTCTCTCTCTCTCTCTCTGTGCGTTTTCTTAGAGCACATGGTCTCTCCCAGGTTCCACCCACTTCCTGAAGAGTGAAGCGCCTTAAAGGGATAGACCTCTGACCTGGATCTCAGCACTCCTGCACCTCTCTTTAACCCCTGCCAGCATGTTGCCAGAAGTTGGTACACAGGCACCGGGGGTGCGAGGCCCTTGATATAGAGGGAGCTTGTCCCTCTGAGAAATCTGACCCACAGTAGGCCATCTCTGAGGGGTCCTGGTTTGGGGATCCCTAGCTGAAGAGCTCCAGCTGACAGGCTCTGGGTGCATCCCTGGCTTGATGTCTGGATCTGGCTGCAGTCCCCCTGTAGCTGGCATGACTGGTCCTTCTGATCTGGGAGACTCATCCTGTTCTGGATCAGAGCCCTTGCTGATACTCAAAGTTGCGGCTGAGGCAAACTGTGCATCACCTCGCACTCTGTAGCTCAAGCTGGGAAGTGTCTTGGTATACTAAGATTAAACAGGGGAAATGCATGATAAGTGAACATGGGCTCGCTTGTGGTCCCACGTACAATTCTTCAGCCATTATTAGTGTGCTCCACTAATCATGGGTGAGTGTTGGAGTGAATAAAACAAAGCAGATCTTGCTCAACCTGAACTTTTTTTGGGGAAGTCAATACAGTAAGAGAAAGTATGTGATGCAGCTGTCCTGGGACTTGCCCATTTTTTAAATGCTGCTGGGCGAATTGCGTAAAAGTGAATGCTTCTATAAAACTCCATGGAAAGCTAGTATGTCAAGGAGAAGGGCTCCCTCCCTGATGTGCTGCGTTTCTGCATGCATGTGTTTTTGTCATGGGGAAGTGTTTAAATTATGCATCCCTCCTCCTGCCTTTCAAAGTGGTACAATCAGTAGTACAGTGGCAAATTCAGAAGTACAGGGTCCCTTCATGATAGTCACAGCCTCGCCCCTCCCCCATTTTTTTTGCTGCTGGCTTGAGAATGAGATCCTTGTTAATGCCCTCTCCCACAACAACAGGCATTCCTAGGAGCCAATAAGCGTGAAAGGGAAGAGTGTTGGCTACTGAAAAGAGTCTTCTCAATGGCTAACTCACCTCCTTTCACTCGGATTGGCTCCAATCAGCAGGAAAGGACAAGGAAGCAGGTTAGAAGACATTTTTCAGTGGTTAACACCTCCTTTTCATGCTGATTGGCTCGTTGGCTGCTGGAGGCATAGGGGGCTGCTGGGACCCTGCTCCCAAAAAAGTAAGGGGCCTGAGAACCCCCGAGACCCTGGACAACTGCACCCCTGGTCTACAATCCTCAACGGATTCTGTCACATGCTTTTTCTTAACACGTTGATTGCCCCTTTACAAGACTTCTGACAAAGCTCAGGCTTTGGTTTCAACAGCTCTCTTAAGAGAAAAGAGATTCACAGTTATATGGGAGTTACTGGGAATGTTTCTTGGCATGCCCCTGTCGTCTGAAAGTGGAGCATGAATGGAATAATCAAGATCCCCAGTAACCTAACTGATCCCAAAGGAAACACAGAAGAGGAGTGGGTGGTTAAGCATAACAGACAAACAGGAATTTCAAAGGCAAAATCTGCAGTGTGCCCAGAAGGCAACAAGGAATCCCACATTGAGAACCCCCTTTTTAATGAGTGAAAGACCAGAACAGAGACATAGCTGAGTACAGCCTTTATCGGCAGTATTTTGCTTAATTTCACTGAATGGCCAGATACTCAGTCTCCCCCAGCCAGAGCTTGGAAAAGTTACTTTTTTAAACTACAACTCCCATCAGCCCCAGCCAGCATGGCCACTTGTTTGGGCTGATGGGAGTTGTAGTTCAAAAAAGTAACTTTTCCAAGCTCTGCCCCCAGCACATATTCAATCTGTATAATCTGTGATCTTGAATGTATTGAAATGGTTCCACATAGTCAGAGTCAGTGGCAGCATTAGCATGCCAATGCTAGTCATATCCCTGGTGTGCTAATTCTGCACATGTGCATGCCAGCAACCTGGTTTAAACAGGAAGGTGACCACATGGTGGAATCCTTATATGAGTCATTTTCTTGAAAACACACACATACATACCTGGTATCATACTTGAAAGGATCACCTCTCCCCAAATGTGCCTACCTATACATTATGATCTTCATTTGGGGGGGGTGGGTTCTGCAGGTGCCCCTGCTGTATAATGTGATGCAGGTGGCCGCTAGAGAGCGCCTTCTTGGTGGTGGTGGTGTCCCAGTTGTTGAAAGCTTTCCCTAGAGAGGTTCACTTAGTGCTTACTTTGCCTTTTTAGTGCAAGCCGAATACCATTTTACATTTTATTTTCCTAAGCTTGTTGGATGTACTTTTCATCTTGCTGAGTGTTTGATGCTGCTGTGGCATCCTTGTTACAGATAACAAGGAAAAGGCAGAACTGCTCAACGCCTATTTTGCCTCCATTTTCTCCCAAAAAGGGAACAGTGTGCAACCTTGCATCGGTAGCAATCTCAGTAAGGGGTCGGGATTGCAGTTCGAGATTGATAAGGAGATAGGAAATACCTAGTTAACCTAAATGAGTTCAAATCTCCAGGGCCTGATGAACTGCATCCCAGAGTATTGAAGGAACTTGCGGATGTACTCTTGGAACCTCTTGCCATCATCTTTGAGAAATCCTGGAGAACGGGAGAGGTGCCGGAGGATTGGAGACGGGCAAACGTCGTCCCGCTCTTTAAAAAGGGTAAAAAAGAAGATCCGGGGAATTACAGGCTGGTCAGTCTGACTTCAATACCGGGAAAGATATTAGAACGGATAATAAAAGAGTCCATTGGAAACTATCTAGATGACAATGCTGTGATTAGTAGGAGCCAGCATGGGTTTGTCAAGAAAAAATCCTGTCAAGCTAATCTCATCTCTTTTTTTGATTGGGTCACTAGCCTAGTAGATGGTGGAAATGCTGTAGATGTCATCTATCTAGATTTCAGCAAAGCGTTTGACAAAGTCCCCCACAACCTTTTGATTAGCAAACTCGTCAAATGCGGACTAGATGGAAATACTGTCAGGTGGATTCACAACTGGTTGGAAAACCGTACTCAAAGAGTTGTCGTCGGTGGCTCTGCTTCGGACTGGAAGGAGGTTTTGAGTGGAGTGCCACAGGGTTCTGTCCTGGGGCCGATACTCTTCAACATTTTTATCAATGACTTAGATGATGGGGTGGAGGGAAGCCTTATGAAGTTTGTGGATGATACGAAACTGGGAGGGATAGCTAACACAATGGAAGACAGGAATAAAATCCAAAGGGACCTGGATAGACTAGAAAATTGGGCTGAAATTAATAAAATGACATTCAATAAAGACAAATGCAGGATTCTGCATTTAGGCCACAAAAACAAAATGCACGGGTACAGGATGGGAAATACCCGGCTTATCAGTAGTGTGTGTGAGAAGGACCTTGGAATTGTAGTGGATCGCAAGTTGAACATGACCCAGCAGTGTGATGCTGCGGCAAAAAAGGCAAACGCGGTTTTGGGCTGCATAAACAGAGCTATAGTTTCCAGGTCGAGGGAAGTAATAGTCCCACTATATTCTGCATTAGTCAGGCCTCATCTGGAATACTGCGTTCAGTTCTGGGTGCCTCATTTTAAGAAAGATATAGACAAGTTAGAGCGTGTTCAGAAGAGGGCGACGAGGATGATAGCCGGTATGGAGAACAAGTCTTATGAGGAAAGGTTGAAGGAACTTGGCATGTTCAGTCTGGTGAAGAGAAGGCTGAGGGGCGACATGATTACACTCTTTAAGTACCTGAAGGGCTGTCACATAGAGGAGGGTACAGATTGGTTCACTGCTGCCCCAGAGGGTAAGACTAGGTCTAATGGTTTTAAGTTGCAGGAGCGTAGATTCAGATTGGACATTAGAAGGAACTTCTTGACAGTAAGGGCAGTTCGGCAATGGAACTGACTGCCTAGGGAGGTGGTGGGATCCCCTTCTCTGGATGTCTTCAAGCAGAGGCTAGACAGCTATCTGCGGGAGATGCTCTAGCTGTGGATTTCCTGCTGTGATCAGGGGGTTGGACTTGATGGCCTACAAGGCCCCTTCCAACTCTATGATTCTATGTTAGGTGATCATGTTTGTTTATTTATTTATTATTTTATTTATATCCCACCCTTCCTCCCGGCAGGAGCCCAGGGCGGCGGTTTGCATTTTAATTCTTTTTTGTAAACTTCCCTGACCTTATAATCAAAAGGTAGTATATAAATAAAGACACCCTATGTGCTTTGTGCTCAGAAAGAATGATCCATACAGTGGTGACAGAGGATATATTCTCCTCTACCACCTGTCCATTTTTACTGGAGGAGCTATAGCATCTCCAGTTAGGATCCCAAGCAGCAGAGCTGGGAAACATCCATTGCCTGAGAACCTTGAGAGCTGCTGTCAGCCAGAGTAAGTAGTGTTGGGTGGACCCGATGAGCCAATGGCCCAACACACTATAACATAGCTTCATATGTTAGGAGCATAAGAAGCTGCCTTATACGAGTCAGACCATTGGCCCATCTAGCTCAGTATTGTCTACACTGACTGGCAGCAGCTCTCCAGGGTTTCAGTCAGGAGTCTCTTCCAGTCCTACCTGGAGATGCCAGGGATTGAACCTGGGACCTTCTGCATACAAGGTGGATATTGTGCCACTGTGCTACAACCCTTCCCTAGGTGAGGAACCTTTGGCCCTTCAGATCTTTTTGGACTACAACTCCCATCATACTTGACCATTGGCCATGCTGGCTGAGGCTGATGGGAGTTATAGTTCAGCAACATCCCCACCCCTTGTGTATACGCCCTTCACAAGGGTGATACAACCAATTTTCTTTCAACACCTTAGTTTCCCGCTGCCTATTAAGATCTGTCAAGATTTTCATTGCCTGAAGTGATTATGGCTTCTATCCTACTTACTGCTATTCAAGGGTTCTCATTTGTTCATCAGTGTCAACATGTTGAAATCTTTCATAGAAATTGATTGCATGCATGGGCATGTCCCTGAAGCTATGCACAGAACTCTTAAAACCTGGATTACTATGGGATGAGTAAATGGAATGTGCAGATTTGACCGGCATGTGGAGTCTGTAGGTAGACAGAGAGTCCAGAATTCTGCACTAGGTTCAGATTCTCTGAGAAGATAATCACAATTCTGTCATAAGAACCTACTTTCCAAAACAGGCAAATCTGTCTTAGAGCCACTATACTTGAAATGAGTTTTTTCCCTTAGAAACTGCATTTTGATTTTGTACAATGCTTTCCCTAAGAGCACAGAGTGTTTCACAAACATTAGCTTAGCAAACCTTGCAACAACCCTGTAAAATAAGCCAGTATTATCCCATTTCACTGACGAAGGAGCTAAGGCAGTATGACAGGCCAGTGTTAAGACAGACCAGTTGCCATCCAGAAGTTCATGGCTGGAGGTGAAATCTGAATGACAAACTTTATTGCAGCTCATTCTTGTATCCATTAATATACAAGCTTCATTATGCTATAATAAAAAAAACACTTCAGTGTTAGCTGTCCATGGGTTGCAGTAAGTAAGGTGCCAATACCTTACTCCCAGGACCCTTAGTTTGAGCCCTGTGGCGCCTAACATTCTGTCAGTTTTCTTCCCTGAGCAGTTAGAATGTTGTGAACATTCCATGACATCACAGCATCTCCACCAATGTCATAAAACATTATGGTACAACTGCTGTATTTGTATGTGCCCAAGATCAGGCTTAGGGATGGATCTCTGGAAGCAGAGCCCATCCCTGCATCCATTATAGTTGCAGCTGTTGGCATTTGTCCTCTGCTTTTTTACTTTTGCACAGGATACTTTTGGGGGAATTGGGAGGGGCAGAGCTGGTATTTCAATCACAGTGTTGCACCTCTACTAGTCATTTGAAAAGCCCAGTAGCCAAATAGTTGATGCAAGTATTTGCTTCTTCTTTACTAGCATGGAGAATTTCCCACTCCAAATGGGCAGGACTGCATATTCCTCATCCACTTTTCAGGTGTAGGAGCCCCAGTAGATCCTTGTATCTCTGCAGCTAATGTGGAACCATGGAATCTAGCCTTGAAGAACTGATTCCATGTGAAGAGAGAGAAACAGAAAGTGTTCTGAAGGGTGCAAAAGTGCCAACCAAATCCACACAAAGACTAAAGCAGCCAAACTCCAGGGTTCTGGCATGTGCATGAGACTCTATGCACTTCCTGATTTATTTCCAGCGCCGGCTTTCCACGCTGGAGAGTTTTTAATCCACACGTCGCTTTCTTTTCTCGCAGCTACCTTGCTGATCAGTGCTGGAATGGCGGCTTCATCTACCTGATCATGCTGCGTCGCATTAAACGCAAGGCCCCTCTTCCTCCGTCGAATGGCAACAACAGCAACAGCAGCGAACCCAAAGCCAGGCCTACCTCAGAGCCCAGTGGGAAAACAGCGCAAAATGGCAAACGGACTAGAAAGTTTGGGGTCATCACCAGAACTCCTCCAGGTGGTGGTAAGGAAAGCAAAGGCAGCAAAGGCAGCCCCAGAACGGAGCACAGGGATGGACAGTGCACCCTTATGGGAATGGATGGGTTGCATCCAGAGGCATCCCAGATGGAAAGCAGAGTGGACGATCGACTTCAGAAACCAGACTCTCCATTTCCGGCAGGACAATACCGGTCTCGCCTTTCCAATGGAGGGATCCTAGACCTGACCTCAAGTGGACTGTCCCTACAGGTAAACAGCTTTTAAACTTTCGTTCTTTTGTTGCCAGTATTGTGCTAATTTGCGTCTTTTTTTTTTAACCAGCTGCATTTCTTCAAAATGAAAGAGATCAGTTTACAGACACTATTCTGAATCCACGAATAATGTCACTTTGGCCCTTATCCTATGTGTCTATGGTATCAGTTTGAAGAAGGCATCTCCCTAGAACTGCAGCTGCACAATAGGGAAATGAGGGCCTTGGAGGGCATATCTGGGACCAAACGCCTCCAGTTCACCACCTCATAGAATCATGGTATACTTGAGTTGGAAGGGGCCTATAAGGCCATCAAGTCCAACCCCCTGCTCAATGCAGGAATCCAAATCAAAGCATTCCCAAAAGATGACTGTCCAGCTGCCTCTTGAATGCCTCCAGTGTTGGAGAGTCCACCACCTCCCAATGGTAATTGGTTCCATTGTCGTATGGCTCTAACAGTTAGGAAGTTTTTCTCCTTCAGTCCTTCTCACATTCAGGTCAGCCTTGAACTGAGATCAGGGGAAAGTATCTTGACGACAATAACTCCATTTGAAGGCAGGTGGATAAGCCACCTAATCGTTTTTTTATTTGAATAATTTTATTAATTTTCCAAAAAATAAACGATACATCCATTGAGAGTAAGGGGTAAGCAACAAATATGTAAAATAAAATTTCCCGCACTTAATATAAAAAGCAAATAATCAGTTATTATTATTTGGTCACCTTTATAAATTCCATAAATTTTGAAAAGCCTTGGGAACCTTATTTTTATTGCCTGCTACATTAGTATATGTAATAAAACTCCCCCACTCTGCCACAAAAGAATTTTTACAGTTCTGTCCTTTCGCCATCTTTAGCTTCTGTGATAATTTCTCTATTTAGGCTAATTGCCAGACTTTACTATACCACAACAAAATACATATATCCTTCTGATCCTTCCAAAATCGTACTATTAATAACTGGGCTGCAACTAAAAGAAACCTAATCAATTGTTTATCCTTAAGGGTGTGGTTTCCATTCAAAAATAGATTTAACAGGGCTAATTCTGGAGTTTTATGTATTGCCTGCTTTGTGATTTTTTTCTATTTCCGTGAACATCGAGTCCCAACTTTCAGCCACTTTAACACATGTCCACCACATGTGGGGGAAAGAACCTTTCTCTGAGCATCCTCTCCAGCACAGAGGGGAGATGGTTTTATTAATATGTGACAATTATTAATATGCAACTACTTGACTGGGGTAAGATTCCATTTTTGCACCACTTTAACCTTAGTTCCTTTGTGGCCGCTGATATTGAATGGTATGGAAATTTGGTCCACAGAGTTGTCCATGTTGCTTCTTCCATCTCTAAATTCCATTCCACCTAATAGTTACCCATCAGTTGTGTCTGGGATGGGGAACCTCAGGCCCAGAGGTTGCATGTAGATTCCAGACCTCCCTGTCTGGCCCTCAGGATTCTCCCCAGGCAACACTCCCTTCCTAGCCATGATCCGCCTCTTCTCAGGCCACACCCTTCAGCAAGCCACACCCTCTACTTTGCACCCTCCTTGGGTGTTTCCGCCTGGTTGCAATGTGTCCTTGAACTCAGATAAAGTTTCTTGCTTGCCTGGATGGAGGGTAGAGAGGGATGTGCGAGTGAATTACCGTTTTGTGGCTCCATCCACTTCGGCTATTGGCACCGCCCACCACTGCCATGTGGCCCTTGGAAGGTTGTATAGAAGGTAAAGTGGCCCTTGGGCTGAAAGTGTTCCCCAGTCCTGAGTTGTGCCCTGACAGGTGAGCAGGTCAGCATATGCTACGGTACGTGGTTTACCTACACTGCAGAAATTGAAAACGCTGACACCGTACTCCAAATTCCCTCAGTTAGAGCTATCTAGACCTGTCACCATTTTTATTGGCATTCTGACTTCAGTTCCCCATTAGCTCTCTCAACAAAAGCAAGTGGAATTTCTTTCCATGCACAAAAGGAGAGGGGGGACCTGCTGGGGACGTGAAACCTGGTGAGTCTCAATGATTAAAGGGCTGCAGAATGCAGAGGCACAAAATGGGCCTTGCAGATGATGAGCTAAAAACTCTGTTATTGCTGCTTGCAAACAGAAATGAGCTCCAGGGAACAATCTATACCAGCCGTCTAGCTGCTGACATAATTTCCTTGGCAAAGTCTTTAAACGTTCTATCAGGCCATTGCAAGCACCTGAACTAATGCAATCACCTTTTGCGTTTAAAGTCATTTGGAAACATCATTAGCTGGACTAAGCTTTTTTTTAAAAAAAACTGTTTTATTTCCCTCTCTTTCCTTCTCTCAGCCTTAAATCTAAGCCGGGTCCTACAACATCTCAGCCCTGAGTCTGTTGTCAGTGTTAAGTCCTCAGTACTGGAGCCCAAAATATCTGGAAGGCTGCAGGTTCCTCCTGCTGGGAACATATGAAGGTCCTTATACCAAGGCGGAGCATTGGTCCATCTTGTTCCATATTGTCTGCACTGACTGGCAGTGGCTCTCTAGGCTTCCAGACAGGAGTCTCTCCCAACCGTACCTGGAGATGCCAGGGATCGAACCTGGGACCTTCTGACTACAAAGTGGATGCTCTAGCACTGAGCTACAGCCCTTCCCCCAAATGCTAAAGAGAGGTAAACACATGAGTATCTACATCAAGGATGGGGAAGCAGTGGCCTTCCAGATGTTGGACTACAACTCCCACCCTCCTTGCCCATAGACCATGCTGGCCGGGGCTGACTGGAGTTAGAATCCAACAACATCTGGAGGGCCACATAGATCCCCATTACTGATCTATAGGCAGCTTTTCACAACCTTTGGGTCCCAAGACGTTGCTAGACTACAGTTCTCATAATTCCTGAGCACTGGCCACGCTGGCTGGGGTTGATGGGAGTTGTAGTCCAACAGTGTCTGGGGACCCAAAGGTTGGGAAAGGCTGCTGTAGAGTACCTTTTCCTGTGCAGTAAGTAATCGCAGGCAGCTGCCACACATCTTAAAATCATGGAAGGGCCACAAAGTCCACCACCTTACTGATGCAGGAAATCCACAAAAAGAGCAGCAACTAGGTGGTCATCCAGCCTCTGTTTATAAACCTCAGACAAAGGGAAGGCTGCCACCTTTTGAAGCTATCTGTCCCATTGTCAAACAGGTTGTACCATCAGAACATTCTTTTTTTAAAAAATGTTTAGTTCTAAATCAGGTGTAGTGAACCTGTAGCCCTCCAGATGTTGCTGAATTACAACTCCCATCAGCCCCAGCAAACAAGGCCAATAGCCAGTTTTTCTTGTAACCTAGAATCATAGAATTGTATAGTTGGAAGGGGCCTATAAGGCCATCGAGTCCAACCCTCTGCTCAATGCAGGAATCCCAATCAAAGCATGCTTGACAGGTGGCTGTCCAGCTGCCTCTTGAAGGCCTCCACTGTTGCAGAGCCCACCAGCTCCCTAGGTCATTGGTTCCATTGTCATACCACTCTAACTGAGGAAGTTTTTCCTGATGTCCAGTCAAAATCTGGCTTCCTGCAACTTGAGCTCATTATTTATTTATTTTATTTATTTAGTTGGGTTTGTATACCGCCCTTAGCAAAATAGCTCTCAGGGCGGTTGACAACATGAGATAAAATACATAGATCATAACAATAAATCACTAAACATATACAATACAAAAGAAGAAAAGTACAATGAAACAAAATAGGAGATAATTAGGATTAGTGTAACACGATTCAAACGATACGATTAAAATGATTAAAATGCCTGGGAGCATAAAAAGGTCTTTACGTGGCGCCGAAAAGATAATAATGTAGGCGCCAGGCGGACCTCTTCGGGGAGGCTATTCCACAACTCGGGGGCCACCACAGAGAAGGCCCTAGATCTAGTAGCCACCCTCCGGGCCTCACAATGAGTTGGAACCCGGAGGAGGGCCTTCGATGTCGAACGTAGTGAACGGGTAGGTTCATAGCGGGAGAGGCGTTCCATCAGGTATTGCGGTCCCACGCCATGTAAGGCTTTATAGGTCATAACCAGCACCTTGAATCTCGCCCGGAAGCAAATAGGTAGCCAGTGCAGGCGAGCCAGAACAGGAGTTATGTGCGACGACCGACTGGTCCCCGTCAATAGTCTGGCTGCCGCATTCTGCACTAGCTGCAGCTTCCGAACTGTCTTCAAGGGCAGCCCTATGTAGAGCGCATTACAGTAATCCAATCTTGAAGTTACCAGGGCATGGACAACTGAGGCAAGGTCATCGCCATCCAGATAGGGGCGTAGTTGGGCTACCAAGCGAAGATGGTAAAACGCATTCCGTGCCACCGAGGCCACTTGAGCCTCAAGAGACAAGGAAGGGTCGAAAAGAACCCCCAAACTACGAACCTGTTCCTTCAGGGGGAGTGTAACCCCATCCAGGACAGGGTGCACATCCACCATCTGAGCGGGGAAGGCATTCACCAACAGTGTCTCAGTCTTGTCTGGATTAAGTCTCAGTTTATTAGCTCTCATCCAGTCCATTATCGCGGTCAGGCAACGGTTCAGCACATCAACAGACTCACCTGAAGAAGATGAAAAGGAGAAATAGAGCTGCGTGTCATCAGCATACTGATGGAAACGCACTCCAAAACTCCTGATGACCGCACCCAGAGGCTGCATGTAGATGTTGAAAAGCATGGGGGACAAAACTGACCCCTGAGGGACTCACTGGATTCATCTGTCACAACATCGGAGTCTAAGTCCCCACGGATGCAAGCAATCTTGCCTTGAAAGTGTCCAGCAATTTCGTTGCAGCGGGCTTCAGATGTTTCTATATTATTCCGTGTGCTGTCCTCTGGGACAATCGAGAAGAGATCCTGGCCCTCCTTTGTGTGGCAACCTTTCGAGTACCTGAGCAGTACTATCATGCCTCCCCTCAGTCTTCTCTCCTCAAGGCTCAATATGCCCAGTTCTTTCAGTCTTTCCTCATAGGGCTTTGTTTCTAGTCCCCTGATCATTCTCATTGCCCTCCTCTGACCCTGTTCTAGTGTGTCTGCATCCTTCTTAAAGTGTGGTGTCCAGAACTGGAGACAGTACTCAAGATGAGGCCTAACCATTGACAAATAGAGGGAAACCAATACTTCACGTGATTTGGAAACTATTCTTCTGTTAATGCAGCATAAAACAGCATTTGCCTTTCTTGCAGCCATATTGCACTGTTGACTCATGTTCAGCTTGTGATCAATAACAATCCCAAGATCTTTTTCGCTTGTAGTATTGCTGAGCCAAGTATCCCCTCCCAGCTTATAACTGTGCATTTGGTTTCTTTTTCCTAGGTGTAGAACTTTGCAGTCATCCCTATTAAATTTCATTCTGTTGTTTTCAGCCCAATGCTCCAGCCTATCAAGATCCCTTTGAATTTTGTTTCTGTCTTCCACGGTATTAGCTATCCATCCCAATTTTGTATCATCTGCAAATTTGATAAGCATTCCCTGAACCTCCTTATCCAAGTCATTAATAGAAATGTTGAAGAGCACTGAGCCCAGGACCGAGCTCATTACCTCCCCCCAGTTTGAGAAGGAACCATTGATAAGCACTCTTTGAGTATGATTCTGTAGCCAACTGTGATTCCACCTGATAGTTGTTCCATCCAGCCCACATTTAGCTAGCTTGCTAATCAGAATGTCATGGCGCATTTTGTCAGAAGCCTTGCTGAAGTCGAGATATATTATGTTCGCAGCATTCTCACAGTCTACTAGGGAGCTTACCTGATCAAAAAATGAGATAAGATTAGTCTGGCAGGATTTGTTCTTGATAAATCCATGTTGGCTTCTAGTAATCACTGCATTGTTTTCAAGATGCTTTCTAACTTGTACCCATAGGTTCTGATCCCAACCTCTGGAGAAACAGAAAACAAATTTCCTCCCCTGTCTATATGGCACCCCTCCAAATATTTGCCATTTATTTATTCATTACATTGTGGCTGGTGACTGCATGTCAGTAGGAGCAGTGAAATCCATTCTGGGTTTTAGTCTGAACTCTCAAGGAGCTCTGCAAGGTATTTCCAGCATCATGGACAGCTCCTTAAAAGTTTGGACTAAAACCAAGAACATATTCCACTGCCCTGCTGACATGGAACCACCGGCCACCACTGATTACATTTATACCCTGTCTTTTCTCCAAGGAGCTCAAGGACACGTTCTCTCCCCCTGCCCCCTCTTTTGTCCCCATAGCAACATGTTTCCTCCCTAACAATTTTACCCCCATCCCCCAATTTTATCCTCATAACAACATTTTAAGGTAGGTTAGGTTGAGAGATGGTGACTGGACCAACATCCCCCAGAGAACCTCAGTGTTCTCTTCAGTCCTAGTTGCTGAAGTTTGTTATATATAGCAATGGAGTGCAGGAATTGTATAGTTTGGCAAGACTGGTGGTTGAAAGAACAAAGAAACTTAAGGTTTATTACTCCTGGGAAACAAACCCATTCTGAGTACAGGCATAGATGTGGCCGTTATGGAGGCAAGAGGTTAACCCTAACTCTAAGAAGAAGGAGGAACTAACCCTGAGAAAAAAAAACCCTGCATGTCAACCAGTAGTTACTAAAGAAGGAATCAGCAAAGGAAGAGTAGGCTGCCTTTCTTTCTATCTCCACCCCCCCCCAGTGGTTTAGGTTACTTGTTGCCAGCATTTGTGCTTTACTTCCGACACTGCTCTGGCACTTTAAGCACTACGTTACACCACCGAGTGCTATGAGTCCTTAAGCAGGAGTGGGGCGCTTGGGAGAGTCAGCCCCCCCTTTATTTATTTGTCACATCTGTATCCTCCATGTCTTCCTTCAAAGTTGCTCGGGGAGTCCCCCTCCCCCCCTTTTTAACTTTCCCATTGGTTCTGAGAGAGACAGTGATTAGCCCAAGGTTACCTAGTGAGCTTCGTGACAGTGGAGATTGAACCCAGCTCTCCGCAGAGTAGTGAGATGTAAGTTGGATGCCAGTTGTATCAACTTGATTCAGTTCAACTACCTTTCCACTCCACCTGGATTGTCTTCCTTGGAATGCTGTTTCAGCCTTGTGATCCGAGAGGAAATTTAAGCCATTGTTGACCCTCAAGATGGATATTCATGCAACTTTAATTTCTCTTTATAAATGTGAGTTAACCTTCCACTTGCTAGAATGGATCAAGATGTGTACACGGCACATGCAAGGAAGGAAGAGTACCACACATTCAGTGTGACTCCCTTTTGAGTGTACCTACATGACATGTGTTCATTGCATTAACACTCTACTCGTTTAGGTGTTCCACTTCGAACATCTGAAGTTTACACCTAAAAAATGTAACGCGTGAACTGGCCCTTAGTGTTTGATGATGTGGGAGTCCCCTGAGATTTGGGGTTGGAGGCTTCACTGGGCACTCCAGTGGTGTCTCCTTCATGCCATTGTACTCACTTTTTAATTTTAACAATAATATAATTATTGTCACAGCCCGTTTCTGCTGTTTGGTGCTCAGGGTGCGATCCACAGAAATGCATTGAAATGGCATACTGTTGCATTAAGGAATTAATGTTAGCACCAGTTTTAGAACACTAAGGAGAGCAAGCAAAGGAAGAAAAGGAGATAGAAGCTTCACCAGGTTTGTGCGTTCCTTAATAGTTTAGTTTCCTTCTAGGACTTGCCCCAACGATTCAACCTGCCATATTTTGGCCATAATGGATCCATTTTCTTATTCCAAAATGCTGGAATGAATGACTGATAGTTTGATCTTGCATATCTTAGAAGCCCATTTAAAGGCTTGATTCCTACATTAACACAGTTCATCAGATAACTGCAGATGTGTCCAATTGACCTGAAGATTTGAAATGGTACAATTATTTATCACCTAATCCACTTTCACAGATCATTGCCTCTTGTCATGTGAGGAAATTGCCCACCATGGGAAACCAACTGAGAGGCTGCAAGCTTATTAAGTGTTTGTAGTTTTGGTGACCCACATGAACTGTGAGGGTATTTCACACTGACACTTCCCAGCATAGCACTGAAATCAAGACCAGAGGAAACTCCACTGTAGACATTGTCTTAAGCAGAGCTGCTTTTATGATAAATAGAAATATCCTGTTCTTGCTCTGCAGAGCAGCTCACATATGGTTCCCAGATGGTCTTTCATCCACCTCACTTACAAGGCCAGGCCTGCTTAGCTTCAGTACTACAATGGCATCATGTGCCTGCAGGCCATCCTCTGTTATAGATTTGCAAGGGAGAGAGCTACTCTTTCCTGTGCACCTGGTAGGGACAGCCTAACCATGAAACAACAACATGAAAGGGATAGACCATAACTCAATAGCAGTGCTTTGCCTGCAGAAGACTTTGGGTTCAATTCCCGGTATTTCCAGTTAAAGGAGGAATAGAAAACTTGTGACTCTCCAGAAGCGGCTGGATAGCAACTTCCATCATCTCTGAGCACTGGCCATACTGGCTGATGGGAGCTGGATTCCAAAATATGTAGAAGGCCACAGATTCTTCATCCCATGAATTCAAAGGATCTCAGATAGCAGGTGCTGGGGAAAAAACCCTACCTGAGACCTTGGAGAGCTGCTGGCAATCAGTGTAGGCAGCACTGGGGTGCATGGACCAGAGATCTGACTCTTTGCAAGGCAGCTTCATATCTTCATAGGAAGCAGTCACCTTGGGCAAGGAATTCAGAAGGTGGTGCCGTTTTTTCTGCCTTCAGTTTCTATTTCTGTATACTATTAAAAACAACAACAGTAGCAACTCTGAAACAGGAGCATCCTTTTTTACTTTTCACTTCAGGTGTGAAAATATTTAAGACTAGCACTTGTATGAAGTTAAAAACGCGCAGCTCCAACAAAAGGAGTATCTATTAATGTAAAAATGTTCAATAAATGTAAGTCTCTAAAAATGTGTAAAGTAATGCTCTGTGATTCCATATTTCCTAATCCCCTCCCCCTCTGCATTTATTTGCTGTTTTTATTGGGTCGGGGAGGAATCAATTTATTTTTGATCCTATAGTAACGGCTTGCTTCATATTAATCATATTTGCTATTTTTAAAGCACTTTCAAAACAAAGTGCTGTACTAAGTAAAAATGAAGACAGGCCCAGCTGGAAGGCTTACAACCTGATAATAATTGTTTACTTCAAAGATTCTTGAAAACTTTTTAAGGTCGCGATTTGCCGGGCCTTTTTGTTTCTGGGGTGGGGGAACTGCGGAGTGGTTGCATTTGGTGAGGACAGACCCAAGATGTTTTGTTGCCTGGGGAGAAGAACAAGAATTGTAGCCCCAAACAAGATGGTCCTCCCCACATTTAGCATCCTCCACTACTTTTGAGGGCAGCAGGCTGGCTCTGAGGGCACACACAGCAGTGTCCACCAACATCTTACCACTCCCAGCCTCTACCACGTGAGGCAGCCGCCTCACTCTGCCTAAATATCTCGTCTTAATAAGCTGAGGTACAAACAAGTCTCATTTCCCGACATGCAGCCTCTCCTCTTTGTTCAGGCAAGAAAACAAGCCCAGAAGTCTTCAGTTAACTACTTCCAAGCTGGGAAACTGTGGTTAGCAGCTTCTGAGCAAAATCCAACATTAAGCCAGCTTTAAACCACAGCATCATATCCTGGCTTGTTCAGGAGCCATTAGCCATAGTTTGGACATAGCAGGAAACTATACTTAAGACTTCTGGGCTTGTTTACCTTACAGTATGAAGGCAGGAGTGAAGCAGGGGCATGTGGGGACATAGGATTTGTTCATCTCTTGGATCATCTGAATATGGCCATTATTGGAAACTGAGTCCCTGCCAAAAAACTGTGGATTTCATGTCTTGATGTCCCGATGCTGAGCCTTAATCTTGCTCTCACCAGAAGCCCCAATTTATTCATTCATTTATTTAAAGAATAATCACACCTTATAAGGAGTTTTCAAGGTGACTTACAAAATAATAAGATAATAAAACAAAAATACAACAGAAAACAATAAAAGCAACAGGTGAAACAGCAAATAAAATTTGCAGACTGGCATCCTTTTTGGCAAGGTTTTCTTCAAATATATTCCAACTGTGCATTTTATGTATTTTTTTTGAACACAGTTTAAAAAAAAAGTCCAAACCTATTGAACTGCTAATAACAGAATATTTTTAGCATAGGTTGTGTTTTTACTTGGGAGAACAAATAACATTCCCTTTTGTTTTATTAATAATGGAATTTGGTGCTTTTAAAATCAAGGGATTTAATGGTACTGCCTTGAGCCAAGTACGATTCAAGCTTTCCTACTTAGTCCTGGCCAGACATACCCTCTCAGCAGCTGTATAACACACACTTGCAATTCAATATGTAGATGGGTTCCAAAGATAGATGTATATTTCTGACACTCAATGGATTCCTGACTTCAGCAGATAACTCTTGAGAGCAGCATGAAATTAACAAATGTTATTCTCACTTAAGGGCTGTTATATAACATAGATAACCCATTTTCACACATAATGAGACAGAAAATGATATTCCTGCCACTTTGAACACTGTTTAATTGTTTTTGTAGCATATGCACATGGATATTTAAGCTCCTTTTAAATGCAGATTTCAGCCAGATCTCTTTATATGATCCAAAAGGAAGGCACGCTCAGGGGAAAGAGACTCACGTGTCAGAAAAAGTACCATAGGGCATGATCCACTTAAAGTTAAGCACTCTTAGGCTTCAGTCCTACTTACCTGGGAGCAAGTTCCATTGACCCTCCGTGGCGCAGAGTGGTAAGCGGCGGTAACACAGCCGAAGCTCTGCTCATGGCCGGAGTTCGATTCCAACGGAAGAAGGAAGTCGAATCTCCAGTAAAAGGGGTTGAGGTCCACTCAGCCTTCCATTCATCCGTGGTCGGTAAAATGAGTATCCGGCATATGCTGGGGGGTAAAGAAAGGCCGGGGAAGGAACTGGCAATCCCACCCCATATATACGGTCTGCCTAGTAAATGTCGCAAGATGCCACCCTAAGAGTTGGAAACGACTCACACTATAAGTGCAGGGACACCTTTACTTTTTTTTAAGTTCCATTGAACTAAACAGGACTTGCTTTTGAGTAAATATGTATAAAATTGTGCTGTTACCTGAACATAGGAAGCTGTATGGGAGGCCATTGGTTTAATTCATTCAGTACTGTTTGCTCATTCAATACTGTTAACGCATTCAATGCTAGCAGCAACTCTCCAAGATCCTTTTTAGGTGGAGATGCTGTGGACTGAACCTGGGACTTTGTGCAGGCAAACCATGTGCTCTCACTCTGAGGTTTACCCCCCTCAGTGGGAGAGTTAGAGCAAAACTGCATGTTTTGAGATATGTGTTTCTGCTGCGCAAACCAGTATGTCTTTCTCCCCTGATAATGAGTAGTAAAGGGAAATCCTTGACATTGTGGTGGAGAAACATAGAATACTGTAGCATCCCATCACGACTTCTCTGTTATAGGGTAAGCAAGGAAGAGGAGCTAGGAGGCTGTTGTTTTCAGTGACAGCCATGCATCTGCCATAACATTTTGCCAGTGAGCACGTGCCTAAATCTGTCCCATTGAAAGCAGTGGGATTTAAATGTGTTTACCCTCTGCCGGATTTTGCTCAGAGGTTTCGTTCAGGGCACAGTGATTTTATTTATGTATAGATGGTTTAACTCAGAGGTAGCCAGACTTGTGGGATATACTGTTTTCTGGGCCAAAGACCAGAGCAAAATAATGATTTGGGGGTGTAAAGACAGATGTAAAATGGCTTATTAGCCAATTGCCTACAGCACCCCACAAGCCATACACTGAGATAACCTGCATTTATAAGTACACATCTATATGTGATCAGGGATTCTGACATACAGCTCTACAACTGGCCACCAGACTCCACGAAGTTCAAGTCAAAGGCAACCAATTAATACTATGTTAGGAATACTGAAGCCAAAAGGTAAATGATTAGCACAAGACCAGCCATGGCAGATTTTTTTTGCGAGGGTTTCCGATTACCAATAATATAACAACTGCAAGTAAAAATGTGTGTTAAGCTGAAATCTATCTGCAGGCACATTAGATCTTGATCTTCCTTCTGCCTGTCTCTGTTTTGACCCGCCTTTCCTTCCAATTCAAAAACCTCAAGATAGCTTACAAAAAGGTTGCGGTCCACAAAAATCAGTGGAATTTAAACCTGCATGGGTGGCAAGTATTGCTATAAAAGGATTGGTTGTAGAAGGTGATTAGCCACTCAAACACATAACTGTTCAGCAAGAAGTTAATTTAGTAGCTACTTTCTCCAAACATCTTGTGAAACTAAGGGCCCCTCCATGTATCTTTTATGGGTAAATTCTGCAACATGGCATTGACGCAATGACAGTACATTATTGGTGGATTTCTACTGGACTGTACACACACAATTCTGCTTTAGTAGTTGTTCTGCAATGCTTCCCCAGGGTTACCACGTTATTGCTGCCTGGAGGGGCAATCTTGTGCAACAAAAGCGTGACAACTACAACAAAAACAACACTCCAGAACATTTGCGGTATGAAAAGTTACAGGATTTCAACAAGTCATGCACCGATTACAAACGAATCAGATAGTCTGCTCCAAAACTTTTGCAGTCACAAACAGTATTGAAAATGGGATCACTTATAACCACCCCATACTATTATGACCACAACTCTTCAAGAATGCGCAATAAAAAAGATGTCTGGAGGGGGCCCCTACATGTAGAATGACTTCAGAGCACTCTTGGTCTTCTTTAAAGTTGTTGCATGCTATGTCATTCAGTAACTGAATTAAAGATGAACTATGGAAGCATTCAGGAACAGAAATCATCAGCAAGGGGCTCTGAGGATTGTGGCTTGGGCTGGGGAAGAGGGTACACTCCTGGCCAGAAACAGATGGGGAAGAGAATTCACCAGCCTTCCCCAGGCTGGTGTCATCCAGATATTTCAAACAATGACCATGCTGGCTGGGGCTGATGGGAGTTGTAGCCCCAAAACATCTGGAAAGTACCAGATTTGGGAAGGCTGAGCTAGACCAAGTGACAAGAAAGAAGGTGACCAGATTTGGGGACACCAAAGGAGCCGGTAGTGCTAAAGGAAGAAACAGAAGTGAAGGGGATTCCAGGGGTTTATGGGTATAGGAAACATGGTGGCAATTGGATCTGTCTGTCTGTCTAAATCTAATCTAATCTAATCTGTGGTTTTGCTCAAGGTTTAGACATATTGGCTTCAATTCCTGTATGTATAATCCACAGCCACTATAAAATGTAAGGTGGTATTTTTGTATGTCACTTGCCAAAGGTAGTAGAGATCAGGGTTTTGTTTGTGTTGTCAAGTGAGGCACGTCTGAGATAGCACCACTGTGCTTCTCACTACTGTACATTTATTTATTTATTTATTTAAAATATTTCTGTCCCGCCCTTCTACCCTACAATAGGGCACTCAGGGCGGCTACAATAAAAACGCATACATACATAATAAAATACACAATAAAAACACAAAACGTTACAGTAGATTAAAATGCATAAAATACTATTAAAATACATAAAATGCATTATGCACATACATACATAAAATGCAATCATGCATACGCATATAAACATGCATGTATATATGTGCATGCACGTATAAAAAAGTGAGACTAAAAGAACTTAAGATTTAAAAATGAAGAATAAAAAGCTTAAAACAGTGTCAGGCTGACCCGTCAGTTCCAGCCAAAGGCTCTCTGGAACAAAATAATTTTGACAAGTTTCTGGAAGGCCAACAGGGAGGGAGCAAAACGGGCTTCTCGGGGCAGGGAATTCCAAAGTCTGGGAGCCACAATTGAAAAGGCTCTCTCCTGCGTGCCTGTCAGTCTAACTTCTTTCATTCCAGGCATGTAGAGAAGACCGGAGGTAGATGATCTTAGATGCAGGCTAGGAACATATGGACATAAGCGGTCCCTTAAGTAAACTGGTCCAAGGCCGTTTAGGGCTTTAAAGGTCAAAACCAGCACTTTGAATTGGGCTCGGAAACAAATTGGGAGCCAGTGGAGTTGATAAAGCACAGGGGTGATATGCTACATATGCACCTTCATACCCAACATATTTACCTTCCCTCCCTCATTACCTTGGTATGTGTTTGCCTCTAGTGTCCTGAGTCAAATAGCAGATGGTGCCATAATATCAAAGAGGCAGGCAGGCAATTAAGTCTGACTCTGTGCTGTAGCCTACCCTGGGGGCCCTCAGGGCTCAATGCAGGACAGTTGCAGGATCCCACTTCCTGTGCCACGTGCAGAAACCTGGCCAAGGGTTGGTCACATGCATGAAGGTGCATGATTTCCGGCTTAAATCATCTGGAATGATTTGCTCTGCAGACCATCTTTCTGCAAGAGAGCTGCCCATTATTGGCTTGGCCTGTGTAAGCTGATCAAGATGGGGAAGTTGGTCCTAATATCAGAATTCAGCTAGGAAGCCTTTAGCCTCCTATGATCATGTGATGGATGTTCCTCTGCCTGAGACCCTGGAGAGGTGCTGCCAGTCAGAGAAGACAATATTTGGCTACATGGACAGAGTCTGATCTGATATAAAGCAACCTGTTGTGCTCATATCAGCTGTGATTCTAGTATTTATATAACAAAGTGTGTGAGTATGGAGTGGGTGGGGGTGGGATGGATTAAATGGGGACAGAATGGTAAAATGCAGCTTTGCAATAAGCACCAGTGTTTCAATGGGTGACCCTGTATTATGGGACTTTTTATATATATATGAAGTGCCTTCTAGCCCTGGAATAGCATTACCATCACCTTCTGTAAACTGTTATATTCAATTATTGCAAATGTTCCTCTCTTTCACTTAAAATGATTCCTGGCTAAGTGCTTGGGGCTTGCTATCTGCTGAGTGCTGCCTGCTGCTGACAAGGAAGACATGCCAGAAGGCAACCATCTGGCTCTTACCACAAGCTCTTTTGCAGAAAAGTCCCCACCAAGTGCAGGAAAAAAAAGTTATTCTTGTAACCCCTGATGTGAGTTAGCATCTGAAGACTGAGCTGGATTTCTACCTAACAGCCTCCCAGCGCATCTTGCTCCAAACAAATTGCCACCAGCTTTGATATATTTGAGGAGGGCAAGAGCAAAGAAATTTGATACCTGGAATCAAGGTGTGCATGTTTTGCCCCAGTGGATATTGGGCCAGTTAGCCGTCGCTCTTGTGGTGCAGGGGCTTAAGGGGCCAGGGAAAATCAGAACATTACAGGTACCAATTTATGTTTAAAGTTATTTCATGGTATTTTTTCTTAGTGAGCAAATAGGAAAGATATTGCCTGTATACTTTTTTTCTTATATGTCTACAGGCAAGCCATCTTAAGACTTGCTTTAAAAAAAAAAGATGAAAATCCAGTGAGGGAGCTATAATATATCTTGAATGGGGTAGCCCACACCCCTGTTAATATCATTTTTTAAAAATCAAGATGGCGGAAAGGTGGTGTACTATGGAGGCTAAAATATGAGCTGTGAGTTGGAAAACCAGCTCTTCATATCTTAATCTCAGCCATGAATTCACCAGAGAACCACGAGCTCTTAGTTGTTTCATATCCCCAGATCAGGACTCCTCAGAGGCAGAGTCCTCTGTCAACTGTCCCACTCCCTGGTGCCGTCTCACCAGGTGTGGGTCTTGGGATACTAAAGCCTCCCCTGAGTCTGAAGGAGACACATCTGTTACCAGACTCTGGTGGCTGGTCCACAGATTCTTCAGGGGATCAAAAGAACCCTAAAGGGGGATCCCCACAGCTGGAAACCCCATGATCCTGAAGTAGCCAATGGCTGTAGCTGAAGGCACTGACCCTGTAACTAGCCAGTAAGTGGACCCTATCCCAGCTTTAAAACTAAGCCAGTTGTTCCAGGACCTTGCTGAGACAATTTAGATGGTTCACTTCAACCGCTGGAGAACTGTCCGTGGTCCTGAACTGACACCTTGGGCTCCCTCCAAGGTGCCTATGCCTTTGGAGCCAGGAACTTTTGGCTCCCCCTTTCTTGTATACACTCACATTTTGAAATAATTGCTCTTGCTCTCTCACTCCCTCTCCTTATAGCTCTTTATGTTTAAAGCAGATTTGTATTGCACAGCCCCTCATATAGGGGATGCCTTTAAATAGAGGGTGGTCCTCTGTAAAGTAGACCATGTGGCCATGCTGATTGCAGTGCTGCTGCTACCAAATAAGCCCATTGGGTTCCACCAACAGAAGTCACTTTCCTAAGGACACATCAAAGTTGCAGCTGGTCCTACTCAGGCCCCTCCATCCATTGGCAGTATAGGCATAGGAATAGAGACCGATCGAGCGTACAGATTTTTTTAAAAATAAGAGTTACTGAGATATTGTGCATGGAGGAGTGCTTAGTAAAAGTGCACTATAAATGCAAGCAATAATTTGAGGAAAAAAGGGAACATGCTTATTTAATATTAGATGACCATGCTTCCTCAAATTATTTATATTTGGCCCACTAATGGGGGGGCAGTGAAGAAATGTAGATCATAGAATCAAAATCATAGAATCATAGAATAGTAGAGTTGGAAGGGGCCTATAAGGCCATCAATGCAGGAGTCCAAATTAAAGCATACCCAACAGGTGGCTGTCCAGCTGCCTCTTGAATGCCTCCAGTGTTGGAGAGCCCACCACCTCCCTAGGTCATTGGTTCCATTGTTGTACCGCTCTAACAGTTAGGACATTTTTCTTGATGTTCAGCAGAAATCTGGCTTCCTGCAGCTTGAGCCCATTATTCCGTGTCCTGCACTAGGGATGATTGAGAAGAGATCCTGGCCCTCCTCTGTGTGGCAACCTTTCAAGAACTTGAAGAATACTTTCATATCTCCTCTCAGTTTTCTCTTCTGAAGGCTAAATATGCCCAGTTCTTTCAGTCTTTCCTCATAGGGCTTTTTTTCTAGTCCCCTGATCATCCTTGTTGCCCTCCTCTGAAACTGTTCCAGAATGATCATTTTCTTATTCTGTACCGTTTTATATTTCTGAAAACTGGCAGATTAAAATAGGGAGAGTACTATTACTTAAGCGAAAGTGCCCCAAGCTCACAAGTGCTGTACCAGGAGCTCAGTGCAGTGTCTCACACTATATCGTGTTACATCAGTGAATTATTACCATTATAGCAGGGATGGGGAACCTGTGGCCCTCCAGATGTGATTAGCCTACAACTCCCACCACCCTTGATCATTGGCCATGCTGGTTGGGCCAGATGGGAACGGAAGTCCAACAACAACTGGAAGGTTGCAAATTCCCCATCCCATCCCTGTGTTATGGTCTGTGAGACAGCACAGTGCCATGAAGAGAGAGTGAGTTTTCATCTCTACCATTGCTGTGGTCAATCTTGAAACATGGTCTGTGTGACGACTGGTTATTGTCACCTCTCCTGATCAATCTCTTGCATCAGTCCTGGGCCTGTGGCAGCAAAATAATAAGAAAGGGCACACTGTGTTAATGGCCATGTCCAACTGGCTATTCCACAGGTCATCCTGTCTATGGACTGAAAAGTCATAAAAATGGGGGTATATCACTGCAGTTGTCTCAATGAGTCCCTATGGACAGGCCAACCAAACAAAATATTTACTTCAGTAAATATAATTTCTTGTACCTGAATATTAACTTGAACAAATGCACTTCCATGATGTGAAATGGAAATCATATGTTTGCATTTAAGTATTTAGGAGATCACCAGCCTTTGACTATGAACCCTAATATTGCAAGCACCGAAGTTTCCTTAACTAGCAATAGAGAAGCAAAAGTATCTGAGGACACATATCTTTCCCCTTCTGACAAAAGAAAAGTCCTCTTTGCACATTCTGATCTGGTCTGCCAAATCTCAGCCAGAATGAGAACATAGATACAATTGGAAAGTGTTTTCTTCTAAATAAAAATGCAAGAACTCTGTGAAAATTCCTCTCCCAGCGAGAAGGCTGCCGGATATGGAAGATGACCATGACGAAGGGAACAGATGGGCTGGGAATCCAGATCACCGGTGGTCGAGGATCAAAGCGTTCTCCTCATGCCATCATTATTGCACGGGTGGAAGAAGGAGGCTCTGCTCACAGGTACTGTTTGCTCTGTTGTCATATTATGTCATCTAACAGTCCCACCCATGGATAACATTGGAAGTATAACACAAAAGAAGTAAATGAAAGCAATAGGCAGGCGCTAAATTATTTCTATAATATATTTATACCCCACTTTTTGGCAAAGATTGGCTCTCAAAACAGCTTACAATTCAAATCCAACACAGTAAAAAAGAGAACCAGTAAAATAATTACCTGGTGCTGTTGCAATAGTTGCCTTTCCTCACTGCCACTCCTGCCAAATCTCACCATTAAAACATTTTTCAAACCTTCCTCTTACTGAATGCTCCTTCAAGAGGCCCCACTAGAGCTCATCTGTGGACCCTCATCCAACCCACTATGCTAGCTGGATTCCTTCAAGTCTCACATCAGGATTTTAAGTTGATTGTATCTTCTGCTCCCTCTAGATTCTGAAGGGTTAGCAGTAAATACAACCAACTAAAAATCCTGATACGAGACTTGAAAGAATTAGCCAGTATAAGATTGTGCCCTTGCTCTGCCCCTGAAGCAACAATCCCAAAGGGATGACTCCCTTTGTTGTCTCCCTTTCAGGAGCATTCACCTGCCTGTGGCAGGTCTGTAAGTAAATAAATTGCCAGGAGCATCCTTGAGTACCTTGCCATTCCAGTTCTACCACCAGGAAAATCAGAAATATAGGAGAACTGAACATTTTTAATGTGGCTTATTTGGATAGCTGCAGACCACTAGCGTATTAAGATGGGTGGTGGTCACTTGTTTGTGAATGCCTTCATTCTTCATCCCTGACCATTGGTCTTGCTGGCTGAGACTGATGGGAGTTAGAGTCCAACAACATCTGGAGGGCCACAGTTCCCCACCTCTTCTATAAGGTTTTTTATTATTATCATTTCTGCCATTTTGTTCTGGCATCCCTACTCTGTTAACATATTGTACAATTCCCTCCCCACAATGAGAAATTAGATCAGGCACTCTGCACATAAGCTTCGGCATGGTATTAGTCCATACCTTGAATAAAAAGCCAACAGAAATTGGCCAATAAGCGACCCATTCCTTCCTGCGCAGATGGAGATGGTGCTAGGTGGTATTAGTGGAATGAGGCCATGCAGAGTTAACTTCTCCACAGGAAGGGAGTCAGTTAACTGCTCCACTGAAAATTTAATATTAAAGCTGACCTACTTACTAGTGACATCATTAGTGTTTATAAAGTGCTCTGAGACACTCCAGAGAGGGTGTTAAATAAACGTGGAGTGACTAGATTATTCATTATTAACAAAATGCAGACAGTGCCTCCTATGTTCAACTTGAAATTTCCCACCTGAAAGGAGGCGGATGGGGAAAAGATTTCCAAACAAAGCACTGGCATTTATATGTACTTTTTTAGATTGGGGACATGGAGGGGGACACCCAATTGTCAGAAAATATTTTAGCCAAAGCTACATTGTACTTTGCATTGTTCTTTGAGCATCAACATCAGAATATAACCTTTTCATGCAGTCTAATACCCTTTCAGAACTAGAAACATCTCCTTGAAACTGCAAAGTACTTTTTGTCCTTTTTTATTTCCTAGGGATGGTAGACTGAAAGTTGGTGATGAACTGCTAATGATCAATGGTCAGTCTTTAGTTGGCCTCTCCCATCAAGATGCTGTTGCTCTACTTCGGTCAGCTGAAGGACTTGTATACCTGGTAGTTGCAAGCAGGGTAGGTAATCCATAAGTGGTTTCAATCTTTTCAGGTGTGCACAGAAGATCCACTACTGCAAGCTGTGTTATGATAATGACCACTAGCTTAGATGGCTTTTTAAGAAACAGAAATTCAGCACCGACAAAATAAAGTGTATCTTTACCCAATGAATGAATAACTTGTGAAATTTGCTGCTCAAGGTTGGATGATGGCCGTTAGCTTAGCTGGATTTACAGAATTAATGGAGAGGAGGTCTCACAATGGCTAGCAGCCGAGCTATGTGAAGGTGAAGAAAGACATACATTCTAATGTGTGGTGGATGTGGCTTTGTAATACTTTTGCGGTATTCTGAGACATTTGTTTTGAGGGTAGAGAATGTATGTTCAAACCACTTCTGCCACATATTATTCTACTACATGAAACATTTTAATTATGAAAGTGCAAAATATACCTCTAATAATTTGCATCAGTACAGGAAAAGCAAACTAATTCGTTTTGATCTGTTAAAAACCCAGGTTCTCATCCCTTTTCTATTTCTTTGAATAACATCATGCATTCATTCACCATTATTTTAATTCCTAATCTTCCTTCAACATATTGTTTCACTAAATCCCAGTTTCTCACACTCACCAACTCTTTTCTTTCAGAATCCCATTAACTTGAGCTCCATAAACCTAATGGGGGGAAAAATCACAAAGCAAATTCTGTTTGTGGTAGTGTCCTTTTGTCTTGACAGCATGAGCAAGATGGTTGCAGCCACAGGGACAGCTAATAGTAGCAACTCAGCCCAACCATCATCAGACTTTTTAAAAAGTATTATATTTATATCCCATTTTTTTCCTCCAAGGACCCAAGGCAGCTTACAGAGCCCTCCTCCTCCTCTGCACTGTATGGCTCCAATGCAAGGTACTGTGAGAAGGAGGCAAGGAGGAGGGGCCTCAAATGAACATTCTGACCTGGGGATTCTCAGTGTCTTACAAAGGCCCTGCAATGATCACCTTCCAATATTATTATTGTTGTTGTTATTGTTGTAGTTATCTCCTGCCCAACCTCCCAGAAGGAGCTCAGGGCAACAAACAAGAGACAAAAGACCACAAACATCTGTAAAACATTTTTTTACAAAACTTCTTTAAAAACAAAGCATCTTAAAAGCATCTTTTAAAAATCTTTTTAAAAACCTTAAAAAGCAATTCTAACGCAGACACAGACTCTGATAAGGTCTCTACTTAAAAGGCTTGTTGAAAGAGGAAGGTCTTCAGTAGGCACCGAAAAGATAACAGAGATGGTGCCTGTCTAATATTTAAGGGGAGGGAATTCCAAAGGGTAGATCCCACCCCACTAAAGGCCCGCTTCCAATGCTTTACTGCCCTCTCATGTTGTTGTTGTTACATTTGTATACCGCCCCATAGCTGAAGCTCTCTGGGCAGTTTATAACAATTAAAAACATTAAAAACAAATATACAAATTTAAAAACACATTTTAAAAAAACAATTTAAAAAACACATGCTAAAATGCCTGGGACAAGAGGAAAGTCTTGACCTGGCGCCGAAAAGATAACAGTGTTGGCACCAGGCGCACCTACCTAGTCAGGAAGATCATTCCATAATTTGGGGGCCACCACTGAGAAGGCCCTCTCTCTTTTTGCCAGACTTCCAGCTTCCCTTGGAGTAGTCACCCGGAGGAGGGCCTTGGATGTTGAGCGTAATGTACGGGTGGGTAGATGTCGGGAGAGGCATTCCATCAGGTATTGTGGTCCCAAACCATATTTCTACCACTTGCTAGAACAGGGCTAAGGAGCCTTAATCTAGGGCCACATGCAGCCCTGTAGCCCCCTATCTCTGGCCCTCTCCATCTGACTTTTCCTAGGCCACCACTCTCCCAGGTCACACCCCCTCAGTAGCCCTGCTCCACTAACTCTGTTCCATTTCTTATTCCTGGCTGGAGTGTGACCTTGAACTGTAATGTCACTTCTTGCTTACCTGGATGGAAATATCTATATGTAGAAATTGCTGGTTTTTGCCTGCCTGGATTATAGCTTACTGTGCAAAGATAAGAGTCAAATCCATTGCCACCACTACTAACCACTGGCATGCGGCCCTCGGAATGAATGAATGTGGCTCTTGGGCAGAAAAGGTTCTCCAACCCCTGTGTTGGAATTTTTGTCTTTCTTCACATTAATGGAACTTGGGGAAGCCAACTACCAGATGCTGGTGTACTTGGCCAAGGGAGGATGGCCACCAGCTTAATGAAACTGGCATACGCGAGAGTATTTGTCCATGTAGCCCAGTATTGTCTGCTCTGACTGACAGCAGCTCTCCAGGGTCTGAGTCTTTCTTGTGGCCTCCAGTCTTTATCTGGAGATATCTGGGACTGAACCTGGCACTTTGTGGATGCAAAGCATGTACTCCACTAACTGATCTACGGTAGAGGTTTGTGCAGAGTATGGAGAAAGTTGAGAAAGTTTAGTGTTTCTCCATTGTCCAGATCTGGTTGCCAGATCTCAGAAAGAATATTTGGAAGCTGGAAAAAGTGCAAAATAATCAGGGTGCTGAAGCAACTTCTCAAAGAGGAAAGGGTAAAATGTTTGGGTTATTTTAGTTTAGAAAAAAAGGCAAGCAAGGGAGGACCTGACAGTGTTGTAAAATTATGCATGGTGTGTATTTTATTTATTTGTTTGTTTGTTTGTTTATTATTTGATTTATATCCCGCCCTTTCAGTAGGAGCCCAGGGCAGCAAACAAAAGCACTAAAAACGCTTTAAAACATCATAAAACAGACTTTAAAATATACTAAAACAATACATCGTTAAAAACTTTTTTAAAAAAAGCTTTGTGTAGAAAGCGGGTAGAGAAAAGTTTTTCTCCCTCTTTCATAATACTAGAACCTAGATTCATCCAACGAACCTGAATGTTGAGAGGTTCTGACCAGAGAAAGCGCATCTTCACACAGCACATAGTTAAAGCAGTGGAGATTTCTGCCACAAGATGTGGTAATGGCCACCAACAGCTTTTAAAGAGGATCAGAAAAATTCATGGACGAAAAGCTATCAATGACTAGTAGTCACAGTGGCTATATGCTCTCTCCAATCTCAGAGGCATCATGTCTGAATACCAGTTGCTGGGGAACATGATTGAGCTCATGTCATGCTTGAGAACTCCCAGTAGGCATTTGGTTAGCTGCTGCGGGAAATAGGATGTTGGACCAACTTTAGTCTGATGCAGCTGGGCATCTTATGTATTCTTGTGATCTCCCAAGGGCATCTCACTAAATGCTGCTGAAACAGAACACAAGACTGAATGGACCTTAGGGTGACCTACTGAGTTAGTTCTTATGATCTTAGGATGCAGTAGATGGTAACAATAATGTAAAGATGATAAAGCCTGATGAAAGAGCCCATGCATAATGGGTTCAAAATTTAAAACCCTGCCCAACGAGAGGGGGGAAAAAACACCTACCAAGATACCTTTGGGGGAAAGGCCTCAGCTCAGTAGTTAGAGCGTCTACTTTGCGTGCAGAAGATCTCGGGTTCAATCCCTGGCATCTCTGGGCAGGACAGGGAGGGACCCGTGTCTGAAATCCTGGAGAGGCACTGCCAGTCAGTGTAGACAAAACTGAACTAGATGGATCAATGTTCTGTCTCAGTATAAGGCAGCTTCCTATGTTCTGTGTACCTATATTCACTGAGAAGTAGATACAACTTGTGATATATAGCAGGACAAGCCTGAAGGTGTATGAGCTTACAGTGACTTTTGCAATGTTTCACTTGGAGCTATTAAGTATTAGCCAGTGTGGCAGCAACTCTGCTGTGTTTTCTCACCTTGTCAGCAAAGCCATTTGGCATGTACGTTGATGTGTTTACATTTGGGTTAGACAATTGGGCTGTGTTCCGAGAGTTGGATACTGGCCCACACCTTCCTGAAATTCCTTCTCCAGTCACACCACGCCTGCATCTGTACAACTGACATGAATTCTCATAGGAGAAAGTTCTGCCAGAATTTGCTGCAGGTGAACTGAAGAGTGTGCTATGTTCATTTTCACAGGAGATACCAAGGACTGCTTTGCACATGAATGTGCAGCACTTGATGCCTCATCACTTGATTAGTCAGCACTTCTCAGGTGAACACGTGAACTGGAATCAGCTGAAAAGCAAGCCCTGCCTTTTCCAACGTGCTGCCTTCCATAGGTTTTGGACTACAACTCCCATCATCCCTGATCATTGGCCATGCTGGCTGGAGCTGATGGGAGTGGTAGTCCAAAATGTATGGAAGGCACCAGTTTGAGGTCTGTGGCGTTCAGTAGTGACAGCTTCTTCACACATGCACCTTGCCACTTGAACTTACGAATATGCCTGTGTGAATCAGTCCTATGAACACTGTTTGGTCTTGCCTTTTTTTTTAAAATGCAACATGAAATATGTGTGGATGTATACCACAAGCAGGATGTCTGTGTCATATTCACTTTAGCTCTTTTCAAAACTACTGTCTGTTTCCAATGGAAATATCCAGCCCCACTGCATTTCACTTAAGTAGTACTCTAAGTATCTATGGGATAATTCTGGAGCTCCTGGTTTGAGGATAATGGATGAAGTCCACAGTCCTGAGCGTGCTTTCCTGAGAGTATGCATAATTGTTCACAATGAGACTTCCATGCGTAGGACTGTGGTGTAAGCTTTTGTGGGATCTCACTTGTCTAGGCATTCATGGGCATGAAAACATATCCTATTCCCTTACCTTACAACTATATCTTGCCCAGTGTGTGACATGCAGCTTTTCTGTTTTAAGAGAAAGCAAAAACATGTTTGTATTTTTATGTTATTGTACATCGCCTAGAGTGGCCATTAATTCGGCCAGATAGGCAACTCAAAAATAAAATCTTATTATTATTATTATTATTATTATTATTATTATTATTATTATTATTATTATTATTATTATTATTATTATTATTATGTTTTCTGCTGGTTGATTATTTTTTGAATCATGCATGACTTAGAAATGATCCAAACCAAGAAGCTTAGTTCTGTATTTTTTAAAAAAAATTATTTGAACAAAAGAGTACATTGCTGTCTTTTTTTAAATAAAGCTGTAATTTTCATGTTTTCTATAAGTATAATTATACAAGACAAGCAAAGGAAGGCTATAAGAAGCAAATAGCTAAAGCTATAAAAATGAATAATAGCTTTTTAAAGTTTGTTTATTTCATATATTTATAGACCGCTTAATACCAAAACAGTCTCTGAGCGGTTTAAAATATATACGTTAAATACCTCAGAAACAGAAAAGTAGCAGGGAGGCTAGATGACTTAATGTGTAAACAATAAATATCTGGAAAAGAGATGTGAAGATCCGGGGAGGGGGCGGGAAATGGTAAATGGGGGGGGATTTTTTTTGTGGCCCTTCAAATCTGTAGTGTGGAAGAGAAGCATTTTTAAGGGTGTTGTGACCATGAACTAGGCCGCTCTCTTGTCTTGCATGGATTGTATGGGCTGATTCACATCACACTGCCTCCAAACGGTAATCCTGGGAATCTCAAAGATGGAGTGTGAGCATTTGTGTGCTCTGCATGCAGTTGCCTCCATCAATATGAACCACCACAATCTCTCTCGACATCTGTCCAGAATCTGTAATCCGATCCTAATACATCCCTACCTTATAGGGTTGTTGTTGTACAGAACTCATCTATGTAAATATAGAACAAGAAGTATTCTTCTTCCTCTTCTTTTCTGTACAGGAAGGAGCAGAAGAGGATTTTCTCAGTTACCCATCTACAAGTTTGCCAGACTTAATTAGCACCTGCTCTGCTCAAGATAAAGCTCCCTGGACTGACAATAAAGAAAATGAAGAGCCTGAAGGGGATGACAAAAGAAAGACTCTGGTGCCAGAAGTCCTGGAACCTGTAAGTATGGCCTTGGAGATATTGTTGTGAACATAGCTCCATTAGCAAGCTGCTTGTCTCCTTCAGCAACCATGGCTACTGCTTTGGAAATGTGACATGATACAACTTCCATTCCCAATACGAAAACATTATCATTACAGCATCAGAATATCACAGCATTCAGGATATCACACTAGGAGTTTATTTGGACTGAGAGCATAGAATCATACAGTTGGAAGGGACCTTGGAGCTCATCCAGACCAACCCTCTTGCTCAGTGCAGGATCTGCAATCCAGGATGCAATTACCAGTAAAGGAAGAGCCTACCACCTCCTGAGGCTGCCTTTTCCAATGTCGGTCAGCTCTGTCCGTTATGAAGTTTCTTCTAACATTTCTCTTAAATCTGCTTCCCTGTAATCTCCATCCATTGGTTCTGTTCCTGCTCTCTGGATGAACAGAGAATAAGCGTAGAGAGATACTTACTGTTGACCTGGATCCAATGTGTTTCCACCTCTCTTTTCTGAAAACGGGGGCACACAAAGCTAGTCATACTCCACCCTTTTTTTTACTCTAAAACCCTGGGTGGATCAGCTTGAGTGCATTTTTTTTAATTCAGTTTCTGGCAGATTTCACAAATGATTAGTAGATCAACCCTTGGCCCTCCAGATGTGGCCAGTGGAACCACTTTGCTGCAGGCTCAGGCAGAGACAGTGATTGGCCCAAGACTTTGCTGTGGGTGGTCCTGAAAGGTCTGATGTCAGCAGTGAGGAAGGGAGGCGTGGCCCACAGAGGGCAGAGTCACTTCAAAATGCAGCCAGAAAACCATTCACACTTTTTTTATGTGACCCTTGTGCCCACAGCCTAAATCTACTCCATATTCTCTGTGACAGACCTTTAGATATATGTCTTGTCGTCCCCAACTCCCTGCCCCTTACTCATAAGAAATAGTGTGCATCTGAGCACATGTTTAGCCCAGGAATTAATTTACAGTAAGACTGGGGAGGGCAGCTATGAGAGAAGTAGAAAAGGTCCTCAAATGAAAGATGTATCACTGAACACTAAAGTCAGGATCATTCAGACCATGGTATTTCTGATCTCTATGTATGGATGTGAAAGTTGGACAGTGAAAAAAGCGGATAAGAGAAAAATCAACTCATTTGAAATGTGGTGTTGGAGGAGAGCTTTGCAGATATCATGGACTGTGAAAAAGACAAATAATTGGGTGTTAGAACAAATTAAACCAGAACTATCACTAGAAGCTAAAATGATGAAGCTGAGGTTATCATACTTTGGAGACATCATGAGAAGACATGATTCACTAGAAAAGACAATAATTCTGGGAAAACAGAAGGGAGTAGAAAAAAAGGAAGGCCAAAGAAGAGATGGATTGATTCCATAAAGGAAGCCACAGATCTAAACTTACAAGATCTGAACAGGGTGGTTCATGACAGATGCTCTTGGAGGTCACTGATTCATAGGGTCACTATAAGTCATAATCGACCTGAAGGCACATAACAACAACAAAACCAGAACTGAGCTCACAGTTCTTTCACATAAAAATCCCCTCCTAGATTGTCCCCAAACTTCATTTCAGCAGCTTAATCTGGTGTGTGTGTGTGTACATGCATGCTTGCACACACTACTTGTTGTTTTTGTTATTATTGACCAAATGGGAGGCAAAAAGCCCTGTCAATCTATGACAAATCACCTAGTCATTTACCAAGAGATCCTGATTTGCATTCTACCCGCCCCTGCCCTAGAGACTCCTCACCGTCATGACTCTCTTGAGTTGTTGAGATAGGTGCCTCCAGACAGCCAGTATTTTGCAGGAGAGGTTCAAGCGCATACAGGAACGTTACGTTTATGCAGTTAAAGTGGGTTCAAATGTCACCCTACTAAAACAAATCCACTTTTTTCAAAAATGATTTTTTTTTGTGGTTTGGAAAGTGAAGGAGAAATGCATTGAAAAAGTGTGGGATGAACAGATTAATGGGATGACATTTATAACACTCTGCAAGCAAACCAAGACGGTTGCTCGTTGTCATATAACCTCCCCACAAATAAATCAGAACAAATGCTCATTAAAGACCGGAAGTGGCCTAACCACCACATTATGCAAATAAATCAGGATGACAGGTCATCTGGTGGAGCCTGGTACTATCCATCCTGGAGGCCCCTCCCCATTCATTTCATTGGGGCATGCATGATTTTGCCCTTCTCTACTCCTTTCCTGGATTTGCTACTTCCTCCTTTCTCTTCTCGAGTTGAAGCAGGCTTCTTCTTGCTATGTGGCCTTTGTTACACTGTTGCTTCCCCTGAATTAATTAGGCTGAGGAAGAGATCCAAATATCAGCCGAACAAGATTTCTAAGCACAAAGACTGTAGGATAATTGTATAAACAGCATGGGCATAAAAATAGTAAAGATTTTATTCCTGCTTGATAATAACCATATGGATTAACCAGTACTGCGGCTTGAAAGTAATGTCTGATAGGAAAGCCCCATGAAAAACAACAAGCCCCATTTTTGTTTGTTGCAATGGGGAGGGCTGCAAATGGTACAAGAAGGCTGTTTCCTGCAGGTGCTGAAATGTCCAATATATGTGTGTAATCTAACACCCTTTTAAAATAATAACCATCTGTTTGTAGGGAGGGAATAGAGTTTCTGGAAGTTTTACAGTGTTGCAAAATCTTTGGCTCTGTACAAAAATCTGTTTAAGTTATGCACACACAAAAATGCTCCTTCAGCTGAATGGACTCCTTATTTGCACATTCTTGATAACTGCTATATATTTTAAAAGCCTATCTTGCTGGCCACCCATTCCGTTGTAGAGTGTAGGGTCAGGACTCCCCTACCTGGCACCAAAGTGTGTCTCATCCAGCTCTTTTGCAACAGAGAGCTGCAGCCATTGTGGCTGTCGCCAGAGAAGGTGACATTTCAAGTTTGGGGAAGAGGAGGGGCGTAAGAGAGAGAGAGAGAGAGAGAGAGAGAGAGAGAGAGAGTATCTGTGTGTGCCTCTGTGTGTAGGATCCTCAGCAGGGATTAATGTCCTGGTCTTGGATATTTTCAGTTACAAGTAAGTAATGGCTTCAGTTCAACTGAGGGCTGTATGCAGTGGTGACTTGTGCCCCTTGAGACTAATAGGGCAAAAAACAGGGAGATCAACACTAGGTGGAGCCAGAGGCAATGACAGCTAGAGCCAACTCATTCTAGTTCCTCCCCCATCCTCCTCCCTGTTGGGTTCTACAAGGGCCAACACTGACTCAGGAGGAGGGAGTTGACATCCAGTGCCACCCTCTGCATTGGTTGTAAGTAAGAAGGCAGCAAGTGAGGGCTGGCTGAAGGCAAATGGAGGTTGCTGGGGCAGTGTCCCATTCATCTCATTTATCAGTGTCCACTGTCTGCATGCATGTGTAAATACATCTCCAATGTGTCTCCCTAGCTGGATAAAGAAACACAGACAGGTCCTGCATATGCACCCGCATTCTCTGGTCTAGTAACCAGGGCTGCATGCACAGCCCTTTTAAAGAACTTGAAATACCACCAGTCCATCTTATGGAAGGGGGAAGAGCTAGATTCCTCCTCCTGCATTTTGTCCCCTCTGCCAAGCAGCCAATTGGCAGGAGTTTAGCTCCTTTAAAAGGGCTACCCACATCACTTGCATTTATACGTGTGCCCTTGTTTTTATCATTGTAAGCATTATCTTAGCTAAATTTCATCTACTTGTAAGGTTTTATCATGTCATCCGAAAGCACTGGAGGTTTGCATGTGGGATTTGCAAGGTTTTTTCATTTTGCTCCTAGCCAGCCAGCTATCCTGAGAGATCAGTTGTGATCTACTTGTAAGGTTTTACCATCATAAGCATTAACTTAGTTAATTGTGATCTACTTCTAATGAACTTAGCTGAAAGAAGAGCAAATACATGCTATTCTTTTCCCTTCCTTTTCCTCTCTTTTATATCGCATCATTTATTTAATTGTAAGCTTTCAGGTGGGCCCATGGCTATATCTTTTAAGTTGCGTACAGCATATGGTTGTTGAAGGCCCTCTTAAAACAAATAATAACATATTCTGAGTAATACCATGCTATTATGTTATAGGGAATGCTGTAACTTCTCTTCTCATGGGTATCTTAACTTGGCCACTTATCCTGAATGTTAGGGCTAGTTCACACGGTGACTCACTGTGAGATTGGTGCTACTTGCATCCCTGTTTAATTCACAGGGTTCACATGATGTTGCAGGCAAGGTGAAGGTATGACGCTACTTTCCCCTTTAAATCCTTATTAAACCAATCCGCTGTAAATGCGAAAAGTGAAGGAAAAACCACCTTCACTTGGCTGCGTTCCTGCATGTAGGTGCTTTGCTCTGATGTTTTTTGCTGGGCGGGTGGATCGTCACTTTCAGATACTCCCCTTTCTCTGCCCACTAAACTCTTCATGAATTCCATTTTGTTTCCGTCGGCTTAACCAGCCTCTTCCAACTGACTGCTCCTGAACTACTGCAGCCCTCCTTGCTTTCTCCCCTTTCTCCCCCAGTAAACTGCCTTCCTTCACTCCTGTTCTTTCTTTCTTTCTTTCTTTCTTTCTTTCTTTCTTTCTTTCTTTCTTTCTTTCTTTCTTTCTTTCTTTCTTTCTTTCTTTCTTTCTTTCTTTCTTAAAATTTTGGCATGGTTCAAACTCTTTCCACCCAAACTCCGTCGGGCTTTGCAAAAGTGAAGCTGAACTACCCCCAGGACTTTCCCACACAGCGCCACCGATCTGCAGAAAGGAAGGGAATGTTGGGCTGCGAAGTGCGTGGCAGCGGCAGTGGCATCTATGCCCTGGTGCGATAGAAACGGAGCAGCCCAGAGTACATAGCAAGTTCTGCTGAAATCACTTTTATGATCCAGGCTAACAACTTTGGCAGCTGCACACAAGGCACTGCTTTTCCCTTCCAGTTTGCTGCACACCACCCCAGTGGAGGGGGAAAGGAGCAACTCCAGGGTATCCTGAGCCACCTCCACTTCACCCCAAAACCACAACGTTCCCTAGCCCCAGACCATTCCTTAAGGGTTCCCCCCCCTTGCTCACATGCACATGCGGTTGTCCTGCAAGAATTTTTTCTCTCCTAAGAAAGTTCCTTCATAAGACTCACAGGCGATCCTGAAATTCTTGCAAAGCAAGATCAGGGTCTGTATTAAGAAATGAGTGACAGTTCTTGACAAGGATGTAACCCCCCAGACAACGTTTTATCCACCAATTATTATCAGTGATGTGACAGGAGGCACAGTCACACACACACACACATAACCTGTCTCCGACTAGCTAATTTTTTTTAAAAAAAGGAAGAAAGGGTTTTACTAGGAATAGGAGGGGGTATATTAATTAATTAATTTATATCCTGCCCTTCCTCCCAGCAGGAGCCCAGGGCAGCAGTCATGTCGGTGTCATATCACTTTCACGCTGAGGCGCTCTCTTGGCTTCAACCTTGAAGCCCTAACAGTCATGAGGATTGCAAATTGTTTTTTCAAGGCAAGGGGGGAAATTTACTCTGAACAAAAGGGACTTTGGAGAAATGGGGGGCATATAACCCCACTTCTTTTCAACTGCCAAACTTCCGGAAGCAGTTGGGGGCAGGAGGTAGCTCAAGTACTGCGCAGGTGAAGAATGTTTGCATATGCTCAGTAACTGAGCAACCAGTGAAGTACACATGTAAAATTAGAGGGTGGGGGCAAAAGGAAACAGCAATACTAAACCTTTCAAGAGGAACGCTGACTAGTGCGAATGGAAAACAGCGGATTGGAAGGTAGGAAGTGTGAACCTTGCAAATCTATCGCAATGGCAAAAGCTGCGTCTTTAATATGAAGTTTACCTCCCGTGTGAATCAGCCATTAATGTATCAAGGTCAGATAGGAATGCAGGGGTGCCCATCTACCTCCCTGTGAAGGAGCTGAGACTGGTTTTCTGCCTAGGAGGAGATGTGCCAAGAGAGCTGCCTTGAAGGCCTTTTAAAGTGTAGCTAATTACTTACAAGCAAGCCTGGATATTGACTTCCGGGAAGGGTGACTTAGCCTGTGCCTGCTTTTGAGACGGGCTCCTGCCTCAAAAGAAGCTTATTCAGATATATCAGTCAGTTTTTTCTTTTTTTTTTTGACTGATTAAACTTCTCCCGGGTAGGGAGAAACGAAGAGATTAACCTCAAAGCCTATTTTTGTTGGGACGACCAGATCTCATTAATTTATGGGACGAGGTCCAGCCGACGAAGGTGGGATGGATTTTCAACAGCAAGCTCTATCTGTTAAAGCGAACGTTCACCTTATCTTCTAAGAGAGAACGCATTAACAGGCAAGCACCCTTCTTTCTATATTTTTCTTTTACTTGACTTAAATTGTTGCTGTTTAAAAGAGATTTGCCAGATTGATCGGTTTTTGACATTTCACTGGGGAGCCGTAACTTCTCTCTGCTACGCACTAATTAATAGCTTATCTCTGTTTTTGTTGCAAAAAGCTGTCCTGGATTTGCATTCTAAAGATACACACAGAAGAGGGATTTCTATTCCAGATTTTTATTTTGAAAAATATTATACTGTTTTGAGACTACTCTCTTTTTGGTCTATTTTATTTTGACGAATCTGTTTCCTGACGATTGCCATTAATTGTTTCGATCCTGGGAACTGCATTTTGTTTACTTAACTATTGGAGAGATAAGGCTGTTTGCTCTGTTTATACTGTGATGTCACCAAGTTTGGAGTATTAACCCAATTGTTGCTGAAATAAGAAGTGGTTTTCCTATATTTTTCTTTTAAAATGGCAATTAAGAAAGTGGCTGAGAATCTGGAAATAACTATGTTTCAGAAAATAATGGATGAGATTGAGATAACGAAAATTGAATTGAGTAAAATGAAGCAGGAGATTAAAGATATAAGGGTCCCTGTGAGAGAGGTGACCCTGGAAGGGGTCCCTGTGAGAGAGGAGACCCCGGAGATTGGAACAGGGGTCCCTGTGAGAGAGGAGACCCTGGAGACTGGAATAGGGGTCCCTGTGAGAGAGGAGATCCCGGAGATTGGAACAAACGTGGAACAGGAACAAGATTTGGAGTCTATGGACTTTAGAAATAAAATCTATTGTTTGGAACTCAATGTTATCTCTGAAGAAATTAATGAAGATTCTAGAGATAAAGTTATCAATGGCATGGATTATCTTCTGGACTGGAATGATGTGATGGAGCCCAATATAGAGAAAATCTATGGAATTAACTGCAGCCATGTGACAATGGAAAAACTTTTAAGAGATGACCCAGTGTATTTTGAAAAAAAGAACAGAGATATGATTTTACAGCAGTATTTCAGCAACCTATTCAGAATGGATGGCAAGAAAATATTTGGGATAGAGGTAATTCCCATCAGACTCTTACTATATGACTATGGCTTTGACAGCAAGATTATTATGGAATACTGATAATGGAAGATTGGATATTGAAATTACTGGACTTAACAAGACTACTGAAGATGGAAGATGGAAAATGGAACTAATAGAGATAATAGAACAATGGCTACTGAAATTACTGAACCTAACAGATTCTGATGTGATGGATTAATTGAAATGTTTATTTTGACTATGGTTATGACAATAAGATTATCATAATTAGTAATGAGATGGATTAATCGATATGCTTATCTGGAAAAAAAAAAATTGATAGATATATTTCTTAAAGAATTGAAGTCTCTCTTTGACTTTTTGTGGAAAGAATAAAGTAACGTTTATGAGATTTGATGATTAAGTAAGATAACTACTGGAGGAAAGTGATTTTATAATATGACTTAAGAGACAGGATTGCTATATATTATAGACTTATAACTGATTTGATCTTTGACAAATGGGAAGTCAATATTTTACTCTTTATTTTTTATTTATTTTTTTTTTTCTTTTTTTCTTTTTGTTTAGCTATTTTTGATTTTGTTTTTTGTCTTTGAATGTTTTATGATTTTGTCTTGTATGTTTTATGAAAATTTGAATAAAAATTATTGGAAAAAAAAAAAAAACAAGCAAGCCTGGATATTAAGCCAAACTTAAGTCATGGTTTCATATCAAGACTTGTTAAGAAGTCATTAACCATAGTTTCTGGGTTCACGCATAATGGGAAGCTATGGTTAAGAGTTGGATCCTGGCTTGTTCTGCCATTCACGCAAGGGGAGGACCAAAGTAAAAAGACTGCCCATGGGGGTATGCTGCTTGTGCCTATTCCAGTTATTTACAGAGCAATCCTAAGTATAGAAAACCAGTGTAACCTACGCAGGCATAAATTATATCTGTTTAAGTTACCCCCTATTCCAAACTCCATTCAGGAGGAATTTGGAGGAATTTGACATAAACCACTCTTTCTGCCAGCTAAATTCTACTGGGTTTGCTAGATGATATGACCAAGCTGAAAGGGGTTTGGAATGGGTGTAAGTCTCTCCTTGTCCTGTCCCACCCATACCGCCCCCCTTTTTGGGTCCCACCAGTGGACCCCCTACTGAGCCAGGGCGAGGGACTAATGTTGGGGTATATGCAGCTCAGCCAAGGTGAGGGACTTACTGGCATAGGCTCAGCTAAGCTCCGGCTGAACTGAGAAAGCCCCAAATCCATCCACCAAATCCAGTCTCTCATCCCAGCAGATCTTGGGTTTGGATTCTGCTGTAAGCCAGGATTTTTGGCTTAGTGCTACATCTGAACATGGCCTTTGAGCTAGCTGGCAATAAGCAGCCTAGAAGGCTGCAAGGCTGGCCTGTGGATTGCAGGAGACTGGTGCTGCTTCGGGATTATTGCCCTTCTTTGTGCCTGGCTATTTCCACTTGCTCTTTCAGTACACTTGGAACCACAGAGATATTACAGAAGCACCACAAGCTTCTGTCATTACAAGGAAATTAACCCAGTGAATATTGCTCTGGAATGTCACCTTCGCTCATGGAAGGAGGCAGCATGAAACACTGCACAGATTTCAGATGTGCTGACCCCTTCTGCAGCACTGATTTTTGGAAAGCAGATTCTGTGCGATCCAATAATTTTAAGCAGTGGCGGCTGGTGGGTCCATGTCAGGGGGCAGTGGAATCCACTCCGGGTTTTAGTCCAAACTTGCAGGGAGCTCCTTGAAAGTTTGGACTAAAACCTGGAGCAGATTCTACTGCCCCACTGAGCCACTAGCAGCCATTGATTCTAACCCAAATTGCAGTCAGTTTCCACTCTAGGAGGTATACAAATTGCTTGGAGACAGACAGCAGTTCAATGGAGATATTACTCTTCTGGCTTATTTAAGTTCTTTGCCTGTTGTAGTAACCAAGTTTCATAGCTGCAGTTTAAAAGGGAAAGACTTTTTTATTACAAAGGCAAAAAGCACAGCTGGTATAACATTGAAATCTACACAAAAATAGACCAAACCAATAAAATTTGGGCTGGAAGATGAAGAACAAGAAAATGGAAATGGATTGCCTTCAAGTTGATCCCGACTTATGGCTACCCTATGAATAGGGTGTTCACGGTAAGCGGTATTCAGAGGGGGGTTACCATTGCCTCCCTCTGAGGCTAGTCCTCCGCAGCTGGCTAGGGCCTGCTCAGCTTGCCACAGCTGCAGAAGCCAGCCCTTTCCCTGTCCGTAACTGCCAGCTGGGGGGCAACTGGGCTCCTTGGGGCTATGCAGCTTGCCCACGGATGCACAGGTGGCAGGGCACGTAACCCCTGAGCCACTTGCTGTGGGGTGATCTTTAGCTGGCTCTTGACACCCAGGAGACAGGAGCAGGGATTTGAACTCACAGACCCTGGACTCCCAGCCAGGCTCTCCTTCCCACTGTGCCATACCAGCTGTTTGAAGAACGAGAACACAGTACAAAAAATTATTGCAGAACTGAGACAATCAAAATGATCTGTATAATGGTCTCATATTTGTGTTTATCTATCTCTTCCCCTTCAACCTTGGCTAGCGAGTTTAAAAATAAATAATAATGAGGAGGAGGATGCGGATGCATGTAATTCTGATATTTCTGTCTTTAAAACTGACATTCTAAAGTATTACAGATAAGTGAAGGAAGGAAGATAAAATGACTTTTTCTGCAGAGGTTTGTGCGTAGCTTCACTGTCGTACTGGAACGTTTCCTGTGTCATTAAGCTTTTAAAATTCCTAACACTTTCACTCTGTTGGTAGATAATTCCTGCTTAGAGTACAGCTGAAACGCAGCACTAATGTCCCAACCCAGAGCCTAAGGCATGTGAAAGTGTTGTTGCACTCAGGTCCTGCTTGCAGGCTTCCCATAGACATCTGGTTGGCCACTGGGAGAACAGGATGCTGAACTAAATAGGCCGTTGGCCTGATCCTGCAGACTCTTCTTATGTTCTTATGAATGATCTAGGGCAGCTCTGCCCCCCGGCTTGCTTTGCTCACCAACTCCCACCCCCAAATACACACACATCCCAAGCATCCCCAAACACACACACACACCAGGCACCCCCAAACGCACGCATGCACACCCACAGAGGGAGTCACTAACACATACCGAGGACTGGTGGGTTGGTTTGGATGATGTCTGTGAATACACTCAAAGACTATAATTCTGTATCTGTAGGGGTAAAGTTTGCAGTAAAAAGGACTGTTGAAGTGGTCGATCCAGTTTCTTTGTTAAGCTAATAGGTCCTGCCAAATCTGTTGAGTGCCCCATTAACATGTCTGAGGATTTGGTCAAGGGCAGATGTGGCCATAGGAATGAGGGTAACCCTCACTCCGCACCGGGTTGGGACAGAAGGTAGGTTTGGCATTTTGGTCTGAGGGGCTGAATCTAAAGCTATGGCTTTGGGAAGCCTCCCATAGAAGCCTACCTGGGAAGCAAGATCTGTTGGGGTGCTGTTGCTGTCAGCCCTTCCATCTTACACTCACGTTGTATACATCTGAAATAAAACCATATATCATAAAGACATCACAGGATCCACTCACCTTCATTAGAATCCTGGGTAAGCGTTGGAACCCCTGGATCCCTCTCACTGCTTGGATACTGAGGCGTGTGGAACAATATTTAAATACTATTTTCTCACAAAATACACATTTCCTAAATGTATTTTCTCTCCAAGTGCACATTCTTTGAGCCAACAACTTCATTGCAAAAATTCGGAAAAGTACAATATCCAAAAGGTAACTGCGTTCCGATCCGCACATTTGTCTAGGAGGTGTGGATCTGGTCATCAATCCTGATTTTTGACAAGATCACACCACTGAAATAGCCTTAAAAATTAAATAAATAAATCTGGGGCAGTATCCAAGAAAGCAGTTCAGTTAGCACAAGGACTTTTGCCTGTGCAGTTAACTTTCCCCCCCCCTTTCCCCCCATGCACTTCCTAAATCTGTTCTAGGGATTTCCCCAACCTTCTGGAGCAGATTCGTGGAAGGCATGGGGACTTGTTGGCTCAAGCAAGGCTTAGCTTTTGCTGAAACAGAAGGATTTTGCTGCATACTCCTTCCTGTCCAGGGGATTCCAGGGGTCAGTCTGCATGGGTAGAGCCAGTACAGGGTCTGAGGGTACTTCAGTTAGAAGTTGTCACTTGCAGTTCAAAGGCTTACCATACAGGGAAGCTGTACACAGATGCAGCCATCCCTAACGGGGCTGGATGTTTTGTTCAAGATTTGAGTATGGGTGTCCATGTTTTTGTCTAGGCATTGGTATGCATGCATGTGTACATACGCACACCCAGAGGCATATTTCCCTAAATATGAAAACTTCAAATATTCCATTCTTTCTCTTTGGGCTGCATGGGTATCTACCCAAAATATCTGACCTTATAGACAAAAGAGTAAACCAAACGAACACTCCTGTTGTTCTGCAGTCTAGCTGTTATTAACATAATGGCAGTAGAGGTGACATAGCAGTGAAATTTCACTTGATGTGTGGCTTGATCACATCTGCTTTCCAACAAAAGCACTGCCGCTGCCTGCAATTTGATCACTACCGGGCTCTGTTAAAAATGTGTTTTTAAAATGCTGTACTTCAAAAAGCATCATCTACATAATTTGAAAATTGGCCTTTAGATCATATATTTTGGAAAGCAATATGATACTTTGTAGGTTTTCCTCTGAGCACATCACGGTGCAGAAGGCATGCAGAAAAATATATTGGGAGTGACTCTTTGATTTTTTTGTTGCTTTGATAGCATGAAAGGGATGTCTTTATAGCTAAAGCTATATGCAGTTAGTTTACATAGGGCTATTTCCTCTTGCATTGTACTTCTTTCTTCACTATATAAATAAAAACTAAAAAAAAAGAAGAAGTTTGCTGCACTGTCACATACACCGTAGTCATGCCTGGGCATGAATTAAATTGAAAGCTGCAAATGTCTGCCTGGGCATGAATCAAATAGAGAGCTGCAAATGGGAGTTGCAACATCCAGAGCAGGGGTAGGGGCCACATGTGGCCCTTCAGGCCTTTCTGTCTGGCCCTTGGGACTCTCCCAAGGCCACATACCCCTCAGCAGCCCTGCTTTGCCCCTTCCTTTAGTGATTTTGCCTAAGTGGAATGTGCTCTTGATCTCTGACAGTATTTCTTGCTTACCTATCTGGGGGATAGGGAGGGATATGTGAGTGCTTGTAGAAAGGTAGAAAATGCATATTTCTTGCTCTGCCTACCTTTGCCCTCTGACCCCGCCCACCACTGGTGTGTGGCCCTGAGGAGGTTGCCCAGGAGGGAATGTGGCCCTTGGTCTGATCTAGGGAGAGGTGGTCTGCTGCAGCAGCAAGCTCTTCCACACATGCATCCTGTGTTAAGATTCGCAATAATGAATGGGGGACCTGAAGTTCTTACGTCCTATGCCAGCACTGCCTCTCACTTAGGACCAGCAGAGTTTGCATGGAAAGTGAATTGCATCATATACACTTTTCTATGATAGTCTCTACATTGTGTATATTCCTAGGGAGCCCATGGGGAAGCAGCAGTCCTGTCATTCAGGTATAATTTGCCTGGAGATTTTGAAGAAATGGAACTATCTTTTCACATTCTGCTGGGTGTTCAGTGACCTTCCTAATGAGTACAAGGGAGTTCTATCTGAGCCAGTTAGTCTTATCCCACTCACTGTGTGATGCTTCTTTGGCTGTCAGGGACAAGCCTTTTGCAGGGTCTTTAGGGACCTGGTCAGCAACCCAGAAGGGAGGGATACCATTCTGACCTCCACGAGGAGACATGGCATCTCACAAGAAATTGAGAAATTGAACAGGGGTGCTCATAAACGCAAGCACTTCTGTTCATTTCCTCGAGAGAAGGTTCAAATCAAAGACGGCTTTAAATCTGAATTTTAAGTGACGACTATTCTCCTGGATGCTCATAGTGTTGTTCTGGCAGGATGCAGCGTGCTCACTATTGTATTTGTTGTCTCGCTTCCCCTGCCACAGGTAACCTTTCTAGGCCCTTGGGAGGGAAGGGAGAAAGAGAGATAGCAATAGATGTGAGCTCGAGCAATTTTGCAAGCACTCAAGCTGAGCACTTTAAAAAGATGCTTGAACCAATCACTTGCAAAAAAACAACACCCACCCTTACCTGTTTTAGATAAAAAAAATCAACTCATTTGAAATGTGGTGTTGGAGGAGAGCTTTGCGCATACCATGGACTGCGAAAAAGACAAATAGTTGGGTGTTAGAACAAATTAAACCAGAACTATCACTAGAAGCTAAAATGATGAAACTGAGGTTATCATACTTTGGACACATCATGAGAAGACATGATTCACTAGAAAAGATAATGCTGGGAAAAACAGAAGGGAATAGAAAAAGAGGAAGACCAAACAAGAGATGGATTGATTCCGTAAAGGAAGCCACAGACCTGAACTTACAAGATCTGAACAGGGCGGTTCATGACAGATGATCTTGGAGGTCACTGATTCATAGGGTCACCATAAGTCGTAATCAACTTGAAGGCACATAACAACGAGGGATGCTTATGCACCCCCAAGTAAAACTGGTGCTTGCAAAGGGATGTGTGCATGTATTCTGTGCTTCCAACCTTCACAGGATCATGCCGTCAGAATTACCACCCCGTGCATCAGGATCCAAGAATGGGCTGTAGACCTGAATGCCAGAGTTTGAGGGAAATGACCAAAGGAGTCGTGCCATAAGATGCCAGTTTGGTGTTTTGTTTTTTTCCTGTCCTGGGGGCAAACACCATGTTCCCAGTTTAGAAAGGAAAGTGATGGGAACCTTTTATTCGCAAGTCTGTCAGAAAGAAAAGATGCGTAAGTGAGATAATGTTCAATCATTGGAACTTGCCTTGTGATTTTTCTGAATAGGTGGAAATGCTAAGGAAACAAATCTGAACCTTTAAAGGATTCTTTCTGAGAGCTACTAGAGGCTACTTGGTTCCTGCATTTCCTGAAACCTCCTGTATGCAAACAAAGAGTTGGTAACTCATGAAATACTGAGTTTTGAGATATGCTTTCCTGCTTAGTGGTACAACTTGGTGGTAGGGAGATATTGGCTCTGCCTGCTAGTCCATAACAGGAAATACTGGGGAGGGGAGGGTCCAAGAAACACACACACAGACCAGTTGTATTAGATTCACAATAACATTAATTCAGACTCCAGAATCTTGTTTCTTTAGAAACATAATCGCAAATCTGCTAGCCTGAAAGCACTAAACTGCTCTTTTATGGTCCTAGTGCTCCAGCTACAGGTTTCTTCCCTGAGCAAATAGAATTTGTGTGGGAAATAGAGAAGTGGGGGAAATGGAAAAGTGTAGTCTGAGGTTTTTGGATTCTCTTCTAGTCTGGGTTTTGGCCTGATTTTGGCACAGTAACTGCCTTGGTTTCTGTAAAAGGACTGGATGGGATGCTGAAATGTAATCCAAACAAAACAGAGCTAGTGGTCGACCACACAGCTCAAGGTTGAGTTAGCAAGCAGTTGCACTCCCCCCTGAAAGAGCAGATATATAGTTTAGGGGCACCCCTTAATTTGGAGCTCCTGTTTTTGATGTTCAGGTGGCATCATTGTGAGGAGTGCCTTTTAGCAGCTTTGATGACTGTACCAGCTACATCCCTTCTTCACAAAAGGGGACCTTGTTATGGTCATTCTTGCTGTAGTGACCTCCAGGTTAGACTACTGTAATGTGCTTTGCATGGGGCTGCCCTTGAAAAGCATTCTGAAACTTCAATTGATGCAAAATGCTGCATCCAGTCTCTTGACAAGAGCTAGGCAATTTGATTTTAGCATGCTGATTCTATGTGATTCACCCTGCTGCTGATTAATATCTAGGCTCTAGTCAAGGTGCTTGTTTCAGCCATTAAAAGCCTTAATGGCTTGAGTCCTGGGTACCTTAGGAACTCCTTTGTTCTGTAGGTTCCTCCTTGCATGCTCTGATCATCATCTGGGGCTTCAAATCCCTCCACATGGGAGGCGAGGCTGGCATCAACTATGAGTAGGGCCTTTTCAGTTGTGGCATCTACCTTCTGGGGTGCATTGCTAAATGACATCTGGCAGGCCACATCACTATACCACTTCAGGCGATTGATGAAAATGTGGTTTTTTAAAAGGCCTTTGGTTAATTAGGATTTTTTTTGCTGACTCCTACACCATTTTTGTGTTGCTGGGATGTTTAAAAATGGTAGGATATTGTTAATGTAACATATATTGAGGGTTTTAAGGATTGTGTTTGTTTTATTCTACTTTTATTACTGTTTGTCAGTTGCCTGGGATAGCAGATTTTACAACAAAAATAAATTAAGAAATAGGGGAGCAATTCAAAGACTATAGCCTGGAGATAAAAGCTCATCAAAATGAAAAATACCTTGATGTATTTTCTTAACAGGGAATTCACAGAGCAAATGGCCACTGCTGTAAAGGCCCCAGACTTTAACCCAACCAAGGTCATTTTGCAAAGGGCTGGTACTTACACCAGGGCTCTCCTTGATAGTGTGGCCACTTTGCATTAGCAAAAATGAGAAAGTGCATCATGAAAATAAGAGGACAAAAGAAGGGTCAGATTTGCATAAAATTTCCATTGCTAATATATATGTTTAAATACAGATTTAGAAACAATTACTATAATTTAAATACAAATATAATACATCCCAACATAATGGGGAAGACATGACTAGTGACCTGTGCGCCTGCTCAGTCTACTAGATGCTAGCCACTGACGGGCAAATTCAAGGCCCCTGCTCTCTTTGCTTACAGTTCTTTATCTTTAAACCTTACTTGAACAGGACAGCCCTTCAGACAGAGCAGGGGTGGAGAACCTGTGATCCTCCAGATGTTGTTGCATTCCAACTCGCACCAGCTCCTGGCAGCCAGCATGGTCAAAGATCAGAGATGATGGGAGTTGTCCAATATCATCTGGAGGGCAACAGATCTTCTGACAGCCCTTTCAATAGAGGATTTGCCTCTGCAAACCAAGTACAACCTTAGTTTGCAGCTAATAGTTTGTTTAGAATAAGACAAACCCTGAGCCTTGGTTTGGATGACACATTAAGCCAAACCATGAGTTAGCTCACAGCAGTACAGCAGCTGTTCTTACTAAGCCATAGTCAGGGTTAATGTCATTTGTGAACCGGGTCAGAGAATGTGCCCTAGAACACTTTCTGTACATTGCAGGGAATGGTCAGCTGTGATGTAAAATTTATATTTTAGACAACTTGTCCACCACTGATGAACTTTTCTTTCGGGAGCCTCTGATTGGGGTTCCTTGGCAGATTGAATTTTCTGGAATGCAGTTTGGAAAATGCAGTTTTCAATTAGCAACATGAAATCAGACTGGAATAAGTGGCACTTCCTGGAAAACAAGAAAAGCCAGAATGGCATGGTTACTGTTTTGGCAGAGGAGCAGTCTGTGAAAATATTACATTCATGTGTGGCTGGGAGAATAAGAGAAGAGTTACGCTTTCATTGAACTGTGGCACCACAGCTCATTTCTACAGCCAAAGATTACAAACTGGGGCCCATGAGAAATTTGTACAAACTTAATAGGTAGAATTTCTATTTATTTTTGAAGCAGGAAGAAATCTGTGTCTTTTAGAAAGTAGAAAAGCTGAAGTATGTACAATAAACTTTATGCCCTGGGCCTTTTTTTAAAAAATAGGCACCCTGTGTTTCATCATAAGCATATTACCTTACTTTTGTGCCTGAGTATAATTTATTTTACAGTGATCTGGAACAACAAAAACAATCCAGCACTCCATTAGGGCATTGTAACATATGTATATGAGATGCTTCTTGTGCCCTTTGCACCTTCGCATAATAATAATAATAATAATAATAATAATAATAATAATATGTAATTGTGCACTGCAGGCTGGTTCGTTGGGACAAATACAGCACTGTCTCATCAATCTCAGTCTGCCCTCAGCTATCCCCCACCTGCCTGCCTTCTTACTTACATTCAAGCCAGGGGGTGGCTGTGCCTGTCAACTTCCTCCTCTTAATGTCATTGGTTCTGGGTCCACTTGCTGTTGGTGTCCTCGCCTTCTACCCTACCAGTCCCTATGGGCACCAGCCACCACTGAAACAGTGTACTGGCCATGTAAGGCAAGGCTGGTGTCACTCAGGGCGAGAGTGTTGTCTGTCGTGGTGCCAGTCTTCTGGAGTGCCTTGCTGAGTGAATTGCATCAGACCCCATCATTATATTCCTGCAGGCGGTCAGTGAAGACCTGACTTTTTGAAAAGGCCTTTTGACCGCATGATCTTTCTGTTGTCTAACGTTAGTGTTCTTTATGACTGGTTTGGAATTTTGAATTTTGTGAATTCTGTTCTAGTCTTTCTGTTTATACTCTAATTTTGTGATTGGGTTTAATCTGGGGATGGCTATTTGTTTTTATACTGTTACTTTCTGATTAGTTAACCACCTTGAATTCCTTTGGGAAATTGGGTAGAGAAGAATTTGTTTCAATAAATAAATATCACACTTCAGAACATTCAAGGTATTTAACGTTTAGTAAATTGTGTCCCACTCTGTACAATAGGACAGAATTATTATCCCGGTATTATAGTGTCCTACATGGGATGTGGGAGAGCCGTGATTTGATCTCCTAGGCCGCTTCCATCTGAGTGGCTCCTAGCATTACCCAATCGTTGCTCTTCCATTGCAAGTTACAAGCAGAATTGCAATTGACTTTCTACACTATTTGGAGGATTGTGCTTTTTCTGGTGCACATCTTGCTATGCTCCATCTAGACCAGTGTGCATAACATAGGTGTTGAGGGAGGGAACATGTAAAGTTCAGTATTCACTATAACCCTTGAAATGGGTCCTATTTTATGACCCCCATTTATTTTTCAAAAAAATAATTGTTTAGTTATCATGAAAACATTTACATATGACAAAGGAGAGGTATAGCACAATAACACCACACTGCTATAATGGTAATTTATTTTGGTGCTATAACACTATACTACAATAATGTCAAGTTTTTAAAAACTTTTTTTAAAAAAAAACCCTTCTGTTCATAGCCATTCTAGTAACCAGGGGTTAATGAGAAGACTCTTCTCAGTGGCTAACATGCTCCTCTTTCATCCTGATTGGCTTGTACAAAGGGATCCTTCTGGGACCCTGATCCCCCAAAAGTAAGGGGTCTGTGACCCCCCATGACCCTGGACAACTACACCCCTGGGTTTAGTGCTATAACACTATAATGCTATAATGTAATTTATACCAAAGAAAGAAAGAAGGGGAAAAAACAAATTCTTTTAAGTCAGGTATGTTGGTTGGGTGTTTGTGTCATGCTGCCTAGTAATTTTTTCTGAACTTATTTATATAAGGTTATTATGGATATGGATATTGTGCATTTATGAATTTGGGTTTTTCTTTATATAAATAAATGGAAACTCTGATTATTGTATATTTTTGTAACTTGATTATGAATTTGGTTTTTCTTTATATAAATAATTTGAAACTGTGATTATTGTATATTTATGTAACTTGATCATTAATTTTTCTTTATTGTAAATGACTTTGAGAGCTGTGAATAGTAAGCAATCTATAAATCAACTAAGGGCTGTATTCAGCTAAGTCCTCCTTATAATAGACCCATTGAAATTAATGAAGCTAATTTTTAATTGATTTTTGAAAATAGCAATGTCATTTAAAAAAAAGGGAAAAGAAAGAACCTGAGTTAATCATGTCATTAACATCAATGGGTCTTCTCTGAGTAGGACTAACATTGAATAAATAATTCAATATTGTGGAAACTTCCCCAGGTAACCCTCCTCCCAAAAAAACCCTTAAAACAGCCTGGTGGAAGGATTTGGACTGAGGCAAGGTACTTATTGTATCTTTATGTGTCTTGATTATGAATTTTGATTTTTAAAATTGTAAATCATTTTGAGATCTGTGGATAATAAGTGGTCTATACATCTGTTCAGTAAATAATAACATATTGTGGAAGTATCCCGTGTGTATTCCCCTCCCCCACTCATACTCCCCCCAAAACCTTAAAAGCAGTTTGGAGGGAAGGTTTGGCTTGAGGCAGAGATCCTTGGGTCTGTACCCCCAAATTTACTAAGAATTAGATGAGTTGTAAGGGAGGGGAGAGAGACAAGCACAAATTTGGAATCTGGGAAGCTGCCTTGTAGTTATTTTATTAAAACATTTTTATCCCACCCTTCAGGTGCAAAAGCACCACTCGGGCATTTTACAAAATTTAAAAAATGGTATGTTTTATAAGAACAATATAAAACACTCATTTAATATCAAAACATAAAAATGTTATCTATCACATACTGCAAAATTTGCTAGTATCGTGCAGTCTTCAACCATGGGCGGTTGACATCAGGACAGCAAGCCAACCGCACTTTGCAGGGCAAGCCATACTATAGTCTGGGTGCAGCTAAGAACATAAGAACATAAGAAGAGCCTGCTGGATCAGGCCAGTGGCCCATCTAGTCCAGCATCCTGTTCTCACAGTGGCCAACCAGGTGCCTGGGGGAAGCCCGCAAGCAGGACCCGAGTGCAAGAACACTCTCCCCTCCTGAGGCTTCCGGCAACTGGTTTTCAGAAGCATGCTGCCTCTGACTAGGGTGGCAGAGCACAGCCATCATGGCTAGTAGCCATTGATAGCCCTGTCCTCCATGAATTTGTCTAATCTTCTTTTAAAGCCATCCAAGCTGGTGGCCATTACTGCATCTTGTGGGAGCAAATTCCATAGTTTAACTATGCGCTGAGTAAAGAAGTACTTCCTTTTGTCTGTCCTGAATCTTCCAACATTCAGCTTCTTTGAATGTCCACGAGTTCTAGTATTATGAGAGAAGGAGAAGAACTTTTCTCTATCCACTTTCTCAATGCCATGCATAATTTTATACACTTCTATCATGTCTCCTCTGACCCGCCTTTTCTCTAAACTAAAAAGCCCCAAATGCTGCAACCTTTCCTCGTAAGGGAGTCGCTCCATCCCCTTGATCATTCTGGTTGCCCTCTTCTGAACCTTTTCCAACTCTAGAATATCCTTTTTGAGATGAGGCGACCAGAACTGTACACAGTATTCCAAATGCAGCCGCACCATAGATTTATACAACGGCATTATGATATCGGCTGTTTTATTTTCAATACCTTTCCTAATTATTGCTAGCATGGAATTTGCCTTTTTCACAGCTGCCGCACACTGGGTCGACATTTTCATCGTGCTGTCCACTACAACCCCGAGGTCTCTCTCCTGGTCGGTCACCGCCAGTTCAGACCCCATGAGCGTATATGTGAAATTCAGATTTTTTGCTCCAATATGCATAATTTTACACTTGTTTATATTGAATTGCATTTGCCATTTTTCCGCCCATTCACTCAGTTTGGAGAGGTCTTTTTGGAGCTCTTCGCAATCCCTTTTTGTTTTAACAACCCTGAACAATTTAGTGTCGTCAGCAAACTTGGCCACTTCACTGCTCACTCCTAATTCTAGGTCATTAATGAACAAGTTGAAAAGTACAGGTCCCAATACCGATCCTTGAGGGACTCCACTTTCTACAGCCCTCCATTGGGAGAACTGTCCGTTTATTCCTACTCTCTGCTTTCTGCTTCTTAACCAATTTCTTATCCACAAGAGGACCTCTCCTCTTATTCCATGACTGCTAAGCTTCCTCAGAAGCCTTTGGTGAGGTACCTTGTCAAACGCTTTTTGAAAGTCTAAGTACACTCTATCCACTGGATCACCTCTATCTATATGCTTGTTGACACTCTCAAAGAATTCTAATAGGTTACTGAGACAGGACCTTCCCTTGCAGAAGCCATGCTGGCTCTGCTTCAGCAAGGCTTGTTCTTCTATGTGCTTAGTTAATCTAGCTTTAATAATACTTTCTACCAGTTTTCCAGGGACAGAAGTTAAGCTAACTGGCCTGTAATTTCCGGGATCCCCTCTGGATCCCTTTTTGAAGATTGGCGTTACATTTGCCACTTTCCAGTCCTCAGGCACGGAGGAGGACCCAAGGGACAAGTTACATATTTTAGTTAGCAGATCAGCAATTTCACCTTTGAGCTCTTTGAGAACTCTCGGGTGGATGCCATCCGGGCCCGGTGATTTGTCAGTTTTTATATTGTCCATTAAGCTTAGAACTTCCTCTCTCGTTACCACTATTTGTCTTAGTTCCTCAGAATCCCTTCCTGCAAATGTTAGTTCAGGTTCAGGGATCTGCCCTATATCTTCCACTGTGAAGACAGATGCAAAGAATTTATTTAGCTTCTCTGCAATCTCCTTATCGTTCTTTAGTACACCTTTGACTCCCTTATCATCCAAGGGTCCAATTGTCTCCCTAGATGGTCTCCTGCTTTGAATGTATTTATAGAATTTTTTGTTGTTGGTTTTTATGTTCTTAGCAATGTGCTCCTCAAATTCTTTTTTAGCATCCCTTATTGTCTTCTTGCATTTCTTTTGCCAGACTTTGCGTTCTTTTTTATTTTCTTCATTCGGACAAGACTTCCATTTTCTGAAGGAAGACTTTTTGCCTCTAAGAGCTTCCTTGACTTTGCTCGTTAACCATGCTGGCATCTTCTTGGCCCTGGCGGTACCTTTTCTGATCTGCGGTATGCACTCCAGTTGAGCTTCTAATATAGTGTTTTTAAACAACTTCCAAGCATTTTCGAGTGATGTGACCCTCTGGACTTTGTTTTTCAGCTTTCTTTTTACCAATGCCCTCATTTTTGTGAAGTTTCCTCTTTTGAAGTCAAATGTGACCGTGTTGGATTTTCTTGGCAATTGGCCAGTTACATGTATGTTTAATTTAATAGCACTGTGGTCACTGCTCCCAATCGGTTCAACAACACTTACATCTCGCACCAGGTCCCGGTCCCCACTGAGGATTAAGTCCAGGGTTGCCGTCCCTCTGGTCGGTTCCATGACCAACTGGTCTAGGGAATAGTCATTTAGAATATCTAGAAACTTTGCTTCTTTGTCATGACTGGAACACATATGCAGCCAGTCTATGTCCGGGTAGTTGAAGTCACCCATTACTACCACATTTCCTAGTTTGGATGCTTCCTCAATTTCATATCTCATCTCAAGGTCTCCCTGAGCATTTTGATCAGGGGGACGATAGATCGTTCCCAGTATTAAGTCCCTCCTGGGGCACGGTATCACCACCCACAACGATTCTGTGGAGGAGTCTGCCTCTTTTGGGGTTTCGAGCTTGCTGGATTCAATGCCTTCTTTCACGTATAGAGCGACTCCGCCACCAATACGTCCTTCCCTGTCCTTCCGATATAGTTTATATCCAGGGATAACCGTATCCCACTGGTTTTCTCCATTCCACCAGGTCTCGGTTATGCTCACTATATCAATGCTCTTCTCTAAGACCAAGCACTCCAGTTCTCCCATCTTGGTTTGGAGGCTCCTAGCATTAGCGTACAGGCACTTGTAAGCAGTGTCTCTCTTCAAGTGTCTTTGGCACTTGTGGTTAGGCCTGTGGTAATTTTGCTCTTCTGAATTTATATCCTGTGCCCCTGCTCTCACAATGCCTACTTCTAGGCCTACCCCTTTTAAAATTTCATCATTTCTTTGGTTTTTATCCCAGGGGGGAGGTTTATTCCGAACCGGACCTTTCTCAGCTCCTGTCGGGTTTCCCCCCTCAGTCAGTTTAAAAGCTGCTCTGCTACCTTTTTAATTTTAAGTGCCAGTAGTCTGGTTCCATTCTGGTTCAAGTGGAGCCCGTCCCTTTTGTACAGGCCCGGCTTGTCCCAGAATGTTCCCCAGTGCCTAACAAATCCGAACCCTTCCACCCGACACCATCGTCTCATCCACGCATTGAGACTGCGAAGCTGGGCCTGTCTGGCTGGTCCTGCGTGTGGAACTGGTAGCATTTCAGAGAAAGCCACCTTGGAGGTCCTGGCTTTCAGCATCCTACCTAGCAACCTAAATTTTGCTTCCAGGACCTCACGGCTGCATTTCCCCATGTCGTTGGTGCCAACGTGCACCACGACCACTGACTCCTTCCCAGCACTGTCTACCAAACTATCTAAACGACGAGCGATATCCGCAACCTTCGCACCAGGCAGGCAAAACACCTTGCAGTCTACGCGCCCATCACACACCCCACTGTCTATGTTCCTAATGATCGAATCACCCACTACAAGGATCCCTCCACCCCCTGGAGATATATCCTCGGCACGAGAGGATAGCTGCTCATCCCCCAAGGAATTGGTCCCTTCTAAGGGATCGTTTCCCTCTTCCTCAGCTGGATGCTCTCCTTTCCCGAGACCATCGTTCTCCATGATAGCAGGAGAGCTATCATCGTTGGAGTGGGACACAGCTATAACGTCCCTGAAGGCCTCCTCCACACACCTCTCTGCCTCTCTCAGCTTTTCCAGGTCCGCCACCTTGGCCTCAAGGAAATGAAGTCGCTCCCGGAGAGCCAGGAGCTCATTGCACCGAGAGCATACCCACGACTTCTGTCCAACAGGCAGATAGTCGTACATGCTGCAGGCGGTGCAAAACACTGGAAAGCCCCCACACCCCTGCTGGCTTCTTACCTGCATAGTTTTGTTTAAGGTTTATTACGTCAATGGGTTGGAGACTGCGGTATAGTTGAGGTCAGGGAACAGACGGGCAGAGTGGGAGGCCCTGGCCTCCTCGCCCTGCTGCCGAACTCGCTCTGCTGCTTAACTCGCCTTGATGCTTTGTCAGCTGGGGCTCCCTCTAGCTCGTGGAGCAGGCTCCCTCGCTAGGGTGCTCTGACTTTATATGTGTGGCTGGTTCCTCCCAGCTACTGCTGCCAGCCAATGATGTGTTACTTGAGGCTGATGGCTATCAGCTGGGGCTTAACTCTTTAGTATTCTCTCAGGCTTCCTTCCTTCCTGAGCGAGGGGCGGGGCTGTTTAAGCTTTTGGCTGCTTTTAATCTAATCAAGGGGCTGCGCCTTCCAGGCAAGTCTTTTGTGTTTGTTGTTTTCCCACCTAGAACAGCCTGACCTTTCTTTAACCTAGGGAAACAGAGCTTGTGGTTGTGTTTCAGGAAGGCTGAAGCTGCCCTTTTTAGCAAGGACTGAGCTGACTCTCTCCCTGTATGTGTAGGTGGAGTTTCCTTTTCCCCCTTCTCTCCGACTGGAATTTAGCCTTGTTTACAGTGTCCCCTGAAGCTTTCCTGCTAGGGTGGTGTTGAACACTAGCTTTCTATGGGCTTCCTTCTCGTAGGATCTGTCTCCTAAGATATAGGTTCTTTCAGGATTTGAAAGCTACTAAGAAGGTCCTCTCCCTTGTCCCACTCAAACATAATTCTGCCAGAGGACGAAGAGAAGGGTCTTCCCTTCTGATCCTTGATATAGTATACCAAGTTGGTTCATCTGTCTCAGTACTGTGCTTCACTGACTGGTAGTGGCTATCCTGGGTTTTGGACAGAGGGCTTTCCAAGCCTACCTGGACATGCCAGAGATCAAAGGTGGGACTTCTTCTATGCAAAGTATGGGCTCTGCCTCTAAGCTGCCCTGCTAACAACATGCATAGCTCTCTTTTTTGACCTGCAGGAGCAGCTCCCCAGAGGAGGGATTTTAATCAGGAAAATGGTGCATATGTGGGCAAAGAGTTAACTAACCTCTTTACTGGAGCCGTTGCTCTGAGTGAATTGTCTTTCTCCCTACTCACCACTTTGGTGGAAGCTACCTTATACCCACTTATGGCCATACTTGCCCTGAACACGCCCAATCTCGTCTGATCTCGAGATCAGCAGGGTCAGGCCTGGTTAGTACTTGGATGAGAGACCGCCTGGGAATACCGGGTGCCGTAGACTTAGAGGAAGGCAATGGTAAACCACCTCTGAATACCTCTTACCATGAAAACCCTATGAATGTATCCAAAAAAGATTCATAGGGTTGCCGTAAGTCATATTCGAAGGCATGTAACAACAAGAACCTTATACCGAGTAAGACCATTGGTCCACCTGGCAGCAACTGTCCCGGATTTCAGGCTGGCTTTTCTCCAAACCCTACCTAGAGGTGGCGAGGATTGAGCTTGAGACCTTCTGCATGCAAACCAAATGCTCTACTACTGAGCTTAATTTTTTTTCAGAACGTCCTGTCAAGTGTGGTTTAGCCTGCACCTAAGCCAAGATTTGAACTTAGGTCCCGCTGTTTGCGACTCCACTGGAAAATTCTCTTGTCGTGATCTAAACAGAAGTATTCCCTCCTCGCATGAACCTTCTGCCCAACTGAGATCGAGTTAAGATCAAACTGGAAGTGTTTAACTGAAGGGCAGCATACAAGTCTAATTCAATTAAAAACTTTTTAAAGTTTTGTAATTTGTGGAGTATAGTGTGCATAGTTTATTCCTGCCACAAGCCCATAGCACTGGCAGTGCAACATGTGTCATCAGCACAATTCAATTTTCACAGTGCAGGAAAACCATTCATGCCACACTTAATGTAGTAGAAAGCAATTAATCCATCTACCATGGAGGAGAAAGAAATGTGTGAAACAGTAGTTGGGCAAACCCTTTAGGAGTAGCAGAACCAAACTCTTAGAAAGTTGCTGCTTTCTAAGAGTTACAGAGGAATGATAGCACAGTTTAAGAAGGACATCGATAAACTGGAATGTGTCCAGAGGAGGGCAGCGTAGAGACCCAGTCCTAGAGTATATAGCTCTATTTAAGGAATAGCAGTCTGTAGAAAAGACCTGTGAAAAGGCCAAAAATGTAGGTGCTCTTGGGGCATAACCTCTTGCGGTCCAAAGCACAAGTTGAGGCTGTGGATGAGGATAAAATGCCACTGCTGTTTCTCACCCAGTCATCATTCACAGAAGTTGACTTACATAAATGCAGTCACATATTCATGTGCCAACAGTTTTAATCATTGCTGTATACCTCACCTTGGCTTGACCATAGACTCATCTGAAGTACAGAGAATATGTTGCTCCTCACGCTGATGAAGCTCCCAGTATTTATAATTTTCCCATTTGGGGAGGGATGCAGCTGCTTCTGTAATCTTGGAGTGAATTCCTGGGTTCTAAATTGCCAAAGCCCAGTGTGAGAACAAAGATAGGTAGATACTTTTCACAGTTGCAAACCTCTGCACAATTATGCCACAGCAAGAGGTCCCATTTTGCCTGGGGTCCTAGTTTGTAGCTTCCTTAGGATAATGGTTCATTCACCTGTGGAAATGATGACATATTCCAATAATGTGGCTAGGTTCTTAAACACTTTCCTTTTCCTTGTCTTTGTCTTTCAGGTGACAGATCCAACAGAGCCAGATAAGTCTCCAGATGCTGTTGATACAGAGGGATCCAAAGAAAACTGTCAGAGTCCAACTCTGGGAGGCGGTATATTGAAGTACAGGAGCCGATCCCAAGGTACTGTTAATCGCATCCAGTGGTTGAATAAAATATTGTAGAGCACGTTGAAGAGTTAAGAAAGGCTGCGCTCAACATCTAAGGCCCTCCTCCGAGTGCCATCCCATCGAGAAGCTCGGAGGGTGGTGACCAGAACTAGGGCCTTCTCGGTGGTGGCCCCCGAATTGTGGAATAGTCTCCCTGATGAGGTACGCCTGGCGCCGACGCTGCTATCTTTTCGGCGCCAGGTGAAAACCTTTTTATACTCCCAGGCATTTTAAAATGTATCTTAATAATTGTTTTTATCGTGTATTTTAAACAGTATCTTATTGTTATATTTTGATGTTGCTTGGTTGTTGTTGTTTGTTGTTTTGACTTTTGATTCTGTTATATTTACTGTATTTATATATTTTGCTTGTTTTATCTTTTATGTACACCGCCCAGAGAGCCTTTTTGGCTTAGGGCGGTATATAAATTAAATTAAATAAATAAATAAATACGTTTGGCCTCATCCACCAGCTCATTTGCATCAGGGGAGGGAGCAGAACTCAGAGGCAGAGCACGTGCTTTGCATGCAGAATGTTCCAGGTTCAGTCCTCAGCATCTTCAGCTAAAATGAGGTGGTGGTGTATCCCCTTCTTAAGAAGACCTCCTTGGAACCAGTAGTATTAAATAACTACCATCCAGTGGCAAATATCCCTTTTTGGGGCAAAGTGCTCAAGAAGGTAGTGGTGGTCCAACTTAAGGCATCCTTGGAGGAGACTGAATATCTGGTCCATTTCAGTCTGGCTTTAGGACCAAGTCATGGCACTGCAATTGCCTTGGTCGCCCTGGTTGATGACATGTGTTGAAAGAGAGATGAGGTGGGAGTGCAACCATGCTTGTTCTTCTTGATCTCTCATCAGTTTTTGATACTGTTGACCATGGTATTCTTCTGGAGCAGCTCAGAGGGATACAGGTTGGGGTCACTGTACTTCAGTGGTTCTGCTCCTACCTCTAAGGACGTTATGGGAGGCTTCTGTTCAACACCATGTGAGCTTTCCCGAGTGTCTCACAGGGTTCTATCTTGTCCCCCATGCTATTTAACATATATATGAAGCTGCTGGGAACGGTTGTAAAGAGTTTGGGAGTGAAGCATCACCAATATGCAGATGACACACAGCTCTGTCTCAGTGTTCCATCTGAATCGGGAAAGGTGGTTGAGGTGCTAGACAGGTGTCTGGAGGCAGTGATGGGCTGGATATTGGACAACAAACCAAAGTTGAATCCTGAAAAGACAAAGGTGTTATGAGTTCTGAGTTTTTGAGACCATCAGATGGAAAGACGATCTGTTCTGGACTGGGTTGCACTCCCCTGGAAGGAGCAGGTTCATAGCTTGAGGGTACTCCTGGATTCAACATTGTCACTGTAGCCTCAGGTGGCCTCAGTGGCTAGGGGTGCCTATTTCCAGCTCTGGCTGGTCCATCAGCTATGACCCCTTTCTGACAGCAATGACTTGACAATAGTACTCCATGCTCTGGTAACTTCCAGACTGGATTATTGCAATGTGCTGTACGTGGGGCTGCCCTTGAAGATGACACAGAAACTTCAACTGATCCAAAATGCAGTGGCTACATTGCTACCTGAGGTTACTTTTAGAACTCGTATAACTCCTGTTTTAATTACAATTACAATTTATACAAGATTTTTAAAGGTTTTTTAATACAAACAATAACAAACACTAATTCATACATATGAAATTTTTTTAAAAACAAAATTGTCTCCTGAATCAAAAGTGCGTAAGTCTTTAGTCCATACTAATGAATGAATACACACTTCTACTATAGTGCTTTTATAAAAGCTGCTGGTTATCTTGCTTGTAGATTTTAAATCTGTGCCTCAATGAAGCAAGATGCATATATTTAAAATCTACAAGCAAGATAACCAGCAGCTTTTATAAAAGCACTGTAGTAGAAGTGTGTATTCATTCATTAGTATGGACTAAAGACTTACACACTTTTGATTCAGGAGACAATTTTGTTTTTTAAAAAATTTCATATGTATGAATTAGTGTTTGTTATTGTTTGTATTAAAAAACCTTTAAAAATCTTGTATAAATTGTAATTGTAATGACCACATACCCTAACTTTGTGTAAGACACATTTGCATCTGTTACGGTTGATTTTGAACTTTAGATCTTAACTCCTGTTTTAAAACAGTTGCACTGGTTGCTAGTTCATCTCCAAGCCCAGTTCACGGTGCTCATGTTAGTGTTTAAAGCCCTAAACAAGTTAGGCCCCAAATATCTGAAACTATCACCTTCCCTACAGACCCTCTTGGGTGTTAAGATCAACAGAGGGGGCCTTCCTGATAGTTCTGCCATCCTCAGTTGTTCAGGGGATGGTGGCCAGGAGTCAGCTTTCTCTGTGGCATCCCCTAAGTTGTAGAATTCCCTGCCTACAAAGGTGCATCCAGAATCTTTGTTGTACCACTATCTCCAAATGCTGAAAACGGACCTCTTTACCCTGGCCTTTGGTGCTTGAGATGTATGTTTTCAGGACCCATTCCATTCTTGTGATTGTAATGTGTTTAAATTGTTTTTCATACTGTATTTTCATTTTTTATATCCTGCCCTGGGACCTACAGGTGAAGTGTGGGCAATAATAATAATAATAATAATATCAGTATCAGGTCACAGGTGATGGGCAAAATCTCTGAGTCCCTGGAGAGAGTCTAAACTGGTTTTGTCAGACTGAAACTCAAGATATGAGATCCAAAATCTTTTAAGCTGTATACCGCACATTTTGTTGATACTAATTTGGGATGCAACCCTTTACATTCACCAGTTTCTAAATATTAAGACTCTGCTGCGTTTTGAGAATGGCAGCATGCATTTCTTGCTTCCATGATGAATTATTGCTCTCTCTCTCTCTCTCTCTCTCTCTCTGTGTGTGTGAAGATAAAATTTATCATCATTTGTTTATATGATTTAGGAAATTTACCCATCAATCACTTCTGAATGTGCATACAAATGTTAAAAGTAATGTACCTGATTCCATCACAACTGAAAGATGTTAAAAGATGCTTTGATATATGTGTAATAAATGGTATCTCTGGGTTATCCCTCAGGGGCGGCAACTCGGTTAGAATCCGTGGGAGAAGATGATGAGTTGACAGTGGAAAATGGAGATGTGAATTATGAAATAGCAATGAAATATTCCCGGGGAGGGAGAAAGCATTCTCTCCCACAGCATCTGGACACAGGAACCAGACAGGTGAGGGAGCACACAATTTACTGAGTTGAAATGACCAAGGAATCCCCACGTTAGTCACAATTTTAGCCTTGTTCATTATTGTGGGTTGGGGGGGGAAGGTAACCCCCTCCCACCTCCAAAAAAGGAGAAGAAAAGTATGTGCATATGATAGTGGGTACGTGAGTGGGAGAGGAGAAACAAAAGGATTGTGGAATCAGCCAATTTTCTATTTGTTGGTTTTCTGCCACCCCAGTTACAGACTCTCATCTTTTTATTGATTGCTACCAATTTATTTTATTTTTTTACTTTGCTGGCACTACCCTACTTATTTGATTATTCTATTTTGCTATTGTTTGTCTTCCAGTTTTACATTTACTGGTCTGAAGTTTGACGTTTTAAATTATATAATTTAAGTAAATAAATTCAGTAAAGGTGAGACATATAAAATTGCCCAATGTTTGGGAAGTGGAACAGCAAACATTACAACAAAGAATGCCTCTTTTGGGTGAACGAAATACAACAAAACAGTTGAGGCCTAATTATCGTGATTGTCTTATTTGCCTAGGAGTACCATATTTTTAAGAAATCCACCCGCTCTTTAAGTGCTGCTCAGGTCGAGTATCCCTGGCGACTAACTCAGCCATCTATTATTTCCAACATTGTCCTGATGAAGGGGCAGGGGAAGGTAAGATCATTTTCATATGGACATATGTAGCTAGCGCCGGTCAATTTTAAATGTACTATTATTTATTATTATTGTTTATTAAATGTATATCCCACCCTTTCTCCCAAAAGGAGGGAATACATTTCTGTAAAAATCCACATTAAATATTCACAGTTAAAAGTCATATTCTGTCTTATGCTAATTTATATTAAGTACAAACAGGAACTTTAAACAAAAGCAAACTTTTGTTTCTAAATAGCATGTGTGTGTATATGGCTTATTAGAGTGAGTCAGAGAGGGGATAACTGGCTGGGCCCAGGGAATAGTTAAAATAGTGAACACCTTATTACAGAAAGGGGAGGTCCCATAGACCCTTAAAGAGCCAGTATTGTACTCTCTCCTTAAGAGGACCTCCCTGAAGCAAGAAATATTTAGCAACTACCACCCAGTACTAACATTCCCATCTTAGGCCAGGTGCTTAAGAGGGTGGTGGCAGTTCAACTACAGGCATAGTTGGAAGAAGCAGATTATCTTAACTCCTTTTCAATCCAGGTTCGTTCTGTCAGTGTTGTGTTGCTCTGGAGTGTGTTATAGTTTCTTGTTCACTGTTTTGTTGTACATGCGCTGCATCGTAGGCATTTTGAAAATATCAATAAAAATGTTTTCTAAAACAAAAAAAGAAAAACTAAGTGGTAAACAGTTTCACAGCCACTGTTTGATGTTGCTTCAGTTTTCGTATTGGATACTTTATCTAGCTGATCATCTTGTTCCCACTTTTTCTCATAGGGTTAAGATTGATTTATGTTTCATTTTTCACTCCTCGCTCCACCTTCCTCCCATACTCTGCAGGGTCTTGGATTCAGCATCGTGGGAGGGCAAGATTCTGCTCGGGGACGCATGGGCATTTTTGTGAAGACGATTTTCCCAAATGGGGCTGCAGCTGCCGATGGCAGACTGAAAGAAGGTATTGTGGCATGTAAGAGATTTCTGCCAGTCCAGTTCCTCGCCAAGTCAGGCGCAGGGAGGGAGGTCGTGGCCCATATTGCCCTTGTCCGATCTTTTCCTGCAGCCAAGCATGGAAATGGGCAGTAAGAATTTCGTGGTCCAGCTGTGCAGTGTGCACAGACTTTCTCCACCATCACCCCAAATCTTGCCAGGAGCAGAGGAAAGGGTGGTGGTGAGTGGAAGCTGGGCACTGCACATTTGCAGCCTGGTGGTACACAGCCCCCCTCATTCACCTGTCATCCTTCTGGAGTGGCTGGCAAAGTGGATAACGGTGGGAGGAGGCAGAAACATCTGAAATATTATGAAATAAGTGGGCACTAAACATTTATTTTATATATTTATGCTGCTTACAATTACAGTGAAATCTCTAAACAGTTTACAAAGACAGAAATGAAAATACATTAAAACCACTTCAACAATATGTATATATTTAAATGATACAACATTGTTACAATGTTAAAACAATGATGCAACCAAAATGTCTCTGCTTAACCATAGTTTTCTATTTCATCCAAATCAGGAAACATTGGTTACCAGGTTCAGAACAAGCCAGGATCTTAAACCAACTTCAGATACTGTTTTAAGATCCTGGGTTGTTCTGAACCTGGGAACTATAGTTTCCTGATTTGGATTAAATGGTAAACTAAGGTTAATTGGAGACTTTTTGTTTTGACTGCTGCATGCTAGAAAGGAAGGAGGGAAGGAACTTTGTACACTGCACAAAGCTTGGCTTATTGAGCCAAGATACAATTGTCAAAACTGGGCCATTACGTTGGACAAGTGGCTTTCAAACTTTCTACCTTCAGGTAATGCTTTGCACACAAACTAGTCCTCCAAGCACATCCTGAGCAGCTACCACAGAACCTCTGCACATTAGTAGGATTCTGGGCCACATTCAAGAGCTCACACTCAATTTATGCATGGTGCTGGCCAGCCATTGACTGACACTCTGGGTGAACTGGTAGTGCTCCTTAGAACACATACAGCGTTCCACTTGGGATGTGCACTAAAGGAAAAGATTGGGACTATTAAGTTTGTTATTGTTATGTGCCTTCAAGTCGATTATGACTTATGGTGACTCTATGAATCAGTGACCTCCAATAGCATCTGTCAGATCTTGTAAGTTCAGGTCTGTGGCTTCCTTTATGGAATCAATCCATCTCTTGTTTGGTCTTCCTCTTTTTCTACTCCCTTCTGTTTTCCCCAGCATTGTCTTTTCTAGTGAATCATGTCTTTTCATTATGTGTCCAAAGTATGATAACCTCAGTTTCATCATTTTAGCTTCTAGGGATAGTTTAGTAGGGCACTTTTTTTCCCCCCGGACAGACTTGCCCAGCGTTGCCAATACTCTCACTGAAGAACTTCAGCTAAGCTTCTAAGGAATCCCCGAGTTCTTCAGAACCCAGGCTGAAAACTGCTAAGTTAGGCTAAAGTGTAAAATGTTTCAATTTTATATGTTCTAATAGATATCCAGGTTAAAAGCCATATTCTCTCTTATGCTATATTCCTCTTTGTATTAACTACAAAGAAAATGGGTACAGATGATAAGAAATGGAAAGCTTTACTTTTTAAAGATAGTAATAAACCAGAAACACATCAAGAAGCCTAATCCTGCTCATATTTCTAAGAATAAGCACTTTGTCTCCTGTGTAAGTGCTGATGTCGATTTTGCCTTGCCTTTGGTTCCCAGGAGATGAACTCCTAGAAGTTAATGGAGAATCCTTACAAGGACTGACCCATCAGGAGGCCATTCAGACATTTAAGGTAACAGAACTGAAGGCAGGGACTTCCAGCATTAGCAAAGGGCACGGTGGGGTGGAAACGCTTATCTGACCTTCCATCAGATGAGTTGCTGCTGGTTCCCAGGAGGTGTGAGGTGGTGGGGAGGGCAGTGTAGTGCAAATGCACCAGCTGGAGTACTGGACTGGCTCCAGTGGTGCATTTGCACCTTGCTGCTGCCTCTCCTCTCCTCCCCCTCCTGGTAAGCAGCAATTACTCACCTCCCGGGAAGGCAGGTAAGCATCTCCACCATGCCACGCCATCCACTACTGCCTTCCAGAAGGTTCTGGAGCTTCAGGACAAAACTCAAGGTGGACATATTTTAATGCAGGCATTGCTACCGCATAACCATTGTGTCGTTCTGCATATGTTGCAAACTTCTGTTTTGTGAAATCAGAAGAATTCATTTTGCATTGTAGAGCCAGTGGAGACTGGTCCATTAGGCTAATGGGGCACTGACCTACCAGACTCAGTCAGGCCGCCTCCCTGCCTTCTTACTTGCAGCAAGTCAAGAGGGTGGCTTTGCTTGCCAGTTTCCTCCTCCTCAGTCTCAGTATTGCACAACTCAGCAGGCAGAAGCATGGGGACAAAACTGTAATTAGAGGGCTCTGCCTGTCATTGCTTCTAGCTCTGCCTACTGCTGGCGTCCCTGCCTTCTGCCCCAACAGTCCCAATGGGCACCAGTCACCACTGTGTAGAGATAACTTTTTGTTCATGAAAAAATTGGCGTAAGCTTGAATAATGTGCAACGCTAGGTTGAAAAGGGTCCCTGTGGCAGCTTTCTTTTTGGAGTTAGCCTGCATGGGTGCCAGCAAAAGCAAGAAGCGATGGTGGCTCCATGTAAGTGGGGCAGTGGAATCCGCTCTGAGTTTTGAAAGTTCAGTCTGAAATCTGGAGCTGATTCTACTGCTCCGCTGACATGGAGCCACCAGCCGCCACTGCCAAGGAGTGGCAGGTATGCTTCTGCATGCAAATGCAGTGGCAGCTAGTGTGGTGGGGCAAGGCCACATGGGGCAGGGCCATGATAGTGGCATGATAACCCTCACTATCACAATTTCTAAAAGTGTTTAATCAGCAGTAATAGTGATGGAATCAATGACCACTTTTGACAGAGAAATGTCAGATTTCCCCATTGTTCTTCCATGGTTACTTTGTAAAGATGGAACCATACCTCAGTGGTGGAGCACATTTTCTGTGTGCAGGAAGTTGCGTGTTCAATATTCCTGGGATCGCCAGTTAAAATGGCCTGGTAGCAGGCAATGGGAAAGTCTTCTGCCTGGACCCTGGAGAGCTTCTTCCTTGGGTGTATGGAGTAGACCAGGGGTTCCCAAAGTGTGGTCTGTGAGCTTCATTCAGGTGGTCCACAGCATTTCCATGTTAAATATTCATAATGCATTTTTCCTTCTTTTATTTCTTACGCTGTATTTTATTGTATAACCCTTTGAATTATATGGCGTGCAAATTGTCATACAGCATAAGAAATAAAAGAAGCAATAAAAATGTAATTTAAAAATATACAGCACCTGGCACAGCACAAGTAGTACAACAGGCAGAAAAATCATTAGAGAGTGGTCCGCCAAGACTCTCAGCAATTTTCAAGTGGTCCGTGGAGGGGGGAAGAAGTTTGGGAACCATCGGCGTAGACAGTTCTGGGCTAGATAAACCAATGGTCTGACCAGGTATAAGACAACTTCCTGGGGTTTTTTGTAGGTGTATCAACATGTGGTGAACTGAAGTGTATGTGTGTGTATCACATACACACATATCTGAATTTTGGTTCACCACATGGCAATATATTGTTCATTATCTATAGCTGACCTTTACAAGGCTGAACCTCAGTTCCACCCGGGGGGGTGCATTTAAATGAGCAAGGAACCACATTTCCCTGTCCCAGCTGGCCATATTAACTCATTCTTACATTAGTGATATTTAGTTGTGTACTACTACTACTACTACTACCAACAACAACAACAACAAACTCTGTTGGTCCTTCTTTAGCAACTGAAGAAAGGTGTGGTGACCCTCACGGTACGGACCAGCCTTCGCAGCCCAAGCCTTACTCCATGCCCAACTCCTATATTACTGAGCCGCTCCAGTTCCCCCAGCTCCACTGCCAGTGCAGGGCCTCTTTTACCTGGCTGCGAAGATGGAGATGTCCCCTCCTCCAGTCGTAAGGGGCCTGGTCCCAAGGACAGGATCGTCATGGAAGTGACTCTCAATAAAGGTTTGAAGAAACGTATTAACTATTTATCCGATTAAAATAACAAATTTCCCAAAAGGTTGTGGAGGAACAAAGAAACATTTTAGGAGGGGAAAACCCAAGAACAGTAATGATGCTGTTTCTGTGCTTTACAGCAGGGATAGCCAGACTTCAGGTGTGATGGATCTACTTTGATGTTTACTTTAACCACCAACGAGAGCCATATCATATTGATGGCACGGGGGATCTCACTACACTTAGAATTAAGGAAGACGGTGCCTCTTAGGGATGTAAGAAGGTAGCAATTTTTGTTCAGACCTGTATTCTTCACAATCAGCACTGTTTCTGTTCCGCTGCAGTTTGATGTCTGCCAAATCTTAAGTTATTCGTCTCACTGTCTGCTATTTAATGTAGGTTATGTGACTTACATTAATTCAACGTAAAAAGAAAACTCATTAATTATATATCATTTGCAGACTGTAGCCCCCCCAACAATGATGTGAATGCATACCAATCGTATTCACTTGACTCATTTCCTTTCCTGACCATAGACGATCATGCACACTACAGCAATTTCCACTTCCTTTTCCATTTTTGTCAAAATTCTCCAACATCCTTAATGCTCAGCCAAGGAATTTGTTTTTAGAATGAGAAATGATTTCACACTCCTTTCATACACAGATCTGCTCCTGGTTCCCCAACCCAATATAATAATAATAATAAATATATTAAATCACTACATAAAAATCTGATCCGCGATGATAGAAAACAAGCTAATTAATGGAAAATTCAGTACCAAATCCAAATTGTGCGGAATTCTAGCATATCCCTAATTATGCATGCATGAAAGGATGGGTGAGGTTTTTTTGCTTGTCTGTGTTTATTTTTGGTGGTTGTTGTTTTTTCTTTATTTTTAGTTTAGTATTTTAAAATCCTGTTTTTCAAACTGTTCCCTTTCTCTCTTACCCCCCCCCCCCAAGTTCTCTGCATAGGTCTTTTTATCATTTTAATTTTAAAAGAAATTGTTCTAACAGAATTGTAGGCTTTATGAAAGTTGTGAGCTGCTTTGGAGACTCCTCTCAAAAAGCAAGTTCAGAGCTAATAAATCAACAATCACGCCATGAGACTGAAAACAGTTCAGATCTGGTTTAGATTTATAGTGTATATAAAGTCAACTTTATATAAAGTGTATATAAAGTCAACTTTTGCCAAGAATTTTCAGTGGAAGCAGCGACATACTAGATTTGGGAGTACATTTAATTATTAAAAGCTTGGGAGTAAGAACTGTATATATTCAGGTTGGAAATTTACAAGAAAAGACTTTGTAATGGGCTTTCTATTATTTAAATTTGCCCTGGGGCATAAGCACATATGGGGGGGGGGGGAGAGATGAACATAAAGCCAAATGTTTAAATGGACCTCTGTGAGATTATTTCATTCCCAACCAGCTTCCAGAAGGCTTATTCTGTGGGAAAATCCAGGACAGACATCCCGACAGAAGATTTTATCTAGATAGTAGTATTAGTGGACACTTCTAGACTGTTGCTGTTTTCGGGTAGGATTCAATTACTTGCCAGCAATTTCATGTCATGCAATTATAGGTGATTGGGAGCTCTAATGCAACAAATCGATAGGACTTCTTGCAGTAAGGAAAGTGACAGGAAAATGCATTGGAAAGTGTGAAATTACACTTGCTTTGATTCAACATCATATCTCTCTGCTAACAAATTAGGATGAATGCTCAATAAACAGGTGATCTGGAAGCACCCAGTGACATTCTAAAGCAAGATTTTTGCACTCCCTGATGATTTATTTTTTGTTTAACATATATCATATTTTATCGCATTAATAATATTTATATTCCAGCTTTCTACAAAATACCCAAGGCAGCTTATAGTAACACAATTTTAAAACCACATAAGCAATAAAGGAAAAAAATGAAATTATAAGCAAAAAAAAAGCAGTCACAGCAGTCAAAATAATACTTCTGCTCAAATTAAATCATCTCAAAGACTGCATTCAGACCGCTTATCAAAAGGCCAACAATGTTGAAGACACGTGAGGAGGAGCCTTCCATAATTCGGGTGATACAGCTGGAGATTGTTTCAGACGTAGTGGCCCCAGTGCTGAAACCACTCACTTTCCATGTGGCTTAGCTGAACTCAGTTCAGAGTGTTCACATGCAGAACCATAGAGCTAGAAGGGTCCTCAAAATGTATCTGCCTAGTTCAGGTGTGGGGAACCTTTGACCTTCCAGATGTTGCTGAACTAGAACTCCCATCATCCCTGGCCATTGGCCATGTGCGCTGGGGCTGATGGGCATTTTAATTCAACAACATCTGGAGGGCCAAAGGTTCCTCACCTAGCAAATCCCCTGCCAACGCAGGAAATCTTTTGCTACTGCATCCTTGAGAGGTAGCCACCCAATCTCTGCTTAAAAACTTCTGACAAAGGAGCCTTCTGAGATAGTCTGTTGTACTGTTGAGCAGCTCATATCATCAGGAATTTCGTCCTAAATGTTTAGCTGAAATGCCCTTTCTTGTAATTTAAACCCATTGGCTCGAGTACTACTTTCTGGAACAACAGAGAACAAATTTGCTCCATCGTCTATGTAGCAGCCTTTCAAAATCTGAAGGTGGTAAATAATCTAAATACTCCCCCCACATTGTGGTATCTATAGTTGCTGTATCTATTAATGGTGCAGGAACACAAATGAAAAATGCTAGGTCATGTATGGAATTGTGCTATAAACTAAATCATGAATAGCTGGAAATCAGATCTTGCAACTTATTGAAAGGACTAGATGTTGGTGTGTCCATTTCACACACCCAGCAGCAGTGGCAGCTGCTGGCTCCATGTCAGTGGGGCAATGGAATCCGCTCTGGGTTTTAGCCTGCGCTTTCAAGAAGCTCAAACCTGGAGCAGATTTCACCTCCCCATTGACATGGAGCCAACAGCTGCCACTGCCCAGCAGTATAGGGGCTGCCTCCCCATGGTGCAATCTCATACTTCTAGGGAATGTGTTTATGTGATTTAAAGAACCATGTGGAAGAAGCTAAGTGTGGTTCTTTTCCACCTGATTGGTGCCACGTCAAGAAGGACATGCTAACGGGGGTAGAAAAGGACCTACATGATTTATTCTTCCCATGTGGTTGCTTAATCCACACACTTCCCAGTTGCATGGGGGTCAGCCTATGGGGAAGTGTTTGAAGGAGGACTAATTCTGTTTCCCAAAAGCAGCTATAACTATTCCCATGTTATGCTTCACTGTCTTCGGACCTGGCTCCTGTTGGGTTGAGGACAGGTTAAGGTGAGGCAAGAGGAGGCAAAGGCAGATTGAGGAAGGACATAAGCAGTGGCCTCTAGCATCAAGAACAGCCTCCTAGTCACCCAGACCACTGAACAAACCTTACCCAGAAGCTTTTGCTGGGGGCATCCTATTGGCGTGGCTGGTCTTCCTGCACTTCCCTCCTCTGACCAGAGCTAAGTCATGCTGCACAAGCTGAACCCCTGCCGTAATATCCCTTGGTTGCCAGTTGAAGACCCATGGTGAGCTTGAGGCATGACAATGGGTTGGTTTTGCCTTTCTCTCAAGCATGCTTATGCGTGGCCTATAAAGAACAATCCGTAGCAACTACTTGAGTCCATTGTGATTGTTGTAATAAAGAGCATAGTGGAGACTGTTTTCAATTTTTGTTCTTCATTTCATCACAGAACCAGGTGTTGGGCTGGGCATTGGCGTTTGCTGTCTCACACTGGAGAACAGCCTTCCAGGTATATACATCCACAGCCTGGCCCCGGGATCTGTGGCTAAGATGGATGGAAGGTTAAGGTTAGTCAACAGCAAATATTATTATGCTGATTTCGTATTTTTCAGTGTACTGTGGTTGTTTTTCTTTTCCCAATGCAACGTCTACATATTTGGCAGGAAAATTGGTCCCCAGTGATGTCACTGGGAACAGGGATGACATTGGGAACATGGCCGTAACCTGGTCTGGTCAGTGCCTGGTTGGATCAGTGCCTGGGAGCCACGTTTCCTTTTCAGCAATCTTCCAAGGGACACATCTCAGAGGTGGCCAGAGGCAAAAGTGGGAGGATAATCTAATGTAAATTTTACCATGTAGGCTAGTTTCTACACACCCACCTCTCTATCCAAAAAAGCAAGAGGCATTTCCATAGTTCAAAGTCACATTCTAGCCAGGCAAAAAACAAGGCAAATGAGGGCTGTGGCCTGGGGAGAATTCCAAGGTCTAGAAGGCCGTATTTAGCCTTCAGTTCCCCAGACCTGATCTACTGTACATGAGATCTGTAAAAATGAAAATGGTCTGCCTTCAAGCTGATCCCGACTTATGGCGACCCTACAAATAGGATTTTCATGGTAAGCAGTATTCAGAGGTGGTTTACCATTGCCTTCCTCTGAGGCTGAGAGGCAATGACTGGCCCAAGGTCACCCAGTGAGCTTCATGGCTGTGTGGGGATTCGAATCCTGGTCTCCCAGGTCACAGTCCAACACTCTAACCACTACACCACACTGGCTCTCCTGATATCTTTACATTATGGCAAAATCTCTAAAAAGTTATTCTGGGTGACTGTTTTACTGATCATCTAAGATGATGATCTGGAGCCAGAACAGTTCCAGACGCTTGTATACCACAGAACTTCACACTAAGTGAAGTATCTGAACATTAGGTTTTTAAAAGCCTTTGCCCTGTTGATCCTGCTGGGATCTCTAGCCTTCGCGTAAAGGAGGAAATAGGCATGACTTCTCCCCAGTTCTTTCCCTTCTATCCAAAAATATAAAAAAAATAGTTCCAAACATTTGGATTCATGCCTCAAGCTTTTTTCTTTCCTTTTCTTTTTTTAAAATCCCGTTGAAAAAAAGGATGTTAAGTCATGCCAGATATAAAGAGAAATCCTAATAGATTTTTTATTTATTTTTAAACTCTTTTCCATCTTACCGCCAGAAAGAACCCTCAAATACATAGCAACAACAATCAAAAAGAAAAAAATGCAGAATGTCATTTATATGTACGCACACACACACACACACTCACACCCCTATCCTATGAAATGCTGTATTTTCTTTTTATACTATACGGGGTGTGTGTGTATCATAGAACAGCACTGCCGAACAGCACTGTGATAATCCCAGCCTGTCAGCCAGCCTCTTACCTGCCAGTGACAATGATGGAACTAGAGCAGGGCTGGGGAACCTCAGGAGCCAAATATCACTCTTATCTGGCCCTCAAGTGCCTTTTGATACCACACCCCCTCCCCCGGGCACACCCTCTCTCCCTGGGCTATATGCCCGTCACTAGACCTGCTTCCCACCCCCTGCCAGGGGACCTGGAGCCACTGGGAAGTTGCTCTCCTGGACAGGGAAGATCATCCTGGCCTCATCCATCTGTCAGAGGACAAGGCAGCTGCAAGGACCTGTTTTTCTGCTCCTTGCCTGAAAGAATCCTGGGCTGCTTCTGCCAATTGCCCTAATACTGTGGAACCCAACGGAAGCATGTCTGACCCCATCCCTCACCTAAAGGACTAGTGGTTGCTGGGTTGATATGTGTGTGCATCAGTGAGTTTGGGGTTTTGTGGATTATTGCCTGTTTCTTGTAAGCTGTCTTGAGAATCATTTGATTGAGAAGCAGGGTAAAAACAATATTTAAAAAATGAACGAATAAGCAAACAAATAGTAAGTACAGTGCTACATGGACCAATCATCTGATTTAAAATAAAAGCAGTTCCTATGCTCAGTTGTTGGAGTGTATTTCCACCCTGTAAAAATCTTACTGCTACACCTATCAGCTTAATATCCAGCAGATGTATTAAGCTGTGTGTCTTGTGTTTCCTTAGCCGCGGTGATCAGATCCTGGAAGCAGATTCGGTCAATTTGCGTCACGCGGCTCTGAGTGAAGCTTATGCCATTTTAAGTGAATGTGGCCCTGGCCCAGTTAGCCTTATCATTAGCCGCCATCCCAACCCAAAGGTAAGGAGAAAAACGTATCAGGAATGCAACCTCTGGGCCAGCACTGGCCTACAGCTTTGTATCCTGAACTCTCTGAAATGGGTGCATATATAAAGATATTTTATTGCAATGGGACGTCTGTGCATCTTGCTCCAAGTGTCACTAAACTTAATTCCTAACAATTCCAATTCATATAATTGTTTATAAGTGGGTTGTTTGATGATCCCTTTAAAATCAATGGGAGCATTGCTGCTACTGAATTTGATCGGTGGATTTCAGCCTGTATCTCACAATCTAGACCTAAAAGTGCTAGTTACCACATTTCAGGCCTTGCATATCTCAAATAGCAGATTTGCTCATCTTTTCTTCTCCATCCTTTATGACCTACAGGTGCAGCCCCATTCTGTGTCCCTTTGGATGCTAAAGTAAGATAGCTTAGGGCACGCAGAAGGGCCTTTTCAGTGTTGGCTCTTATGATGTGAAAACACAAAGTGGCAGGCCTCAGGTGGTACAGCTCTTTCTGATATGAAGATTGGTCAAAACACATTGGACAGTGATCCTCCTCAGGGGCAAATTGTCTTTGTATTTCCTCCACATATGTCTGCACTACTTGGATGGAGTTGTTTTAATTGGTGTGCCAGGATCGGTCACATGAAGACACTTAGCCCTTGAGATAATAGTCAGTCTTCATCTAAGAAAGTGCAACTTTCAAGCACCAGCTAGACATCTGCTCACCCCTTGGCTTTTTCAGTGCTACCCCCTCTGTTTACATAGGAAAACTTCCTTCTTCAGGGATTTCCACCAGGCCCACTTCTGTAGCTTCATATTTCAGAGAATGCTTTATGTCTTGGCATGGACAGTTTTCATTATTTTGCACTTTGCTGTTTTCATATTTTTAGATTTTATTTCTGTTGATCTTTTACTAAATTTTGCATGTTGTTTTCATATTGTAAGTATCTTTCTGTCTAATTTTACAGAAAAAAATATTTATTTTAGTTATTGTTTATTTAAGGTATTTATATCATACTCTTTGACCCAAAAGGCTCAGGGCGTATTAATGGTTAAGATGTATGAACAGGCATATACATATACATAAGGCATCCTTCTTCAGATATCCATGTTTTTATAGCTAATCCACATTCCATCACACAGAATATTTTTGTTACCAAATTACCTGGTATTCAGGGTCTTTATGTACTTCCAAAACCAATACCACAAAATATACCTTTCTCCCATTTTCATTATTCTCAGTGAATGTGACACAGAAACCTCATTTAAACTGTTGAGTTTGCCTTAAGGGTTCATTCTGTACCTCTCTGTTCAAGGAAGTTCAGATTTCAGACCCACCTAGATGCCTGATTTTAATTCTTGAAAAATGCATTCGATTTTCACTGGCATTACAAACCAAGAAAATTGATTATGCATTTCAATTCCTTTCCAGCTCTCACATTTAAATCTGCTATATATTGTTTCTTGAGGACAAAGGTATCCAGGGCTTGGGTGGGCAGTTAAAAATATTTTATCCACTGATCATAAATTTCATTTTGATATTTTTTTTAAAAAGCATGGAATTTATTAAAGTTTATCTCCAGGTGTACACAAAACAGACAAAGACAATGTGAAAGAAAAGTAAGTTAATAGATACTCAAGTAACAATTGATCTTACCCTCAAATCAATAAAAACGCAACCCATAACCCTTGAACAACTGAAGTGAAGGCACAGACAGCCTTAACATATTCATAAAGAGGAGATAAAACAATTAATTTGAAGACCTTCCAAAACTACCAGATTTTGGTCAAAATCCTAAAGCCATCAAGTTCTGGGTCTTGGCAAATCTCAACCAGGAGGGCATTCCCCAAGGTAGGCACCATATTGGAATCCTGCCCTGCTTATTATCTTCCCTGTAGCATCTACTGTATATAGCCTCTATTTGTAGGTTTCAGAGGAGTCTGTTTTATTCTTTTCGTGAAACATCCTGAGAATGTAATTTTGGGGTAGACAAAGGAAAATAAAAGGGTGGACAAGGAAAATAAAAATTTTGCTGCACAAAGCATAAATGTTATTTATGTTTTCATCTTAATATTAGGTTTCTGAACAGGAGATGGATGAAGCCATAGCACGCACCACTCAGAGAGAAAGCAAGGATATCTCTTCTCCTCTCAGTACAGGTACTAGCTCATTAGCTTTTAATACTGCACCAGATCATTCTGTTACCTGCTCCAGAGGTCACAATCCTTTTGGAGCCTATGGGCACAATTGGAACTTGGAGGGAGTGCCATGGACATCACCCCTTCTGGTCGACTCCCTCCCCCCTCCCCAATTCAGGCTCTCCCACCAACAGAAAAGTGTGTGTGTGTGCGCGCACCCCCCCCCACACACACACACTTCACTTTTCCAGGGTAAAAGTCAGGCTCAGTAGAATTAAACCAGATCCGCTTGACTTTGTGTGCTTTTACATGGGGTAAAAAATCACAGGTCCAGTGCTTGCCAGCAAGGCATGGATCCTCAAAGGTTTTTATACAATATGAAAACAAAATCATCAACTCATCACAGAAAACAGATGTGGACAAAGAGGCGATCTGTGATTTGACAGTAGTTTGTAAAAAAAAAATGTGACTCCATATGAGACTCCTCGGACCCATGTTTTTGTAGCATGGCAGAGTGGGTCCATGATTTTTATTGTTCCGTCAATAGAGACAGGTGTGATCTGTAATTTAATGGTGGTTGGGAGGACAGGGGGGAAATGGAATGATCCATTATGCTTGATCCAGTAAGTGTGTGTGCGTGCGTGCATGGCTTCTCGCTGTCTTTCAGACACTTCATTCTCTTTTATTTCTATGGCACCACACTTTCTCCTCTCTGGCCCCTCTGTTTTCTTCCCCAAAGTCTGCCACATCTCTCCCTTTCCCTCCTATTTTCTTGATTGCCCTACTTTCTGTTCAGCTGTCAAGGTTACCCATCTGAGCCTTGAAAAGCACATGGAGATGAAAGAGGAAGTGAGAAAGAGTGTCTCTTTCTCAGCTTCCTCCTTCAGCTTTATGTACTTTTCAACGGGGGAAAAGGGGACCAGAAGTGGGGGGCTGAGAGGCTTTGCAGGCACCAGGAAGTCCTCAAGGCACCATTGCACCCACAGGCACCATGTTGGTGACCCCAGAACTGCAGCATAGCTGCATCCACAGAGCTTTTATTATGTGTGTATTCTCTGCAAACGAATGCTAAATTCTATTACCAAAAGTAATTAGGCAAAGTAAGGAGAACTTTTGGTATTCAGTTGTTGCTGGCCCCATGTCTGGGGCCTCTTATGGTGGATCTGCTCAGTCACTGTCTCAGCACAGTAGCTCATAAGACTGGCTGTGAGAATCTCACACCTCTTCTAATGGTGGCCGCTTGACAAACCCATTCGCTCGCAGGCTAGTTTAACCAAGGAAATTAGTCTGACCAGTGGAGCTGGTTTCTTCCCCTGGAGATCCCAAATCAGAAGCTGGAAAGGGGATTCATAGAAATCATCCATCTCAACCCTCAGTCCCATAACAGTATCATATATGATTAGGTAGATGTTACTGCTCAAGGGGAGGGTGTTACTTTGGGGGGGAGGGGGCAAACAGCCACATGCTCATACATTGAAAAGCTGAGCCCCCAAAGACCTTGACAACCTATCAGTTAGGCTGATAATATAGTCTATGTGGCTGTTGTTTTGCAACTTGAAATTGTCTCTGTCTAATCAAATTGTATTTCGCAGGGAATCTGCCCAAAAGCCCATCTCCTAGCACGAAGTCTAAACAGTCGGAAGCCTCCTCACCCTTGAGCTGGACAATGAAGCGCTTCTTGGAGCCAGGAAGCCGGGTAAAAGAATTAAAATTCAACAACAATATGATCACGTTTTGAATGTGAACTTCAGTGGATAATTATATGCTTGGACAAATCCTAGTGCTTCCTCTCTCTCTCTCACACACACACCCGCTAGTGTGCATCCAGGGCAAGTGGCTGAGAACATCAAACAGTGAAAACATCTTCACCAACCTCCTGCAACCCAAAAACCAGTCCCTTCCCAAACACACTTTGGCTGCCTACACATCATACATTTGAAGCACATGGCTCGCACCACAAACAATCCTGAGAAGTGTAGTTTACCCTCACTGTACCCTTAACAAACTACAGTTCCCAGGATTCTTTGGGGGGGACCCATGTGCTTTAACTGTGTTGTGTGTATGGAGGCCTGCTCTTTCCTTACCCTGAAGCTGTGGTGGGAGGGCCAGCAGCACTAGAGGCATGTGGGGAGAAGAGATGAAGGATGTATTCTCCCACTCTCCATAGCCACTTCACATTTGGGTAACAACTGCATACCAAAGTTCAGAGGATTGTAGCAGATGTAGTTCAACAATGGAACCAGTTACATAAGAAAAGCTCTACTGGATCAGACCAAAGGCCTTTGTAGTCCAGCATCCTGTTCTCACAGTGGCCAACCAGATGCCTATGGAAAGCCTGCAAGAAGAACCTGAGTGTAACAGCACTTGTGATTCCCAGCAACTGGCATTCAGAGACACACTGCCTCCAATAGTGGAGGTAGAAGCCATTTTGGCTAGTACCTAGAGCAGCCTTTCCCAACCTTTGGGTCCCCAGATGTTGTTGCTGGACTACAGTTCCCATCAGCCTCAGCTAGCATGACCAATAGCCAGGAATGATGGGAATTGTAGTCCAGCAACATCTGGGGACCCAAAGGTTGAGAAAGGCTGACCTAGAGGAATGGTGGGATTTCTTTCACTGGAGTTCATCAAGCAGAGGCTAGACAGCCATTGTAGGCGATGCTGTAGCCACCAGTGGCTGGTGACTCCATGTCAGGTGAAGCACCTTGGACAGCTCCTTGAAAGTTCAAACTAAACCCCGGAGTGGATTCCACTGCTCCACTGACATGGAGCCAGCAGGCGCCACTGGCTCTAAGTCTGCATTTCTTGCATCCAGCAGGGGGTTGGAGAAAATGCCCTACAAGGCAACCTCCGGCTCGGTGATTCTCCCAAGGGCTGCTGCAATTCTGGAGTGAGTAGTCACCTTAAGAAGAAGAAGCATATCTGTCAGCACAGTTGATTTCATTTCTGCTTTGGATTGGTTTTGCTCTTTGAGGAATCTGAGCTACCTGAAAATTTTATATGTCGTACCTGCTCTCTCGGATGATTGCACATGCTCATGTTTCCAGTTTCTTTGTTGGGTTTCTTTGTTTTTGATATTTTTGTCCTTGTTGTTATTCTGCATGGAAAATCTGTGAAAAGAGAAAGGTTGATATGAGAAAATGCAAGACAAATTGTTATTTTTTCTTTAAAAAAGCAGTGCCTGCCCTTGGCTGGTGAAAGGCCAGTTGACCCTTGCCCATGGAAAGGCAGCCACTACATCATTTCCCATTTTGGTTTCCATTCTCTTTCCTATAAATTAGGCTTGGGGTGCAATCCTAGCTGCTGTTCCCACTGGTAGGGCTTTGTGGAGCCAGCACTACCTCCTCACCCCTCCTGCTACTCATGGCAGCCACAGTGGAAGGCAGGGAGTCCACGTGCCCACCCACCCAACAAATAGCTGATTTTTTAAAAAAATGGCACTGCTCTAATCGATTTCTCCCTGTCTTTATTTCAGCAGGGTTCCATCAATTCTGAAACGGAGTTCTCTCAGTACTTCTTACAAGATGGAGCCAGCCAGCTGTCACTTTCAGAGACTACCATAACAGGCTCCAGTGATGAGGAGCAGCTCCGCCCCAAGAGTGGGAGCAGCTCCTTGGATGAGAGTTTTCCTTCTCCTGGTATACCAAGTAAGCTATAGTAATGAAGTAAAGAAACGGAATGAGGTCTAACATTACTCTCCATCTCACTGTCTTCTAAGCTTCTGGCTCTGAAGAGGATACAGTGTATTGGTTTGTATCCAAAGCAGCGCCGAGGAACATGTCCCCTTAGCTCAAGGATTTCTGCTTGCGCGACAGGACTTCTTTCTTCGCCTCGCGCCTGCCTAAATCTGTTCTAGGGGTTCCCCCAACCCTCTGGAGCAGTTTTTAGGAGGATGTGGGGCCCACACAGGGGAGAGGAGGGTAAAGTCCCATTGTGCAAGTGGGAATTCTTACACTGATGGGATGCGTTAGTTGGACACCGCCCATTGTCTGGTGGTGTTTTTTTTTAGTCATTATTTTATTTATTAACTTTATTTATTGTTACATTTATATCCCACCCTTTTCCCAGAAGGTGCCCAGGATGGCAAACAAATAGTAAAATGCTAAAAATATCTTTAAAACATTTTAAGAGCAAAACATCTTAAAAACTTTTTTTAAGTATTTAAAAACATCTTAAAAACAATTCCAACGCAGATGCAGACTAGGATAAGGTTTCTACTTAAAAGGCTTGTTGAAAAAGGAAGGTCTTCAGTAGGTGCCGAAAAGACAACAGAGATGGCACCTGTCTACTATTTAAGGGAAGGGAATTCCAAAGGGTAGGTGCCACAACACTAAAGGTCCACTTACTATGTTGTGTGGAACAGACCTCCTGATGGGATGGTACAGCAGGAGGCCCTCACCTGCAGAGCACAGTGATCCACTGAATATATAAGGGGTAAGATGATATTTCAGGTATCTTGGTCCCAAGCTGTATAGGGCTTTATACACCAAAACCAGCACTTTGAACTTAGCCTGGTAGCTAATGGGCAGCCAGTTCAATTCTTTCAGCAGCAGGGTAACATGTTGACAATATCCTGCACCAATAAACAGGTGCGCCACTGCAGCGTCTGGACCAACATCAGCCCTGCTAATTTCTCATATCACCATTACATTGTAGAATCACAATACTATATGTTCTTTCTTAGATACCAAAGAACCAGGGATTTGTGATTCACCAAGCAGTGGGAACAACTCACCTGGTCCTTTCAGTAAGCAAAGGGAGAATGTTACTCGGCATGTTAGTTTCAGTGACAGCCCTAAAGGTTCACGTACCGCCTTCCAGAGGCAGCGGAGGCTTGCTTTCTATGATGGTGATGCAAGCGACGAGGATGACTTTGCCAAACAAGATGGCGTTCGATTTCAAAGGGGACCAAGGTCCAAAGGCCAGAGGAAGGCAGAGGGCAACTGCGAGGTCACCATGGCAACTTCTCCAGTAGAAGGTAGTGCTACGAACCAGGAGAGAGAATTTACAACAAGTTTCCACAATGACTCAACGATGAGTGGCTTTAGGGATTCTACAGAGAACGCCGTGGAGCATACAGTGGATCCTTCCCTTCCAGTCAAACCATCTGATTACTCAAATGTGCCAGAGCTTCAGCCAGGTCACCTGAGCTTGAAGGAGTTTCGAGAGGCACAACTGGAATCCAAGAGATCGCCTAAGCTGGAGCACAAAGCAGTCACTCGAGTTAAAAGCCTGATGAGCACTGAATACCATGGTATTCCACGGCAGAAGAATGAAGAACACGGTACTTGCAACAGACCCAGTGGGAGGGTGCTTCCACATATCCAGATGAGCGAAGCACAAGAAAGCCGTCTGGGGCAGAGCCACCCTGAAGCGCTTACCTTGACTCGGAATGAAAATGAATCATTTGGCCTTGATCTACAAATCCATGCCACTCCCTTGTGTGTTGTGATCACAGGCTTGCGGCCTGGTGGAGCAGCTGAAAGGGTACTCACTTCACAGTTTCCTTGCTATCATTTTTTTTCCCCTGATAGGATATTAATGCTGAAGGGAGTTGCACTTATACAAGGAAATTTAGGCTGCAGTCCTATACTCACTTACCTGAAAGTAAGCGTCACTGAACACAGGACTCAGCAGTGTAGGGTGTATGTTTGACTAAAGGTGTATAGGAGAGTTATTTCATGGGCAATGTTGATTTTGTGAATCTTCCAGTCCATTTCACTTCTGCCCTCCCGTTATTAATGAGAGGACTTAGCAATGTATACCCATCCTACCTGGCTTAAGCTCTAAAGAGTCAGTGGGGAAAATATGCCATTCTGAATTAATCAATTTTTGTATTTGTACCAGTGATCATTGCTGCTCTGCCAGTTTTGCAGAGTGAGTAATCATAGCTATGTAGAGTGTAAGATGTTAGAATCAGAAAGTATTAAATTTTAAAAGGCATGAAGCTTTTTGAGAGGGGAGAACAACTGGGCTGCTATTGAAGTTTAAAAAATTTAACGCATGAGTATTTATTCATCTTTTTTACCTAGACATGTGATTTTCAAATTATTATAAAAAGGGCCTCCTTTTGGAAACCAACAGTAACTCATCGACACAGGAATTTGAGGCATCTAATGGTGTTGATAGCACTAATGAAAATAACAAGGCAAATTTGTGGATGATAGGCTTATCAATGCTATTAATCATGATAGTTTGGAATGCACTTTTTATGTTCAGAGTCAGCATATCTCTGAGTTCCGGATGCTGGGGTCAAACAAAGGGACAGTTCCATTGTCTTTCTGCTTGGCTTTTTGGCTTCTCAGAGGCATCTGGCTGGCTTCTTGCTGTTGGACACAAAATGCCAGAATAAATGGATTCTACAGTCTGATCTAGCAAGGTAGTTATTGGCTGCATTCAGACATAACACTAAGCCATGGTAGCCAACATAATGCCATCCAGAGTTGCAGGACTGCATATCCCATCATCCCTGACCATTGGCCTTCCTGGCAGGGGCTGAAGGGAGTTGTAGTTCAGCAACGTCTGGAGGGCACCACATAGGCTACCCCTGCACTAAACCATGGTTTAGCATTTTAAGAAAGAGTCTACTCTTCTCCCAGGCCTGTGTGCTCCCCCTTTGCTATCTTCCTCTGATGTGGCCATGAAGAGATCAGAAGCTTCCACTTCCATTTTACATTAATTACAGTTTAGTGTGTTGCACATGTGAGCGGTGCAGACTGTTGGCTCCAATGTCAATGGGGCAGTGAATCTGCTCTGGGTTTTAATGCGAACTTGTTACCTTGGACAGCTCCTTGAAAGTTTAGACTCACACCCGGAGTGGATTCACTGCCCTGCGGACATCGGAACCACTAGCCTCTGCTGTCTGCGAGTTACATTGATATCGTTGCGCCAGAAATAGGGATTGCAGGTTTTTGTGCGTTGTTTCCTCTGATAGCACACGTTGACTTAACAATTGTAATTTTAACAGGCCTCTATGGGGAAGCTGGTTCCAGGAGATGAGATCCTTGCTATCAATGGTATGCCAATTCATGGATTCTCTTATGAGGAAGTCTGCCAATATGTGCGGTGTCTTCCCCCATCTATCACACTGGACATCCAGAAAGCTGTTTCTGGTAAGAGATTTTCTTACCCCTTTGAACTGGGATCAGTGGGTCTATACAGTAATACTTTATTTATTATTTATTTAAAAGGTAAAGGTGTCCCCGCACTTATAGTGCGAGTCGTTTCTGACTCTTAGGGTGACATCTTGCGACGTTTACTAGGCAGACCGTACATATGGGGTGGGATTGCCAGTTCCGTCCCCGGCCTTTCTTTACCCCCCAGAATGTGCCGGGTACTCATTTTACCGACCACGGATGGATGGAAGGCTGAGTGGACCTCGACCCCTTTTACCGGAGATTCGACTTCCTCCTTCCATTGGAATCAAACTCCGGCCGTGAGCAGAGCTTCGGCTGCGTTACCGCCGCTTACCACTCTGCGCCACGGAGGGTCTTTGTCAATTATTTATTTATTAGATTTATATCCCGCCTTGCCTCCTGAAGGAGCCCAGGGCAGCAGACATAAAACAGTTTAACAAAAAGAAGAAAAAAACATACTAAAAGCAGTTAAAAGCATTCAAAAACACAATTACAATTAAAAACATTTTAAAAAATTCTAAAACAGAGATAAAATGTAGTAAAACAGTTAAAAGCATTCTAAAACACAGCCGTGTTATATATGGACTAGGTAAGGAACCAAAGAGTTTTTTTTAAAGCATAAACCAATATAGGAATCAAATTGTTCTTGTTGTGAACAACAACAATAATAAATCTCTACTTCCTCCCAGAAGGAGCCCATGCCATTGAGTTGTGTTCAACTGTTAGTCAGTTCTTTAAATCTTTTTATTTGTTTGCTTGTGATTTTTTTATACCACCCTTCAACATCAGGTTCAAGGGTGAATTGCAAGAAAATGGATAAAATATGACAGGACAAAATAAAAATGCAATCCAAAACTCAAGAGTAGCATTTAAAAGCAGCATAAAAACCAGATCATTAAAAAAATCTGGGAAATAAAATGGTCTGTGTATGGCACCAAAAAAAATAATGAGTAGCCTTAGCCTTAGATGATCAAGGCAGGTAACTTTTTTTTAGATAGTAATAAAAGCAATATTCAAACAAATAAATCCACTCACATAAAGAGTCTGGAGCTTAAAACTATGTTAAATCTGAATTCCCTCAAGGTATGTGTGGAGCAGCTATCACAGATTAGAAACCACAGGGAGAGCTGAGGTAATACCTCATCCATAATGATTTTTAGTGGCAAAAAAAAATTACTGGTCAAATGTGTTCACACGTTTAGCTCCAAGTCAATAAGTAAGAAGACTTTTTAGTTATAAAAGTGATTAAAGTTGTTGCATGCACTGTTCAGGCAGTGCTATAACTGTAGTGGGGCGCAAGCTGCTTGATGTTGGTAGCGACAATAGGGAATCCCTTAATATTTAGCCCTGAAATCCTATCTGCTACTCCATAAGAAGCTGCACCTGGTTCAGACACACTCCAGAGGTGCCTCTGGGTTCTAAGTTTCCTCACATCAGGCCAAGATTTCCTAACATTCCTTCCAAGATGGCAGCTGAGTTAGAGAAGAACAGATGGTGGTTTATTGTAACAAAAGCTTGTTGGCCTCTTGAAGAGGTCAAGCCTGCAATCCTATCCCTTTGGAATATGAAAATACTATTCATAGTGCCTTTCAGACTTTGACAGAATGCACGGTTAAAACAGAGAGGGATTCTGTTATGCTAGATGGATGAACTGCAAGCACTAAGCAAAAACAAAAATCAGAAACTAAAGAAATGAAATTAATATAAGACAAGAATCTGAATCAAATCTTATCTTGGCTTTAGGCAAATCACCTTCTCATCTTCAAATGGCCTGCCGTATAGGAGTATTGTAAGGCCTACTAAGAGATGCCTATGACTTTTTAACATTTTATAACATGTCATATCAGTATTTACTGTTAGTAGAATTAATATTATTCAAACTTTCCTATCCATCTTCTTAACAATTACTGGACCTAGGCTGGATCTTTAAAAATAAAAACCAAATGCTTGTATGTAGTTTGCAATTTCACTTAGTTAAGAGGATGACAAGGCTTCTTTGCTTCCTTCTTTATGCAGCTATGAACAGATTGACAAATCTCACTGTATCTTCGGAGGTGGAGGAGGCAGTTCAGAGAAATCCAAGCAACGTTCTTATGAATGAAGACGAAAACAGCTCTGCACATCATCACAAACCTCTTCATGAAGGCAACACTGATTATGTGGCAGACAGGACGGTATTGCCATCTGATGCCAAGACCAAGGCGATAGCAGCAGATTCCATGGAAACCAGCTGTGCCCAGAATAGCACTGTGGTACGATTAGGAGACATCAATAACTTCCTTGGCAAAACAAGTTCCTCAGAGGAAAAACACAGTAAGTGTTTTTTAATCAGGGACAGGTGTGGCAAGGAAGATGCACCTGGGATGAGAGAAGATGCTTGTTCTAATGCTAGATCAGATATAGTTAAGAATGACCTTCCAGGTAGGGCTCTGAATGATGCATCTAACACACAAGAAATCTTGGGGTTTTCTGCCTTGGACTCCATTAACACAAGCAAGATCTTCACTGTGAATCAAACCCGTTTAAGTAACTATTCCAGGAATTTTAGCAGTTTCAACGAAGACAGTTTGGCTGGAATGGAGAGCAAAATCAATACTATCCCAAACTCTATGTATGCTGCTGCAGAGGATTCCAGTTCAGACACGGAATCCATAGCCGAAACGCCTGGATTTTCTGGCAATCCTTCCCTCTTACAGCCTGCCTGTGACAAACCCCTGGAGACCCATAAGGCTATTGAGTCAGATGAGGAGCAGATTGAACTTTGCTGTCTGAATAGTGAGCAGGAACACTTTCTTCAGGAACAGCTGGTCACGTCCACTTCAAAAGCATTTCATCATCCACCAGAATGCAATCCTTCAAATAATGCTTTGCAGGCAAAAATCAAGACAGAAATTGGCTCACTGGAAATACCCAATGGGAGATCCTTATTAGAAGAACCACATTCTCCAAGGCACTCCAACGGAGGACGTGTGGTTCCATCCATGGCCTTTCATTCTGCTTTTCAGGTTTCTCCATCTGTGATGGATAAGTTAGGTCACAATTATGCAGTTTGCTCTTTAAGCAGTGGCTCCTTAAGGAGAGGAGAAAGAATGAGCATGGAGAGCAAAGAGGGAATTATGGAGGCATGTGAGACGTCCAGACGTGATATCCAAGACAAGCATTTGTGCATGACAGAAACCATCAATGGTTGGGACTGCAACTTGCCAGAAAAAGATGAACACAACAAGAACCAAAAACTGCATACAGGAAATGATTTAGCAACACATTTTGGCAGTCATATAGTTGGCTACAGTTCTGCTTTGACAAAGAAAGGGACCAGTGACTCAGGCCACTTGAACAAACCGGACACCCACCCCACAAACTGTACATCACTGAGAACAGTAAACAGCCCCAAATCTCCCCATTTGACAAAATCAAAAGATCTGAGTAAGGCCACTGCTGCTCATGACTTACCAGGAAAGAATGAAAAGGCAAATACCTCAAAATGTTCAAATGTAAAAATCCCAAGTTCTGGCCAATGCAAAGGCAGTACAGTCCCACACAGTCCATCCTCTTCCAAAAAACTGCATCATGAAACAAGAGAGATTCCCCAGAAGAGCACTGCAGAAACTCTTTCAAATAACCAACGAAACAAACCAAGGCCAAAGTTAAAGGGCTTTATCATTAAAAGTAAGGCCAAGACTCAGTCAGATACCCTGGGCACTGTTCCTGCACAAGCTGGTGGTGCTGACCCCAAAAAAGCATCCATTCCTGTGCAATCATCACCCCGGCTTCTTCTAAAGAAAGGCACTTCACTCCATAACTTAGCCACACATTTGGAGCCACCTAGCAGGAGCCTTTCAATGGGTTCTGGGATTCTTCAACAGGATGAGGAAAATAAATCGTCTTTAGCTGTGCCTCAGGAATTACCTTTACCTTTGTTGAATGGTGACAGCAACAGTGCCAAAAACAACAAAGATAAATCCATTAGCAATCTGGAACTTGGTAATGTTGGAACTGCAGAGTGTCCTGCAGAGCAAGAAGCTACACAGATCCCAAAAAGTGCAGTTATGAATAATGAAATGAGAGGTAAGATTGATGCTGGTGAACACCACACAAGAAAAGGCCTTTCCCAGATAAATGCAGGTTCTGAAGTTACAATCCTAAATAACAAGACTGATAATTGTGGAATGAATATGAGGTTGTTGAATCATGGTGGATATGAAGTTAAGCTGTTAGGATCTGATAACACCGAGCCTTTTAAAAAAGAGCGTTCAAGCCTTCTTTATCCCCCTCAGCAGCAGCAGCAACAATCAGGTCAGGATATTCAACGTACTTTCATTGAGGTGAGGCTATCTTCCACCTCCTTCCCACCATCCTCATTGATTCCAGAGCTGTCTCTGGAGAAGGAGGAAAGTCACAATAAGATTGTCTGCCAACCAGAAAGCAATGTGCACAACATTAGGCAGAACGCTTTTGAGGAAGAAAGCATACGTAATCCCCTAAAACCTGTGACAAGGACCTATTCAATGCCTGCCCAGCTATCAGATCATTTGAAGGAGGACAGCCATGCTATGGATACACCAACACATCATGTCCAGGATATCCTGAGCAATGTTTCAGGTGAAAAATACCCTCATGCGGAGATGGGCATGCTGAAAATTGTCCATCTCAGTCTGATGAATGGCACTCAAGATGGAAAAGAGATGTCTAACAGTACCCCCAGATCCAGCAGTCAAGAATTGCCTTTGACCAACAACAGCAGTCGCATTGCAGATAAATTAAAAACTTGCAGGAGGAATTATTACTATTATGAACTCAACTGGCCACATGATCCCATTTCATCTTTTTCTGTGAAACAAAGAATTAAATCATTTGAGAACCTTGCTAATTTCGATAGGCCTCTGGTCAAAGCTATAGACATACATTCTACCTCTCTCAGCTCTAAACTTTCCATTGGTAGAAGGTTGTCTGCTGGTACTTCTGCCGTTTCAGCTATTGGTGCAAATGACCCAGTCCAGTCACAGAGAAAAAGTTTGAGTTCCTACTGTGAAAGTGAAATCCCAGCATCCCCACAGATGACAAAATCATCAACCAGTGCAGCATTAACCCAACTGCAGCATAATCCTCCTGAGAACAGCAAAGATGATGCTCACTTGGAGAAGAGTGAAAGGTGTGGTGCTTTGGAAGGTCCAAATAGTTTGCCACCATCAACTCCTAACGTCCGAAGAAGTAGAGCCTCAGGTGGGCACATCAGACACGCACCCTTATCCCGCTCTAAGATCCGGGAGCTAAGGGCCTTGAGTATGCCAGATCTTGACAAGCTGTGTAGTGAAGACTTCTCTGTAGAGTCCCAGGCTTCCCATTTCAAAACAGAATTGGAAGTTACACCTGCAGCAAAATCTCTTGGTCTTCCCATTGAAAGTGTTTCTAATCTGAATGAATACTCAGGACTCTCCAGTCTTGTGTTAGCAAGCAGGCAGCATTCAAAAGAAAGCAGTCCCTGGAACAGTAGTTCTGGCACTCCTGGCTCAGCATCTGATGAGGAAATGCTGCAACACGATGCCACCATAAATAGGATGAACCCAGGGAAAAGCTGGTCAATCAGGTTAGTGGCACCATTTTCTCGAACGCTTTGCTTGAACCCTTATATCCTAGCTTGATCACTGGGATCATCTGTAGGAATGTTGCTGGTTGTCTCCTGAGTTGGTGAGGCTCATTTGACATCAGCACAAAACTGAGCTTTTGGTGTTATTGGCCGACTCTTGTGGAATGCTTTTACAATAGAGATTCAGCAGGCGCCTTATATATTAACCTTCAGATGTTTGCTGGAAACATTTCTTTGCTGCCAGGCTTATGAAAACAATTAAGAAAACATATTTTCCATAACAGGCAGCTGATGATCTGTTTTCATTTTTGTGTGGCTTTTACTGTATTATAATAGCCGTAAACCATCTTGATATATACATTTTTAATTGTGACAAACAAATACTTTTAATAAAGAAATAAATATTTGTCTTATATCAGGAATGGGTCAAGTTCCAGAGCCTAAAAGCCACACAGCAAAACATTCTCAGAGCCAAGAGTCACAAGTCATAGGGTGCTTCCAAATGGGGGCTTGATTTGCAAATGGGTCGTTGAGATAAGTGGGTGTTGGCAACAGATTTATTTTACTTATAGAAGTCTATCCGGAAAGGGTAAATCCAGATTAAATGAAGAAGAAAAAGTACAGACTGGCATTTTAATGCCAATGCCATCATCTGGACACTATATAAAAAAGTTGCGTGCATGGGAAGTAATGGTCCCACAATAAACACCCATCTGGAAGCATTCATATATTCTGGGCTGTATACTCTGCACTAAAACATTGTTATCATTATCAACATCATCATCAACAACAACCACCACAACAATAATATCCCGCTCTTCCACCCAAAAGGCGCCCAGGGAGACATCAGCATCTTGCACCCAGGACTGATTCTGCAACGATTGGCAAATTATGCACAATGGACAAACTTTGCATACTTTCCCTTGTTCTGCATAATTTATACTCCGGGTTTAAAACTATTTTGCATAATCTAGTCTGCTTTTTCTAAGCCTGGTGGAGGATAAGGAGCAGCACAGGTCTCTGAAGCCCCTCAACATCAGCTCCTAGAAATCTTACTCAATCACCCATCTGGCTTCTCCTGGCTTCTGCCAGGCACTGCCCCCATACTTCCATGCATATCTTTGCAGCTATAAGAACGAAAAACTTGGGTACTTTTGAAATGACTGTAAAGATTCATTGGAAGCTATATTCTGCACCAGATACCAAATCCTGCCCATTTCCTGCCCTTTTGCAGAATCACAGCATGCATACCACCCTGTGTACATTCCGTTACTTCTTGTTCTCCAAAAGCGGACTATAGCCCCAGTGCCTCTCCTGCTGCTTCTCCCTCCCCCTTAGCCCACCATATCCCCTTCCTTCCTGTTGCAACAGCATCTGCTCCTTCCATCTTGCACAGTGGCATGGGAGTACATGCTTTGCATGCAACAGATCCCAGGTTCAATCCCGGCATCTCCAGGTCAGACTAGCGAAAGAGTCCTGTCTAAAACTCTGAGGAACTCTGAAACTGACTCTGCTGCCAGTCAATAACGGCAGTACTTAGCTAGGGTGGACCAATGATCTGAGTTGGTATAAGGCAGTTTCCTGTGTTCCAGACTATTGTTTGACAGACCATTGCCATACTCCCCTCCCAGCCCAGTCCCAAAGGAACCCACACCCCTTGGGCCTACTGGTGCCTCTTCTCTCTACTGGTGCCTCCTGTCTCTTTTTCCTCCCTGGTTCTCAGTCCCAGTCCCTGTGCCTTTGATTGTAATGGACCCACACCGCTCGCTCTGATCAGCCCCAGCGTGTGGCTAGGAAGGAGAATCCTCCATTTCCATCAACAGGAAGCCATAGTCTAGGACTTTCTTATTATGTTGATTCAGGTTCTTGAACTGCCTGAGCCAAATGCAGCACAAAACCTGTCTTTGCTTTAGGTGCATATCTCAAATAGGAGAAAGAACTGTTAAAGCAAGAGATGCCCCAGAAAAGGCCTGGTTCACATGTCACGGTAAGCCAAGCTATGGCACAAATGTGCGGGCTCCCGAAAAGGGGATCGTGGCTGCTTGGCTCCTCCCCGTTCATTCTGCTGCTGTGCTGCACTGACCTAAGATCTGGTTTGGCTTCACATGTCGTTTGAACCCAGGCTCATGGTTTAGCTCTCTCACTCAAACGGCAAGCTGTAAAACATAGGACCAACCCTGGTTACAGCTCATGGTTAGCCCGGAGAGAACTAAAGCGTTAGCCAAGTTTCTGATGACACACTAAAGCACGCCATGGCTTAGCTCAGAAGCAGGATGACCGGGAAAGCGGCCGTGATCTCCTCTCCAGGAACCCACACATTTGTTCAAAGAGGGGGATTGTCTTCTGCTCTTGTTTCCATCGTTGCAACAATCAGGCAGCTAGGCGCGAGAAGAAGGGTTAACTTCCAAACCTGATCATTCAGAAATGCTCAAGGAGTGTCCTGTTCTCACCAGGCTTCCTAAGGAGGCAAGAGACTCCCCAGCAGAAATACAAGTGAGGGCAGCCCAAGGAATCAGTCCAGAATCTACCTCAAAACCAAGGGGATCAGGCAAGAATCAGGGCCAGAGCCATTCAGGTCAGAAGCCAAGCACTCTGTAAGCAACGTAGGTAAGGGGCAAGGCAAGAGGCAGGTCCGGGGTCCACAGGCAATCTTTAGCCGGGGCAGGTACAGAGCTGGTGCATAAATGTTGTTCCAGAAGCCCTTCCAGCCTAGCACTGAGGTTTCTATGCTGGAGCTGCTGAACCACACCCAAACTTAGCTGACTCCCATTGATCACCTGCAGCCAGACCTTTACTCCTGAGAAGTCTGATCCTGTAGTTTGGCACTCCTCTGGATGGGCTGGGTCTCCATCTGGTGTCGGAGGTGATGACTCCCCCTTGGGCTCGGGGGCTGTTCAGCCTCAATGTCAGAGGCCGAACTTGCTTGGGTGCAGATGGCCATTCTGGGTCTCATCATAGGACCCTGGCCCTCACTTTCAGATGGAGCCTGAGCCTGGGCTGGGTCCAAGATGGAAGCCTTCAGGTCGTCCTGCGATGAGGACTCCTCTGATGAGGACTCCCCTGGTTGGAACCTGACAAGGAGTCCCTTTGTTTTTGAGACAAAGAAAGGGAAGGTGTCTGGGCCCTGACATTTATGTTGCTGTTGTGCAACACTGTCCTATCTGAAGCAGAGCCAGTGGCGACGGATGGCTCCATGTCAGTGGGGCAATGGAATCCACTCTGGGTTTTAGTTTGACCGGTCAAGGAGCTGTCCAAGGTGCTTCAGCACTGTTCAGCCATTGAATAGAACTTTAGTGGATATTGCTCCACAAACCAGGTTGGCCATTTCCACATTTGGAAATAGAAATGTTGTTTTCGTTATGCCATTTTGCACATCTCTGTGATCTCATTCAGAACACCATTTTTGTGCTTCCATATTTTAGCTTGGATCAACTCTTGGTCTCCACCCTGGATCAGCAGAAATTGCAGACAATTTTGTCTTCAGTGACAACAAAATGTGACCTTCCTTCTTTACTTCAGGAAGCCAAAGCACAAGTAGAGGTAAGCTTAGGCAAGATCAAAATGGGCAATATTCTTAAGGTGCCTGTGGAAAAGGTTAGTATTGTCCTGTTCCCAGTGGGTGCGGCTCCATCACCCTAGACACCGTATTCCTTATGCTACTGTTAGGGACAGGATAGAAATGTGATTCTAGTTGCATTTAAAGGTGAACTTACCTAATTTGCACTTTCTGATGCAATACTTGAACCGAAACAGTCATTTTTTAAATGTTGCACTGCAGTTCTCCAGCCAAGCAATTTAATGTCTGTTACAAAAATGTATATAGTTTGCAAACAAATCCATATAATAGGTAAAATAACATTAAAATACTGTATATTATTGCAAAATGTGTATATTGGGCAAAAGTCTATATGAAAATGTGTGTACACAGTAAATTCACAATAAATTCACACAAATTCACAGTAAAATGTTGATGAATTGTCATAACTTTTTTTTTTTTAGAAAATTCACAAATTGATATGGAAATGTGGAAAACTGAAACTAGAAAAATGAGAAAGTGAGAGAAACCAAAACTGATATATTCACCCGTTCCTAGTTATTATGTGCATGTTCAGGGTTTGTTGGGGGGGTGTATTTTAATGGAGATTGTATATAAGCAAGGATGCCAGCACCTCTAAGTATTCATGGTGATTACAGGCTCAGTTCATATGTTATTCTCAAGGCCCAGGGTCTCTCCCAACAAGGCTTCCCAACTGGGGTGACTTTATATGCTTGAACAGGGATGGGGAAACTGTGGTTCTCCAGACGTTGCTGGCCTACAACTCTCATCATCCCTGGCCATTGACCATACTGGCTGGGGCTGATAAGAACTGGAGTCCAACAACATCTGGAGGGCCACAGATTCTCCA